>NC_047668.1:2927500-5375000 GCF_011762505.2 Arvicanthis niloticus | reverse complement strand
GCCTCAAGGTACTGTTGTCTGAGCTACCCCTTTGTTAAAACTACCAGTACAGAATTTTTTAGCATATTCTTCTTTGAGAAGAAAGCAGAAGAGATGACCTTTTTCTTAACTAACTATAAATGGCCTTGAAGCTATTTAGTTATCGTTCCTTTAGTCCTAAAAGGCAACTCTGCACTTTAACATTTATAAAACTCTCAACATGGGTGAGCAAGCATGATGGGTCATAACTATAATTCTAATGCTTGAAAGGTGAGACATAAGAATCTTCAAGTTTGACACTAAGATGCAATACATAACAAGAGCCTGCCCATGGGTGCACACACACACACACACACACACACACACCTCTTATAAATAACTATAATAATAATAATAACACTCCTGTGTGAAACTAAGCTCCCAAGATCTGGGTCAGGGTAGACTCAGGTGATAGTCCTGCCATTTCCCATCCAATCCTTCAACCCTTCCCTACCTTTATAACTTCTTTGTTCCACAGGACCTCCCACCAATATAAATAGCAGCCTGTTACCCTCTTCTCATGAAGTAGCAATAAACTTTATGTCTGAGAGCCAAATTGTCACATCCAAGCCCTCACAGTCGGCTTTATATTTTTAGAACCCCACAGGCTTCAGTGTCAACATTATGTAAACTAGATTATCAGTTACAGGTAAACAAACATTTACAACCACCCAAACTGTTGTGTGTTTAATTTTCTTTGTTCTAAGTATTTTACCCAACTTGTCTCACATTCTAACTTTTCTAAAGCTGAAAAGCACGCATAGGTGTGTTTGGATTCCCCACTTAAGGATAGAAGTTACAATTCTTCAGCAATTCATGTCACTGTGCTTTGTGGGGTAGTCCTAATATTACAGAAGAAGAAAGACCTTCAACAGGGCAATCCTTTATTACTGCAATACAATTCTAAACTCAACACAATCTTTCAGGAGAAAAAAAATCACTGTAGTTTGCCACTAGAAAGCACCTATGAAACATAAAATGTTAAGCCACTCAGTGCCCCTAGGCATACATAACAGTCCTTCTCTGCAACAGTGGTGTGAGACCATTTCTGCCTAACAGACTTCAGAATCACTCGTGTTAAAGAACATCTCCCTGGGGGACGGCCCAATGGTTCACCAGACAATGCCAGTTATCTATCTTATGTTTAGTTATACCTGGAAAAATAATATAGTCATCTGTACTCCTGTGGCAGCATCTTTATGAAGCACCATTGTATTGCAGCCAGAGTTAATTTCTGTCATATATATTTTTTATATTTATAATTATATATAATCAAATATAAGTAAATATTAAAGTAATATTTATATTATATTAATATATGTTTTATATATAAATTAAATTTATAATATATAAAAATAATATGAATATAAATAAAATATAAAAATAAATATAAAATTAAAAGTATTAACACTGTGCCATCCTGTGATGCTTCTATTGACTCTAACAAATGTACAGCAAGCCCTGATTTGCAGTTACCAAACATCAAACCATTGTGGAGCTTTTCAGCAATTCTGAGGAGGCCCTGCAGTCCCTCTCTTATTATTACAGGAACATGATCTTGAGCCTCGGAGATACAATTCTGCATACCTCGAGCCTATCGTTTTTAGGAACAGGACAAGAAGCCAAGATGGGACATCTTACCCAAGATCTGACAATAAGACTTTTATCGTGACAATTTGAGATTAGGCCCAGTAAGCAAATGTCATTGAGCCAATACAGCAATCATGCCAAAGTAGACGAGTCATCAGAGAAGATAGCACAGTTACCTGTTGCTGCATAAGACATTACTCCAAACGCTAACAGCCTAAAATATTTATCATCGCTAAGCTTCAGAAAGCCAGGGTTTACGCTAGCGTGTTGCCCCTCGTTACTAAGGCTGTACTCTACCATGTCCATATAGCTCTTCTCAGCTCAGTGTACACTAAGGGACTCCTTTTTCTTAGGGGAGGTTCCTCTTCTCTGCATGATCTGGTGAGCCCAACCCCCAATCTTATACCTGAGAATATCACATAGTCCTTGGCTAACCTCCAAGTTTAACTTCCCTTCCACCCCCATCCCCACCCCATTAAAAAAAAAACCCACCCAGCAAATACCTGAGATTCCTGGAATGCCTTGCCATACAAATGGGGCATTCCCAGTACTCTAAACTCCAACCAATAATTTCATTCACCCTGAAAACTCCTTCTCACTCTCCAAGGCTCATATATAGCCCTTGTCCACCCTGGGTAAAGTGCATGCATACCATATTTCATTGTATCATCTAAAAGAACTGTAACACTAAAGGCCTTGGATGATATTTTCTAGTTTCATCCATTTACCTAAGAATTTCTTGAATTTATTATTTTTAATAGCTGAGTAATAGTCCCACACTTTTTGTATCCATTTCTCTGTTGAAGGACATCTGGGTTCTTTCCAGCTTCTGGCTATTATAAATAAGGTTGCTATGAACATAGTGGAGCAAATGTTTTTGTTATCTGTTGGAGCATCTTCTGGGTATATGCCCAGGAGTGGTATAGCTGGGTCCTCAGGTAATGCTATGTCCAATTTTCTGAGGAACCGCCACACTGATTTCCAGAGGGGTTGTACCAGCTTGCAATCCCACCAACAATGGAGGAGTGTTCCTCTTTTTCCACATCATCCCCAGCATCTTCTATCACCTGAGTTTTTTATCTTAGCCATTCTGACTGGAATGAAGTGGAATCTCAGGGTTGTTTTGATTTGCTTTCCCTGATGACTAAGGATGCTGAACATTTCTTTAGGTGCTTCCCAGCTGTTCAAGTTTCCTCAGTTGAGAATTCTTCGTTTAGCTCTGTACCCCATTTTTAATAGGGTTATTTGGTTGTCTGGAGTCTAATTTCTTGAGTTCTTTGTATATATTGGATATTGGCCCTCTATTGGATGAAATAGATGGAACTAGAAAATATCATCCTGAGTGAGGTAACCTAATCACAAAAGAACACACATTGTATTCACTCAGTGATAATTGGATATTAGCCCAGAAGCTCACAATATTCAACTCACAGACCACATGAAGCTCATGAAAAAGGAAGACCAAGTGTGGGTGCTTCAGTCCTTCTTAGAAAGAGTAACACAATTCTCAAGGGAGCAAATATGGAGACAAACTGTAGGACAGAAACTGAAGGAGGGGTTGTCTGGAAACCATTCCACCTGAGTATCCATCCCATGTGCAGTCACCAAAGGTAGATTCTGATGTGGATGTCAGGAAGTGCATGCTGACAGGAGCCTGATATAGCTGTCTCCTTAGAGGTCTACCAGAGTCTGACATATTCATAGGCTGTTGCTCACAGCTAACCACTGATCTGATCAAGGGGCTCCCAATGGAGGAGTTAGAGAAAAGACTGAAGGAGCTGAAAGGGGTTGCTGCCCCATGAGGAGAGCAACAATACCAACCAACCAGAGCTTCCCAGGGTCTAAACCACCAGCCTGGGAGCACATAGGAAGGGAGCCATAACTCCAGCTGTATATGTAGGGGAAGATGGCCTTGTAATGCATAAGTGGGAGAGGAGATCCTTGATCCCATGAAGGCTGGATACTGAGTGTGGGGGAATTTTAGGATGGGGAGATGGGAGTGGGGGCGCACATCCTCATAGAAGCAGGAAGAGTGGGATGGAATAGGGAGTCTGGGGGGGCAGGAAATGTGGTAAGGGATAACATTTGAAATTTAAATAAAATATCTAATAAAAAAGATACTATGAAGCAACAACAACAACAAAAATCTTTGAAGAAGGCCTTCCTTGGAGAACCCCCACTACCACCAGGCATGCACTCCCAGTGGGGTGGTACTGGAATCTTGCAGACTCCACCCATTTAGGACTCTGCTTTGTCCTGGCCTGTACTGCCCGGCTTTGTGGGCCAAAATGTTGCGGCCTGCTCTGCTCCTCGCTTGGCAGCCACTGTGTCTTGGCCCAAGCTGCCGCTCCAGTCGGAGGGTCAGGGTCTAGCGAGAGAGAGAGAGAGAGAGTGGGGATAAAGGGGAAGAGATGCGAAGAATGAAGACAGGACAGAAAGTCTGATCAAGTCTCGTTTATTGAAGGGAATTCTGAGCTATTTATAGGCTTTTGCCACGTGCCTTGCAGGTGTTGATATGACGTAAGCCTTACAGGAGTCTATAGCGTGGATAGCATGTGCACTGTGTGCCTTGCAGGCTTGGATACCATGTGCACCTTACAGGCATATATGGCCTGGATAGCACGTGGACAGCATGTGAACTGCATGCCTTGCAGGCGTGGCTACCACGTGCGCCTTGCAGCTGGGGGCAGTAAACAGCAACACAAAATATGTGGGATATCAGAGTGTGCTTCAGCTGTTGTAGGCCATTGAAAACCAAATCTCTTATCAGGGTATATGGTTCCAGATGGCTGCAAAGATAATCTAGCCACTTTCTGCTAAAAGTCGGCTCCCAACACTGCTTCACCCTTCCATCCAGGTGTGTAGAAGTGTCTGGACACCCTGAGGGAGGAAACAGAGGCCACAGAACCACAGCTGGTTCCCAACACACATACCTCACTAGCTGATTATGGTTCCAAATCTATCAAAAGATAGTTGTCAAATTGTTGTGTGGAATTTCAGAGCCCAAGCTGAGATTAGGGTTAAAGAAAGAGTTTCAAGCCCACTAGTGTAATGTCCAGATCAGCTCTTCACAGACTGAAGCCCATAAGAGGGTTGATCCCCTGCTAAGCTATGTGTACATATACTTAGATCTGCTCACTGAGACCAATCTGCTTCACTTACAATCAGAAGTAATGAAGACCCCTCCCCCTCAAACTCGGGAGACCCTTACTCGAGTCTCTGGAAATCACGGCCACCCAAAAACGCAAGACACCATACCTGGATGCAACCAGCAGAGGTTTATTGGGGAGAGTTGGCCGGCCAATGTCAAACTACTTGCCCACACAGGAGCAGAATTTTGACAAAAGACCAGCAAGCTGAGGGGCTTTTTATAGCACGGGGTGGGGAAAGGGAGGAATTTTCAGTTGGTTACACATGATTGGTTGCTTTACAAATTTTGAACATCAGTAGGCTGTAACACTGGGAAGACCTCAAGGGGAGGGTAGGGGTAACCAAGAACAGTGGAAAGTTAGCTAGTTCTTGGAACCACCCAGATGACTTGCATCTTTCTTTGTGGTCAAGAATGTGTCTTCCTGCTTTGGGCCTTCCCCACCCACAGGTGGGTTTTCTTCCCTGAGGCTTGAGGAATGTTAACCTAGCAAGTGTCCTCTGACTCAGGGATAATGTAACTCTTCCCGGGGCAGTGAAGGCCTGAAATTTTACATTCAGTTCCGCTTTCTGGAACCTGCATCCTTTTGCTCAGGCCTAGGGGTAAAGAAAAAGCCTGTATATATTTTATAAAATGGTCTTTATAATTTTTCACTCTACAGTATGAGGAAGAAAGAGAGCAACACTCAGAAGGTGGGTGGAGTCTTCCTGAATCTAACAGGAGAAGTAACACCCTACCCTTTTCCTGAGGTACTAGGTACTACCCATGCTCATAAGCTAGGGCATGAGTACCTGAAGAGTCCAGTGACAACTATCACAAGGACTGCCTGTACAGTCTGCCTGACAATCCCGAGAGCTCACATTATCATTCACATGAAACAGTCCCTCAACTCATTCAAAGCCTGGTATGTAAATTAGGTCCAAGTCATTGATGAGGCTTTACCAGAGAAGTTCATTCAGCCTAGCCTTTGAAATGTAATTTCTCTTGATCTATAGGCATGAAATTAATGAGAAAAAATATCAACCCCACTCCCTATATACACAAATACCATAAAATAAGTACTGGCAAAACAACAACAAAACCTACTGTGTAAAAGCTTCCTCTGAGATTGAAACATTCCATCCTGCAAGAAGCTTCTTAATTAACTTCAGGAAGCCCATGAAACTGAACAGAATCATTAAGTCCCTCCCTCCCACATTAAGCAATAAAAGCTGAGAGTCACCCTCAGAGTGAAGAAAGCTGAGGTCTAAAGAAGATTCAGACAAACCAACCCACAAAGATTCTTTAGACCAGAGCAGCTGCCTGGAAGGAACAGAAACCAGCTCCAGCTGCCTGACAGTGGTTTAGACAGACAGAGACACCCGGAAAGGATCCTTGTCAATCTCTTGAGTTGCCTGCAGGCTCTTTACTGTCAGTTAGCCTCACGGTTTTTATGACATGTGACCTACCTACGCTGGGGTGGGCTTTAGTGATGCAGCTATCTGTGAGTCATTTCTGTTCCTGCAAGTATCCCCTCACCCATATTTCTGTAAGTAACCCCAATGAAACTCAATGGTTCACCAAATTGGACTTTGGTGGTGTCAGCTACTTTGGTCTGTCATGAGGTCCCTATTAGGTGAGTAGAGAAGTAGCCATGTGTGCTGCATCTCCCCGGGAAAAGTTTTGTCACAAAATTAAACTTTTGGAGGAAATGGGACATGTACAGGAAGTAGAAGCGCATACTCTAGCTGGTAAATATTGGAACATTGTTGAGTAGATTTCAAGGCCTTAGAATAAATTTCCCTGGCTCATCTCCACCGTAGTTGTCACTCTCTGAGCCTGAACATTCCTTTCTTTCTGTGAAAAGGAGCTTATGGCTGAGGCCAGGGAGCTACTGTCATCTCACTCCTGCCAGGACCCAAACCCTCCTCCTTCCGCAGTGCCTGTAGCCAGAGTCTAAGCTGCTGGTATTTCTGAATATATGACTCTGTAAGGAACCTGTGGACCTCCTGTATAACAAGCTTGAGTTCACCCCATTTAACAAAAGTTAACACTAATCTGGACATGAATTCATCTCTCCTATGAACCTTGGCTGAGTCAGCTGAGGGACAATGCTCTTTAGCTTTCTGGGGGCATTGTTAGCTCATTCAGAGAATCTGCAAGGCACACCATTAATCTCCTTTAAATGCCTTTTGTGTGACTAAATAGTATACTGGGCATAACCTGTGATATTTCTAAAATATTATTAGAAGTTTTGACAGCGATTCTCCGCACATCATCTCTACACTGTTATCCTCCTGATAGTTGATAGTGTTTTGGGTTTTATCATTAAACAAAAGCATTCTTAAAAGTTGGGCATATTTTCCACCTAGAAAGAAATTTTCTACAATAAATTTTGGTTCCTGTGAGTTTGACAATCTTTACATATATTTCATTCCTCTTGGCCATTCACATCTGCTCACACTGCATCATCCACTTCATGAAGCACATTTTCTTCTTTCCTCGGCACTGAAACAATACTGTGCCTGTCTTTCCCCCAACACAAAAAGGTTTTCTTCACCCTTTTGTTAATCACCACAACTGGCTCTTACACACGCCTCTTATACACGCCTCTTACACACCTCTTACACACGCCTCTTATACACGCCTCTTACACACGCCTCTTACACATGCCTCTTAAACATGCCTCTTATACATGCCTCTTACACACGCCTCTTATACATGCCTCTTATACATGCCTCTTACACATGCCTCTTATACATGCCTCTTATACATGCCTCTTATACATGCCTCTTATACACGCCTCTTATACACGCCTCTTACACATGCCTCTTATACATGCCTTTTACACACGCCTCTTACACACACCTCTTATACATGCCTCTTACACACGCCTCTTATACACGCCTCTTACACACGCCTCTTATTCATGCCTCTGTTGGCAGTTTTCTTAAAACTACTTGGACTTTAACACATTATACAAAACAATGTCTGTTTCCAAAACCAGACCCATATGTTGGATTTTCATTGTAGCAGCACACAACTTCCTGGCACCATAAAGGTACTACCCATTGCTGAAGAACAAACTGCAAAACCCAGCAAGTCCAACATCAAATGCATACTATCTCGGTTTCTGTAGTTCAGGAGTCTCGAGGGCTTTGGCTAGGAGATGTTGGCTCAGAGTATCTCAGACTTTGATCAGGCTACAAGCTGGGAATTTAGCCATTTCAAGATGCAGCAACTTAACTGTAGATAAGGCACCCATTTACAAGCTCAAATTATTATCAGACTTTTGCTACTCATGTGGGTTTATATGGAAGAATTCGGTGCCTTGGAAACTGTCGGACACCTCATTTCTTCACCACACTGTGCACTATACTAAACTCACTAGAGATTCTAAACTTGCTGAAAAAAGAAAAGTCTCTTTGTTCTTCCAGCAAATGACTTCAGAAAAAGAGAAAATGCACACACAGAAGATTGAAGTCATCTTTTAAAACCTAACTTGAAAGCGGTGCACAATTACCTCCAACTGTAGAAATAGATCAATACATTCAGCCCAAACTCAAGGAGAAATGATTGTACAAGGTACAAATATCAGGAGCAGTAGTCATCTCAAACATCTTAGGAGCTGCCGTCCTTGGGACCCTTGGTCCCAAGATGAGAAAGACCATGTGTAGGTTCTGGTCCCATAGTACCTGGCAATTTCCAGTCATTCACTATATGTCTGTAAGATCTCACTGAATGCTTAAGGAAAATGTGCCAACTCAAGCCACTTTGGCTAAATTTCTAATCCTTGAAAGTAATTCCTAAAACTATTCTCCATCTTTCTACAAAATTCTGTATTACAAAGAACAGAAAGCAAATACGGTGCACCCTTATGAAACCTAAACAAGATTCAGAATGTCTGAACTGACCCACAGATCCTGGAGGGCAGGCACTGTCTGTATTCTGCTAACCATGCAGCAAAAAGTTCTCAGCCACTGCACAGAGGAGAATGCATTGATAATAAAAGCTGCACTGTAAATATCTATGGCATGTAATAAGGCAGTCTCTCTAGCCAGGGTGCTTTATGAAGTTGTAATATGTTAAATGTGCTTTAATAAACACATGCCATTAGAAAGCATCTCAGATGTAAGATGATTGCGCAACAGATTCTCTATGGAATCCCTGTGAAGTACAGCTAAGAAAGATGAGCCAGCAGTATCATAAGTACTAATGTACTCAGAGCAAGTAATAATAATTATAAAAATAGCCAGCATTTTTATCACACACATACAGTTCTCCATGCTAGGGATGATGAGAACTCATCTCTTTTCACACAGTCCTTTAAGAGATCTTTCACAGAGAAAAGGTAATGTGTGTGTATGTCAATGACTTTGTAGTAGTAACTGAAATCATACCTCTAACCTCCATAGCCCTTAAAAAGAAATGTCCAGCATCATCTACATTTCAAAGAAAAGGAAACTGAGATTCAGCAACATTGGGTAACTAAGTCAAGGTCAAATAGCAATTACCAATACCATGCAGCAATGCTCTCAAAGTCCTGGTCAGAGCAACTAGATAAGAAATGTGTAAAAGGTAGCAAGGTATTGTTTTACATCAGTTGCATTTCTACATCCTTTGAATAACTACTATGAAAAGGAAATTTAAGAGACAATCTCATCTACTCAAAAAGGAAAAAAATAGGGATAAACTTGAAGATAAGCAGATAATAGATTCCTGTTCACTGGAATCTATGAAAGATAGACATGAAGTTAGAAAAGAAGTGTACAAGACTTCCTGGGTTTGTGGACTGGAAAAGACATTGTTGAACTACCCATACTACCCAAATAACGCATAGACAGAATGGATTCTCTCTTAAAACCCCAGTGGCCCTATTTTAGAAATGGAAAAGGCTGTCCTAATGTTAAAAATGGAAACTCAGGGGACCCAGCAATAGCCTTTCAAAATGACAACATTTTGCATGCAATCCAAAACTGTGAAACTAAAAGGAAACATGGTGGGTGAAAACAGTTTAAGACAGTGGATTTGGTGACTGTTCCTTGCATATGACAACAAAAACACAGGCACAACAGCCAAAGTAGCCAATGATAACAGTTAAGACAGTTGGCAAATATAACACAAGCAAAAAAGAAAAAACTAACCCCTCAATGTGGGAACGGGCAGCCCACGGGATGGGAGAAAACACTTCCAAGTCATACACCTGGTGTGGAGTTAATACTTGTCCTGGTTCCCAGCCTCAGAGGTTTCCAGCCATGTTTTAGCTTGATGTAAGACAATATTAAGGAAGTTCATTGCATCTGAAAAGCCTGATAGAGTACGGCTGCTCACCCAAGTCCACAGAGAGTAGAAAAAGAGACGGAAAGGGACTGGTAAGCATCTCCTCAGAGGCATGCCCTCAGTGATATAATTTTTCCAGCCAGTCTCCACCTCCTGACAGTCCAGTTGGCTAATGAAGCACTGCATTAGTCAATGTACTGATCAGTTAGTGACTGGTGATCCAGTACCTCTCAATGATACCAGCTGCAGACCAAGCTACCAAGTGCTAGATGCAAAAGAGAGGCAGAATTACTGTCCTGGGGATGTGCAATAGCAGTGGGCAAGATAAAAATGCCCCGTATATCTGCTGTATGGAGATAGAGATATACTCCCAATCTGTGTGCTTAGAAGTAGTTAAGATGGTGAACTAAATATAGTGGAGCGTTTACTACCATAAAGAGAAGAATGAGAAAAGGAAATGGTAAAGCTTCTAATGGTAACATATGGAAGTAGACATCCTGAAGGCCAAGGAGAGGAAAGTGCAGTTATGGGTTATACCTGGCAAAATTTCTGAGAGTAAATTCTGATCCCCTAAGATATAAAATTCTCCCAACACTCTCCTTTAAAATCTTCAGCAGAATCTATACCATTTACCACATGTGGCATGTTTTATTGGGCAGGTGATGAGGTTAGATTGATATCACTACCATGTTCATGTTAAGCCCCTAATTTTTTAAATTTATTATACAGATATTTTATCACTACTCTTAAATCTTCAAATGAACGCCAATCCCTGAGGTCTGTACTTCGAAAAACAAACAACCTCACCATAAGGATTTTTATTAAACCAACAATGAAATATATTGCTTGTAAAGGGGCTTCTGTCAGTTGCAATTTAAATAACAATTTTGTCCCTCTCACAAATGAACTTGACACCTTCCAACAAGTTACTGCTGTCTATCAAAAAAGAAAAAAATAGCTTTCCCTAACTCTCTGGGACTTTTCCATGTGTTATGTCATCAAATAGCCTTGTAGATTTGATATTAGAATCCAGATAAGGAATCATCATTGAAGAATTGACCTTATTTTCACTGGGTAATACAGAAAGAAGTAGAAGGCAGTGTAAGAGTCATGTTTCAGACAGAGCCTGTATCCCTGACATATTATCTCCACACAAATAAGTTGGCTTATGTAATTCACTAGAAATCACTTGAGCTCCACAGGCCAACACATAAGCAGCATGTCTTAAATCAATGGCCCTATTTCTGTGTGCTCCAGACAACTGAAAGCTCACAACATATTGTTCTCAGCAAGCAGACTCTCGGTCATCCAAGTTGTACATTGCCTGAAAGAACTCAGAAAGGCCTAACTGTTCAACATGCGGAATCTGTGTGCCCTGTGGCACGCTCAGCGCTCAGGATGATCATTTACATGAAATGGAATATTTAATTTAGAAGTTGCAGCTGAGGCACTAAGATAGAGATGATATCACACACCAAGTGAATCTTTAGGGGGAAAAAATGCAGATTTTCCAAAACTAGATCAAAGTCTGAAATTAGCTTGCCGCTGCAGGGAAGATGAGAGATTTGGGAGAGCAGGCGATGGGGAAGATTTGGTGATGAAAGTGAAGGTACTGAGTTCTGAGCTGTCAGTGGTCCGCTCGTGAAGACAAAGTGGCTGAGAGGTTTCACCTGCTAGGAGTGAGGGTATTTCAATGAGATCAACTAGAAGGCCAGGAAACTGGGTAAAAGAAGCTGCTTTGGTGCTGAAGTAAAAATAGGGGCGTCACTCCTGTGAAAAAGATTCTTCAGCCACATAAAAGAATTGACTTTGGCACAGATATGGGCTTCACAGCTGGAATCTGCTTTCCCCAACTCCTAGAGGTTCAGTGGGACAGGAGACCGACCCTCCAGGACCATAACACTGCCCTGAAGCATGGACGTTACATGTAGGAACTCTCCAGCTTCAATGCTTGGATTAGTGCTTTTTGTATAAAAAATTCTTAATAATTTTCATTAATCAGATTTTCTTTTATAACAAAAACTCCAGAGGAAAAGATGACTTTGGCACATGGATTTAGAGGCCCCCGTGCATGATCACCAATCCCTGTTGTTTCTAGGCCTCTGGTATAAGCAGTACCTCAAGACAGAAATCTGGGGCAGAACAAATCTGCCCACCTCATGACCAGGACAGGAAAAGCTGGAGAGGATAAGACAAGGGTCCCAAATTCTCTTCTGACAGCATAACGAGTGACCTGAAAACTCCCAGTAGACCTACTTCTTACAGTCTCTACTACCTCCCAATGGTACCAATCTGGGACCAAGCCCTGACACATGGGATCTTTAGATACAGTCCAGTTCCAAACTATAGATAATGGTGTCTTTGCACTTGAAATCAAAGGATTCTAGTGTCTTTCATTCCTTGATGGCCAGTTGGCATATAGAGTTTGTGACATACAATGACAAGTCCTCCTAGGGGATCCACAATGCATGGGAGCTAGTGAAAATCAAGGTCAGTACCAAGTATACTCTGTCAATAACAGTTAAGACTCCAGACACCGTCCTGAACTCAAGACTCCTAATTTACTTTAAAAAGGAAACACCATCATAGACCCCCTTTCTCATTTTACTTCTAGGGATTAGCTCACTGTGTCTACCAGAGTGATAAAATGTTCGTGATGGGAAAGGACAGGGCAGGTCAACGTTCCTATTCCAACGTTTCCTATACTTGTCTGTGCATGTTTCTACAGCTCTGCACATGTGTGTTTTTTAACCTCAAAATACCAGGCATATCATTTCTGCAATCATGCATACAAGCGAAACACTCTTATATTTGTTTTGTAAACTGGTCTGATGAACAATAAAATCATGTTAATATTTTCTCTTAAAATAACACTGACATTAAGCAGAAAATAAAAACAATGGCAAGTTATGAGACAAGCTGTGAATGAGGTTTTTTTTTTAAAGATTTATGTTTTAGCACTTTCAAGGATATTTTTTTCTTGCTTTTCAAATAAGCAACACTGCATCTGATTTTGTGTTATCCTTGAAAATTATGATTCTGGTTCTGACTATGTTCAACCATTGAGACAATGGTCAAGATAAGCACAGAATGATTGGAGTGCAGCAAGAGATAGAAGAAGGAGAAAAATCAGAGTAAAGGTGAAAAGGTTCTCCCCATCCCTATACTACAGGAACTGTGGAGAAAATAAATGTTTTACATATAATATTTTATTCTTATACACTTTTATTCAGTATATATAATTACTCCATGTTCTCATTTTCTTTTTCTCCCTCCAGCTCCTCCCAACTCCTTTCCTGGCCCCTCTCAAATTTATAACCTCTTTTTAATTATTATTCTTACAAATTTGTGTATGTACACAAATGTGAGTATGTATAAATATATAAAAACAACCTGTTGAGTCTGATTTCGCTGTTGTATGATATACTTTCAAGGCAACCACTTTGTATTAGATCATCAGTTTGGGGGCTCATGCCTGAGAGAGGCTAATTCTCCTCTCACTGGTCATTAGTTGTCCATAGTTCTTTGTCTTGGCGTAAGAACCCCATGAGATTTTTTTTGTCCCCTTCTGGATAAACAGGTGTATTAATGTTGCCATTGTTTTGGTCTCGTTTATACAGCCATTTTTAGAAAAGACTGTCTCACAGCAGAGATTCTGGTATTCTGTATCTTACATCTTTGCAACACCTCTTGAGATGTTTCCTGGGGCAAAGGTCATAGCTGTAATATCAATGTATCTCTTGGAACTGGGCTCCCGAGGTCAGTTGATCTGTATATTATGTTCAGTTGTGATTTTCTGTGATGATCTCCATCTGTATTTGATAAGGGGCAGTAGCTACACTATTCTGTGGGTATAAGCATAAATTTAATAATGTAGTAAGGAACCATGCTGCTCTAGCTAAGTGGTGGATATAGATTGTTCTCTAAGAACCATGACCTCACTAGCCCTAGGAAATTGGCTAAGTTTCTAGTACCAAGTATGATCCCCCTCCTGTTTAGAGAGTTGGTGGCTACTATCAATATGTGAGTAAACATTATTGCACCTTTACAGATATCTTGCTGTGCTGATCACAGCTGGGTAGGACTATTATTGCTTCCCTCCCTTGGCAGCTTGCATACTACTTTCTGGTACTATGAAGACTAGACCACAGGAAAGATGCTTTTAGGTTGTTAGATCCAGTTTGAACCATCCACATCCTGTCTCCTAAGGGTGGGGTGCCTTCAACAAAAGTAGCTCACCATCAAACTCTGATGGGCAACAAAGGTTGACAACAAGCATCTATCTTGTTTTGGGAGTCACTTGAAATACCCTAACCAACCATTTTAAAGGGGTTTCTCATGCCTGGTTATAGGGTTTTCATTGGTCTATGGGTCTGTGGTTCTTGTGGGAAGCACTGTCAGACCAAATGGCATAACATCTTTTAACACTTTGTGTGTATATGTATATACATTATACACATATATAATGGTATGATTTCTTAAGGCTTTATCTAACAACCTTGGCTTTACTTGAACTTTGATTCCCCTTCTTCTGTACTGGCTTTCCTCTCCTTTCCCCAGTTGAAGTCCCCTCCCTGCTTCTTAATTCTCTCTTCATATCATCTGTACCTTGCTATTCCAGTCTAAAGCCCCTATATCACCATGATCCCATTATAGTTCCCTGGTTTCTGCAGTTACTCATTGTATACTCACATCTAAGGATTTGGAGCTAGAAACCACAGATGGAAGAGAGCATGCAATGCTTGTATTTCTGGGTCTGGGTTATCTCACTCAATACTATATTTTCTAGGTTCTTCCATTTACCTGCAAATTTCATTATTTTATTTTTTTACAGCTGAATAGTATTTCATTCTGTATATGCAGTATATTTTTATTACTTATTCATCTGTTGAAAGTCATTTAGGTTGTTTCTATTTCCTGGCTATTGTGAACAGGGTGACAATGAACATTGCTGAGCAAGTATCTGTGCAGTAAGATGTAGAATTCTTTCTGCATATACTCAGGAGATGTATAGCTGAGTCATATGGAAAATAATTTTTGGGTTTTTTGAGGAGTCTTCATACTGATTTCCAGAGTGGCCGCACACATTTGCAATCCTACCAACAGTGAATAAAGGTCCCCCTTTATCCAAAACCTCACCAGCATTTACAGTCATGTGTTTTGTTGATCTCAGCCATTCTGACTGGTGAGATGAAATCTGTTCTTGTTTTAATTTGTACTTGTCAAATAGCCATGAATGGTGATTGCTCTTTGAGGTATTTCTTATCTACTTTTAGTTCCCTTATTTAACAACTATTTCTTTAGCTCTCTACCACATTTCTTAATTGGGTCATTGTTTCCTTGATCCCTTTGGTTCTTTGTTTATTTATTTGTTTTTGGTTTTTGTTGTTGTTGTCTTGACACTTGTATAAATCAGTTCTCTATAAAGAAACAGAAATTATAGAATGAATATACATCATATGCATATGCATATACATATACATCATATACATATATAACATATACATACACATATACATCACACACACACACACACACACATATACAGTAGAAGAATCCACTTCTAATCTGGACATTTGGGGTTGGGGTTGGAAGATATACCTTTAATCCAGATCTTTTGAGGTGGGAATATCTACCTTTAATCTGGGCCGCATCTTCTGCTAGAAGCCTATATAAAGGGCATGGAAGAAGGAAACTCCACAGCTGAGTAGCATTTTATTGTGTATATGTAGCACATTTTTATTACTTATTCATCAGTTAAAACTCATTCAAGTTGTTTTTATTTCCTGGCTATTGTAAACAGGGTGGCAGTGAGCATTACTGAGCAATGTTATAAAATAATAAGAATAATAATATAGCACTTTTCAGAATGGCTTACTGGAGGTAATCTGATCTGGCTAGCCCAACAATGGCTGTCTACCAGTAGAAGGCTCAAGAATACAATGGTTGCTCAGTCCACAAGGCTGGATGTCTCATCTGGTCTTTATATGTACCAGAATCCCAAAGAAGTAGGCTCTAATGACAGTGAAGAAATATACTTGCCAATGAGGTAAGAGCAAGCAGGCAAAGAGCAAGTTTCCTTCTTCCATGTCCTTTATATAGGCGTCCAGCAGAAGGTTTGGCCCAAATTAAAGGTGAATCTTCCCACCTCAAAAGATCTAGAGTAAAGGTAGATCTTCCAACCGCAAAGGTCCAGGTTAGAAGTGAAGCATTCCACTTCAAATTATTTAATCAAGAAAAAACAAATCCCTCACATGTGTGCCCAGGCATTTGGGTTTAAGCTAATTATAGGTGTAGTCAAGTTGATGACCAAGGATAATCATCAGAAGTCCACCCTTTGTCAACGTGACACACAATCATAGTGCCTCATGTCATGCTTTCCTCGTCTTTTAATTTCTAAATAAAAACAATAACCAGGTCATAATTATATATAATATGATATAACTATCTGTTGTACCATTGCAAACACATTATAAATTTAGAATAGGTGGCATTGTATCTTGAGGGACATTCTTTTATTATCTCAAATTTAAATGTAATAACCACTGTTATACCCTTAATTGATGTTATAGTACATAATAAAGAAATTGATAAAAGAAAAATATCTATGAAAGCACAATCTTAAAATTTAACAGAAACATTTATATGCCAGTTATAGTCCTCATTTCAGCAACTAAATACATGACATTAGTTGGTATTTGTAACTACCCCCTTCTGTATTTCCTCCATCCTCAGCAAGCACCTCAGGAGGTCTTAGCTCTTTTCCTGGAGGAATGACCACGCCTTCATTCATCAAGGGTCTGTGCCCTTTGTCATTCTGGATTAGGTTGTTGTAGTTTCCCATTGCCTTTAATCACAAGACAAGATAGCATCAAGAGATCCCCTAAAGGATCTCCTACCCTCAAGGAGGGCATAATTTTTTTTATCTCCATTGTGGAGAAGCAATCCAATTTCTGCTTGGTAATCTGGATTAATCACCCTTCCTAACACTGTTATTTCTTTCTTAGACTGTTGGCTTAGGGGCATCAGAAGCCCAGAGTAGTCAGGGAGAAGTCTGGGCTTCCAGTTCAATGAAATCTTTGTTGTGGTACTGGAAGGCGCACTTCCTGTTCTCCAGATTGCTGTAGCTGTTAAGTACTCATGTTTAGCTCTTCTATTTTATTCCATTGGTCTATACATCTGTTCTGTACTGCTACAATATTATTTTTATTTCTATAGCTCTATTTATTATGATAGTTTTAGTACTAAAGCTCTATAACATATATATCTCAAAATCTGGAATGGGAATTCTTCTAGTGTTAGAATATTTTTAGGATTTTTTTTTTTTCAAATTCTGTAAGAATGTTTGGGATTGCATACAATATATAAAGTGGTTTTGGTAGGATGGTCATTTTCACAATATTAATTCTGCCAACCCATGAACACAGGATATCTTTTAATTTTCTAGTATCTTTCTCAAGAGAAATTTTAATACCAACATTTTTAGAATTCCCTACATGAAAACAATATTTTTCATCATATCCACTCTTCCCTTCTCCTCCATGTCTTCCTATATACCCACAATCTCCCTCTCAAATTTACACTGAGACTTAATATGTCTCATTTATATTAATTGAATATAAATGTTACATTTAAATATGCAATGTATATATAAAGCTTACTGAATCTATTTAGTGATGTTTATACATACATGGATACAGGGCTATAAATACGAAGCAAGGTGCAAATCAATAAACACATACTTTTCAACAATAGATTTAAACATTAATGGCTTCAATTCCTCAACTAAAACATACAAGCCAGTTGAAAAAATTTTAAGACTCGTCTTTTTGTTGTTATTTATAAGAAGCACATTTTATCTTCAAGGATAGACAGTGAAGTAAAAAGAAGAGAAAAGAGCATTCTAAGAAAATAGGACAATCAACAAGCAGGAATTGATTGCTACCCTAATACTGACAAAACTAATTTCAAACAAGGACATAGTTTGATCAGCACTGGAATGTAGAAAATCTAATATTGGATAGATTCTGCTTTTTACCCCCAGACTACAGTATGGTCTACCACCTAAGTGGGAGCCAAAGAAAAAAAGGAAACAGCTGTTCATCCAGGGGGGAAAAGAATATTATGCCAGTGATTAAATTTTAAAGAAGCAATAAGTGGCAAAAGTAAAGTTGTGTTTTTATCCTTTCTTATGAGTCACCCTTGATTAATGCCTTATTTACAAATAAAACAAGATTAAAAAGCCTGATCAAAGGTTTGGCAGTTTTGTTCTTTCTCTTGTGGTCTTTAAAAAAAACAAAAACAAAACAACAACAACAAAAAAAAAAAAAAAAACCCTCTTCTTGGTTTATAACATTTCAGTCACAAAAATTCTATTGAAAATGATTAGATGCCATAGATAACTTTGCCACACAAATTACCCATATGTTCCAGCTCATGTTACAATTTCTTTAGGGAGCATTAAAATGATTTTTCAATTTTCTCACTCAATTTCTTCTATCCTTACTGAAAATAAGAGATGACATTGTATAATGAAAGTAAGTCACTTTAAGTTAGACCAGCTTGACTTTCATCTTGCAGTCAATCAAATGTAGATCAAATGTGTTTTTTTTCAGAAAAACACAAACTGAAAAATTCATAAAGCACTTCTTACATTTTTTGAAATGTAAAGGTTTGTTTATAAATCCCTCTATTTTTAATCTTCTGTCACATTGATAAGCTGTGAATTTTAATTTTTCACTTTATCACATCTTGAAAACAAGAAAAAGCCAAGGAATTTATTTCTGAAGGATAAACACAGAAGGCTCCTGTTGTGATGCACATTGCCAAAACTCAGAATTGTTCTTATTTTACATGGTGCACCATAATTAGTCCCTAACAGCCAATAAATTGCTACTTCTGGGACTTTTTCAGTAGCCAAAAATTTCATGCAGAACTTCCAAATCCATATATCAGAGTAAAAAAATGTCTTTAAATTACTTTGAAAGAACTAATCAATGCAAGAAATTTGAGTGTGGTGTGTGAATAAGAGTGGCCTCCATAGGCTGGTATATTTGAATGCTTAGTCACCAGGGAGTGACACTATTTTAAAGGATTAGAAGGATTTAGAAGGTGTGGCATTGCTAAAGGGATGGTGAGCTTTGAGATTTCAAAAGTCCATCCCAAGTTCAGAATTTCTCTCTACCTGCAGAGCAGGATGTAGAGCCTCAGCCACTGCTCCAGTCCTGTGTGCATGCTGTCAAGGTCCCCACCATGATGATAATGAACTAAGCTTCTGAAACTATAATACGGCCCCAGTTAAATTATTTCTTTCATAAGAGTTGCCTTGTGTCTCTCCACAGCAACAGAAAAGTGACTAAGACACTGAGTTTCAACAGATCTTCCAAAAACAAAACTCCACAACCATATAGCAAGGAGGGGTGCTGTAGAGAGAAAGAATGAAACAAAACCAAAGATTCAGAAAAAGCATAGGCTCTGGTCAATATCTAAAACACAGAAGAGTAGAAAAGAGGAAAGTTATGTCTTTCTGTGTCAGAACTCAGAAAGTTGAGCAAACCAACGTAACTTCATGGTGGTGTTTAGGAACTGTTAAGGGATAGAAACTCTACGAAGGAAAAGAACATTATCTCATTAAGGGACTAATTATACCCCTTATCTCCTAAGTAATTTTGATTTGTCTTTAGAGAGACAGTCCCTTGGCAAGGAGGTTCACTCACCCAACTGGATTAACTCTTAAGGGACTTGACAAAGACATGTTTCTACCCAGAAGTAGATTTTAATTCTTTGACTAGAAAGTAAAGGCTTTCCCTTAATTGGCCTTCTATGCAACTTTAATATTACTACCTGAAAAAAGGTAACTCTAAAACCATGGAGGAATCAGAGCCCTCAATGGGATTTCTTTGGGTTTTTTTGTACTTCTACATCATCCTGTTACATGTTGACCCTCCTAAATGCTAAAAGTCAAACATCTTTCCATTTCTGTTTTTTTCTTTACATTTCAACATTGCCATATAAATATAATAACATGTTACATATGTGAGTATATTTTAAGTAATATAGTATGGAAATAGGAACTAACTCTAAACACAAAATCTATGGATTATTTTATATACACATTTCCTGAAGGTGGAAACAAGAGTCACTATAACCTGTCACATAAAGGCAAGCATGTTATTTTCCATTTATAATGTACTATTAACACTTAAAATTTTTCAGAATACTTGGAGCATTTTTGGTTTGGGATTTTTGGTGCAGAGATGCTCAACTTGTGGTTCCAAAGCTTTCTAGGTAAAGTTTTGGTAAATTCTTAATTAATGCCTCTTCTATATCAGATGTTTTAAAACACTTCTTATACAACTTGGGAACCCCTGCCCAGGGGTGGCAATGACACATTGAGCTGGGCCCTCCCACATCCATCATTAATCAAGAAAATGTTCCATAGGCTTGACCACAATCTAGAGTCATAGAGTCCTTCTACTGAATTCTCTGTATCCACATACTCTTTGAGGCAGAACGAGGCACTCATAGTCTGTTAGCTTTCCTATGGAAGGAGCATCTTCCACTTCTGCCTGAATCATATCTGTAGCAAGACTGAAAAATGCAGTAGGGACCATATCCAAGGGCTGAGCACAACTTGGTAAAGCACTTGTTCTTGCAGGCATGAGGGTTTATGTTTAATCTCTAGAACCCATGTAAAAAAGCCAGGAGTGACAGATGATACAACCCACAAACTATATGAAGCTCAAAAAGAAGGAAGACCAAAGTGTGGATGCTTCAGTACTACATAGAAGGGAAGACAAAATAACCACAAGAGATAGAGAGAGGAAGGGACCTGGAAGGGAGAGTGGAGGGAAAGGGAAAAAAAAGGGGGACAGGATTGGGTATTGGAAGGGACAGGAGAGAAGTACAGATAATCAGGAAATTGAATAGAAATATGTAGCAGTAGGGGATGGGGGTCTAAGGGTAGCTACTAGAAAGGCTCAGACACCAGGGAAAGGACAGGCTCCAAAGACCCAACTAGGATAAGTTTGGCAGAAATACCCAACAAAAGGGAGACAAAACCTGTAGAGACCACCTCCAGTCAAAAGTCTCTGCCCTCAATTAAGAGATGGAGTTACACACCCATCTCAAAATTTCCAACCCAGAAATGTTACTGTCCAAAGAAAAGACAGGGACAAAAACAATGGAACAGAGACTGAAGAAAAAGCCATCCAGAGACTGCCCCCACCTAGGGATCCATTCCATCTGTAGACACCAAACCCAGACCATTACTGACGCCAAGAAACACTTGCTGACAGAAGCCTGGTATGTATGGCTTTTCCCTGAGAGGTTCTACCAGCTCCTGACCAATATAGATGCAGATACTCACAGCTAACCATTGAACTGAGCATGGGGTCCCCAATGGAGGAGTTAGAGAAAGGACTGAAGGATCTGAAGGGGATTGTAACCCCATAGGAAGAACAATATCAATTAACCAAACCACTCAGACCTCCCAGGGACTAAACCACCAACCAAAGAGTATACATGGATCGATCCACGGTTCCAGATACATATGTAGCAGAGGATGGCCTTATCCGACATCATTGGGAGGGGAGGGCCTTGGTCTTGTTGAGGCGTGATGCCCCAGCATAGGGGGATGCTAGAGCAGTGAGGCGGGGGTGGATGAGTGGGTAGAGGAGCACCCTCATAGAGGCAAAGGGTAGGAGACTGTTAGTCTTTCATCAGCCTTCCCCAGAGGGAATTATGACCTTTTACAAAGGCCATAAATACACTAGTGGCCTTTACATACATACAGGAAATACAACATTGGTTTCAGGAGTTGGGTGTTGCTGTGATGACCATGTGTTTTTTTTTTAACAGGATTGTGGAAGGAATTTGGAAATTTAGACTACAAAGTCCATTAGGCCTTTAAAGATTGAGGAGCGCTTAGAAGATAAGCGTGTTGAAAGAAACGCAGACAATGGATGCCTGGCTTGGAAAATTTCAGAGGGAAGCAAAGACTATGTGGGTTATTTATGTAATATCTTGAATTAAGAAACTGTAGTTGTGGTCAGTTGTGGCTGAAGAACTAGCTGTGATTACAGAGACTAGCACCACTGAGTGGATCCTTTGTTTTACTGAAACAATTCATGGTCGTTAGCTAGAGCTGAAAACTAGTGTTAATTAAGAGGCCACCATCACAAGAGTGAAATCTTTAGAGTCAGCACACAGAATAGTTGTTCCAGAAGAGGCCAAGTTTGTATCTTGTGATGGCATGTGAACTTTGTAGTGTAAGAGTCACCCCAACAATACTGGTTTTAAAGCCAGGAAGTGGCCGTAGGTCCTGGGGCTTTGCACTGTGTAGAAGTGCTGGGGTCCCTGAAGGAAGCCATTGGTAAAAAGCTGTTGGTGAAGAGGCTACCAGTGAAAGTTCAGGGCAGTTGCCCCTGAACACCATTTTTGAGGTACCAATGGCATGGGACAGCTGCCAAGAACAGGAGCAGCCATGGAGGATAGCTCGCCTGAGCCTGGAGACTACTGTGTACTGTAAAGCACGGAACTGGAGAAGCGACCCAGGCCCTTGGCAGGCGCCCAGATCTTCAGCAAATCCCAGTCATTGGACACTAAATTACTTACACTGTCTTAAGTTTTGTTTTACTTTGTTCATATGGTGACTTTGCCCAGGTTCTTCTTCTTGAAGTAAGAAAGTATTTTATTTATATTGATTTTACAGATGCTACCAGTTGAAAGGCATTTAACTTTTTAAAAAGATTTTGGAGCTTTAAAGGAATTCAAAGGCAAAGGGGAGGAAAAGAAGTCTGGGAGTGGGGTCAGGGATGGGGGACAACAAGTAGGATGTAAATGAATAAAATAATTAATTTAAAACTTTAAATAAAGGAACTGTATTTTTAAAGAGGCTGAATTTTAAAGTGTTTGAGTTTGTAAAGACTGTAATACTTTTAATTTGTAATATGTTTTATATTATAATAATTATTAATGTGTGATTGCGGAGATGAGCAAGAAAGAAAGGGTTGTAGCTTAATAGTGATGTGTTCGTGTGTCAAGTTTACAGGGCATGAATTGTATTACATGGTTTTATGTCAACTTGACATAGAGCTATATATGAGCCACAGCCATCTGACTAGAGGGAACCTCAATCGAGAAATTCCCTCTATGAGACTGATCTGGAGGAAAACAAGAGGGAATTTTTCTTAATAATATGGAGAATCCAAGGCCATTGCCGGTTGTGCCACCACTGCACCGATGTTCCGAGGTGCAATAAGAAAACAGGCGAGCAAGCCATGGGGAGCCAGTCAGTAATAGCCAGTAGGCAGCAGCCCTCCATGGCATCTGCATCAGCTCCTGTCTCCAGGTTCCTGCCCTTCTTTTGTTCCCTCCCTGACTTCCCTCAGTGATAGGCAGTTACCTGGAAATGAAATAAACCATTTCCTCTCCTAAGTTGCTTTGGTCATGGCTGCATTTCATTACAGTCTTAGAAACACTATCTTTAAGACAATGTATCTCTCTACATACAGATTTCTCACAAATTTGTGTTGGTCCTAGAAATCTATAGTTACTTTCAAACGGGATATTGAAACTTCATTGCATGCCTTAGGTAAACAAAGGGTATGTCTGTGGAAAACCTTGATGACTACTTTAATTCTGCCTAGTGGGTTGATTCCTATAAATAAAAAAGAAAAAAATATCCGTTTTAACTGTTTTAATTTTTTTATTATTTTTAATTATGTATATGAGTGTCTGTATGTCTGCATGTGGGCATATACACAAGAGTACAGGCGTCTTCTGAGGCTAGAAATTACAGGAAGACTTAGAACCCATAACTTGAATGGTAGGACCAACGGTAGTCCTCTGGAAGAGCATCAAGCACCCTTAACTGCTAAGACATCTTTCCACCCCTTTCTCCTTGTTTATAAATTGTCATATATGCACATAATCATACCTGTTTGGAAGATACAATGTGACATTTTAAAACATGGATGTGCTGTGTAGTGTTTAAGATTGGTTAAAATATTAAATGTTAAACATCTGTCATCTATGGTGAAAATAATCAAAATAAGTGTTTGCAACTTATTGAAATATACAGAACTTTATCGCTATCTTTAGTCACTCTGCTGTGCAGTAACAAACCACAAATCTGTCAGTGATGTCTAATGCTAACTCAGTATTAAATGTTATTTGTCCCACCATCACACTAGTCTCCCTGCTCTAAGATAACCACCAAGATACTATTTAATTCTTTCCTCTTTTTTATTTATTCTTCTCTCATTCAATACATACCAACCACAGCCTCCCCTCCCTCCACTCCTCCATCCCCACTCTCTACCTCCCTATTCCCTAGATGCACTGCTCCACCATTTCCCCAAAGAAAAGGGAAATCAACAGAAGAAGGGATATCTCCCTGTACTCTCTTCCTTCTTCCCACCCTCCCTAACCTGATCTTTCTTGTTCACCAGTCTATTCTTAACTTCCGAAATCTTCTTATTTTGATTTCTGTATGACTAAGATCACACAGAACTTGTCTTTATGTGCCTCATTTATTTCACTTAATATAAAAATCTCCACTTTTAACTATGTTGCTTCAATGACAAGATTTTTATCCTCTTGTGGCCAAATAATATTCTATTGTGTACCTGTACACAATTTCTTTAGCCATTCATAAGTTGAAATTTGTATGAACTTTATTTTGCATTATTTTTGTGGTATGCTGAAATGGAACAAGACTTTTACTGTTTCTAGATTTTTCAATCAATCCTTGTTTTAAGCCACACATCACAGTTCTACCCTTGATATGTTGCTGATTCTGGGTTGTAGGTCTCTCCGGTTTGTGATCAAATCTGTTCCCTGTAGGACTAGAAAACTTTTAACTCCACATCCTTATGGGCTTCCTTCCTCATCTCTACTCACCAGGCAATATGATAATTTTTCCTCTTTCCTCTTTTATTTGTTTGTATCTTTCATTTTTATTTCTTTTTTGTTACTGTGATGTAATTTATGGAAAGAAGTAAGATGTGTGATTAACCTTCTTCTTACACCTCTAGAACATCATAACCTGACCAGGAGTGATAAATTATCCAGGTAGCATTTCTCACATTTCCAGGCTCTCAGTTCTTGTGACTGGACATGTTAGCACATGTCCATCAAGCACCTACCAAAGACCACCAAGCACCTAGCCAACTTAATAAATTTTGCTGTGGAGATTACTGGTTTCTTCCAGTCTGGGCCCGAACACTGAGCAGATCCCGGGCAGCAGCTCTGCCGCCAATCTCACAGAACCCAGAGGAAGCAGGCCTTCCAGGAGCTCTAACCCAGGCAGTATCTTAGGTAAGTAGACAGCAACAACCACCCCAAACAGGGAGTAACTGGTATTCAATAGGACCCAGGAAGTCACTCCTTGCCAAGAGCACTGGTTCTTTCCTGTCTGTGCCTAAGCACTGAACTCAGGGCCCAGCTCTAACCTTAGTAGTAACACCCACCCCACACAGTTCTGATACAACCAAGATAATAGGAAAGACAGGCTCCAGTCAGAGACAGAGCACATAGAACTAAGGAGATCCAGATTGTGAAAGACAAGCACAAGAACATAAGCATCAGCAGCCCAGGGTACTTGGCATCAATAGAACCTAGTTCTCCCACACAAGAAAGTCCTGAATTCCCCATATCACTAGGAAAGCAAGATTCAGATTCAAAATCACTTCTAATAATGATGATAGAGGACTTTAAGAAAGACATAAATAACACTCTCAAAGAATTTGAGAAGAACGCGGGTAAACAGGTAGAAGCCCTCAAAGAGGAAACACAAAAATCCCTTAGAATTACAAGAGAATACAACCAAACAGGTAAAGAAATTGAATAAAACCATCCAGGACATGAAAATGGAAGTAGAAACAATAAAAAAAAACTCAAAGGGAGACTACCCTAGAGATAGAAAACCTAGGAAAGAAATCAGGAGTCATAGATGCAAGCATCACCAACAAAATACAAGAGATAGAAGAGAGAATCTCAGGTGCAGAAGATACCATAGAAAATACTGACACAACTGACAAAGAAAACACAAAATGCAAAAAGTTATTAACACAAAATATCCAGGAAATCCAGGACACAATGAGAAGACCAAACCTAAGGATAATAGGTATAGATGAGAGTGAAGATTCCCAACTTAAAGGGCCAATAAATATCTTCAACAAAATTATAGAAGAAAACTTCCCTAACCTAAAGAACAAGATGCCCATAAACATAAAAGAAGCCTATAGAACGCCAAATAAACTAGGCCAGAAAAGAAATACCTTTCTGTCACATAATAATCAAAACACCAAATGCACAAAACAAAGAAAGAATATTAAATGCAGTAAGGGGAAAAGGCCAAGTAACATATAAAGGCAGAACTATCAGAATTACACCAGACTTCTCACCAGATACTATAAAAGCTAGATGCTGGACAGATGTCATACAGACCCTAAGAGAACACAAATGCCAGCCAAGGCTACTATACCCAGCAAAACTCTCAATTACCATAGATGGAGAAACCAAGATATTCCACGACAAAAACAAATTTACACAATATCTTTCCGCAAACCCAGCATTACAAAGGATAATAGCAGGAAAGCTCCAATACAAGGAGGGAAATTATACCCTAAAAAGAGCAAGAAAGTAATCCTCTTCCAACAAATCCAAAGGAAGATAGCCACACAAAGATAATTTCACCTCCAATAACAAAAATAACAAGAAGCAACAATCACTGTTCCTTAATATCTCTTAACATCAATGGACTCAATTTTCCCAATTAAAAAACATAGGCTAATGGACTGGATACATAAATAGGACCCAGTATTTTGCTGCATACAGGAAACCTACCTCAGTGACAAAGACAGACTCTACCTTAGAGTAAAAGGCTGAAAAACAATTTTTTAAGCAAATGGTCCTAAGAAACAAGCTGGAGTAACCATTCTAAAATCTCCAGCCCAAGAACACAAAGGGAGGGTCTCATGGCTCCGCCTGTATAGGTAGTTGAGGGTGGCCTTGTCTGGCATCAGTGGAAGTGGACAGCCTTGGTGCCTGAAAGTTTGGATTCCCTAGTGTTGAGGAATTTCAAGAGCAGGGAGGCAGGAATGGGAGCACACCTTTATAGTAATTGGAGGGGGGGGTGGGGTAAGGGGTTAGGCATCAGTGGAAGTGGAGGGCCTTGGTGCCTGAAAGTTTTGATTCCCTAGTGTTGGAGAATTTGAGAGCAGGGAAGCAGAAATGGGAGGATGGTGGGAGCACACCCTCATAGAAACTCCCAGAATTATATGGATTAGACATGACAGAGGCAGGTCGCCAGAAGACTAGATTCCAGAATTCAAACAAAAATTATCTTGATACTAAAATTTGTTTTGAGAATTGTATATTGCAGAATACACAGCCTTGGTGTATCTCCTCATCAAGCAAGCTGAGCAGACCTGCTCGAACCTCTGATGTCTTGGAATTCCAACTGGATGCAGTGAAGACACAGTGTCAGAGGTTTATCTTCCCCCTGCCCCTCTTCTAATATCTCAATGCCCATAATCAACTTGAAGAAGTTAATGAAGAGTCAGCGCCCCTATTCCCTGGGCTGGGGGACTGAGGTAGTTAATATTCGAGTGTCTCTGCCAGTCAAAGATAGTTGATATATCTAGGTTGGGTATTGGGTTACACTTCTGATTGATATTGAGCATTACCAAACTTATAAAGCCTTTGATTAACATTTTAAAAATGTATAAAAGCAAAAAGGAGAAGGGGGCATGGGATAGGGGCTTTCTAGGGAGAGGAAGTGGGGAAAGGGGATGGCATCTGAAATGTAAATAAAATATCCAATAAAAATAAATTTAAAATTATAAATAAATAAATAAATAAATAAATTTTGCTGTGGGGAAAGAAGGGTAAGCTAGAGAATGAGCAAAGAAAAAATGAGCCAGAAGAAAATGATGGGGGTGGGGGGAGTATAAATAGAGGAAGAGGAAGGAGACCAGCAAAAATCTATATCCATATTATAGCCACCAAAAAAATGCTTTGTGGATAGAGCTTAAAATACAGAAAACAAGCCAGGTAGTGATGCTCCATACCTTTAATTCCAGCCCTCAGGAGGCAGAGGCAGGGGGATCTCTTTGAGTTCAAGGCCAGCCTGGTCTACAGAGCAAATTCTAGGATAGCCAGGGCTGTACAGAAACCTTGTCTTAAAATGTGTGTGTGTGTGTGTGTGTGTGTGTGTGTGTGTGTGTGTGTGTGTGTGTGTGTGTGTGATATTTCTGCTTGTTTACAAAGTTCTCCAAACAGCATCTTTAGGAAATAAGTGCTAATGTACTGTTTCCCCTTATCATTCCTAGGGCTTAAGATGATTAATGGTTCTCATGTGTAGTTCTAGGCTATAACATAGTTATCTAGGAACTTATTAAAACACAAAATCTCTGTTTCCACTCCAGACCACTACATCAGAATCTCTGATGTTGTAACAGTTCCAGCAGGAGATTCTGATGTAAATCAAAATTTAGAATCACTAGGCTAGCATAATATGACACAACTATCTTATAAAATACATGCACAACTGCATAGAATTCTAGTTCTCCAGAGAGAGAAGGGTCAGTAGAAAGAGATGCCCCTGGATGATGGTATTCTTCAGAGTTGAGACCTGCACTGTCTATAGGAGAATATTTAATTTCAAGAACTAAAGTGTAAATTTTAATGACCCCCTACAAAGAAGAGTATATCTTCCAAAAATTGAAGAAAAATATTCAATTTATCACCTGATACCTTTTAGTTATTTGTCACAGACTACATTTTCTGCACTCCTCTCCTTTCAACTTCGGTTCAGAAAAAAGAAAAATGTTAAGTTTATAGGTTCTAGAGTCAGATACATCTAGTTTCAAATCTCAGTTCCTCAACCCTTATATATTAATTTGTTTTAATTTCCTTCATCTAGAAAACTGGAAATATTATCATTGGCCTTCTATTATAAGGTCATCTTATGAGGTAAATACATTTCATATATAGCATTAGTTTACATGAAGGATGATCTGTGTTTTTGAATGAATGATTTTATTAAGCATTTAGCAAAAATTTAGTTAAAGAACAAATAGAAAAAACAGCAGATAGAGAACATCATTAAATTGGTACTTAGCACATCCCGAAATTATTGGAGTATCCAAGTTGGAGAAGGAAACAAAAGTAACATCATCAAGACAAGTATTTACAATTTACAGACCTGCCTGGGAAAAATCCAGCTAGAGTTTTTGACTGAGATTTATCATGAGAGATTAGAGTGTTCTCTCCATGGATGTGTTTCTGGATTCTTATTCCCACAGTGGCATTTTTATGCCACTGACTGACCCATAACAACCTCTGTTGGAAATGATTTACCATTAACTAGTCTGAAAGGCATTCCACTTTACTACCTTTAGCTGTTTATCTTTTTTTCCCCTGTTACAGGGTCAAGAGTTCGGCTTGCCCCAGAACAGGAAGTCTTGTAGAACACTACTTAAAATAAACATGCTTTCAAAGTCATCTCTCAACAAGATGTGATAATTTATAATGTAAATATAATTCATATTGAAAGTAGTTAATCCCCAAACATATAGCAAGTCTCCTAAAAAGATTATTTATTTCCTGACTCTAGAGGCATTGTAGGTGTGGCTGCAGTGTCACATGTGCATCAATCAGTAGGTGACAGAGAAGAGAGAGGCTATGACTTATAACCTATGGACATCTGAATGATTAGTAACCTAACATTCACTGAAAAAAAAAGCAAGCCTGAGACTACCGCCTCTCTAGCACCAGAGGGTCCAGGACAAGGAACTAGCTTGAAATGTCCACCAGTCTAGCACCAGATAGAACTGGCTAGGTCCCCAGGATTGGAGCAAACCAGAGATTAGAAGAACCTTACCTAGGGCCTCAGGCCCTGGGCAAGAGTGAGCCCAAGACAGACACCCTCTTAAGGAACCATGTCTACAGGCTGGTTGAGGAGCCATAGAGCCCTGACAGGGAGCTAAACTAGCCTAAGAGGCCACCAGTCCATTGCCATTCAGGCCTGGGAGGACAGACCATGCCAAGGTGACCTGTGCTACATGCCATAATGCACGAACAAGGTATAACATTCCTGAGATGACCCCAGATAATCAGCCTTGGTGTCACAAAGAGAAGCAAGAGAGCTGGTTGCCACCGCTAGCCAGCTTCAGTACTCAGGACATTGCAAAAGTTATGGATGAACCACCCATGAACATGGAAAAGCTGTCCCTACCACTCATTTCCCATGTGGTGGCATGCAGGAAGGAAAGATACCCTTATTTCCCCTTCCCCTTATCACCTTGGCCCTGGGGTCATGAAAAGAGGAAAACTAGCCCTGCCCTCCACCATCTGCAGTACTCAGGAGAACAGGCCCTGCATCTCACCTGGAAAAAAAAACATACTAGAGCTGACCCTGGTAACAGGGGCTCAAGTGAGCCAACCCTCAGGTATGAGCATAAGAGAGCTGGCCCCACCAATTTCTACCATGAAATGATATGGGTGGAGGAGAGATGCTGCCCCAGCCTCTTGACAACTACAACCGGCAGGAAAGCTGGCTCTAAGGTCATCAGAGTGGGAGAGCTGGTCCTGCTCCTCACTTGCTGTAGCACACAGGAGAGCAGGCCCTTTAGCTCATCTGGGCAGCTGACCAGTAGAGCTGGCCCTGAATGTGAAGGTTACATCTGAGCTTGCCTCCTACCAGACCAATGACTCATTTCAATGAACATCTCTAAGGAAAGAATGTGGACAAAGGGTATACTGTGGAACACCTATGACACACTACAGCTTCTACAGTGAGATTTTTTTTTTTCTCTGTTGAGGAAGAGGTCACAAAGGCAGAGGGTAGGTGTGAGGAGAGGAGGAGATGAGTAGAATTGGGGTGCATGATGTGAAACTCACAAAGACCCAATCAAAAGTTTTAAAAGAGATTATTTACTTAGTGTACATTCTATTTTTGAACTTCAACCATGCTTTAAGCTATTTGCATCTCAGCCCCGAAAGTTAAATAAGAATTTAGTTAAAAATATGTATCTTTTAAGTTTTTTAAATTTATCCCTTTCTCATACAATACATTGCAGCCACAGTTTCCCCCTCCCAGTCTTCCTATCCCTCCTCCACCTCCCCTCTTCCCCAGGTACACTGCTCCTTCATTTCCCTTCAGAGAAGAGCAATATACTTTTGACAAAGAGATTTCAGTTTAAGATAAAAATAGCACGTATCTCACTGAAGTGCCGGATAATCCTTAATTGTCTTTATTTAAGTTAGCAAGGATTTAGAGGTTCATATACAGAATTGGTACTTTAAGAGTTAACTAAAGTTCTTATCGAATGTAGGAACTAGTGAATAAGAGCTGAATAAAAACTATTGATGTGCCTACTGAAGTGCTATGCATATAAAATATGAGTCACCTCATGACGGTGTGAAAGGCATGGTGATTGCTCTGACTATCTCTGTGGGCACACACTGAGCTTAAGAACATTTCTCGTTGCTTTTATTTGACTTTCCTCTTGGCTGATCTCCTAAGATTTCTGTTTGTAAAATCATCCTACTTCAGCACACTCTAACAACTTCTTCCAGACCAGTTTCTCAGTCACAGGAGTGTCAGATCACCAGGAAAGTGTGATTAAGATATATCCCTGCCATGTGCCACTTTCAGGCATATCAAGCTCACTCGCTTGGAGGGTATACCAAATTTGGGGAGTTTGAAAATGCACCTAAGTGACAGGAGTATTCTGATTTCTGCCTCACATAAAAAACCGATCTCCCATACCCCATATGCCACCACAATCCACCATTCCAGACAGCATGGTATTCCCCAACAGAATCACTCAAAACCTGCACTTCACAAGCAGCTAAACAGTATAGTTACTCAAGATGCCAACTTTGAGAGTCAAGGTAGGCTAACTTGGTCTCTTATCTGTGTGGTCTTAGCCAACTCACTCTAACAGAAGGGTCAAGAATAATACTGTTTTTTATGCTGTGAGAATTGTGCTAAACAGTAAATATTGATTAGCATACTGAATTCTACAGTAAACTACAAAGTTGATGCTATTATCCTCATCTTATAGGTGAATAAATTAAATTTTATAGATTAAGCAATTGTTAGCTTGCTAAAATTACCTAGCCAGTTGGTAAGGGAGCTGGGATAGAACTGAGTTCATCAGATTCTAAAAAGTTTTCATTTGATGGACTTCATTGTATTGGCTTTCAGAAATGGAGAAAGCAAGAAAAGCCTATAGAAAAAAAAGAAAACTCTGTAAATATCAGGATAAAAATTAGTAGGCGTAGTAGCATAATACTAACACTGAGCTAGGAGTTAGAAATCGCCTGAGAAACAGGAATGGTTGACAACCTACACAGGGAAATGATGTGGCAGTTTTCATTTTATGGATAAAAGGGTATTCTCCCACCCATCAGATTCTCCTCCACAGTTATTATGATAGATGAAGGCGACATAGTGTTGTCATATGGACTTTTGATAGGCTTCTGAAAGCACTAAGTGGAAGTGTCAATATAACTACTGTTCAACTGGTATAGAAAAACATCAAGACCAAAGTTGGAACAAGGAAGCACAAGGCTTTGCTGGTAGAAACGAGTCTTCAGAAAGAATGTGTGAAAGGGGGACTGAAAAGAGTGGAGATTTTATGGAGAAATTCTGTTTAACACTGAACAAGAATGTAGACTAATTTTGCAGAAACATATGCCCCCCATAAGTAGAATTTCTTGACTTTGTAATGAACACAACTTAACTACTATAAATGTAGTACAATTGTAACTACTGAGATGCTAGTAATAACACTCAGCTTTTTAAAACAATCATTGACATTTTCATTTTGTTGGAAATTAAGCGTAGGATATTTGAGTCAGTAAAGCATTTGCCTAGAGTGTACAAAGGCCTGCATGCTGATTCACACATGTCACCTGCTTACAGAGAGAATTCAAGTCCAGTCTGGGAAACATTTAGAGTCTCTAAGCAAGACTCTATGTTACTGTCTTAGTCTTTTCCTCTTATTGTGATAAAATATCCAATAAAGGCAACTTAAGGGATAAAGAGCTTACTCTTTCTCACGTTATAGTCAAACTGTGGTAGGGAAATCAAGGCAGCATGGATATGTAGCAGCTAGTCACATCACATCCACAACCAGAAAGGAGAAAGTTATAAATGCATGCTGCTATTCAGTCTCCTTTCTTTGTTTATACAGTTCAGGAACCCAGAAAAACAAATGATGTCATTTATAGTGGGCAGGTCATCCAACCTCAGTTAATACCATAAACACCCCTCCAAGGGCATGCCCAGAAGATGGTCCCTTGGTGTTCCTTCATTCTGTCAATTTATAAGAAAAAAATTAAAATCATCACAGTCATATTGAGTTTAAATGTGGGATGGAATCAAAATGGGTGACTTTAACATAATAGAAGCTGATTGTCCTTCCACAGGAGCTGAGTGCTGTGGAACTGGAGTTTTGTTTGGCAATTTCCTCTTAACTGAAACAGTCTACCCTGCCAAAAGACTATTCATTAAGATCCAGGAAGTATACAATTCAGAAGTCTCAGAAAGTTCCTGAAACTTACAAAATTAGCCAGGCCCTTCACCAAGCTTATATAAACAGTAAGAACTACTGGGAGATGATACTCTCCAATATGTCAAGGTGGCTGGAAGCCATGCAGGAAGTTCTAAGAATAAAGCTTTTGTTTATTGTCACTAGGTAGACCTTTTGATGATAGAGCTACCTTTGAGTCACTCCAATAAACTCATTGACTTCTCAAATTGGACTTTGGTGAAATCTAGGGTAAGTCAATGTTTTATGTAGATAACTTCTCATGTCTCTCAATGAAAAGTTAACACAATAAGGCTCCAACAATATTGTAGATTAAATAAATAAGGCAATGCGGTTACAATTTAAGTCTTTTTAATCCATCAGGAAATATGTTCTGAGTGAAATCTTACACTGTAAAGCAAAAACCTATAGTGGAGGGAATACACAACTTTAAATCTTTGATTCATTTAGCTAATGGTGTTTTAGGTTTACAGGAGAGTCTGACAGGTTTACAGCATATTGATGGAGATGTAATCTGATAAATATGACAACTAGCAACAAATGTGACTTTTTTATTGTGTTACTTTGTGCTATATATGAAAACGAGCCTGTGCTTCCAGAGCAACGCCACATTTCCAGCTCTGCAGTTTTGTGTAACATCAGCAGAATAGAACCTAATGTCAGCAATGTTTTCCTGAAGTGGTTGTATCTTACGGAGAAAGATGTCATCTTGACAAAGAGAATATTATGTGCCGAGCAATACAATATAACACACTAAATCCTACCATTCAACAGTACGAAACAGGTTTCAACCAGGTATACCCTCAACTGTGCAAGAATGTAATTAAAATAAAAAGGAGCTACCAATTTTATCACTTAACAAAGTTTATCTACTAATTATGAGTGATTAGCTTTTCCCAGATAATTCAATGTGTTTTGACCATCCAACAAACCTGAGAACTTTAGAGCACAAGTATTAAAAAAAATGCAAAAATCAGTATAGTCCTTACTATATTAGGTTTGATGAAAATTTTTATATTAAATTCTTTTCCTAATTAAAATTAGCCATGAGAGTCAGGTGCCTCTAAACTGAAACATTTTAGTAAGATCAACCTAACAGAAACAGAGTTATGACTCTTCTCGGTCAGGATTGCAACTTCTAGACTATAAAAACTTCCTTGGTAAATACAACTATGCAAATCTACTTACCCAGGGGAAAGAATTTTATCAAGTAACAAAAGACTAAAACGAATTCCCACAGCAGTTCTCTCTGGGAAATCTTTGCCATCTGTAGTTTCTTTTCACTGCATATCACTTTATTCTGCTATGGCTGACAGGAAGAAATCTCCCTTTCATGACAGCAAGGCTTCTTCAGAAATGCTGACTTCAGAATACTTCATGCTGTCCTGTGAGTGATAGAACAAAACATTTTAACAAGGAGGAGATTTATTCCCTGAACTTTGGTCATTTCTTCTTACCATATTTATCCACAGTTTTGCTGAAATTGTTTTGACTATAAAGGGTAAAATTGCACTCAAAACAAACACGGTTCTTCAGGAGTACAAATTCACTGCATCCCAGAGATGCAGTGAATCAGGATGTTTTTATGTCTTGATTTTACTTTTCAACGTATGGTTCATAGTTGAGGCCACAGTGAGAAAAAATATTTTGTAGAAATAATCTCTTCAATCAGAAAGATAAGACTGTTTGTGTTGTTGGAAAGAATTTCATTTCAAGGTAACATTTTTAAGGATCTGGATATGACATCTTACATTCTCAGTGAGGGGTTCCCATCTCCCTAAAGCCTTTTCTTTGGCTTGCCCTCTTAAATTCCACAGCTGCTCCTATCTCTTTTCTTATCCTCCTATTCTTACTTTCATCAGTCTTCTGAGTTGATCTGACACATGCTTCCAATAATATCCTCTACATAGACAACTGTCATGTCTACACCACTAAAAACAGCTTTTCTGGGCTCTAGTAATTTAAAGCTACCTACTGAGATGCCTCCTTGAATATCTTAAAAATATATAATTGAAGTTGTCCCTTACATTGTATACTCCTTCTATATACCACCAGTAAATGACACTTTCATCACCTGACCTAGAAAACAGAATTATCTTGGACTTTCCCTTACCTTCCATTCCCCAAATATCTAATCCAACAATGGATCATGCAGGTTTGTTAGATCAGAATGGTCCTGAGAGAAGCCACCAGAAATGTGGTACAATAACCTACAACTGTCGTCATTCTCTGCCTACATTCTCACCTTTACACACCTTGGAGTATTCTTCTAAAGAATATTGAGATACATTTTGTTTTGGCTGAATAAAATAGAGAAGACTTAGGCACGAGGACTCAGGAGAGACGCATGATGGAAACAGAGAAATGTTCATTTCTCAAGCAATTCAAATGACGAGGTTTGACCTCTGAATAAATGAGATGCAAACAGAAGCTGAAATACAAGTGCAGTCTTGGGAGTGATTATAAGATTTCTTTTTTAGTATATTACTTTTTTACACTCATTTATTTTGTGTGTGTGTGCACACAAATTAGTGCACAATTGCACAGGCCATGTCACATATGTGAGGTCAGAGGATGACTTTGTGGCAGTTTCCTTTCTCCTTTCATCCGGTGGATCCAGATGATAAGACTTGGATCATCCACCTTGTCAGCATATATGCCTTTACCTACTGAGCCATTTCACTGGCTCCTGATTATGAGACTTTTTTATCTGGTCTCATCATTTCATTGGAGGATGTCTATGTTTGTCTATTAAGGCTCTTCCCTTGTCTGATAGCATCACTTCATTTGGCACTCCACAGAGCTACTGTGTTGGAAGTAGCCTTTCCAACACAGCAACATAAATATTTCATTCTCCTGTTAATTGAAACCTGTCCATAGCTTTTATATTATATATTCAATTTTCTATACTACTTTTCCAACAAGTACAAATCTTTTAACTACATCAAACCACTGGCAGTTATCTGAATGAACCCTAGTGTTGCATGCTACCTTGAATCCCTCTGCTGGTGTTAACCTCTATCCCACACAGTAAATACTGTAACACTCGTTCATTCTTTAAAATTCCCTAGGTATTTCCCTGTGGAGGGAGAACCTTTTCTGGTCCCTACAATTACTTCTATACATTTTCCATTGTCTGAATCCAAAGGCCTCCACCGTACTTGCCCACTGCTGTGTATCAGTCACTGTCGTGAGGCTGTAAAGTCACTGAGGAAACACAAGTCATCTTTCTTTTATATTTGAACTTCCTGGCACATAATACAAACCCAAAAGAACTTCTCTGCATAAACAATATAACATTGTTTTCATAGAAACATATTCATCTAGTTCCAAACAAATTGATACACAAATATATTTTGTGAACTCAATCTGTTCATAAGTTTTATAGTGTCTATTCTGGGAAATTGAAAGTCACTTCATGTACCACATGTGAACATCAGTTGTGGAGCAGAATGCAATCAAATATACCAAGTCCAAAATCACATAAAGTTAAACTTAGCTTTTACTAATTCTGTACCTTCTTCTTAGCCCACAATATCTCATGGGCATAATTATGAATATCAACATATGTTATATTAAGATGAGATGCATATATAATAATGAAGATACTTTGCCTTGGTTCAGAACATTCACTATATTAACACTGATTTTTATTGCCAGAATAATGCTAAGATGACTATCCCAAAAGGAATGGTCTTGGCTGTAACTAGTAGCCAAGAAATTTTAAAACAAAAGTACAGTAATTATCTTAGACTTCAAACTTATGTGGAACTGAAATGGAGCTTTCTTTGTTAAGTTGTAATTTAGTTTTAAAAATGTGTTGTAAGACATAAAGCTTTCATTAAATGTTTGCCTGAGCTAGCACTCTAAAACATACAACATGTCCACTAACTCTGGATCACTTGTTCAGCTAGTGGTCAGCTGTCTATGTGAAATGAGTGGACATATCCATATCCAAGGGACAAAACAGCCCTTCCTTATCTTGCTAAGAATCTCTTATTTTCAGAAATAATGAATATTTCTAAATAATCACTAAGAGTTTTATTGTGATAGAAGGACATCTAACAAATATATCTATAATAAAATCCATTATTGGGATGAATTATATAACCCTATGCACAACTAGCTGGCTCTACATAATGTAAAATGCTTTCCACGTTAAGACATTTGTTGTGTTATATGTGCAAATGAAACTACTCAGCTGCCAGCAGTGTGAGCTGCATTTTGAGAAGCTTTTCCGATGGAAAAAGAAGAAAAGAAAACAACATAAAAGAGATAGAGTCTCTTAACCACCTAGATTCTGATCAATGGCAAGTTACCTACTTGAAATCCTGGCATCATCTACACCCATAATAAAGAATTAATGCACATGGGTACTGGCACACAGCCAAAGATATGCTAACTGTCTCAAACCACTCAGATTCTAGTTATAACAACAACAAGAAGAAAATGGCTGTACTGGGAAGTTTAGATAGCTCAAACAATAAAGAATTCCAGAGGCCGGGCAGTTCAAGATACTGGCAAATTTCTGTCTCTCTTAGGAGCTGTATTCCTGGATCATATCCTAGCATGCTTTCACTGTGATGATGTATGTCATCACATGGTTAACAATATAAGAAAGTTCTCTGGGGCCCTTGAACAAGAGTGTTAATCCCACCCTAGACAAATCTACCTTTGTTATCTCTGAAAGGCCATACCTACAAATATTGTAATGTCAAAGATTAAGTTTCAACACACGAATTTTGAAGACACATATCTTGGGTCTATGGCACTAAGAAAACTCAAAAAACAAACAAAACAAACAAAAAAGCAAATCGTGCAGTCTAAATCTCCAATTTTGTGGGTACTCATACCAGAAACAGATAGCAGGGTCCCAGTCATCGATGCTCCCAGTAATTAAGTGTATGTCCCAAGAATATCAATCACGTACTTAGGGTTTTTTTCCACTTAAAAGTACAATTTGCTGGGAAATTCTCACAGTTTCTAAGACAGCTAAACAAAACATTAAATTAGCCCATGCTTCTTCAGTATGAACATTAGTCCTTTGATATAAGTGAAATATAAACAGTCACCAGTAAACACTCTATCTTCCCTTTTCAGATGGATTTCAGATAAGTCTCCTTTTCACATTCTGCAACTTTTTACTAGCATGTCCCTATGAAATGGGCCTTTTTATTTTTAGCTTTGCCTAGATTAAATTCCCTTTGATGTATATTTCAAGCATCTTCTATGACTAGCTCAGCATTAGAGGCCTCACTAAATCCTTATTCAAATGGCAGGCACGACACTGCTCCCGTCTCTAATCACAGCAGCATCCTCTAACAGAAGCCATTCCAAGGCTCTTGGTAAAGAGAGAAATTGGGTTTAATCTATGAGGAAAAATTTAAAGTGGCAGAATTTTATTTCTCGAATGTATGTACCTGTGTATAAAATGTAAGAAACTGCTGCTTGAGTCTGTTTTTCCTTTTTTATTATAAGAAAGTATGTGAAGCTTGCTCTGAATTATAATTATTCTGGCTTAATTTGAGCACTGCAAGACTTTAAAATGCACTGTTTAAGGAACTTCTAAAAATTAGGTTGAAATGAAGGACTTAGATCTCAGACGAAAACAAACTGAGAAGGAATTAATAGCCAATTGTAATGATTGCCACAGCGTTTTTAAAAGAAGGACCTTTATTTACTTAATTTGTTATTTTCAAGGGAGAACTAGAGAAGAAAAATCATAGTTTACAAACATTTCCAAAAGGGACTGTGTGAGTACCAAATCCCTAATTGTTTTAATAGTATTTTAGGTTTTAATACAGCTTACAATGGGGTCACAGCTTAGTTAATATAGTTCCATTTTTTTTTCTATTCTCCTGTTCACATTATACCTTTATATCCAAGAGAAAACTGCTAGTTTCATTAGGGGTTCAGATTTTACTCTAACATTTCTCTAATGGAGCAAAACTTGTTCTTCAGTTAAGCATTTTAAACGTAGCACTTATTCATATATTCCCATGTGGACAAGGTTAAGCCTATAAGCAACAGTAACTAACTTCACTTACAGGTTAATGGATGAACACTACACACATAGCAATATATTTTAAAGCAGATTAAAGGCTCAAAGTTCAAAAACTGTAAGAATTAGGGATGAAAGAAAGTCCAACCGTTTAGAGAAATTAAAATCTTCCTGAAAGAAAGAATAACTGAGATGTCTTAGAAGTTAACTTTGATTCATAGAGGCAGACAGAAGGAATCTAAAATGTAAGACAGATGGACATGAAGGAACCATACTGTAATAGGTTGAGGTACACAGAAAGCAGTAAGCACCAGTCTAATTTGGTTCGGTTATACAATGCAGCTAGGGAAAGGAAAGAACATTAAGTTAAAAGAGCTAAATCAGATAATCGTATTGGATAGAAAAAGAGATATTTGTATTTTAATATTATTTTATCTAAAAAGAAAAATAGGGCACATGCCTGTAACCTCAGCACCAAGAAGGTGGAGGCAGGAGGATTGCCTTCAGTTTAAGGCCAATTCAGGCTATGTAACAAAGGCCTGTCTCAAATAATCAGGAAGGAAAAAAGAAGAGAGGGGGTGAGGGAAGGAAGGAAGCATAGAGCCATCTAGAAATACCTGCTGATTTAAAAACAAGAAGAAAAATAAAGCCCAGACAAATACAAATTTTCAAAGATGATGCCACTAGTGGATGGCAAAACTGGGAAATCCATATCTCCCAGCTCCCAGCTCCCAGCTCCCAGCTCCCAGCTCCCAGCTCCCAGCTCCCAGCTCCCAGCTCCCAGCTCCCAGCTCCCAGCTCCCAGCTCCCAGCTCCCAGCTCCCAGCTCCCAGCTCCCAGCTCCCAGCTCCCAGCTCCCAGCTCCCAGCTCCCAGCTCCCAGCTCCCAGCTCCCAGCTCCCAGCTCCCAGCTCCCAGCTCCCAGCTCCCAGCTCCCAGCTCCCAGCTCCCAGCTCCCAGCTCCCAGCTCCCAGGAAATCAATTTATCTCCAAGTTCCCAGTTCTTGCCTCCTTTCACTTTGAGAGACACTCAGAACTGCATAATGCAAAGATCACACTAGCCTTAACCAAGAAAAAGAAAAGAAGAGAAAAGAGACTGAAAATGAGACAGAAAAGAAGCACAGACTCTATTTGGAAAAGCTAATAGACGAATCTAGGTAGACTATAAGTCTTCCCTGGGCTGAAGTGAGAGTGATGAGGATGGAAGGAGCAGCCACAGGGTCGCTGGAGGGTGTTTCTCACACCCACAGTCTAGGGTGTTAATGAGTTAACTGGGGTAAAGTTTATTTGTTTAATTTGGGAAATACTAAATTAAACCAAAATAAATGCACATATTCACTGAGTGACTTTTAAGAGTCTTCACTAAACTATTATGGTCTGGGGAAGGAGAGGAGGGCTTAAGAGTGCTTAAAATGGAATAATCAGTATACTGAGTCTTCATAGAGTAAGTAGTTTATGAAATACCACACTATCACGTGTTCAAAACAAACGACGTCTCAATATGGGAAAGAGAAGTAAAAATTGATTTTCAGGATCACAAGTCTGAGTGTGGAACAGAATTCTTTTTTCTTTTAACTTTGTATTGGTTTTTGTTAATTTCTCATCATACACCCAAATTCCACTCATATCCCTCTCCCCTTGTGCCCTCTGTCTACCCTTGCAATCCTCCCGCCCCCCGACAAAGGTAAAAGAAATCTCATTGTGGAACCTGCAGTGTGTCATGCTGTGTCCCATAGTATACCCTTTTGTCCACACATCTTTACTTGCAAATGTTCATTTCAATGTGTTGTCAGTCTGGTGCAAGTCCTCTGGCTTCTGCTACACTATCAATACTGGAACCTCGTTGGGATTCCTCTCCGGCATCCTGTTGTTGCCCTGCGTCATGGAGAACCTGTAGCTTCAGATCTACAGGACTGGCCCCTTTACACACTTCAGCAGTTCATAGATGAGATAAATGTTGGGGTAGGCCAATTCGAAGTCTTGGATCTGGTCCTGACAACTCTCCTACATCCGTACCGACAGCTGAGCTCCCCTGCTTTGCCCAGGCTGGCCCATCCAATTCTGCATGAAGGGCCAGAGCCAGCTCTCCCGCCCTTGGGGCTGACTCCCCACAACCAGGATGAGCTCTACTCTGTTGCCCAGGCAAGATGCAGGGCACACTATCCTGAGTGTTGCAGCTGGTGAGAGACATAGTCAGTTCTCCCACTATCATCACCCCAGGGCCAGTTCTCCTGCCTGTAATAGTTGGCAAGAGCAGAGGGAGGAGGGAGAGCATCTCTCTCTCTCACACACCCATGTCACCACAGGGCAGACAAATGGCCAGCTCTCCCATGCTCATGTCCTCAAAGCTAGCTTACCCACAATCCCTATGTCTGGGACCAGCTCTACTATGCTGCCCAGGTGAGGTGCAGGGCCTGTTCTCCCCAGTACTGTAACTGGTGAGGGACAGGGCTCTCCTGCTCTCAAGACCCCAGGGCCAGGTCTCCCACCTGCCTCAGGTGGTGAAGGATGAGGGCCAAGGAGGGCATCTCATCCTCATCCGTGCAATTTCACAGGAGACAAGTGGCAGGGCCAGCTCTCCCACATTCATACTCTTGGGACCACCTCACCGGAAATTTGACCACCAAGGCCAGCTCCAGTGTGTTTCCTGAGCGATGGGCAGGGCCCACTTTCCTGAATAGTACAGATGACAGGATCACTTCTTCTACTCCCATGTTCCCAGAGCCAGCTCCCCCACAATGACCAGGCAAGGGGTAAGACCAGCCCTCAGATATCAACATGTTTCTGGGTAGCAACCCAGACCATGGTCCTCTGCCTGGTCTTGAATAGTAACAGATCCCTGCTGTTGCCGGGCCAGGGACGCAGACATGGCCTCCAGTGACAACATAGGTCAGGACCCCAACATGGTCCTAGGTGGCATCATTGGCTACTCAAATCAGGCTGTTCCTCACTACCCTCAAGTCTCCAGTTTTGTCTCTCTTCATTGTGCCCACATCCTTCTGCTTCTCTTTCTCTCCCTTTTTTCCACCACTTACTTGCTCTTCTTAGTGGTGCCCAGAGTCTTTGAGTGTCTGGGTCCATCTCAGGAGTGGTCTCAGGAGTACTATGCCCCACTAGTGCATTATGGCACAGGGCAGGAGTCATCTCTGGTATGGTCTGCCCACCTCCCCTTCAGGCCCGTGTGATGCCAGACTAGTGGTCATGTCAGGCTAGCCCCCTGTCCAGGTCTCATGGCACCAAACTGGTGGTCATCTTGAGCTCAATTCTCTCCTGGGCCAGCCTGTGTGGCCCGACTGTCTCGGGCTCTCTCCCTAACAACTCTATTTACTGACTCTAAATGATGGCCATAAATATCCCTTCAGTATCAATAATGAAAATCCAGTTAGTATTTTAGCCAACTATCCCTGTTGCTATGCAATCTCCACCAGCTGGGAGGTAATCTCTCAAAATTGCTTGGGAAAGCATAGCTGTTTCCTAAAGGAGCAAACATTTTTTAGCCGCAGGAAGATTTAAAAATAAACAGACAAATGTTTTAAAGAAATCAAGCCATCACATTAATACTTGCTTGTAGATTAGTTTTATATGCATGTATCTTTAAGAATATTGGTCCTACTCAAATAATATCTGAGACTTAAAATTCCAATTTAAAATGTGTAATTGAATCCACTAGCAATTTTAGTTGGCATCACCCTCTTAGCATAAAATAAATTTTACCATAAATAAATGTATGTTTAGATAACTACGAATAAATTTAAAACCAGAGAAAATTTTTACATTAAAAACCGGGGTATTTTTGAGCCAAATCAAATATATCAAATTCATAAGTAAATGTTTTTTTAATAAATTCAGATTAATTTACACCATTCCCAAACACCAATCAAAGACCCCTTGAAGAGTGATACTTAGGGGTTCAAGAGATGGCTTAGTGTGTAAAGTACTTGTTCCACAAGCTTAAGAAATTGATTTCAATCCCCAGTAGCCATGTAAAACACTGGGCATGGTGGTGCATACTCATCATTCCAACACTAGAAGGTGAGACAAGGAGATCCTCTCTCTAGCCAATCTGTGAGGAGCCCTGCCTCAAAATATAAGGTGGTGGATAACAGAAGATACCTAATGCCAATCTCTGGCTTCCACATTGACATGTACATGTTTATACAAATGCATGCCACATACGTGCACGTACACACAAGTGTATTAGTTACTTTTCTTATTATGACCAAATACCTGACAGGAAGCATGCTGAAGAACAACAGACAGATGCAGTCCATCGTGAAGAGGAAAGCATGGATGGAAGAACACGAAGCAACTAGTCACATGGCCCATGAGGTCAGGAAGCACAGGATGACATGCTACTCAGCTTCCTTTCTCTGTTTTATTCAGCCTGCCTGATACCCCCAGGTCATCAAATAGTGTCACCCACAGATAAGGAGTCCTTCCTCTTCAGTTCACTAATCTAAAGATCCCATCACTGCCATGCCCAGAAGCTTGTCTCCTAGGTACTTCTGGGTCCTATCAAGCTCGTAACCAATATTTACTATTACACCATTAAAAATATAGTTGGGTCTCACTGAATCATTTGAGGACCCTAGGTTCAATCCCCAGTAACAGAAAAATGAAATATATAAAGGATATTAGTAACCAAAAGGAAAGCAGGAAAATAGAGTTACTATAACAATGGCCTGGCTTTCTCCATGGTGAAGAATGCACACGTAGGCAATTTTCTTGTCTTTGGAACAGACTTTTCTTGAAAGCAATGAGTAAAAGGAACGATCATAAAATGGTGAGGGTGAGGGCAGGTAGCTCCACATTGACATATCAGTTAAGGAAAACATAGCTTCAGGAATAATGCATTGGTGAAAGCTGAGACTCTCCTCATCTCTCCTTGGAATGACACTTTAAAAACAGAGTATGAAAACTCAAAACACTGAACCTGACCCTGACAGCTCTGGTCATACTTTTGATTTCAGTGTATATTCGGGGAGTACACAAAAGACACTGTTTTTCCTCCCTTCCCCTGTTTTCTTCAGCTGTTACTGACTACTTCATGCACAAGAGAAAAATTATAACTCAGAGACACAGCACTCACTTGTTTGATCCTATTGTTGTTGTGTCTTCTTATTGCTTGACAGGTTTTTGTGCAGTGGGAAAATAAACATAGACATACACATAGTCATATACACACACACATACACACACACACATACACACACACACACACACACGCACACACGTGTGAACTGACAAGGAAACAGAAACACTCATCTACAAACAAAAATCTCTACCATTAGCCCCTGGAGTACCCATCCCTGGTTTCAAGCATTCAATGTCAGTGAGAAAGTGACTTTTCCCAGGTATAATAGGCTCACACTTCTAATCCCAGCACTCAAGAGACTAAAGTAGGAAGATCTTAAAGTTATGGCCAGCTTGAGCTACATAGTAAGATCCTCCCACAAAACAGATCAAACAAAACTGAAGGGAGAGAGGAAGGAAATAGGAAAAAGAGAGAAGAGAGGAAGAAAAAGTAGGTTTAATTTTTTAAGTTATATTAGTAAGGCCAATAATTATATCATGTTTTATACCTAGGAAACTCTATCCTTTAAACATATATAGCTTTTTTTCTTTTTATAAAGCTCTAAAAATTATGCCTGAAAAATTTTACCGTTCTTGTTTTTAAATGTATGTTGGGGAAATTTTAAAGACTAAAATTATTTTGATGACATTATCTAAGTCTCAAAGAGGTGTTGACTAGAATTTTCTAAAAAGGAGACATTCATAAGATTTTGAAATAATTTCTTTTCATTAGTTTTTCTAGTTAGGAAGAAGAAAAGAAAGCTGAATAGATATTTAAAATGCTCTAATACTGGTATTGCACACAGATATATGAGCCTGCAGAGACCTTGCATTTCAAGAAAACTGACCAGAATTGCACACAAATAAACAAGCCAACACAGGCCCTGCATTTCAAGAAAACTGATTCACCTGCATTCAAGTATTATGAAACTATAAATAACAAGATACCAAGTTTGAAAATCAAAAACCGTTAAAATATTTCAGACATTAGCGCCAACAGACACAGGCTATCAGATGATAGCTGTTAACCTGTTAGACCTGAAGAGCAAAACCTCAGCTTTGGAAATATGACCATGCCAACTCTAGAACCAAATAAAATAACTAGCTTAACTGAAATTAAGAATCCAGTGGAGCTAGCAATACAATAGATTAAAATGGTATAAAAGCAAAAAGGAAGAGGAGGGATAGGATAGGGGCTTATGGAGGGGACATGGGGAAAGGGGATAACATCTGAAATGCAAATAAATAAAATAGTCAATAAAAAATGGAAAAAAAAATCAATTCAGTGGGCCTGAGCACAGGGTCCCCAGTGGAAGAATTAGAGAAAGAACTGAAGGAGCTGAAGGAGTTTGCAGCCCCATAGGAAGAACAATAATATCAACCAACCAGACCCCCTAGAGCTCCCAGGAACTAAGCCACCAACCAAAGATTACACATGGCGCAACCCATGGCTCTAGCTGCATATGTAGAAGAGAATGGCCTTGTCAGGCATCAATGGGAGGAGAGGCCTTTGGTCCAATAAAGGCTAAATGTTCCAGTATAGGGGAATTTGAGGGCAGGGAGGTGGGAGTGGGTGGGTGGGTAGGGGGAACACTCTCATAGAAGCAGGGGGTAGGAGGATGAGATAGGGGGGTTCCGGAGGGGAAACCGGAAATAAAACTGTAACTAAAGAAAATATCCAATTTTTTAAAAAAAAGAATTCAGTGGGCAAGCTTAATAGCAAAATTGACACAAGTCGAAGACATACCCAGTAATGACCAAATAGATCTTCAAAAGTCATCAAAATGATGAAAAAGACTCATAAGGTAAAATAAATAAAGGGGATATTTAAAGACCTAGAAGATAGAAAGTCTCACAAACGTCTAATAGGTTCTAGAAGGAGGAAAAAATAGAACAAAGTCTATTTTTAAGAGAAATTATTGAGTAATGATAGAAACACATGAATCCACACATTCAGAAGTCCAATGAATTTGAACAGTCATCTAAACTCCCACTCGCCATGGCGAAATTCCAGAACACCAGCATTTCCACAAAGGCAGTATGCTTTCTTCACTACTGACCCACTACTGTTAGACCCTCCATACATACTGGATGAGTAACTAACAGAGAAGCATAGTCTATGGGAAAATCATGTGTTTGAATCATGGTGTTGATATTGTTCTGAATAAAGACAAGTTTACTGAGAGGCTACACTCTGAACCTGGAAACCTGTAAAGTTAGAAACAGAAAATCTGTGATTAGATTGCTCTATGTTGTTGATCACCTTGAAACACTTAAATATTATAGCATCAAAAATCAAACGTCAAACAGGCTGCAAAAGTATCTTCAATCCTAAACCTTTTCTTTGCTCCTAGGCAACCAAGAGCTTTTGCTCTAAAATATTTTCATAGTAGCCTGGAGAAAACATTACAAAAATCTGTGATCGTCATACAGTTGCCAAAACTAACTCTGTCATTCACTCGTTCCAGGCATGTGGTAAGACTGTACCTTCCTGACACTGAAATTCAGGCACATGTGCCATTTTCAAGATGATAGTTCAGGAGCTAAGATATGGTTTTCAACTTACTTTCTTTATCCTTTCCTATGGCACTGTTCTGGAGGACAGGTGCTTCCCTTCAGCCGTTGTTAAACATGTCAATGATACTCAGTGCTGCCCCCAGAGAGATGTTTACAGTAAAGCAAAAAGCATACTCCCATTGACCTGAAGCCACAGAGACTTGGAGGTGGTGGCTACATATGTGCTAGTCTACCCTGATAAATACAAAAGCACTACTGAGTTTCTGTACTTCTCTACAACGTTTAACCTAATGTATAGTGTTTGGACTCTAGATTAGAAGATAGAAATTCTGTATTCAGGAACATTTTCTCAGTGACACAAAAGCATAGAATGTGGTGCAAAAAAAAAAAAAAAAAAAAAGAAAAAAAAGAAAAAGAAGAAAAGAAAAAAAAATGTACAATTGTTTTCCCTGCAGCAGCTGAGAAGAGAATGGAGTCTAGTCTGATTTTGGTTTTGCACTTATCTAATACCAAGGCTGTATCTCCTGCAACCTCCTAGATTTCCTCCAAGCCTCGTGGTTTCACATATTTTAGAATAATGACATGAATGAAAAGAAATAGGTTACAAAAAAAATATGATTTCTATTCTAGGAATAGGAATTCCCAGTCAGCAATTTTTATAGTTTTGTCAGTTATTTTAAGTGTCTACTACACTCTCAGTGCTATTGAAGTGGCACTGGTGCATTGTAACTACCCTTTACACAAAGTGCTTGTGAAAAAAAAATGAAGGGTCATGGGACTGTTAAAAATAAACACAGAAAGATTCAACTAATTACTTCATTGATTCATTAAAAAATATATTAATTGTTTACCTAAATTTCACACACATAAACTACACTCCACAGATATAAAGGTAGATGGGAGATAGTTCCTATTCTCCAGAACCTTAGAGTCAAGACACAGACAAATCACCCAAGCATTAACTGTGTACAATATGCAGTAGAAGACAGATGAAGCAATTTATGTGATCACAGAGAGAGAAGCAGTAATAAACAACATATGTTGAAGAAAAAAATCTATGCCATATATAGTTGCTAAAATTAGACATACATACATACATACATACATACATACATACATACATACATATTTACAAATGAAAATTAGAGAAATCAGCACATACATAAACATGTGTACATATGTGTGTACATAGTTTATAGCTGTTCGTTTATGTCTTCACTTACTAAAAATGTTTAAATGAATTGTAAAATTTGAAGACAGAAAAAGTAAGAACTGGCATACTGAGGCTTATTAATTTTTAAAATCCACCCTAAGGATGACGATCTCCATCTTTGATCATCCAAAGAAGATCGGAGTTATAAAAGGTCTTACGTTAATTACCCACGGCAGTGAGTGGCCTTGACCACTGAACCTCCATATTCTTGATCTGAGAGTGGAGATGACACCTCCCTTGCCATTCTGTTGTGGAAGTTAGAAATACAATAAATGGTACCTGGTACCTACCTTGCAAGTAATTTACTTCAGTCCATTGTGGGTTTTCCAGCTATAGTTGCTGTATTTTCTAACATTTGAATAACTGAACTGAAGTAAACCTCCACCGTCCATAAATCATGTTGTACGTCATCATTTGAGCTCCGGTGAGGACTTTGTTACATATATATATATACAATTTTGTTGAATGTTAACATTCAGCATCTGGGCTTTTGGATTGTTTGGATTCAGAATCAATAGGAGTTTATAGCATTTTGAAACAGGAATATGACAGTGTAGAAAACATAAGGAAATGAAGAATATGAAGACATCTGGTAACTTTAGCCTTTGAATCAACATAGTACCACTAGAGACTCCTTCTAGGCATAAAGCATTAGAAACAGCTTTAAGCATCATGTCCCCATCACACAAGCAAAGCAACTTAACCCATACCTGAAGGAGCACTTACAAGAGTGTTATTTTACCTTATTGTATGTAAGTTACCAGATATAGTACCTATGTTTCCTTTATATCTATGCAATATTTAAACAGTGGATAATACAATGAAATAAGAGCAGATATAATCTCCTCTAATAAGACCTTATATATGTACCATTTTTTGGTTAAATTAAATGAAAATGCAGTGAAGAGAAATAACTTTTCTTTGGCCTATGACCAAAAAGATAAAATTTAACAATTACAGTTAGTGCTATACACAAAACTACATATGCATTTCAAAACTGCATATTTAGTTTCAAAATGCATTGCATAAACACAATGGAGAAAAATCTGGGAGTCTCGTGTTTTTACATGTTTTACAAACAGCAGCAAGAGCTTTTGTTACTAATTACCCAGTCCTTTTCTCAGTTTTTACATTTTTTATTTAGGTATAATTACAAATAAAGTTATGTGTAATTTAAAATGGGCAAATTGATATTTTGATATAGACATACATTGAGAAATAATCACTATAATCAAAAAATTAACATATTTATGTAATGGGCATGCAGCCCTCTGATTCTAATTCCAGTGCACAAGAGACTGAGGCAGGAATATTTCTCTGAGTTCAAGGCCAATCTGAACTACATAGTGAGTTCTAGGGCAAGCTGGTCTACAGAGTGAAACCCTGTATCAAAAAGAAAAAGCTATTGCCTTTATTGTTCCGTGCCCCTTTTCAAGTCCCCTTCACCCGCGAAAGAGACACGTGAGGCAGTGTTCGGATGGTTACTACAATGAGGCTTTATTCTTGTATCAGCAGAAGCGGAAAGACTCAAAGCCCGGAAAAGGCACTGCTTATATACACCCTAGAGTGACGTGTTTACTTCTGATTGGCTGTTCACTCATTACCCATAATACGCCCCGGGATGGGCACAGACTTTGGCGCACTTTTTGCCTTTTGCACCTGCGCAGTTAGTTGTTTACTAGTGGGGAGGACACAATGTCCACGTCATCTTGTAATGGCGAATGTTGTCACGCTCACGCGGCTCCCAACACTGTATAGTTAGCATTTTCTTTTTTGCATGTATGGAGTTTCTAAAAAATAAAAATAAATACGATGTTAAGATCTTTTAATAACTTCCAAGTACACAGTATACCGTTGTTGACTATGTTCGTGCAGTACAGCAAGTCTTCAAAATTTAGTCTTCCCTAACAATCCTATTTCAGGGTCTGTATCTGTGAAGGTGCATCCATTTGAATGAATTGGTAAAATATTGTTTCTGGGTGTTTTTAATGAGAGTATTTTAGGAAGAGATTCATATTTAATCCAGTAGCCTTAATAAAACTATTCTTTACCAATGTGTACAGGCATCTTGCAATCCAGGGAGAACCTGAATAGAAAAAGATGTAGTAATGAAAATTTACATCTTTTTCCTTGATTCAGGACACCCATCATGTTGGGACTGTGGACACTAGTGTTCCTGGCTCTCAGCCTTCAGTCTTGACAGAGACTTACATCATGGGCTCCTAGAGCACCAAATGTGTGAGGGTTGGACAGAAAGTAAACCACCAGATTTCCTGGCTGGCAGCTTGCAGATTGTGGAACTTCTCATCCTCTATAATCCCACAAGTTAATCCTTTAAAATAAATCTTTGTCTATATGTCTTATTGGTTCCGATTGTACTATAACTGACACTTCCTTCTTCTGAATCAGAAGTCTTTTGGTTTTTACGAGAAGCTACAACTTCATGAGAGGATAACTTGCTAACCTGTATCTATTGTTTATCTCAAGCCCTCTACAGTTCCTGATACAGCACACTGTAAAATGAAGTCTTTTAAGGAAGCAAATATTCATTGAGGATCTAACATATAGAAGGAACACTGCCTCAACTCTCAAGCCCCAAATTCTACTCCTTTCAAGTTAGTAGTAGAATAGAACTATGGGCAGTTTCCTTGAACAGAAATCAGCATGCTTTCATTTCTTTAGAAGAGTTGAGGAATAACAACACTGAGAGGTGGTCGGGATACAACAATTTAAAGCAGTCAGATTCACATTTGTATGTCACCAAAACTGTAAATTCTAACATTTCACAGGTCTTCATATGTCTAAGTTCATAACAATAGGATTGAAAAGGTTCTTTGGATTTGGAGGGAAGACATGATATTTTTCCATGGCTTAAAATATGTACGATCACCTAGTCCTTCCTGAAATTATCTAAGAAATGTCCTTTTGAAAAGAAGAAAAATGACTTCATCCTCAAGATTTACTACAGTTATGGAGGCTACATAATTGATCGTACAACCAACAGCACTTTTGATAGAAAAAGACACTATTAACAATTTCACTGAAGCAACAAGCATAAACCAAACCTAAAGAAGGCAAATTGAGGCCTAAATAGCCAAACTAAATATATGAGGTATATTGCAAGGAGTCCAAGGAACCAATTCCTTACTGTGGCCATTCAAATTGGACAAAACATTGTTCTATATACACCTTTTTTTCTAAAGTCTCTCTTTCAGGTTTAGTTAAAACTTATAATTAGAGAAAAGCTACCCTAAGTCAAACACATATAAACAAGGTAGCTTTTAAAAAAAAATTTCAACATTTTCTGGAACTGGCTCAGTTCACATTGCACATGGACTTCTCACTGAGAGTTATTTTATTTTGAAAGGTCTTGGAAGACTTCATTCAGTGTTGTTCTTGTAGGGGACAAAAATTGCAAACAGCATGGAGAAGAATTTGTGTTGCTACTTCTTTAAATGAAACACTATTCTTTAATGAATGAATGGATGAACGAATATTAAGGAATGTCAGGGAGCGATAGGGGTTTTATATAAATTATTCTGATGCCATCTGCTATCAGCAGTATTTGTAATGATCTATTCTGTATTAAAAACATGCATTGGTAGCCATATGACAGAGGATTTGTACAAACAGGGATGTCTGGTTGACTGAAGTCACTGGAATCTAGGTCAACAGAAGCCTGTTGATAAAGAATTTGAAATTTTTCATTTCTGAGTTGTTTTCTCTTCATAAGGAGTTGTGGCAATGGAATCAGGACAGACATGAAATTTTACTGGGAAATGACTACAAGACAAAATGAATAGTGCCGAGCATGCAGGCCATTTCTCTTCAAGGAAAACTTCCAGACAATTTTGATTTCCTATGTTTTAAGTGTTGTGGGTAGTTGCCAAGGAATGCCTATTGGCATTGTTATTGCAATCTAAGCCTGTATTCTGAAGAAAAAGGATTGCTCTATGTGTAATCAAAATTTAACAAGCCAAATCTTACTGGTGTTCCATCTCACTCCCCTTTGCTTTTCAATGTTGCCCATCATAGCTATATGTGAACTATACAATGTATAACAGTGGGAAATATTCCTATATTTTGACATTGTTAATTCTGCTTAGGGGAAAAAATTCTAGTTTCTTTTTCATTCTTTCTTGACTCCCTCAATTCTAAAGGTTGATTTACTCCGAAGAAGTGCAGAGTAGAAATTTATTTATTCACAAAAACCTGACCTCTTTCTGAGTTCTTTTTTTTTTTTTTTTTTTTTTTGAGGATAGCCTTTACTAAGTAAGTAACAGAAGCAAGTTTGCAATCCTACAATCTCAGCCTCTAAATTTGATGTCTTTCAGATTACATATTTGAGATTTTGAAACTATTGATTTCTTGCCTATGTATATTATTGTAGTCTTCCTAGTAATGTTAAATCCTCCTAATTTAAATTAGATGTATTGTTTTCTGGTTAGAGACATTTATCCCCAACTCTGGGTACTATAGCTAGATACAACTTAATCTGTGTAGTAGCCAGAAGTCTCCAAAGCCAATAGAACAGCCTAACATAAAGCAACAGCCATTTAATCCACTGAAATTCAATTCTTTCTCCCTTTTTGAGTTTTGAACTAAGGTGTGTTGATATTGACCCAATAAGGAAACTACAGCCCAAGAAACATCTGGCATTGTGGGGTCAGTGAATGAGAGAATAGCAGGATCCCTGGGATGTCTTATATAGCAGAGCCATAAACATGGCTTTGAAACATGGACCATCTCATAGCCCTAAATTTTATATTAGAAATTCCCTAGGTTCTTTAACCCAATTACTTTGATTCCTTTTAAAGTCTCCAAGTAACACTCCAATCAAAAAAATTAAAAGCTAATTCACTTCAGCAGTACTTAATATTTACTGCAGATGACTTCTTTAAAAACAAGGATATAATAGGTAAGTGTACTTGCTGAAATATAATTCAGGAATTTCTTAGAAAAAGAATAAATTCATTTTCTAATTGCACTCCACTCCCCATCAGTGAATCTGCTTATACTTTAATGCGTTATGAGACACGATTTACTAAATTGAATATCGTGCTGAAGAAATAAAGCATAGGGATTTACAAACAACCACCTTAAATTAAAGATCTAGGTCTCACAAAATTGTTTTTTTTTTTCCTTTCTTTTTTAATATCACTTAAGCACAAAGTGCAATTCTGTTGTTACCACCAGAGTGTAGCAAACATACAAGGTATTTTCACATATGGGCACTGGTGAAAGAGAGGATGGCCACTGGCTATGAATGTATTGGAAATGTGCAGTACATTTTATTATTGCGTTCATCATCATAGAACAAATGCTCCCTATGGCGTCCTCACTGAAAGCAGAATGAGGACACTCACTCAAAACTGGTAAAATGTACTTGAAAATTAATACTAAGTTCTGATGCTTTGTTTTTCTCTCATGTTAATCTTAGAGAATTAGATTAGTAAAAATTTTCACAATTAGTCAGGATTCCCTGGAGGAACAGAAATTACACACACACGATAGATAGATAGATAGATAGATAGATAGATAGATAGATAGATAGATAGATAGATAGATAAAGAGAGAGTATCCATATCATATATATTCATATATATGAATGAGATTTATTAGAATGGCTTACAGGCTGTGACCAAGCTAGTGCTAGTGCAACAGTGGCTTCTTATTTACCAACAGAAGTTCCAAGAATCCTATAGTTGTTAAGCCCACAAGGCTGAATGTCTCAGCTGGGCTTCAGTGCATGCCAGAATCCTAAAGAAGTAGAAGAAAAAAAATACCTTACAGGTATATCCAATCATTTGGGTTTTAGTTAATTCCAGATATAATCAAGTTGACAACCAAGAAAGACCATCACTAGTCTACCTCTTGTCAACTTGAAACATAAACATATTTCCGTATGTCATGCTTAATTTACAAATAAAAACAATAACCAGATCATAATTATGCCTAACAAGATGTAAATATCCTTTATACAACCACAAACACATTATAAATTTAGAATATGTGGCAATGTCTCTTCCAGAACATTCTTTTCTTTTAGCATCTCAAACTTAAATATGATAACCACTGATATTCTCTTAATTAATGTTGCATTTCATGATAAAGAAATTGAGGGAAAAGACCACAAATATCTGTACAAACAAATTCTTTTTAAAAATACAGAAGAAACATACATGTTCATCATAATCTTCATTTCTGCAACTGGTCACATGGCTTTAGCTGGTATTTATAACTACATTCCTCTGCTACTCATTCTGCATTTCCTCCATTCTGAGCAAGCACATCAGCAGGTTTTGGCTCTTTTCCTGGTGGAGTAACCCATGCCTTCATTCCTGAAGGGTCTGTGCCCTTTGTCATCCTACCTAGATTAAATTGTTGTAGTTTCCCATTGACTTTAGTGGCAGGACATGGTAGCACAAAGAAATAATCCAGATATAATCTTTGCCTCCACTGTTGCGAAGTAATCCAATTTATCCTTGAGAATATGGCTCAATCACCCCAGTTAATACTGTATCTCCTTTTCTAGCCTGTGGGCTTAACAGCATCAGAAGCCCAAAATAGCCAGGAAAAATACCGAGCTTCCAGTTCAGTGGAATGTTTGCTGTGACTTGTGGCAGGAGGACTCCCCACTCAGGAACCCAAACTTCTAGGACAGCAGAATGTAAAGTTGAGGGAACAAAAAGCAAAATTTTCCTAGTGGATAGAACTCGTCCATTTCCCACCCCTTGATTCGTAGACTTGTGGATTCTGGCTGTAGGAGAAACTGCACTATATGTTGGATGCTGAATCAAAGCATATACCATATTTTGAAGAACACTAAGCCAGCCTTTTGTGAGGTATCCACCAGAGAAGGCTGCTCAAACATGGGTTCAAGACAATAGAATGTCTTTATTAGCTGGTCAGTGATAGTTGAGTGTTTAGAATGCCAGTGTAGCAATGAGCATCTAAGGATGAGCTTTTTTGTTTGATTGGTTGGTTTGTTTTGAGTTTTGTTTTTTTTTTTTAAAAAAATAGTTTTATTTTATTATATAATAATATTACTGGATATTTTATTTATTTACATTTCAGATGTTATCCCCTTTCCCCATCCCTCTCCCCAACTCCCTTTCCCATCCCTCCTCCTCTTTTTTGCTTTTATACCATTTTAATTTCATGCAAGTATTAAGGTCAGTTCTAGGTTGAGGAACTAGCAATACAATAGATGCAAATAGTCAAGGAACAAGCAAGACAATAAACACCAATAGTCAAAGAACAAGCAAGGCTGTAAACAGAGTCCCATGATCACTATTTCTAAGGGCTTATCAGGACGACCAAAATATCTGAGCCTACTTGAAGCCTACTTCATTGTTCTAGCCTAAGATTTAAATTCTTGCCTGAAATTATTTCTTTGTTCTAGCCTAGGATTTAGATTCCTGCCTAAAATTACTTCTTTGTTCTAGCCTAATGTCAGATCCCTGCCTGCAGCCCATTTCCTTGTCTTTGGCCAATGTCAGATTCCTGCCAGGCAGCCCCAGAATCTCTCCACATCTCCCCCTTTTTATTGCATAAACAAGACTGAGACTGTCTTAAGTCATTCTGCCAAAAATGCCTTTCTTACCCATCATGGAATATGCATTATCAAAAGAAATGCATTTCTATCTTAGTTTGGTAAGACTGTGCAGAATCTTAATCATCCTTGGCTTGCCAGCCAGCCTGTTAAGTTAATAACTCTGTCTGGAGGTCCATTTTTAGTTTCAAGTCAAGTACTTTGGCTGCCAACATTTTGATGTTATTAAAGACAAGTTTTAACATAATGGGCAGGAATAAAAGTCAGGATGAACTTTTCAGCACAAAAATAAATAAATAAATAAATAAATAAATAAATAAATAAATAAATAAATATTCTGTGTTGACATACTTTAGTTAACAAAAACTGTCAGCCAGAGGAAAAACTACAGAAGCCAAAAGGTAAGGATAGTACTTCAAGATGGTGGGGAACATGGTAAAACCAGTGGAATCTATGATTGTTGGCTCAGTCACACTTCCCTGGCTGTGTAGAATACCATGACAATAAATAAAGTATTATGTAAGTCCACATTTGATAGGTTTTACAAAAGCATTAAATGCAAAAAGGGCAAATCTATACACAGAATAAGTATCTACTCCAGTAAGAGCAAAGCATTATACTTTCCAAAAAGAAAGTGATCCTATGTAGTCAACCTACCACCAAGTCACTGGCTGGCCACCCCAGGGAATGGTTCCATATCTGAGACTCAAAGTTAGTTTCTGTTGTCGGCAGATAAACAGTACTCAGCAGTCGCTGTAACCAGGTTAGCCTTGGTGAGTTGAAGTCTATGTTGTAAAGTCCGTCTGTAATCCCCATCTCTGTCAACATGGCCACTTTTTTCATAGGGCTATTGGGCAATGACAGGGGTGACTGCAGAAAGAGGCTGACTTTCCACAGAATAGGTCATCTTATCCACTCCTCTTCAGCTGAAGTAATTCTTTTATAAGCTTTTACACAGGATACAAGTGTCTTCACATCCCTTTCCCACTTGGAAAGATCTATCCACATACTTCTGGAATGTCTTTCTCACCAATTTTTCAGTCATGTTCTTTCCAAGTCCCTGAACAACTAGCCAATCCATTGGTTACAACCCATGAATCAGTGAACAATTGCACATCTGGCCATTTCCTCTTCCAATCAAAATGTATGACCATGTATACTGCCCAAAGATCTGCCCACTGGCCAGATAGGATAGATAAAGAGAGATGGTGTGGAAACTACCACCCCTGCATCTTTCAAGTCCTTGATAGTGGCACTAATTTCTGCAATTTTTCCAGGAACTTGATACTGTTTTCTTTGGCAAAGACAACTGTCAAGACTTCTGTTTAGCCTTTCCAACCAAAATAGCCTTCACGCCACAGATTAGGGAATCGATATGAAAATTCTGCAAACTTCTAAGTATATCTATCCCAATTATGCATTCTGGGACTAAAATAATAACCACAAGATGAATTGAGGACCACACTGGACCTACTGTGAACTGAACATTAGTCAAAACTATCACCTGATCATATTCTTTATCTGGAAAGCCACAGTGTTGCTTGGGGGGAAAAAATTCTTTTACTGTTTTTACACTTACCCTTGTTGTAAAAGGCTGTAGGTTCCTCTGGGGGAAAGACTAGAGAAAAGCTATCACTAAAACTTTTACGTACATCAGCAAAGTCCTTCCTTGGGGAACCTGGAAACCCCTTCATTCAAAGGGTTTGAGGTCTGAAAACTGGCTCAGGTCTGAAAATTAGTTCACAGGTTGAGGTTGCCCTTTGCAACAAACCAATAAAGCATTTCTTTCATTTGAGAATATTTCTATGTATACAGATATAACAAAAATTTAGTAGGGCTTTTATCTATTTCATGCTTGGAAACACCATGATTGATTAACCAGTACCAAAGGTTCATGGAGTCATGCCGCCATAACTTCACTTAGCCTATGCTGCCCATTATAATAACTATTATCACCTTGCCTTTGGTCATTCAAGACTTCTTCAGGGACCAACTAAACATTTAATTCATCCAACTGAGCAGCAGCATCTCTGACCCTGAGGTCTGACAGAAGGAAAACCGTTTTCCTTCTCTCAAAACTTTTTAAACGTGCTGGTGCCTCTTTCACCATTTTTCGTTTTATAGAATTAATGAAGAGCATCTCTTCTGGGCCTTCCCATGGTAGAAGATTAGGCTTTATACAGTGTACCCACTCTAGCATTGCAATTGCCCATAGCCTTAAATTCCTTCACCAACACTAAGCCAAAGAATATCTATCAGGCATCTCCAACTCTTAAATAAATCATCTTTTGACACATGTTTCAACCAACAATTCAAATTTCTGACACATTTTTAACTGTGAGAGCTTATATACTAAACCTAGAATCACCATTCAGTGGACCCATGTCTGTAAACTCAGCTTGGTCCACTTGTATGTTCCTTCTACCATTATACCACACCTTTAAAATTCATTCCCACAAATATTTCCCAAATTTCTGCTTGAATAAATTAGGAAACTCATTGACCTCTTTAGTAGGATAGTGTACATTAACATGTACTACACTTTCTATCTCCCCTCTAGGAGCCTGCTTATTCTTAAGTGTAGTTAACTGAGGATCATGAGTATGGCCTTGCCTGGTATCTCCTTCAGAGAAAGTCACTGCTGATTTAGCAAACAATGAAGGACTGATTTCCTCTGCCAGAGGTGGACAAAGGCAATATTTTAAGAGGTGGAGGTGGTATGGTAGTACATTTTCTGCTAAGGGTAGAGAGACTACTTCCTCAGTGAGACAAACCATTGAAAATCTGAGGATCCAAAGTTCCTAGATTTAATAGGTTCTCCACACTTCCTAGCCCCATATTAACTCAGGCAAACTTATAATGAGAGCATTGCTTTAATTTTCTGCAACTTGAGCTCTGTGGCTGCTAGACAAAAGATTCTCTTCCAGGGGATGGTTGTTTATGCTCATCTGGAGGGGGTCATTTTTATCACTAAGTTCATTGTTGTCCTGCACTGTATTGTGAGATGCTAGACATTGGTTAATTTTATCATTGAGTTCATTTTTTATCTTTGCTACTCTATCAAAATATGCTAATTTTCCTCATTTTTCCACAAATGGTCAAAAGTTGTATATCTAAAGTTGCCAGATTTGTTGCCTCTCACAATTATTGAATTAAGATCATCAAATGTATTTGTCTCCTTAAGTTTGTGAAATAGTTCAAACCATGGGTTGTTAGTACTTTCTGGACTCCCAGGAGAGGCTTCTGTTACTGGAGAGGCTAAGTGTAGGTGTTGGTGAATTGGAAAGTTTTTTGCAGATACTTAAAAAATTCATGCTTATACATATCTTGCTCTATAGCCATTTCTGGTGTCAAAATCTGTATTGGTCAGGATTCTCTACAGAAGCAGAACTTATAGAATGAATCTATAATTATATTGAGAAATGAAATTTTTAGAAGGTCTTCCAGGCTGTGGTCCAACTAGTCCAACAATGGCTGTCTACCAATAAAATATCCAGGATTTCTATAGTTGCTCAGCACACAAGGATGGATGCCTCAGTTGGTCTTTGAAATGTATCATTTATCCACCAGGCGTGATTATCATCTTGGAGGATTACTGATGAATATGTTAACCATTTGTAGTTTTTTTCTAAACTCTGGCTGACTGATTCAACTCAGCTATTCTGGCTCAAACTCCCTCCAAACTGACTGATTCAATCTGGCTTCTCTCAGCTTCTCACTGAATTGTTCTACTTGACAAACTAACTCTGGCAATTTGTTCTAATCTTCTCTAAATCCTTCTTATTATCTGGCTTCAACTGCCTCTGCAGACCTGCAGTTGAGTCTGTTCCTGGATGAACTCAGGAACAGACTCAACTCCACTATACTGCACTGTACTCAACAGCACTGACTCCCAACCAACTCAATTCCCAACTCACTGGTGAATTCAACTCTCTCCCTGTACAGCTCTTAAATAACAAATGGACAAATCCTATCTTTGACTCATTCTGTCATATCTTACTCTGACTCATCACTGTCTCAATTACACATCATTGTTTAGGGTTAAAGGTGTATAATAAAGGATTCCAGCCACAGGGATTAAAGGCATGTAACAAGTGTGTGTCTACATTCCAGTGGAATCACACAGACCTAGAAGGTCTTTGGATATGATCAGAGTAGCCATGTGGCTGACTTAATTTTTTTTCTATGCAGAATCTCAAAGTAGGCTCTAATGTCATTGAAAAAATAGACTTGCCAGTAAAAGTAAAACCAAGCAGGTAAAGAGGAAAAAACAAAACAAAACAAAAACAAAAAATCTTCCTTCTTCCATATCCTTTACATAGAATTCCATCAAAAATTGTGGCCCAGATTAAATGTGAATCTTCCTACCTCAAATGATTTAATTAAGAAATAAGCCCTCACAGATGAACCCAAATGCTTGGGTTTTAGTTAATTCCAGATATAGTCAGGTTGACAACCAAGAATGAGCCATCACAACAAGAAGCCTGTCTTAGTTACTTTTCTATTGCTGTGATAAAACCTATGACTGAAAGCATCCTGAAATGAAAGTATTTACCTCATCTTTTAGCTTGTAGTCCATTGTTAAGGCATAAGTAAAATGTTAAGGATTAGATGGAATGTTAAAGCCTAGGTAAAAGGTTGGGCCCTAGTTAACTATTACCTGGCTAACTAGCCATTATAAAGAAACTGTCTGATGTGTTTCTGCTGTTACTAGGAAACTCTCTAATGCCAAGTTGATTTCATGTTCTGTTATGCGTTGTGCCTTGGAAACCAGTCACAATAGAAGTCAGTAGAACTGCTTTGTACAGTTAACCAAAATAAGCTTGGGACCAAACCAACAACTAAGTAGCAATTCTTGCACCTGTATATAAGTTTTTATGGCATTGGCTTTTATAAAGTGGTTTATGCAATGATTCCCAAACCCCAATATCCATCATCCAGGAAAATCAGGATAGGAATGTTGGTCAAGTTTAAAGTCATTTTAGTTGAATTTCCAACTTTAGAAAGGCCATGCTCAAGGTACCTAGTTCTCTTCTCCCTTTCCCCCAGTTCAGCCCACGATGCCTTCTGCAGGTTAATTGCTTCAGTAAACAACTCTTTATGAAAACAGAGATTATACTAAAAATACCCTTTGCAAAGGCTGTTTTCTATTTCCAACTTAAGTCTTGCCAGGATTCCTGCAACTCCTCATCATACATTTGGCATCAAACTGAGAGTACTCTCCCAATTCTGCTAATCTTTCTTAAAGAGAAGATCCCCAAGTTTAATCATCTACAGCTGACTACTGGGAAATTTTTCTCCAAAGAGTATTATGTTCAGGAAGCTTTAGACTCTGTTGGCATCTCAACTTAAAACTCTTAATAAATGCCTCACTCCCTTCGTGTCTGTATCAGTCTTCTGTCAGTCAGTGGAACCGGAGAGCAGGAGTGAAAGATTCTGACAACTGCTCTAACAAAAACATAATGAAATTCTTCTGATGAATTCTATTTTAACAGGTCATGACATCAGATTGACAGGTCCAGCAATTCATTTGATTGCTCGAGCTTTGCAGGGGAAAATGAATCTGAGAAAACCAGCTGATCAAAAAGTACAGCAAAGGTCGAACAAATCAGAGAAATGATCAGCCTAATGAGCCGCAAAATTATTTATTTACTTGTAAAAAAAGAAATTAGCCATAGCTCATCATACATCACCAATACCTGTCTGAGCTGATGGAACACACTGCTCAAAGAGAAGCAGGGTGGAGGTATTCAGGAGTGCAGCCCCTGGGGAAGGGTACTGGATGTTTAGCAATTTAAAATCCAGCAGAGACATATTGAGAGTCAAAATAATTAGGAAATCATTAATGAATGACTCCAACGTCCTGTCCAATGGGGCTTCCAGTTTGTTAAGATGATTGCTACACAAATGGAGTGAAGCCATGACGTTTGGGATGTTTTCTTATTTGGCTTCTATTTACCTTTCACATTCATTAGAATGTACTGAAGTTTCTTTGTTCTTTAAATCCTTCTGCTTTCAAAACAATCTGCCCCCTGGCCTTTAGGTAACTCATGAATATGGAAATCTCGAGGCTGAAGCTTGTAAGTCAGGCCCTCTACCAGTAGCTGCAGATGCTGACCCAAAACCTCTCTGGGAGGAGCTACTCTGAGCCAAACGTGATTGCAAGGCGCAGGTTAATGGGGATGAAGGCCGCATGGAGGAGTCTGGAATCTGGGGACGTGGAGAGATACGTGCTGACTCTCACAGGCCATGGTCACCTGTTGGGTCTCTGGCTATCTCAAACCCAATGCTCTACGGGGAGACCAAATCATCCCTTCACAGCCCTACAGAACTCAGGTCATCAGGCTTTCAAAATCTACTGAGACGTTCTGTCAGTCTTCCTCTGGAATAACTTTAGTATCACAGTATTTTCTAGACATGTTGATTTCTCCTACAATGAGAACTAAGGTTGAGTCTCTTGACTTTGCATTTTTATGCATTTTATGCATATAACATTGATATTCTATGCATAGATAACTCAGATTGCATATCTTATGTTATACTCAAAGATTTTCTTTAAAAAATAATACAAATACCTAGTCCTTACAGTCCACATATGAGATGCAGCAGTGAAAAGAGTTGACTTTTTTCTCTCTACAATGATACTGGTAGGTTGTTAGTCAGATATAAGCAGGCTATAAGCTATCAAGGAAGTATGTCTACCTTCCAATGAGCAGTTTGACAAACTAAGATTTGAATGCCAGGACTAGGGACTAGAATTACTGAGTGAGCAGATGGGAGGAATCCAAACCTTGACCATTGGTGGAAACATGACATTCTCACCTGCCTAAAAGATCACCATATGATCTTCAAAACCTAAGTCTTAAAAAACCAAAATTCAGGCCTGAGCCAGACATGGTGGTGCATGCCTTTAATTCCAATACTTAGAAGCCAAAGACAGATGAATTTCTGAGTTGGAAGCCAGTCTGTTCTACAAAGTGAGTCCAAGACATCCAGGGATGCACAGAGAAACTCTGTCCCCAAAAAGCAAAGAATAAAAACAAATGAACAAACAAAGCCAGGATTGGTAATATATATTGGATATAAAAGAAAAAATTAAATTGTGACATTTGCAGGGATAGCTGCAAATATTTGATACATAAGGTTTCTTCTTTTATTATAAACTCAAAGAAATTTGTCCTTTGCACACTTAGCCTAACTTCCTCAAATAGTGACATCTTATAAAACTGCAGAATAATGCCAAAACCCATAAAGTGATATTGCTGTTATGAATGTTCTTAGCTATACTTTCTAGTTTAAACTTTTATTCCTTTTCACTATTTTCTACATAGGTTTTTTTTTATTAATCATTTTATTTGTTTACATTTCAAATGATATCTCCTTTCCTAGTTTCCCCTACACAAAGCTCTCATCCCATTCCCCCTTCCTCTTTGCCTCTATGATGGTGCTCCTCCACCCACTCACTCACTCCCACCTCACCGCTCTAGCATCCCCCTATGCTGGGGCATCAAGCCTCCACAGGAAGAAGGGCTTCCCCTCCCATTGATACCACATAAGGCCATTCCTCTGCTACATATTCAGCTGGAGCCATGGGTTGTTCCATGTGTACTCTTTAGTTGATGGTTTAGTTCCTGGGAGCTCTGGGTGGTCCACTTGTTGATATTGTTGTTCTTCCTATGGGGCTCAATCCTTTTCATCTCAATCAGTCCTTCCCCTAGCTCTTCAAATGTGGAAGCTTCAATCCTACATAGAAAAAAAGAACAAAATAATCACAGGTGGTAGAGGGACTAAGGAACCTGGGAGGGAGAGAGGAAGGGGATGAAAAAGGGGGGGGGGGGCGGAACAGGATCAGGTATGGAAAGGGACAGGAGAGAAGTACAGATGTGACATGCTACCTCGCCGATAAGGAGCACGTCACACTCAAGATTCTTCTGACAGCGGTTTTTATTGTTACAGCTCTTTTAGTTAGAAGGATGCAAAATGGAGAACAAAGGAAGGACCCCAAGCCCCAGAATGTACTGACTTATATACTATCAAAGAAACATGATCTGTCCTCATTGGCTTACAGACTGGGGTCTCATTTACATATCCACTGATAGTACTATCAGCGGGGAAAATTCGCGCCTACGCGTGCACACAGCTGCAGACACCAAGGCCAAGAAGAACCAGGAACAGGAAGCCAGCACCATCTTCTAATGGCGAGAGTATAGCTACTTCAGCAAACGCAGCATGGCTCCTAACATACAGAGGGTCAGGAAACTGAATAGAAATATGTAGCAGTGGGGGATGGAGAACTGAGGGTAGCCACTAGAAAGTCCCGGATGCCAGGGAAACAAGAGGCTCCCAGGACCCAACAAGAATGACTTTAGCCAAAATATCCAACAAAGGAAAGATAGAATCTGTAGAGACCACCTCCAGTAGATAGGCACAACCCTAGTTAAGAAATGGGGCCACCCACCCATCTCAATTTTTTTTATTTTTTATTTTTTATTGGATGTTTTCTTTCTTTTCATTTCAAATGTTATCCCCCTTTCCCAGTTCCCCCCGCCAGAACCCCCCTATCCCATTCCCCCTTCCCTGCTTCCATGAGGGTGTTCCTCCACCTACCCACCCACTCCTGCCTCCCAGGCTTCAAATTCCCCTACTCTAGGGCATGGAGTCTTCACAGGACCAAGGGCCTCTCCTACCATTGATGCCAGACTATGCCATCCTCTGCTACATATGCAGCTGGAGCCGTGGGTCCCTCCATGTGTTCTCTTTGGTTGGTAGTTTAGTCCCTGGGAGCTCTGGGGAGTCTACTTGGTTGATATTGTTGTTCTTCCTATGAGGTTGCAAACTCCTTCAGTTCTTTCAGTCCTTTCTCTAACTCTTCCCAGAATTGTTCCTGTCCAAAGCAAAGACAGACAAAAAATGGAGCAGAGACTGAAGGAAAGATCATCTAGTGACCACCCCACCTAGGGATCCATCCCATCTGCAGACAGCAAACCCTGACACTATTGCTGATGCCAAGATGTGCTTGTGCTTCCTGACAGGAGACTAAGATAGCTGTCCCCTGAGAGGTTTTGCCATCACCAGACTAATACAGATGCAGCTACTCACAGCCAAATATCAACCTGAGCCTGGTAACCTCTGTGTAGGTGTTTTTATTTTTATGTGTATAAATATGTGTCATTGTGTCTAATATTGTCTAGTGTATACATTTGTGAAGCCATAACTGCTGTCAGGACACTGATCTGCTCAATTTTCACAAAGGACACCTTCATACCATCCATTCGTGTCAGCACTGCTACCCAGCCCATTGTTACCCAGCTTTCTTTATGGAAACATTAATCTGTTCTTAGTATCTTTCCTTTTTGTAGTTGATGGACATTATATAAGTTGTAATTATGTAAGAGATAAAAGATTAACCTTTTTTACTGAGAATGCTACTTGTGAGGTCACAGGTTATTTCCTAACAATATTTTCTTTTCTTCACTGTTGAATAACATTTTATTGTGGGCATGTCTATAATTTACCTATTCAACCATTGATGGGTATTTGGGTTTCTTCTCATTTTTACTACTATAAATAAAGTGGCTATAAACATTCATCTTCTTGTAAAATTTCTGGGCAGTGTGATATGACCATGTTTAGTCTTACAAGAAACTGTCATTTTTTTTTTTTTTTGACAGAGTGGTCATCCAATCTTAGACTCTAACCAACAATAACAGTTTTCTCCATTTTACCCTGAGAATTTGGAATTAACACATTTTTATCTAGTATAAGTACCGTGAATCATCATTGTGGCCAAAAGTAATTTTGAGAGCTGACATCTAGGAATATCAAAGAAGTTATTGAGCAGCTTAAGCTGGGAAAACTATATAATTTGGTCCAAGGAAGGGGTGCTTCTACTGTGAGCCTGATTGAAATCTTATCTCTGTGACTAAACTATCCAAAAGATCCTGGTTTTGCTATACAAGCACACCTTTAACTTTTTATTCTATGTAAATATGCTACTTGAAAAATCAAATATGAACCTTTCATCTAAAAGAATGTACTAACTAGATCAAAGAATGTACTAACTAGATCAGAATATTTACAGTGTCTGGGTGTCAAACCTTTTGACTTTAAGACATGAGACTGTGATCTAGAAATGTATTTGTCTACATTCATAACTGAACATATGTAGCTCACAGACCACAAGCTTAAACACACTTAGATCTATGAAATATTTTTCTCTAGTCAATGAATTAATGTTTTGTTCTACAACTAAGCTTAAAAACGGCAATATGGGTTGGCAAAACAGAACTTGCTGGAAAATAATGTGATTTCATTCAATACTTGATATTAAAACTCATCTCTAATAGATTAAAAACAACCTTGTTATATTTTAAAGTATATGAATGCATGTATACTAGCATTCTTTGTCTCATAGCTATCTCAAGCCTCACATAGGATATCACAACTGGCATTTAGTAATATGATGAAGTTGTACCACCCAGCATCATTACATCCTAAACAAGAAAGTCAAGATTTTCAGGAGAAATCATCAGGAGCATAGTTGTTAGAGATAGAGAAGCACAGGGCAGGAGTGGGAAAGTAGGAGCTTCAGAGAAGAACTAATAGACTCCAAAGTTACCCCAGGATGTCATCAAGCTATTGTCTGAATGCCACTAAACAGGAACTTCACTTTTTAATTGTGCCTGTGTGTGTGTGTGTGTGTGTGTGTGTGTGTGTGTGTGTGTGTGTGTTTATGGGAATCACATGTGAACATAGTGTCCAAAGAGGATCAATGAGTGTATCAGAACCCTAGACTGGAACTATAGGTGGTTGTGAACATTAGGTGAATACTGGTAACTAAACTTGGGTCCTCTGCAAGAGCAGCAGGTGTTCTTAATGCCTGGGCATCTTTCCAACCCCCTCAAACAGGATCTTTTAAACAATATTTAAGTCTCAACAGAAACAGACCTAAAATTAAAAATTAGTTTATTTAGATTTTAATATACATTATAAAAAGACAGTTTTGATAAATAGCCCAAGGCATTTAGATACAATTATATAAATACATGTTCTGTTGCCAGGACAATGACTCAATAGATAATCAACTTGCTACCAAAGCTGAAGACCTGAGGTTGATCACAAGATGTAAGGGAAGAACTGACTTCCACAACTCGTTTTCTAACCTCCGTACATATAGGACAGCACACATGTGCATGTAGATAAATTAAATAGATAGATAGATAGATAGATAATAGATAGATTATAGATAGATAGAAAGATAGATAGATAGATAGATAGATAGATAGATAGATAATAGATAGATTATAGATAGATAGAAAGATAGATAGATAGATAGATAGATAGATAGATGATAGACAGATGATAGATAGATAGATAGATAGATAGATAGATAGATAGATAGATAGATAGATAATATATTCTATGGCACTTGTATAAATTTATGGAAACAACCATATAAGTGTTCATTCTGGGTTATGTATAAAAAAGGTCTTTAGTGATTTTACTGGGTTCTGTTCTTCATGTCTCAGTGACACTGTGACTCTACTTGCATTATTTTTCTTACAGTGCTTAAGTTGAAAGTTTGAAGATAAAGAAGGCTTCTCTGTAGACATCCTAGATCCAAATAGTTTACATTTTCATTGACAGTGAACTTGAGAGATAGCTGGCATCACCAAAACCTTATTTTTACAGTATCTTGGACCTTCTTGTACTACTCAGAGAAGAATGTGTGGGGTTTTAGCTTGCGTGAGTTTCTGGAGCATGTGCACAGACTCAGTGTGACTCTGTGTTCAAATGCACTGAAGAGAAAACTCTTGCTTCCCATTTCTACATAATTTGTTCTCTGGTGTGGTGGGTTCTCTACTGGTGTAAAAGTTTTCCACTTAGTTACTCTAAACCAAAGCGATTCTTTAGCCTCTAAAGTCAAAATATTGAAGGATAAATAATGGAAATTTCCATTAAAGGATAATCTACTGAAGCAAGCAGAATTACAATGTAATTTTTCATTCTACCTAAATGAGATCTTAAGAATAAAATTAAGAGAATCTTAAACCCCTTGTGATGATGACTTTATCAGAAAATAAAGATGGCATTGTGGTGATATTTAAGGCATTATCATAGAAGACTACTTCATTACAAATATATATGCCCCTGTGGGCACTGTTCTTTTAGCTGTCCTGGGCAATTGCTCAGCCAGCCTAATAAATCTGAACTGCTTTCTAATTTGTGTGTAAAGATGAAGTTATTGGAAACTTATCATGAATACTGAAGAGAAGCTCTATGCGCTGGGGAAATGCACCTGTGCATTGCTATTCTCTGGCTGACTCCCTCACTGCCACCATTAATATTTTTTGTGTTCCTCACAGCTGTCAGAACGTGCTGGCTTCTGCTTTATTCTCGGTGCCTAAACCCATCTTTGCTGCTGCATGGTTTGCATGCTAATGCTCAACCAAGATGTATTATTCACTCTAATTTTGATTTTTATCAAAGGCAGGACATGGATTTTAAATGCTACAACAGTTCTTACTAATTAGAAGAGCTATTTAACAGCCAATCTTGAGTTTCTCAAAGACTATGGGGTAAATAAGAAGTGGGCTTCACAATTAAGATGATAATAAAAGCATAGAAATATTTTAAATGTTTATTTTGTGTTTTAAATCCAATTGGGTACTATTTTCAAATATCAGAAATCAGAAGATTATAACCTTATACAAGAGTCAGCCTGAAGATTTTAAGACAAATGTTACTCTAGGGATCATTTAGCAAGCATGCAGATGAAGAACTCTGAACTGCCTCAGAGTTTAACAGTCTTGCTCAAAATCACAGTACAACTCAAAGGCAGGGTCACTTACACTCACACGATGCAACCTGACACCAAGCAGAGGGAAAATCTAAAGCATTTAAAAATTAAAATACATAAACATACTAGGCTTTTTGTCGTTGTTATTTGAGACAAGGTTTCACTATGTAGCTCAAGCTGGACCCAAACTTGGCAAGCCTCCTGTTACCCTCTGGAGTGCTAGAGTTATAAACATATAGCGCTATATTATACCTGCCTTAACATATAATTACCATTTTCTATGTGATCAAGTCACAGTAGCCAAGCTTTCTTCCTTACACATATGTTTTTCAGCAGAAACAATAATATATCTTCTACAGAAGGTTTTTTACTGTTTTTAAAGACGAAACAGATTCATTAAGCTGTAACTGCATGTTGTCCAGTTCACTCATATGAACTCTGTAACTCGCTGGCCTTTGCTGCTGTTCACAAATTGTGCCACTAGAAGCACCATTAACTTCCAAGCATTAATTCGTTTTAATCACATGAAAAAGAAAAGCTGAAACCATGAATTGACAGCCCCCCATATTTTCACCCAGTAGTGTTTAAGATCCTGAGTCCAATCTGAGAGTAAAACTTTCCTTGGGCAAAGTGTTCACTTATGTGCCAGTATTCATCCCTCCTTCAAAGCCTAGCCAACTTGTATTTCTTAAAGCTCACTTTCTTCATAAGGGCTCATGTGTGCATTGTCTGACAACACTGTTTGATTGTTCTTGCTAGCACTTACCCTATATTGTAACTGGGTACACACGCCTTGTCCTCAGGTCCCTGTGAAAGTCATAAATATTAATGCACCAGAAGAGCTGCAATTGACTAGCATGCCACATTTCAAAATATCACACCATTGCTCCTGCTCCTACCAACCTTATCCTGCCAGCACTGTATCCAACTTCCAAGTTCAGCCAGGTCCACACAGCCCGTGCTCCAGACAAGGCTGACAAGTATAGCTCTCACCCCTTATCAAAGAAGCTTCATTTTTCAGGAAATGAAGACTGTTATAGAAAACTGTTATATTGATGAAAATGCAACTGTAACTGATGATGGGGTTCCTGGTCCCTCACCACTTGTATCTACAACACAACCTTTATACTTAGGGCTCATGGAACATCAATGAAGAGGCAGCAAAAACGGTTATAAGAGCCAGAGAACCAGGACATCTGCTGTGTGATTGTGTCTTCTATGTAGAACAGGGAGCTATACCCATAAAATCTCAACCATATGGCTACCTAAACAAGACCTGAGCAATTTTAACACCAGTTGACATACCAGTGTGGATGAAGAAAGTCTCACGGGCCACATCCCTAGATAAAGAGCTACAGGCAGTTAATTACTGCTGAGAGAGGAGAAATGGTCTTCTCCAGAGATGAACCTTGTAATTGGTTACACTTCATGGGGTCATTTACACAGGTTGTATTTACACAGACACACACACAGAGACACACATACCACACCACACACACACACACACCACACAGAGGCAGGGAGTCATACTTTTGAGAGGAAATTGGAAGCACAGAAAAGATGGAGAGAGGAGACAGAGTGGGAAAATGTTTGAAACAGTACAGATATATGAATTTTTTAAAATTCAATAAATAAAAAAATTCACAGTATTCTAGTGTAATGATTTTCTACTTTGTGTAAAATATTGATAGTTTCAGTATTTATAGAATGTGCAGAGCCATGATTTCCACATCAAATACTCCTTGGCAGACACAACCTCACTCAAGTGACTATTCAGGCTATGAATTTGCTCACCATTATTAAGTCACTGGCTGCTCTGGGGTCCTACAGCATGCCCACAGTTCATCTAAGTAACGCACACTCTAGGATTTCCAAGTGCATAGGTCTCGGCAGTCTTAGATCACAAACTAGAGGAAGCACAAGCCTGAAGAAATACAAAGCACTCTTGCTGCTCTAATCCATAGAAGAGTCTCCGTGAACAAGGAGACATGTCAGGCAAGCTACTTAGAAAAATATTCCTAATGATATTCACATTAGTGAATTTATAAATAGAGTTTGATAAATAAATCACTAATAGATAGCTTGGTAAGAGTTTATGAGTTTTCTTCCAAAATAGAAGAAAAAATTGCAACTAAGCTCAGTTGGTCCTCCAAACATGTGGGTTCAATGTCCATAGATTCAGCCAATCATAGATGGAAAATATTTTTCTTTAAATTCCAGAAATCTCCATAAAAGTACATTTTGAATTTGCTGAGTGCCAATACTGAATCGTGATGTTCAAGCATTCTATTAGGAATTATAAGTGCTCGGGATTATAAATGAAACAGGTTTCCACTCTCAACAAAGTCTAGACTGTTTCTCTAGGGCAGCCAAGCATTTTGTTAGCCGTGGATCCACCTCTGCTTGGCCATAAACAACTATTTTATTAAGTAGACTTTTTTTAGTTATTAAGACAAATAGGGTAAATTCAGTTTGAAAAAACACATTTTTAAATTTTTTTTACACTTTATACTAACTGAAAAATTTGTAAGCCAAGGTATACATGTTCTCGTTTAAATGTGTGTGTGTGTGTGTGTGTGTGTGTGTGTGTGTGTGTAGAGGGGGGTCTATTGTGTGTGTGTGTGTGTGTGTGTGTGTGTGTGTGTGTGTGTGTGTAGAGAGGGGTCTATTGTACTTGGGAAGGAAAAGTAGATTGACACAAGTGGGAGGAAAATCAAATGAGGTAATGAGGATGGATGTGATTGGCTTACATTCTGTACATGCATGAAGATATTATAATGAAACCCATTATTATGCATAATTAACTCACAATATTTTAAAAAATTATCAGAGTAAAATGCTGATAAACTGGCAGAAAAATATGCATATTTTTTAAATTGTTAAATAATGTATTTTCTGAGATGTCACTAAATTCAGTACATTGGACTACTTACAACTATATATGTAAAAACACAAATTAATATATTGTATTAGGCAAAAAAAATTTTAAGGTGCTGTTAGTTAGTTAGTTAGTTAGTTAGTTAGTTAGTTAGTTTAAGATTTATTTATTTTCTACAGATGAATACACTGTAGCTCTCTTCAGACACACCAGAAGGGGGCATCGGATCCCATTACAGATGGTTGTGAGCCTCCATGTGGTTGCTGAGACTTGAACTCAGGACCTCTGGAAGAGCAGTCAGTGCTCTTAACTGCTGAGCCATCTCTCCATCCCAAGAAAATATTTTTTAAAGAATAAGAAAAGGAAGGACCCACAAAAAATGAAATACGCATTGAGTGATTGGCCAATATACACTAAAAGATAGGACGGCCAATACAATTTGTTTGCCTGCCTTTTGCCTACGAGGCAGGAAGGGAAGTTTGACTTCGAATTTCATCTTAAAGAAAATTGTAGAAACAGGTTTAGAACATTTTTATTGTTCTAAAATTAAATCATTCTTACATATCAAATTTCTTCAGAAGCAGAATATGAATATTTAGTGGAATTTCTTTATTGTGCTGGTGGGCTGAGACAAAAGGCTAAGTACATACTTGAAACTGGGAGAGAGCCCTGGCCTGCGTAAAGTCAGGGTGGCTTTATACATCAGTCTCTTTGTTATTTTGTTTGTTTTGGGCTTTGTGTTTCTGTGTTTGTGTGTGTGTGTGTGTGTGTGTGTGTGTGTGTGTGTGTGTGGTTGTTGTTGTTGTTGTTGTTGTTTTTGTTGTTGTTGTTGCTGTTGATTTTGGAGAAAGGGTTACACTGTATAGTTTTGCTCACCTGGACACCTCATGTTCACAGAAATTCACCTGCCTCTGGCTTTGCCCCTGTGTTCTTAATAATTTGTCCTAGTTTGTGTTTCTATTGTTGTGATTAATTTCTATTGTTGTGACCAAGAGCAACCTAGAGATGGAAGAGATTTTCAGCTTACAGCTTATATTCAAACAAAAAAGAGAAGTAGGGGCAGGGACTCGAAGCAGGCACCTGACAGCAGGGGCAGAGGCAAGAGTGTGGAAGAGTGCTGCCTACAGGCTTTCTCCTCATGGTTTGCTCAGGCTGCTTTCTGATACAACCCAGGACAACGTGGCCAGTGGTGGTATGACCCACAGTAGGCTAGACCCTCCTACTTCAGGCATTAATCAAGGAAATACCCTACAGACTTGTCCACAGGCAATCTGGAGGCATGTTCTCAATTGAGAGTCATCTTCCCAGATAACTCTAGGTTTGTGTCAAGCAGACAAAAGCCACCCAGGACATCATCACATTGATCTTATAATGAATTCAAGACACTTGAATGTAAAGAACCTAATTTCTCTATTCTTTAAATTCTGAGAATTATACCTGAAAATAGACAGATAGGAAATAGAACAACCATAAGATATACATAGCTTGTTTGCAAATAAATTAGTAAGGAATAATATAAGATATAATATATAAGTAAGGAATAATATAAAGATATAATTATATCTTTAAAAGATATAATCATTTAACAACATGGTATTTCCTTCAGTGAGTTTTCTCTATCCACATAATTATATTGCCTCCTAACATAAGGACAAAAACTCCAATCTTACCATATACCTGAATATATCATAGAGAAATGTAAAGTCCTACAATAGAAAACATTGCAAAAAAGTTTCCCCATATAATAGTTTACGACATTATGCAGTACACTCTGTGTTTTCCAAAGCATGTCTCAGTGGTTCTGCTTCACAGCACCCACATCCTCATGGCAAGTGATGAAACCTGTCTCTGTTATGACTGTCACCACTGTTTTGACTGCCTTTAACCTGCTCGGCAACTTGAGAATCGTTTTGTCAGGATCTGTGTTCATAAAGTGGCCATGGTGTGGCCTTTGTTGATAAACTGGTGTCACTTCACTTACATATTTTCTGATGTATTGAATATAATGGCAATGATTCCACGGTGACAGCTAGAACTGGGAAAATTTTACAGTGCACTTTGAAGTGTAAGATGTAGAAGACCTAGTTAAATGATCTTCCAGAAACGTGAGAGAGTGGGTGCTTTACATACCTTCTTGCCAATAGGGATTAAGCTCTTTTAAAATGCTTATCAACTACATTAATTAAAAACATATCACTATCTACCTTACTGGTTTGTATTTGGTATCTTTGTATGATTATTTGCCTGTTTCTCCATTGGTGATACTGTGTTCATTGAACTGGAATAGTACCTGATATCCTGAATACCATTCTACACTTGAGGATATATTAAAGGATAAACAGCCAATATCTCTTTGATCTAACATACCCGAGACATTATAAAGAAAATGTTATTCATTGGAATTCCACAGGGCCTGGTAGAGAAGCATTTCTCTGCCGTTTGTATATGAAGAAAGTTGCTTTTTGATATTTGCAGGCTTTGGGGACGAGGCAAACAGTGGGCAGTCGTGAGTGTATGGTTGGAAGCAGTTCCCGTGAGTACTAGAGAACATTAGCTTAGAGGCTGGAGAGCTGGCTCAGCAATTAAGAGCACTGGCTACTCTTGTAGTAAGTAGGGCCAGGCTTTAAACCACAGGACCTGCCTCCAGTGACCCACTGTATCTTGCAAGACTCCACCTCCTGTAGTTTTCTTACCCTGTTTCCCTCTGCAAATCTCATGTGGCACAGCAGGTACCTCACCATATGTGCCCTCTCTCCAGTCCCTCCTTCCTATGGGCTTAATTTCATTAAATGATAATTGTATCAGTTCCCAAGCTAGAAACATCAATTATACTCCACTCCATGGTCATGACTCCCAGGTACAAACACACAAACTTACATAAGCAAATATGTAATATTTGTAATATGCAATATGCCCAAGAATAATGCTTCCGGCTATGTTAATGTACATTGTCAACTTCATAGAATATAGAACCATTCAGGAGGTGAGTTCTCAGGCATATCTCTCAGGAATTCTCTAAATGAGGTTAGCTTCTGGATGTGCCTATCACAGAGATTATCTCAGTTGAGTTGTTAATTGAGATGGGAAGATTTGCCCACTACGGGCGGCGCCATTCTCTGCACTGGAATCCTGGACCTTATTTATATAAGAAAGTGAACTGAGCAAAAGCATCCATAGCTCTCTGCATCTTGACTGTAGATGCAATGTGGCCAGTCCCCTCAAGCTTGTGCTGCATTATTTCCCCACCATGGCCAACTGCAACCTCAAATTTGTAAGCCAAATAAACCCTGTCTCCCTGAAGTTGCTTTCTCTGGGGTATTTTATCACAGCAACAAGAAAAGAAACTAAGATAGTTCCCAATGCCACCCTCTTATTTAAATCCTGATTACCTTCTCTTCCGTGATATCTATGAAAGCTTCCTAGTAGGCTCCTACCAACAACTGCTATATGCCCTTAATTTCTCTTCAGTGTCACAACCTTTACAATTCAATCTGCACATTTTACAATGCTGCTTCAAAGCCTAGCAAGGTGCCACCCACTTCTTCCCTAACACTGCTAAACATTTCTCTAGAGAGCCACAGCTTTCCCAATGCATAATCTTGTCCTTTTTTCCATCTTGTTAAATATCTTCTCATCTAGGTTGAACCTCTTTGAATGTCTTTGGCATAGTGTTGCCTTCTTCCAGACTTCCATGACACATACTTCAAATATCCAGCAAAGCCTGTGCTGTGGTCTGGATGGTTACACTTCCTAAAATACGTATGTTAAAATTCTAATCCACGTAGTATTGGTATTAGGAGATGGAGCTTTTGTGACGTGATTAGGTCATGAGGGCAGCACCCTGTAAATAGACTTAATGTTCTTGTAAAATCTCAGAGAACTCTCCTGCTCCCAGCTGCATCAGCACAGCTTGATGAAGATAAACAAAACACAAGATGTCCCCACCAGACACTAGAGACCTTTGATCTTAGATGCCTCAGCCTCTAGAGATGCAGGAAGTAAATGTTTATAAGCCACCCAGCTTATATGCACCCATCTTGATGCAGCAGCTTGAGAAAACTAAGAGAGCACCTTAATCATAAAGAAAAGGAGTATCTCAGTGTCTGTATCCCCAAAAGATTAGAAGTTTCTTGACTATGGACCATATGTAAATCGCACTTGTGTCCCTGAGACTTGCTTAATCAAAAATATCACATGTAATTAGTTTTCTAAAGTAAAAACTGTAGAAAATTAAACAGTTTCTTTATTACTAAAAGGAAAAAAAATTCTGACAACTGCATTCACATGTACAATGTCACCTCAAACTTGGTAAGATTCCCTCAGAATCGAGGAAGACAGATTCGTAAGCTTTTACTGGGACTATGACTCATCATTGTCTGATCATAGACATCTCTTTAAAAATTAAAGTGTGTCATTTCTTTGGGAATTCAATTCTCTTACTCCGATCACTGTTTTATAGCATGTGTGATGAGCATCCTAAAGCCATTTCCTAATCCATAATAAAAGAAATTAAAGTTAAATACCTTAAAGGCTTTCCTAAGAATAATATATCATAACTGCCTTATGTATTTTATTAACTATTATGATTTAAAATTAAAATTAAATTTAAATTTTAAAAAATTTTATTCTGAAATAGGAAATGTTAAAATTATTCAACAATAAATGATCCCAAATGAACCGATAAAATGTGTAGACACAAGCTCATTGTTGGGAATATTTGCCCTGTCTTACCAAGTAAATAAACTATGAATATTCCAAACTCTTTATCTTTAGAAAAATATAATCATTAACTGTCATGTGACCAATTTTATAAAATATTAATTTTAGGGGCTGGAGAGATGGGCCAGTAGTTAAGAGCATTGGCTTCTCTTCCAGAGAACCTGAGTTCAATTCCACATGGCACCTCATAGTCTGTAACTCCAGGTCAGGACTCCTAAGGCTCTCTTCTGGCGTCTTTAGACATCAGCCATGACTATGCCAGACAGACAGACATGCAGGCAAAACACCTTCATGTGTAAAATAAATAATGATGATGATGATAGCTTCAAATATTTTATTATAAACAATAATACATTAATTTATATTAATAAAAATAATTATTGTATAATCTTTCGCTAAATTCTGTAATTTTTATGATCTATTTGATCATGCAGAATTACTGTGAACTACAATTTTAATTTTTTCTGACACTTAGAACATTTCCTGGGAAATCTTTCAGCAGACAGAATATTAACAATTGTGCTGGCTAGTTTTGTGACAACTTGTCACAAGAGTTATCAGAGAGGAGGAAGCCACACCTTAGAAAATGCCTCCACAAATTGAAGCTGTAGCCAAACCTGAAGGGCTTTTTCTTAAGGATTGATGTGGAAAGTTCCAATCCATTGGTGGGTGGTCCTAACCCTGGGGAGATGGTCTTGAGTTCTATAAGAAAGTAGGCTGAGCAAGCTTTGGGGAGCAAGTCAGTAAGCACTACCCCTCCATGGCTTCTGCATCAGTCTCTGCATCCAGGTTTCCGGTTCCTAACCTGATTTTCTTCGATGATGAACTATGATGTGGAAGCATAAACTAAATAAGCCCTTTCATCTCCAACTTGCTTTGGTCATGGTGATCATTCCAGCAGTAATAACTCTAAGACAACCATAATTCTGTAATATGGAACTTAGCATGTCTTCTCTGCTTTAATATACATTAGCAACTACACTGTATTGTAAAAGAATTGTATTTACATGCTTTCAAAGAATTGAATTGCAATTTTATACAGGTAATTTTCTCAGCAGTATTTTTTTGTATTTTTTGAAATTTTATTTATTTTTGTGTGTCTGAGTGTTTTTGCCTACATGCATTTATTTCTATGTACCACATTCATGCCTAGCGTCTATAGAGGCCATAAAGGTTTTAGAACTGGAGTTACAAACATGGGTGCTGGGAATTGAACTTGAGTCTTCAAGAAGAGCAGCCAATTCTCTAGCCCCTCAATGCTATTTTATTAGATAATATGGCTTGATCAATTTCATTTCTGCATAAAAGGCAAATAAGGTCTGGAAAGATGGTTTAGTGGCTAACAGCACTGGCTACTCTTCCAGAGGCCCCAGGTTCTGTTCTAGTACCCTCATGATGGTTCACAACTGATTGTAACTCTAGTTCCAGGAGCTCAAACACCATCTTTTGGATCCCATGGGCACCAATGAGTCTTACATGTGGTACACAGGCATACATGTGGGCAGGACATATCCACAAAATAAAAATAACAAAATGCTTAGAAAGGAATAGTAAATGAAAACTAACCGGATGGTTGCTCACACAATATCAACTTCCTGGCTATCACAATTGTACTTCTCTTGGCAGCACCCACATACTCAGAAGGGAATAAAATATTACTAATATTTCCCAATCTCATAGCAGATGGGAGTAGCCAGGGACACAGAACAAAGCAATGGCACAAAAAAAGAATTTCTGGTGGAAGCTTCTAATAAAGCACCAAAAAAAGCAAATTTGTCTCAGCGGCATAATGACCTTTGTCCTTCTGGTCACCTCCCTTTCTCCTTTTCACCTCAGGAAAGGACTGGAATGATTAACAGAAGTCGTTGCCCTGACAGCCTAAACCCGAAAAGCAACCAACAACCAGGCTTCTCGTTACTTTAGAAAATACACCCTTATCTTGTTTAAACTGATGTTGTTTGAGCACACATTTTCATCTTGCTGAACTGGGTAGCTAAGTGAGAACTGCATCATTATTAGGATCACCTGTCTGCACATAAACACACACACACACAGAGAGAGAGAGAGAGAGAGAGAGAGAGAGAGAGAGCAAAAAAAAACCATTGCTTTTCACACAGAATTATTTTATTACAACATAAGAATGATATTATGAAAAATCACTATAATAACTCAGTTTTGTCAATATGCAAAAAAAAAAAAAACAAAAACAAAAACCCTTTTAGGAGGGACAGTTCTGAAGGAAAATCACAAGATCCAATGTGATTGGATGCATGTGGAAAGAGCCTTCCACTAGGCCTTCTGCAAGACCAGCTAACTGACTAGAACAGTGATGTAGAGAGGTTGGAATATTGCAAGCACTAGCCAAATTATCCTGGGGAATTTGTAGCTACTTTTAACAGACATTTGTTAACTCTTAACCCTCCTCCTTTGTAAAAGAACTAGCATCATTGTGAACAATAGGCAAATCTTTTGGGGTATATGAACAGACCTTTATTTCCCCCTCTGTCTGAAAGGTTAAGAATGATATCAGAGGGACTGGACCACCAACCAAAGTGTACACATGGAGGAACCCGTGACTCTGGCCGCATGTAGCAGGAGATGGTTTGTTGGACATCAGTGAGAGGAGCGGCCCTTGATCCTGTGGGGATTTGATGACCCAGTGTAGGGGAATGCCAGGTCAGGAAGGCGGGGTTAGGTGAGTGGGTGGGGGAGCACCCTCATAGAGGCAGGGGGGACAGGAATGGAATAGGGGGTTTCCAAAGGGACACCTAGAGAGCAGATAACAATTGAAATGTAAATAAAGAAATTATCCAATAAAAGAAAAAAAAGAGAAAGATGTCAGATAGTACCTGGGGCTCAAAGTTGACATTTCCCCACTTTACTATATGGAATGTATCCACTAATATATCTGAAAAGTTCTGTTGCTATTAAAAGCACAAACAAACAAACAAAAACCTTCAAACTGTTACTACATTGGAATATGGAAATTACGATAATCTAAATCTGCTTCCTCTGGACATGACCATTCATCTTTAGTACCAAACAAACTATCTGTTCTCCCCTTTGAGTAAGAGTTGTGTTGTGTGCATTGACATCAGTAACCGAGAAGACAATGAAGGTAAGAAATGTCATCCCCTCAAAGACAGATTCCTTCACAGGGATGAAAAGAATTAAGTAGAGTCTAACAGAGCTTTTTCTGAAATAATGATTAAGGTGAAGGGATCTAAGGAAGAAAGTGATTAAGAACAGCATAACAATGGGCTGACGAGATGGCTCAGTGGTTAAGAGCATTGTCTCAGAGGTCCTGAGTTCAATTCTCAGCAACCACATGGTAGTAGAATACGATGCCCTCTTCTGGTGTCTGAGGAGAGCAACAGTGTACTTGCGAACATAAAATAAATTAATTAAAAGAAGAAGAAGAGGAAGAGGAAGAGGAAGAGGAAGAGGAAGAAGAAGAAGAGGAAGAGGAAGAGGAAGAGGAAGAAGAAGAGGAGGAGGAGGAGGAGGAGGAGGAGGAGGAGGAGGAGGAGGAGGAAGAGGAGAAGAAGGAGGAGGAGGAAGAGGAGGAGGAGGAAGAGGAGGAGGAGGAGGAGGAGGAGAAGGAGGAGGAGGAAGAAGAACAGCATAACAGAGACGTCAATATGGCTCAGAGTGTGAAGACACCTAAGGCCAAGCCTGATGATGTCCAGATGTCTCATGGTAGAAGGAAAGAACTGAACTCCTCAAGCTGCTATCTGCCCTCTGTCAGTACACCCTGGCATTCACAGGTGAGCAACACACACACACAGAGACACACACACACACACAGACACACACATACATGCACACACACTAAATTAATAAGTGTAGATTTTTAAAGAACAGAATAGTCTTTGACTAGTACAAAAATTATTTGTTCTATGTATCACATCTACAAAAGGTGACTCGATTGTTTTGTTTAAAATGTATTTGTTCCAAGAAAGCAAGGTACTGTTCATGAGTGAAAAATCATATATAAAATCATATATAAAATCATCATATATAAAATCATATATAAAATCATATATAAAAGATTCTGAACTCGCATCACATTTGCTGAATGTCTGCTAAGCATCTAAGAGTAAAGTCAACTCTACTCTTGGCCCTGTAGAAATGGCCACACATAAAATTATCAGGGCTTTTTTCTTTAAGGATTTCCCTGTCTGAAGAGGATGGACAGTGGTAAGCAATGCAAAGATGCTTGATAAGTGTTAATTCTGAGATTCACAAGAGAAAAACCAGTTCCACAATTTTGTGGCAAATTTGAAGCAAGCTTTAATTAAATACTGACAAGAAAAATGAACTCTGGTTAGGTCTACTCCTGTTTTCCCAGCAAGTGATAAGAAAGCACATATTGTAGGCATTTCCTAAGGTCCAAACCATAGGCCGACATAGCTTCCATATGGATTTGTTATTTTCCAGAAACTATAATTTCTAGCATTCCAGGGAGCCCTTGCGAAGGTGGGGCTTACAGGCTAACTTTGGCTCTTATGATAATAGAGAAAGAAGGAGTGTATGGAGGTGTTGTGCCCATTTCATGAACCTCAAAAGACCACCAAGGAGCCGACTCCAATGTAATCATACTAGGTAGGGTCTTTATTCAAGGTCAAGCTTGGACCACACTGTAGAGTGAAAAATTTTAAAGATATATATATATATATATATATATATATATATATATATATATATATATATACACAGGCTTTTTCTTTACCCTAGAACTGAGCAAAAGAATGTAAGTTCCAGAAAGCGGAACGGAATGTAAGATTTTCACTGCCCCCGGATACATTCCGGGTGGAGGACATTATCCCTGAATCAGAGGACACTTGCTAGATTAACATTCCTCAAGCCTCAGGGAAGAAAAATAGTTAATCTGAAATAGTTGGTAAGTGACAGGGTGGGGCACAGTGACGTAGTAAAGTTACATTCTTGAGAGGAATGAGTGTGCAGAGTGATTTTCACATGACTCTGGATCATTTGGGCTGGGTTCCTCTGAAATGTTCCACTGTTCTTGGTTACCCCTCCCCCCCTTGGTCTTCCCAGTGTTATGTTCAAAATTTGTAAAACAACCAATCATGTGTAACCACTCGAAAATGCAACCAATCATGTGTAATGGCGTGAAAATTCCTTCCTTTCCCCACCCCACGTTATTAAAAACTCCCTCAGCTTGCTGGCCTTTTGTCAAAATTCTGTTCCTGCGTGGACGAGCAGATTTGACCGTTGGCTAGCCAACCTTCCCTAATAAACCTCTGCTGATTGCATCCAGGTATGGTGTCTTGGAGTTTGTGGGTGGTCGAGACTTCCGGAGACTTGAGTAAGGGTCTCCCGAGTTTGGGGGTCTTCACACACCACCATCTCTGATGAAGCAGAACTGGAGGGTGTATCCCTGAGCCCAATTTTAAGCACTTATTTATATAGGTAAGCAGTCAAGCAAGGGTGTTTCTAGCCTAGCACACATTTAATGGGGGGGGGGGGGGGGCGTTACAGAATTGTATTGCCCTTTAACATAACTGGTTGGTGCTGGAAGCTGTTGTGGATAGCCTCGGCCCGGTGCTGGAAGCTGTTGTGGATAGCCTCGGCCTGGTGCTGGAAGCTGTTGTGGATAGCCTCGGTCTCGGCCTCATATTTTGATCTGCTAGCTTTAGTAAATTATCTTCTAGACTTTGTTGCCAAGTCTTAAGCTTATCTCTCTGTTCCTCAGACTCACTTATAAACTAGCCTTAGAAGCTAGTCATCTCCTCTCTCCCTCTGCTCTTTTCCCACCAACCTTTATTTCTCCACCTCCCCTTCTTCTGCCCAATCACTGGCTCCAACCTTTATTTTACAAATTAAGATGGGCAGAAGGTTCACTAGAAATCAGAAATCGCCTGTGTGATGATTCACTCCTCCTCTGCAGCCCTTCCCTGGAAAGGGGAATTAACATCAAAATACAAGGCCGAGGCTATCCACAACAGAAAACCAAGCCATAAACTTAACTTCTGCTTTCCTCTGCATTGGTGGTTGTTAGTAAGTGAAGTGCCAGGGGCAGGCTTGTTACAAAGAGGAACCTGGAAATTGTTCTTGTGTGGGAGTGACCTGGAAACTGGTGCTAGGTGCTGGCTTGTTTGTTCAACCTTAGGTCAGGTTCTCAAAGATGGAGTCTGAACTCAAGATCTGGTCTCTCAGAGGCAGCAGTAACTACACTACCTAGTAAGGAAAGAACGTATGTTAATGTGAGCAGAAAGACATTCCAAGAGAGTGACAGGGTAGAGGGTATGACAGCAGGTCCCCTACACAGTGACGGGAACTGGGAAGCTTACCTAGTATCTGGATACCAAGTCTCTGGTGTGAACATCAATTTTGTAACAATATAATAGCATCACATCTCACATCATAAACCTCAGTTGAAATTCAGCCATACCATTAAAATATTCACCTTTAAACCTTCCTGGTTGCCAATGACATTTTGGGGAGTAGAGTGGAGATTATTCCAAACAAACTGTAGACACCCAATTTCATCACCAAGCAAATGAAAGAATCTAGTTTTCAGTCACCTTTAAAACTTGGGTTTATCAAGCTTTTAAAAGGACAGTGTGGCCTTATTTTTAACGGAGGATCCTGCCTAGGAAATGTTTTATAAAGCAGTAAGAGGGGCTGGAGAGATGGCTCAGCGGTTAAGAGCACTGACTGCTCTATCCTGAGTTCAATTCCCAGCAACCATGTGGTGGCTCACAACCATCTGCAATGGGGTCGGATGCCCTCTTCTGGTGTGTCTGAAGAGAGCGATGGTGAAGACATCAAATAAATAAATAAATAAATAAATAAATAAATAAATAAATAAATCTTTAAAAAATAAAGCAGAAAGAACAGTGGAATGTTTGACATATCATAAGACGACTTGCTATCAACTCACTGGACAGCGGAAACTTCAGTTTCAAACTGTTACTACATTTTTGGAGATAGCAGTCAAAAAGTTCTTGTACTTTTTAAGTCTCAGGTTAAAAGAGAAAAAAACTGTGCTACCAATATTAAGTCCTAGTCTAAATCTTTAGAGGATTTTTATCCTGTAATGCAGTAATTTTCTGAAAGAGTATTGCCTGGGTGAAGAAAATTAAGCACCTGGTTCAATTTCGGAGCATGTGTGAAAGAGTGTCCCTTGAAGGGTCTCATTCTTAGGGGTCAAAAAGAGTAGATTGCACTTTGAAATGTATATTAAAATGGAAATTTTGTTTTGATAGACTTTATGTCATCCCTGCTATCCCCTCTGAAATGTAGATAAAAATACTAAAATCTGCTGCATTAAAATTTTACACTCGTCGGCTCTAGAACTGAATGAATCTTGCTGGCCTGTGTGCTGGAGGTGAGTCATTTATCCTCTTATGCTCCCACAGAGAATCTGATTGCATCCAGCTACCCAGCTGGAGGATTTAGCTACCTTTGGAAAAGTCGATATCAGAGAAGGATCTGTAATGAGCCCCCCTACCCTACCCAGAGCTTGAGTGTGTCCTGAAGTAGCCATCACCACCACTCCAGCTAAGAGGACCACAGTCGTCATCACTGTGCCGCCTCTGGGCATGGCTGGCGTCTGTGAATTTGCCCTTGTAGAAGGAAAGAATGGATTCAACACTTTCAGCCATGTTTTCCAGGCTTCCTATGTTACTTTGTCCATCTTTCCCTCAATAATCCTATCAGCTAACATAGGCTCCTTTGTATTGGGAAACTTGGTTGTGGCAAACAACTATTTAAACCAATCGACTGGTATAGGCTTACAAATTGTATTCTAATGTATTCTAAGTAAGGAAACTATGACCGTTCCCTCCTTCATAGATATTTGTCTTTAAAAAAAAAAAAAGATGATTGCATACTCTTGTCCTGTATTTACATTTCAGGTACTGTTTCAAATATTCTGAGGTTGTTAATTTGTTCAGTCTTGCCAACTGCAGGAGGTAAGACAAGATAAAGAAATCTGAACAGTAGGAAGCTTACCCAGCATCCCACATCTGGGGCACTTGGAGTCAATGGTGAGTCAATGGGGGAGGGCTGGCCATGTGGTCTTCAAGTCCTGTGCTTATAAACAGGCCACGCATTTGCTCAAGCTTTCAACGTTGAGCTACCTTGAAGGAAAGCATGGCTAACATGTGACTGATTCTGTTGTCCTACACATTTGTAATTAGTCATGAAGCAAGGCTCGGCCAAGTAATGGAGGAAGGCACTGAGTGATGGGGAAAGGAAGACAGAACGGTATTAACGTTGGCAGTGCGTAAACAACAGCCAAATACGACAAAATACTTTTTAAAAAAATATATTTTAATGCATCGTAGTTTAGAAGAAAAACTTACTAGCCAAAAGGTTCAAACTGGGAGTGGGATTTGGCTAAAGAGAGAGACAGTCTCAAACAACAAGGAAGATTACAGAGGCTGCAGAGAACAGTGGGTCAGTGGGGCCTGGAGCTTCCTGGAAGAAAACAAAGCTCAGCTGACAGAACAGAAGCTTAAATCCACTGCAGAAACATCCATGCTGCAGATTCTCCAACAGGAACTGATCAGCTAAGGACTGTTTATTCAGTCATACAAGATGTCGCTGGTGCTTTTGAATTTACTTACATGTTTAGATGAAGCCAACTGCCATTGCAATTGCTCCTGGATTTTCTTATTATTTGGTTCCAGTGTCAGAGAAACTGCTATAAACCAGTTCTCTGCTTCTGACCGTCTGTTTATAGAATCAGAATATTGGAGCCTGTTCTCCCTCAAGCCTTGACATTGACATGGTATGTGACCTTGAAAAAGTTATACAAAGGCCCAGTTTCTAACAGTCATGGTGGGCATGTCTGCAATCTCAGAACTTTAGAAGTAGAGGCAGGAGACTCAGGAGTTCAAGGTCATCCTTGATTCCTGGCTACCTTGAGCCACATAAGAAAGCCATTGTCTCAAAAAAAATAATAGAAATTTTTTGATATTTAAAAACAAAAGCATGTGGTTTCTTCTCTGTGTGAGAAATGGAAACTTCTCTCATCTGATCTCATCTGATCTCATCTGATGTACTGGGGGAGTTAAAGTGAGACAGTGTCCTTAATTATCTCAACATCAGTAACAGCTAGCACATGGGAGACTCTTCTCTCTTCCCTTTCACTAAACACACACACACACACACACAGAGGTGGGGCAGGGACGAGAGAGATATAGAGACAGAGACAGAATGAGAAGGAGAGAGACCTTTAAAGGGATTAAGATTGTCTAATACATCATTTGGATGGATTTACAAATTTAAAATAAAAGGAGGGAGCTAGTTAAAAGAAAGAAAGAGAGAGAGAGAGAGAGAGAGAGAGAGAGAGAGAGAGAGAGAGAGAGAGAGAGAGGAAGGAAGGAAGGAAGGAAGGAAGGAAGGAAGGAAGGAAGAAAAGAAAGGGCTAGATACTAAGTTTCTCCAGAGTGTTGATTCTGTTTCCTTTTAACTTTCTGCTTGCTGGGGAAGGACACTCACATTGTCACTCCCCACTGGCTGTGCTCACACTTGCAACAGTCCCTGGAGAAAGCACCTCTGCTGTAAGGCTAAGCTCTTGCAAGTGCTCTTCACCTGCTTCGGTGGTGCTGACCACTGACTTGCACACACTGTCAGTCTCCATTTACTTCAGAGCCTCTCCCTACTCCAGAACCACTCACGCTTGCACACCACACACACACAGAGAGAGACAGAGAGAGAGAGAGAGAGAGATACCCACTCAACTGCCCAGTTCTCCTCATGCCAAACCTTCTAGCAGGGAACGAGATTCTTCACGGCATAGCTCAAAGTTGCAAAGGGACAAAGTATAGAACAATGACAAGACAACACACCTTTAAATATTGGAGATGTTGTTACTTATTTAAAAACCACTCAAGCCAAATATAATGATATGTACTAACTGATAGTTAGTACATATCATTATATTTACTAATTCCTTTCATCCTTTCATTTACTAATTCATTATAATTACTAATTATATTTAACATATCTACTAATTCCACTTCTTTAAAGCAGACACAGTCTTATAGTGTCATGCGTGTGTGTGTGTGTGTGTGTGTGTGTGTGTGTGTGTGTGTGTGTGTATGTCCATGATTTCCGTATCACTCTCCTTTCTTAACCCTGTCAGATGCCAAATGGTCTCTTTTGCTCTCAGTGACATTCACATACAGAATATGTCCCATCCCTATCATTTTGTACTTTAATATGATATTATCAACATGTGCTACTTTCCTGGCATTTTCCTTTCAAGTATTATAACCAGCTGTGAAAAGCAAGCCCTTGTCATACGTTATAGGGACTTAGGGCAACGATGTAGGCGAAAGATAAGAAAAACTCAGCTAATCCACTGAAACCTAACCCTATGGACACTCGGCATTCATATCACCAGGCAAAGCATTTGTTCTGTGTAAAGGAAGTGACAAAGTGCCTTGAAGATTGCACCTCTGGAGGCTTTCGCTTCATATTCTACATGAAGTTGGAAACATACCGAACTGCAATTATTTCCCTCTGTGATAAAATGTAAAGATTGCTGGGCACGATTTTTCTTTGCCTATATTATATGGTTTTGCCCAAGCAGAAACAACACTAACTGAACACATTACCTAAGGAAGTGCAATTCAAAATTTCCTCATTCCCTGACTTCTTGTCCAATCTTCCTCCTAACCCACACTTTACCAAGCTCATCTGATCTAGGCTCATTCTTTGTTTCACTCTCCAGCCAGCCCTTGCTTCTTTCCAAGTGCCATATCTTTTCCTGGCTAACCTGATCAGTTAGATTAAAAAATCCCTATCGGCTCAGATTTTTTGTAGCAATTACTTAGATCACCTTACAACAGTCTCTAACACTTCACTAGTTAATGCATTCTCTCCTCTCATTTCTTGCTTCAGGATACCTGAATGCTTTTCTTGGGTCTCCTTATTACCTTTAAAACCGTAGCCACAATTTAAAAGCCATGCCAGCAAGCATTCACGGCATTTTCCTGTGGGCCATTTGAAATTTTCTAATATACACCATTGCAGCTAACTACTGAAGCAACCCCATGAGATTTACATTATCCTGACTCTAGGTTAGGAAGTTGAGAGGTTAAGGCAGTTAAACCACCTGCCAGCCTACAGAGTTCAAAAGTGGCAAAGTCAGGGCTTTCCACCTCCTAAATCAGTGTGCAGTACTTAAAATCAGCAAGCCTTTTCTATCCATCCCCTCTTAGCGCACCCAGGCCAGTGCAATGAAAAGTGACCCCTGACGGAGCCGGAGGAGACCACCCTCCAGAGGACCCTTTCCATTTCCACATTTTCTGAAAAGCAGGTTCTAAAAACCTTAACAGTCCTACTTCTCCCGACTGCCAGCCTTTCTCGGAGCTTACGCTTCCTTTTACAGCCTACCAATTGCTCAACTCAATCACACCAGTGACCCACACGCCTGGTACACATCCATTTATCAGAGTGTGTTCTTGCCCAGCCTGAATATTACCATATCTAATACATCTATACTTCCGATGATACCTGCTTTCGGCTTAAGGGTTATAATATCTGTACATACAGGAGAAGTGGGGAGGTAGTCACAAAATATCATTAGACTTCCAGTCTGAGCATTTAAATGCACAGTTTGTTCATACGCAAAACCTCAACAGCCTAAGTTCATTTGCTTATATTAGCTGTTCCTTTAAATTAAAAAGTTAGGGATAATTACATTTTGATAATCCCTGAGCCACTTCTGACAGACTAAGCCTTGTGCACATCTGAAAATGACACTTGTCTAATAACCGCTTGTAGAAACAAAACTGGGGATTAAAGCTATAAGCTTGCATTTTAATGTTCAAATACATAAAAGAAATCCAAACAATAATGCAGATATCCTGTCTTACTCAGAAACTGCTCGTGTAGAAGTTTGGAGATTACAGAACTAAGAACTCGTGGAAAGGCCTTGCTACCCAAGGTGGAAAATGAAAATAAAAGACTGAGTTGCATTTTGCTCTGTTTTGATCATCAACCTATTTCTTTGTAAAAGGAACAACCAAGGTTTGCTCGTCTTTTTAAAATAGTCAATTACAGTTCGAGGACTAGGACAGGTCAGCAAGCACCCTACCCGGGTTCCCACCTGGCTGCTTTTTGGCCCTGAGTCTTCAGGCTACCTCCAGGGTTGAAGGCTGGGGAGCTGCCACACCCTCGTTTTGTTGACCATCCATGGCATCTGTGCTCTTCTCTTTTCTGGGCTACGCCAGCAGGACATGTTTGCTAAGGCCTTTCGGGTCAAGTCCAACACAGCCATCAAGGGATCAGACAGGAGAAAACGTCGAGCTAATATTACAGCTGTTTTCCCTACCTTTGGAGCAGACTAAGTCTCTGAATTGATACCTGGAAAAGAGGAGCTAAACCTAAAGTAGTGTGTTCACAAAGGAGATGCAGTGAATGTATCCAAGTGGTGGTAACCCACTATTTGAACTGGAGAAAAATTTGTATCCAACAGTGTAGTCCTCCCTTGATCTTCTACCAGCCTTTATAGCATGGCCTCTGGTATGCAAAACAAACAAAAAACTCTAGAAAAAAAAAAAAAAAACCTAGTGGGGGGGTGGGAGGAGGGTGCAGATTTGATGCTTCAAGGGGTAGTGGCGCCCTCTATTGGTCTGCCTCTATTGGTACTTTTGAGAACAGAGTTCGGCGTGGCTGCCATGTCTACAATTCAGATGCTGGCTTCAGGCCTCACTAGCAGTGGATCCACCAGATAGCAACGAAGAGAAGGCAGACCTTGGTCTGCATGAAAACCCTGGCCCTGGGTGGAGAGGAGAATGGGAAGGTTTCTCCCCCAGAAACCTCTGAAGACATCAGCTCCAGGATCCTGAGCCAGGATTCCTTGGATGGTAGCCCTTCAAGAGCCCTTCAAAATGGATGAGCTGTCACAACAGTGCTTCCTGCATGCCTTGAAGAGTCGAGTCAAAAAAGCTGACCTGTCTTTGTTCACCAGCACACTCCTTGGCAATCATATATTTTCCTGTTGCCCTGAAGGACAGCAACTGGATATAAAGAAATCAAGCTATAATAAGTTCTCTAAGTTCCTGCACCACATGCAGCAGGAGCTGATTGTCCAGGTTAAGGAGCTGAGATCAGGATGAAGAGCATTGTGTCTGTGGACTGGAGGCACCGGACTGACTGTCCAGGAAGGTAGCAGGAAACAGCCCTGTCTCACTCCAGATATTAAATCCCTCTGCTGTGTCCCTGCCAGCATGACCCAGCTCTTCCCGGAGTCTGGTCACAAGAATAATAGCACCCTTGAGGGCAGTGAGGTTCAAAGGATCATCACTGACTATGCCAAGAGAAACAACTTGGTGGATGCAGGCAACAGAAATCTGGTGAGGTTGGATCCGACCTTATGTGACTGCATCTTCGAGAACAATGGGCAGCACTTGGTCATGAAGTATCTGAGGCACTGTCGCCTCACCAAGTGTTTGAAAAATCTGCAGCCTGCCTACCAAGCGACATTTCCTGGCCAGGCACCCGTTCTACAGAAAGGGAAAGTATATCCAACTGATATAATCCTTACACAGAATAAAATCGTAATAAAAAGGTGACTGTGGTCCAGAACTTGGAGACCTATGGTCTAGACCCATGCTCAGTGGCTGCCATTCTCTGGCAGAGATGTCAGACCAGCACCATGGACTCTCTTGCCCCTGGGGCAAAGACTGTGTAGGTCCAGGGAAACCAAATCCACCACCTTGGCCAGCTATTGCTTTAAGAGTATCGGCTCCCGGGAAAATAAATCCAAGGCTTAGAAAAGGCCCCCAAACCTGGCAAAAAAAAGTGACAAGACTCATTTTATGCAGTGAATCCCATGGGAGCCCAAGTTCTGAGCTGATAACTGATATGAGCAGTTTCAGCTTTTGCAAATAAAAATTGTAATTCTTTACTGAAAGCTTTTATTCTCAGAAATAAGTAAATAAACAAAAATAGTCAATTAGAAAATAAACCTTAGGGCTAGGATTATCAGTACAAGTCACTGACAATGCTGTCCATGAAGCACTGGCTTCAGCCAAACTTCCCCTCACAACACCTCTTGGTTTTGTTTTGTCACAATGCCACAATGTCTCTGAAGAACACTGAGATGCCAGGAGATCAGAGGCTGCAAGGAGAGACGTCTGCAGTTAGGACAAAAGACACTGTGGCACAGATCTGACCTGTGTGAATTATGGCATCGGCTTTGGCTCACTCTGTGAACAACTCTGCCTGCTGAGCCATGCGAAAGACAGTACAGGGGCTCTTTATAGTCACCTGGTTTTATTCTGTTACAATATGTCACTAGAACCTGATCAAAAAACACAGGATGTCTTTTGGAATAAAATCTTCCCGTTTTGCTTTTATGCACATAAAACCCAAACTGCCTTAATCCAGTTATCCCTTTCTACAGCTTTAACTGCTCCTTCTGTATTTCCCATCCCAGAAAAGTATGCCCCAAATTACTTTTCCATTCATTTTATGTCATTGACCCAACCCAGAGAGAGCTCAGGAGATTCTCACATCCTTATTTCTTCCAAAGCCCACCAGAGCTGGATGAATGACTAGAGTTCTTTAAAATTCTTTACACTCTTCCAACCTTCCATACCAATTCTACCAGTTTACTGTTGGACGAGGAAGATGAATCAAATTCATCTGTCTTCCTCATAAACTATGATCCATAAGGTGGCATATATTCCTTTTTTTTAAACAAATACCAAACTGAGAAATAAAGAAACTGGGGATGTAATTGGAGGGCTGCATACAAAGGGTACAATTGGACGTGTGGACCCTCCCTCAGAGCAAGCAGTCATGTTCATAACTCTGCCCACTTACTCCCTTCCACATCTTGTGCAGGAAGGAACCATTTACAGAAAACAAATCTGAGCTAGATGGTATAGAAAAATGAGACAAAGTTCTAGTAAAGGGGGTAAAACCTGCATCTCAAGAGAAAAGGGCCAAGTGTATGCAAGAAGTAACAGGATACACATGATACATCAACATACATGTAAGTGTCAGCACAAGAGCTATAGGCTTGCACAGGGACCAGGATGCACCAGTACATTTTTTCTAATAGTTTCTTAAAAACTTTTCAAGTCTGCATTGCTTTATTCTCCACTATATCACTTGGAAATAGTGGAGAACACATGGGCTTCAATGTCTATTGTAATGACAGAAAGTTCCAAATCATGGTACAACCTAATTTTTCCTTCATGGTGCTTCCAGAATTCTGAGCACCAGGCTTCTGGCCTCTGACTACTTAAAATGAAAGAATTTTCTATAACAAATACTGAACAGCAGCCATCACTGTTCTAAGCCTGGGTGATACAGACTAGAGTTCTGCTTTTCCTGATTCCTGCATGGGCCACCTGCATGCTCAGTAGCATTTACTTTCAAGCTCTATGGATTTACACACCAGAAGAACTAGAGCCTCACATAGCCATACATTTGGACAAAACACCAATGAGCATAAAATACATAATAAATACATAAACAAACAAACATATTTTGGGTGCTTTTCTTCATTTGTTTTATTTTTCATTTATTTATTCACTTTACATCCTAATAACAGTCCCCCTCTACTTTCAGCACCCCTCACACAGCCCCTTCCCAAAACACCACTCCCCTTCACCTCTGGGGGCGGGGGTGTCTCCTTGGGTACCAACCCACCCAAGTCATTGCAAGACTAGGCACATCCTCTCCCACTGAAGCCAGACAAGTCAGCCCAATTAGGGGAATAGATTCTACAGACAAGTAACAGTCAGAATAAGCTCTCCTCCTCTACCCCTGCATTGTCCCAGTTGCTGTGGGACCTGCATAAACTTTTATTTAAAATATTATAACATACACGAGGGGAGTTTTGTTTGTTTTTGTGGGGGGTTGAGGTTTTTTGTTTGATTGTTGTTGTTGTTGTTGTTTTTAATTCATTTGAGCATACCTTGGGAGAGCGAAGAGTCATAAGGAAGCAGACAGTCAGAGACAATCCCCTTTCCCCACTTCCAGTGGCTTCCATCCTGCAGAGTCAGGCTTCCTTCTTGGTGGAGTATTATTTGATTTGGGTCACAAAGCCTCATTTCTCTCTATTCCATCTCATTTGGCAATAGTGGGTATGGGCAATTTCTATTTCTATTAACATAGTTAATGGCAGAAAATAACTAAAAAGAGAGGTCAAAAAGAAGTCGAAGACAGTTAAAGCCCTTAAAAGCAGGTGCAAGACTTGAATCACAAGTAGTTCCATGTCTGCCTATGTATGCCTGAAGTACTAACCATAGCACGCGCCATTCGGGTGTTTCAAATGGGTTCAACACAACCGTTCTTTTCTTTAAAAAGTCCATGACAGGCCTTATTTGTCACAGACATTGCAGGAAATTGTTGAATTGACACTACGACACTTTATTTTTTTGTCTTTATAAATGGATATTAATTTCTGAAGGCACTCCTTATGTTCCCTTTCCTACTGCTCAAGACAACACCTACCTGCAAGGAAGCCCTGGTCTGAGACACAGGATATTCCCGAGCAGTGTTCTGTCCATAGTTATGAATAGGCATGCAAGACTCATGAGAGGTTCGGAAACAGCGTGAATGGAAGAATAAAACGAAAGGCCAGAAAATACCACCCTAGATGAGAAGACAGCAGAGGCCGTGAAACCAAACTGCAAGGAATATCAGAAAAGAGAGAAGAGAGAGAAATTATTTTTAAAACAAAATTAGAATGAATTTTCCCATAATGAAAAGAAAAAGTCCTTATAAATTAAAACAGGAGAATAAAAATTAAACATCTTTAAATGCTCGAAAGGTGACTGTGAAATTCTCCTAGCAAACAGATCAAAAAATCAAAAGGTAAAAAAAATTGTTATAAATTTAAAAATATTTAAATGAGCCTTTCAGGACAGTCATTATTTGATTAATGGTAGAAGAAGGGCAGGAGGGAAAAATCAAAAGGAAGGAAAGAATCAAGTAACTTGAGCAAAAATTCCAGAACTGAATAATTAGTTTTATATTACATTAGGCAAAACTAAGCTATACAATGTTATAAATACACACACACACACATGCACACACATTCATGTGCACATACATATGCATACACATATACACCAAGATTTACCACTAGGTAATTCAAAACACAGAGGGAAAAGATCACAGAAAAGTAGACAGAAAAAATATTCAATAAATACAGATATAATTATAGATAGATAGATAGATAGATAGATAGATAGATAGATAGATAGATAGATAGATAGACAGACAGAATATATAATTTGTAAGACATGGGAAACAGAATAGCATTTCTCATTACCAGTGCTAAAACCTGGAATATAACAAATCAATTGCTTGGAACATTCTAAGTGATAAACATTTATAATTGAGAATGTTATAGCAAGCAAAACTCTCAATCAAAAATAAATATGAAATAAAAATGTTTTCAGATATGCAAAAGGTATAAGAATATATTTTTCAAGGTTTTTTAAGCAGCCATTAAAGAAAGCACACTTATGATACAATGTTGTGAACAACAATAATATAGGAAGACAAGTGGACCAAAGATAATCAGACATCATAATGGCTGCAATGGAAAGCAACTTGAAGTTCATAAATCAGAAATTCTAAATTTTTAAATTTTTTTTGTATTTGTGTGTGTGTGTGTGTGCATGCACATGCACACGCATATTTATCTGTGACTCTGGCTGTATGCAGGCATGTGCGGGTGTGTGCATGTGTGGGTATGTGCATGTGTGTTTGTGTTGGCTTCAATAGCAGTCAGAGCATCGGAGTCCCCTCAAGCTGGAGTTACAAGTGGATATTAGCCACCTATTGTAGGTACTGGGAACTGAACTCAGATCTTCTGTTATGACAGCCATCCATTTTGCCCAAGAAATTCTATTTTAAATAAAATAAAATACATATAAAAATATAAAATAACCCATATTTTGAAATCTTTTGACAAATATGGAGAATTAAAATCTCAGCAGTTAAGAAAGTTCACTGCTCTTACAGAGATCCTGAGTCCTTTCCCTGCATCAGAGTCAGGCAGCTCTCAAATGTCTATACCTCCAGCTCCAGGGAATCAACATCTCTGGCATCTGCAGGCACCTGAATACATATGCCACACACTTACATAAGGCATAAATAAAAATAAAAATAACTTCAAGTCCATCTCCTGCTCTCTAACACTGTCTTTCTTCTACTAGGATCCCATCTTTCTTCTTTTAACCTTTCTTACAGGTAACATAGCACTGAGGTACAGACCATGCAGGAAAATAGTCTTCAAAAATAAAAGAAGCTTGGTATATGTAACCAAAAATAGCAATAGTTCATGGTCTTAACTATTTTTTTTATTATTGTTTTGTTCACCCTCAATTTAATTTTTTGAGCCCTCAAGTAGGGAATGTAAGAACAGGTATTAAAATTTCACTGTAATGTCACAATTCCTCAGTTTAACATGAGGATCCAATAAATGGCTGTGTAGGGGATGAAGAGATGGTTCAGTTGAGAAAAGTGCGAAGTGTTCTAACAGAGGACTTAAGCTTGGTTCCCGCTGTAACTTTAGCTTGAGGAAACCCAATGCCTCTAGACTCTGCAAACACTGCCACATGCACATCCACACACATCTACAGACATATGCATATAATTTATAATTTAAAATAAAATAAATCTTTAAGATAGCTGCGTAGTCTCCATAATACTAAGAGCATAATAAAGTGTAATTTACATGAAGTTCCTGGTGTGCAGATTCTAGCAATGTTACAGAAAAGATTATCAAGGAACTTCTGATAGTTTAAGTTCACCTCACTGGCTTTAGAATCACATAAGAGATGCTGATGCACACCTGTGGATATGTTTATAAGGATGTTTCAGAGAGGACTGATTGAGAGTGGTGTGGATGTGTTACTTTGAAAGCATACTTTGAGCTTCTGGGCTAGGCTGGGCACAGAGCAGATCCTTGGCAGCAGCTCTGCCCCCAATCTCACAAAACCCAAAGGAATTGGGCCTCCCAGGAGCTCTAACCCAGGCAGTATCTTAGGTAAGCAGACAGCAACGCCCCTCCCCCAAACAGGGAGTAACTAGGACCCACTAGAACCCAGAAAGTCACTCCTGGCCCAGAGCACTGGTTCCTTCCTGTCTTGGCACTGAGCAGATCTTGGGCCCCAGCCCTAACCCCAGTAGTAACACCTACCCCACACAGTTCTGATACAACCAAGATAATAGGAAGAACAGGCTCCAGTCAGAGACAGGGCAGGTAGCACTAAGGAGATCCAGATGGTGAAAGGCAAGCACAAGAACATAAGCATCAGTAACCCAGGGTACTTGGCATCATTAGAATCTAGTTCTCCCACACAAAAAGTCCTGAATTCCCCATATCAATAGGAAAGCAAGATTCAGATTTAAAATCACTCCTAATGATTATGCTAGAGGACTTTAAGAAGGACATAAATAACACTCTCAAAGAATTTGAGGAGAACACAGGTAAACAGGTAGAAGCCCTTAAAGAAGAAACACAAAAATCCTTTAAAGAATTACAAGAGAACACAACCAAACAGGTAAAGGAATTGAACAAAAGCATCCAGGACATACAAATGGAATTAGAAACAATAAATAAATCTCAAAGGGAGACTACCCTGGAGATAGAAAAGCTAGGAAAGAAATCAGGAGTCATAGATGCAAGCATCACAAACAGAATACAAGCGATAAAAGAAAGAATCTCAGGTGCAGAAGACACAATAGAAAATAATGACACAACTGTCAAAGAAAACTCAATGAGAAGACCTAAGGATAATAGGTATAGATGAGAGTGAAGATTCCCAACTTAAAAGGCCAATAAATATCTTCAACAAAATTATAGAAGAAAACTTTCCTAACCTAAAGAATGAGATGCCCATAAACATAAAAGAAGCCTATAGAACGCCAAATAGACTAGACCAGAAAAGAAATACCTTCTGTCACATAATAATCAAAACACCAAATGCACAAAACACAGAAAGAATATTAAATGCAGTAAGGGAAAAAGGCCAAGTAACATATAAGGCAGAACTATCAGAATTACACCAGACTTCTCACCAAATACTATAAAAGCTAGAAGATGCTGGACAAATGTCATACAGCCCTAAGAGAACACAAATGCCAGCCCAGGCTGCTATACCCAACAAAACTCTCAATTACTATAGATGGAGAAACCAAGATATTCCACAACAAAACAAATTTACACAATATCTTTCCACAAACCCATCATTACATAGGATAATAGCAGGAAAGCTCCAATACAAGGAGGGAAATTATACCCTAAAAAGAGCAAGAAAGTAATCTCCTTCCAACAAATCCAAAAGAAGATAGCCACACAAAGATAATTTCACCTCTAATAAGAAAAATAACTAGAAGCAACAATCATGGTTCCTTAATATCTCTCAACATCAATGGACTCAATTCCCCCAATTAAAAGACATAGGCTAAAGGACTGGATACATAAATAGAACCCAGCATTTTAGTGCATACAGGAAACCCACCTCAGTGACAAAGACAGACTCTACCTTAGAGTAAAAGGCTGAAAAAAAATTTTTTTAAAGCAAATGGTCCTAAGAAACAAGCTGGAGTAGCCATTCTAAAATCTCCAACCCAAGAACACAAAGGGAGGGACTCATGGCTCCACCTGTATAGGTAGTTGAGGGTGGCCTTGCCAGGCATCAATGGAAGTGGACAGCCTTGGTACCTGAAAGTTTGGATTCCCTAGTGTTGGGGAATTTGAGAGCAGGGAGGCAGGAATGGGAGGATGTTGGGAGCACAGGCTCATAGTAACAGGAGAAAGGAGATAGGGTAAGGGGTTGGGGGGGGGGATGGAAGAGGAGATAACATTGAAAGGTAAATAAATAAAATATCCAATTTAAAAAAAAACAGATAATGGGTCTGGCAATTATAGTTGAGCAGTCGAGACTTTTTGTCAATAACTTATTACGGGGATTTCATATTATCTTCAAGGACAAGGTATTGTGGAAGAGGCCGATGGAACTTTAAAAAAAATGGTGAGACATACTGTTGCTGAGACAAAGAATGATGCCGACCTGTGAGCTTGCTGAGTGCCCTGACAAGGGTGACTGGGAGCTGTATTGGACATATGTTCCTGACCCACCTTTGCTTGACTATATCCCAGATGGGACAAGCTGCCTTGCCTCAAGTTTTTAGACCTTGTGGGGTAGAGAATCGAAAAGAGAAACTATGTCTCTTGTATTCTTCTTAAAGGTGCCCAGCTATTAGGACTCAATCATGTACTGGTCTAGAAATCAATCCAATATGGGAAATTACAGTCTACTTTTGGAAGACTGGATCTGGACCTTGTCAGGAACATATTTGGAAGCTAGCTGAAGCTCGCTATGATGTTAGGATAGTAAGAGATAATGTTGGGACAGGATCTGGAATTCAAACAAGGGTTTTAAGGCTCTTTTAATTGCCAAGCTAAAACTGGTTTTGTCTCTTCTATAGCATTTATTGTAAGTTGTATTGACTGTATAATTTCCAATTATGTTAGTGTGTTGAAACCTAGCATGTCTGTTACAGGGGTCTATCAACCAGCTTTTGTCTCACTGCCCTGAGTATTAGAAAACCTTGATTCTCTGAAAAAAGCTTGAAAGTGCTGGAAGAAGTGAGTTAGGCTTTAAGCAGAAGCAAGAGAGTAGCAGGCTTGATTATTGCTGATATAACAGCTTTAATTCCACTAATTGTTAGCACCACTGCTTCTGCAATAGCATTGACACAGAGAGTTAAAACAACTATTTTTGTTAACCATTTAGCAAAAAAATGTTGCTAATGTATTGAGTAAGCAAAAGGATTTATATAGGTATCTGGAACAACGTATGATGCTCTATAACCCATTCAAATTATCTGAAGGAGGTTCAGGGTTCAAGAGTTAGGAGCCATCCCAAGTGCCATGACAAATATTATTGAAATAGTGTTATTTTTGAAATTCATGATGATTGTCATTATAATTAGAAAAAAGTTTAAAGACACCTGTAGGATATTTGGCATAATCCTAACACCTCTCTGGGTGTGTTAACTTTGCATAATGAGATTATGAATTTTAAAAATTCTGCTGTGTTGACCTTTGCTGTTGCAGATAATTCTGATAAAATTATCCATGGCCTGAGCTCAGTATTTTCATTTTGGACAAACCTCAGGAATGGTATATATAGCTTGATCAGGCTAGCCCTTCTGGTCCTAGGAATACTTTTATTCCTGCCCATCATGCTAAAGCTTATCTTTAACAACATCAACATGTTGGCAGCCAAAGTACATGACTTAAACCTGAAAATGGACACCCAGACAAAGTTATTAAATTAACAGGCTGGCAAGCCAAGAATGGGTAAGATTCTGCACAGAGCCTTACCAACCTAAGACGTAAGTGCATTGCCTTTGATAATGCATATTCCATGACGAGTAAGGAAGGCATTCTTGTCAGAACGACCTAAGACAGGCTCAGTCTTGTTAACGAAATAAAAAAAGGGGGAGAAATGGAACGCCTTTGGGGCTGCTTGGCAAGAAGCTGACATGGGCCAAGAACAAGGAAAGGGGCTGCTTGACAGGAATATGACACTGGCCAAGGACAAGAAGTAGGCTTTAAGCAGGAATCTGTCATTAGACTAGAACAAAGAAGTAATTTCAGGTAGGAATCTAAATCCTAGGCTACAACAAAGAAGTAATCTCAGGCAGGAATCTAAATATTAGGCCAGAACAAAGAAGTAATTTCAGACAGGATTCTAAATTTTAGGCTAGAACAAGAAAGTAGGCTTCAGACATGAAAATGACCTTGGGCTAGGACAGGGAAGTAGGCTCAGATACTTTGGTCATCCTGATAAGCCTTTAGAAACAGTGATCACAGGAATGTTCATGTAACTAGGTTTAATGCCTTGCTTTTTCTTTGACTATTTGTGTTTATTGTATTGCTTGTTCCTCGACTATTTGCATCTATTGTATTGCTAGACCCTCAACCTAGAACTGACCTTATTACATGCATGTAATCAAAATGGTATAAAAGCATAAAGGAAGAGAGGATAGGGGCTTCTAGGGAGGGGAAATGGAGAAAGGGGATGACATCTGTACTGTAAATAAATAAAATATCCAATTTTTTAAAAGGGGAAAAAAAGAAATAAAAAAGCATACTTTGAGTCAATAGTGGTGGCACAAGCCTTTAGTTTAACTCTTGGAAAGCAGAGTCTTGTGAATCTCTATGAGTTCAAGGCCAGCCTGGTCTACAGAGCAAGTTCCATGACAGCAAGGTTATACTGAGAAACCCTGTCTCAAAACACACACACACACACACACACACACACACACACACACACACTTTGATCAGATACTAACCAGAGGTTGTGAAATTCTGTGATCATTTCTAGAGTCCTGAAGCAAGAAGTTGATAATCTACGATGGTTGATATAAAAAAATCAAACTATCTGTTTTTAGAATGAACACCAGAGAGGGAAGGGAAGTTGGGGGGGGGGCGGAGAAAAAGAGGGAAGGAAGGAAACTGGGAGAGCAGAAAGAAAAGAGAAATGAAGAGAAAGAAAGGGAAACAGAAGGAGACATGTATTCATTATTTTTCTCATGACTGTAATCAAACACCCAACAGAGCTGGTAGTAAGACTTAATCTGGCTTACAGTTTGAGGAAACACAGTCTATCATTGCAGCTGGCCCCGTGGTAGAAGTATGTGTCTGGGACTTTTCACTTACTAACATCCTAGCAGAATAGGAACCAGAAAACAGACTGGAAGTGGTGGTAAGCTACAAAACCTCATGGTGCAGCAGCACCCTATCAACCTGTTTCCTTCAGCTAGGCCCCAGCTCTCAAAGGTTCTGTACCTTCCCAAAAGAGTACCACAAGCTAGGTCTAAGCATATAATCCTATGAGCCCATGGAGGACATTTCAAAACCAAACCATAGTAACACCCAGTTGAAATGAAGTATTCAAAGTCATATGCTCAGGGTAACTGAATAGAAGAGCATCATTAGGACCCTTGCAGAGATACCAGGATTTGTTATTACATTCCTTTACTAAATGTATACTGTAATTCTGTGCCAGGTTCTGCTAAAAACTAAATATTCAACAGTGAATAATATGGGGGTGGGGAATAGTACAGCCACTATGAAATGAGTAGGAAGGGTCCTCAAGAAGATATAAAAATAGAACTACTATAAGAGTCAGTTATATGCATCCAGATGTATACCCAGATAGAGAAGGAAATGGGGGGAATACAAGGGTAGCAATGCACTTAATGCAATATTATTTAAATTACAATATTACTAAAATTCAACTTAGAAAACTGAGTAATAAATGATAAACTCCAACTCTTCCCATACAATCTGTGTGTCGCTGTTATCTGATGACATCTGTGCTTTCCTTGTGCTGTTGTTCCTCCGCTCTCAACATGTCATTTTGTTCTTATTAAAATTCAGAACACAACAGCCATTAGGTTTGTAATTATGACTTATGTGGCCATGATTAGGATTTTTCCTGAGAGCAGGATGGCCAAGATGGAAACAAGCAGCACTTGTCAGAATCCTGTCTTATCACGGCTGTTTTCTCTGAGTATCTGCATGCTACCGTTGTTGATTTGTCTGCATTGCTGTTTTGGATGCTAAACAGAACATCTGGAAACTAGGGATTAAAAGTTTTGAACTCCACATGAGCTCAAGGTTATAACACTGGCTTTTACCTAAACAACCTTAGTAATTTTGTCAAAATTCTTAATAGAGTCTGCTGGATCAACACTGGCACATCAAGGGTCTGATAATGACAAGGTAGACTGTAAAAGCTGTCTTTGACCTGTTTGTCTTCCCAGCCCTCTAAGCCACTGGAATAGGCTGGAGTAAGATTTCAATAAAGACTATTTTATATTTGGCAATGGAATCATAAAGAAAAGACCTGACATTCAGGCATAAACAACAGAAGCAAGTGTCCATGGGAACTGTGTCATGTGTTTCTTCTACAGACTGGAACATATAGCTCTAAAATTGATCCCACTGGGACCCGTGGCTAAATGTTTCTCAGAGTGGCTGTGTTTCACTGATTGTATTCCTCTATCCATTTGTTCCTGTTCTGCTTCTGTTTTCCCTCTTTTCTCCTGTGTAATCTAAAGAAAACAACCTGCTGGAGACATGGCTCAGCGGTTAAGAGTACAGACTGCTCTTCCAGAGGTCCTGAGTTCAATTCCCAGCAACCACATGGTGGTTCACAACCATCCGTAAGGGGATTCAATGCACTCTTTTAGTGTGTGTCTGACAACAGCTGCAGTGTACTCATATAAATAAAAAATAAATAAATCTTTAAAAAAAGAAAATATTCCTAAGAGAGACGCTATAGAAAATATAAGCTAAGAGAGATAGTTCAAGAAAGGAATATTTGTAGAGATTCTTTCATGAGGGTCTGCTGTCATTCACTGATGCAACTGAATGGGGGTGTCCAGAGGAAACAGCACCCCATTTTTTTATCTCAACCTAGGCATTGTTTGCATCATGGTTTCTTCCCTCTGTTTTTTCAGCTCTCCGAATACAGAGGTGAAGTCCACTCTCTCCTTTTCATCTTCATTGTCTGTGCCAAAGCCTTGGATGCACATTTTATTATTCTGGGATCCTTGTGAACAAAAATATTTGAGATGTGAGTAGCATGTGAAGAAACCATTTATAGCTTATACAACAGAGCTCTAAAAGCCCGGGGTCAGCACAGCAGCATCTCTTTCACCTAGAGCCAAAATCTTCAGCCAAGGGAAAACCGGTGTTTGGAGTTACATTTACCACACACTGTCAACTCAAAGAAAAACAAAAATGGCACAGACTAAACACACGGGCTATTATTGACTCTGCAGCACAGAACAAAGGGATTCTGAACACACAAATAAAATTACATCACTAAGAAACATTAACATCATGATGATGATGATGATAATGATATGATGATGATGATGGTAAGAACTTGCTTTCATAGGCCAGAGAGCTAGTTCAGCAGTTAAGAGCGCTTCCTGTACTGAGAGGGCACAGGGTGTATTCCAGGGGCCAAAATAGTGGCTCACAACCATATGTATTTCTATTTCCAGGGGATAACACCTTCTTCTGGATTCCCTGGACATCAGACACATGCATGGTTCATATGCATATATGCAGTCAAACGACAAAGACATGGAAAAAATGAATTTTTAAATATGTAAATGAATTTACCTTCAGAAAATTTATTTTTTATGAGGAGACATAATGAGGAGACTATTTCATTGTCACTAAATCAAAATATAATTCTGTAGTGTGCCTGTACGCTTATGCTCTTCTCAAGTCTTAAGCAGTAGCTACAACTTAAATCTTCTCCTGCCTTCCATTCCAATTTCTCCACAAAAGACTCTGGTTACTGGCAAGGTCTCAATCAAATGGTTCACAGCCATGTACAAAAATAAGCAGATAGATGAGATGTGCCTGTGGATGTGGTGGGGTGGGAAAGCGCTCAAATGGGTGGCAGAGGACTGAGAAGGCTGGAGGAGAGGAGGGAGAAGATCAGTGGGTAAGAGGAAAAGAGTGGACAAGCAGAGTAAGCAGAGACCAACTCCCCAGCAGAACCTCCACTGTCTTCAGTAACTACAGCTTTAATACATTTTTCAAAGCTATTTGAGCCTTCAAAGAAAATTGAAGGTCAAGAAAAATAGAGAACATAACAAATACAGAAGATTGCTGTATTTTAGTTCACTTTTTTTAACGTCTACATTTCTGTCTGTTTAAAATAAAATTTTCATGGATAAATAACAGCAAAGGTGTTTGAAAAAAAGACATAAGGGAAACTTTATTTTATATCTACCTAAAATTTCATATAATGTATATATGCGGGTATGTATACTTATGTGCATATATATATACATGTATGTATATATACATGCACATATACATACATATATACATACATACATACATACATACATGAATTAGACTATCTAACAGAAGCCCTAGAACCATGCAGAAACCTCTCCTGAACTCTGGGTCAGGAGAGTCCAAAAATCTCCCAAAACAATACTTTCTATTGCTGTTACCCTTGGTTACCTCCTAGAATTTGAAGGGAATTTGCCCTATTGCTGGAGACATGATGCACTTCAGACATCAGACATGGAGTAACCAAGGTGGAACTGATCTGGAAGCTACCTGCCTGAGGAGTGGCTCTCATAGTATTGGAAAATGATATGCAAATTGCCAAGAGAGTTGATCATTTAGGATTCCTATTTAACTGTAAAAGTCTATAAACAACAACGGTATCGGACTGGCAAGATACCCAAAATGTAGAAATAGTGGCACTTTTATCATAGGGTAACCAACTACTGTCTAACTGGATTAAGGCCCTTTCAACAGGTAGGAAACATGCCTGGTACCACAAACTTAGCCATCTACCTACAGCCGAAGAGGGCACAGACCTAAGAGAACTTATTTTGAAAAAACTAGACACTTTCCTAGACTGTAATATTTCAAACTGCATTCTAAATACCTATCTTTGTACCCACAGATAAACACAGACCTCTCCTTTTGTCACAGAAGCTTCTTTTTTTGCAGAGAAAGGAGACCATTTCTTCTTTTAGAAAGCCACAATTGGGGTTTGCAGGTTCCCCCATGGAGTCAGAGCAGATGCTGGAGGGACAGACACAGGTTGCAGAAAACCCTCATTCTGAGTACGGGCTCACCGACAGCATTGAGAGAATAGTTGAGAATGAGAAGATTAACGCAGAGAAGTCATCTATACAGAAGGTGGATCTGCAGTCCTTGCCCACCCGTGCCTACCTGGACCAGCCGGTCGTGCCTATTCTATTACAGGACCTTGCTGTGCTCGCAAAGGAAAGACCACCAAATCCCATTGAGTTTCTAGCATCTTATCTTTTAAAAAATAAGGCACATAAGTTTTAGAAGCTATGCTTTGTGCTTCCCATAATTTTAATTAACTCAGCCATTCTGGATCTCTGACAGGGTTGAAAACTTATAGCCTCATAGCCAATCCTGGCTATTTACCTTGAGAGAAAAGATTTGAGTGGATGGTTTTCAGCTGACATTCATTCTAAAACCAAGGAAAAAGCCAGGTTCAGAACTAAGTGTTTTAGTTAGGAGAGCTGACAGAGGTTCTGATTAGTCAACAAAATGATGGACTGGGTATTAGGACTATCTCATACCTCACTGGTACAAATTGGCATAATTATGCTCTAATTATATTTTGAGAGAAAAACAGGAAGAGTGATATGTAGGAGGAGCTAAGGTGAGAGGAGTACCGAGAGGAAGAGAAGGAGTAAGGAGAGGAGGAGAAGCTAGGTGATGAGAGAGAGAAAGAGAGTGGGGGAATATCGAGGCAGATGTTCATGTGTCTCCACCAGTCAAAGACAGTTGATATATCTAGGTTGGGTATTGGGTTACACTTCTGATTGAGCATTACCAAACTTATAAAGCCTTTTATTAACATTTTTAAAAAGTGTATGGAAGCAAAAAGGAAAAGGGGGTATGGGATAGGGGTTTTCGGGGGGGGGGGGAATGGGAAAGGGGATGGCATCTGAAATGTAAATAAAATATCCAATAAAAAAATAAGGCACAATTTGAAGATTGAAATTGATTTCTTGGGAAGAAAAGAAACATTTGGCTGCTAATGTAGATTTACATGATTATGAGGCAGCTTTAATTGCCATGATTCCCCTCCCCGCTCTGGAAGTCTAAGAACCTTCAGGACCACAAAACTCACTTCTAGAGTTGCAGAAGAGAGCATTTCCCTGTCTGATTTAATCACCATACTTATTTAATGAGTATCATCTTTGCAATTTTTTTCTCAGATTGTCTTTTACTTTGTTTTTAAAAAGACCTTCAAGATAAACTGTTAAAACATCTTTATTTAAAAGAGAGAGAGAGAGAGAGAGAGAGAGAGAGAGAGAGAGAGAGAGAGAGAGAGAAAGAAAGAAAGAAAGAAAGAAAGAAAGAAAGAAAGAAAGAAAGAAAGGCCACAACTGGTCAAAATACAGACAACACCTGACTGTGAAGTGCCCAATCTCAATGGATACTTATACAACCCAACCCCTACACCTAAGACCCAGGGAACATCACAGAAAGGAGGGCAGAAAGATTGCAAGAGCCAAAGGACTAGGAAATCTACTATGAGATTGTGCCTTCTATGAGCCAGAAGTTATGCCCATGGAGTCTCAACATTCCCCTACTTTTGGTCAGTGGGTTAGAAGGGGTTGAAGCATTTAAGAACCCTAAATAAAGTGGGTTTTGAAACACTCTAAGCCCACATTAATAAATTAATTAATAGTAAAATAAAAATCAGAGGGGAAAGTCCTGACAGGACATTATGAGACAAGAACTATCTAAAAATGCCGTTGAATTGTTTCCTGTTGGCCATCTCCTGCTGAGCATGCAGGGTACCTACATCATGGCTATGACTCGTTGCCAAGTGGATTTAACCAGAATCACTATGAGCTACGTAGTATACCACCTCATGAACTTCAGATTTTTCTTTTAGTAAAACTTCCACATTCCAATTTCAAGTCAATATTCACATCATCTGTTGTAATTTTGGATTAGCCTGGTGTGAACCTACACATACCAGCAGCCATATAGTCAGAAGAAGGCAGACCGGGACTCTTGTTCAGTAAGGAAGAACCGGAAAGTATCTTGAGGAGTCAGCAGATGAGGAGAGCCAGGGTTGTTTTAGATACATGCACATGTACAGGCACACCACATGCAAACACACACACACACACACACACACACACACACACACACACACACTCCTGAAAGCAAAGTATTAACATTTTTTCATCTCAATATGAGTTTAGATTTAGAGGTCCATACCTCAGGGAATTAACTAACCAATTTGGCCACCATTGTCACCAGCGTATTTGTAAGGTTGAGACCCGAAGATCAAAGTGTGTGACACACAAGGTTCATGGTTTTTGTTAAATCATAGCTTTTCACATTCCTTTACACAAAGACAAGCCATGATCAGCAAAACGTATCTCACTTTCCATAGGGCTTCTCCATAAAATTTACATTTTGAAGGCCCATGCTAATATCATTCCAATATAAAAAGATGATCTGATTCGAAGGTTCCCACAGACCTTGTAAACTACTTTAAAGAGCATTGAATATATTTCTGAAGGAACTACAATATGGATACTAGAACGGAGAGGCAGGAGGGGGTGAGTGGGTGAGGGAGAATCCTCATAGAGACAAAGGGAAGGGGGATGAGATGGGGGCCGGGGAGGGGTAACTGGGAAGGGGGATATCATTTGAAATGTAAGCAAAGAAAATGATTAATAAAATAAAAAGAAACTACAATGTAAAAATTTCCCAAAAGAAAAGTTCATGTGACTATAGCACTGGAGTTGTTTAACTGGGCACTCAGTATCTAAATAGGGTTACGTGAGTTCAGTAATGTTCAACATTCATAAAATTCATGCAAATCTTTGTACAAGGCAGTCTTACCTTTAAAAAAAAAACAATGAATCTGAAAAAAAATCAATCAAAATGGTAAAGACTCTGGATTAAAAGCAGTAACAGAGACTAACAAAATGGCTGAATGGGTAAAGGTGTTTGCCATCAAGCATTACATCCCAGGTTCAATCTACAGAACCAGATGATGGAAGGAGAGAAGAACATTTTCAAGTTGTCTTCTGTATGGTAGACACACACATCACTGCACATGTATGTTGGGAGTACACATGTAATAAATACATATTAGATAAATGTAGCAACAGATTATAGAATCTACCACTTTGCTTTTGTTTTTAACAAGAAAATAGACTAAACACGAACTAAATTTTTATTCCAGATATGAGCCACAACAAACTATTTTCAAATAAAAAAGGTCATATGGGTAATGACTTCAGATATGTTACTTTGACTGTTGACACTAAACTGAAACCTATTTTTTCTCCAGTGCTGGAAAATGAAACCAAGGCACTTAAAAGAACTTTTATTGCTGTCTCCTGTCATTGCTACCCACCACTGAGGGAGTCCACCATAGACAACATCTGAAGAAATGTCACTAGCATAGTTTCCTGAAGGGATTCTCCATTTGAAAACAACCATCTGTAACTGAGGAGCAGTCCAGGAACAGGAGAAAGAGTTAATGTTTTGTGAAAATGTTCAAAAAATAAGATTTTATATTTCATGGAATTTTATAGTAATAATTCACAAATGTATAGTTTATATTTTTGGTAATATTTAAATGTTTCTTTTAAAATATCAATGGTATGCATAAGTTTTAACAAATATTCTCTCCATTGTAATTATGAGACCACAAAGTATATAGTTAAAGGCAAAATTCAGTAAAATGTCTTATATTTAAGTAATTTTTCTATTGCTTTCTGGTCTAGTGGTTCTGAGCAAACTATTTAACCTTTCTGTGCCTTGAACACTTCAAATGTAAAATGAGAAGATACTAAGAGTGAGCATCTTGCTGCAGTTGTTCTAAGGAAACATTAAATAAAATACGTGTAAAGTGCTTAACATATTCTGGTAGCACACAAGGACATTCAGTGTACGAAGGTGGTTGGTTTTGTTAGACAAAAATTACCTTTGGCTCTTTTAAACTTCTTGCCTTTATCTTTCTTCTTCTTAATAAAAAAAGATTGTGTACTTTCTGTTTAACCTACTTAGAGGTAATGCCTTGATCAGTTCTTTGATGCTAAAGGAACTTTTCTGACCCTCTGAAACTAATAAAGGTACCTAGCAATGACTGGTAGTTATACAAGACTTTGGAGCACTCAGGGTGTTGTGATATGCTCACAGTGAAACAACCCTGACATCTAGTGGTGAGAAGGATGAAATATATTTTCAAGCAAGTTGGTCAAAATAAAAACCCATACATGAATTCTCACCTTTGAGCAGACGGACCTTAAGTCCAATTAAATTAAATTTGTTACTCCCAAGATAGAGGTGGGAATATCTAGCCAGGCCAGTCAATGTAGTTGTTATCAGGCTTTCTAGCTGAGTAGGACTGATGATTGCTCCTGTCTCTTGTAAGCTTCCATAGTACCTTTGCATCATAGGAGAGCTTGTCCTCAAGCAGACTTCCAGGTCATTTCCAGTTTGATTCCTCCAAGTCTAGTTCCGAAGTGTGTGGTGTTTTCAGCAATAGGGTCTCAACCAACAGCAACAGCAACAGACTAATAGTTCTCGAGTCTCTTGGACTCCCTTGGCCAACAACTCAAGGGGAGGTTTTCTTTGCCTGACACTAGTGTTTTTGTTAAATAGTCTTTGGCTTTGGGGCTAGCATTGTCATTTCACATGGTATAACTTCATTTAGTGTGTGTGTGAGTGTGTGTGTGTGTGTGTGTGTGTGTGTGTGTGTACGTTATATGTATTTAAGTAAGCTTATGAAATAATTATTTCCTATGGATTTTGCAAATACTTTTAGTGTTCTTTATCTTTCATAACTGCTACAATAAACCTAGCTAACTTGTTGTAGATGGAGGGATCATTGACACTAGTGAACATACTACTTCCATTTTTCTAAATTAATGTAGTTTCTATATTCTGAATACTTAACCTTATAGCCATAGATAAATATAGCTCTCACCTCTCACCTAAGAAATCTATTCTTGCAGCAGACAGAGACCACAACTGAGCTATACAGCTGGCAAAAAAGCAGGAGAAAAATGGCCATGGGGAGTTCAGCCCTAACTAGTGCATCTACAACTCCTTGGAAGAGGGAAAAGAACGATTGTAAAAGGCTGAGGACCAACCGCCAGCTGGGATAGTGCCTTCTAGACATGGCAGGGATGCTACATTCATGAAATATGAACAATAGTGTTTCCCAAATAAGACTGCATAATGATGATACCAATCAAAACGCCATGAATGGGGGCAAATTTCACAATGAGCTATGGAGATAGGGGAAAAGATAGGGAATAGAGAGAGGGAAAGAGAGATTTAGTCAAGGCTAAGACCCTGATAGGTTATCCTCCTACCCAGACTTGCTAACTCCTCTCCCTGTGCTGTTGGATATAAGCACATGAAGGTTGGGGGATGGGTGTGTTGTGTAGTTTAATGCCAGTCTATCAAAGTGCACACCACCCACCTGACTCCAGATTTCCTGTCTGTGTGTCTATCCTTCTTCATTCCCTTTGGGCCCAAGTCAGGCTTCTGGGATCCCAGCCACAAATAGTGATGTATGTGTGAGAAGAACTGAATGCATTTGAGTGCACCATGTATATGTCTGGTGCCCATAGAGGCCAGAAAAGAGCATTACATCCTTTGGATCTTGAATTAAAGAGGTTCTGAGACAGGCAATGTGCACGCAGAGACCTGAACCCAGGCTCCCTGCTAGAGCAGCAAGTGCTCTCTGCTTTTTACCACTGAGTTGTATCTCCTGCCCCTCGTGTAAGAAATTCTTAGGTTTTGTTTTGTTATTGGATGTATTGATTCTTGCTTTCATTAGTAATTTCCCTAGCTCTTTGTTATTAAAAAAAATATATGAAACACAAAAGTCCTTCAAATTTTGTTTATCATAATAGTTGAAATTCTCTAACATTTATTATAAAACTGTGTACAAAGGAGTTCAGAAAATAAAATACATTCAAGGCCTATTAGTTTGTCCCTCTTATGTTGTATTCATGTGCTTTGCTTTTCTAAACTTTTTGTTTGCCTTGAAAGAAAAATGAGTATTAATATTGCTTTTAAATACATTTGGGGTCGGGGTCAGAAAGATGATTCAGTGGTTAAGAACAGGTACTGCTCTTGCAGAAGAATCTAGCTCAGTTCCCCACATCAGGCTGCCCACAACTGTTTGACAATCTAGTTCTAGGGAATGCAACGCCCTCTTCTGGCCTCTTCAGGCACTTGTACATACCAGCACACAAACATATGCATGGGCTAAAAGTAAATATCTTACATTTTTCCAATTTTAAAGTAAACAAATCAATTAAAAAAGAATGAAGGTCAGTGTTGTTGGAGGCAAGGATTTCATGTATTCCAGCAGTGAAACAATGACATATGGCTGATGTGAGTGGCAAATGCCCAAAGCTGCCAAAAATTGAATCTATCTACCCTGAAGTAACAGATGAGTAAAGACTGCCATTTAAAAAAATTTTAAGTAATTTTATTTATATTAATTTCTTTGCCACAAATACACCCATTTTAATTAAATCAGTAATTACTAATTACTGAAACTGCACTACTGCTATTTTGCCCAGTACTGTAGTTACTTGGTTAAAGTCTTATATGGGAGATCAAGTATTTAAATCAGCAACCAGGAGCTCAAAAGTCAATGCTTCTAAAGATAACAAGAGTCTCAGTACAAACTCAAGCATGATCCTGAGTTAGCAGAACCATCTGGTTTTCATCACCACTATTAGTCACACCTGCCATTTGCAGTGCACTCTGATGTAACCCACTCTACCAGGCTCTTCTACTAAGTGTGCATTTATTCAACAAGTGGTCTGTCTATGATGCTGCCAGATTGGGTAATGACCATGGTGGATTGCACAGACTTACGCTCTTATTCACTGAAATTACAGATTCCTAGACTGTGATAATTACAAAGCTTCAAATTGTTTTGGGCTCAATATTGCTCACTGCCCCAATACTTTGAAGCTCTACCCTGGATACCACAGGATGCAGCTGTGTTTGAAAAAGTGAAGTAAGACCCTTCGACTGGACATCTAATCTGAAAAAGAAATTTGAGCACACAAAAGAACCCCAGGAAAGGAAAATGCTGTCTAAAGACCTTAAGAGTGACCTTCACAGAGAGGGAGGGAAGGAAGGAGGGGCCTTGGGAAAATTAAACCAGTTAACTTTTTGATCTTGGACTTTTAGCTCCAAATTCTGAGCTATAAATGCCTGTTGCTAAGTGACCAGTCTGTGATGATTTGTTACAGGAGCCACAGCATACTAATAAACCACGATAGAATTCTATTTAGGAGAGGGTCACAGGTCTGTGATCACAAGTCTTAGAGCACTACCCCTAAACAAGGTATCACAGAAGAATAGACTCCAGTGACTGAGAACAAGTTTACAAGCAATTAGAACAAGTTTGCAAGAAATATTGAGGCTTATGCCAAAGAGAAAGTTTGAGGAGGGTCCTTTAGGAAAGTAGGGCATATGATGTTACAGAGCTATGGAATGGCCACAGGGTTGGAACCATGTGCAAGTGAGAGCATGGAATGAAACAAAACTAGTGGAGGGAGATGGCGCCATATGATGTGTGGACTTGCAGGTCAGACTTAAAAGATCAGGTGGTGGTGGTGATGGTGCTTTTAATCCCAGCACTCAGGAGGCAGATCTACATGAGTCTGAGACCAACCTGGTATTCAAGGAGGTTTCCATAACAGTCAGTGGAGTCAGTGGTCAGTGCCATATAGAAAGGCCTTATATCAAATCATATATACACATATATATATATATATATATATATATATATATATGAGTGTTTCTTGCTGCACTGTTGACAATAGCCAGCAGGTAGACCCAGACTGAATGCCATAAACAAAACAGAAATATGTAGGTATATGTAATGAACTTCTATTCAGCCATAAAGAAAGAATAAAATGGCATTTATAAGAAAATGTATGAAACTGAAAAGTGAAATAAGCCAGACTTAGACAAATGTCACACATGATCTTTCACGTTTAAATTATATGTGTATAATGTATGTGTACATCATGAAACTATAAAAGAGATATGAAAAGGTGAATACAGATCTTAAAGAGGGGAAGAAAAGGTAATGGAATACACGTTATGTGAAAACAAATGGAGTCACGATTTGCAGGGAGGAGAGAACCATGGGAGGGAGAGAATTAGAATAAAGTATAATGACTAATGTGAATGCAAATGGCATAATGAAATTATTAGTTTGTATGTTGACTTTTTTTTAAAAAAAATGGCCTGACAAGGCCATCCTCCCCTACATATACAGCTGGAGTCATAGGTCCCTCCCTATGTGCTCCCAGGCTGGTGGTTTAGACCCTGGGGAGCTCTGGTTGGTTGGTATTGTTGCTCTCCTCATGGGGTCACAAAACCTTTCTGCTCCTTCAGTCTTCTAACACCTCCATTGGGAGCCCCTTGATCAGATCAATGATTAGCTGTGAGCATCTGCCTCTGAATATGTCAGGCTCTGGCAGACCTCTAAGGAGACAGCTATATCAGGCTCATGTCAGAATGCACTTCCTGACATCCACATCAGTGTCTACCTTTGGTGACTGCACATGGGATGGATACCCAGGTAGAACAGTCTCTGGCTGGCTCCTCCTTCAGTTTCTGTCCCACCCTTTTTCTCCCTATTTTCTCCCTTGAGTATTTTGTTACTCCTTCTAAGAAGGACAGAAGCATCTACACTTGGTCTTCCTTCTTCATGAGTTTCATGTGGTCTGTGAGTTGACTTTTGGCTATTTCAAGCTTCCAAGCTTTCAAGCTTGACTTTTTTATTTTTTTTTTAATTTTTTTTTATGAGTGATAAAATTTGTTTATTAAACTTCTAAGTTTCTAGTATTCTGTTATGGGAGTCCTAGAAGATTATCATAAGGTCAGTGGTAAGATTACAGGAAAACACATAAAGCGAAATCATGCCTGTTCAAAGGCCACAAGAATATATAAGTAAGTCCCTGGAACTGATGAGTGTAGCAAGAGTATACAGTGTGAACACCGTGTCCACTCACATCTAAGCTTGACTTTTTTAAATTATAAAAATTTTAAGGAAGTAAAAACAAAAATGTGAATGTATTTTAATCACAGAATCTTATGATTCAGTTTCCATATCATTCCAGCTGAAGTTGCAAAAACACATCAAAGATGTCAAGAAAAGAAATAGAAGGTGAATCAGGAAGCTGAATCATTTGCCTGACGTAAAGAAATGTGATTACATTATACTTGAGCCTATTTCTAGTTGTGGTGTGTCTCGACACTTGTTACACACCTTTAATCCCTCTGGCTGGAATACAGACACTCCCTTAGTACTCGCCTTTAATCCCAAACAATGAAGGTAAAGTTAGTTTGCAAAAGGGAGCACCCATGTTTGAAAGTGATGTCTAATTGAGTAACAGAAAATCAGAGAAAGATTTGACAGAATAGGATGTGCCCAACTCTCAGAAGAAGAGAGAAGAGGGAAGCTACTTAAGGTTGAGGCAGAACAGGGGGAAGATGGAATGGTACAGGAATACAGTAATGTATATGGAGAGCAGTGCAGTAGAGTTGAAAGGGAGAGTAGAGCAGCACAGAGAGGGAGGAGGAGGCTGTTCTACCAGGAGAGTTTTACAGAGATAGACTAAAGAGAGAACAGGCTAGACACAGGTAAAGACAGAATAAGCAAGAGAATGAGAAGGAGCCAAAAGATTAGAAGTGATTGCCAGAGTTAGTTTGAGGCCAAGTAGAGCAAGTCAAAGGCTGAGAGAGACGCCAAACTGAGTAAGTCAGCTGTGAGAGGAGTTTCCACTGGAACAGCTGAGTTGAACAAGCCAGCCAGAGTTCAGAAAGAACTAGAAAGGGTGAGCTTATGTAGCAGTAAGTCTCAGAGTCTGAAAACATTCTAGGCCTAGGTAAGATTGTGCAGAGGTTAGGAGCTTTCAGAACTAGGCCTAGATTAGCAGACTGAAGCAGTAAGCCTCTGAGATGACAATTGTTCAGGCAAATAAAAAGTACTTTTACAAAGTGACATATTGAGAAGAAGGTTGTAGCAATGAGATAAGCTGTAATATTTAAGTTTCACTATTGTGGGTGGCTCACTTAAGTGGAATCAGCCTGTATCCTTCTGAAATTGGCTTATCTCTTAGGGTAATGTCCTCAAGGATTCTCTGTGTTGTCAGAAGTTAAAGTGTCTGTCTTCTTTTTCAAGACAGATTAATATTCCATTGTGTGTATATAGCATTTTTATTTAATTCATCTATGTCAGATGTTTCCATCTCTGCTACTGTAGGAAATGTTGAAAGGAACATGAAATGTTGAACTCATGTTAAATGCCCTTATCATTTCTCTGAAAAGAAGGATGCAAGGAAACCATGGGAGGTGTTAGATATGTCTTTGCATTGATTGTACTGACAGTATCCAGAATATTCAAAATCATCAATTGCACACAATAGAGTTCTTCACTTAGTGTTCTACTTCAGTAAAGCTATTTGACACTCTGGGGCACTTGGTTTTAAGGAAAGACAGGGTTATTTTTGTTGTTGCTGCTGGGTTATAAGACATAGGTTAAAATGGCACTAAACTCTGAAGGAAAGACATAGGTAAGAACACAATTTAGGAAATAAAATCTTAGTCCTATTTTAAATTCATTAAGTCTGTAATTGAATTGATCTTTCAAACATCCAAATAAAAATATCAAGAAGTTAGTGTTATGATTTAGATACAAAATGTCTCAAGGGATGCATGTGCTGGGGGCTTAGTTACCAGATAATAAGTTTAGGAGAGGTGTATGTATCCTAAAGAGTTTGATTTAGAGAATGGGCTAATGCCTGGATGGATTCTCAATACAATGGCATTACTGGTATATCAGCTGGATAAAGGTTATGGGCATGTTTCCCAAATGACTTACCTTGTTCTGGCACTTGTTCTCTCTTTCTGCCCACACAAAGTGAACAGTTCCTTTACACCAAATTTTTAAAATTATAAAAATAATTTCATCAAGAAAAAAAACTAAAAGTTTTTTGTGTTTTAAACAGAGAATGCTGATTAATTTAAATACACCCCCCCCCAAAAAAAAAGTGGAAAAGCCAAGCATGAACAAAACCATTAAAACCAGGAGCCAAAATAAATAATTTTAAACAATATTTTTATTTTCTTTGCAAATTTAATACAATGTATTTTAATCATATTTACCCCTCTCCCTCAATTCCTCTCAGATCCATACCCACCTCCCTGACTCAATCTCTCTCTCTCTCTCTCTCTCTCTCTCTCTCTCTCTCTCTCTTTCTCTCTCTCTCTCCCTAATCACTGCAGTAGATTCCCTTCAGTTCTGTTTCTTTGCAGAATACTCAATGGAAAAGAAAAAAGAACCAAACATGCAAATTTATAATCTTAAGGATATTGAGTCATGAGCTTTCAGGAGGTGTTTCTTGAATTTTAGCATCACTTAGGACTCATCACCTCAACAAAGATAATTGGGTCTTAAAGGCATACTTGATTTCAAATCTATTCTTGTGTTAGCCTGTAAAAATATCCACAATAGCAAGACAAATTGGTTTAAAATAAGAAAATTCCATCTGAACCAGAGCATTATCAATAATAGATAAATTAGTGTCCATGGTTTTCCTGCTTGATGTATCTCTTAGATACAACTGCTTACTCTTTACATGTTGACTAGCCACAGGCTTCTGTGTCACTTGCTATCTATTGATAACCTTTTCTGATGAAAATTGAGAGATGCACTAATCTATGGGTGTAATAACAAGTGACCAGAAGTCATTTTAATATTATGTCCATTTAGCAGGATAATATTTAGTGGCTTGTTTCTTAGAGCCTATCTAGATGTAGGTTCCTAGCCCCACCTATGCCCAAGAGTATTTTGAGCAACACAAACTGAACTCCATGAGCGAGAGAGAGCTCCCTATAGCTCCCTCTGCTTCTGAGTGGACCCACTGCCCTTAGGTTCACAGTCCTGGCATAGAGGTTTTCACAGGATCCCCTTCCCTACACAAATCAGATACATAAGTCAAATGAAATTTGAAGTAAAGAAGCAAAGCCATCCCCACATAGGGATTCATTCCATCTGCAGACAACAAACCCAGACACTATCGATGATGCCAAGAATTGCTTGCTGACATGAGCCTGACAGCTGTCTCCTGAAAGGCTCTGCCAAAGCTTAACCAATACAGATGTGGATGCTTACAGCCAACTATCGAATTGAGCATGGGGACCCCAATGGAGGAATTAGGAGAAAGACTGAAGAAGCTGAAGATGTTTGTAACCCCATAGGAAGAACAACAATAACAATCAACCAGAACCCCCAAAGCTCCCAGAGACTAAACCACCAACCAAAGAGTATACACGGAGAGACTCAAGGCTCCAGCTGCATGTGTAGCAGAGGATGGCCTTATCTTGTTGCAGCCAGAGCTGCCCCACACTTGGGTGTCAAAATGTTGAGAGCCGCTCTAGCCCACACTTGGGGGCCAAAATGTCTTGGATCGTTCTGTCAATGTTGGGACCTGCACTGCCAAAAGCCTTGGGGACTAACTTGTTACTGCCCCAAGCATCTCCGGTCTGCAGGTCAGGGTTCAGCAAGAGAGAGAGTGAGGACAGACTCGAAGAATGGAGACCAGAGTGTGATTCAATCCCATTTATTCTTCAGTCTATCTTCTCTTTAAGTCCCAAGTCTTGAGTTTCTAGTTCCTAGTCCCTAGTGCCTCCAAGTTCCAAGTTACTTCTTCCAAGTGCTAAGTGCCTAATGTCTAATTCCAAGTTCTTCTTCCAAGTGCCAAGGGCCTAATAAGTCTTCTTCCTCAATGCCTAATTCCTACTCCAAGTTGTACTCTAAGTTGTACTCTCTAACCTAATTCCTAGTTCCAAGTTGTACTGAACGCTTCTGTCTGCCTCTTGCCTTTTATATGTCTCACTTCTAAGCCACGCCTCTAAGTCACACCTTTAAGTCATGCTTTTAGGCCTTGTCTCTAAATCTGATCTCTAAGTCAAGCCCTTAAGTCACACACCTTTATGTCTCACACACCCAAGGGAAGATCCTGGGTATCTAAAACAAGATGTTATCGGAGTGTGCTCAGCTGTTGTAGGCTATTGTAATCAAGTCTCTTGTCAGAGTATATGGCTCAAGATGGCTGCAAGGATGATAGCGGCCTTCTGTCAGCTCCCCACATTATCTGACATCAATAGGAGGAGAGGCCTTTGGTCCCGTGGAGGCTGGATTCCTAGCATAGGGGAATGCCAGGACAGTGAAGCAGGAGTAGGTGGGTGGGTTGGGAAGCCCCTCATAGAAGCAGAGGGAAGGAGAGAAGAGATAGGCGGTTTGCGGAGGAGAAACCCTGGAAAGAGGATAACATTTGAAATAATGAAACAATGTAAATAAATAAAATAACCTGTAAAAAAGAAAGAAAGAAAAGGAAAGGAAAAAAAGAAGTAAAGCCATTACCACTGGACTCTGTCACTTCCGATGGACAAGAGACAGGCAGATATTTCTGCACCGTCAAGCTACTTTTCGTTACTGGCCTCTGTTCTTTGTCTAACTCCAAATGACAGTTTTCCTGACCAGACCCATGGCAGCAGAGGCCCCAGAGGCAGAAACCACATACATACTAGAGCCTGCCGGACTTCCTGAGGAGCCTCCTCCCTGCAGCCCACGTTGGTAACTGGATACACTTGGCCTCTCAAACAGGCCATTTGTAGACCCACTATGAGAGTGTGCAAGTTTTCCAAAGAGCTATTTCTTTTATGATCCTAAAACTCCTCTTCCAGATCTTCACCAGCACCTAAATTATGTAAGGTCCAATTCCTATAAACAATAGTTATCTCATGGTACTTGTGCTGGCTCTGCTTCACTGACTGATACACCTACTAACCCACTCCATTTTACCATACTCCAGTCACACATTAAAAACAAACAAACAAAAACATGAAACCCTATTCTCAGTTTCTCCTTCATATCAGGAAATAAACACTAATATCACCCCCATCCTATTGGAGTTCATTAACTAGACAGAGCATGTGTCCCCCAATTCTAATTCCAGCTTCCCTCCTGTGATAGTGACAAGCCTGCTGTTTCTCTTACTAGGGGACCAATTAAATAAGCACTTTTCTCGGTGTCAAACATTAACTTTCCTTGGAGACAAATAAGTCTCTATGTAGAAGAAAGAGCATATTTCTTCAGTGTCAGGGCTCTAGTTTGCCATGGGGAAATAATGGGCAACCCTTTCAGCTCAGAGACTGGATTTAAGCAAATATAATACAACCTTGTTGTTATACAAATATTTTCCTTCCTGAAAGTTGATTGTCTCCTGTGATCTGAATATCCCATTCCAAATTCCACTCATTCAAAGCTAATAGGGAAAACATTATCTGAGTCCACTCCAGTTTCTTGGCTTTAGGTGAGCTGGGATCCGTTAGCACCCCCTTCAAAAAAGACCAAGCAGGAAGAATTCACAACAACGCTATTTGATATTTGACTGGCAGTATTTCTACTCACAGGCCTTTTAATACCAGTACCCAATGAATTATCATAATCCATGAGCATTTTGTAGAATAATCAATGTTAGCACAGAAACCTCTTCACAACCATTTGTTCTGAGGGAGAAAAAAGAATTTTCACTTAGATGTTTCTCAGATTCTAAAACTGACCCCCAAATGAGCATAGCATAACTTCTTAAAATTAATAAAAAGTCACCAGTAACACTGTCGTTTCCCACAGTCTCTTCAAAGGAAAGGGTAATTTCTTGAAATAAGCCATAAATTTAGGTATCCTTAACAATAGGTAGCACTTTAACGTGTGAAGGGTACCAAAGATATATAAAGTAGTTCAGCTGTAAAATTGACTTTTACCTTAGTGAACATTTCTTTTCTAGAAGACAAAGGGTTTATATTAGCTCATGATCCCAGGCTACAGCCCATCATTATCATAGACATAATCAAGGCAGTGGGAGCATGAAGAATTCAAGCCCAGCAATGGTGCTGCCTATTCCCAGGCTCGGTCTTTCCACATCAATTAAACAAGACAATCTGTTCCACAGACATTTCTACAAGGCTAACACAACTCAGACAGCCCCTCACTGAGATTTCCTCCCAGGTGATTCTACTTTGTTTGTCCCATTAACAAACCTCACCATCACAAATCCACCCCTTGTCAATTTGATGCAAAAAAAAAAAAAAAAAGCACATCATTGTAAACCATAATTTTTCAGTAATTGTATCCAAGTCTTGTGTTTTTGTTTCATATTATAAAATGTAATCCAACTTTAGAAGACCCTAAAATCTTTAAAAACTAAAATTTTAAAACCTTAAACTCTGTAAGCCCTTACAGATCAAAATATATTACATATTTATATCATATAATGGCACAGAAGAAATACTCTCATTCCAAAAGGAAAACTTCAGAATATCACAATGAACAACTATGGCTACCAGGGATCCACCATATTCTGCAGCCTCATGCTCAGCATGTGAGACTTATAAAGTAATTCTATGGCTTCTAGAGAACTTGGATAGCCACAAATACCTGCTCCAATACCTGCAGCACACTCAGCTTCTCTACTGGTCTTAGACTGGCTCTAGTCCATGCCATCAGCTCTCCTTGGCAGATGGCCAACAATCTTAGAATATCCAATGACCTGGAATCTCCATTGCAACTAATGTTCCACCTTCATTTGCAATTCAGTGGTCTCTTCTCAAGGACTCTGATTGCTACCACTCAGTCCCAAGGCTCCCTTGCTCTTCACGACTCTCTCCTCCTTGCATCTGTCATACCTTCAATACCAGTACCAGGTGGATGATGCATACAACATTGCCAAATAGTTTTGGCAGCTCAAAATGTAGCCTGCTCTAGTGGGACCACGATCCTATCAGCTTCTGTGTACTAATTCCAAAGAAACACTTTTCTATTGCCCCAGTGCAGTATGGGGGACTCCTCTACAATGGTACTGCTCTCTTTATCAGTTGTAACTACTTTCTTAGCTGCAGCATGAATACTGGTTTGCCTTTCAATTACTTCTCTCAAGCCAGTTAATCATCTGTCATTTCAGCTTCACTTGGTTGTCATGGCACAGGTAGAAGACTTATTGTTGACCAAAGTATCTCTTGGATAGTCCATAGCAGTTCTCCACCATTCTCTTCTAAAACCCCATGATCCAAGCCTCCGCTGTGTTCATTTCTCTCGACACTTTTATCTTTTTAAGCTTCTACAAGAGTGGCATGGTACATTCTGCCTGCCACATTCAACAGCTTTCTATAGGCCAAGGTTCCAAACTCTTCCATACTACTCCAGTCTCTTGGTAGAAGTTTCTATCCTTGTTTCATTTTTGTTGCTGTGACAAAATATGTTGACTACCCTGACTGCAAGAAACTTATGGAAGGAGGTTGAATGGATTGTTTGTTTATTTGCTTGTTTGTTTGTTTGTTTGTTTGTTTTTTCCTCACAGTTTCAGGTTGCACTCCATCACTGTAGGAAAATCAAGGCAACAGGAACTAGAAGCAACTAGTCACAAGCACAGCCAAGAGGAGAGAGAAAATGAATGCATTCTTCCTAACCACTCAGCTCACTTTCCCCACTGTTAATACAATCTGGAGAGAAGTGAAGGTGGAGATGATGTAAAATGATTATTTCAAACCCAGTTAGTGCACTGAGGAAAAAAAAAAAAAAAGAAAATGTTCTTCCATGCTCCAAATAGTCTGAATGTTCTTTTCTGGCTGTGCGCATGGTTAGGTTAAACAATGACTACATTAAGTTCTCCATAAAGCACCTACATTTTCCCAAAGCTGATCTGTCCTGGACATAATGGCATATAATTCCTCTGTGTGCACTACAGTGGGTGAAACTAGGGAGAAAGAACAGAAAGGAAGGGGAGAGGGACTCCTGACCTGTTTGTGTTCGATCTCTGTCACATTGTAATCATTAAAATATATAATGAAGTTCTGGGGAATTATATGAAAACTAGTCAGTTGAAGGGAGAAATATATTAGAATTAAATAAAACATTATAATTGACTAAATGGGAAAGTATTTGTTGATAGGAAACAGTGTTAAAAACATGTCCTTGTCAGTTTACTTTTATCCAGACTGGAGAGGTTAAAAAAATATATATATCTAAATCTGTTTTGCAAAAACGTCAGGTATCTCCATTTTTTTATCGCTACGTGATAGCATTTACAGTGAATTCCTCAGAGTTGTTGACTCAAGTTATTACATTCTAATACAGATTAGCTAAATTGTTGCAACACAGATGTACACTCAAAGAGAATGAATTTTTAAAATCTAATCTTATATTACATTTCTCCATAAGTCATACCGTGGTTTGAGATGCATTCTGGAAGCAAAGTGTAGACTATTGTGCCCATTTGTAGCTTATGTGACAGAACTAAGAGGTTCCCCACTTGTTCCTAACTAAAATGGAGCTGCCTCAGAATTGCAATAACTGCCTCGGAAGAGCTTAGCTCATGTCTTACAGTTTAATTGTGTTGTTTCTTTTCCAATGTAATAAAGACCATGAATGTTCATCATATGGTTCTTTTGTTCTCTTTCCTGGGAACTTGTTCAGTTTATTTTTTTTTGTTATAGTGGCCTGTAATGATCCTCTTTTTCATTCTAAACCAAAATGCAAGTGAACTGCAACTATGAAAACACTTGCCATCTTTCAATCTATAATTTCATTAATAAAAAGGAGCTACTGACAAAGACAAGGAGTGAATCATGCACAACAGTTGTAATGGATCATTGTGATAACAGAGTAAAGTCATTCTATAAATGAATGGCTCTTGCGTTATGTACTCAGAGCTAACCTGGTTACCAAAAAATTCAAAGCACAGACTGACAGAATCTTGTCATACTGTGGTGGTTCAAATGAGGAACGCCCCCATAGTCTTGGGCATCTGAACACTTCATCCCCACTTGGCAGCACTGTTTGAGGAGGACTAGGTACCTTAGCTTTGCTGGGAGAAGTATATCAATGGAGCCACTCGAGATTAAAATGTCTCACTTCCAGTTTGCTCTCTGCTTCTCTGCTTTCAATAAGGATGTTAGCACTCAGCTTCCTGCTCCTTCCATGACTGCTGCCTGCTGTCTTGCTGGTTGTACTCTGAAAATGTTAACCCTCTGGAATTATAAGCCACGACAAACTCTTCTTTCCTTAAGTTGCTTTGGTCCTGGTGGTAATTTTGCTGTTGCTGTTTACTTTCTTTGTTTTGTCTTGTTTCCTTGGTATTTTGTTGAGGTCTTGGTGTTTTATCACAGCAATAGAAAATTAACACACATAAAATTCCCAGCAACAGCTACTTGGATTCCAAATTGCTTCTAAGTAACAACCTACTTAATGAAATTTACTATAAAGTAAATTTATATAATGAATGCATTTTAATTGTCAAAAAATAAAATAAGATTATTTTCCTATTTTAGGAAAATATAGCTAGGGAAAAGCTACACATAAGGCATTAAAATGCATTAAATTCATAATCATGCTTAACACTATATTATCTAAAATGGTGAGATAAAATGTTCAAATTTTAGATGTGGCTCAAATATACAGAGAAAACGGGGTCTGTGGTATCCTCCCACACTTACTACAGTAGTATTCAAAATAACCTTTGTTATTATTATATCTTTATATAATAATAAAATTTAATATTATATCTTTATATATCTTTAATATTATATCTTTATATAAATAAACTACATGTCCATCAACATATAAATGGGTAAGTTAAACATGTTGCATGTATACATTGAAATATTGTTCAGGCATAAAAGAACAAAATCTTATCATCTTCAGCAAGATAGATGGAACCAGAAAGCAGTATGTTCACTGAAATAAGCCAGACTACAAGTGATAAATACTGCATGCTCTTCCTCGTATGTGAAACCTTGACCTTAAAGACGTCGTTTAAATGAAGAATGGTGACTACTGTTGTCTAGGAATGGTGGTAAGAAGAGATAAGCAACAAATATCCAAACATACCTAAAGGGCAAACATTTTTATTTTTCCCATCATTAACTTTAAAAGTCTATCATAAAAGTACAATACCAAGGCATGCAAAAGCATCTTCTAGATACAAACATACCTACAAATATGATTCCCATTATAGACCACAAATTCTACCACACCCTGCACACTGATCACACATACATGCATATGTAACCATTGACCAGCTATACGAGGGTAACGAAATAACAGTAATTTTAATCATTATTCCTTTACATGTCTATAAATCCTCTATAATAATTATATATGCTCTCATATTATTACTATATTGGTTTAAAATTATGTTTTAAACACACACATATTCCATGCACACACACACACAAATTTCAGGCACCAAAACTATGTTGTATATATGGTAAACATATTATTCCTTATCTGAAATGTATAGGAACACAAGTGTTTCATATTTCAGGTTTTCTCCCAATATTTTGGAATATTTATTTAAACTTTGCAAGTTACACATCTCCAATCTGAAAAATTGATATCTAAAATACTCTAAATTCCAAAAGTCTGCAACATAGAGTTAAGATTTTTGAGATTAAAGATCTCGATCTGTACCAAGTCTGCAATTTTAATAAAGCCCTGTCACAGCTTCCTGGGAAGTGCAGTCCACGTTTGTGCTGTTTCTCATCCCCATGAGACTCATAGACACATACGCTCACACATGCATAGACACAGTAGTGTTATCAGCCATCTCTGGGTGCTGGCATAATAGGCAATTTTTATTTTCTTCATTATTCCTTTACATATTTGCAAAATACATCAGAAATACTAGCAGGCAAATGTTGCTGATTTTGTATATGTCACAAAGAACTTTGAAAAGAACTTTTTTAAATACTGATGACTTTGGTTTGTATTTTCAGGTACGGTGCCCTTGAAATCCCACCAAATGTCACTATGGAGGACTAAAATCTACAAAACAGGGCCATACTGAGCTCTTTTCAGCCCTAAATACAGGCAAGAATAAATCATTCATATTTAAATATTCAAAATTATTTAAAAAAACACATGCTCAATTAAACTAGTCTTTCTAAATACTTTATATTCTTTTTAAAATTAATTAATTAATTTATATTCTAAATGTTGCTCCCTCCCAGTCCCCCCTCACAGAGTTCTTCCCCCATCCCCTTTGCCTCTGAGAGGTTGTCACTTCCCCATATATCCCCCCTACCCTGGGGCATCAATCATCTACAGAATTAGGCGTATCGTCTCCCACTGAGGTTAGACAAGGTAGCCCTCTGCTACATATATGCCCTATGTGATGGGGGTATCAGACTAACCTGTGTATGCTCTTTGGTTGGTGGTTCAATCTCTGGGAGCTCCCAGGGATCCAGGTTAAATGACACTGTTGATCTTCCTATAGGGTTGCCATACCCTTCAGTTCCTACAATCCTTTCCCTAACTCTTCCATAGGGGTTCTAACCCCAGTCCAGCAGTCGTCTGTAAGTATCTGCATCTGTCTCAGTCAGATGCTGGCAGAACATCTCAGACTATAGCCATGCTAGGCTCTAGTATCTAAGTACAGCATAGCAAAGCCAAGGTTCAAGATTATCATCTCACCTGTAGAAGCAAATGGGTCTTTGCCTAGTACCTTAAGCATGCCTATCTTCTACTCATTGTCTATTTTGCCCATGCACTTTAACCATAGTCTACTCTTCTACCCTCCTCAGCTAAATACTACAGTTTAGAGAACTGTGTTCCCAATACAAACCCTATTTGCCTTTTGGTTTTGGTTTTTGTTTGTTTTTTATTGGGTACTTTATTTATTTACAATACAGATGTCATCCCGTTTCCCCATTTCCCCTCCCTAGAACTCCCTATCCTATACCCCCCTCTTCCTTTATGCTTTTAGACCATTTTAAATATATGCATATATTAAGGTCAGTTCTAGGTTGAGGGTCTAGCAATACAACATATGCAAATAGTCAAGGAACAAACAATACAATAAACACAAATAGTCAAAGCAAAAGAAAGGCTTATCTAAAGGCTTATCAGTATCTGAGCCTACTTCCCTGTCCTAGCTCAAGGTCATTCATGTCTGAAGCCTACTTCCTTGTTCTAGCCGAAAATTTAGAATCCTGTCTGAAATTACTTCTTTGTTCTAGCCTAATGTCAAATGCCTGCCTGAAACCTACTTCCTTGTCCTTGGCCAATGTCATATTCCTGCCAAGGAGCCCCAAAGGCTCTCCACCTCTCCCCCTTTTTTACTTCACTAACAAGACTGAGCGTGTCTTAGGTCATTCTGACAACAATGTTATTACCCATCATGGAATATGCACTATCAAAAGCAATGTACTTCTGTCTTAGGTTGGTAAGGTTCTGTGCAGAATCTTACCCATTCTTGGCTTGCCAGCCTGTTAAATTAATAACTCTGTCTGGTGGTCCATTATCAGTTTCAAGTCATGTACTTTGGCTGCCAACCTATTGATGTAATCAGAGACAAGCTTTAACATGTTGAGCAGGAATAAAAGTATTCCCAGGACAAGAAGGGCTAGCCTGATCAAGCTATATATGCCATTCCTGAGGTCACAAACCCTATTTTTATAGATATTTTCTTACTTCATAAACTCATAGTTTCCAAATTATCAGTGCTAATATAACTTGTAAACTGTGATTCTCTGTTATTTTATCATATGTGTGAGATATCAATTTACATACCATGTCTGTTTCTGTTTTTATGAAAGCATTCTTTTATTCACATGGTAAGTTAATAAGAGATTTATTTTGAAAGTTGTGTGTGGCTGAGTGCACCTTAAATCACCTGATCTGGAGGACATCAAAGCAAGAGGATTGCTATGGTTTACTGGCCACCAGATTAGCAGAGAAACAGAAAGCCTTTGGCTCAGTGAGAGACCTTTACTCAAAAGAATAAAGCAGGCAGAAATAGAGGAGGATGCCTGCCCTCCAGCTCTGACTCTTGTGGGCATACACAGGTAATGACCCTGCACACACACATACACAGACACACACACATGTCGAGAACCACTCTAGCCCACTTTGGGCGGCCTAAAATGTCGCGGCCCAAGCAAAATGTTGAAGCCGGGCTGCCCCGAGTTTGGGCAGCCACTGTATCCTGGCCCAAGTTGCCAATCTGGTCTGCGTGTCAGGGTTCAGCAAGAGAGAGAGTGAGGATGGAGACCAGATAGAGCGTGATTCAATCCTGTTTATTCTTCAGTCTCTCTTCCTAGTCCAAGTCCCAAGTCTTGAGTTCCTAGTTCCTAGTGCCTCCAAGTTCAAAGTTACTTCTTCCAAGTTCTCTTCCAAGTGCCTGCTTCTCTGTCTTCTCTCTGCTGTGTCTAATTCTCTCTATATAGTCTGATTCTCTCTCTTCTGTCTGATTCTCTGTGCTTTTATTTGTCTCACTTCTAAGCCATGCCTCTAAGTCACACCTTTAATCATGCCCTTAGGTCTTGTCTCTAAATTTGATCTCTACACTTCTAAGTCACACTCTTAAATTACACACCTTTAATCTCACACACCCAAGGTATCTAAACCAAGATTATCAAAGTGTGCTCAGCTGTTGTAGGCTATTGTAATACAAGTCTCATGTCAGGGTATATGGCTCAAGATGGCTGCAAAGCTGATAGCCGCTTTCTGCTAAAAGTCAGCCCCCAACACACACACAGGTACACACAATGGTTTTTAAATTGAGTCAAGAATTAAGGCCTTTTGCAGGTCATTAGGCCGTGAAAGTTCTGATTTCTTGTTTGAGATTAGCAATGTCAGAGCTTGAGGGAGTGAGTACAGCCCTTCCATTATAGGAAGTAGCATATTCTTGAGAGGTACTTATTGATTCCAGAGGAGAAGGTGGGTCAAGATCAGTCTGAATAACATGTTTTGTGTTGATTACAGAGGCAGGTATTTAATGTCAGCCTTAGAAATGTGTTCACTGAAGTGAGGCAACTCTATATTATTGATAATTGCCACTAATTAGACCATTAGACAGGTATAAAATCAGCTCTGCCTCTAATGCTAGCAAAAGCTGGGTGATTGTGAGACTTTTCCTATGAATTCCAGGGCTTCTGTTTTTTACTCAGTCCTTCCTTGTGATCCTCTCAAGGTCAAAATTATAAGAACATCAGTACTATCAAGATTTCCATATTGTTGCTGATTGTCTTAGAAGTGGGGACATGCAAGCAAAGGCTGGCTTTCCTGTGGAAATGTCCCTGGACATAAGTTTACCTCCACTCTTCTTAGATCATCTGTTAGGAAAGTGGTATGCCAATGAATTCAAAGAATCTGTATAGTAAACATGGCACTGTGAAGATGACAAAAAATACCTGAAAGTACTATAAAAAGGACTCTGAAATCATGGCCCAAGAGTATCCAGACTGGATCAATAAGTCTCCAAAGCTCTTTATAATCTGCCTCCCTCATATGGTATGGTTGGTTTTTATTTTTGCTTCAGTATAGAGTGTTTCACTGCCATCACCTCTAGCTTTACTCTAGGCACAAAATAAGGTATGAGCAGTAACCAAGGTGGCAAAAAACATCAAGTCCATTATTCATCTGTAGTAATTTGGACTAATTAATTTTTTAATCTTTACTCTGCTATAGTCCTTATAAATCTGAGGACAATGTTGAGACTATCTGTGTTGTCAGTTGTTATTAATGGAATTTCTCTTACCCATATAACCCTTCCATTGATTATTATGTCGAGTAAACAGTCATCCATTTTTGAGGATTTTTTGGGCATATTATTACATTAATTCTCCCTTTCCTGATCTTCTTGTAAACCAGTGGTTCTCAACATATGAGTACTGATCCCTTTGGGGTTGCATATCAGATAGCCTGCAGATCAGAAATTTCCATTATGGTTCATAACAGTAGCAAAATTACAATTACGAAGTAGCAACAAAAGAATTTTATAGTTGAGGGTCACTACAACATGAGGAACTGTATTAAAGTATCACAGCATTAGGAAAATAGAGAACTACTGCACTAAACGTTTGCATATGCTGTTCTTTCAAATTCATGTCCTCTTTTTTTAACTAACTTTTATTACATACATGTATGTTTATATACATGCATATAATGGTCTCGGTCTATATAATGTTACTTATATGTATGTTTTGGGGGCTGACTAAATTTCAGGGCTGTTCTTCTTTGGAAAAACTCTATGTATAAATACTAAGTTTAAATAATAGGACAGGACTACAACTACAGCTGTCTAGGACCCAACAAAGTTAAAGTAAGACACAGAGACATCTGTCCATGACAAGAAATAGGAGACTAGTCTGGTGTAGACTGAATGCCTGTATCACTCTAAAGTCCCTATGCTGAAACCTGATATGATTACATCAGAAAATGGGTCTTTGGGAGATAATTATGCTAAGAGGGCTGTGCTATAAATGACCCTGAAGCCCTCATAGATCCCGGAAACTGTTTGGTAAGAGAAATGGGAGAAGGTACAGGAGATCATTTGTAATCAAAGTGTACTATAAGTATGCATAAAATTTTCACAGTGAAACCCACCATTTTGTACAATTATCATATACTAAGAAAAACTGAACAGATAAAAAAAAGAGACCCTAAAAAAGAGGTTAGGATGTTTAGTGGATAGGGAACTGGGGTAGATCTTGGACATGTTAAAGAAAGAAATTACAGGTAAGTATAGTCAAAATACATTGGATGAAATTCACAATTAATGAAAATATGTTTGTCTTGTTTTGTTTTTAATTTTTTACTGGATATTTTATTTATTTACATTTTAGATGTCATCCCCTTTCCCAATTTCCCCTCCCTAGAAACCACCTATATTTTCATAAAACAGGCCTGTCGGGGCCCCAGCAAAATGTTGAGGTCCGGGCTGCCCTGCGTTTGGCGGCCACCGTATCCCAGCCCAAGCTGCCTCTCCAGTCTGCAGGTCGGGGTTCAGCAAGAGAGAGAGAGTGAGGACAGACTCAAAGAATGGAGACCAGACAGAGTGTGATTCGATCCCGTTTATTCTTCAGTCTCTCTTTGTAGTCCAAGTCCCAAGTCTAGCTGTACTCTCTAAAGAGTCTCCCTAAAGAGTATATCTCTCTGCCATCTGCCTCTACTTTTTATATGTCTCACCTCTAAGCCATGCCTCTAAGTTACACCTTTAATCATGCCCTTAGGTTTTGTCTCTAAATCTGATCTCTAGGTCACACTCTTAAGTCACACACCTTTAATCTCATACACCCAAGGAAAGTCCTCGGTATCCAAAGCAAGATGTTATCAGAGTATGCTCAGCTGTTGTAGGCTATTGTAATCCAAGTCTCATGTCAGGGTATATGGCTCAAGATGGCTGCAAAGCTGATAGCCACTTTCTGCTAAAAGTCGGCTCCCAACACAGGCCATGAAAAGTTCCCTTGACATTTCTCCACACTAGTACACAAGGAAAATATGAGTACTTGCAAGCTACCATCACTCTCAATACAGAAAATACAGTGATCACTCTCGGATTTTCTATCCTCCAGGCTGTTAAAAATAAATGATTGCTATTATAAACACTGGTTTATAATATTCTGTTACAGCAAACCAAATGAACTAAAACACAGTCATATTATTAGTATGGCAGTTCAAAGCACACACAACTTACATTCAGGGATAGAAAGTGAGGAGGATAGTGTAAGAACAGTAGGCCCTTTGAAATCGACACTATCTTCTTTGGAACTTAACATCTCCATAAATAGACAGTGGAAATGCTTCAGTAAGCTTCAATTCAGGACAGCAGCATTTCCATGGTGGGCCCATCTAGGAGTCCTAGAGTGAATGGAGAATGCTGTTCCTGAAATAAGCACTACCAAACATGAACATGAGAATGACAACCTTCATTATGAGACAAACCATACAAAAGGAGAACTTTCTGCCAAGTTTCAAGTTGATTAGCACCACACTCTCAACAACTTATAAATAATAATAATAACAACAACAATATAAATCTGTGACTCTGCCTCACCCTTCCTTAGCTTTTATGGCTTTATCCTTACTTAAAGGTATTCTTGTATGGTTCATGTATTCTTGACTAGCTATCAGCAAATCCATTTCCTCATTCCATGCTATCAGGGAAGGGGTCCCTTCCTTTAGACAGGAATGCTGATATTAATGAAAAACAAAAGATGCTTTTGTGCCCTTAAACTGCTAACACAGAGTGAGGCAGAAAAACAGGAAATGAGAAGGAAAGGAAAGAGAAGTTTGCTTCCTATTTTTTAAGTCAGACATTTTAGGAAGCATGTCTATTTTAAATGAAACAATGCAGATCTAAAAGTCAGATGGTACTTCTATCAAAACCCTTCCAGGAGTCTGTTGTTTTAGAATTCAGAGTGCTAGAGAATGTTACGAACAGATGGTCTCAAAAGGAACAGGGTGCCCCCAGAATAAGAATGTGGTTGCTCATATTATCTCATGCCTGAAACACCTCATCAATTCCAAATTGGTGCCTCTCCTTCCTCTTCATTGTTTCCTTTCAAATCTATTCTTCTCTTTCTATTAGGCATCTCTGAAAAAATCAATCAGTGTTTTATTTCCTCCCTTTCTCAACAATCTTACATGAAATTTAAATTTCTTATCATGATACCCTAAGTCTTTTCTCATATGGCTCTGATCTTATTTCCAATTTCAGTACTACCCTTAGCATGCAGTAAAATATCTCCCTCAAGCTACAAACTGCATGTCTGAGAAATGCTATTAATTTTGTTATAACTCCATATTATCTGTGGCAGCTTGAACAATAAGCTTGTAGCTCTTTCCCAGAACAGTATTGTCAAAAACCCCAAAGGAACCAACAGTTGGCCTCTAATCCAGCATATAGCCTCAAATTAAGAAGCATCCTTGTTGTGAGCAGTGGAATTTTTAAGAAACCTACTTACATTGATATTTTTCTATAGTAAAGGTGATTCAATCAAGGATTTTCATGAGCATCATAAAAGTCTGCTGAGAATGAGCAGTGACCAAAACTACTCTGACTCTCTGGCTACTCCTGGATGTGATACAGAGTGGTTTTGAATAAATCAGGGGTCTTGGGCTGGCTGGTGTTGTTCTCTCAGAATGGTCTTTTTATTTGCTGAGATAGATGTAAATCAAGTTGCAAAATAGACCATCTGCCCTGAGCTCATAAAAAGGAGGCAAAAGGACATTACTTTTCTGTCCAGTGTTTCTAACCCTTCACCTGACCCTCTTGCTGCTCTGTGAAGCATAGTTCATCTCTTCTCCCTGTCCTCCTCTCAGCCCAGTGCAGCTCACATTCTATTCCCTACTCATGACTAGAACATCATCAAACTATTGGAATCAGTTTCTTCAGCTAATAGGATTACACTTTCACACACTATCCTTACTGTACTCTCCTACTATAGGATAAACATGCTTTCTTGCCCCTTGACACTGCCCTTGATTTGGCCAATGAATGTTAGTGAACATGACATGAGCAGAAACATCAATGTGATTTCAACCTTTATCTTAGGTTTTATAGTACTGTGGTTACTGGAGCCTATTAGTCAGTCAACACAAAGACCATGGCTGCAGAGGGTAGCAGGAGGGAGGATGATTATAGGAAAGGCAGAAAGAAGATGAGGAGACAGATATGGAAGGGCTGCTGGTCGATACCATGCCAGCAGTTAGTGTATTTTCACAGTGTCTTTAAAGGCAAACAACACAACTTCCTGACCAATTCCATGGAGTTAAACAATGACAATACTGTGGAGAGTTTATGGTAAACATAATTTGTTTCATTAAGGTCATTTCCTTCAGGCTTAGACAGTCTCTCAAGTACATATGCATAAGTGGAGGAACTTGGCAGGATATAACATGTCTTAACTAAAAACAAAGTCAGTTGTTGGCAGACACATTCATGATTAATCACAATCAAGAAGTCAGCCAAAGTTAAATCTAATGTGGTCCCACATGTTCCTCTTTTTTATCTATACAGGTCAAAGCACTCTCAGCTTTTGATATACGAAGACTATTCCTATCTTAGGCATCCCCTTAAAAAGTGTTGAACTTACCCATCATCAGGACATGAATCCTGGCATTCATGCTCAGTCTTAGGTTGATGCACCTCTGAGCAAATGTTAGCTGTCTTTTTTTCTATAAGAGCCTTACAGAGTAGAAAGTTGTGCCTGTCGTAGGTTGCCATCTGAAAACACAGCTCTTACCTGTCATTGGCACACAAATAATCTTGTATTCATGGGCTGTCTTAGGTTGAGAAAGTTTTCAAGATGATCTTACCCATTAACTAACAACGTCTACTAGGAAAGACATTGGAGATTGAATTTATGTAACTGCTTTGATGTCTGTAAAAGTTCTGGTAATTCCTCTCAAAAGAACAGATAATAATCATGCCATAAAAAAGGATTATAAAGCAAAGTCCTGCTACACCCAATAAGAGAGATGTATTCAAGGAACATCAAGGAAAAACAGCCGGTACCTTTTTCAGAATATTATTTGCAATGCGAGCATCGTCAAAAGACAAAGGCTTTGCATTTTTTAAACTTACAAGCTCCTTGTGCAGGGCTAACAAATCTAAAGAAGTATTAGTATTCTGCCATATACCTTGAAGATGCCTTTTCACTCTGGTACAATTATGCTGACTCTCATTATACACTTTTGGAGTTGGGCAAATCTGCAGATATCAAGCATGACATTCCAAGTAGCAGCTGACTTTCATTCCTTGTACCTCATCTCCCATAATCTGCACTATGTCATATAATGTGCCAATTCTTTGTTCTAGCCATCTATACAAATCCTCTTGTATTCTCGGGACATTGGTTACATTTTCCATTACAGATGATTAACATAACTAGATGTTTATACCTCTTTTGCTAAAGCTAATGCAGAAGTAGCAGCACTGGCTATAAGTGTCATGAGAAAAACAATATCAGCAATGCTCATCCTAACTATACATTTGCTCCCTACCAGAGCGTGATCTAATTCCTCCAACATCTGTAAGCCTTTTTCAGAATACCAGGGTTCAAATAAATTTACAGAAATCATAATAAAAGCTGGTTGATGTACTACCATTACAGATTAGCTATCATACAGTGCAGAAACACAATTAGACAAAAGAAAATCAAAGCAAGAAACATTAAACTCACGATTAGAGCAAGCAACAATGATAACATTCCCAATTAGTGAAAGATTGGGTGGGGTAATGCAGGATGTTACAATTACCTTAACTCCAGAACCTGTCCTATTTTTATCCACAACAAACACAAACATAAAATGTAGCTGCCAATTTCCAAATATGTCTGAAAATGTCCATAACCAACCTTCCAAATGCCCACTGTCATTTCCTTTTGTCCCAATATTGGATTGATTACCAGACCAATCCATAATTGATTCAGAATAACTGGACACATTAAAGGAAATTTATAACAACTTTTCCATTTGATTAATTTTTCTTTCTTTTTAAAAAAAAAATCCTTTTTATTGGATATTATATTTACATTTCAGATTTTATCCCCTTACCCCTTTTCTTCCCACCACCCAGGAACCTACTATCTCAACCTCCCTCATGCTTCTATGAGGATATGCCCCACATACCCCCCCACTCCCACCTCCCCAGCCTCAAATCCCCCCCCACTAGGTGTTCATCCTTCATGGGACCAAGAATCTCCTCTCCCACCTATGCCAGACAAGGCCATCCTCCCTTACATGTACAGATGGAGTCATGGATTCCTCCCTATGTGCTCCCAGGCTGGTGGTTTAGACCCTGGGGAGTTCTGGTTGGTTGGTATTGTTGCTCTCCTCATGGGGTCACAAACCCTTTCAGCTCCTTTAGTCTTCACTCTAACTCCTCCATTGGGAACCCCATGATCAGTTCAATGGTTAGCTGTGAGCATCCCCCTCTGAACTTTTCAGACTCTGCCAGACCTCTAAGGAGACAGCTATATCAGGCTTCTGTCAGCATGCACTTCCTGACATCCACATCAGCGTCTACCTTTGGTGACTGCACATGAGATGGATACCCAGGTGAAATGGTCTCCAGGCAGGCCCTCCTTCAGTTTCTGTCCCACACTTTGTCTCCATATTTGCTCCCTTGAGTATTCTGTTACTCCTTCTAAAAAGGACTGAAGCACCCACACTTGGTCTTCCTTCTTCATGAGCTTTATGTGGTCTGTGAGTCGAATCTTGGGTATTTCAAGCTTTTGGGCTAATATCCAATTATCAGTGAGTGTATACCATATGTGTTCTTTTGTGATTGGGTTACCTCACTCCGGATGATATTTTCTAGTTCCATCCATTAACCTAAGAATTTCTTGAATTCATTGTTTTTAATAGCTGTTGTGTAAATGTACCACATTTTTTGTATCCATTCCTCTGTTGAAGGACATCTGGGTTCTTTCCAGCTTCTGGCTATTATAAATAAGGCTGCTATGAACATAGTGGAGCATATGTCCTTGTTATATGTTGGAGCACCTTCTGGGTATATGCCCAGGAGTGGTATAGCTGGGTCCTCAGGTAATGCTATGTCCAATTTTCTGAAGAACCGCCAGACTGATTTCCGGAGTGGTTGTACCAGCTTGCAATCCCCACCAACAATGGAGGAGTATTCCTCTTTCTCCACATCCTCACCAGAATCTACTATCACCTGAGTTTTTGATCTTAGCCATTCTGACTGGTGTCAGGTGGTATCTCAGGGTTGTTTTGATTTGCATTTCCCTGATCACTAAGGATGTTGAACATTTCTTTAGGTGCTTCTTGGCCATTCGAGTTTCATCAGTTCAGAATTCTTTGTTTAACTATGTACCCCATTTTAATAGGGTTATTTGGTTGTCTGGAGTCTAATTTCTTGAGTTCTTTGTATATATTGGATATTAGCCCTCTATCTGATGTAGGATTGGTAATGATCTTTTTCCCAATCAGTTGGTTGCCATTTTGTCTTATTGACAATGTCCTTTGCCTTACAGAAGCTTTGCAATTTGATGAGGTCCCATTCGTCAATTCTTGATCTTAGAGCATAAGCCATTGGTGTTCTGTTCAGAAACTTTTCCCCTGTGCCTAGGTATTCGGGAGTCTTCCCTTCTCTTCTATTAGTTTCAGTGTATCTGGTTTTAGGTGAAGGTTTTTTATCCACTTGGACCTGAGCTTTGTACAAGGAGATAAGAATCGATGGATTTGCATCCTTCTACATGCTGACCTCCAGTTGAAACAGCACCATTTGCTGAAAATACTGTCCTTTTTCCACTGGATGGTTTTAGCTCCTTTGTCAAAGATCAAGTGATCATAAGTGTGTGGGTTCATTTCTGGATCTTCAATTCTATTCTATTGATCTTCCTGCCTGTCTCTGTACCAATACCATGCAGTTTTTATCACTATTGCTCTGTAGTACAGTTTGAGGTCAGGGATGGTGATTCCCCCAGAAGTTCTTTTATTGTTGAGAATAGTTCTCACTATCCTGAGTTTTTTGTTATTACAAATGAATTTGCAAATTGCTCTTTCTATCTCTATGAAGAATTGATTTGGAATTTTGATGGGGATTGCATTGAATCTGTAGATTGCTTTTTGCAAGATGGCCATTTTTACTAAATTAATCCTGCCAATCCAGGACCATCGGAGATCTTTCCATCTTCTGAGATCTTTTATTTTTTTCTTACGAGACTTGAAGTTCTTGTCATACAGATCTTTCACTTGCTTGGTTAGATTCACTCCAAAGTATTTTATATTGTTTGTGACTATTGTGAAGGGTGTCATTTCCATAATTTCTTTCTCAGCCTGTTTATCCTTTGAATAGAGGAAGGCTGCTGATTTGTTTGAGTTGATTTTATATCCAGCCACTTTGCTGAAGTTGTTTATCAGGTTTAGGAGTTCTCTGGTGGAAGTTTTAGGGTCACTTAAGTATACTATCATAACATCTGCAAATAGTGAAATTTTGATTTCTTCCTTTCCTATTTCTATCCCATTGACTTCTTTTTGTTGTCTAACTGCTCTGGCTAGGACTTCCAGTACTATATTGAATAGGTAGGGTGAGAGTGGGCAGCCTTGTCTAGTCCCTGATCTTAGTGGAATTGCTTCAAGTTTCTCTCCATTTAGTTTGATATTGGCTACTGGTTTGCTGTATATTGCTTTTACTATGCTTAGGTATGGGCCTTGAATTCCTGATCTTTCCAAGACTTTTAACATGAAGGGATGTTGAATTTTGTCAAATGCTTTCTCAGCATCTAGTGATATGACCATGTTTTTTTTTTCTTTGAGTTTATTTATGTAGTAGATTACATTGATGGATTTCCAAATATGGAACCATCTCTGCATTCCTGGGATAAAGCCTACTTGATCATGGTGGATGATTGTTTTGATGTGTTCTTGGATTTAGTTTGCAAGAATTTTATTGAGTATTTTTGCATCAATATTCATAAGAGAGCTTGGTCTATATTTCTCTTTCTTTGTTGGGTCTTTGTGAGGTGTATGTATGAGCATGATTGTAGCTTCATAGGATGAATTGGGTATTGTTCCTTTTGTTTCTATTCTGTGGAATAGTTTGAAGAGAATTGGTATTAGGTCTTCCTGGAAGTCTGATAGAATTCTGTATTAAAACCATCTGGTCCTGGACTTTTTTGGTGGGGAGATTTTTAATGACTGCTTCTATTTCTTTAGGGGTTATGGGACTGGTTAGATGGTTTATCTGCTTCTGATTTAATTTTGACATTTGGTATCTGTCTAGAAAATTGTCCATTTCATCCAGATTTTCCAACCTTGTTGAGTATAGGCCTTTGTAGTAGGATCTGATGATTTTTTTAATTTCCTCAATTTTTGTTGTTATGTCTAGCTTTTCAGTTCTGATTTTATTAATTTGGATATTGTCTCTGTGCCCTTTCTTTAGTCTGGCTAAGGGTTTATCTATCTTGTTGATTTTCTCAAAGAACCAGCTCCTGGTTTTGTTGATATTTTGTATAGTTCTTTCTGTTTCTACTTGGTTGATTTCAGCTCTGAGTTTGATTATTTCCTGTCCTCTACTCCTCTTTGGTATATTTGCTTCTTTTTGTTCTAACGCTTTCAGGTGTCCTGTCAAGTTGTTAGTGTATGTTCTTTCCAGTTTCTTTTTGTAGGCACTTAGAGCTATGAGTTTTCCTCTTAGTACTGCTTTCATGGAGTCCCACAAGTTTTTGTATGATGTGTCCTCATTTTCATTAAATTCTAAAAAGTCTTTAATTTCTTTATTTCTTCCTTGACCAAGACATCATTGAGTACAGCATTGTTCAGTTTCCACGTGTTTGTGGGCTTTCCATTGTTTTTGTCATTATTAAAGACCAGCCTTAGTCCATGCTGGTCTGATAGGGTACAAGGGATTATTTCAATCTTTTTGTACCTGTTGAGGCCTGTTTTGTGACCAATTATATGGTCTATTTTGGAGAAGGTACCATGAGTTGCTGAGAAAAAGGTATATTCTTTTGTTTTAGGGTAAAATGTTCTATAGATGTCAGTTAAGTCCAATTGGTTTCTAACTTCTGTTAGTTTCACTGTGTCTCGGCTTAGTGTTTGTTTCCATGATCTGTCCATTGCTGAGAGTGGGGTGTTGAAATCCCCCACTATTATTGTGTGAGGTGAAATGCATGCTTTAAGCTTCAGTAAAGTTTCTTTTATGTATGTGGGTGACCTTGCATTTGGGGCATAGATGTTCAGAATTGCAAGTTCCTATTGGTACACTTTTCCTTTGATGAATATGAAGTGTCCTTATCTTTTTTGCTTACTTTTGGAAAATCGATTTCATTTGATATTAGAATCGCTACTCCAGCTTGTTTCTTGGGACCATTTGCTTGGATGATTGTTTTCCATCCTTTTACTCTGAGGCAGTGTCTGTCTTTTTCATAGAGTTCTGTTTCCTATATGCATCAAAATCCTGGGTTGTGTCTATGTATCCAGTCTAATAGTCTATGGAGAAGTAGGTCCATTGATATTAAGGAAAAAAATGAATGTTGCTTCCTGTTATTTTTGTTATTGGAGGTGAAATTATGTTTGTATAGCTATCTTCTTTGGGGGTTGTTGGAAGATTACTTTCTTGCTTTTTCTAGGTTGTAGTTTCCCCTCCTTGTGTTAGAGTTTTCCATCAATTATCCTTTGAAGTGCTGGATTTGTGGTAAGATATTGTGTAAATTTGGTTTTGTCATGGAATATCTTGGTGTCTCCATCAATATTGATTGAGAGTTTTGCTGGGTATAGTATTCTGGGCTGGCATTTTTGTTCTCTTAGGGTCTGTATGATATTAGTTTAGAATCTTCTGGCTTTTATAGTCTCTGGTCAGAAGTCTGGTGTAATTCTTATAGATTTGCCTTTATATGTTACTTTACCTTTTTCCCTTACTGCTTTTAGTATTTTTTTCTTTGTTTCGTACATTTGATGTTTTGATTATTATGTGGTGGGAGGTATTTTTTTCTGGTCTAGACTATTTGGAGTTCTGTAAGCTTCTTATATATTTATGAACATCTCTTTCTTTAGGTTAGGGAAGTTTTCCTCTATAATTTTGTTGAAGATATTTACTGGCCCTTTAAGTTGGGAGTCTTCACACTCATCTATACCTATTATCCTTAGGTTTGGCCTTCTAATTGTGTCCTGGATTTCCTGGATGTTTTGGATTAGGAGCTTTTTGCATTTTGCATTTTCTTTGACAGTTGTGTCAATGTTTTCCATGGTATCTTCTGCACATGAGATTCTCTCTTCCATCTTTTGTATTCTGTTGGTGATACTTGTGTCTATGACTCCTGATCATTTTTCTAGGTTTTCTATCTCCAGGGTAGTCTCCCTTTGAGATTTCTTTATTGCTTCTACTTCCATTTTTAGATTCTAAATGGTTTTGTTTAATTCCTTCACCTGTTTGGTTGTGTCTACCTGTGTTCTCCTTAAATTCTTTGAGAGTGTTATTTATGTCTTTCTTAAAGTCCTCTATCGTTATCATGAGAAGTGATTTTAATTATGAATTCTGCTTTTCCAGTGTGATGGGGTGTTCAGGGCTTGCTATGATGGGAGAACTGGGTTCTGATGATGCCATGTAACTTTGGATTCTGTTGCTTACATTCTTGTGCTTGCCTTTTGCCATCTGGTTAACTCTAGTGCTACCCAGCACTCACTGTTTCTGACTGGAGCCTGCCTTTTCAGCTGTCTTGCTTGTGTCTGAACTCCTCAGGGTCCAGATGTCTCTGTGATCTTTTAATCCTGATCTTCAGCTGCTCTGAGTACAGTGGCTCCTCTAGGATGTCTCAGGATATGGTGTCTCCAAGGTAGCAGACCAGCTAGGTTTCCACTGCTCTGGGTGCAGTGTCTCCTCTAGGATGTCTCAGAATATGGTGTCCATACTTGAGCAGACCAGGTGGGTGTCTGCTCCAGGCAGCAGGTCCAGGCGAGGGGCAGAAGGGGAGGGGTATTTCGCAGGGGCAGGGTTTGGGTGTCTGCTAGGACCTGTGCACTCCCTGCCCCCAGTTGTAGCTCTGGGGTGGACGTAGGGGAGTGTGTGAGTGTTCTTACCTGCCGCTCTGGGTTCAGTGGTCCCTCTAGGATATCTCGGGATAAGGTGTCCACACAGGAGCAGACTAGGAGGGTGTCTGCTCCAGGCAGCAGGCCCAGGCAAGGGGCAAAAAGGTGATTAATTTTTCAAAGGCAGTTTCCACAGCCTCCTTGTTCGCTGTCCCACAATGTCTAAAAGCATGCTGCAAGTTCGCTTTTCTAGTCTGAGATATAGGCATTCCCATCTTAATGCTTTGACTACAGTCTTAGAGATATTCTTCTTCTGAGTGTGCACAAAAAACACATCCAACAGTAGGACTATTTCTAGTAAAACAAAAAGATAGGTCCTGACCCATAACAGTGTAACTCATCAACTTGGCATACTTTTTACTCTTAGACCAAGGGACTCTTAACAGCTGAGTACTATTAGAGGTCATAAGTACTTCTCACATTGACCATACAGAAGGATATAGCAAAAGTGTGTCAGAGCCAGGCCGTGGTGGCACACGCCTTTAATCCCAGCACTTGGGAGGCAGAGGCAGGAGGATTTCTGAGTTTGAGGCCAGCCTGGTCTACTGAGTGAGTTCCAGGACAGCCAAGGCTATACAGAGAAACCCTGTCTCGAAAAACCAAAAAAAAAAAAAAAAAAAAAAGTGTATCAGGAACATATGCCCAGTACAGCTTCCCCATCACCATTGTCAGGGCACTCAGCAAGATCATGGTTAGCATCATTCTTTGTCCCAGCATCAGTATGTCTCACCAATTCCTCTGAGCGAGTTTATAGCACTAAGCACCTCCATAAAGAAGAGGCACTGAGCTCCTTCAGCATCCTGTGGAAAAAAAAAACACAAAAATCCTCCCTTCCCCATATTAACACCAGATCAGGACCATGCCATATGCTGGTAAGTGGATCCTTCCATTTAACCTGGGAATAAGTATGCCTAGTTGTAGGCTTGCAGAGAGTCCCTTGGCACTCAAGGTCAAAATATTCAAAATAAAATTTTGTGGTAAAGGGGTATACAACTCCCTCTCTTTTATTTTTTGTAACTGACTGTTTTACAGCTCCATGTCTGGTTGTTCTATAATACCATGTCCTTGAGAACATGTGAAATTATGTATAGTATATAGATTATAATTTAAGTTTTATAAATATAACTCATTTAACATATATAATTAATATTTAATATATATAATTTTCATTTAAAGTATATAATACTTAATGTATATGGTTTATATTTACTGTATGAAATATATATTAATGTATATAAATCATATTCAATGAATATAATTTATATTTAACTTGTATTATTTATATTTAATATATAATTTATATTTAATGTGGATAAATTATATACAAACATGCATGTGTAAACATGTGTGTAGTTATTAAATAGCTGTTTCAATGTATATAATTTCTAACTTGTATGATATATGTTAGTTTATATAAATTATATTTGAGGCTACCTTCTAGACTGGATCAGAACAGGAAGGTGTATTTATCTGGAGTCCATTTGATCTGCGAAAGGCAAATCCAAATCTTAGGACTCTTGATTCCCTGAAACTTATGTGAACTTTAGTCTACAAAAGGATGTGCAAATCCAAATCTTAGGACTCTTGATTCCCTGAAACTTATGTGAACTTTAGTCTACAAAAGGATGTGCACTAGTATTTACCATTATATTGGAATCCATATTTTAGAAATGCAGTTAACAGGTATCTGTTAGATAACAGACAGACATGCTTTTGAAAACTAGTAAAAGCTATAGGTTTACAGCTATAGATAAACAGACTGAACAAAGATGTTTTTAACAAGATGAGAAGCATCTTTAAGTTTATAATCAGAAGACAGACAAATGGAAATTAAAATCTTAAGCTTGTGACTGAACTTTAAACTGCCAGTGTTCCATCAGCTTATTAGAACACCATTGATCAATGTTAAAATTTTGAACTTTGAAATAACAATAGTATGTTGGGGGGAGTATGAAACATTTCCCATTTTTTTAAATCTTAAATCATTTTTTATATCTCTATAACTTGCATTTATATTTTATAACATCTTCTGATATAAAAATCATCTGATATAAAATATATATTTTATATTATATAAATAATTTATATAATATTTATATAATATTTATATTATATAAATATATATTTATATTTTAAAACATCTTCTTAGACCCTCCAACATTTATAACTTGCGTTCACCAACTTTAATCATCTTTTATCTGAAGCATTTTTTATTTCTAAGCCATCATCATCCAAGTTTGTTTACATCCTCTAACCTTCATCCTTTGTACTTACAGACCTTAACCTCCTAGATTGGACCATAGCTCACCGATGTCAGAATAATGAGTTGCTGCCTCCACCATATAGTCTGTCACAAAGCAAGCCTCAACCAATATGAGAAAATTAAAATAATGCATTGTATCTTCTCAGACCACCATGGATTCAGTTAAACTTTAACAACAACAGAAACACTGGAAAGCCTACTCACTCAATGATCTCTTAGTCAGGGAAAAAAATAAAGAAAGAAATTAAAGCTTTCTAGAATTCAGTGAAAATGAAGATACAACACACCCAAATTTATAGGACACAATAAAAGCAGTGCTAAGAGGAAAGTTTATAGCACTAAGCGCCTCCATAAAGAAATAAGAAAATTCTCATATGTGCAATTTAAAAGTACATCTGAATAGGGAAAAAAGAAGAAGCAAACACACCATAAAAGAATAAGAGGCAGGAAATAATCAGAATCAGGAATGAAATCAATCAGTTAGAAACAAAACAAAGAATCAGTAAAACCAAAAGCTGGTTCTTTGAGAAAATCAGTAAGACAGATAAACCGTTAGTCAAACTAACCAAGAGACAGGGAGTCAGTATCCACAGGAACAAAATCAGTAATGAAAAGACGGCATAACAACGGACAGTGAGGAAAGTCAAAAAATCATCCTGTCTTACTTCAAAAACTGTACTCTACAAAATTGGAAAATCTTAACAAAACTGACAATTTTCAAGACAGATACCACCTATCAAAGTTAAATCAAGATCAGGTAAACTGTTATTAACAGTCCCATAACCAAAAAAAAAAAAAAAAAGGAAAAGAAAAAAAAAAGAAACAGGCATTAAAAGTCTCTCAACTAAAAATGCCCAGGGCCTAATATGTTAGTGCAGAATTCTCTCAGACTTTCAAAGAGCTAATTCTAATGCTCCTCAAACTATTCCACAAAATAGAAATAGAAGGAACACTACCAAACTCAATCTATGAGGCCAAAGTCACCCTGATACCTAAACCATACAAAGACTCAACAATGAAAGAAAACCTCAGACGGATTTCTCTTATGAACATTGATGCAAAAATACTCAATAAAATAAAACTGAATTCAAGAACACATCAAAGACATTATCCATCAAGATCAAGCAGGCTTCATTCATTCAAGCAGAGATAATTCAATATACAAAAATGCATTATGTAACCCACCATACAAACAAACTGACAGTTTGCTTTTGGATGGCCGTCCAAGTCCAAAGATACTTGCTCAACTATGTTCATATTGCTCTGTAGTAGAGCTTGAGGTCAGGGATGGTGATTCCTTCTAAAGTTCTTTTATTGTTCAGGATTATTTTGGCTCTCTTGGGTTTATTGTTTTTCCATATGAAGTTGAGAATTGCTCTTTTAAGGTCTATAGAAAATTGTGTTGGAAATTTAATGGGAATTGTATTGAATCTGATTGCTTTTGGTAAGATGGCCATCCAAGTCCAAAGACACTTCCTCAACCATGTTCATAGCAGCTGTACTCATAATAGCCAGAAACTGGAAACAACCTAGGTATCCCTCAACCGAAAAATGGATAAAGAAAATGTGGTACATCTACACCATGCAATGCTATTCAGCTATTAAAAATAAGACATCATGAACTTGAGAATATCATCCTGAGTGAAAATCTGCACCTGAAGGGGGAGAGGAGATGGAGGGCATCTTCAAGACAAGACAGAGACCTGAGATAAGGGAGGCTCACATAGTCAATGGGAGCTGACCTTAGCTGTGACTCACTACTTTGGGAATACGGAACCTGAATAGGCCATCTCCTGTAGCCAGACAGGAATCTAAGTAGAGCAATAGAGACACCAACCTACTCACAAAACTGTCAACACAAGATTTATCCTGTCTACAGGTAATGTAGGCATAGGGAAGGGAGCAAAGACTGAGCGAATGGGCAACCAATAAGCAGATCAACCTGAGACCCATCCCATGGGCAAGCACCAATCCCTGACACTATTAATGATACTGTTATGCTTGCAGACAGGAGTATGTTGTCCTCTGAGAGGCTCCACTCAGCATCTGACCCAGACAGATACAGATATCCATAGTCAAACAGTAGATGGAGTTTGGGGACTCTTAATGGAAGAATAGGAGGAACAATTGTGGGCCCCAAAGGGAATAGGAACTCCACAGGAAGACCAACAGAATCAGCTAACCTGGACCTTTGGGACTCTCAGAAACTGAACCACCACCCAAAGAACATGCAGGGGCTGGACCTATGCTCTCCATGCTCATATGTAGCAGACGTGCAGCTTGACCATCATGTGGATCATACAGAACTGGAATGGAGACTATCCCAAAAGCTGCTGCCTGTACATGGGATATGTTCTGCTAGTTGGACTGCCTTGTCTGCCTCGGTGGGTGAGGAAGCATCTAACTTCACAGAGACTTGAAGTGCCAGGGTAGAAGGGATACCCAGAGGTCCTTCGCCTACTCACAATAGAAGGGGATGGGTGATGAGGGGATAGTTCAGGGAAGCAGTGACCAGGAGTGGGGCAGTGAGCAGGATGTAAAGTGAATAAGTAAAACAAAATTAAATTAAATTTAAAAGTGTGTATTGCGAGGGCAAGGTCAGAAAGAGCTCCTATGGAGGATGCTTTTTCTGTTATGAAATTATATACATATATGTAGATATCTGTATATGATATGTGCATATATATCCTGTATTAACTCACTGAAACTTTCAGAATGTGCCAATAGTTTTCTCTTCATAATAAGATAGAAAATTGGTTATCAAGGGCCTGGAGAACAACAACAAACTCACCATGTTGGATATTGCATCAAATAGAATAAAAAAGATTGAGAATATCAGCCATCTGTCAGAACTGCAAGAATTCTGGATGAATGACAAACTCCTGGAGAGCTGGAGTGACCTTGATGAGCTGAAGGGTGCCAGGAATCTGGAGACCGTGTACCTGGAGAGCAACCCCCGGCGGAAGGTCATGCTGGCCCTACCCTCTGTGCGGCAGATCGACGCCACATACGTCAGGTTCTGAGCCCTCCTTGCTCCTCACCTGGTCCCTCTCCTCAAAAGAACTTCCCAGCCACGGTTTTTAATCTACCTATTGCTCCTGAAGTCGTCACTATACCAACAGTCACAACCCAATGGCAATAATAAGGCACTGGTGGTGCCTGGCCTGTGATGCTACACACCACTTGGAGATGCCAACACTATTAAACCTTGCCACGCGGTCTTCCTGGTGAATTGGTGACAGTTATTGTAGCCATGGAGAGAATGCAGGACATGTTGCAGTCATTTGCTCTTCCTGTCTGTCTGTGTCCTTAGCTTGGTGGGCATCTGGCTGCCCCCGCAGACCTTCAAGTCGGTTTAAGTAGTCATGACTCACAACCGCACACTGGATAGTCTCTCAGACCAATTTTGGGAAGAAAAAAAAAATTCTTTGCCAATTTTGAAAAGAAAAGATAATATTTAAATTTTTTTTTGAGTAAAAGATGGTCTAGTATCCGCTTGGTAAAAGCTGAGATACAGCTCTTAGCCACTGGGCACCAGGCATGTGGCTCCTGCTCCCACCCACGATCCTTTGGCCTGACTTAGATGAAGTTTCTATGAGCAAACTCCTAGGGTGTAAGTCTGATGCTGCAAGAACATTGTCCTCCCTCTGCACCTAGACTTCCTCTTTCACACAATAAAGACTAACTATGGTCACCAAAGATCCCTGAGCTTCCAGGGTTCTAGTTCTACACTGTCCCAGATGGGGCCACTAACTGCCACATGTAGCAGTCATTGTTCATAAGTAATCCATTGGATTTATTCATCTCTTCATTTGTGCTCACACTTCATCTGCTCAGAGGACACATCATGGAAGGATCCATTTCCAACATCACAGAAGGTTCTGGAAAACACTGCTCTAGACCCTGTTTGGTATTAGGGGAAATAGCTTGCACTGAGCTTTGAAGCACGTGCCCACGTGTCCAAGTTGACCAGTTGACGAACTGTCTAGGAGTTTGTAACATCAGAATGGTTACATGGGATTTAACATCCATTTTCTGATTCTTATTCTCACCAAAATAAACTGAATGATCTGAATCTCTGCACCATTTCCCTAACAAGAAGTAAGCTCTTAGCAAGAAACGTTGGGTGGAGCAGCATGCAGCCCAGAGCACATTGTGACAGAGCCCTGGGATTGTACAAGCACCATTCAAGTCAGAACAAAAGAAAATCATAGTAGACACGCAGGACTGAAAAGTAGGTGTGCCTGCTGCAGTCACTCACAGGGGCCCTACACGTGTGCACGTGGCTTCTATAGAGTGTAGAGAGAGAAGTAATAGAGAGGGAGCCACAGGCACTGAAGCCACAGAGCCCTCCCTCAAGGATGTCCCTGCAGCACTCGATTGTGGGAGAGTCCTGCCAGTTAAATGGAATGGACAGAGGGAGATGTCTCCAAATGAATTGAAATTCTAGAATTAGGAAAAAATGTCAAAAAAATTATTCCTTAAAACAGGTCTAGGTCCCAGGAAGAATCTCGAGAATCTACAACTGGCTGGAAGTACACAGTTATGATCAGCAGAAAATGCCCCTAAAAATCTTAACAAATACAGTACAGAAGTAAAAAAAACGCTGCTTTTACATAAGAATATAGATACAAAGGTCTGAAATCAAAGATCAGCAAATCAAAGACTACTGATTTTTCACCAGGAGGGTTTTATCTCAGGAATGAATGCAGGCGTGGCTTAAAAGCAGGTAGGACAGGGTCTATAATCCCATCTGCTCAGGAGGCTGAGGTAAGAGGATGAAAAGTTAAGGCATGCCTTAGCTACAGAGTGAAATTGAGGCCAGCCTGAGCAATCTGATAAAACCCTTTCAGAAAGTAACAATGGGGCTGATAGTATAGCTGAAGAGTAGAGTACCTGCCTAGCTTGTAGAAGACCTCGGGTTTATTTCCTAATATGAAGGGGAGGGAAAGGAAACAGAACCAGAATTTACATAAATCACTACTCAGTGCAGTAAAAAAAAAAAAAAAAAAAAAAAAAAATACCCACCAATTAATGTTATAATAAAGATTCAACTGTATATAAAAAAAAGATAGAAAATTGCTTTTATTTAATATAAAACTGTGACCTTAATGATACTACCATGAGAAAGAATCTTCTCATAAAAAGTGAAAACTGAGAGTCACCCCAAAGAATTACTTCTACACAGGCCTATATCCCCTTGTCAGCACCAAGGCACAATTCAGCAGAAATAGCCAGCCTCAACGAGTCAGCAGGAGTGACCAGACCAGCAGGAATACCAGAAGTTCTCTGCCATGCCACTCTCTTAACAAAGTGAAGATGAGAGAAGAAGCAAGACCAAATGAAGCATTTGGCAAGCAATGCAAGTGCAGAGTCGCGGTCTGTTGAGTCCTACTTATACTCTCCAAATATCATGTGTCTTGCTTCAGCAAAACATCACAACAGTCAGCTTCAGCAAGTCATCACAGGAGTTTATATCACATGACACAACCAGAAATTAAAAGCACTAGCTTCCCAGTAAAGCCAGGTTTACTGCTCAGCCCCCACATGGGGGCTGCTCACTAGTATCTGCAAATCCAGCTCCTAGGGACACCTTCTGTCCTCCAAAGTCACTAATTCCACTTGGGACACAGACAAGTAAAACACTCACATACATGATTTTTTTTAATTGAAAAGAATCTGCAGTTAAATATCTCAAATATAGCAGAATGACTGCAATAAAATACACACATAAATACACTTGAGCTGGGAAGATGGCTCAGCAGGTAAAATTGCTTCCTATGTAAATTTGAGGACTGGAATTCAGATCCCCAGTACCCACATACATGTTGAGTGGGTGTGGTGGCCCATTTGTATGCTCAGTACTCAGGAGATAGAGACAGGTATTCCAGAAACAAGCTGGATAGACATCCTAGCCAAATCGGAAAACTCTGGATTCAAGTAAATAATATTGCCTCAATAAGTATGGTGGAAACAGATCAGGAAAGATGCTTATTACTAACCTTACTCTTTACATCCATGTGCACACAATACATTTACATACTTGCCAAGTCACATAAACACAGGCATGCACATACATACATACATACACACACATACATACATACACACACATACAGAGAGAGAGAGAGAGAGAGAGAGAGAGAGAGAGAGAGAGAGAGAGAGAGAGAGAATTTGATAAATGCTCCTGGTATGACTCATAACTCTTAAAAATGGACCTGTGAACCAAACAATACTATATGCTAGTAGTATACTAGGTGGTCCAGTTAAAATTTTATGGTTCTTCCCATTCCTCTGACAAGAATCAGTTTCTTTTATTAAGTTGGGTTATATGAAACAATCAATGCCAAAATGATTCCACAGAGTACAGAACTACCATACCATTTAGAAACTCGGTGCTAGTTATGTATCCAAAGGAAATAAAATAAATCAAAGAAATACCTGCAGTTTTATGTTTATGGCAGTACTATTCTATAGTCATGATAAGGAAACAACCAAGATGCACATCTACACATGGATAGAAGAGGAAAATGTGGTGTGTGAACACAGAGGAAAAATTAAATCTTGTCATTTGTGTAAACATTAGGAAGTGGGGATCATTGTGTAGACTGATATAAGCCAGACCCAGAAAGATAAATATCAATTGTTCTTACTCACTGGTGGAAACTAAAAGGTTGATCTCCTAATATAATGGAATGGAATAGTGATTACTAGATATAAGAAAAAGGCAGAGAGGATGCAGAGATAGCTTAGGTACAGACAATTTAAACAGTATCTGTGAAGAATTGGTTCTAGTTTTCCATAGCACAAACAAGCGTTGTTACAGTGGTCTATACTATACATCAAAGTACGAACATCCCAAAATAATGAGAATATGAACACCCCAAACATATAGAAATTATGAGTATTTGAGGAGGTGATAGTGCTTAGCCCCCAGAGTTGTTCATTTTGTGTATGATTGTATATGTACTTCATTGTCAGATTGTTGCAATGAAGATCACGAAGAAACACCACAGTTGTCTTAATAAAAGTAATTTTGGATATAAACTAGAGCAATATTTTGAGACAAATTAAAGAACCAGGAAGCATGGTGGCAGGTAAATACTGGAGTGGGGCTTAAAGGGTAAGAAAGTGTTGCAAGGCCTGATAAGACATGTGAATATCCATCCCTCTATTTCATCTACTGACCATACCAGTCACTGTGGCTTCATCAGAATGAATGTGAAAAAGGATTAAAATTAGCTTCTGGAACACCTGAGAAACTCCAATTATTTCTTATTTAAAGTGATAGGTCAGATATAATTTTCATCACTGGTTGAGCCTCAAGTTACTGCCCATATGAATATCTACTCCAAAAGAATCTCGTGTTTGCATATGAGAAAATAGACGGATACTTATTAGCTACACAATATGTACTATGTGAGAGAACTACAACATAACAAAGTAGATACAGGGTGCGTGATGAAAGCGATCACAGAAAGTCCTGGACTCCAGAAGGGCTCTGCACTGGATTGAAAACCCTGGTGTTTTCTCTTTAGGTGTGTTTTGTAAGAGTTCAGTGTGATAAAACAACATGCATAACAAGTAAAGTGCCGTGTGCCAGCTGTAAGTGGCCAGGCAGTTTGCACTAAATCTTAAAACATGCTTCCTTCACCGTTCAGACATTAATCTCTTAAGCAATTACAGCAGCTACTTTCTCCATGCCAGCCTTGTCAGGGACTTAAACTCACACCCCTTTCCTCCCTAAATGGCACGTCCTTTTCATTTTTCTCCTCTTTCTCACTGAATCACACACTAAGCAGTAAGCAGGGAGTGTGCCACAGACCGAACGCTATGCTGCCTTGACATTTTCTCCACTAGACAGCTTAGCCCATTGCTTTTCAATTCAGCCTCATTCACCGTTTTCAGGACATGGACAAAATTTGTTTGTTTGTTTTTGTTTTTGTTTTGTTTTGGTCAGAATATAACATGAATAATCTCTAGTTGGGTTGCCAATAAAGTCCTGTTCCCCTCTGAAGTCTCATGAACTGGTCTTCCACTGGACTAACTTCTCTCAGTGTTCCAATGTTCCAGATGTTCCAGATGCCCACTAGAATGGTCCATTATGCTTTATTCTAGGGTTTCTCTTGCCTGCAGCCCAATGTCTTCCACCATCCTTCCTCTAGCGAGCTCCAAAAGCTTTATGAGCTACACAGACAGGTTATCCCAGCAACAGCCCCACTTCTCAGCACTGACTTCTGTATTAGTTACTTTTCTCAAATGGCCCTGACAAAAACAATTTAGGAAGTGAGGGTTGGTTTTTGGCTCCCAGTTTGAAGGGATACCGTTCATAACGACAGGAGAGGCATGGTAGCAAGACTGGAGGGCTGCTGATCACAGTTTGTCCATCTACAGTCATGAGAGACATGAATGTGGTTCTCCTATCACCTTTTTCTCTTTCTCTTCTTATTTAACATGAGACCCCAGCATATGAGATGGTGCCGCAGACAGTCAGGATGGGTCCTCTGACCTCAATTAAGCCTTACTGGGAAAACCCTTACAAACATACCTAGAGGTATCTCTCCACAGTTATTGTCATTCCCATAAATAACCCTATTTTCATCTGTCTGATGTTTGGTCCACTGGCCCTGTGGACAATGACTTTGGAGACAGGGGCAAAGATAAGGCAGCCCACTCACTGCATTTCTCAGTAATCAGTGAGCCAAAAATGAGAGGTGGGGATAGTGTCCACATGCCAAAAAGTGAAATAAAAGGCTACTTTGCACATTTTTATGCTATGATGCTGAGATTAAAATACATTTGCATGTTGGAAGCAAAGTTATACGCACATCAAATACCTTATTAAGCATACATTTAACATAATATATTGAAATTATATAATATAAACATGACTCATGAATAATAAAATCTGTGCAAATATTTACATCTCAAACGTTCTTGAACCTACATAAATGAATTATATTCTCAAAGCAATGAAATTTTTAGAAGAAAACATTCACTAATAGTACTTTTTTCCTGCTTTTTCAGCCTGTTTTTTGAATCTTACAAATTGCTTGGCCAGCCCTAGGAAGATAGTGCTATTCCATATCTGTAAATTTATAAAAAAATAATCTAGGGAGATTCATGTATCACCCCTTGGGCCCTCGTTATTTAGCTTCATTGGGACTGTGGATTATAGTGTGGTTATCCTCTACTTTATTGCCAATATTCATTTATAAGTGAGTACATGCCACGAATGTCCTGTTAGATCAGTGTTACCTCACTCAGGAGGATGTTTTCTAGTTTCATCCACTTGCCTGAGGAACCCATGATGTCCTTGGTTTTAATAGCTGAGTACAATTCCATTGTATAAATGAACCACATTTTCTTTATTCATTCTTAGGTAGAGGGATATCCTGGTTGTTTCCAGTTTCTGGCTATTAAGAATAAAGCCACTATTGAACATAGTTGAGCCAGTGTCTTTGTGGGATGGTGGGGCATCTTGTGGGTATATGCCCAGGCGTGTTACAGCTGGGTCTTGAGGGAGAACTATTCCCAATTTTCTGAGAAACAGCCCAGTTGATTTCCAGAGTGGTTGTGCAAGTTTGCACTCCCACCAGCAATGAAGAAGTATTCCGCATCCTCACCAGCATGGTGAGGAGAATTGAAAGACCCAGAGGACACAGAGACTCTACAAGAAGACCAACAGAAGCAACTAACCGAGACCCTTGGGGTCTTCATGTAGGTCCCCCAACAACTGGAGAAGGTGTTGTCCATGACTCTGTTGCTTGCCTGTAGACTCAGTTGCCCCTAACTGGGTTGCTTTGTCTGGTTGGCCTCAGTGGGAGATGTGTCTACTCCTAGAGTAACTTGATGTGCCAGGGTGGATTGAGGGCTTTCCCTTCTCAGGGGAGAAGGGGAAGAGGGAGAGGGAGAGGTGTTATTTGAAAAGAGGAGTAGGAGGAGAGAGGGGCTGCCATTGGGATATAAAGTAAATAAATAAATAGGAAAATAAATAAACCAATAGTCTTGTAAAATTAGTTAGCTTTTTGAAGATCACAGAACTAGCAAAAACTAGATACCATAAGTACAACTCCAAAGATATTATTCCCTCTCTCTTTCAAAATTGTAACCAAATTACAGTTAGGGGAAAGTCCACAAGAAGCCACAAGTGTGAGACTAAGTCTGTCTTTAATTCCTGCCTACACAAAATTGTTTGAAGTGGAGAGCTGGTTTAAGACCCACAACCCACCTCACACACCACTATAAGGGTGGCTATAAAGTTAAGAATGCTTTTTTTAGGAAATGAATTCTAGCATTGTTTCACTAATCTGGGATCTAATGTCACAGTTTATCTCATCTGGGATTTGAAATAATCAATTCAAACATAAATTCATTGTATCTAATTATCACAAAGACCTTCAATTTTCTTTCAATTTCTCTTTTTTCCCAAATCTCACATATTCCTGTTTCATAAATTGACTTATGTAAAAGAATTCATTTAATTTGAATATTATGCCATAATTACCAACCAGATGGTTCAAATAATTATGCCAATGTGACCATAATTCCATTTTTATTAACTTCTGACTAATTCATTTTTTTTACCTGGAATTTTACAGTATCTTTTTACCCATAAGACCTTGGATCTCTAAAAGTTTACTCTTTGACCTCGGCAAACATTTTTTAAGATTCTCAGCAACAGTGTCTATGCTCCTTTCATCATCACTTGTAAAACTCTGAGTTGGCAGTCTACCCTAAGAGTTCAGAACACAACTCATTTCTATAACCATAAATGGTAGGTAAGAAAGTCATCTTTTACCACACCTATGATTAGTGGGAGATGTTTCTAAAACCAGAAAATATAATTAAAATAAAGACCTTGCTTTTCATATTCTGGAAAGAGAAGTCACTGTGATATATAGTATTACACATATATACACATGTGTGTATGTATATATGTATATAACTTAGCAGTTTTCTGTCTCTAGAATTAGATACAGAAATTTCAGCTAAATATATGAATCTAAAATATCTATGTCAAAATCTTTATCATAGTACCTCTTTTTTGAGAAGGCCAAACATCTGGATATACTATATTTTATAGTTATTTGCATGGGTACAAATGCTGTCAAGAAAATTCCCTCTAAGAATGTTGTGGCAAAAATACTACTGTCAGAAAAACAATGAATTCAATAATAATTTCTGTGATTCATTCCTGAATGTGTTAAGAATAACACTAAATAAATGATTCTTACATGGAAGATATGCATAAACACAAACTGTATTTATAGGTTTTGAAATTATAATATACATAAAATCCTAAAAATATTCTTTTTGATTTTTGAATCCACGAGCCTCACTGCTTATCTCCCCCACAAAAGAATAAAATTCAAAAATAGGACACAGAGACATACCATCTAAATTTTTTAGGTCAAACCTAAATGTGCTATGTCATCACATACTTTAAATAAGAAAAATTATGATTCTCCTTATGACCAAAATTTTCTCTTTTCATAGCTCACCATCTCGAAAAAAACCTCCCATATCCAAATTTTAAAAAGTTAACTTTAAGTGGTTAATTTAACTGGATTAAGTACTCACTGAATAAATGACAACACATTATTTTAGAGCATCAGAATATTGAGGAAACAAAATATCACCAATTCTGCTTGCTGTGACTTGACTTGCTAACTATAAGACAATGCCAGTCCTCATATCGCAAAGACATTCACACAGCCTATTGAGAGGCCAAGGCCAAAAGAAATTAAGGTTGACCACAGGATCCAAGACCCATTTGCCAAACACATGAATAAAAGGGAGAAATCCTCTGTCCACTTCAAGCCCTTCAATGACTGGCCCCAGCTTACACGGCCCCAGCTTACATTTTAACCAGTCCCTCCTGTGATACCCTAAGACAGAATCAGGTAAACTGCTTCTGAAATTGCAGTTCACAGAAATTGGATTAAATGACCAATGTTAAAGTGGCAACATTTTTCATATGTTACACAGCAACAGTAGGCTAACATACTTGTCTCTCTAACCTTATAAATAACTATTTAAACATGAGGTATTGATAACCTGGCCAAACTGGAAGAAATATACCCTTACAAGTTGACAAGCTCAATTTTACACCAAGTCTCAAGGAGATCAACTAGCTATTTCCACTAGATCATCAAGGCAATTTGAAATGGTAATTTATTAATTTGCTCTGTATACTAAATGCATTCCAGGAACCAAGTAAACTTGAACGGTTGGTTTATGAAGACAGAATTAAAAGAAGGGTCTTTAGGCTGAGTCTGGTTCCATAAGGCAGTAGTCATAGCTACCTGGGAAGCTGAGGCAGGAAGATCTCAGGTTCAAGAGCTCCCTTAGGCTATAGTTTGAGTTCAACGTCAGTTGGAAAATTTACTTAAGGCTCTACACCCCAAAAAAGATAGAGAAGATAAGGTAGGTACATAACTCAGGGCAGAGCCTAATTAACATGCATCAGGCCTTAAATTCAATCCTTATCACTGAAAAATAAAAATAGAACCCATTTGTATGAATCACTCAAACTTCATAATTAGTGACACATGTCCATTCTTTCTATTTTCAATATTCATTGTAAACCATCAAATCAAAATTGATTTTAAAAGTGGCTGTTCATAGATCCATGTATTGAGCAGATAACATTAGACACGTATGCTTGTATAAGAAAGCCGCCTTCCACTCCGATATACAGTTCTATTTGCTTTATATACAAAAGGGAAGGAGCATCATTAGCAACAAGTGCAATTTCGACAAATGTCTGAGAGTAGGAAATAATGATATGTCACATGATGGCAGTCTGAAGTTTCTTAAAAGTAATGCCATGTATGTGTCTACTGACAAGTGTTAAGTGTGTGCCTTTTAAAATGCTACATTTTGTGATTGCATTTTCTAAAATATTGTGTTTAATGAACAATAATTTGTGCATATCAAAAATTTAGTAATAAAAATTAAAAAGATAGGTCATGAGGTAGATTTATAAGATACAGTCACAAGACTATGGGATCTGAACTTAACAGTATTTCTACACAAAACTGAGGTGATATTAAGTTTCTCTCTTGTTTCTAGAAAAACTTCTGTCAGAGGAACCAATCTATGATCTTCCTAGACCATTCCCTAAATGGGCAGGTTCTTTGCCATCCAGTTTCTTGTGCCAAATAACAACTATGTCAGATGTTTGCAGTTAGTTCGTTCTCAGGTTATTTCATAATTTCTTCTTCATAAAATTTTTAACTCAAATTTTATTCCATTTCTTAGTCACACCTTATGGTCAATGTAACAGAAAATCAATTCCATATATACATACATATATACTGATTTCTTTAACCTGAGATAGGAACATTTCCTGATGGCACAAAATTCTGAAAATATGAGCTACTCTCAGGAAATTTCAAACCCCTCCTTTCTACAAATACGAACTCCCTGGTGATCGCTGACATATTCATCAGACCCATAGTCTCATCTACAGATGATCATTTAAGGGAGAGTTAAGAAAGTCATGCTTTCTGTAACTGATGACAGTATTGAAGTAGTTGTCTCAAATTAGTAAAGCCTGTATTAATAGTAGGTCTGGGATGTCCTTAACAAAGACTGAAACTACAGCAGTTATTAAGAGACTCTAAGTCTGACGATGTAGTCAGCATTGTAGAATACTTGCCTAATATAGATGAAATCCTATGTTTGCTTCCCTAACACTGCATCATGGCTCACATCTGTAATCCCAACACTCACAGAGGGCAGAGGATCAGAAGTTCAAGGTCAAGATCATTCTCAGCTACATATCAAGTTCAAGACCAGACCAGGATACATAAAACTGAGAGAAAGAGGGGAGAGGGAGGGAGGGAGGGAGAGGGAAAGGTAGGGAGAGGAAGAAGAAGAAGAAGAAGAAGAAGAAGAAGAAGAAGAAGAAGAAGAAGAAGAAGAAGAAGAAGAAGAAGAAGAAGAAGAAGGAGAGAGAGAGAGAGAACAGACAGATACACAGAGAGAGAAAGAGAGAGAAAGAGAGAGAGACCATAGACACAGAGAAACAGAAAGACAAACAAACACTGACATAGAGAAACATAAAGACAGACAGACAGACAGAGAGAGAGAGAGAGAGAGAGAGATCACCTAAGTTTTCAGAAAGGAACTAATAGACAGTCTGCCTAAGTCATCTCTTCATTTCACAGTCAAAAACCAACTGTTGATCTACCCAGACACACCAGCATGGTTTTTGTTGCACATCCAGGAGACCTAACCAGCAAGGTTTCTATGCTTGTACTTTTCGATTGCTTCCAGCTCAGATCCGCCACTACCTTTTAGCTGCTATTTTTTTTTTCTCCTCAAAAGTGTGAATTCGTTTTAATGTCTGGTAATCTGTTTGCTGTATAATCTTTCCCAGTGGGTTTGCATTTTTTGCAGGTAAAATACCTGTCTAGACATATTTCAGGCTTCAGAGGTTTCTGATAAGGTCATGATTTTTAAACTTCAGTATGTGTAAGAATCGTTATGAGCTTATTTAAAGTGCTATTCCCTACTGTCACTCTGGCAGATTTTTTAAGCCATAAATCTAAGGTGGGATCCATAAACTTGCCTTTATAACAAGCAATGTCTGGTCCTCTATGCTATTTATAGTAGCAGACAAGTAATCAGTCTGCGGATGTGCTAAAAGGAAGATAACTCAGAAGTGAAGAAGTCTACATTATCAGAAGCTCCTGGCAACTGTGTTGCCCTCTTCTGTCTTCTACCCTTTCACCATTATCTTTGCAAATATAATTATTTTATTTCTGAAACATTCACAGAATCCCTACTGATCACCCTGTAGATCCTACCCAGACTTACCTATTTTTTTAATAGATTGCCTGGCCAATGAGCTCCAGCATCTGCCTGCCTTTATGCCTACAGTGTTGGAGTTACAGACACACAACACACAATCATGCCCAGCTTTATATATCCCCAAAACCACCCTACCTCCCAGCCCACCCAACTTTGTCTCCTCCTCTTCCTCCTCCTCCTCCTCCTCCTCTTCCTCCTCCTTCTCTCTCTCTCTCTCTCTCTCTCTCTCTCTCTCTCTCTCTCTCACACACACACACACACACACACACACACACACACACACAAAGACCTGAACAAACTAGCAAAAGAACAAGACAGAATGTGCCAAAATAAAACAACAGGTTTTTAAAAAGCATAAGGTTGGTTTTGTAGTGAACAACTCTTAGGTATGGGGCCTGTCTGGAGTGTGGTTGATATACACACTGACACTCTCTTGGAGAAAACTGATTTTCAATTACAAATACTTTCTTAGGGATAGGATCTTGTCTTAGTCACTGTTCTCCTATTATAAAGAGATACCATGACCAAAGCAACTCTTATAAAAGAAAGCACTTCATTGGAGCTTTGCTTAGAGTTTCAAAGGTTAGTCCATTATCATCATGGCAGGGTACATGGTGGTGGCACCTGGTGCTGAAGGTCTTTAAGGCATGCTATTGAAGAAGTATATGAGAATTCTATATCCTGATTCATAGGTAGAGGAGATGTGGCCAGGCCTAGTGTGGGCTTTGAGATTTCAAAAGCTCCTGCCAACAAGATCACATCCGCTTCAACAAGGCCACACTTCCTTCCCCCTGATGACTAAGCATTCAAATATATAAGCTTAAGGGGCCATCTTTATTAAAACCATAAACCCCATGTCCTCTTCTGTAGGACCATGAAAGGATGATTTGGTCTCCGGTAGAGAACTGGCTTTGAGATAGCTGGAGACCCAACAGGTGTCCATTGCCTAGGTAGGAACGGCACATATCTTGCCACATCCCCAGATTCCAGACTTCTGACACAGGGTCTACATCTCCATTAACCTGCACCTTGTAGACACATTTGGCTAAGCAGCTCCTCCCAAAAGGCAGAGGCAGAGAGGGTGTGACTACAGGCCTCAACCTCAAGAGATTTACATACTAATGAGATACCAGAAGGCCAGAGGGCAGAGCCAATTAAACATTCTACCCAGCCCCTCTTCCCTCTTCCTTCCTATTTAACCAGGTCTGCTCTGAGTTTCACAGGGGGTGCACATCCAGATCCATCTACATCTGCCATGAAAATAAAGCCTGTAAAACTCATGGACTTTCTCCTGTCATTGGGGCCAGGCTGTAAGGACCCGTGGAGAAGGCCTTTAATGAGCCGCCTAACTTCCCGCCTGGAGGAACTTTCTGCATTTCCAGCCACCTTGCCCACATTCTTCCTCCTCTCAATGCTGTGAATCTGTCTGGCTTGAAATCTGTGCAAGCCTTGCATATAATATCACATTCTCTATGAGTTTATAATGGCATCAGTTCTGTTGTGTCTGAAAGACACTATTTCCCTAGTGTTAACTATCACCTCTGGCTTTTCCAGTCTTTACAAAGTCCTTTCTGCATAGATCCCTGAGCCTTGAAGAGAAGGGTTTGATGAAGATATCTTATTTAGGGATGGGTGCGTCAAAGTATCTCACTATCTCTATGTGGTCCAATTGTGTATCTCTGTGTTAATTCCTATTTGCTGGTACAAGGAGCTTCTCTGATGATCTCACTCAACAACGTGTTATTAGGGGTCATTTTATTGCCATGTTTCTTTAGTACATGTCTTAGAATGTCTATTGCTATGAAGAGACACCATGACCAAGGCAACTCTTCTAAAAGAAAACACTTAATTGGGGGTAGCTTTCAGTTTGAGGTTTATCCATTATTGTCTTGGTGGGAAACATGGCAGTGTGCAGCCCGACATGGTACTAGAGAAGGAACTGAGAGTTCTCCTTCTGGATCAGCAGGCAGCAGGAGGTAGACTGAGACCTCAAAGCCTTCTCCCAGTGACACACCCTCTCCAACAAGGTCACACCTCCTAATAAAGCCACTCCTTGGTGACCAAGAATTCAAACACATGAGTCTATAGAGGCCATTCCTATTTTTAAAAACAACAACAACAAAAACACAGTACATTTATTTATTTTTTTAAAAGAGACATATAAATTATATTTAGATTAGATGACCTTTTTTTACAAGCAAGATTTTGTTCTCAAGTCCCTAAAGATTTTCTGTTGGGTTAATCTATGTATCATGAGTCTTGACCTGGGAGTTTTTCCAGTCTGTCTTCTCAGTCCACCTATAAGCTTCCATATTTTTACACTGCCCATCTCTGGTGACTCTACAATGCTTTGGAAGAAAGTAATCTTTTACATTTTTATTATTTATAATTTCATAGATGCATCTGTTTTTTATCAAATCCATCCCTGAGTCCCAGCTACTCAGAAGGCAGAAGCAAGACATCACTTGATTCCAAGAGTTTGGGGCTATAGTGAGTTAAATGACTTCTCACATGAAGTTAGGCATTGATATGGTGGCCTCCTAGACATAGGGACATCACGAGTTCAGCTAAGGAAGGGTGAATTGGCCCTGGTTAGAGGTGAGATATATATTTCAAGCAATTACTATAATCTAGCAGTTTGAGAAATGCTAGCCCACACTATCAGATTCAATGTTAAGATACTTTCAGTTTTATGTCAGGCTGAGCATTAAAACCAAGGTTGAAGCCAGTCGGTACACCAGGGAAGTAACCTTCAGAGGAGCTTAACAAGGAAGTTTTGCTTTTATTACATTTTTGCATAAAAGTATCTTAAGTAATGAGTGAATTTTAAACTTACCTGAGTTTTTAAGTCCCATGCTGCAGGAATGAGATTCCTCGCTGCTCTTTTAGGAGATAAATTACTTCAGGTCCTGAGATTGTGCTTGACTTAGCTTCCTAGTGGTATTTAATAGGAAAATGTCTGGTGAATTAGTATAAGGTTTAGATGAACATAAGGTCGCGTAAACCATTTTTGAAATGCTAGTCTAGGTATAACAACCTAGAAGTTTTATTCTATATATACTAGGTCTTCCTCGTGACTTTAGTGAACCCCTTCTAAGTCTCTGAATACTTTAGAATTCAATTTTAGTAGTAAAAAAATCCCCACAGACAATGAGAATGCATGGAGAGTTTCAAATGTGAGAAGAAGCAAACCAGCCACCTCGTGTCCCTCTTGCAAGCTCTTCAGCAATAATAAAAATCACAAAAAGCTCTTGATTTCATGAATTTCAGTCACTGTTTATTAACTGTTTAAAATTTTGAGGACTATGGCTAGGAGATGGTGTAGAAGATTTTGAATGATGTCTGGTTTGTGCAGATAACTGTCTAGAACTTGTCTGTTGGGGAGAGCTATCATTCCTGGGGACATAAAGTGCTAGTGATTTTTATAGTGTTCTTGAAGGGCAGTGAAAAAGCACTGGCATAGGAGAAACAGAACCTGAGTGCAAGACTTGGCTGTCATTTATCAGCCATGTACCTTTGTGCACTGACAAAGCATTTCTATACCGCAGCTGAACAGAACCACAGCCGCTCTTGTTTACTTCTCAAATGAAAAGTTGTTCTGAAATTATGTCCTCAAATGGAAAGATAAATTGCTAGTGGGAATGTTGCACAGAGCTCAAAATTGCTATACAATTTATTATTTTCTAACTTTGCCTTATTAAATAGTATACATTTCATATCACAGAAAACATTTTATTAAATATTTTTGTTATGTTCCATTGAACCAGCCAAAGCTTTCTCATCCATCTACCTGCCAAGTTTCAAGAGCTTTAGGTTCATAAGGCCTTTGACCCTCTTTGATGCTAATAAAAACTACTACTGATGCAGGACTGGAGACCATCAGATGCACAGACTCTTGAGCTGACTCAGCTTATGAAACATTCTCCACCCAAAGCAGCTCTTGCCATGACTACTCTGTTTTACTATAGATCTTAGACCCTAGGGAAAAAATCTACAATTATTCTGCTAAATTAACATATGAATAAAATTACTCCTAATGACATATTATTACACCTGTAAGTCAGTACATTGCTGAACCCTCATCAAAGAAACCTCTTGTAGCAGTAGATCAGAATCAACACTGAGATCCACAAGTGTATCATACCCCTCTCTTCAAGCAGAGATCTATGTAAAAGAGGCTGTGTGGGGGGCCAACAGAAGGCCGCTATCATCCTTGCAGCCATCTTGAGCCATATACCCTGACAAGAGACTTGATTACAATAGCCTACAACAGCTGAGCACACTCTGATAACATCTTGCTTTAGATACCAAGGATTTTCCCTTGGGTGTGTGAGACTTACAGGTGTGTGACTTAAGGGCATGACTTAGAGATCAGATTTAGACACAAGATCTAAGGGCATGACTTAAAGGAATGAGCTAAAGGCATGGCTTAGAAGTGAGACATATAAAAGGTGAGAGGCAGACAGAAGAGAGATCAGAGAATCAGACACTTCAGAGAGACACTAGGAATAGAGAACAGACACTTCAGAGAGTACAACTTGGAGTACAACTTGGAGTAGGAATTAGGCATTGAGGAAGAAGACACTTGGACTAGAGAACTCAGAAGAACAAATGATTATTAGATATTCACTTAACACTTGGAAGAAGTAACTTGGAACTTGGAGGCACTAGGAACTAGGGACTAGGAACTCAAGACTTGGGACTTGGAGAGAAGAAGAGAGACTGAAGAATAAATGGGATTGAATCACACTCTGTCTGGTCTCCATTCCTCATGTCCGTCCTCACTTTCTCTCTTGCTGAACCCCGACCCGCAAACTGGAGCAGCTTGGGGCAGTGCAAGCTCTAACAATTTAGCCCCCAAGGCTTTTGGCAGTGCGGGTTCCAACACTGACAGAATGGTCCGAGACACTTGGGCCCCCAAACATGAGGCAGCTCGAGCCGCAACAAGGCTGTAACGATTGTAAGAGCCAGAGGTGGTGGATGACTTCAAACAAACATCCTTTTCCAGACACAACTGGGTTGACAGAACTTAGAGTCTGTGGCAGCATACACAAGACCTGCAGAGATTCAAATCAATCCCAAGAAGAAAAGAGACTGGTGTAGCGCACAGCCTCGCCGATAAGGAGAACGCCACACTCAGGATTCTTCTGACAGCATTTATTGAACAGCTCTTCAAGATGGCAAGATGGAGGGAAGGACTCCAAGCTCAGAAAGCCCGCTGCTTAAATAGAGCTTTGGGAGACATGCAGATCCCTCATTGGCTCAAATCTTTCATCCAATTGTCATACTCGGTTTTCGCGCCATGCGCAGGCGCATTCTCAAGTAAAGCTTCCGTGAAGAACCAGGAAGCAGAAGCCTGCGCCATCTTTTAATGGCAAATGCGGCTCCTCACAGACTGGAATGAGCATAAAGTCCCACCCATAACCATGAAAGGATTTGCAATTGATGTCTGAAAATGGAAAAGTTAAATTTCTTCATTGGAGTGATACTGGACATATCAGTTACATTCCAGGAAAAGCAGGCCCATGCCTAAACACAAAATACACTCCGTGAGTTATTTTGTTTTTTCATTTAGTTTGCTCTGTGTGTGTGTGTGTGTGTGTGTGTGTATGTGTGTGGTTTGAGGTTGGTTGAGCAGGAAGAGAGGACCTCAGAGGTGATGAGGGAGGGGAGAGAATATAACCAATATCCTGTATAAAGAGTTTTTAAAGAGAATTGAATCGAATAATTGAGCCATTATGGGACTAGAGTGCTGCTACAGTGCCTCCTTCCCCCTTGCTGTGCTGTCTATTGAGGGGATAAGCAAATGGCATAAACACATGCCTAAAAACAAGAGTGTAATAAATGTCAAATATCTATTCAAAAATCTCCTTCAAAGAATTCCCCTCTCTAATATATGCCCAGCTTGATTTAAGCAGCCTGCTACAGTGAGTGTAATCTGGACCTGTGGGGTTGGGGAGCGGGGGTCAGGATCTCATATCAAGTGCCTAGCAATTTTTCAAAAAACGGGGAGAGTTTGTATTCTTCATCATTAGCCTTGAAGATTTATCCAAAATTACATATCAACAGGGAAAAAAAACCTCATTTAGCATAGGCTATATACATGTAACTTTATAAAAACAGATGTATGCATATACATTAATAAGCAGAATCTATTGTGCTTGTCTATTGGTCCTTGATACTGGTAGAAATAAAACTATGACTATGATTTTAAAAAAATTCCTGTCTGTTAAAGGGCTGCCATCCAGCGAGAATAATAAGACAAGTGACAGAAACAATGAATTGCTGGAGAAAAGAGAAGAGGGAGTTTGCTTCCAACACCGAGGATAGCAGAACATTTATTAAGATGCCTTAGATATCAGCCCAATTCTGAAGAATTCTTACAATTTTAATAGTCCTAAATGGAAGCAGAAGGGACACATATTCCAAAAGCAAGAAACAGAAATGTTTAGTCAGAGACTGAAAGCACTGGCATTTCTCCCGGGAATACGGAAGGATCAGGCCTGTTACATAGGGGCTGCACTATTCCTCAGGAGGATTTGGCAATTTTATGATAACAGCAATAAAATCCTACAGCACTAAGGATTCCAGCTACCTCGTTGTCATGTTATTAGGCCACTGTGAAAATGTCTTGGGAATACATCACAAAAGGTAGCTGGAGTATTGAAAGAGTATATTTGGCAGTAAGGATACAATGAAAAATGTATTGCAAAGAGATACCAAGCCCTGGAAAGGTTTAATGCAAGAAGGAAAGTAGCTAGAAAGTGCAAAGACCTCCGCCTGAACTAGGATGAGGGTGTGTGGATGATACATTGATCCAGGGTGTCATCCATAGCCCTTCAGTCCATCAGTCACGCTGATCACAGTGGTTAAGCTGTGCCAGAGAGGATTTGGGTTGACTGTGCACTAGTGATGAAGTATTTGCACTCTGAGAATATAATTTCCCACTTCTTAGCCCCCCCTCAAGGCCAGGATAATGCATTTTCAAAGGGACTATCTAGAGTTCAGTGTCCAGGCTGAAGTCACAGAAAGAAGCAAAATAACTAGCTCATGAGGGAATCCAACACATCAACAGAGACAAGGTACCTGTCAGGATGCTTAACTGGCTTGACAAAGGAAATGAACGGGGAAAAGACTATCATCATTTTATCCTGGCTCCATAATAAACATGCCTATCACAGCAAAATGATATGTCCAATTTCATAGGGCAAGTAATCACGTGTAACAATTAAAAAATAAGAAAAACAGTAACTATAGGTAGTAAATACTTAGACTATATTATTATCAAATGCTATCCAGCACTCAGTTTCTGTACTAGGTACACTAATAATGTACCAACCCATGACCAGGAATTTTTAATATTCTGGTCAATATGTATTTTCATCATCATTAAAAAATACCAGGTTTAATGGCTACCTTAGATCTGCTCTAGCATCCCGTAGTTCCTGTGATGTTTTACAAATTTCACTTTGATATCAGATATAACAAGTGATCAAATGTTTTTCTAGTGAACCAGAAGGGAAATATGGAAAACAAAAGAAACCATCATTGGCAAATGAAGGTCATCTTTGTGGAGGCAGAAACACCTGCATCCTAGCTCCGCCCTGATTGCTAGCAAGACAGCACGCCATCCTTTGGTGGTACTGTACTGCCACCTAGTGGCGTAGCAGCATGAGTGCATATTATAACAAGAAACCGAAATTTTTTAAATGTATGCAAATTTAATTCAAGTAAAACAGGAAGAATGTAAAATGCTAGAATACTTTCAAGTATTTCCTACTGCAATCAGAAATGAAAATAATTTCTGTGTCAAAAAAACCGATGAGATTGTTTCAAAGGAAAAGATGTGCTTTCCTCAGAAACATGAAATCAATCAAACTTGAAGCAAATTAATAATCAAGGTATGAGTACAAGTGCCACAGACTACTAAGAAAACCCTAGTACTAGGCATGAGAAACCTCCCTGTGTGCTCTTGGTACAGATAAGGGCTTAACTGAAACCTGACTTAAGCCTGTGGTCCTTAAACACTATTTAGGAAGAAAAAAACATGTAATGAGACCTCTAACATTGATGGTACTGATTTTTTAGGTTCTCTGAAGAAATAAATGTGTAAATGTGACTATGTTAAAGAACACGACCCAAAATCTTGAGACATGGCTTGTAATTAAAGAACAAGGTAGTGGGAAGGGGTGAAGCATACCTGGACACAAGGAGAGAAAACATACAAAAAGTTTAAGAAGTCAACAATTTGATTCTTCTGAAAATCTAGTTGATACTAGATTATTTGCTATTACTATCATTATTATTATTGATGATGATGATGATGAACTAGGCCACCTATTAAAGAGGACCAAGAATCAAAGAACTTCTCATAGTCTTTGGTTCATAGTCAGCTAGGAACTGAACCTGGTCCAGAACCATGTGAATGAACTTGGAAGGCCATGTTTTACATGGTTCTCGAGAGCTCACTGGTTACTACAGCCATCTGATATTTGACTAAGAGGCCAAAAGCACACCAGAGGAAAAACAAATTTAAAAAAAAAAAAAAAAAAAAAAAAAAAAAAAAAAAAAAAAGGTTGTGGGAAAATTGGATATCCACATGTAGAATGAATTTGGAGGTAAATAGATTGAACTGTAAATATCATATTGACTGAAGCAACCCAGGCCTTGGAAGACAAATGCCAGATGTTCTTTCTCATCTGTGGTTCCTAGCTCCAAATCTTCAGGTGTCCATATGTAACCTAGAATGATGCAAAAACCAGGAAGGTAAACCAGAATGGCGGGAAGGAACACTTACGTGGGGATGGCAAGGATATGAAGGGTGAAACAGGAAAGGCGGGGAGGGGTCTGATTGAGGAGAGGAGAGGAATGGTACAGGAGGAGGAATAACACTTAAGGATGTCTGGAGAAGCCACAGGAAATCAAATTACTTCATATGTACCTAAAGTTAAATATTACACATACAAGTGTATGTATAAACATATGTGCATAGCTTTAATGAGATTATAATACATAGGATGCTGATGTCCTCACCCCAGCGCCCAGAACTAAAGACTAACAAAAAGCCCTCTATGAGGCATGAGAAACCTCTTTTCTCACTGTTGGTCAGGGAAGTCTAAGAGACTCCTGGAAAAATACAAGCTATTGTTGACCTTGGTTGCCTCCTAGAAGTTGAAGGTCAGTTTCTATCACAGAAGATGCCATGCACTTCTGATATGGGATTCAAGGTAGGACTGACCCCAAAGCCTCCTCTCTGAGGACTAGCTCTCATAACACCATAGTAGGCTATGCAAGCTACCAAGGTGCGGAAGCACTCAACAGTCCTACCCAGTAACGATACCTGTGAACCACAGCAGCAGCCAGCCCACGCAGCAAGATATTCCTAAAGGTTGTTAGTAGCCAACAGCTGTCCATCTGGACTTAAGGCCCTCTCTAGAGGAGGGAAATTATGCAGACTGCTATCAACCTAACCAACTATCCATGGCTGGTGAGGTTATGGATCTTAGTGAAGAACCTACTACTGTTACTTTACTAAGTCAAATTAACTCCTAACTGCATTCTAAATGCATATCCTTATACTCACAGACAAATGCAGCTTCTTCCCGCTTTAAAGAAGCTTCCTTTGAAGCAGAGACCCTTTCAGCAGAGGACAACAGACTGCAGGATGCCCGGCTGCAGCTGATACATCTGCTCTACAATCCTTTACCTAAGGCTCAGAGAACATCACAGAAAAAGGGACCGAAAGATTATAATAGGCAGGAAGTATGCCCTGAGATGGTGTTTCCTAGTAATGACAAGGAAGCTGATGAAGGAAAGGTCAACAATATGGCTGCCTAAACAGTATCTGTAGACATGCTAAAGTGGAAAGCAGAAATCCCAGCGGCCCCACCCTATAGGCAAACAATGACCGCTGAGAAAGAGAGAATTTGTTCTCACCAGGGGTGAGCCTCTTAACAGGTTATACAATACTAAATGGTCAGCCCTGAGAACATGTGTATACAAGCCATGCTAAACAGATTCAACAGGTTGTATTAATATATTTATGCATTTAAATATATATTTATATTTTATATATATATATATATATATATATATCAATAATAATCAAAGAAAAAGAGGCCGTAGTTTGAGAGGAAGTGGGAGGAGAATATGAGAGATGATAAGAGAAAGTACAGGGACAGGGGAAATGATGTAGTTATATTTTAATTTTTAAAAGTTACCAAAACTGGATATTTTCAAAATAAATATGAAGACATAATAATGATGATTTTATTAATAAAATATAAAGCACAGAAAAATAAAGGTATTAACACATAAAAAGATGTGCTATTAAACAGTAACTGAAAACATAAATATTAATTGTAATGATATCAAAAAAACTTTAAAAGCAAAAATTAAAACTAAAAGATATGGTTCTCTTGACAACATCTTAAAAGAGTGAATTCACCGTGATATTACACTAACTCTAACTTTGTATTTTCTTAACTATGCCAACCTCGTTGTTACGTTTTCATGAAAAAACTACAATCTACATGACTTAGAGCTGTGATTCTCATTTGCTCTCTTGTGCTGGGTGTCATCCAGGGCAGTTACAGAGGCCTGGTGAACCCCACTGTCTTCAGCTCTAGTTTACCCTGCTTTAAAGTGACTCTTGCCCCTTCTGCATTATCAGAGTTAAATTATCCCTATCACCAGCCTTTGGGAGTCTTACTTCTCAGATTCAAAACAGTAGGAAGACAGATGGGTATCAATGCCACTTCCACGACCTCAGAATTTAGAGGCAAATGCTGCCCTGTGGCATCATCCAAATCAAGAATTCCAATAGCAGGCTCAACTATAACTACAAAAGAAATTTGGACTTACCTCAGTAAAGGAGGATAAGGAGGGAAACAAAAAGAAAATAAAAAAATTATTCTCTCTCTTGCTCTCTCTCTCTCTCTCTCTCTCTCTCTCTCTCTGTCTCTGTGTGTGTGTGTGTGTGTGTGTGTGTGTGTGTGTGTGTGTGTATTTGCATGTACAAATGTACAAGTCAAAAGACAGGTTGTGGGAGTCAATTCTCTCCTTCTGCCCACCACATGGGGCACAGGGATCAAACTCAAGTCGTCAGGGTTACCAGCAAGCACCTTTACCCATTAAACCATTGTTTCAAACTGCACTGCCCCACGTTGGGCACCAAAAATGTCACAGCCTGAGCTGCCCCACACTTGGGGGCCAAAGTGTCAGGGACCATTCTATCAATGTTGGAACCCACACTGCCAAAAGCCTTGGGGGCTAAGTTGTTAGAGCCTGCACTGCCCCAAGCTGCTCCAGTCCAAGGGCCGGGGTTCAGCAAGAGAGAGAGGACTGACACGAAGAATGGAGACCAGACAGAGTGTGGTTCAGTCCTGTTTATTCTTCAGTCTCTCTTCCTAGTCTAAATCCCAAGTCTTGAGTTCCTAGTCCCTAGTTCCTAGCACCTAATCCTAGTTCCAGTTGCTAGTCTCTTTCTCAGTTCCAAGTTACTTCTTCCTAGTGCAAGTGTCTAATAGTTGTCTGTCTTGAGTCGCAAGTGCCTACTGTCTAATTCCAAGTTCTTCCTCCAACTGCCAAGTGCCTAATACCTAATGTCTAATAATTTGTAGCTTTCTTCTGTCTGCCTCTCACCTTTTATATGTCTCACTTCTAAGCCATGCCTTTAAGTCACGCCCTTAAATCACGCCTTTAAATCTTGTGTCTAAATCTGATCTCTAAGTCAGGCCCTTAAATCACACACCTTTAAGTCTCACACACCCAAGGGAAAATCCTGGGTATCTAAAACAAGATGTTATCAGAGTGTGCTCAGCTGTTGTAGGCTATTGTAATCAAGTCTCTTGTCAGGGTATATGGCTCAAGATGGCTGCAAGGATGATAGCCGCCTTCTGTCATCTCCCCACAAACCATCTCACCTGAGAAATTATTCCTGATTTCTATCTTGCCAGAAGGCTATCACTCCATGATAAATACTTGGAAACTACAATTTAGGAAATTACACCTAACCAAATTCACTTAAATCAAGGTCTACAGAAACATTTTAAGTGTTTGTAACCTGCTAGGTTACTGTTGACTTCTGTTCTCAGGGATCCAACTAAAACCAAACACTGTCCTTGATGTTTCTCACCAAAACTTTGTTTTCATCTGCTTTCAACTCCTGGGGCCTTGGTTAGTCATCATCCTCTAAGAACCACATTAAAAATAAAACTCCAAATAAATAACAAGCACTCCCATGTCACACTGTTTTACTTCCTCCTGCAAATGGACTTGACGGTCTCTGGAGAACCAGGCAATCCACTGCCTCTTGAAGACAGACCTGAACATGAGGCAGAGAGGAAATGGGGCCAGGGCTGGCAAATGACTAAATGAATCCCTGAAGTGCCTGAGCATCAGAGCCTTGACATTTTGAGGTCAGTTTTCTCTGGCTCCATCGAGAGGTTGTCCTTGCCAGATGCTCTGTGTTCACACCATCATAACCTCAGCAAGTTCACAATCAATGGAAGAAGTCTTCCTTGACTTATGAAAGTACCTCTGTGCTGTCAGATCCATACTTTCTCGAGCAGCAGTCTCCAATCAGTTCTGACCTCAAAATGAACCTTTCTTCATGCCAAACCCAGGCAGAGCTGCACTCCAACAACACCATCTGCTGCAGCTGGCTGCCACAATTTAAGCCAGCTGCCGCACAGCAGACAAAAGCCAGTCTTCCCACACAGCACTTTGCCTTCAAATTCCAGGCTCCCTGATTCTACTCATTTGGTCCCACAGAGAATAGCATTACTAGGAAAAGAAAGTGAGATTTGGATTGCATTAGGCTGATGCTAAATTCAAAACCTGCTCCTTCATACCCACCTCCCCTGTGCATTTTCCCACTAAAAGAAACATAGGTAAGGGACAATCATCATTTGGAAAAATCACCACCTTATTAACAGCCAAACCAGCAACCAAGGAACCTCAGCGCTAAGGTTGGACAGGAACTGGATTAAAAAGCCTAGCTTAGTCCCTAATGAAACATCTCATGTCCTCACCCTAAAGTGGCCATATGACTAGAGGAAACTCTAGCATGATGTAGCAACCCAGTCAAACACCTGCAAGGTGAAAAGGCAAAGAGGTTTGGTCTAGACAGAGTAACATTAATTCAAGGGGTATGAGACAGGGGGAGTTTATTGCCTGCTTTGTTCTACAGGGCAGATGTGGGTAAAAACTGGCTGGGGAAGCCAGGGTTCCTCCCGCCACGCTGTGTGTAGTTTCTCCAGCTGGAGGTTAGGCCTGGCTGCTCACTAACTAAAGGCCTCTCCACAGTTCCTCACAGCACAGTCACAACACACGAGGAAGTCCTTGGGTTTCCAAAACCGGTTTATTGGCATGGTGGATGGTGGATGGATCTGGATGCACACCCCATAAAACCCAGGGTGGACCTGAGTTAAATAGGGAGGGGAAGGGGGGGAGGGACTGGGGAGGAATGCTTAATTGACTCCACCCTCTGGCCTTCAGGTACCTTATTAATATGTAAATCTCTCTAGGGCCTGGGGCCTGTATCACACCCTCCACCTGTGTACATGACTGAAGGGTGAAGGTGGAATGGAGATTAGACCTCCTGTTAGGCCAGACAGGCAGAGACTCTGAATGTGCCTAACACATGGACATAGCAAGAACAAAACAGGACACACAGGGGCTGGAGAAATGGCTCAGAGGTTAAGAGCACTGACTCTCCTTCCTGAGGTCCTGTGTTCAATTCCCAACAACCACATGGTGGCTCACAACCATCTGTAATGGAATCTAATGCCCTTTTCTGGTGTATCTGAAGATACCTACAGCATACTCATATACATAAAATTAATAAAATAAAACACAGGACACACACACTTATGAAGCAACACTTACAGTTCAGTCCCTACTGTTTTAGTTTAGGCTACAAAAGCAAAGTATTATGTCAGGAATGAGGCATAGAAATAAAAAAAAATCTGTTTCTCACATGTTGGTGGCTGCTGATGCAGAGAGGTCAAGATTAAGGAGCTCATATGATCAAGTTCTGGAAAGGTCAGAATCAGAGACAAGTCTTCCTCTACACTGCAGACCTCTTCCTCATGATTAAGTCACCTGCCCAAACCCCAAGTTTCCTAATTCATCACAATGGGAGCTATGATTTTAGCCTAAGAAGTTTGAGGGAAATACAAACAGTTCAAAATATCTCCCTGTCTACTGGGAACAGCCATAGCCCAGTAAAAGGTCAACCTCTCAATCCTTGGTTAGGGGATACTAGAAAAAGGACAACAGTGGGTTAAAAATGTTTTCATAAGTAACAGATGTGCAGCTTGGTCTTCCTGTGGACCCCTAACCCCTAAGGAGCAGTGACTGTCTCTGACTCTGTTGCCTGCCTTTGGATCCCTGTCCCTACCTGGGCTACCCTATCTAGCCTCAATAGAAGATGCACCTAGTTCTATGGCAACCAAGGGGGGTTGATATCCATAGAGAACTCCCCTTCTCTGAGGAGAAATGGTGGGGGATGGGAGTAGGAGAAGGAAGAGGGAGGGACTAGGAAGAGAAAAGGAAGAGGCAAGCTTCAATTAGGATGTAAAGTAAATAAATTAATTTCTGAAAAATGTTTACAAAGATTCGTACTTACATAAATATACACTCGAGCATACATGTACTAGACAGTTACCTAGGCGTGGGCACAGGACAAACCTTAATCTTTAGATAATCTAAGATTGAACAGTTGGACAGAGCCAAGACCAAAGCCAGATCTGTCAATGAAAATAGAGCCTGGAAATAAAGCAGGATGAGCCAAGTGTAGGCTTTAATTTTGTTCTCTAGTCTCTGAACTACCTTACCCTAGCCCAAAACTCTGTGGTGAATTACTATATGAAGTAAAAAGCATCATGATTCAGAAAATGCAGAACACAAAGCATAGTAATCCAGATCTAACAAACAAAAGACTCACCAGATAATACAAAATCTCAGTTGTTATTACTGGGTAACCAGAAACGGGATTACATGACTAGTGTGTCCCATCATGTGCAAATACTCCATAAAATTTCACCAAAATATAGGATTTTAGCTTAAGCCTCTATTGAAATAATTATTCCTAATTAACAAACTTCCATATAATAAGTTGATAAGTAGCTGAAAACTCAGAAATTACTACCTCAAAGTTTCATTTGTTTATGAATCAAATGTTCTTACTAAGGGTCATTGACAGATTGCAGTCAAGTCATTAGGGCTGTAATCATGTCAAGACTTCCCTGAGAAAAGATGGACTTCCAAGTTCCTTCACATGGTTCTTGACCAAGTTCAGTTCCTGGCTGTCTATTGACCAAAGGCTGTGCAGGGATCTCTGCTATTCAGTCCTCCCTAACACTTCATTAAAAGAAGCTGGCAAGAGAACTCAGTGGACACAGGTGCTTGCCAACAAACCTGACCACCTGAACACGGTCCATGGGACCCATAAGATGAAGGAAAGAACTGATTCCTCTAAGATGTCTTCTGACCTACATGTCACTCACCCTGTGGCACACACACACAGATAAAAAACACACAACAGCAACAAACCAAACCAGCCAAAGGACAAAAGAAAAAGTGACAGTAAAAGTCAGTCTTCTATAACCCATTCTTGGAAGTGATATTCCAGAACTATCACCAGATGGGTGAAACTTGTAGGAGCTGTCTGTTTTAATCACCTCAGAAAACTTTGTTTCCAGTGGACAAATGCCCTTGTCTATCCTATGTGATTGATGGAATTGTTAATCAGAAACCCTGTTTGATGTTGAAGAAATCACATGGCTGTCCTTTTCACAATTAGTCCAATGGTGGATACAGAAGACAGGCGGTGCCAGAGTGCACTGATGCTCTTTGATGTAAGAAGACTGAGAGGGCAGAGGTCTGGTCTCTTTCACTTTGAAACATGAACAACAAAATGAGAGTTTATCGTTATCAGGAGTCACCTTCTCTACCACAGAAAAGGATTCTATGGGAGAATAGAGGGAGGGAGAGGGAGAGGGGAGGGGGAGGGGGAGGGGGAGGGGGAGGGGGAGGGGGAGGGGGAGGGAGAGGGAGAGGGAGAGGGAGAGGGAGAGGGAGAGGGAGAGGGAGAGGGAGAGGGAGAGGGAGAGGGAGAGGGAGAGGGAGAGGGAGAGGGAGAGGGAGAGGGAGAGGGAGAGGGAGGAAAGGTGCATGATGTCACTTAACATCTCTGTAGAGGATCCTGGAGAACTTTTTTTTGGCTTTACTTTAGTCCCGTAAATTCCATTTTGCCCCTGCTCGGTTTCTAACTTTTTCTTTGAACCCAGAGTCCTAATATAAGTCCTAATATAAATATATTTCTGAGTGACTCTCCAACTGTGAAATTCAGTAGCTACTAAACAGGTTTTATGAAAATACAGATGCCTAGGTTGTATCCAATCATAAAGCTTCAGAAATCTGTAGCAGGACAGTTCCTCATATATAATATATATTATTTTGTTTTGCCAGGCCCTTGTTATATAGACCAGAGTGGGATCACCGGCCTACATATCTAGCGTCTGTGTTATTTTGATTATCCTGAACTATTCTGGAGCCCGGTGAATGTAGTCAGCTAGTGACGTATCTCACTTCACGTCTCTAACACTGGGATAGGAGGCCTGGATCTTCCTGTCTAGAATGCTGCAAAAGCAGGAAATACCCGTTTGCTAGTCAGCTCTATTTCCTACGACATAAAAATCAGTGAACTATTTGTAAGTGTTTATATAACATCTGTTGATTTGGTTATTTTAATTAATGATTAGATATCATTGGCTAGAGGAACATCGTAATCACAAATGTGGTCATAAATATTTGTTTAATGTGCCCATAAAACTAGCATAAGGAACACAGTAATTAAAATGGCCATCTAATGAATTTTTTTTATATTAAAAGGCAAAAACAGAGTTAAGCTGTAGTTGTCACACCTGCATCTGAACAAACTGGTAAGTTAATTTTCTACTCTAACATTTTGATAAGCATAATGATAAAGCCTATTTTTAAAACAACAGCATTAGGCTGGGTTTCAGGTTGATAAAACCTCTGGCTGAGAGACCTCTAGGGAGACATGGCTGGCCATGTCACCATGTCTCTTTACACTTAGAGACAGTCATTTGACTCCTGGTGTTTGTCAGCATGGTACAGAAAGCTTAGGTTAAGCCAGCTCATTTTCACAGGATAATTTATATTCCGTGCCAAGGGAAGGGACTGGAAACAAAGCTCTTCAATCTCTAAGACCTGAATTTTTATTGGAATCATTATATACGTGCTGCTTTGTTAATCACTTCCTGAGAGGAGTCAGCTTTCAGGCTTCTAACACTAGTGATCAGATGCCATTGCTGCCAATCAGGGTATAGAATCCGAAGCCAATTGCTCCACAAGGACCATGTGCTAAGAAAATAATTTCCATTATTTTTCTCTCTCTACCTTTCCTAGAATGGAATGGAAAATTTCAAAATCCGTTCATGTCCTTGAGAAATTATGTCAAGGGCTCTCATCAAGGGAGGAATTGATGAGAAATCAGTGGTGTGGTGACTTTTAACATCCTCTTGAGTCCAAAGTAAGGATGGTTAATTTTAAGATGATAAATGTGGTTGACAACAATTAATTTAATCAGCATAAGCAACTGAGAGGATTTGAATTATTCTCATCACAGAGAAATGATGTATGTCTGAAAAGATAGGCCAGTCACCCTGATTTGGTCATTACACATCATCTACATGTATTAAAATGTCACGTTACATCCCATAAATATGTGTAAGTGTCATGTGCTAACTAAAAATAAACAGAGATCATGAGGTTTCTGCCCTCAAGAAGGGGTTAAATGCAGGGAGCCTACATAACACTGACCTAGGCCATGTTACAGTCGTGTAACTTTGTCTTCTTGTGGGAATCTTAACAATGTGGGTAGGGGCTGTCTGACTCTTTTGCCAGCAAGAGGGACCCTTTTTCTCCTATTGGGTTGCTTTGTCCAGCCTTAATACAAGGAGGTGTGCCTAATCTTACTGCAACTTGATATGCCATGTTTGCTTAATATCCATGGGAGGCCTGATCTTTTCTGAAGAGAAATGGAGGAGAAGTGGATGGGTAGGGTGGGATTGAGGACTGGGAGGAGAGGAGGGAGGGAAACTGTGATTGGCATGTAAAAAAAAATGATAAAAAAAACATGTTAAGGAAGGGGTTAAATGCAGTTCCCACAAGAACAAATGGCCACTTCAAAAGTGAGATGTTACTGTGAGCTTGGCTCCACCCCTCACACACTTGCATGGGCTCCTCTTGTCTCTCTTGTTTTCTCTCTTTCTCTTTCCTTTCTTTCTCTCTGTCTGTGTCTGTATGTGGGAAGCGGCTCCACTCTCACCATTACAAAGTGGCACTTGGCATAGGCATTGCTTGAGAGAAAAGACAACTCCAAATATGGAGTTGTATGTGCTGAGAGGTGTGGTTACCCGATCACCCCACCTCACATCATTGAGAGTGGCCAATTAGCAGTGACTTCGTGGCAGCTGCTGATAGGATCAAGGCAATGCTTATTATTATTATTGTGGAGCTGGGGAGGAGAGGGAGAAAAGAAGGGGAGGAGAAGAGAGAGAGAAGAAGCTCGCTGTACAGGGATAGCTGAATAAACGGCTTGAAGAAGAACACAGTTGCCGTTGCCTTATTCCGCTGGTCGGACGTGGGTAGCAACATCTGTATCTCTCTGTCTCTGTCTACACACACACACATACACATACCTTTAATCCTCTTACTCTGTTTTTGATGAAGCCTGAAGCCCTCACCAGATATAATGGCTGACCTTTAACTTCCCTTCCTCTAGATTTTGAGCTAAACAAACATTTTCAATAGATATTTTTGAATTTTTAAATGATGACTTTTTAGAATGTGTATTTATTCCTTTAATCATTTATTTTAGTGCATCAGCATTTTGCTGGTTTGTATGTCTCTGTGCTACATGCATGTTTGGTGCCCACAGAGATCAGAAAAACCCATCAGAGCCTATGGAACTGGAATTACAGTTGTAAGCTACCATGTGGATGCTGGGAATTAAACTTGGATCCTTTGAAAGAACAAAAAGTGCTTTTAACCTCAGGGACGTATCTCTAGACCCTCAATACACATTTTAAAAAATAGACTGCTGACTGACACATATTCCCTGGAATACTGAACCATTCATTCATTGATTTGCTTTAAAAAGAAAGAATTAATGGATGGAATGGGCAAGAAGAGAATCTCTCCCCATGTTCAGCCAATTTTTAAAAAAAAAAAAAAAAAAAAAGCAGACTCATAAAGCAGTCGTGCACTTCATCCAATTATTGTCCATTAAAATATGTATGAGGCCCAGTAAAATTGTGTTTGACAGACACTGTAGTACACAGAGAAGTGCCTTAGCCAAAAGGTTAATTTGATGAGCTATCTGAAAATCCATTCACAAGTAGCATCCTAGTCGGTTCAAAGATCATTATGTCACCAAAAAAAAAAAAAAAAAAAAAAAAAATCAACAACAAAACTGTTGAAATGAAGGTGATCACCAAGGGAATCTGCCGCAAGAAAGGTAAGTCATGATAATAAAAATGGGGCAAGAAATAAGTCAGCCTGAACTCAACTCTCTTTTTTATTTTGCTGTTTGTAGGAAGCCAGAATTGGACTGGGGAGCTGGACCTGGTGCAGCAGCAATTGCAAATCCGGATCTTGAGCCTTGATGGAGTGCGGATGGACCCTGTTACCCTTGGCGATTTTACTTCTTAAATTTCTTCTGCCTTTTCCTTCTTTCTTAAATGGGTGGGAATAGGCCTGCTTGGTGCTGCCCTATGTTATAGATTAGTGTTCATGTATGGTTGGTCTGTAAGCTCAGAGCCCAGCAAAAACGTGACAAGGCCGCTAACGCCCAAGCACTCCCAGCCTTGGAGCAAGCATCTCCCCCTGAAATTTGGCTATCTAGGCTAAGAAAGTAGCCGATGACTGAGACCCTCAGTCGATGCACCCCAAGGGTTCAGCCTATTGCACTGGGTCGATTAGAGGTCTAAGTCCAGCCAGCCCTTGCTTAAATAGCTGTGGTACCTAAATAGTAGGTTGACAGCCCTTGCACTCCTGGGAGCTATACTCCATTGCACAGGGACGGGTGTCAATTCCTCTTTACTTCCCCTTAGCCCTTGCACCCAGAGGACTTGTTTCCATTGCACCTGGAAGGGTAAGGGAGAATCTTTGGGCTATAAGCTCTTGATCGCTTATTCCCCCAAGATGGAGTTTGCTTGATCGGGCTTGAGTTCGAATCTTGATTGGTACTGCGTTTAATAGGCAAAAGGCTGTTTCATATTAATAATTTAAACAGGGAGAGATGTAGGAAGCCGTGGTCAGTGGTTTTCCAAGATGGCGCTGACATCGTGTCTTCCCAGTAGTAAACAAGTAACTGTGCAGCTGCAAAGGCGGAAAGCCCTCCAAAGTCACTGGCCAATCCCGAGGCGTAATATTGGGTGGTGAGCAAACAGCCAATCAGAAGTGAATACGTCACTCTAGGGTGTATTTAAGCGGGGCCTCTTCCTGTCTTCACCCCTTCCGCGTCTTCCACGTTTGCTGATACAGAGTAAAGCCTCATTTGCAGTAACTACCCGAATTCTGCCTCTAGTGTTTCTCTCCCATGGGCGAGGGGGGACACGGGAGGTGTGCGCAACAGCTGTTTACTGCTCACATGTGTTAATTGTCTGCTTTTGCTTCATTCCTTAAATGCTATTTTTCATGTTCAAAATAAAAAGAAACATATTTATCTGAAATTAGAATCTAAAATACAACCAAAGGTTGATGACGATTTGTCAGAGCCAGATTGTGCTGACCTAGAGGAGGAGGCAGCCGAATATTATGACCCTGAATGGCCCTCTTCCCGAAGACCCCCTCCCTATGTGCCTCCTCCTCCAAATGCTCCCGCAATGGAGATGGTGATTATAGATCCCAGAAGGGAGTTACAGGAAAAAATATCTGTTCTTAAACAATAAATAGAGTTGGAAAAAGAGTATCAGGACTTAATTAATCAGCTACAAAAATTAAAGACAGGGAAGATGTCTCAAGAGGTAAACTGCAAAGTCCCCCAGCTCCTTGTGTTCCTCAACCAGGAGTCCAAAGACAGTCTCTGTCGACTAGCTTAAGATCAGCCACAGATCATCCAGAGAAGGGAGACGCTGAGGCTTTCCCTGTATCAGAGACCAGAGACAATCAAGGGGTTGTTTGGAGACATCACACGGGTTTAATTTTCAAATTATTAAGGAATTTTAAAAATGCAGTATCACAATACGGTGCCACTGCTCACTTTACTCTTGCAATTTTAGAGTTTGATGCAGAGGAGTGGCTAACTCCTGGCAATTGGAATACTTTAGTGAGAGCAGTTCTTAGGGGTGTCAACTTTATCTTATTTGGAAATCAGAGTATCATGAGAATTGTAAAGAAACAACTGGGAGAAACATTCAGGCAGGCAATGGTTGGTCCTTTGATGCTTTAGTAGGAGAAGGGCAATTTGCTTCTAGTGATAACCAGATGCACTATGACCCAGGCTTATTTGCTCAAATTCAAAACACAGCCACAAAGGCTTGGCGCAAACTCCCGGCAAAGGGAGACCCTGGTGCATCCTTAACAGCAGTCAGACAAGGACCTGATGAACAATTTTCTGATTTTGTTCATTGATTAATGGCAGCAGCAGGAAAGTTTTTTGGTAATGCAGAGGCAGGAGTAGATTATGTGAAACAACTTGCATATGAAAATGCCAATCCTGCCATTAGACCCTACAGGAAAAAGACAGACCTTACGGGGTATATCAGGGCTTAGCTATGGTGGCTGCCATGCAAGGACAATCAGTAAGAGATATTTTTGGCTAGTAGAAACCAAAAGGCCTGTTTTAAATGTGGCAAGCCTAGACACTTTGCAAGAGATTTTGAGGCAGAAAATGAGTTAACCCAGAGACAGACCAGAAAACAGCCTGGGTGCTGCTCATTTGTGAGCACTGGTGTATTTAGAGATTGGTAGAGGCAGGGAGGCATTGTCTTAGGCCACAGAAATATATGATCTTACAAACCCCAAGGCACAAAGGACCTCCCTAAAGGAGTTCTTATTAAAATCCAGGATGGGGGTGGCATTTGTGAGTCAGGCAACTTGGATGGCATAAACTGTAAAGTGTGGCCAGGCAATGGTGGCACATGCCTTTAATCCCAGCACTTGGGAGGCAGAGGCAGGGGGATTTCTGAGTTTGAGGCCAGCCTGGTCTACAGAGTATGTTCCAGGACAGCCAGGGCTACACAGAGAAACCCTGTCTTGAAAAACAAAAACAAATTAAAAAAAAAAGATTTAAGTGTAAAGTGTGGTTTTCTGGGGATCTGTGTGTGGCCAGTAAGGTACCCTGGTAACAGCTTTGGGAACATACTTCTAGGCTTGGATTTGTAGTGTTACTCTCTGCTGCAAAGCTAGAATCCACCAGAAGGAAGATCTTTGAGTCGCTTTGATCATGTTTGATGAGCCTCTGAAAGTACAAAATACCTTTTTTAGGAACGACCAGGAGCAGAGAAAACTCTGTATGGAGAAACCATTATCCTTGGTAGATTCCTGTGGGCAGGGAGTGTATTGGTCTGCAGATAGGCCTTCTCCAGCAAAAGTCTGGGCTGAGTAGGGTGCAAGCAGAAAGGAGGAGCAGGAGCAAGGAACAAGGAAGGGGGAAAGATCACAAGAGAATACTGTTGAGTCTTTAAGTGTGATTCCTGCTGGAAGACTGGCAAGCTTAAGGCTTCCTGAAAGGAAATAGACCTGCAGCAGGTGTTAGGCAAACTACCCACCCAGGCACCCGAGGCCTTTCATTACATAGGCAAGCAGGGGAATTTGGCAATTGAGTCCCAAGTTAGATGTGTGACTAAGGGACACATAACCTTACACAGGACATAGGCCTATCTGCAGACCAATACACTCCCTGCCCACAGGAATCTACCAAGGATAGTGTTTTCTCCATACAGAGTTTTCTCTGCTCCTGGTCATTCCTAACCTTGTGGGTTTCTACTGAGCCTGTGTGCCCTTGTAAATAGCCTCCACTAGCACCCAGACTTTATGCTGCTGCTGGCTGCACATAATCCCTTGCCAGGGTGGAAGTACATAACCGGCAGGGGTAGTGAGATTTATCAAACCGCACGCTCGAGGTTCCCTAAACCAGTAAGTGAAAAGCTTAGAGACTCTACCAGGGTCAGGGGCAAGCTTGATATCATCACAAGTTGTTCCAATTACCTATAGATTGCTTTCTAAAGAGCAGTTATAGATCTTCAGTGGGCACACGGGAGTATTCTGTTGGCTCTCTTAGCTCTGGAGTCCATGAAACAGACTTACCTGGGTTAAGATAAAGCCAGCTGTCTATCCCAATCACCTTTCCTGTCATTGGCGCAGCCAGGATGACAATATGGGGCCCTTTCATTTTAGAAGAAGTTGCTCTGACAGAGAGCCTTCTTTCCACATTTTTATTAGTACCTTTTCCTAGGTTTTGATCTTAAGATCTGAGGCCAGGAAACCCTGGATAGCAAATTCTCACTGCCCACTCCCTGAAATTGTTTCTAATTAGTAAGATATTTTAGCATCTATTCAGTCTCGGTGATGGCTATTAAGTCTTAATATGAACACATTCTCCTATAAAGCACTGCAGAAAGGGCTATTCTAATTTGTGCTCTTGGAGTGTTCCATATCCTGAAGGTGATGGGGGATCTGGGTGTCTATTTGTTCTATAGCCTCTGGCAAGACTTGGATGAGCTTTAAGGTTTTAGCTCTTCCGACTTTTTGAGAGGACTGAGACCTACAGGAAGGACGTAAGTAATATTTAATGCCTAATGCCACTTTTAGGGTCATTTGTGAAGTAAAGGAGGAGTTTGTTGTCACTTTGTAGCAACTGAGGCAATCCAGAGACAATGACAATTTATTTCAGAAAACAATCTTTGCTGCTTCTGAAGCTCTTTCGGTTCGGTGAGGGATGTCGCTACGCACCCTGTGAACACTTCTTTTAGTAGCGATAGGAGCTTCAACCCTCTGCAGACTGAGATGGGAGAGGGAAATCAGTCATTGTGGAGTTCTTAAAGACTCTGAGGACTTTTTAAAGTTGAACTGTATTTTATACTAGGAGATAAACTTGAGACAAGCATTGGGAGGTTACGACATAAAGCCACGTGTTTGTGTGTGTTTGTGTGTCAGGTTGAAAGGGTGGTGAATTGTGACAGTTTTAATTATCAACTTGATACAACCTAGAATCATGGGGGAAGAGATTCTCAATAAGTGACTAAATCAGATTGGTTTATGGTCATGTCTACTGGTGACTGTTTTGATTGCATTAATTAATGTGGAAAAACAGAGTCCGAAAGTCAGCAGCACCATTCCCTGTTTGGGGGCAGGAGCTGTATAAGAGAAAGTAAGCATGCGTGCATTCACTCTGTGTCTGTTGACTGTGGATGTGCCGTGGTGCCCATCTCAAGCTTCTGCTGCTACCGGGACTTCCCCACACTGATGCACTGTAACCAGGAACTGTGAATTCAAATAAACCTCTCTTCCCCTAAATTGCTTTGTCAGGATATTTTATCACAGCCACAGAATCAAAAGTAGGGCAGGAACCAAGGCTATTTTGAGCAGCAATTGCCTCTTAGAACTGTAAAGCAGTACTGACGAAAAGCTACACGCTAGCAGAGTGGGAACCACACAGTTTTACATAACAGATGTTGAATAATTCAGAAAGACAAATGGATCCTGACCCAGAAGCATCTGCTTGGCACGCAGGAATAGCCAACTGGAAGAATGAAGCTACTTGCTTTAACTATTGTTCTGACACCACTAACTAATCTTCTCTGGTTTAAAAGCAAGAATGTATGCATAGTTACAGTCATCTCTGGGAGTCATAAATAGACTACAAACAGTTTCAGAATTATGTTGTGATGACCAAACCTCGGGAAAAGAAGACAGGTAAAACACATTTCAACCTATGTAGGCAGCCACACTCTGCTGATGGTTTTGTTCTCAGAAACAGCCAGGAGAAATCATTAAAATAGTGCATATGCTTCAGCTCAAAAATAAAAATTTAATTAGTCAGACAAATAAACATTGTGATACAGTAAATTCTTCTCCATAAGAAAGACAAAATTTGACGAAGCAGAAGTGGCTAGGTAGCTCATCTTCCATCTGGATCTTAGGAGACATGGTAGAGATTAAACATGAAATGCATGTATGTGCTCACAGAGAGAATGTTTTGTGGCTTTACAGCTTTGAGGGAAGGGAGCTAATTATTCTGGTAGCTATTTCCTTGGAACATTCTTTTCAGTAAGAGCGACGGCTGGTGAGATCCAGACAGCTTACAAAACTTACTAAGTTCAAGAAACTCTTGAAAGTTCCAAAGTTCACGAAGCGGCTCGCCAAGGTTATATAAAGTAGTAGCAGTTGCTAGAGAGCGGAGACACCAGCAGGCAGAGCTTCGTGTAGGGAACTCCACGGATACAGCTTTTGTGACCCACCTCCCACACTGGAGTGCTCTTCTCAGTGATGCAGCTGCCTGAGTCAATCCACACCCGCGCTTCTGAAAGAAACCCCCAGTAAATCCACTAACTTACTAAGTTAGGCTTGGGTGGAAATGTGACTTTTGTTTGTGTTGATAACCTATCTGGGTTGGGCAGATATCTGTCTTCCCGGGAAGTTATGCAACAGGACATATGAAAAGACCAGACACATTTGTGATGTTATATTCAACCCCTTGAATTAGACCTTCAGACCAGCCAAAGAGTCGAAAGAGTTGTGAGATTTGAAGGATGTAAAAGCTCTCAACCAGTCACAGAGTCATGGCCCTGTATTTGCTACATCATTCAGATAGCACAATATCAGTCTAATTAGTGTTCTCGTCTAAGGCTTGAGGCTGGGGCAATTGAAAGCTGCCACTTAGTAAAATGGTCCTCATGTCAAAAGGGGTGGGAGAGACAAGAGCCATGCTAATGTGTGTTTTAATTTAAAGCAGGCACACTAAGAAAAATTATAGAGGACTATAAATGATTGATATTGTTCCACTTTAAAAAGAACCTCAGTATGAGTTTTCATATCAAGCAAATAAAGGCCTCTTGGTGAGTTGGCTGTTATTATTACTATTATTCATTGCTGATTTCTGATTTTTTTATTTTGATAAAACTTTTCATGGCCTCGTCATGCAAGAATTTAGGGTGCCAGGCATGAATATGTCACTGAAGGTCAAACTGGGACAGGGCATCCAAGTTCATTGTCTCATACCAATGAAGATGAAAGACATAGACATTCCTGGGCGTATGCAGAGTGAAGGAAGCTTTATTAAGGAGAATTAGAGAAAAGTGAGAAGCGGAGGGAAAGCAAGAACTAAAAATTAGTAGAGGCTCCAAATAGGAGGGTGGCTTTTAATGCAGAAAACCCCACCAATCTCCCTTTTCTGTGGTTCTTATAATGATTAAGGCAGAAACTACATAAAGGCTAAGGTTGCTGGTATGAGACTGATTAGCTCTCTGGGATATCATGGGGTAAGCCCAGATCTCTGGGATATCATGGGGTAAGCCCAGATCTCTGGGATATCATGGGGTAAGCCCATGGAGGACCCACATGCTCTTTATGTGTTCTCTTGGCCCAGGCAGGAAGATCGCATGCTATTCATGTGCTGCATACCCAGTTAGGGGAGGCTGAAGCCTCTCAGTCCACTTCTGATGTGTGTTTTATTAGCTACTGTTCTTGACAGTCTGCTCTCGCCAGAAAGCGGTGGCCAGCGTGGTGTGGCCACTGTGAACTTTGGAAGTGTCTTGCTGTTAATTAGACTACATCCCCCTTGTTTCCACATTCACCTGACCACCATGGAACTTTCCCTTGGCCCCACAGAGTTAACCCTATCACAACCAACGAGATGTTGCTGCAGTTTTGGTTTTCTCATATTTAGTTCCCTGTGAAGTGCTCTCTGGCGATCTCCTAAGTGGAAGCTTCTTGTTACATTTACAGTTTAGCCTGCTGCACTTGGTTATATACATCAGAAGCAAGAGTATATAAAAGGACAATCAATAGCAACGTATAGATACTGTTAGAGGTACTGTATTGTCCTGGGCTTTGGGAGGTGCACAGGGGCAGACAGGTTGGCAGCCTGGGGATACTAGCCCAGAGCCTGTCTTTCTCTTCTTGTCTGTCTCGCTTAGCGTTTTCATACCCAACTCTAAGCCTTCATATTCATGCTCCAGATTTTGTCATCTTAACCTCTAGTCTCCCTTTAGCCCTAAAGTCCATCCTTAACATAACACATGTGAGGTGCACGAAGTTTTAACCATGAGTCCTTTTTTTTTTTCTCCAACTTTACTGAAGACAGAGAGCTGGTTCCTCTATCACTACTTTCTAGATTCTGACCTGCCTACACTTTAACATGTAACAATTCACATAATTGTCCCAACCACCCCTTGGAAAAATTCTAAAAGCACCAAATACTTGTGAGCATGCAGAGTAAGCAGAACCTTTGTGATGGGAATGCACAGTCTCACATCCACTTTAGAGGGTAACGTAGTGATTTTTTAAAAAAATTAAACATGCATCTACCATTTGATTCAGTCCTAGTACTTCAGACATCCACAGATGAGCCAAGGCAATGTATGTATGTACATACTTTCTTCCACAAAAATCTTCATTGTAGCTCTCTTGAAAAGAGGTTAAGACTAGATGCACTCTGATTGTCCATGAACTGGTGACTAGAAAAGAAACTTCAGCTCATGCACCCAGTGAAATACACCTAGCAATAAAAAAAGAAACTTCTGTCCAAAGAGCATAGATGAATACCCAGTTACACTGCATGAAAGAAAGCAAACAAAAGGGTGCCAACCGTGACTACTTATATAACACTTGAGAAGATGGAGATGAATATATTCTAGGAGAGAACAATGGTTGCTTCGGTATGGGGGCAGGAAGGAAGAAACTAGAAAGGGTATTTGGAAATGAAGGACATGTTCATCTGTGGCTTCACACGGATACACATATGTCAAAACTTGCCCAATGCTGCACCTTAAACATAGTTCATATGTCAGTTACACCTCAATAACGCTACATACTTTAATGATATATCTTGCTGCTCTTCTCCAGCCATCACCATCTGCCCTTAAGAAAACAATGAACTACTTACTGTAAAATGAATTTGATGTCTTGGAAAGGTTGCGAATTAAAGATATAATCAACATTTACAAATATTCTAAGGATGTTCTTTTACCAAGGTAAGGTAACACCACGTGAACCTTTTCAACACAATAATTTGTCTAACCCACCATGGTATCAATAATTCTCATCTGTAAGATGCAGCAAGAAGCTACAAAAGCCAGAAAATTTAAAAGAATAGCTTTGTGGGAATTACTAGTTATGATTTTTTGGACAGAGCAATGCTTTTCCTCTCTCTGCTTAGATAACTGCGTTTCTTATCTGCACTCAAGCTTCTTTGCCAGCCTGCATACCTCCATCTAGAGAGATTCATGCATAAGGTCCTTGTACTACCTTGCATAACCATTATATTGTTCAAAAAGGTATAATTCTAGAAGGCATCCACCTTTCTTAAGACCAGCCTATAAAAACTCCCATCCGGTCTGGCATTCAGCTCTTCATATCTGCCGTCCTGTATTCTAGAGTCTGGACCCCTTTACAGTCTTTATTCAAAGACTGGGTGAAATAATCTCATCATCTCCAGCTCTGATTAGAGTAGGCGTAACGTTTCTGAGGAGTACCCTCCAGGTACAGAGTCACACAGGGCTTTAACTCTTCGAAGATTAAAAAAGCTACTAACGAAAATGAATTGTGGGTAAAATCGCAAACTCTAGAATGAAAACACCTTCCACTTGAGCATCTGTCTCTCAGCTGCTGTGTGGAAACATCTCTAATATTTGAGCACTACAATGGGGCTTAAGCTATCTACGTATTAATAGTATTCGCTTCCATTGTAAAATACTGCTATGGCTAATCTTATCCGAACAGTATTTAAGATGCCAATTCACCTTTTTTTCCACATACGTACATCTATTTCAAATACATATGTAAATGATTGTCCCCTATAGTCATAATATGCTGAGAAAAAAAAAAGCTTTCTCTTTCGGAGTTAAGGATTCCAAAGACCTAGAATCAAATTAAAATCAAGACCGGTTCAAAATTGGTACTAACTTCAAAAGGCCGAGCAGCTCCAGCCCAGACAGCTGCGCCTCAGGGAAAACCCAGCCCATTTCCGGCTGCCCCACCCACCTTGTCACGCTGGAACCCGCCCCTCTCCGCCAGGACCCGCCCCCCTACACCCGATCCCGGCTCCGATTGGGCAAATCTGAAGGCTGTACACACACACCCGACACGCGCACGCTGGGCGGGGCCTTCGCGCCTGCGCAGCCTCGCGGCCCGCGGCTGGCCTGGCCGGGCTGGGGGGAGGGGGCGGCCCGCGGAATCCTGCTCCGTAACAAGCGACGCGCCGCGCCCCGCGGTCCCGGCTGCGTGAGCCGCTCGGGTGGGGCTGGGCGCTGCGGCTGCGGTGGCTCCCGCCGCGGCGGGCGCGATGGAGGCCGTGCCGGAGCCCCGCACGCTCGCCGGGGCCGGCCGAGGCAGCCGGCCGAGCTGGTAGATGCGGCGGCCACGGTGGCGGCGGCCCGGGCTCTCCATGAGCGAGCGGCGGCAGCGACGGGTGCGGCGGCACCGGCGGTCTTCGGTCCCGCGGGAGGTAGGCGCGGAGGAGCGGCCTGCGGCCCAGAGGCCTGGCCGCCGTGGCGGGAGGGTGGGCGTGGCCGCGCGGGCGTGGACCTCCCCCCCACCCCAGGACAGCGAGTCCCGCGCCCCTCGGTAGTGCGGTGTTCGGTTCCCGTGACAGGTGGTCGAGTCCTCCGGGGAATCCAGTGTGACCCCTGGGTATGACAGCTCAGGAAAAGGGGGTCCTGTTGGTGGAGAAACTGAGGCTGGGGAGTTTCCCAGGCTCAGTCCAACTGAAGGCGCTGGGATGGAGGCAGGTAAGAGCCTGCACAGTGTATCCATCAGTGACTACATGCCAGAAGCTCCCAGCTGTTTCATTTAAGCTCTTTGCAGCCATCGCTCCCTTTTCTTTCCCCTTTTCCGTTTTATTTCTTTACGCTTTACTGCATTTTACATTTGAACAGTTGACTAACTTATTGCTAGAATTTTAAGTGTTCCCAAGGTCTTCCAGCCTTGCCTCTAAACTCCAAAGTTATGTTCGTGCCTTATATACCTTATATATCATGCGGTCTTAATGGTGCAGATTATAGTCATTGCTTTTCAGAGCTCTGGTTACCCCTCATTTGATCAGATCCAAAAGATAATTTCAACACAAACGCTAAGGATTTAGGCTTCCTTTTCCAGTATAATATTTAAAAATCCAAAGTCAAGCAACAAAAATTCTTTAAAATTCATGAGATAAAATTCAGATCATGAAAAGTTTCTCTCATTTTTAAAAATACTTGAATGCCTTAGGGTTTTTTTTTTTTTTTAACTCTAAATGAGACTGATCAGTTTATCTTAAGAAATGTGTTTCCTTTTGTCTCCCGATTTGTCACACTCTGCTATTTCAAAGTGATTGATGAGAGCCAGTGTTAACAGTCTATATATAAACTCCCAGGATTCTGACCAAATATAGTACTATATAATTTAGAATGCTGTATCTTGTCTCAAATAGAAAACAGTGTACACATTAATGTACAACGGAATTTGCTACCACAGAATAATTTCGAAGTTAATTTTGGACATAAAACTCATGTTTAGAGTTGAGTTTGTATTGGGTTTGGGAGGATGGGATATTTGAAAAGAAAAGGGAGTTCAAGAGAGACTGACTTGAGCCATTTCTTTCTCTTTATTTTATTTTATTTTTTGTCCCTTAGATATATCCCCCTAAACGTCTCTGTGAAAGTAACATTAGAAAGCAATGTTGTCATTTATAGTTATTTATTCCCAAGTAAAGGGAAGCTACTTTTACAAAACACTATCAACATGGGCTGTGTTTTTTTAATTGCTTATGTAACATACATAGGATGCAAGCACCTTTTTAAAAATAGTGTCAGTGACTCTAAAAACAGTGTTTGGCTGTCCTCAAGGACAGGAGAAGGAAAGGAAGCAATTGAAAGGGGAAGCACACTCCATTTTATTGCCAGAATAGGCAGAGGGAAGAATCAGGATATTAAGTTCTGGGAGTTCCATAACATGCCCTCTATAGTTAAAATACAGACCAGCACAATTCTAGGATGCAAATAAATATCCCAAAGTGAATAGAAATACAAGCTGTGCTACTGTTAAGAAGTGATGTTACTTCTCTTTTGTTGTCTAGGTTAAATGCCAGATTATTCTTCATCTACAGCAACAGAGCATTATGTACTTGTTCTATAGTATAGATACACTTTGCATATAATTCATATAAAACCATGAGATGGCTCTTCTGCACTTGAAAATATCTAAGTTTCATTTCAATTTCTTACGTGGACCTGCCTGTTTAACAAGGAACTGAAGCACAGCTTTTAATTGGGGAGGTAGAAAGAGGTCTACATTAAGAATAAAAATATAATATGTATTTTTATTTTTTATTAACACATGTTAACTTTTCAAAATAGTGTTTATGCAATTTTCATAAGTTTATACCTTCTAATAACTTATTTTCATTTATTATAAGGTTTTCCTATATCACACATAAAAACTAAAATAATTAATACAACGGCCCATCAGATGGTTATTCTAAACCTTATAAAGAAGGATTTGGATTTTTTTAAACATTGTTCTGATTTTGTGTATTCAGGTATCTGTGTATGTGTCTGTGCACAGTGTACACACCTTGTGCTCACAGAGGCAAGAGGGCACTGGATTCCCTGGAACTGTAGTTACAGGTAGTGGTGAGCCTCCATGTGGGTGCTAAGAACCGAACCCAAGTCATCTTGCAAGAACAGCAAGTGCTCTTAACTACTTAGCCATCTCTCCAGCCCGTGTCTATTAAAAACTAATTTAAAAAAAAAAAAAACAAAAACCTAGGTACCAAAGCTCACTTCCTTAAAAAAAAAAAAAAAAAAAAAAGTGTGTGTGTGTGTGTGTGTGTGTGTGTGTGTGTCCATCTATCCGTGGCTACACGTAGTATAGCATGCATGTGGAGATGAGAGGGGAACTCTGTGGAGTCAGTTTTCTCTTTCCACCCTTCTGTGGGTTCCTGGGATCAATGCATATTGGCCCATACCCCCAAATGCATTAAATTGTCATGATTTTCACATTAGGAAGCCTCTTAACAATCTAATTTGACTCTGTAACTAGAGTCATTTTCATTTCAATGAATCTCATTTCTTTATATATTTTCTTTTTCACATTCAAAATTCAGGATGAAGACACTGTTTGAAGAGATCAAAGCATCAATTAAAAATAACTATAACCAAGATCGATCATTTTGGAGGCCTGTCCTTCCTTGGGGAGGAGTTTTTACTATCAAAGCTGGCCGCAAAGCAGTATCCTGTACACCCCTCTATGTTGAGATCAGACTGAAAAATACCTGCACCATAGACGGATTCTTGATGTTACTGTATGTCATTCTTAATGAAAATGAAAATTTTCCCAGGGAACTCTCTCTCCATTTTGGCAGGGAGTTTGTCGACTGTTTTCTTTATTTAATGGACACCTACAGTTTTACAACTGTGAAGCTGCTTTGGATTTGGGACAAGATGGAAAAACAGCAATACAAATCTGAAGTTCATAAAGCTTCATTAGTAATTGATTTGTTTGGGAACGAGCATGATAATTTTACAAAAAACCTTGAAAATCTTATGTCTACCATTCAAGAGAGTTACTGTTCTAACCGGCGCTGCCCTACCCGAGTACAGGAAGACCAGCAGCGCACGATTAGCATAAAGTAAGTTGCTCTCAACTCTGTTGTGTCATTTACTTTTAAATGAGTTTTGTTTAATTATAATGCATCTATGTATAAAACTACCTGGTAATTTTTTAGTAGCAAAGAAATAAATTATTCAATATGCAAAGTGAGTCATGCTTACTAGATTCTTTATGCCAAAGATTTATCTTCCCAAAGGGCACTTTAATTTTTTGAGTGTTTTATCTTTTGAATGGTCCCATCAGAAAGAATACTTCTACATGAACAAGAAAACTAAAAAAATACTCTTTTGTGGACAGGCCCAGAACATATTTATGACAGGAACTCCAAGTTTGGCTTCTCATATCTGGAAAGGCTGTGTCTGAGAATGGTTAACACTGAGTGGAGGCAGCTGAGTAGCTTTGGCTTTCAGAGAAAATGCAGACTTCCAGGATGGTAAAGCATGGTAGGGAAAGCCAAGCTGGGAAGACCTGGTGGAGGGGTGGCAGGTATTAAAGTCTCAGGGCTCCTGATAGGGAAAGGGATTGACACTGGGGGAAGACAAACAAATCCAGACATTGTCACAAGGGAATTTGGCTGTAGTCAGGAAAAAAAACAGCTTAATAGACTGGAAATGTACACTGTACATACACATGTGTCATCTATTTTTCTGTATTGCTGATAAAATGGTGTCGATTTGAAGTTTATCAGAAAGTGGATCAGTACGATCATGGAAACTTTACCCATGCAGTATTTAGTTCAGCTGCTTTAATAGTATTTGCCTAAAACATAAGGCTGGTCACATATGCTCTTGTATGACTATAATACCAACATGCAGGGAGTTGAGGCAAAAGGATGACTTTGAGGCTATCCTAGGCTACAGAAGTGAGGTCCTATCTTAAATGAAACAGCCAAAAAACCCTAAGACAGCAGAAGTCATGCGATTTACATCTTTTGCTCTGCTCCTACTGCGTTGGCCTCTGAAATGGAGTGTAGTGAACTGTTAAAAACCATTCCTTCTTGCATTTTCTATTGTAGTCCTCCCCAAGAAATTCCGCATGGAAACTTGATACGACTGGCTGTGGATGAGTTATTCTGTTCCAAGATTGAACTTTGTGAAGAGCGTGGGTGAGTACATGATAGACATTTGAAATGAAAGTAATATTGTGTTATGAAGAAATCTGATAAGCTCCTTGAAGTTAATTCATATGTGAAACAGCAACACCTAGTTATTTAGGTAGCCTGGCAGTTCTCAGTGCTCGTGTAGTTTGTCATCATGTGTTGTGTATTGTTACCAGATATAAGTATAAAATATGTTACAATTGCCAGTTGATGAATACAAAGCAAATACCTTTTTTCTTTTTCCTCATTGCTGAGTAGGTACAATAAAACCTTGGTTAACCGGAACCCAGCTAATCAGGACCCTCAATTAAATGGACTTTTTTCTGCATTCCTCATTTAGGATAAAGGTAAATGACAAACAAAAAAACTTAACACAGTTAAAAAGAAGTCAAGTGGGGCACAAACATTCATTCCGATCTTTTAGAAATTTCTATGTCCACATTATTTTGTGCATTAGGAGTTAATATTTTGAAGAATGGTTTTATAAAACCATAGAAGATCTTGATCATAAAAGAAGGAAAAATAAAGATACATATGTTAAAGACTCTTAAGAAAAAAAAAAAGCCTAAATAGTTCAGCAACGGGTACTGAAGTAACTGATTCTCTGGTAAACTTAGGATAGTCAATAATGTTTTCCAATTAGAGGACTGTGCCTTCCGGTTAATCGAGATTTTACTGTAAAATTGTATTCGGTCTGTATCCTTAAATACTTGGAGACAGAGGTGGGGGCGGGTGAGAATTCAGTTCATGTAATAGAAGATCCTAAAGAGGGGGCATCCCCCTCAGTCATCATTGGATCCACCTTCAAGAGGAAACTCTATGCGTAAATAGAAGCTATTTGATGGCTCAACAGATTCATGCTTTTATAACATAATATAAACATAAACAATCGACTTTTCCAGGAATTCTTAAAGTATCATTTGCAGTATAGAGAACCCTATAAACCTCCAGAACTAGGAAAATAAGGTAATATTAAACAGTCATTCCATTACCCGTTATAATAATATAACTATACTTACTAGAAAATTAAATTCAGAAGTGTTGAGAAGCAGTTTGTCCTATGTATAATAATGTCCGTGTCCAATTTTCATTTCAGGTGTGGTGGTTTAAGAGAATTTTCCCAACGCATTTTCTGCCACGGGGCGCCCCCTTTTGTTGTGTTAAATATGCAGCACTGGAGACCCGAGGACCTGGCTTACGTACCCTATCACTTGGACTTGTCTGATCACAAGTAGGTAGTCGGTAGTTTTTGTTTGTTTATTTGCTTGATTTGCAAAACTAGAGAAAAAAACTGGTCCACCATGATTTTTACTAGCCATTAAGATGTTGCTACCTGAACATGGTACCATAGACCTTTAACCCCAGAACTCTGTACTCAGAAACAGGAGGATTCTTGTGAGCGTGAGACCAATCCATTGTACTAGGAATTTCTGGACCAGACAGAGCTACGCGGTGAGACCCTTAAAAAAAAAAAAAAAAAAAGACGTTTTGGATTTCTGGATTCTGACTGGGATCAGAATCCACCATGAGGAAGTGGAGTGATAGCAGTATCCATAGTATCCATAATGATTAGGGGCTTGATTATAGAAGAGGACAGTGTTGAAACCCTAGTTCTGCCTTTTACAGGACATACATAACAGTTCTTATCGATGAAGCAGAAATGATAGTAAATGATAGCATATATCTGTAAAAGTAAATATATTTAAAAAAAGACTTTATCATAAAAATGAAATCTAATCATTTGTTACATGTTGTCATTTATTTGCAGATACTTGCTGGAAGGCGCCACTTTATTTAACAAAGAGGAACATCATTACTCGGCAGCCTTCCAGATTGACGGACATTGGATGCACTATGATGGCCTCAGAAATGTGAATTTAATTTTGTTAAATAAACCCCCAGAGTTTCTCCTCTTGTCATCATTGGTTTATATTCGAGCAACAGAGAAATAAATATAGACTGATGCTGAATTAAATTGTTCTCCCGACTGCCCATGCTCCCCAGATGAAGGGCTTTTGTTCTGTATATACTTGGTATCCAAGGAAACAGTTCAACTATACTAGTTTCAGAGATGTATTTTTCATTGTTTTGCCCCAGGTAAATGTTTTATATGGATGATCTATGCAAAAATGTATTTTTAAAGTATTTTCTGGGTTATTTTTATACAAGCATATGTTATGTTCAAATAAAATGTATCTCGTGGCCTTTGTACTTTTTTATTTATATATACCTCAACAGCTTTTTACACTTCTATCCTTAAATCCAAGAAAATACTTTGTCATTTGAATTCTAAATTTCCCTTTCTAGATACCTGAGTAAAACCTAGCATAAAGTCAGTATTTTGGTTATCTGACTATATTTATTTGCCTTACGTTCAAAATGCACTGCATTGGATTTAGTAGGATTTAAATGGATGCCAATTGCCTAGTGTGTTTTACCCCTTGCTGATTTCCTTGGGGCAATTTTTAAAAATAATATGATTTGTTTTTTTGTAGATTAAACCATTTCTTTGTAGTAGGAAGTTACTGTAACTATTTGCCAAAGTGTAAACCTGCCAGCACATTTCAGGCTAACCTTCAAACTTTAGTTAATGTAAGCATTACAAATAAATTATATAACAATTGTAAATAATCTCATCATTAGATTAACGAAAATTCTCCAGTAAGTTATTTTGCAAACAAAGCAACTATCAAAAATATTAGGCCATTGGATATTTATTAGTGTTGGACTAACAATAAAAATGTATTCTATATTTAAGAGGGAAATAGGGTACCTTGTCAAACTTCTAGTTCAGTGTTTTAGTGGCACAGAGGAAAAAACATTTTTAAAAAAATTAGTAACATCTGGTTCCCTTGAAACTGTTTACTGACATCAGGATGCTTGGGTTTGTAATGCCATGGGTGCAAAGTCAAAACATTTGGCAGAATTTCATGTTTTGTTATAAATAACCTAATGTCACTCATTCTTTTGCAATTTAAAGGGAAATATCTTTAGGGAGAATACTTAATGAACTATCATTAATTTTAGTGTTTACAGCAAAATAACATTGTTTATGTTTGAGGTTGAGATTGGGTGCAGTATATTTGAAGACTACATGACAACAGACTTCACTGCCGAATACCAAATTGTAAAGGTTTCATTCTAAATCTTCACTGCTGTGGTGCCCTGTTGAAATAACTTGCTCTGAGGATGGGCAGCTGAGGGTGAAACCTTCCTGACATTATCTCACTTTCAGTAAACATTAGGGAAATTATTTTTAACAGAAGATAAGAATGGTAGTATTTTTGTAAATCCCCCAGGGTTTATTTAAATAGTTCCCCAAATACGGTAAATGGGATTTGATTTACTGCAAGCTTTTCTAGTAACAATGTATTGCATGAATCAAACTATACAGAACACAAATATTAGTGTATACATACAAAGTGGTATGGTTATATTATTGACTGAGTTATTCTTAATACAGATTCTTCAGGGAGTTGCACTTTATATGGGATATTAGTTTATTGTAACCACTTACCTACCTCACAGGGTTGTTGTGAGGGTTAAGATGTTACATTTTTGACTACCTTGAACACGCTAATAAAACATATTTCTACCTCTTGTGTATAGGTAGTCTCTCAGATTCTGTCTTACAAACTTTTTACAATTTAAAAAAAATTATTCAGGTAGTATTCATACCACTAAAGAAAATCAGTAGTGGCTTGTATCACTAATGTGTGGTAGGGTTTAATTATGGCTTCTGGACCCTGAGAGGTTGGCACTGAAGAACAGGTCATCTGTTGTTACCTTGCTCACTGGCTTCTAGAAAAGAAACTACCCCAGGCCGGCAAGCTGTAGATGAATGTCGAGTAGCCTGTGTATAGAATGTGATGGTGGTGAAAGAGCATTTTCTTTATGAAGCAAAACCCCCCTGAGAAATCAACTTGAAGAAACGGAGTCAGAAGAAAGGGAATGATACTTTCTTAATCAAAATGTCACAAACTACCACATAAAAGGCAAGGAAGTAATTTCATATTTTTGGCTACCCTTGGGGGTGGATTACTGTGAGTAGTGTTAACCCTCAACTTGTGCCAATCCCACAATTTGGTTTGTATGCTTATGATTCTGTGTTGTGTATATACATTATGTATGTGTTAGCTTGTGTGCAGGTACAGAAAAGCAAGGTTGTGTGTGACTGTGTTAGCTTATGGGTAAGAAAAGGTTTGAGTGTGCATGCAAGTTAGCTTGTATGCAGTATGTGTGTGTGCATGTGTGTGTTATGTGTATGTTTGATTGTGAGCAGTACAGGAAATGTAGAAACCTGCTTATACACTTGGCTGTAGCTTTATTTTTTAACTTGGAATTTTTGTTGTCATTTTAAACAATGTATAAAGCAGTCAGTATAAAATACATGAAAAGGAAAGTTTATCATTTCTAAGCTCAGTGATAATTATGTGGTAAAAGTCTTTCTAAAAGACTACATGGTCAGCTGTGTAGAACTGGAGAGCCCAGAGCAAGGGAGCTAGGGTCTTGAAGTGGTCTACTGAAGCTGGAACTGTGTTGTCAGTTATCCAGGCTGAGAACTGTACGAGGACAGGAAAGTCCTCTTAGCTGAACTCAGCTGAACCTAGTCACGCAGCTCAGTGGCAGATCACCATCTTGGCATAAAAGAGGCCCTAAGTTGCCCTGAACCAGGACGTTAGGTGACTCGTCTTTCAACTGTGTTAATTGAAAATTATTGTTGCAGCAAGCACTCAGCCACTGAGCCATTTCTCCAGACCCTCAACTGCATTCTTGGTGAGAGCAATTCAGAGTCGCAAGTTGGAACTAACTAATATAGCCTGAATTATTTAAATTGTACATAAAATAAAATACATAACTTATATTTGAAAGGGAGCACATACTAAAATATTAACATTGAGATTTCTTGGTTAAGCAATTGCTTCTTATGTTCTGCTTTTTAAAGTAAAAGTTATGCAGAAAGAACTTTTCATATTACTCAGAAATCATTGCAAAATCAGCCTCATTCCAAGTCATGAAGAGAGATGCAAAAGAGTAATATAAACTATTTCCTTCGGTCCTTTGTGAAAATGAAAAGATATGGCTCAGATTCTCTGTCCCACTTGCTCCCCTCCTCTTGGGTTCTTTTGTAAAATTGGTAGGTGGGAGCAGTTAATAGTCAGGTACAGAGCTACACAGAGAATTCTTAACAGAGGAATAGCTGAGAACATTAAATGTTCAACATCCTTAGTCATCAGGGAAGTGCAAATCAAAATGACCATGAGATCCCACCTTACACCAGTCAGAATGGCTAAGATTAAAAACTCAAGCAACAGTGCATGCTGGTGAGAATGTGAAGAAAGAACACTCCTCCATTGTTGGTGGGATTGCAAGCTGGTACCACCACTCTGGAAATCAAGTCTGGTGGTTCCTCAGAAAATTGAAAATATATCTCCCTGAAGACTCAGCCATACCACTCTTGGGCATATACCCAAAAGATGCCTCACTATACCACAGGGCCACATGATCTACTATGTTCATAGCAGCCCTATTTGTAAGAGCCAGAAGCCGGAAACAACCCAAATGTCCCACAATGGAAGAATGGATACAGAAAATGTAGTTCATTTACACAATGGAATACTATTCAGCTATTAAAAACAACACCATAAATTTTGCAGGCAAATGGATGGAACTAGAAAATATCATCCTGGATCATCCTGGGTAACCCAAACCCAAAAGGACATGCATGGTATGTACTCACTGATAAATAGATACTAGCCAAAAAGTTCAGAATATCCATGATATAACTCACAGACTGTGGGAAGCTTAACAAGGAAATATCCCAAGTGTGGATACTTCAAACCCACTTAAAAGGAGAAACAAAACTATCATGGAAGGCGGAGGGAGGGAAGAACCTGGGTGGAAAAGAGGAAGGGGAGGGGAAAGGGGGGGCAGGATCAGGTATGGGGAAGAGAGAGACATGAGAGAAGCCCAGAGGGTCAGGAGAATGAATTGAAGTAAGCAGCACTGTGGGGTGGGAGGCACGGGGAGAGGGGGAGCCCCTAGAAACTCCCAGAGACCTGGGATGTGAGATGCTCCCAGGACTCAATGGGGATGACATTCCCTGAAATGCCCAACAGTAGGGAAATGGAACCTGAAGAGACCACCCCCAGTAGATAAGACATGGCCCCCATTTGAGGCATGGGGCCACCCACCCATCTTCAAAGTTTTGACCCAGAATTGCTCCTGTTAAAGAAAATGCAGGCACAAAAATGGAGCAGAGACAGAAAGGCCATCCAGTGACCAACCCAACTGGGGATCTATACCATACTCGAATGCACCAAACCCTGACACTATTACTGATGCGGTGTTGTGTTTGCAGACAGGCGCCTTGTATGGCTGTCCTCTGAGAGGCTCTACCAGCAACTGACTGAGACAGATGCAGATACTTACAACCAACCATTGGATTGTGGTCAGGGACCCCTATGGAAAAGGTAGAGGAAGGACTGAAGGAGTTGAGGGGGACTGCAACCCCATAGGAAGAGCTACAGTGTCAACTAACCCAAACCCCCCAACCCAGAGCTCCCAGAGACTGAGCCATCAACCAAGGAGCATACATGGGCTGGTCTGTGGCCCCCAGACACATATATAGCAGAGGACTCACTGCCTTGTCTGGCCTCAGTGGGAGAGGATGGACTTAACCCTGTGGAAGATGCTCCAGGGACAGGGGCAGGGAGTGAGGTTGGGGCTAGGGAGGGCAGGCCGGTGGGGGAGTACCATCTCAGAAGCAGAGGGGGGATAAGGTGAAGAACTCAGGGAGTGGGGACCAGGAAGTGGAACAATATTTGGAATAGAAATAATTTTTAAAGAGAGTCAGGGTGGAGAGAGAGAGAGAGAGAGAGAGAGAGAGAGAGAGAGAGAGAGAGTAAAATAATATGCTGGAAGATTACAGGAATCTGAAATACTGAGATGCCAAGAAACCCTTCTGAGACCAAACTAGGATGAAAGTCCTGGAATAAAAGCATGGGCTGTGATGAGACTTTACTACGTCAGTTCAGGTGAGCTTTCATACATAGGCTTTTCATTGTTTTTCAACAGAGATGGAGCTCCTGTGTTCCTACTGCACAGCTGCAGCCATTATTAACCACATTTCTGTAGTATCCGTTCCTAAGGAAACTTCAGTACCCAAACTTCAACAGGCAGTGCCTATGTCCAGAAATGACAGTCTTGGTTTAAGTCAAGATGGACCAGAGAAGGATGGCTGGCAGTTAGAAAAACAACAACAACAACAACAACAAAACCCAAAAAACAACAACCCAGCTCCCCCCCTCCCCAGCTCCAGCTACTTACCTTCCTTATAACCTGTTCTCTACTATTCTCTCTCTTGTTATCCCTGCTATTGTCTCTTCTATTGTCTTCTCTGCTTCCCTAGGGGAGAGGGCAGCAAAAGTCCAGTCCTTTGTTTGTTTTGCTTGGTTTTGTCCTTTGTTTCTCTGCTTTGAACTTTTCCAGATGCCTCTGCAGATTTCCTCTCTTATCCACAATGAAAATCTTCCCCCCTTTGAGCAGCTATTTTGGCAGTTTCTTTTCAGCACTCATTCAAATACAGCTAATTCTACCTTTTTTTTTTAATTCACTTTATATTATATACTGACAAAAGTTTCTCCCTCGTCATCCCTAACTCCTTCTCCCAGTCCCTCCTGTCCACTGCCCCTCCCTGAAGAAAAGAGCAGGCCTCTCAGGGATATGAACCAAACACATAAGTTACAGTAAGACTAGGCACATACCCTATGATCAAGGCTGGTTGAGGCAACCCAGTAAAAAGAAAAGGGTCCCAAATCAGGCAAAAGAGTGCCACTGTTAGGAGTCCCACAAGAATACCAAGCTACACAGTGATAACATACACAGAGGACCTGGGTCAGACCCATACAGGCTCCCTGATTGTCAGTTCAGTCTCTGTGAGCCCTGATTAGTTGATTCTGTGGGTCATGTTCTTGTGGTGTCCTTGACCCTCTGGCTCCAACAGTCCTTCCTCCCTCTCTTCTGCAGGGCCAATCTCACTTTTATTCATTTGTGCTATGACATATAAGTAAAAGAAATGCTATCTCTAGTTAATAGAAACACATACATATTTTATTGTGTTGGTCAGACAATATAATCACAATTTTAAAAATGAATGCTTTTGTAACACTTTGTGCTCAATTGACATTAATTCACTAATTTTCAGGGAAAATTAGTTGCTTTGGGTCAGGACCTAAACAGGATCAATAGTTGCATTTGTAAAATTTGTTAAATTTCTTTCTTTACTAAATATTTTTCCTTCCCTTCTTTTTCATGCATTATCTTCGTTCAATAAACAAGCGATTGTGCCATAGATTGCCCCAGTTCTTAGATAAGGCTGAGTGGGGTTTTTTTTCTCATTATTTAACATGTCTTGGTCCAATTTTCTATAAATTGAAATTTAGATGTAAAGTCTTGGTTCCATTGGGTATACAGACTTGGTTCTATTTAGATTTTTTTCCCAATTCATTCATTTTAGGAAGTGTATTATGAAGACAAGGCACCAGCTCGTGAAGCACATATACCTGGCTATCCCACTTCAAGTGATGCCAAGCAGAACTGGGGGGTTCTATTCCACGCCGCCCCGAGTCCCCTTCGCCCTCGAAAGAGACACGAGAGGTAGTGTTCAGGTAGTTACCACAGAGAGGCTTTATTCTCGTACCAGTTGAAGTTGAAGACCCCGAACCCGGAAGAGGGACTGCTATATGTACCCTAGAGTGGCGTGTTCACTTCTGATTGGCTGTTCACTCATCACCCCTTGTTACGCCTCGGGATGGGCAGTGGCTTGGCGCGCTTTTGCCTTTTGCACCTGCGCAGTTAGTTGTTTACTTGTGGGAGCACAGGATGCCCGCGCCATCTTGTAATGGCGAATGCTGTCGAGTTCACCGAGGCTACTAACAGGGTTCTTCTGCTCTTTCAGATCTGTATGGCTGTAGCAGCTCTTGGTGGTTGCTACTGGAGTTGTAGATGGTTTCCAATCCTGTCCTTGCTTCAGTATTTACCCTCTGGGATTCTACGAAGACAGTATATCAAAGACTACAAAGCAATAATTTGGTTACCTGAAAAAACATAAGGTGAAAGGTAGGCAGTGAGAATGGAATTACTCTTTGCTTAACTGTTTTCACCTTAAGGGACACATTAAACTTCTTATGAGTTTATTTGCTCCTTTGAAGACAGAATCTCATTGTGTAGCCCAGCCTGGCCTAAAACTTGAAACCATCTTGTCTATGCCATCCCAAGTCCTGGGATTCTTTTAGCTTTTCTTAGATAGTGCATTATCTATAGTCACCACACTGCACAGCAGAGCACCAGAAAGCATTTCTATCAGCTAACAACAACTCCCTACCCATCAATTGATATCATCATGCCCTCCCCTTTCCTTTAGACTCCACGATATTCTCAACTTCTGTTAGGTCAACTTTTTCAACTTCCACATGTTTATGTATCTGGTTTGTTCCAGTTGACATACTGACAACCAAATCACTTCACACTGTTTTAAATTAAATTACTGTATTTTTGTCCTTTGATGCATAAATGTGTAATTATATTTCATCAGCTGATGAACACTTTCCTTGTGTCCACTTCATGGATGCCATGAAAGGGCTATAATAAACATAGGAAGGCTCACATCACTTCAGAATACCGAATTCATTTCCTTTGTATACAAACCTAGAAGTAAAATTGCTGGAACATACGGTAGTTCCATTTTTTTAAAGATTTATTTTTGGCAGGAATATGACATCGGCCAAGGACAAGGAAGTAGGCTTCAGGCAAGAATCTGACATTAGGCTAGAACAAAGAAGTAATTTCTGGTAGGAATCTAAATCTTAGGTTAAAACAAAGAAGTAATCTCAGGCAGGAACCTAAATATTAGACTAGAACCAACAAATAATTTCAGACAGGAATCTAAATTTTAGGCTAGGACAAGAAAGTAGGCTTCAGACATGAAAATGACCTTGGGCAAGGACAGGGAAGTAGGCTCAGACACTTTAGTCATCCTGAAAAGCCCTTAGAAACAGTGACCACAGGAGTTGGGCTTAATGCCTTGCTTGTTCTTTGACTATTTGTGTTTATTGTTTTGCTTGTTCCTTGACTATTTGCATCTATTGTACTGCTAGACCCTCAACCCAGAACTGACCTTAATACATGCATGTAATCAAAGTGGTATAAAAGCATAAAGGACTGTATCACTAGGTCTGTCAGATGATCCTGGGCCAGAAGGCTGAAGATCAGATGCTCCAACATTCTGTAGTATAGGGACTGTCCAGGTGTCCAGCGGTCTCTATAAATTGGCTATGTTTTAGAAGCTATGCTTTGTGCTTCCCATAATCTCAGTTAACTCAGTCATTCTGGATTTCTGATGGGGTTGAAAACTTATAGTCTTATAGCCAATCCTTGCTATTTACTTTGAGAGAAAACATTTGAGAGGATGGTTTTCAGCTGACATTCATTCTAGAGCCAAGAAAAAAAAAGCCAGGTTCAGAACTAAGTCTTTTATTTAGGAGAGATGATAGAGGTTCTGCTTAGTCAACAAAATGATGGACTGGGTATTAGGTCTATCTTGCACCTTACTGACATAAATTGGTATAGTTATGCTGTAACTATATTTTGAGAGAAAAGTTTTATTTTAACAGGAAGGGTGATATGTAGGAGGAGCTAAGGTGGGAGGAGTACAGAGAGGAGGAGTAAGGAGAGGAGGAGGAGAAGGAGAGGAGGAGCTAGGTGATGAGAGAGAAAGACAGAGGGGGGCCAGACATGGAGGTGGATATTCACATGTCTCCGCCAGTCAAAGATAGTTGATATATCTAGACTGGGTATTAGGTTACACTTCTGACTGATATTGAGCATTACCAAACTTATAAAGCCTTTGGTTGACATTAAAAACAATTGTATAAAAGCGAAAAGGAGGAGGGGGATGGGATAGGGGATTCTAGGGAGGGGAAATGGGGAAAGGGGATGACATCTATATTGTAAATAAATAAATAAAATATCCAATAAAAATTTAAAAATAAAAAGATTTATTTTTATTTTGAATCATATGTATCTATGTGTGCTCACACAGGTGCAGATTCCCTAGGAGGTCAGAGGTCAGAGGCATCAGGTCCCTGAATGACTGAAGTAACAGTTATGAGCTGCCTATGTAGGTGCTATGAACTAAATCTATTTCTTTCAGAACAACAAAGGAGCCATTTCCGCTGCCTGGTAGTTCCTTTAATAAAATAATAAAATAAATAATAATAAGAATGATAATAATAAATCATCTTTTGTTGATTGGAAAAACAGAAGGAAATAATGTAAAAGAGAAAGGCTATGCTTCAGTCATAGCTTCAGAGGTTCCAGTGTAAGGTCAGAATGGTCCATTGCTTTGGGCTTGAGAAAAGAACGAATGTCATGGCAGAGGGGACAAGTAGAAAAGGGTGTTCACCTTATGGTGGCCAAGAAGCAGGAAGCAAGCTCAGGAACAAGATGTATCTTTGCAAGGGACATTCTCAGTGACCTGTTTTCTACAACTCTAGGCCTCACCTCCTAATAACAACTCCATGAAGATTCAATCCAAAAGACTAGCTTTCACCAGCCCGCCTGTTTTATCAGCTGTCAGAGAAGCTTCCAACACATGAGCCTTCAGTGAACTTCTCATTATCAGGCCACTGTGTGTCTGTCCTTTTTCCATAATAGTTAACTAACTTACATATCTGTTGGGAGCCGACTTTTAGCAGAAAGCGGCTAGATTATCTTTGCAGCCATCTGGAACCATATACCCTGATACGAGATTTGGTTTTCAATAGCCTACAACAGCTGAAGCACACTCTGATATCCCACATATTTTGTGTTGCTGTTTATTGCCCCCAGCTGCAAGGCGCACGTGCTATGCAAGCCTGCAAGGCGCACAGTGCACGTGCTGTCCACGCTATAGACGCCTGTAAGGCTTACGTCATATCAACACCTGCAAGGCACGTGGCAAAAGCGTATAAATACCTCGGAATTCCCTTCAATAAAGGAGACTTGATAAAAGAGACTTAATAAGAGACTTGGTAAGAGACTTGAGAAAAGAGACAATAAAAGAGACTCGAGTCTAGAGATTTGAGACTTGATCACACCCTGTCTTGTCTCCATTCTTTTCGTCCCCTGCCCCTGCAGCCCCACTCTCTCTCTTGACCAGAGCACTTAGCCCCAAAGCGTTGAGGAAGAGTAAAGGCCACAACATTGTGGCATCCAACATCGGGCTCCGGTAAGCAGGATACAGTGGAAGACACCCTGCGCTGGAGAACCAGTGGACTGACGGAGCTGGCTGAATTCGGAAGTGAAACAAAGGTGATTGCATAGTAACAAAAATGGGGCAAAAAATAAGCAAAAACAGATGAAAAAGGTTTTAAAGATGCAAGGAGTAAATTGCAGGCTGCTCTGAGTCAAGAGAGCCAAACAGATAAATAAATAAAGGTTATAGTAACGAAAATGGGGCAAGAAATAAGTGAGTAAAAACAGATGAAAAGGGCTTTAAAGATGCGAGGAATAAATAGAAGGCTGCTCTAGACAGAGAGCTAAGCAGAATGATAATGTTAATTGATTTAACTTTCAAAATGGGTGTGATTCTGAGTTATATAGTTATATTTAAAGGTTTTTCTAGTTACTGGCTTAAGGAAAGGCTAATTTGGAAAAAAAGGTTTTTCTATGAGTTTTCTGAAGAGGTCATTAAGGTAGTAGTTATGTCTTCCAGAATTATATGGATCAGACATGACAGAGGTAGGCCTCCAGAACACTAGATTTCAGAGAATCAAAATAATTATCTTGATACTAAAACTTGTTTTGAGATTTGTATATTACAGAATACACAGCCTTGGTGAATGAATCTTCTTATCACCTGCATGTTCACTGATGCCCTGGACTTCCAGCTGGATGCAGTTAAGACAGACTTCAGATGCTTATCAATTTACCCTTCCCCTCATTCCTCTTCTAAAAGTCAACGCTCATGTTCAGCTTGAAGAAGTTAATGAGGAGTCGGCACCCCAATTCCCTGGACTTGGGGACTGAGGTGGTTAATATTAGGCTGTCTAAATCTGTATAATTGTTACTAAGCTGATACAAATTCAAAGACTTCGTTGGTATAATTTCTTCTATTGAAAATTTGTGGGTACAAGGCTTAGACCTTTTACTTCTCCAACAGGGGAAGTTGTGTGTTGCCTTAAAGAGTGTTGCTTTTATACCAACTATTTAGGCATTAACTCTCTTGTCTCTCGGGTTCATGCTGTTCAACAAACTGATGGCTTTTGTATGACAACAGATAGATGCTATTCAAATGAAACCCATACAGGTCCAATATTACAGGCTGGAAGTAGGGGACTCTGAAACCTCTGTCATCAAGACTATGAGGATTAACCCCTAACTTACGCACTAAGCCGGATAGCCAATGAGGGGTAAAGGAACACTTCAAAACCCTTGTCCCTAAAATAAGGGAGGCCTCACCATCTTAAGTGAGGTTGGGGTCCTTTGTTCCAACCTAGGACAGGCACGGTTTCCGTAAGTTTTCCCAGCCTTCCCTTTTGAAAAAAATTTAAAAAGGGGGACCTGTTGGGAGCTGACTTTTAGCAGAAAGTGGCTAGATTATCTTTGCAGCCATCTGGAACCATATACCCTGATAAGAGATTTGGTTTTCAATAGCCTACAACAGCTGAAGCACACTCTGATATCCCACATATTTTGTGTTGCTATTTACTGCTCCCAGCTGGAAGGCGCACGTGGTAGCCACGCCTGCAAGGCATGCGGTTCACGTGCTGTCCACGTGCTATCCAGGCCATACATGCCTGTAAGGCGCACGTGGTATCCACGCCTGCAAGGCACACAGTGCACATGCTATCCACGCTATAGACGCCTGTAAGGCTTACGTCATATCAACACCTGCAAGGCACGTGGTATCCACACGCCTACAAGGCACGTGACAAAAGCGTATAAATACCTCAGAATTCCCTTCAATAAAGGAGACGATAAAAGAGACTTAATAAGAGACTTGGTAAGAGACTAGAGACTTGATAAGAGACTTGAGAAAAGAGACAATAAAAGAGACTTGCGACTAGAGACTTGATCACACCCTGTCTTGTCTCCATTCTTTGCGTCGCCTGCCCCAAGAGCCCCACTCTCTCTCTTGACCAGAGCACTTAGCCCCAAAGCGTTGAGGCAGAGTACGGGGTCACAACACATATCCACCAATTATGTACAAGTATTTTCATTTTTACCAACAGAAATGTTTTGTTTTTCATTATAATGATTCAAACTGGAATGAAATAATTTTTAAATTTAATTTGGCTAGTGCTGCTGAGTATTTTTTTCATAGTTCTATTGGAGAATTATATGATTCTGAGAAATATCTGTATAGGTCTATTACTCAGGTTTTTTCTTTGGTTTTGTGTATATTTTTGCCTTTTACTCTTATCAGGTGTATAATTTGCAGATATCTTCTCCATTTTGGTATACTTCCCCCCTCATTTATTGTCTGATATACTGTCACATGTCTTCTTTGGCTTTCATTTTCTGGGCTTTGGGGGATTGTCTAAAATTATAGTTGCCCATTATAGTATTCTGAAACACTTCACCAGTCTTTATAGTTATGTCATAGCTTCAGATTTTACATTTAAACCTCTGACCCATTGTGAGCTTGTATGTATATGATTCTTTTTATGATTTATTTTTATTATCAAGTATTTATTTAAATTTGTGTATATATTAGTTATATATTATATGGATATACTGTTATAGAACACATATGGGTATCTTGCCTACATGTAGGTCTATTGCATCATCTGCATGCATTGCCTATATATACTGTATCTGTCCGTGTACCCATGTGCATGTCATTTGGAAATCAAAGGACAACCTCACACGTCATTCCTTAGGTGCTATCAACATTGGTTTTTCTATCTTATTGGAAGCAGGATTATACACGGTGACATCATACCCTCCTTTTTAAAACACGGGTTCAGGTGTTCAGATTCAGGTCCTCATATTTGCAAAGCAAGTACTTTAGTGACAGATACACCTCCCCGTGCCCTTTCTTTTGGTAAGTGCTAAGACTACTTTTTAATCTGCTAAATGTTGCTATATTGCCCCAGCAACTATTTGTTATTAAGCTTTTCCTTTCTTTGAAGTATGTTTTACCACTGTTGTCTACAAATCAGTTGGGGATAAAGTGTGCATTTGTTTTGGGGGTCTTTCTACCCCCAAACTCCATTGGTTTTTGAATGCCAGTATAATGCTGCTTTGTAAAATATTTTATAAGAAAGTAGTATGAAGTCTCGTATACATTTTAGAATTTTTCTACTGTGATGTCATTGGTATTTGATAGCAATTACAATGAATCTGCGGATTATTTTGGGTATTGGACATTTTAGCATGTTGATTTTTCCATGAACTTTTCATGATACTTCTGTGTATGTGTAGTATGTGTGTTCTTTAATTTCTGTCATCAGTCATGATAATTTTCATTACAGAGGCCTCATGTCATTGGTTAAATTTGTTCCTAGACATTTTTAGAGTTACTGTAAATGAAATTGCTTTCTCAATGTATTTTTCAGATAATTTATTGCCATATGTAAATATTGATTTTTTTTTGGTATTTTTTAGCCTGCAACTTTGTTTTAAACTCATTTGTCAGTTCTAACAGCTTATAAAACTATGAAATATGGGGTAGGGAAAGCAAGTTTTAGTGTTTTCAAACTCTGGAACAATAAGTAAGTATTCCCAGAAATTCTGAGTTTTAAAAATTATAAATTTCTTAAACATACTTTTAACAACTTTCATACTCTATTATTAGAATAGCAAAATTCATGTTTAAAGAATACAAGACAATAATAGTACTTACAGAGAACTACAGCCTGGAGGAATATTTAAACAATAAACAAAATTTACAATTCAGGTCTCCCAGTAAGATAACAGCCCCTCATAGAATCACATGTAGACACTGTCCATTTAAGGGCTGACTTTACATTGAAAATGTGTTATGCCTGTGTATCGGGGAGTTTTTAGCTACACTGCTTTGTGCTCCCAGAAGGTCCCAAGCTTCCAGTTACCTGCCCAGGAACTCTTTGGAGCCGCGAATGTTAAGACACCCACACATTAGCTTATTTTTGAAATGCCTTGGCTAGCTCAGAGCCTGGGGAGTTCTAATCCCCGCCTGGCTGTCACAGATTTCCCTCTGATACTCCTGGCTCAGCACTCTCGAAATCTATGCTCTATCTTTGCTGCCCTGTTTCTTCTGGGCGGCCCTTTCCGGGCCTTCTCATCTACATTTCTCATGGTTTTCCTTCTGCAGCTATAAATCTGATCCTCCTCCTCTTTCTCCTGCGTCCTATCATCCACACATCTCCCCTTGCCCAGCCATTGGCTGCCGGCATCTTTATTAATTAATCAAAAACCAATTATGGACAAGGACCTTCAGCATTTGAACACACAGATTCCTGATTAAATCAAAGCATTAGAACCAATCCCCAACACTTTGAGAGATATAAGCTATAACATATATATTGTATGCATGAACTCATTAGTTTGCATTTTATCTTTTAAAAATTACCCTTTCTTATTCTTTTTAAATGCTATGCCATACCCACACATACATTTGTGTACACACACACACACACACACACTATAGGCTAAGACCCACAGATGAGGGAGAGCAAAAGTGTTTGTTTGCCTTACTGAGACTGGATCATCTTGTCTATAATATACTCTAAGTCCATTTGCATTTTCCTGCAAATTTTGTCATTCCATTATTTTTAGAGCTGAGTATTATTCCATTTTTATATATGCACCAGATCCTTACCAATGAATCTTCTGATGGACAACTACATTGGTTCTACTTTCTTGCTATCATAAATAGAACAACATGAGAATGCATATATCTCTATGGTAGGATATGGAGTTCTCTGGTTCAAGAGTAGAGTAGCTAGTTCATAGCGTCCTTTTCATTTTTTGAGGAACCTCCACACTGATCAATCTCATTGGTTTTTATTCATTTGCATTTAAACTGCAGTGAATAAGAGCTCCCGGTTCTCAGAATCTTCTCTAACATTTGATGTCAGAACTCTTGACAGTAGCCATTCTGACCAGGATGAGGTGGTATCTTAACAGATTGAACTTGGATTTCCCTAATGGCTAGGAATATTGAACACTTTAAAAAGTACATTGGCCATTTGTGTATTTTTTCCAAACTCTCTTTTCAACTTATAGTACCTTTGTTGATTGGTGCTTTTATTTCCTTGATGTTTAAGTTCTTTATCAACCCATTCTCTGAAGTACTATTAGGGGATAATTTTTCTCCTCTCTATGGGCAGACTGTGTGTTCTGAGCTCCCACTGCTGTGTGGTTTCAATCAATTGTTCTGTCTCAGGAATGTGGACACTCTACTTCATTAAACGTTCCCTGACAACCTCGGGGTTACATTTAGCCATCGTTGTTCTGTTCTGTTGAACTTCTTTGCTTTTTGGAAAAAAAAATTACAAAAATGTTTGAAATGATTTTAACTGTTATCAGAGTTACAGAAAATAAAAGAACTTCACTATAGCTTTTGCAAATTAATCCGTTTAAATGAATATCCTTCCTTCCTTCCTTCCTTCCTTCCTTCCTTCCTTCCTTCCTTCCTTCCTTCCTTCCTTCTTTAAAATACGGGTTCTCACCCTGTAGTGTGTGGAGCACAGCACTTGCTCCTAGTCTTGAGCTCTGGTTTGGCATGAGAAGTTTCTGAATTCCACTGAGTTTATTCAGACTCCTGCAATTCTTATTATTGTTCACCTCTGAGACACAATTGTCCTAAATAAAGAAGCATCTAGCAAGTTGAAGGAAAAACTCAAGAAGTCCAGAAGGCTGGAGATGTGGTTCAGTGGTTAAGAGCACTGACTGCTCTTCCAGAGGTCCTGAGTTCAATTCCCAGCAACCACATGGTGGCTCACAACCATCTGTAATGGGATCCGATGCTCTCTTCTGGTGTGTCTGAAGAGAGTGATGGTGTACATAAATAAATACATAAATCTTTAAGAAGTCCAGAGGAAGTTCTTGGAGCAGGATGTTTTCTATTGTGAGTGAACTGGAGGAGTGGAGTTGCGAATGCTGTCATTTTCAGTGCGTGGAGTGTTCGGTTAGCCACACTCCTTTCTCCTTCCCTCATTCCTTGCAAGTACTGAACAGACTGATCTTCCATTGATTCCCTGGTGATGTGGACGGTCCTGGGCACGCCAATAGGGACAAAAGGCAGAACTGTGAAAGCATCCACTTAAACAAGAGATCTTAATTTCATCCAGCTGTGGTGGCACACACATAATTTAATTCTCCCAGAGGGAAGTGGCTCTCTGTGAGTTCAAGGCCAACCTGGTCTACATAAAGATATACAGCACATCCAGGGCTATGTAGAAAGACCTTGTCTCAAAAAACAAAAACAAAACAACACCCTATCAAAAAAGAAATCTTAATGTCAACATTTTAATGTATTCTTTTCAAAATGCTTCTTGACTTCATGCTGTATCTGTTAAATACCAAATTCAAGTTTGAGTTTCCTGCATCAAGAAGGCAGGCATAACACATGAAGTCACAGCTACTGTGTCAACACACATAAGGCCTGCCATAGGTTCAATGCAGGCAGAGTTACAGTACTAAGAAGGGGAAGCTACCTGCAATTGCCACTCTTTTTCAAAGGAAAAATTAATTTTCTCCAATGGACTCACTGGGTGTATTAATTTTATATAAAGGTAAGGCTTGTGCCCAGCAGCAGATGGCTAACACCAACATAGAATGAACTCAGTGGTATTTGTGTGTGTGTGTGTGTGTGTTTAATCTCATATTGCTTTGTTTGGGCTTTTGTATTGTTTCATTAGTCCTTTGCTTATATATTTTGGTTTACATTTTGTGGAATTTTGTGTGGTTTTTCCTCTTTGCTTTTAGTTGGATTGTTTTAAGAGAGCGCTTGGGTTTGGTGGGTGGGTAGGTTCTGAGAGGAGATGGGGCAAGGAAGAAGCATGATCAGAATATATTCTGTGAAAAAATTAGTAAAAAAAATAAAATTAAATTAAAATTCAGGCATAGGACAGTGAGCTAGCACTCACATAACTCACACTCAAGGTATCAGGCTTGCCCAAGGCCCTGACCAAGGAGGAACTTTCAGGAAAATGGAAACTACACACACTGCATGTCTCAGGAATCCAGATCAAGACCACAGCATCCTGTTATTACCTGAGGTCTCCCAGAGTCCCTGTGGGCCCTCGCTTTGCTTTCCTGACTCTCATCTGGGGCATCCTCTCTGATGCAGTGCTGCGCTGCTTTCCGTTCTCTTGGAGGTAGTCCATCAGTTCCTACCTCCTGTTCTTTGGCCTCAACGTGGCTTCAGTAGTCTGGCTCTACCATAAACTTACAACAGGCGCCTCTAAGTACTTTTGGTTTTCACAATTTCATTGACAGCTAATTTTTTTTTGGAGATATTTTATGAATATGGATGCTTTACCTGCATGTTTGTGTGTGTACAGTACCTGTAGAAGTTGGGAGAGGGCACTGGAGTTATAGACAGTTGTTAAGTTGCCATGCACGTGCTGGGATTTGAACCTGGGTCCTCTGGAAGTACAGCCAGTGTGCTTTACCACTGAGCCAACTCTTCGGCCCCTTGACAGTTATTGTTTTGATAATTATAATATTAAATATAAAGATTATTTATTGAAGTGGTTCATAGAGAATTTGCCCTATGGCATGCTTTTATTAATGACACTATAAAGCAGCAGCTACAGTAGGCTTGCCTGAAACGTAGCCTATATATGCTGGGGCTATAGGAGTAGATCTAGGGGCACCCTGAAAAGAAGAGCAACACAGAGAAAGCTAAAGGGTGATACTGGAAAACTGTGACAGTATCAGATGCTGCATGAGAAAGAAGCAGCAGAGATGTGGAGGGTGGAAGAAAAGAGGGGAACAGAGGAGTGAGGGAGGAAGCAAGGGAACCTGGCAGAGGGAAGAAGGGTGAGGGAGGGAAGGAAGGAGTGGGAGGGAAATAAAAAAAAAATACAGCTTCTATTAGAAGAGCCCCCAGTGAGATGGGAGTTTGTGGCTGGGTCCTGGGCTCCCCTTTTACTGACTCATTCCTGGGAAACCCTCACTTAGGCAGGTTCTTTTCTCCTAGTAGATTTTTCTTCCAGATGCTGTTAGGACTTGGCAACCCTCCAATCCTGAAGCAAGCAGCAGACCCTCTTAAAGGAGCTGGTCCACCCTTGTTTTCCAGATCTAAGCTCACCCTAGTATTACAGGTTTGTACAGTGAAACTTCTGCACCAAATCTTTGGAGATATCCATCCATCCATGCATTTACAATAATTATTACATGATACAAATTTATATTTTTCAGTTTTATTTTAAATTCTTCACATTAAATGAAATATTATAACCATTACAGAGCATTACCACAATAATATGCACAAAACTCTTAAAATAATGAAAATGAAGGAATACAATCTTCAACAAGTTAAATGCCACTTTACTATGTAAACAAAGATAAAATAAAACCCTGATGCTAAAAAATATCTATTCAGAGGTAAAATACAGGTACAAAAACATTTAAACATGAACCTTATTGACAACCAACCACATTATTTGCAACAGAGGACACCCACTGGTACTCCATATTGACAATGCTTCAGAGTCCCGCTAAAATCACAGCCATCTCTGGTTCATGACACGGCACAATTCATAAGGCAAAGATAAAAGCATTATCATCCAGTACTTTAACTTCACATGTACATTAAGGCAAACTTGGAACTTTTTGCTTGGTATTTTAAAATGAGTGGGACTTTACACATGATTATCTTGACAAAATTAAATGTAGAAGACATGTGGATATGTAATATGAAACCGTGTGACAATTTTTCTCTATGCAGAGATGTAAACTGGATTTTTATTTGACCATATTCACACCAGTAATATCTGTAAACTTCTTCTATTTGAAATGTATTAAACTTATTTTCTAAATGTGAATACAAACATTGAATTCAGTATATTGAAGTGACGAGCCAATAAATATTCAGCCACAGAATTGTTACCTAATCATATCTTGTCTAATTAAAGGGCTGTTTACCATGGGAAAGAAAGGATTAAGTAGCAGACCAGGATGTTAACCTGACATGTCACGTAACTGTGTAACTTTCTGAACAGAAGCTTTAGAGAGGCCATCATAAATTTATTGAACTTTAAGCAGTAACTTTATTATAGAATCTGATTTTCCTAAAAATGAACACTTTGGTGTCAATACCAGGAATCGAACACTACAAATGAAACTAACATAAAACAAAACACTGCATGATACATACATGATACATACATGATACATACATGATACATACATGATACATACATGGATTTTCCTCAATGTTCTTCAGAGCCATGATGTTCTAGAACATGGGTTCTGGGTGTGTTCTTTCCTAGTTTTGCTTTTCCTTTAGAAAATAAACCATCTAATTCCAAGAAACATGGAAATCTTTGATAAGAAAAGACTTATTTCTATTTGTGTGTATATGTGTCAGGGGGATACCCAGGAAGCTGGAAAGGGCATCAGAACCCTGGAGCTGGAGCTCTGGGACAGTTGTGCTCCTCTGGGTGCTGGACACCAATTTAGGGTCTTCTGTAAGAGCAGCAGTTGATTTTACCTCTGAGCCATGTCTCCTGACCCCACATGGATTCTAGAAATGTTCTGATTTTCATAAGTCTTCCTTATGTCATTAAAACCTAACAGAACACTATGTATTTATTTATATATAAACTAGGTTTCAAATTCCTTCCTATGACCTCAGAAATAAGGAACTAGGCTATACATTTTCATAATAATTACTGGAGTAAATGAACTCCATTATAGTTTACTCTTTTGAGAGAGGGTTGTATCCTGTTTATATTTCAGTAGATGCCACCACAGCATCTAACACGGTGTCTTACATGTATGTAGTAGAGTCCTCATATATGTCAAACTATAAAAACCTTTCAACACCAAGAACCACTTTTCTATCATTTGATATTAATGCCTATAATTTGATATTCATTCACATTAAAAACAATATTAGCAAAAACATGAAATTTGCAAATACCCTTTGGGTTTAACTTAAAAAATCAATTAAGTTCAATTACTACATACAATAAATATTAAATACCCAAACACTGCTCACACATTCTTTGACATAATTATAGAAGTGACACTGCAATTGACCAGATTACCAAAATATTTCTGGGCAGTCTTAAATGCTTTCAGGACTTTTGCTTGAATATATACATACATATGCATATATATATATATATATATATATATATATATATATATATATATGACATATATAATATATATGTATATATCAATATACATATTGATATATTCATATAACCTATATATCATTATATATATATCATATATAATATATATTATATATGTATTTCTAAAGACATTAAATCTGGGGATTTATAATCTAAAATTTCATCCTTTTTAGCATAAGAAACATGGAACTTTAAATTCGCAACTTATCAGCACAGTGTTCATATGAAACTTCTCAAATTTGTAAGAGAAATCTCTGTTGTAAACTTAACAGGTGTCAGGCCATACAGTAGCTCTGGGTATTATGAACAATTTAATAGGATTCTTAAAATAAGTATATGTCTAAGTTTTAAGTGCTTTTTTTGGCTTTGTATGATTTTATACTTTGTTCACAGGAACATGATCCTACTGTTGTCCAAATGTTTTGCATTTAGTTTTTAAGCCAGATAAAATATTTAGATTAAAAAAATCAGTACATACTTTTTGATCTAATTTACCAAATGTCTACAGATTATATATAAATTGTATACCATAAACAATATAGGGGTAAACCACTATTAAAACAGAATGAAATAGACATGTTTATATTTAATATAACTTTCTAGTCTTTCAAATTCACTTCACTTTTGTGAGGAAGATATTAAAGTTAGTGTAACAGAGTACATTTAATAATTTGATTGATATAAAAAAACTAAGTTGAGGATTTAAAAGTAAGTACGTGCTAGAATCTAATTTAAATTTCTTTTCTTTAAATAAGGTTCAGGCCAACTGCATAGTGCACCTTATTCCTATTCAACAGATTTATTCAAATCAATGAAAAAGTTATTGCTATGTGTCATTATGATACTCAAACAAGTGACGTAGAAAATACTAAGTTGATTTTCTTAGCTCCTGTTAAGTGCTAGGTTAGAAGAGACTAAACATTACTTGCAAGGCTTCATAATCTGTGCAAATATTTATAAAGCATGGTGTTACTTTATGACTAAAGATGCTTTTACATAGTTTCATAGTATACTCTCAAATCTACAACTGGTAGTTTATGGAAGAACAAGAAAAACTACAAATTTCCCAGCTATAGTTTTTGAGTCATAACATGTATGCTAACAGGTAAAGCTAGGCTTTATATTACAAATGGCTTCTTAACAACAGTTACAATAATATGGCACTTAAGAATGCAGGATGAGATTTTTCTTAGGAAAAAATATTCACTGATGTTATAGACATTATAAAGAGAGAGAATAGGTGAGTAAAAAAATGTAAAGAACATGAAAGCAAACTTACTAAATACAAAAATACAAGTACTAACGTCATAATAAACTACAAGTTAATGTGTTTAAGACTAACAGATATTTACTAAACCATGCGAAAATAAGTTAACTATTTCTTTTAAATAAGCTGTCAGCTGCTTTAACAGTTTTGTTTTAAAAGATAATTTCTTTAAACAAAGCAGAACCAAATTTAGAACCATTTATTCAAGTAAACATCAAGTTCCAGTTTTCCTCAATAAGTTAAAAGTATTCAGTTACCTAAGAAATGAACGAAGTAATGCACACCTGCCTAGCACACTGTGTTTGGTGCATATATTTCTTTGCTGAAGAACATGTAATATCTAGAAAAAGAAGGAAAAAAAAAAAAGCATCATCTCTAAGTCACCATTAAAAACTATGGGAAGTATAACTCAAGCCATTCAGATGGTTCTGGATACTAACACTATGGAATCATTAACATTTTCCATAAGCACAAATGAATCAAGCCAGTAAAAATGAAAATGATCATCAGTGCGTCACGCATCCCACACCGGACACCCAAACAACATAGGTCCACCTTTGTTATACATGCTACAGTTAGCACCGTTTTTATATTGAACACTGAAAACAAAATTAAGACCTTTAAAAAAAACCCTAAAATTAAGAATCTATCAAAAATGCATCAAGGGTGGTACTAAACACCTTTCAAATATATTTACATCACCTATCAGAAGCCGGCTGTGCAGCACTAAAGAACCAAACAGACATGATTAGTTTTCTATCCCAGCTTACCAAAGCACAGGTAACAAAGTTCAACCAGCCCATATAGAAAAAGCATAAACAATAAATATGTAATGCTTTAAAGCAGGGCCCCACAGATGACACTGAAAGCCACTGCTCTGCGACCTCACCGTACTGTCAGTCCTAAATCATGACCAGAAAGAGCACGCAGATGGTTGCCGTGTTACTTACAATCCTTAAAAGTACCCAAAGTAAAAGCAGCCCTTTTTAAAAAACAAAACAAACCACATGAAGCATATGAATTTACATCCAACAGTCACTACCCACATTCTGTCCAGTCATTCGATACACTCCAGAGTCTGAACTTCTCTCATCCTAGAAAATCAAACACAGATCAAGAAAGAAGAGCTTAAATTATTGAAAACAAAGCTAAAAAGCAGCAAGGTTTGTCTACATGTAGGAACATAAAAATTCTCCCAGTCTCAGTGGAGAAAAGTACACAATTCAATTGCTTAGGTCTTTCCTTTTTGTTTCCTTGTTTAATTATTGATTCACTGTATAATCAAGAGCAGACTAATAGTCAGTTCAAAGTACCTAACAAAACTGAGTCTTCATGCCACTTCAAGTTACAAAGAAAGCCGTGCAGCTGACTTTCAGGTTCAGGAAACTGGGCATTCTTTCCTGTGGTACCACCTTGTGCGATTTCCACAAGTTCACACTTGTCAAAGTGCAGTTAATCCAAAATTGCAGCGACAGTATATCATGCCAGCTGAATCCAGCCATGTATCTGAGATAGGATCGTATTTCTGTACTGTGTTCAGATAGGAAGACCCTGAGTGACCACCGACTACATAAAGGTAGTTATCGATTACTGCAGCACCAACTCCTAGCACAGGTGGGGAGAAAAGAACAAACAGGTTAATTAAGAAGTAACTATGTCTCACAGAGAATAATTTATATTTTAATGTGTTTTCAACACTTATTTCAACAATATCCTGTAATTATACAGGCAATACAGCAATATAGACTTACTAGGAAATAAACAAAATACCAACAAAACAAAACAATCCAAAACAAACGAAAACAAAGAAAGAAACAAACTAAAACCCCTTAACAAAACAGTCAGTTGCCCACTACAGGAAAGCATTTTCAAAATACGCTTTTTGTTTCAACACACAATAACATGTACATGTTCACAGGGTACAGTATGACATTGTACAATGATCAAATCAGGGTAATTGCCATGCATTCTTAAAGTACTAGGAAGAAAGCAGTATATTTATAATGTATATTTGTATGTTTTCTGACATTCATATAGTCATGCCTTCAAACACATCGCACTATGTAACTCACGTCTTAAACATCCTCTTAGATATTACCACCTGTAGTTCTAAAAATAGTAAGTCCACCTACATTTTAAACATCCTCGTTGTTTTTACGGCTTTCTTTAGTGAGGGTAAGAAGCTATACTAATCACTTAAAAGGTTCTCTGTATTTTGTGCTATTGATGTCCCTTGAGTGCCTATGGTTCTGAAGTTTTTCCATCATAATTCACATCTTTGTGAAAATCCCTAAAACATTTCTATCATTTAAAGCTGCCTTTTAAATAATATCATTTGAGTTTGTGTTCAAAAATAACAATTTCTCCTTATACCTAATGATGTATTTGTTTCTTCTCTAGAAATCCTAAAATCCAACTCCTTTTTGACTGAACTATCTTTCCTGCAGAGGACAGAATGTTTGATAGTGAACATACAGACAGTGATACATGGAGCAGCCAGGAGGAGGGGGCAGGGGCGATGGTGGATTAGGGACACACAGTACTTTCAGACATCCTCAAGAATCGGAAGAAACCATTAGGTATGTGGATATGTAGAGAGGTGGCTGGTGTGGAAAAGCAGGAGAACAGTAAGCAGCAGGCAGAGCCCAGGTGGAATACTGAAACACAGACGTGCAGATTTGTAAAAGAAGAAATCTATCATGGAGCACTAAGCAAACAGCAGAGAAAGAGGCACATCCTCCAGTGAGAAAGGAACAATATGGAAGGTTCCACATGTTCACTAGGTGACACACTGAAAAAAAAATGAAGTTTGTGATGGCATTTCTAGTTTGGCATGGTGGTGTACACCTTTCATCCCAGCCCTCTGGACATAGAGGTTGGTGGCTCTCTATGATTTGAGGCCAGCCTGTTCTTCGTGGCAAGTTACACACAGATTGCACTTTCAAGCTTGCTCACTGGTAATATGGGTGGCAGTCATCTCAGTAGAGGTCTCACACTCAAACTTGGGCAAAGAAAGCACAACATTCCTTTTCTGTACATCTCTAAACAACAAAGACCACACCTTTCCTCAATGACTGAACACTCCAAGAAGTCACTGTGACTTGGACTGAGAGTCACAGAAAAGAATTCTACTTGACCTGTGAAAGTCACATCACAGAGGCAAAGTTGTAGTAAGATAAGGGAGAAAAGCCCTGGCACACAAAATAGTCACAGTCCTGTGCTTTGTCTATGGCTTCCTGTGTAGTCTCAGAGGACCACAGTAAGTTGCGGAAATTTCTCATGCTAAATCCTCGTAATAAGAGTGACTTTGAAAGGAGTCATCATCCATCTAGTGTGTTCGAGGATTCATCTGGTGGGAGCAGTTCAGAGGATGGAGCCAGTACTCCACATTAACAGGCTTACATATATACTAGATAAACTCTGATGGGGCTCAGATGAAAATAGCCCTTTGTAGTCTAAATTGTAAGGACTTTACAAAGAAAAAGTGACTTATATACTCCATCTAGAAAACAGCGAAGTATGTGGGGATATGTAGTATGTGCATGGTGTATGGGTGTATGAATGTTGTGTATCTGTATTCTGTGGTGCATATTTGTGGTATATGGCACATGTGTGTATGGTGCATGTGGTGTATATGTGTGTATGTATGCATGTGCATGTGTGTGTGAAAGGTGTGTACATGTGTGTTTTGTGGTATATGTGTAATGCATGGTTATGTGGTTTTTGTGTGGCATATGTGGTATATAGTATATATGTGGTTCTTGTGGTATGTGTACGTATGTGGCATATGTGATATGTGTGGTGTATAGGGTATATGATGTTTGTGGTACATGTGTGTTGTGCATATGGTGTATATGTTTTGTGTGTGGTGTATAGTTATGTGGTTGGTATGTGGTATGTGTGTGTGTGTGTGTGTATGTGTGGTATGTGAATAGTACTCATGTGTGTTTTCTCTGAAGATGGATATACTGATAGTTTCTGTCCTTCCTTCTCTTCCTTTCTTTTATTTTTCTTTCATCTCTAGATTGCTTGTCTCTGTTTACTTTACAATTTTCCTACTTTAGTGTGTGTGTGTATGTATGCTGTATGCATATGTGCAGGTATGTGGCACAGGAGGAGGCCAGAGGTTGATATCAGGTGTCTTTTATTGCTATACTCTTTTATATTTTGAGACATGTTTTCTCACTGAAGCTGGAGCTTGCTGATGTGGTTAGACACTGAGCCTTTGAAATCCTTTTGTCTTGCCTTCCTACTGCTAGGATTACAGGCATTCAATGCTGTGACCAGATTTCCTGTTTGTGTCTGTTAAGATTAATGTTATTTTTATGTATGTTTCTCTCTGTGTCTCTGTATGGGTGTCTGGGAAGGGCAGATGTGGGTGTTGGATCCTCTGGATCAGTGAGCTACAGACAGTTGTAAGCTTTCTAATATTAGTGGTGGGAACCAAACTCTGGTCCTCTGCACAAGCAGCAAGTGCTCTTAATTGTTGACGGCTATCTCTGGCTCCATGAACCCAGTTTTTTAGTATGAACACGGGGATCCAAACCTAGATGCTCACACTAGCTCACCAAGCACTTCACTCAGTGAGCCATCACTGCGCCATCTATCCCCACAGCCTTATTATTTCTGTATCAATCTGCTTTTCTTCTTTCCCCAGCATCTGTTTTTATTACTTAAGTATTAATATCATTAGCTTCAGGAACTTTTAAATTCTTAACTTATACTGTAGATGTCCTAGCTCCATTTTTCTAACCTTCCTGATTAATCAGCTACGTGTCCAAGTGCTTTATACTACATTTAAATTCCTGATTTGTTTTTCAATTGTTTCAGTTGCTGCTGACTGCTATTTCTTCTCTGAGTGGTGATGGAATTATGATCCCAAGTAAAGGTTTCTAACTAAGAAATCTATTAAAACAACAACAACCAAAAGAGATATTTATTCCAACAAATGTGAAACTTGCAACACAAAACATAGAAATATTAAAAAGCAAGACAATTTGCCTACCCCAAAAGATGGTAATACCTTGATAACTGAATCCTAAGATATTAGGATGTCTGAAGGAATTCAGAATCTAACTGAGAAATGAGCAATACACAAAGGATTCAAAGTCAAATTTTATAAATAACCAGTGATGCCACAGAGAATGCAAACAAACAAGAAGTGAAGTAAGAACACCGAGACCTAAGAAAGAGAGCAACGTAGATGAGAAAGCAGCACAGACACTGAGGTTCTGAACGGAAACCGATGAGAGACACTGGACAGGAAGTAGTCAGAGGAGAAAGCATCACTAATAGCTCTTGTTACACAGAAGAAAGAACACCATAGCGATAAGGACAAGATCAATTAAATGGCAAGATAGCTGCAGATTTCAAGTCCTCTAGGACATGATCAAGAGACCAAACTAAATAACTATGGGATAGGAACAAGAGAGCCTGCCATACAAATTAAGACAAAGAAAACCTTTTCATAAAATGAGAGCAAAAATTCCCCAAATCTAAAGTGATAGGAGAAAAACTGAAATTATTTCCTCTAAAAGCAGGAAATGCGGTAATACACAATGAGATTCTAATTCAGGCTAATACCTAAATTCTCTAGTCAGAAAAAGGGGGGAAGGGACAAGACAGAGGAATGAAAAGTGATATAAATAGGAAAGGAAGAAGTATAATTACTTGCTTTTTTAAAATGATATAATTCTGGATTTGAAACTCCAGGCACCCAATCCACTATGTTGTTTTGGGACTGCTTGGAATCCAAACCGAAGCCCAGACACAGACCACCCACCCAATTGTCTAGATGCCATTTCACCTAATACTTAGCTTTAGGACCGAATAAATTCCAGTGACCTGAAATCTCAGGACTGCAAGGCATCCTGCAACATAGCTCTCAGGTAAGGCTCCTCAGTCCCAGTACACCCAACTTCTGGCCACCCCTCACAAATCAGTCTCCACACTAACACACAAATCCTAGTTTTGTAGCCTGACCCCAGATAAGGATTCACAGCCTAGCAGCATCTACCTCACTTGTCTCTACCTGAGAGCAGGATATCCTGAACCCCATCCCAATGAAGCATCACACACTTCCACTATGATTTTGGCCCCTGGTATCTACAAGGATCAACTGTAGAGCATGAAGAACTCTCCTGAGACTTCTGAGTATTGGCAATGGGAATCTTCTAAGCTTACAGGTTTGCTCCTAGGCTCAGACATTGTTGCACCTATCCCTGGATGAGCTAAGACTACTGCTGACACTCTTCGAACACTTCAATACAGAGTGGCCTCTGAACACCAAGCACCATTCAGCTGGTCTATACATTGACAAATTGGGGCAATAGCAAAGAAAGATCCAAACACTCACTCAACAAAGATGAGACCAGATGTCTATACCAAAACAAACACCACCACCAACAAAACAGTACTGACCAAATTCTAGATGCCTACATCCCAACTGCAAAAGCCAAAAACACCATGAATAAGGAAGACAATGTCTCTATAAATTAGCACCTCTAATTGTATTGTCCCCTGAAAAAAAGAAACTTAGTTGATGTATAAGACAAGGATTTTAAATGGAAATTATAAATATGTTTAAGGAACCCAAGCAGGGTATAGAAAGAGGAAATCATAGTGAAGGCATAGAAAATATCTTCAGAAAAATAAAGCACAGAAGAACATTCTCCACCTTAATGAAGAAATGCCTATCCAGGTACAAGAGAGCTATGAAACACCAAGTAGAAAAGACCAGAAAATTAATTCTCTTCCAAGACATATTACAAATGATATTAGAAAGAAGGGATAAGCACACTCAAGAAGTTACAAGAAACAAATAATTCCAGGAAACATAATCAAATGAGAGCTGAGAAAACAACTCAACAGTACCACATTAATACACTTTTTAATGATAACTCTAAATATTAATGATCACAATTCCTAAATAAAAATAAATGGGTTTAGTAAACAAACAAAAGAACCACACATTTAGATCAATGGGATAAAACAAAGGACCTAGAAACAAATCCACACAGCAATAGCCACCTTGAAAAAAAAGCCAAAAACACATGCTGGAAAAAAGAGCTCTTAACCAAACGGTGCTGTGACAGCTACAAGTCCACATGAAGAACAATACCAAATACCTGTCTCTCACCCGCTACAAAAACTCACTCAAAATACATTAAAAATAACATTAATGTGTGATCTAAAATTTTGAAGCAGCAAGAAGAAAATAAACAGAAAACTGTTCAAGTCAGAGAAAGATTAAGTAACAACTCTCTGACAAGGACTCCAATCAGTCAGTAAACAGTAACTGAGAAATAAGACTGGACAGCAAAGGAAACTATGGTCACAGTGAAATAGCAGCCTATAAAACAGAAAAAAAAAAAAAAAAACCTAGGTTAGATATTTATCTAATTAGAAACCAATATTCAGAATATATTAATGATTCAAACAAAAATCCAAATAATTCAATCAATAAATGAATAAACAGACTAAACAGAGACCTCTCAACAGCACAAATCATGAACACATGAAAACTCTCCAACAGTCTACCCCAGTAAGAATGGCTAATCCTCAAAGGAAACAAGTGTTAGAAAAGACACCCAGAACAGGAACTGCTACTGCACCAGGGAAAGTGTCAAGTTGGTCCATCCATGACTGCAGTCTGTATGGAATTCCCCACAATAACAAAATAGAACTACTATAACATCCAGCTATCCCACTTCTTGGTACATACCCAGAGGAAAGAAAGTCAGCACATAATAAAGATACCTGTAGACTCGTGCTTATAGTGGCTTATTGTCAGAGGCAGATGGAGTCAGAAGAAATGGATGGAAGGTTACAGGCCAGTATACAGCACAACACAACGAAATGAAAAGAAACCCTGCCTCAAAACAAAGTTGGAGAGAACCAACTCCTCTAAAATTCTCTGATCTTCACACACATGTGGTATACCACACTGTGTACCTGCTGTTCTCTCTTGCTCTCTGTTAATCTGTGTGTCTGTCTGTCTCTCGTACACATACACACAAGTACACAGTAATTTCTTTCTAATAATATGCTTACTGTTAAGGACCAAGGTGCTAGTATTGTAAGAATATCACTACATAAAGCACGGCTCTGTATGCTGAGTTTAATGAGTTAACAGCTAGCTCAAGATGTAGTTCAATTTTGGAGTATTTACATGCACAGGCTCAGGCTTCAATCCCCAGTACTACAGAACAAACAACAAGAATGAATATAAAAACATTACCTGTCCTGGGTTCTTTCATTGGTCTACACACTGTCCACTGATTTTGATGAGGGTCGTATCTTTCAATGCTTGACAAATGTGAAACACCATTATGTCCACCTACCACGAAGATAAAACCTAGCATAACTCCAACGCCAAAGTGAATCCTCTTATCCGCCATGGATGCAACCGTCTCCCAGGAATCCTTACTTGGATCATAACGCTCCACACTGCAAGTGTTTACATGAGGAAGAATTCATTTACAGGTCATTTTTGTTACTTATTATTCCTGAAAAACTAAAGCCCACCACACTTTTAAAATTAAACAGACAGATAAAAATAGTAGTGATTTGTCTCAAATGTTTACGCATCTGCAGATATCAGGTATAAAAAGCTCACTTTGTGAAAAGGATACAAGAGCTGAATGTTATTTTTTTATACAGTTAGATATCCATGAAAGCGTGCAGGGCCAATTCCATGGATGTTACAATCCCTCATAAAAAATGGCGGTGCAGTACATTTAAGCACCAGTCTTTTTCATTAGATTGCTCACAGTGAGTAAAACACTACTCCCAGAGGTAAAAATCTTTAGAACAATTTTAAACAAAGGTTTATAACTATGATCCACCGTATATAAGTCAGTAACTTGTAAACTTTACTTTTTCTTATTTATATTTCTCCTTTATTCAATATATTACAGAATGTAAGTCTCGCGTTCTTACTCTAATAGTAGATGACATGTGTAGTATGACCAAAGAATCCAAAAGGAATATGAAATAATATTTTAATTTTAAAAGCTGCTTCTTTAAAGTAATTATTATGTATGCATAAATATGAGTGTGAATATACCACAAAAAAACAAGAAAGGCTCTTGAGATGCAGCTCTTTCCTTCCATCATGGGGTCCAAAGACTGAACACAGTCTGCAAGACAAACTCAGCTGTGCAGTAAGCACCTCTGCCCACTGAGCCATCTCACTGGCCCAAGATTTTAATTTTAAAATGTTTTATAATGTGCTGGAATACAGGAATGGCACTTCTATGTGATTGCATTAAGCAGTGTGAGAAAAGATCATGCACACATGTAGATAAACACATACTTGCATCATACAGAAATCTCCATTTGTCTTCTTAGGTTTCTGAGCTCTAAAATACAGTTGAATACATTAATTGAATATAAAATTTAACAGAGATTTGAATCTCAGTGATACAAAATATTACACTTTTTATTAGGAGCAGTCTAAATCTCCAAATACCTATCAATATTACTTAAGCATATTGAAAATCTATTTATACAAAATGTAAAACTCAGAAATGAATGTCAATTTTGCTTCTGTAGAAGTCTACAACCGTAAGCAATTCAATTACTGTCTTAGGTACCTGTTCATGTGAGCGGGGCCATACCCTCCAATGGCATATATCATCCCATCCAGGACCGCTGCAGCAAAACAACTTCTTGTGCTTGTCATCGGGGCCACAGGTTGCCATTGCCTTATTTTGGGGATGTATTTTTCTACAGATTGCAAGTAAGACTGTCCATCATATCCACCTAAAGCATAAACTTCTCCCGCAAGTACTACTACTCCAAGAGTACTTCGGCTCTCACTCATCCTCTCCAGAGAAGTCCAGGTATTTGTATCAGGATTCCAACATTCCACCGAATTTTCATGTTTTCTGACAGGGCCACCAGGACGCACGCTAGTTTCAATACCACCTATAACATAGACTTTTTGGTCTAAAACACATATTCCAAATTCATAGCGAGGAATATTTAAGGGCGCCAGACCAATCCATGAGTCATTCTGGGGAAAGTACATCTCCACACTAACGAATAAGCAGAGAAATAATAGATTAAAAACGCAAATGGCCCATAAAACAAGCATGTTTACTTGTGTTAATAGTCAAGGTCATGCAAATCAAAACCACAAGAAACCATGATATACCTTCCAAACTGCTCAAAGTGCAGACAGAAAATAACCATTGGCAATAGTGTTTTACAAACATGGACACACTGGCTAAGAGTGTAAACGGTATAAACTATTTTGGAAAACAATTTTTATCTGACAAGGTGGAGAATACATACCTTCACTTAGGATTTCATTATTAATGTGTCTCTTTTATTGAATATCTACTGTAGCCAAATCTTAGTAGGCACCATATTCAAAAATGTTCACTGGGGCACAAAACAATAATTCATCACAAAGAAAATGGCTAAATGATAGAGTATCTAGATGCACTGTATACATTTGCCCCATGTCTAAGGTAAATGCATCCACATATCTATATACCCGAGTGGATGCCTAAGTCCCGCTTCAAAAGACTGCAAGCAGTCCAAATGTGTGCCAAGCGTCAAATAGAAAAATGATGGTATTTCACACAACAGTGAAAATGGATTTTACGCATATGAGAACAAGTTGCTAAATTCAAAACAATTCTATTTTCATTTGTATCAAGTTCACAAATACATAAAACTAAATTCCAGGATCAGAAACACTTGTGGTTATTACCTTTGGGCAAGGAAGAACAGGTAGGGAGCTCAGGGTTGGTTCTGGGTGCTGGCTACATTCTACTACACCAACTTTTGTTTCGCTTGTTATAACTGACTAAACTGTACATGTGGGGTTTGTTCACTCTGCATATGTGTAAAATTTTAATACTTAAAGTTAAAACCATATTATATCCATATACTATAGTACCAAATGCTCATGAAAGAAAAAGAAGTCCTTCCTCATGTAGTGTAACAAATAAATTTTACAACCTTGCTGCCTGGTGAGAAAGCACATCTCTGAAGAAATATATTTAAATAAAATGTCAAAAACCTTCATATCTTTGAGACACTTAGTATGTGGAAAATTATAATGAAAAGCAAAATAATACAACAGATAAAATTGGGGATACTTATTTCTGGGTGCTTTAACCAGAACATGCTTGTGTGCTGAAGTGGAAAGAGGTAAGGATTTAGGAGACATATAGGGCAACTGGAAAAGAAAAAAAAAAGTTTAAAGGAGAGAAAACAACTGCCTGACTATACTGAGGCAGGAGAAGTGACCTTAGAGAGATTCGGGCATGGCGAGGAGGCAGATCTATGGTTGCGCCTGACTATACTGAGGCAGGAGAAGTGATCTCAGAGATTCGAGCATGGCAAGGAGGCAGGTCTATGGTTGCCTCTATTTTTTCAACAGGGTAAGGAACACACTGTGATGGCTTGATGTTTCTAAGGAGGCCAAGGAAGTCAAAGAACATATTGATGAAGGAGATGTAGAGCCGGTGCTGGGGAGTGCTGGGGAGTGCTGGGGAGTGCTGGGGAGTGCTGGGGGCCATAGGAGACCAGGTACAATGACATATTCCTCCAGCCACGCTCCAGAGCTCAGAAGAGCCATGGCATGAGTAAACATGCCGGTCTAACACAAGGATATGATGAAGAAATGGAGAGGCTAGGAAGCCATGGCTGTGCTCTGAGGGATGATGACAGTGACAGCAAACCTCCTGGAGGGAAGGAGAGTCACAAGAGTGTTTCTTAGGCCCCTCTTTGCTGCAGCGTCTGAGTAAATTACAAAGAGCAATTTCAATTATAAATTTACTCGGCTCACAGCTCTGGAGGTTGGGAAGTTCAAGGCTGCAGGTCTGCATCTGGTGAGGGCCTTCTTACTACACACTGTGATGGTGTAACATGGTGAGAGGAAAAGGGCCCATCCCTTTTTAACCAACCTACTTTCAACACCCAAAATGATGCTCTTAATCCATCTGAGTGATGCCACATGAGCCAACCCCTTAAAGATCTGACTTGTCAATATTGTTGCATGGAAGACTAAGTTGCTAATGCATGAATTTAGGGGAGTTACATTCAAACTGCATTATATTTGTCCCTGGTCCCCCAAACTCATATCCTTCTCATGATGTAAAATACAATTATTTCATCTCATTATTTACAAGAATTTCAACTCATTTCAATATCAAAGTTCAAAGCAGTGTTGCAGAAAATATTTAATCTCAATCTGGATTTGTACCCCTGCCTTTGTCTATTTAGTTCCCAGATAAAAGACAGACAACTTTTACTATTTTCAATAAGCCTTTATCAGCATTAAAACTGGGCAGATATTTACCCTCTATGCTATTAAAATCTCTTTCCTATTGGTAACACTGAGGATTTACTTACTATGTTTCAACTGGCCAGCCACATGGCCATTCTTTCTTGACTCCTAACCCATGGCGTCTCTCTTCTCTCCCGCCTTCCTCTCCTCCCCTTCCCCCAACCCCTCTCTTTCTCTCTCTCTCTCTCTTTCACCCCTCATGGTCTCCTCTGACCCCAAGCCTGGCAACCCCAAGCCTCACCTCTCTCAATTCTGCTCAGCTATAGGCAGTAGGCATCTTTATTCACCAATCAGAAATAACTTGGGCAAAGCCACATAGTTACTTTGGGTCTTTATGTGACCTCTGTCTCTGGGGCAACCAGACCTTGGTGACCCACAGTTAGCATTATAATACACAGCAGCAGACCACATTTCAACAGCATAGACTTATACAAATCAGTCTTAATTCACTTCCCCTTTGAGCTTAGGAGACCAAAACAAGTTATATGCTTTCAAGATACAAGGGAGAGATAGGGTTAGGGCAGACATTCCCTTTTCAAGAAAACAGGCAACAAAGGAACAACTAGTCCCAAAGATGCACAAACGCACGCATGCACGCACGCACTCACGCACACACACAAACAAAATGCAATTACATGTTTACACCAAAGACCAATCTCCTTTGATTCTATATAGGCTGAGCATACTGGGGTAGGAGTTAGGCCCATAAGGCCCAAGGAAGCCTCAACTCTACGGCTTTGTTGGGTTCAGTCTACTCAGTCTCTCAGAGTGTGTGAAATCTTAATGCCTGTAGCTCTCCCACGTCCTTGAAGCTCACTGACTCTAAGTAGGGGGCTCTCTACAGTTGCTCCATCTCTACCTGAATCTCCGCCTTGGCTTTCAATCATATCGACATACTCTTAGAAACTTACATAGAAAAGCCCACAGAGATTGTGTTAGGAATCTCTGGTAGGTCAAGCTGTAGCTGGGCCTGCTTGAGTAACAAGCTGGAGTAGTCATAGTGTTATGCTGAATTACTCTAGTTTGTGAGTTCACATGGTCCTAGCTTTGGGTTGCTCTAAGCAAACCTTTACAACTCTTTGCATACAAAGCTGTGAATTTCTCAACTTTTCCATTCTGATTGCCATTTAATTATAAATTCTATCTTTAGGTCATTTCTTTCCTCTCATACCTTACTCACATTCAGTTAAAAAGAGCTATACAGAAAAATTGCTTAGAAATTCTTTTGCTAGGTAACCTCGGTCATCATTCCTGTGCTGTATTATGTAAAATAAGGAATGTGCAAATTTGTAACAAGTTCTTTGCAACTGTGTAACAAGGCTTATGTTTCCTCCAAGCTGATGTTCTTCATAATTAAAGCTACATCACAATAGTCTTTTATCACACATATTTCTTTCAATACAGGGGTCATGCACTAACATATGTAACTGTCTAGGAAGATTCAGACTGTCTCCTCTTGAATCCAGAACTGTCTTTAATGTTGTGTTAATTAAAATCTAGAAAAATCGTCCAAATCTGATCAACATGTTTCCATTACCCAGCTCCAAACTGCTTCCTCGCTTCCGGGCTTCCCGGCATTTGCTCCAGCAACACTCCCCTCTACGGGTAGCAAGTTTTCTGTCAGTTTCTTTTCTGCGTGGGTATATATAAACAATGGAAGTTTATTTGGCTCATGGTACTTGATGCTGGGAGGTTGGAGATCAAGGGCCTGTTTCTGCCAAGGGCACTCTTTCCGCACTATAACACAGCAACACGCCAAAGGGGAATGAACAGAGCCAGAGTTCTCTCTTTCAGAAAAAAATCCATTTTTAAACACACATTTTAGGAATAAGTTCAAACTATAATAGAGCACATGTGCTGAAATACGCTGGCATGAAAGGAGGGGGTAAGAGAGCAGAATACCTGAAAACAAGCTTTAGACTACTAAAGTGATGGGTAACGACAGAAGTAGCCGCTCCCCAGTAGGCGCAGTGCTGTGAGACCAAGCCCTGTATCTGTGTGCTTTGGGCCAATTCAAGAGAGTTAACATCAGAACTGAACTGAACTTTTAAATGCCCTGGTGGTGTTAGAAAATTGGTGGGTGTAAGGAACAAAAAGAAAAGAAAGAAAGAAACCTCAGTGGAAATGAACCTAGAAGTTCTAAGCGGGATTATCTAGAATTCACGGACTTGTGCTTACCTAACTCACACCAGAGAACTCATGTAAGCAGATACTGCATATAAAGGTACTACTCATCCTAATGGTTTTTGGTTGTTCTTTTGTTTTTAACTTGGAAGTGTTTTACTATGTAGGCTTGGTCAGCCTAGAACTCAGGTAGACCAGGATGACCTCGTGTTCATGGCTATCCTACTGCCCATCTGGGATTACAGGTGTGTGCTATTACATTTGGCCCCCAATAAATCTTGTAAGGGCAAATGGCAATCAGTTTTATCAATACTTTCATGGAATGAGTGTAAATGTGTTGCCACATATCCATTCAAGATTTAACATATTCCCAGTTACTTGTAAGTATTTTTAGTACGTCATCCTTATGACTCCCTACGTCTAAGTAGAAGCTTGGCTACCTCTAACTATCTAACCTGGCTACCTCTATCTATCTAACCTGGCTACCTCTCAGCTATCTAACCTGGCTACCTCTCAGCTATCTAACTTACACTTTCTTCTCTAGCAAGTCGTAAGCCCTACGTTAAAAAAATACACAGAATGGGATCTCCCCAGACCTTCTCTCATCGCTTTGTTCTACCAGTATATTCTAGGCTTCCCTGACTATTAAATCCCATGTTTCTGCTGCCGTTCTACTGTCTGAAGACCTTGTTTTCCGGTACCCGTCCTCTGTTCCGTATGTTCAGCCCACTCCCTTCTTTATGGGCATCTTCTTTCCAACAGACTCAGATATTTCTATTCAAGAACCAAATATAGTAAGTCAAACGTTCCTGACCTATCCGTTGCTCTCTTGACTTTCACTTTCTTCATTCATTCTCAATGCACTGTAATGTCTTAAAATTATGCTGACATGAAAGACATTAATAATCTTTATACTGTCACATATTAGAGCTACTTTTTCATCTTTATCTTTCTGGACCTTTTCTTCATACTTGAATTTGTTGATCATGTTCCCTCCTTCTTGACAAACTTAAATTCATTGGGGTCCTTAAAACTCTTTGTTTCTTTTTTTTTTAATCTCTAAAATGATTCTAGATTGACATTTACTAATCAATTCTTTTTCCTTTCTATATGTTCTCAATCTGCCAAAAAAAAAAAAAAAAAAAAAAAAAGACATTTATGCTGGTAAAAGTGCCCATCAAAGATTTCATAGTTTAATTTATACTGTATGACAAGATTATTTAGCTTTGTGTGTGACCTAAACGGTATCATGTCACTGTCTCTACACACATTCTCTTTTTTCTCCTTCTTTGCTTGGCTCTTGCTTTCCTTTAAATAACTTAACTTAGACATTAACTTCCTTATAAAATCTTCACTAAATCCCTTAAGTGGAATACATACTTCTCTTTAATAGTTGCACAGAATTATCTTTATCACTGCATTAGCATACTATATGTAAATGCTGTCTCCTTTACTAAATTATGAATTTATTGAAGGCCCTTTATTTAGCACTATTTGGTATAGAATTAAACTCAATGGTTATCAGCTTGGTCCCAATTTTTCCAATTATTAATAATGCTGTAATAAACAGCTTAATAAAATGCTACTTCAAATTTTATTATGATAGACTCAGTGAGGAAGATTATTAGATATAAGGCAGTTTTTCTGAGTTTTCAATAACAAGTTCATAATACTTGAGAAACTAAGAGGCAATTATACAAGGATTTTTTTCAATATATACTCATATTTGGAATTCTGTCCTGAGGTCAGTTACTTGGTTCATGCCAATATTCCACTCTTTCAAGCACAAGTCAGACAATTAACATGGGTGACTAGCACAGCAACTAATCTGCTTGTAGCCCAATCTCAGTAACAGTAGTGTTAGGTCATAAAGAAAATGTATGCTGAGACTTTTTTAAATACTTAGAATATGTTATTGCCATTGATGAAATATCAAATTTTCTATTGGGGAAAGAAGTGTGTGACAGATTTTTGGAAATGGCTAGAAAGAAATCAAGAGTATTAAAACAATGTATCAAACAAGAACATTTTCAGAAGTGATCTCTATGAAAAGACAAAAACAAAAAAAGGCCCCAAAATATGTTGTCAGTGTTGAAAGGTGACTTGCATATAGAATTAAATCAAGGGCTGGCAAGCTACACAGCCATGGGCTAAAATTAAGGCCATCTAATTTTACAATTAAAGTTTTATTGAAACATCCATGGTTAAACATTCACATACTGTCTATGGATGCTCTCGTCCCACAAAGGTAGACATGAGTAGATGCAACAAAGACAGGAGGGCCCACAAATCTGAAACATCTAGTTGGCTCTTTATAGAAACACACTGGCAATCCCTGCTGTAAAATGTCAGGAAATAAAAAGAACTTTTTTCAATGCTCTTGTAAAAAACACATTTTTCATGAAAGTTATTATTTAGGGCAATTTCTTATTTTTGTCATTTCCTTGATATTCCTTTAACTATTTTCATTCAAACCAACTCCTATCTTCAGTCTGCATTCACTGCAGGATCCCAGCTCTCTTCTTTAGCATTGTGTCATAAGGAAGAGGAGAAGGAGAGGGTGAAGAGAAAGACAAAAGGGAAGAGGAGGAGGAGGAGAAGGTAGGCATAGTGAAACAGAAGAAAAATTAGTATATAACCAGGATAGACAAATGTACTTACTTAAGGTGAGGAAAGAACTAATAATTGAGTATCACAGAGGATGTACAAAAATATGATTAAATATCCTTGTAAAAATCTTAGGAAATAAAAGGAGAGAAAGAACACTAAAACAGCAAATAAAACAAAAATAAAATTATTTTTAAATACAGAAAATCATCACATCTAAAAGTATAGAATCTGTCAGTAGCACTCCTTTAAGAAACCTTTCTATTTACCTATCCAAACAGGCAAAGAGTCCAGATTTTCCTCCTACTGCACACAATACTTTAGGAGCACAGCGAGGTCGTGTCATCAAGACTGTCTGATGAGAGAGTCTGTGTTCAGGCATGAAGTGGTACTTTAGGGCTTCATTCAAGAGATGTTTACAAGTGCGATCATCACGGATAAGATGGTTCGCTTCATAGAGCCTCGTGAGGAACTTAACGCTCAGCAGTGGTAGCCGCACACTGTTCAGCAGCTGTGCTAGGTACTTCTGACGCTCTTGTACATCATACTTGATCCAAGATTCTAATGCATAGAAAACTGTCTCTTCAGTAGCTACATTCAAGCAGTCATTGGAGACAATTTCGTCCAAATCAGCATGTGTAAGCTCAAAAAACTCTTCTGTCTGGCAAACAGATTCAAAATTCTGGCATATGAATTTAGTAGCCGCCAAATAAAGGTCATGACAACCATAAGTCTCTGCAAAACGGGAAATTCCAATACAATTACCAGGGTCAAGCTGGCTTTCAAGAAATGCACAACATTCTTTAAGGACAAGTTTTATCTGGAGTAGGTTTGCTGCTGGCAGGAGAGATTCAACTGTATCCTGAGAAATGAAAACGGTCCCTGTATAGGCGTACTCCACAATGGCCTGCAGCGCGGCTTCATCAATGCACTGAAATTCAACCTCACTGTTCTCTTTCTCAGAAAGGTTTCCAGTGAACATGGCTTTGAAGTATGGGCTGATGCTGGCAAGTACCACTTTATGAGCATGAATTTTAACATCACCTACTCGAAGAATGATGTCACAGAGTTCGTGATGCTGGCGAAGAAGATTCAGTCCCTGCAGAAGTTGTTCAGAATGTAAGTGGGTTAGGTTAGCAAGCATGTAGGTCGGGGCTGTGTGGTCCATCTACAGAAAAATACAAGACATGAACAGTTACTTCAAAATAGCCATGCCAGTGTTAAGTCTGTGTCTCAAAGAGTACAAACCAGACTTGTTTACTTGTCGATCTGCTGGGTTTTGAGGCTTCTTGAGTTAGAAGGAATTTAACAATCACCTAATTCAATTCCTTTGTTATAGATATTAGGAAGTGGAAAATCAAAATGTTGGATAAGTATCCAACCATAAGGAATTTTAGATAGAAACTACATGTTTCATTGTGTATTCTCATTAAAGACTCAATTATCACTATAATAAAATCAGTATGTGGAGAAAGTCCCTTAGAGCCAAATTAGTATTGAAACACTAGTTGTCTGCTATTTTCTCAATAATAACCTCAATAATGCCAGTAGACACTGACTTTGTAAAGGTTCACTTTATTAAATTGCCTCTTCCTATGACCTCCATATTCACTAATTTGAATCCTTTCCCATAAAAGTCTTTCATTCCAATACTGTTCATGTAATTATTAATGCTACAGCTCTCTATAAAATGTGCACTCTTCCAAATGTCTTCTCACTGAGTGCTTGGTATTATCTATAACCTTTCCCTTTTCCTCCTTCTTCCTCAATACAAATTTCAAAAGTCTAAGTCAACTTTAAATTTCTCTAATTTTTTTTTGTTTGTTTGTTTTTCGAGACAGAGTTTCTTTGTGTAGCCCTGGCTGTCCTGGAACTCACTCTGTAGACCAGGCTGGCCTCAAACTCAGAAATCCGCCTGCCTCTGCCTCCCAAGTGCTGGGATTAAAGGCGTGAGCCACCACCGCCCAGCTACATGTTCAGATTTTAAACCACTCCCCATTCTCATTTGTCTCCCTGTTTAACAAGGAGAATCATATTCAGACTAAACAGTGAACAATGAACAATGCCAAAGGAAAACAGAAAGTTTGAAAGGGAAGAGCTAGGTATTTTATACTTTTCTTAAACTAAACATTTACATGCTACAACAGTTACAAAGACCTAGAAATGAGATCCTGAACTAATACCAGTGCTATAGAAGTGGACACTAGTCTCAAAAGCAAGACTAAATTTTATAAACGGTCTGAGAGGAGTCATTTCAGCTCCAGATAACACTCTGAAATAATTAATGATGTGATCTGTGAATACATAAAATGGATCAGTAAGTGTAGTCTAAAGGAGTGAACAATAATAATAAGGCACATCAGAGGCTGTCCTCTCATGATGAGCTTAGAGTTTTATATCAGAAAAGTGTATTTTATATTTAATTAGAGATTTGTAAAGAAATTTTTGAAAACAAATCTAAAATTATAATCTAGTTCAGGTAGGTAAATTAGCAGATGCCCAGCACATACAACTCAAAGAATGAAGTCTGGAGGAATGATTCTAGTGGCGCATTGCAGGACCAGACCGCAGTCCACAGGCGGGGCTCTGCTCTTCCTTTATGCAATGATCACAAAGGGCAGCAAAAACACTGAACAACAAATCAGTAATCCTAAAACACCTGACTTTTAACATATTTTTTAGTTTTTTTGTTTTTCAAGACAGGGTTTCTCTGTGTAGCCCTGGCTGTCCTGGAACTTGTTCTGTAGACCAAACTGGTCATGAACTCACAGATACCTACTTGCCTCTGCCTCCAAGTGCTGAGATTAAAGGCATGGGGTGCCTCTCCCACCTGACTAGCATAATAATTTTAATAGAGATAAAATATAAACATTCTAAAACATTGGCATGAATGTAAAGGAGAGAACTAACCAATCTGTAGAATGTTTTAAAGATTTAGGGATTTTAATTATAGTACTACTTTAATACTCTAAGCTGACGTGGGCTTAAGCTTTATTAATAGAACTATAATGCATGGAATGTCAGAAATGTTCTGGAAACGTCAGTTCGTATCAGGTTCACATCCTTTGGGCATCATGCTTTAAAGGGAATTGAAACAAGCCATAACACCCACTGAAGAGAAGAATTCAGATCATGTCCACTGAGTAATAGATCTGAGAAGTCTGAGTCTAGAGAAATGGAAAACTGAGGGTTATGTGGTAAGCCACAGGATAAATGCCGTTCAGTTACAGTAAGGGTTGGTTTGAGGGTTAAATGAATGTATACACATGAAACTCTTAAAACAGTATCTAGCAGTGAGGTCTTAGCAATTTCATTAGCTTTCTATGTTGTGCTACCTCTTAGTATTGGATAAGAAATTTACTCTAGGGTCTATGGTACATGTGGTATAAAGGCATAACATAATATAACTTGTAAATAATGTGTTCACACAATATATATAAGCACATACAGATGATACATATTACACAGATCTAGATAGGTATGACAATATAATTTTAAGAGATTTAGCACTAGAATCAGACTGCTCACGTTACAATACTGTCTAAATTATTTAATAGCTCTATGACCCTATGAAGGTCGTCTTAAAGTCTCATGTTTTCTTATGTGCTTAGCATAGTCAAAACAGTATTTAAAATGGGGATATGTCTTTCTGTGTGCTGGCATGTAGTGCCCAATAATTATTAGATGCTATTTCTTACCAGTATCAATATTAGTCTTAAGATAACGAGTTTTCCCACCTAAAGGACTCTCATCTGTGTTAACCAAAAAAAGGAAGGAAGCTTGCTTACTACCAGCAACAATTATTGGGAATAAAATTCACATATATCTTATTTTTAATGCTCAACTAAAATAATTACAATTAAAACTTTAAATAGAGAAGGTAAAATAGGAAAGTGCAGAGGTGAGACAGCGGTTTTCAGCTCTCCTGATGCTTCTTACACTTGCAAACATTGAGAATCAGGTCAACTCTTTCCAGCCTAAATACTGTAAATTATACTTGTAAATTATTCAATATTCATAATTTTGATTATATGTGGCTCTCAGCTATTTATACATAAGTGTCTAAAAGTAACTCAAAGAAAAAATAATTTCTGATCTTTAAAATCCCTGCTTGCAAATAGTTTTACTGTGTTCATTTATTTCACCAATAACCTTGTGGAGAAGGGCGGACAAGTACTGAGGAAACAGGAAAGAACAGGAAACAAAATATGAACTAGAGCCAGAGAAGTCTGAGTCAAGTCCACAGTTCGCCAAATGTACTGAACTGTTCTATGACCTTGGACATATGGTAAAATTTAGTATCTGTGTATATTAAATGTGGTATCAAGCTGAGATTGGTGGCTCATGCCTGCAATCCAAGCACTCAGGTGGCTGAGGCAGGAGGATTTATGGTGAGTTCCAGATCAACCTGGGTACAAGATGAAATCCTGTCTCAAAGAATTCTAAAAATGTAAGTCTATAAAGAATAAATGATAAATATACACATATGTAAATGCCTAGATCACATAAACAGTACATCAACATATTAAAGCAAACAAAAGAGGAAGTCCAGATAATAGTAACTCCCTTCACTGGTGGTGTCGTAGTACATCTGTTATGCTGAGTTGCCTCTACATGATAGCCATATTTTTTTAAACCTTTGTTAAAATAAAACAAATACCGAATGAGTACTATGTCTCTATGAACTAAATTAGTCAAATTTGAACAAACAGTATCAATGTCAAATTTTCAACAAGGCAACAGCACTGTATTTCATTTCTAATTATATTCATGTTGTACCGATACCCATAACATGTTAAAAGAAGACTTCATAATTTTAGGTTGTTATAACCGAGATAATGAAGATCAGGTTGCAAGTTAGTCTCTATCTACTTCATTGACACCTAAGCTACAAAGAAGTGGTGCTGAAATCAGCTGGGAGGCAATTAACTGTCACCGTATAAATAGAGATCACAGTCGCAGCACATAAATAGGAAAGAAGAGCTGCATTAAAAAAATCCAATGTAATTTAACAAATCAGATTTTTATCACAACTGCTGTCATTAAATTCTCTCCCACAGTTCAGCTTTCCTTACAGTAGAACTCAAACAATTATAATATATATTTCTACCAGTATATACCTATAAAGTGGCAAAATTAAATTTTGTCTGACAATTATTTTTATTATATCTAGAGAAACAAAAGTAAAATGAGCTTCTTGTCACTAACATGAATCTTTATATCTTGGTTTTGGAAATATGCTGCAGAAAGCAAGGGCTATATAGAGAGACCCTGTCTCAAAACACAATTAACAAAAACAAAACAAAATAAAAACTAAAAATTTAACTTTATTAAAGCTCTGACACAATTAGTAAGATTCAGAACAGACACGGAAAAAGAATAGATCAAAATATATAATCAAATAATTCATAAAATATAAAGATTAATAATAGAAAAAAATCAAATTTTATCTTTAGCACCCTTCCCCTTTTCACCAAACTTCTAAAAGCTCTAAACAAATAGTTAAACTGACTAATTTGAGTTTTATTTTCTTCCTCTGACCCTTAAAATGTGTATAATACAAAGGAAGAATACAGAGCCTCTAGTGGTTGTTGAGAGGATTAGATGAATGAGTATTTACGAAGTAGCTAGCACAGTGCTTGGCAGATGACACACAACAAACAGATTACAATTATTGCTTAATAGTAATAACATTTCATTTGCACTGTACTTAATAATGTCAACTTCTTAAATTGTACAGGTTTTTATAGTTTACAGGATTTGTTTTCATTTCCAATATTTTAGAGATGCCTATAAAGCTTAAGTAAGAACACACAAAGACATAAAGTGACTCATCCAACAAATTCGTTATCTCTGACTCTGGAAATAAAACACAAATCTAGTACAACTGTGTTTATCTTACTTAAACACAGCTCAAAGAATTAAGGTAGGCAGCATAGACCTTCCTGTAATCTGCTAACTTTGTTTAAATTATTTTGAAATCATTAAAATTTGCTGCGTTCAAATTTGCAACTTTTAGTAAAGACATATTTCCTCTCAAATTGCCGAGGTTTACTTTTACAAGACAACAAAAAGTGCACTCCTATTATCTTATTAAACAAATGCCTTTATTCCCAGCACTTGGGAGGCAGAAGCAGGAAGATCTCTGAGTTTGAGGCCAGACTGGTCTACAGAGTGAGTTTCTGGCTAGGAAAGGCTACTCAGAGAAACTCTGTCTTGAGAAACCAAAAGAAGAGAAAACTCTGTTTTTTATCTAACTCTATTATTACACACAAATGCTTTTCTAGAAAATACAGAAAGGGCTCCTAGACTTCAAAAATAAGATTAAAAGAAACTTACGTACTTTTAATAGATATAATAAAATATATTAGATGAGATTTATATTCTATAAGATCGTCTTAAAAGGTACTAAGACATATGACAGTGAGTCTAATTTCCCAAACATCCACAATGAAATTAATGCATTTTCCAAGTTTTCTACGAGCCATAATGTAATAGACATAAACAAATTACAATCTGTAACACACATGGAGCTATAGGAACCTGCGAGAAAGGACTCATTTTGTTTGCTTGCAGTAAAATAATAGGACAACGGCTTGATTTATGGATCCAGATCCCTTCAGTAGTATTCTTTGTAGTGGGACAGGAAAATTCTTATATTTATGCCATAACCAATAATGAAACATCATGCAAGACTTTCTAAGTTCCTTTTCTTTGATACTGATTACAATACAACCTCAGTCTGGTTAGTAACTTGGCTTCCTAAGATCTTAGATACATGAAGAGTGTGCTGGGTTTTTCAATCTGAAAATTCCTATCACTAGAAAGAATCACCTTCTGTTCCAACATAACCTGGCATTCTGACGTGGACATTCTACTGCATACTTCATTCTCTTGTTCCCTTTCATGTGGATTGGGTCCCGAAAGTCTCAGCACATATGGAAAGTAGTATACAGTTATCAAGAAGCTTTTTAGGTTGGATATGGGAATCTGGCTAGTTGCCCACCTCTCCTTGTAGAAGTGGAGGTGTAATTCAGAGCCTTGCATATGTTAGGCAAGTGCTCTATAAGCCCCACACCCAGCCACCCCACAGTCCTTCTTTCTCACTGACAAGCATTATAATCATCTTTTCGTTTTCATCTCCATCCCTACTTTCTCTAAAAGTAGAAAATGGGTGGGGATAGCAGCACTTTTGTTATTGATTTTCTACTAATATACAGTTGCTAAACCAAACTGAGGTCGATCCACTTATATATCAAAATGACAAATGAAGGTTGTGGATTATACTCAGTGGCAGGACACTTCTAGCACCAACAAAGCCTCTGTGTTCAATGTTCAGGACAGTGAAACAAGACAGAACAGCAGCAGCAAACCACAAAACAGAAAACAAACGAAAGTGAAGAAACCATCAAGGCTTTAAACCAAAGCACAGGATACATGGTTATACAGCCTCATTTATAGTAATACTTTTTCCAAGATAAAACATTAAGACAAATATATTTTAATTGTGCTATAATAAAAACTAATAAATACAGTTTCAATTTGCGTCACTAGGAGTATTAATTATTATTATAAAGCACTATGACACGTGACTCAATTATTCCAAGATTTCAAAAAGTAATATAGCTGGGTATGGTGGCACAGGGTTATAATCCCAACACTTGAGAGGCAGAAGCAGGCGAATTTCTAAATTGGACGTCTGGTCTACAGAGAGAGTTCAGAACAACCAGGACTACACAGAAAAACACTGTCTCAAAAAAAAAAAAAACAAAAACAAACAAACAAACAAGCAAAAACGGGAGCTATCCCATTTGATACAAAGAGGGACAGAAATACTTGCATTTAAAGAATATAAGCTTGAAACTTCAAATTATAACTCAGTCTTTTCTCACTGAAAAGTTAATTGTATTATTTCCTTTAAAAGTCTACCAAAACAACAGCAAATCTGTTTTCAAGCTTGGTTTGACAGTGCACACTGGTAATCTCAACATTCAGACGGTTGAGATAGGAGGGTCAAGAGTTCAAGGCCAGCTTGGGCTACACAGTAATTCAGCAATAATGTTTCAAATATAGACACAGAAGTTGCTCTTTCATGGCCCAAAGCGGTTTGGTCTTATAGGAGATACTCTTAGTTGAACTGATTCTATTTACAGTTCTTTTACAAAGAGAAAACACTCATCCAGCCATCAAATTCTCAGTTTGCTTAAGATAATGTCTATCAACCTAAATCCTCTGGGCAGAATTCTCTTAGGACTGTAATGTCAAGAACTTGCACCACAACTGAAATTGTCTAGTGATCTCCGTCTCCAGGAGACTGAAAGACTGCAGAGACTGGAGAGTCCTAGGGGAGACTGGAGAGGTGGAGGTGGGGTGAAAGGAAAAGTCCCACAGAGGAGCTACATGATAAAGGCTTTAAGCTTAACTCCGTTTAATGCAAAGGGGAAAACACTGGTTCTACACAACTATAAGAACACTTGGTGATGCGGGAAATGAAAAGTGACAGAAGCCTTTAAGAATGCACAGCCAGAGGCTGAAGAGAGGAAAAGGAGGTAAGGGAGAAGAGGGCGGGGCGAGGAAGGTCCCCAACGACAAGGAAGTTTAAAAACAAAAGTACTCCGTGAGCTTGGCCTTGTTTGGGTTCTCCTATACTGCTAAGCAGTCTGCAAGAAGAAAGAATCTCACTCAGGATAGCAGTGAGTAAAACGTTTACAATGGTAACCAGCACTGTGCAGAACATGTCGTCTCTGGCAGCTCCGGTCCGGTCCTTTACCTCGCACTCTGGCTCATGGAGCACTCGGGCAACACTCCAACAAAGCCTGCACCACTATATAATAGCAAAAGGAAAATACCTGAGTCCCAGGAATAACACCTGCAGCAACAGGAGGAGGAGCCAAGGAAAACTGGAACGCGGGATAGGATCCTCTCTTGCTCCGGTCAAACCTCAACTCTTACGGGTGGGGCGGAAAACTTCCGCCCAGGACAGTGCAGCGTCATTTCCGTTGAAGGCCTTGACCCCGCCTCTCCATTCTAGCTACGTTCAGACTTCCTCTTCCAGGAATCTTCGGCTTATGCTTAACTCCCTACGTGGACTACATGGCCCAGCATCCACCGCGGTGGGTTAATTTCCGGGTCAAGAGATCCGCTCTGGGGTGCATCACCATGGAAGCGCTCGGTTTGGTCACGTGGTGGCCCTGGTTACGCCGGGTGGCGGCTGTGGGGTCCCAGGCTCGGCGGGGGCCATTTTGCCGGAGGCTGGCTCCGGGAGTGGAAGGCCGGAGCGGCCTGGCAGCTGACCGGAGCCGTTCTTTCTCTTCCTCCGCAGCTCAGGGCTTGGAGAGGAGCTGGAAGGCTGGGCTTCATCCAGCCCTCCCAAGACGGCAATGGTTCCCTCTAGCTCTCGCAACCTGACCACCCTCCATGGCGGCCGCGCCTTCGGAGCTGCTCCCGCTGCCGCCTCTTGCAACCCCTGGTTCCTATCGCCTCCTGAGCCGCTGTCGTCCTTCCGCCCCAGGGACTGATGGTCGTCGATCTGGGGGCACCATGAGAGGCGAGAAAAACTACTACTGCCGTGGGGCTGCCGGGGATCACGGCTCCTGCCCCGCGACACCCTCGCCTCTGGCCTCGACCCTCCTGTTACCGGCGGAGGCTGTTTCAACTAGCTGGTCCGGTCCTGGAAGTGGGCTGTCGGGCGGAGATGAGGAGGAGACTCGGCTTCTTCAGCTCTTGCGCACCGCACCGGATCCTTCGGAGGCGTTCCAGGCTTTGCAGGCTGCCCTGCCGCGGCGGGGCGGCCGGCTTGGCTTTCCCCGCCGCAAGGAAGCCTTATATCGGGCGCTGGGCCGAGTACTTGTGGAAGGCGGTAGTGATGAGAAGAGGCTCTGCTTGCAGCTTCTCTCGGACGTTCTTCGGGGTCAGGGCGAGGCGGGTCAACTGGAAGAGGCCTTTAGTTTAGCGCTTTTGCCTCAACTCGTTGTCTCCTTACGAGAAGATAACCCTGCCCTACGGAAAGATGCGCTGCAGATCCTGCATATTTGTCTGAGGCGTAGTTCTGGTCAGGTCCTGAGGACTCTTATACAAGGCCTGGAAAGTCCAGATGCCCGGCTTAGAGCTTCCACTGCGCTGTTGCTCCCCGTCTTGCTTACTCCTGAGGATTTGTTGCTGGGCTTGGATCTCACTGAAGTAATAATATCTCTCGCCCGAAAGCTTGGCGATCAGGAGATGGAAGAAGAATCTGAGACGGCATTCTCCACGCTTCAACAAATTGGAGAACGACTTGGCCAAGAGAGGTTTCACTCCTACATCTCTCGCTTGCCCTCTGCGCTGAGGAGGCACTACAATCGCCGCCTGGAGTCCCAGTATGGAAGTCAGGTTCCATACTATTTGGAGCTTGAAGCCTCTGGGTTTTCTGAAGATGCTGCCCCATGTGTAGTGAATCTTTCCAGCAGCAATCTTAAATTTGGGATTATTCCTCAGGAACTTCATGCAAGATTGTTGGATCAGGAAGACTATAAAAACAGGACTCAGGCTGTTGAAGAGCTAAAACAGTTGCTGGGAAAATTTAACCCAAGTTCTACCCCTCATTCTAGTCTTGTTGGTTTCATTAGCTTATTGTATAACTTGCTTGACGATTCCAATTTCAAAGTGGTCCATGGCACCCTTCAAGTTCTCCATTTACTGGTCATTCGCCTGGGAGAGCAGGTGCAACAGTTCTTGGGACCAGTTATAGCAGCTTCTGTGAAAGTGCTGGCAGACAACAAGTTGGTGATCAAGCAGGAATACATGAAAATCTTTCTAAAGCTAATGAAAGAAGTAGGTCCTCAGCAGGTTCTTTCTTTGCTCCTGGAAAACCTTAAACATAAGCATTCCAGAGTCCGGGAGGAAGTAGTGAACATTTGCATCTGTTCCCTCCTGACCTACCCCAGTGAGGATTTTGACTTATCCAAACTGTCTTTTGATCTTGCTCCAGCTCTTGTGGATAGCAAACGCAGGGTTCGCCAGGCAGCTCTAGAAGCCTTTGCTGTTTTGGCATCATCATTGGGCTCAGGTAAAACCAATGTTCTTTTTAAAGCTGTAGATACTGTTGAATTGCAGGATAATGGCGATGGAGTGATGAACGCTGTGCAGGCCCGATTGGCCAGAAAAACTCTCCCACGGCTTACAGAACAGGGATTTGTGGAGTATGCAATACTCATGCCGACTTCTGCCCAGGGCAGGTCAAGCCATTTGGCACATGGAGCAGATACAGACTGGCTTATGTCTGGTAACAGGACTCAGAGTGCACACTGCTACTGTGGTGACCACACCAGGGACAGCATGCAACTTTATGGATCCTACAGTCCAACTATCTGTACCCGAAGGGTTTTAAGCGCTGGAAAGGGGAAAAATAAATTACCATGGGAAAATGAGCAGCCTGGAGTCATGGGAGAAAACCAAACCTCCAGTTCCAAGGACATTAAAGAGACAGAGCAGGTATGCTTACTATTCTTGTTAAAAGTGAAAGAATTCACAATTAAGTTTTTGAATTAAGTGCTGATGTAAACATCCATTATAATGGTATGGATTATGATAGTCCATTTAATGGGTTCCTTGATTAAATTTGAGGTAAAATGAGCTATGGACAATAAATGGGTGTCAATTATGGGTTATTGTTTTAATCATATGGAACTCACCTCAGTCATACAACAAGCACTGAATACCCAGTAGGTACCAGATAAGGAACTAAATTGCACTTCCAGGAGGTTTCTGGAGAAGGTTATAAACTAGCAATTAATATGTTAAGTGCTAGGATAGAAATACAGAGTGCTGTGGAATACCTAATTCCACTAGAAAAACAAAAAGCAAAGAAGCCTTCAGGGTTCTGATCTTTGAACTCAGATTCCTGTCCCTGCAAAGCTTTTATTCTAAAATTTACAAATTTACATGTAAATTCAGAGTACCATCAGTACTTTATACTTCATCTGTATTTCTAAGTTAACATCTTGTCCTATTTTTGCTCTATATTTTATGAACCATTTGATAGTAAATTGCACACATTTTGGATTCCATTTCTTTGTATTTTGACATACGTCTTCCAAATTAAGTTACTATATAACAGTATAAACTCTTCAGAAGACTAGTAGTAATTAAGTTGTATATAGCTTTTATTTAATTTTCTCCATCTGTTACCAAACATTGCATGTTTTTTATTTCACTGTTATCGTCCCATATCCAATTATAGTTGGTATGGGTATTGTCTTTTTATTTAGTATTATGTCCCTACTTGTTTGTGGGATTTGTATGTTTTTTTCAGGGTAGGTCCCCTTTCCCCTGAAAGGCTGGGGTAATTGTTTTGTAGAATATATCACATGAGTTTATATAATTGTTTCTATTTGAGTAGACTCAGGTTAAAAATAGTTAGCAAATATATTACCTCAATAATGGATACAGTACAGTAGGGTTGCCCCACCTTGAGCGATGCTTAAGGTTTATCGTTTGATTAAGTGACAATATCTATTATAAAGGTATATTTTCCCCTTCACTGTAGATATTACATTGAGACTACAAGTAGCTCAACAATGTTTTACTCATTGCTTTTGACAACCAGTGAATAATTTTATATTAGTTATTACATTGGGGGCTACAAAGTGTAATTAAAGATAAACATTTTCTCTATATCACCTAAAATTCTTTTCTATATGTAATCATCATGTCTGTCTTTAATTTTTGCTATTAAAAAGTTTTTTTTTTTAAAGATTTATTTCTATTTTTGTGTCTGTATGTATGAGTGTGTGTTTGTGTGTGTGTGTGTTTTCATCTGTGGAGGCCAGAAGAGGGTGTCCGCTCTGATTGAGCTAGAGGAGTTGCAGGGTTCTGTGACGGGCCTTGTGTGAATGCTGAGGACTGCCCTCTGGGCCTTGTGTGAATGCTGAGGATTGTCCTCTATAAGACCCACAAGAGTTCTGAAGACTGCTCAGCTTTCTTTCCAAACCCAAGTGATGCTTTTAAAAAATTTATTTATAGTTCTATCTACTTTTTGTTGAAAATAGATTTATTTCATACAATATATTCTCATCAGTTTCTCCTTCCCCCAGATCCTCCTAGATCCTCTTCACCTCCACACCCACCCAAATCCAGTCTTTCTCCACTAGAAAACCAACAGGCAACTCAAAAACAAACAACAAACCAGAATAGGACAAAAGATGCAAACAGGAAAAAATAACAACAATAACAAAAAAAAAGAGCCAAAGAAAAAGCACAAGACACACTTGAACACTGAGAAATATGATAAAAACACAAAACCAGAAGCCATAGTATATAAGTAAAAACCTGTAAGGCTTTATAGACACACATACACACACACAGAGACATTTTGGGACAAAAACTTTTTAAATATACCATTAAGTTCATTTTGTGTTAGCTATCAAATTAGGATTTTTGATGCTAAATTGCCCCATATTTGACCAATGGCTGGCTCCCTGTGATCTTCCGCATGTGTTTGGGTCTTTCCTTAAGATATAATATTAAGAGTTACCTGCTATCTTTCCTGTTTCCACTTGGAATCACCTGTTCCCACTCCCCACCCAGGATCCTATTATTACCAGTAGAGTAGAGTAGAGTAGTATTTCAAAGTCAAATTCAGTGTATGTTTTCATTTATTGCTAATTCTTGCCATTGCAGATTGACCCTTTCAGTGGACAGAACAAAAAGGTATCTTTTTTTTTTTTTTTTTTTAATGAGTTCTTATGAGTATCTTGAATTGGCAGTGCAAGTTCTCTGCTATTTTCTATTCTATATTTGGTCTTCCCTCTTTTGTAACAAAAGCCTAACTTCCAGTATCATGCACTGTATCGTACCTAACACAAAAAAATTAAGGCCAAAGTATCTAGTAAATAAAAACCAAGGTGTCTTCATAGTTTTCTTTGTCTTTTGAATTTGGTTTGGTTTGATTTGGTTTTGGTCCCCACTGCCCCCACTCCTAAAGACAGGTCTCATGTACCTCTGCTTATCCTGAAATCCATTACATAGACTGGGCTGACTTTAAACGTACAGAGATTCTCCTCCTGAGCACTGAGATTAAAGATGTGTCCATTATGTCTAGCTCCACAGTTATTGTTGTATTTTGAATTATCACATAAAGTTTTATATTACGACTTTTAAAGGGCTGAAGGTGGAGCTCAGTGGCAGAATTGTCCAGCAAGTACAAGCCCCTGCTCACCTCCAGCACCACAAACATGAAATGAAAGCAAAAAACAACAATGTACAAGAACTTTGAAGAACTCAGTTGTTTTGGCAGGACAGATACAGATGTTCCTTATGATATAGATTTATACTCCGGTAAACTCACTGTAGCCTGATAACATTATCAATCGAAACACATTTATTAAGCCTAGCCTATTGAACATCATAGCTTAGCAGCCTGGTATACTGAAGAGAAGATGTTATTTCTGCTCACAACCTTGGGACTGAGTTGGTGCTGCTCAGCAGTGCAAAGGAAGGATCAAAAGTCCAAGTACTGTTTCTACTGAATGTATATTGCTTTGCCATAAGTAAAAGCTGTAAGTTAAGAAATTACAGTGTGTTTAGTGCATTTTCATGGTTAGTTTTCGCACTAGTACAGAAGCAGATGGAACTGACTTCTAAGTGTTCCCATTGCTCACTTACTCTTCCCATTCCAAAGGATTGCATTCTTGTGCTGGGATTGAACCCAGGGCCTTAATGGAGTAGGAACTCAACTCTTTCCAGCTATATCTCCAGTTCCATCTTTTTTGTTTGATTTTTGTACTACTATATATTATAAACATTAATGATTTTTTAAGGAATATTAATAAGCCCGCTTAATGAATTTAGAGGTAGACTTGGTCAAATCATCTGTTTCATCCTAATGTTGTTATGATTTATGTGGTTTTCTTTCATTTCTGCTGTTAAAAAATGTGTCTTCTTTTTTTAGCCTAACTAAAAGTTTTATTGATCTTTTAAAAAAGCCAGTCTTTGGTTTTGTGAAGTGTCTGTTTTGATTTCATGTTTTCACTGATTTCTGTGCTATTTTTTTGTTACTTTTTTCCTCTACTTGCTTTTATTTTAGCTTGTTCTTTTCCTTGTTTCCATTTTATTTATTTATTGGAGGGAGATGGGAAGCACATGTGCCATAATACATGTATGGAAGTCACAGGACAGCTGGAGAGGGTTGCTTCTCTCCTGGGCCATGTGGGTTGTGGGATTGAAGTTTGTTCATCAGGTTTGGCAGTGCCTTTACCTGGTGAGCCATCTTGCTGGTGCAAAAACTTTCGTTTTTGTAATAATGGAAACAATTTTGCTATTCCAGAAACATCTTTATCTAGTTTGAAATTTGCTTAAATTTCACTTAGTATTTCTTCTTTGACTTATTTGTAAATTATAAGTATATTTTTTAATTTCCAAGTACTGGTTATTTTGGGGGGGGGGGATTTGTGTGTGTGTGTGTATGTGTGTGTGTGTGTATGTGTGTGTGTGTATGTGTGTGTGTATGTATGTGTGTGTGTATGTGTGTGTGTGTGTATGTGTGTGTGTATGTGTGTGTGTGTGTGTATGTGTGTGTGTGTATGTGTGTGTGTATGTGTGTGTGTGTGTGTATATGTGTGTGTATGTGTGTGTGTGTGTGTATGTGTGTGTGTGTATGTGTGTGTGTGTATGTGTGTGTGTGTGTATGTGTGTGTGTGTGTATGTGTGTGTGTGTATGTGTGTGTGTGTATATGTGTGTGTGTATGTGCGTGTGTATGTGTGTGTGTTGTGTGTGTGTGTGTGTATGTGTGTGTGTATGTGTGTGTGTGTGTATGTGTGTGTGTGTATGTGTGTGTGTATGTGTGTGTGTGTGAGTGTGTGTATGTGTGTGTGTGTGAGTGTGTGTATGTGTGTGTGTATGTGTGTGTGTGTGTGTGTATGTGTGTGTGTGTGTGTGTGTTTTCTCTTTGTTGCTGATTTCTAGCTTAATGTCTTCGCAGTTTGAGAACAGCTATTATATTGGCATATTCCTTTAAAATTTTTAAAGTGTTTTGAAAGAGTATGCTCTCTTTCAGTGTTTGTGTGTGTATGTATTCATGAGAGGGTACTTCTCAAGTGTGAATATGTAAAGACCAGAGGTTGATGTTGAGTAGCTTTCTCTCTCTCTCTCTCTCTCTCTCTCTCTCTCTCTCTCTCTCTTGGTTTTTCCAGACAGGGTTTCTCTGTGTAGTCCTGGCTGTCCTGGAACTCACTTTGTAGACCAGGCTGGTCTCGAACTCAGAAATCCGCCTGCCTCTGCCTCGGCTGAGTGCCTTTCTCTATAGATGTCTGCCTCCTGTTGTGAGGTGTGATTTCTTATTGAACGTGGAGCTGGAGTGTTCTTCAGCAAGCTCCAGGGATCAGCTTCTGTCTGCCTCATGCACTTTGCACTAGGGTTACAGATCCTGCATCCACAGGGGATCTGGACACAGGTCCTCACGCTTGTGCAGCAAGTACCTGAATTTAGAGGTAGACTTGGTCAAATTATCTTCTTCTTAGCCCAGACTATTCTCTAATGTTGATGAATGTGAGCTTGAGAGAAATACCCAATTTGTTGCTAGATGGAATTATCTGTAGATGATAATTATATCCAGTTCATTCAGGTTGTTGAGTTCAATGTCCTTTCTATTTTTCTCCATATGGATCTGTCAGTTTCGCATGTTGAAGGGCGATAGAGTCTCCATCTGTACTAGTGGATTTATTTATTTCTCCTTGCTGTTCTGCTTCTATTTCTATCACGTAGTTTGATGCTATACTGTTATTAAAATGATATTTTCTTGGAGTATTGATCTCTTTATTGAGAGGCACTCCTTTTATGGCTAATAATTTTTTTGCTCCCAAGTTCAGTTTGTCTGAAATTAAGTCATGCCTGATTTCCTGTTTTTAATTTTAATCTTATTTGTATAAGTATTTGCCTTTATGTACGTCTTTATGTATCACATATGTACAGTGCTTCTGGGGGCTAGAAGAAGGTGTTGCTGGATCCTGTGAGACTGGAGTTAGAGACGTTTGTGAGCTGCTAGGGATATGCTGGGAGTCTAACCATTGTCCTGAAGAGCAACCAGTCAGTGTTCTTAACTGCTGCCATCTCTTCAGCATCATGCCTGCTTTCTTTTTATTCATATTAGCACAGTATCTCTCTATCTTTTTACTTAATGTGTATACATTAATATATTTAAAGTTGCTTTCTTGTAGAAAATATATAGTTAGATTTTGCTTTTTTGTTTTATGCAGACAACTCCTTTAAAATGTTCTTTTGTGTGAGTGTGGTATATGTATGCGCTATAGGCTGTGTGTGTGTAGGAGGAATCAGTTGTCCTACTGAATCACTGTGCCTCAGTCCCCTCAGACAGGGTCTCTCCCCGAACCTGGAGCTAGGCTGATAGTCAGCAGTCTTCAGAGATGCTCTTGTCTCTGTCTGACAGCACTGAGGCTACAGGCTTCTGTTCAGTCATCCTCTGCCTCGCTCTCGCTCTCGCTCTCGCTCTCGCTCTCGCTCTCGCTCTCGCTCTCGCTCTCGCTCTCGCTCTCGCTCTCGCTCTCGCTCTCGCTCTCGCTCTCGCTCTCTCGTTGTTCTGGAGATTTGAACTCAGGACCTCCTGCTTGCATATCAAATGCTCTTAACTACTGAACTATCTCCATAGCCCATCTTGTGTTTTAATTGGTATAGATTAAACTATTAACACTTAATATGATGAATTAGTATACATAATATTTTCTATTAACAATATGATGAATTAGTATACATAATATTTTCTATTAACACTTAATATGAATTAGTATACATAATATTTTCTATTAACACTTAATATGATGAATTAGTATACATAATATTTTCTATTAACACTTAATATGATGAATTAGTATACATAATATTTTCTATTAACACTTAATATGATGAATTGGTATACATAATATTTTCTATTAACAGTTAATATGATGAATTAGTATATATAATATTTTCTATTTGTTGCTTCTGTTTATTTCTGTCTTTAACATTTTTCGTCTTTTGTAGATTTAATTGAGAATGTTATGATTCTGTCTTTAACTTTTTCATAGCTCTTTTATTTTGCTCTTTGTTTTGTAGTTGCCTTAGAGTACGCATTCATATCACAGACACAATAAATAGAAATATTAATACTGCTGTTTTGAGTTGTTCTTAGAGCAATCAAGAATAAGAAAAAAAAAGGTGAAGAGATGGTTTAATGCTTAAGAGTACTTGCTACACTTTCAGAAGACTTGGGGTCAATTCTAAACACCCACATAGTGACTCACTATCTTCTGTAATTCCAGGGTACCTGACACCCCCTTTTGGACTTCCTGGGCACCAGACACATACATGATGCATAGATATACATGCAGGCAACACACACACACACACAAAATTTAAAAAATATTTCATTATACCTCCCTTATTGTTTCTCCAGTGCACTTGTATATGTCTGTCTATCAGTCTCTTTGCTTCTCTCTGCTTTCTGTGTGTATGTCAAAGATTTTGACCTATTTAATTTTCTTTTCATAAGAAGAACTCTTAACATTTGTTGTAAGGAAAGATCATACTAGAAAAATGCCTCAGTTTCTGTTTGTTTCTGGATGCCTTTTTGTCCTTCATTTTTGTGGTGATTTCCCTGGATTCAGACCTCTAGCTAGGCTGGTGGCGTTTGCTTTTCTCTTTCATTTCCTTGACATTTTACTTCACTCACTTTCTTCTCTTCCATGATTTCTGGGGAGTCGGATGTAATTTTTACTTTTGGTTCTGTCTTTTTTTTTTTTCCCCTCATCTTTGCCTCCAGTATCTTCTTTGTCTTTGATTTTTCCGTAACTGGAAGATGATGTGCTAAGGTATAGTTTCTGTGGCATTTATGTGCATGTCACAGTTAGCATGTTATGGTCAGACGACAACTTGTAGGATTTGATTTTCTGCTTCCTCAATGTGAGGGTCAAACTCAGGTCATCAGACTTGGCAGAAAGTTCCTTTACCCACTGAGCCATTTCTCCAACCTGTGGTTTTGGTTTTTTAACCCCAATTTGTTTTCCGCTGTTTGACAGTGAGAGAAAACACCAGGCAACACAGTAGCACCAGGACATAGGCAGGATGGACTTATTACTGGTTACTTTTTAATAAAGGAGCCCTGATATAAAAAGATAGTCTGGAGATTCAATTCTAAATTAAGCACATATACTCTGTGCTAAATTTTAAGTATGAAAGATACAGAAAATTCACCCCTGCAGTCATATGTAAAATATATGTTTGTTCTGTCTTATTGCTTGTATTTGGTACTGTTCCCTAAATGAGGCTCTATAGTGCGGTTTGTGAGTGTGTTTGCACACACACACACACACACACACACACTTGTGAAAGAGAGAGTTTTATAGTCAAAGGAAAAAACAAATTTTAATGTGCATATGAATTGCATCAGTATCTTCTTCAAAACACAGATTGTAGAGCCAACCCAGTCAGTAACTCAGTGGGCAGAGGCAATTGCCACCAAGCCTGATGACCTGTGTTGAATAACTGGTACCTATATGATGCAGGTACCAGTTAGGGGATACTGACAGTATTCTTACGTGAATGTGAGTATGGTGGAACATGCCTATAATTCCTGTATTTTGGTGTGCTGAGGCAAGATTGTGAATTACAAGCCAACCTGGGTTGTAAGTAGCCTCTATAAATCAGTCAATCAATCAATCAATACATTAGCTTGAGAATGAATTTATAGCTAAGTCAGTAGAATGCCTGCCTGCCTAGAATGCACGAGACCTGGGTTCAGTCTCCAGTGTTGCAAAAACTAGGTCTACTGGCTCATACTTGTAGTCTCAGCATTTGGGAGGTAAAGGCAAAAACAAAAGCAAAAAAATAAAAACAAAAGAAAAAAACCCCATGAATTTAGGCCATCTTTGACTACATAGTGATTTTGAGCCCAGCCTGAGCTAGGAGACCTGTTTTAAACCCTCCCAAACAAGCAACCTTTACATTTATAGCTTGTCAAAATTGTGAATAACCTGAAAGTTATCAGTGTAGATATTAGATTATTACCAGTAAGTGGTTTACTTTTTAAAATTTTAGAATTCTCTGAATATGAAAACTTTTTTTTTTTTTAGTATTTTTAAAACCGTGAAAATCATGTTAATGGAAATAGAGGACTTCATGTTCTCTCTAATGTGGAAACTGAAAAAAAAAATGTTAGCCTGAATGTAGAAGAGTTATTAGAGTTTGGAAAGGTAATAGGAGAGGATGGGTTTTAAAAAGTTGAAATTAATTACAAAACAAATATAATGTAAAATTGACTGCACAGTGAATACTATTTATTAGATCATCTACTAGTCTGTTAATGTATCTTTTGTTTTAAAGTATTCAGTTGGAAGTTCACTGTAATTGGCTTTTTGTTTAATAACATATGAACAATTGTGGAAATTGTAATCCTGACTTTGAAGAACATATATCACTAACAGATCATGCTATATTTATGAGACAGCATCTGGAAACCATCAAGAACTGTGTGTGTAATGTACAGGAGGTTGTTTGTTTCTTTGTTTGTTTGTTGCTAGTCAGTCTTCTCATAGGCCTGTAAGCACATTTTATCACTGAGCACATCTCTAGCCCCTACTTAAGTGGTTGTAACCAGAGCCCTGTGGTACCATTCTTTACCTTTGCTTGTAGTAGTTTAGTCGGGCTACAGAACATCAGTAGTCACTGTCTCCTCTTGTCTGAGGAGTAGGATGCTTGTCAGGTAAGTTGCTCGTTGCCTGCTGCTGGAATGGCTTAGAGCAGACTTACCGCTGATGAGTCAGACATCCTGCTCCTTTGAGTTTGTCTCCTCTCTTACTGCCAGATAAATAGTGTAGAAAGGTAAAGAAAAGACTTGCAGTCTAGTAAAAGAAAGAAAAGGTAGCATTTCTATCTTGGAAAGAAAAATACTGTTAATGTGTCATACTGAATGAGTGTTTGTATTACATACTCAATAATACTTTCTTTATTTGAGTTTTGTAATTGGTTTTAAATTATTTATAACCGAGGAGGCTTAGCAAAAATTTGCTAATTTATTCTCTTCTCAGTTTTCAGCTCATGACCTTATTCCATCTCCAAAATTAAAGCCCTCTCAAGGAGTACCAGCCAATGATGATTTATGTTTTAGCAAAAAAAGGTCATCAAGAAACTTATTTCAGAGTAGTCGGGATTTTAACTCAGATTCAATTCCTACATGTGGTGCTGGTAAGTAAATATTTGAAATAATAGGTGTGTTGAAGTAACTTAAAGATTTCTCTAAACTTCATAATCCACTTGAGGGCCTGTAGAAAGCATATGTGATCCAATGGACAAGTCAGGTTTAATAAATTATATTATTTACTATGCATTTTATTTGTCTGTTACTTATAAATTTACTTATGTCATATATAAATAATAAATTAATAAATGCTTATTGAAGACTGGCTAAAAAGCAGACACTTTGACGCAATTGTCTCTTGAGATCATAGGTCATCTTATGTAGGCCATGGTCACTAAAGACACTGATGTTTCTTGCGCATGTCTACATGTCAGGTGTGATGGAGCGTTCAAGAAAGGTATAATTCTTCAAAGGCTCGTGTTCTGTGATGGATGTGGTGGTATATACCTTTAATGCTAGTACTCAGGAGGAAGAAACAAACAGATCTCTATGAGTTCTAGGCCAGGCTGGTCTACGAGAGTTTCAGACCACCCAGGACTATATCGTGAGACCCTGTCTCAAAACCAAAACAAACAGAAAAGCATCAATTTCTAGTAGAGCAGGGGAGCAAATATTAAATCAATTTAAGACATGATAGATTAGGCTGGGCGGTGGTGGCGCACGCCTTTAATCCCAGCACTTGGGAGGCAGAGGCAGGCGGATTTCTGAGTTCGAGGCCAGCCTGGTCTACAGAGTGAGTTCCAGGACAGCCAGGGCTATGCAGAGAAACCCTGTCTCGAAAAACAAAACAAAACAAAACAAAAAAAAAAAAAAAAAAAAAGAGTTAAAGTCCAGAATATAATTTTACCAACATATATGAAATATGTATTTATAAAATAACCTTTATTTTTACTTTGTTCCTCCATGCCTTCTTTTTTCAAAGGTAATACTGCAAATCTTCAGACAAATCTTTCTGGGAAATGTGGGCAACTTGGATTGTCACAGATAGGTTGTAAAACTGGCAGTGTGGGTTCTGACTTACAGTTCCTGGGGACAGCCAATGGCCATCAAGATAAAGGTATAAGCTCCAGATTTACAAAGCAGCATTATTTATGTTACATATTATAAGTAACACTTATAATGTTATTTATAATGTTACACTAGTGTCATTATGACACTAACTCACACACTAATTTGGATGATCATAACAAATACTTGTTATAATGTAATGATACTAATATTTTTATAATTATTCTAAAATGTTAGACTTCTAAAACTTGATTTAAATATGACTAAACTTATGATGAAGGCCAACATGAATTGAAAGTAACATTAATTAAATAGTACTATGTACATGCATTTATTTAAATTTTAAAGCTACATAGAATTTATTGTGTCTTCTTAGGAAATATATAACTTCCTGACAGGTCCTTTCAGATAAGACAGGATAGCTTATGCCTGTGATCCCAGCACTTGGGACAAGGCAGGAGAATTGCCATAATGACATAAACATAAAGTCTGGGCCAACCCGGGCTATAGGGTGAGACCCTGCCGTTCTTTTCACCCTCGTGGATTCTTGACTGACAAGGTCCACGTGGGCAAAGGGGGCAGAGGCTTCAGAAGCCCTGGGAGTGTACCTATGGCTAAAAGGACACAACTTTACTTTGGGTGATTCAAGGCGTATAAAGTTTTGGGGAACTGAGGGTAGGGACATCTAGGATGAGCAAATATCATTGGGTGAGGAATTAGGGTACCAAAATGCCTCATTAGCATGGGACAGCATTGCAAGAATCTTAGGTACCAGCTAAATGGGTTTTTATCAGGAGAAAGGAAATTGATCCTGTAATCGAACTAAGGTTTCTCAAGTAGAGGCCAGTGTCGGGGGGGTTAGAATGCTTCTGACAAGGTGAGAGGAGCCAGTCCATATTGAGCCAAGCTTAGAGGTGGACTTTGACCTTAATTAGCAGAGTTTTCCCACAAGACCCTATTTCAACAGGAAAAAAAAATACGTAGAGGTGTAAGAGGATGTAGTAGTAGGAACTGATCTGACGCTTATGGTAGCTTACTTAGTAGAAGACTGCTTGCCTAGGAAGGCAATTGGTGTCACCCAAGAACCTTTATTATAAAAACAAAACAAACAAACAAACAAACAAACAAAAACCTGCTATGCCTGTTTTGCATGTTTTCAATTTCGGCTCTAGGAAGGTAGCATTAGGAGTAGGAAGTTCAAGGCCAGCACAGGGTATGTAGGAAGTTTGAAGGCAGCTTCCTAGCCAACAGAAACAAAAGATAGGACTGAAGTAATGTAAAAACAAAGACGAGATAATAGAATTAAATCTAACTTAATAATTACCACCAACATAAAAGGAAAAACTTAACCATTTGAATTTTAGTGATGGGACTGGAAAGATGGCTGAGTTGTTAATTATTGGTCTTGTAAGCATGCAGACCTCTAATCTCAATCTCTAGCATCTGTGCAAGTTCCAGAGCCAGGAATGTGTTGCCAAGACAGAGAGAGGGTGATGCTCTGTTTAACACAGTCTGTTGCTGTCAGAGTACTTCAGCCTAGTCCAAAAATAAAGTGGAGAGCAGTTAAGGACCACAACTGACGTAAACTTCTGTTCTCCACATGCATATGCATGGACTAAGTACATAAAGAAATGCAATCAGATGTTTTTTCTCCTCTGAAATGCTGCTTTATGCATGGGGAGGTCAAGGTGTTAATGGGTGGGATACAGCTCCATGGTAGATAATTTGCTTAACATGTGAAAGACTCTACTAAATGCAACACACATTTAAATTGGGGGAAAATAAAATGTGGAAAAGGTATAATACACATATGCTCACAGAATGAATATGTTGATATAGAAATATGTCCACCAAAATTATGAGAAAATAAGAACGATACATTAAAAATATTCTTTTTACATATGTATTCGATATATATGCTTACATATATACAATTTTATAAAATTACAAGAAGAAAATAACTACCAATGTAGTAGAAAATTTCAGGAGGATAAGAAAACTTTGGGTTTAAAGATATGAAGTGTTTTTCTCAAAATTAATTAGTTTTTTTCCTGACATCATACAAAAACAGAAATGCTATATGGGGGAGCTAAATGTGAAAGGGGAAAAGCCTTTGAACTCTGAGACCATGAATGTGTAAGTAACATACTGTCTTTGTTTTGTTACAGTATATGCTGGCCTTACTTTTGGCAGTAAGACACAGCAAACATTTGGTAGTCAATCAGAACGAACTTCTTCATACTCTGCTTCAAATGCAAGCCCAGGACCCTTTATCCTTCCATCCTGCCCTCTCTCATCACCTCGAACTAGTCCGAAGCACACGTCTCCTCTTTCTGTATCTCCAAAGAAATCTCAGGATAATGCCATTAGTTTCTCAAATTCTTGGCCTCTTAAGAGCTTCGAAGGACTATCAAAGCCAAGTCCACAGAAAAAGCTTGTCAACCAGAAATCATCCGACCCTACAGGTAGGAACGATGGTAAAGATCAGTGTTTTATTTAAGTTTATTTATGTTTGAATTAGTGCTTTGAAGTTAATATATAACATTATTAAATTTTAAAACCTAGCTAATTATATTTTTCCTCTGGTCTACAAATATTTAAGAAAGTACATAATAATATACTTAATAGAGCAAATAAACAGTAAAAAATTGATTTGAAATGGCCTTTTTTTTTTTTTTAACCTATATTGCCACTTTAAGATTTTCTTTTTAGAACTAAGAAAGTAACATTTCTTTATAGTATAAAGGAACATGTTGCAAGGGCCTACTAGCAAGTTTTTAGCATTGAAAATATAAAAATTCTTTATATTTTACTATGATATCTATTCATGTACTTGACATTCATTGAAAATGTTTATTATTTGCTAAAAAAAAAAAAAAAAGATTGTAATGAATTTTCTCTTTTTACTAACTAAAATATTCTCTCTTAATATCTTACACCTTGCCAGGCATGGTGACACATGCCATTAATCCCAGCATTTGGAAGGTAGAGGCAGGCAGGTCTCTGAGTTTTAGGCCATCCTGGTCTACAAAGTAAGTCCAGAACAGCTAGGCTTCTGCTACACAGAGAAACCCCGTCTTGAAAACACAGAAACAAACCAATTATAATAATAATATCTTACACCATAGTCATGAAATTAGCATGTAAATTCATTTAGACAAATCCAGTTTCCAAATAAAGTCTATTTAGAGGCATTCCCTATATTCTACATGCGTTTCTATCCTCTGTCTCTGAGGGAAGATAGTCTGCTTTTAAAGTCACTCACAAACCTAGAGTTCACTTGATAACCCTAAGCCCACTGCCAGTGCTGTTCTACTCTGCCTATGCTAGCATAGTATTTTCTTCCCACTGGTCCTTCTTCACACCTTTCTATTAATTTGTTTGTTCTTTATATAAGATCAAATGTCATATTAAAAGGTAAGAGTTTGGTCTGTGAGTATAACATAGTAGTAGAGCTCTTGCTCTTAGTGTATGTAAAGTGATGAGTTTGATCCCTGAAATCTCGGAAGTGTGTGTGTGTGTGTGTGTGTGTGTGTGTGTGTGTGTGTGTGTGTGTGAGCGAGCTTGTTCTTTCCAGTTCCCAATGCTGCTTAACATACACCAGTCACTGAAATACTGTTTGTATAATAAAATGAGACCAAATGTGTCAACTTTCTGGCTTTATTTTGGACTTTATCATTAACAAATATTAGTTATGATAACTCTAAATGTAGCTTAATATATAGTATTTTATATAATATGAAGGATTTCATACACTTATTTTTTGTTGAATAGTAATACTTTTATGTCTTATTTATATAAGTCTCATTCTAATTTAAGATAATAAACTTTAATTTAAAATTATTTTATTCTAAATACTTATGACTCAAACATACTTCCTATAAAAATAAGAAAAAATAAAATATATATATTTTTTTTTATGTAGGAGAAAATTTTCAAGAAAAAACTACTCCAGTTCAACTTACACCAGCCTTGGTGAGATCGCCTTCTTCCCGAAGAGGCCTAAATGGGTCAAAACCTGTCCCTCCCATACCAAGGGGAATAAGCCTTTTGCCTGATAAAACTGACTTAAGCACAGTGGGACACATAAAGAAACAGCCTGATGATATTTGGAAAAGTGAAAAAGATAATCTTACAATTGATATTTCAGAATTGAACTTCAGAGATAAAGATTTGGATCAGGAAGAGGTGAGAACTAAATATCATTTTTAATCATTAAAAAAACCCTTTCATATTTTGTAATACAGTCAACTCATGGGGAAACATGGTATTTTTAAAACACTGTAACAGGTTTTTGTTTTTTTTTTTTTTATGAAAATAATTCCTGTTGGAACTGGCAGTGTAACTCACTTGTAGCTCACTTTAGAAGTTCCCTATGTTGGTCCATTACTTTGACCTGTAGCCCTTGCAGGTTCTATGTAAATGTCCCATTCTCTGAAGGGGCTTATCTCTCGTTACCCTCCCTAGAGTGTGGAAGGACCTGTAGCAGCTGATTAGCTTCTTTCATTTATAATCTGTGATTTCAGAGTCACTGATTAAGTATTAATTGAATTCATACAATATATTCAGTCATTTTGCCCGTTGCCATAAAGTGTCCTGGTTAATAATAGCAGAAAACTGTCTCCACAGCAGTTCACAGCCTTGTAGGTTGTTTATTAACCCAAGCAATGGAATCTGGTTTTTCTTCTGTGCGTATAATGTCATCTATTTTGTTTGTACTAGATGGAGGATTGGCTAATTAATGAAGTTCAAAAATCTAGCTCTTATATATCTAACAGCTGATCTCATGAGTTGTTTCTTTTTCTTTTTCCTAGATGCAGAGCTCTCTTAGGTCCCTTCGTAATAGTGCAGCTAAGAAAAGAGCCAAACTGAGTGGCAGCAGCAGTACCTCTGATGTGGACAGTCCCGACTCTGCCATGAAGCTTGAGCTGACCATTGACTCCCCATCCCGATCCTCCTCTCCAAACATCAGCTCTTACAGTGAAAGTGGAGTTTATAGCCAGGAGTCATTGACCTCGTCTCTTTCTACAACTCCCCAGGGGAAGAGAATAATGTACTTTATTTTCTGACATGTTGATATTCACCTATAATTTGTGATCTAGACCTCTAACGGATTGTATCTAGAAAAGCAGTAAAGCCATTTAATTTTTAGTTCTTAAAATATTTAAATATGTTGGATGTGATGGCATATGCCTTTAATGCTAGTACTGGGGAGGGAGAGGCAAGCGAGTCTCCATGAGCTTGACTTTAGCCTGGTCTGTATAACAGCTCCAGGCTAGCTAGGGCTATAGAGGCCACGTTTCAGACAAAACAAAACAACTTTAAAACAGTTAAATACCTTTAAAACACTGTGGAATTTGACCAATCGTACCTTGCTTACCTTTTGTGGAGTAGGGATAGAAAGAGTGTGTGACTCTAACTGTAACTTTAGATCTCCAAAGTTATCATGGGCCGTGTATCAAATGCTTCAGTTGTTTTCCTAAGATTTACTCTAATATTCTTCGTCCCTTAGCTCTTTCCTGGATCATTCACTTTTCTGCCAATTGACTTATATTATTATTTTTATTTCTAGGTCAGCACAAGCTTACTCTGGGTTATGGGCAGGCTCTACCCAATGTTGCCCCACTCTGTTTTATATTTGTTTCCATTATCTTAGAAAGCTTAGGGTTCCATGCTTGGAGCTCATTTATTTAGCCCAGTGAGGATTTGGTCGGCCCAGATTAACAGTTCTGGGATTCAAGTCCTGGCTACCTTATACCTGCTTGCCCAGGAAACCTCTGCTCTGAAAGAGTGACCTCACCTGGATTCTGGGCGTTTTTGTGACTTCATAGTCACAGAATACTTCATTGAAGTAATTCTCCCTTTATTTGGGACTGCAAGTCAATAGTGGAAATGCCATGATGTGGGTAGATAGATGTATATTTAAACAATTGCTAAATAGTTTTTCTAAGTAGTGGCATAATTTTATACTCCTCTTGGTAATGTGGAAGTTATGACTGTTGCTCAGTCTTGCTAAAATTTAATGTCAGTCTTTTGTTTTCTTTTGGCTTTATTTGTTAATATACAGCTATCAGAAGTAAATTTTTAAAATTTAAAATTATCTTCAATTTGATAAACCTCTCCCAAATGGAAGTAGAGACTGCCTAAATATCAGCAATAATAGAATTTAGCAGAGTTTTTATGTTTCACTTTAGAAATTTGTCTTATGTTTTTTTTCTTTCACAATTTTAACTTAAATCATAACTTATACTCAGAAACCTTTTATTCCTGGAAATTTCTTCACTGTTCCTACTTAGATAGAATATTGGGATATATTTATGCAATGGATCTAGAATGACTTTAACAAAGTAACAACTTGTATTAAACATGTAATTTTTAGACCTAATGTCTGTCATTGATCCTATAAGAAGATGAAATTGTGTGGTGTAACTCCTATAGTTGCAACATGTTAAAATTTTCAAACCAATTGGGAAGAGAAGTTCATTTTATATTTGCAACATTTAGAATTATGTCTAAGTTATTCATGTATTGAACTCTTCTACATGAGATTGACCTCATTGCCTTTAATGAACTTAGGATTGCTGCATTTTTGAGTTTCACAGCTTTGGAATACTTCCATTTGGGGCAATGTGGATGATCCTGGGAATTGAACAGGGCCTTGCAGCTGCTAGACAACAGCATGGAGTCCCTGACGGCGTCTGCAGCACTTTTATGTTTTGGAGTGGTTTTGTTTTGTTTTGTTTTGTTTTGTTTGTTTGTTTTAATGGTTTTGCCAAGTTGTCCAGGCTGCTGTATAGTCTAGGATGGCTTTGCTCATGGAATTCCATTGGTCCTATTAAGAAATCAAATTAAGTAATTAAAATTTTCATATTTATTTTGTGTCCACAAATGTATGTGTATATAAGTGCATTTGTGCAACAGTGTGCATGTGGTGGTCAGAAACTGTTTCTTTCCTTCCCCATGTGAGTCCTGGAGCTCAAAATTGGGTCATCGGGCTTGGTGTTAAGCACCTTTATTCTGAGAGCCATTTTGATGGTTTGTTTTGAAAATTTGGAAAGAGCCATTTCTCTAGACTACTAGAAATGTAAAATCATACTGAGTATATTTTAGTTAGATGAAAGAAAGATCTTTATTCTACAAGTATGGTTTTAAATCCTGTGTCTCTTTCAGCTCACTGAGCGATGACTTGTTTCAGGAGATAGGGATGTCCCATGGGCCTTTATAATATGTAAATGGTAGAACAAAGAAAAGTTAAGAAAATGGCGTTTACAAAACTCAGTTTTTGCTGTTGTTCCTAATACTGTCCAGTCTCTATTTCTCTCTCTATAATGGTATGTTACATGTCTATAGTAACTTAGGAGATAATTTAGATAATTTATTTCCTTTATGGTTCAGGCATTAAAAAATCTTTCCTGGTTTAGGCATGGTCATATACAAATTTAACCCCCTTGCTTGGGAGCTAGAGAACAGATAGATGTTTATGAGTCTTGATAGTGGATTGAAGGACAGCCAAGACTCCATAGTGAGACTTAGTCTCAAAGTCAAAACACAACGACCCACACAAGCATTAACACAAGCATGTACTTTCAGTCATATATTTCATGTTTACCTAGACTCCTAATAAGTTAAGGAAGAGAATATACAATAAATGATATGTGTGTTGCACAGTTCTGAATTGTGAATGTTGATTAAAATTACTTTGTTTCATTAGGTCAGACATATTTCCAACATTCGGATCAAAACCTTGTTCAACAAGACTTTCTTCTGCAAAGAAAATCTCCCATGCTACTGAACAGAGTTCCAGTACAGGTATTCTATGTTTTATGAATATGCTTTATAAAGAATATGACTGTTTTGTAATATAAAAAAAGATAACAAACACATCTTAGATTTTTGTTTTTTTACTTAACAGTTTGTATCTAATCATAACTCATTAAAAAGCTACTCTAATGAGGGTAACATGGCTTTGATTGGGGAAAAAAAATATTTACTTGACTCAGTCATTGGTCTTGATGTGGCAGATTCCTCTGTGAGATATTTTATTTAATCGGTATGCATTGAGACCTGACTGTCAGAATTTTGAGAGTTCCCTTCATAATTCTAATATATAACAGTTTGAGAACATAAGTATCACAGATGACAAAAAATATATTCATCTAGTTACTACTAGCTGACACTAGTTAACTATTATTTGTTAACATACATGAACTAATAAATAAGTTTGTATGCCCTTGTTAGTTTTCTGAACCTGAGATTATTACTTTATACCTTTAGAAATTAGTAATCATTTTGAAAAATATTTAGGCTCTAGTCTGTTACAATTTGAACATAGGTATGACTTTTCCTGGTGATTAGTAAAACTATATTGAATCGCGGTTAAATTATACCAAACTGGGCTATATTTTTATATGATTTCAATGTAAAAAACTTCTAACAATTTTAGAGGTTATTTACATTATAATGACCTGTATATGATTATTTATAAGATAATTAACTTTATTCTGAGATATGTTTTAGTTTTATCCTTTTGAATCCCGTCACCACGGCTTTCTGTCACAATTCCTTATTTCTTACCTGGTTGGTAAGCAGGCTCAGCTGCATAGTTTGTCTGTTTCACTCAGAATCCATTTCCCATTGTAAACTGACTAGATTGGCCAGTTCCCAGCGATCTGGCTCCTGCTGGCTTTTCTCGGCCCCTTGACTCAGTCATTTAGACCAGTTAGTCTCAGAGCACAGTTCATCCACTTTCTATCCGTTAGCATCTTCTCAGACGTCTTGTGGATGAAATATATACCTGTCCCGCCCTCTGGCTCAGTTGCCTTCTCTGTTTCACAGACAGTATTGATAACTAACCTTTTTTGGATACTATTATATGTTTTATAATATGCTTCAGATAAGATTATTGCATATATGTTTGGTGTCTTGTGTGGCCATATACATACTAGGCAAGTCCTCTACTACTGAGCCACACACTGATTTATGCTACTGCAATTATATGTTTTTTCTTTGACTCTAAAATTCTTCTTAGTATTATTATTATTTTATGTAGCAACAGACTAGAATTGGCAGAACCCCTCCCTTAGCCTCCTGAATACCGAGGTTACAGGCGTGTACCACTGAGTCCAGGTAACCCTCAGATTCTTGGTTTCCAGTGATTGATTTCCTCAGTTATTTGCCAAGTGCCTACCCTAATCTTGAATCCTTGACTTAAATGAGTGTGTTTGGCTTTCTGGCTTGCAAAAGCTAATAATATTCAACATTGAGATATATATTCAGTATACAGAGTCATTATTTAGTAGCCGTAGTGTGTTAAAAACCACCACCTTAATTCCAAATTAATATATAATAATAGTCACACCATGTACAAATGAACTACTTTGAAACTTTGTTTCTCAATCTAATAATAAAGAGCTGGGAAAGCGTGATGAAACCTTAGGCATATAGCACATACGCAGTACCTGATGGGCTTTCACTGGTGTATCTCACACAGGGAGGGACGTAAGACATCCTAAACCAATTCTTCAATCTTTGTTAATACCGAGCGTCCTAACATCATTTATCATGTTAAACACATTCATACAGGGTTGAAGAGCGAGCTGATTCCTAGACTGAATCGAGTTGTAAAAGGAACTCTAAGTTTACCTTAGGTTTGGAAAAATAACTGATTTAAAGCCTGGATTTGAGTTCCTTTCTGCTGCTACTTTTGTGAACTTAGGCAGTATTTATATCAATCAGCAATTGATTATAATAATACCTACCTCTATGTATAATATATTGTGTTTTTCTAAAATTAACAAATATTTGGTAATTTCAATACATACTTAATTTTTGTATGTGAATAGATTCTGAGGTCACACCTCATACCTAGTGAACTCCCGTTTATGAGGAGAAATCAGTACTCTTATCAAATCCTGGGGATTTCTAGTAACAAACTTGAGAAACACTGTTGTTACTAGGTTTAATGCAAGATATCCTTGATAAATTTAACAGTCTATCAAACTATTAAATTGATAATGTTGAAGATCATTCTCATTTAAGTTTGCTTTGTTATCAGTAAGTGATTTCTACACTTTATTTACTATAAAACATGAAAAGAATACTGATCAGAATAGAGATTGTGTGAAGTTAAGTCCAGACATGGTATAAAGATGATAAAGACAGCATGCCTTTACTGCAGTGTTTCCAGGGAATGTTTCCTTGTATATGTTATCCTTTACTGTAAATAATACTGAATTCCTAAGTTAATTTCCAATACATTTCTACCTAAAGCCAACATAGTCTACTAATATCTAATAGCTAAATTAACTGTTAAAACTAAAAATTTTAAAATTCAGTTTCTTCTGAAAGGCCATTATCATTTAAAATGAGGCTTGTGTTTTAGTTTTTTGAAATAAAGTCTCATGTAGCCAGGTGGTCTTGACTTACTGTGTGGCATTGAACATCTGATCCTCTGGGCTTTACCTCAACAAGCTCAGGGACTCATGCCAGTCTTATGTGGAGCTGGGGATCTAACCTAGGGCCGTATTCATGTAAGCAGTTCTTTTGTACACTTAGCTGAAGCCTTTTGACTCCGGTTCTTCCTAGCTCAGCTTTCAACAGCCAGCACTTTTCCAGCTATTTGTTTATTTATTACATTACTTATGGTTTATTTTTGCTTTATATATATACTGGTATTTTGCCTGAATGTAGGTCTGTGTGAATGTGTCAGATCCCCAGGAACTGGAGTTATAAATAATTGTCAGCTACTATGTGGTTGCTGGGAATTGAATCCGGGTTTTTTAGAAGACCACTCACTGCCCTTTACTGTTGAGCCATCTCTGCAGCCCCAAGTATTGCATTATTTAAAAGTGAAGTATATTATTGCTTGCTGTTTAATATTGGAGCTATGTATAAATATGGGCAGGGATGCAAAATTACTGAATAGGAATTTTTATTTAGTAAACATTTTGTAGTTCCAGTAGTGGTAAAGTATTAGTATAGTATAGATGATTTAAATAAGCAGATGTAGATTTAAACATTTAAATGTTTAACAAGTAGTACATTCTTTGCTACTTGTAAAAGGAACATAAAAACAATACTGTTGTATTTTATTTTTTTAGGGATATGATATTGTTTGAGTATTTGCAATATGCTAGGCAGTATATTAAATTCTTTATGTGTATTTGCCCCAGGCCCAGCCCCAGGGAGAGGGGATATATAAAACAAGGCCTCATTGTGTAGACCAGGCTATCCTTAAGCTTTTTGTATATAGCCTGTGCTGGCCTCAAACTCATGGTGTTTCTCCTGTTTCACCATCCTAGGCTCTAGAACTTTTTAAGCACATACCACTCTGCCTAGCATTCATTTTCCTGCATTTAACTCATGTGATAGTTCTGGAAAAGTTTTTACTCTCCAATTTTACATATACTAAATGAGTTACCAGGATGTCTCAGCAGTTAAGTTGCAGGACAGAAATCTACAGGCTGTTGAGCATGATTCCAGGTACAGAGCTACAGAGCTCTTAATCGTGAAGTGTCTGAATCATTAAGCAGACCAGTGTGCACTCATCACATGGGAGCACAAGAGAGAGAAGTAAAGAGCGTAGACCCCTTTATGCCTCTTTTAACATTTGGATTTTTTTCTTTTCCTTTCTCTCTCTCTCTTCCTTCTCTTCTTTCTTCCTTTCTTTTCTTCCTTTCTTTCTTTCTTTCTTTCTTTCTTTCTTTCTTTCTTTCTTTCTTTCCTTCTTGTATAAAATTAGCCATTGCTATAAAATTTGAATTTTTTGTAAAAATTTAAGGATTTTATTTATTAATTTAATCAGTTAAATCCTTAATTCATTTTTTGTAGCCCTAGTTGTGATTGAACTTTTTATGTAGTCTACGCTGACCTCAGACTTGTGGTCCTCCTGTGTCTAGTTCTTGGATGCTAGGATTATAGGTGTGCACCACTACATCAAGTTAAACATACAATTATTTAATTAACTCTTTCAAACATAGTTTTTATTTCACTGAAAGTTACATAGCTTAAAATATAGTAAAACTTTGAAAATTACTAACATAATTTCTAATATTATATTGCTGATCTTTTTTTAAAAGTATTTAACAAAATAGATTTAGAAGAGAGATATGTACCTATTGTAAATATTACCAAATTATTTAAATAAATATTATTTTATTTTATAGGGATAACAACATCCAGTGTAAGCATAATTGGTCAACGTATGAACTATGGGTTTGGATGTGGTGATTTTGAAGATGATAGGTCACATGACATTTCACCTAGTGCTTTAAAAATACAAAATAAGGAACACCCAAGACATAAGCATATAAAAGGTTTGTAAATTTTATGACAAATTAAACTTTTAATATTCAATATATCTAAGTCAGAATCTTCTCTAAGCATACCAAGAAAAAATACTTAGAATTCTTAACTTTAAGATTTTTAACTTACCATTCTCCTGATAGATTATTTCTTACATAACATTTTACGTTTATGGTCTATGCTCTTATCTAAAGGAGCCAATGCAAAGGAGTAAACATTAGTTAAAACTAGGACTCCATACTGGGCTTCACCCCAAGAACATGTACAGGTACATACATACTAACAGCTTTTTTATAAGGCATTTTATCACTCAGATACAGTAAGAAAATCATGTAAGTTGTTTATGTAGGTGGTAACCATGAACCTAAGATGTGGCAGCAGGAATGTACCTTCCTTCTGCTAGCTAGAACTTCTCTGTTGTCACTAGCCACTGTAACTGTTATGTTTTTAAACTGCAGTAGTGATCAGTACTGTGGGTGAGTGCTTTGTCCATTTCCTAAGTTCTTCTGTGCTAGCTGCACTTAAACCAATTTCTTTAGCTAGATGTTAGTTCCTTCGTGTAGTCTCAGTATTTGGGAGCTTGTGACTGGAGGGTTACCATGAGTTTAAAAGGCCAGCCTGGTGTACATTGTAAGTTTCAATAAGTAAAGAGCTGCCTTTTGGGGGTTGGGGAGATGTGACAACTATGGCGCTGATAAGATGAACATTTTAGCTACACATAGCGGTGCATACCTGCAGTCTCAACATTCAGGAGGTAGAGGCAAGATGTTTGTACATTTGAGGCTACTCTGGGCTACATAGCAAGACTCTGCCACAAAAATGACACGGAAGAAAAGGGGGAGTGGGGACCTCTGTACTTCATCGTTTCTGACCATCTGACATCGTAGATGGGGAGGTGGTCAAGAATGCTAGGCTGTGTGTTTACCTGTAGCAAACTGGGAAAGTAACCCAGCTTGAGCAGCCTAGAAGAGTGCAGTTTTCTTGAGATTGGCCTCATCTCTTTTTGGTATGAACTGTTTCCTTCACTTTCATTGCTTAGCTCGCTGGTTGTATGTTTCTCTCATCTTCAACCCTAGCCTATGTAAACTCCTTAAGGGAAGTAAGGTATTATTGTTGTTCTCTATGGTAGCTAATGTATAATGGGTACTCTGATTTTGAATATTCATTGAATTAATTCATCTATAATTTTTATGAAATAAATTTTCAATTTTAAAAGGCCACATGTCCTAAAATATACTATAGTTTTTTAAATGTGTTTTTTTTCTCCCCCCTTTCTTCTTCCTTTTCCTTTGTTTTAGGATTTACTAGGTCATCAAATTTACAGCAGATTTCCAGTTTTGACTTCACATCTACAAATACCTTATCAGAAGACTCAGTAGTAGTTGTTGGAAAAGGTATTTCAAAGTTATCTAGGCTATTAATTTTTGCATTCTTTACACATAAGCAAATTTTGTCAATATTAAATTTAAATAATTAAAAATGAATGCTTAAATTTATATTTCTGCCCTTGAGTGAAATTATGGGTTGTTATTGTTAGTAACTTTCAAAAAGTAGTTGTATAGTTCTAAGACAGTTCCAAGGTAACTATAAAAATTTTATTATGGTTTAAAGTCAAATTGCAATATTATAATTTAATATAAAATATATTGTTTCTAATCAAAATGAACCCATGTTATGTATTTTAGAGATGTAAGAGGACCTTCAAGTAGGATAATTACTTTAAGTATCTTTAAATATTTTTTTTTTCTTAAATGCTGTCTCATTTATTTTTCTCATGACTGTGACCAGATACCATACAAAAAGCAACCTGAGAGATAAGCAGTTTAACTTAGCCCAGGATTTTTTTTTTATTGGATATTTTATTTGCATTTCAGATGCCATCCCCTTTCCCCATTTCCCCTCCCTAGAAAACCCCTATCCCATACCCCCTTCTCCTTTTTGCTTTTATACAATTTTTTTTAATGTCAACCAAAAGCTTTATAAGTTTGGTAATGCTCAATATCAATCAGAAGTGTAACCTAATACCCAATCTAGACATATCAACTATCTTTGACTGGCGGAGACATGTGAATATCCGCCTCCATGTCTGGCCCCCCTCTCTCTTTCTCTCTCGTCACCTAGCTCCTCCTCTTCTTCTTCTCCTCCTCTCCTTACTCCTCCTTTCTGTACTCCTCCCACCTTAGCTCCCCCTACATATCACCCTTCCTGTTAAAATAAAACTTTTCTCTCAAAATACAGTTAGAGCATAACTATACCAATTTATGTCAGTAAGGTGCAAGATAGACCTAATACCCAGTCCATCATTTTGTTGACTAAGCAGAACCTCTATCATCTCTCCTAAATAAAAGACTTAGTTCTGAGCCTGGCTTTTTTTTTTTTTTTTTTTTTTTCTTGGCTTTAGAATGAATGTCAGCTGAAAACCATCCTCTCAAATGTTTTCTCTCAAAGTAAATAGCAAGGATTGGCTATGAGACTATAAGTTTTCAACCCCATCAGAAATCCAGAATGACTGAGTTAACTGAGATTATGGGAAGCACAAAGCATAGCTTCTAAAATATAGCCAATTTATAAAAACTGCTGGACACCTGGACAGTCCCTATACTACAGAATGTTGGAGCATCTGATCTTCAGCCTTCTGGCTTAGGATCATCTGACAGACCTAGTGATGCAGAATTATTAAGGGCTGATTTCTCTGTCTTGGCAGATATAATCAGTGGACTATTCTGCAAGTGTGTCCTTTTCTGGACAGTATTTTGTCTGTAGATGGAAAGAGGCAATTCTTGCCTAGTGGCTCTCTCACCACAATTGGAATAACTCCAAAGATGCTCAATTTCTTCTTGGAATCCAAGACAGGAAGCTGTCAGGAGCAGACAGGTCTCTAATCAAAATGAACATTAATACAGAAATGTTTGTATCGTCAATTCTGTGGGTTTCTGATGTTTTGAAAACCAACTATCCATGTAAGGCTGTCTGGGCTGTTGTCTGTTAACTCCTCTCAACTATTTCTAAAGAAAATATAGAAAACTCCCTAACAATAAACTCAAAGCCATGAATTTGCTATAGACCCTTAACTCTCAGTCTAACCATCTCAAATAAGTTAAAAAATTTAAAGAAGGACTGGGTCTAAGCCTTGTATTCCTAAATGTGTTATACAGGCGCAATGCCTATGATAGTAACAATATTCATCTCACTTTTATATCAATAAGAAGCTCGTACCAATAAAAACCTTAAATTTGAAGTCAAAGTAAATTTTGTACCATTTAAGAAATTATAACTTCATCTTAATAACAATTATACATATTTCTACCAGTAAGTTATGGCTATGCAATAAATCCTAGCTAATTCTCCCTGTTCCATCAAAACCACTACTTTTCCCTAGAAAGACAGCCTAATATTAACCACCTCAGTCCCCAAGCCCAGGGAATAGGGGCGCCGACTCTTCATTAATTTTTCAAGCTGATTATTGGTGTTGAGATATTAGAAGAGGGGTTGGGGGAAGAATAAATTGATAAGCCTCTGACACTGTGTCTTCACTGCATCTGCCTGGAATTCCAGGACATAAGAAATTCGAGCAGGTGTGCTCAGCTTGCTTGATGACTAGATACACCAAGGCTATGTATTCTGCAATATACAATTCTCAAAACAAATTTTAGTATCAAGATAATTGTTTGTTTGAATTCTGGAATCTAGTCTTCTGGCTGCCTGCCTCTATCATGTCTGATCCATATAATTCTGGGAGTCTCTATGAAGGTGTGCTTTCACCATCCTCCCATTTTTGCCTCCCTGCTCTCAAATTCCTCAACACTAGGGAATCCAATCTTTCAGGCACCAAGGCCCTCCACTTCCACTGATGCCTAACCCCTTACCCCACTCCAATTACTATGAGGGTGGCTCCCACCATCCTCTCATTCCTACCTCCCTGCTCTTGAAATTCCCCAACACTAGGGAATCCAAACTTTAAGGTACCAAGTCTGTCCACTTCCACTGATGCCTGGCAAGGCCACCCTCAACTACCTATACAGGTGGAGCCGTGAGTCCCTCCTTTTGTGTTCTCAGGCTGGAGATTTTAGAATGGCTACTCCAGCTTGTTTCTTAGGACCATTTGCTTGAAAAATTGTTTTCCAGCCTTTTACTCTAAGGTAGAATCTGTCTTTGTCACTGAGGTGGGTTTCCTGTATGCAGTAAAATGCTGGATCCCGTTTATGTATCCAGTCCATTAGCCTGTGTCTTTTAATTTGGGAATTGAGTCCATTGATGTTAAGAGATATTAAGGAACAGTGATTGTTGTAGAGGTGAAGTTATCTTTGTGTGTTAGCCCAGGATTTAAGGGAATAGAGTGCATTGCGGCGGGAAAGTCATAATGGCTGTACTGTAGCTGGTCACACTGCATTTGCAGTAAGGAGCCGAGAGATAAATGTTCGTGTTCAGCTTAGTTCCTGCTTTCTGTTCAGTGTAGGACCCCACCCCACTCACCTTCAAGGTGCATCATCCCTCAGTCAGCTTCTCTGGAAATGTCCTCCTTGACTAACCCAGAGGTGCTGTTTCTAAGATGACTTTAATTTCAGTCAAGTAGATTTATTATCACAAGTCTGCACCCCTTGTCAGTTTGATGTTCAAACACATCACTTTTAAATCATAACATTCCACCTTTGACCCTACAAGTTCATGATCATCTCATGATATAAAATGTATTTGTTCCAACTTCAAAACTTTCCATAATCTCACCATTAAAAAGTCCAGAATTTCTTGAGATTGAAGGCTGTCTTATAGCATGAACCCCAATAAGATCAAATAAATTTTAAAATAAAGTAAAACCAAGTTGCACACTTCAGTATACAATGACACAAAGTAAACATGCCCATTTCAAAAAGGAGGAATAAAGCCAAGGAAAGATCAGACCGAAGCAAGATAGAAACTCAAGGGAACTGCTGCCAAACCCTTGAACCATGTGCCTTGTGATCACAATTTCTGGTTGTCTGTCTTTGAGTAGCCCTGGGCTTCTAGCTCTACTATCTGCAGCACATTGCCCTCTTCTTGAGCCGGCCCCCCTCTGTGCATGAAGCTTCCTTCAAAAACATTCCGTGGTCCTGGGATTGTTACCTACTGAGGTCTACGTTACAAATTAGGCTTCATGTTCAGAGCTTGTCCAATGGAATCTGTTGCTGTGGTAAAACTGATTTGAGAAAAGAAAGGATCTATGTGGCTTATAATTTACAGTCCATCAGGAAGGAAAGCCAAGGCAGGACCTCAGGGAGGAACCTAGAGTCAAAAACTAAAGCAGAGGCCATGGAAGATACTATCCCATCATGGTAGGGAGTCCTGACAGCAGGTGACAGGCATGGTGGTAGGAGGAGGAGCAGAGAGGGCAAACTGGAAGTAGAGTGAGGCTATAAACTCTCAAAGCTGGCCTTCCCAGTGGCATACTTCTCCAGCAAGGCCACACCTCCAAATAACATCAACAAGTGGGGACCAAGTGTTCAAATGCCTGAGACTGTATGGACAGTTTCATTCAGTAGCCTCTCAGGGTCCCCCTTGCATAGAAACTGTTTCTGTCATGCATTGCCAGGACTCCATAATTTTCTGGAACCTTGACATAAATTTCCATGACCATTTAACTCTTAGATTTTGTCTATTTAAAAAATACCCATATGGATTATGCTGTCAAGTTCTGCTGCCAGCTTGGGTTGTGATATTTGTAGGCAGTGCTTCATACTGCTGTTGTGTGTGCAGTCAGAAGGCAGAGGTAGGTGAATGATAGTGCTCCTTAGTTCTTTCTTAACTGAAAAACTAAGATGGGTAAGATACACAGCAAGGAAGGCATCTTTTTGTTAAATATTATGAAATAGAATTTCTTGGAAATACTTAATTTGATAATCTCATTGAAAACTCTTCAAATTATCTCTAGACTATTCCTGAAGAGTTGTTGTCTATAATTTCAATTTCTATTGTGTCTTTGTCTGTGTTCTGTTCCTCTGACACAATGACCACAGCAACTCTTATAAAGAAAACACTTAATTGGGACTGGCTTATATTTTCAGAGCTTAGTCCATTATCCTGTGGCGGGAAACATGACAGCATGCAGACACTGTGCTAAAGAAATAGCTGGGAGTTCTACATCTTGATCTACAGGCAGGCAGCAGGAAGAGAAAGGCTTGGCCTGGGCCTTTGAAACCTCAATGCATACTCTCTGGGACACACTTCCTCCAACAAAGCCATAGTTCCATCTTTTCAAATTGCGCCCCTCCCTAGTGACCAAGGATTAAAATTTACAAGCCTATGGGGTTCATTTTTACTCAAACCACTATACCTTGGACATAGCTTTTTTGTTGTTAGGTTTTTTTTTTTTTTTTGGTCCAACTTTCCATAAAACTGTGGAAATCTACTTTAGAATTTATGCTTTCCTCTCTTCCTTGTGTATCTAAACAAGTTCCAGTTTAAAGTTTTGCGTTTAGAAATCATCTTATATATATAGTTCTTAAATATATAGTTCACAACAGTCTTTCTATGAGTCTTCCCATGAACTTCACTTAAATATGTGATTTTCACCTACATTTTCAGAAACAACTGTCTTCTTGTATGATTAGGGTATTTGTTTGTGCATTTCACGGTTATTTAACATGTGTTTGACAGTGTACTGTTTGTTTTTTAAATGAAATATGTGATATTAAAATTTGTTATCTGGAGTGCCACAACATAAACAATAACTGTTTGATGGTTTGCAGGTGTATTTGGAAATCCAAATTCAGTACCAACAACTTGCAACCAGCCAGTGATATCCTCTGTGGAAAATGAGGATACATTTTCAGTGAAACCAAGCATTGAACCACCATCGGGGGTTTATGGAAGAGCAGTCCAGCATAATACTCCACTATATCTTGATGTTGAAAATGACAAAGATGTGAGATTATCTATTAATATTTATCTATATCTTAAAATGTACTTTATATAAGATATGGGGTGGCAAACTTCATTTAATTAACAACTTTACTTTTATTTTGAACTTGTCTGTGTATTCCTACATGTGCATGCATGTATAGGTGTGTGTATGGGTTTGTGTGTGCATGTATGCATGCGTGCGTGCGTGCGTGTGTGTGTGTGTGTGTGCGTGCGTGTGTGTGTGTGTGTGTGTGTGTGTGTGTGTGTGTGCGTGTGCGCGCGCGCATGTTTGTTTGTGTGGAAGTGAGAACACAACTTTGTGTGTTGGTCCACCGCTTGCGCCTTATTTGAAGGAACATCTCCATCACTATACTGTATAAGGCAGGCTAGTTGCTGTACAGACTTTCTGGGAATTCTACTGTTTCCATCTTCCCTCTTATAGAAGAACTAGAAGTATACCACTATGCCTGGCTTTATTTGTGCTTTACAGTTCTAAGTTCAGCAAATTTGAACAGTATACTCTGTATACACAGAACTGTCACCCCACACCTTGATTTATATTTTTAATATTTTAGGTAATTGAAATTTCTGATTTTTAATTACTTAAATTTGTGATATATAGTTTGCTTTTATGCTGTACTCATGGTTTATATAATATGGTTGTGCACGTGTATATATTCAACAGTTTATGGGGTATTTTCAAACACTGACAGATTGATATCCTTAAGCATAGATTTAATTATTAGTACTATATGCCGGGAGCCAACCCCCTCGCCCCCGGCTTGGGGGTGAGAGAAGGGGAGAGAGAGAGATGCAGCTGGTTCTTCTTTCTTCTCCTCCTCCCACCGTCCGGTTCTTCTCCGAGGCAGCCCCTATGCTACTGTAGCTGACCTGCAGTCAGCATCCTGGCCCTAAGACCAGCAAGGTGTTAAGTAAATAGCCCTGTGCTATCCTAAAAACTTCTTCTGAGGGTCAATGGACTGCAGGCTAGGGTGATTAACACCTGTAGCCTAACAGCAGAGGATTAGGCAACGTGGTCTTTGTTCTATCTCAGCAGGAACTGCTGGGCTCTAACTTACAAGAAGAAAAGACACTTTAGAAAAGTTACTATAGAGTTTATTTAGTGTAAAAAGTATCCTATGAAAGCTATCTGAGGGGAAACGTGGAAAGGTCCTGAGTGGGGAAGAAGAAAAGATTCTAACAAAGTAAAATTCTAAGGGAGAAAAATTCTAGGCAGGGGGAAAGGAAAGGGCGATGGGGTCCTAACTAACTAACTGACTAGTCTAACTCACCATTCTAACTGCTCTCATCTCTTTGTCCTCAGAACTTATACATCTTTCAGAGCACATGGTCACATGTTACAAGGTTCATCACAAGTTCACACCAAATTTCAAGTCATAAATTGAAATAGAAGTTTACAACATAAAATGTTTACATGAATACCCATTAGGAGTAATTATCTAACTAGACATTCATCACCTGTCTAGCTCCACAGGTTCGCAGAAAGTTTGAAACTATAACTTAAGAAATTAGTGAAGTTTTGTATAGATAAACCCAGGCAATATTTTCTCTTCTGTCCTGGTACCTATAATAAATTTTAGATTCCCTCTAGTAACCTAGGCTAATGGTTTTATGACCTCTTGGAATGTGCTCTGGGCAGGAGAAGATCCAGTTACTATCTCTCTTGGGGCAATTAACTGATAACACTCAGGAGACTGGCAGAGTTCTCATTGCAGTTTGACTATGCCTAAGAGACTTAATAGCAGTCCCGTTATCAAAGAGCTTAGTAATCACTGATATAATTTTAGGAATTCTTATAAGATCATCATTAAGACTTAAGAAGTCATCTATTTGTCTATATAGTATCACTACAAGACAGTACATCTTCGTGGATCTGCAGAGATCTGCTACAAAGGGGTGTGCTATTACTTGGTGATAGTAGCATATGTCTAATAATAGTAATAATGGGAAAAGCATATTAATAGCAGGAATCTTTCCCAAAATCACGTCCACCATAGCCTTGCTAATGGGGCACACTCGTCGCAGATTATATAATAATCCGAGGCAAGCATTTCAGGATGATCATCTGCTCATTATTAGCTTGTCCCATTATGGCTCCCGACAACTATATAATTCTTTCAGATTTTAGGAGTTGTAAAATAAGGATTAAAAAACTCTTAGTTGGTCCAAAATCAATAATGTGTGCCTATAATCTTAGCACGTGAAGAGGAAGAGGCAGGAAAATCATAGGTTCAAAGTATTAGGACTGTAGAGAAAGGGAAAGGCCAACCTGGGCTATATGATATGAGATCCTGTCTCAAAACAGCGAGTACAGTGTGTTTTCTATAGTCACTTCATGTGCTTATGTATTTCCCCTGGTCACTTGCCCTTTCTCACCATGCTTGCTCACGCTTTTCTGAGATAAAGATATTTTAAAAGGTAAGCTTCTTGAGTGATTCCAGATATTTCAACTTTTTCTTGCAGACTAAAGTTTCTATTGCAAAATCTACTTATGACAAAATGAGACAAAAAAGAAAGGAAGAAAAAGAACTTTTTGATGCTAAAGATTGTGAACGGAAAGAGACAAATCCCTGGGAACGAATAAAACATCCAGGAACTGAGAAAATGACATCTGAGAGTAAGTTGTTTTGTGAATGCTTGGTAAAATACAGTTGTCACAACAGAGCGTCACGGAGCTGCTTCTTAGGTTTGCTTCTGACTTTGCCTAGCTTTAAGACCAGGGAACAGCTCTAATTTAGTTCAGCTTATGAAACTGTTGGATTGTTTTCAGATCCAGATTGACTCAACAGTCCCTTCTATACTCACTAGAATTATTCCCTTTTCACTAAAAAAAATGCTATTGTGTTGTTATACTTAGGGTAATTGAGATAGTGACCAGAACAGTCAGTCTAGGGCTGGTGAGCTAGCTCATAGGGTAAAAGTGGTTGTTGTCAAACCTGAAGCTACATTTAAATCCCAGGAAGTACATGGTCAAAGGTGAAAACTAACTCACCAGTAATCCCCTGCTCTTCATAAGTGCAGTGTTGCATGCACACATACAAAAATGTAATTAAAAAATGTAAGTCACTAGTGATCATTTGTTCAGTTTGTCCTTGAGCACTACTGTGTTCTACCCATAGGCAAGAGTAAGTGCCATGGTTCCTGAGGTGTGGCTGTGTGTGTGTGTGTATGTGTGTGTGTGTGTGTATACCCATGTCCATGTTTGGCTTTATGCACTTAACTGTTTGTATTCATGCACTCCTGTGTGTGTGTGTGTTTTTGTAAGCTATAGGTTGGCATCTAAGTTTTCTGCTTTATTTTTTGAGTTGGAGTCTCTCACTGCACCTGGAGCTTGCAAAATCAACTAGACTTGCTGGCTACAAACTGCAGGGATCTTTCCCTGTCTGCTTCCATCTGGTGAGATTAGAGGCCTGTGTCACCATGCTCATCTTTTTACGTGGATCCTAGGGATGGAAATAATGTTTACATGTCAAGCATTTAATGACTGAGCCATCTCCTGGGGTGTCTTTAAGACCAATGAATAGATCTTGGGTATACTACACAACTGCATGTCCTTTTCTTTGATCCATGAAGCCCTGTTAGTAGGCTCATGTGTATATAAGATTAGGGCTCCTCAGTGGAGCATGAGTGGTAGTGTTTTTAAGATAAGGTTTTGTGTCACATAGGCTCGCCTTAAACAAACTATGTTGCCTCAGATGACTCCAGATCATTCTGTCTCTACCTCCTAAATACTGAGATTCTGAGTGTGTGCTGCCCTGGCTTATATACAATTCCTTTTAGGGGTGTGTGTGTGTGTGTGTGTGTGTGTGTGTGTGTACATTCATGATGCCCAAAGAAAAGTAGATCTGAACCAGAAAAGCTAATTGAAGTGGGTTGTTTCTGGCATCATTTGGCACCGCCTTCCTACCATGTGACGTACTATTTCTTAGCACCTGTGTTGGGTGGCCCCAGCTACCTTTGGTTTTTCTTGGCTTTTACAGACAACCACGCGGACTCATGTAATAACACCAGGTAAACTAAATTTCTAAAGAGAGAAAGAATCTGTAAAACACTTATCAAGGTCTATAATAAAGAACTCAATAAAGTATGGCTAATACATTGTTGCCTTTAGAGTTCAATTTTTAAAACATTTGTATGTATAATTAGTGAACAACATCAAATGAAAGTTCTTACTCTTTTAATTTTAAGATTTTCTTACCAATATCATGGGTAAAATCTTTTATGATAATTATTTTCTAGTACTTAATAATTTCTTTTTAAAAATCATTAAATAAAAAGAGAACAAATTGATTTTTTCTTTCCTCACAAAGGCTCATTCTTTGTTTTTTCCCCTTTCTAATACATAGTCTTATATTGTGCATTGCTCTCAGGGTATTATTGGGAGACAATGTTTTCCCAGTGTCTTAGTGCCTTGAAAATGTCTGGTAAATACCTGATTATGAAAGAAGCACAGTCATATTGCTACACTTGGGCTTCAGATTTATAATAGTCATCAATACTATATTGATAGAGTGTGGGTAAGGGGAGAAGAGACGGTAGATGAATTGTGGTACCACAGTATTTTACATACATGGTAAAATTGTCAAAGAATAAATTAATAAAAATATTATGTGTCAATAGAAAAAAATCTGTGTTGTTATAATTGTCTCTATAGAGATCAATGTTCTTTATTGTTAAATTAATAGGTGTGTAGTAAAATAAGTATACACACAGCTTTTAGAAATTAGACCACATTGATTCCTTTTGTTCTGTTTTTCCCTTTTCTTATTATTATTCTTTAGTGCTTTTTTACAATGTAGTCATTGTCCCCCTTCTGGTCCGCCCTCCGACTGTTCCTCATCCCATTCCTCCTCCCCCTCCTCCCAAACCTAGTCTCCAAAAGGATGTCCCCACCCTCACACCCCAGACCTCCCCATACTTTAAGTGCTTCTTGGCCATTCACGATTCCTCTGTTGTGAATCCTCTGTTTAGTTCTATATCCTTTTTTTTTTGATTGGATTGTTTGGGTTTTTTTGGAGTTTAGCTTCTTGAGTTCTTTATGTATTTTGGGTATTAGCCCTCTATACATGTGGGGTTAGTAAAGATTTTTCCCCCAATTTGTAGGTTGCTGATTTGTCCTATGGACTATGTCCTTTGCTTTTCATAAGCTTTTCAGTTTCATGAGGTTCCATTTATCAATTCTTGATCTTAGAGCCTGGGCCACTGGAGTTTTGTTTAGGAAATCCGTATGCTTGTGTCCTTTATATAAAGGTTTCTTCTTGACTTACTTAATGTTTTATTTTAGATGAACCATCTCCTGGAATCATTCCACAATATAAAGAAAGAATGTCTTCTGTCACTCACAGTCCAGAGATAATGGATTCATTAGAACTTCGGCCATTTTCCAAACCAGAAATAGCACTTACAGAAGCCTTACGGCTTTTAGCTGATGAGGACTGGTAAGTTAGCAACCCTTCCTAATATTCTTCATAGTGTCACTGAAGATTATTTTAGTTCTTAGGCATCTGAGCCTTTTGAACTTACTAATGTAGCTACCTCTGGCCCAGATGTGTTAGCAATTATGTTTTAACTTCTATGTCATAAGGGCTTAGTTCAGTTTCATTATGTTATGTAAAACCTTTGGTATTGGACTATACGTCTCATAATTAACTTGAAATATAATGTATAACAAGCAATTTTGGAAACAACTACAGCATCAGGATTTTAATCCCAGCACTCAGAAGGCAGAAGCATGTGGATCACTGAATTCCAGGCCAGCCTGGTCTAAAGAGTGAGTTCTAGGACAGCTGGGGCAAGTCAAGACAGAGAAACCCTGTCTTAGGGGTTTGGCGGGGGCAGGGGGGGGGATCCCACATTCTGTAAATACTTGGCAGGTTTCGGCTGGAGCGTCTGGTAGCATTCTTTTTTTTCTCATTTTCTCCTGGATCCCCTCAAAGAGCTTACAGTCCAGTTCTAAACCTCATCATCAGCCCTCCTCTGCCAGACTATGTGCATCAGCATCAAACTGTGCCCTTGAGCTTGGGGTCTTACTCACGGCTTACACACATGCCCTGCACCCTTAGATTGACCCCCAGTACTTAGTATGTCTCCTATTTTAAAGTCTCAGTGACTCTTCGTCTCTACAGCTTTACCTCCTGTTTAGTTATTCACTTCTTTAATTGTCTCTCAGTTAAGACTCATGTCACCAACACTATAGCCACTATTTTGTTAAATTGATACTATATTTTTTTGTTGTCTTGGTAAATTCACTTTGCCTTAGAAAGATCAGCCTGTTGGTTCTTTTCCTGCTGTAGTGCTTTCTGATTCTTTTATTCTGTTTTAGGAGTACTGTGCAATTCAGTCCTCTGGTGTTCTCCAAGCTACATTCATTGTATATATCAGGGATAGTCTTTCCTTGGCAACTGTTTTCTGTAAATCACCAGAGAGTATATATTTTAGTTGGCAGATATCTCTGTTGTGAGCTCTCAACTCTGCTGTTGTGTATTAGATAGCTTGAGATGGTGGACACTTAAAATCAGAGCACCTGGGAAGTTGCAGCAGGGAGCCAGACTACTGCATAGTGAGTTTGAGCCAGCATGGGCTATATAATACCTTGTCTATAATACCCCCTCACCCAAACCCACAAGCAAGAAGACAATAGAATATATGAATTTGAAACTATCTAAGGCTGGAGAGATGGCTCAGTGATTTAGAACACTTGTTGCCATTACAGAGGACTTGATTATGATTCCAAGTATCCATGTGATGGCTCACAGTCATCTATACCTATAGCTCCATGGGATCTGATACCCTCTTCTAGACTCCATGGACTTCTCCCCATCCACCCTAGTCCCATCCACCATAGTGTTTGCAAGGGGGCACTCCATTTAGGGGAGGTTCTTATTGTTGGTAAGAGAGCAAAGATCCAGAAGCACTTGAAAGAGCCCAGGGCAGAAAGAAAGGAAAGCAGACTGGACATAGCCGGGCTTGGGAAGTGGAAGAGTGGGGAGAGTAAGAGAGAGCAGAGTGAGAAAGCGCAGGGAGACAGATCATGTAAGTGAAGGTGGATGAGTAGTGTTCAGCTTGAGCTGATTATAGACATATTGGGAGCCTCAGACCTAATGTATCTATTCTTGTCTAATCTTAGCATCTTTCTTCAGCTCGTGCTTAGGTAGTCATATCAGTGATACTCTCCGGGTTTAGCTGCTGACATTCCTGTGAGGCACAGTTGTTCAGAAGACTGCTTGATCCTCTGGCTCATGGTTTTGTTTTTGTTTTTTTTCTTGTTCCCTCTTCCACACTGCTCCCTGAGCCTTGGGGATGTAAAGCTTGACAAAAACAGAAGGAAAATAGAAGTCTAAGAAGATATAAAACAAACAATTTTAATTAATATGAAAATGATACATAATAAATTTTATAAACATAACTATAATTATAATTGTATTCCATATGTGAAGCTGAAGACTTAAAGTATTTTTAAAAATACAAATATATTATGTCCAGATGAAAATTTTACTTTTTGAGATGACAGATATACTGAATGGGATTAACTGATGACTAGACATGGTAGAAGAAAAGAGTGATAAATCTGAAGGTATATATAAAAACTAATAAAAACACTGAAAATATAGATTGAGGAAATGGTTCCGTGGATATCAGAGTTTGAATCCTCATGCATCCACATTAATGCCCACCACAATTCCGGTGCTCAGAAGTCATCAGATACATGAGGCTCTGGTCCACACAGCAGCTACATAACTGAATTGGCAAGCTCTGGGATCAAGTAGGAGACCCTGTTTGGATACGTAGAGAGTAATTGAGGAAGATATCCAGTTTGGATCTCTTGCTTTTCCACTCATATCCACATGTGCACACACACAGATAATACATATACACATGCCAGGCAGGACCACCACCACCACAACAACAATAAACAACAACAAAATTAGGCTAGTGAGGTGGCTCAGCAGGTAAAATTGCTAGCACTGTAAGCCTGACAGCCTGAGTTGGATCCAAGAAACCATGGTAAAGAGAACCAGCTCCCAGCGGTTGTCCTTTGACCTCCGTATACATGCCGTGCTATGTGCCCATCCTCACACATAGTGCACACATGGTGGACACCAGCAGTATTACCAACTACACTGGTTTGATCCTTCACATTCTTTATACATAGAAATGAAAATCATCAAATATGATGTTACGCCTAACTAACAGCTGAGTCCCAACCTACTTTGTTAGTGTCCACCCTTCGTCAGACCCCTTAAGTCTGAAAATGAAAGATATAAATACAAACTCTAGAAATCAGCATGTTGGTTTTCACTGCTCTGAGTCATTTCCTTACCAGGGAGCTAACAAGTCACTTTTGACCTTCTTTTTCTCTCACTGCTTTTCTTAGCTTGGTTTGTTCTTTGTCTCCTACTCTCCAGAAAGAAGACGGCACTTTTACTGAGAAAAATCATGACTCAGCTTGACTCTTATGGTGGATTTTGTTGTTAAAAATTTTTATAGAGAGATGTTGGAGATTACTAAATAATAAGTAAAGAAATAAAAAATAAGAAAGTAATTTCCTCATTGCCAAAAAAAAAAGAAAAAGAAAAATAGAAAAGAAAAGACATTGGAGATTCTGTTCTATGACTTTGTCATTCCTGTGTCCATAGGGAGAAGAAGATGGAGGGACTGAATTTTGTCCGATGCTTAGCTGCTTTTCATTCCGACCTGTTGAACACAAAATTACATGAAACAATCTTTGCAGTAGTTCAAGAGGTAATGCTTTGTGATAAATTGAGGACTGTTTAATTAATTAGGAGTTAACATACCACACTTAACTTGATTTTCACATTGTTTAGACAACTCTACATTTTCTGATTTGAGTGTACTTATATGTGTAGAGCATACTTTATTTGTAATATTTGAAAAGATATTTGATGTTGATTTTTTAGGATATATAACAATGCATAATCATGACCAGGCATGGTGGTGCATTCCTTTAATCCCAGCAGTGGGGAGGCAAATACAGGCTGATCTCTGTGAGTTTAAGGGCAGCAAGGTCTACATAGTGAGTTTCAGGATGACCAGGACTACAGAGAGAAACCTTAACTAAACAAGCAAACATATAATTTTATGATATTTAAATACTAAAGATGAATTCCAGAGTGATATTGCTGAGTTTCTAACATGTGAAAAGTTCTGTCTCATAATTGTTTTTTAGGTGAAAAATTTACGCTCTGGAGTGTCCCGGGCTGCTGTGGTGTGCCTAGGTGACCTTTTTACATACCTGAAAAAGAGCATGGATCAAGAACTAGATACTGCAGTAAGAGCTTTGTTGCACAAGGCTGGAGAATCGAATACATTCATAAGGGAAGACGTTGACAAGGCATTGAGAGCTATGGTTAATAATGTAACTCCTGCGCGTGCAGTCACTTCCCTCATCAATGGAGGACAGAGGTAATGTTCAAAATAATCTGGAAATACCCTCAAACTACAAACTAGATTGTGCTTCTGTGGATAGTGAGGATAAAAGCAAATTTTGCACAAATAGTTTCTACAATAGAGTCCTGTGTTAAGCATGAAAAGAAACATAATATTGTTTTCCTAATAATATCACGTATGTTCAAAGATCTGAAACTAAGTAAAGCTTAGCTGTTGTCAGTCATGTTCTTCATGAGTACATTGGGACTTTAGGTAAGATGATGATGGGCTAGAAGCTGTCTCTGAGGCTGGCATGGAAATGCAACTCTAATCATAAAGGCATTTATAACTTCAAATAGTCTTGACCAGAAAAGAACCTTTTCATGGCAAATCATAGTCAAGATGTAAAAAAGGCATAATGAAATCCATTATTATGTATTAATTAATGAATGCTAATAAAAATATTGTCAAAAATGCAAAGCGGAGAAACAATATTAAAAGCTATGATGAAGGGTCTGGTCAGAGGGCTCAGCTGGCAAAGCCGCCTGCCACCATGCTTGGTCACTTTTGGTTGGTCCTCAGTTCTTACATGCTGCAAGATGCAAACTATTCCTGTGAGTTGTCCTCTGACCTCCACACTCATTACATAGCAGACATATTCACACACATGTACTCAGATATTCATACACACTTTTAAAAATGACTTCAGCAACAACAACAAAAACCCTTACAGCTAACCTATAAAGACAGGCATCTCAGAATCACATCACATGTCTCACAGCTCAGAACCCAGGAAACATGGATGTAGTTTAAGTCATAAAAGGAAATAGCTGCTGACCGAGATGTAAGAGAAAGCTGTCTTTTAAATCCGATGGAGAAACGAGGATCTTTCTACATAATGCACAACAGGCAATTCATGACAACCAAGCCAGCACTGAGGAGAACACTCAAGGAATACTGTACAGTAAAGAAGAAAGTCATTCATGTGAGCACAAGAAAGAATACATTTCGTGAGAGGAAGAGTTGAACATGAGAAAACCCTCTATTCCTGGCACAGTAAAGAAGCCCTAATATGAACAGGGAGAAGAGAAGAACTAGCACTAGTCCACTCCTCCAGAACCAGTTAACAAAACTGCCCGTTACCAGCCTTTCCATAATAACCTTAAATAGAAAGAGGCACCATTAACAGATACGATCATTTGGGTGTGCTGCTGCATGCTTTCATCTTAGCCCTTGGATGGCAGAAGGCAGATGTCTGAGTTAGAAATTAGCCTGGCCTGCCTAACAATGTAGTGGAAACATGCCTCAAAATAAATAATAAAAGTAAAAGTTGCAGACCAGCTGATGAGATTAAATTCCAGATCTGTTTATAGGAAGTGCACCTCACTGGAAGAGAGACCAACTGAGAGTCAAAGCATGGATGTCAACCTTTGAAGCATAAACAAGTGTAGCTGTTTTGATACCTAATGAAATAGAGTTGAAACCACGTGTCAGAAAAGATAATGATAATACATATTAATGAAGGCAACAGTTTATCAAGAAGTTACAATAATTACAAATATAGTTAATGTTGAGATGCCTAACTTCATCAAAGAAACACTAAGGAGAATGAAAGATCAGAAGGATCTTGATACAGTACTAGTGTGTGACTTTATTATCTTATCAAGTCTTTTAATAGGTCAGCGAAACTAAAAATCAACAAAGAAACCTGAGTGCTAAACTTGAGTAGAAGATGAGATAGCTCAGCAGGTAATGGCCTCTGCTCCGACCCTGGCTACTTGAATTCTGTCCCAGATCCTATGATGGAGAAGAGAACAGATTCCTTCACATACGCGCATTGACGTGTGCTTCCACAGTCACATTCCCACACTCACTAATAACACAGACCAATTGAATTTAATAGCTGTCTGCAGAATGTGCCATCTCACAGCGTTGGAATACACGTTTTTTTTACAGCATCCTATAGAACCTCTAAAATTGATCACAAAATAGACAGTAAAGCAAGTCTTAATAAATACAAAAAGTATTGACATTTTTGATGTATCTTCTTGGGGACAGATAATGTGCAACCTTTGTCATTTTAAGCTTTTAGGAATATTAGTGAGTTGTTAAATTTTTAACAAATTAAATTTGTTGAACAGTAATATACTCTTGGAAAAAGTTCATGCCTCATCTTACTTTTACTTCGTCATGCTTTCTTGTAGCCATCTGCACATTGCAGTAAGAAGATGTACAGCCCAGCACCTGGCAGATGTAGTAGAGTGTATGGAACCAGAGCGAGTCTCATGTGGAACAAAGGATATGGCTGATCGTTTATTGCCCGCTGCTGCCAAGTTTGCTCAAGACAGTTCACAAGAAACCAGGTGAATAACTGGTAATATTTTCTAAGTTTTTCCTTTTTCATAATTAAAAATTTATACTTGCTCATTTTGTGTGTGAGGGCAGGGGAACACGTGTGCCGTGGGACACACATGTCATGGTGTGCACGTGAAAGACACACATGTCATGGTGTGCACGTGAAAGTCAGAGCATTTTGCTCAGTCTCCTTCTACCACGTGGGTTCTTGGGGTTGAATTCAAGTCACCAGGCTTGAAGGCCAGTGCCTTTACACACACTGAAAATTTAGAAATAAGGCTTTAGAAGGTGGAGATTTTTAAAAAGAAATAAACATTCTTCTGAATGGAAAAATGATAGACACTGGGGGATAGTCTTATTTACCAATTTTAAGTGATACTGAACATAGTGAATTTTCCAAATTTACAGATGTCACTTCATAATTCTTAGTAAGATTTTACATCATTGAATGATACAAGACTGGAATGAGCAGGAAAGTGGCAGAACTTTATTGTGGGCAAAAGTCACATAAATTTTGGGAAAAATTAGGTGTTTAAAGCAAATAGATAAAAATCAAAGAGGTACACATGTCAAATATAGGAATAACAACATATTAACAACAGAAAATAATGTAGTTATACTTACAGTACTTTATAAATTTCGGATGACTATTACTTGAACCAGTCTAGGAAGGTTAGTAACAATCAGCTAAGAAGGCAAGATAGTGTTTATAACATAATACCTAGAGCGGTAGCATACCGCCAGACCGTCTCTGAGGCATCAGCTCACAGATAATGATTATAGACCTTTTATTAATAAGAATGCTTTAGGCCTTCACTTAGGCTTGTTCCCAACTAGCTCTAAATTAACCTGTTTACTTTAATCTGTGTTCTGCCATGTGGCTCTTTACCTGTCTTCAGTTTCTTTGTTTTTGTTTTTGTTTTTTGTTTTTTGTTTTTTTGTTTGTTTGTTTTGTTTTTCGAGACAGGGTTTCTCTGCGTAGCCCTGGCTGTCCTGGAACTCACTCTGTAGACCAGGCTGGCCTCGAACTCAGAAATCTGCCTGCCTCTGCCTCCCAAGTGCTGGGATTAAAGGTGTGCACCACCACCGCCCGGCTCTCTCCTCAGTTTCTTACATCCAACCTCCTCCAAGTCTGACTCTTTCCCTGGGTGTTTCACCTAGTCTCTCCTGCCCTGCTATAGGCTGTCAGCTGTTAATTAAACCAATTACCTTAGGTTAGTCACTTTCATCAGAAGGAGAAGATGTTAAAAAATATGATAAAGTTACTGCTTCATACACAGTGCACAAGAATAGTTTTCCAACATCAGCAGGAAATTTTTATTTAGTCAGAAATATAGGGTAAGTTCCTTTTCTATATCACTATTGCCCTTCAATAAGTTATTTATTTAGTCTTTGTTGATCAGTTTTGTACGTTTAGGAGGGATGGACATGATAGGCACTCTAAGCATGGGCAAAATATATAGGTTTAAGAAGTGGTAATGCATACCTCTAATCCCGCACTCAGGTGGCAGAGCAAATGGATCTCTGGGTCTGCACAGGGAATTCCAGGCCAGCCAGGACTATATAAAGAGACCATGGGGTTTTTTTTTGTTTGTTTGTTTCTTTTTTCTTTTGTTTTGGAGGTTTTTTTTTATTTGTTTTTTGGGTTTTCTTATTGCTGTTTTGTTTTTTTTTTTTTTTTTTTTTTTTTTAAAGTGGAAAGAGCATTCTTTGTGCAAGAAAGTTAAAGAATTTAAAATGTTTTGACCTTTTAAGACAAAGATGTCTGTTATTCACATATCTAGAGTTAAATCTTGTAGGATTCCTTATACCAAAAGCTAATATTGTGAGTAAATGCATTTTCTATTGTTATATAAGATATCAGCACAATGTAGCAGTGTAAGGCTGCTTTGGTTATTCAGTTCTTTACTTGAGAAGTCTAGCATGACCCAACTGAGTCCCCTGCTTAGTGTTCCATGTGGTTAAAATAAAGTTGATGGCAGAATTCAGGTGTTGCTAGAGGTCCTGTAAAATAAACCACTTGAATCCCCTGGTGTAGAATCTCTCTTACCTCCTGTTCCATAAGTACCCACAGAAAGCTTTCTAATTCTAAGGACAGTCTGATTAGATGAGGCCCATGCACAAGGGATATCTCATACAAATTTCAGGAATTTGAGTAAGACAGCTTAGAGAAACCATTTTAAAAGTTCCATAAAAAGCCCAGTGGTGGTGGTGCATGCCTTTGATCCCAGCATTCAGAGGTAGAGCCATGTGGGTCAATGAATATGAGGCTAGCATGGTCTTCACAGTGAGTTCCAGGACATCTGGGGCTACACAGAGAAACCTTGTATTGAAAAAACAAAACAAACAAAAACATTTAGAAAAATCCAAGCCAGGCAGTGGTGGTGCACGCCTTTAATCCCAGCACTTGGGAGGCAGAGGCAGGCGGATTTCTGAGTTTGAGGCCAGCCTGGTCTACAGAGTGAGTTCCAGGACAGCCAGGGCTACACAGAGAAACCCTGTCTAAAAAAAAAAAAAAAAAAACAGAAAAACCAACAACAACAACAACAACAACAAAATCCAAGAGAGCCAGACATAGTAATAACTGTAATTTACAACTCAGAAAGCTGAGGAAAGCTGAAGCAGGCTGAGTGATCTCAAGCTCAAGGATAGCCTGGGCTGTTTAGTACGGCTCTGCTTCAAAACAAAACAAAACAGAGTTCAAGAGGATGAAATCATTGACTAGTAAGAAAGAGATAAAGAATTCCTAGTGGTTATAAGATGTGTCCTTATCTTTTACTAGCCCTGCCCTGTCCAGCAGGGCGGTGAACAGGGTCCAGGAAGATCACCTGAAAGAGAGAATGGGGGAAACAGGTGAATGCAAAGAACCATGGCTTGTCTATAGGCTGATCAAACCGTCATTTTTATCATTTTCACACAAGGGTTGTATACACATAAAGACAGGATATGGGGAAGGGGATGATGCAGGAGTGTAGGTGTTCTCAGATATCTTCCAGAACAGGGTATCAGCTGGGTGAAGAAGCAGGCAGCAGGTCACTATGACTCTTGACTATGATTCACTTGTTTCTTATCTAAGCTGTTACTATCCACCAAGGCTACCTATCCACAAGGTCTATGACTATCCAGGCTGGTGCCTGTTTACAAGATCTTATAGCTATCTGTTTTAGGGTCAGTATTTTTCCACAGAGACCAAGACTTTGTGTTAGCAAGCACGTATGGCTGACTTAGGCCTGTTGCTGATTATAGGCCTTCACTGCATAAGCAAGGCTGCTCCTGACATAGCCCCACCCTCTTTTGCTTTGTGTTTTCCATTTTGTGCTGAGGTTAAACCTAGAACCTTAAACACTAGGAAAGTGCTGCACCACAGAGCCTGTGTTCTCTGCAGTTGGGAGAGTACAAAATGCTTAGTTAGTCTGTGGGGGTTTTACCGGTGCTCAGGTTTTTAGGTCAGTTGTTCAATTTCTTAGTTTTAGCCTTTCCCATATTTCTGAGCATTATGGCAGACCTCTTTTTGACTTAATAGTCTAGGCTAACAGGTTGAATTGTTCTTGAAGTTACAGTTGAGTAGGTGTAGTTACCTGAAGAGTTATAGACTTTATTCTATCTGTGGGGAAAGTTCCTGTTCTTGGCTGTCATATGGTTTTCTTCAGTTTCATTACTGAGGAGATCTGGTTGTCAGACTGTCCTGAGATCATTCTGTTCTCACATGAACTTGTCTTTTGAGTCTTACAGTCTCCTGTAGTATTGACACTTGTCAATACAAGTGTAACTGTGACTTGTCTAAGTGCCAGTCCTCCTTTAGGAATAATACTGTGGTACTAAGATCTCTGTCCCGAGATGTCTCCAGTAGGCACCTCTATGATGCCTGATGTTCCACTATTAGATTGACATCTGGCTTCTTTACCTTAAGAGGGTTTGGCTTAGTTTATGTAACATAATCATAGCTTGACTATCCCACCATTTTAGTCGCATATCAACCTTAATTGTGTCATCTAACAGTGGGTTCATTTTTTACATTTGTAACTTAAATAATAGAGAATAGAATTTTGAAGAGTGGCATCCAGGTAAGTTTGGGTTAGGAAAGGAGAAAGAGAGAGTCAGAAAGACAGGATGTAGAGAAGGTTAACAAACAAAGGCCAGACCTTTTGGCTGGTGAGGAGCAGCAAAGTCCTTGCATGAGGATGCTAAGACAGAGATGATGCAATTCCCTTAGCTCTCAGTTCTGCAGAATGCAGGTTTAAATATGGACTGCTGTGCACACACACACACACACATACACACACACACACACACACACAAATCAAGAATTGCCAAAACTTATGCTTCCCATCTGACTTATGGCTGAAAGATTGAAGCTGCAATGCCTTTAAAAGGGAGCAGATATGAAAGCAAGGGGCTGCCGTTCTCTCACTCAGTCACTCAGTGACTTCTCTGCCTAAGGGGTTAGCAGTCTCTCTGTCCATAGCCCCTATCCCTTTCCTCGGGGAAAGTATATCAAGGACAGAAACTGAATCTGTTAATATATGTATTTCTTACAAATCCATAGGTATTATGGTCGAAAGATGCTTTTCCTCATGATGGGTCATCCTAACTTTGAAAAACTACTTGAAAAGTATATCCCGTCTAAAGATTTGCCATATATTAAAGAATCCGTTAAAAATTTACGGCAAAAGGTATGTAAATCAACTTTGTTATGTAAAACAATTTTTAAAACAAAGCTTTTAGGGGCTGGAGATGTGGTTCAGTGGTTAAGAGCACTGACTGCTCTTCCAGAGGTCCTGAGTTCAATTCCCAGCAACCACATGGTGGCTCACAACCATCTGTAATGGGATCCGATGCCCTCTTCTGGTGTGTCTGAAGACAGCTACAGACAGTGTACTCACACACATTAAATAAATAATTCTTTAAAAAAAAAAAAAAAAAAAAAAAACCAAAGCTTTTTTTTGTTTGTTTTTGGTTTTTGGTTTTTTTGTTTGTTTGTTTGTTTTTCGAGACAGGGTTTCTCTGTATAGCCTTGGCTGTCCTGGAACTCACTCAGTAGACCAGGCTGGTCTCTAACTCAGAAATCCACCTGCCTCTACTTCCCAAGTGCTGGGATTAGAGGCGTGCGACACCACTGCCCGGCAAAAACAAAAAGCTTATAAGCCAGGCATTCACAGCATTTGAAAGGCAGAGGCAAGAAAATTAGAAGGGTGTCCTCAGCTGCATATTGAGTGCTGGCTTAGCCTTGGCAACATAATACCTACTCTAAAAAACAAACAAACAAACAAAACAAAACAAAACAAAAAACCTCCAAATAAATAAAGTAATAAATTAATATATTAAGAAATAAATGAGTAAAAATAAATACAGGGCTTATTTTTCCTTAAAAATAAAGAATATAAACAATTAAAGAGTTGTTTTTTAGATTACTTTATGTTCCCTATTTTGATGTATGTACACTTGGCCCTAAAGGATAAATGTCCATTGCTTATTAACATTTAAATTATGAGGCTGAGAGATGCCTCAGTGGTTAAGAGCACATTCTACTCTTCCAGAAGACCCAGGTTCAATTCCAGCACCTACATGGTGGCTTACGACTGTCTGTAACTTGAATTCCACAGGACCAGTATCTTCTTCTGGATGCCTAGGACCAGGACAAACATGTGGTACACAGACATACAGATAGAAAAAACACATAAAATAATAGTGGAAATAATTTTTAAAGTAAATATTAAAAAAGAAAAAGTAAATGATGTTAGGACACTGTTTGAAGAAAATCTTAGCTGGAGAGATGGCTCAGCAGTTAAGAGCACTGACTGTTCTTCCAGAGGTCCTGAGTTCAAGTCTCAGCAACTACATGGTGGCTCACAACCATCTGTTATGAGATCTGGTGCCCTCTTCTGGTGTGTCTGAAGACAGCAATAGTGTTCTTGTCATATATATAAAATAAATAAATAAAATCTTTTTTTTTTTTTTTAATCTCTAAGCTAGAAAAAAATCTTATTTGCTAGGCTATTGTTATGTTAGAACTGTAAGACTCGGATTAAAATTCAAACCACATAATAGCACAGCAGTTCATTTCTATAACTGCAATGTTTATTTTTATAAAATGAGCATAGTAGTAAAATGTAAAAAAATACATTTTTAATGTGCTTAATGTACACTTTTTATATTGTAACTTCATGTCACTTTTTAAATGACCTTGGGCTAAAAACTCAATTATAAAGGGATATACAAATATATATAGTAACAAGCATTTTAGACTAAATTTTCTGCCTATTAATATTGACTGTTTCATAGAGAACTTGCTCATACAGAACTTACTAAAATAGCCATGCAAAGAAATGAGTAAAATGAAGTTGATTGTATTTGTGAGTCATTTCAAGTAGAATAAATAGAAAAATGTTTAATATTTTAGTGTGTGTGTGTGTGTTTGTGTGTAGTTGTGAGAATATTATGGTGACCATGTGGAGGTTAGAGAACAACTTTGTAGAATTGGTTCTCCCCTCAACTCAGCTTCTGTATGGGTTCCAGGAAAAAAGTCTGGCCATCAGGCAGGCATGCACAGCAAGGCCTTTTACCCACCCACTGAGCTTCTCTCCAGGCTTCATAGAATTAGTACTGTGTTTTATCAGGGCTGCTTTGAAAAGTCGATTTGTAAGCTATTCCACTGCTAGTTTTAAGATGTCTCCCATTGACTTTGTGTTTACTTACAGGGTTTGGGAGAGATACCACTAGACACACCATCAGCAAAAGGAAGGCGCTCTCACACTGGCAGTGTTGGGAACACAAGGTCATCATCTGTTTCTCGAGATGCTTTCAGTTCTTCTGAGAGGTAACATGATCTGATCGTCCACAGTGTTTGAGAAATGACCCTCATTATCTCAACTAGATGTTCTAATGATCTGTCTCAGTAGAAAAGAACATTTTTAAACCAAACTGTTTTTAGTGTATTTAACTAGTTATCTGTAATGCCAACTAAAAATTAATATTGTTGAGTTTTTATTAAGTATTACTGTATGTATAATTTTAAGCTATTAGACAATCATTATATACTGACAATAGAATTTTTAAAATTTTTCAAACTATCAATATAGTTTCTGTTACCTAGTTTCTTAAAAAAAATATTTAAATTACATTGTTCATTTTGTGTGTGTGCATGTCTTTGGAAGGGTAAGCATGTGCCACAGTGAGCATTCGGAAGTCAGCAAACAGTTTGTAAGAGTCGGCTCTTTTTCCACTATATGAGTCCCAGTGATTGAGCTCAGGTCCTCAAGCTTAAATTCTTGTAATTCAAAAATCATACCAAAAGGTCATAATGATTGTTTTCTAGACTTTTAAAATCGTAGTGTCAACATATTATGGTTGTTAAGTTACTTAAGCATATTATAAATCTGGAAGGCCCCTGTCTGATATATTTTTAATGTATTTTAAAGAATGTTTTTGAATAGGTGCTTAGGTGTCCTAGTTATAAAACACCATGACCAAAGTGACTTTGAGAGGAAAGGGTTTATTTGGCTTAAGCTTTCACATTATTATTCATAATTGAAGGAAGTCAGAACATGAACTCAATCAGGGTAGGAACCTGGAGGCAGGAGCTGATACAGAAGCCATCACAGAGTGCTGCTGACTGGCTGGCTCTTCGTGGCTTATTCCCCTGCTTTCTTATAGAACCCAGGACCACGACCCCAGGGATGACACCACCCACTACGGCCTTGGACCTCCCGTGTCATTAAGAAAAACGCCTACAGTCCAACCTTATGGAAGGAAATTTTCAACTCAGGTTCTCTTTACTCAGATGACTATAGCTTTTGTGTCAAATTGACATAAAACCAGCAAGCAAAATAGTAATAGATAGATAGATAGATAGATAGATAGATAGATAGATAGATGTGTATATTATTTATGTACTTCAGTATAGGTTTAATACCAAATTGAAAGTCTACACTGCATGAGTACCATGGGACGTGAGGGCCTATATTCACATATATTGTCTGCATATACATTGTACGTACAACACATCTATCAAAAGGAAAGAAATAATCTTTTAATAATGCTGGCCACTCACAACATAGAAGCTGGGATAGGAGGTTCCAATCTCAACCCATAGAAAAGTTCCTTGCACTTAGAGAGTTCAGAGGGGAGGTGTCTCAGATTAGAAGGGAGGGCTCTCTGACCGTGTCAGGTTAGTGAAGTTATTAGGTAAAATATAAGGCAGTAGTTTTGGCAGTGAACCATATTGTTTAACCTGTCTTGATGCTACTACATGGCAGGATTTAAGACCTCTGTCTTTAGATATATCTCTTAAGTACCTTGTGTAAGATACTAATGAGATATAAGCCATGGCAAATACCTTAGGTGCAGTATTTGTGATCTTTGCTTATATATAAAATAGAACTGTATGCAACAGATTAGAGGGAGGTAGAACCCAAGGGATTATGGGTGTTGACTTCTATTTCTATTTTTAAATTAGAGCATTGTAGAAACTAAGATAAAGTCCCCCTTCCTTGTTATCCAATACCAGTTGGCCAGTTAATGACTCTTGAGTAAGGGATGAGTGTTTGTATTCATGCATCAAGAGGATGCTGTGCAGATGAGTCTATTTGGCATGCTCAGCTATGGTCTAAATGAGCTGGTGTAGTAGATGGCCTAGAAAGGGGCCTTTTAGATATCATGGTTCACATTCCATACTTTAAAGATGTGTGTGTGTGTGCGTGCGTGCGTGCGTGCGTGCGTGCGTGCGTGCATGCTCTTATGTGTGTACATGCGGAGGCCAGAGTTGACATCCAGTGTTTCCCTTTGTTACTCTACTTACTTATTTGTTTGTTTATTCTAAACAGGGTCTTTTTATGAAGGCCAAGCTGTCTTCCAACTCAGAGATTCACCTGCCCCTGCCTTTTGAGTGCTGGGATTAAAGATGTATATATACTACCACATCCAGTTTAAAACTACTGATCTTGGCCAGGTTTGGTGGTACACATCTTTAATCCCAGCACTCGCTAGTAAGGTAGAGGCAGAAGGATCTTTTTGAAGTAGAAGATAGCCAGGGCTAATTTAGAAAGATCCTGTCTCAAATAAAACAAACAAACAAACAAACAAACAAAAATAACAAAATAAGTAAATTGATTGGGGGAAAAATGCTGTTCTTAATTTGCCTGCAAAGTTAATACTTTACTAGCTTTAGAAAATAGAATTTGAAGAGCAGTGCACTAGTCTCTAATTTGTAAGCTTCTTTATTGTACATAAACTGTCTGAATATATAAAAAGAGCTGCTTTCCTTCAAAGAGTCTGTAATTTTGTTACATCCTAGGCAGACACAATGAAAATCCAGGGAAGAGTCATTATCTTTAATAATCTTCTTGTTAGACTGTATCTCACGTGGTGTTCTGTGCAGTGCTGCTGTGACAGGTCCCTTAAAAGCTTGTGTCTAGCCAGACATGTGGCACACACTTTTAATCCCAGCCCTGGGGAGGCAGAGGCAAAGTGAATAGATGTCTGTGAATTTGAGACCAGTCTTGTCTACAGTATCCAAGCCAAGAATGAGCTGTGTAATGGGATTCGGTCTCAAACAAACAAAACAAACAAACAAACAAACAAATAAAAAACAGCACCACCAAAACATGTGTTTGGTTTTCTTTAGACTTAGATCCATGTGCCTTTCCCTCTGCAGATTTTGATTGGTATCTGTTTTTATACATTTCAACCACTAGTTGACTTGTTGACTTGTGAGTCTTTCTAGTAAATCATTGGAATTCCCAACACAGGTGGGCTACCAAATTTCTTAAAAATAAAATTGAATTTATAATAAGAATTTTTAATTTGGGGTTTTGTAGGGAAGTAAAAATGAAATATATCTTTCATTTTAGGGAAGTAACTGAAGTTCGAGAAGTCCCCAGAAAATCAGCTGCTCGTAATTCCTTAGAAAGCGCTGAGTATATTAAAGCCATAACAGGGTTATTAAATGCAAAAGACTTTCGTGATCGTATTAATGGAATTAAACAACTTTTATCAGACACTGAAAACAATCAAGAGCTTGTTGTAGGCAACATTGTGAAGGTAAGAACCTCAAAGTTAATTTTGTTAGGCATTGTGGTGTATGTGTGTGTATGTATGTATATATGTATGTGTGTGTGTGTATGTATGTATGTATGTATGTATGTGCATGCACGTGTGTACATGAGTCCTGTCTATATGTGGAATTCAGAGGACAGCTTTTAGGAGGTAGTTCACTCTTTTCACACATGGGACCCAAAGATCAAATTCAGATCCTTGGCCTTGGCATCATGGCCTTCAAGATTACTTTTTATTTGTAATCTATATCCAATTAAAAAATATAAATAAATAAATAAATAAATAAATAAATAAAATAGTTAGCAAATTATCCAAATCCATGGAGCTTTATGTGTGTTATTTTAAAGTGTTAAAAATAAGTTTGTCAGCCGGGCAGTGGTGGCGCACACCTTAAATCCCAGCACTTGGGAGGCAGAGGCAGGAGGATTTCTGAGTTCGAGGCCAGCCTGGTCTACAGAGTGAGTTCCAGGACAGCCAGGGCTACACAGAGAAATCCTGTCTCAAAAAAAAAAAAAAAAACAAAACAAAAGAAAAAAAAGTTTGTCAGTTATGGATCACATAGGATTTGACATGCTGTGGCAACTAAAATGTAATAGAAAAACATATGAAAATGGTCATGGAGGGGACTGGAAAGCTAGCTCTGCACTTCAGAGTGTTTGTTCTTCCAAAGGACCTGAGTTGGCTTCTCAGCACCCACTTCTGGCAGCAAACTCCAATACTTTTAAGGGAACATTTATATTTATTTATATGTATATTGTATATACATAAATAAAAATAGAAGTCTTAAAAAGAAAAGAGTCAACATTTCTCTGAAACATCCTACATATTGATAAGCTACAAGTATTTTGAGAGTTCTTAGTCTGGCTTCAGTAAATACATGTTGAGAGACTCAGTACATACTCTTAAAAAAAACGACAATTTAAGAAACTTAGTATAGATGGGCGGTGGTGGCACACGCCTTTAATCCCATCACTTGGGAGGCAGAGGCAGGCAGATTTCTGAGTTCAATGACAGCCTGGTCTAGAGAGTTCCAGGACAGCCAGGACTACACAGAGAAACCCTGTTTCAAAAACCCAAAAAAGAAAGAAAGAAAGAGAGAGAGAGAGAGAGAGAGAGAGAGAGAGAGAGAGAGAGAGAGAGACAGAGAGAGAGAAAGAGGAGAGAAAGAAAGAAAAAAGGAAGGAAGGAAGGAAGGAAGGAAGGAAGGAAGGAAGGAAGGAAGGAACAAACTAACTTACTATGGCTTCATTACAGACATTAGAACTTTTTGCGTTTATTAGAAATCTGTATACAAAAATAGGATATATACCTTATCCTACCTTATATATTTATATAATTTTTGTTTTTATATATCTTTATATAAACAAAGGCCATGGAGATGGATAAACATTGTAGCATGAAAACGCAGGTTACTTCTGTTTACTAGAACCTAACTGAGTTAATTCTATTAGTAATTTATTAATTAAATTCCACTTAAAGTTGACATAACTACATTAAACTTGAAAAGCATACCATAATCACTTCTGCATTTCAGTGTGTAGGTTTCTAGTATCTGTTAAATAAAAGTAAATCTCTTGGTTAATTTTTTTTTTCTTTTTCTTTTTTTTTTTTTTTTCTTTTTTTTTTTTTTTGGCTTTTCGAGACAGGGTTTCTCTGTGTAGCCCTGGCTGGTTAATTTATTTTTAACATGAAAAATTAAAAATAAGTAAGGATGCTTCTCAGCCATTCGAGTTTCCTCAGTTGAGAATTCTCTGTTTACTTCTGTTCCCCGTTTTTTAATAGGGTTATTTGTTTCTCTAACTTCTTGAGTTCTTTGAATATATTGGATATTAGCCCTCTATGGGATGTAGGATTGGTTAAGATCTTTTCCCAATCTGTTGGTTGCCATTTTGTCTTGTTGACAGTGTCCTTTGCCTTACAGAAGCTTTGCAATTTTATAAGATCCCATTTGTCAATTCTTGATCTTAGAGCATAAGCCATTGGTGTTCTGTTCAGGAACTTTTCCCCTCTGCCCAAGTATTCAAGGTTCTTCCCCACCTTCTCTTCTATTAGATTCAGTGTATCTGGTTTTATGTGAAGGTCCTTGATCCACTTGGACTTGAGCTTTGTACAAGGGGATAAGAGTGGATTGATTGGCATTCTTCTGCCTGCTGACCTCCAGTTGAGCCAGCACTATTTGTTGAAACTGCTGTCCTTTTTCCACTGGATGGTTTTAGCTCCTTTGTCAAAGAGCAAGTGACCATAGGTGTGTGGGTTCAATTTCTGGGTCTTCAGTTCTATTCCATTGATCTTCTTGCCTGTCTCTGTACCAATACCATGCAGTTTTTATCACTACTGCTCTGTAGTACAGCTTGAGGTCAGGGATGGTGATTCCCCCAGAAATTCTTGTTGAGAATAGTTTTTGCTGTCCTGGGTTTTTTGTTATTCCAAAGAAATTTGAGATTTACTCTTTCTAACTCTATGAAGAATTGAGGTGGGATTTGATGGGGATCGCATTGAATCTGTAGATTGCTTTCAGCAAGATGGCCATTTTTACTAAGTTAATCCTGCCAGTCCAGGAGCATGGGAGATCTTTCCATCTTCTGAGGTCTTCTTCGATTTCTTTCTTCATAGACTTGAAGTTCTTTTTATATAGATCTTTCACTTGTTTTTTTAGAGTTACACCAAGATATTTTATATTGTTTGTGACTATTGTGATGGGTGTCATTTACCTAATTTCTTTTTCAGCCTCTTTAATTTTATCCTTTGAGTATAGGAAGGCTACTGATTTGATTTAATTTTATATCCAGTCACGTTGCTGAAGTTGTTTATCAGGTTTAGGAGTTCTCCAGTGGAAGTTTTGGGGTCACTTAAGTATATTGTCATTTCATCTGCAAATAGTGAAATTTTGACTTCTTCCTTTCCAATTCGTATCCCCTGGACTTCCCTTTGTTGTCTAATTGCTCTGGCTAGGACTTCCAGTATATATTGAGTAGGTAGGGAGAGAGTGGGCAGCCTTTTCTACTCCCTGATTTTAATGGGATTGCTTCAAGTTTCTCTCCATTTAGTTTGATGTTGGCTACTGGTTTGCTGTGTATTGTTTTTACTATGTTTAGGTATGGGCCTTGAATTCCTGATCTTTCCAAGACTTTTAACATGAAGGGATGTTGAATTTTGTCAAATGCTTTCTCAGCATCTAGTGAGATGACCATGTGGTTTTTTTCTTTGAGTTTGTTTATGTAGTGGATTACATTGATGGATTTCACTGTATTGAACCATCCCTGCATCCCTGGAATGAAGCCTACTTGATTGTGGTGAATGATTGTTTTGCTGTGTTCTTGGATTCGGTTTGTGAGAATTGTATTGAGTATTTTTCCATCAATATTCATAAGGGAGATTGGTCTGATATTCTCTTTCTTTGTTGGGTCTTTGTGTAGTTTTGATATCAGCATAACTGTAGCTTCATAGAACAAATTGGGTAGTGTTCCTTCTGTTTCTGTTTTGTGGAATACTTTGAAGAGTATTGGTGTTAGGTCTTCTTTGAAAGTCTGATAGAATTCTGCACTAAACCCATCTGGTCTTGTGCTCTGTTTGGTGGGGAGACTTAATGACTGCTGTTATTTCTTTAGGGGTTATGGGACTGTTCACATGGTTTATCTGATCCTGATTTAACTTTAGTATCTGGTATCTGTCTAGAAAATCATACATTTCATCCAGATTGTCCAGTTTTGTTGAATATAGGCTTTGGTAGTAGGATCTGATGGTTTTTTTAATTTCCTCAGTTTCTATTGTTATATCTCCCTTTTCAATTTCTGATTTTGTTAATTTGGATACTTCTCTGTGCCCTTTGGTTAGTCTGGCTAAGGGTTTATCTATCTTGTTGATTTTCTCAAAGAACCAACTCCTGGTTTTGTTGATTCTTTGTATAGTTCTTTTTGTTTCTACTTGGTTGGCCCACCAACCAAAGACTACACATGGAAGGACCCATGGCTCCACCCAAACATGTGGCAAAGAATGGCAGTGTTGGACGTCAGTAGGAGGAGTGGTCCTTGGGCCTGATGGTGTTGGATGCCCCAGTGTAGGGAAATGCCAGGGCGGGAAGACAGGAGTAGGTGGGTGGATGGGGGAGCACTCTCATAGAGGCAGGGAGTTGGAGGATGGGGTAAGAGATTTCTGAAGGGGAGATCTGGTTGAAATGAAAATAAAGAAAATATCCACTAAAAAATAGAGATATAATAATAAACCAGAAAGTCTCAGTTAAAAAAAAAAAGTAAGTCTAAGGAATGATTAGTTAATGGCCTTAGCTTCACAGAGTAGCTCCTTCATTGCATGACCTGACTTAAAGCTTTCTTTTTTCTTTTCAACTAGCATGATTTTATTAATGAGATAGAATCTAAGCAGACAGAACAGAAAATTCCAGAATTGATTCGTTATTTCTTCCTTGTGGTTATATGTTAAGTTTTGCAGGGCTGGTGCATATAATGCTTCTATCTAAGGGTCATGCTCAAAAGATCTTGGGAGTCACTGCCAGAAGCATCTTAGATAAAGTTGGTTGCTGTGTCACTTATGATACGGTCCCTGAGTAGTTACTATGTCACTTATGGTGGTCTGTGTCCTAGCCTACCTGAAGTGGGATTGGCATCTAGGTGACTTTCTCTTTGCTGCAGTGACTTCTGTATACCTATTACATGGCAGGTACTTAGGAAATCAGTTTTGATTTACTGTGGACTTTTCCTTTCTTTGCTTCTAAGTACATTTCTGAAACATCGTTTTGTAACTGTAAAACACTATTTGTGATTCTATTTTGTGTAACTAGTGCTAGTCATAGGTGTAAGCAGGCATTAACACAAACACTCACTTCTAGCCATTTTTTCCTTCTGGGTACACGTTGTGGCCCAGGCATGGAAGAATTTGCTCCAAACCATTGTCCCATGGCTACTGTGCAGATTTGAATTTTTGTTTTTCAAAGAGCTCTCTCAGCTGCTGCTCACTCGTGGCCTCCTTCTGCTGCATCAGCTCAGCTGTCCCTTTGGTCACTCCCCAAGCATCTGGCTTGGACATCGAAGGGTTGTACGGCCTGCCAGAAGCTATTCGGCGATTCTACCAGTATTCTTTTCTGGCCCTCGCTCTGATCCAGGGTTTGGTGTGCATGTCCAAACCACTTCCCCAGCTGCCATGTTTTTCTGAAGCTGGTGGCAAAAACCCCCTTTCTGGGGCCAGCTCCTCTGCGATCGCCCTGATGTGGTAGGGCTCGAATCCGCAGCAGCCGCCGATGTACCTGACCCCCAGGTTGTAGGCCTCTCTGGCGTATTTTTGAATATCCCACCTGGTGGCAACCCTGGGTTCCAATCCAAAGGGGAATTCTGGGAGATCAATAAATCCCTGTTTGCCACAGTCAGGGGTGTGGTAGGCCAGGGGCTGGCTCATCAAGTAAGCTTTCAACAGAGCAGCCTCCAAACCCTCCTTCATGAGCTTCACAGTCTGCAAGCTGATGCTGGGATCGAAGTGGCAGTTCACACCGACAATGGAGGCGCCTGCTTTCACCAGACGCACCGCACACTCTCCCGGGGACACGCCATGCAGATAGATCTCCTTCAGGCCCGATGCACATGGTAGCCGCTACAGGCTTGACAGAGGTTTTTAAGGCTTCCACTGCCCAAACGGCTTCTTCAACATGTTCGAAATACTCTGCAATGAGGAAGTCCACATTCTTCTTTATGAAGACCTCTAGCTGTTGGTGAAATATCTTTTTAACTTCCATCTCGCTCTTGCAGCTAAGGTATGAAGGTGTCTGGCTCATGCCTCCTGCAACCAAAGCGTCTCCTTCTTCAGCCACTTGCCGTGCAATGTCACAAGCAGCTTCGTTGACCTTCTGCCCAGAAATCTTCTCCGCCACGTAGTTTCCTCTGTTTTCCAGCTTGTCTTCACTTGCATAGAAAGTGAAGGTCTGCATGACGTTCGATCCAGCTCTGAGGAACTCCCGATGAAGCTGGCGAACTGCCTCAGGGTGCTCCACGGCAGCTTCCTTGGTCCAGGGTCCAGCCTTTACATAGCCCCTCTTTTCCAGGGAAAAGACAAATCCTCCATCTCCAATCACAACTTCTCCAGCATTTAAGCGTTCTAAGATCCCCTTTTTGGCCGGTAACCGGTGCCATCTTTCCAGTACAGTGAGTGGTGCTGAACACAGTGGCGGACCGGAGGGAGCTGTCCTCAGCAAAGTCTCGACTTAAAGCTTTCTTAGCACTCATTATATTGTATGTTGAGATTATGAAAGTTAAGAAAGCTGAAGAAAAAGGGATAATTGTTAAAGAATTGTATTTAAAAAAAAATTATTCCGAGAAGGCTGTGGATGTAGAATGCTTGCCTAAAACACAAAAAGGTTAGATCCCAAGCACCACATAAGCCAGAGTATGGTGCATGCCTGCAGTTCCAGGTCATCTTTAGCTTCATGCTGAGTTCAAGAGCAGCCTGGAAAACTAAACACTGGAAGACGTAGGCACTGGCTGGAGATGCAGCTTAGTGATGGCACACTTACCTAGCATGGGAACATGAGGCCTTGGCTTTGATTCTTACTGCAGTTCACAGGCAGGAGGTGACATTCCATGTAGTTGTCCTAACACATTAAACTAAAGTTATATAAAGTATCCACAGTAACATTTCTTCATCTTCTGTTCTAAATAAAGGTATAGAAAATTTCTCCAAGTTCTTAGCATCAAATGAGGCTGATCTGCATCTCCTAGCTAACAGCACACTAGTCATGTTCACAGTGGCATCAAGCCACACTTGTAACCTTCATTAAAACATCTTTTAGAGTAAGTTTTTACTACTTGTAAAATTTAAAGTTAGCAAATGAAAGTTTCTATTATCTAAGTTTAGTTTAAATAGTGTGTGTGTGTGTGTGTGTGTGTGTGTGTCTTTGTGTGTCTGTGTGTACAGAGTAAACAGAAATGAAATTGCAGAAGGATAATACAATAGGATAAATACTGTTTTTACTTTAAGTAATTTACCAATTTATTTCCAGATCTTTGATGCTTTTAAGTCTCGACTTCATGATTCTAATAGCAAAGTGAATCTGGTGGCTCTAGAAACAATGCATAAAATGATTCCTTTACTTAGAGACAACTTGTCTCCTATAATCAATATGCTGATTCCTGCAATTGTGGATAACAACCTGAATTCCAAGAATCCAGGCATCTATGCTGCAGCCACAAATGTGGTTCATGCACTGAGTCAACATGTAGGTAAGGAATCCTAAATTGACACTCAAATTTTTTTGGTGTAACTTTCATGCTTTTTGATCCCATGTATTTTTGTATGTTGAAATACGTACTATTTTTCATTTAATAGTGTATCTTAAACTTTTTTCATAAATTAAGTGATGAAATTTTTAAATTGATTATTTTTTTCATTGAGTGCTTATTTTTTTAACCTCATATTCATGAGATTAAAATGGATTATAGATTTAAAAATATAAAATATTACATGCTTTTGGGGCATAACATGAAATTATGTTAGGACATTAAAATGTAATAAAGCTTTAAAAATCATTCTGAAAGAATGATCCATGCATGCCAATAAACTGTACTTCTGTAACTTAATTGTTGCATGAATCTCTATTTTCATTTTTTTTTTTCTAGAGACAGGGTTTCTTTCTTGGTTGTCCTGGAATTTACTCTGTAGACTAGACTGGCTCCAAACTCCGACCGCCTCTGCCTCCTGAGTGCTGGCATTAAAGGCGTGCACCATACTACCTGGCTTGATATATTCCTATAATTATGTAAGATGTAACCTTTCAATGCAAAAGGCATGTCAGTACTGTCTTTATAGAATCTTTTGAAATGTGAGTTTGGAAGGAAAAAAGTGAAGGGAGAAATGATGTAGTTACAATAAAAACTTTTCTCAAAATATCATTAAATATAAAAACCACTTCTTTATAAAAAATGTTTTCTTGTTTTATAATAAAGCCATAATCATTTGAAACTAAGATGTCTAGATGCCCTGTGGCAGTTTCTTTAATGTCTTACATATATTCTTGTTTCATTTTTACCTGTTACTTACAGAAAACTATAAGTAGGGATTAAGTATGTGGGCTTCTTAAGTTATTTCATGTGCATTGTTGAAATTGTTTCCTTTTTCTATTATTGCTTTTAGTCAGAATTATTGATATCTCATTCTTAGACATGATTCTTTTTTCTTTATTTTAGACAATTACTTGCTTCTACAGCCATTTTGCACAAAAGCTCAGTTTCTAAATGGAAAAGCAAAACAAGATATGACAGAAAAGCTTGCTGGTAAAATAGCTTTACATAATAAACTCTTTCTTTCTTTTCTTTTCTTTTTTCTTTCTTTCTTTCTTTCTTTTTTTTTTTTGTTATTGTTTTGTTTTATTTTTGGAGTCAGGGTTTTTCTTTGTAGCCCTGGTTGTCCTGGAACTTCCTCTGTAAGACCAAGATGTCCTTGAAATAGAGACATAGAGACATAGAGATCCACTTGCCTCTGCCTTCTGAGTGCGGGGATTAAAAGCACTATCACCACTGCCTGGTCCAAAGTAGTACTTTCTAAAGTAATGTACTTTTAATATGAATTTTTATTGAGATATATTTATTGTACCTAGCATAGGTTTTATGTAAAGACATTTTTATACAAAGTATTTTATATACACTGATCGATGCTTACAATGACAATTGCCAGGTATGTTCATTTTCCTGTAAATGATACTAAGGATAAATTGATGTTGTTTCCATTTAATTAATTATAGCTATCAGTTCAATATGGCTGCTGTACAGAGTAGAAATAAATTATGTAATAGTCTATAAAAGAACCTTTTAATACATGTACTCCAAAATATTCTTTAAAATAATTCTAGGACTGAGGTTTAGTTCTATAATAGATTGCTTGCTTAGCAGTCCTAAACATCTGGGTTTGATGCCCAACACTGTGAACAGGAGAGGCAACAGGCTAGAGAGATGCCTCAAGTGGTTAAGAACACTGACTGCTCTTCCAGAGGTCCTGAGTTCAATTCCCAGCAATCACATGATGGCTCACAACCATCTATAGTAGGATCTGATGCCCTCTTCTGTTGTGTCTGAAGACAGGAAGACAGCTGCAGTGTACTCACATAAAATAAATAATTCTTTAAAAAAAAAAAAAAAAAAGAAGAAGAAGAAGGGAAAGGAAGAGAACGAAGTCTGTCCTCTGTTAAACAGACATTAGACATTAGATCATTGTGATCGCTCATGGATGAAGGGGGTTCAGTGTTTGTTTGTTTGATGATGGACCAGGAGTTGAGCTCTGTACATTGTATTTACCTGTATTTGGAAAAGGTTGAGATATTTAGCTTTTGTTTTGTTTTTAAGGCCTAACATTTTAGAACAAATGGCTCAGGGCAGAAGCCCATATTTTGGATACTTGTTATTTAATAGACATTGATTTGCACTGGGGAAGCTCTGACTGTTGCTCATGTTTTCTGTTCCAGATATTGTTATGGAGCTTTATCAAAGGAAGCCTCATGCCACAGAACAGAAAGTGCTGGTGGTTTTATGGCACCTCTTAGGGAATATGACACATAGTGGCTCCCTGCCTGGAGCTGGTGGAAATATACGAACAGCCACAGCTAAATTATCAAAAGCCCTTTTTGCACAGATGGGTCAGAGTCTATTAAACCAGGCTGCATCTCAACCACCACATATCAAAAAAAGTTTAGAGGAATTACTTGATGTGACAGTTTTAAGTGAATTATGAGTTTTTGATGAACTAGTTATGATGAACAGTTTACTTGATGACAGATGAAATCTTTTTAAAGTTACGTTTTTATTTTGAGTGCCTGAATTTCATGTCCAGTAAATTAAGTCAGGGGCTATGTTTATTTGCAGCCTACGTGTGAGTATAGATCTGTCCTTACAGCCATCACATGAAAAACTAAAATAATGAATATAAACTAATATGAAATATAAACTGATATGAAATCCATGGCACCTGGGATGAACTAAATTTTAAATACTTTTGTGAAAAATTCTGCTCATTTGCACTATTCTATAGAAACTGCAATTTGTTGCCCCATATGTACAATTAGATTTGTAATTAAAAATATACTTTTTATTATGTAATCATGTTCTGCTATGTCTCATTACTCTGTCTTGTTTTATGAAGTGGAAGAAAAGTCATTTAACTGTTATCACAAAATAAGTTTTGTGTGCTATTTGTGAATAACATGTTTTTTAATCAGTCTGCTAATATGATTATGCAGTATTAGCTTCCTATAGCTGCTGTGTTACTGATATATATAATTGCTAAACTTTTGGGTTTAATCATCTGCACAATTGTGAAATTTAAGAGTTATAATAAAGCATGATGACCAAAGCTTAGAAAACATTAAACATTTGAATGCACGTTCAAGAAACGTGTTGAATGTAACTTTATTTTTGTGTGCAAACACTAAATTTTTAATTTGTATATGTCTGTCCATTTATAAAGGTATTATTTTGCTGCCCAGTTGTGTAATTCTCAAAAATAGTGCCAGGTCTTCTATAGTTTTTCTCAGAATTCTTGGGCTCACAAGTACTGTATGCATCTTAAAGAAGAAAAGGAATGTTTAAAATAAAAGGATTTATTTCTGTAGATGTGTGACAGGTGTCCTATTTTTCTCACTAACGTATGTTAAAGTGAAAACAAGTTTTAATACTGACCTATTCTTTTATTTCATGGGCTATCTACAAGTAGATCCGAGTTATCATTCTTGAATTACAGGAAATTAGCTACATGACTTTAAGTATGAGTCTAGTCTCTTTCCCCTGGTTTCTAAGAGCTAGGCTAGATACATTTTAAGGTCTTATCTCATCCTAAAATTCTGATTCTCTGGTTTTCTTTTTTTACTTCATGAGTCAGTGTGTTTCCAGTTTCTGTGGCTGCCTCTGGGGAGGGTGTGAGCTATGGGAAGAACCCAGGAGCTTACAGATCATAAGCATGCACAGTGCCCCAGCTGCTGTCTGCCTGTTTCTAAAGTAATGCCTTTTGTGTATATTTGTGACTTTTGAGGAAATAAACAGAACAACATATTTTGATCCTATTTGAAGTTAAGAGGACAGTGACAATTTATCATTACTTTATAATTACATAGACCTCATATTTTCTTATAGGTAAACTATAGGCCTCTAGTTTAGGTTTATAATTGACAGATTTGTTTTTGAATAGAGTCATAAAATAAATATTTTTAAGGAACTCTGAAGATAAAACTTCTAGGTTCACATTACAGCTTTATATTCTGTAACCAAGATTATATTCTAATAATTTTAATTTGCATAAGCAAGGAGATATTTATTACATATATTTATGGAGTACAACTTGATGCTTTCTTATAAATTCATTATAGGATGATAGCACATGTTTCTTTGTGGTAAGGGCACTTAAAGCCTCCTCTTACACTGTTTGCAAATATACATTATCATTAATCACAATCATTATGATTATACAACAGATATGCAGAATTAATTCCAAATAAAACTTAGTGTCTTAAACATATTCCCCACGAGTCCTGACAACCCCCACTTCCTTGAATTCAACCACTTTAGGTTATACATTAGATCACCTTAAATTAGACACTTGATTATGTTAGTGTCAGTTCCTGTTTCATTTCACTTAGCATAATGTTCTCCAGTTACACCCAAACTGCTGCAAATGACAGGGTTTCATTTGATTCCTGAAGAGCATTCCCTTTTTGTATATATCATGCTTTCTTGATCCATTGAAAGATACCTACTTTAGATAGATGTCTTAGGGCTACTATTGCTGTGATTAAATACCATGCCCAAAAGCAAGTTGGAAAGCATTTATTTGGCTTACATTCCCACATTGTAGTTCATCACTGAAAAAAAGTCAGGACAGGAATTCAAATAGGACGACTAGAACCTGGAGGCCGGAGCTGATAGAGTCCATGGAGGAGTGCTACTGACTGGCTCGATCCTCCATGTCTTGCTCACCTTGGTTTCTTATAGAACCTAGGGCCACCAGTCCACGGGTGGCAATACCATGATGGGCGGGGCTCTCCCATGTCAATCACTAAGAAAATGCCCTACAGGTTTTAGTATAGCCTGACACAATAGAGGCATTTTAACTGTGGCTCCCTCAGACGCCTTTAGCTTTCATCAAGCTGACATAACACTGTCCAGTACTATCATACTTCTTCTACAGTGGATACTTCAATGAGTATGGACATGAAGAAATCTTACTGTGTTCATTTCTTTTCCTTTCTCTGTATAACCATGCATAATTAAATATTCAGAGCATCATTACTTACTCATTTTAGTTTTTTTAAATTTCAATTTAGTTTATCATACTGTATGCATAATTTACATTTTCACCAACAAGATACAGGGTTTCTTTTCTCCACTTCCTTTCTCATGCTCTTTATCTTTGGAGGAAAGAATCCTAACAGGACTAGTGTGAGATCTCATTGTGGGTTTTGTTGTTGTTGTCTGCTTGTTTGATTTTAGCATAGGATGTAGCCTCAAGTCACGATCCTCCTGCCAGTCCTTCCATAGTGTTGAATTTACAAGTATAAACCACTATACTACACCTGACTCTCCATGTTTTTAAAATGTATTGTTTTGGTGATTAGTAATGTTGGGCATAATTTTTCACATGCCTTTTGGCCAATTACTTGTCTTTTTAAAATTAGACTTTGTGTGTCTGTGTGTGTGTGTGTGTGTACAAGCACAAAAATCAACAGCATGTATGTGGAGGTCAGAGGACAACTTGCAGGAGTCAATATTCTCCTCCTCTTATGAGAACTCAGTGAGTTGAATTCAGGTTCCCAGGATGAATGGCAAGCGTCTCACTTCCGACCCATCTCGCCCTTCTATTTGTGTTTATTTGCTATTTGAGTCATGTGCACATTTTAAAAATAGGGTTCTTTGTTTTCTTGCTAGTTTTTTTTTTTTTTAATTCCCTGTGGAAGTTTTATACTAAGTGAAGTAAGCCAGACGGAGAAAGGAAACTACATGATCTCACACTGAAGGAAAAAACATAACCAAAACCCAAAGATGCAACAATAAAGCAGACAGGATGGGATTAGCAGTTAGGAAATCAGTGGCTGTGGGGCTGAAAGTGTGAAATAGCAGATACATATTAGGAATAAAGGTACATAGCCAATCTACAACAAAAGTATAGCGAATAGCACTGTGGTAAATTGTGTGGGATTCCTGTTGAATGAATATACTTCAGCTGTTTCTGCCCCACACCCTCCCACACACGCAGGAAACCCAGGTGAGATGATGGGTGTGTTAGTGAGATGATGGGTGTGTTAGTGAGATGATGGGTGTGTTAGTGAGATGATGGGTGTGTTAGTGAGATGATGGGTGTGTTAGTGAGATGATGGGTGTGTTAGTGAGATGATGGGTGTGTTAGTGAGATGATGGGTGTGTTAGTGAGATGATGGGTGTGTTAGTGAGATGATGGGTGTGTTAGTGAGATGATGGGTGTGTTAGTGAGATGATGGGTGTGTTAGTGAGATGATGGGTGTGTTAGTGAGATGATGGGTGTGTTAGTGAGATGATGGGTGTGTTAGTGAGATGATGGGTGTGTTAGTGAGATGATGGGTGTGTTAGTGAGATGATGGGTGTGTTAGTGAGATGATGGGTGTGTTAGTGAGATGATGGGTATGTTAGTTTGCCATAGAACCACTTTGCTACCATTGAATCTCATAATATGCCTGGAAGGAAAGAGAAAGCGAGACAGAGAAAGAAAAGAAAAAGGTCTTCCCAAATGCAAAGAGTACAGAACTGTACTATTTGTACCTGGGCAGTGCTGTTTTGAAAGCATAAAAAGAAACCTTGTACTGAATAGTCCCAAAAGAACCATTTTGCTCTTTTACCAGTCTAGATTTTTCAAAAGTAGATGGAATACCAAAATGAGAATTTGATGAATGTAATGGCTATTCCCGGCTGTCAACTTGACTATGTCTGGAATGAATGACAATCCAGAATTGGAGGGCTCACCTGTGATCCAGATCTTAAGGCTGGGAGACACAAGTTTCTGACCTGGATCTTGGCATGGAGATCTTGAGGCATAGTGGCCATGAAGAGCTTAGGCCTAGGCAAGGTCGTACAGGCCTTTAATCCCAGGAGACTAAGGCTAGGAGATCTCTTGAGTTTGCCTGGAACAAAGCACTTCCAAATCCAGGTGTAGTGGTACACACCTTTAATCTGGGCCACATCTACTGGAGGTCTGCTTAAGGACATTGGAAGAAGGAAGATTCTCTCTTCTTTGCCTTCTTGCATTTACTTGCCAGCACGTCTGTTGGAATCTCCTTCTACAGAAGACCAGCTGAAACAACCAGCCTCATGGGACTGAGCAACTACTAGATTCTTGGACTTCTCATTCACAGCTGACCATTGTTAGGATAGTTGAATTACAGACTATAAGTCATCACAATAATTTCCTCAGTATAGAGACATTCCGTAAGTTCTGTGACTCTAGAGAACCCTGACTAACTAATATAAGGAATTACTGTTTGCAAAGGCAGGCTTTAGGGAAACCTAGAATCTGAAAGCTGTAGCAGCTGATATGGACAGGGACACTTTTATCAGACCTAAGACCTCTAAATAGAGAATGCTAAATGAATACCCCAAATTTACTCTTTCATGCCATTTAGACAAGGACAACTGACTAGATCCAACAGTAGCCTGGGAACAAGGGAATTCACTGATACAGTCAGTATGTAAGGGTCAGTCTCCAGGGAACAGATCGGGCTGGCATAGAATTGATCAGAAGGAGTATGCGGTATCATAACAGTAGCAAAGTTACAGTTATGAAGTTGCAATGAAATAATTTTGTGTCTGGGTCATCACATGAGGAACTGTATTAAAGAGTCTCTACATTAGAAAAGCTGAGAACTCTTAGACCATGAACCACTGTATTTTCGTATAACACGTCTTTATTATATTTACGGATTTTTGGTGCACTATTTTAGGATAAAATATGGCTCGGTCGGTTTTTTAAAGTGGTTTGTGTGGCTTTCTTTTTGTTGCTGCTGCTGCTGTTTTGAGTTTCATGTAGCCTAGGCTCACCTCAAACTCAAGCAGTTGATTACCTCAAACTTCTGATTCTTCTGCTGCTACCCAAGCCTGATTATAGACATGCACAATTATTCCTGGGTAATTTATGTTTTCAGTGATGATGAACACGCTTTAGGCAAATCAAATAGAATACATAAGAACTCTAGAGAAGTGAATTATGAAGAGTTTGGGAACTGTGCAGTGGTGGCACACGCCTTTAATCCCAGCACTTGGGAGGCAGAGGCAGTCAGATTTCTGAGTTCGAGGCCAGCCTGGTCTACAGAGTGAGTTCCAGGACAGCCAGGGCTACATAGAGAAATCCTGTCTAAAAAAAAAAAAAAAAAAAAAAACCAAAAAACCTACACAGGCATGAAGAGTTTGGGAAGGTAAAACCGTGAGAAAGTTGATGTGATTGTTAAAGACCTCTTCTGGCCATAGGAATGCAAGTATTTGGTCCTCATACATAGAGGCAAACACATGCATAAAAATAAATACATCTTTTAAAAAAAAAAAAGCAGTGTCGTCTCTCTTTTTTTTTTTTTTTTTTTCTTTTTTTGGCTTTTCGAGACAGGGTTTCTCTGTGTAGCCCGGGCTGTCCTGGAACTCACTCTGTAGACCAGGCTGGCCTCAAAATCAGAAATCTGCCTGCCTCTGCCTCCCAAGTGCTGGGTTTAAAGGCGTGCGCCACCACCGCCCGGTCAGTCTGACTGCCCTTTCAGATGGTATACATTTAAAGGCTGTTGATTTGTTAGAGAATACAAAACTGTCCAACGAAGAGGCAAAGAGAAAAGTGACTATTCCATGGAAATGAAAGGCCCAATGGGGAGGAGTCGGTTATTTGGGAGCAGAGAAGCAGTAGAAGTGGTTTATAACTAACACGGTTACAAATCATTTTAAAAAGAAAAATTCTGGAGACGGATTCTAGAGGGAGGAGTAAAAACCCAGCTGTGATTTTACTGAAACCCCAGACAGAAGACCGGTGAGTCTGAAAACGTTTGCACGATCAATTGTTAATAGTCTTACTGAGAGAAGACGGGATTTTAAAAGGATATTTAAAAGTGGGGACTAGGGTATAAAAAACTGAAGGGGGCTACAAAGATCGTTAACACAGAGCTCCCTGCCTGCCTTTGCCCTGAAAGCCTTATGCACAAATCCTTCAGAGCCTTGAACTCTCACGCCCAAAGGAAGTTTCAACATTCAGAATACTTGATCCAACCAGCCAGTGTTTTGAGGAAGTTTTAGGCTGAACTTCTGGCCATCTCCTGACACATTTTTATGCATAAAGCCTGCGCAGTTAGGAAAAGAATAACGAGGTTTTCTTGTAAGCTGAAGCCGGGCCACAAGTGCAGCGAGCGCAACGGTGGCCAATGGGGTTTGGGAAACCAGCCTCGGTGAAGCCAAGTTTGCGCCCCTAGACCCCCCCAAGGGGCGGGGCTTATGGTGTGCGCGTCACGTGACCGCCGAGCCTCTGGAGCCGCCGCGCGTGCGCAGTCTGGTCCCGAAGAGGCGGCGGCGGCGCTGGTGGTGGTGGCGGCGGTAGCTGCGCGGACTGAGGCGTTGGCAGGCCCACCTTTGGCGATCCTGGCCCAGGCTTCGGCTCATGGCACCGAGCAGCATCCATCGTGAGGTAGCTGGGGCGGGCGCCCTGAAGCAGGCGGCAGGGGAGGCGCCGGGACGGGAAGGGCCTGTGCCGCCTCAGGCCGCACCGGGCCGCGGCCTCACCCGCTCGTCCGGCTCTAGGCCTGGCGTCCGGCGTCGGGCTGCGCGTCTCCTTCCCGATCCCACCTGTTGGGAAGAGCAGGCCTGGGGTCCTCGCCTTGCGCGCCGCCTCGCTTTAGGGGTGCGTCGGGGCCGGAACCTCAGCCTGGATTTGCGACCCGCTCACTGCTGAGGCTGAATCCCCTGCTTCCCTAGAGCTGAGGGCGAGAACGTTTGCCATTGCAAAACACATAGCGTGGCCAGGCGGAGGGTTTTTTTGGAGAGGGGCGGGCGGGAGGCAAACATTTAGAAACAGCTTACTAGAATCTTTTTTTTAAAAAAACAATCTGCTATATAGATTTTTTTTTACCTTTCGTGCTCGAGAGCCTGCACTGTCTTTAAGTTAGTAAATACTATTCGGCGTTCACAGTATTACTTAAGGTATTAGTAGTCATGTAAGCAATACTAGTAATGATGCAGTAACACTGTGCAGCTTTATGCCGACTCAGATGCCTGGTTTTGGGTTGGTATTGATACGGCCTTCTGTTCAAAAACTTAACACTAGGAAACTAATCTAAGGTCAGAAATACTTTAAATTTTTCAGCTGCTAGAAACGGTAATGCCAAGAAGGTACGGTTCATACACGAAAATACGAAGCTAAGACTGGGACCTATGGCAGTCTTTCAGCAACTGCTGTTAAATTCCTTGCTCTACTCTGTGTGTTACTCATGTACACTGGAGCTGTGTACTCGTGTACAGGAGTACTCCGTACGCTGAGGCTTGGCAGCTAGTGTCTACCTGTTGAGCCGTCTCACAGACCCCAGAATTTTTTAAAGACTCAATACTTAGTGCTATTTGTATCTTATAGTTGAATTGAGGAAAAAAGATTTTGAATATCGTTATAAAAGTTGGATTTTTATTTTCAAAGAGGAGCAGAATTGTCTGTTAGGCGTTAAGAATTCTGTGTAAGGCATAATCTCTGGATTATGGAGACATTGTAAATACATAAGCAACGTTCAATTTCTGGGATATAATTGTTTAAAATGAGGAAACAAGATCTGTCTGTGAACATCCTACTTAGTCTCTAAAAACCAGTTGCCAAAACCACTTGTTGTAATAACCCCCTTTTACAGCCTAGGTATGCAGATGAGTCATCCGTGTCTGAGACTGGGAGTGACTTCGGATTGGAAAGCTAGCTAGCTAACAAAAGACATGCTTGGCCTATGGTCAGTGATATATAGCGTTTTATGTCTCCTGGGCATAGGAGGCATGCAAGGCATCATGTAAAGTATTAGAGGTCAGATGCATCATATTTAATGAGTTTAATGTTTAAAGTCATCTAAAATTCCTTTTAATTTTTAAAACAGCATACTGATAGGCAAGTGTTTAATAGACCCCAAATAAAATAAATGTTAATTTTCACTATAGAGGAATTGTGTTTCTATGTGACACATACTTAGTTTTCTACCGCACATATTTGAGTCTGCCATCCCTATAATAATTATATAAGAAGATGTCATAACATAAGAAAAGTATCCATTTTAAAAAAAAAAAAAAAAAAAAAAAAAAAAAAGCCGGGCAGTGGTGGTTTAATCCCAGCACTTGGGAGGCAGAGGCAGGCGGATTTCTGAATTTGAGGCCAGCCTGGTCTACAGAGTGAGTTCCAGGACAGCCAAGGCTATACAGAGAAACCCTGTCTCCAAAAACCAAAAACGAAAATAAATAAATAAGAACTATATAATCAATATGTTAAGTAAGTTAAGTTAGGACTGGAGGTGTCATTTGTTCAACTGTTTCTAGGAATACAACATTGAGCAAAACTAAGTTCCTTTCTCCCTAAATCTCTTAATATAGTAAGATTTATTTATCTGCATCAATAGTACAGCATTGTGTATTTTATTTCTTGCTGCACCCAAAGTAGAAGCTGTATATAGTAATTGAATTGTGTGTGTATCTCAGCACACACACAACTGTAAAGTGTGTATCTACTCTTTTTTTTTTTTAAAGAAAACCCTTTTTCTTCTGTGTGTGTGTATGTGTGTGTAGTTATGTGCATTGTCAATGCAGGTGGGTATGGAGGTGCTGCCAGTGAATACCTCACCTTGAGAACAGAAGATGGTGTCAACAACTAAGCTCTCCCTCCAGCCCCAATACAGTGTCCTGTATATAGCTCCATCTGGCTTTATGTAACCTCAAGTCTCCTGGGTTACTGAGATTAGAGTTGAGCATGTTTTTCAGTCAGGACCTTCCTATGTAGTCCAGTGTAGCAGCGCTCTTGCTCGTCCTCGTCCAGTCCCAAAGGCTGGTGATATTAGAGACTTGTAACACCACACCTGCCTGACTTGGATGTTTTCTGGACTCAAGACAGTTTTTCTACTTTAAAAAATCAGAAGAAGTAGTCTGTAGTTTGAATAAAACATTGATGTACAGAAGAGATAATTATTACAGTAGCAGTATGACTGAAGAGAAAATTTTTCTAATATTTATGTGTATAGATATTTTTTCTTGTATGTTTGTTTACCACAATTGGACTTAGTGCCTGAAAAAAAAAAATCAGAGGAGAGTGTTAGGTGCCTTGTAACTAGAGTTATAGATGGTGCTAAGCCACCATGTGTGTGCTGGGAACCAAATTATCTCTGGAAGGGAAGCCTTTGCTCTTAACTGCTAAGCCATCTCTCCAGTCCAAGAAAGAAATGCATTTTTAAAGAGTTTGTGTGAATTTGTGTTCTTGGGTGACCTTGGAGGCCAGAAAACCTGCAGTTACAGATGGTTGTGAGCCACTCAACATGGGTACTGGGAACTCAATCACTTATCCTTTGGAAGAAAGGTAAGTGAAACATTCTTAACTGCTAAGTCATCTCTGAAAACCAAAAAGGGAGATAATTTTTATAACAAGATATAAAAATATTGTATGATTGTTTTGTAGGTAAAGTTAGATTAAGTAACACAGAATTGATTAAATGATGAGACTAGTTCTGCTGGCCTCTTTAATAATCAAAATAGCATTCATGTTTTTGTATGCTTGACTAAGGACTCTGGCATTGTTCATCATTTGGTGAATTTTGTGTATGCTGGGCCTCTAGACAGTTATATTTTGGCAGACCTTGCTCTTACATGTCAAAAACTTGTAAGTTTAGCTGTGTATGGTAGCACACATGCATCTTTACTCCCAGCTCTAGGGAAGCTGAGGCAAGGGTATCCAAATTCAAGGCCAGCTGCTTTACACGGAAGTTCCAGGTTAGCTCCAGAGATATACAGTGAAACACTGTTTTAAGTGGGGGAGGGGGATTTGTAGTCTTGTAGGAACCTTCAAAGTTGAGCAACTTTGTGCTCAAAAGAATAGGACAGAATTGTACTGAAGGTGCATCATTAGCAGGAACTAATTTGAAGAGTTGTAGGAATAGTTTTTAGGAAGTGATATTTAAATTGTCCCAGAACCCATATGGTGCAAGGAGAGAAACAGCTTCTGAAAGCTGTCCTGTGACCTTCACAGTGATGAAGTGCTGTGTGAGTGCATATGAATAAATACATGTGGTGACTTTTAAGAATCTTCTGTTTTTAAATTGGGTTGTTTTGATATTTTGTTGTTGAGCTACATTGACTATCAACCCCTTATTAAATATTGGACATTTAATATTTTATCCCATTCTAGGTTGTCCTTTTACTTTGTTGATGGTTTGGTTGTATTATTTTTTAAAGGAGTGCCTATGTATTTTCGATTAACTGAATTTACGATCTTCCTGACCCTCCAGAGTGCCAGAGTACTGGGATACTTGTTTGTCCTTTCTTTTAAAAGTCATTTTGTACCATTTGCTGCTTTCTTTTAGTTACGTTATTGGTGGTTGAGAGAAAACTGTCTGACAGTAGTTAACTGGCACATTAGAGTGTTAGAGTAACTTGGAGGACTGGAAAGAAAGTTCTAGGAGACCATTGTTCATTTTCCAGCACCCAGGTTGGGTGGCTTACAACTTTCTGGAACTCCAACTTCAAGGAATCTGATGTCTTCTTCTGGACAGTGTTGGCAGCTGTACTCACATGTGCACGACCTCTCCCGTAATTAAAAAATACAATTCGTAAAAATTTCACTAGTTTGTGCTAAATTATTTTCCTAGCAGAATTGATATGAATGTTGTAGTGTTTTGGTTTATCTGTATTTAATTAAACTAAGGGAACACACACACATATATGGTACACATAGAAACACTCAGTCACACACACCAGTGTGATAATATGGTCAAATACTGACTAGAACTTTTGGATCAAAATGAAAAACAGATCTGGGGTTATGCTTGATATGTCTTAGGAAGTTGTGTGAAGTCCTGATTACAAGAGTTACCTATCTAGTATCCCTTTTATGTTATATGTACTATTAAAATACTTTGTTTAAAGCAGCAGTGTACCAGGTTCCATATAAGAGATTAGGAGGCTATAAATGCTGTAGTATTCTGGGAAGTTTTTGCTTTTCTGAATTTAAAAAGGACAGTATTGACTAGTGTATGTCATTTTCTTCCTGGTTGAATTTGAATATTTCTTTAAACAACTTCTGTCTATGGAGTAATCTGTAGGGATTAAGTGACAGTTGCAAGCTTCTAACTCAGTGTTTCTCAACCCTTCCAATTCTATGACCGTTTAATACGGTTCTTCATATTATGGTGACCCCTTAGCCATAATAACTATATTTTAGCTACTATTAAGAATTGTAATAAAATATCTGTGGTTCCATTTGACCTGCCTAAAGGGGTCGAGAACCACAGTCTTAACACACTGCCAACTGTATATCACGTAAGCAAATATAATAAGAGTGAATAAATTTCTTCTGTGTTTGTCCATACTATGGTCTCCAGGACCACATGTGTCTAGGGATAGCTATAAATGCAGTCTAACACAAAATAGTAGATTTTCTCAAAACATTGATTTAAATTTGGGAAAAGGTAGATGTTAATTCATTCCCAGGGTTCTAAAGCATTATCTTTGTTGATGATGGTATGTTACAAGATCAAAAGCTTTGGCACACCTGAACTATTATCAGGTGTATACGACCTTGTGGTACATACTTGCAATACCAAGTACTTGGAAGACTAAGACAGGAGGATTAATAGTTATTATCAATAGGATTTCTATTATTTGTTGACAGATCAATAAAATGTACTAATTTTCCTGACTGTTTTTAGTAGGCAGACAGGGCTTTTAATAAAATGTGGAGCTGGAGAGATGGGTCATTGTTTGAGAGCACTTGTTGCTCTCACAGAAGATCCAGATTCAGTTCCTGCCTCCAATCGGTCACTAACAACTATTTGTAATTCCAGTTCCAGGGGATCCAGCATTGATTTCTAACCTTGGGGACTAGGCATGCACATGATATACATAAATACCCATAGGCACATTAAACAAAACAAAACAAGTCTAAAGAAAAGGGTGTTTGGTCATGACAAACAGGTTTACTAGTAAGCATTCGGAAACTTTCTCTTTTGTGTGTGTGTGTTTTTTTTGTCTGCAGATCATTAACTGAAGACCAAATAAATAGCTATGCAAAATTCCCACATGGATGAGTACAGGAACTCTGATAATGGCAGCACAGGCAACAGTTCAGAGGTAGTAGTAGTAGAGCATCCAGATTTTAGTACAGAGATTATGAACGTTACGGAGATGGAGCAGTCCCCTGATGCCTCTCCCAGCGCACATGCATCTACAGAGGAAAATGAAATGGCAAATGCTGTGGACCTTCCAGTGACAGAAACAGAAGGAAACTTCCCTCCGGAGTTTGAAAAATTTTGGAAAACTGTAGAAACGAATCCTCAGGATTTTACAGGCTGGGTATATCTGCTTCAGTACGTAGAACAGGAGGTTAGTAACTCTTTAAATGGTATATGTAAGACTTACAGAATAATTTCGTAGTATCAATTCAAGCTTTTTTGTTTGTAATTAAAGTTAATCTCTTAAGTAATCTTCAGATTAAGTTCAGTAATACTAGAAGCATATATTCAGTAATGCTAAAAGCATATATTTTAGTTTTGAAATTTACATACTATTGATGTATTGTGGAGAGTCCAAGGGCACAATGTTGAATATTGTGTAATAGTTGAAATTCCTGTGTGGGTTATTTCAACCTTGGGCATGTGGGAGTGCAGTTCAGTGAGGTGGAGCACACTGGCCTGGCACCAGTGAGAGCCTGGGTTTGATCCCAGCTCCAGAGGAGGGGAGGTCATTTTGCTATTTGACAAAGCTAGTATTTATTCTTTCTCTGATAAAAGCTTCTGAGATGGTTAAACACATTGTTTTATTTTCATCAGAATCACTTGATGGCTGCCAGGAAAGCATTTGACAAATTTTTTATACACTACCCGTATTGCTATGGTTACTGGAAAAAGTATGCAGACCTTGAAAAGCGACATGACAACATTAAACAATCAGATGAGGTGCGTACATCAATGAATACAGTTTTCTCTGTTAGGTACTGTAAGCCAATTCATAACAAAACAGACTCTTTTTTTTCTGGCTGGCAGTACCTACCATTTATGGTCAAACATTTTTTTATAGGGTATTTTATTTGCATTTGTCACTATTGTGGCATTTGTAGCTAATATTTTCTCTCTTTGTTGGCAGGTGCGTTAAACCTCTACAGTTTGTCAAGCTTTGCAGTGCAAGCCTCTGTATTACACTGCAGCTTAACAAGTAGGGCAGGGCTTTTCTCTCACTTACATTTATTTCTCATTTTCCAAACAATATAGTTGGTTTGCTAGTCACATTTGCTACGTCTTATTGCATTTTTGGTCAGACGCTGTCATTGATGCTCTAATGGGTCTGTGCCCTATGGTCTGTAACCCAAAGCCTGCCCACACAACCCGGTCAGAATGCAGGGACTGCTGCGCTTTGAAGATCAAGACTCTGCACGTGGGGATCAGAACATTGCCATGTTCTATCCAACCTCCACCCAAATGGTAATGGTAGATTATTTAAACAAAATTCCAGTAATTAGTATTTCTAAGGTTCACCGGATAACACAGTGTTGCCTCTCTTTTGATAAATAATTAAATATTTGAGGTACAGTTTATTGTTTTCTTCTTAGGTTTATCGACGAGGTCTTCAGGCAATACCTCTTAGTGTTGATCTTTGGATACATTATATAAACTTCTTAAAAGAAACATTGGACCCTGGTGATCCTGAGACAAACAGTACAATAAGAGGGTATGTTATGTATTTGATATTGAATGTATTTTAAGACTTGTATAACTGTAGGTGTTGATCAGAGAACTATTCATGAATGCTAAACTGGAAGTTAGTATGTATTTTCTTCATTCCTAGTTTACAAAATTGTACATAAAATAAACTTTGCTGATTACTTAAGACATGCAGCCTTCCTCTTTTCACACATCCTCCCTTTACTTATGTCTCTGAGTTACACTTTACTCATAGGCGGTTAATGTCGTCCCCTCCACCCCCATCCCGTTTTTGTATACCACCTGTGGGCCTGGTGTGCCAGGAGGCCAAGAAGAGGGCATTGGATCCCCTGGAACTGGAGTCACAGACAGTTGTGGGCTTCAGTGTGGGTGCTGGGAACCTGCGTCCCCTGGAAAAGCAGCAACTGGTTTTACTGTTGAGCCCTCTCTCCAGGCCTCTGGTCAGTGTTTTAATGTCTGTGCCTCCAGGTATTATATAGTGTACATATTTATGTGTGAGTTTTACATACTGTTCTTCAACTCGTTTTTTAACAAGATGCCTTGTAATTTCTCCCAAACATGTTTTTAACTTTAAAAAAAAAAAAAAAAAAAAAAAAAAAATGTGTTAAAGCCCTATATGTTATTTGACCAAACTTTTATTATGGGATGTAGTTCTGCAACTAGTAGTCTCTGAACATATATTTTTGTGGAATGAACATGTCTGTAAAGACATTTTGCAAATGTTCCTCAAAGACAGTATCAATTTTAAACACCCACAAATGTATGAAAGTAGTTAACTTTTTTGTGGCCTTTTCACTTTTTTCCACATGTGATATCTTTCTTTTAATGTGGTTATATTACGGTTAGAAACATGGCTCAGCAGTTAAGGCACTTACTGCTCTTGCAGAGAAGCTGGATTTTGTTTTTAGCCCCTGAATGGTGGTTTGCAAACATCTGTAACTACATTTCCAGGTAATCCAAAGCCCTTTTCTAGACTCTGCAGGCACCAGGCGTATGTACACTGTGTGGGTGTGGGTGTAAGTCATTGCGTGTCCTGGTTTATCATTTTATATATAAATTTTTGTGCTTGATATTGAATCTATGGCTATGTACATTCTACCACTAATAGGAATTAGTCTATTTATAAGTTTTATTAAGAATAAATGTCTCTGCCCTGTTTTCCCATTTTTTTGTTGTATAGCTATATATTAGGTTTCAGTAAATCTGTTGATGATGTGTATGTATTTTAGTCATTTTGAATCTATAGATATTTTTCATCATGGTCATCTTTGGCAGTCTATTTTCTCTGGGCTTAATTTCTTCTCACTTAACCTAAGTGTTTCTCATTTGTCTAATAAAAAGGCTTTTCATACAGCTTTCCAAACAGGCCTGTTGATAATCTGTACATCTTACCTTTCCCCTTCTCCCTCTTATAGCCGTTTTTGTTCTGCAGTGTGTCCTCACTGTCCTCGTTGTCCTCTTTCTGCTATACTGTGTTTATAGGAGTTTGTTCTTTCTTTACACCCACCGTATAGATGTATATGGCCAGTAGCCTCTTCATAGGGGGTCTTTGAAATAAAAACATTTAAAAACCATTTAGGTTTTTGTTGGAGAAATCATATTGTTGGTCTAAGGCTTACACTAAGCAGAGTTAGGAGCTCTTCAGAGGAGGAGCATCTGATTTGCCTGATGAATGTAAAGCTAAGTTCTGCAGTTTCACAGCTGGCCAGAGTCAGAGCCCCACTATAGACTGAGCAGTCCTTCATCTAGCCGTTCTCTCTTACTATGTTTCCTTCACCAACTTTTCTCGGTGGCTGGTAATTCTCTGGATCACTGAGATTGTTCCAAGGTAGTAACATTTATTCACACACACACGCACGCACACACACACACACACACACGCACGCACGCATGTGTATGCACACTCATACTTCAATACTTTTCTCTTCCTATAGTAAACATTTCTTCCAGTATTACTATGTCTTTAAACATTGTTTTGTGAATTCACAAATGGAGAGGACCCAAGCTTAGTTTCCAGCACTCACATCAGATGGCTTACAACCACCTGTAAAATCAAATCCAGGACATCCACTATTCCAGTCTGTTCCAAATATATTCATACAGACATACATAGACACATAAATAAAAATATTTAAAAATAAAAGCAAATAAACTTTGTTTAGTGTCTTTTTTTTTTTTTTTTTTTTTTTTGGTTTTTCGAGACAGGGTTTCTCTGTGTAGCCCTGGCTGTCCTGGAACTCACTCTGTAGACCAGGCTGGCCTCGAACTCAGAAATCCACCTGCCTCTGCCTCCCAAGTGCTGGGATTAAAGGCGTGCGCCACCACCGCCCGGCGCTTAGTGTCTTTTTATTATAGTTTTTTCTTAATGTATCAAAATATTCAGTCTTGCTAGCCATGATGTCAGGTAACTAATCCTGGCACTCTGGAAGTATGGGCAGACAGATTCCCTGTATCAGACAGATCCCTGTCAATTTGGCAGTTTGAAGTAGGCCTGTCTATACAGTGAGTTCTAGGTCAGCCAGGGCTACATAATGAGACCTGTCTTTAAAAATTATGTCTTTGGATTGTGAGTTTTGTGTATCTCTTGCCAAGAATATATAAATACTGTATTTTTAATTTAGAAACTTATTGATGGATGTGGATGTTTTGCCTGCGTGTATGTCTATGTAACATGTGAGTGCCTGGTGTCTGAGTGCCGGAATACAGTGTTGGATCCCAGATCCAATTAGAGTCAAAGATGATTGGGCTACCTTGTGGGTGCTAAGATTCTGGGTTCTCCTGAAGAGCAGGCTGTGCACATGAATCCTTCCCTTTGTTAAATAGCTTAGTCTTTCTGTGTTGATTTAAAATGCCTCCTTTACATACGTTAAATTATTACATCTTTTTTCTCTTAGGCGCTCATTTTTTTTTTTTTAAGATTTATGATTTTACTTTGTGTGAATAAATGCTTACCCTTTGTATATGCACATGTGCCACATCTCTGCCCAGTACCCAGGAAGCTATAATGTCTGATTTTCTTATGATGCTTTCAGGAAATCATTGCTCTTTTATAAAAACACTTGTAGTATTTAATAGTATATAAAAATCAAATCTGAGAGTTCTGTTCTTCCTAAATTATGACTCTTTTGATTATATGAAAATTGTAAGATAATTTAAGACGTGTGGTCTGTTTGGGTAAGAGACCCTTGTTTGGGGGGGGGTGTTTGTTTAACTTGAATTTTTGTAACATTTTGAAATATATGTGGGGAGAAACATGCTACAGGTCAGTGAACTTGTAGGAGTTAATTCTCCTATCATGTGAGTCTGGGGGATTGAATTTAGGCTCTCAGGCTTTCTGGCAAGTGATGTGACTTGCTGGACTAGTTTGGCCTGTGGTTGATTTTTAAGGTGCTTGTTTTGAAACTACTAAAAAGATGAATGTTTTGTTTTGTTTTGTTTTAGTTATTATGTAGTGTGAGAGTTCACTTGTGTGTGTGGGTGTTTGTGTGGAGTCCCAGAGTTAACTTTTCAGGTATTTTTCTCAGTCCCTCAATACCTTATTCGCTGAAATAGAACTCTTAGTTGAGCTCTGAGGATCCCCTGTCTCCCTCTTTTACTAGTGCCAGGCTGCCATGCCATCACCTAGTATTTACAAGGATTCTGGGAATTTAAATTCCCATTCTAACATTTATGAGTTAGCATTTAACCTGCTGAGCCATCTCTCCAGTCCTGAAGTTTTGTTTATTAAATATCAGATCTACTGGTTAAACATATCTCTTGAAACTAGATGATATTCTAAAATACTTGCTTCCACAGTGAACTATTATAATTGAAGGTACTTTGACAGTCTGTGTATATTCTCATTAGCTTATATGACAATTTGAGTCCCTTATTAGAGTTATTTTTGCTAGTGTATTCCTTGAATTGAGGACACTTGTCTGCAAATTCTTCAGTTTTGTTCTCTGCACTAAAGGACTCTTTATATATTCCTCTTACTTCTGTGATTCGTGAATGTTTTCCATTGTAATTATATACAAGAGAAACTGCACTCATCTTCCTTTTCACTTTGTGTTTTTGCTTATTCTTTTGATGAACTTTTCCATGATTCCACTTTTTGATTCATGCTTGCTTAAGAAGCAACTAAATATAACTTTGATTTCAGTATTGCTTTCTAAATTTAGAAATAATATTTTAAAATTATTTTATTTGAAAAGATAACTTAAGAGCAATTTAATTTTTCAGAACTTTTGAGCATGCTGTTCTAGCTGCAGGAACGGATTTTCGATCTGACAAATTATGGGAAATGTATATAAACTGGGAGAATGAGCAGGGAAATCTGAGAGAAGTCACAGCTGTGTATGACCGTATTCTTGGTATTCCAACACAGCTGTACAGCCATCATTTCCAAAGGTATGTTGAAAGATCTTTGAAAGTTAGGTGCTTAATCCTCAATAATTTATTTTGAAATGAGATTTTATTAACTTTATAGAGAATCAAATTTTATGTCGTAATTTTTAGATTTTCCTTGTTATCTTGTGAAATGTTTAATGATTTAATAGTTTTATATGGAAAATTTTCCTTGTTCATTTTATATGTGAGGTACTTAAGAGCAATGAAGAAATGAGAAAATAGAGTTTAATGAATGATTATTTGTAATACTAAATTTATATGGTGCTTGTTGGATATATATATATATATATATATATTTGGAGATAGTATGTTAATGTGTTTCCCATGCTGGCCTAGAATCTTTAATCCTTCTGCCTCAGCATCACAAGATCTGAGATTATAGACTTTTTTTTAACTACTTAATGATTTACAAAATGTACATTTCTGATGTGCATAAACATCCAGAACAGCAAAGATTGCAGTTTAAAGGTTAACTTTTTTCTTACACTGTCTTTGTTAATTCATCAAATTAAGTATCATTCTATTTAAATTTTACTCCATGATTTTCTAGTTATAAGTTGTATAAATAACTTTATAGGTTTTCAAAGTAATTGTAACTATTAAAAGAACTCTCTGTACTATGGTTTCCATGTGTATCTTTGGTTTCTTTTTTCTTTTGAGATATGATCTTACTAGGTAGGTAGCTCTAACTGGCTTGAACCCACTGTGTGGCACCTGTGTGCCTTGACCTTGCATCTTTTTCTCCCTGTGCTTCCTGAGTGCTGTGGTTGCAGGTGTGTGTACCGTGCTCAGCTGCAAGGTATCTCATTGCTAAAAACCCAGAAAGTCTGAATAAGTATAAGATTGTGACTTTGCTGGGTTTTTTATTTGTTTGTTTTTTGTTTTTTTTAACCTCATAGAGTATGTGTATAACATGTACTTTGTTTTGGGTTGTTTTCTTTTGAGATTGTTTCAGGTGACCCCAGTTGGCCTTGAACTCATGATTCTTCAGTCTCCACCTTCTAAGTGCTAAGATTTCATGTGTGTATGTACCACCATACCCTGTTATTTTGTATATTTGTTGTCATAAGTAATGTCATATATTGAAGAACATTTTAAACGATATTCTGAATTTCAAAAGTAGATTTAATGGAAACTTATAAACTACTATAGATCAATATGATAAAAAGTTAGAAGTTAGACTTGTGTTAGAAATAGGAACTAGGAAGAAAAAAGAGACATTGTAGGTCAGTGTCCTGTCTCTTGTTGTTGAGCTAGAACACGTAGACAGGTGTCTAGTACATAATGGCCTAGGTACCCACATGCTGAAATAAATTACTAACATAAGTATTTGGAAATGCTTGGTAAGTATGCATGTTGTACAAATGAAGGGCAGAGACAAGGCATTTTCATAGACTGTGGTGACATTTAGATTATAAGACCTTTATTCAAGAAATGATTTTTCTATTACTGTAACAATTGATTTTTAAAAAATTGTATGGTTTTGAGAGTTTCATACATTGTATTTTGATCATATTTACTTCTTAATTCCTGACCCTCCCAAATTTAGTGTCTGTGTGGTTTTTTTAATTAATTAATTAATCTTTGTTTATACGCTTTACATCCTGCTCACTGCCTATATTACCTGTATACTTGGGGTCTGAGGCCAGCCACACTTAAAGAAAACTGACTCTTCCCCAGAAACCATTCACTGTCAGCAATTCTTGGGGGATGGAGCTCATGAGCTCCTGTAACAGCAATTTTAAAGGTGCCATGATCACCTGGCTCTTACTTCAGTGCCTTGGGTAAAGCAGAACATACTAGTGGGGAACAGGAGGTGGCCCGAGCTGCTTATTTCATGATTACCTGGAAACAGAAAGAGACATCCCTGGGAATGAGATAATACCTTTCAGACAGTTCCCATGTTTGAATTCTGTGCTCTCTAAATCTTTTTATTTACCACTGAGTCCTTCCAGTCTTTTTTAGAATGTTTTTTTTCATTGTGACTTGGGATGGTAGTATGTGCATGTGAGTGTAGTTGTGTGTCCATTGCGTCCAGAAGACGACATCGGATCTCTTGGAATCATGGGTGCTGGGAACTGAACTCTGGTGTGCTATGACAGTGGTACATGCATGCTGTTAGCTAGTGAGCCCTCTTTCTAGCCCTCCACATCTTTTTTAAAATAAGTATTCTGCTTGGTTTATTTTATTACTGAGACATTATTTTCTGTATAGCCCTGTTTGTCCTGGAACTCACTCTGAGGCTATGATGGTCTGGAACTCAGAGATACACCTGCCTCTGTCTTCCAAGTACTGGGACCTGCTGGGTGCTTCAGTATGAATACATGTGTCCTGGGCAAGATGGGGCAGTGGATAAATGGCTTTAATTCTAAGTCTTGTGACCTGAGTTCAGTCTATGGTACCCACGTTGTGGAACGAGAACACTCACTGTCACAAATTGCTCCCTGACCCTCACTGCCACCTCCAAAATAAGTAAATGCAATATTTTTGTTCTTTGTACTGTATGAATATTTTACCTACACACACACACACACACACACACATACACACACACACACACACACACACACACAGACAGACATGAACTTATATATGCTCTTTTCAGGGGTTAAGAGGCTGAAGGCTTGTGTTCTTCTGTCTTTCAGAAGTTTTTATTTTATGTATGAGTATTTTGCCTAACATGCATCTAAGTATCGCATACAGTTCTGTTATCTATGGAACTGTAGTTACAAGTTAGGATGCTCACCAGGTCCTCTGAAAAAGCAAGCCGCCAGTGCTCTTCTCCAGCCCTCTTGTGTTTTCTTGATCAGTCTTCACTTACTGTTTGAGATAGGGTCTCACATTAACTTGGAGCTCAGGCTGGCCAGCAAGCCCTGAGGAATCCTTATTACCTACCTGCCCAAAGCTAGAATGCCTCTGCCTCTCCAATGTTGGGATTAAAGGCATGTGTCACCACCACATTCTGCTTACATTACTTTATTTTTCTTAAATCATTTCTAATAACATTGGAGGAACATAAACACCTAGAAGTTGGAGGACCCTTTATTCAGGAGAAAAGTAAGGTCAAAGGATGTATTTAGAAAATAGGATTAATAGGCTCTATTATCCCACGGAATGTGAATGATTACGTAACTGGCAATGACCAGGAGACAGTACTTGGTGGTGGGAAGAGGGCTATCATTTCATAGCCTGTCTCAGGTATATCGTGAGTTCTAGGCAGTATGCCTTTAACCCCAGCACTAGGGAGTTACAGATGGGCAGAGTTCCAAGCCAGGCAGGACTACAGAATGAGACCTTGTCTTGAAAAACAAGCCCAATAAATATACAAATAAATATAATATAGGAGATTCCATATTAAAATCAAGATTGGAAAATAGCGTAGCTCCTCTTTATAGTTAAAATTGGAGTATATAAAGTAGTGTTTACAAAAACAAAAGTAAATAAAAAGAAAAGGTATGGTGCATGGTGCCATGGGCCTTTAACCCCAGCCTGGGGTGGGGTTAGAGGCAGGTGGATCTCTGTGAGTTCAAGGCCATCTTGGTCTACAAAGTGAGTCTAGGACAGCCAGGGCTCTGTTTCACAGAGAAACCTTGTGTAGGTTAAAAAAATAAAAAATTAAACAGATAAAATAGTGAGATTACATTATATTGAAAGTGTGTTAACTGGGTGTAGCAGTAGATCGCTTATAGTCTATGATGCAAGTACAAAGATCTTGTTTCAGGCCAGTCTCAGCCAGTAAGTCAGTGTCTAAAAGGACATTCAGAAGTTTTTATACATTAGTAAAACTAGCTTACATTCATATAAAATGACATGTTCTTTCTCTCCAGACTGTTGGCAGTTGGATATAGTGATCTGTGACTTTACAGTTTTGGACTTCTGTTTGAGTTTTGTTGATACAGTACTTACTTTAAGCTCTCTTAATGACTTTAGCCAGAAAGTATATAAAAGTATGAGAATAAAAGAGAATTCTTGGAAACATAGGCTTAATGTCTGTAGTAGTGGGGATCCAAAAGAGGTCAAGCAGCAATCAGAAAGACTTGGAGGAAAGCCGAGAAAGTGGCACCTCATAAACCAAGCCATGAAGACACTTGTAAAGTATGAAGATATGGTTAGCAGGTTCCAGTGCTGAAGATAGAGGCTGTACTGAAGAACAAATTATACTTTGCATGTATGGTAATTGGTGACCTTAATTAAGCTAATGTCATTGATTGTTAATAGATGAAGGAGTAATTGGTGGGTGATTGCTTTAGAATTTTAATATGGATTAGCTGTTTCATTTAAATTTGCAAAATAGATATGTTCTGTTTTATAGATAGACTGAGATTATGAGAAGAGAAATAGAGTTGGAATTAAATACTAGAGTTGGAATTAGAGGTCCTCTGCCCTCTACTGCAGACAGTGGAGCACACACACATGCATGCATGTGCCATTCATCAAGGAGAGGACACTCTACTGCAGACAGTGGAGCACACACACACGCATGCATGTGCCATTCATCAAGGGGAGGACACTCTACTGCAGACAGTGAAGCACACACACACGCATGCATGTGCCATTCATCAAGGAGAGGACACTCTACTGCAGACAGTGGAGCACACACACATGCATGCATGTGCCATTCATCAAGGGGAGGACACTCTACTGCAGACAGTGGAGCACACACACACACACACACACACACACACACACACACGCATGCATGTGCCATTCATCAAGGGGAGGACACTCTACTGCAGACAGTGGAGCACACACACATGCATGCATGTGCCATTCATCAAGGGGAGGACACTCTACTGCAGACAGTGGAGCACACACACATGCATGCATGTGCCATTCATCAAGGGGAGGACACTCTACTGCAGACAGTGGAGCACACACACATGCATGCATGTGCCATTCATCAAGGGGAGGACACTCTACTGCAGACAGTGAAGCACACACACACACACATGGATGCATGTGCCATTCATCAAGGGGAGGACACTCTACTGCAGACAGTGAAGCACACACACACACACATGCATGCATGTGCCATTCATCAAGGGGAGGACACTCTACTGCAGACAGTGGAGCACACACACACACACATGCATGCATGTGCCATTCATCAAGGGGAGGACACTCTACTGCAGACAGTGAAGCACACACACACGCATGCATGTGCCATTCATCAAGGGGAGGACACTCTACTGCAGACAGTGGAGCACACACACATGCATGCATGTGCCATTCATCAAGGGGAGGACACTCTACTGCAGACAGTGAAGCACACACACACACACACACACACACATGCATGTGCCATTCATCAAGGGGAGGACACTCTACTGCAGACAGTGGAGCACACACACATGCATGCATGTGCCATTCATCAAGGGGAGGACACTCTACTGCAGACAGTGAAGCACACACACACACACATGGATGCATGTGCCATTCATCAAGGGGAGGACACTCTACTGCAGACAGTGAAGCACACACACACACACATGCATGCATGTGCCATTCATCAAGGGGAGGACACTCTACTGCAGACAGTGGAGCACACACACATGCATGCATGTGCCATTCATCAAGGGGAGGATTTTAGGATTTTACTACAAAAAGAGAAATGTTATATTTCGACTGTTTTTGTTTGTTTGTTTGTTTGTTTGTTTATTTGAAGGAATAAGATGCAGGAGGTAGCTGATAAGTGGTTTTTAATTCCTCCTTTAGATTTAAAGAACATGTACAAAATAACTTGCCTAGAGATCTTTTAACTGGTGAACAGTTTATTCAGCTGAGAAGGGAATTAGCTTCTGTAAATGGACACAGTGGTGATGACGGACCTCCTGGTGATGACCTTCCATCAGGAATTGAAGACATAACGGATCCAGCAAAGGTAACCCTCTTAATCAAGAAGCTAAGTAGCATGCACTGAAGGTGATATAAGTCTGGGCATTTAGATCAGTAAGATTTAAGCATGAATTTCAAGGAGAAAGTTTAACCATGAGACACCTGGAAGTAAGTAGTCTAGAAAAAATAAATTAATTGTAATCTACTATTCCTATTTTAGAAAATACATAAGAAACTGGCTGTTTGAAGTTGTGTTATAACTCATTTTTAAAGCAGCGTGTGGTGGCATACACCATTAATGCCAGCATTTAGGAGGCAAAGTCAATTGGATCTCCATTAGTTCAGAACAGCCTGGGGCTCCATAAGGTGCTCCAGGTTAGCCAGTGCTATATATTAGAGACCCTGTCCCAAACAAAATAAAACAGACAAAATTATATTTAAAATAACATGTAACAATTAAATACTCTCTCTACTGAGGAATGAAATATCTGTAAAGGTACTTAAATGTGTGCTATTGAAAATATTTAGTATGTAATTTATAAAATTTAATTTTTTTTCTTTTTTCCCAAGCTGATTACTGAAATAGAAAACATGAGACATAGAATCATTGAAATTCATCAAGAAATGTTTAATTATAATGAGCATGAAGTTAGTAAGAGGTGGACATTTGAAGAAGGTGTAAGTTTTGTTTCATATAGTCTTTAAAATATAAAAATAAGATTTTTTTCTGATAGTAGTGACACTGCTGTGGATTTTCTTTCTGTTTTAGTAATAATTCAAAGTATGTATCTCAGTTGTATTTAACATTTTCCATTACCAGTTTTAGAATCTTACTACATTTATATTTCAAGAACAAGATTCCTGATTAATGTGCATTTCTTTTAAAATCAACTTTATTGAGTTAAATCTTGTGAACAATAAAACAGAGGGCTGCAGTCCAGTTTCTAGACTGCTTGACCAACATGCATGAATCCCTGAATTTGATCCCAGCACCACATATAGACTGGCTTGGATGCCAAGTCTTAATCTTAGCACTTGGAAGCTAGAGAAAAAAGATTCAAAAGTTGAGAATCATCTTTAGTTGTATAAGTTCCATATCAGCTTCTACTACATTAGACCTCATCTCAAAAATTAAAAATAATACATCCAACCATCTATTATAGTGAATTTTTTTGTCTTATGAATTTAACTATTTTCTGACTGGTGCCAAACTATTTGCGTATTTGAAGTATGCATTTCATTAGTTCACCTATACTACCATCAGCATAGTTGATTTACTTTTTTCTCACATTTCCTCTTCAGTTCTTCTAATCCTTCTTACTCATCTGCAGCTTAGCTTCCTCAGTTCCAATATTAAGGTTTGATGTGGCTTTGTTGTTGTAAGTTATCCTTTCATGGCCTAGCCTATAAATAGATTTATATGTCTGTTGTAGCTGGATATAAAATAATTTTGATAAATAAACAATATAGTTTACCTTAGTAATAAAAATAAGGACTCTAAAAAGACCATCCTGGTCTACATAGTGAGTTCCAGGACAGCCAGGGCTATGTATAGACCTTATCTTAAGGACACACACACACTTCAAAATAATTATTAATGCATTTTTAAACATTTTCTTTGTATGTGAAATTATTTCATTATACTTCAAATATTTTGATTTTGGTTTACTTTTGTTGCCATATAATATTTTTACAGATTAAAAGACCTTATTTTCATGTGAAACCATTGGAAAAGGCTCAGCTAAAAAACTGGAAAGAATACTTAGAATTCGAAATTGAAAATGGGACTCATGAAAGAGTTGTGGTTCTCTTTGAAAGATGTGTCATATCTTGTGCTCTCTATGAGGAGTTTTGGATTAAGGTAAGAAAATGATATAGTGTATTTAACTTGAATACATTGTAACATTGATCTAGTGACTAACCTTTTTTGTACTTCTGTTGAATGTTGTTCATATAACTATATCTGTTGCATTAGGAGATGGTCTGCTTGCAACCAGATTTGACTGCTGCATATGCCAACCTCGTTGCCTCTCTTCGTCCTTCCTTACAGAAACTAGTCTAGTGGTTCAATAAAGGTGCTGAATGGGTTTAAAAATAGAATTTTATCGTTCTGTCACATATTTAATCCATCACATGTTCAACTGTAAATTATTCAGTATTTCCTGTTTTTTGTATGTAGTATGCCAAGTACATGGAAAACCATAGCATTGAAGGAGTGAGGCATGTCTTCAGCAGAGCTTGTACTGTTCATCTCCCGAAGAAACCCATGGCACATATGCTTTGGGCAGCTTTTGAAGAACAACAAGGTAAGAACAAGAATTGTTAGTTCATTTATTTTACTTAATTTATGTATTTACTTTATGTGAACGGGTGTTTTGCTTGCATGCATATCTGGACCTAGTGTTTGCAGATACCAGCAGAGGGCATGAGAATTTCAGAGACTGAACTAAACAGAAGGTTGAAGGTGCTGGGAAATGAACCTGGGTTCTCTGCCACAGCAGCAGTGCTCCTAACTGCTGCATCTTATTTCTAGCCCCTCAGTTGATGTTTTATTTAGCACCTTGTGTCAGGATGGAGTCACAGGAGTTGAGAACTAAGGCAGGTGTAAAGAAGAATTTGGCAATTACTTGTATAAAAGCTTTACTGTGTCCTTAACAGTTCAGCCTTGCCGAATCCTAAGAGCAGCTGTAGACAGTACACAATATGTAAGCATGGGTATTTACTCCCCACCTCAAGCTAGATTTAGACTGCAGGCTAATGTTTTTCAGTATTTGGTATAAAGTCTGTTTCAGAAATTTAAACAAAATTATAAATACATAATTATTATTTTAGGGAATATTAATGAAGCCAGGATTATCTTGAGAACGTTTGAAGAATGTGTTCTAGGACTGGCAATGGTTCGATTGCGAAGAGTAAGTCTAGAGCGACGGCACGGAAATATGGAAGAAGCTGAACATTTGCTTCAAGACGCTATAAAGAATGCCAAATCAAATAATGAGTCGTCATTTTATGCTATCAAACTAGCCCGACATCTTTTCAAAATACAGAAAAATCTTCCAAAATCAAGAAAGGTACTTTTGGAAGCAATGGAAAAAGATAAGGTATGCACATTTTTAACAGCCTTTCATAAAAAGCTGGTACTTCTCCCCTTTGGCAACCGTGATGAAAGATTTGGTCTATACAGTAATACGTTTATTACTAAATGAGGACAACAGTCCCTCTAAACTGATGTTGCCATCTTTAATATTTTTTTATTTCTTAGGATTTAAAGTGTGCAAAAATGAAAGGTTACTTAAAGTTGTAAATATTGTGGTCTTTGTAATTAACTTTTGTAGAAGTGTGACGACTGTTAAGTAGGATGAGTGGCCTGGGAACAGCATTCATGAACAAAAAGACAGCAGGAGCAAACAGCAGTATAGTGACGGATGCTCACCTAGTGAGCACCTCCCTTTACAGAACAGGGAATACAAACTATTGGAAGTGTCTTTTTTGTTTTTTTTTTTTTTTTGTTTTTTTGTTTTTTTTTTTTTTTTTTGACAGTGTTTCTCTGTGTAGCCCTGGCTGTCCTGGAACTCACTCTGTAGACCAGGCTGGTCTCAAACTCAGAAATCCGCCTGCCTCTGCCTCCCAAGTGCTGGGATTAAAGGCGTGTGCCACCACCGCCCGGCTGGAAGTGTCTTATTTTTAGGATTGTGTTGTTTGTTTTTTCTTGTGTTTGTTTTTCAAGACAGAGTTTCTCAATGTAACCAGCCCTGCCTGTCCTAGGCTTGTTTTGTAGACTAGGTCGTCCTCAAACTCAAAAGGGAATCCATCTCCTTTGCCTCCTGAGTGCTGGGATTAAAGGCATGTGCCACCATGTCAGGCTCATTTTGTTGACTTTTAACTTTATTGAGCCTGTTGATACACGGTTTTTTTTTGTTTTGGTTTGGTTTTTGGTTTTTCGATTTTTCGAGACAGGGTTTCTCTGTGTAGCCCTGGCTGTCCTGGACTCACTCTGTAGACCAGGCTGGCCTCGAACTCAGAAATCCGCCTGCCTCTGCCTCCCAAGTGCTGGGATTAAAGGCATGCGCCACCACCGACGCATTTATATTTATTTATATCTGCAGTTTATAATTAAGTATTTATAGTCACAATTAGATGTGCAGTATACAGATTATCCTTTTATATTGTATAATTTTCATGTTTGGTCAGATCTAGTTAATTAACATAGGATAATGAACACACTTGCACACTATGTGAAATAATAAGGTGGTTTCACAACCTATCAGTATTGCTAAAGAAACATAAGGATTGTGACCCAGTATTAGAATACTTATGTACTATTCTCAGCACCCAGCACCGCAGGATAAGAAACATCCTGAAGAATCTATTTTACTTCGCTGTATACACACTGAAAACAGCCATGGGTATATTTTAATCTTAAATATTTTTTAATCAAAATATTGTAGGAATGTTATTAATTGATACTGCTTTTTACTCAGGAGAACACAAAGTTATACCTCAACTTACTTGAAATGGAATACAGTTGTGACCTCAAGCAAAATGAAGAAAATATCCTCAATTGCTTTGACAAAGCCATACATGGTTCATTGCCTATTAAAATGAGAATTACATTTTCTCAAAGAAAAGTGGAATTCCTTGAAGATTTTGGTTCAGATGTTAATAAGTAAGATCTTAAATTCATCTATTTTATTGTTATTTTATGAAGATGGTTATTATACATTAATACATTGCTAAGTCTATTTTTAAAATTTTCTGATGTGTATGTATGGGAAAGTGCGTGTATTCCAAAATGTATGTAAGGTCAGAAGACAGCTTCTCTGGGGTTTTTTCTCCTACCATTTGCATAGGCGCTAGGGAACAGATTCAGGTAACTAGGCTTGTTCATGCTTTATGAGCTGAACTGTCTTATTGTACCTAATGCTAAATTTAAGTGTTTAGGGTACTTTTCCTTCAGAAACACATGGAGGTAATTCATTTTTGTAAATGTGTATATAGGATGTAAGCTTCATCATCCCTTCAAAAGTATTTTCCTGTTTTAAATCAGTTTTGTGTGTGAATATGCCATGGTGCACATGTGGAGGTCAGAAGACAACTAGGAGCAGTTCGTTCTCTCCTTCCTCCATGTGGGCCCCACAAAAAGAGAAGGGAGATAAAGACTGAACTATGAGATACACATGAAGATAGGAAGGAAGGGAGGGAGGGAGGGAGGGCCGGCTGGCTGTACTCAATGTAAAGTTCAATGGGTACTTGTCTGTCATAGACAAGGCCCTCTCTGATTCATTGCTCAGCAACATGCACAGAGCTAGGATAGGACTGATCTGGAGTAGAAATGCCATTGTATCTCAGGTTTGCAAAGAAGGTAGATAATTCAATCACGCTGATCTTGCCTAGTGGCCTTTCCTACTAAATCATAATAAAGCTGAAAGTTGAGGGTGATGTAAGGATAGGTGTGGATCTAAGCTTACAATTTAAAATTGATAACCCTGAAAGTAGAAATACAACCTAGAACATTGGTAAAATTCCTTCCGGTCTTTATCTGTTGCTGTAATATATTCCAGTGCCTAATAGCAATGTGCCTTTGCTGATCTAATTTAGAATAATTTCCATGGAAACCACACTAAACTTGTATGTTTACGTATGTGGTTATGTTTTTGATGGTGGGTAAAATTTCAGTTTAACACAGCAGCTAGTATTTCAGTTCTTGAAACCTTGCTCAGTATATTTGTGTAGTATGAATTTCATAGCCATTGGGGCTGGAGAGATGGCTCAGTGGTTAAAAGCACTGACTCCAGAGGTCCTGAGTTCAATTCCCAACAACCACATGGTGGCTCACATCCATCTGTAATGAGATCTGATGCTCTCTTCTGGTGTGTCTGAAGAGAGTAACAGTGTACTCATATACATAAAATAAGTAAATCTTTTTTAAAAATTTCATAGCCATTAATGAATACATATAATTTTGTTTTAGTTGATAGAGGCTCACTTGGGTATACAAATTTTTCATGTTATTAATTATAAGGACAAAATTAGACCCTGTTTTATAGTTTCTGTTCCTAACTACTTGGTATGCTATATAGTCAGTATCTTTTGGTTTTTTTTTTTTTTTTTTTTTTTTTTTTTTTTTTTTTTTTTTTGGTTTTTCGAGACAGGGTTTCTCTGTGTAGCCCTGGCTGTCCTGGAACTCACTCTGTAGACCAGGCTGGCCTCGAACTCAGAAATCTGCCTGCCTCTGCCTCCCAAGTGCTGGGATTAAAGGCGTGAGCCACCACTGCTCGGCATCTTCTGCTTTTATGTTGAAGAATGTGTATAGAAGAAATGGTTTTGTGTAATGTTAGTTGGGATGATATGATTCTATGGTCCAATGAAAGTATATGAAATAGCATATACTTGATCTGTATGGATCAAAATAGATTTGTCATGCATTCTAAAAGAGGTAATCTCATTTAGTTCCTACTGGATTCTGATAGGACAGACATAGTGATGGGAAATACATGTTGACAGTAACCTGTGTATGACTGGAATAGTGTGTAGTCTAACTATGGAAGCCAAGGCCTTGTAAATGGCAGGTAAGCGCTTTACCTATGGAACCAATGAACCTACTTCTACAGAACAAAGTTGTTTTTTTTTTTTTGTTTTTTTTTTTTTGGTTTTTTTCTTTTAAGATTGTAGCCCTAGCTGGCTGTTTGCTTTCTGAGTGCTAGGGTTAATGGCATGAATGCCACACCTGGCCACAACTAGGATCTTGATTATATTTTGCCTTTGAAGTTCAGAGCTTCAGCCATCAATAGTAAACTCTTAGAACTGGCATCTACAAACTTGAATGAACTATCATTTTGATTTGTTAGTAATGGCCAAATGAAATGGTTCAATGAAAGGATACTATTAGGCCCTTGAATATAATTTAGTTGTAAAGAGTTGAAATATCAGGACTAATATTTAAATCTTACAAGATAAGACAAAAGAGCCCACTTAGAAATTTATATGAGCTGTTTTTAAATGGAAATAAGTTTAAATCTTTCTTAAAAATTATACATCCCAAAGGATTTTTTTTCTTCCCCTTCAGGCTTCTAAATGCATATGATGAACATCAAACACTTCTAAAAGAACAGGATTCTTTAAAAAGGAAAGCTGAAAATGGGTATGTAACTTCTTGATTAATCAGGAAAGGAATGCCTTTTAAAATACATACTTGTGAGTGTTATCTCTATATTATGAAAATGTGGGTTTTTTTATGGTTTGAAAAAAATTAAAAAAAAAAAAATCAATGGTTTATCTCAGAACCAAGTAAAGGGCACCTTCAGCCTGTTACTCCCTAAGGTCCAATATCAGAGTTGGAATGCTACTAAGATAGTAGAGTTGGGCCACTCTAAAGTTGAGAGTTAGGGAAAGCCGTGTAGTTAGAATGACAGTTCAAGGCGGTTTGGTGGCAATCAGTGTGGTTGTATTTCTGTAGATAATTGGAAGTAATTTTGTGCTGTAAAGTTAGTTCATCTTCAGTATTGTAGACAATGTGATTTTTTTGTATTAAAATTAAAAATGTATACTACCATGCCTGTCATTTTTTAAATATCAAAGACAAATCCAACAACAGGTTATAATCCAGACCCCAGGTCTGTTTGCCACTTCTGGCATAAAGACTGGAGCGTGTGATTTTCCAGCAAAGGGTTACCCTCTGTAAATGGAGAGTTGTAGCTTTATGGAGATTAAGAAGGCTAAATAGGAGTGCAAAGAGGTTTCATTATTTCAGAAGAATCTGAAATCTAGTAAATGAAATTGCAGGCTACTGTTGGTCCTTTGACGAAGACAGGGATTAGTCCCTTCTGTACTCTAGGCAGTTCAAAGATTGCTCCATAAAGAAAGGTGAACTGAGCCTAGGTTTCAGTCTGTTTCCCACAAGTTTTCTTTATTGGCTATCTGATGACAGTACCTTGCTCCCAAACTATTGAAAACATGACTAAAACAAAGCTACATGCATTATGTAATTATCTAGGAAAGTTCATGTATATGGGAATTTTGAGTTTCTGTTTTTACCTTTTATATATAGCTCAGAAGAACCAGAAGAAAAGAAAGCACACACAGAAGATATGTCATCAGCACAGATCATTGATGGGGATTTACAGGCAAATCAAGCTGCATATAATTACAGTGCCTGGTATCAGGTAAGTCTGCATCATTTATTCTTTGCAGTAAGTTCTTTTCTTTTAAAAGAAAATATTTTATAATTGAATTCTGGAATTTAATCAGTACCTATTATCTAATTTTATATGTGGTTCATAACTGATTCTAGTTGGTGACATGTTTGCTTTTACCTTTTCAGTACAATTATCAGAATCCTTGGAATTACGGACAGTATTATCCTCCACCTCCAACCTGATGGAAAAATATAAATTTCAGATGGCTTATATGAGATATGTGGAATTATTTTTTTTGAAGGATGTAAACATAGCATAAGCTTGTATTTGATAATTTGTCTTCCCAGTTTCTGTATAACATTTGTTTAGTTAATAGCGGGAAATGTCAATTAATAGTGTACCATAGAAACTTTCCTACCATTTTTAAAATTTACTTTTTATTGGAGAACTATTTTTTTTATTTTTATTTTATCTTATTTTTTTGCATTAAATGATCTAGAATTCTTTTGCAGCTCATGCAGGAGATTTGTAGCCTTAACTGTTGGGGAAAAACTGACTATAAATCATGTCAGTTAAAAAAGATTTGGGGAAAAAAAAAATAAGGGCTGGTTATTGAGAATTTTGCCTCCTATAATATAAAAAAATACTTAAAAAATTGACTTTAACCTCAAACCCTAAGGCTGTCTATGTTTCAGTTATACTGGGGAATTTGGCTCTTAACTCCAGCATAGATGAACCGGAGCTCTGCCTTTGAATAGACTATAGTGAGAAAGTGTAAAGTCAGCATCCCCTTAAGAAATGAAATATCACAATATGTTTTAGGAGAGTTTGTATCTAGAATATTCATGTAAAACTTATGAGCAAGCTTTCATTTTGATCAAACTTACCATTTTTGTAATAAAAATGAAGACTCATACAGCAATTGTTTATGAATTCATTTGGGGGAGGAACACAAAATAGAAACATTGTCTTAGAGTCAGCTTTAAATTTATTATCTTCCAACTAGAATGTTTTAGTTGCTTTGGTTTTTGTCAAGTTCTGTGCCTTTTAACATTGACCATGAAGTATTATTTATTAAATGTCCGTGGACAGAGCCAGCCACCTTAATGAGCAGTTCAACTCTTTGGATAAAGTCACTAGTTCTTATGTAACAATAATAACACAGAACACAGAATAAATCAGTCAAGACAATCCATGACATTTTTATTGAGCCTATTGAGGTAAAAGGAAAAGCAGCTCTCCTGAATACTTTACATAGCTGTAGGAAAATATCTGAGACTTAAAGGGAGTTACAGGGGATTACACTTCTCAAAAGCTGAGAGGAAGTAAACAAGCTTTCACTCTTTAAGCTTCCAGTTGACTCTTCCCTTACAACAGTAACAAGCTCTAATTAGGTTTTTATGTTTGCTGATGTACTGATCTGAAGTACTGGTTTCAGTCGATATCTACTAATTCCACTTCAAAAATGAGCTTTGTGTTTGGTGGAATTCTATGGGAAATTGTCAAGGAAAATTTGAAAAGTGCCTCTCCCCCAACCACTAAACCGTAGCACAATATTAGAGTTGTGAAATCAGATTATGTGTGTGGTGGAGACAAAATTAAAAGTAAGCCAGAGATTGTACCAGTAAATTTAAGAGGACAGGTTTGTATTTCACTCAGGCTAGCTTGAGTTTCTTAAAAGTATACTTGATGATCAATACCTCACTAATGCTACCAAATTAGCCAGTATCTTATGAAGGTTGCACTGTATTCATGTATGTCAGTAGAATATGTGATCTACTGTGAATTAAAAGACAAGTTTAGGTGTGCTATGGGTGCACAGCTTTAAATCCCAGCACTCAGAAGGCAGTGGCAGATGATCTCTGAATCTGAGGACAGCCTTGTCTGCACAAACTAAACAAAAAAGTGAGAAGGCTTTCTTCTTGAAACATTTGAAGACTACACAGAGGACTCCCAGCCTCAAGCCTCACTCCTTATCATCTACAAATTACAGTATCAAAATCTGGCCAACAAGAATGAAATCAACAAAAATGACCTTCCCACTCTATTAGATCAATTTAGTCTAAATGGTCTAGAATTATTGCCTTTCTGCTTTTTGTAAGTGTTGACAAACTGGGCCCTATCATAGAAATGCTGTTATCATTAATAAATGCTTACTAACATTATTTGTCCTGTGATCTCCTTGATGTGGTAAACTGTTCCATTTCTAAGTTTCTGAATTCTCACTTAGCTAAATGAAACTACAAGAGAAAGAAGAGAGGAAAAAAGAGCAGAACAAAGTCTGACTATTTTGCATTGACAACTTGTGGGCATAGGAGTCTTGGATCCAAGAATTCAGGTTAAAGGCTTGGTGGTAAACTTGAGGTGGGGGAGGGTGTGTGCTATAAAGGAAAAAGGATACTTGGCATCAGGCTGTCCTTTCTTTCCATAGGCCCATTCTGGTTCAATCTCCAGTCGAGCCTTTTCTCCTTTACTCATAGTCAAGAGCGCTTCATCCCACTAAAAGCAAAATAAGTTATGGCAATTTTCAAAAAACATGTAATCACAGAATGACAAAACATACTTTTCTGGGAACTTGAAGAGGGCAAGACTTCAGTTCCCAGAACCCACATCAGACAGCTTCTCCTGAAAAACCCCCTTATTTTAACCTTTATGGATGGATATTCATACACATAAGCATATACAAAACGAAGTATCAGGCTGGAGAGATGGCTCAGCGGTTAAGAGCACTGAGCTCAATTCCCAGCAACTACGTGGTGGCTCACAACCATCTGTAATGGGATCAGATGCCCTCTTCTGGTGTGTCTGAAGACAACAACAGTGTACTCATATACATAAACTAAATAAATCTTAAACATTAAAAAAAAACAAAAAAAACAAAAAAAACAAAAAAACCCAGAAATATCTGTGCTTGTGTTTTTGAGACGGGATTTATGTTTATGCAGCCCTGGCTTGTACTTCCTGAAGGCTCCACTCAGCTTTTTTGAGTTAAGAGATCAAATCTTGTACCTGTCAGTCAAGCTATACCTCCAACTAAAACCTTTGACTTGGTGTTTTGCATTGTTTTGAGTTCTACATAGGAGTCTTAGACATACACAAAGTAGCTATGTCACTTTTATAGCTACATTAAGTTAGCATTTTGGTTGTAACCATTTGAATTTCTGAGGAACTAAATTTGAACAATAGGCAGTCTCTAACATGAAAACTTGAGTAAATTTTTAACCCAATTTCTAATTTCTTCAGTACATTGTAATAATAGATAATCCTTAAGACTTACTTGGTTATTTCCCATATGCTTGAGCAAACAAAAGCATGCTTTTTTTTTTTAGAAGGAATAATTCCTGTCTCTGTAAGTATTTTCAGTGGAATGGATGTTTTCATTATATGTGACAAAAAGAAAGCTATGTAATGTTTTATAAAAAGCCTAAATGTGAAAGGCTATTTTCTGACATAGTACCTTATACCTCTGGGGTTTGTAGGTATTTTTTGTTTTCTCAGACAGGGTCTACAGGGTCTCTGTGTAGCCCTGGGTATGCTGGAACTTGCTATCTAGGAGGGCTGATTCAGAGATGTATCTATATCTGACTATAGAGTGCTAAGTGTAAGCCAGAATGCCAGGCCCAGGGTTCCTTTATAGGTGAGGAAATTGACACTCGGAAAACTTGTACAAGTTCAGCCAGCAAGTATGATGTCTGCCTTCAAAGATTACTTTTGTTGTATCACCAGCCCTAATTCTTGGACTTTAAAAAACGTTTTTGTGTTTTGTGTTGTGGTGTGAATGGGAATGCCCCCTATTGGTCATTTGGGTGCATAGTCCCCAGCTGATGACTGAAAGGATCAAGAAAGTATGACTAGGGGCTAAAGGGATGGCTCAATTGTCAAGAGTTGAGTATTCTTCCAGAGGATCCTGGTTCAATTCTCAGCACCCACACGGCAGCTCACAACATCTGTAAATCCAGCTCCAGGGAATTCAACACCCTCACACTGACATATGCAGGAAAAATACCAATGTACATAAATCATTTTTTTAAAAAGTGTGGCCTTGTTTGGAGGAGGTATGTTGCTGGAGGTAGGCTTTGAGATTTCAAAAGCCCATCCTAGGCCCAGTTTCCTGCCTGGTACAAGAGTTGTCTTGGTCATGGTGTTTCTTCATAGCTACAGAATACATTGGAATCTAACCTAGGTGGGGCCTTTGATATGCTAGGCAAGTGATCATCACAAAGCTCCCCCACTTCCCCACAATCCAAACTTTAGAGCCTTACACCACAGATAGCGCGTTTGGAACACCTATCTACTCATTTGCCATCTTTACTTACTCCTCTGATAACCTTGCCTACTCCAACTTTAAAACTTAAAGGCTTGGCATTTTTCTTCTTCTTTGAACCTGTAAAACAGATTTTTCTTTTAATTACATTTGATTTAATTACCTTCTAAACTGCAATATTAGGTACTTAAGAATTACAGTCAAGTTACAAAAGTATCCTTAAAACGTTTGAAATGTTTTGTGCTGCATACATACATGTATAGATACATACATACATATATGTATATCACTACCTATAGCTGCATGTAACCTCAAGGTAAACACCAAAGCAGAGGATCAGGACCACTAAATAACATGCTCTGTTGCCTTCTTCCATTGAGGTAGAATCTCACTGTGTAGCTGGCATAGAACTTAGGACTTCAGACAATCAACTTTTGTCTCCAAAGTTCTGGGATTAAGGGTATGAACTACCACACCCAGCTCATTTTTATTTTTTCTTTTACATTAAAATCTTAATGCATTCTGAAACACTGCTAGGTTTGTTGTTTGTCCTTACTAATTTGATACTAAGGCTTGGTCCCCAATTACACTATGTTGAGAGTTTGGGGGAACCTTTATTATATGTATAATATTAATGCTTTTCTTTCATAGGAACATGTTCCTCCTGTGGGGCTGAGTAGTTAACTGAAGAGTGAATGATTACCAGAGCAGGCAGAGAGCATTGACCGCCCTCAATCGTGACCACACGAGTACTAAAGAGTAGAGAGGATAGAGACCACTTCTACTCTGTTCTTAGAGTGCCACAACTGACAGCCAAACCAAATCTAACAATTTCAAGAGATCTAAAACAGACAAAGCTTTCAAATTCCTCATCCCTTGCTTGCCGAATAATAAGATTAGCCAGCCAGCAACCCATGAATAGTAAAATCCTGCCAAGAAAATCTTGGTACAAATGACATCAGGGAAAAAAGCAAAAAGAATGCCATCCATCTACTGCACAAAAGTTAACACTCACTTGTTTGAATATTAGTATCAAAAACAGTTCCGTCCGGGAGTGTCCCTGTATACCAGCAGTGAACAACATCTCCTTTTTTAGGAAAGTTGGTTTTATCTCCCTTTTTTAGGATAGATTTTGTATATTTTGGTGGACCCTAAAAATAAATGCATACAGTTACGTGCTTTTAAAAAGAAGACAGAAATATTATCAAAGTCAGATCAGAGTGATAAATTACCAGTAGCCAACATCTATAAGAAATCTTCAACACAACAATGAGAATACTATTCAAAAAAACACAAGGCCATAATTGAATGTCATATAACTTAGAGCACCTTTGGAAACTAAAATTCTTAAGGCATGACTACGTTCATCTTTCCATACCATAAATTCTCAGAAAAATACTACTGAATTCCTAAGGTATTATAATACACCACCCCCCCCACACACTCACACACTAATTTGAGTTGTACAGGCACCAATAATTCTATTACCAGATTTTTTTTCATCCTAGCTAATAAAAATGAATGGTTATGCTGCCTCCATCCACAACCTGAATGTGACAATAAACGAATCGTAGATGGACCCAGGAATGGTGACACACACCTTTAATCCTAGCACTCAAAAAGGCAGACAGCAGATCTGTAAACTCAAGGCCAGCCTAATAGACACATCGAGTTCCAGGCCAGTCAGTTACAAGATGAGATATACAAAAGATATATATATTGTGAGTCACATGAGTACCCATAAGGGCAATAAATTACATTCAGATTTTTAAAATAATTGTCTTGTGACTTTGGCCAAGAATTAACCAACTTCACATGAATTTAGACCAGACCTAATGAATACTTTCTGCTCACTTCAGTGCTTTTCCTCTGTTGTTCCAAAGTACAAGCATAGACATAACAGAAATGAGTACAGGCTCAGTGAGGGAGGCATCTAGAAAGGAGAGAATGTATTTTTGAGTTCAATGTTCCAAACTCAATAACTTAACAAGAGCCTGCTCTTTTTTTCTATTTTTTTTTTTTTTTTAGTCATATTTCTACACAGGAGAAATAAAAAAGAGAATTAAGTATTTAAGTATTCATAGAGCTTCTAAGTGTCAAAGCTACAGGTCTCAAAAATTACCTTTTAAATATTCTTTGAATTGCTTCTGGCTCTTAAGAAATTATGTTTTTACTAGAAAAAAAATCTTTCTATACAAATTTTTAGAGGGCCAAGGTATGACTACATAGCCTTTGCTACCCTGGTACTCGCTATGTAGACCAGGCTGGCTTCCTCTGACTCCTGAATGCTGGAATTAAAAATATGTACCACCACCCTTTTTCTTAACTCTTGTCTTATAATAACTTCATCCAAATGGCTTTATGTCTACATACCTACACACATTTATTTGTGCTTTCTGACCAATAGGAAAAAAATTCTGTGAAGTTAACTAACTTTAATCACATAACTACGTGACTTCACTACACCTTAACTGACTTCACTACACCTTAACTTACACTCTGTGAAAACATGCGCAATTGCCTTAAGTTAATATTGACTGCTTGCAATGAATGAGCTTACAGCTGGACTTACAATTCTTGTACTGGCTGAGGCACAAAAAAGAAGAGTTTGAAACCAACCTAGACTACAAAGTAAAACCATATCTCACCAACAAACAAACCCCCAAAAGAGTTTATTTGATTTCTTCAAACTTTATACAAAAAAAATGTAAAACTTGGGCTGGGAAAGATTAGACATGAACTCATACCTTGAAACCAGGCATGGACTGTTTCCATAGCTAGGCACACTATGTTCATTAGAAAGGCTAAAAATCACTTAAAGGAAGTTTCTTTAATTCAGCCTGACTTGGCTATAGAATCGGGTTCTTAGAGTAGAAAGCCTGGGAGGTCTAGCCAGAAACTCACTGCTTTGTTTTACTTCTATACTAAGAATAGGGAGTCACTATAGTCCCAATCACAGCTTAGTTCTAAAACAGTGGCTGCATTCAACCACGTATTTAGAGATTTAAAGTAAATGTTAGGTGGGCTTGGGGGTGGGGGTTATTAGGCTTTTAATGCCTGCTAGTCAGGTGATGGAGGCCAGCCTGTGAATCCCTTCTCAAAACTCAAACAAGTACCTATGATTAGTTCAATGCACTTGTCTACCATTCCGAGGTCCTAGGTTCAATCCCTAGTACTATATAAAGAAGAAAAAAGGAAGAGAAAGGTAAAATATATTATATACAAACCTCATCAAGAGTCTCTTCAGACTTGGATTCTTTGGGTTTATCGTCATTAAGCTTCACATTTTTCACCTGTTCAGACACTTTACTTATAGTTTCAGTGCCTTTGAAACGCTATAAAAAAAAAAATCTAAGATGAGTGCTGACGACAAGGTAAAAACTAGGAAGGGTATCCAGCATTCCCTTCCAGGAAATAAACATCTGCACAATGAAGACACACTATCGATCCGTGAGTAGAACAAAAGTCAACTAACCAAGGGGATCACCTAAAAGCAAAGCTATTGCTGATTTACATATAAAGTCAATAAATCATGACCCTTAAACTACTGCATGATGGAAATTCTAAACAAGCACCATGACCTGAGATGTGTACACTCAGCTCCTTCCATAAAAATTCTTTCTTGTAGATGATGATCACTTTATAGTGAACAAACATTAAAAATGTTTTAAAATCTGTTTTTCTTTTTTCTTAAAAAGATTTATTTTATGTATATGAGTACACTGTTGCTGTCTCGGATACACCAGAAGAGGGCATCAGATCCCATTACTGATGGCTGTGAGTCACCATGTGGTTACTGGGAGCTGAACTCAGGAGCAGTCAGGGCTTTTAACCAATGAGCCATCTTTCCAGCCTCCAACTCCAAACTCTGTTTTTCTTAAAGGCTTATCTAAACCACTAACAACAACATGTTATAACAGAGTAGAGAATGACAATGGACTTAATGGATTTATGACTTAAAACCAAAAACCAAAAACAACTAAAAACAAAAACCACCAAAAACCAAAAAAAAAAAAAGTGCTGTCTCAATTTAGACAACAAATTAATTTTTTTATTTCCACTAGGAAATTAAAAAACAAAAATGTTCCTTTAAAAATACCCTAAACACTGAACTATGTTTTAAATTAGCCTTGCTTTCTATGACTGAAAGCCCAGTTAAGATCACAGCTAAGAAAAACTACAGGTGGAAAAACCCCAACTTATTCTTCAAAGAGAAAACTGTACTTAAACTTTGTGTGTAGAAGTAAGATACCTAAGTGAAATTTTCTTAGTAGGATATTATCACTTACCTTACTCTCAAAAAGATGGTTATAGGCTGTAACCAAATGGTCCTTATTGGCAGTTTTAGCTACGTTTTTTATGTTTCCCAGTAATTTATGCTCTGCAAGAAACTACAAAGGAAAAAGCTGATTAGTTCAATCGTTTTCCCTCAAGTAGAAAGGATCTAAAATTAGAAATGGCGTCTGGAACTGAGGCTGTAACTCAGTAGGTGGAGTGCTTGACAGATGCACGCAAACCACACACCACACACTGCACCTGCACACCTAAAACCCAGCACTGAGAGGCGTCAAGGCCACTGCCAGGTACACAGTCAATTTATGACTAAACTAGGCTGAGATACACAAGACCCCGTCTTAAGAAAAGAAAGGAGGAAAGTGTAGCCTGCTGTTACTATAGTCTGAGGCAGCAAGATCCTGTGAGCTCACAAATTCAAGACCAGTCTGCTCAGACAGTAAGACCCTGTCTCAAAACCAAGAAGCTTAGAAACAATCCTTTTGTGGTAGCTGTTATGATTTTTAATAGTAATAATGGAGAAATAAAACACTGTATTTTATATCTCATTCCTAAAAAGCAGATTTTAAAACATCAGGCATTAAAGGGCAAGAACTATATAGTATATATGGGAGACAGATTCATTCTAACCTTTCTCCCGTTACAGAATACACAGAAAAGATTATCTAGATATTAAGGACACTATAAGCTCCTGATAGAATGCTTTTTGCCATGCCTTTGGAAGCCTCAAGCCATGTTGGGAATGGCTACCGGGACCTACTTACAACCCGCTATCTGGTAAGGATAATGTATAGGTTATGGCGTCATATTATCTGGACTAAAATCTTAGCTCTCACCCTAGTCTGGAGACCAAGCTTTTCAAGACTCGTGTTTAGGCCTAGAGGATCGTCTGGTGACCTGAGTTCAATCCATGTGTCCTGAACTGTAGGAGAACAGGCTCCTCCTGCAAGCTGTCTTCTGAGCCCTCCCCCACATACACACAAAGTAAAGTTAAAAGGACCCAGGTTCTCTACAGTACAAGATTAGTCGAAGCATGTATGTCAGAGTGATGACAGAAAGTTGAGGTGGAGCAGTGGAGTCTGTCACATTAAGAGTCTAATAAACCTGAATTTGGCCCCCAGAACCCACACCCAGAGAACTGATTCTTACAAATTGTCCTCTGAACTCTGCAAGTGTCATGGCATGCATACCCACACACATTAGTCCAATATGTAAATAAATGTAAAATAATAAAGCATCTTTGAGACTGAGCAAGGATGGGGAGCTCTGGACTACCTTTATCCTTACAGCAAGACTGTCTCAAGAAGAAAAAATTAAGCAACAAAATAATTAAAAAAAAAAAAAATCAACAATCAATTCATAGTATGTTCATCTTAAAATCTGGTGTGGGTTTTTAAAACACCCTTGTATCTTTATGGTGCGTATGGACACACAAAAAGCATGCATGGTATGTTGAAGTCAAAATTCCGTATGTGGAGGTCCATGTTTCCCACACTGAGACAGGTTCTCTGACAGGCTAGCTGGCCTGCCTGCCTAAGAGCGTCTAAGGATTCTCTAGTCTCCATTTCTCACTGCGATTATAGGCACATACTCCCTCCTACAGCTCCAGAGTGGTTTGGGCATCTGAACTCATAACATCATACCCAAGAGCCATTTCTCCTGCCCTTTATTCTAGTCTCCTTCCGTCACTGTATTTGGAAGTTCCAAACCTCCAAATTTTCCTATTTTCTCCAGCTGTCTCCTGCACCTAAGAGTTCTGTAAACTACTTTTGGTTTTTGTCCCCACTGCATGTGTCTGTCTTTGGTCTTTTCTCTCCTTCCCCTCTCAATATGTGACCCAGGCCAGCCTAGAATGTACTGTGTAGTCCAGGCTGACCTGGAACTCAGTCAGATCTACCTGCCTCTGGGATTAAATGCATGCACCACCATGATCTCTACTCCTATTAAAAAATATATATTTTTGATGATAAAAGACTGCTGAAAAAGGATAAAAGTTGGTTATATAGAAGTAATCAGTTTCTGTTGCACTCGTCATTTCTTTGAAAGAGTTCAGAAAAATATCTAAAATACAACTATCTAATATTTTATGATCAACAAAAATAATGGCCATCGACTAATTTAGGTAAGAGAATGATCAGTGGGAACAGAAATCATTACAAAACTGTTCTATGTTCCAAGTCAGGTCAGTGGAGCCTACAAGTCTAGAAGAAGAAAGAAAATCAAAACCTTCACAGTCTAAATTGGGATGAATAAGCTCTTTAAAGACAGCTTAAAGAAGTACAGCAAGTATTGAGATATTAAATGCCTAACCCTACTGCTGAAAATCATAACGGCTCAAGAGAATATCCATTAACCTGGCATGCGGGTCTGTCTGCAAAGGTGTCTTTTCCTTTTCACTCTTGTACATTCACTCAAACACAGTTGTCGAGCTTACTACCCATACATACTTCATAAATATGGGCTGAACCATAGCCTGATGCCAGGATAAGTGTTAGAGTTCTTGAACCTCCCAGCAAGATCTTAAGTGAAAATACAATCTTGGTTTCAAAAAACATTCCAAAACTTTTTAAACTGAAATGGCAGGACTGTAAAAACACAGGCATGAATATGTGATGATCACGGGGGGGGGGGGGGGGGGGGGAACGACACGCATTTAAATGTCTGTCACTAAATGCATTTCCATACTTTGGAATCACACAACACTCGCTATCTTGACATTCTAGAATCTGAAAAACTGTAGGAAAACCTAATTTAGGCCGCACCTTCTATTTTAAAATGGTAGAGATATATATGCACAACGTGTGCCACCATTCAACACTTAACTGAGGTCCGGAACATGGTGTGATGGCGCAGGGCTATTATCCCTAGCATTTTCGAGGTGAAGGTAAGGCCATTGGGGTTTGAGGCCAGTCTGGGCTATGTGAGATGTTGCCTCCAAAAAACAGTAAGGAGTCGCGGGGTTGGCGGAATGAATGACCCTTTCTGAAGGACAAAAAGTCAAGTCTAAACAACCCGTGACTACAAAATGGGTGGCTAAGATGCAGCAAGGCCGAAAACTGCATTATACAACTAGAATTTTTCAAATCCGCGTGCTTATAGTCATAGAAGACCACAGTATAAAAAATTCACATTGAATTTCCCCTAAGCATAAAGGTATTTTGTAAAAGATTTTCTAACAAAAAAGTTATGACAGTAATATATGGGATTTAAAAAAAAAAAAAAAACAGTTTCTAGTTCGGTATCTAGTACACTGGTAAGACAAACAAGATGCACACGAGGCTCGCACACATTACATCCCTCCCATTTCCCAGCGGCCAGCAAGCACTCTGCCCGGGAAGCATGCACTCCCCATTCCTCGCCCCCGCCTCGGACGCCAACATCTCAGGTTCCTTTTGCTCAGGTCTTCGGCCCTCACAGATCTCAACTGAAATTTAAATCTCCGGCCGCAGCTCCTAGGCCTGCCCTAGGAAACAAGAGCAGGGCTGATCCCCATGGACTCTGGGGCGGCCCAAGGGGCGGGAGAGTGGGAGCTCACGCGGGCCGCTCCGGCCTGGCCAGCACCGGCCTCAGAAGGCGAGGGCGGGGGCACCGAGGAATCCGGTATGTAAGGCATCTCCGGGGGGGGTGAAGCAGCCCCGGGACACCCCGGCCCGGCCGCCCAGATGCCTTTGGTACCGAATCTGAACCGTGATCCTGCAGAAACTTGATAATGTCCTTCTTGGGCAGCTGCTCGCTGCGCAGCTGCTCCACGGTCCATGCACGCTGCGGAACAGCCGCCGCCATCTTCCCCCGCTGCTGCCACAGCACTGAGCCGGACCGCCTCAGTCCGGCGCTGCCCCGCCCTCGGGGCGTGGCCCGGGCTTACGCCACGCTCTAGGGGTGGGGCCTCCGCCTTTCTGAGTCCGGCCACACTTTCTACGGAGCCCCGCCCCTGAAGCGTGGCCTGGGCATGCGCCGCGCTGGAGGGGGCGTGGCTTCTGTTATGCTGCACTTTGGAGCTTCTTGAGTCCACTCTCCGTCGCCATGGGGCCTGCAGGAAACTCAGGGGCAGGGCGGCCACGATCCTAAACCGGATTGGGACGTGGGCTAGGGTGATGTCAAGACTGGGCTGTGAGGACCTTATTGAGTAGAATGAAAATCTGAGGCCGCTTCCGCCAGCTGAATGCAATGATGATGTGAAATCTTATTTTTAAGCTTTCTGAGGCATTCTTTGGGCAGTCATCACTTTTGCTTGCCTAATATCCCAGGCATTTGTTTGTTATTTTACAGCCTAATATGTGTTTAAAAGTACACATTGGCCGGGCAGTGGTGACTCACACCTTTAATCCCAGCACTTGGGAGGCAGAGGCAGGCAGATTTCTGAGTTCGAGGCCAGCCTGGTCTACAGAGTGAGTTCCAGGACAGCCAGGACTACACAGAGAAACCCTGTCTCGAAAAACCAAAAAAAAAAAAAAAAAAAAAGTTTAAAGAAAAAACCAGCATTCCGGTTTTCGGACTCATTTTATCTACTTGTACTCTAATCTTATCTGAATTGGCTTCGTCCTTGCTCATCCAAACACTTTACACAAAGCTAAATGCAAACCTCCCCCGACTGAGCTTTGCCTACAAATTTAGAGACTTGAATAAAACAATGTAATTAAGCTGCACTTAAAATACCTCTTTCGGATAGTGAGGATGGCATGCAGCAGGAGTTACGTGTGTTTGTACTGTGTTTCAGTGGGTGAAGGAATAGATATTTACCCAATTTGTACTTGTACCCAAGTCTGAATGCAGAAAGCTATGACTGACAGAACTGCGCAAAAATGCTTACTGCTCTCAGTCTGTATTATGTGAGAGTTAAGATGCGAAGTGTATGCTTGTAGTACTTTAGGAGCTTGTGCCCCTTACAAGCTGAGGCAGGACATCGGCCAGCTCAAGATCATTTTGGTCTACATGCTGAGATCCAGGCTAGAGGGGGCCTCTGAGCAAGATTCTATGTGAAACAAAAACATATGAAGGGAAACAGAAAAAGAAATCCCATGACAAAAATTTGTTTTAGTTTCTCAATGAATACAGGGCCAGAGCACATTCACTTTCTTTAGACAGGCAGGATTTTTTTTTTAGGGGAGGGGGCGGGGGTTTCGAGACAGGGTTTCTCTGTGTAGTCCTGGCTATCCTGGAACTCACTTTGTAGACCAGGCTGGCCTCGAACTCAGAAATCCGCCTGCCTCTGCCTCCCAAAGACAGGCAGAATATTAAAATTGCCATTTGTAGCACAAGACTACATTTTCTCAGCATAAATGGAAAAATATTATTTTTATATATTTTATATATTTATATAACTCTACCTTACTTTTGTTTTTACTCTCATCTTCAGGTTTAAATATTCAATAATGTTACGGTCACAAATGATGAGTGAATGCTTGCCCTGGGATCACAAGTAATGTGTTTTGACATTGTATGTAGTATCCCGTTAGCAGTGACACCTCATTTGAAGCAGAGCAAAAACTACCTTCTATTTACTTATGTTACTCTTGACCTGGAAACTCTGGTAGCCAAGGATGACCTTGACCTCCTGATTCTTCATACTACACCACAGGGCAGAGCCACCACGCCTGGGAGGAAAGGGTAGCAAAACCAAACCAAACCAAAACAAAAATTGCAAAGACTGTAAATCCGGGCACCCGCCCCGCCCCCTTCGCGCAACACGCATGCGTTTCAGCTGGTTTCCGGAGTAACAACCAATCATCTTCCCGCCGCAAAATCGGCGGCGGGTTCTTCAACCCGACGGGCTGCGGGCAGTCCCGCCCCCGTGTTCCACTGTGTCGCCGGTGGGATACTGATGGGCTCCCGAGCCGCGGCGCTTGTGCTGCCGTCCGGGCGGGTTCCTCAGCGGAGCCCCGCTGCTGGTAGGCACAATGAGCGGACGGCAGAGAACGCTCTTCCAGACGTGGGGCCCGAGCCTCGTGCGAGGCGCCGGCGCTCCCGGCTGCGGCCAGCCGCGCTCGCCCGCGGTGGCGGAGGCGCTGCCGGAGGAGGACGACGACGAGGTGCTGCTGGTGGCGGCTTACGAGGCCGAGCGGCAGCTGGATCTCGGGGATGGCGGCTTCTGCGCGGCTGCGGGCGCCCTGTGGATCTACCCTACCAATTGCCCGGTGCGCGACTACCAACTGGACATCTCCCGGACCGCTCTGTTCTGCAACACCCTGGTGTGCCTGCCCACCGGGCTGGGGAAGACCTTTATTGCCGCCGTGGTCATGTATAATTTCTACCGCTGGTTCCCTTCTGGCAAGGTGGTTTTCATGGCACCCACGAAGCCCCTGGTGACACAGCAGATGGAAGCCTGCTTCCACGTGATGGGTATTCCACAGTCTCACATGGCTGAAATGACAGGTATCTGAGAAAAACTAGACTCCCGGGGAAAGGCCTGCTCTTGTGGCAGTAACTATGCAGGCAGAATTGCCCGATGCAAATGCGTTCATCTCACATTCTTTCCCATAAGATATCGTCTGTCGGTAGCCCCAGTCTGATGCAAGATATCTTCAAAGGTATCTTGTAAATTGCCAGTGTTTTGAAACATTTTTTTTGGGGGGGGGGGGGGGAGGAAGGAATGCTGAACATATTTCTTGGTAGAGTACGAAGTATTTCTTAAGTAGAGTACCAGAGCCTGAATGTATTCAGAAAGTAGGCCAGACTATTTATTTACAGTCTATAGGATGGTCTGAAGTTTCTGAGTGTTCACTGGGCTGCTATTTGTTTCTTCTGTTTTGAGACAGTCTTGACTGTATACCTTGGCTGGCCTGGAACTCCATACATAAAACAAGCTAGCCTTGAACTTTCAGTTGTCCTACCTCAAGATCCAGAGACCTGGGGTTACAGGGGACTGCCAACACACCTTGCTGCCCCATTGTCACTTTTATTCACAGGTTCAACTCAAGCTATCAACAGGAAGGAGATATGGTCCAGCAGGAGGGTTCTTTTTCTCACACCTCAGGTCATGGTAAATGACCTTACTAGAGGGGCTGTTCCTGCTGCCCATGTGAAGTGTCTGGTGGTTGATGAAGCTCACAAGGCCCTTGGGAACTATGCTTACTGCCAGGTAATCATTTTGTCAGATGCCATTTTGTTAAGGACGCCTGTGTTGTTAAGGGGCATGTGGGGGAATAAGTCTCAGTGATAGGAAACATTGCTAGTGTGATTGTAAATACCTTGCATTCACTCTGTCGGAACAGAAAGTGTCGGGAAACCCACTCCCTGGTGCATTCAGATCTGTGTTTGCTGCTTTTTTCCTTTTCTTTTTCCTTTTTCTTTCTCTCTTCTCTTTTCTTTCTTTCTTTCTTTCTTTCTTTCTTTCTTTCTTTCATGAGACAGCATCTCTCTATGTCGATTTGCTGGCCTGGAATTCACTGTGTAACAAGGCTGTCCTCCAACTCCCAGAGCTCTGCAAGTCTCTACTAGGAGTATACGACCACACCCAACTCTCTGCTAACTTAACTTTAGCAAGGCCAAGAATTTGCTTCTGGGGTTGGGGATTTAGCTCAGGGGTAGAGCGCTTGCCTAGAAGCACAAGGTCCTGGGTTCGGTCCTCAGTTCTTTAAAAAAAAAAAAAAAAGAATTTGCTTCACCTCGAATCTTATGCTCTTCTGTGAGAATTATTTAAAGACAGTGTATTTGCATGCTTACATAACAGCTTGCTTTCACACTTGGACCTCATCACAGATCCAAAACTGTCTAATGAACTGTCAAATTGTTCTCCCCTTAAGAACCTGGTATGTAAGCATTCTTAAAGTAGGTTTTTTTGTTTTTCATTTTTTGAGACAGGGTTTCTCTGTTAGCCTTGGCTGTCCTGGAACTCACTCTGTAGACCAGGCTGGCCTCGAACTCAGAAATCCGCCTGCCTCTGCCTCCCAAGTGCTGGGACTAAAGGCCTGCGCCACCACCGCCCAGCAGCATTCTTAAAGTAGGTAAGGCTGTATTTATAATCTCTAGATAAGCCTGGTCTTAGTTTAGACAATAATTTAAAGTACAATGTAAGTGTAAATAATCCCAGTTTTGGAAGTAGATATTCACTGCTTTGTTTGGAATTGGGGTAAGAAGACAAATACTTGTCAGTCTTAGGGACAGTGTGTGTGTGTGTGTGTGTGTGTGTGTGTGTTACAAGTGACAACAAGCACACAAGCACTGGATAGCCCAGACTGCTTGCTTGCTTGCTTGCTTTCTTTCTTTCTTTCTTTCTTTCTTTCTTTCTTTCTTTCTCCTTTTTTGAGGGTTGGTGGTGGTAGTGGTGTCAGGAATTGTGACAAGGTTTCTCTGTGTAGCCCTGGCTGTCCTGGAACTCTGTGTAGATCAGGCTGGCCTCAGACTCAGATCTGCCTGCCTCTGCCTCCCAAGTGCTAGGATTAAAGGCACCTGGCTGACCTTAAACCATTGGGTAGTCTTTCTCCTTCAGTCTTCCAAACACTGGCAGTATAGCTGTGAGCAACCCAGCAGCTCGCTTCCTGTGTATGATAGTTCGGTAGACATACTGGGTGGATATGGATGCAGCACAGAAGGTTACTTGGCCAAAGATGTCTTCATTGTCTGAACGAACGCTTTGAATCCTGGTTCTCATAGAGCAGTTTCTTTTGTACTTCAAGTACTGAGATGAAACTCAGGCCTCAGCATCCTGCACAGACAGCCTACTAACTACTGAGCTTCATCCCACCCCCAGTAGCTTTCATTTACATTTTTTTGTCATTATTTGCTTATTTAGAGACAAGGTCTGTTGCGCGCACCTCCTGTGTCCCCTCCGCCCGTGGAAGAGAAACATGAGAGGCAGAATTCGGGTAGTTACCACAGCGAGGCTTTACTCTAAATAAAGTCCCCGGAAGGGCTGAAGACAGGAAGAGGCCCAGCTTAAATACACCCTAGAGTGACGTATTCTGATTGGCTGTTCACTCATCACCCAATATTACGCCTCGAGATTGGCCAGTGACTTTGGCGGGCTTTCTGCCTTTGCAGCTGCACAGTTAATTGTTTACCAGTGGAGAGGACACAATGTCCGCACCATCTTGGAATGGCATGCTCACTACGGCTCCCAACAAAGGTCTTGCTTATGTGGTCCAGGCTATCCTTGAACTTGCTGTAATCCTAAGATTCCTGAGAGCAAAGGCTGCAGGCTCCTACCGCATTCATCCTAAAAAGGAGTTCTTTAACGAACCAATCCAGAAAGTGCTCTTTTTACACCAGTGGCTCTCAACCCCTTTGGGGTCACCTATCAGAGATTTTCATCATGAAGTAGCAACGAGAATGATTTCGCGGTTGGCGATCACTGTAACATGTAACATGGGTTGCAGCACTGGGGAGGTTGAGAGCCACTGGCTTCTATCTTCTACTTGTCTCGGCCGTACGTTTGCTTTTCATCCTTCTACAGTACCGAGGGGATCACCTCTAGCGCTGTGCTGGTTAGTTTTTGTCAATTTGACACAAAGTAGGGTCACCCGAGAAAAGGGGCCCTCAAATGAGGAACTGCCACCATCAGATGGGCCTAGGGATATGTCTGGGGGTCACCTTGACTAACTATTATTGTGAGGTAGCCAGCCTTGCTCATGAGTAAGCCGAAATCCTCTGTGGTGTCTGCTTCAGTGCCTACTCTGACTTCCAGCATTTCACCCATCGACTGTAACGTGTAAGATGAAATAAACCCTGTCTTCCCCAGAGTGCACTAGAGAAACACTGAGACAAACATGGTTATTGAGGATATTTTATCTTGTATGAAACTTTTTGTTTCTGCAGTGCTGGGATGACCCTTAGGACCTTCTGTGTACATGCTAGGCAAGCGCTTTCCCACCGTTATGTCCTTGGATCTTTATCAATAATGGTTTTCTCTCCTGTTTCCATATCTCACTGTAGCCCAGGCTGGCCTAGAACTCATGCAGCCCAGGCTCACCTTGATTTTTGGCTATTTCATCTTCGCCTCCTAAGTGCTATGATTATTACTGGTGTGGCCCACCATGTCCGCTTTCATTAGTTCTTAATTGGACTAAATCTACTGAGGTCTGTCTTGTATAAAATGGCATGCCTTTATATGTGGTGTCTAGCATCTTTAAAAAATACCTTAAATGGGCCTGGAGAGATGGCTCAGTGGTTAAGAGCACTGTCTGCTCTTCTAGAGGTCTGGAGGTCAATTCCCAGAAACCACATGGTGGCTCACAACCATCTCTCCTGGGATCTGATGCCCCTTCTGGCATGCAGGTGTACATACAGATATGTACTCACTTAAATAAGCAAATCTTTAAAAAAAAGTACCTTAAATAATATGTTTGAGCATTAGTGGAGATTCAGCTTGATATCATTAAATCTAAATCATTTGTTTATGGGATAAAATGATTGATGGTACTTCCATACACCAGACTATCAGTATATCAATGAAGGAATAACCAGAATAGACCAGACATAATGCCTTGTTTAATTGAACCACTATTATTTTTACATTGAGCAGATGAAATTAATGTCCTTTTTTTTCTTTAAGGTTGTAAGGGAACTGGTCAAACACACCAACCATTTTCGAATTTTGGCTCTTACTGCCACACCAGGTAGTGATGTCAAGGTGAGCACCTTAACTTTCTATTTATTATGTGGAAGAAAATACAAATTTTTATATGGAGCCAGGTCAGTTTTCCAATTTAGTGTTTAACCTGCTGTGGTTTGAGGCCTGTGGCATTTATACAACTGCAGAAGTTTCTTTATCATAGTAGCATCTGTCCCTCTTTTTCTCTCCTCTCTCTTTTCTTTCCTGTTTGGAGACTGGTTCTGGTCACGTTGCCAGGCAGGCCTTCAACTTCTTGCTTAAGGGATCATCCTTCCTCAGCCTCCAACTTGGTTATGACTGCAGACCTGAGCCGCAACTGAAACGGCTGGTCTGGACCTTGAACCCAGAGCCTTAAGCATGCTCTGCCTGTGCTTTTCTGAGCTCCCAGCCTCTTCTTAGTATTTATTAACCCATGGTCTCCCTAGGCAGGTGCAATCCTGGCTTTCTCCTCCTGAGCACCTCAGATTGTAGGCCTATGCCACCTTAAGGGCCTAGCTATGTGTTTTTGTTTGATTGTTTGCTTATTTTATTTTATTTTATTTTATTTTATTTTGGTTTTTCGAGACAGGGTTTCTCTGTGTAGTCCTGGCTGTCCTGGAACTCACTCTGTAGACCAGGCTGGCCTCGAACTCAGAAATCCACCTGCCTCTGCCTCCCAAGTGCTGGGACTAAAGGTGTGCGCCACCACTGCCCGGCCGCTTGTTTGTTTTTAAGTTTGATTTTCCACCATTTTTGCCATCAAGTTAATTTGTAGAAGATTAAAATGTTTATATGAATTTCACCTTTCTTTTCCTGGTATTAGTATTGATATAACTATAAATTTAAACCACAATATTAAATGGACAAACTAATACCTCCTCTGCAAGATCTTACTGAGTTTTACCAGTGTTCCCCCCACACACATACACATACCACCCCCATGGTTTTTGCATTCTGCATTGTGATCTAAGATCCCACTTTGTGGTTAGACACAATATGTCTTAACTCCCATCTAGGATGGTGATAGCTCAGTCTTACTTCCAGGACTGTATGCTTTTTTTGTTGTTGTGTTTTAAATAATTTATTCAGTATTTCTGTGTGAGGGTGTCCAGTCCCCTGGAACAGGAGTTACATTGTTGTGAGCTGCCATGTGGGTGCTGGTAATTGAACCCCAGTCTTCTGGAAGAGCCGCTGGTGCTCATAACTGCTGATCATGTCTCCAGCCATGACTGAAGGCTTTTGAAGAGTAGGCATGGGCTGTTTTGTAGACTATCACTCAGTTTGGGTTTGTCTGGTGCTTTTGTGATGTTCTAGAAATGAAGTAGAGCCTTTCTCAGCATAGCCTAGCAAGGAATGCATGTTATTGCTTGAATTGGTTAAAGTGATAGTTGTGGTCTTCTGTGGTGTAACCTTGGCTTTCTTCCTGGTGGAGGAGGTTCACAGAAAGCTCGCATCCTGCTTCAGCACTAGTCACAGTTCCGGATGCACTTATTCCCTTAACGTTTGCAGCTTTGTCATTTCTTCTTTCCTTTCCCTACTTCCTTTTACTTAGTGTTTTAGTTTTTGAGAAAGGGTCTTACGTAGTTGAGGGTGGCCTTGAACTCTCTATGTAACTGAAGGTGACCTTGAACTCTTGATCTTTCTGCCTCTACTTCCTGAATCCTGGTCCTATAGACATGCAATCACTAGGCCAAAGGAAGGCTGTGCTGGGGATGAACCCAAGTTATCGTTCCTGTTAGGGCAAGTACTCTACTGTTGCAATGAATTCCTAGTCCAGGTTGGCATGTGCGGTGTGACCTCTGCAATAAAGACCCATGTTCTCTCAAAACCGTATTTACTTTTTTATTTATTTATCGTCATGTGCGCTAATGTATATTCATTGTTTGTCTGTGGACTAATTCAGGCATTGCTTTGGTGCCAGCTGTCCTAGCTTTGCCCATTGGGAAAAGCCATTTTGAAATGGCTCCTGTGTTTCTTAGTCATGTACCACCGTATCACACCACACTGACAAAGCCAGCTCAGTCAGCAGGTTCTCCAGCGCAGGAGTGAGGATTAAAAAGAAAAAAGGCAATTAGACAACACTGTAGCACGACCCCAACCAGTTCCGAGGCTGAGGCGGGTTTATTTTTTCCCAATCTGCTTTTATACCATTTTAATCACATGTAAGTAATAAGGTCAGTTCTAGGTTGAGGAACAAGCAAGGCAATGAACAAAGTTCTGCCGTCACTGTTTTTAAGGGCTTCTCTGAGCCTACTTCCCTGTCCTAGCCCAAAGTCATATTCTTGACTGAAGCCTACTTCTTTGTTCTATTCCAGAATCAGATTCCTGCTTGAGCTTACTTCCGTGTCCTGGCCCAGTGTCAGATTCCCGCCTGAAGCCTACTTCCTTGTCCTTGTTTTCTTAGGTTGTTTTTACCTCTGACACACTGCATCTGTGCATATCTTCTTGTGTTTATTCTTTGGTAATTCCATACTTCATACATAGTCTTCATGACAAGGAAAAATTTCATCTCTTCTCTTCTTTATTAATGCTTAAATATCCCCTTTATAAAAGATCTAAAATATCCTCTTTAAAAGATCAAGTTTTAACTAAGTTATCAAAAGCCAGCTTTCCTTATCATGTTAGCTTTTCTTTTTATTATTTTTGTGTGCGCACATGTGCATATGTGGTATTCCTGCTTGTGCTCAAATCCAGAACCCACAGGAGAGTGGCAGGCGTCTAGCTCTATTTCCCGCCCCCTTTGATGCAGGGCTTGTCACTTAATCTAGAGGTAGGCTGGTAGCCATCAAGCGCTAGGATTCTTCTGGTCTCCCTGTCTCTGTCCCCCATAGTACTGGGTTATAATATAGTACACACAGTCAAACCCAGCCTCTTAGTGTTTAAAGCAACCTTTACTTGGACTCAGATGGAGGTCTTCATGCTTTTATAGCAAGCACTCTTAACCACTGACTCATCTTTTCAGTCCTATTGTTTCTCAATTTAAAATTCATTATAATCCGCCTTCTTAAAAATGTATTTATTATCTTTCTGCCCCAACTAGACTAAATACATGCACACAGTAGTTAAGCCCATTTTACCAATAGTTTATCACTAACTGAATGCCTGATCTATAGGATTTACCCAGATATTCATTGAGGTGGTATGGTAGCTCACAGTTGTGATTCCAGCACTTACAGGCCAAGCGAAAGAACATTGCCTCTAGTTTGAGGCCACCCTGGGTTATATAGTACGATCCAGACTACTCTAGCTAAAATGACACTGTCTCGGAAGGAAGGAAGGAAGGAAGGAAGGAAGGAAGGAAGGAAGGAAGGAGAGCAACAACAAGAAAATTGTTGAGTGATTGAAATTTAGAAAATATTTTTTCTGTATTTTTGTACATGCCTTTAGTTCCAGCACTGAGGAAGCAGAACCAAGCAGATCTCCATGAGTCTGAGGTCAACCTGGTCTATGTAGTGAGCTCCGGGTCTGCCAGAGCCACACAATAAGACCCTGACTCTATTAAATAGATAATAATACATGAAAGACTTAATTTTATTCATTTAATTGGTTGCTTGGCTTTTGTTTTTCAAGAAATGAATTCTCTGTGTAGTCCTGGCTGTCCTGAAACTCACTCTGTAGACTAGGCTGGCCTTGAACTCAGAGATCTACCTGCCTCTGCCTCCTGAGTACTGGGATTAAAGGTGTGTGCCACTGCTGGCACCACCGCCGCCCAGCTGAAAGCCTTAATTTTATGAAGTGGTGTAAATGTGTTACTTAGATCCATGGACCTCCTACAGTAAGTATAGTGGGTGCATTTGTCCTGTGCTAAGTCTTGGGTGTACAGAGATGGTTAAGATGAGATTGGTTTTGGAAAGGTATTTCATTATGTTATATGTATGAATGATTTGCCTCCATCTGTGTTCTCGTACCATGTGCCCAGGGAGGCCAGAAGAGGGTGGTGATCCTCTGGAACTACAGTTACAGACAGTTGTGAACTGTCATATGGGTGCTGGGAGCTGAACCTGGATCCTTTGGAAAGACAGACAGTTCTCTTAACCATTGAACCATCTTTCCAAACCCTAAGATGTGGTTCTTGCTTCAATATTTTTTGAGTTAAACTAAGTCAGAATCCCTTCCATTTTGTTTAATGTTTTTGAGGTAGAGTCTCACTTAGTCCAAAGCCCTGGCAGCCCTTGGCCTTGAGGCCCTGCCAGGCATGTGGTTGCACTCACAGGACGGGCTTGTTTGTTTTTAACTACTGATCACAGTGTCAGGGCTGTAGTCTTCCTACCCAATAGATCTAAGTCTCACTAAGTTTGAAGTGAGTGAAAATTTCCTCAGAAAGGTATTTATTATTGTATCATGTTTTTGATGCAGGGTCTTGTCATGTAGCTCAAGCTAGCTTCAGATTTATAGCTGAGCGTGCTATCTAACTTAGACTTCACTGGTTCTGTACAGGCTGTGCAACAGGTGATTACTAACCTACGAATTGGGAAGATAGAGCTTCGTTCGGAAGATTCTCCAGATATTTTGCCTTATTCTCATGAAAGAAGAGTTGAGAAGCTCGTTGTTCCCCTTGGGGAAGAACTAGGAGCCATTCAAAAGACGTATATCCAGGTAAGCTATTTTCATCAGTTTGGGGTTCTGATAAACAAGCTGGTAATGGAATTATCTCAGAGTACAGTGAGGTTATGCTGTGTAGAGTGGAGTATCTATGCAGCCTTTCATTTCATTATAATTATGAAGTTTAAAAAAATCTCTGAAATTGAAGCTTTTTGGGGTCAGTTATTTAGTGCATTTTCATATGCACTAAACCATTTTTTTGTTTACAAAAATGGTCATTTGTGAAACAAATAGCCTTATACTGGCTGTGGGGGTGCTGCTGGGATTGCCTCTGGTACCTAATGAACATACATCTAGATGACTCTGGGCTTTATTTTTTTTCTTCTCTGTAACCTAGGCTGGATTAGAACTTGTGACCACCTTGCCCCATCCTCTTGGGTATTAGGATTACAGGAATTGTAGGCAGTCCCTGAAAGCTTTACACCGCCACAGGGAAACATGTGGGTGAGGGAAGAATGGAACTCAATTCAGTCTGATTTTAGTAACTGGTGTTTGGCCAGTACTTTAGGGGTCGACATCAGCTCGTTTATTTTTTGGTATTTAAGTACACCACAATTGTGGAAACAAGTTTTCACATAACAATTCACTCGGGCCCATGAGTGCAACAAAAGTTAAGACGTGTTTACAAACTATATATGGCTCCATCCATATGGGTTCTGGTTGACTTAGAAACTATGCTCAAGACAAGGTCTAGGGAGAGTGACTGAGGTAAACAGAAGCCATAATGCCCATAGGAGAAAACATAGAAGTCACTTAGACTATTGTAAAGTACAAGTGTCGTCTCTCACAAGGATGAGCTTTATGGCCGAGAAGTAATGCTCAAGGTTTTAGGGGAAGGATCTGGGATAAGTGAAGCGTCACTTTGGGGACATACAGGTGGAGAGACCAGCTCATCAGACAGCAAAGGATCACCAAGTTGTAAACTGCATTTTTCCCTCAGCATTCTGGAAGAACAAATAGGCTAATATCTTCTCCCCTTTGAGAGATCAGCTGTATTTTTCCCTTTTCCTGGCTTCTCCAGCATGTATCTGTATACACAAGGACCTTTTTGCCCTGCACAAGGAATGTGGAAACATTCCTGGTGAGCGTGTCTGCATGCATACGTACGTACGTGCGTGCATTACTAAATACATGGCCATATCCTGCTCGATCTGCATAGTGTCCTGTAAAGCTGACCAGTCTGTCTTACACAAGCAGCTAGTGAGCTCTTTCCTGCGCAGGATTTTTCTGCTGCTCTCAGCATTCCTTGGATGCCTGTAGTTCTTTGTCTAGGGTTGAGGCCTCCTGAGCCAATTATATATTTTTTAAGTGACCCTGTGGACCACAGTGTGAAATGCACATGGGCATGCATGTATATAAGCAGCATTACCCACAAACTGTGGCTCTGAAGTTTCACAGAGTCAACATAGCCATAGTTCAGCCAGAAGCTTCTTTCCATTTTTGAGACAAGGTCTCCCTGGCTATCTTAGAATTTGCTATGTAGAATTTGCTATGGCCTGGATTTACCGAGATCTGCCTGTTCCTGCCCCTTGGGTGACAGCAATAGTTTCTTTAGAATATTCTTATAATATGGTTCTTGAATGGAAGTGACTTTCCCCATCAGGTGATGGCAAGGTTCTGACACTTTGTTGTTGTTTTATCTGGGAGCAGGGGGATGCGAGAAAGGGGACCTAGTGTGGAGTTACTACTGCTCCTATTGTATAGAGGCCAGGAAGTGACTGACATCCTGCAGCATACAGAATAGGCATCCCACAACAAAGGATTCTCTGGCCCAATTACCATATGCCAATATTGCAGCCATTGAGAAACTGCTAGTGTCTTTTTTTCAAGGTCATTCTGTCTGTCCTTTATTCTTAGTCTCCTAGAAAAGAACCATGTATCTTCAACTGAGAAATCAAGTTTCCCTTTCCTCAAATTTGGCTTGTCCTGATTTAGAAATAAGCTAGTAGGCCAGGCATGGACACAGAGACCTTTCTTCACTCACAGCTGACCAAGGCAAGTGGATCTCTGTGAGTTCAGCTTGGTCTACATGATGCTATGTGGCAAGCCAGGACTACATAGTGAGCATCTGCCTAAGAAGTAGAGGGAGAGGGAGGCAGAGAGGGAGGGAGGCAGAGAAGGAAAAAGAAAAGAAAGAAATGGGGTTGGGATTTTGTTCAGTGATTGAACACTTGCTTGTGCCTTTCTTGTACAAGACTGTGGGTTCAGCCCTACATGCTGAAGAAGAAAGGAAAAGAAGTGGATATGGTCTTGAATTACAGTTGAGTTTATGTTTCTGCCCACTCTTAGGTAGATGGTATCTGGATATAAATGCCAGTGTTTTGGAATTTTGATGTCTTGTGTTTAAAAATTAATTTCATAGTATATTTTATTAAATACAGAACTTTTAATATAACACATATAAAAATATATGATAAAGTCATTGTATTTGAAAAAGGACTTAAAAGTAAACTTGAACTAAATGTCTTTTAAATTGGCAGATTTTGGAAACATTTGCCAGTTCTTTGATTCAGAGAAATGTTTTGATGAAAAGAGACATTCCCAATCTAACAAAGTATCAGATAATTCTGGCAAGAGATCAATTTAGAAAAAACCCATCTCCAAATATTGTGGTATGTATTTTTAAATACATTTTGTTGTATTTAACTAAATGTTTACTGAGTGCCTGGTGAAGTCTAAATGATAATTTTTTAGGTATATATTAATTAGTTCAGTAAGAATTTACATACAGTTTTTTTTTTTTTTTTTTTTTTCCAAGACAGGGTTTCTCTGTGTTGCCCTGGCTGTCCTGGAACTCACTCTGTAGACCAGGCTGGCCTCAAACTCAGAAATCCGCCTGCCTCTGCCTCCCAAGTGCTGGGATTAAAGGCGTGCGCCACCACCGCCCGGCATTTACATACAATTTAGTGAAGGTGTGCTGGTTCGAGTTTGTTATTCTCGCACTGGGGAAGCTGAGGTGAGAGCATTGCTATCAGTTCACGAAGGAAACAGCAGTAAAAGCACTTGTCACCAAACCTCACGACCTGAGTTTATTCACGGAAGCTGTGTGATGCAAGGAGAGTTACACACATACACACTAAATGTATTTAAAGTGTTTTTAAAAAAGAATTTGGGTATGATTTATATAGTTTGTGTTTAACGAATTTATGTTACGTATATTTGAGTTTGGGCACGTGTGCCCCGTTCATTTCCACTGTCCTCGCTGTTGAAGCAGAGGCTGTTGTTTGTGACGCTTCCATGCATACTCCAGGCTAGTTGGCCCCCTGACACCTACCTCCCATTTTGCCTGGAGTGCTGGGAATGCAAATGTGCCATATTACATCCCAGTTGTCTGTTTGTTTAGCCCTGGCTGGCCCTACATTCTGAATGTAGTCAAGGCTAGCCTTGACCTCACATAGATCCACCTGCCTCTGCTGAGATTAAAGGCAGGCACCACCATGTCAAGCTTGTACCTGTATTTTTATGTGGGTTCAGTGATGAAGCTTGAGCCATCAGACTTGTGTAGCTAGAGCTGAGCTATCTTTCTACCCAATGTTTTAGCTTTTAACAAATAGTCTTTTAATCTATTTCTGACTAAAATTTAAAGCCACAGCATTTAGTCTAGCTCTTGACACCAGAAGTCAGAAGTCAAGTTTGCGTTCTCGCAAACTTGAAAGAAAGAAGCCAAGAAACAAAGACTGATTATATTTGTTTAGATGTTTAGTTGTTTGTTTATGTATGTATGCCCATATGGGTGTGTGTGTATTATAGGCATGTATGCACAGCATGCGTGTAGAGGTCCGAGGACACAGAAGAGGACGTTCTCTCCTACCATATGTGTTCCAGGATTGAACTCAGGTCACTAGTCTTGATGGCAAGCACCTTTACCTGCTGAGCCACAAGCTTCTTGTTTAATTGCAGTAGAAAAATAGTGGATGGATGGGAAATTTTCTATCAAACTATATCCGAAGTCAGAAAAGATGTTCACCATACAGAAAGGCTGAGTCCTTTGAACTGAGAATGATCTGTACCAGAAGGCCAGAGGCGATTGAAAGAGGACAGTGGCTGAGATGGGACTGGAAGTCATTAATGTGTACCGACAAGTCTTTTGCAGAGTTGTGGCAAGAAAGTAGGGAAGAAAGTGGATTTAAGTTGGGTATGATGCCTATAATTTCAACATTGAGTAGGTTAAGGCAGGAGGATTGCTGGGTTGCTAAGAGTTCAAGACAGCCTAGGCTGCAATTGGGGAGCTCTGTCTCAAACGAACGAACAAAATAGATCAGTGGAAGGAAGAAAGGAAGGAAAGGTGGGAGAGAGGAAAGTAGTATTTTTATCAGAGACAGGAAAATGAAGGTTGTCTGGGTAAGCCTCTAAAGCTCTCATATGGATGTGCCTCTTAAAGCCAGACTGGGCTATATACTGAGTTCAGGCTAGATTGAGGCCTTATAGCAAGACCCTTTGGTGTATGCGTGTGCACACACGCACACAGAAATTAACAAAACAAAATATTTGTCCTTCGTGAGACCATGTCTATCCAACTATTTTTCATTTCCTTCATAACTCACATATTTGCCTTAGTGCTTGACCTGTGGAAGATTAATGGCTTTGAAAGAACACATGAACCGACCTATATATTGTAAATAAATTACCTATGAAGAAAAATAATAAATACTAGTTTGCTGTTAATTCCTTTTTTTAAGGGATGGGCTTTATATGGAAACTACATAATTACATAGCCACACCCTGTCATGTGACACTGGGTAGAACCGTCAAGTTATAACCAGTATAAATGGTTATTCTGCTCATCTGAACCTTTCTATGTTACAGTGACAGTGGCATGGAGTGGGTATTGTCATTTCTTTGGTTAAATTTGACATGTTTGTTCCAGGGAATTCAGCAAGGCATAATTGAAGGAGAGTTTGCCATCTGTATTAGTTTGTATCATGGTTATGAGTTACTGCAGCAGATGGGAATGCGGTCATTATATTTCTTTCTTTCTGGAATCATGGATGGAACTAAAGGTAAGTTATAGGAAATTATTCCCAAAAAAAATGACATTTGTTCCAGTTCAAGACACTGAGCCAAAAGTACAGTTTGAGTCCACTCAAACTTTAACTTTTTTTTTCCCAGAGAAAATAATTTTTTTTCATGTAGTTATATTCTGGTCACTGTGTGTCTCCCCCCTCCCCGCCCCCCGGTGGAAAGTGGAGCTGGGTTGGTCTCCTCCCAGGTCCTCCCCGCCGCCTGGCCAGTCTGACTCCACTTCTTTCTTTCTTTCTCTTCAGAAAACATAAAGGAAATACATATGCACACAAAAAAGCAAATCCCAGAAAACAAAATCAGAAACCATAAACAGACCAGTAAGGCAGAAAATACCCAGACAAAACAATATGAAACAAACATCTCCTTAAGTACCGCTGAGTTCATTTTGTGTTGATCATTTATTGATGGGCATGGGGCCTTGTAAGTATGGTTTGCATATCCAGCAGTGACAGAACCTAGCAGAGACAGCCAAGCCTCAGCTGAGTCAGCAGGAAGGGCCCGGAGAGATGTCAGAAGTTCTCAGCTGTCTTCTCAACAAAGGGAAGATCTGCGAAGATGTGAGACTTGCAAGCTTTGCACAGCTAGTTCTATAAGCAAGCCAAGTTCAGTCGCCATCACTGTCCAGTGAGTCCTATTTAAACCCTCCAAACATCCAGTGTCCTCCTTGGGTCTTGCCTCAGCACACGTATCCAATCAGCCTGAGTCTATGGAAGTGGCAAGAAACTACAATACATCATCAGGAGGTTTTTGGTGCATTTCTCCATATGGAGTTCCAACAAATGCACCTCAACTATGCAATGCAAGGGGGACGAATACATGCGTCATTAGCTAAGAGTCCTTCATCTCATGTCCTTTCACATACTTGCTTCAGCAGAGCATCCTCTTTCATGTGTCTACTGCAGTTAAATGTTCCTTCATACATCTGCCTCAGTCTTTCAGCTGTGCCCACTGCAGAACACCATCCAACACAATGGACTCTCCAAAGAACCCGTCAGTTTCCACTTCACATCATGAACTAGGGCAGATTGTTGACTTTCATGTTAAATTTGAGAAGTTTGCTTCATAGCTAAAGTTTCATTTCTTTTTAATAAGGAGTAAATGTTCTTATTTGTGAAACCTTTTCATATTTCCTAAAGGAATGACAAGGGCAAAAAATGAGCTCAGCAGAAATGAGGACTTCATGAAGCTCTACACGCACCTGCAGAATGTGTTTGCTCACACTCGAGATCCTGCAGCAGCCAGCGATGCTTTGGCTTTCCAGAAAGGTCTGATAGTTTAGTAAAAACTGTGTTGTTTTAGCTGAGTACAGTGACAGCTGCTTGCAATGCTGAGGGCGGAGGATCACTTCAGCCCAAGATTTTAGGCAGCCCCCCAGCACAAGAGACCCCTTTCAGAAAAATAAATACTACTACATATTGTTTTTCTTAAGATTAATTTTGAAACTTTTCCCTGTGTTCATCTGTGTATACATTCTTCTGTTCGTGTAGCCATGGTCCTGCTAAGTATGTTTTCTTTAGTGAGTTAGGATATTAAAATTGATGTATACAAATTTATATAAGGATAATAAACTGTAAATGGATATGTCAGTACGTAGTTATTGGTAGTGAAAAGTCCCAGAACAACTCAATATTGAAATGTAGATTAACGAAGTATGTATTTTTTAATCCCTTTTGTTTTGCTGAGTTCATCTGAATTCTTTCTCAGAATGACATTCCCATGAAAATTAAAGGTTTTGTGTGTACTTATATGCTGTATAGAGGGTACTTACATTTGGCAGGCAAAAAAAGTAAGGTTTTGTGTTTGGGGCTTTTTTTTTTTTTTGACAGGTTCTCATGTGCTAAGGCTTAGCCTTGAGCGCTCTGTAACCGAGGCTGGCCTTGAATTTGTAATTCTCCTTCCTCAGCCTCCCAAGTGGTGGAATTACAACTGTGTACCACCATACCTGAGGGAAAATTTTAAGTTTTAATATGTATTTTTTCTTGTTTTAGATTTATTTTTTTACAATTGTGTCTGTGTGTGTGTGTGTGTGTGTGGTGGGGGGATGCCTGTGGCTGCTGGAGGATTAGGGTTACAGGTGGTTGTGAGTCACCTGATATGAGTGCTAGGAAGCAAACTCAGGTCTTCTGCAAGAGCAGCATGTGCTCTCACCTGCTGAGCTGCCTCTCCAGCCATAATGTGTATTTTCAAAAAGATCTGTTACTCCACAGTAAGAGAATTGAGATGGGCTGACCGTGGTAGTGCACATCTCTAATCTCAGCAGTCCTGACGCAGAGGCAAGCAGCTCTATGAGTTCAAGACCATCATTGATATAGGAATATCATCAATAGATAAAAATAATTGCTTTTTTTCCTCCCCTCTTCAGGAAATAAAGAGAAAAAATTTGTCTATAGTCATCCAAAGTTAAAGAAACTGGAAGAAGTTATACTTGAACACTTCAAGTCATGGAATGGTGGGTCACAATTAGTGGCTTTAAGACAAAGTGTTAACTGAAAAAAAAAAATCCCTAGGGAGGAGGTGGATTCTAATTACTCTAGATAATGATATTTAGAACATCTGAAGAGCTAGGATAGGAAGAGTGAAAGAAAAATGGAATTTGAAAACTTGGATTTTACATGAAAAGTTTAGTTTGGGGCAATATAAAGGAAACAGAGAATCAACCAGTTCAAGTAGGTTTAGTGATGCTATGGTTCTCGATCCCTGGGAGACACCAGGAGAGGGAGTGACACTGTCTTTCTTAGAGTTGCTCTTAGCAGCTCCTTCCTTCTCTTCCTGAGCACTGAGACACTGGCCAGTAGTGTGATATAGGCTGCAGTAATCAGCCCCTGTTGGGGAATTGGAAAGACTAGCAGGTTTGGAGTAGACAGGGCCTGCAGTGAAGATGGAGAGGCTGGTGCAGGCAGTTGGAGTTCTGTAGTGCTTTCGTCTACAAAGGAAGTAACATGCATGTGCTTGAATCGATGGGCCAGCCAGGTACTGCTCCAGGTGTTGAGCTTATTTTATGACAGCCGGTGAGAAATTGAGTTAGTAGGTATTCGTGAGTGTGTAGTTTCAGGCTTGTGATTTCTAGCAGGTGCTCTCACAATGCTCTTTGGTTTGGGTGTGGTCTTAGGCCTTGAGCAGAAGGCTTTGTACGTGCTAGGCCATCTACTACTGAAGTAGTTTCTTAACCTTAAATGCTTCTTTAGAAACATAACATATTTCTTGTTCTACAGCTAAAAACACCACTGAAAAGAAATACCATGAGAGCAGAGTTATGATCTTCTCTTCATTTCGAGATAGCGTTGAGGAAATTGCAGAAATGCTTTTACAGCACCAGCCAGTTATTAGAGTAATGACGTTTGTGGGCCATGCTTCAGGGAAAAACACAAAAGGTTTTACCCAGAAGGAACAACTGCAGGTAATTAATTATTAATTCTCCAGGTAATGAAATAAAAATAGGATGGATTAGCTCTGTTGGAATCCATCTTCTAATTGGTTGTGGTGGTGCACATCTTTAATGCCAGCACTCAGGAGGGAAAGAGAGGCATTCTCTGAGTTCAGGGCAAGCCTGATCTACATAGCATATTCTAGGCCATCCAGAGCTACATAGCAAGACTGTCGCAAACAAACATAAAAAAAGAACCCTGCAAAAACAAAAGGATAATTTTATAATTAATATGCAAGTAAAGATGGGCACATTTTGAAATGTCAGATATGTTTTATATAGGGTTTGAAACCTGCTTAATGTTGAATGATCTTGTTCTTACATATCCAGCATGTAGCCCATGTTTGCCCGTGGGGTGCCAGAGTTTTAGGAATAATAAAACATTTTACATTTCTATAAATATTTTTATTTTTAATTATGTATGTATGAGTATGTGTACATACGATTAAAATAGAGATCAAAAGGCGATTCCTTGGAACTAGAGTTATAGATGGTTATGAACTGGCTCGATGTGGGTTCTGGGGACCAAATCTGCGTCTTCTACAATAATAGCAGGTGCTTTTAGTTGTTGATCCATTTCTACAGCCCTTATTTTAAACTTTCTGTTAGATTTAGCTATTTTTTGTGTGTGGATACACACATCACAGCATGTGTGTAGAGATCGGGGACAAACTGTGGAAATCCGTTGTTCTCTCCTTCCATCATTCCAAAGGTTGCGTGGCTTGCTGGCAAGTGTTCTCACATGCTGAGCCTTCTTTCAGACCTGGGGCATTCTTTTTTTTTCCCCATTTTTTTTTATTGGATATTTTATTTACACTTCAGATGCCATCCCCTTTCCCCATCCCCCCCCCAGAAAGCCCCTATCCCATGCCCCCTTTTCCTTTTTGCACTTATATATTTTTTAAAAATGTTAATCAAAGGCTTTATAAGTTTGATATTGCTCAATCAGAGGTGTAACCCAATACCCAACCTAGATATATCAACTATCTTTGACTGGTGGAGACACGTGAACATCTGCCTCCCTGTCTCCCCCCTCTTTCTCTCTCTCATCACCTAGCTTCTCCTCTCCTCCTTCTCCTCCTCTTCTTACTCCTTCTCTTCCTCTCAGTACTCCTCCCACCTTAGCTCCTCCTACATATCACCCTTCCTGTTAAAATGAAACTTTTCTGTCTAAATACAATTAGAGCATAATTATGCCAATTTGTACCAGTGAGGTACAAGATAGTCCTAATACCCAGTCCATCATTTTGTTGACTAACCAGAACCTCTGTCGTCTATCCTAACTAAAACACTTAGTTCTGAGTTTGGCTTTTTCCTTGGCTTTAGGATGAATGTCAGCTGACGACCATCCACTCAAATCTTTTCTCTCAAGGTAAATAGCCAGGATTGGCTATGAGGCTATAAGTTTTCAACCCTGTCAGAAATCCAGAATGACTGAGTTAACTATAATTGTGGGAAACACAAAGCATAGCTTCTAAAACTTAGCCAATTTATAGAGACCTCTGAACACCTGGACACTCCCTCTACTACAAAACGTTGGAGCATCTGTTCTTCCGCCTTCTGGCCCAGGATCATCTGACAGACCTTAGTGCTGCAGAATTATTAAGGGCTGATTACTCTGTCTAGGCAGATATAATCAGTCGACTATTCTGCAAATGTGTCCTTTTCTGGACAGTAATTTGTCTGTAGATGGAAAGAGGCAATTCTTGTCTAGTGGCTGTCTCACCACAACTGGAGTAACTCCAAGGATGCTCAATTTCTTCTTAAGACCTGGGGCATTCTTTCTGATTTTTTAAATCTATTTAGAGACAGGGTCTCACTTTGTAGCTCTAGCTGGTTTGCCACTCAGACTCATCTGCCCCCTGAATGCTAGGATTTAAAATGAGCATGACCATTCCAGGACTGAACATTCTTAGTTTAGATACACATAACCATACATTTACTTCTAAGGTACAGTAAATAGGAGTAATTGGCCCCAGGCTCTTTCCTTGCCCTCTTCTCCTCTCAGTGGTGCTAAAAGTAAAACTGGGCTTCCTCATAGGCAAAGAAACATACAAAGTTATTAACAGAGTGACTTGGCATCCTAGTCATTATTAAGACAAAGGCATTGGGGCTGTTCTTTCCATTGTATCAGCATGGTTTTGATTTACTTTGCCATCTTATGACACCCCAGGCCCTCACCACCTTAATGCTTTAAAGTCTGATTTTATCTTTTCAAGATGAATGGGGAAATAATGCAAACTCTGAAAATCTGTGATATTGTTGTGAAGTGATTTTTGATTGTTTGTGTTTGTGTTTGAGGTGGTGAGACAGTTCCGTGAAGGCGGCTATAACACACTGGTTTCCACCTGTGTTGGAGAAGAAGGTTTGGATATAGGGGAAGTTGATCTTATAATATGCTTTGATGCCCAGAAGAGCCCAATCCGCCTCATACAGCGCATGGGTAGAACTGGCCGCAGACGGCAGGGCAGGATTGTTGTTATCCTCGCAGAAGGACGGGAAGAGCGTGTAAGTGGATTATGTAAACATGACTGACATTGGAATTTGAGAGACAACCCAAAGACAGTCTTCTAGCATTCAAAATCCAAGCACTCTGCACAAAGGTGCCTACATTGTTACTAGATTCTTAGTTTTTTGTTTTTGTTTTATTTTGTTGTTCCCCACCCCCACCCCACCCCGAGACAGGGTTTCTCTGTGTAGTTCTGGCTGTCCTGGAACTCACTCTGTAGACCAGGCTGGCCTTGAACTCAGAAATCCGCCTGCCTCTGCCTCCCAAGTGCTGGGATTAAAGGCGTGCGCCACCACCTCCCGGCTCTTAGTTTGTCTTGATTATAAGAAAGAAATTTTTGCCAGAATTCACTTTCCTAATTTTTTCTCGTTTGAGGAAACACATTTTGGTACTTCACTATAACTCAGATAAGATATAACAATTAATATGTATTCATTTTTCCATTTCCCTATACTTTCCTTTTAATGATAGCATCTCATGTGTCCCAGGCTGGTTTGAACTCACTTTGTAGCCAAGGATGACCTAGAACTTGTGATCTTCTGGCCTTCATTTCTTAAGTGCTGTGACTAAATGTGTATACCAGTGCTGCCACAGCTCCTATAGCTCCAGTGTGCTGGGCAAGCACTCCGCCGACCGAGCTGTGTGTGCAGCCCCTCCCTGCACTGCTAGGACACCCATGTGCTTAGATTAGTTTCCTTTAACAGTATTTTTGCATTTTATGTAATTAGCTAAATAAATAAATGAAAAGCTAACAACATGCACCAGAGCTAGCACAGTATGTGAAACTTAATGTATTGATGCTCCAGTTCTTCACTGAGGTGTTGGTGCCTCATCTATTTGAGAAGGAACTTGAATTATACTAATGTTCTCTACAATCGTGAGTGGCAGAACTTTTTAGATATGATATTGCACTTTTTATACTATCACAATAAAATATTGACTAACTTTATAACATATTGGGACAAATTCAGTAAGCAAATACACAATTTCACCTTATAGATTCTCTCATTATCTGTGATAGTTTTTAGAAACTGATTTGAAATGTTTTATTCACCCTTCAATTCAACCTGGAAAGTGAATTCCATTTAATAAGTCTGTTCATGTTGATTATAACGTGTATTACCCATAAAATGATCCTAATAAATGTAATGTTAGATGTCAAATAATGGGATCTACATTCTGATTTTATTAGCTAGCCAGAGCTCTTAACACCTTTACCTAGGTATGTGTTTTCTGATCTGTAAAATGGACGTAATGTCTCCTACTTGATGAGGGCTTCATGTGCGCTGTGCAGTGTTTCAGGTGCTCGAGATTGTCTGTGTTATCTAATCCAGCCCGTGCCTCTGAGCAACGTGGTGCTTCTGTTGTTGGAGACAGTGAAGAAAGTGGAAATGTAGACAGATGAACAAGCTGAAGTAAAGGCTTCATTTCCTGCCTCGTAAATCTTTTCCCTTCCCTTATACTGAGGTACAAATGTCGGCCATATCAAAAGCAGTAATCCAATAAAAATAAATAGTTCCTTGAGATTCCCACATATATGTATTTATTTTTCCTTTTTACAAATAGTTGTTAAGCTTTTGTAGTAATAGATTTTCCTCAAGAATCTAAGTTTACTGATCTGTTTTTACATTCAAGACTGTAGGAATTCTGTTCTCTAGTGCTTAAGTGAATCAAAGTTTAATCTTACGTTTAAAATAATCTTGGACATATTAGCTGCTTATTATAGCTAAATGATTACTACAAAAAACAGTGAAAAATTGTATTTTGTATTTGTTTTGCAGACATATAATCAGAGTCAGTCCAACAAAAAAAATATTTATAAAGCTATTTCAGGTAGCAGACAAGTACTTCAGTTATACCAAGAAAGCCCACGAATGGTTCCTGATAAAATCAATCCTGAATTACACAAAATGTTCATCACACATAGTGTCTATGAACCAGAGAAGGCTCGGAGTGTACAGCGAAAGTCGTTTTCCTCGAGGGGTGGTAAGTAATACGTGTTCACTTGACATATTCTTCACTCCCTCCCATGCTTGGTATGCCCTGTTTTTGTTTTACAGTTTAGGTCTTTCATTCTCATTTGTACATCTACTGAGCCAGGGATTCCTGAGGCATGGGCTCCAGCATCTCAGACTCCTTTCTGTTCACACAAAGTGCTTCCCTATATGGAGCAGGCTGAAACCTCAGTGGAACCCTTTAGTTCCTTCCCTCAGGTGCCTTCCCTTTGGCTTGGTTTCTTTCCTTCTTCCACTGCAGGAAGCCATCTGACTCTTACCTTTCCTTCATCCACTGCAGGAAGCCATCTTGACTCTTACCTTTCCTTCTTCCACTGCAGGAAGCCATCTTGACTCTTACCTTTCCTTCTTCCACTGCAGGAAGCCATCTTGACTCTTACCTTTCCTTCTTTCATTGCAGGAAGCCATCTGACTCTTACCTTTTCTTCATCCACTGCAGGACCATCTTGACTCTTACCTTTCCTTCATCCACTGCAGGAAGCCATCTTGACTCTTACCTTTCCTTCTTCCACTGCAGGAAGCCATCTTGACTCTTACCTTTCCTTCTTCCACTGCAGGAAGCCATCTTGACTCTTACCTTTCCTTCATCCACTGCAGGAAGCCATCTTGACTCTTACCTTTCCTTCTTCCACTGCAGGAAGCCATCTTGACTCTTACCTTTCCTTCATCCACTGCAGGAAGCCATCTTGACTCTTACAGTGCTTACCATGCTCACTGTGCCTGTTCCTTCTCTTGGCAGGAATCTTGCCCTTAACATGCTCATTTACAAGGCCAGCAGCAGCTGAGTGGCATTGTAGATGCTCCTTTTGTCATGGTAACAATTAGGGATTCCTTTTTGAAAAGTGCCTAATCCTTGAATAACTATGGCATCACTCTTGTAGATTCACATGTATGTGGCCAAAGAAACAACTGTTTTCTAAAAGGCTTGGAGAACATGCATGAGCACCTCTCCTCTTTCCCAGTATATTGTCGTTTTGGAGAGTTAATGGAAAATGTTGGCTCCTGAAAGAAACAGAGCATGCCCATCCTCCTCCTCTTCTGCCACCCTCTTCTTCCTTCACCACCTCTTCCTCCTGCCATCTTCCTCGCCGTCATCATCTTGTTTTAGTTATTCAAGACAGTTTTTCTGTGTCACCCTGGCTGTTCAAGAACTCACTCTGTAGACCAGGCTGGCCTCCAACTCAGAGATCTGCCTGTCTCTGCCTCCTGAGTAATGGGATTAAAGGTGTGTGCCACCATTGCCTGCCACATGACCTATCTTTATACAGTATTTTTTCTTTAAAAATGTCCATGTTCTAAGATGCTTTGAGTCTTAGGAAAGATAAGAAATTATTGATGTAACTGATGGAAGACACTGGTGACATGGAGTGCCAGAAACTCTGCAGGGAAACTGAAAGTTTAAAAAGAAAACAGTTGCAGACTCTGCATTCAGTTAGATTGCATGTGCATTTGCACCGTCTCCTGTATTAACAAAGGAAGAAGGAAGTTCTCCCCACATGTGCACCCAGGCAGACACTGCTTTTTCCATGCATGTTCCCAAGGTCACCTTGCCTTCATACAGAAGGACACCACCTTTGGCTGCACGCATTTCCTCACTCACTGTGATTCACAGCCATGCACTGTGATATATTTAGGAGGCAGCCTGGACTATATGGCAAGTTCCGGGTCAGTTTTGAGGTTGTCTTAAAAACAAAGCAAAGCAAAATTGATGAAGTATTTGCTAGTTCACATTTTCCTACTTTCCCTCCATTCTGACTGTCTCAGCGCTATGACCCTCCTTTCCAAAATTACGTGAGTATGTTCTCTGCAGTTTCTCATAAATTGTCTTGCGTGTGCACGAATGTGTAATTTATCAATGTGTAGAGCCTTAAAGCATTGGAGTCTCTTCCTATTTAAAAAGCTAGAGACATGGCTCAGTGGTTGAGAGCACTAGCTGCTGTTCAGGGTACCTGGCTTCTACTCTAAGCACCCACATGGTGACTCTCAACTGTCTGTACCTGTCCCAGGGGGATCCAGTGCCCTTTTCTAACCTTTCGAACTGCACACACATAGTGCACAGACATACATGTTGTGTGTCAGTGGACTGTGCATGTAGGTAAAAACACCCATACACATAAAAGAAATGACATTATCTTAATAAGTCAAGACAGCCCTTAAGATCATTTACTTAAAGGCTTAATTTAAGATGGGAAAACATTTTCAGACAAGTCATTTTTCTAAAACTTCGTGCATAGTATTTAGGAATAGTGCAGACCAAAGTTTCTGAATTCCTGTTTTGTAACCTTTGAGTTGTTTTTCCTGCCTGAGTCGGACCACAGCTCTGCTCCCCTCCCCTGTGTTCTTCTCTTGTTCTTGATATTATTCTGTCTCCAGAAGCTTCAGATAACCATGTTGGTACTGCTGTGCTAGTGCTGGTTTTCATGTGTAAGTCAGTCTAACTCAGATTCACAACAAGCTTTACATGGGTGTCCAAGAGAAGCCAGAGCTGAGAAGCCAGACACCTCGCTCTCTGTTCCACTAATGAACCCGTTGCTAAGGCTAGCTCGTACATGTGCACCCAGTTCATTTCAAAGTTCATTTCAAAGAGCTCGCCAAGAGAAGCTTAGGCAATAGTAGAATGGAGAAGCAATACAGAGTAATTTTATGTGACTGGTTCTAGTTTCCAGAAATGGAATCTTGGTTTAGCAGAACCAGAAGTAAATAGATGAAGCAGGTAGGGTTCAGGTGGTACTGTGTATCTTGTGTTTGTCTGATAGGTTCCTTTAAATCTCTTCCCAACTATTGTTTCAACTTCCAGGAACAAGAGCTAGTAATTCGAATAAAGATGGGCTCTTATCAGAAGAGGAATTTAACCTATGGAACAGACTCTATAGGTTAGGAGACAGTGACACAGTTAAAGGAGTGACATTGCCTCAGTCTCACTTCCTGTCTGTACAGGAGGACAGAGCGGTGAGTTGGCTGTGTGTGGTGCTTGTGCAGTGGGTTTGGCAGCAGTAACACATGCTTGTGATTGGAATGTCAGTTCACTTAAAGTAATGGTCAGTTTAAAAGGGAACACCAAAGTCAAACCTTTAAGAACTCCTCTTTCATTTCCTTTCTCATAACTGTTTTTTATGTAGGTTGTAGTTTGATTTCATAACATTACATGGTCATTATCACCCTGCAGAATGGCGCAGAGTCCTCTGCAATTTCCCTGCTATGCTTTAGACCCTCAGTATGGTACTAGCATGAATTATATTGCCCTGTGTCCCTCTGTGCAAACTGGTTTGTTTTTTTGAAACTTTAGTCAAGACTTTAAGTTGGATGCTAATTGCTTACATGAACAAACTTGGTAAGCTTAGTTACAGTGGAGAGAGGTGCCCCAGATTTGATGTGCTATGAGATAGCTGGAAGGAGACGCTCAGGGATGGCTTCTGAATCTGGCTATGAAGGTGTGTTCTCTCACTAGCAGAATGACATAGCAGTGGGCATGAAGAGTTGCGATCACTTGATCAAGGATCAATGGATGCCACTCCATTATATTGTGGGATCTATATATAGCAAAGTAGTGAGTTTAAAACCAAACGTTTTTTTCAAATATTTGCTCATAATGTGTTTTATAGAAACAGGAATACAGTAAAATCACAACTCAAGTGACGGTTAATTTTAAATGTAATTTAAAAAGCAACCTTATACATTATAAACTTATTTTCCTGTTTTCTCTGAGGATTTCAGTTGAGAGTGCCTGTATGAATTTAAGTGGTTTACATTTTAAGTTCCAATTTAAGGTTGTTTTTTTGTAATAAAACATGTCTTTAAAATTGGCTTGTGAAATCTCATTCCCTGTTACTTATTTTAAATGAAGACTCAAGAACCAACTACTGGAATTCACCAGCTCTCTCTCTCTGAGTGGAGTGTCTGGCAAGACCATCCGCTTCCTACACATCAAGTTGACCATTCAGATCGCTGCCACCATTTTATAAGCATTATGCAAATGATAGAAGGGATGAGACATGAAGAGGTACCGATTCTTACAGCTCTTGTCATTACAAATCCTTCTCTGATCCTCTCTCATCCTGCCTTCCTCGCTCTGTCAGGTTTTGGAGGCAGGGTCTTGCTATGTAGCTTGAACTCCAGCCTAACTGCTTCAGTCTCCTGAGTGCTGGATTACAGGCATGTGCTGCCACTTCTGGTCATGTGGCTATGGCTGTCTCTCGATAGTGTACTGATGAAACTAGAAACCTAGAATGCTTAACATTTCCGTATTTCTTCTTCTCTCTCCTCTTCCTGCTCTTTGTTTGGTATATATGTGAGTGTGTCTATGTATGAAAATGGCTAGAGTTATAGATCTTAGCAAATTATGTTCCATCTAGTTAACACATTACATTTACTGAAGGACTTCCGTATCTGAAACTGGCTTCTAGGTCATAGCACCACAAACGTGAAGAGACCAAAGGAAATGTCCTGTCTCTCTGCATACATCTGTTAGCAGAGACAGACAGTGCTGACCTTAATAACTGCTTTATTTATTATTCAGAAATAGAGAGAGGTGACTGGTTACATTTATGGGCAGCAGAGAAATTGTAACTGAAGAAGCGTTCTCACGGGGGCAGCGGGAACATGGAGATTGCAGCCCTGCAAAAAATTGGTTGGAAATTTTAAAAACTGTGTTAGTTGATAATTTTGCTTAAAAATGGAACTATATCCAAAGCTTCTGTTGTTTTTAGGGCCCTCAGAAAGTGTTTTTGCCAGGTTGTGGTGCATGCCTGTAACCCCAGCACCCCAGAGACAAAATCAAAAGGATGCGTTAGCTTGACCTACAAGCCAAGACCATGTTTCAGAAAGCAAAACAGACAAACAAACAAGGTTTCTCTTGGTTTACTATTGAGAATTTAAATTTACTATATTAAATGCTAGGTATCTATACTATAACCTTACATACTAATTGAAGCTGTTCTGTGAAGGACTAGCCATTATGGTGGCTCTGTGTCTTGAGATTTAAAAGTAGTCAGTGATTTCATAGTGTTGGCTTTTTTTTTTTTTTTTTTCTTGATTTGTTAGAATTTGGGGGATTTCAAACAAAATCATTTGAATGATACAGATTTTTAGGAAAATTATATGGAGTGAAACTTATTTCTTAGAATTGGCTTATTTTGTTTTTCTGACTTTCTGCTGTTTCTTGTTTTGTAGAATGAATGCAGCTATGAATTAAAAATTAAGCCTTTTCTACAAATGGAAGATATCTGCTCAAAGTACAATGCTCCCAGGAATAGATATAATAATGTAGCCAGTGTCACCAGTATTGCTCACAAGGAGTCTTCATTTAGACCGCGTGTAGATGCAGGAGGTTCCTTGTCAGTGATAGAGTCTGAGGAAGAGCGTGCTACCACTGTTAAACAAACGGATTCTGAATGGACCAAAATTACTTCTCTAAGGGGAAAAGCTTTTAGAGCAGTGGGAAAAGGCCAGACTCGTGAGCAAAGTGGTGGTGATGATGCTGATGATGCTGATGATGATGCTGATGATGCAGATACAGATTTTTCAGACACTGACAGACATTCTCCTGCCAGAGCTGTTTCCCAGGTGGAACGACCCAGAGGTGAAAGGATGGCAGATGTAGGTAGAATTTCCATCCTGGGTGCTGTTACTGAAGATGATAGCCATCCAGGAACATTACTAATGGAGTGTCAGATCACAGATAAATCACTTGCCAGGTACTCATTAGATTCTGGGTATAGTAGTTTCAGTGATGAGAAATCTGTGTCATCAAATTTGTTCCTTCCGTTGGAAGAGGAGCTGTACACAGATAGAGCAGCTGAGCAGTTTTATAATTGTCAGCCCGTGACAGAAGAAGTACTAGCTAATGTGGAGAGATTTTTATCCTGTTCTCCCCCATCTCTCAGTGGACTCTCAGACGTGGAGTATGACATTAGTCAGTGTTTTGAACTTGACAATGTGTCCTGCTCACCCTACCCAGAGCATGAACACAGTCATAAACCTGGCTCACCCTACCCAGAGCGTGAACACAGTCATAAACCTGCTTTTCTGGCATCACACTCTGCTGGGAATTCTCAACAAAATTTAGAATTGAATTCAGCTAAACGTATTAATCATCCTTCTGAAAAATATTGTCTTCCTGGCACAACTCATAATAAGATTTCTGATCAGCCCTCCTTCAGTGACTCTGATAGTAAGTCCCATAATATTGAAAATCAAAATTTAACATCTAATAGTTATGGTCAAATACAAGTAAACCTTGAAAATAATTTGGATGATGAGAATAGCCATGAAGACAGTGAAGCCCCTGTAGTGTTCACTGATGAGGATGAGAGCTTACTGTTGTTTGAAGATGACCTGAAGAAGGTTGAAGATGTTACTGAAGACTTGAATGGGGCGGGCCTTCCTCCCGTCAGCAGTGTCAATCAGCCCCTCAGTGTGTCGGATGAGACTCTCACAGGTGTCGTGCCTCCGGTCTCTCGCTTCTTCATTTCGGATGAGCTGTTGTTAGATGATGACTCTGAACCTGAAGATCAAGTCATCTGTGATACCAAGAGTTGGAAATGTCATGAAGGTGTGGAGGATGGACATGAAGAGCTGAAGACCAAGGAACAGACTTTTGATTGCTCTGCAGACTTATTTTCTGTTACCTTTGACTTAGGATTTTGTAGTTCAGGTTCTGATGATGAAATCTCAGCACGTGCCTCTGAGAGGAGTAGCGCCCTAAGAGCAGGTAATGTGCCTTCAAGGAGTTCTGATAAGGAGACAAAGGATGCCAGTTTGACTTCAGGTCCATTGGGTGGAACCATCTCACCAATCCCAACTGAAGAAGCGCAGTGGTCACCTTGGGCACAGAATGAGGAATGTGCGTCTTTCCACTTTGCCCCTTCCTCTCCTGTGAAGGAGAGAGTCATGAGTACTCCACTTTCTAAGTCCCACACGAGTTCTAAGACAGGAGCACACATGCTCAAGACACTAGACTCTACCAGGGAGAAAGCAGGTGGGCAGGGTTTCAAAGTGACATTAAACCCAAGATTGGACAATCTAGGATTTTCTGTAGCAGAGACCAAGAGCAGTGATCAGCTCGTTGTGCATCAATCCCCTCAGCACCCTGAAGGTAAGAGTCTGTCTCTGAAATACACGACTTTCTGGGAAACATGTTCTAAAAGTAAGTCTGTACTACTCCAAAACTAACTTTTCTTAGCATACATATCAAACTAGATAATTACATATGTATTGTTTCTTAAGTTGATGCTGCTGCTGCCAGGAGATATGGGTTTGTATGCCACAGGAATGTTTTATGCTATTTATTGTCAAATTCACAAAGAAGTGTGAAATTTGGCCCAATTACTTGTGTGTGAACCACGTGTAAGACATTAGGGAAATGCCAGTAAAGTGTAGCAGTAACTGCCAAGATACTGGCTGTTGAAGACGTTGAGAAGGTGGTGAAAAGATTAGATGGGAAGTGTCCTGGGTATTGTTGACTTTCAGTTTGGTTCCCCAGGGATGCATATAATTTAGGTGTTGAAAGTAATAAAGAATTGAGGAGTTAAAGTTAATGAAACAAAGGACAGCTAGGGGGTCGAAGTGTTTATATAACATATTTAGAAGGCTAATGTCAGACCACAGGATCAAGAGAACAGCACGTCAGAGAACCCTTAAATTTGAGTTCCTCCTGTGTGTGTCTACCTCTCAAATGCTGGGCTTGTGGGCATACGCCACCATGCCTGCTAAATAACGTTAAATTTTTAAAACATAACCTAGGGACTGCTCTGACACACCTCCTCACTAGTTATGGTGGTTCTTACTAGGTGGCTCTCAACCTTTGGGTCATGACCCCTTGGGTGTGTTAAATTGACCCTTTCACAGGGGTCACTGAAGACCATCAGAAAACACGGATATTTGTGTTACGATTCGTAACTGTAGCAAAATTCCAGCTATGAAGTAGCAGCGAAAATAATTTTATGATTAAGTGTCACTGTAGCATGGGGAACTGTGTTAAAGGGCAGCAGCCTTAGGAAGGCTGAGAACCCGAGTTCTGTGGAGCCTCCGCTCCTGTTTACTGACATCCTCGGTCAGTTTCTAGTTTTGTATCATTTAAACTGAAACTTCTCCTAGCCTTTGATTTAACTATTGCTCACATACAACACAATGAACAGCAAATAGATAAAAGAATTACTAATAAGGGAATCTGTAGCTAGTACTTTTTGCTTCACCTAATTAAAAGAGGATTTAATATTTTTTTACCATTCTGTATGTTTGCTGTGGGAGGAAGGTTCCTTAAAACTCCACCAAGGCAGTTAAAACATAGGCTTCCTGAAATAATAATTGCTGTAGCTAAGTGATGTGTTTCACTCTGGCTTCATTAGAAGATAATGAAGAAAGAACGGCAATTGGAATATATAATGTTCAGCGTCTCACTCAACGTTAGCAGTGTCTTAGCTGAGTGATGTTAGAGTTAAACTCACCTGGAAGCTCAACTGAGCACAGAGAACCTCCTTCCACCAGCCCCATTCAGGAATTGTTGGCCATGAAATGGCAAAAAAAGTCTGTGTGCCCATGCCTAGCCTGCCACTCGGAGGTCCTGGATTAGAACTCTGGGCCTGTGACTGTTCTCTAATTTGATTTCATCCTGTGTAGACCCTGTGAGGTTTCTGAACCTGATTCCCCTTGATTTTTTCTTGGGGATGCAGGGTTAGGGGTGTGGCTCAGTGAGTTTGTGTGACACAATGCTGAGCTGTAGGTTCTTCCCCAGCACTGCAGATACATCGAGCACAAACAGGCCTCTGTGTAACTAGATCCACTTCTTCTAATACAACCCTGAGAACTCTTAAGCAATCTCCAGGAATGGACTTCTGGTGGATCTTCTCAGAGAGCGCTTCATTGCACTCCCTGTTCACAAATCCTTTTGAACAAAAGCCATCCTCTACTTTGACCTGTTCTACTGAGATGCTGGAAGATTATTCTTTAAGCCCCATAGAAGGAGACCTGCAAGGGTCTTTGAGGAGCATCCCTTAAAAACATAAGGTGCCTTTTGTCTGCCTGCTAGGTACCATGCTGTGTGTCACCTTTGACCTTCTGGAGGTCTTTCCCAAGGATTTGCTATCAGACTCTCAGCTTCATGTTGGCCTGGCTATCTCCTGGATTTGATGTTTGAATGGAAGATCTCTTAATTTTAGTATTTTTTGTCATCTAGAGAGGCTGGGGATTTTCAAAAACAGTAAGTTCCAGCTGCTTCCTGTTTAAAAGTAGTTTGTCTCGTTTGTTTTGCTACAGCAGCTAGGATCAGCTGCTTATACCTTACAGATCTGGGGTATGAGTTCTTCACTGGGGCATTGAATTTTACCATGTTAAACTTTCTTCACATGATTTTAAGGGATTTCCTTTTCTCCTGTTTCCAGGAAGATTTTTAATGAGCTCTCACCAGTAACTTCTCTTAAACCATTGATCTTCTCTGTGAACATTCCCTAAGCCTTTGCAACCCACCGAAATCATCTCAGATCGTACCCCTGGTCTAGCTCCAAAGCTACTTCATTGGTTTAGGTTTTTGTAGTTGCAGCCTCTTCTTTCTAGATATCAAAATGTACGTGATATATGTGGTATTACAGTGTGAACTTCCCCTAACCTGAATGGCTTAGAACAAAAACATTATTTCCTTGGGTTTCTGTGAGTCGTGAGTTCAAGTGTGGCCAGGTGGGCCTGGCTCAGGATATTGAGGTTGCTTTCAACCCTTGGACCAGGGCTTTATTTTAGTTCTCTGAAACCATGACAGTGTTTGGAAGATGGGCGTTTCATGTGAGCATATATGTCTTGAATGCACATAAATGCACAGATTTGTACTCCTGTGCATGTGCATGAAGTCAGCAGATGATATTATGTGTCTCCCTCTGTCACCTTCTGCCTATTTTTGATGCAGGGTTTCTCACTGAGCTGTTTCAGCTAGGCTGGCTGGCCAGTGGTTCTCAGTATCTGTTTCCCTCCTTCCCTGGTATTGGGGATACAGGCATACACAGCCATGCTTGGCTTTTTACTTGGGTACTAGAAATTCAAACTTAGATTCTTGTGCCTGAGCCATCTCCCCAGCACCCCTGGAAGATGTGCTTGTAAGCTGGCTTGCTCACGGCACTGCTGGTCAGGGACTTCCTCCGTTTTTACTTGTAAACCTCTTCGTGGGGTTGCTTAGTATCTTAGAGTAGTTGTGTATGGCTGTGATGCCATCTACTCAGGTAGCTGAGGCAATAGTGTGGTGAACCCATGAGTTCATAACCACCCTGGACACCATAGAAAAAAAAAATCATTACCTCTGGTTTCTCCTAGCCCAAATCATAAAAGTGATAGAGCAAGTGAGCTTGACTTATAAGTAGCCCATATTCATTTCTATTATAGTCTCTTTTCAAATTATGTGGGGTGTGCGTGTGCGTGCGTGTGCGCGTGTGCGTGTGCGTGTGCGTGTGCGTGTGTGTGTGTGTGCGTGTGCGTGTGTGTGTGTGTGTGTGCGCGCGTGCGTGCGTGTGTGTGTGTGTGTGTGTGTGCGTGCGTGTGCGTGTGTGCGTGCGTGTGTGTGCGCGTGTGCACGCACACCTTACCTTTTTACTTTTCAATTGCTGTGAAGAGATGCCTTGCCCGAGGCAATCTGTAGAAGAAAGCTCTTTGGAGCCTGCAGTTTAATGAGTCCGTGACTATCCTGTTGGGAAGCATGGCAGTAGGCAGGCCTGGTGCTGAGCAGTAGCTGAGCGCTCACATCTGACCCTGTACAAGCACAAGGCGGAGAGCTAACTGGTAATGGCATGGGCTGTGAAAGCTCAAAGCTCAAAGCCTGCCCCTAGTGACACCTCCTTCACCAAGGCCACATCGCCTAACCCCTCTCAAACAGTTCCACTAGCTGAGGACCAAGTAGTCAAGCATACAAGCCTGCGGGGTCCATTCTCATGCAAACCACCACAATTCAAAATGCATTTACTCCAGCTTCAAAAGTTGTCATAGTCCTTCACAGTACCAACACAATATCCACAGTCTCCTTTGAGACCCAGAGCAATCCCTTAACTGTAACTGCTTGTAAAGTCAAAGAGCATATTACATACATTCAACATATAATGACACAGAATATACATTACCATTCCAAAAGGGAGGAATTGGGGGATAATAAAGACTAAAACAAAACCCAGACCAAGTAATGGAAATTTCAAAAACTATAACTCTATGTCCAGTGCCTCAAGGCTTAGATGGCTCCACACTTCCAGTTTGCTAACTTCAAACCTCTCTCTGTCCTGGGCTGGTTCCGCTACCCATCTGCAGATTTCCTTGGCAAGCTCTGGCAGCTCTAACATCTTGGGTTCTCCAAACCAATCTCGGTTTCGCTTTCACAGTTCACACAATGGCTTCTCCAGACTGACCTGCAGGGACTCCCCTGCCTCCCTCCTGGCGGTAGCTTCCCTTAGCTGTGGAGGAAGATTCCACAACTCCTATACCACTGCATCTTTTTTACTCTGAAGCCAAAGCCACAAGGCTGGTGCTGCCGAGTCCCAGTGCCTGTCTGGGCTGAGAACAGGCCGCCCCTGAATTACAGCCGCCAGCTCTGCTTTGTTGTTGCTCCAGGAACAGATCATTTCTTAGGCCTTTTCTTTTTACAAATAGGAGGATTATTTGGGTGGAGTCGCTCCCTGAGGGCACCACTCTTTATTCTCTTTCTCCTTATCTCTTTCAGTACAAACTTTGGCTACCACATTAAATACTTCTCCATGCCCCTTTTCACTTGCATAAGAGTGACCACTAATAAACTATGTGACAGAGTCAGATTAGGCTGTTTTGAAGTTTTTGCCACAAAGGTAGTCAAAAACACTTCAATTTAGCCTCAAGCAGAATCTTGGGCCAGCTACATTCATTGCTACAGTGGTCTGTAGAGCGGATCCCTGCAGGTGTCAGGCAGGGAAGCACCTGCAAAGAGATGACTTTGGGGAGTCAAATCTATCCAGGCAGTTCATTGTCAGCATATATAAAGCATAGTACAATCTGGGGGAAGATTTCCATGCAGCAATTCCAGTTGCACAATAAAGTTTAAGGTGTGACTATATAGAAAAAAGAAACTCTTTTACAAAGTTCCTGTGACCATGAGGGTGGGTTCTATAGCTCAACAGCCTAGAGTCTAGTGTGGCCTCTGACCAACAGCATAGAGATCAGCAGGCCATAAATTGTATGTGACATCTCCCCCAAGCATAGGTAACCAGTCCAGGGAAGGAAAGGTCTCCAATAATCACTCCAGGGAATGGCTGCTACCTGTGTGCTTCTACAGGTCATTAACAAAACCCACTTCCAGCCTTCTGGGCAGAAAACCAAGCAAAACCTCTGATGAGAAGAGGCCCCAGTGTGTTTGATCCTGGCTTTCCTAGTGCTCTGTGGTTTAAGGACTTTTGTGCCCCAGCTGTCTCTGTTCCATTTACTAACATTGTTGCCCTCTGTATCCTTGAGCACAGTGCACATTGCCCTCCGCACCACTGTCTTCCAGGCCCTACTAGAGTCCACGTTTCCTTTTCTAATCCAAGTCCCAAAGTCTTCCACATCCTCCAGAAACACCACGGTCAAGCCTGTCACGGCTGTGCCCTGCTCTGGGTATCAGCCTTTCTTAGTTACTTTTCATTTCTTTCTTTTTTTCTTCCTTCTCTCTTTCCTTCCTTTCTTCCTTTCTTCCCTTCTTTCTTTCTTTCTTTCTTTTTTTTTTAAGATTTGTTTATTTTATGTATGTGAATACACTGTTACTGTCTTCAGGCACACCTGAAGAAGGTATCAGATCCTATTACAAATGGTTGCGAGCCACCATGTGATCACTGGGAATTGAACTCAGGACCTCTGGAAGATCAGTGAGTGCTCTTAACCACTGAGCCATCTCTCCAGCCCCTCCTTCCTTTCTATCTTTCTGTCTTTCTTTCCTTCCTTCTTTCTGTCTTTCTGTCTGTCTGTCTTTCTATTGTACATTGGTGTTTTGCTTGCACATATATATCTGAATGAGCGTGTCATTCAGCTGGAGGCACAAAAGTCCTTACAACCACAGAGCACTAGGAAAGTCAGGCAGTTAGAGGCAGTTCTGTAATATGCCATGTGGGTGCTGGGAACTAAACTCGGGCACTGTGGAGGAGCAGCTGGTGGTCTTAACTGCTGAGCCATCTCTCCAGCCCTGTCTCAGTTACCTTTTGATTGCTGTGAAGAGGTGCCATGACCAAGGCAACTTATAGAAGAGTTTATGGACATTTACAGTTTAAGAGGGTGAATCTATGGACATCATAGTGTTGGGAGCATGGCAGCAGGCCTGGTGCTAGAAAAGTGGCTGAGCACTCACATCTGATCCACAAGCACAAGGCAGAGAGCTAACTAGGAATGGCTTGGGCTTATAAACCTTAAAATCTGCCCCCCAGTGGCACACCTCTTCTAATACCTACACCTGCTAATCCTTCCAAGTGTTATCAACATCTGGGGGTATTCAAACATAGGAGTGTAGCTACAGAGCCATTCTCATTCAAACCACCACAGTGTGGATGCTGGGTAGTAGAATGGGGTTGCAAGCATGCCAGGTTGAGTGTGTGAAGTCAAAGGACAATTTTTAGGAGTTCTTTCCTTCTACCATAGGTTCTAGAGACTACTCAGGTTCAAATGATTAATTTCACACACACACACACACACACACACACACACACACACACACATCCTTTATATTTAACTGATAGTATTTTAGTTTTTTAGTGAACCCAGGCTACCCTTGAATTCCCTGTGTAGTGGAGAGTGACCTTCAGGTTTCACTCCTGCCTGTCTCCGATGCTGGGGTTACTGGCTTGAGCAGCCACAGCAGGCAGATTTATTTAGCACCATTCCCAGTTTTGTTCATGCTAGGGATAGAAATCAAGGAAGGCTTTGTGCATGCTCTACCAACTGAGCTACCCCACCACATGCCACACCCCAGCTCCACGAAAGACTTCTGTTAGGAACTAAGTTTGTCCTATGCTCAAGGGGAAAGAAACTGATGATCAAAGAAATTGTGGCAGAGTAGAGAGCAGACGCCACAGGTTGTCCTCTGATCTCCATCTGTGTGCTGTACCATACGAATATCCCACACATTGTAAATGTTTCTTTAAAACAAAAAGGCATGGACTGATAAAATCACATCTGCCTTTTCTCTTTACATTTTATAATTTTAAATATGTATTTTAAAGGTTTATTTTTATTTCCTGTATGTGAGTAGTATTTTGCCTGCACAAGTGCAGGTGTACCACATGCATGTAGTGTCCTCAGACATTAGAAAAGGGAGTTGTATTCCCTAGAAATAGAGTTACAGAAAGTTGTAAATGCCATGTGGGTGCTGGGAACTGAGCCCTGGTCCTCTGTAAAAGCAGCCAGTGCTCTAACTGCTGAGCCAGCCATCTCTCCAGGCTCTTAAATATGTATTTATTAGCAAACCAGTATCTTTTATTCTCTGTTCTTTTTTAAAATACTTTAAAAATCTTATTTTTTTAAAATTTGTGTGTGTGTGTGTGTGTGTGTGTGTGTGTGTGTGTGTGTGTGTGTCTTTGTGAACATATTCCACATATCTGTTCGTCCTTGGAAGCCCACTGTGACTTGCATGGCAGGGATACTAGGAACTAGACTCAGGTCTTCTGGTTGAACATCAAATCCCCTGACCCACTGAACCATTTTTCCAGCCCATCACTGTTTTATAGAACTGTCTCTGTATGCTGATGTTGGTCAAACTTCCGGTGATCTTTTAGTTTTGATAAGACGGGGTCTTAGTTTGTTTTGTTAAGATGGAATCTCACTATGTATCCCTGGTTTACCTTAAACTCACTATGTAGACCAACTGGTCTCAAACTCTCAGAGATCTGCCTCCATCTACTAAATTTAAAGATATACACCACCATGCCTGGCCTGATGACCTTTCACAAAAGTAAATAAGTAATGAGATTAAGAAAATTAGGAATTTTTTTATTATGGTAATCAATAATATGATTGTGATAGAGTAACTTTAATTATTAACTAGGTTCACTTTTCAATTAATTATAGTTGAACACTTAACTAGTGAAAGCGAAGATGATGTTTTCCTGAGAAAAACTAAAAAACCAAAAGGAAATGTCCTGAAGTCCCCCGAGGTAAGTCATTCCTTCCCCACAGTGCTGCAGTCAGGTGAAGCCATGCTCTCCCTTGGACTGTGTTATATCTTAAACTGTTTTATCCGTTTGTTTTATCTAGTATCAGAAAAACAACGAAGTTGATTCACCTATTCATGTTGTAAAAAAGTCCAGGGTTCTTAGGGTAAGTAAATTACACAGGCATTTGTATTCCTAGGGGTGTGTGTGTCTGGGTGTCTATATGTGTCTGTGCCTGTTCCAGGGAAGCAAGAAAGGGCATCAGAGGCCCTGGAGCTGAAGTTACAGTTACAGGGTGAGCGAGCCACCCAACCAATGGGTGCTGGGAACCAAACTCAGGTCCTTAGAAGAGCAGTGTGTACTCCTAACCACGACATCATCTTTTCAGCCACAGTAACCTAAATTTTTTTAGGATAAGTAATATAAGCAAAAAACTTGCACAGAAGAAAAAAATTAGTATATTTGATCTTACAGGTATATGCTTAGCAGAACAATAGACATTATATCTTTTGTTTTGTTTTTGTTTTTCGAGACAAGGTTTCTCTGTCCTGGAACTCACCCTGTAGACCAAATTGGCCTCGAACTCACAGAGATCCACCTGCCTCTGCCTCCTGAGTGCTGGGGTTAAAGGCGTGCATCACCACCGCTCCCACACAGCTGACATCATTATTTGATTAGAATTTCTACTTGTGCTATGGATTCATTGTAAGAAATGGATTCATTGTAAGCTTTCCTGATGATAACAAGTATAAATAATAAAGAGACAAAAGTAGAATTAATAAAAAGGAAAGCAGGTTACGGAGGTGTAATTTTTGAAGTCCAGATAAGAAAAACGCAGCCTTTAGCCTGAATATTAGGAGGTGTACGTGGTAAGCTTCTTGAGAGGGGACAGAATGGACAACACAGCAAAGAAGCTGGCCGGGAAAGGGGCTGTGCACAGAAGGAACAGCCTGCACGGGCCCAGGAGGGCAATTGCACCTCTGCACTACGAGGTCTTGAACTTCGTCCTGTCTCCTCCAAGCCAGGGACATGTAACTGCTTCATGCATAAGATAGTATCTTTGTCTTTCATATGTGTTTTACTGTAGCAGCAAGTATCTGCAGGCGCTACCCTGTCGAGCTTCTGTCTAATGGGTCATTTGGATCAGTTGACTAAAAATACCACCAATCCATGTTAACCTGTATTCTCATACATGCACTTTAAAAACTTGCTTTAACATTACGCTCTACCCAAAATAACTAGTGGCTTATAAAAAGTGAGTTAAAATTCAGACAAAGTTGGGCTGCGTTCTGTGAAAATTATTCCTACACACTGAAGTTATCTGATAAACTTTGCAGTCTTCTTACTGTGCAACAACAGTGGTTGGGGGTCTGTGTTACAATTTGTCACTGTTCCGTTACTTTGCTGACTTCAAAGGTTTTCTGTATGTTTGGATGAAATTTATCTTTCATGAAATCCTTGAAAATCTACAGAAAATACTGTAAGTTTTCACCAGATATGTTTGATGTAACACTTAGGTTGAGGGAATATAAACTCTAAGACTACTGTTACCTGACTGACACTTGTGATCTAACTGTTGAAAACAATTGGGAATGTTGACTAGAATACTTAGTCATTGAAAAGGAAAAATAAAACTAAAATCAATCACCTTTGAGAAATATAATAAGTTAAATCAATCCAGTTAGATTTTTCTTTCTTATGTAAGTATTGTGTTAACTTTTTATAGTCAGAATTATCATCTAGCGACGATGAGAGTGAGAATTTTCACAGACCATGTCCAAGACTGAAACACTTCAAGGATCGTAACAGGAACACCAGAAAAGGCTCCGAAGCCCAAAAGAAACGGATTCAAGTAAAGGTAATCTTTCCTTACTCTTTTTTTGAATGTATATTTGTTACATTCATACATGTGCATGTGGATTAGAATCCGTGTCTATGTGTATATGCTATGTTAACATGTGATAGATAGATAGATAGATAGACAGACAGACAGATAGATAGAATTGAAAAAAATTTTAGTGTATGGGAGTTTTGCCTCTATGTATCTATGTACCATATATGTGCCTGGTGCCCACATAGGCTAGAAAAGGGTGGAACTGGAATTATAGATGATGGTAATCTACAGTGTGGGTGCTAGGAAAAGCAAATCATACTCTTAAGTGCTGAGCCATCCCTCCGGCCCCAGAAAACACATTTTTAAAAGAAGTACTTAACCACCAATTTTGTATTTCTTTTTTTTTTTTTTGTTTTTTAATTAAAAATCTCAAAGTGTACTACTTTGTGTGTGTGTGTGTGTGTGTGTGTGTGTGTGTGTTCTGGCTTTATCTTATTAGTGGTATGTTATCTTGAATGTTTAAATGAAGAAATTGAAATATATCGACTTTTTGTTCAATTTGAAGAAAATGTAGAACCAGACCTAAGTTTTAGGAAATTTGCTTTTTTCTTAAAACAAACAAAAACAATTTCTTAAAACAAACAACAATAAAAACTGGGACTGGAGAGATAGGTCAGTGGATGAGAGCACTGGCCGCTCTTGCGGAGGACCAAAGTTCAAGTCTCAGCCCACATGGTGGCCAGCGCCCGTATGTCACTTTATTTCTAGAGGGTCTTCTGGCCTCCATAGACACCAGACATGCACGTAGTACATAGATATACATGATATATATGTAGGCAGCTTACTCACAGACAGAAAACTAAAACTTAAAAAAAAACCAACAAAGATAATAAATAAATAAAAGAACCAGTACTGCTAATTTGTGACATTATTGCTTTGTATGGGTGGCAGGCGTTGGTGCATGCCACAGTGGGAAAGCGGCTGTCAGAGGACAAACTGTGGGAGTCAGCTCCTCCTCCCTCCGGGTCGGACACAGGTCATCATCTTGGTCATATTCACACCAGCTCACTGATTCCATTTCCCTTAGCTCTGTTCATTAGTTTAAGTATTTGAGAAACACTCGGTAGCACATGTCCCTGTCTAGTTAGTGCTTCTGATAGTCAGTGTTTTCATGCCAGAGCTTAACTTCTATCTCTCTAGTCTGTTGGGAAACATCTAGCAAGCCAGCAAGAGTCTTAAATGGTGTTTTATCTAACATTATCAGAAGAAATTTTACACAGATGTCTTTTGTTGTTGTTGTTGTTGTAGTTTTTAATCTTGTTTTGTGTGTGTGTGTATTTTAAAATATTGACAAGAAAGCCACTTCCTTAAGAGCAACAGTGTTGTGCGAGGCAGTGGTGGCGCACGCCTTTAATTCCAGCATTTGAGAGGCAGAGGCAGGCGGATTTCTGAGTTCGAGGCCAGCCTGGTCTACAGAGTGAGTTCCAGGACAGCCAGGGCTACACAGAGAAACCCTGTCTGTGTCTGTGACTTAGTAGGCAGCTCTGGGTCACAGTTAATTGTGTTGTTCAGTGTTGTTCCCACATCAAGAATGTGTAAGGTCCTGGTCATGTCATGATCTCTGTATTACATATTATATACATGTATTGAAATGCCTTAATATGTGCAATTACATGCAAAATCAATTTTTGAAATAAAAACTTAAAAATATACTTCCCAGAACAAGAACTGCAAACAAAAATTATTTTCATCTCCGTGGGGTATCTTCATGTTTCTTGTTTTTCCACAGACTCTAGCTCGGAGGTTTTTAGACGATGAAGCAGCGGTTTCTGGAGAGGATGCAGACTGTGTCTCCTCAGATGAGGGTGATGACTCTGAGAACGAGCAGGATTCCTCACTCCTCGACTTTGTAAATGACCGGACGCAGCTTTCACAGGCTATAAATGGTAAATGCCGTCATGACACTTGGTAATTTCAGTGTGTCTGTTGTCATCTTTTTTAAAAGATGATGCTCATAAGCTTGGCTTTAATTAAGGGATTAAATGCAGTATGTACAAAACCTTTATTTGTTCACTTTCATTTGAATTCTGAAATACTAGTTTTTAGATCCATTCGTTTATAGATTCTGAGTACTCACGTGTCTCCAGATTTACCTCAGTGGTTCAAGCATCAACTGTTCATTTAACCGGGACTCAGTGCCTGCCTTAAGCTGTCTTCAGAAAATGAAGAGCAGGACCACAACCCTCTATTCAGAACAAAAGCATGAAAAGACTTCACGACAAAACTGACTTACAGAAGGACTTTTTTAAAAAAAAGCTCAAACAGTAAGAGAAGAAATGCAGTCAACCAGAAAGGAAAATGTACTGAAAAGCTTCTGTGAGACAAGAACATTGATAGTTTTGGTGTAGGAGAAAGTGGGGAAACGCAGGCTTTTTACGTGTTGCGAATACTGTTTTTAAAAGCTGTAGCAAAAGTACTTAAACCATACATGAAAATAACAAGAATTTCTCTGTAATTTTAAAAAGCTTTGAAGTATTTTCTTTGAAAGGTGCTTTGCCTAACTAGAGATAGGGGTCTCTCCTCTTCATTGTAGCCACTGCATGGGCCCAGTTGCACAGACGTCCACCTGTCCCTCCGGAGGCTCCTGCCGCTCTCTCAGAATCCTGGGAGCTTTGCTGGCCGGAGTCTAGTCCTTTTCCCTCACCAGTCCTGTCCTTGGAGGAGCGAGCGCTGTCACCCTGTGCATTGTGCAGCCATCCAGCTGCCCTTCCACTGTGAGGAGATTGACTAATACCAGACTGGGACCTAACGGGTCTGCATGCCCTGCTTCCCGCTCTTGATGAAGTCCTTGTAGTCAAGGAGTGCTGCTGCCTGAGGGCCTTTGAATTGTTGTTATCTTTGAATCTTAACAGATTTTACTGAAATCTGCAAAAGCCATGTGAATGACTGAGCACGGAAGGCACTATGCTATGAAAAATGTGGAGAACTGTGTCCAAAAGCATGTTTTTCCCTTTAATCTCGTGGTCCTTAGGAAACTTTGCTGCTTTAAATTAGACCAGACTGCAAAGACAGAGTCAATAAGACAGATCTGATCTTTCAAAGGCCAAAGTATTGATGAGCCAATCAGAATAGATCTCACTTCAGGGGCAGCCAGTCTGACTCTTTGCTCTGAATGTACTGTGAATGCCCAAACATTATTTGACCACATGGTTTTCTGAAAGCAGATCTCCTTATCTGATAAATTTAGTAAAGTTAGTGTTTTCTTCAATTGCTTTTATTAATCCGAATTGCCAAATGCCTTTCACCCAACTAAACAGTGATTTCAAAGGTAAAACTTTCAACATCATTATTAGTGTTCTTTTGAGAGTTTTTTAAAATTATTATTTTTTAAAGATAGGCTCTCACTGCATAGTTCTGGCTGGAACCCACTTTGTAGAGCAAGCTGACCTAAAACTCAGAGAGCTGCCTGCCTCTGTCTCCTGATTATAGGATTAAAAGCATGCACCATCACACCTGGCCTCTGACAACATTTTAAATAATTGTTTTTAGGATTCTCCCCCCTCCCATCTTTCTCTCATTATTTCTTTTAAATTTTAATTTTTCATAAAAACATTTTATCCTAGAAATTATAGGTGGATCTTTTATTTCTTGGTTGGTGTTTTGTAACAGGATCTCACTGTGTTAAGCCAGCCAGACTTTAGACTTGCTAAGTATCCAGGGTGCCAGGTCAGTCACCGCAGATCCTCTTGCCTCGATTTCTGGAATACTGAGGTGTATTTAGGTTTGGGATGAGATCTCACCATGTTGCTCAAACTGATGTATACATACAAACATACATCTGGGTGCGTGCACGCGCGTGGGTGCGCATGTGCGTGTGTGCGTGTGCATGCACACATGCATATTTGTGTGTATCTTCTCTATAAACCTTTGCTTAATGTTGAGCCAAGTAAATCTGGAGTAGTCAGAGTTAAATGACAATTTTCATGTAACTGATATTGCTACTTCATTTTTAATTCTTATCGTTACAGATTCTGACATGAGAGCTATTTACATGAAATCTGTACGTAGTCCATTGATGGGCACTAAGTACAAAATGGTCCGTGAGAAGCACACCAACAGGAACATTTTCTCACAGGTATATACCTCTGAAATAATTGTGGACTTTTTTAATTGTAATTTTAAATACAGTACAATTAATAAAGCTTCCATTTCATTTCTAAACTTAGAGAGTCAAAGGTAGCTTGGATAGTTTTACTATGAATTTCTTTCTCATCAGGAGAATTAGTTTAAAGAAAATGAATAGAATTTGATCATCTACTAGCTAATTTTTTTTTGTATGTCATACTTTTAAAATGTTTTCCTTTTTCATAAAAATGTTTCTAGAAATTACATGTGGATCTTTCATTTCTTCCTTTATTGGTATTTTGTGATAGGATTTTACTCTGTGCCGAACTTCCCATGAATCCACAGTGCCACATGTAACCAGAGCTTCCCCACCTCCTCTGCAGGCCGGCTTGTTGTCGGGCTTTGGATGAGATTTTATTGTGTTGCTCATGCTGATATCTGATTTTTACCGACTGTAGTCCTGGGGATCAAACCCAGGGCCTCACTCCACACACTAGGCAGTTGCTGCACCTCTCTCCGTTACCTACATACACGCACTGGTCCTGAACTCGAGGCCCTTCCACTGAAAATCTTCCATATGGCTGGGATTACAAGCACACAGCAACATGCATGGATACGATAGCTTTCAATGTAGGCCATATTTTCTCTATCCATAAACTGCCATATTCTGCTGGATAATACAGCTATTTACATCTCTAGTTCTGTAGCACTTGGCACAGGTTTTTCTTGTTTACTTTTCTAGCTGCCTGCAGCGGACTGTAAATTTCTAGAACATAAGATGTTACTTGTTTGTTTTTTAATCTCCCAAGTTCCCATTTCTTTTTATAATGAATGTTCTTCGTAGATATTCATTTAATGGAATAAGAATTAGTTCCTCGCTGGGCGGTGGTGGCGCACACCTTTAATCCCAGCACTTGGGAGGCAGAGGCAGGTGGATTTCTGAGTTAGAGGCCAGCCTGGTCTACAGAGTGAGTTCCAGGACAGCCAAGGCTATACAGAGAAACCCTGTCTTGAAAAACCTAAAACAAACAAACAAACAAACAAACAAACAAAAGAGTTAGTTCCTCAAAGAATGTAAATTCAGACTAATTATAAATTTAAATATTTCTGCCTGTTTTTTTTTTTACAGATTCCTGAGCAAGATGAAAACTATTTAGAGGACAGTTTTTGTGTTGATGAAGAAGAGTCTTGCAAAAGCCTGTCAAGTGAAGAAGAAATTTGTGTTGATTTTAACTTGACTAAGGATTCCTTTACAGATGAGGACAGAAGATATAAAACCCGATACGCAGTAAAGCGCAGACAAATGAACAAGAGACAGAACTACACACGGTCAGGAAAGAAATTGTCTAGAATTATCTTACCCGAGGAGGAGTCAAGTGAGGAAGAAAACACCGCCAGTGACAGAGAGGACTCTGGTGCTGGTGGCCGCGCTGCTGATGAGCATACACAGCAGGGCCAGCGCTGGGCTTCGGGGCCATCGGGGTCCTCAGTGCAGCCCAAGATCCTTTCTAACCCAGCAGGGAATCAGTCATCCGGGCAGAGACTACAGCTGCTACCCAATATGAAGGATGCTGTTCCTAGAGCCTTGAACCTGAAGGCTCAGAGCCATAATCCAATCAAATCTCCTTCACCGCCATGTCCTGGTGCTGAGTCAGGGAAGGAACGTGGGAACCGGCCAGTTCAGGTGAAGGTGTGTATGAAAAGGAAGGAAGGTACTGTCGCTGATGCCTGTGTGTGTGTGTGTTGAATTTTATACTAAATAACTCAGTCAAAGAAAAAATAGTGTTTTGTTTTGTTTTGTTTGAAACAGGGTCTCTTGTAGCCCAGGTGAACCTCAAACTTGAACCTGGGGAGGCTGGCTGCCGGCCTCACTCTAGGTTCAGTGAGAAGTGCGCCATGTAAAAGATTATGCAAAGAGTGGTAAGGCAGGACACGAAGTCTTTCTGGGCTCTGCAAGTTTAATTATAGCATCCAGTTCACTCTTGTCTCCACTTGTTTTTCATTTAAATATCTATCTTAGGGTTTATACTAGAGTACAGATATAGTATTTTTCTTTATAACCCTTATTGTATGATTGTATCTTTTTTTTCAACCATTCAGAATTGATGTATATCTGGTTGTTCCTAATCTCTCATTCCGCTTGTGTGTCCTTGATCAAACCTATGTGTGTGTTCTGCGTCTCCAGCCTTTGATGTTTTCGACAAGTGCTTTTGGGTTTTGGTTTTTTGGGTTTTTTGGTTTGGTTTGGGTTGGTTTGGGTTGGGTTGAGTGTTTGTTGATTTGTTTTGTTTGAGATAGCTTTTCATCTGAGGCTGACCTTAGGTGTTAAGTTGTAGAATTATTGAGACTTAACACCATGCCCAGCCAATCTGTTTTTTTTTTTTTTTTCTTTAATTCTTGTGTTTGTTTTGTTTCTCCATATAGCCCTGGCTGTCTTAGAAGAAAAGTCTGTAGACTAAAGTGGTGATGAACTCAGAGATCCATGTGCCTTTGCCTCCTACGACAGGGGCTACCACTACCTGGATTTTCTAACTTTTCCATAGGGTTTTGCTGTTTTTTGTTTGTTTTTTATACAATTTAGAATTCCTGATTGTTTAAACCTCATCAACAGAATACAGTCTATCTAGTGAGAAATGGCATTAACATGAAGTTCCAAGGTAGCATTTTTCCTGTGATAGCAAATGACATACGAGCATTTGCATTTGTGTTTGGAGAACACTTCTAGTCAGTTGCTGAGGGATTTGCCAACAGTGCAGGCATTACATACACCTTGGCTTCAGTGTCACGGGCTAAAGGGTTCTTTGATGGATCAGATTTTAAGAAAATTCTCTGTCTTCACCTAACTAGTTCTTGCTTTCTGCTTTCATGTAATAGAATTATTTTTACACTGAATGATTTTTTAAGATGTATTTATTTTTATTTATATGAGTACACTGTAGCTGTCTTTAGACAGAAGACTGGATAGGATCCCATTACAGATGGCTACTGGGAAGTGAACTCAGGACCTCTGGAAGAGCAGTCAGTGCTCTTAACTGCTGAGCCATCTCCCCAGACCATTGATTTTTTTTTTTTTAACATTATTTTTTTTTTTAAAGTAAAGGTCTGGGTGTACATATGATTTCTACATAAAGAACTCACTCTGAACAGGATTTAGCTGCTAAGAGAACTCGGGTTTATTTGGGCTTAGTTCATTTCCAGGACTCTTATTTTGTTTCTGACCTCTGCATGTCAGCTAGTCATGTATCTATTGTTTTCTTTACATTGCTGGTCCAGATCCTTGGAGCCTGTGTGGACGAGGTCTGTGTTCTAACACTGCGCTACGTCTTCAGCTCTAATTATTTTTAAGTCTTACTAAGAAACTGGAGATAGCTTAGCAGTTAAGAGCAACTTGTTTTCTTGAAGAAAACCTACATTCAGTTCCCAGCTTCCATTTTCAGTGTTCCTGCAACTCCAATCTGAGGGGTTCACATACCCTTCTCTGGCCTCTGTGGGCACCTGCATACATGTGATGCACACACATACACTCAGGCACATACACATAAACATTACTAGGGGTGGGCAGAAGCACCTGCCATCTAAGCCTGTTGAGTTTGGTCCTTGGTTCCCATGGAGAGGTTGATGTAAAGAACTGATTCCAGATTGTCCTGTGATTTCTACAGGTGCACAAGGGCATGCACCCATGCACCCATCATGTAATAATGCAATATTTAAAACTATCACTGTATTGCTGGGCTTTATACACAGCTCAGTGGGACAGTACTTGCCCAGCACATACAAGATGCTAGGTACAGTCCCTACTACCACTTTTCATCCCTGCCAAGTCCCCAAAAATGATAAAAGGAAAAAAAAAAAGGTTACTAAAGGGTTAGGGATGTAGCTTAATGGTAGAACACTTGTTTAGCATGCAAGGGGCCCTGGGTTCACTACTACAGAACAGAGAAACCCAAACACAATGAAGGTTCACTTTCACCTAGAAAGAGTTTCTGCTTATCTAATCTCAGTTTTTCAATAAAATCTTGTCTCGAGTCCTTATTCCTGAGATGTGTTTCAGTCTGCTTTCATGTTATCAAGACATTCCCTAGCTTAAAAAATATGTTATCTTTGAAAATGTATTTTCTTCCCTGTTTGGCTGTAGACTTCACTGTATTTCATCGTGACTTTCCATTCTCCTATTGATTGCTGTCAGCTGTGGCTTTACTTTGAATTGTTAGCGTGGTGACTTACATTATTGAGTCACTTGGTTACGATAAAGTTTAAATGATGAAGTTTTTCAGTAGGAAGAGCCAGGTGACATTCATGTACTGATGCATACATATCCAGCGGACTATGTGTGACCCGTGCTTTCCCCTCTTTCAGGCTGATGAGGACGAGCACAGTGCCACCTCGGCAGCACCCTGTTCTACTTTCCTACCACATGTGGCCGAGGTACAAACAGCCCCTAGGCATCCGCAAGAAGGAAACAGGGCTTGCATTCTTGTAGACAGTCGTGAAATCACTACCGGTTTGGAAATAATCTCTTCGCTAAGAACAGTTCATGGGTTACGAGTGGAGATCTGTCCTCTTAATGGCTGTGACTACATCGTAAGCAACCGGATGGTAGTAGAGAGGAAGTCTCAGTCTGAAATGTCAAGTAATACTGGTAAGAACAAGTTCATTGAGCAGATCCAGCGCCTGCAAAGCATGTTTCAAAGAATATGTGTAATTGTGGAAAAAGACAGAGAAAAAGCAGGTTTGTATTTTCAAATATTTGTGAGACTGTAAACAGAATTAACTATTGCTTAGTTCATTCTTCTGCTGTCAGAGTGTGTCATTTCATACTTAATACCACTATGTTTTTGTTAGTTGTTGTATTTTAATGAGGCCTATGAAGACTGAACAGTAAGAAACCACAATCATAGAATCAAGGAGATGACCAATCATAAGAAAAGATGAATTTGTTAAACAGTACAGTCATGGGAAGAAAGAGGACTCAGATGCTTAGGAGTCAGGGTGTGTGGGGTTGGTGGGAAGAGCTGAGTTACTCCGGGCTGAACAACGTCTTTGATAAAGTGCAGTAAATGTTTGTGTAACTGTAAGTATAAGTGGTGGTGTACATGACGGGGAAGGGAGGATTCATTCTAAACATGGCAAGACTGGATTTACACAAGTCGCTGAAATAGGTGCGCCTAGGTTGCACCTACAAATGCAAGATTGGGCTTATCGCTGTAGGATTTCTCTGGTGTGAGCTTAATCAGTGGAGGATCTGTTGAGAACAGTGAACATCCTTGGCTATAGAGCCAGCAGATGCACTGATGTTGAGAACAGTGAACACCCTTGGCTACAGAGCCAGCAGATGCAGTGATGTTGAGAACAGTGAACACCCTTGGCTATAGAGCCAGCAGATGCACTGATGTTGAGAACAGTGAACGCTCTGGGCCTCAGAGCCAGCAGATGCACTGATGTCTGCTTTCTCTGCCGCTTTGTTGGTATTTCATTGACAAAGCGTTGACTGAATGACAAGAGTTTAGTGCTGATGGGATGCTTGCTTCCCCTGCTCATCTCATGGGGTTACAAGGATGAGATAAAACCATGGTATTAAAAGCTATTATGGAAATACTGGGAAACTTGAGTAAAAGGGAATACTGGTTTATACTGGTTTGTGAAAAACATTGGTTTAGAGATTGGACAGCATTTCCTTCCTCGTGCTTCTGGGGTGGATGACTACAGTGTGCTGTGGTTGTGCCTTGGATAAGCTTTTATATGTGTGTGTGTGTGCACGCGTGTGTGTGCGTGTGTGTGCGTGTGTGTGCGTGTGTGTGCGTGTGCGCGCGCGTGTGTGTGTGTGTGTGTGTGTGTGTGTGTGTGTGTGTGTGTGCGCGCACGTACATGCATCTTTCAGAAATGGGCTCCATTTGTTGTTGTTCTTACCCTGACTGGAACATTGAGGGGTGAAGAAAACTCTTAAAACAGAATGGAAACGGATCTGGTAGAAATGCTGGAAACGGCTTACTGACGAGCTTACTGTAGACAACGTTAGAAGGCCGTCCAGGAATCTTAGTCACTGGAATAAATAGACAATTTTATATCAACTAAGTCAATATTTAATGAGCTTTTTAATAAGTTAATTTCAGATCAGATATTAGAGAATCAATTTAAAGCTTAATTGTAGTTTCTCATTAGTAAAAGGTACGATAACTCAACGATGAGATGGTAGAATTCTATAATAAAGTGTATCAACTACTCTCCCTGATTTTATCACTAAACATATTTTTCCTAAATATGAAAATTTTAGGAGACACGTCAAAAATGTTTAGAAGATCGAAGTGCTATGACAGTTTGCTGACTGCCTTAGTTGGTGCTGGAATCCGAATCCTTTTTAGCTCTGGACAAGAAGAGACTGCAGATTTACTGAAGGAGCTATCATTGGTGGAACAAAGAAAGAATGTTGGTATTCATATTCCAGCACTGCTGAGCCCTAGTAAACGTGAGGCACTTCAGTTCTATTTAAGTATTCCCAGTGTAAGTTACATAACTGCCTTAAATATGTGTCACCAGTTTTCATCTGTGAAAAAGATGGCTAACAGGTATGTCTGTTTTACTAGTATTTTTAAATGGTTACTATGTTTTTTAAATTGCATTTGTGTGTGTGTGTGTGTGTGTGCGCGCGTGCGCACATACATGCATCTCCCTGCCTACCACAGTGTACACATCAAAGTCAAAGAACAGTTTGTGGCAGTTGGTTCTCTCCAACCCGTGAAGTCTGAGGAATCAAACCTACGTGACGCGGCTCAGCGGCAGACGACAGTTACCCTTTATGACTAATTTCTCCTTTCTTTATGCTTATCCATAGTTGTTAAGATGTCCATCTTAGAATTCCCACTGGTACCTTACTATTTTTTACATCACTTCCCCCCAACGCCCCTAGCCTTTCCCAGCTACCTTCCCTCAAACCTATCCCATGCCCTTCCCAAGCTGACAGCCTCTTTTTATTATTGTTAAACACATATATGTGTGTGTATGCACACATATATGTAAGGACAACCTGCTGAACTGTTTTTGTGTGTATATGGTTTCAAGGCTGACCCTGACCATTCTGCACTGGGCAAGTGAGGGGGCTGGTCCCTAGTGAAGGCAAATTCTTTCTCCCAGAAGTCATTAGTTGCATTCTTTGTGAATAGGATCCTGAGAAAACCTTCCTCATGCACGTTAGCATGTGCATTGACCCAGCCTTGTTTATACAGTCATTTCTATCTCATCTCTATCCTTGTACTGGTCCAGCTTCTCACCTTGTCTTCCTGCTCAGACACTTTGTCCTGTCCATAATCCTACTGCTAGACTTCCTGTTGGGCTTGCTTTTCATTTCCAGTATTTCGGGTTGGTTTGTCTTCACTGTCTTTGTTACTGTTGTTTTTCTTGAATCCTTCTTCTGTATTTTGCGTTATCTTATCTCATACAGCTGTCTGTATTCCAGCTGAGTTTATTCTCTGAATGTTTACCATCACTCTTGTGAATTCTGTCTGGGATCTCATCTAACACACTCTCACTAGATGCCATTATTGTATGTCAAGTAATTCCTGGAGTTGTCTTGGGTTTTGTGTTTTATTCTTCCACGTGTTGCATCTGTTATTCTTGCCTTGTTTTTTTTTTTTTTTTATCACATATATTGTGTCCATGTAATGAGTGTAAAATCTTGTCTTAAAGTTTAAAATCTTATATCTAATTTCTGTGGTTACTAATAAAGTTGGTAAATATAATTGTGTCATTTCCCCCTTTTCCTTCCCGTCTCTCTTATGTCACCTTGCTCCTCTCACTCGCATATTGATGGCCTCTACTTTGTTGCATACATACACAAAATTATATAACCTTCTGAGTCTGTATTACTTATGAGTATGATTTCAGGGCTGACCACTTGAATCAACTAATTGGGACCCATCCCTGGAAAAGAGTAATTGCCCCTCTCTCTGTAGTCTGTAGTCATTAGTTGCCTATAGTTCTTTGTCTGTGGGTATGGTCCTGAGAGATTTGCCCCCTGCCATGTTTAATATGTCTGTTGGTATTTACTTCGTCAGGTATTGTTTAAGTCTCCATGGGTGTAGCTTCCCTGTCATTTCTAGGAGACACAGTCTCACAGATCCTGGTCCCGTGGCTCTTGCTGTTTTTTCCTGAGCCTTTCATGCAGGAGTTGTATTGTAGATGTGTCCACTGAGTCTGGGCACCTTAAAATCATTTGATCTCTACATTTTGACCAGTTGTGGTTTTCTGTAGTGATCTCCATCTGCTGCAAAGAGTTTTTTGTTTTACGTGTGTGTGTGTGTGTGTGTACGTGTGTGTGTGTGTGTGTGTAAGTAATTTATATTTTTTCAGGAGCCATCATAGAAGCTAAAAACTACCAGGAATCTTTCCTAAAATGAATTTTTCCTGGGCCTTGCTTACCAGAGCAAATCTGTGGCAGACCCAGCTCAGGAAGAACAGCTGCTAGTTATTAGGTTCTATGATGGCTCCTTACCTCTTCTCCTATGATGGCTCCTGACAGTGTGTGTGTGTGTATTATGTGTATATAAACATGCATGCATGCATGCTTTGCCTCCATGTGTGTCAAATCCCCAAGTGGTACTGGAGTAACAGTTGAATTATGTTAGATGCTGAGAATTGAACCTGATTTTTCTAGAAGAGTAGCCAGTACTCTCAACTATCTCACCATTTCCTAAAAGAAGCTTCTTTATTGAAGACAGAGTTACATTTACCTTGCCACTCTCGTCCATTGTGGTCTGCTGTCTGGTACTATGATGTTAGATCTAGGGGAGGGACTTTCAGGTCAAACCCTACTTGAATCTTCTAAGGTCTGGGTCCTAAATGCGTGGAGTCTTAAGCATCAGGGGTTTACCTTAAACCTCAGAGAGGCAACCAAGGGTCACATCAATAGCCTCTATTGTTATAGGAGTCTCTCATCTTCCTCTAACTACTGAAAAGGTTGTTTCTCATGCGTGCTACTAGGGTTCTTTTAGTCTATGAATCTTATGGGAAGCATTGTCATCCCTCTTTCAAGGTGGCTCTAAGTTTTATGGATTTGACAGCAAAAACTAACCTACACTTTTTCAGAGGTATCAACCCCCAGGCACCTAAGGACTTTCCCCAAAGTCCCCAACTCTTAAAGGTCCAGTCTTCCAATATTGGCAATCTTCGCTTCAGGGCCCTACAAATGATTAATTTGGGAAAGATTTTAGAGATGTATATTCTAATGCATCTGAAGTTTTAAGTTTTTGTAGATGACTGTTTGAGACAGTCCCATTCTGTAGCCTTGGAACTATGTAGACCATGCTTTCTCCAAACTTTGCTTTCAAAAGGCTGGTATTGCAGGAGTACACTACCATGCCCAGTATATTGTTGAAGGTTTAAACAAAACAAGCTTTCATACTGTTGGCCTAATGCTATTAACTGCATGTATAGCGGAAGAGGAAGCTTTGCGTTTGTGCTGGTAACTGAATGAAGCGCCTCCTACCAGCTAGGCAAATGCTCCTCCACTGACTTACATCTGTATCATGAGCCATGATAAAAATAGTAATTTCATAAAAGCCAATTTCACTATTTTTTTTTGTTTTCAGCTCCCCTGAAGAAATCTTCACATGTGCGCAAGTAACTCGTCAAAAGGCTGAGGAGATCTATAAATATATTCATTATATATTTGACATGCAAATGTTGCCAAATGATCTTAACCAGGAAAGACAAAAATCTGATACATGATCAACATTCAGAGTCACTATGAAAGAACTTTCATGATGCTAATATACTTCAATAATCATTGTAGTTTGTGACTGCCAGTTAAAAATATGTATTTCATCTCTTAATGATCTTTATATTGTATATACCTTTTTATTTATAGACTATATAATTTATTTTTAAAAGGAAATCTTTAATGTTCCATAATCATTTTGATTAGACTGTGAAACAAAATTTTAATGAATAAATCAAGACTGTTAGAAATGTTGTTCAGAGTGGTTTAAGCATCTAAGAAAAGAAGCCAAAGGGCTGGGAGATGTTCAGCTGCCTAAGTGTTTGCTGCACAAGCCTGACAACCGGAGTTCCTCCCTGTGCTGGCTGGTCTTATGTCAACTTAAGCTATCTGAAGGGAGGGAACCTCAACTGAGAAAAGATCTACTTACTATATATAAGTAGTTATTGATGGGAGTGGGTGGACCTAGCCCATTGGTGGTGGTGCTATCCCTGGGCTGGAGGTTCTGGGTTCTGTAAGAAACCAAGGTGAGCAAGTCATACCCTCCATGGCCTCTGCATCAGCTCCGGCCTCCAGGTGCCAGCCCAGCTTGAATTTCTGCCCTGACGTCCTCCAATGAAGAGACGTATAAGCCAAATAAACCCTTTCTTCTGCAACTTGATTTTTGGTTATAGTGTTTCATCTTCATCGAAGCAATAGAAACCCTAAGACAATTCCCAATACCCATGTAAAAGCCAAATACAGTGATGGAATCAAAGTGCTGGGGCTTCAGAGACTGGAGGGAAGATATTAGGAGTTTGCTAGCTCGTATGGCAAAGTTGCTGAGTTCAGTGGAAAACTTTGTCTCGCAAAAAAAAAAAAAAAAAAAGATGAAGAGTGATAGATGAAAATAGACCATGTCAGTTTTCTAGCCACCACACAAACAATTCCTGGCTGTGTGTTCACATCTGCAAAAATAGAAAAGATGAGTATGCTGACTGATGACATACTCCTGGAATACCAGCACATTGTAGGCTAGCACAGTAGGCACATGATTTTGAAGCTAGCCTTGGCTACAAACAAGATGCTGTCTCAAAAAAGCATAAAAGCAATAGTATTTTAGAATTTTCCTAATAAGTACTATGACCTATGATTGGCAAAAACTTTATAATAAATTTGTGCTGTATGTGAATTATAATATATAACATTGTAAGTATACTAAGTCCAGGGGACCTGAAGAGATGGCACAGAGGTTAAAAGCACACACTGCTCTTGTATGCACAACAACCCCATGCGGTAGCATAAACTGCCTAACTCCAGCTTCAGTGTATCCAATGTCTTTGGCCCTCTTAGGCGGTGCACTGACATTGTGCAGACATACATACAAACATTAAATTGATAGATAGTAAAATATGGATATGAAACAAATGATCTAATAATTAAAGTCAAATGTCCAAGTAAATATATCATTACCACCAAATAAAGCTTCCATCCAAGTGTAGTCCAATACTTAACATCAACTTTTGTTTTGATTCCTCTTACGCCGTATTTTAAGATGTGCCTGTTTATATGTGCAATGTGACTTCCTTCTGTCAGCTTTCCCCGCCTCCATACTTTCTAAAGTCCCAGATGTTCCTCATCCTACATCTCACAGTAACTTCAGAACTCATCTATTTCAATTTGTGTTGTTCATAATTGTGTTGATCGTAAAAATAAGACCTTGAAACTAGCTTGTTCATATTTACACTGGTAAATTTAGAAACACTGCCCAGAAACCTTTTTTTTTTTTTACAAAAGGTACTCCATTCTGAATTTTGATCATCTGATATTTTAAAACCTGATCTCCTGCTTGCCACTAATCTCTTAATCTACTGTTCAAAATTGTGTTATAACCAGAGAAAAAAGTATTCAAATATATTGGCTAGCATGCAATTAGTGAATACTTCTCAGATCTAAATTCACATATTCAATATCTATTCAGTTTAAAAAAAAAAAAAACACTGCAAGCTATAAAGGAGATTTAATGATTTTCTTCTAAAATGTTACCTATCACCTCAACCAGCACAGCATCAGGTTGCATATTGACAACACAAATTCGATTTTGTTTAGGGTGATTCTAAAACAACCTTCCTTTTATTCTCCAGCTGGAATAACTGTAGGTTCTTTGGGAGAGAGGTATTACTGGAGATTCAACCTGGTACTTTCTGCATGGCAGACAAGTGTTCTAATAGTTACCTCCAGCCTCTTCCCTCCACTTCATGTTTTTTTTTTATATTTTTATATTTTAAAAACATTTATTCATGTTTTTCTTTGTGGTTTTGTGTGTGTGTGTGTGTGTGTGTGTGTACATTAAGTCTATTACCCGTGGCAGCAAGAAGAGTACTCAATCTCCTGGAGCTGGAATTACACGTAATTGTTTATTACTAAACATAGGTACTGGGCACCAAATTCATGTCCTCTTAACTGCTGAGCCATCTCTCCACTCCCTTAATTTTGTTTTTGAGATGGGGTCTCAGTAAATTGCCCAGGTTAGTCTCAAACTTGAAGTTCCTCCTGACTCAATTTCCTGAGTAACTGGTATTAATTACATGACTGAAACACCAAGCCTAGGCTTAATTAAAAAGCCTGCTCTATATAGTGAAGTCCAGGGCAGCCCAGGTACACAGTACGACCCTGACTTAGGTAGAAGAGAGAGACAGAAACAGAGTCAAATAGGAATGAATAATTTATTTCTTACTATATGTTCCAGTGAGTTTTTAAGAAACAAATTAGAAAGCAGTAACAAAATGTATTATTTTCAAATAAAACAACAACAAATCCAGAAACAAAATACTTCACAAATTTACATTTTTATTTGAGTAGTCTATCTGGATGCAAAGGGTAGATGAATACATACATATGTCAAACTTTAAAACAATGGCAGAATGAAAGTTGTCGAAAGGGAAAACCTGTTTATTATGACATCATAATTCCTTGTAACAGTGGATCTATCAACTATAGCAGGGCTGCAGAATACAACAGAACCTGTCCTCTGGTTCCTTTTATTTATAAAATAATAAAGAACAATGAATTAGAGATAGATTTCATAAACAGACCAACATATAGTAAAAAATGTAAGAAGAACTATCAGACGAAAAAACATGTAAAACATAAAAACATGTAAAAAAAAGTTTGAATGACATAATTTTAACAGAGAAAGAACTCTGGCTTATAATTCCAGGCTGCATGATGCTAAACGTTTTCATTCTGGTATCCACGAATCCACACTGTTAACTCCAGCCCCTTACCTCTCCTCATTTAAGGGCTTTTAAATTTTTATTTAAAAATCTACTTGAGACATGATTACTAAAGTAAACAGATTTGGATGTTCAAGAGACTGACCTTTATATACTTTAATATTACAAACATAAAATTTACAAATGCATACACAGGCAAAATAATTGTACTTGTAAGCTATAACTCTGAGGTATGCTCTATAGGGTGTTTACCTTGCATACAAACATAAGACATCTTTGGAAAACAAATCTGCATTCCCTAATTACAAAGAAAATAGTGAGTCATCAAATGAGAATATAAGTATATTCTTCTTGATGGTAAAAGTCCTGCATATCATTTTACTGTCAGTCAGAATTGGAAAAGTAATAATCTTTCTCTTCTTCATCTGATTCTATATCATCAATGAAAAACTTTGGAATATCAGTGTTTTCATCTAAATCTGAAAAGAAAAATTTAATGAGAAGAATTAATACATTTCCATTGTAACAGAACTGAAAACAATACCAAGAAACTAAATGGTAGGTTTGTCTACTTGAGAACCAGCAAGATTTAATACCATCGAATAGAGATCATATTATAATGAAACTAAGCTACAAAATAAAGAAATATACCTTTGTTAAACAGGGCTTTTCGTGTTGGTATCGGAGATGAGAGATCAGTTTCAACCTATAAGAAAGTGCATGTTAGGACCTGAGCAGTTCCAGGGCACCAGCTCAGCACCCAATTCCAGAACACCCAGAGGAAGCTGTACTCATAGGAGGTCTAACATACCCAGGTACATAGGATAATAGGATCTCAGGAGCTTGGTCACACCCGGATTCCAGGATCCCAGAAAGCTGCCTGAATCCCAGGAGCTTTTATACCCAAGATATTCCATGACAAAACCCAAGTTCTCTGGATCACAGAGAGAGCTGAACTCTGGAAGGGGTTCTGACACAACCAAGATAACAAGACAGACAGGCTTCAGTTAGAAACAGTGAGTGCAGGTAGCACTATAGATAACCAGATTACTGAAACCAAGGTTACTTGGCATCATCAGAACCTAGTTCTCCCACCATAGCAAGTCCCTGAATACCTCATAACACCTGAAAAGCAAGAGTCAGATTTAAAATCACTTCTCATGTTGATGATGGAGGAATCTAAGAAGGACATAAATATTTAACTCCTCCAACACAGGTAAACAGGTAGAAGCCCTTAAAAAGGAACACAAAAATCCCTTAAAGAATTACACGAAAACACAACCAAACAGGTGAAGAAATTTGTAGAAAGATCCATCTAGGACATGAAAATGGAAGTAGAAACAATAAAGAAATCACAAAGGGAGACTACCCTGGAGATAGAAAACCTAGGAAAGAGATCAGGAGTCACCAACAGAATACAAGAGATAGAGAATGTCACGTGCAGAAGATACCATAGAAAACATTGAAACTACTGTCAAAGAAAATGCAAAATGCAAAAAGCTCCTAAATCAAAACATCCAGGAAATCCAGGACACAATGAGAAGGCCAAACCTAAGGATAATAGCTATAAATGAGAGTGAAGATTCCCAACGTAAAGGGCCAGTAAATATCTTCAACAAAATTAAAGAAGAAAACTTCTAGAAAGAGATGCCTATGAACATATAAGAAGCCTACAGAACTCCAAATAGACTACATCGGAAAAGAAATTGCTCCCGTCACATAATAAAAACATCAAATGCACAAAACAAAGAAAGAATATTAGCAGCAGTAAGAGAAAAAGGTCAAGTAACACATAAAGGCAGACCAGACTTCTCCAAAGAAGTCTTCTTCTACCAGACTTCTCACCAGAGACTCTAAAAGCCAGAAGATCCTGGACAGACCCTAAGAGAACACAAATGACAGCCCAGGCTACTATACCCAACAAAACACTCAATTACCATGGATGGAAAAACCAAGATATTCCATGACAAAACCAAATTTACACACTATCTTTCTACAAATCCAGCCCTACAAAGGATAATAGAGAGAAAAATTCCAACAAGGAGGGAAACTATAACCTAAAAAAGCAAGAAAGTAATCTTTCAACAAACCCAAAAGAACACAGCCACACAAACATAATAAATAAATAAATAAATAAATAATAAATAAACCTCTAATAACAAAAATAACAGGAAGCAACAATCACTTTTCCTTAATATCTCTTAACATCAATGGATTCAATTCCCCAATAAAAAGACATAGACTATCAGACTGGATATGTAAACAAGACCCAACATTTTTCCAGATACAAGAAACATACCTTAGTGACAAAGACAGATACTACCTCAGAATAAAAGGCTGGAAAATAATTTTCCAAGCAAATGGTTCGAAGAAACAAGCTGGAGTAGTCATTCTAATATCAAATAAAATCGACTTTCAATCAAAAGTTGTCAAGAAAGATAAAGAAGGACACGTCATACTGGTCAAAGGAAAAATCAACCAAGATGAACTCTTACTTCTGGACATCTATGCTCCAAATGCAAGGGCACCCACATTCATAAAAGAAACTTTACTAAAGTTAAAAACACACATTGCGCCTCACACAATAATAGTGGAGGATTTCAACACCCCACTCTCAGCAATGGACAGATCATGGAAACAGAAACTAAACAGAGATACAGTGAAACTAAGAATTTATGAACCAAATGGATTTAGTAGATATCTATAGAACATTTCACCAAAAACAAAAGAATATACCTTCTCAGCACCTCAGGGTACCTTCTCCAAAAATAGACTATATAATTGGTGACAAAACAGGCCTCAACAGATAAGGCTGATCTTCAATAACAAAAACAATGGAAAGCCCACATACACGTGGAAACTGAACAATGCTCTACTCAATGATGACTTGGTCAAGGAAGAAATAAAGAAAGAAATTAAAGACTTTTTAGAATTTAATGAAAATGAAGACACATCATACCAAAACTATGGGACACAATGAAAGCAGTGCTAAGAGGAAAACTCATACCTCTAAGTGCCTACAAAAAGAAACTGGAGAGAGCATACACTAACAGCTTGACAGCATACCTGAAAGCTCCAGAAGAAAAAGAAGCAAATATACCCAAGGGGAGTAGACTGCAGGAAATAATCAAACTCGGGGCTGAAATCAACCAAGTAGAAACAAACAAACAAACAAACAAAAACTGTATAAAGAATCAACAAAACCAGGAGCTAGTTCTTTGAGAAAAATCAACAAGATAGATAAACTCTTAGCCAAACTAACCAGAAGGCACAAGAGACATTATCCAAATTAATAAAATCAGAACTGAACAGGGAAACCTAACAACAGAAACTGAGGAAATTCAAAAAATCATCAGATCCTACTAAAAAAGCCTACTCAACAAAACTGGAAAATCTGGATGAAATGGACAATTTTCTAGACAGATACCAGTTACCAAAGTTAAATCAGGAGCAGATAAACCATCTAAATAGTCCCATAACCCCTAAAGAAATAGAAGCAGTCATTAAAAGTCTCTCTACCAAAAAAAAAAGCCCAGGACCAGGTTTTAGTGCAGAATTCTATCAGACCTCCAAGAAGACCTAATACCAATTCTCTATAAAATGTTCCACAAAATAGTAACAGAAGAAACACTACCTAATTCATTCTTTAATGCCAGGACTTGGGAGGCAGAGGCAGAGAGGCAGAGAGGCAGAGAGGCAGAGAGGCAGAGAGGCAGAGAGGCAGAGAGGCAGAGAGGCAGAGAGGCAGAGAGGCAGAGGAGAGGCAGAGAGGCAGAGAGGCAGAGAGGCAGAGAGGCAGAGAGGCCGAGAGGCAGAGAGGCAGAGAGGCAGAGAGGCCGAGAGGCAGAGAGGCAGAGGCAGAGGCAGGCAGAGGCAGAGGCAGAGGCAGAGGCAGAGAGGCAGAGGCAGAGAGGCAGAGGCAGAGAGGCAGAGGCAGAGGCAGAGAGGCAGAGGCAGAGAGGCAGAGGCAGAGAGGCAGAGGCAGAGAGGCAGAGGCAGAGAGGCAGAGGCAGAGAGGCAGAGGCAGAGAGGCAGAGGCAGAGAGGCAGAGGCAGAGAGGCAGAGGCAGAGAGGCAGAGGCAGAGAGGCAGAGGCAGAGGCAGAGGCAGAGGCAGAGGCAGAGGCAGAGGCAGAGGCAGAGGCAGAGGCAGAGGCAGAGGCAGAGGCAGAGAGAGGCAGAGGCAGAGGCAGAGGCAGGCAGATCTCAAGAACCGTACAAACAGTGCTTATGTGCTTACATCACTAATAGCTTCATATTAAATTTAGATTAGGTTGTAAGTTCCTGGAGGGCATAGACAGTTATACAACTTATAATTACAATAACTGATCAAGCATCATAACTGTTCTACATATAGTGTAGGATAAATAATAAACATACTTACTGTTTTTTTCCTGATGTTGCCCCAGACAAGGCCACCTTTACTCTTGCCATATTTTTTAGCATTTTTTTGCATATGGTAAACATATTTATCACAATCATTCCTGTGTGAATATAAAATTATACCAAGAAGTCAAATCAGCATTATCATAATTCTACCTATAAGTTAAACAGCAATTAATAAAAGTCTAAAATTTTCTTAACTTTACTCAAAAGACTATCTTAGAAAACTGTTCTGTTAACTGGTCACTATCCTATTGTAGTTTCTTGAAGAAGAATGGCCTCCATATTTTTATGGTTTGAAAGCTAGGTTGTCAGGGGTGGCATTACATGAGAAGGGTTAGCAGGCGTGGCCTTGCTGGAGGAAGTATGGGGCTGGGGGGGCTTTGAGGTTTCTGAAGCCCAAGCCAAGCCCAGGGTCTTTCTTCTGCTGTTGCCTTGTCCAGCACCATGTCTGCCTGCACGCCGCCATGCTCATGCCATGATAATGAACTAATAAATATCTGAAACAGTAAGCAGGCCACAATTAACTGCTTTCTTTTATAAGAGTTGTCGTCATAGTGTCTCTTCACAGCAAAAGAGCAATAACTAAGACACCATCTAGGTTTGTCCCTAAAACTGTTCACTTCCTATCTTCACTACTTTTGTTGTTCAGTTCCATTAATCCAAACCAAGTATCACAGTTGATCTCTTTTAGATTATGCCTAGTATGTTAAAACTATCAATTTGTATCTTCCAATTATATCAAGTTCCAATCTAACTTAGCAAGTCTTTTCTTTCTATATAATTCTGTTTCTTGTTTGACTATATATTAAGATACATGACTTAATCAGAAGCATACAAATGAATAAACCAACCAGTTACTAATACTTTGCTTAGTGAATGATAGGTCTACCCAGATTAGCACCCTACAGGTCTACTTTCCAAGCGATTGTTTTGTATAGCAGAAGTTTTTCACTTTATACTAGTTCTCAAATTGTCATAAAAAGTAACTGTGTATGTACACATGCACATCCCTTTTCAGTTTTTGAGACAGTATCTTACTATGTAGTCCTGGCTGTCCCCAAACTCAATGATCTGTTTGTCTTAATTCCAACGTGTTGGAATTAAAGGCACGCACAGCAAACTAACTTCTAGTTTCTTTGAACACTGCACTACAAAAGTAGGATTCCTGGGTCAAAGTTCATGACTATAGTAATAGATGCCAACAAATTGCAGCTGTACAGATAATACTGATTTATAGTTTTTTGCTAACATGTTGTAAAAAAAAAAAAAGGTTACTGTTTCATTGTTAATTTACAGTAATGCTAAATATACTAAAGGGAACATTTTTTGGATTAAGTTATGTTATATTCCTTTTTAAAAGGTTTTATAGTATTAGTTTTAATCATGCGTGCAGGTGGGAGTTGGGGTGGGCATTATGCACATGAGTGCACTGCTCATGGAGGCCAGAAAAGGAAGTCAGATTTCCTGGCGCTGGAATGAATTGTTTGACTTGGGTGCTAGGATCCTAATTCAAATTCTTTGTAAGAGTACTAAGTATTCTTTACTACCAAGTCATTTCTCCAGACCCAGAGGACAGTCTTTTCTCTGATTGTCTTAATACTGTAGACAGTGATTGGTGGCAAATAAAATATATTAGATCTTTTCATTAGTGATTTATGGGTTTTGCATTCGAGTTAGAAAGACTGTTAACTAACAGTGTAATACTACAAAGGATCACTAGGGGTATATATCATATATGAGTTTAGTTAAAAATTTTAATATATTTTTTGAAAATTTTCAGATAAAATTATCCCACTTCCAGTATTATACATTGAAATAACCAATAACTTGCTGAAACCTAACATGCTTAATTTTTAGGAACTATTTATTCTTCATTTTTTAAAATGATAACTTTCCCTTGATACTTTCCTCATTTCACAAAATGTTTTAATGTTCTTGAATATTGAATTAACTTAAATATGACATTAGCATCACATTCACATTTACCTTTCTACAGAGGCTAGCATGCTGGGACTGACATGGCTGCACTGTGGAGTGGTGCTTGTCAGTGTGGCAGTCACCGAAGGCGGGGATGCTGGGTTCCTGTCCATACACAGCAGAGCAGCATCGTCTTGACTGAACTGAAAACTTGGCAACTAGAAAACAGGTATTTTCACCATGTTCTCAAATTTTTGTCATCACAAAATAACTTTGTAGGTTAGGTTGTTTTCCTCTATAAATTTTTTTTTCAAATTTTGTAATTAAAACTAATAGAACACAGAATAGTCACTACAAAAACAACTTTATCTTCTACAAAATAAAGACAATCACACCTATTTCTAAAGGCTGTGGAGAACAGAGGTAGTCAAGTATTTTCTAAGCATGTTAAAAGCTTTTAGACTTTATGATCCATGTAGTCCCAATTATTCAAGTCTGCTACTGCTGTACGAAGACTGTAATACAAACACAAAAGCAAATGTATATGACTACCTTCCAGTAAAACTTGGTTTATAAAAAGCAGGTGAAAGGGCCAGTCAGTAAAAGTACTTGTGTGAAGATGGGTGACTTGAGTTTAATCCCTTGAACCCACGTAAAGGTTAAACTCACTGAGAAGTGGTAGAAATAGAACCTAGGGCCTGGCACATGTAATCACGAAGATATATCTTGTACTGGCTGATTTTGTGTGTCAACTTGACACAAGCTGGAGTTATCACAGAGAAAGGAGCCTCCCTTGAGGACATGCCTCCCTCCATGAGGTCCATGAGATCCAGCTGTAAGGCACTTTCTCAATTAGTGATCAAGTGGTGGGGGACCATTTTGGGCTGTGCCATCCCTGAGCTGAGCAAGCCAGGGGAAGCAAGCCAGTAAGTAACATCCCTCCATGGCCTCTGAATCAGTTGCTGCTTCCTGACCTGCTTGAGTTCCAGTCCTGACTTTCCTTTGGTGATGAACAACAATGTGGAAGTGTAAGCTGAATAAACCCTTTCCTCCCACCTGCTTCTTGGTCCTGCTGTCTGTGCAGGGACAGAAGCCCTGACTAAGACAAAGCCCTAGCTTTATGTGTTGGCTTTAGAGCTGCAATGTTGCTTAACTTCTTCAGTTTTGGGGACTCTTTCTACATATAAAAATCAGCACCCATCCCATTTAGTAATATGTCAGTTCTTTATGAGAATTATGTAGACTAATAATATTTGTTACACGATATGTGGTCATACTGTGAACCCTGATATTGTGTTGTTTACTGGAAAAGCCTGTGTCATGGAAAAGCCGTGGTGTGGTTCAGCCCTAGTACACACCTTTAATCCACGGCCTTTCTGCTTATTGTAAACAGAATTAAATAATGTCAACCATAGATCAAGAGGCACAGCAAACAATCAGTTGACAGGGAATGAACACAGGGAAGAAGAGGAGACAGGACTGATAGGGTGATGCACAGGAAGGAGAAGGAAGAGACATTCAATTTGAGGGGTTTTGGAAAAGGCAAAAAGGAGAGCTGATTTTTTTCCTTCTGGGACATAGGCAAAGGAAGAAAGTCACCTGGGTGCGTTCTCTGCCTCTCTGAGCTACTGAGTCTTTATTAGTAAAATTGGAACATTCGAGATTTTGTTAAAAACAACATTTATCAAACAGATCCCAAGCAACAACAAAAAAATAATAATCACTTGTTATATGGGAGACTTTTAAGCTATCCCAGCTGAACCAACTATCTCCTATAGGACACTGTCTAGGTGCTGCAGCAACAGGCACTGCTGCTCTAGGTGGTTCCGTGAGGGTGACATCTGTGAGCACGAGGGGTGGAAGGACAGAGGCCTCTGTCCTCTAGAGCTGTGTGCATTCCAACTCTGGTCTGGACTTTCCACATGCATCTGTCTACCAGTGGCTTTGCTTATTTTTGTGAAAGAAAAGTGATGTTTTGTATCTCGTGATGCCCTTCATTGTTTTAGGTTATAACAGTATTCTCTTGAAACACTCGAGAGCTGACTAGAAACTGATAAGAATGGCATATTATCAGCAGATCTCTTCATATTTTTTTGTTCATGTCTGTAAAGACTACAGATCCTGGACTTTCTTACTTAGTGATATACACTAACAATATATAAAAATTCAGATTTTGTGCATTCAGCAATCTTACCCGTATTCTTTGTTTCTGCAAGGGTGTTGCAGTGAAAAAATCATCGTGGTTGTCTTTTGGCAAGTGTTCGAGACATTCCCTCATCTGTCGTTTCCTTTTAAGAGTTCCCTCTCTGGCAGTTATCTTAATAGTCTTCTTGTCATCAGTACTATCTTCCTCATCTAAGAATCAATAAAACATTTTAATAATGATTTGGTCTTTATGTTACCTGCTTTATAAAACTAAAAGCCTCTCTTAAGTTTCCTACAGAACAAATCATTTTTTCAATACATTTTTAATTATCTATTTCATCTTCTGTGTATGTGTGTTGCCTACATCCACTTATGTGCACCACATGCCTCCTTAGTGCTGCTGAAGCTGAAGAGAATACTGGAGCTTCTGGAACTTGTGGCATTGTGGACGGGATGAGCCACCATGTGAGTTGCTGGGAACGAAACCTGGATTCTCTGAAAAAGTAACAAGTGCTCTTAATCACTCAGGTATCTCCCCAGTTCCACTCTCACTCTTTCAAAGTGTGTTTTGTCCTAAGAATAACTTAATTCCCATGCATTTCCTTATACAGACCAAGGGTGGCCAGCAAGACGCAGCAGGTAGAGGTACCCTTCTCCAAGCCTGACCGCCTGAGTTCAATAGCTAAAAGCTGCATGGTGGAAGAGAACCAACTCCCAAATATGTCCTCTGACCTCCATTTTTACGCCTTGGCACACACACACACACCAAGCATACACATACACAAATAAATGCTAATAAAATTTCAAATTAAAAAAAAAAGACCAAAGGTAAGAGGCAACTTCCCATCTAAAACTTTTATTCCTAAGGCCAAAACCCCCAACAGCGCTTACTAGGCACAGCTCAGACAAAAAATGTGGTGACTTTATGAACATGGTACCTTGACATAGGCCTGTTGTCCCTTGAGCTCAGTCTGGACAAAAAAGTTGAGACTTTTACCCCTCAAACAAATAAGTAAATGGCAGGAAGGTACTCCGAGCCTGTAGCATACGTATCACAAGTAATTCTTGCTACATTGGAATGGATGCTGTACTGGCTCATGTGATACTCCTCAAGCATACACAAAAACGTTACAAGACTCAAAGGAGCCAGACTGTCTACATAGTTACTGTGTCCCAGTTAGTGTTGCCAGAGAACATAGTAAGGACATCTTAGACCTACAACCAAACATTAACTGGAGCTTGGGGAATCCTGTGGAAGAGGAGTAGGAAGGATTTAAGGGGCCAGATGGGCCAAGGATGCCAAAAAACAAAAACAAAAACAAAAACAAAAACAAAAACAAAACAACAAAAACAACCAGAATCAACTAAACTGGGCCCATAAGGGTTCATAGAGACCAAACTATCAACCAGAGAGCATGCATGGGAAAGACTTAGGCCCTCTAAACATATGTAACAGTTGTGCAACTGGGTCTTCATGTAGGATTCCTAAAGCAGGAGCAGGTGCTGTCTCTGACTACACTGCCTGCCCTTGGATCCATTCCCCCTGTCAGCCTTGTCTAGCCTCAATAAAAGATGTACTTCGTCTTACTGAAACGTACTATGCCAAGGCTAGTTGGTATCTATGGGATCCTCTCTTTTCTGAGGAGAAGGGGAGGAGAGGTGGAAAGAGTAGAAGGGAAGGTGAGAGGGAGGAACTAGGAGGTGAGGAGGGGAAGGAAACTCTGATTGGGATGTAAAGTAAATAAATAGTAAAAAAGAAAAAAAAAAAAAAAACCTCTTCCCTACCCAAACAAAACTTCTTAGTGGGACTGAAGAATATAGCCAAGCCATACAGTACTTGCCTAGCATGTACAGGGCTCTAAGTTCAATTAAAAAATAAAACCAAATAGAGTAACTCTGTGAGATCCACTTAATTTACTGTTATTATGCCAGTGGGCACTAGGTACTCTCTATGCTTACTCTAGAACTTCCCTGACAAAGAGCACCTTTTACTAGCAGCCATGGATAACAGTACATCTCAGATTACAAGGCAGAAATCTGATAGTTTCAATAAAGGAGGATGAACTGAAAGCAAATGCTCAAGTAAACTTATACCCTCAGACATTGAAGTATTTATCCAATATCAAGCTTCCTAGAACAAATGAAAAAAAAAATGACCTACTAAACTATTATTGATGGAATTAGCTACACTGGTTAAGGCTTAAAATATTATCTTCTGTGTTCCCAATTTTAAAATTTGAAAGAAACAATTAATACAGATTCATGAATAAATAACTGGTAAACAGTTATGAGTAGAAACTAAGCCAGTGGTTCTCAACACGTGGATCACAGCCCCTTGGATGCCAAACAACCATTTCAGAAGCGTCACATGTCAGCTATCTTGCATATGAGACATTTACATTATAATTCAAAACTATCAAAATTACAGTTATGAAGTATCAACAAAGGATAATTATATGGTTGAGGTCACCCCACACGAGGAACGTTATTAAAGAGTCGCAGCATCAGGAGGCTGAGAACAACTGCATTACACACTCTGAGAAAACAGTAATAAGATTTACCGTTCTGGACCTTGAAGTCGGCTTGCTTTTTCTTAGAGACATGTTTTTGGGAGCCTCTGCCTTGGGGTTCTTCTGTGTATTTCTTCTGGCATTCATCAGCAGTTCGAGAACCTACTGCCATAGCCACATCTGACCAAAAGCCAGGTTTGTACTTTGGAAGAGATGTAAAAGCACTACAGCAGACCAAAACCAGGCAAGGACAGGAAATTCAAATCAATAAAAATAATCTGAGGACATACTGAGTCAGTCATATTTACTAAGCTGAAGGATGTTTTTTAAACTAAAATCATTCTAGGTAACTATTCAGAAAAGATACTAATCTCTCTCCATTCCATAATTTTATTATTATAATATAATAAACTGTGAAGATATAACAGTATGTGTCTAGTAAAATGCCTTCAAACTATTTCTATTGCATATGATAATTCTTCTAATCTTTCAACGTTTTTCCCCAATCCAGCTAGTCAATGATTTCATTTCTGAGGGATTCTGGCATATATTAACTTCTGTATATTGTCTATCAAGTATTGCTAGTACTAAATCTCAAGAAGATAAACTCCTAGTTCTTCCATAGTTTTATGATTAGGTGTGGATGCGCATGATCAATGCATGACATGTTCATAAATGGAATTATCACAGAGAAACCCTTTAATTCATATAATTAATGTTTTAAGACTACTTATAATAAAAATGAAGCTGGGCATGGTGACATACACCTGTGATCCCTGAACTAGAGAAAGTTGAGGCAAGAGACAAAAAGTTAAAATTTAAGGATAGCAATACTAGGTCTCAAAAACTAACAAAAGTCTAAATACAAGGTGATTCCAACTCAAACTATAAATGAAACCCTAAAGTTCACTTGCAAATCACTGTTTTAAAGCCTACTATACTATTTCCACCTCCCCATAGTCCCATCAAGACTTGCTATGTTGTGGTTAAGGTGACAGTTCAGCCAGATAACTAATTCAGTAATTACCCTAGAATGGCACAGGATGAATACTCCTTATCTCATATACTTGAGACAAGTGTTTCAGGACCCAGTCAGAACATGAAATTAATTCATATTTCATATATATGTTCATAAATGGAGACCAAAAGTAATTACAGAAGTTTGTTTCTCTGATAGCTTGGAAGCATGCTACTATTAAACCGTACCAACCTCTAGAAGATGATTTCATACAGTCTTTAATGTACCTTATGTTCCGTGATCCACTGTCACAGGAGGTTACGTATGGATTTTCCACTGATGTTATTAGTTAGGACAAAGAGTTTTAGATTTTGGAGCTTTTGGGCTTTCAGATTAGGGATAATTAACTAGTATGCCAAAGTTACTTCAACTTTATCAAGTTCTCTAGTATTGTATAAAATTATTAGCAAATCTACAACTGTCTAAAAGAACTATTTTTTCATTAAAAAATAATTCTTAATGCATTTAATAAAAGTCAGCAATTATCATTATCTTCCAAGTTATCCCAGATAAATAATGAGGCAAATTTAACATATAATCACAGCCATTAAAATTCTTGCTCTAACTTATGGTGATATTCTGATTGGCATTAGTCCATCACTCATGTGCTCTTTCCTCAACCTTCATTATTCTGTTCATTCCAGGCTCCTTTAAGATCTCTCAGCATACCCTCTCCCTTTCTATATGAAACACACTTACATTGGAGCTTCGGCTCACTTTTGATCTCTTTCACCTCTTAGTTCCCATATCATCTAAAGTAGGTCAGACTGTGCTTATAGTCTCATAAACACATATTCTTATAAACTTGTTACAGTGATTACTGTATATGCTAAACACCTGCCTTCTCTGGTATAAACACAATAAAAAATACAAAGCTATTGAAGATTTCAATTCACTAAGTAAGACTAGGCAGTAATTTCCGTTGTTCAGATGCTCATCAATTGATTATATCAATGACAAGGATTAGCATGGGTTTTTGTTCACAAAAAAAGACATCACATCTAATGAAGTCAGAACAGGTGATAAGAAATAGTTTCAGTGAAGTGATAGATAAAACTGGTCTTCATCTGTCTATGTCTATGTCTAACTCTAAGACATGCTGTGATAATAGCCCTTGTGGGATCACAAGTAGACTAGATTACCAAGAAAGAAGAAAAGCAAGGGAATTAGAACGGACAAACCTGTTTGTCCATTTCCTGATTGCTTTTAGCTTTAAGTCTAGTGTAGGTGAGGCTATAAAAGAAGGAAAAATGGACATTTACTCCAGGTTTGGTGATATGTAACATTACGGATTTTTCAATTGTAGAAGGAAGGAAGGAGGAAAGAGGGAGGAAGGGACTTTGTATGCTGGTACAAGTCTGTAATCCAAGCACTTGTGAAACCCAGATCAAGAATAGTAGGCCAGCTTTGTCTGTTTCAGGATACTCAAGTCTACACAGAGAAACCCTGTCTCAAACAAAAAAGTAAATAATTTTTTTTTTTTTTTGGTTTTTTGAGACAGGGTTTCTCTGTGTAGCCCTGGCTGTCCTAGAACTCACTCTGTAGACCAGGCTGGCCTCGAACTCAGAAATCTGCCTGCCTCTGCCTCCCAAGTGCTGGGATTAAAGGTGTGCGCCACCACTGCCCGGCAATGAATATTAAAAATATATATATATATATTATATATATACATAATATATATTTTAAATATTTATTTATTTTAATAATATATTATATATATTATTATATAAAGTAAGGTTAAAAAGTTGTATTATAAGGAAAGCTGAGAGATACAGCTAGAAAAGGTAAAACTGTTAGCATGGTCTGCCTTTGACCTAAAGCAGAATATAAAATATGATGCTATATTAAATGCAATGAAAATTTCTGATAGTTCAGAATCTCAGTTACACTCTCTTCTCCCTCTCTCCCCATGCCCCCACCACCCTCTCTGAAGACAGAATTTCTATGTGTAACAGACCTAGCTGTCCTGGGAACATTTTGTAAACCAGGTTGGCCTCAAATTCAGAGATCCACCTGCCTCTAGTTCCCAATTGCCAGGATTAAAGGTGTGCACTGCCACCAACTGTGTCTCAGTGACATTCTCAAGCCTAATCTGAAGATATTTGAGCTAGATTACCCAGATGGAAAGTACATATGACAAGCACAAAGCTCTTCCTACAATCCAGGCATTAAATAGGTGAGGTCTGAAATGGAGGAATAGTAAGAAAACAGGCTGCACATAGATGGTCCTATGCAATAGCTATCCACTACGATTTTTTTTTTAACCAATAGTGGCAAAGTTTAAATATATTTGATGGAAAAAACTTCATCTTCAGAAATAAAAACTTACCACCTAGATCTCCCCACTCATATGCAGCAGATGCACAGATTCTAAACAACTGGATCAGAGGCGATAAAGCTGGTGCCTGTCTGTGGGATATGTTCTACTAGCTGGGCTGCCTTGTCTGGCCTCAGTGGGAAAGAAAGCACCTTGTGCCTGGGGGGCAGGGGACCCACAGTGTCCTCACCAGCTTAGAGGAAAAGAGGAGGGGGAAAAGGATTGTGGGAAGTGGTGACCTGGAGGGGGCAGTGAGCAGGATGTACAGTGAATTAGTAAAAAAAAAAAAAAAAAAAAAAAAAATAAATTTACAAAATTACCAAGGGCATAGAAATCTAAGTATAACAATTCAGGGCCATGGTAAATCTGAGGGTCACCGTACAAAGAAGAAAGTCAGAATTGTGGAGGATTAAGACCACTAAGGGACATACCATAGCAAGAAAGCAGACAAAAGTAAGAATTTGAGGATGTAAAAGCGAATTATTTGCCTCAAAAATAATCAAAAAAGGATCATGTAAGGGATTGAAAATATCAGTGAAGGTCGTACAGTGTCACAGAAATGTCGCAGAAAGAACTTTCAGAAAGATTTGAAATGTATTCCAAAGCTACGCACTTTTAGGACATACAGTAAACAGAACACTAAATGTAGCATGTTCCTTTCTCAGCCTCTCCTTTATCAGTTACAGCTTCCTTTCCTTTGACTACATCACTTCCATCAGCTACCACTCTACGATAGCATTAACTCTCTGACAAAAAAGCAACCAAATTATCTTCCCTTGTTTCTACACTCCCTTATATTTATTTCACATGGATTTCTAGTCCTCATCTTTGCCAATGTTCTTGATTTGTCTACAAAGGTTCTCATATCTCTTTAATGTTCCTATTTAGGCTTCATAAATCAATTGTGATCTGGTTTCCATACTACCACACTACTCTTAGTAAGTCTCTATAGTCATATTCAATTATTCTTTAATAAAATCTTTTTATGTATATGAGTGTTCTGCCTACACCTATATCTGTGCAGAGGTCTGAAAGGCATAAAATCCGCTGGAATTGGACTTACAGATTGTAAATCACTGTGTGGGTGCTGGGAATCAATTTCAGGTCCTGGAGAAGAGCTGCCAGTGCTCTTATTAACTGCTGAGTCATCTCTCCAGCCAAACTCAACTTCAATTGTTAAAGAATGTGATTTATCACCAGTTACAAGCAGAATAATTAATTACTCACATCTTCTGAAAAGCTTGCTAACATCACTAGTAAATCTTTAAGTCATTTCTGCTGTTTTGTAACCATTCTGCAGATATTCCAGAGACAAAACTACTTACCGATGAAGCTTCTGTAACTCTTGCTCAGTCCATTCTCCATCATCAACTAAATCAGGTAGATGGTCTAACACTTGTTGCCTGTTAGTTGTATCAGATGCCTTAACTTCAATTAGAAAGGTTTTGCTAACATCAGATTTGTTATGTGATCCTTTAGCAGAAGATCTAAGTCTCTTTGGTGTGATGTAAGAATCACTCTCACCTTTAGATTCTGAAATGAGGAGGATATCTTTTGTAATGTTGCTTGTGTTTTTTCTCTCCTGATTCAGCCTTGTATTTCTTGCTCTGGTTTTACTTTTAATTTCTACTTCATTCTCTTCACTTGACAAATGTGATGAGGACTGTTTATACAGTGATACAATTTGTTTTTCAGTTTTCTGCAGTTTCGAGGGCAACTTGTTCTTTTTCTTAAAATTATTGGTGAGCATTTCTTTACTTTTCAAGCAAGGTAACTGAATATGTTTGACAGTGATTATGTCACATTCGTCGCAGTCCTCCTTGGTATTGCCTTCATAACCCACTCTATGTTCAAAGGTCTCTAAGGACTTACAGGTAGGACTTGGAGTTTCATGTACATCTGACTCACTTTCTTCTTGATGCTTTGCTTTGGAAAAATCTGTTATTCCTTCAAAAGAGAGACTGTGCTCCCCACATCTTTGCACTATCGACTTCGTGGTTCTAAGTGGTGTTATTAAAACATAAGCTTTCTTCTGACTCACAGGCAGGTGTTTCCTTTCTTTGTCGGGGGTAGACTGTTCCAGTGAGTTCAAGGGATCAATGGGTACATTTAGTACCTCAGTTCTCTCTTTATTTCATTGGAAATCAGAAAACAAAATCTCATAAGTATAGGAGAGAATACTCTTACAAAAGAAGACAATTTTTCATGACAGGTTACACAAAGTACTGGTCTACTTAGATCACTTCAAATGTAAACATGTATACAATTCTGCCAATGACTTTCCAGTTGGCTGGCATACATGTAGCTTTTCTATCTGGCCTTCAATATAGTTTTAGTCTGTTACTGACCTAAAATTAGAACCATACTCTATGGGTATTAGACCTCATATTTCTCAAAATTGCTTGGGCCTGAATTTCATTGTTTACTCTCCCTTAAAATGTTCCTTTACTTATCTGCAAGATCCTCAGTTGTTTGCTCAGAACTCACTCTTCGGCCAACTCTATCTCCAAACTCTTCCATTCTCCCATTGAGTTCCCACAATATTTTCTCTAGAATGCCATTTGGTGTCCTACATTTTAGTTGTACATCAGTATTATCTTTTAGTTAGACTGAGAAAATCATTAATGTCAGAACTTAATTTTCATAAACTTTCTTTTTTCTGATGTTAGTGTAGACACTCAAGAATTAGTAGATATTCAACAAATATTTTAAAAATCAATTCTCAAGACATAAAATAGTTAGAAGACATAAGAAATCCACAAGGGTCATTAATCCTAAGCAGCCACGTAAGATACAAAACAAGTTGTGCTAGTTAAGGATGTAATTAGGAAAATGTGAAACACTATCCACACAGCTCTACTTTGATCCTCAATGCAGCCAAAGCAGCTCGTCTTTGAAATCTCTCCCTATCTCCAAGAATTATCATGGGAAATAACTAAAGCTACAGAACTTAATATTTATTCAATCATCTTACACACAGGTGAAGAAAGCAAATAAGATCAGCAGTCTGATCTAAAAATGGAGAATCCAGAAACAAATCCACCTGAAATTCTAACCGTATTAACTCCTACTTATGTTTATTGTTGTGGTTTGAATCCTTGGTCCCAAGTTAGTGGAACTGTTTGGGAAGGATTAGGAGGCTGACTGTACAGTATGTAGGAGGTTATGTCACTGAGAAGAAGGCTCTGCGGTTTTAAAAACCCGCCATTACCAGTTAGCTCTCTGTCTCACGCTTTTGGGTCACACATGAACCATCAGCTATTGCTCCAGCACCATCCCTACCTACTATCATGTTAGCAACAGATTATAAGAAAGCCCCCAGGTACATGCTTCCTTCATCATGGTGTTTCTTCACTGAAATAGAACAGTAACTAAGACACATTTATGAATTGCAAATCACTTCACCATCAGGATAAAATACTGCAATTATGTACACATATCATGCCATAACAGATAAACCCAAAATTGAAAGGTTAACCACTAATGATGATGGGAAAACTTCAATATTATAATTTATCAATAATTTATGTGATTAGTGCAACTATCCTAATGAAAAGAAACCCAAAAAATGTCTCCACAATATTTTTTACAGAAATCGTACATTTACAAAATATTTCTTGTAATTCCTTACATAAATCAAATCAAGCATTCAGTTAGACATTTTAAAAATTTTGAACATTCTCATTTATTTCAAAATATTTCTAGTAAGAATGTTTTCTGTCATTCCACTTTATTTAATAATCTTAATAATCATCCAGCCTCCTTAAGGTACTTTAAATCATAGAAGTACTGCATTCTTCCCACTTTTGTTTTGATGGTTGTTTTCATTTTTACTTTTCAGTTTTAGTAAAAAATGCCACTAGGCCCATGGATTTATCATGACAGGAAATCATATTCAGACAAAAAACACTTTAATTTTGGTACACAAGACTTTAATTACTCTAAAATTCAACACTTATCAAACCTTAATTATGGCATTAATTTCATAAAAGGAGACATTCATATGAGCACATATGAAGTAATATAAAACTCTGTGAAACAAAGTTACTTAGGGATCGATCACATTAAAGCCAAACCTGTAAATAATATCATACTTAAAGTAACAGGTTAAATAATCATTCTATGTATAAATAACTACTTTAAATCATAAACATATTTTTCATTGTATATCCAGAAACTTCAAAAGTTCATTATGTTAAAAAATATTTTAAGCAGTTATTATCCTAGTCATCACATACCCACTAAAGATATTACCTTCCTCCTGACTGTGAATTTTTGTTTCATTGATCTCTTCGCAATTTTCAAAGCTTTCTGATGAAAATTTTCTGCAATTTTTCTTTCCAGTTAATTCCTGCAAAACAAACACTATACTTTTAACAACTACAATCTAGACATCATCTTAGGCAATTACACAGCATTAATCAAGTATAAAAAAATTTCTACGTCCTTACTACTCTACAAATTTTATTGATGGAACATTCAGAAAATCCTATTGGAACTGTAACTTTACGAGTAAGTGCTACATACGGCTGCATGATCCTACAAAAGTCCCTTATTACTTAGTTTTACTTTTTAAAAAGTATTTAGTTTTTAAACTATGTGTAATCTATGTGTCTGAATACATGCCATGTATCTAAGAGTGTACAATGGAGGCCAGAAGAAAGAGGGTATCAGATCCTCTAGAGCTGGAGTTAGACAACTGTGAGCTAACTATAGGTTCTGGAAACTGAACTATGATCCTCTGGAAAACCAAAAAGCACTCTTAATCACTAAGCCATCTCTCCAGCCCATATTTGTAGTTTATCAAGTATTTTTATATGCTTTATTTAAGGCATTACATAGCTTTACTCTACTTATATTATTGATGCCTGTATATTTTTATTAAAAAATGGAAAGTATCATTTACTTATAGTTGCAACATAATAAAAATCTCTATGGCCTGGAGAGATGAGTGAAAGCACAGATGGCTCAGCAAGAAAAGATCCTCAGAACTCACGTGATGAAAGATGAAAACTGACTGTGTAAGTTGAGTTTTGCCTGCCACCATGTTTCAGGTAACACATATATGCCCCCTCACCAAATAAATAAATAAATGTAAATTTTAAAACAAACAAACAAACAAACAAAAATCAAACCTATGAGAATTAAAGTTAAATTTAAAAGATTTTTTTTCCCAAAATGCAGTTAAGAGGCTCTCAAAAGAAAAAGACTTACACAAAAAATTTTCCTACTGTCTAGAGATGTGTACTGTGGTTATTTGACTGCAGGCAGTGCTAACAAATAATTACAACTCATCTAGACATTTAAGAGGCATAAAAATGATTGAAATTTTATCCTATAGACATTTATGCAAATTACATACCTTAAAATTTCAGGACTACTGTGTATCTCACACACAGCAAATACTCTAACAACAGAAATGCATGTTCATCCCTCTATTTTTATTCTTTATCATTTATTAGAATATAATCCCTATTACAAATACCTATTTAACTTCAACAGCACTTTCAACAATTCTAAATCATACTCACCAAAAAAAATTTGTATCCTTTGATGCAGTCCTGAAACTTTTCAGGTACCACATTTCATTCCTAAACATCAGTCCATTATCCAACTAACTACTCCACCTGAATAGTGTGGTGGATTAAATATACTTGGCCCATGGTAAGTGTCACTATTAAAAGGTGTGGCCTTGAATTCAACTCACAGACCACAAGAAACCCATGAAGAAGAAAGACCAAGTGTGGGTGCCTCGGTCCTACTTAGGAGTAACAAAATACCCAAGGGAGCAAATATGGAGACAAAGTGTGGGACAGAAACTGATGGAGGGGCCATCTGGAGACCATTCCACCTGGTACCCATCCCATGTGCAGTCACCAAAGGTAGACACTGATGTGGATGTCAGGAAGTGCATGCTGACAGGAGCCTGATATAGCTGTCTCCTTAGAGGTCTGCCAGAGTCTGACACATTCAGAGGAGGATGCTCACAGCTAACCATTGATCTGATCTAAGAGCAGTTGGAAGCTCAACATATAGAAGAGTCCACTAGCCCTTGGAATTCTCCTATATTTGTCATTAAAAAGAAATCGGTCAAATGGAGGATGCTGACAGATCTGAGAGCAAGTAATAAGATTATTCAGCCAATGGGTTCCTTACAGCCTGGAATCTCGTTAGCTTCTTTGTTACCTAGACAGGCCATAGTAATGATTTAAAAGATGGCTCTTTCACAATTACTTTATAAGAACAAGATAAAGATTTGCTTTCACAATGACCACATTTAGCTGTTCAATGTCAAAAAAACCCCGAAAAAACAAAACAGTACACCAATGCCAAACAAATGGTACAAATCAAAAATGAAAACTAAAAAACAACCCAAGAGTCTTGCCACAGGAATGTTGAAGGACTCTACCTTATGCCACTATTTTGTATAACAGCCATTGAAAATAATTCATAAACAACTTTCTCAAACCATAATTTAACATTATGTCAATTAGCTGGAATAAATCCAGCTAAGATTGTGGTTTCTATGAATGATTATGAGCAGAAAATGATCACTGTGACAAACAGCTTGCAATAATTTTGGGGGGAGAAATTAGCAACAAATACACAAAAAGCATGGGACTTGAGTTTATGAAAAGAACTAACTGGGTCCTCCCTTGTATAACTGCAGGGACACCAATGTCTGGAGTCCTTACATTTTATACTGATGCAAATAAATTGGGAAAGCCAGGATATAAGTCAGAAATTATGAGTAAGGTAGTTAACAGTCCTTATGATTCAGTTAAAAAATATAATTATATGCAATTCTAGTGGTGTTATTAGATTTTCAAGAATCTAATATAGTAACTGACTCTCAATATACTGAAAGAGTTGTTTTACATATAGAAACTCCTAAACTTATTCAGAATGATTCCAAATTAACTTCACTGTTCATTAAACAAGTGATTAGAAATAGAAATTATTCATTGTATACAATACATATCAGATTCCATACGAGTCTGCCAGGCCCTCTGGTACAAGTTAATAATGAAATTGATCAGCTACTGATAGGAAACGTGCTAGAATGCTGTTTCACCATAAGACTTGCTTCCAAAACAACTAACTCAATTTGTCCAGCATTACAGATTAATCCACTCAGGACTTCACTTAAGCCTGAACTTTCTCAGCATGCAGAGACTGGACATGCTAAATGCTAACTTTCTTAAGACTAACAATTTTCCCAATCTTATTGCCCCCTCCCCCAAATACTTTGCCCCAAATCAGCAGGAAGAAATTTTAAGAAAGCAATGTCTCATTCCCTTAAGGCAGAGTGGGTAGTTTTGGGTCATTTTATTGGGTGATAGATGCTTGCCATTATAAAGGGGTTGGTTACAAGTTATTAAATGGTCTTCATCAGACAGAAAAGAGGTATAGGAGGTTAGACTCAGGGATTTCTCTCCTTTTCTCTTCTCTATCCTTATTTTTCTTATGTAGAGCGAGAGGGGTTGAAAAGAAAAAGGGGCAATATAGGAATATTATAGGAATAATAGGAAAAGGAGGTAGATTATTAAATCTACTGTTAAATCAAAAATAATCTTACATTGGTATAGATCTTTATATATTGATACACATTAAGGTTATATTTTGTTAAATTGGTATAGATCTTTGTACATTGATGCAAAACTTCAGTCTATTTTCAGTACAACAAACCATGTATACATGTTTTCAAATCTTATTTGAGGTATTTGTACCAATATGATTCTTAATAATGTAAAGTTCTAGTCCTTTTAAAGTTGCTACTACAAACTGTTTAGGATAATTAAGAAACGCAAGTTAAGAGTTGGACAATCAAATTCACGGTCACATTAGACATTAGTCTAGTTTATCACATAACTGTTTCCAAGTTGAACAGATAGCAAATAGCTAGAAACAAAGTTTGCCTATTCAGATATGCTATGAATAGATAGATGGTTTAAAAAAAAACCCAGAGACTTACAGAATATGTGATTCAAGGAATTATTATTATTATTATAATAAAACAAATAACTTCTAAACTCCTCTTGCTTAAGATAGACTAAATGCTGTCCAAAATGTAAAACATGGATGCAGGGAGTCAACTGCCAAGTTTTGCAAGCATATGGTAGGCTAGTCCTTCATAATTCCTGATCCACAGAAAAGTCTATCAGATATTCTGGGCCAAAAGGCTAAAGATGGATGATGTTTCAGCATTTTAGAGCCAATTCTGGAAGATTGTCCAGGCAACCAACTTTTCTGTCATTTCTATCATTTTGGAAACTGCTTGCTCTGTACTTTCTACATACTCAAATAATATTTATTCCTTCTCATGTCTCTGATGGGGTTGAAGACTAAATACTTATACTCTCACAATTAGACTTAAGTTGATTAGGATTTTAAAAGATGTTTTATGATGGTAACGAAAGTTATGATTTAAAAAAAAGTATTTAAGTACAGAACTCTAAACTCACCAAGATAAGATAATAGAAAACTTTATCCAAAGGTGCCAAATACAGATGGACTGGACTTTATAAATTTAACTCTTACCTAATTGTTTCTTACTTGTTCTTATGATTGTCATTTATTATTATAAGAGAAAGAGCCTTAGGTAGACAGAAAGGGGAAATGTTGCAGGATAGTCTGTTGCTATGTACTCAAATGCTTAATTCTGGACACCAGATCTGGTTGCCTCTAACAAGCATACTCTCACACACACCAAATGTTATGTAAACTGTATTCTCTGACTGGTTAAATAAATGGGGAGAACAAACGTAGACAGAGTTAGGGTTATGAAGCTGGGGCATCACCATGGGCATGACCTTTGAAGCCTCTATTCTCAAGTTCTACCCAGTATGAAAAAGAGTCCTCTCCTGGCTGCCTGCACAAGACACTATCCTTCTGACACCTTCAGACTAAGATGCAGAACTCTCAGCTTCTCCAGCACCAAGTCTGCCTAAACAATGCCATGCTTTCTACCATGATAATGGACTGAACCTCTGAACCTTGAACTCTGAAATTCGAAACAATGGTGTCTCTTCACAGTAATGAAACCTTAACTAAGACAAATAGAGTAACTTACTTGCTTATGTAGGAGCCTTAACTGTGGCTTATTTTGACAATTGTTATATCTGGTGTTTATTTCTGCAGCTCCTGAAAACTTTCTGTTCTCATTTTTCTTCATTTCTGTGAATTCAAAGATGGAACATTAAATAATTACATAAAAGATTAGCTGTTTTTCAACAGAGTGTGATGATCCATGCCTATATTCTCAACATCCTAGAGACTAAAGAAGATGGCATGCTGACAATATAAAGAAACTATCTCAGGAAGGGGTGGGGGTGGGGAATAGATAAAAAGAAAAAATAAAGGAATAAAAGAGTTTAAAAGAAGGAGGGGCTGGAGAGATGGTTCAGTGGTTAAGAGCACCGACTGCTCTTCCAGAGGTCCTGAGTTCAATTCCCAGACACCACATGGTGGTTCACAACCATCTGTAATGGGATCTGACGCTCTCTTCTGGTGTGTCTGAAGACAGCTACAGTGTACTCGTATACATTAAATAAATAATATTTTTTTAAAAAGGAGGAGCAGGGAAGGAGAAAAAAATGGAAGGACAAAAAGATACACAGCTTTTCCATATTAAAGAACTAACTATGAAAAAAGCAATCTGTATAATGAAATGTCAAATATATTCTATCCATTGTAATTCGATTATAATAAAATAATTTTTGTACCACAGACTACTCTCCCAAAGTATGGTTCAGTTCAAATCACCTTTATTATCCTAAAATATATATATATAAAATCACATTGTTGTTTATACCTGCGTTGAACCTATTGTTATATCTAAATACAGAATAGTATAGTATAATTTTATGAATTCACACATCCTGTACAACCTAATTGCACATCAACTAAATAAAAAGCTAGTGGTTATTTCTCTTATTTCATTATGTGTATGAAATTATGTTTCAGTTAATTTATATTCTTCAGTGTATAACTAAATTTTTGAGTTGTTATTATTGTGTTTTGAGATTGGGTTTTATCCTATAGACCAGGCCCAAATTTTAATTCCTGCTTCATTCTCCTAAGTGCTAGGATTAGAAGTATGTGCCAGAATATCTGGCCTTAAAGGCATTTTATTACCCTTTTAAGAACTGTAAGACACAACATGGATGGCTCTAGCCCTAGAGATTACTGTAAAAGTATAGGAAACTGATATTCTAATAAATCCTTCATAACATGCTTATATTATAGCAGAGATAGTTTTTAAACTGCAATACTATGATATAATGATTACAGCATTAAATATGAAAAATTACATGTTAGACAATTAAAATACAATTATGCTATCTTAAAGGATCATGGGTTGACATTTTATTTTATTTTTTTATCTTTTTATTTTTTTTTTGGTTTTTCAAGACAGGGTTTCTCTGTGTAGCCCTGGCTGTCCTGGAACTCACTCTGTAGACCAGGCTGGCCTCAAACTCAGAAATCCGCCTGCCTCTGCCTCCCAAGTGCTGGGATTAAAGGCGTGCGCCACCACCGCCCGGCGGGTTGGCATTTTATAAGATTATTTATATAACCTTATTGTTTAACATTAGGCACAGTTAAAGGTTGCCCTTTTTTTAAACTTTTTTTTGTGTGTGTGTGTGTGTGTGTGTATGTGTGTAGTGTGTATATGACTGTAGAGGCCAGAAAAGGGTGTTGGACTCCCTGGAGGTAGAGACTCAGGCATCTGCGAGCTGCTTAGTAAGTGCTGGGACTGAACAAAAGCAGGTTCTCAGAAAGAGCAATCCATGCTCTCAGCCACTGAGTCATCTTTTCTAGCAGTGGTTTTTGTTATTTTCTCATAGAAAGTATAACATACTGATGACAACAAAAATAATCACTAAAATATCATTGATCAAAATCTGTGATACCTAAAACTTCATAAAATAATTATCTAAAAGTATCATAAAACAAAAGATACAGTGCATCTTTAAGTGTATTCTTAGAAAAAGAATACAATTATAATATAGTATATACCCTAAACAGCACTTACTAAAAGGAGCTGCTAAGCCTTATTCATCCCCAAATTTCTAGCATAAAGCAAGGTTTATAATGGACTGGTTTTTCATATGTGCATAGACAGCGTATTAAATCGTTTAGCAGACTTCCACCTTCTTTGCATTCCATCCTACTTGTCACATGTTTTCTATGACATTTGCAATAATCATGGTTACAATTCAGATCACTTTTCTAAAAAGGCAGCCCAGAGTTATTTTTCATTTAGGAGTAAAAAAGGCAGTAGGGTGGAGGTAATAGCAAGTAATACAGTCCCAGGATTCCAGAAGATTCAAAATGTTCTAGAAATGATAAGCAACCAGCAAAAGTTAAGAAAAATTGATGACTTTTGTAAAAAGGAAGGGTTGAGAAAAAAACTAAAGCTCTAGTAAGTGAAATTTCTGCAATCATTTATATTTTTAAGTTATTGCTTTCTTTAAACCAATAAAAAATATAAATTTCCAAGAGAAAGGGAGTTGAGATGACATAACAGCATTAGAGAGAGCTGTAGTGTATTTACATCTAACATGGTGCCACAGCTTCAGCAAAAACAATGTGCAAGTCTCAGAGATTTTAAAAATTTGTACACATTTTAGCTACAACGTCAAGGGAAAATCCAAGAAACGTACACAAAGGATTTCAGTAACTTTAATCACTTTCATATATTATTTGCGAAAGTGGGGTCGTGTGAGATGCAGATTACAATGTAAAAAGAGCTCACATAGAACAGTTCTACCAACCCTTATAGTACATGATACTCAAGTATACATGCAATTTCCTCCATAAAATCAAATTGCACTTGTCTCTACTACAAGACTGCTGGTAGTCGTAATATAATCTTTCACTAATATATTTATTTATCAGGGGGTTGGGAATGTGATTAAGGATTTACTCTATGAAATAAAAAGATGAAGCAGCAGTCTGCAATGCAGTCACCTTAGAATAAAAAAGAAGGAATTTTAAGGTCCTAATCGGTCAAAGAGCAACATACCACACACCACACATACTACAAACAATGTTTAGGTTATGTAAAACTCTACCACTGCAGCAACAAAGAAAAATTCAAACGTACCTAAGCTATCACCATTAAGGTGGTAAGTGATGTTGGCCTTTTGGAGGACATCTGTTTGTTTATCTTCTCCATCATTTTTTATCGATTTTTGTTTATCTTGGGATCTTGTAGTTTTCTGTCTGGTCTTACTCTTGGTTTTTTCTTCAGCCCTACAACAATTGTATTATTGTTTTCTCAAATATTGGTGAGAGAGAGAGAGAGAGAGAGAGAGAGAGAGAGAGAGAGAGAGAGAGACAGAGAGACAGAGAGAGACAGAGACAGAAAAAAAGAAAGAAAGACCTCAACCCACAAATAGGATAATAATCAGAGTTCAAGAATAGACTGGGCTACACAGTGAGGATAACTTGTTACATAAGACCCTTCTAAAACAACTACTTTAAAAAAAACAAACAAACAAAACTATGTAATCTGATTTAAGAAAACTATATGACAAAGAGCTTCCAGAAATAAAGTACTTACCTAGCAAATGTGAGGTCAGGATTAAAAAGCACTATTGGGAAGTGGTCTATTTTTATAAGAAAGGTTTACTGAAACACAGACATACTCATTCAATTTACATTACCTACAGTTGATTTTCTATTGAAAAGACAGAGTTAAATTGTTGAGAAAAAAAGCAACATATCCAGAAAAATATCATCTGGTACTTTACGGGAAGAAATAGTCACCAATTCCTATTATAAGTTACTTGATCAAGTTTAAAGCTCTTTATCCCTTACTAGCTCCTGAAGAACAAGAATTAATAACATTTTTCTCTCATTGGCCCTACCCCTTGTAATGAGTACCTAGCAGGTACTCAAAAACTACTGAAAATAGAGAAAAATGAATCAAGAACCCCAGTCCAATATTTAATAACTACACGCTATCCAAAGGGTAGGCAATTTATGAATTTTCCTTAGAAATGTGTCTCCAATTTTATTTTCTTTTTGAATTTACTCAACATGACAGAAATTCTTTTTTTGTTTGTTTGTTTGGTTTTTTTTGTTTGTTTGTTTTTTTCGAGACAGGGTTTCTCTGTGTAGTCTTGGAACTCAGACTCTGTAGACCAGGCTGGCCTCGAACTCAGAAATCTGCCTACTTCTGCCTCCCAAGTGCTGGGATTAAAGACGTGTGCCACCACCGCCCGGCGACAGAAATTCTAATAAAGATTTATTACAATTAACTTATACAACTCCTAAGATCACAAAAATCATCAAAACTACCACACAAACACAAAAACTCAGCAAACTAAAAACCACTTTACATTGGTTACATAAACATATACAGTTGAAAAGGCACATTATATTTTGTATCTAAATGAGTACATCTTAGGAACTATAACTTACACCTTGATAAAGCTGATTTTTAAAAATTTAGACAGTTTACCTTAATTGTTCTAGAAAATTATCAATGTATTCCTTCCAATTTTCAGGAAATCCAAACATAAATTTTCTTGTGAAAATAGAGGGATATCCTATGTAACAATGAGCAAAATAAATACAAAATTATTTTAATTTAAAAATAAGAAAATGAAATTATCCAAAAGCCTAGACTTTTAAAGAGGTCCCTCTAACTCACTGTCAGTCAAGAAATGTATATTTCTGGTTTACTATATTCTAAGTACTAATGGAGTACTAAGGACCCATCAGTTAGAAAAATAAAAATCCACATCATTACACACTGAATTTCTAGTGTATAAGAGAAAAAGCAGAGGTTTCTGGGTGGTGGGGGGAAGTGGGATAAGGGGATAAAATCTGAAATATAAATATAATACCCCCCCACCAAAAAAAAAAAAAAAAAAAGAGAGAGAAAAAGCAAACCCAGGAAGTAAAATTCTTTGCTAGACTGATTATCTCAGAAAAAGTAGTTAAACATATTCATGGGAGAAAAAGAGAGGACAGCAATTTCAAAAGGGGGTAGTCAAGAAAATTCTACTGAAATAGAAAGACAGGTCATGGGAACCTGAGGGAATGAGTCATGTGGTAAAATGGAATCCGAATATTAGAACTAGGAAAATGCCTTGTGACAGACAGCTGGTTTGTTTGTGAAATAAGGTGAGCAAAGGTGGACTGCAATGAAGAGTCAGTACTAGACAAATACTGAAATGAGTAATAAAAGTCATGACTGTGTGGGACATTACAAGGGGTAGGGTCAATTTATGATCCTGGGATTTATTTAGGAAAGAGGAGAGGCTATGAAAAGATTTAACTAATAATGCTACCCATTTACCTGCTTCTTTCATGGAAACTCGGTCTATCAATCCTTTTAATACATAAATGTTGCCTGATAAGGTCCTAAGTTCATTGTGTTTAATCCGCTCTATAATCACATTACTATGCCAATAAACATCAGTCTCATCTCTAGGGGGAAAAAAGAATAAGTTTAGTAAGATCAAAATATTTACACTTTACCAGGAACTGTATATACATATAGAAGCATACATACAAACTGATAATCAAATACTGATTTGGAGCAAGGTTTATGTAATCTCAACACCTTGTATATAAAAGTAGGAAGACTGCTCTAGATCTGAGACCAGCTTGTTCTACATACTAAGTTCCATGCCAACTAGGGCTTCACAGTGAGATGCAGTCTTGAGTTACCCTCTACTCCAAAACGGAAGTGCTCATTTTGTACTCTTAGCTACCACAACAATCATGGCATTATTAATCTAATTACAATACACCTGAGGACTGACCAGTACAGAATTCAACTGCTTGGCTAATGTAATCCCCAGAGTCTATGCCAAGGAACCATACTGTGCTCAATCAATCTATATATATACCTGATATAAGATACAGCATTAGAAAGCAAAGACACTGTTAACAAACATTTGCTGCTGGCAACATCTGACATTTCAGCTTAATAGTTCCTAAGAATTCAAAGATTTTTGGAGGCCCTTTTCACATTTTTGTTGGCTTTTTGTAGAAATTTATTTTTATTTATTCAGACGGTGTCTTGCTGAGATTTTTTTTTCCACATATTTATTTTGTGTGTGTGTATACAATGGAATTCATATAGAGCCAGAAACAGCTTCTGGAAATCAGTTCTTTACTTCCAACATATGGGACCTGGGGACCAAACTAAGGTTGTACAGCCTTGCAGCAGGCTCTGCCCTCTGAGCCATCTTGCTGGCTCCTGGGTCTTATATGTTACCCAAGATAGCCTTGGACTTTCCCATCCTCCAACTACCTGAGGTTATAGATTACATGTGCACCTAACTCCCTCCCTCCTGCTTCATGCTCAAAAATGTCAAGTAGATCTATCTCATTTCAAAGTTTGTTTCATCTTTTTAAAAATATAAATACACAGGTAAATGTTTTTACCTACATGTAGTACTTATAATACCCAAGGTCAGCCTAGGCTACATGATACACTCTCAAAACAAAAGTCTTCCCATAATATTAATCATATTATTATCATTGCTCTAATGAAGAAGTTGAGCCTCATAGAGTAGAAGTAATTTGTTCAAGCAACATTGGTAGTAAGCAGTATTAGCGGGATCCCTGCAAAGGTACTCTATGCTGCATCTTAGACATGAAAAAGAGCATGGTCTACTCTGGTAAGACAGAGTAGACCAGGAGAATTTATATGTTCAACCTTGAGCAGTAATAAATGACATTGTGCCAGCACAAGTTGTTTACTATGGAGAAGCTGGTTCTCAGAAGTAGAAAAGAGTATCAGAGGTAAAGTCTACTGTCTGACAATGTTTTCACTTCTGAGAACCAAAAGTGTCAACTAACATATAACTGCCTGGGAACTTTAAATAATTTTGATCTTTTCATGGATCAGCAATTTACATCAAATAACTTAAGCAAGGGACTGATGTCATGTTTTGCTTTTGCCTTCAGTTTATAACCGCATGAGAACATGTTTTGTAGGAAATGCTATTTGTCACTCATCACTTACATACAGCCAACTTAATCATTATTAAAAGAACATTTAAATGTTGTACTTACACCAGCTTTCCTTCTACACATATAGCAGTATTATTATTGATGACTTTAATCATCCATTCCTGTAGGTGGACTACCTAATCAATCATAAAAAAAAATATATATATTTCTTGTACTACTTGCATAGAGTATTACAGTTAGCATTTAACATCAGAAAATGTGAATTACAAGAAAAGTCCTATGTAATACTGCTTCTTAGTCTTAAGAAGTTTCTTAATAGCCATCTGTTAAGGCTATTTCTTAGTAGCCATCTATACAGGAATCAGCCCATTTAAAGTACCAATTGTTAAAACTACAGTATTGAAAGAAAGAAAAAAAAATACAAAAACTTAACTGAAGTTGTACTGTATGGTTTGCCTGTAATACAGAAGGATCTGCATTTTAAATACTCATAAAAGCCAGGCAGTGGTGGTGCACACCTTTAATCCCAGCACTTGGGAGGAAGAGGCAGGCGGATTTCTCTGAGTTCAAGGCCAGTCGGTCTACACAGTGAGTTCCAGGACAGCCAAGGGTATACAGAGAAACCCTGTCTCGAAAAACAAAAAACAAACAAACAAACAAAACAAAACAAAAAACTCATAAAAAATGGCTTAGCCAAAAGGAGGAGAATCCTATCATATACATTGAACCACGAAATCTTATAGAAAACACAGCAACTTAGAGATGAAAATGTTAAATGTATCACATATCTTGTCTCCATATATATATATATATATATATATATATATATATATTTATATGTTAAATATATATGTGTTAAGCTGAGTTTGAGTGACACTTTGTTTCTATAAAGATCACAGCTAGCAATGAAGATTCAATTCTATTCCCAAGTAAACAGCTGAATCTAAGTCAAAAAGAGACTTTAGTGTAAGTAAAATCCCATTAAAATGTAAAATTTTCTATGAACACTGAGAGTAAGAACATTTATAGTTGATACGAATTTAAGATGAAAGTGTTTCTAAGTGGAACTAAAGTCAAAATTAATATAACTAATGAGTGACCATTCACTTTAAATAAAAGTATAAATTTTTATATAAAGACAAATTTCCCAGAAACTTTAAACTGAACCAAGAAAAGATTCTAAAATGGGAGGGCAGTCTTTCGTATCGCATTTCTTAATTATCCTTTTATATAGATATACAGATATCTGGAATTGTAGCGCAATGATATAACACAAATCCCTGAGTTTGATTCCTAGAACTGAGAAAGTGTTTAGAAGAGTAGGATTAACACTGTTTCTTTCACATTTGGATATACAGACAGATACAGGTAAGTGATAGGAAATATGAGGAAGTGTTCCATGTGCCTTAGATTCACTAGTTCATGTTATCTTTACAACTCTAGGAGGCAAGTACCATCTCCATTTTACAGAAAAATAAATTGTAAAATATATCTAAATAACTTTCCTGAAATATATGGCTAGTGACATATATGGCTTGCAAATTAAATTCAGCCTCTAGAATCTTTTGCTCTATTGCTTATTTAAAAATATGCTGTCATAAAACATTTGAGCTATAGTCACACTGTTACAGACATTGGGGATTGGACAAGAAATAAAATGGCTGCCCTTACAGGTTCAACATTGCCTGGGTGTGAGAACATACTGGAAGGAAGTAGAAGACGGAAGGAGGTGGTACACATAGTTACAATGAATAAATAAAGGCACACAAGGACGCTTTAAGACAGTTAAGAAAGGTCTGAGAGCAGTGAACTGAATAAAATGAAGTATAAGCCACCAGGTTTATAAGATTTTTCTAATCAAAGAACAAATTTAAAAGCCCTAAATAGGTAGCATAGAAAGCACAATTACTTGAAAGGGCTAAGCAAGAAGGAATAAAAAGTAAGTTCAGAGATTCATGAGCTAAAGGCTTAATGTTTTCTTCTGCAACTGGAAGTTACTAGAATAATAGAGTTGAGAGTTAACCTAATAATGGTCATAACCGGACAATGGAAATCTGCATGGGGTGAAACTGGTAATGGTGGACATGCAAATGGCATGAACTAAAGACTATCTTAGTGATGTAAAAATACTGATCTGGAGGTATAAAGACCAGTAAGAGGGTAATGACAGTAGCATGAGATGCGTCTGCACTGAGAATCTGGCTCATGTGCTAGCAGTAATGCTAGCGTAGAGAGTAAAGGTAGGAGTGAGCTCATCCAAGACAAAGAAACCAAAGGGGTTGTTTATAGAAGGCCCATTTCAGTTAGAGCAGGGTAAAAATATATCCATAGGACATAAGTGACAGGGTATTGATAATATACCTCACAGACTGAAGAAGCAACAATATAATGAAAAAATGAGGATGAGTGAGAGACTAGGTCAGAGCTGTGGAATGTACAACATATGGATTTAAGTTCTGGAAGGCTTAAAGTTCTTATGGCAACTGGTATAAACAGGCATGGTAGAGATGAAGAAGTACTAGGAAATCTTAGAATAATTTTATACATTTAAATCAATATCCAAACTTTTTATCACTATATCAAACATTAAATATTTGTATGTGATACAATTTGTAGCAAATACGTGAGATTTAAAAATTGCAACCACTTCATTGTGGGGAGCTGACAGAAGGCGGCTATCAACCTTGCAGCCATCTTGAGCCATATACCCTGACAAGAGACTTGATTACATCAGCCTACAACAGCTGAGCACACTCTGATAACATCTTGCTATAGATACCCAGGATCTTCCCTTGGGTGTGTGAGACTCAAAGCTGTGATTTAGAGCCGAGACTTAAGGGCGTGACTTAGAGATCAGATTTAGAGACAAGGTCTAAGGGTGTGACTTAAGGGTGTGACTTAGAGGCGTGGCTTAGACGTGAGACATATAAAAGGAGAGAGGCAGACAGAAGAGTTCAGTACAACTTGCAGAAGATTATTAGGTAGTAGGCACTTGGCACTTGGAAGAAGTAACTTGGAACTTGGAGGCACTAGGGACTAGGAACTAGGGACTAGGAACTCAAGACTTGGGACTTGGACTAGGAAGAGAGACTGAAGAATAAACGAGATTGAATCACTCTGTCTGGTCTCCATTCTTTGAGTCTGTCCTCACTCTCTCTCTTGCTGAACCCCAACCCATGGACCGGAGCAGCTCGGGGCAGTAAGGGCTCTGACAGTTTAGCCCCAAGGCTTTGGGCAGCACAGGTTCCAACACTGATAGAGCGGTCCACAACACTTCATCATTTCTAAAACTAAGATAGAATTACATACTATCTCAATTGGATACCCATTAATGTGTACTTAAAACTTAATGGACATACTTTTGTTTTACATTGACCTTTTTCTTTGTTTAGTCTTGGAAGATCAAGCCTAAGTTTCATACATGCTTGTACTTCTTGAACTGATAATACATTTCCTTCAAAAAATGTACCTCAATACAACATAGTTTGATGCTTTAAAATATTTTACTGTTCATCTCATGTAAGTTTTATCAAGAAAAATCTCAACCTTTTGGCTGTAATAATTCCTTTCTATTTCAAATGTTAACAATTCCTCAAAAGTCAGAATAAAAGTAGGAGCAATGTCAGTGTTCACCTCTTTCAGGATAAGTGGAGTTTACAACTGGCAATAGAGCAAGGTAAGAATTAACAACCAAGCCACCTTATTTTCAGCTCACCTGTTTTTTTCACTAGGCTTATAGTGGCTACCGTAATAATAAAAAATAAAGCATAGAGAGTCTAAACCTTTGAGGAACAGAGATAAGAGGGCAATTAAAAACAGGAATAAATACTTGCCTTAAATGTCCCCCTACCTGATATTGTTTTACTTCACTTACAACAGTTTCAAGCTTTGTAAGTTTTCTTTGAGACCGGTCAGATACTATTAAATTAAGTCTTGGACTTACACGCTTAACTTTAGATATATTCTTCATGGGATCTTGAAGAATAGTCTTTCTAGACATCATTTCTCCATTTTCTTCTGTAATATCCTCTTTAGTCCTTTCTGTTGTCACATCATTATCAGAAGTAGTAGACTGGCTATGATTCTTAATAGGAACACAAATACTACGAATATCAGTATTTTCAAACTTTTCATAAGTAGAATCAATGCCTTCCAAAGCATATGTGTTCTTTTTGAACACAGTGGTTTCAAGTGGCCTCCCTTTTGAATGAAGAATTTGTCTGCCAAACTGAGCTCTAGTTAATGCCTTCCTTGAAATGCATGAAGCTGAAACATTTTTTTGTTCTTGGTTCAGAATTGGAGGACCTGCCGAAAGTAAAAAACAATTAACAACAACAAAAAATTATAGAAAGGTGCTATGGAAATTAAAAGTTTTAAACTGTTTATATTAAAAAGATACCACGTTAAGGATAGTCCACCCTCAAGTTCAATTTAAGTGTCTCTAGTTTTTTGGTTTTTTTTTTTGTTGTTGTTGTTGGTTTTTTGTTTTTGTTTTTGTTTTTTTTTTGGGGGGGGGGGTTCGAGACAGGGTTTCTCTGTGTAGCCCTGGCTGTCCTGGAACTCACTCTGTAGACCAGGCTGGCCTCGAACTCAGAAATCCGCCTGCCTCTGCCTCCCAAGCGCTGGGATTAAAGATGTGTGCCACCACTGCCCGGCTAGTTTTTTGTTTTAAGACAATCTTTCTATATAGCCTTGGTTAGCATCAAACCCACCTCTGTTCCCTGACTGATGAGATTAAAGGCATGCATCACCACACCCACTTTTATAACTCAAGGTACAAAGATAGTTCTTATTACCCACTGGAAACTACCTAGAACATTTAAGAATACTTTGAAGTAACTGGCCAAAAAATGTCAACTGCAAGCATAAGGAGCCAACAACACATAAGAGTCTACCACAACTTAAAATTGTACCTTTCCACTTTTACTGCTGGTGTTGAATCTTTTGTTAGCTGGGTGTGATGATTTGAATATGAATGACCCCCCCCACACACACACACACCCATAAGCTCATCTATTTGAAAACTTAGTCAATGATAAGAAGGTATGGCCTAGTTGGAGAAAGTATATCCCTGGGGGTAGGCTTTATTTCAAAGCCTCTCTGCCTTCCTCCCTCCCTCTCCCTTTCCCTTCCCCACCCCCTTTCTCTTTCTCTGTACCTGTGGATCAGGATGTAGATCTTAGCTACTGCTTCAGAGCCTGCCTGAATGCCACCATGCTTCCCTACCATGGTGATAATGGACTAAGCCTCTGAGCTATAAGCAAGCTCCCAATTACATGCTTTCTCTTATAAGAGTTGCCATGATCATGGTGTCATTTCCCAGCAAAAGAACAATTACTAAGACACTGGAAATGCTTGATGATTCTAGAATAACTTGTAGGTTGGCACTTTAGAAACACAGAGGAAAAGGTCTTCAGACCAGTATAGTATGCTTTCATGATAAATAACAATGACATAAAAATTTCCCTTTAGCTAAGCTTTTAATCATAGTACCCAGGAGGCAAAGCAGGAAGATCTCTATGAGGCCAGCCTGAAGTTCCAGGACAGCCAGGGCTACACAGAGAACCCTGTTGAGGGGTGGGGATTGGGGGGGGAACAAAGAGGGAATTGTATTAGCTGGAGAGATGGCTAGGTGGTTGAGGGCTCAGAGGACCCAGGCTAAAAATCCCAGCACTCACATGGCAGTTCACAATTGTCTTTAACTCCAAGATCTGAAACCTTCACATAGACATGCATACAGGCAAAACACCAATGCACATAAAATGAAAATAAATTAATTTAAAAACCTTTCCCTTTACTATCTTCTCTTGCCTTCATTTCAGTTTCTATACTTACTGAGGAAAGAGAAAAAACATTAACAATTTCCAAATTATAATTTGCCTTTTCAAGACAAAAGCATACTATTAAGCCTCTGTAAACAGTCTTGGGCTGTGATTCCTCCTAGTACAAGCAGCACCGAAGACTAAAATATAGTCCTCAAATGCCATGGGCGCTATCTGCTTTACTCAGATTTTGGATTAACAACACATTCCACCCCACTGTTTACCAGAGAATGCCAAAGTCCTAAGTGGCTGACCACAGGTTCCATCAGGTGGTTCTGACTAAGGGCATAAACAATTAATGACTTTGAATCTACCCTTGAATATTCAAAATATTAAGACCTAATTACAAATTCAACAAAAATTTATATTCCTTTGACATTTTGCCAGTAGGGCCTCATTCTGTAGTCGGGATTGGCCTCTAGAATACTCCTGAATACTGGGATTACAGGTCACCACACCCAGCTTTCGCCATAATGGTTAGGCCTTTAAAGAAATGAAAGTTTGTGGAGAAATCAAAGTTTGTCAACTAGATAAATAAGGACTGGCAGTACTATTTTTATTTTATCCTGATTTATATTCTAAGTCTTTCCATTTAATGCATTTTTTAAATACAGAAGTGAACTTTTTTGATATATAAAGAGAATTAACACTTAAAATGTGTGCCAGAGAAGAAAAAGATCATTTTTATATGTGCACACCAGACAAAGAGTCATCAGAATCTCAAAGACAGGAACTTATCTGCTCTTAAATCCTACTACTGATTCTCACACTCCCTACACACAGTATATATTTATATACACACTACATGATATATAGATATCAAATAATGTGTTCTAGTCATACACATACAACATGTATTTATACACATATCAAGTAATGCAATGTGATATATATTTCTGTAATCCCAGTATTCAGGAGACTTTCAAACTTGAGGCCAATCTAGACTACATGCCTCCCCAGTGGTGGAATTTGATACCATGTCTGCAGTTCTCTTTTCTGTGGTACCATAAAAATTACTTTCACTGGAATTTGAGATGACATTTTAGTATTCTGTCATTATTATAACCAAGATCTTAAAACTGATACATTAAACAGTTAAAAAGACATTTTAAACCCTTACATAATCAAACTAACCTCCCAATGAAGAGTTATTGGATTGGAATGATTTTTCTTTTTCCTCACAGATATAGGTATGTTGCAACTGAGTTTTCTTGCCTCTGTTAGGAGGAAAGACTTTATTATGTTCACATTTTGGTGATCCCAACATGCTCCTTGATGGTTGTTCTTGTTTGTCAAACTGTACTTTTTCTTTCATTCTTTGAAACATTTTTCCTGGTGATTCATAAATCATATCCATATTGGGCTTTATAACACTGACATCAGGAGAGCAGTTTGAAAGGGCATCCTCTGATAGCATGGTGGATTGAAATACATTTTTATTGTTAGAAGTTGTTATTTCTAATAACTGATTCTTTTTATGACCATTCAATTTTAGAGAGGACTTCTGATATTTCATCAAGTCTTTCATAGGAGTAAGTGTGCCTGAAGGGATGCTGTCAATAAAGACTGCAGCTACAGGCATATTTCCTTTTTGCAATGTCCCAGAAGACAAATGAATTCCTGAATGTTTCAAAGGTGTTACAAACATCTTGATAGAACGGTGGCAACAAAATTCTTTTTATAAAAAACTCAATCAACACAAATTTCTAGACAGAACTTCAGAAGGAGTCCAGAGAAACCTGTAATGAAATTAACATTCATCAGTTTGGTCCCTTTAAAAAATTTACCAATTTTTCATTAACAACATTTACCATTAAAAGGCTTAATTAGTTCTTATCAACAATAGAGAATATATAGCTCACAAAACAGGCTGATGTTTAATGTTTATTAAATTACAATTTTCATCATTTTTCAAGAGAAGAGCAGTTTGGCATTCAAAACTGCCCATTTAAAAAAAAAAAGAAAGAAAAAGAAAAAGAAAAAGAAAAAAAGCTCCCCCAGAGCTAAGACTGTCCCATTGCCCTCCGTACCCACATCCTGCTCAGAAACAGCTGTTCTCCCAGGACTGCTCCTAAGTTCATAGATGAGACTACCACTTTGCTCCACTAACTGGCCAAAGAGGGACACACAAGTACCACAGAGCAGCCAGGGACAGGATCCTTCCTGTCTCCATCAGTGCCCCTGAACTAACCCTGTGACACAGCTCTCCATAACCAAATCCCTGTGACACACCTAAGATCACAGCTCCCTGCACTCCATTACCACCTGGAGAGAGCTAGTCTCCTAGGAGTGCTGACATACCTGAAAGCACTGGTTCAGAGAAGGGACAAGCTACAGCCAGAGACAGCAAGACAAACTAACACCAGAGATAACCAGATGGTGAGAGGCAAGTGCAAGAACAGAAGCAACAGAAACCAAGGCTACTTGGGATCATCAAAACCCAGATCTCCCATGACAGCAAATCCTGGATACCCCAGCATACTGGAAAAGCAAGATTCTGATTTAAAATCACATTTCATGATGATGATAGAGGACTTTCAGAAGGACATAAATAACTCCCTTAAAGAAATACAAGAGAACACAGGTAAACAGGTAGAAGCCCTTAAAAAGGAACACAAAAATCCCTTAAAGAATTACAAGAAAACACAACCAAACAAGTGAAGGAGTTGAACAAAACCATCCAGGCTCTAAAAATGGAAATAAAAACAATAAGAAAGTCATAAAGGGAGACTACCCTGGAGATAGAAAACCTAGGAAGAGATCAGGAGTCACAGATGCAAGCATCACCAACAGAATACAAGAGATAGCAGAGAATCTCAGGTGCAGAAGATACCATAGAAAACATTGATATAATATTCAAAGAAATGGAAAATACAAAAATCAACGACCCAAAACATCAAGGAAATCCAGGACACAATAAGAAGACCAAAACTAAGGATAATAGGTATAAAGAAAGCAAAGATTCCCAACTTAAAGGGCCAATATATCTTCAACAAAATTATAGAAAAAAAAAAAAAAATTCCCTAACCTAAAGAAAGCGATGCCCTTGAACATATAAGAAGCCTAAAGAACTTCAAATAGATTGGACCAGAAAAGAAATTCCTCCTGTCATGTAATAATCAAAACACCAAATGCATAAAACAAAGAAAGAATATTAAAGGCAGTAAGAGAAAAAGGGTCAAGTAACACATAAAGGCAGACCTATAAGAATTACACCAGACTTCTCATCAGAGACTATAAAAGCCAGAAGATCCTGGACCAATGTCATAGAGACCCTAAGAGAGCACAAATGCCAGCCCAGGCTACTATACCAGCAAAACTCTCAATTACCATAAATGGAGAAACCACGATATTCCATGACAAAAACAAATTTACACAATATCTTTCTACAAATCCAGCCCTACAAAGGATAATAGATAGGAAACTATACTCTAGAAAAAGCAAGAAAGTAATTTTTTTCAATAAACCCAAAAGAAGACAGCCATACAAACATATTTCCACCTCTAACAACAAAAATAACAGGAAGCAACAATCACTTTTCTTAATATCTCTTAACATCAATGAACTCAACTCCCCAATAAAAAGACATAGACTAACAGACTGTAGACAAGACCCAGCATTTTGCTGCATACAGGAAATGTACCTTGTCAGGCCTAACACGAGGTCTAATCTCCATTCCACCTTCACCCTTCAGTCACAGGTGGAGGGCGTGAATAGGCCCTAGAGAGATTTACATACTAATGAGGTACCTGAAGGCCAGAAGTGGAGCCGATTAAACATTTCTTCCCAGCCCCTCTCCCCTTCTCCCCTCCCCTTTTTAACTCAGGTCAATCCTGGGTTTGAGGGGGTATGCATCAGATCCATCCACCATCCGCCATGTGAATAAACTGGTTTTGGAAACCCAAGGACTTCCTCGTGTGTTGGGGCTGTGCCGTGAGGAACTGTGGAGAGGCCTTTAGTTAGTGAGCAGCCAGGCCTAACTTCCAGCTGGAGGAACCCAGGGCATTCCCAGCCGACTACACACTACACACAGCATGGAGGAACCCTGGGATCCCCAGCCTTATTTTTTCCCTACAGCTGGCGCCCAACGTGGGGCCTTGGAAGCCACAGAGCCACGCAGCCACTGATATCACGGGAAGGTAAGCCCCCAACTCTTGAAACAAGCAATCTGTTTTTTCCTCCTGTGTTTCAGTCGGAAGCCATCGTGGGGATTTAAGTAAGCCAAAGGAGCTTTTGCTACCTCCTGGCCAGGGCCACTCTCTGGTGTTGGTTCAAGGCTTCCCTGGCCTCTGCTTAAATTCTGACAGCCCACAACGGGCATTGGCAAAGATTCTCTATCTAGACTCTCTTTAAAACAAAAAGAAAACTGGTAACGCAGCAGCCATTTAAAAGCTATAGGGCGGCTGCCAGTTCTTAAATCTGCGGGAAGGCTTGGCGCTCTTGGACCATTGTGGAATTCCCCCAAAAGCCAAGAGGCCAAGGGAACGTTCCCATTGGACAAAGCATTTCTCCTCTTTTCTATCATGGGAAACTCCACCTCACGTAAATGTTCACCTGGATAAATGGACAATCTGGATAAATGGACAATCTGGATAAAATGGACAATTTTCTAGACAGATACCAGGTACCAAAGTTAAATCAGGAACAGATAAACCATCTAAATAGTCCCATTACCCCTAAAGAAATAGAAGTAGTCATTAAAAGCCTCCCAACAACAACAACAACAAAAAGCCCATGACCAGAAGGGTTTTGTGCAGAATTCTATCAGAACTTCAAAGAAGACCAAATACCAATACTCTTCAAACTATTCCACAAAATAGAAACAGAAGGAACATTACTCAATTCGTTCTATGAAGCCACAATTACACCCATACCTAAACCACACAAAGACCCAACAAAGAGAATTTCAGACCAATTTTCCTTATGAATATTGATGTAAAAATACTCAATAAAATTCTCCCAAACCAAATCCAAGAACACATCAAACGATCATTTACCATGATCAAGTAGGCTTTATCCCAAGAATGCAGGGATGGTTCAATATATGGAAATCCATCAAGGTAATCTACTACATAAACTCAAAGGGGGGAAAAAACACATGATCATCTCACTAGACGCTGAGAAAGCATTTGACAAAATTCAACACCCTTTCATGGTAAAAGTCTTGGAAAGATCAGCAATTCAAGCCCATAGCTATGCATAGTAAAAGCAATATACAGCAAAGTAGTAGCCAACATCAAACTAAATGGAGAGAAACTTGAAGCAATCCCACTAAAATCAGGGACTAGACAAGGCTGCCCACTCTCTCCCTACCTATTCAATATAGTACTGGAAGTTCTAGCCAGAGCAATTAAACAACAAAAGGAAGTCAAAGGGATACAAGTAGGAAAGGAATGAGTCAAAATATTGCTATTTGCAGATGATATGATAGTATACTTAAGTGACCCTAAAACTTCCACCAAAGAACTCCTAAACCTGATAAACAACTTCAGCAAAGTGGCTGGATATAAAATTAATTCAAATAAATCAGTAGCTTTCCTATATTCAAAGGATAAAGAGGATGACAATAGTCGAAAATAATATAAAATACCTTTGTGTGACTCTAAGCAAAAGTGAAAGATCTGTATGACAAAAACTTCAAGTCTCTGAAGAAAGAAATTAGAAGACGTTCTCAGAAAATGGAAAAATCTCCCATGCTCGTGAATTGGCAAAATTAAAATGTAAAAATGGCCATCTTGCTGAAAGTAATCTACAGATTCAATGCAATCCCCATCAAAATCCCAACTCAATTCTTCATAGTTAGAAAGAGCAATTCTCAAATTCATTTGGGATAACAAAAAACAAAAAAACAAACAAACAAAAAAACCAAAACAAACAAACAAACAAACAAACAAACAAAACCAGGATAGCAAAAACTATTCTCAACAAGAACTTCTGGGGGAATCACCATCCCTGACCTCAAGCTGTACTACAGAGCAATAGTGATAAAAACTGCGTGGTATTGGTACAGAGACAGGCAGGAAAATCAATGGATTAGAACTGAAGACCCAGTAATGAACCCACACACCTATGGTCACTTGATCTTTGACAAAGAAGCTAAAACCATCCAGTGGGAAAAAAGACAACATTTTCAACAATGGTGCTGGTTCAACTGGAGGTCAGCATGTAGAAGAATGCAGATTGAACCATTCTTATCTCCCTGTACAAAGCTCAAGTCCAAGTGGATCAAGTGAATTTAATAGTGTAAAAATGAAATGTAAGAATGTAATTTCAGGTAACAGCATGAAGAATTTTTTTTAGGTTCGGAGTTTCAATTTACACTCAAATACTAGCTGCTCCCAGGGCACATCCCAAGAGTAGTACATTCCCAAGGTTCAAACAAACATTCTGGAGAATAGGACCCAAGATAAGGGCCATGAACCACCTGGGTAAACAGAAGTCACTTAAACAAAAAGATAAAGATAAAGGTGTAAAGATAAAGGCATAAAGATAAAGGTGTAAATTGGGTTACTTAGGAACAGAAACTAGGCTTGGGAATGGCTGTTTGAAATAATTTTTAGTATTGTTCAAGAAACAATTAACTGTCCTTGTGAGCTTTGTATATAAACCATCCTTTGCCTCCACTTGGGTTTCCTTCTCGCCTACAAGCAGAGGGGGCCCCGGTGAACTGGCCACTGTCAATTCATCTATTCATCAATAAATCTTATGCGATTGCAGCAAGTCCCTTCCGTGATTATTTCTGGGGGAGCACTTCCTGTGGGTTTGGATCCTTAGAATCCAACAATAAGAAGAGAAAGGTGGGGAAGACCCTCAAATACCTAGGCACAGGGGAAAAGTTCCTGAACAGAACACCAATTGTTTATCCTCTAAGATCAAAAACTGACAAATAGGACCTCATAAAATTGCAAAGCTTCTGTAAGGCAAAGGCCACTGTCACTAAGACAGTCAACCAACAGATTGGGAAAAGATCTTTACCAATCCTACATCTGATAGAGGGCTAGTATCCAATATATGCAAAGAACTCAAGAAGTTAGAAAACCAAATAACTCTATTTAAGAATGGGACACAGAACTAAACAAAGAATTCTTAACTGAGGAATATCGAATGGCCAAGAAGCACCTAAAGAAATGTTCAACATTCTTAGTCATCAGGGAAATGCAAATCAAAACAACCCTGAGATTCCACCTCACACCAGTCAGAATGGCTAAGATCAAAAACTCAGGTAACAGCAGATGCTGGCTACGATGCAGAGAAAGAGGAACACTCCTCCATTGTTGGTGGGATTGCAAGCTGGTACCACCACTCTGGAAATCAAGTCTGGTGGTTCCTCAGAAAATTGAACATAGTACTATCTGAGGACCCAGCTATACCACTCCTGAGCATATACCCAAAAGATGCTCCAACATACAACAGGGACACATGCTCCACTGTCTTCATAGCAACCTTATTCATAATAGCCAGAAGCTGGAAACAACCCAGATGTCCTTCAACACAGGAATGGATACAGAAAATGTCGTACATTTATACAATGGAGTACTAGTCAGCTATTAAAAACAATGACTTCATGAAATTTGCAGGCAAATGAATGGAACTTGAAAATATCATCCTGAGTGAGGTTAACCCAGTCATAAAACAACATACATGGTACACACTCACTGATAAGTGGATATTAGCCCAAAAGTTCAGAATACCCATGATACAGTCCACAGACAACATGAAGCTCAAGAAGAAGGAAGACCAAAGTGTGGATGCTTCAGTGCTTCTTAGAAGGGGAAACAAAATACTCGAGGTAGAGGGTGGGAGGGACTTTGGAGGAAGAGAAGACAGGGAGAGGGAAAAAAACGGGGCCAGGATCAGGTATGGGAGGAGACTGGGATGATATATGTCCTGGCCAGCAGGGCATTAAACAAGGGTCCAGAAGTCACCTGAAAGAGAAGATGGGAGACAGGTGAACGCAAAGAATGGTGATCTGTCTATAGGCTGATCAAATCGCTGATTTTACTTTTTTCACACAGGGGTTATATACACAAAAAGGCAGGATGTGGGGAAGGGGATGACACAGGAGCGTAGGTGTTCAGGAAGAGTACAGATATCTTCTAGAACAGAGTGCCAGCTGGGTGAAGGTTCAGGGAACAGGACACTATGACTCCGCCTATGATTCACTTGTCCTAATCTAAGTTGGTACTATCCACCAAGGTTACCTATCTACAAGGTCTATGACTAAAGCCTGGCAACTATCCACCAAAGCTGCTTGTTCACAATATCTTATAGCTATCTGATCTAGTGTTTTTCCACAGAGACCCAAGACTTTGTGCTAGCAGGCTGATTTTAGGCCTATGGCTGTAGGCCTTCAGTGTATACGCAAAGCTGCCCCTGACAGATATACAGAGGGTCAGGAATTTAAACAAAGGTGTGTAGCAATAGGGGATGGGGAACTGGAGTAGCCACCAGCAAGTCCCAGATGCCAGGAAAAGAGGCTCCCAGGATCCAACAAGGATGAGATTAGCTGAAATGCCCAACAAAGGGGAGGGAGAACCTGTAAGAGACCATATCCAGAGGTTAGGCAAAGCTCCCAGTTGGGGTATGGGGCCACCCGCTCATCTCCAATTTTTTAACCCAGAATGGTTCCTGTTTAAAGGAAATACAGGGACAAAGTGTGGAGCAGAGACTGAAGGAAAGGCCATCCAGAGACTGCCCCACCTGAGGATCCATCCCATATACAGATACCAAACCAGACACTGTTGTGAATGCCAAGAAGTGTTTGCTTACAGGAGTTTGCTACCTGAGGCTCTACCAGAACCTGACAAATACAGAGGTGGATGCTCACAGCCAACCCCCAACAGCATGGGGACCCCAACAGAGGAGTTAGAAAAAAAACTGAAGGAGCTAAAGGAGTTTGTAACTCCATAGGAATAGCAACATGAACCAACCAGACCTCCCGACCCTAGGACTAAACCACCAAAATAATAAAATCTGAAATTTTGGGAATGGTGTCTATAGCCCTTGGCAAGAGGACTTGAGACCTTGGCCTCAGTGACTAAGGAACTTCAGGTACTGTTGCTGGGCCCACATGGTACCACCAAGTCAGTGTCCTGCTCTCAAGTGTCTCCTGGTACCTCTAGCAATGCAATATCCCAGCCTCCCACAGCTGAGGGATTTCACAGGAAATACGGGTCCAGCCCTCAGGATCCCAAAACATTATTACCAGATTGCCCAGTGGAGCTCTGCAGCAGCACTTCTACCCAAATACTGTCACTCGCTTGGTGAGATGTATGTTTAACTTTTATATCAGCATGGCGTCATATGGAATGTTTGTGTGAATAAACCAGGTATATTCAAAAGACAAATTTTGCAGGACATCCTAATTGCAGAGCCCCTCATGGGCTCCTGCTTCCCCCAGTGACAATTCATTTATAAATCTCAATTCAATGTCCTCAACAACAAAAACAATAAGAACGACATTAAAAATTGCAGAGGGATTAAATGGCAAAGCAGACTTTATAGCCACATTGTTAAAAACCCAAATCACATGCTTATGAGCATGCGCACATAAGAAACCCGTAAAACGACAACAAAAACCATACATACTGGCAACATTACAAGGATTCAGCAGGTTATAGCTAGGAATGAATATATATATATATATATATATATATATATATATATATATATATATATATTTGCAACTGTTATTGTGTGAACCTGAACCACTGAATTTGAAGGAGAGTAAGTAAGTTTGTAAGGGAGGGTTTGAGGGAGCAAAGGGAGGGGAGAATGACAACAAATGCACCTGACTGCAAAGTGTTATCCTTTAAGGGTAGAATGAAGGGACTTTCTATTTTTTTTTTTTTTTTTTTTTTTTTTTTTTTTTTTTGGTTTTCCAAGACAAGGTTTCTCTGTATAGCCCTGGCTGTCCTGGAACTCACTCTGTAGACCAGGCTGGCCTCGAACTCAGAAATCCGCCTGCCTCTGCCTCCCAAGTGCTGGGATTAAAGACGTGCGCCACCACCGCCCGGCTACTTTTTTTTTTTTTTGGGGGGGGGGGGACTTTCTATTTTTCAAACAACGTTTCTAACATCTAAAGATGCCTGCAACACGCACAGAATTTAATCCTAAGAACGCATAAGCGGATGCCTCTATGAATGCTGGTCCGGAGACGATGGGTTGGGCGCTGGCTCGCTTCTCCTCACAGAGACGTCTGATCTTAGAACAGATCTCGAGCGCTAGGGCAGCAAGGTCAACGCGCGGCTGAGCCAACACTGCGGAAGTCCGACGTGCGCGAGGCCGGTGATCGCGAACACGGAAGAGCCGGGCAGGGGCCGGGACAACCGGTCTGCGAGGCTAAGGGAGCAGACGACCTACCTCGGTGAGGGCAGCAGCACGAGGCCGTGGCTACGGCTAGGCACCAAGCCGAGGGGCATGGGGCCCCAGGGCTCGCAGCGCCTCAGACCCACGGAGGCCCGGGCAAGGGCGACACGCGTGTCCACAGAGGCACAGACCGGCGCTCCGCCCGCCTTCAGCATCCACTTCACCAACACAGACAACAGCGCCGGATTTCGAATCCCGAGAGCCCGCCCTCCGATGCCTGGGATTGGCACGCTCAGAGATTGCGTCACGGAGCGTCTTCCGGAACTCCAGGAAACACCCCCCACCCCCGCGCCGCTGGACGCCGCTGTGTGAGCACAAAGCGTCAGAGCAGGGGCGGCCCGACGGGTTGCGCGTGGAGTTTGTTTCTCTCCACAGCCTGGCCCCCTTTACCGCCTCGCCACTCCTCCCGTGATGCTCGGCGCGTGGGGGTGGGGTAGGGGAGCCCACAACGGTTGACGCCCTGTGCGCTGGGCTTGGCGCGATTTACAAAGTCCGACCCTTGCGGGCCACACTTGTTGGTTTGAGGCTGCACTGTCAAAGCTGGGTTCTCTTCAGTGTGGTCCATTTCTGAGGAGAAAAGGTGCTTTAGAGAGTTTGAAAGATTTTTTTCTTTCAGATTGCCGTTTAGTTTTTTTTTTTTCCTTTGGGCCAGAAAAAAGAAGAAAGAAGGAAGAAGAAGAAGAAAGAAGAAGAAGAAGAAGAAGAAGAAGAAGAAGAAGAAGAAGAAGAAGAAGAAGAAGAAGAAGAAGAAGAAGAAGAAGAAGAAGAAGAAGAAGAAGAAGAAGAAGAAGAAGAAGAAGAAGAAGAAGAAGAAGAAGAAGAAGAAGAAGAAGAAGAAGAAGAAGAAGAAGAAGAAGAAGAAAAGGAAGAAGAAAGAAGAAGAAGAAGAAGGAAGAAGAAGAAAGAAGAAGAAGAAGAAGAAGAAGAAGAAGAAGAAAGAAGAAGAAGAAGAAGAAGAAAGAAGAAGAAGAAGGAAGAAGGAAGAAGGAAGAAGGAAGAAGGAAGAAGGAAGAAGAAGAAGAAGAAGAAGAAGAAGAAGAAGAAGAAGAAGAAGAAGAAGAAGAATTGTTCCGAGAAGTAGACGTAACGTGAAGTTATATCCGCTTAATTTTAGCACTTAATTTGAATTATCCCAACTAGAAATGTAATTTTCTTATTTTCAAGAATCTAAGGACCGTAGTAGAATAAGACACTTTTCTCAGTGGATATCGGTTGCAGTGCATCTTGTGGCACTGGTTCCTAGAGTGTGTTTTGCCAGTTGGTGGTACATGCCTGTTATCCTAAGGCTGGGAGGTTGAGGCAGGAGGATGGAGAATGGCAGGGCAGCCCATTATATGTACTGTAAGTGTTGGGGCTCTGAAGGGAAATGCTTCCCCTACAGAAGTGTTATATCTCTTCCCCAGCTGCCAGGAAAGATATCCCCAAAGCCAGCCTGGGTGACTTAACTAGATCCAGTCTCAAAACCTAGAGAGTGCTAGGGTGTGGCTTCACGGCTGATTATTACTGACTATGCACAAGGCTCTCCGTCCTTGTCCTGGGGAAAAGAAATTTAAGTAACTTTTTCAGAATTCTGAATCATAAGTCAGTCAACTATTTCAAGTTAAAAGCATGTGAGGAGAGGAGAGGAAAACATCGGGGAGGGCGAAAACGCCCTTACAGGGTCATGAGAAAATGATCTGAATTAAATTTTTGAGTAAAGATGGTCAAATTCCAGACTAAATAGTACAATCTCGTAAGTACTATAAGATGTTCCTGCTCAATGTCAGGTCTAAACCGATCCCCCCTGCCCCCGGAAAAAATAACAGTGCTGGTGATTTTTTCCTAAACCGGACATTAGCCATCATATAAAATCTTGCTTTTCTGTCGTTTTTTGCTTTTCCTTCTGTCTTCAGCACCTCCAAAGAAATAGCCTTTGCAATTTGATCCCCATTAAATCTTAAGCCCATGGAGCAGTCTAGCCTAGTAGTTTCTCTGTGCCATTGCTTATATTCAGATCCTCCAAGAAACTGAAGCTAAGGCAGCATTTATGAGTGGGTAAATGTTGTGAAAGATTAAAGGTGTGGAAGTTGAGACTACTGAGCCTTCGTTCAACCTTTGTAAAAAGAAATGTTAAGGAAAGCTCAATTAGGCAGGGGCAGCTCGGGCCTTGTTGTCTCAACAGTTTGAAGGATGAAATGGTTGAGCATTTGCAGGGACCGGTAAAAGAGGCACAGCTCCCCACTGTCATCCTCAGCAGCCCGAAAAGTTTGTTCCTCTAAAGTTTCAGGGACCATAACTCAGGTCAAATCAGGATTCATAGCTGGACTAGTTAGTTTATGAAGAAAAGTAAAAGATTTTATTAAAGCTGTTTTAATATAGGCTTAAAAGTGAGGAGAAAAAGAAAGAAGCTATACCTAAGTGTGGATATGGGCTCCTCAAGGGAGAGGGCACACTCGTTTTTTACACTAGTCACATACAAGATTTGGGTCATTTAAAGTTATTGTCTTAGAACTGGGTACGTCTTTAGGGACACCTGACAGGGTAACACTTGGAAAGGCAGCTGTCTAGTCCACAAAGATACATTAAGGTGGATGAACCAGTTTGGTTTGAGCCTCAGTGACTGGGGAAAGGACTTGCTGCAGAATTTTTAATTTCTTCATTTTCCGTTTTTCAAGTAAGGGTTTCTCTATGTATCTCTGGATGCCCTGGAACTCAGAGATTCTATTGTCTCCTGTGTGCTGGAAGTCATGCACCACCATGCCTGGTTCTATTTTTAAAAGATTTATGTGTATGAATTCCCATGTATATATTTTTGCCATGTGCCCATGAAGTCAGAAGAAAGTACTGACTCCCTGAAGCTGGAGTTACAGATAGTTGTGCACCCACCCCCACCCCCCCCATATCAGCACTGGGGATTGAATTCAGGTTCTCTGCATCAGCAGCCAGTGCTCTGACCCACTGAACAGTCTCTCCTGCCAGCTCTTTTCTTACCTGCTTTCTGACCTTTTGACCTCATGGATGCTGATGAAGCACTCTGCCCCTGAGCTGCATTCCCTAGAGCAGTGAATCTCAATCTTCCTAATGCTGTGACCCTGTAATGCAGTTTCCTCATGCTGTGGTGACCCCTAACTATAAAATTATTTTCCTTGCTACTCATAACTGTAATTTTGCTACTGTTATGAATCATAATGTAAATATCTGTTTGGTTTTTTGTTTTGTTTTTTTTTTTTTTTTTTTTTTGGTTTTTCGAGACAGGGTTTCTCTGTATAGCCTTGGCTGTCCTGGAACTCACTTTGTAGACAAGGCTGGCCTTGAACTCAGAAATCCGCCTGCCTCTGCCTCCCAAGTGCTGGGATTAAAGGTGTGCGCCACCACCGCGCAGCTAATATCTTTTTTTTTTTTTTTTTTTTTTTTTTTTTTTTTTTGATGGTCTTAAATGACCCCTATAAAAAGTTCACTCAACCCCCTCGGGGTTACAATGACTTATAGGTTGAAAACCACTGCCCTAGAGGTTGGGGGAAAGGAATAAGGCCTCAAGGATGGTCACAGACCTTCAGGCCTTAAGCCTGGGCTATTGCTATTTTGACATAGGATATCTACATGTAAAAGAAATATTAACTGGCTATCAGTAGACTCGACAGCAAATATTGTTTCTCAGCTGCCAGAATCTTTAACCAGATTCTAGGATAAGGGCTCCTTTGCCCTCTCCTGTCCCCCACAGTTTCTCTTTCTTTCCTTGCCACAGTAGGAAGTATTGTGAAGCCAGACTAACATGGCTTTGACAGCCTGCCTCATAAGATAAAATACTAAAATTATGATAATACAAACACAGTCACATGAGAGTCAGGTCAATGGGAACATTTCCATAGCCTATACAAGAAGCCCTGAAGTGATCCTGATACAAGACAGGACAGTGTTTCAGAAATAAAACTGAGACATAGAGGACAGACTCACAAACCAAAAAAAAAAAAAAAAAGTGTTCAATCAAAAAAGTGTGGGATGAGGCCTAGGGAAGGATCATGAGGAAGTACACTGATAGTCACAGGTTATCCCCCAAAGTCTGAGGATGAACAGGATTGAATTGAACTGGTTTCTGGAATGATCCAAGGCCTGGCAATTTTCTATTCACTTGTACCTGGTGGGCTTTCTCTTTATAATAAGAAAAGGAGGAAATGAATAAGGAATGGGCACATCATTCCTATGATGTTGACAGGAGAGTTTCAAGAAAACTGAAGACTAACTAGAATATTGCTGGTTTCTTGATGCTGGTATGGCTGGACAAAGTGATGAGCTGATGAATTCAGTTCCCAGTTCAAGCTCCACATAAATAATTGAAGAGCTTCAGAGGACCCTTAAGGATAATCTCTTAGTATCCCATTATAGTCAGAGGGCTACATATTTACATATGTTTGGTAACCTCCAAGTGCTGATACTCTTGTCACTCTCCCTTGGCTCTGACATTCCTTGTCATGCTATCCTACCATGGGCATGCATAGTGCATTCTACATGACTCTGAGACATTGTCAGACTGTACTCCTATGTTCTTTCCTCCCTATTCTACCCTGTCCAACCTCTGAGAGCCTGCACTAGGGGCTCTGCTCTGTCTAATATCATAAGAGCTGTTGTGTTCAGGAAATGAACCCATAGAGAATAAAGAAAGGCATGCATCATCTTGTTTCAGGGATTTCATATTGCCTTTCTTCTGTAGTGCAAGAAAAGAGAAATATTTGCTGTCCCTTCTTTTATGAGGGACACCAGTGTTATCATACTAGGGCTCCACCCTTATGATTCCATTTATCCATAATTACCATATTAAAGGCTATATTTATAAATACAGTCACACGAGTACTGTAGAAAACAAATTTTCTGGTTTTGGGTATTTGTTTGTTTGTTTGTCTGTTTGTTTTTTTAAGACAGGGTTTCCCTGTGTAGCCCTGGCTGTCCTGGAACTTGTAAAGCCCAACCAAAAAAGACCTCACTATCCGTGGAGAACTGCAGACGCACCCCAAATCACTCACGAGAAACACAACTTGCTGCAATCGCATGAGGTTTACTGGGAAACACAACTTGCTGCAATCGCATGAGGTTTACTGGCTAGCCAGGGCTGTCTTCACTTTTAGCCCACACAGGGGCAGAGGAATTCAGCCCCAAACAAAAGAATTTTACAGCTTTTAAGGGGGAATCTACAAAACAGGTGGCGGTGGAGTTAGGGAAGGGGGAAGGCTGAGAGTGGAGTTAGGGAAGGGGAAGGAAGGGGAACAGGTCACTAGGTCATTGATACATTTGATCTCAAATTCTTAAGATGGATGGTGTGTCACTTTATAATTGGCTATTTTGGACTAGTTTCACACTAATATATATATAGAGAGATATATATACACTAATATATATATATATATATATATATATATATATATATATATATTCATTCAAGTGGGTCAGGCTTACCTCAAACTTTTAGCATCCTGGCACCAACTGTCTCAGGGCTGTTAGTTCAAAGCACGGCCAGGCTAATCTCGGGCCCATAGCATCCTGACACCATTAATCTTAGGGTTTGTTTAGTTAGGGCCATCTGTTCAAATGGTCAGCTAATTTCCTGGGACTGAGGCGACACAGTGTTTGACTTACAGGTTTTTATGTCTTTGCTTTTAAGAGGGTTCAGGGGGTCAACTTAGATTTTTCTCTTTCAAACTCACTCTGTAGACCAGGCTGGTCTCTGAACTCAGAAATCCACCTGCCTCTGCCTCCCAAATGCTGGGATTAAAGGCGTGTGCCACCACTGTCCAGCTAGAAAAATGATTTTAATAAAGGTGTCTAGCTTGTAGTATTTTGTTACAAGATTTCCAGTAATAGGGGGCTTCAACATATGAGCCATAAGTGGGAATAAACACAATACAGTCCATAATCCTTCCCACACATACATACTTTATTCTCTCTAGTTTGAGAGTATCAAGATAGTGTGAGCATAAGGAGACATGAGTGTTAGACAAATCAAGAGGGTTATAAAGAGGATGAGGAGCTGGGGAAAACATCCCTTTGGGGGTTAGAAAACTTGTTTTACAGGTTACTGAGGAATTCTGGCTTTTCTCTAACTGCCAGAAGTCTTTCTATAATCTAGCTTGAGCCTTTTTCTAGTCATAGACTTCGCAAGACCTAACAGCTTGATTGTAAGCTGCCAGAAGATCCTCTTGTCTTGTCCTGCCATGTTGGCATTAGAGTGCTGGGATAGCAGATGGTAATCTTAACAAGACTTGCACTTGAGTTTCAGGGGTTGAACTTAGGTTGCCAGGCCTGAGCTGCAAACACTTTTGCCCACTGAGTCATTTCTCCTGCCTGACCTTGAACTTATGATCCTCTTGTCTCTGCCTCCCAAGTATTGAGACCCCCATGTCTGTTTGTATTCTTAACGATTGCCATTTTGACTGGAGTAAGACAGAATCTTAGGGTGGTAGTTTTGGTTTGTGATTGTGCATTTTTCTTTTTCTTGTTGCTATAATAAATACACTAACAAAAGCCACTTAAGGGACAAAGGATTGTTTAGCTTATAGTTCAAGGAAAAGACCCTCAAGGCAAAGAAGGCATAGCATTGTTAAAGGTTCATTGATTAGCCAAGTGCCTGAATAGCTCTGTAATAGCATTAGTGTCAGCTTGACAAAATCTAGTTATCTGAGGAATTGCCTAGGTTGAGATGGCCTATGGGTATGCCTGTGAAGGATTGTCTTGACTATGTTAATTGCTATAGGAAGACCTATCTTAATTGTGAGTGGTATTGTGATCTTGCACTATACAATAGAGATAGTTAGTTGGGCTCAGATACTAATTGCTCTTCTCCATATCAAAAGGACTCACATCAGCTGGTGAACCTCTGTATTCTGTGCCCTTCCCCCAGCCTGCAAGCCTTTTACCACAATAGACCAAACAACGGTAGGACCTAGGAGAGGCACTGCCTTGCCAGCCTTGGCCCCTTGGAGTCTGCTACCAAACTAAGAAGAATGGACTGCCTGCTGAGCTAGCCTTGACACCTCCCGGACTACTATCTCCTTACCCAGCCCCTGGGCTGAACTGAGAAGAGACTCTTGGGGGGAGGGGCTTCACCTTTATATATGAAAGCAAATTATTAAACTTCGGGCCTTGATCAGAATACTTTGTCTTGGCCCACGTTTCTCTTGCCCTCCATTCCTGTTCATTCCCAGGCTTCCTCTCAGGTGAACCAGGTAACCCATAGCTGCAGGCGGCTACAGAATGGCACCCACCCGTGGAACCTGAGAAGAGAAGACCAGCAGAGGAACACTGTCTTAGTAGAGATCCATGGAAAATGGAAGAAAAAGTAGAGTATCCTGAGCACTTGGTAAACAGGGAACAGCATTGATGCTAGCTAAGTTATGGAAGTGTTTACAGGAAGTGTGCTTAAGGTGGATATGGGTTTAGAATTGAGTGAGCATTGACCGGATGCTAAACTCATCTAGGGAGGTGACAGTGAGTTGGGGATAGGAGAGTATTCAGCAAGCCTAAAAGCAGCCTCAAGCGAGAGGAACAGGGTTTAAAAATTTTTGAAAAACAAAAAAGGGCAGAGCACTGAGTAGTATTCATAATTCTGCCTTTGTTTGCTTGTCCTTGGTGTGCCAATGTCCATGTGTCTCATTGTGTTTCTTGTTTTGTTGTGTGAATGATTGGTGGTCTATGTTTTGTGGTGTTCTATGTTTAATGTTCAAAAGATCATTAAAATTGCTTGATCCAACCCTTGGTCTAGTTTAACTTGGTTTTCAGAGGCAGTTTTAATATGCAGAGCAGAGGCTGATACGTTTGCTTAACACCTGTAGCTAAGAGCTGAGCTGAGCTAGAAAATAGAAAAGTCTTTCCAAAAGTTGATTGTCCATATAAACTGCTTTTAAAGGGACCAACAGGTTTTTTGGATTCAATAAGGAAGCTAAGAGTGGTTTGTCCTAGAAAAATCTCTGTGACAAGGTGCTTTTATCTTAAAATTACAGCCAGAAAAAGCAAGAAATTTTGTTTGGTCTAAATATATAAGATGTGTTGTCACTTCATTTTTGTTTCTAATTGGTTTTAAGGTATAAATATGTTCTACATGTCTTGGTTATAGATTATTGGCCTAAACATATTAGATATGATTAAAAATTTACAACCTTGGTGACAAAGTTGACTTAAGATTGGTAACTCAGGGTTAGAGTCATTTAGAAACCAGATGTATAAAGATTTAATAACAATGTCTCTTTAGTGAGATAGTAAAAGCTGCACTATCGTGCATTCATATATAAGAATTGGCAGCAAAACTTTGTAACATAGAGCTAATCTACTTGGTGTTGATTTTAGAGAAAATAGATTGCTTACATCGTTAAAAATTTTTTTTTTCTCAAAATTATGGTTATACTCTAATGTTACAAAAGAGGCTTAAAAACATAGTTAAACTGCCAATATTCCATTGGCTACAGTTGGTAGTTCAATGGTGAGTTTGAGATTTTTTGATTTGCCCATGTTTATAGAAAAAAAAATACAGCACATAGAGTTATATTAAAGTTTAAAAAAAAAAAAAAGTTGCAGCGCAGTACAGGCCTAGCCAGGCCTCAGAGAACAGGCCAAGATTAAGAACATTTACATTTGAATTAAGACAATGCAGACTGAGCTCTGCAGCCCAGGTGCCAAGCATTCCTTTTGTCCTGGGTCTTTACCAGGAGCTCCTAGAAATGGGTCCGGAATTTGTCTTTTGCCTTCCTTGTTTCTTGCAGGAGGAGAGGTAAATCAGATGTTTACAACAGTCTGTGGGCCGAGAGTTATGATTATGCTGGAGACATTAAAATTATGCCTACTTTCCTCCATGAGTTATAACTGTACTTGCTGACAAAAAAGAAAAATTGTTCAATTTGTTTTTGTTCCTTTTCATCCGCTTCCTCCCAAAGTTGTTAAAAATGAGATGCTTTTGGTTCCTCTAATGTGTGTAACAATATTTAGAGGCTATTATTGCCTGCAGCTTGGCCTTTATCTGATATTCTCACTCAGCTAAAAAAGATTGGTTATTGAATTAATCCAAAAGGAAGTTCAAACTTAAGATTTATGAAACTAATGGGACATTACAGCCTAACTTGCCTACTTCAGCTGCCATTCCAGTAAATACATATAGAATTATTATAGATATAAAAGATGTTTTTATACCATTCCTTTACATTTCTGGTAAAGGTGGGAGGTTTGCAGTCAATAAATTTATTTGTAATTTTTGGGAGCCCATGAACTGATATCAAAGAATGATTAATTGATTATATATATATATATATATATATATATATATATATATATATTATTGTTACTTTGATACTAGAAATTAAAAGTTTAAATCTTTTAGTGTATATTATTCATTGTGTGATACTTTATTAGTGGATTTCTCTAAAGAAATTTTTCTGCAAGCCTTTGCTCCAATATAACGAGCTTTAAAAATTTTTGGAGTACTTGTTGCTCCAGAAAAGATTCAAAGGCAGTATCTTTTCAATATTTGAGACCTCAGTTATATCCTAAACAGATTGTGACACAGAAAATTCTAATAAAAAATAGTTGGGGCTAGAGAGATGGCTCAGCTGTTAAAGACTAGACTTAAAATTAAAAATATAAGAATTGAATTCCCAGCAACCACATGGTGGCTCACAACCATTTGTGGTGGGATCTAGCGCCCCCTTCTGGCTTGTAAGTGTACTGCATGTAAGTGTACATGCAGAAAGAAAATAGTTTACTTTTAATCTTGATTTGTGTTTAATGATTTTTAAAAGTTGTTAAGAGATATTAATTGGCTTAAATCTTATCTTAAACTTACCATAGGAAAATTTAAATCTCTGTTTTATATTCTCAAGGGGATGCAAGTCCTAATTCCCCTTGACAATTAACTATAAAAGAGAGATAGCTATGCTGAAAATAGAGTAAGCTGTTAGCTATAAACAGATAAATTATATAGACTATGAAAAATTATTGGCTGTTTGTGTTATTACTACTCATATGCCCACAGCAGCCCTTTGACAAAAGAAACCATTAATGTGGATTCATCTTTCTTCATTTACAAGTAAAGTTTAAACATCCTATTATAAAATTATAATTGTGTTAATACAAGATTATATGATAAAACCCTAAAAGCATTTTGGATAAAAGGTTTATTCCTTATATAGCTATTAAATTGGTTATTAAAAAATAATGATATTTGGCCTATTATATGGCAAACTTTTTAGACAAATTTGATAATCATTTGTTACAGTTTTTCTCTATGATGCTTTTGTATTTCCTAAAATTTACTATGCATGCAGCCCATTGAAAAGATGTTTGCTATATTTACTATATTTGCAGATGCCTCATCTATTGAGAAGACAGTATATGTAATTAAATCACATGTTTATTTTCTTGAGTTTCCCCTGCTTCAACACAAATAATTAAATTATGTGTTGTAAATTCTAAAAAATTGGCTATTTTAAGCTAGAAAGGGGGAATTATACCCCATAAGGTCACCAAAAGCACACCTTACTTTTGCCTTCTTTTAAATGTTCTGCAAACTGATGCTAAAGGTCAGTCTGCAGTGGATTGCCACTGGCATCCAGTTACTTCTAGCTCATATGCCAGGGTCTTGTGGAGAGACCCCTTAACTAATACTTGGTGTGGTCCCAATCCTGTTTTAATTTGAGGTCGTGGGTCAGTCTACATGAAAAAGAAAATGAAAATGGAGCCTGATGGCTGCCTGAAAGACTGGTCTGTCAAGTGGACACAGATCTTGAGCCTAATAATTATGATTCTAATGATGAAGATGGCTCAAAATATTTATCAATCAGCTTATTTAACTTGACAAATAATCTCCACTCTTACTGGAGAGTGTTTTTTATCATTACTTAAAGCCACCCACTATATATCTGGTGGCCATACTTGTGTCTGATCCCTGCTAATTAGCAGTTGAATGAGATACTGGAATACTTCCACTTCCAACCTTATTTTCTACATTGCCTGGATAATCATGTTGCTTTTAACCTTTGAACCTTGTATTTTAAGCAGATTGATTGCCCTCACACAGGATTGCTTTCAGCAAGCTCAGCTATTCATCATGGCAGTTACACATCGCTGTGAAGAACTGCATCTAGTACATGCCCACAGGTCCTTTGATCTGAATGTGGTCTTGATCTAAAGAGTGTGCCAATGATGGCCGGTTAGTCAACGATGGGTAAGAGTGTTTTGAGCTCCTATAAACCTAAGACAGAGACATACATCAATATGCTATATATGATTTCCTCAATGACGGGTAATATAGGAGTAATATAAATGCCAACCTAAGCCAGGCACGGTCGCGCAGCCACTCTAGACCCTAGACGGGATGAAATATTGTGCCCCGTCCAGATATTGGTACTGCCATCTTAAAAAATTAAGGGGGGGGGGAACTGTGCCCTTCCCCCAGGCCTGAGGGGAATAGACCTTTTACAATAGACCAAACAACAGTAGGACCTAGAAGAGGCACTGCCTTGCCAGCCTTGGCACTTTGGAGTCTGCTACCTAACTAAGAAGAATGGACTGCCTGCTGGGCTAGCCTTGACACCTTCTGGACTACTATCTCCTTACCCAGCCCCTGGGCTGAACGGAGAAGAGACTCTGGGGCTGGGGCTTACTCTTTATATGTGAAAGCAAAATATTAAACTTCGGACCTTGATCAGAATATTTTGTCTTGGCCCCACGTTTCTCTCGCCCTCCATTCCCTTTCATTCCCAGGCTTCCTCTCAGATGAACCCGGTAACCCGTAGCTGTAGGCAGCTACAGTATTCTGTAAGCAGCAAACCTCAAAATACTTCTCCAACTTATATTGTGGGTAACATTAAAGACTGCCAACTTTAAATGGTTTTAAAGTAGGAAAGAACTCAGAAATAAGTGTGGAGTGTAATGCAGGTAGCCTTATCACTTGGCTTGTTCAATGTATAAAATATATGATACTAGAGGTTTTGTGAGACAAAATGTGTGGACTTCGTGGCAAGTTATGGTGAGAAACTTACCACTGTTATTGTTAGTATTCTGTCTAAACTCTACCTCCACAGTTATCTGGCAATAGCCAGGTAGACCTGGTCCACTATAAAAGAGGCTGCTTGCCCCCTCCTCACTCTCTTAATCTCTTACTCTCTCTTAATCTCTTACTCTTAATCTTTTACCCTCTTGCCTCTAGCTTCTCTGTCCCCTCTCCCACTCTTCCTCTCTCTCCACGTGGTCATGGCCGGCCTCTACTTCTCTTCCTCTCTCCTCTTATTCTTCCATCTTCTTCCCCCCACCTTTGCCATATCTCCTGAATAATTCTCCCCCCCCAACCCCTGTTCCCTTCCCCCAGGCCTGAGCAGGCCTGAGAGCCATTTACCACAATAGACCAAACAACAGTAGGACCTAGGAGAAGGCATTGCATTGCTGGCCTTGGTGCCCTGCAGTCTGCTACCGAGCTAGAAGAATGGACTGTCTGCTGAGCTTGCCTTGACACCTTGACACCTGCTACTCCTTACCCCACCCCTGGGCTGAACTGAGAAGAGACTTTGGGGGGGGGGGCTTACCCTTTATATGTAAAAACAAAATATTAAACTTCGGGCCTTGATCAGAATACTTGTCTTGGCCCCATGCTTTTCTTGCCCTCCATTCCCCTTTCATTCCCAGCCTTCCTCTCAGGTGAACCCAGTTCCCGTAGCCACTGGCGGCTACACCCCCCCCCCCCCCCCTTGGAACCGTGTGGTCTGCAGTGGTCTGTTTGCTGCCGACGGACATACATCTGGGATAACAACTAACAGTTATCTCCCTAGGTTCTATAGTAAGACAGTGACATTTTTTTCAGTAAAAAATTGCCTGGGGTTTTGTTGTTGTTCCCAAGCCTGATGAAAACAAAATGCCTTGCTATGAAGCCTGGATTTAGAAAGCTCATTCTGAGATGACCCTATCAGGTCCACTGCCTGATTAGGTTAGGCATCTCGATGTACATTGTGTGCACTACTAGGTGCACTGGTACATTTGAGATTAAACATCTGTATGACTAGACATACATGTTCATCATTGTTCTTTTCTCTTATGCCTCTGGGTCTGTGAATTATCCTACCTGAAAGATAAAAGCAATTAAGTTTAGTTACAGAGCAGCTCAGTATACAGATTAATGTCAAAAGTAGCCTGATTCAAACTGCCTTTTTCCTTTGCACAAATACATTTATACCTTGCTTCATTGGCATATGTTCCTGACTGACCATAGTTTCTGACTCATTATATTTTAAACACATTAACCTTTCAAATAATTCTTATAGATTCTACTTACTTGCCTCTTTTAAGAATTATTGCTCATGACTTTGTCAAGTTCCCTTCTTTTGTGACCACGACTCTTTTTCAACATGTAGATTAGTTACCATTCTGACCCAAGAACTGTACATCATTGCCACAGTTCTTAACTCTGCCATAATTTATATTTTGAGATCTAGGCCATTTATGTTACCTCTTTGGGGATTAAAAGAACTTACTGAGTTCAAATTAAGCAAGGCTTATTAACAATAATAATCTGCTAAGAAAGAAAACTGTTTAAGATATTTTAAAAATGGTTTTAAATGTAGCTCGTGCTGGCATCAAACTTACTAAATCACCCAAGCTGGTCTGAACCTGAAATCCTTTTGCTTTAGCTTCCATTGTGCTAGAATTACAGTCATGTACCACCACACCTGGCCAACAGTGCATGTATGTGCCTGTGCCTGTGCGTGTGTGTGTGTATGTATGTATGTATAGAATGAAAATGTATTATTTATATTTCTATTGTATATTAATGTCATGACACAGATTCTAATGCCAGTGAAAAAATGGAAAGTGAGAGCAAGTAGACAAAGGAAGAAAGCTCCAGTCTTCTATGTCCTTTATATAGGTTTGTAGCAGGATATTTATTCTACTATACTGTATTCACAGTAGAACTCCCTGATCAGGCAGTAGAAGAAGAGGTGGAGCCGGGAGAAGAGAGGAAGGGAAGGGGAGAAAAAGAAAAAGCAGAAGAGAGAAATAGAAAAAGAGGAGGAGAAGAAGGAGGCTATCAGCCAGGGAGAACCACGGATGGGTCGAAGGCTGTCCTGGCTAGCAACTTCTATCAAAAGTTTAGATATTGGATAACAACTCTAATTGTGTGGGAATCTTGTTGATTGAGCATTTCTAAATATATAAATCTCCCAAGTATGGGGGTCTTCAATTCTCATTTCTACTGGGTGTGCCCTTCTCCCAGGCCTGAGCAGGCTTGTGAGTCTTTTACCACAATAGACCAAACAACAGTAGGACCTAGGAGAGGCACTGCCTTGCTAGCTTTGATGCCCTGGAGTCTGCTACCAAGCTAAGAAGAATGGACTGCCTGCTGGGCTAGCCTTGACACCTTCCAGACTGCTATCTCCTTACCTAGCCCCTGGGCTGAATGGAGAAGAGACTCTGGGGGGTGGGGCTTACTCTTTATATGTGAAAGCAAAATATTAAACTTTGGGCCTTGATCAGAGAATTTTGTCATGGCCCCATGTTTCTCTCGCCCTCCATTCCCTTTCATTCCCAGGCTTCCTCTCAGGTGAATCCGGTTTCCCGCAGCTGCTGGAGGCTACAACTGGGTTCTACAAGGATGGCAGATATTGTCTGGGGTTCAGCCAAGCTTTGTAGATGCAGTGTGGTGGATTGGCACAGCCATTCCCTAGGCTGGTGTCTTGTGGGTGCCAGGGCCTGTGCATCCAGCTAGCTGGAGCCCTGGTCAGAGCTGAGGAGCAGCGGGAACATGGCGGCTGCCCAGGAACAAGCCAGACTGGGTGCCATTTTCTAAATATCACCCCTACATAGGTTGATGGCAGAAGGTGTGGCCTGACTAAAAGTGGATTTTCCCAACTCAGAAGGTCAGGATTAAAGGAGTATTTCCCATTAGGCATAGTGGTATTGTTGGATTTTAAAGATCCAAAACCATGGGACATGCTTCCCCAGAGATACTCACGGAAGGGACTCACTGCAATCAAATTGAAGACCCCCCATACTTGGGAGACCCTTCCTCAAGTCTCAGGAAATCATGACCACCGAAAGATCACAAGAAACCATGCCTGGATGCAATCAGCAGAGGCTTTATTAGGGAAGTTGGCCGGTGGTCAAACCACAAGCTCTCTCTCAAGAGCAAGGTTTGGCCTCGAGTGGCGGGCTAAGGGGTCTTTTAAAGAGGAAAACCGCAAACCAGGGGAGTGAGGAGGGGGTGAGGGGTTGCCAAGGATACATAACATAAGAATAGCAAAACATTCCAGAGAAACCCACCCTGAAAGGTTAATAGCTATGGAAATTACTCAGTACAATCATTTTTCTCAAAAATGTGGTCTTACCAAGTCACTGTCCCTATGCCGTCATTACAAAATATTTCTCACTTCCTCCAGTCACAGCCCCACCTAGATGGCTTGTATTTTTTTATGGTCAGGAATGTGTCTTCCTGCTTCGGGGGCCCCCACCCACCCACAGGTGGGCCTGCTGCCTGAGGCTTGAGGAATGTAATCCAGCAAGTGTCCTCTGATTCAGGGGCAATGTCCTTCACCTGGAATGTGCCCTGGGGTAGTGAAGGCCTGAAATCTTATTTTCAGTTCCATGTTCTGGAATCTGCACTTTTCCTGCTCAGGTCTAAGGCAAAAAATCTACACATATTTCATAAAATGGCCTTTATAATTTTTCACTCTACAGCATAAGGTTTATTGATGAATTGATGAATTGATAGTGGCCGGTGCACCGGGACCCTTCTGCTCACAGGTGAGAAGGAACCCTGAACTGAGGCAAAGGGTGGTTTATATACAGAGTTAACAAGGACAGTTAATTGCTTCTTGGACAATATTTTAAAAAGATTTCAAACAGCCAATTTCAAGCCTGGTTTCCATTCCCAGGCTCGGTTCCTAAGTAACTCAAATTTATACCTTTATCTTTATAATCCAGGAGAATTCGTTTAAGTGACTTCTGTTTATCCAGGTATATTGCATTAAGGGTTCATCTCCCTTATCTTGGGCCCTTTCCTCTGGAATGTTTGTTTGAGTCTTTGAAATGTGCTTCTCCCCGGATGTGTCCCTGGGGGAAGTTAATGTTTGGGTTTAAAATCGAAATAGGAGCTTTCTATTAATTTTAAGTTTCTACAATATCAAACATATTATAAATTTAGGTGGAGATGTACCTTGAGAGCCCTTCTTTTAGTATGTTAAACCTAAACATATCCACTGATGCTCTCTTTATAAAGATACCGAGGAAAGAAAACAAATATCTGTCAAACACATTCCTCACAAAATATGACAGAAAATGTCAGTTGTAATTCTCATTTCTGCAACTGGTCATGTGGCCTTAGCTGGTGTTTATAATTACCTCCCTCTACTAGCCCTTCTGCATTTCCTCCAGGGAGCACCTTACTAGGTCTTGGCTTTTATCCTAGAGTAGTAACTCATACCTTGGTTAGGTTGTTGTAATTTTTCATTGACTTTAATCACAGGACATGGTAGTACCAAAAATGGCCCTAAAGGGTCTCCTACACCTCAGACAATCTTTCTTACCTGCATTATGGAGACAGTTACTTTGCCAATTTTCCTTTAGTAATCTGGTTCAATCACCCTTTCTACAATTGTTATTTCTTTCTTAGCCTATTGTTGACATAAGACATCAGAATGTTGACATCAGAAGCCCAAAGTGGCCGGGAGAATATCTGAGTTTCCAGTTCAAGGTAATATTTATTGTGACTCCTGACAGGGATGCTGCCCACTTTTGGGCAAAGCTTCTAGGCCAAGAGAAATCAAGGTTTTGGAAAGTGGAAGTAGACATTTTCTTAGTGGGTTAGTAAAGAAGGAAGTAAGTGGAAGTTTTCTCTTTTCTACCCTTTGACCCTTGTACCTATGGATCTTAGCTATGGAAGAAACTGTACCATATATTAGAGGAAAGAAAACACAAATATCTGTCAAACATATTCCTCATAAAATATGACAGAAAATGTCAGTTGTAATCCCCATTTCTGCAACTGGTCATGTGATGATTCAAAGCATATACTGTCTTCTGGAGAATGCTGCCCCAACCCTCCAGGCTGCTGCCGCCTAATTGGCACTATAATTGTGTTGATAAAAGGCCATTCCATCTTTCTATTAGGCTAGATGGCTTGAGGATGGTGGGGAACACGATAAGACAGGTGGATTCCATAGCTGTGGGCCCACAGTCATACTTCTCTGGCTGTGAACTACATACCTTGCTTAGAAGCAATATAGTGTGGAAGACCATGATGGCTGATAGGATATTTTGTAAGCCCACAGATGGTTTTGGTAGATGCATTATGAGCAGGAAAAGCAAATCTATACTTGTAATAAGAATTTACTGTAGTGAGGACAAGCATTGTTCTTTCTACGGAGGAAGTGGTACAATGTAGAGTGCCTGCCACCTGCATCCCTATACTGGGGTTGTACACATGTGCTGCTACTTGGATGCTGGGACTCGGGGGACTCAAGTTTTGGTGCAAGCACTTTATCACACTGAGCCATTTCCTCAGACTCGGGATGGTATCAACAATAAAATGAAACCTTTCTTTGAAAGATAAATTAGGACAGAACTTTATGAAAATGCTTTTATCTACAGATATATGAGTGCGAAGAAAAAGAAGGTAACTTGTAGAAACAAAGAAATGAGCCTTAAAATCAGAAAGCAACCTAGACCCAGGATTCTATTTATATTCTTGGACCTCCAACAACTCTTAAACAAGTAGATGTCTTTTTAATTGTTTATTGTTTTCTGGAACAGATTTTTAATCCTGGCTTATGAACAATACCTTGATATACATACTCTCTTATAATAAGAGGGAAACTCAAGATTATTGTTGTTATTGTTGCTTTTATTTACTACAGAACATTTTTCTCTGATAAATTTAGACAAAAAGGTTTATGAAGGAAGCTTAGCACACGGACATTACAAAGTGAACGGTTCATGTTTAATCCGAGTGCCAGTTTGTATTAATTCAACAACTCAGTGGAGGCACTGAAATTTAACCGGTTTCCACTAGATGGCAAGCATCGTCTTTCAGTTTCTCTGTGGCACTCTGAGCTAAAGAATTGCTGCTGTTTAGAAGTTGCATCTTTGCATGCAACAGCTGTACTTGTTTAAAAGAATGATAAAGGCACCAATTCACAAATTTAGAATCAAGTCAGTTGAAATTGAAAATACATTGTGATATTTAAAAGTTTTATTCTGAGAATATTCGTTCATTTCTCTGACACATAGTGTCTTATATGTATGAGTACACTGTTTTACTCACTCTTTCCATTAATAAGATTAAATGACTTCATTACTTTGGTTTTAGATATTATAAAACAAGTGTCTGCAGAGAACAAATAATTTATTGACCAAATACACAGGTTAAAACCCACATAGTTTGTCCTAGAGACTGTTTAGCTAGCCACTGCAAGGTAGTGCCTACCATGATGGAATTATAGTAAATCAACTTGAAGTGCTTAACACAGTGTCAGTATGTAGCAATATTTGAATGTATTAATTATTAATTTCTTCTTGTGGTAGACATTAGCAGAATTAAATATTTTGCCATTACTGTTGTGGAAGGCTGTGGAAATTTTTAAAAACATGATTTTGAGTTCACGTGTTAAAATACATAATATCTCTGAGCGGTGGTGGCACACGCCTTTAATCCCAGCACTTGGGAGGCAGAGTCAGGCAGATTTCTGAGTTCGAGGCCAGCCTGATCTACAGAGTGAGTTCCAGGACAGCCAGGGCTACACAGAGAAACCCTGTCTTGAAAAACAAAACAAAACAAAACAAAACAAAAAAACAAACAAAATACATAATGTCTGAAAAATATTGCCAATTGTAAGCAAATACAAGATGTAAAAAAAAAACCTGTAAAAATCTATAAATTCAGTAATGGACATTCCCTATGAGTGCCCCTCGCTGTGGAAGAATGTTCATATAAATGGTCAATGAAGCAAATGAGAAGAGGCAACTTCAGCTGAAGAACTGCTCAGATCAGATTGACCTGTGCCATGTCTATGAGGCATCTTCTTAATTGCTATCTGATGTAGGACAGCCCAACACACTGTGGGTGGCTCTGCTCCTTGGCAGGTGGGCCTATGCTGTGTGAGAAAGGTAGCTGAGCAATCCAAAGGGAGCTATGTCAGCAAATAACATAGCTTGTGATCTCTGCCTTGAACCCCTCCTTTGATTTTCCTGGTGATGGAGTGTAACTTGTAGGCCAAACCCCTCTCCTCATCACATTATTTTTGGTCATGGTCTTTATTACAGCAACTGAGAAGTAAATTAGGACAACCCTGTCTCAAAATAAAACACTCCCAGCCACCATCTTACCCTATTCATCCCACCTCCCCTCCCCTCCTCCTCTCCCCCTCCCTCCTCCCCCATGGCAAGTAAGTACTAGTTTAGGGAATCCTAAGCAGATGTAAAACAGAAATATACTAGAAAATAAAGAATAGATGAGACATAGTTAGCTTCAAATTAATGTGGTGGACGACATTCATAATATCATAACTAAATGAAAGTGAAGTGTAAAGGAAAGCAATTAGAAGAGATTGGTAGACATGGATAATTGACAAAACTCTTGCCATTCCAAAGACAAGAACAGATGGGAAGGGAGAGTATTCAAAGATATATAATAGAAAATGTCTTTAGTAAGGAAGTACATGCTTCCAATAGGAAACATTTATACTAGATTGACAACATTGAAATGTGTTGAAATGTGTTGCTGAGTGTTAGCAAGAGAATTGTCTAGTTAACAGGAAGCAGGGGTGATGGGGGTGGAGGAAGTACTTCAAAACAGGAAAACAAGTCTAGTTTTCATCAGAACATTTTTATCTGTTTGTCTGGTGAAACAGGATCTCACTGTGTAGCATAGGATGGCCTTCAACTCCTGATGTTCCAGCCTATGTCTGATTTTATCAGACTTTTGCAGAAACATTTAGTTTAGGAAGAAATACAGGTGCTTATCATTCTCAGACAAAATACTATGTCCACTGTTGTGGCTCGAATGTCAAGTGTCCTTTACAAGGCCCATATGTTTGAACATTTGTTCACCAGCTGGTTGCATAGTTTTGGAAGATATGGAACCTTCCTTCCGAGGTGGGGCCTCCTTAGGGAAGAAGGTCAATCACTACAGGTGAGCCGTGATGTTTTAAAGCACGTTCCCACTGCCTTTTCATTCTCTGCTTCCAGTCCATTGAGGTAATGTGACCAGCTACCTCATGCCCCTGCTGCCTTGTCTTCCCTAGTATATGCCTTTTACTGTAAGACAAAGTAAACCCTTCATCTCGAGTTGCTTCTTGTCAGGCCTTTGGTTCTAGGAACAAGAAAATAAAAACATCCCTACATTATTCCAATATAAAGGATTTGAGAGTGGGGAGGGCATGAGAGAAGATGAAAGGGGAGGAAGGCACCAAGTTTTGGTCAAGTGAAGTTTTGCTAATCGAGAAATTAATTTCAAATAAATCAGAGAATGAAAAAAATATAGAACATATGGTAGTTCTTTGGCAATGCAGTAGTTTCGTGCTAGGATTACAGAGACAAAACATTTCTTTCCTCAAGGAACTGAGCACAGTGGTGATCTAGGGGCTATCAGTCAGAGCACACCAAGTAAATCATATTGCACTGGTCAAATAGAAGACAAGGGAACGATGCATGGGGTACCTGAAACCTGAGACTCAAAGCATGAGAACTCAAAAGAAGAGAGTGACCTAAGGGATCCTTCTAGGAATGGGGACAAAGTACAAAGTCTCTTTAATGTCAGTTGGCAGTGTGAAATGGTTGTGTGGCTGGAGACGTGGAAGTGTAAGGATTTGAGCCTGGGAAGGCCTAAATAATCCTGAAGGGATCTGAAGGTTTAAACCTGGGAAATAATGCATTTTCACATTAAAAGAATGGTTGCTATGGGGCTGGCATATGAGAGATAGGAAGTGGAGAAATTATTGCTTGGTAGATGTGAAGTTTTAGTGAGGAAGAATATATTCTAGAGACCTGCCATACGCCATTTTTAATGTACATTCACTCAGAACGCCATCTGCTCTCTGGGTTTATTTATCATTGCTAGTATTATTGCTGTTGGGGTAGTAGTGGTGGTTGTGTTTGTGCTGGTTCACACATGCCATGGCATGCATGTCGAGGTCAAGGGACAACTTTTTTTGTTTTGATTTTGTTTTTCCAGACAGGGTTTCTCTGTGTAGCCCTGGCTGTCCTGAAACTCACTCTGTAGACCAGGTTGGCCTCGAACTCAGAAATCTGCCTGCCTCTGCCTCCTAAGTGCTGGGATTAAAGGTGTGCGCCAACACTGCCAGGTGAAGGGACAACTTTTGTGGGTCAGTTCTGTCCTTCCACATTGAGTTTTAGGGGACTGAACTCAGGTCATCGGGCTTGTGCTGCGAGTGCTGCTAAGTCAGCCTTGGGACCCCTTTTCTTCTTTTCGAAGCTGTATTATCTGTACCCCAGAACACCTGTTAAAAAATCTACCTGTGATATCTTGGAGGGATTGTTGTTGGGGGTCGACTTTTAGCAGAAAGCAGCTATCAGCTTTGCAGCCATCTTGAGCCATATACCCTGACATGAGACTTGAATTACAATAGCCTACAACAGCTGAGAACACTCCGATAATCTTGGTTTAGATACCTTGAGATTAAAGGCGCGTGAGATTAAAGGTGAGATTAAAGGTGTGTGACTTAAGAGTATGATTTAGAAGTATAGAGATCTGAGTTAGAGACAAGACCTAAGGGCATGATTAAAGGTGTAACTTAGAGGCGTGGCTTAGAATCAGACTATAGAAGACAGAGCCAGACATCAGAATAGAGAGAGAGATTCATACACATCAGATGTTAGGTAGAATCTGCCCTCACCCTCGCTCTTGCTGAACCCCGACCTGCAGACCGGAGCAGCAGCTTGGGCCGGGATACAGTGGCCGCCCAAACGTAGGTTGGCCTGGGCCTCAACATTTTGCCTGGGCTTCAACATTATTTTGGCGCCTAACGTGGGGCTAGTGCGGTCCACAACAGATTGTAGCATGTCATACACAGTGGGTGCGGTTACTTACCTAGGTTGCTTAGGAGCAGTTTCGCCCATAGTCACAACATGTAAGCTGGATGAGACAGAAGGACAAAATGCCCTACGACACCATCAGGTCCACGATCTGAAAATCTCTATTTCTAATTTCAAATGAGACTTTGTTTTGCCAGGCGGTGGTGGCGCACGTCTTTAATCCCAGCATTTGGGAGGCAGAGGCAGGTGGATTTCTGAGTTCGAGGCCAGCCTGGTCTACAGAGTGAGTTCCAGGACAGCCAGGGCTACACAGAGAAACCCTGTCTTGAAAAACCAAAGCCAAAACCAAAACCAAAAACTAAAACAAAAAAAAAAAAAAAAGAGAGAGACTTTGTTTTGACATAATGATTTTTTTTTCTCAGCAGTGCTTCTTTGATTTCTGAGTAGTTGTTTCATTTTGTCTTGTTTAGTGATTTTAGCAGAGACAAACTGTGTTCTCCTTTAGTGTGAATATGGGCTACTTTGGGTTCTGTTAAGGATGTAGATTTTGGCTTGGTGCTGGTGACTCATGTGTTTAATTCCTGCTCTTGGGAGGCAGAGGCTGATGGAATCTCTGTGAATTCAAGGTCAACCCCGGCACAGATTGAATTTCAGGACTGTCAGAGCTACACAGAAAAACAAAAACAAAACAAAACAAACAACAAAACACAAAACACACACAAAAAAACAGATGTGGGGAAAAACTTAAGATCCTGGTTTTTAATTAATTAATTTTATTTATTTTATCTTTTATGGTTCTAGGGGTTTAACAGGTTAGATAAGCACATTGCCACTGAGCTGTAGCCCCGGCCCAAGAGAGGCCAGTGCCACTGACATAAACTACACATTGGTATCAAAGTACTATGATACAAGGAAAAATATTCAAATGCCCTTTAATAATATATAGCAAGCACAAGCATTTATAAGTGTGTGTATATGTGTGTGTGTGTGTGTATGTGTGTGTGTGTGTGGTGTGTGTGTGTGTGTGTGTGTGTATGGGTGTGTCCAAGTGAGTGATTTATCTGTGTGTAACACACGAGTTCCGATCAGTGTACCATTACATTAGCTCATCCATTCATTTCTGGCCACTATGGTGTTCTTCTGAATCACACCGAAGTCAATTCTGTTAGGTCATGTCCTAGGGTGTCCTGAGGTGTTTCCACTTTGACGTCCGAGGCTGTGATTGTGTGGATCAATTTCCACTAGATAAGCCCACTTAGTCAGTCTTCTACTGTAAAGAAAAGCCAGTATGTTTATTGGCATAAAGGTGAACAATTGGTGTATAAAATCATGATCTTGTTATTTTAAATTTACTTATTCTAAGGAAAAACAAACTGAATCATATAACCATAGTCTAAGTTCAGGATTAATTTACCTTTACAGATATTTAGGCTATAAAACTTTCTAAAGCAAATAGGAAGCAGGAAAGGGGCTGGGGAAATGAATCAGTGTGTAAGGCGACTTGCTCTATAAGCATGAGGACCTGAATTTGAATCCCCAGATTTATGGAGGATATGGTTGCCTAAAACCGCAGTATTGAGTAGTAGAGGCAGGTACATCCCGAGAACTCGTTGAACAGCCAGCCTAGCAGTTTCCAGTTGAATGTAAGAACCTATCTCAAGGCAGTAAAGCACATAGAAATAGAAAAGGACATCTCTTATTCTTTAGTGGCCTCTATGCTTATGAGTGGATATATCTCACACTCATGTGGATGTTCCTCATCCTATAACACACAGAGGTGGGAGGAGTAGAATTAATTACTGGGAGCATATACATATATATATACATATATACATATATACACATATATATATTCCATTTTTGACATGTTTATGGTTTAGCATAATTGGAGTACAAAGTCATCTCTGATTTAAGAAGAAAAAAGAAAGAAGGAAAGAGAGAAGGAAAGGAAGGAAGGAAGGAAGGAAGGAAGGAAGGAAGGAAGGAGGAAGCTTGTTTGAGCTGGAAAAGCACCACTTGCAGTCTCTTTTCTCGCACACAGCCTGTGGGTAACAGAAACTGTGGTAGACTACTAACCTGGCTCACCAATGTGACAGACGCAGCATTTTCCCTTTGCATTTGTGCCTTTTGTCACACTTCAAAAGGCATCAGAAAAAGTGCTGAGAGGACACAGCCTCTCCAGAGTGTGCCGCATGCCTTGATGACATGCATTAAGATTCAGAAAGAAAGAACCATCCTCTTTAAAGTCCAAAGGACTATTATTTCGGTCTTACTAGTTTTGTTTGTCTTCTTTTTCTGTCTCTAAACATCTGTGGCTCTCTCTCGGGATTGTGCCATGCACTAAAAATAAAGCTGCAGCTTGTCAGTCACCTTGTTTTCCCTGAGTCAGGGCTGCAGATTCTAGAGAAGAATCAGTGGCCTGGGAGTGTTGTTAGAGTGGTAATAAAATTGCTCAGTCTGAAATGAATTCTGAGCATGATGGTAGGTGCATGATGGTAGGTGCCTGTGCGTGCCAAAAACATCAACCTACAGCAGGGAAGCTCAGAGTTTGCCGTGATTTCACGTGTCCTGAGGTGTTGCCACTTTGATGTCTGGGGCTGTGGTTGCTGGGACCGGTTTCCATAAGCCCATCTAGTCCCCGTTGTATTGTAAAGAAAGCTTAGTACTTCTGTCATCGTGGAGATGATCAGTGTATGGAGTCGTTAATCTGCATACGTTCATTATTTTAAATCCATTCATTCAGAAGAAAAACGACTGAGTCATACAACCGTATTCTAAGTTCCAGATTAATTTTCCATTACAGATACATAAGCTGTAAGACTCTCTAAAGCACATAGAAAGCAGGAAACAGTTTCAATACTGTATTGCTACAGGCCTCCGTGGCTCTCTGGAACCTGTATGTGAATTTTACCTATTGAGCTGCTGGCTGCAGATGTTTCTATGTAAAAGAGTCTGTACTGAGCTCATGAGCTCATGTTTAAAGAATTCAGCAGAGCACATCCCCCACCTAAGAAGTCTCAGTCAAGATAATATTTTAAAATCGTCAGAACAACTCAGTCACCACTGTGAAAAGAGACAAGTGAGAACCTAGGTGGTGATGCTATCGTCAGCACAGGGCCCTGAACAGAACAACAGATCAGAGTCAACTCTCTTGTGGGACAACTTGCCCCCACATTCCAGCATCTTACTTCATCTTTAGAAATTAATCACATCATCCATGAAGTTTTCTGGTATTTAAATTTTTCCACAGTAAAATACAAACATGCTCTCAAGGCATACTCCACTTAAAAGTATAAAAATTAAACTTGAAAGTGGCTTGGTGGCTGTGTCAGACAGTGCCCAAGGTATATAGCTCTAGTAGTATGCCTTTGAAATATTGAAATAAACATTTTAAACCCATTTATTAGAATAATAGGCTCATTAAATTTGAAAGTGGAGAAGATAGTGGAAGATGAATAACATATTGAATGGTGGAATAAATATCTTCATCATCCTGGTTTGGGGAGATAAAAGGTGAAAGGTCAAATTTAAAGAAACTAAACTCAACATAAAATTGCGATATATTTTTTTTTTTACTCATTTGTATTTACCTGTATATACGTGTTCCTGCTTGTCTGTTTGTGGATATTCTGGCTGTGAGCCACCTGATATGGACCCACTTGGGTCCTCTGCAAGAGTAGCAAGTGCTGCTCTTAACTGCAGAGCCACCTTTTCAGGCTCTAGGTCCCCACATTTTTAAAAGTGATCAACTAACAGCCACCATGCTGTTATATGTTATATGGTATATAACATAGCACATATGAAACCATATGAAGGGTATCAATCATTGACTTTAAATGTAAAGCAAGCTGGAAGTATGATGTTATGAACTTTCTCAGTACCGAACCCCAAACTTACAATGCAGTGGTGGGTTCAGTCACAAAGGAAGTCATATCCTCTCTGACCTATAAAGCTTACCTGATTGATTGTGACTCATTCTGGCCATTGAATGTGAAAATTACTGTCCAAATGGAGTATATCTAGGGGAAAAAGAGAGTAAGTAGAAGCCACATAGTTTGAGATATAGTTGAGAGAATGAAAAGTTTATTAAACTGAAAAGAGATAAATGGGTAGATTTGATTGCATCTCTCTTTTTTTTTTTAAAGTTTTTTTTCTTTACAAAAAGTTAAATAATATTTTTAAAGGACTTTAACTTTATGTGAGTGTTTTGCCTGCATGTGAGCAGGGTGCTTGACGAATCCAGAAAAAAGGCATTGGCTCTCCGGGACCTAGAGTTATTCTAAGCATCTGTGACTCTTTCAGGACTATACTGTGTAGCATATAGGTGCTAAACATTGAACCTGAGTGCACGAGCAGCTAGTACACAGAACCCCTGAGCTGTCTCTCCAGTCTATAATTGCATATTTAAGTATGTAAAAGATCACTGTATCTAAAAATTATATTTATCTTGGGAAGCTCCAGAGGCATTAACAGAGGACAAGAGTGTTGGGACAGGCGACACTATGGTAAGAGGATGATCTGAAATGGGTGCATTTCCTTAGGGGTAGTTCAAGTACTCCTGCAAAGACCTGTAAACTACACATGTAGGCTCTTGTGGAAAATATCCTCAGTTTAATGCCTTCTCCTTTTGTGAATGATCATCTTAAAGGACATCACGGTACAATCAACAGTGAGCACAGATAAGTACGTGGCGTCAGAGGGATGAAATGAAAAAGAAAAATAACCTCAGTAAGGGAGTTGAACAAAACTGCCTATGCGCTTGTTGCCCAACATCAGCCTGTAAGTAAAGAGGAAGGGTGATGCAGGGTGTTCATCTGATCACTCAACAAGATGCTATGTACAGGAATATGTCAGTATCCCTGACAGAGTGTTTCCAGGCATGTTTAACTTCCATATGGGAGGGGAAACCCCCACTAACTGTGGGTGGCACCATCTCATAGACTGGGGTCCCAGACTGAATAAAAAGAAAAATACAGCCAGATGAGCACCTGCGTTCATCTTGCCTTACTGGCTGACCATAGATTCAGTGAGATCAGCTGCTTCGTGTTACCTCAACCTTCCTCTCTGTGACCAGCTTTTTATCTTCTCAAACTCGAGCCAAAATAAACCCTTCCTGATGCAGGTTACCATTGTCAGCCATTGTATCACAGCAATGAGAAGAGTAGCTGGTGCAGTATTTTGCAGTAAAGGGACATTCATTGGAATGCACCAAATGAGGAGAAAAGTGACTCAATTGTATTGAAAATCCAAAGAAATAAAGATTTTTGATTTTTTTTCTCTCTCTCTCTGAGAATGTGGTTACAGCTTAATAGTGCAAAACCAAGTTTTACATATTTCTGTTTCTTTTTTCCCTCATGTAGTTTTATATATTTCTGTGAGCCACCATGTGGTTGCAGGGAATTGAACTCAGAACCTCTGGATGAACAGACAATGGCTCTTAACCGCTGAGCCATCTCTCTAACCCTATATATTTCTGAATATTCTCATTTTCACATCCATTTACAGCAGAACACATAAAGCAACTCCAATTTTTAAAAAGGTCCATCCACATTTCCCCACAGACAATGCCCTCAGCCTTGAGATAACAGATTGTGTTTAAGATAGTGCAAAAGTTCTACTATTTTTTTCTTATTTCCACATTTTTTGGTTGTGTGTATTTTCTTCTTCAAAATGTTATTTTTATTGTCTGCAGAAGCTTATGCCTGTATTCTCATTTGGGATATTGAGGTAGGAAGATAAAGGGAGTTTTGGGCTAGCTGGGACACAGATATATCTGTGTTGTGAGTTCAGACCACCTTGAGCCACAGAATGAGACTCTTTTTCATACAAACACACACACACACACACACACACACACAAGTTGTCAATAATTTTGTTCTTCATTTCATCATTGAATATATGGTTTCTATTATTATAGTCATCCAGGTGCTGGCTCACACCTGTAATCTCAGCACTAGGGGAGCAGAGACAGAGAATTGAAAGTTTGAGTCTAGCCTGAACTACACAGCAACTTCTAGGCCAACCTGGGATATAAGATTCCATATCTGGAAAAACAAAACAGAACAAGACAAAGCAAAAACACCATTAAATAAATGATGGGTGGAGCTGGCAGTTTTTATCCCTGTGGCATCTAACCAGCTATTCCTCGTGATACTATACAATAAAAATAGCTGGCTGTAAAATTTTACTTTACTTATTTTCGTTTTACAGTTTTATTCAGTGGATGGTCAAGGCCCTCCAAAACTATTATACAGTTATCATTAGTTCCCCTCATACAGTTTCCAACTAGCCAAAGTAATGAAGTACGTAAAAGCTTACAGCCTAATGTCTCCTTTTCAAACATCTCATTGCCTCTATACCACTCAATAAATGTTTAATAATTAATCTACTATAAATTATCTGAATATAAAGAAAATCTACTATAAATGATCCTGAGATAAAAATGTACTTGTATTTTAAAATTTTCAAGTGTTAAATTTAAAACTTTATTAAGGAATTAAATAATACATTCTCTCAAATCAATTGAGTTCAGTTTATTTTTGGTCAACTGTTCTTGCATATGGGGCTTGCCGTGGAGTATGGTCCATATACCAGAGGCCACATCATTAAGGAAAACTGCCTCCATCTCTTCCAGCAGCTATCAAATGCCAATAGCTTCTTAGATTGGTCTAGAACTTCAGGCTTTCTCTCCACTCTCATTCTGGTTGGTCTGGGTAGAGTTTGTGCAGGTTTTATGCATGCTGTCACAATGTGAGTTCATATGAACATCTGGCCTGCTGTGTCCAGAAAACACCATTTTTTAGAAGACATCTATCACCTCTGACTCTTAAAATCTTTCCACTCACTATTCCTTGAAGATTTCTGAGCTTTGTGGGGACGTGTATGGTTTAGACATCCCATTTAAGGTCAAGTACCTTAAAGTCTCATTTTCTGCATGTTCACAAGTCATAAGTCTTTGTTGGAGGAACTGTTTGGGAAGTATTAAAAGATGTAGTCTTGTTGGAGGAGGGAATAGACACTGAGATCTCAAATCCTCAGATGATCCCTAGTTAGCATCTTCTCTGCCTTGTGCATATGGATCAGGATGTAAGATCTCAACGACTGCTCCAGCACCATGGCTGTCTGCATGCTGCTATGCTCTGTGCCATGATGATAATAGACTCACCCTTTGAAACTTCAAGCCCACAATAAACTCTTTCTTTTGTTAAGTTGCTGTCTTAGTTAGGATTTCTATTATTATAAAGTGATCCCATGACCAAGACAACGCTTATGAAATAAGTAGTTAATTGGGGGCTTGCTTGTAGTTTCAGAGGGTGAGTCTATTATCAACATGGCAGGCAGGCATGGTGCTGGAGTAGTAGCTGAGAGCTTATATCCTGATCCACAGGGAGCAGGCACAGAAAGAAACACTGAGCATGGTGTGAGCTGTTGAAAACTTCAAAGCCCACCCCCCAAGTGATACACTTCCTCCAATATGGACACACATATTAATCCTTTTAATTCTTCTCACACAGTTCATCAACTGGGGTCTTGTCTGAATTATGTTCTTGTACACTGTGTGAAGATGCTTTTCCGTCCTTTCTTGCCCACCTAAGGCACCTTCTTATTGCTTAAAATAAAAAGCCTATGGCTTGTAGCAAAAGGCAGAATAGTAAGGTGGGGCTTGAAGACAAGAATAGCTCTGGGAAAGAGAGAAGCATGGGAGATTTGTCACCCATAGGAAGTAGGACCTATGAAACTGAGGGGAGGTAATTAGCCATGTGGCAGAACTTAGAGTAGTATAAATGGGGTAAGTGAGTTACAAACTAGACGGGAACAAGCCTAGTATAAAGGCCAAAAGCTTATAAATAAAAATGTCTCCTTGTGATTATTCAGACCATCGGTGAGCATAGAAAGGCCCATCCATGGTTACAGGGACCAAGCAGGTAAATATATGAGCCTATGGGGGCCATTTTTATTACAACCACCACAGTTGTCTTGGCCATTTATAAATTAGCACTGAAAAAACCAATGATCCTATTACTTTGTGAAATGCAGGTATTTGAATACAAGAAAATATTAAAATCACGAGTTATGCTGGATCCAGTTTAAAAGATTCTCTAGTGATTAAACTTGATAATTACTGTTTTAAGTGGTAGGCTACCATTAGCAATCTATGATTCCTAGACATCCCTATGCTAATACTAATATACAGGGTTTTCTTTTCTTTAAAGCAATCTACTAAAAAACATTACATACAAATTGCATTAGACAGTGCTCTTTGCAGTATTTCATGTGACAATTCATGAAGAAAACATAAATGTGTAGATAAAGTAGAATATTCTGCTCATTTGCTAAGAATGAAGTTTAATAACCCAAAATAATTAAAAATTAAACACGTCTTATTAGATACTAGCATTAGTGGTAGTATTACTTTGCAATAAAACTGCTTTGATAATAGATGCATGGGGTGAAATTAGCAATAACTGTAAGCTGGCAATACATTGGCTATGTTGATATCTTGGGGAACATAACTTATTCGTTTGTGTCTTTCTGGATTCTGTTAATATGCAATTTTTATGGTGGCAAAGTCTATATTTGATATATTTTCTTTAGCAGAAGATAGATGTTGAGTAGACTTGATTTGAACTGATAAAAAGCAGCTTTCGTAGGCCTAACGAATGTGTATGATACAAATTTAGCAACAACAACAACAACAACAACAAACCACACTGCTTTCAAATTGTTTTAGGGTTTGTATTTTCTTTGGCATTGCTTGCTTTTTCTACATTTAACCTATTTTTAAACTAGGAAATTGTCAGCTGCATGGGAAGACATGGATTTTGTGACTGGTATCTTTTGAATGCTTATTTCATTTAAAAATGACAAGTTATGTTCAAAACTCATTATCAAAATAATCTCTGATATCGCTTATACGTTTTAAAAAAGAATTTATCTTTTTTAGTATTTGGCCTGCTATTTATGCATAATGTACTTTTAAAATACATATACTTCATGTGGTGGTCTCTCAGTTGGTGGGATGTTCTTGGCAGAATGGCGCTGGCAGCCTAAGTTGGAGCATTCTGGACCAAAGGTAATTTAGTCATTTTCTGTGGATTTGCTCAATGTTGCCCTTTCGTAACTGTGGGAAGATTTTCTTATTCACACAAAAGTTAAACTAAATGTAAAGCTAAAAAACCCAGATCTTTTAAAGGAAATATTTCTTAAATACTGACAAGTACACATTCCTATTAGGATGGAAAGGCAGAGAGCACTAACCCTGCTTCCTCTCAGAGTCCACACTAACCCCTGCTTCCCCTCAAAGTCCAGGCTTAGATGTGGAAGAGCTTAGAGTTTTCTTTGCAAGATGCACAACTTCTTGAATCTGGGTAAGCATTTTACCTCCAAGTTGTATCCCCTGACCCCATGTGTTAGTTTTAATATGGGGATTGCAGACAGCCATTGCCAGTCAATGGGGAACACACACCAATTCCAACCTCTCTCTTCTCCTGAGGTTCAATGAATTTAGAAATCCAGGGTCTTACTCTCATAAAAGAAGTCAAACATCTGGTCAGTTTCTAGTTCCCAGGTACTGAATTCAATGTTATCAGTGCATTAACATAGTGCTCATAGTATTTGTATGCAACTGGGTATTTCCATTTAAATGAGGAAACCTGAAGCTCAAAAGAGTTAAGGGTAAACCTGCCCAAAGTTGAAGAGTGATTTCACTGTTTAATCCACTTGATGGTTCCACTATTTAAATTATTCCAATATTTATACTATAGAATCAGCCTGGCTGCCAGGACTCTGAACCATTGTCTTGTATAACCGGTTTGGTGATCTTTCAATACTCACAACTGTCTGTCTCTGTCTTGTACCCAGGTACTGTTCTGTGGAGATGCCTAAAAAGTGAAAATCTCACTTTCCTTGTCTTTTTGTGAAAGAAGCTAACTAGAAAACATATTAAGATGATCACTCCTTACAACCCAGCATTGAGAGTTTTGTACAAAATATTGTTTTTGAAATTATATAACTTTTCTTAAAATATGAGAACATTACTACCTTTACGCAAGCGTAATATTTCCTCACTTTAAAATGATGCTGTATTGCTAATTGCAGAAAAGGGAGGAGGGAGGGAGGGAGGGAGGGAGGGAGGGAGGGAGAGAGAGAGAGAGAGAGAGAGGAAAAGGGAGAGGGGGAGATTTATCAGAATTAAATGCTACCTTTTAACATGGGTTGAGAACTGAAACCCAAAGTGCTATTACAGAACTGATAGTATGTATTAGTTTATATAGTTTTTGACAATATTAATTTATGAAGAATAACAGCTTTTAATATTCTGCCTAATAATTTCATTGTAACAATTAGAATTCTACAGGATTGCAGGGTGGTTATTTTATCCTCCTAGAAAGGGCCTGCATGCTCACAATTGCTGACTATTTTTCAAATCCCTATTAAAGAATGTGAGTTCTTTTAAAGATTTAAAAATTCATTTATGTTTTAGATGAAGGCATTTGATATTTTTAAAATGTAAAAAACTCTCAAGTCAATGTTAATTGAAATTTTGGAGTATTAAACTTACTAAATTAAACTTATTAAAATTTAAAATGTCCATGCAGAGCATAGGTAACAGTGCCTTCTTGTATCGGCTGCTGTTATTTCTTTTCTATGTGTGATATTACTGAGCTGTCAGATGTGAATGGAAAAACCTTGCACGACTCAACTTGGACCTATTAATAACCCTTTTTGGCCCCTTCCCTTTTCTCTTGTATAAGTTTTGAGCTTTTCAATCTAGCCTGTATTTTTCTCTTGACGCTAATGAAACTTTGGTAGCAGCCGTGGAACTGCAAGGGACCTCTCACTGCTGATGAAAATCTCAGCAAGATGGCTGGAACACCCCTCTTTAGTTCTGCAGAAACACTGGCACCATTTTATGTCTGTCATAAAACCATCCTTGGAAATTTTATTTCTAACAAAGGAGTCTTGTAAGAGGCCCAGATTCCAGGCCTTGCTGCCCTGCTCTGGGAAAGCAACCTGCCACCTGTAAAACAGTGTGGTTCACTGGCTCATCTTACCTAAGAATCTGTGTTCTGGGAATACTGCTTAAACTATCTTTTTCTGTTGATGTTGTCTTTTGTTTGTTTTTCTGAAAACAAAGTATTTAAATGTTTGAAAAGCTTAATGCATAAGTCATGGGGGAGTAATTAACATTTCCCTTCACTCTCCCATGCTGGGGGCTGGGGGTCGGGGAGATGAAACGTGCTGAATCTTTTGAGTGAATGAAAAACTGGAAGCCTTTATCTGGTTGGAACTGGGTGCGAAAGTTTTTGAAGGGTTCCTAGGAGACTGTTATGGCATACGCCATTCCTGAAGAATAGAGAGAAAAGACAGTTTGGTTTGTCATTTGGTTTGTCTCTGGGACAGAGGCATAGACCCTTTATTCCATGTCTGGTCAGTGAGGAACAAACAGCTGTGGGTCACAGGCAGGTAGAAGACTGAACCTGCGGTTCCTTGTGTAGTTTGAGAGATTGGGTCCTGGATGTTGACCCATGGCTGGCCCAAGAGCTCTGCATCCTCATAAACCTTGGGTGTAGTTGGCACTTGAAAGAATTCTTGAAATCCTAATCAGTTTCTCTCTTTTTTTGCCCCTCCAGCACCCTTCTTTTTATATGTAGAATGACTTTGTATTGTCTGACCTTGACCCATGAGGAACTCCTAATTCTTTAAAAGAAACATCTCCTTTTATTCTGATTGGGTTTTTGTTTGTTTGATTGGCTGGATTTTTTGTTTGTTTGTTGTTGTTTTGTTTGTTTGTGTTTTTAATTGAGACTCTGGCTTTGGAATTGCTTTGTAGCAACAGGAACCCACTTTTCCTTGAGTGCTGGGGTTACTGGCATGTGCCACCATGCCTGATTCCCATTCTGATTTGTAGTTTCCCTCCCCACTCCATATGAGCCACTGGGCAAGCAAAATGTTCACAGCTAACCATTGAACTGATCAAGGGGTTCCCAATGGAGGACTGAGAGAGAAAACTGAAGGAGCTGAAAAGGTTTGTGGGCTCTATGGGGAGAGCAACAATACCAACCAACCAGAGCTCCCAGGGTCTAAACCACTAGTCTGGGAGCACATAGGGAAGGACCCGGGGCTCCAGCTATATTTGTAGGGGAGGATGGCCTTGTTGGGCATAGTTGGTAGAGGAGGTCCTTGGTCCTGTGAAGGCTGGATGCCCCAGTATGAGGGAATTTGAGGGCGGGGAGGTGGGAGTGGGTGGGCAGGTGGGGCACATCTTCATAGAAGTAGGAGGAGGGGGATGGGATAGGGAATTTCTGGGTGCGGGAGAAATGGGGAAAGGGAACAACATCTGAAATGTAAATAAAATATCCAATAAAAAATTAATTAAAAAACTACATTGAGAATCTTCCCTATGGGAATGACTGATAAACCAATTCCCTTGAGAATTTACTAAAATGTGAATACATAGACTTGACTGTGTGTAGGCATAAGGAAGATAGCTGTAGGTTCTGCTTCCTAAGCAAGAAAATGTTGAAGGCACCTTATTTTGTGTACTATTCTATCTGTGTAAATATCAGACTTGCTTCACACAGTTTGTTACTAAATAATAGAAGTCAGAAAGAAAGACCCTAATTTTGGACCATTACTTTTTCATGACTAAGTGATTTTATAAAGTGACTAATCATTAATATAATAAAGAAAAATCAATATGAAGGCTGGAGTTAGAGCTTAGTGGTGGCTGACTTGCCTAGTATGTAGAAGGCCCTGGGTTCTACTGACAGCTGCCCTCTCCCAATCAATATGATAACAAACAAAAGATAAAGCCTATCCCATTACTAAGTATAGTAAGAATATTTTATTCTCTGATATTTGTCTTATAGGTCATGATTATTTTAAATTTGGATTGGAATTATGGAATGTATAATGTGTATGCCATATGCAATTTAATTGTATTATTCTTGGGAAGTTTTCTTTGAGACAGGGTTTCTCTACGTAGACCTAGCTGTTCTGGAACTCTCTCTGTAGACTATGCTGGCCTTCATCTCAGAGATACGCTTATTCCTGGGAAATTGTTTATGTTACTGAACCACATTTTATGGAGTCATAATTGCATAAAATCAAGAACTGCAAAAATAAAAAGCAACGAATCTAAGAAATAACCCCAAATCTCACCAAAACAGCAATAATAAACACATAGGCTAGCAGGACAGCATTTTAAATATTCCTGGAGATATTACACATTATTAAATTAGACCAAGGTCTGACTCAAAGTTGATATTTCTCTGACACTATGTGGACCTGAGTGATTCCAGCCATGGATGTTTAGTTGTGAGTCAGATTAGTGGCTAATTGTTAGGGGAAGGACGGCAGGAGGGAAGAAAAAGACAAAATACCAAAAATCATCACTTGATCATTTCTTAGGGGGTCTGGATTACAGGGGTTCTGAAACTCTTTTAAGTCACTACTTCAGGTAGTTCTGACAGGCAACCTTTGCTCATTGTAGATGTTCGATAATTTTTTTTTTTTTAAGTCAAATGCTGTATTCATCAAAGTGGCCTTTTCCTCTCAATAGCTTAGAATGTTTTCCATTAATTTTTTGACTATAGGAGATTGAGGAAGAATGAGTTATTGGCAAAGCTATCTCCTTCACACTTACACAACACTTCCCCACCCGGTGCACATATTCACAAAAGGGGACAACAGTTTAGGAGCACCTTTATTTGAGTTCTCTGTTTGGTTTGTTTCTGATTCGGGTCTTTCTAGGCTGCCCTCTAATTCTGCAGTTCAGCCTGTCCTTGAACATGTCCCAGTCTTGGTGTCTCAGTTGCTCAAGTGCTAGGATCACAGGATGAACCACCATTCTCTTTGGTTACTATTCGGCTATATTTTACAGCTAGAATAAACACAAACTCATTTTCTAATTTTGACCCTGAATTAAAAATATATTTAATTAACCATTAGGTTAGGATGCAGAAATGAGCTTTGCTGGGAGAGGATGGGCACAAATGGAAAATTCACTCTGCTTTAGCTGGTTCCCAACACTGTTTTGGTTGGCTGTGTGCCATAACAATTAGCTCAGTAACAGAGAGCTGTGACCAAAGCAAGCACTTATGAGATGCATGCAGTGTTGTGAAGACTTACAATCACAGGTGAATCCAAAAGGGATTGAGCTATAAGCCACCTGAAAGTTTTGTTTTGCTTTGGAGTTCAGCCTTCCCGCCCCCCCTCTTACCCCGTAACAAGTTTTAGTTGTCTGGGGTCACCAGAGGAGCAGTGCAGCCGATGAAAGCATCAGGTAGACTGTAGTTTGTCTTGGCCTTGTTTTTATCCTTCTGAGCCTCCATTCCTTATTTGAAAAATGGAGATAAATAGTGTCTCTGGTAGCACAGTGTGTCTGGATTAAGTAGTATAATGTACATGTAAGTACCATTGTCAAATTGCTAAGAGTTATGAAAATGGTATTTAATAGTACACCCACCCGGATTCTCCTCCCTCATGCATTTTCTGCTCCCACTTATGTCAGTTCTAAGTAGCATAATGACCATGTCTGGGGAGAAAGAGGTGAGACTCAAGTGAAATTGATTTATTCTGCTCTGTGGGAAGTTCTGTATGTTTTTCTTTGCATTTCTATTTCTTTTAGACTTGTAAGAAAAAAAGATTTTCTCAGAATCATGTTCTTTGAATAACTTTAAACACACAGCCTAGAAGTGTAGCAAACAACCCACCTTGTCAACTTGATAACTTTGGGAGATATAGCCCAAAATAACATCTAAGAACACTGGCCAGAGAGACGTAAGACAATGAGCAGCAATGTAACGAACCACTTGTTCTAGGTTACTATTCAAGGCAGTCTGTTGTCAGTGGAGCTGACCTTGCTCGGTGCATAAGGAGGGTACTGCAAGACAGAAACGAGCAAAGAAGTCATTTCACACACTAGTCTGTACTTCTTGTAAGCTGGTTGGCCACGTGTGGGCTTTTACTCGGTGCTTACAAATAGCCTATCATAACAGGTGCTTATTTCTTTCAGGTATTCTCTTCTATACCCTAGGAGGTAATGTTCTATGCTGTGTGTGGTCTGAGTCTCCTTAACAAACGCACTACAAGCAAGTCTCATATTAATAAGAAACATTACATTTATGTATTCTGTATGTAAACAATTCACAATTCTAAATTCTTTACATGAATACGTTCACTTTTCCATGATTATAGGCAAGTGCCTTATTATAGACATGAGTAAATGAGAGCCAGTATATAGCAACTGCTCAAAGAAAGACATCATATAACATGCACACTTGGAGTGTTCTTTGGATCCTTCTGTTATAAGGAGCAAGCTGAGCTATTATAGTAAGAACTGACACTACTTTGTTATTGATTATGAGGTATGTGTGCAAATCAGATACCTCATTTCCTCCTCATATTTGCTAAACATTATCTCAATATAGGTTTTTGTGGTTAGATGTCAGTGTGGGTTTTTTACATGTATAATATTCCCTGCTAAGACATTATATTAGTATTCTTCAAACATTTTGGTTTGTAAGGGGTGTAAGACATAGCCTGGTGGTAGAGCGCTTGTCTGTCATACACAATCCCCAGAACCCTAAAAACTTTCTTTGACTTGTGATTAATAGCAAAAAATTACATTTAATACCTTGGCTCAACACATGTATATTTATATACAAACATACAGTATGATTGAAAAATCAATTTCATGAGCCACTAAGCAGCTGTAAAGCACACGTTGAAAACGCTTCAATCTTCAAAAGCAAGTTAGCTGAGGACGTGGAGGCTCATTTTCTGAGGGTCAGCCACTAGACCTCCTCTTAACAAAGCTGAAATGGGAGTGTCGAAGGCTGATTTCCTTTACTCCATAGAACATTTAAGGGTTCTGTGTGTTGTGGCCCGAGCTGCCCCACACTTGGGGGCCAGAAATGTTGAGAACTGCACTACCCCAAGTTTGGGGGCCAAAATGTCATGGACCTCTCTGTCAATGTTGGACCCACACTGCCAAAGCCTTCGGGGCTAAATCGTTAGAGCTCACACTCCCCCAAGCAGCTCTGGTCCACGGGTCGGGGTTCAGCAAGAGAGTGAGTGAGGACGGATTCGAGGAATGGAGACCAGACAGAGTGTGATTCAATCCCACTTATTCTTCAGTCTCTCTTCTCTCCAAGTCCCAAGTCTTGAGTTCCTAGTCCCTAGTGCCTCCAAGTTCCAGGTTTCTTCTTCCAAGTGCTAAGTGCCTAATGTCTAATAACTAACTCCAAGTTGTTCTCTCTAAAGTGTCTGGCTCTCTGTTACTCCAAATTGTTCTGAACTCTCCTGTCTGCCTCTCACCTTTTATATGTCTCACTTCTAAGCCACGCCTCTAAGTCACGCCTTTAATCATGCCCTTAGGTCTTGTCTTCTCTAAATCTGATCTCTAAGTCACATCCTTAAGTCACACACCTGTAAGTCTCACACACCCAAGGGAAAATCCTGGGTATTTAAAACAAGATGTTATCAGACTGTGCTCAGCTATTGCAGGCTAATGTAATCAAGTCTCTTATCAGGGTATATGGCTCAAGATGGCTGCAAGAATGATAGCCGCCTTCTGTCGGCTCCCCACATCTGTGGCATTTTTTTTTTTTTTTCTTAAGTCAAGGACTGTTGTGTAGTTTTGGAAAGACGTCTTTAAACCGGCTGAATTTAGAATCATCTCAGGACAAAGGCAATAAAGCTTGCCTTTTTCATCCTATCTGCCGTTTCCATAATGCATGGAAGTGGATGCTGTACCAAGAAACAGGAAGGTACTGGCAATATGGCGACTTCAAAGGCCTTCATCAAAGTTCCTCTGCATCAGGTGATGTCTTCTTTGATCTCCACGATGTGATAGAAGGATAATAAGTCACCAGTAGTAAAATTTTAGATTTTTGAGTAAAATTATTTGACTCAATTTGGTACCTTAATTTGCAAGGTCTTTGGGGCCATTGCTGCTTGAGAGTGTTGTGTAGCACGTGACAGATGGCTCTTTAGCCACAGTGAGGTTGATATTTGTTTTTTTACTTTTCAAATTACAGTGAAACTTCCTGTTTGAGATAATTGCGTTCTTTGCTATCTACTCTGTGTGAGTTTCTATGTGAATTGTCTCTAACAGTGAGTTGTGAGTGTGAAAGAGAGGGGTGGGGGAGAGATGGGAGGGAGGGAGGGAGGGAGAGGGAGAGAGAGAGAGAGAGAGAGAAAGAGAGAGAGAGAAAATCTCCATGCGCACACGTTTGTGTTCAGGTGCACATGTAGAGGACAACTTTTGGGGAGTCTATTCTCTCTGTCCACTGTGGGATGTGGAGATCAGATAGTTAGCCTTGTTTGGTAGGCGCTTTTACTCTTTGAGCCATAGTGAGTGGAGAATAACTTTCATATACTTTTAAAAAAAGATTTATTTATTTTATGTATGTGAGTACACTGTTGTTCTCTTCAGACACACCAGAAGAGGGCATTAGATCCCATTACAGATGGTTGTGAGCCACCATGCGGTTGCTGGGAATTGAACTCAGGACCTCTAGAAGAAGAGTCAGTGCTCTTAACTGCTGAGCCATCTCTCCAGCCCCCTCATATACTTTTTAAAAATTCTTTGACTAGCTGTGGGTACTCTTTTACTCCTATCTGATCCTTATTATTTTATTAGTGGAAGAATAGAAGATTTCTTTGTTTTGTCTTATTTTTGGTCTCAGGCTCAAACACGCATTCTCCAGCCCCATCCTCAATTGAACTGAGATAGAAATGTCAATTATATTGTAATATTATTTACTTTTTCTCTCTTTTGAGGTAGAGCTTCTCTGTGTAGCCTTGTTTATACTGGCCCTCTCTCTGTAGACTAGACTACATAGGACTCAGCAACCCACCACCCAAGTACTGGGATTAAAGGTGTGCACCACCACCACCTGCCTTATTCACTTTCAACATTCTATTATTATTATTATGCAGGGGTACAGGGTCTCACTATTTAGCCTCGGCTGTTCCAAAACTCTATAAAACCAGAGTAGCCTCAAACTCATAGAGATATACTTATTTCTGTTCTGTCTCCTGAGTGGTAGGATTAAAGGCATGTGCCACCATGCTTGGATACACCCTTTAATTCCTAAATCTAATTAGCTAATTGCTGTAACAGATAGCAAGAATGTGTCCCGCAGCTAACTAATAGAAATATTATGCATTTTATAGTGTATTCTTTCTACCACCTCAAAATACACCCAGGAGTCCCATGTTTCCTAGAGTTACACTCCTGCTTGTTTCTCCTCTAACTCTGCTCCAGCTTTTTTTTTTTTTTTTTTTTTTTTGACACCAGGCTTTCAGCTTTAGCATTCACGATGTCTGAATAACTTTACATCAACTGGATTATCACTGAGTTATTTCTTTAAATAATGATGATTTTGGATCCATGAAATCAAATGTCAACTGAAAATTATCAGGCAGGTTCTAGTCCTGATACAAAGCTAGCACTTTCCCTGCAGTGTGGTCCTCTGGAGTTCTCTGTTTTCTGTCCTTCTTTGGCTGGGCATTGGAACACTGACCCTCTTCAGATTTTATCCTTAGAAATAATTTGATGAGAGTGACAGTAAAGACATTCTTCCCGGTGGAAATTTTAGCTGATCAGTGTACCAGGTATTAATCCATTGCTTTTCAACTCTGTGCTGAGCTATGGGTGCTGTTGCTGGGAAGGAACACTGCCCATCACTTTTTCTGTTTGCCTGGTTTCCTGTCAAGATCCTGTCAGAAGGGAAGTAGAGGGAGACTGTTTGATGTTGCCACCAGTATGACCCTAGAAATGTGATTTTTATCTGAGTGTCCAGAATATTGTCTTGGGAACAAAATTTAAGGAGGCTGACCATGTACTTGGAATGGGTGAGAGAGTTCCTCATCTTCTTGTCTCCTGTCAGATACAGTATTAACAAGTTGGTCAGTCTCATTTTAGTCGTTTTAAAAATGCATTTTGTGTAGTTGTACTATTGAATAATTATGACTTCTCTGACCGTTTGATGTTATAAGCTGTTATGGTTTGTATATGCTTAGTCTAGGGAGTGGCACTATTAAGAGGTGTGGCCCTGTTGGAGTAGGTGTGTATCTATGGGCATGGACTTTAATACCCTCATCCTAGCTCCCTGGAAGTTAGAATTCTGCTAGCTGCCTTCAGATGAAGATGTAGAACTCTCAAGCTCCTCTTTCTTAACCATGCCTGCCTGGATGCTGCCATGCTCCTTCCCACCTTGAAGAAAATGGACTGAACCTCTGAACCTGTAAGCCAGCCCCAATTAAATGTTGTCCTTATAAGACTTGCCTTGGTCATGGTATCTGGTCACAGCAGTAAAACCCTAACTAAGACATAAGCATTCTGGGATATTATTAAAACATTTATATGACTATAGTAAAAGTATCCTAAATATTTGTATATAAGACAGACTTCAAGTTACAATGATTTGTCCTTTTTAATGATATTTTGACTTTTTAATGTTGTAGAAACAGCACACATTCAGTAGGAAGCCCTTCAGATTAGAATTTTCACAATTTTCTAGTTTAGCAATTTGAGTGCCCTAGTCTGTCTGTCTGGGCATTAGCAGTGAGCAGCGGCTTTCAGCCAGGTGTAAGAGCTCAAGGATAAACAACTGATTTCCTATAGGGTACTGTGATGCTGAGCTATGGTGTTTGGTAAGTCGAGCATATTAAAGCAGCTTTCAACTTTCTATGGATTTATCAGGATGTAACTTAATAAGCTGAGGGATAGCTACAATCATTGTAAACGCTATTATACTCTTTACTTTTCAATTCCCACAACTCTACGAAGTGAGGAGGACCCATGTATTTACAGTACAGACAGCGCAACTGTTCTATTTGAGATTATAACTTCCCATGCTTGGATCCCACTTCTATGCCCACGTGAGCCAGCAAGTGCCCTAGGTTCATACCTTCAGTTCACCATCAGTGTTGTCTGTAACTCAGTAATCTTTGTAGATTGTTATAGAGCAAGCTATATCTAGTGCCTAAATGCAATTTATACTAGCTAACAGAATCATAATTTAATAATTGTTAATTGCTGTTGTTACTAATAAAAATAGATAGCAACTATACTGTCTTCTTTTCTGTAGCTATGATTTAAAAAAATCAACAAAAGCAACTTCAAGATTTATCTGAGCTCACAGTTCAAGTTACAGTCCATCACTGCAGGAAAAAAAAAAAGATCAGGAATTTGAAACAATTATTCACATTATGTCCACAGACAGAAGAATACAGTAATAAATGTGTGCATACAAGTTGCTCTGTTTGCTCTCTCCACTTTTCTACAATTCAGAAACCCCCAGTCTTTCCATCTCAATTCAAATAATCCAGGTAATCCCCACAGACATCCCCAGAGTCTAATCTTATCTAGACAATTCCTTATGGGTGTGCCCAGTGGTTTGCATCCTCATGTCCGGCCGAAAATTAATTTCTATTGAGGGTCTGCTGTATAGCAACTAAGTCAACTATCATCAGAGCCTGGCTTTAATTCTTAAAGACTAAGCCCTTCATCATACCACTCTGCCTCAGTAAATCAGAACATGGAATTGTGCTCTGCAGACTTTCCTCTATAGCAACTGAGAAGAGAGGGATGTTCAGAGAGGCATGTAGAAGGTCACACGTGAGTTTGACCTGAGATAGTGAGTGAGCCCTAGGAAAGAAAGCAGAATGGAGGCCAGACAGAGCAGGGAGGAGCAGAGGAGAACAAAGGTGGAAGGAGTGTGATATGACGGAGGCCATACAAGGGATAACAGGCAGAAAAGGAATCTTGCAAGAACTTGTGATGCCTGTCAACTGTGACATGGCTTGTGTGTTTGATAGTGAGACAAGCCAGACTACTGAGGCCATTCGTTGGCCACATAATTGATACATCAGTTAAAATGTTCAACATACCACTGGAAACTGTCTGCCCCAGGGTTGCATTTTATTCCTCTGTTGAATTTCCAGTTGACTTTTAAAACACCTGTTCTTTCCCAATTCTCTGTATTTTGAAATTATCACCCTGGAGCAGACCAGGAGTCTTATAGACTAGCATGAAATCCCTCAGTATTTACCTGATCAGATTTGTAGTACTGTTCCTCCAGGGGAGGCATCTCATTTCAGGCCCAGCTGGAAGTCAGCTTATCCATTAATACCTCAAGATCAATACCAATGAGAAAATAGGTTGTAGGAAACACATAGCTTGGCAAAAATAGCAAATAAGGTCTTTTCCCTCGCCTGCCTCTGTAAAGTGATAGCCTGACACAGGAAGTTTCATTCCTAAAATGCCTTTCATGTTTATCTTTTTGGCTTGTGAATAATCAATCAATCAAACAAAAGCAACCAAACAAAACCCTGGTAAATCTAATAGAAATACCTGCCCAGTATATTGTGTGCCTAAACTGGGCCTTCAAGTGCTTTGTTTAATATTGTGTGTGGTGAACTCTCCACAAGTATGATATTCCTTATAAAAATTTTTGCCATATAAATCATTTTAAAACAGTTAAATTATATGTGCATGTAAAACCATGTAATAGACTCTACTAGCTACATGTATCTGTTAGGGTTTGGTTTGGAGCTATGTATACAAATGCTAAATTCTGAACCCCAAGATCTGGTTGCTATCCAGATGAGTGAATTCTCACATACACCATCTTTGTTGTGTAAACCTTGCCTCCAATTTAATTCCTGATTGGTCAATAAATGTCTGGGGCTTATGACTGGGTAGAGGGATAGAAAGGCAGGGCTGAGAATGGAGTGGAAGGTCTTGAGAGAGACTGTGGGGAGGAGGACAAAGAAGATGGAGGGAAGAAGCCACCATGAGACCAGATGGATCATAAGCAGGAGAAGTGTACCCTGAGGACATGTTGATACAGAGAAGCAGCCCAGACAATTTTCATACAGCAAGTAACAAGGGGCATATGGTTTAGATCCAGGTGAGAATGGCATGGAACCTGCCCAATCTAGGCTTACAGCTTATAAATAAAATACTAGGTTTCTGTGTCTTTTATATGGGAAAGCTAGAACAAATCATCCTTTTACGTGTATCAGGTAGCATTCTTTGGCCTGCAAATAACAGAAGCCTTAACTTAACTAACATAAACAAGACAAATACTTATTATCTTCCAAGAAAGCCAGAAGGAAGGGAGTCTGTGGGCTTCTTCACTAGGGAAGTGGTTTATAAATGACCCCATAGTCTATACCTACCCTGCGGCTCCATCATGCCGCCTGTAGCATCGGGGCTTTCAGGAAAATGTTGATTCCCTTGAAAATTTTAATTAATTAGTTAATTAGAGCTTAGAAAACTTTTACAAAAAATATTATGTAAGAAAATCTCTGCAAAGTTTACTCTTGCAACCTAGTTGAATATGGTCAGAAGCTCAAGTGGTTTGGTGGGGATGCAAATGGCTGAATAAAAGAACAGGGAGACTCTCATAGTTATTCTGATCCTCATCTCACATGATTGAGTTAGAGAGGAAAGTCCGGACAAGTTTGGCTTAGGTCAAATTGAGTCAATGGAAGATCCAGAAATAGAACCATCTCACTGCCTGCTGAACTCCCAGGATCATTTTGTGGACACTAGACTCCTTCACGTCGCCAAGCTGAAGAATCAGGAGTGTGACTCCACACCTCTGACAATCACAGGGTATGCCCTCTTACCCCGGGGCTCTAGTTCACCCCTATATCGGGTTTTGTGTGTGAAGCAGACGCTGTGTGGACATCGACTCATTTCAAAACTCCAACAAGGTACATTTGCATTACATTATCCCACAGAAGCCAACATGGAATGCAAAGTAGCCACGGATGATGATTATTTAAATAAATGAGCTAGTTTAATAGATCAGGCAGCCACCCGAGCAGCAGAGACGATGCATCTTTGTAATCATTCTGCATTGTTTCAGCTGGCTGTGGAACTGCCAACGAACAGGAGGAATTAGGCTCCATGAATTATGCAGGACTTGCTTTAACACTCTCATTACTTACAGAGCTCCAGGTTAGCTTGTGTGTGGCTATTTGCCTTAATAGCAATGGGAATAATGAGTTGGCACTGGGTCTGCCCGTATTAGTGTGTGTTATTCTTTGCTGAAAGAAAACCCAAGATATTTGCAAAAATGTACCCTTTAAAAATAGTCATAGCTGAGAATTATTTCACTCCATATTTTAGCCTAAAAACTTTATTTGTATAAACTATTTTATCCTTTAGCGGATATGATTAATACAAAGAAGCTCTACTCACACTTAAAATATCACTGTTTATTGTTCAGGAAATGTATGCTGGGACTGAACAAATTTTGCTAACCATGGTATATTGAAATTTAAAAAGTATTTATGGGACAAGATAGAACGAGTAACACTGAAGTCTCTGTTAGCTTCCAACCACCATGACAAAATACCTTAGTACAGTTAAGTAACAAGGAGAAAAGGCTTCAGAGACTTTGGTGCATGGTTACTTGGCCCTGTGATGGCTTGCTACATGATGGCAGGAGTGTGTGGTGGAAGAAGACATGCAGTTCATGGCAGGAAACCGAGTAAGCAAGAGAGACACTAAGTGAGTCTCTCAGTAGCCCTTGCAGGAACTACAGTCTAAAACCTAGCTTCTGTTTAGTTGTCCCCACCTCCCAAAGGTTCTGGTGCTTCCCATGGACTGATGGCTAAGCCTCCAGCACATTGTGATACAGTTCAGGTCCAACCTGTCCAAAAAACAGGATGTACACAGGCAGTTACATAGCGCTTCCTGGCCACCTGAGTTCCAAGAATCTGTATTTATATACAGATTTATATTCCTTGACTTACGTACCAGATTACACTGATGTTTGTGCTGTGCTTGACGGGCAAAACCTGTGATACAACAACTGTGTAGTGTATTAACATTATAACCTCAAGGAATGCTTTCCTTTTTCCTTTTTTTGTGGAAAATTCCATTAGATTTAAATAGTTACCTATTAAAACAATAGTAGAAATGGAAATAAGAGAAAATGTATTTAGATGAGTAAACAAGAAAATACTCATTAATAGTTAAAATACTCTGACTCCTATACTAGTAGACTGATTTTGTTGTTGTTATTTGTATTTGTTGTTGTTGTTGGTGGTGGTGGTGGTAGTTTTGTTTTTCTTTTCTTTTCTCTTCTTTTTGAGAAAGGAAGGGTCTTAGTTTGTACCTCAAGTTGGCTTTGAACTCACTAGATAGCACAGGCTGGCCTCAAACTCTCAGGAACCCCCGTGTGTTGGTATTCTGGGTGCTAGCATTACACCACCACACCTGGCTTAGTTGACATTAGTTTTGTGGTTGCAAGCCATAGCTTTATAGAATGGAGGCTGAATTTTCTTAGACAGTTTCCTATACTTTCACATGTAAATGCCTATGCTTTCTCTTCAACCACCTCTGCCAATTAAGGTCACAAAGCTCTGATTAGACCATAATACAGTCTGATCAGTGTTCTGCTGTGAGGCTTAGCCAGTCTGTACCCAGTCTGTACCCATTTTTCCTGTAGCTTACTTCTGCTTTGAGGAACCTGAGCTATCAACAGTACTTACCTATGTTCCCATTATTCTCTAGTTCCTAGTCCTTAAAGCAGCTACTTAAAATATCTCAAGTCCTCTTCCTTCTCTGAAGAAATGGGGTCTCACTATATAGCTCTGGATGGCCTGGAACTTTATACATAAAGCAAGTTGGCCGCAGACACACAACAATCCTCATGTCTCAGCCTAATGAGTGCTTGAATTACAGGCATGTGCCCACCTTTTATTCTCTTTAAACTTGAGAGCTTCACTCCTTTAAAATTAATTTTAAAAATAGCTTATAGATAAAGTCACAGAATTATACATATTTGGGGGACATTGCATGATGTTTCAATATTAATCTACATTGTTTAATGTTTAAGTCAAGGGAAATATAGTACTTCAGGAGTGAATTATTTCTTTATTTCGAATATGTTCAATATCATTTCTTCTAACTTTGTGAAATTTTCAGTATATTAGTATTATCTGTAGTCACTTTGTTGTGCAGCAGCTATAACTTAGTACCAATCACTAACCTCACCTGAACTTCTTGCCTACTGACTCTCTCTGGCATGATTACCACCATTATATTCTCAATATCTGTAAGATTAAGTATTTTGTAGTACATAGATGAGTGATATCATGTGGTATCTATCTTTACATATCTGACTTATTAAATTTAACATAACAATGTCTGGACAAATATGTCTCAATGAGAACCCATTCATTTTTCGATAAAATTAATAAAAAAAGAAAAGTACCTTAAACAAGAAGGATTTCTTCTGGCTCCTGGTGTTGAGGACCGTACTCTGCCTCAACGCTTTGGGGCTAAGTGCTCTGGATAAGAGAGAGAGTGGGGCTGGAGGGCCAAGCAACGTGAAGAATGGAGACAAGTCAGGGTGTGTGGTCAGGTCTTAATTCTCGTCCTGTCTCTCTCCCATGTTTTCTCTCTCTCTCTCTCTCTCTCTCTCTCTCTCTCTCTCTCTCCCTCCCTCCCTCCCTCCCTCCCTCCCTCCCTCTCTCTCTCTCTCTCTCTCTCTCTCTCTCATCTTGTCTCTCTTTATTGAAAGGAAATCTGGGGTATTTATAAACACAAGCAGGAGAACACAGGTGAAAACACTTTATCACGTGCACCATACAGCTGAGGTCACTAAACAGCAAAACAAGCTATGTGGGATAAACAATATATTTATCAGAGTGTGCTTCAGCTGTTGTAGGCTTTTGAAAACCAAGTCTTTCATCAGGGTATATGGTTCCAGATGGCTGCAAAGTTGATCTAGCTGCTTTCTACTAAAGTCGGCTCCCAACATCCTGGTTTGGGAAGGTGCAGTCCACCTTGGTAGAGAAGGCACGGCCAGGCTCAAGGCAGTATGAGCAGGGATTTCTCACATCTCAGTGGATCAGGACACAGACAGCCTAACTGGCTGGCCTATAAAAATCAAAGCCAAAGCCCAAAGGACTCCACAACTTCCTAAAACAGTGCCACCGTCTGGGAAGCTGCACTCTGCAGTGAGCCTGTTGAAGACACATCTGAGTATAGCAGTAATTCTCTCATCGCTCATTCCGTTTTCCTGTCTTACTCCTCTCAGTCTCCTTGCAGACTCCTTTCCTGCCGTTTGTCATTTGCTACTCTTTAGGTGACCCTCAAACTGTTTTTTTTAAAAATTGTTTCTTTCTTCATCCTCCTCCCTTCTCCTAATTAATTAATTAACGTCTTAAACCCTGTCCCCCTCTTAGTCCTCCCTCACAGAGTCCCTTTCCCATCTCCCTCCCCTTCTCCTTCAGCAGGGTGTCCCCCCCCAGGTGTCCCCCAACTCTGGTGCATCAAGTCTCTGCAGGGTGGGGCACATCCTCTTCCACTGAGTTGAGACAAAGCAGCCCTGTTGGGGAACAGATTCTAGAGTCTGGCAACAGCTTTAGGAACAGCCTGCCTTCCAGTTGTTGAGGTACCCACATGGAGACTGAGCTGCACGTCTGCCACGTATTTGCCAGGGGCCTCAGTTCAGCCCGTGTATGCTCTTTGCTTGGTGGCTCAGTCTCTGAGAGCTCCCAGAGGTCCAGGCTAGTTGACGCTGCTGGTCTTCCTGTGGAGTTCCTATCCCCTTCGGGGCTCTCAGTCCTTCCCCCAACTCTTTCATAAGAGTTCCCAACCTCAGTCCAGTGTTTGGCTGTGGGTTTCTGCCTCTGTTTCAGTCAGCTGCTGGGTAGAGCCTCTCAGAGGACAATTATGCTAGGCTCCTGTCTGCAAGCATGATGGAGCATAATTAATAGTGTCAGGTATTGGTGCTTGCCCGTGGGATGGGTCTCAAGTTGGGCTAGTTATTGGTTGGTCATTCTTTTACTGGTTTTCTAAGGGCAGAGGCAGTGAAGTATGACAGGCAGGGAGAGTAACTCTTCATACTCAAGTGAAATGCCTGTGCTCTGTCTCCTGTCTCCAGCATCCTGAAAGACAGGTAGCAAACACCTTCAGACCAACCTTCATTTCTTCTTCTTCCTTTCCTTTTTTTCTTTTCCTCTTGGTTGTGCTGTTTAGTTGTTCTGGAGCTTTCTACATAAGCCAGCTGGCTTTCAGTTTCTCATACTTTTGCCACTGTCCCCCAAGTGCTGGGATTATAGCTATGCACTATCTCACTGAACTACAAAATGTCCCTTCTTTTGTCTCAGCTAATATATTTTGGTGAAACTTACAAAAACAAAACAAAACAAATAAAGGTGGCTGAACAACTTTGACTTGTTCTTTCAGGCACCAATAGCAACCTTTCTCACTCTTACTGAACTGAACACACCCATACATCAACCATCTTTTCATCCAAGCATCTTATGACCTTGAACTAAGGATGCTCAGAAGTGCTTTTTTTCTTTGTCTTGTCTTTTTTTTTTTTTTTTTTTTTTTTTTTTTCCGTTTTGTAAACAAGTTCTTTGGATCCCAGACTAGTCTAAAATTAACCACTCACTGTATCTGGTTCTCTTCCCTTTTTTGATCCTTGTGTCAACTATACCCCACTTTTGAACTGTGACCTTAAGCTGATGCCTCTCAGACACAGGCCCATCCACATATGTGCTTTCCCTGTGACTGTATATATATACTTACCAAGTAAAAGTTCAGGGAGAGTGTTGTTTTATGGTAACCCCAGTGCTTTCCCTCCCTGTTGAGGCAGACATCTCTGCAGATCACTCTTCTATCTTCTGGTTCTTCAGATTCATTAGGAGGAGAGCCTGTTGCATTCAGTTGCATTACTAAAAGTGCCTACTACTATAGCCTCAGTATTACTTTGGATTTTGAATAACATATGGTAAGTTTTTTTCTTTCTTAAAGGCACAGTGAATGGGATTAAAGAGGATTTTAAAATTTTCAGTTTTCCTCCAGATATGATAGTGATTTGTCTGTTTTACTACATAGTGAACTTATATTACTTCACAAAAATAATAAGAATAAAAACCCACATGTTTTTGGTAGTACTTAACACAAATATGTTTGTGACTGAAAAGATAGCATAATTAATAGTTTTTCCTAAAAATTCAGGAGTGAATTTCATGGGTTTTTTTTTTTCTTTTCTTCTTTTTTTTTTGTATTCACTAAAAATGAAAGGTCTAGTGTAATGTCGGGTCATGGAAGGGTATCCTGGTTCTTGGGTTGTGGGTTCAGTCATGCCCCCAGAACCCAGGCTCCTGTCACAAGGTCTAATCTCCATTCCACCTTCACCCTTCAGTCAGGTACACAGGTGGTGGGCATGATGAACAGGCCTCAGGCCCTAGAGAGATTTACATACTAATAAGGTACCTGAAGGCCAGAGGGTGGAGCCAATTAAACATTCCTCCCCAGCCCCTCCCCACCTTCCTCTCCCTATTTAACTCAGGTCCGCCCTAAGTTTTTTTTAGGGTGTGCATCCAGGTCCATCCATCATCCAATATGATATCCATGCCAATAAACCGGTTTTGGAAACCCAAGGACTTTCTCGTGTGTTGGGGCCAGGCCGTGAGGAACCGTGGAGAGGCCTTTAGTTAGTGAGCAGCCGGGCCCAACTTCTAGCTGGAGAAACCCAGGGCATTCCTAGCCGACTACACACAGCATGGCACGAGGAACCTGTGGTTCCCCAGCCGTTTTTTCCCACAGTATAAATAGCAACTAACAGAAGTGATTTCATGATCATCATTTTATATAGCTCCAGAAGATGCTATTCATACAGCCTATGCTGTTTGAGTGCACGTGTGTCTGTGTGTGTGCATATCTGTATGTGTGTGTATATGTATGTGATTGTATAGGTGTATATGTCTGTGTCTTCTTTCTTACCTTGCCTGTAAATGTAGAGTAGAGGAAGAATATGTGCTTTTCACTTTCACACAAAATTCCAAGAATGTTTTACCCATGGAGATTTCAGCACAGTGGTTTCACATCAGTAAGATTTAAAAAAAAAAAAAAAAAAAAAAAATTTGGGGCTGGATCTGAGCAGCATTTGCAGAATCCACATGGTAGCTCACAACCATCTGTAACTCCAGTTCCAGGGGACCTGACATTCTTTTCTGACCTTTATTGGCATGAGGCATATACATTATTTACTTCCTAAATGCAGCCAAAACACCCAAACCTGTAAAATAAAATAAAAATGTAAAAATTATCTTTAGTTTTTAAAAGGAGCTAACAGTGTAAGCGGTTTCCAGATAGCATGTTTATACACATTTCATTTTGGTTGATTCTCTCTCCCATCCACTTCCTGTATGGCACTGTTCCTGGGATGACATGAACAAATGCCTACTCACCCCAGGTAAGAAACCATCAGCAAAGCAAGTAAGGGTATCACCAAAGACCAGTTTGGTGAACTAATGAATTTTATTAGGGCTTCTTACAGGAATATAGGTGAAGGTTCTCTTACAGAAGCAGACATGACTCAAAGACAGCTGCATCACCAAAAGCCCACGCCAGCATGACTGAGGTCACAAAAGCTGGAAACCTGGAGCACGGTGCAAAAACTGCAGGCAGCTCAGTAGGTTGGAGAGTGTCCATTTCAGATATCTTGGTTGGCCTGAGCCTCTGACAGGCAGACTGGCTGGTCTCAGCTTCCTTTGGGAAATTTGACCAGTCTTTGCTGCCTTCAGGCTGCTCAACTTGTCAGAGTCTTCTTTTGTAGCTTGGCTCCTTTGAGAGTGTCTCTCAGAAATCTTTACTGCTTATATACTCTTAGGGAAGGAGGGCCACAATAAATCTGATCAGTTTGAGGTAAGTTTTGGCAAGGGAGTAGAATGTTTGTGTTTCTTATTAGTGACTGAAAGCAGCTTAGCATGTTTTGAGAATAGATGAGGAAGTGACATATTTAGCAACCTGTTTTGAAATATCAGCAACCTTAGTGTCCTGGTTTGAATAGAAAAACTGAAGGGTTTTTTTTGTTTGTTGGGTTTTTGATTTTTTTTTTTACCAGTATTCATTGATTGACTCAGGAAGGATTTATTCATTAGGTGGGGGTGGAATAAAAATAACAATAAGGGTGTCTGAAAAAGTCATAAGGAACTATATTATTAACTATCTAAAATACCTTTAATGCATGTAACTGTATATAAATACACAGATATAATTTAAATGAATTTTTTTCCATTTGGGATGACAATGCTCTCTCCAAGATCCAAAGCCCACTTAATAAAAATCCCCAATACCAGACATGAGAAGACCTCTTTGGAGTTGTTGGTCAGGCTATCCAAGTGACTCCTAAAACATACAGCCCATTGCTGTTTTCTTTGGTTGCCCTCTAGAGGTGGAAGTTAAGTTTGTATTGCTGAAGATACCATGCCTATCAGAAACAGGGCCCAGAAACTCCTGAGCTAGAACTGACCTGAAAGCTTCCTCCCTGAGGACTAGCTTTCATGGTACCAGAAAGTGCCATACAAGTTTCCAAAGGAGGGAAGCAACCAATAGTCCTACCCAGCTATGATGCCCATGAATCAAAATACTGGTCAACCTGGCCCAATAACCCTAAGGGTGGTTGGTATGCATACCCTAATGGTAACCAACAGGTTTCTAATTGGATTTCAGACCTCCTCACAAGGGGAAAACTATGCCTGTACTGGAAATCCAGCCAGCTACTCAGTGCTAGCAAAGTAATGGATATCTTGAAGAACTTACAACCACTTTACTAAGCCAGCATAATCCCTAACGACAATCTCAACATGTCTCTTTATACCCACAGGTAAATATTGGTTCCTCACTCCTCCTTGAGAAAATTTCTCTTTGTACAAGACTATTACAGAAAACCACAATCAATTAAAAAAAAAAAAAAAAAAAAAAAAAAACCACAACAGGGTTGTGGAGCCCAGTCCCAATGGATACATCTGCAAGAGAACTCCCACTAGCGGACATTATGGAAGAGGGGGCAGATAGACTGAGCCAGAGGAGCAGGCAGATTGCTATGAGGCTATGCTTCTTGGGAGTGTCAGAAGTTACACCCATAAAGTCTCACAAACATGACTGGCCAAGTGTGAGCTGAACAAGGACAACAACAATAGACATGGCAGAGTGGACTCGGGAAGGCCCATGAGGCCAAAATTCTACATAAAGAATAACAGGCTATTAAGAAATGCTTATCTGGGTGGCGGCGGCACACGCCTTTAATCCCAGGACTTGGGAGGCAGAGGCAGGCGGATTTCTGAGTTTGAGGCCAACCTGGTCTACAAAGTGAGTTCCAGGACAGCCAGGGCTACACAGAGAAACCCTGTCTCAAAAAACCAAAAAAGAAAGAAAGAAAAAAAGAAAAGAAATGCTTAGAGTGGGAGAAAAAATCTTCCAGAGGGAAGAGTATACCAATTGGTTTTCTAATAACAAATGTTCATCCATGAAAATACATCTATACAAGTGACATTATACAGACTGAGTAGTCACATTTAGAATATTGTTACTACACACACACACACACACACACACACACACACACACACACACACTCATTTCTCTTCTATACCATTGCCAAGAGTATTCTTCTAAATGAGAAGTCTGGTGTCATAGCCTTCCTATGATCTCTGCTCAGGGTCTTTGTAAACATAACTTCTATCTCCTTTGAAGCATTTGTTTTGTCTTTTATAATTTTTGTAGCCTCTAATTATCAAATGTTCATGTCTTTTTCCTGCTTTAAGTTTTCTTTTTCTCACTTGTTAAACTAATTATTTTCCTTCATCTAGAATGACCAGAATTTATATTGGCACCTTTCAGATTATGTTATTATTATTATGATTATGATGATGATGATGATGACTTTACTAGACAGACTTGGAGCTTCTCCAAGGAGGGACCCTGCTCAAATAAAGTTCCTGACAAGCATTGTATGTAAAGCTTTGCCATCATGGTTTACATGCTTTGTACTTATTAAAACATGATTAGCAGAAGTCTGGCAGCCTGGCCTCAATGAGAGAGGATGTGCCTAATCCTGTAGAGACTTGATGCACCATGATACAGGGATACTGGCAGAGGGGGGTTACCCTCCCAGGAGTGAAGGAGATGGGGGGAGGAACTCTTTGAGGGGGACCCAGAAAGAGTGGCAACATTTGGGATGTAAATAAATAAATGATTTTTAAAAAATATGCTTAGAGGAATACAGGAATTTTCTTGTGGGTAGTACTTTATTTAATCATTAAAAACCTAGCAGTTCTCAAAACAAAAAAAAATTCTTTTAACTACTAAAGGCACCTAAAAACTTGAAGTTAAGCATGAATGAAAAACAATTGTTTTAAGTGAAAAAAATACACACATGTAAACTATTACAGGTAGGTCAAGGATGTTTAGGACAGAAGATGACTGCAGGGTGTTTGTGTGTACAGCTCTGACCCAGGAGAGTGCTCATTGAGGATGGTATGAGTGCAAACCTCAGGGTGATGGACCATCACAGTACAGATGTGCTGTCCTCAGGGCCCCCACGATTCTTATCTCTACAGTAGCTACTGGTACCTCGATGGCAGAGCAGAGTCTTTCAGCCCACTCTCCAGTGCTCCAAGCTGTTACTTGTTGTCTGACAGTCCTTTCTCTTCTTCTTGGAGAAGAGCCAGTGGCAGATTGTCATTCACGGTGTTGGTATTGTAGTTGTTCACCCAACCAGTTTCTGGTCTTGCAGAGCAGGAGTTGGGAAAGCTTGTTCTCGATGTCCCCATCAATGGGGTTCACTGTCACTGTTGGCCAAGGTGTTCATTGACTAAGGCATCTCATGGAATTACAATTCACTCACATACACCTCAGGAAAAGGACAGGCAAAACATACAAGTGGAGTCGACTTTTAGAGCCATGGCTAAAACCAAAGTGAATAGAAGTTTATTTAGATGTGAGTACACTCACTCACTGGACAGGACTGGACAGTAACTAATGACCCACACTTAGCTGAACTACAAAATGAATGGTGGAGTCCCACATGTGGCAGGGAATGGCCACTCTGCTTCCCTTTCCCCATCAACTCCCAATACATCATACTAGTGCTTCTGATGTGGGCAACTGCCAAAGTCCCTGACTTAATATGGACTAACAAATGGTCAGACAATACTGGCCTCAGTCTCTGACACCTGCACATGGACCACAGAGAACAATCACATGATATTCTCCCTAATACTTCTGGTATTTCTGGTTTTAAATATACTTTAATTTTTGAGTATGCATGTTTGTCTACATGTATGAAATATACCACATGTGTCCCTTAATGCCTACGGAGGCCAGAGAAGGCAGCCATTTCCCTGGAACTGAAGTTTCAGGCTGTTGTATGCTGTGCAGTGTGGGTGCTAGGAACTTAACTTAATCCCCTTCCCCCAACCACTTAGGAACCTCCTATCCCATACTCCCTCCTCATGCTTCTATGAGGATGTGCCCCCACCTGCCCCCCACTCCCACCTCCCCACCTTTGAATTCCCCTTAATTCGGTGTTGAGCCTTCATGGAACCAAGAATCTCCTCTCCCACCTATGCCCAACAAGGCCATCCTCCCCTTCACGTACAGATGGAGTGTAAGGCCCCCACAAAGGGAGGACCTCACCCAAGCCTCAGGAATTTGCGGCCATCCATTAACTCACAAGACACTAAACTTAATGCAATCAGCAAGAGGTATATTTCGATCAACATGTTGAGGTCAAGACCCATGACCCACGTAGGGGCAATGGGGTCTGACCCCGGGGCTTTGGAGACAGAGAGAATTTAAAGTCAAAAACCACAACTCAGGGGGGAAACCACAACCCAGGGGAAGTAAAGGAGGGCTATTGGAGAGTACCCGTGGAAAGTCCCAGCCCGTTATTCAGTTTGTGACAGGGTACAAGGAACAGTCATGGGAACATTTTGTATAAGATACTCTAAGAGCCTATTCGTAACTAACCATCTATCTTGTGGTCAGCCAAGTTCCTGAAACACAGAGCTCATGACCAAGCTGACCTGCACTCTTGGTTCTGTTCAGAACCCTTTCAGGAGTCATGAGTCCCTCCCTATGTGCTTCCAGGCTGGTGGTTTAGACCCTGGGGAGCTCTGGTTGGTTGGTATTGTTGCTCTCCTCATGGGGCCACAAGCCCTTTCTGCTCCTTCAGTCTTCTCTCTAACTTCTCCATTGGGAAACCCTTGATCAGATCAATGATTAGCTGTGAGCATCTTCCTCTGAATAAATCTACAAAAACCATATTTATACATATGTTAACTAAAAATATCAAGTGAGGTTAGTATACTTAAAACCATAGATACTAGAAAGGACTCCAGGTTTTGTTCATTAAGCCACCATAATTCTCCACTTATGCATACATGCTGTTTTCCACAGATCTATTGTAAACCAGGATGACTGTCACAACAGGGGGACTTTGCTCTCCACTGTTCTTCCTGCTGCTGTCCTCCATAGAAGTGTTTCTAGGTGCAGTGGCTTCTCTTTTCAAGGCTTTCTGGTCATTGACATCCTGTGATAATAACTCAGGTACAGGATGCTGTTCTTGGAGTCCAAGCATCTTCCTTGTATGTACAAACAGATCCTTCCATGCCTCATGTCTTCCTGCTCAGCCAGTACCCACCATAGAATTAAGGAGTTTTTATCCATCTTATTGATGACTTCTGTGTTTCTGATACTCAACTAAAAAGAGAAGACATAATAGCATTTATACAAGCAAAGTTAGTTAAATTAAAACATAAATCATCCCCCTCCCCTAGAAATAGCATCTGGTTTAAATATATTGTGAAAATAAAAATATTAGCACACTAGAATCTCTACTTTCAGTTTAAAAAGCGAAAAACGAGGCATCATTTTTTAGAAATTTTTAAATAGAAAAATCTTTACAAGATTGGGAAGTGTCCAATTCAAATGAAATGATGTTCAGTCTGTTTAATTAAAAAGCAAATGCACCATTGGCCCACTGACAGCTAGGAGCTTTGTTTGCACGGCACTGGTTTTCACTCAGAGTGGAATGGAAGAAGAAACCACTTACTCAGTAAACTTTGTGTTTCTATCAACCTCAGAGTCTGCTCACAGCATGATGCAATTTTTTTTTTTCACAAGAATAGCTAGAAGTAGGAGAGGATTAAAGGCAAGCCACCTAAAAATATGGTGAAAACTGAATGCATTTCTAATTCACACTGTCATAATTGTGCCCTAATTGACACTGTCATAATTGTGTCATTAAGGGCTTAATTCCAACTGTATCTCATGCAAGTTTGTTTATTTTTGTGTGGATAATTTGGGGTATAATTGCTGTTATAGTAGGCACTTTGGTTTTTTTCTCTATTTATTTATTTATTTATTTATTTATTTATTTATTTATTTATTTTACATTCCAATTGCTGCACCCATTCCCAGTGCCTCCTCACAGTCTCTCCCCCCATACACTCTCCCCTTCTCTGTCACAGAGGAATTGCCTAACCCTGAGGAGACTTTGTTCTTTCTTAAATTACTGTTGTTTTAGAGAAGTTTGTTCCTATAGGGCCTATACATAACCCCACACACATGTAGGGTCACATCATGCGAACTGCCTGTACTGTATAGAGGTATAGCATAGGTTTTATATATATAATATATATAAAATATATGTATATGTAATATATATGTATATATTATATATAAAACCTATACTATATATATTATGTTATATATTATATATTACATATAGGATATAATGTATTTATTTATTACATATAGGATGTAATGTATTTATTTATTTATCATCTGAGTATATTTATGTAATATGTATGGATAGAATATATAAAAATATATTTCTCAAAAAGCTTCCAGTTCTTATATATGTCTATTCCTGTGAGAGTACACGTGTGTAAGGAGAAGCCAGAAAACTAGCTGGGAGCTCAAGAATGGATAAAACAGGTTTTGCTCCTTTAGGAGGGCAGCACAGATATGAAATGTGGAAGGGAGAATTCTGAGCAGGCGAATTCAGCAGGGGTGAAGCGGGCAGGGAGACGGGAGGTGAGGAGAAGGGGCACAGCCAACAGAAACTAAGCGTCTATGAAATGTGCTAAAGAAATTTGTTACTTTCTATGCTGAATAAAGAAACCGTGTTTTACCTGTTATTTAGTGAGAGAGGTCGGGTCATCAGCTGGGCCTGTAGGGGCTTTTAAGTTTCCATGCTCACAGTACTGATGCTGGTCTGATGGACTTCCTACCTAGCTGAACCTAGTACCACCTAGCTCACAAACCCTTGGTCATGCATCCCGGCAAAGCCCAATTTAAGCGTCATGGCTGAGAAATTCATGGAATTTCATGTTATATTATCACCACAATGACTATGCTATGTCATTTTGAAATTATTTTAGGTGGGGAATTCATTATGCTCGCTTAAACATTTTTTTTTTTAGATTTTTAAATTTTATGTGTATTAGTGCCTTGCTAGTGTTTTGCCGCCATGTGAAATATGTGCAGCTGTGTGCGCGCGGTGCCTGCAGGAGTCAGAAGAGGAACTGGGTCTTCTGGACCTGGAGTATGGATGGATGATTGTGAAAGCCACTATATGGTTTCTGGGGACCTAACTCAGGTCTTCTGCAAAAGCAGCCTATACATTTTCTTTATTTACATTTCAAACGTTATCCCCTTTCTAGGTCTCACTCTGGCAAATTCCTATCCTCTCCCTTCTCCCCCTGCCTCTGTGAGGGTGTTGCCCCACCCACCCACTCCCGCCTTCCCGCCCTGGCATTCTTCTACACTAGGGCATCGAACCCCCACAAGACCAAGGGCCGCTCTTCCCACTGATGTCCAGAAAGGCCATCCTTTGCCACATACGTGGCCGGAGCCACGGGTCCCTCCATGTGTACTCTTTGGTTGGTGGTCCAGTCCGCGGGAGCTCTCCAGAGCATCTGCCCAGCAACCTATGCACTTAACCATTGAAGGAACTCTCCAGTTCCCTCAACATAATAGTTTTATAAATGACCATGTATATTTTTATAGACTCATCAAGAATCTGAGACAATCACCTCAAAATTTCCCGTTTCAGTAGAAAAAAAGACACATTTTTGTATATTAATAAATTTGGAGTTCATGAAGTTCTCAGAACAGATTCATTTTATTGTAACAGTTTTTTTTTTTTTTAAGTACTTGAATGGCTCTATGTTCGTTTCTTTTATGTTATATAGGTTAGCTCTGTTTTGATATGTTCTTACTTCAAATTTTTTACACACACACACAATATATATATATATATATATATATATATATATATATATATATATGTATTGAACTCGGGTTTTCAGGCTTGTATGGCATACACTTTCACCAGTTCAATCGTCCCTTAATTTGGTGTCCTTTTTGCTGTTGTTATTGAATAACATTGATACATAGCTGCCTATTCTTCATCAAGCCCAAGCACAAAAGAATGGTTTTATCTAGATCTTTGAATTAATATTTTCAGTGCTTTTCTCTTATTAATATTAGTACTAGTTACTTTTCTGACCATGGCAACTTATAGAAGAAAGAGCTTATTTGGGCTATGGTCCCAAAAATTAGGCTCCACAATGGTCAGAACAACATGGCAGCAGTGTCAGATAGATGGCTGGACCCGGAAGCGGAGAGCAGAGAGCTCACGTCTGGAACTGGAAGCCGGAAGCAGAGAGGAAGAGCTGCGACTGCGACGGGCACAAGGCTTTTGAAACCTCAAAGCCCACCCCCAGCGCCATCCTGCCTCCAGCAAGGCCACACCTCCTAACCTAACCCAGACTGCACTGCCAATCAAAGACCCAGCACTCAAGCATCCGAGGCTCTGGGAGACCCTCATTCAGACCACAGCAATATTTTGTTGTGTTGTGGAGATACTGAACTTGCACTTTGAGATAGGTAAGGAAAAGGTTTTATACTTTTTGATCTAACTCTAACATACAAATTGGCTGCTTATTTTTTTTTTAAATGATTTACTGTTTCAGAAAATTGCAGATTTAAAAAAAAACGCAAGTAATTATTCTGCAAGTTATTTGGCCTCTTTAAAAAGTATACACGGTAGTAATTGTATAATTAAGGAATTTAATGCAGGTGAGTTGTAAACTAATTTAGCTATGAACATCAACATCTTGAACTGCAACTATGGAAAATGCTTTTTAAATTAAGTACTTTTTTAGTGCCAACTGCCTTGGCAATTCATTATTCTTTACTCTTTTCATTTTTTTTTTAATCTTTAAAAGCTGACTGCATGCTGGGATGCCATAAGATTTCTTTTTTAATCAGTCTGTAATGATAAGGGTCACATTTCAATATCTGCAGTATAAAAGCACTGTACCTCAGGAGCTTGGCTCTAATGGTTTACCAGCATAGCATGGGGTAACAGTTAATGTTTTCATTTTAAGTAAAGGATTGGAATTAACTTTAAAAAAAAAAGTGCTAGGTCCTGATAATGAGTATCTACTAACTGATGAGGTGAGGAAAGGTGTTTTTATTGTGATTAACAGTGAGAGACGATGCCAGCTCAGCCTAGCTTCTGTGGTTGGTAAAGCACATATATGACAGTGACGAGTAGTGAGCATCAATTCTGTGGAAGGCATCACCTGTGTTCTCAGTGGAATAGCCCAGATACTACTGCATCCCCAGTGGAAGGGATGCACTCTGACAGTAGGGCAATGGGGCAAAGCCTGCTGGGTAACAGTCTCACTCCAAGGCCTTGTAAGGAACAGTTTGAAGCAACAGTATGAAGGGACAAACAACAGAATAAATAGCCTGGGAAGGATGAAGGCCTTGATGTACACAATTTTTTTGTGTGTTTTATTATTATTATTTTTTAATATCCTTGATAGGTGCCGGATTTCATTTGGCTAGGAGAGTTCTTAGCAATAGGAGTTTGTGAAGTCCACTCTTTTCCTCTAAGGCATAGTGATTGATGTTCTAACGTGTGAAAGCTGATAAATCCCCCCTTTCACATTCATTTACTTCATGGAAAAGGTAAGGCTTATAAAGAACCAACTTCTGAGGTTACACCACACATAAGAAATTCTGGAAGTTTCCCCTTTCTTTTAAGATATAATGAATATATTTCGAGAAGTCTAGAAATAAGGTGGGGAAGGAGTCAAAAAATAGTTCTAAGAATTCTAAAAAGTAAATGTTTATAAGCACAGATGCTTAAAAAAAAAAAAAAAAACAGCATTAAATTACTCCACGCAATGGTTATTCTCTGTAAAGAGCGGGAGCTTGAGTGTCAAGAGTAAGGAAAAGCTCTGAACATGCCTCTTGCTAGGAGCGGGGTGGAGGTATCAACAGTAACTTAATTGACTGCTTATTTACATGAAATGTAAATGGGCTAGCTAGTCCGTGGTTGAAAGGGTGGGGTATGATGCAGCAAGGTTCTCGGCAGCCACTGGAGGCTGGGCATCAGGGCTCCAGGTGGCTGCTCTCCACTGATCTGTGTCTCGGAGTTTCAGCTTGGTTTTGTCATTTATGCGTTAAGTAAGATTCTGTTGAAAAAATAGTCACCAAGCCAACAGCTAATATTAAAAGACAAACAGGGAGGGAAGAGGGGAACATGATCAGGTATTGGGTGACGGAAAAAGACTGAAGCCCCTTGGGTCAGCAGAAAGAATGGAAACAGGCAACCTCAGATGTGTGTGTGTGTGGGACCCTCCAGAATGCACCAGAGACCAGGGAAATGAGAGACTCTCAGGACTCAAAGGGAGAGACCTTAGATGAAATGCCCTACAGTGGGGAGAGGGAACTTGTAGAGCCCACCTCCAGCAGAAAGGCAGGGCATCAAGTGAGGAATAGCGTTTCCATCCCATAGTCAAAACTCTGATCCATAATCGTTCCTGTTTGAAAGAACTACAGGGACAAACTGGAGAAGAGCCTGAGGAAAAGGAGGTCCAGCGACAGACTCAAGGTGGGGTCCAGCTCAGGGGAGGTCCCAAGGCTTGACACTACTACTGAGGCTATGGAGTGCTCACAAAAAGGGGCCTATATCATGTCTGCACTCCAGAGGACCCAACAAGCAGCTGAAGGAGTCAGATGCAGATATTTATACCCAACCAATGGATAGAAGATGCCGATCCCTGTGGTTGAAACAGGGGAAAACTGGAAGAAACTGAGGAGGAGGGCGACCCTGTAGGAGGACCAGCAGTCTCAATTAACCTGGACCCCTGAGATCTCTCAGACACTGGACCAGGCAACATACACCAGCTGATATGAGACTCCTAACACTGGTACAGCAGAGGACTGTCAGGTCTGGGTTCAGTCAGAGAAGATGCACCTAACCCTCAAGAGACTGGAGGCCCCAGGGAGTGGGGAGGTCTGGTGGAGTGGGAGGTGGGGGATGGTGACATACTCATGGAGATGGGGGTTGGGGGATGGGGAGAGGAGGTATGGGATGTGGAACAGTCAGAGGGTAGACTGGGAGGGGGATAAAAATCTGAAGTTTAAAAACATATTAAATGAAATTTTAAAACCCCAAATCGTAAATATTAAAAAATAAAATTGGAAAAAATTTTCAGAAATTGTATTTACCTGGAAAAAAACCATACTATTTTCTTAGTATTTAATAATAACAGATAGTCCTTACATATTTATTCTGTGGACTGCAAAAACCAAACACCCCAAACCACAAAATGTTCCAAACAGTAAATGGATTAAAATTAATTAATTTTAATTTTAAAATTAAGTGATTAGTCATAATGAAAACTAACGAATTAATTTTAATTAAAAATTAAAGCATCACAGGGAGCTTTAAGAGGAAAAACCACACATGGCCAATAAATATGTTGTTTTTTTTTTTTTAATGTTCAAAATATTTTGCCGCCGGAGAAACTCATGTTAAAACTGTTTAGAAAGTCCCCTTCATCTCAGTCAGAGTGGCTATTGTCAAACCCGCAGACTGCAAACGGAATGGCCACAAATGGTGGTGAGGATGAAGGGAAAGAAAAAGCCTGTCTCGTGCTGCTGGAAGTCCAAGTAGAGAGCTGTTGGTGACTGTCAAGATATGGTGCCACTACTGCATCCTCAGGGTTCTAGTGCCCTGCTGGCCAACTGATGGGGTTCATCAATGTCATATCTAGGTAGGACTGTTGCTTCCATCCTTCTTGGGAAGCCTGCACGGTACCTTCTGGCACATGAGAGCTAGCTGTCAAGGAGAGTATATCCAATTCAGTTCTACCTCAAGAATCTCTGGGCCCTGTTAAATGAGGTGCATGGTGTTGTCTACAGTAGAGACTTGCCTTTTACTTCTTATGGGCAACCAAAGGCAACAGTAAAAAGTTCCATGTTTTAGGAGTCTTTTGGACAGCCCTGACCACGAGGCCAAAAGGACTTCTCATGTGTGCATTGGGGTTTAGCCTGTAAACCTACTTGAAAGGAGGTCTGGAACACACTTTCATACTGTTCGTAAATTTGAAAATTTTCTGTACTTGAGAATCAATTCTACACACTCACTTAGGAAAATATTTTGAAATTGACACAGTAAATAATATTCTGTGCATATTCATGAAAACCAGAAAGGAAGGAGACAACAGTTGTAGCACACACCAAAGTGTTCAAGACTTTTGTGTGATACATAGAAATGTGATTCATCTCTGGTGTTCTGTGCATTTGATTGAATAATCCAAATAACAACTAGAAAAATTTACAAGTCAATTGGCTTAACTTTGGGCAAATCAATAGTAGTTTCTGGAGGGAGAAAAATTAGATGACAGGAGTGCACTGAGGGACAAATACCCGATGAGGAACTACATGGCCTAGAGGATTCACTCCACCTTGGGCAAGTTGAAGTCAACCTCAGTTGGTATTGACTTTGTTTTAAAACTGAGACAAAAACAAGGATGTGGGTGTTTAAATGATGAGAAGATAGATTACAAACAGGGGAAGATGCAGCACTTGTTTTTCCAACACAGTGGAAAGAAAAAAGAAGAGCAAGCTACTGCATCCTGGTCACACAGTCCTCTCTCTCATTCCTACTAACAGGACTTGTCAAGATGCTGCCAGAAGTTTTGTGAATGTAAGCAATGGATCATGGGAGAGATTAGTGAGGTAGTTTGTTTTTATTTCCCCAGGGTTTGTATTTCATTGTTTGACTTTTATGGGAAGTATATTGCTGCTTTCATTCTTCAGAGTCAGTTCCTGTTTTCCCTTGGTCGTGGGGTTGAGCAAACAATTAGGGAAAGTGATATAGTTCAAGTCAGAGTCTTTCTCTCTCTCCCTTTTCCTCTCCCTCTCTTATTTACCCCCTCTCTCTACTTCTCTCTCCAGCAAATTAATATAAAAATAGCACCAAATCATGCTTAGACTTTCAGGTTTTAAGCTTAGCTCCCCAAAGAACCTTTTTGTGCTATAATGGTGGCCATTGCTCTACTTGAGGCAGCCACTCCATTCTCCAGAGTAATGTACAATACGTACATGGTAAGAAAGAATACCGAATAATTCCAAGTCTACAGTTTTTGCTTTTGTTGCTTTGATCTCAATGGTTCTGGAAAGAAAGGAATGTCTTCAGACATATTTGGTGTCCTAGATATAATACTTTATGTTACAGTACCATTTCTCAATTTTTCCTTGTTTTTTGTCAATGAATAGGTTGATAGCTATAGTGTTCATTATTTGTCTATAACAAGAAAGAGTTAATTACCCTGGAAACCAAAGCACTTATCCCAGACTGATTACGCTTGCTATAATTTTTTTTTTGTTCTGAAGACTCAGAGACTGAGAGTTATCTTTAGTACTAGGCCCCAATTGTCCTGGAACCTATTAAGACATTACAAAATAAACTTAGCTGTTGAAGGGAAAGCGCCTAAGGTTGGCAGGGCTTGTTATTAACAATTTATAGTTACAACTTATGTTTACATTTTCATGCTTTCCTCTTTCAGTAGATTGATCTGTCTCAGTAAACACCATGTTTATAACTTCATAATGTATTTTAAGAAGAGACATTGAAATCTTAAAGTATGAGCTTGGAACATTATTAATGTTTTTTCAGGGTCCTTAAAACTTTTAATCACTTATGAACTTTCTAGATTGCCAAAAACACCTCTGTGATATTTCAGGCACTGGATGAAATCATAAGTCAAACAGAGAAGCAACAGTTTAATGTTTGCTGTGAAAGGGAAGAGAGATGGTTGAGAAGACAGTGCTTGATGATGACTGGTAGCTTCCACATAAATATCAGGAGAAGGATTCAGTGGGTGAAAATTAGGTGAAGTCACTGCAGTTACTCATTCTATGCATCATCAGGGACTTAGTTAAAGAACTAAATAATTTTAGAGGTATAAAATTGCTAATGTAAATATATGTAATCCAGATATAGGGTAAAGGTGAAGTGATATAATCTCTTTTGTCTGAACTGTCTTAATGTAAAAAAGCCTGTTGTCCTGGCATAACTATTACTAGCACATGGGTGGCCTGCTTTCAGGTTGTGTCTGGTATCCAGGCATGGTAGAGCATGGGTATATTCCCAGGACTGAGAAGGCAGAGGCAGGTAGATCTCTGTGAGTTCAAAGCATAGTGAGTTTCAGAAATAGCCAGAGATATATTGTGAGACTCTGTCTCATTCCCTGCATCCGTCCCCCAAAGATGGTGCCTGGTGATCTACCATGTCATTTGCTCATTATAGGAACCCTCCTACACACATTGTGCCAAGTCCATATAACCAAGATTATAAACACCATTCCAAGTCCAAATAACCATGATATAAGGAAAAAAAAGATAATATGCCAGTACCAAGATTAGGTTGTAAACGTTACTCCCCCTCCCTCTTTTTCTTTTTTCCTCCCCCCACCCCATCTACCATCATTTACTATAGGGAGAACCAGATTGCCTTTCAAGAGGAGGCTCATGGAAGAGAGAATTAGAACCTTCCAGCAGCTGTTGATCTGAGAACAGGATAGCCTCCAGCCTTGTCTCATCACCTCAGACTGGGACTATATCTTGACTACAAATTCAAGAGACTCTGAGACAGAATCATGAGCTAAATGTCTCCCAGATTCACGACCCAGAGCCTGGTGAGATAATATGTTTGTTGCTTGAAGCAGCTAAAATGTGGAGGTAATTTGTTATGTAGCAATAAACAAGAGATATAGCCCCTATTCCATTCCCAATAGTGTCTTGCTTTGGATGAAAAATTATAAGGTCACTCTGCATAAAAGATGCCAACAGAGTCTTACTCATGAACTTATTAGGGGTTTTTATTTATAGTTAGAGATTTAAAATGTAGCTGTTTATGAAAATTATTAGGACAGAGGCATTCAATACTGTCTGACGTCTAGATCTGTAGATTTCAGAATCATGATAAAGTGGGTAATATTCTTAGGTTTGGAACCAAGGCTGGTTGGGTTTGAATTCTGATACCAATATTTACTGTCCTTGACTACTTATTTTGCTTTTAGATGCTTCAATTTTAAAATGTGCAAAGTGGGGATTATAATAGTACCTCCTTCACAGGATTTTTGAGGCTAAATGTGTGTAAAGTACTTAAATGATGACCAGAACACACAAGCGTTCAATAAAAATTGCCCTTTAGTATTGCAAGAAAAAATTGAGTTGACATTTTATCTTCGCTCTATTTATAGATAAATAAATAATCCTGTTCTAATGGCATCTTACTGATTCATTCATAAAATAATTTTATATCCTTGCTGTGTGTCTTCAGATTTAAGGTAGAAATATGTTATCCTTTAAAAAAATTTTTTTACAAAATAGTTGAGAATTTTTCAATATGCTTTTATGCATATCATTTGTTTTGAATAATGTATGTAATAAAACCCACAGATGGTTGTTTGCTTAGTTGTGGCTTGCCTTGCAGGTTTTAGTTTTACAACAGTGAAAAAGCAATGCACATCCAGTATTAAGCAGACATAGAATCTTTGTTCTTTTGTCAGGATGGATGTGTGCAGCTACATAGTCTCTAAATATGCTGGGCACTTGAAAAAGACCTGCAGCTTCTAGTCTGCAACACAATCACCAGGGCATACAACTGATATTCTTCGGTGCTAAGCTATGGTCTTCTATGAGTTAAATGTGTTATGTACATTATTTAATTAAAAAATTTTCAATTTAAGTTGAGTTATTGGGACATACTCTATCACAAAACAACCCTAAGTCAGGGAGCATCTGATATACATGTGAATGACCCACATAATGTGTGCCTTAATCATAAAAATTACTAAAGTCAAGGACAAGATGATAAGGTGCAGATTGAACTCAAGGAAAAGTGGGAGTAAATTAAAAAGAAGGCGATGGGGCTGTATAGCTGGAATGGGGTCCATTTATGGGAATGAGGGACACTTTTAAATATTGGGACTTTCTGTAAGGGCCCAGTTGATGGCTACATCCCTGTTTCCTGAGCAGTGCTTAGTATAAAGTCAATTTCAAAGAAACAGTTGTCAAACAGACATGTGGAAAATGAAGGATAACTACTTAAAAAGTAAAGCAGTGGGCACTGGGGCATGTGGAGAGGACAACCATGGGCTTGCTGGCTGCAGCCTAACTATGTTGGGAAAATCTGAGAGGAGAGGAGATCTTTTGATGACACGAGGGTGAAGAGCAGAGGCAGACAATGAGGAAGAGGCAAGGCTAGGTTTTCCACATTGTGATGACAGCTGAAGACACAGGAAACATGGATTCTTTTTGAAAGTATGTAATGAATGAATTAGTTCTTTGAAGAACTATTGTAGATGGTGAGGGAGGTATGATGTTAGGCAAACAGATGGGAACAAGGAAGAGGTAACAGAGCAAGATTCAGTGCCAATCCTGGGAAGTTAAAGCTCTGGAGAATATGGAGGGACATCAATACAGAAAGCACAGGGAGGAGGGGAAAATAACACTGAGCTTCTTTGAAAAAGTATATACAAATATATACATATACACACATGTATTTATAGTATGTGCGCGCACACACACACACACACACATATATATATATATACATATACACACACACACACACACACACACCCCTTAAATGAAGTTATGCCACCTGGGCTCACAATGCTGCCTCCAAGAGCCATAAAGTAACAAAACCCCCATTACTAGGTATGAACTTGGTCTGCAGAGCCCAAGAGACTTCCAAGACAGTATCAGCTATTGCTGTTACTCTTGGTTACCTCTTGATTAGAGGTGAGTCCTTTTTGCTAAAGACAACACCATTGTGTTAATAGCCTTTTCATAAAGAGAGAAATTTCTTGATGATGAATCTTCACTTTCTTCAAAAGGATGCTTGAGAGTCAGTCAGTTCAATAAATAAACTTCTCAAGGTCATTGTCTCCCTGGGCTGTACTTTGTACAAGGTCATTGTCTCCCTGGACTGTACTTTGTACATTTTCCCCTTTATGTACAGCATGGAAAGTTGGCCTCTAGAGATTTAGCTGTGAAACTTCTCAGAGGTATAAGTTATGCATTTTGTTAGCATGAGAAGAAATGGAATGGATTTTTCATCTGCCATAGGCCGTGTGCTAAGGAAAATGTTGCAGTGTTATGAGGTCTGTGCTACTCTAACATTCCGAAGGTGATTAATGACTGCCTATCAATCCCCTAAAGATCATACATCTTCATATTCATTTCTTTCCCTCTTGAATTAATTTTGCCCTTTCATATTGCACCAAAGAAGTCTCACCTTACTAAGAGATAGCTGAGTCAGATCATCTAGTAAGGTTAACATAGAAAAGAAATGTAGGAAAAAAAATTCTAATGGCTATCACTGCATTGTTTAAAACAGTTTTATTTTCCATGAATAAAGGCCTCCTGTGGTATTCTTCTTTGAATATATTATAAACACATATCAACCATGTAAAATTAAACTCATTATTTCCCTTCTAGAAGAAGAAAAGAGAATTCAAATGATGTATTCTCTATTTAGAATGAAACTTTAGAGGACAGATAGTCTCTATTTAATTTTTTTTTGATTCATCAAAACTATAATTTGTAATTATTTCAGCAGATAGAGTTATTTAGTGTACTGAGGGAAAGAGGTTAGCAGAATAAGTACCTGTAACTTTCTTATAAAATTCTTTGCCTTCCCTCCCCCCAATCTTAGTAATTTCTGCTTCCTCTTAGTCATATATCACACCAGCTCCAGCTGGGTGTGACACAGTAGTTACAACAGTTTCAAACTCAGTAGGAGTTACGGACAACACAAAGGATCAAATCCTTTCAGGCAGTAGTGCCATGGAGATGCTTCTCTGCTGGGACTTCCTCTGGCTGCTTTTCATTATGTTATGGCTTAATCCCAAAGACCTGGAGAAATAGTGAAGCCTCAGAGTTTTGATGGCCTAGCTAGGGAGAGCATGTGATGCTTGAGGCATATCTGCTTTCCTGTGTGCAGCTTTGAAGGTAATGGGTCTGAAGTGAAAGCCCCCATCATCAACAACAATGGGTTCATATTTGGCCTTTGCTTTGGGCAGCAAACTGGACTTTAGAGAAGGTTTTAGACTCTTATCTACGCTATCCCTAGAAAAAGGCTGTAGTTATTTCAGTACAACTTTTACAGTGGTTTTACAGTTTGTGGCTGACATTTTTGATTGATTCTGCTACTGAGTGAAGATGGAAGACTCCATCCTGGTCACTTCAGATAGTAGAGACCCACCAAATTTTATATAACTCACTCTGGGTGGTAGAACTTGAACTTTGTGTTTCAGACTCTGCAAGGCTTTAACATTCTTTGTGTATACTGATACTTGCTTTTCTACTTAATATTTTCTAGTCACCAAGAGTTAAATTGCAAAGAGACTTTTAAATTTTATGACTTAAACTTTTCATTGTGTAAAAATGAACTAGTATTAGATTTATTTGACTGAACGGAAGTTCTGTGGCACCACAGTCACAAGCAATGCAGGAAGAAGAAAATGCCATTGTTTTTGATGAAAGAAAGATTGCCTGTGTGATGAGATATTTATTTTGAAAGAAATGGATATGCCTATTTAAATTTGTAGAGGGCTTTACCTGTAAACGTCTTTTATGCTTACAGAGTGACACGATGCATAATTATCTGGTACAGCTGCTGATGTATTCTGCATGCAGGTCAAGGTATTCACTTAAAGAACACTCCACTTGCAACATTCATATAATACAGGACAGGAAGAAACTTGGTGCCTCAGAGTTTTAAAAGCCATTAATCATATTGAATTAAGACAGTTAATCAAGCCTTAGACACTGACAAAAGATCATCCCTGAGGGTTTCTACCTTGAAAATCTTTAGAAAATGATGGTTTCGGCTTTCTACTTGACTGCCTTAGTAAGCCAATTCATTTTGTTTAAAAGAAGCTCAAGGTTAACGGCGTGACGATGTCAGCTTAAAGTGATGCTTTTCCTCACGTACTTTGTTATGACGTAAGCAGTGGGAGGAACTGTCAAGAAGAATCCATCAGATCTTCCAGGAGCAAATCAAGTAGAAAGATGGACCAAGAGCAGATTCCAGTTTGTCTTCAAATGAAAATAGTTAATGTTTAGTTGAGTAGTTGACTTGAAGAAAAGCATATTAATAATAAATTGTCAGTGTTCTGGGTTATGTCGGTAGATTGCTTGAAGAAAGAGCCACTGCAGGATGAATTTAGGCTTCTCAGAGGTAGGGGGATTGGCTCTAGAAGGACTGAACCCTGACAGATAGCTTCCTAGAAGCTCTTTTTATTGTTACACAAAAAGGCACCTTTAGCAAGCCAATTTCTGCATACCAAAACTTCTTATTATATCTAGGGGTTGTCATGAAAGACCCATCACCTCAGCAATGCTCAGCCACAGGAGACTTCCTGGTTTGACAGCCTTGTCTTGATTGACTAAGTTATGCAAAGATTCCGAGAATCTTTCGAAAGAACAGTTTCATAAAAATTTCAGATAACAATCATTGACAAAAGGCTACTTCAAAGCCTAGGTGCCATCACTCCAGAGTCTTACCAGATACAATGGTTCTACTAAAATTCTGCTATAACAAATGGTGGGCTGTGCTGTTGTAAGAATATTCAGAAGACTTGGACCAGGGCATGGTATGTTGCTCTGAGGCAAACAATCAGAGAATCTTATATAATTTCTGTAAATTATATAATTCCTGTAGTTAACTTCAAATGCAATTTCTTAATCAGATTTTCTCTCTCTCTTTGGTTCCCCAGGGCTTTCTCTGGTAGCAAATTATTTTAGTACTGAGTCAAGGGAGCTGGGTTCTTGAAGTCCAACAGGGGCAAATGTCTCCTTAATTCTGGTCTCTGAGAGGCTCTCTGGTGAGTCTTCACACCGGGAAGGTATTCAGAGCTGATTGGAGGCTGAAGGGTCTTTCTGAAGTCAGGCAGACTGGAGTATAAAGCCTACTGTAAAAACAACCTTTAAAACCCAGACTGGCAGGCTGAGTTTCTCCAGGGTAACTATACAAGTTGTCCCATGACATCGCCTCCTATAATCTGAAAGATGGAATGAAGACATTTTGCACTGAAACACATTTTGCCTTAGATCTATAGAGTTCAGGTAAATCTGAAGTTCGTTTTTAGCCTTTGATTTGTGGAGACGTTGTGGCTATTGGTGTGGTAGTGAAAAAATTGTCTTTTTTTTTTTTTTTTTTTTTTTTTTCCTTTATTTGCTTAAAGGGAAGATAATGCCTAGGATTGAAGCAAAACTCAAACTGAAAGAAGATCTTAAAATAGCCATCTTTCTCCAACAGTAGGTGTCTGGCCTAAAGCCTACTGTTCTTCCTTATAGTGAGTGGCAAAGTAATAGTGGAAAAAAGCAATTGGAAGTTGGTGACATTAAAAAATAGTGATAATTTACTCTCATGGTCTCCCTTCAAAAAATGATAGCTAAAGGAGAAATATGGCACTTTAAAATGAATTTTAAACAGTAAGCTGACAAATACAAGCAAGGAATGATTTGAGAAATACAAAATGGTACTTTGTTCTAAAAAATTGGTATGAACTTTGGAGTACCCTTTCAGACATCAACTTGTATGATTTCCCAATGGTATTTCTCCGTCCTTGCCACTAAAGCTGCCCACACCTTAGGCATAGATCCCATGACTCTGACTTCTACCTCTGTACTCATGGCCAGGATAACAAGTATTGAGGAGTATTTGTAATAAATCAGGGGGCTGGAGAGATGGTTCAGTCAAAACTTTCAGTTCAAAACTTACCCTGTCTATAAGAAATGTAGGCACAGGGGATGGAACAGAGACTTAGGGAATGGACAACCAAAACCTGGCCCAACTTGAGACCCAACCCATGGGCAAGCACCAAACAATCCCTGACACTATTATTGATATTGTTGCAGATAAGAGCAAGTTGTCCTCTGAGAGGCTCTACAGAGCAGCTGACTCAGACAGATACAGACACCCACAGCCAAACAGTGGATGGAGCTTACAGAGTTTTATGGAAGAATAGGAGGAAAGGTTGCTGGACCCAAATGAGATAGGAACTCCACAGGAACACCAACAGAGTCAACTAACCTGAACCCTTGGCTCCCAGAGTCTGAACCACAAACCAAAGAACATATATGGACTGAACCTAGGCCTCCCCGCACATATGTAGGAGATGTGTAGCTTGGTCTTCATGTGGGTCCCGAACAACTGGAGTGGGGGCTATCCCAAAAGCTGTTGCCTGTATGTGGGATATATTCTTCTAGTTGGGTTGCCTTGTCTGGTCTCAACGGGAAAGGAAGCACTTAGCTTTGCAGCTACTTGAAGTGCCAGAATGGGGGGATACTGAGGGGAGCCCTCATCCACTTGGAGGAGAAGGGGATGGGGAAGATGGGAAGGATTGTGAGAGGGGTGACTGGAAGAGGAGCAGTGAGCGAGATATAAACTGACTAAGTAAAAACATTAAGTTAAATAAAAAAAAAAAAATGCTTGCTTTGCAAGCATGAAGGTCTGAGTTTGGATCCCCAGGAGGAAAATAAAAAGCCAAGCCCAATAGTATGCAGCTCTAATCTCAGTGCTGGGACGACAGACACAAGAGGCTCCTTGAAGCAGCTAGTCTTGCCAAATTTGTGAGCTCCATGTTTAGGGAGAGACTCTGCCTCAAAAAAAAAAAAAAAAAAAAAAAAGTAGAAATATTAGAGGAAGAGACCTGACATAGATCTTTGGCTTCCACAGGCAGGTGCACACGTGTGTATGGACATTCACAGACAAGTAGACAAATGTCCCCCCCTCCCACAGACACATACACAAAATGAATTAAATAATAAAATTATTTTAATTAATGTTTATATATTTTTCCTGCATGTGCATATGTATATCACATGAGTGCCTGGTGTTCATGGAGGCTACAAAAGGTTGTTAGAGCCCCTAAAGGTTGAGTTACAGATGGTTGTGAGCCACCATGTGGGTAGTGGCTCATAAACCCAGGTCCTCTGCAAGAGCAGCAAATATTCTTATTTTTTTCCATTAATTAATTAATTTATTCATTTTACATCCCGATCATTGTCCCCCACACACCCTCTCACACATTTCCTTCCTCATCTCTCCCCCCTTCTTCTGTGAGAGGGCGGGGTCACTCCAACAACTGGAGTGAGGGTTGTCACTAAAGCTGTTGCCTTTATGTGGAATCTGCTCCCCTAACTGGGCAGCAAGTATTCTTAACCACTTAACACTGAAACACGGAGCCGTCTCTTTGGCCCTGAGTGAAATAAACTGTAGAATGGCTGGGTATCTAGATAATGAAAGTTCACTCTCAGTGAATACTACTAGAAAATAAGACTAGTAAAACGTTGGCTTTCATGGTTTTCTACTTTCACTTTTGAAATCTTGAATTAATACGCAGAGAAAGAATTATAAGGCTAATTTTCTGTTATTGATGGACAGGATCCAGAAGAAGAATAATTTCAATCAAGAATTCATTCAATAGTGTACAGAACTCCGTTTATTTTGAGAACTGAAGCAAGACAATTCATCATGTAAATTAGTAATTTATTACAACAGTGCTAATTATACGTATACTGCTATAATTAAACTGTACCATGATTAAGAGTTTGCCTGCCTTTCCCAATTATAGATAAATATTTTAAACCATTATCACAGAATACCATGCTGTTTTCAAGGAAGGATTTTTCTTCATTGAAGAAAAACATACTAATAAAACATTAAATGACACACACCAAAATGTGTGTCTTGTTGATGTGTCAAGTAGAAATGAAGAGGAGATCAGAGTCTTAGTTTCCTTGTGTTAAACAAAATGGAGACTAAAGCAATAAACATTTAAGATAACGATAAAAGAGAACCTGGATAGAAATAGCTTTGGGGACCAAAAGAAATTACTAACCCACTGTCTTATCTGTGCGACCTGCAAATATACTCAAACAATAGATTTCCCTTAGTGATGTCATTACCATGTACTTTTTTACATGATCATTCCATGTAGACCAATGTGAAATATCATCACTGGCCACTTAATTTCTTTGTGTTCTAGTTGACACCCTTTAACCCAATCTGGGGTATATTTATTTTACTCCAGATAGAATTATAAGGCACAATAAGTCACCTCTGTGGTCCCATTGAATCATCAAGAAATGTTGGCCTGCCCATCATATTCATAGCATTATGGTAGGCTATATTTCTCTTTTCAGTAACAGCTTATTGAACGCAGAGTGCATGGCACGCAGATTGGTAGGCTCTGGAGGTACACATGCGTACCTCCATTTCTATTTAAACAGTTTAGTGCCAGAGCATGGCAAATGGAGACCTGCTTGCTATGTAAAGCTAGGAGAAATAGTAAGACACTTGGGGGAAAGTGAACAGGAAGATTTGTCAATTCAACTGCTAGATGGCAAAGAGGTGACTTCTAAAGAACCCACTAGAGCTTTAGAAGAAGACCTGATAGTTGCTTGAATTGAACTTGTGTGTGTGTGTGTTTGTCTTGGAGTGTGTATGTACTATTTTGTGTATGTTGTTTGTGTGTGTTTGTGTTTGGGTGTGAATATGTTCCTCTAACTAGGCTCTATGTGCTACTCTTCCCCGCCTCCGAATTATTCTGTTCATATAATGAATCCACCAAGGGATTAATGCATGAATTACATCAAAGCTGAGAGGATCCAGTAGCTTCACCAAATATGTCAGCTGTCAAACATACTCCAACTCATGAGCTTTTGTGGGTAGTTCAAATCATAATGAAAGGTCTAGTTTGTCGCAGGCCCCTTCCTCTCTTGCTCTTTCCTGTTGCTTCCTGGGTGCTATGAGGTAGTCAGCTTTGCTCTACCATGTACTCCACACCAAGTGTTCTGCTTATCCCCAGGCCCGAACTTACAGGGCCTGGTGCCTGCAGCCTGAAACCTCTGAAACCTGAGCCATGTTAGACCTAGAGAATCTTCTCCACTAAGAGCTTTCAAAGTAGAGAGGTTTTCTCTCTTTGTCATTGGTTTTTCTCATGGCTTCTGTGAGAACATGAGAGCTGTTGAAAGAATAAGCAACTTCAAGAGGTTGGGTGGAGGTGGGGAGGCAGTGAATTCATTTTCCAAGTTTGAAACTTAAGACCTCAAAGTTGATACAGTTTGGCAGATGGCAAGGCTCAGACCCTAGCTATAGGGAAAGCACAGCTGAAACAGGAAGTACTCGTTAAATAATTTTGAGGAAAACTTGCAGAATTAGATCAGATACTACCCAGGAAAAATAGGTGAGTCTTGGATGGCTCTAGAATCAAGAAACTACAATTCCTGGGCAAGTGACAACCACATGAGAACCTCAGTGGTTTGTGGGGTTTTTTTGTTGTTGTTTTTATTGTTCCCTAAAAATTTTATCCTTCTGTAAAAATTTTAATTATAAAATTTATACAAGCTCCCTTATATGAATTTTTAATTTTTAGTGATTCTAGTTGTAGTAAGAAGTAGGACTATACAAATTTTAATTTCTTGCTTAGGATATTTTAGCCTATATGCTCTTATGAGGTTTGAATTGACTGAGCGGTTAGTTGTCTCTGGTGTAGAAGGTTTAAAAAATATTCCATAGGAGATGGTGTAATGCCATCATTACCAGGAATCCCCTAACAAGACTGCAATGCCTGTGGGTTGGTAAAGGGTCCCGAGGTGAATGGTTTCAGAGAATAGTGTCTGCTTTATTGCATGTGAATAACTACTTACGTAGTAGAAGCCTATCGACTGTGATTAGTTGCCTCAGCACCTTGGGGACTGGACAGCGAGTGCTCACACCACCAGTGTCTCTCTTGGGGAGAAGCATAGAAAGACATGGGCGTGCAGGCCAGCCACAGGCTACTCACACTCTTTCAGATTTCAGTGTTGTGACTTCAGGAGCATGGCGTGTCATGCTGCTTATTTAGAAGCGCAGTGTGCTAGGTAGACTGGGGGTTGGTCACGCCAGCATTTTCTCTTAGAATGCAATGCTTAAGATTTAGCTTCTGTTCTTCCCAGTGAGCTTGAAGCAATTCTTTTGGATTTAATCTCTTCATGCTTTGTTGTGCGGTCAAGTAGGTCTTCCTGAGGAAATCATGTTCTTCACTCACAACTGTCTACAATAATTTTAACATGCAAGGTTTGGTGTACAGCAGAGGAGAGATAAGGGAAGGGAATCACCTCCTGTCCGTTTCCCCACGTCTCTTAGTGTTTGCCCCTCCAACCAGACCCGGGCATCTGCTGATGTCCTAGTATCCATGGCTGTCTAAGCTGGAACTGAGCTGCTGTCACTGTTTACAAAGTTTGGATAAGTTGTATCTTTGGTAGTTGCTGGTCATGAAGTTTTCATACCAGGAATCTGAAGGTGACCTCTGGAAACGGCTCCCTGGTTTCCTCAGTATCCAACAATCCCCACTTCCTGTCAGTTGCACTTTCAGCCCACTTGTCTAGTCTCCATCACAGTAGGCTTAACTTCACCGTTTCTCTTTCTTGGATTCTGGAAGTCACTCTCACCCTCTGCTCACATCTTAATCCTCTCACCTTTTCACAGTTTAAATAATTCTCCGAAGACCCAATTGATTGTTTTGTTAGTTGTTTTAAAAATCTCCATAATAAGCTAGTTGCAGTGGTGCGTGTCTTCAGTCCCAGCATTTGAGCAGCAGAGGCAGGTGGGTTTCTGTGAGTTAGAGGCTAGTTCTACACAGTGAATCCCAAGCCAGCCAGGGTTATATGAGGAGGCCCTGACTCTAAAAAGAAAACTCTCGGTAGTAGTCCTTCCCAGTATAGAAAACACTTCCTGGTCTTGTACATCTTATTATTATTATTATTATTATTATTATTATTATTATTATTATTATTATTATTATTGTCTCCACTGACACTCCCCACTTTGCATTCTAAGCTATGTCTCTAGTGTAACACTTTCAGTTCTCCAAGCAGGCTAGGCACTCAGGTATCACCGTTTATTACAGCAACAAGAGATATGGTGAAAGCATTTGTCACCTAATGCTGCATGGGTACCAAACAAGCAAAACAGAGAACATCTCCTCAGAGTGGTTATTCATTCTAAACAGAGACCTAAATCTATGTTCTAAAGGGCCTCTGTGTACACTTGCACAGCTTGTGTTGCAATGTGTTTACTGTCTTGCTTCTTACAATAGAAGCTTCTTGAACACAGAGGAAGCATTTCCTGTTTGTTGTATTTCTGATTTTGCTGTAGAAACACTCATACTTTTTTGAGTTAATTTTTTAAAATTAATTAATGCTTTTCATTGACAATTTCATAAACGTATATACAATGTAGTATACTGAATACTCTGAAATCTACCATTTTAAATTTCCCTCCTACCTCTGTGTACCCCTCTTACCTCCTTATAAATCTCTCCCATGTTCCTGTCTTTGTGTAATCTTTTTCACCTGAGTTTAGCCAGCACTGCCTATGTGACCACAGGTTGAGAACTAGCCATAGGAATCTGGTGGGCTTAACAGTGGCTATATAAGTGAAGACAGTAATGCTGCCTTTCTCTCATTTTCTAACAGCTCAGTGTGTGTGTGTGGCGGGCAGGGTAGGGCCCCATGAGCCCTTCCACATCTAAGAGTGATTAATGACAGAGCCGGTCTTCTGCAGGACCAACAAAAGTAACCACAGCTGCTATGAGTTCATGATTGCAACGGTTGTGTTATGTTCAGAATATTATATTATACAGCACTTACATGCTTCTTTCCCCCTCTTCTGAAACGTTCCTTGAGTCTTAGAGGGGTTCGTATAAATGCCTTGTTTATAGCTAGACCATCAACTGCACTGTCACTTTTTCTCTGCATCCCGGGCAGCCATAAATCTGTGTGTTCACTATTGTTCACTGCAAAGAGGAACTTGTCTGATTATGGTTGAGAGTAGATTTTGTCTATAAGTAATAAACATCAATAGAAGGCAGTTTGATGCTGTATCAATTTAAACAACTGTGCTAAGTTTCCCCTTATGAAGAGGCCTATGACCTCTTCAGACATAATTTTCCCTCTGTGGAACTGGCGTCACCCAATCATAGGTTAGTTGGTTATTCCCATTAACAGTTACACCCCTACTTCTCTGGTAGGTACATTTTGCCCAGAAGATCAGTTTTGTAGTTCATAAGCATTACAGCTAGGGAAGAACATGGCTGACTTCCCCAACCCCCAACTGTCTGCATCATGACTTTTTTTTTGAAAGTGAGCTGCAGGGAGAAAATTTCCATTTCAGCTTGTTTTTTCTATATCTTTGAACTAAGATGAGGTCCTGGGGGAAAGGCACCAAACGTGAGAAATCAAGTCCTAGGTGGCAGCCAGAATCAACTTCCAGACATGTGAGTGAATGAGCCTTCAGTGATCTTGGTTCCAGCTATTCTGTCACCTCTTCAGGTTCAAAGTCCTTTCTATTGAGGCCCCAGACATCTTGGGACAGATCCTGGTGAATCCTTTGCGAACTGAGGATCTACAGATCTGTAAGCATACTATAACAATTATTGTTTGGTCTCTGAGTTTGAGGTGAGTGATTTGTTATGGAAAGTGGATTACTGACATAAATGGCTACTCTTCCATCTCAAAGGTAGAGAGTTTTGTAAAGGTAATGATTACAATCTGAATGTTTTGAAAACTTAAAGTAGCACATTAATTTTCTCAACAGTCCATTTTATAGTTACAGTCACATTGATATTATATCTGTGTTGATTTCTATTTCTAATGATAATTTTATTCATGAAAACGCAAAGATGAACAGAAAAACAATGTATTTCTGCTTTTATCCCCTATCCTTTCCTGGTGAGAGGAAGAACAGAGGAAAGCCTGCTCTGTGTTTTGAACTCTTCTCATGTCAAAACCATGTTTGTACATTTTTTTTCTGTTGAAAGAATTATGAAATTTTAAAAATGTGAATTGGACTAGTGAAAGAGCTGAGTGGCCCATCACATCTCCCGCACACACAAACACTGCAGTTAAGAGTCATGTGACTTTCTGCTGAGTAGACTATGAAAGGAAGTGATACAGGCTGCTTCACTTTTAGTGGGAACCATGGAAGCTGTGTGTTAGTGTCAAGAAACTGCAACATGGAAAGCATTCTGAACAGCTGGGCCACCATGTGAAATACAGCTAGTCTTGAAAGCTGTCTGAATTTCAGTGGGAGCACAACTGTACTGTGTTAAGTAACTGAAAGTATATATGTATTTAAAGCATAGAACATACTGATAGCAGTGACCCATGACCACCAGATTGTGTCCTGTGTAGTCACCAAATTACAATTTTCTTTTTACTGATGTGAGTGTTTTGCTTGCATTATTAAGTTTATTATATGTGTGTACTGTCTATGAAGGCCAGAAAGGGGGGGGGGGAGGTTTGCTGGATCTCCTAGATCTGAGTGATTGATGGATGTCAACTGAAGTGTTTATAAAAAGATAAAGAGATAAAGGGATAATGTTCTGTGGGTGTGTGGAGAGGTATGGGGAAGGGGATGTCTCAGTGGGCCCATGTAGAGGCATCTCTTCCCGTGAGGGACCAATCACACACTGGTATAGTATAGAATAGAGTTTATTGAGGGCATGAGGAGGGGAGCCAGGAGGGTAGTAGAGGCAGAGCGAGAGAGAGAGAGAGAGAGAGAGAGAGAGAGAGAGAGAGAGAGAGAGAGAAGAGAAGCAGGCATAGAGAAGTAGAGGCTGGCCATGACCACATGGAGAGAGAGGAAGAGGTGGGGAGGGGACAGAGAGGCAAGAGAGTAAGAGAGAGGGTAGGAGAATAGGAGATTAAGAGAGTGAGGAGGGGGAAAGCAGCCCCTTTTTATAGTGGACCAAGCCTACCTGGCAGTTGCCAGGTAACTGTGGGGAGGAGCATACCTGGCTTTTGCCAGGTAACTGTGGAGGTGGAGTTTAGACAGAATACTAACATCAACTACCATGTGCTAAGAACTGAACCTGGGTGCTCTGTAAGAGCAGCAAGTGTTCATAAGCCCTGAGCCATTGCTTTAGCTACTATTAATCAGGTGTTTTGGAGTAGGGTCTACATGTGTAGCTCAGAGTTTAGGCTGGCCTCAAACTCCCAATCCTTTTGCTCTAGTCTCCCAAGTGCTTGAATTACAGCATGCATAGTGTCATATCTAGGTTTTAAAAAAGAGATATTTTACTAGATGTTCCTGCTGTTTCTAATTTTATAGTCTTTTATTCTTCTGTTCTTTGAGTCATATGATAGTTCTGTTTTAATTTTCCTGTAAAGTAGAATAATTTATTAAAGCTCAAACTTTTATGTAAATTGAACATGCTGTAAAGGAAAAGGCATTAAAAATCCAAAAATTATTTAAAAATATGAGTAAAAGAGAATTCACATGGTACCCTGCAGCTGGTACAGGAATAATACAATTACATCCTGATGTTGGAGACAACAAAATAAATATGTAGGTTATAGTGATTATTTTTTCATAACTTTTTGGTGCTAAATATTGAACCTAGAGCTCAATGTGCATGACAGGCCCGCACTTCCCCCACCATTGCCCCCACCACTGCCCCCACCACTTCCTTTTTGAAACTGGTTTCACTCTGTGGCCCATGCTGGACTTGAACTCATTCACAATCCTTCTGGTTAAGCCTTTTATTTATTAAACATAAAATTCCTTATTTTTTGGATTAAGAAAGAAATTTGTACAACTATTGAAAGATGAGAAGTGTGAACTTTTGATTCAAATGGGTTAAAAATGGAAAATATCTGTTCTCCAGTTTTGGGATATTTATAATTAACTTAAGGGTAGACTACATTTACAGATATTTAGCAAATGGCAAAAGTATATTGGATTTACTATATTTACTTCTGTTTTGGATAATAGAATATTTAGTTCCTGTAATGCAATATAAATACTCAAGTTTGAATCCGTAATGATATTTATTCTTTGGATCTAAATAGCTTCACAGCATCAATGTTAACTTAGAACCATCTTACTTCTCTTTTCCTAGGAAGTTGATTTTTCTCTTCAACAGAACTATTGATACTTTGGACCAAATGACTCCTTCGTGGAACTTTCCTGTGCTTAGAAGGATGTTTAGCATTATCCTTGGTATATGCCACTTGTTCCACGAGTCATGACAACCAAAAGTATATTTAGGTATTGTCAAATATCTCTCAGAGATAAAATTGATCCTTGGCAGAGAATAGGTGTTCTAGATCGTCATTTTGTTTAATGTTTAAACAGGAACCCGAAGTTATAAAATCATTCCAAATGTCCATCAGTGGACATGTCAAAAAACTTTTAGCCTTCACTTTCTGTGGCACAGGTTCTTAAAGACCCCAGGCTGCCAAATGTAAGTTCTTAGCCTTAGACTCTGTGCATGTAAATGTGTGATTTATTGTGTTCTGTGGGTAATGCTGCCTGCCCACTGTGCACCCTCACTTTCATTTTGGCTACAGTGAATTGATCAGCAAGCCTAACTTGGGAGGCACTGAGAGCTCTCTTGACTCTCTGCTGGATGATGGTTACACCCCTCTTGTTCAGAAGTTGCTGAATAATAACCCACTCTTTCAAAGAGAGGCCAAACGATAGAGGGGATATAATTAAAAATAGCAGGTTACATATTCTGGCAACCACAGTAGCAAATGTGACACTGTGTCTGAGCTTTTACGAGAAAGAACCTGCAGTTTTAACAGACCCCTCTTGTGTCTGTATTAATCAATGCTCTTGTGGTCAATCAGAGGCTTGACTGATACTTTCATGCTGGTGGAGCAACTTTGCTGGCTAAGAATAGAATAATAACGCAGAGAAGGGATAATAATAGACAGATGCAATTTTAATGGCCGCAGCCTTCAGCACGGAGAGCTTGTCAACCTTGGTTAGGGAGTCAGCAAGGCTGATTTCCTTTTAATTTGGATATGTGCCACCTAGGACTTCACTTCTACTTTGCTTGGCATAATGACCTGGCTGAGGAGCTACATGTCAAGTAGGAGACTCATAGAAAATATGAATATAATGTTTTGTTTTTTTTTTTTTCACCGTTTGGTGCCAGATACCGTTGGTCTACTTGCAGAGACTCAAGAAATTTGATTTGGAAGTCCACCGAGGGAAGGTTTTTAAAAAGATCACTTTTTAATGATTAACTTGGTTTAGAGTTTTAACTTTACACTGATTCAGAACTGTTTTACTCTTTGTTACATGCTTGTTTTCCCAAATCCTGTATTTGAGCAATTGACCCTCCCTTTCCTATGGAAATACTGATGCATTTTTCTTTTCCCGGTTGCAGCCAGACTCTTAGGATTGATTTGCTTCAGGCTTTTACACAGAGGCACTTTCTTTCTCTTCATTCCTTTCATTTTTTTCCCTTGGACCAACAACATCTCAGCAGAGGGATGACAGAGCTTAGCTGTGGCTTCAGCTCCTGAGCTGCTTTCCTTAGTGATTTGAATTGAAGACCAAGGGGTTGCATTATGTCTGTAAGACAAACACACTGAGATCTAACCCTTCAAAGCTGTCAGCTTTTTATAAAAGTTTACAAAGCCAATATATTCCTCCCGTTCTATTAAAGAAATAAGAGAGTGCAATTTGGAGGCTGGTAGAAAGATTGTCTGTGTTCATGAATGTAGATTTATGCTTAGAGATTGAATTGCAAACTCAGTTAAGAGCTTAATAAAGTAAGGCTATGTGTGATTAAATGGAAACAAATAGGGAACACTATTCCTGAAAGATTATATCAAGTAACATGGATGATTAAGGAGCAAGAATGGCAATTTTATATATGTGCAAATAAGCAAGACTTTTAGGATTAAAAAATTTGTAAGTGAAAATAAAAAGAAAGTAGTTTGCAGGAATCTGAGAAATTTATAAATAGTTGGTAATAAGTTCTGATGCTATCATTCCAAAAGGAAAATTACAGGTATTATTTGATACCGTTTCAGCCCCGATGGACTGACCACGTATGTGAAGGTATAACCACCGAGTGAGTAGAGGAACCTACCACTGAAGTGAAGGTTTCTGGTTGTGTCAAGTAGTGCTGACTCACTTTGTGTTTTTCTGAGGAAAGACCCATGAGACAATGCTTGATGTTTGGAGAGAGTATCAATAGGACTCAATGGATAGTGTTGGGGTGCTTGCAACTCTTGATTGGTCTTCTCTGATCTTCACCTCATTGAGAGAGGCACAGCAGAACTCCTGGCATTCTGACTGGTCCTGGTATCACCTGCTGACTCATGCTGATTCAGTGGAGGCTTAGCAGTTTCTGCTGGATCGTGCCACTGGTGCTGATTTGTGTTTAGTGACATTTTTAAACTGGACTGTTGGTATCCTGACAAACAGAGATTGGAATCGTCCCAAAGAACTACTCCCAAACAGGCCACATTCCCTTGTCCTATTATCTTTTTTTCTCCTAACGTTGGATGGTGGGCTAGGAGGGTCAAATCGTTTGAAAACCCTTATTAAGGTAGGTTTTTTTTTTTTTTTTTGAAATCTAAGCCTACACACCACATTTCTACACAATCATTCTTGAAGCAAAGAGAACTAAGCTACCAGACTTTTCTTAAATATATTCACAGTGGTTACATAGCCCCAGAGAAGCTCTTTCAAAGACAAGATGTCTCCCTTGGAGGGAAGCCCATCCTTGGTAGTGAGATGACCAGTTCTTTAGGAAACTGATTGACAGAGCTGGTATTCCTATAAAGTCTCACACCGGAGGGCATATGATGTTTCATGACTGTTCTTGGCTACATGGCAGACACTAGGAATACAAAGACTCAAATATACATTTGTTGGCCTCATAGTGATAAACATGTTTATGATACCATGGTGTTAGGATGGAATTATACAGAACTTAGGCTGAAGGAGGCAGTAGAAGATGTCTCACACAAATCACAAAGACCAAAGAGATAATAGTCTCTGAGAAGAGGAAATAGCCATTCTAAGAGTTTAGAAATTCTCTACTAGGTGGCTGACTGGAACTTGGGCAGGGACTGTAGAAGAGTCAGTTGCGTTTTTATTGGTCTGTGAAGGGAGGTCACTTTTGTGTGTGGGGTGTTGTGTTGCCTGTCTAATATATAGAAACATGTAGCTGTGAACTATGCTGTCAGTTTATATCTTTCTTGGGTTTCTTTCTTTTGTATCAAAACCAGTTTTTACTCTGTTTATTTTTGATTTGTCTTACAAAATGCAGTAAAATATCAAATGATATTATTTGAAGCTTAGTGAGACAGCAATGTACACTTACATGGTAGTTGATTTGATGAAACTATCATAGAGGTGAAGAATTATCAGGCACAGTTTAATCTGGAGGTTAACTGTTGCTTGCTTATTTATTTGAAAGTGGTACTTAACATAGCTGGAAACTAAGTTCTGGTGCGGTTTCTAGTTATTTTTCAATCATGGGGCAGTGAGAACCAGTCCTGGCCTGTGTTAAGATACAAAGCGCTTTGGATTTATTTGGATTGAACTACTACAATGGGCTCAATAGATTTCAAATCAATCTTGGAAGAGCCACCTTCTGAGTTGCCTTTTGAGAGCCATGTGTAAAAAGCAGATTTGAGAAGCCTTTATCCCTATCCCTTTATAATGAAAAGAGTGACAAGAATCACATTTTAAGTGATAGGCAAGAACTTGTTTTGACTAAAGGTAGCTTATAATTTTAATATAGGTCTGGGATTGGAGCTCAGGGACACTGGCCTGGTAAACTATAGGCTTGGGTTCAATTTCTAGCCAAAAATTGTTTGTAGCACAAAAATAAGAACACATTGACAGTTAGAGTTTTCCCTCTATCAAGCAGGATTTCTTTTATAAGATAGGATTTATGAAACAACCTTGTCACAAAACCAAGACAGAGTATTTCTATCAGGCCATGACATAAAATTCCATTAGATGTTAAAAGTTGTCAATTATGAGTTTATCTTCACAACAGAGCCATCAGACATGGGACAACAACATGTCCTTTCCCGTGGAATTGGCCAGTAGTCGATCGGCTGGATTAATGAAATTCCAGTCTTTATCTGCAAACCATTTCCTCAGCCTTGTCTTCTTTCACAGCTCTTTTCCTGCCCCCGCACCCGCCTTATATCATACTTGCCAATTGCAAATCTCAGGATGCAGTGAGTTAGAGAAAGGCGTTTTCTCTCATAAAGAAAAAGTGCATTATAAAGGCGATGGACTTAGACTTTAGAGTGCACATCAACTCAGAAAGTAAGGGCAGACTTTGATAACGACCGCCAAAAAACAACGGCTTAGTTCAATGCTGAGTGTAGAAACCAAGGCCGCTTCACTTACTACTGTCCCACTAGACGACAGTGTTGTGTTTTTAGTGTTACATTAATTCTCCTCCGCCCTAGCCCGTAGCTTTCACAGCTCTGACGTGGGGCGTGGCCTCTGCAGTACCAGGAAGCCTTAGGAAAGAAAAGACTCTGGAAGGCCCATGGGATGGGAAACCGCGGTTTAATTCAAACATGTGGCTCTTGCATCCTTTTTACTTTTTATAAGATGTCTCCTTTTCGAAGGGCAGATTTTGGAGAACAAGCAGTAAGCTGGGATACTGGCCCTTATCTGTTCGCTGCAGGGGCTGCTATTGCTGTTTCCTGGCTAGGGTTTGAACAGAGCCTGTTAGCAGCCTTTCATACACTAAAAGCACTTCCTCTAGACCCCCGACATTTTAAGAACAAGTCCCACGCCCAGTATTTTCCCTTTCATTTTATCCCATGTTAAGTACAATGCTCAGCTTAATAAATATTTTACCTATAGTTTTGACTGATTCGGTGAATAACAAGTTATAAGAATAGTTACCAAATCAAATCTCCTCTGAACTCTTATGGGTTGGGGAGGCTTCAGCTGTGATAAGGTAATCAGAATGCCTGTAAATCTGGAGTGACAATTTTATTCATTGTCTAGTTCTAGTAAAATGTCCCTCATTAACATGGGTGGCTTGCTATCCAACTGCTTCCTTTATCAGAAGAAGCTATATTAAGTACTTTAGTCTATTCTTAATCATAGGACAGCCAAATCACTATGGAGACATATGAATATTCATTGAAAGTTCAAAGAGATGACAAAATGTGGAGGCGCAGAGGGTTAGTGAGAAGCAGACAACAGGGGACAGAATCATCTTCAGGGATGGAGGCAGAGGTGAGGATGCTTTTCCTCGGCTCATATTCTTCTGTCTATCCACAGGGGAACATCTTTTCAGAGCAGGCACAAAGCTTTCTTGCCCTATTTTCAGCAAATATGTTTCCTGCTAGCTCAGGACCAGGGTCGTCAGAACAGAGACTTGCGTGATGAAACGGGACTCTCCTGTTTGGATAGATTATATTAACTACAAGCATATGCTACCTGTGAAGAGTTTCTTAGATACAGCCTAAAGCATCTTTCTTTTGAACATTTTTACTTTGCATTCAAATTGCTTTCTGATCTGTGTTAAAAAAAAATATCTTGCAATTCCCTTATTACCAGAGACTGGAGGCAGCTGTCTTAATCTGGAATCATGTGTGTCCTTTCTCTTGCTTCTGGTTATCAATGTTTTTACTCCATGGGTGAATCAGATACACAGGAAATCATGCTCAGCTTCCTCCTCCACCACTACTAATTCAGAAACCACTCATTTTTGCCACAGAGACAGAGATACGATGCTGGCAACATTTTTCATTTCTTCCATGATTTACCTCTGTTTCTAGAAAAATTCTAAAGCTTAACTTTAGAAGTTCGTTCCTTGCCTGGCAGTTATTTTTGTCTGTGTGGAAAATGAACAGGAACCAGGAAGTTAGCAAACTACATCTTGTAGAGTATCTTCATAAGGACCCACTATTTGCTGGTTTTGTGTGTCAACTTGACATAAGCTAGAATCATCAGAGAGGAAGGAGCTTCAGTTGGGGAAATGCCTTCATGAGATCCAGCTGTAGGGCATTTTCTTAATTATCAATCAATGGGGAAGTGTCCAGCCTGTTGTGGGTGGTGCCATCCCTGGGTTGATGGTCCTGGCTTATATAAGAAAGCAGGCTGAGCAAGTCATGTGAGCAAGTCATGTGAAGCAAGTAAGCAGCACTCACTCCTCCATGGCCTCTGCATCCCCTCCTGGCTTCAGGTTCTAGCCTTGTTTGAGTTCCTATCGTCATTTCCAATGATGAACTATGATCTGGAAGTGTAATCTAAAGCTCTTTCATCCCCAACTTGCTTTTCGGTCATAGTGTTTCATTGCAACAACAGAAACCCTGACTTAGCCAGACCTAATTAGAACTTTTCAGAATTTTATATTGCCGAGGTGGTGTTGGTGAGAGAAAAAGTGGCAGACACTGCATGATTTTCATGAAAATAGTATAATATAAGGCCCTTTGTAGGTAAAAAAGAATGTGTGTGTGTGTGTGTGTGTGTGTACACTCATGTGTGGATGCATGTGTGGATACGCATGTGTATGGCATGGGTGTTGAGGTCAGAAGATGATGTTTATTTTTATTGGATATTTTATTTACATTTCAGATGCCATCCCCTTTCCCCATTCCCCCCCTTAGAAAACCCCTAACCTATGCCTCCTTTTCCTTTTTGCATTTATACACTTTTTAAAAAAATGTTAATCAAAGGCTTTATAAGTTTGGTAATGCTCAATCAGAGGTGTAACCCACTACCCAACCTAGATATATCAACTATCTTTGACTGGTGGAGATACGTGAACATCTGCCTCCCTGTCTCCCTCTTCTTTCTCTCACTCATCACCTAGCTTCTCCTCTCCTTCTTCTCCTCCTCTCCTTACTCCTTCTCCTCCTCTCCTTACTCCTTCTCCTCCTCTCCTTACTCCTTCTCCTCTTCTCTTTACTCCTTCTCCTTCTCTCCTTACTCCTTCTCCTCCTCTCAGTACTCCTCCCACCTTAGCTTCTCCTACATATCACCCTTCCTGTTAAAATAAAACTTTTCTCTCAAAATACAATTAGAGCATAATTATGCCAATTTGTACCAGTGAGGTACAAGATAGTCCTAATACCAAGTCCATCATTTTGTTGACTAACCAGAACCTCTGAGGACGATGTTTTTTTTTGGTCCTTAGATACCTTTCATTTTTTTGTTTTGAGATAGTGTCTCTCCTAGCCTGGAAATTCCTCCTATAGACCAGGCTAGCTGGCCCAAAACTTCCAGGGATCTATCCATCTCCAACTTCCATCCCACCCTGGCAGAGGTTATAGACACATGCTGTCATGCCTAGCTTTTTATGTGGATTCTAGAAACTCACACTCTAGTCTTCATGCTTATGAGGCATGTACTTTACTCACCAAGCTACCTTTCCACCTCATCCAACTATATAAAATTGTATCTATATTGAACAGATGAAGATTTTTTTTCCTTTTCAGCATCCCTTAAACAATTTAGAGCCAGGCAGTGGTGGTGCTCGCCTTTAATCCCAGCACTTGGGAGGCAGAGGCAGGTGGATTTCTGAGTTCGAGGCCAGCCTGGTCTACAGAGTGAGTTCCAGGACAGCCAAAGCTACACAGAGAAACCCAGTCTCGAAAAACCAAAAACAAACAAACAAACAAACAAACAAAACAACCAATCAACCAACCAACCAACCAAAAAAAAAAAAAACCCAATTTAGAGTAATAACAATTCAGAGTTTATACTTTATTAGATACTATGAATAATCTGTAGATGTTTTAAGTTACAAAAGAGTGTGAAGGCTGATCTGCATGTTCAGTTGGAGTAGGTTAAGAATCACCTAGAAGACTCATCTTTCCAAAGAGGTGAGGGTGTTTCCAAAGAGGTTTAACCAACCATAGAATACCCATCCTAAAGGTATATGGGCACCATCCAGGAGGGGGTCCCAGACTAAATAAAAAGAAAAAAGCAGAAAAGTGAAAAGAGACTTTTTCTTTTCTCTGCTCCTAATGGCACCATGAACCAAGCTGGTCTTGTTGGTGTGCCTTCCTTGTCATATTGATAGCATTCCTTGGAACTGTGAGGCAAAGCAAACCCTTCCTCCTATAAGCCACTTTCTTGTTAAATATTTGATTGCATCAATGAGGAAACTTAATGAATACAGACAATTGGTGCCAGGAGTGGGGTTGTGTTGTGACTTCTTGAATATGGCCTTGGTAATTGCTTAGCTGAGGAAAAATTTTTTTCTTAGCTTGGAGAAACTCTAGGGCAATAAGAAGAGCTTGATGGTGGGAATGTAGAAAACAAGGGTGCTAATAAATGCACAGAGAATAAAGACTGTGCTAATGAGATCTAGGGGGGCAATGAGCACTCCATTGGAACTGGACCAGAGGTCTTCATGATATATTTCAACAAGAAATCTGGCTGCATTCGGTGAAGGAAACTAACGACAGAGTAGCTAACATTTAGTGTGAAGTTTGGTCTCATCGTCTGCTTTTTTTTTTCCTGGTTTACAGTAAAAGAAAGCAGAAATGTGGAAAATGTATAGTTTGCTGAAGAAAAGGGCATACTTGAGTTAAAAATTGAGATAAGAAGAGTCCATGAAAAACATCCGTAATTGTTAATAATGTTATTGGAGTCAATAATTGCACCACTGGAGGAAAGGATCCTTAAGGTCAATACTATTCTTGAAGAGTCTAGTTTATAAAAATGCAAATTAATTTGAAAGGAGAATGAGCGAATGCTGTTGAAGGGGTCCCCTACTCAAAAAACAATCACCTAGGTCAATGTGTTCTCACATTGACAGTCTCTGGCATACACAGAGGCACAGAGGCAGAAGGGTAAAACTACTTTTAAAATGGGTGGTAGAACTTCATAGTCATGTGAAATGCAAGAATTATACTCATGGAGACTTGCACCAATGTTCTGGAAAGCCACTGAGATGACCCAAGAGAGATGACATTCATGTTGTAGGAAGCAGAACCAGTTACATGATTTACAATACACTGCTTTGAATTACAAAGTTATTTGAATGCAAAGTATTCCACCATAAGCCTTAGATGTCTGACACTGAACTGTGCGGCTTGGTGTTTGCTGCTGGGTTCCATTTTGATGGTTCTGGTATTTTCTTACTCTTCCCACATTCTTCTCTTTGTGACTGGGAATATTAACTCTGTGCCATTGTATGTTGGAAGTATATAGCTTAGTTTTGATTTTTATAGGGGCTGTCTTAGGTTTCTATTGTTGGGAATAGACATGCTGGCCATGACATTTTGTATAAGGAAACATTAATTGGGGATTGCTTACAGTTCAGAGGTTTTGTCCATTATCATGGTGGGCAGCATAGTGGCACTCAGGCAGACATGGTGCTAGAGAGGTAGCCGAGAGTTCTACATTCCGAATTGGCAGACAGCAGGTCAGAGCAAGACAGCAGCCTGGCTTGAGCTTCTGAAACCTCAAAGCCCATCCCCAGTGACATAGTTCCTCCAAGGCCACATTTACGCTAACAAGTCCACACCTCTTAATAGTGCCATTCCCTATGGATCTATGGGGGCCTTTTTTATTTAAACTACCACAGGGGCCTATAGCTAATGGATTTTTCTGAGTCTCAGAAGACACTTCGAATATTTAAAACTATTGCAATTCTGGAAACCGTTAATATTATTGGGATCTTTGAAGCTGGAATAAATGCATTTTATATCATGAGACAGCCATGCATTTATGAGTGCCAAGGGTGGAATGTCACAACATAGAGTGATGTGCTTTTCATATAAAGCTGACAAAGCATGGACTTGTGATGGTTAATCTTCATTGACAGTCTAACTTGATTTAGAATCACTTAGGAGACACAGCTCTGGGTGAGTCAGTAGAGAGGTTTCCAGAGATTCAAGAGGGGAAGAAGCACCCTGAATATGTGGGCAGTACTACACCATGGTCTGAGGTCCTGAACTACGTGAAAAGATGAAAACATAAAGCCAGGTGAGAGCATCAACCTTCATCTCTCTTTGCTTCTTGACTGTGGATGCCATGAGATCCGTCCCCTCATTCTCCCACCACTTGGGCTTTTTACCACAATGGAGAACATCCCTTCTTCATCTGTGAACTAATACATTTTCTCCTCTTAAGTTGCTTCTGTCAGGTACTTTATCACAGTACTGTAACTATTACAGAGACGATGTATAAGGATTATACACAAATGCTAGGCTATTACATTCTTTTTAATGTATATGCTTCACTTGCATGTACACTGTGTTTATGCCTGGTACCTGTGGAAGCCAGAAGAAAGGTTTGGATTCTCTGGAACTGGAGTTACAATCAGTTGTGAGCCACCATGTGGGTGTTTGGGCTTGCACCTGGGTCCTCTGGAAGAGTAGCCATTGCTCTCTTTCTTTTTAATTAATTGTTTTCAGACAATTTTATCATATTTTCCTCTCCCCCACTCCTCCTAGGTCTTACCTAATTTCTTACCACCCGGTTTCATGTCACCTCTGCCTCCCTCTCTCTTTCTTTCAACAAAACTAAAAACAAAACAAAGCCATGATACCAATAAAATACTATAAAAAATAATAAGACAAAATAACCCAAACAAGCAAAAAGGAGAATTAAAGCACCCTACCTCATAAACAAACATGAAATTTGCTTTGTTTTGGCTAGTTAGTTTAGGGGCTGCCCTGGAGTATATAGTTGATACACATAGTGAGACTATATTGGGGGAGAAAACTAATTTTCCTATTGCCAGTGAATATCAATTGCAAGTAGCTTCATGATTAGGAGTAAACTCTGTCCTCTTCCTCTCAGGCAGCCAGTGCTCCTAACTGCTGAGTCATCTCTCTCCAAGGTAAGAACCTTGGGTAATCAAAGATTTTGATATTCACAGGGTCATATCCTCTTGTATACAGTAATGCATCACCAGAATAGCTATACTCCAAGCACAGCGTGGATGCCACACAAAAGGTTGTTATGCTGAATCGTTCAGGGATTAATGAGAAGGAAGAAGCTCTTCAGTAAATAAATGTAATTAAAATATGTTTGATCCACATTTTTCAAATCTGTGGATATGGAACTGATAAGTACAGACTAAGTATATTCAACATGATCTCGAAAGAGACATTGTGTATTTGGAAGAAAATAGTGTACAAAAACCCTGTTTGTTTTCTTTGAGAAATCTTGTCTCACTCTCACTGAGACCTCAGTTGCAGGAGAGTTAGCAGGTAATGCCTCTCTCTGCCTGCCATCATCCCCTTTTCTTGATGTGGAATGATGGAGGTGAAACCTTGCTAGAGAGAATTCATGTCCAGAAACATTTGAGAGGTAAGTGGCTCATAGCCCGGGAGCCCTATTTACCAGACTGGCCAGTAAAAGACAGGCTTTCTTCTCATTCGGTAAATCAGCAATTTTTCTCTGCAGCAGAGGTAATTATAGCAAACAGTATTTAGGCAAGAAATAAAAATGGCTTGAAGTGAGGCTATTAAGACTCTGGCAACATCATTTAAGATTTAATAATGACTTTTGGCGCTTTATTACAGGAGAGTACCGTGCTGACCAGCTGACATCAGCATGGATGCTCGATCTCATTACATTTCAGCTGTCAGGAACGGGACTTTTAATTTTTGCCCTTCACCTCCCTGTGAAAGTCCACATACTCATGGTTTCACGGACCATAGACTAGCACTAAAAGGCTTAAGAAGGTTTAAGTGATTGGAATATTGGAGTCAGTTTTTTTCTTGAAGCTAAATGAAGAAAAAAACCAGAGAATTTTGAAGTAGCTGTGACTGATACAGGGACGATAGATTTGAGTTTTAGCTTAGGAAAGAACGATTAGAAACCGATATTATATCACGATCTAAAGAATAACTAGATTCTAAAAACGTATGAGTTTTAATTAAAACATACTCATGAAACCAATTTTTCTTTGACACTAGAAGTATATTCACATTTATGAAAAGTTGGCTTAAACTATGTAAGAACATTATTTCCCTTTAACGAGAGGACCGTCACTTTTAAGTATTAAGATATTTCTGAAATATTTTGTGTGTAGAAATGCTAGGCAATTCTCTTCCTTTTTAATTCTATTTTTCTGGTTCTCTTCTTTACTTGTAGGAGAGAGTTTACTGTTATGCCATCTGTAAGATGCCAGTTAATAATTCTGAAACATGTTTGGAAAGTTTTGTCCCAAAACTAGGAAGCATAACCTACTATGGAAACCACACCCGTACAATAGGGGACCGACAACAAAAAAATAGGGCACACCAATTGATGTGTCGGGAACAGGACAGAAAAAGGAATCCATGTGGCAACACACTGCAGAGCAGAACACTCCATAAAACGAATGATGCAGTAGCAAACACGTCAGCAACGCATGGTCCAATGACCTCGGGACTGAGAAACTATAACACTGCCAGTGATGAACACTTCCCTTTAAGAGCCACGCTTTGTTGGTTACAGATTAAATGGTATCACAGAGATTAAATGGCATCGCATTCTATAAACTTGAGATCATGGCCTGGGTAAAAGTCACAGCCATTTCCTTTGAACCTTGGTCTAACCCCACTGAATCAGTCAGTTTCTGACGCCGACAGTGTTCGAGAGGGAAGTTAAGCACTGTGGACAGGAGGTAGGGCAGCAAATTCAAAGCTTGGCATCTAGATTCCAATGTATGGTGTGACTAGTTAGATGTCTACTTAGACATATAGAAACTCCTCGGGTTTCAGTGTCCTCAATAGTGGAGTGATACATGTTCTACCAGCAACTGAAATTCTGTGAGCAGTGTGTGATGTGCTTCATTCATGTGGGTGCTGTCAAGGCATATATGCAGCCAAGCATGGGTGCTTTACCTCAGTTTAATGCCCAGTGTGCCGCTTTGTTTTAAAACCTGTAAAGTTAACTGGGTGGTGGTGGTTCACACCTTTAATCCCTGCACAGGGGAGGCAGAGGCAGGCAGATCTCAGTTCCAAGCCAGCCTGGTCTACAGATCAAATTCCAGGACAGCCAGGGCTCTGCATAGAAACCCTATCTGGAAAACGAAAAGCAAAAGCCAACAAAAACCAGAAAAAAACACAAACATTAAACCATATCTTTGCTAGTAGTATCGGTGAAAAGTAGCGGGGTATTCTAACTGGTAAGTTTGGATAAAGACAAACGGAGTAATTTGGGGGATGAAATGAAAGCCTATCACACAATGCTAAAAGAAGTCACGGGAACTTAATAGAGGGGTCGACTTTTGAGACTGAACAGATGAAAATCAAGCTTGATGTTGCTTCTTCACCCAGATTCAACATCTCCAGAAAGCTGGTCTCTTTCTGAGTCTGAGCTGTGAAGAGATCTAGTGAAATCTTTCTGGATGCTTTTAACATCCCCAAATAGCATGTTTTTAAATGTGACCAGTAGGTGGCACTAACAATACACTTTTACCTTAAGCTGCTTTTGACTTTGGCCTTGAATTTCTTGTTTGGGGAATTTGCTCAGGGGCTACAAAAGGAAAATCTATGATTCACGCTAATCATCCGGGGAAACATTTCTTGACATATAGTTGAAGTTTTTGTTTTTAAAAGAAAATGTGCTAGATTTATACATTATAATTCCAAAAATATAAATTAATAAGTATTGTTGATAAATAACAAAATTGTACATATTATGGAGTAATAGACAAGGTTTCTATACACATGTATTGTATAATCTCTAAGTCAGGGAAGAATATCTACTTCTTCAAATACTTATCATTACTTAATGATAAACACTGTCAGAGTCTTTCCTTCTAGCTTTTTGGAATGTACAGAACTTTACAGTTATTCATAGTTGCCCTACGGTGCAATAGCACACTAGAACTTCTCAGTGCTAGTTTCCTAACTCTAACTTAGCACCCAGTGACAAGTCTCTCTTCCTCCCCCTCTCCCTGCTGTTGGCAGCTTTCATTCTGATCTACTGCTCAGTTGAAATTTGTTTATTTTGACAGGAGGTCTACTTGGTTTAATTAGTTATAAAAACCATTGATTTATGTACATTTTTAACATATAGGTGTTACTCCTTGTAGAAACTTTCTTTGTAGGAACTTGGTTGTAGTATAATTTTTAAATTGCTTTACCTTCCATGGTTGACACATAGAAGGTTCATTAGAGTTCTCCAGAGAAACAGAACATTCTATTTCAACCTATCTGTCTGTTTGTGTGTCTGTTTGTCTATCTGCCTATCATCTGTATATCTGTCTATTTGTCTATCTATCTATCTATCTCTCTCTCTATCATCTATCTATCTATCTATCTATCATATATCTCTATCATCTATGTATCTATCACCTTCAATCTTTTATCAAACTATTCTGTCATCTGTTTATATTATTTACCTATCATCTATTTACTTATCATTTAACACTGATCTGTCACCATGTATCTATGTATCTGTGTAACTACCATCCGTTTATAATCTTGTACTTACATTAACGGTTTCCTGCAGGCTTCAAGTCTAGGCAAACCAGTGGTGTGGTTTAAAAGCCAAGACACATCACAGTGTGAATTCTAGTCTGTGTAGTATAAAGGCTCAGGAACCAGGATCCACGAAGGCGGAAGAAAAGTGCTGTCCACACAAAGGCCATCAAGGAGGAAAAGAGCGAAATCCAACTTTTTTCCACTTTTCTATTCAAGCTCCCAGTGGACTGGATAATGGCCACTTATGCTGGCTGAGGCCATCTGCTTTACTCTGTGCACTAATCCAAATTTTAATGTGTTCCAGGAATACTGCACAGATAAAACCAGAAATAATGTTTTATCAGATATTTAAGTTTTCTATTAACCAATTAACTTGACATATAAAATATATGGAACACAATAAATATGTACCGGTATTCTTTATTATTGGAAGGCCATCTTCTACTCTGTAAATTCTCCCCAATATTCTAAGTGAAGTAAACATTTCTGTAATATTATTTAGTATGGAAGAAGTGCTTCCTCTCCCCCATCTTCCTCCCTCTCAGTCTCTCAGCAAACATCTTACCACTAAATCACATCTCCCGTACTTTTTCCTTTTTTTTTGAGACCAGTTTTCTCTGTGTAGAGCTTGCTGTCCCAGAACTCACTGTATAGAGCAGGCTGGGCTCAAACTCACAGAGATCTGCCTGCCTCAGCCTCCTGAGTGCAGGGACTAAAGGCATGTGCCACTGCTGCTGGCCCACATTTTACTTTTTAAAAAGGTTTATTAACATATATTAATTCTATGTCATAATAGATTTTATTATGACATTTTCATATATGTATATAATGTATTTTGATAGTACACACACACAGACACACACACACACACATACACACACACACCGTTGTTAGCCTCCCAGACCCCTCCCACTCCTGATAATCTTTCTCTTTCTAACTAGCTCCCCCTCTGCTGTCACTGCCTCTGTGTGTGTGTGTGTGTGTGTGTGTCTTAGTGAATGTCTTCTCTTCCTCCATAAAGTGTTAACTGCTTACAGATTCTCAGGTAGAGCTCCATGATCCCTTTCTCCTACCATAAAAGGGTTCTGACTGGCCCAATCTAGTAAAGATCCCAAGCAGGATGTCACAGCAGCTGTGAGTTCAAGAGTATAAAACCCATATCATGTCAAGTGGGAATCCCACACATTTCTCCTTCCTCTGGCTTTTGCCTAGTTTCCTCTCCTTTTGTGATGTTCCCTCAGACTTGGAGAGAAGGGGAATATAGATGTCTTATTTATTACTGGGCATATTAAGGTTATTTATACTTATTATTTTGAGTAATTGTGCATCTCTGCAGTCATGTTTGTCCATTTAAACATATTTTGTGCTAATGTTTTCATTAATTAGTGTGTGTATATGAATGTGTCCATATATATTTATATATGCACCTATATATCATGCATAGAGGCATATGATTTTTCTCATTTTTATGAGAGTAAAGATAGTTTCTTACATAATAAAAGTAACTTCATCAAATTTAGGAATTTCAGAATTGGCATAATTCTATTACTTAATTGAAAGGCCATTTTCACAGTTTACTGACTGCTCCAACAATCTACTGCATTACTCTTTGCCAAGTCTCAGGTTCACACGTTTTATTTAGCTGACATGTTCCTTTTAATTTTTTTTTTCATTTTTTAAATTTTATTGCAAATAGATTCTTTTCTCATACAATATATCCTGATTATAATTTTTCCTCCTTCTCCTCCCAGCTCCTCCCCACTCCCAACTTCCTCTGGAACCACTCCCTTTCTGTCTCTCATTACACAAAACAGGCTTCTAAGAGATCATGAGCAAAACTGATAAAATAAAATATAGTAAGATGAAGCAAAAATTATCTACCAAAGTTGGATGTGGCAATCCAACAAAGGGAAACGAGTCCTAAAAGCAGATGCAAAAGTCAGAGCCCCAGTCGTTCTCACAGCCAAGGAGTCCCATAAACAAATACTAAACTAATAGCTATGATGTATATACAGAGAACCGGGTGTAGACCCACGTATACCCTATGCTTGCTGCTTTAGTGTCTGTCAGCTCATATGTGCCTTGCTTAGTTGATCCAGAGGGCCTCGTTCTCCTGATGTTCTCCATCCCCTCTGGCTCATATAATCTTCCTGCCTCCTCTTCTGTGGGATTTTCTGAGCTCTGAGGGGAGGGGTTTGATGGAGACCTACAATTTAGATTCTCTCCCACATAATGCCTGACTGTGGCTCTCTGCATCTGTTCTCATCTACTGCTGGGGGAAGCCTGTCTGATGATAACTGGATAAGACACTGACCTGTAAGTATAGCAGAGGATTATTTAGGCATCCTTTTAGTGATTTGTTTTTGTTTGTTTGTTTGTTTTAGATTGGTAGTGTTTTGGTTTTACCCTAGATGTTTGGGCTATCCAGTCTCAGGTTCTTGATTACCTACCCAGGGTTGGGTTAGGTGTGAGTTCCTTCTGGTGGAGTGGGCCTTAGGTCAAATCACATACTGGTTGCCCTCTCCCACAAATTCTGTACCACCATTGGCCTAGAATTTTTTTTTTTTTTTTTTTTTTGCAGGTAGTACAGATTGCAGCTCAATTTTCTGGCTGTGTTGGTGTTCATATGCCTTTTTTGATAGCCTTGTAGGATACCTTCCTGCACCAAAGAGACTAGACAATACGGGCGAGAGCTCCATGGAGGCACCAGTACAATTTCTTCATGTTCAATGAGTTGTATGGGTGTCATCCTTGGCAATGGGGCCCTGTTGTCAGTTGGGGGATGGCAGTCTTTTGTCTTAGCAATAGACTGGGTTGTTTGAGGGAATTTTCATGGGATCCTCTTGGCCAACAACTCAGTTGAATGCACCCTACTCTTACAACTGGAAGACTAGCCTGGCTGTAAGAGATGGCCAGCTGAGACTCCTTATACCCCCCCACTACTAGGAGTCCCCATTAGGATCACATTCATAGATTCCAGGAAGTTTTCAATGCATTAGGACTCCTCACCAACCCCAATGTCTCCACCCCACGCCCATCTTTCCCTACAAACGCTCTCTCCACCCCATCCCCCTTCCAACCATGTCCCCCTGCTGCTCCTGTTCCCACTTGCCCCCAACCAGCCCATAACATTTATTTTCCTTTCTCAGGGAGTTCCCTTCATACCCCATAGACCCCTGCTCTTTACCTAACCTCTCTGGGCCTATGGAGTATAGAATAGTTATCATTTACTTAATGGCTAACATCCCCTTTTAAGTGAAGGAATACTGTATTTATCTTTCTGGGTCGGGGTTACCTCACTTGGGATAATGTTTTCCTTGTTTTATCCATTTACCTACAAATTCTATCATTTTTTAATGATTTCAGTATTTTATCTTTTTATTATCTTTCTTTTTTTTTAAATAACTTTCTCACATATATCAATGTTGGGAAATAGGACATTACAGCCATTCACTGATGAATTGTCCAATATTTGAGTTTATACATACATAATCCTAGAGGAGAATTAGACACTTTGCTGAAATAGAAGAGTCTATACCTAATTACCGATACAATTTTTTCCTTCTGTTTCTTCAGTAATTTGTAGTTTATTTTTAATTAATTATTTTATTTACATTCCAGCTCCCCCTCCCACAGTTCCTCATCCCATTCCTCCTGCCCCTTGCCTCTGAGAGGGTGTCTCTTACCCAGGACATCCCCCTTTCCTAGGACTTCAAGTCTCTCTATGGTTAGACCCATCTTCTCCCACTGAGGCCAGACCAGGCAGTCCTCTGCTATATTTGTGCCAGGGGCCTTGGACCAACCCATGTATGCTGCCTGGTTGGTGGCTTAGTCTCTGGGAGCTCTCTGGGGTCCAGGTTAGTTGAGACTGCAGTTCTTCCTATGGGGTCATCCTCCTCTTTAGCTCTTTTAATTCTTCCCCTAATTCCTCCATAGGGGTCCTGGACTTGAGTCCAATGGTTGGGTGTAAGTATCTGCATCTATCTCAGTCATTGGTTGGTAGGGCCTCTCAGAGTAGCCCTGCTAAGCACATCACAGCATCAGTAATAGTGTCAGGCCTTAATGCCTTTTATGTCTTTTATGTCAGGCCTTAATGTCTTTTCTCCATTTTTGTCCATGCAGTTCTTTTAGACAGGAACAATTCTGGGTCAGAAAATTTGACTTTGGGTTAGTATTTGCGTTCCTCCACTTGGGGCCCTGTTGATCTACTGGAGGTGGACTCTGAGTTTCTTTTCCCCACTGTTGGGCATTTTTGACTAAGGTTACCACCATTGAGTCCTTGGAATCTCTTAAATCCCAGGTCTTGGGACTTTCTAGAGGGTTCCCCTGCCTCCTACCCCCAGAAGCTGTGCATTTCTATTCATTCTCCTGGCCTTCTGGGCTTCTCTCCTGCCCTCCTCCATATCTGATCCTGTTCCCCTCCCCCTCCCCTCTCCCACTCAGGTCCCTCCCTCCCTCTGCCTCCCTTGATTATTTTGTTCCCATTTCTAAGTGGAATTAAAGCATCTTCACTTGGGCCTTCCTTCTGGTTAAACTTCTTCTGGTCTGTGGGTTGTATCCTTGGTATTCCATACTTTTTGACTAATATCCACTTATCAGTGAGTACATACCATGCATGTCTAGGTATGTACATGTTTGGGGTCTGGGTTACCTCACTCAGGATGATATTTTCTTGTTCCATCCATTTGTCTGTAAAATTCATGATGTCATTATTTTTAATAGCTCAATAGTATTCCATTGTGTAAATGAACCACATTTTCTGTTTCCATTCTTCCGTTTTGGGACATCGGAGTTGTTTCCCAGTTTTGATTACTACAAATAAAGCTGCAATGAACAAAGTAGAGCACATGTCCTTGTGGTATATGGTAGACACCTTTTGCGTATATGCCCAGGAGTGGTATAGATGAGTCTTCAGGTAGAGCTATTTCCAATTTTCTGAGGAACTACCAGATTGTTTCCCAGAAAGGTTGTACCAGTTTGCAATTCCACCAGCAATGAAGGAGTGTTCTTTTTTCTCCACATTCTCACCAGCATGTCCTGTCACTTTTTTTTTTTTTTTTTTTACATTTTAGCCATTGTGATTGGTGTGAGGTGGAATTTCAGGGTCATTTTGATTTGCATAGCTGATGACTAAGGACAATGAATGTTTCTTTAAGTTCTTCTCAGACATTTGAGATTCCTCTGTTGAGAATTCTCTGTTTAGCTCTGTACCCCATTTTTAAATAGGATTATTTGGTGTTTTGGAGGTTAACTTGTTGAGTTCTTTATATATTTTGGATATTAGCCCTATATCAGATATAAGGTTAGTGAAGATTTTTTTCCAAAGTGTAGGTTTCTGATTTTTCTTATTGGCACTGTCCTTTGCCTTACAACTTTTCAGTTTCACAAAGCCCCCTTTATCAGTTGTTGACCTTAGAGGCTGAGCCATTGATGCTCTATTCAAGAAATTTCCCCCTGTGCCTGTGCCAATGAGTTCAAGCCTCCTTCTTATTTTCACTTCTATTAGATTCAGTGTATCTGGTTTTATGTTGAGGTCCTTGGACTTGAGCTTTGTGCAAGGTGATAATACAGATAGAGTTTCATTCTTCCACATGCACATTGCCAGTTAGACCAGCATCATTCATTGAAGATGCTTTCTTTTTTCCACTGTATGCTTTTGGCTTCTTTGTCAAAGATCAAGTATCCATAGGTGTGTGGGTTTATTTCTAGGTCTTTGATTCTATTCCATTGATCTTCCTGCCTGTCTCTGTACCAATACCATGTAGTCTTTATCACTTTTGCTTTGTAGTACAGCTTGAGGTCAGGGATGGTGATTCCCCCAGAAGATCTTTTATTGTTTTAGCTAAAGTTTCAAGTACTATATTGGAAAAATACACAGAGATAGTGGAAAACCTTGTCTTGTTTCTGAGTTTGATGGAAATGCTTTAAGTTTCCATTTAATTTGGTTTTGGCTGCAAGCTTGCTGTAAAATGTCTACTCTGTTTAGGTATGCTCCTTGTACCCTAAACCAACCAGGACTTTAAAAAACACACTTGTTGGCTTTTTCATCATCTAATCAATGAACATGTGTGTTTTTTTTCCAGTTTGTTTGTATGGTGGATTACATTGATGGGTTTTCGTTTGTTGAATCAACCCTGCATTCTTGGGACGAAGCCTACTTGATCATGGTTAATGATCTTTTTGATGCGCAATTAAATTTGCTTTGCAAGTATTTTATTGAGTAGTTTTGCATCTATGTTTATAGGGGAATTGTTCTGTAATTCTTTTTTTTTGTTGGTTCTTTATGTGGTTTGGGTATTAGGGTAACTGAGGCCCCATAAAATGAAAAGTGAATTATTCTTTCTCTTTCTATTTTGTAAAATATTTTGAGGAATATTGACATTAGCTCTTCCTCGAAAGTGTTGTAGAATTTTGTGCTAAAAGTATCTGGCCCTGAGTTTTTTCTTGGTTTGAAGAAATTTAATGACTGTTTCTAATTCACTAGGAAATATAATACTTTCTTTATCTGATCTTGATTTAACTTCCATAAGTAGTGCCTATTGAGAAAATTATTCATTTTCTTTAGATTTTCCAATTTGCAGTACAGGTTTTTAAAGTATGATTCTCTGAAGTTCCTCAGAGTCAGTTGTTTTGTCTCCTTTTGGTTTCTGATTTTGTTAATTCACATAGTCTCTCTGCCTTTTTGTTTGTTTGGGTTAAAGGTTTATCTTACTTGCCTATTTTCTCAAAGAACCAGTTTTTTTGTTTCACCAGTTTTTTGGCATTCTTCTCTTTTCTGTTGATTCTGGCCCCCAGTTTGATTATTTCTTATGTCTACCCATCTTGGGTGTGCCTAATTCTTTTTGTTCTGAACCTTTGAGGTGTGTTGTTAAGTTGATAGTATGAGATCTCTCTTTCTTTTTAAATGTAAACCTCTTTAAACAAACCTCTTTAATTGTCTCCTATAAGTTTGGGCATGCTGAGTTTTCATTTTCATTGAATTCCAGAAAGTCTATAATTTCTTTCTTATTTCTATGGACTCATTTTTCATTTAGTTAGAGAGTTATTTTGCAAGCTTTTTGTTGTTGTTGAAATCCAGCTTTAGTAGTCCACGGTGGTCTGACAGAATACAGAGAGTTATTTAGAATTTCTTGTATCTATAGTGACTTATTTTATGTTCAAGTATGTGGTCAGTTTTGGTGAAAGTTCCATGAGGTACAGAGTAAAAGGTATTTTAGTGTTTGAATGAAACGTTCTCTACATAGCTGTTAGGTCCATTTGGTTTATACTATCCATTAACTCAAGTGATTCTATGTTTAGGTTTTTTTTTTCCTGGATGACTTGTGCCTTGATGAGAGTTGGGTATTGAAATTTCTCACTATCAGTGTGTAAGCCACTATGTGTTAAGCTGCAATGCTTTCTTTTACAATAGTGGATGTCCTTGTGTTTGGGGCATAGATGTTAAGAATCGGAATGTCATCTTGTGGATTTTTCCTTTGATGAGTATGAAGTGCTCTTCCCCAAGTGTGGGGAAGGGGACCAAAGAGAAAAGGTTCTGGTGTCCCTAAGCTGGAGTAACTCAGAGTCCACTTGGTAATCTACCAGCTCTGGAGACTCCCTATTTCCTGGGTATAGTGCTTTCTCTTTTTTGCTTTCTGTCTCTATAAATGCCTGTTGTTACCTTTCCTTCTTTGTTCCTGGGTGTTCATCTCTTTGTTGGCTTCTTGGAAGAATCCAGAAACCTGACCAGCCTTAGTAGTTCATGGCATCAGCTACTTGTTTGTGTAACATGGCTGATATATTTAAACAAACAATGAAAGTTTTATATTTTTAGTTTTTCTAAACTCTCTTATCTCTACTCAGACAATTTTGAGCTCATAGCTTTAGAAGAGGGATGTGGTAGAATAAGAAATAGAAACGTGATAACAGCTTTGAATTTTGTGTTTCAAGTTCTTTGTGCAAAGAGAACATATGGGAATAGAATGAACGTTTATCACAAGGAAGAGGACAAAAGTGTATAACATTCTACTAGACTACAAAACACTCTTCTGGGTAAGAAAAAAAAAACTGGAACAGTACCATAGTGGCCCCAATAAAAGAGGGAGCTTGTGATCCATTCACGGCAGCACCGTGAGGGTGCTGTACAACTGTAAAGAAGAAGATGGAAATCCTGTTGATTATAAAGATTTCTCTCACACAATTGTATGTGTGAATGTCAGAGATACATAGAAGTTAAACGGGAAGTATCAGTAAAGATGCTGGATGGTATAGTAGTACACTTGTGTGGGATTGACCAAGCCTTGTGCATTATCATCCCCAACCCACAGTGCTTCAGCACTTCTCAGAAATTTAGGGGAAAAATGAGACTTTGTTTACAGAGTCCACAGAGTGAGGGCTTGTGGAGGAAAGTGGAAAGAGAAAATCAATGTTTCTTTCTTCCATGGTTGAATATGTTGACTGGGTTTCATCTCATTTTTTTTCTGACTTAGTATCTTGGGATTTGTCCAGTCCATTCTTCAAAACATGGCTCAGGCAGCACCAACTTCCTTTAAATACCATTGGTGAATAGTGCTGTAAATGATCTTGGAACTTTTGTAGCATGCAATTTCTTTCATAGGACATGATCTCAATCTGCCTTGAGTAGGGTTATTCAAAAATATAGCATTATGCTATATTATGGTCATGAGGATATGTACTCAAAATTGCTACAACAACCAATATAGTATTTGACTAATATTTCCCAAATAAATGTGGGACTATGTAATCATAAAACGATAGCATTATTACTAGTAACGTGAAGTATGGAAACAGTTTCACATGGAGTTCTCTGCCAAAATATCTGACATTTAAGTATTCTTCAAATATTGCAGATGCAAGTCTAAATTCAAAATCATGTGCACGTGTCTGTGTGTACATATACTTGTATAAATGAAAGTCACAAGACTAGAAACAGGATCATGAGGGGAGGAGCTTGTCTTAAAGGTGATGGGAATCAGAGAGGCTAATACATGTAAAAGGAAGACGAAGCCAGAACTAAGTAGGAGAAAGAAGAAAACAGTGGGGCTGGGGAAGGACCTAAGGGAAGGGAATAGGAGAAGGAAGCAGAGGAGAACAAAGTACTTTGCCACATTTACATGAAGGTGTCATGACGAAACAGTATGGTGCACAATACTATCCCAAACAATTAATTAAAAAGTTAAAAAAAATTCAATGGATTGTAGGAGTTTGCTCTTTTCTTTTCTTAATATAAACTTAAGCATAAAGGCTACTGGAATCAAATCAGTAATATTTGCAATGCCTTTATTATTATTATTATTATTATTATTGAGAAATTAGGTTTCAAGGAATATGCATGGTATCAGATAGTTATACAATCATTTCTTATTTCTGTTTAAATAATGCTGGCCAGTTTTTTAAAATATTGGATTGTTGATAATATGGAAAAAACTTCAACAAAAAGCATTTCTAGAAATATCAACTCCCAATGTCCTTTAAAAATATTTACTTTTAGCCGGGCGGTGGTGGCACACGCCTTTAATCCCAGCACTTGGGAGGCAGAGGCAGGTGGATTTTTGAGTTCGAGGCCAGCCTGGTCTACAGAGTGAGTTCCAGGACAGCCAGGGCTATACAGAGAAACCCAGTCTCAAAAAACCAAAAAAAAAAAAAAATAAATAAATAAAAAAAAATTTTACTTTTATTTTTAATTCTCTCTCTCTCTCTCTCTCTCTCTCTCTCTCTCTCTCTCTCTCTCTCTCTCTCTGTGTGTGTGTGTAGCTGAACTCTGGTCCTCTTCAAGAGCAGTTTGTACTAATGACCACTGAGCCATTTCTCCAGCTCCCGTAAATTCTTTACTGAGAAAGTTTTTTCTCTGTTGCTCATTCTGGCTTCAAACTCACGATTGTATTGCCTCTATCTCGCAGGGTTGCAATTACTGGCTGTACCACCATGTTAACATAATTTATAAATTTTAAACAACTCTCATTTTAACATACTATTATTATTTTATATCTTATTATTGTCATTCACCTATTATTATGTGTAATTTATAAACTAAACTTATTCTAGGTATTTTGTATAGAAAAACAATGTGTGTAGTGTTGGTACAATGTATCGTTTCAGCATCCAAGAAACAGTTATAGAAAGTATCCCTCAAAGATGAGCAGGACTATCAGATAATAAAGTATTTCAACATCTGGCTCTGTTTAACTCAGTGGACAGGTCTGTAGTCAGCAATGTATTATGTAATATTATCAAATTCACAATGAAAGATTGAGAAACAGATTTTGTTTTAGTATAAAAGCTTATTGATAAAGTGTTAGATCACATATTATAATTAGTTCTTAAGAAATTTCCATCTATAAAATGTTAGTGTAGTATCTATAATTTTTTGACAAAGTTTTTGCAACTATGTATATATGAAAGGTTCAATTTTTTGCATGTAACTTAGCTAGAATAGTTTACATCAAATTGAATGTAGTAGCAAGTATGAGTGCCCAGCTATTTTTAATATCTCAGATACTAAGAGATTTTCTATAACATGAATATATAATAGTGGTCTAATTATTTTAATTTTGGAAATATTTGATCTATATGAGATAACTTTTTATTAGAAAATGATTCAGTAAACATATAATTTCAAAATATCCATTAAAATTATAATATACTTATTGATAGATGCAATCTACATACACCACAACTGTTCTGAGTCCTCAGTAATTATTGAGAATACGTAAGAATCCTATGACCCTACAACTTGGGAGTAGTAGAATTTGAGAGGATGAAATAGAGTTGGATGATCATCAAAATCAAAAGGCTGCCTTGGAATTGAAAATGAATGCCCAAAATTAGCCACCTGTTTTTTTTTTTTGTTTTGTTTTGTTTTGTTTTGTTTTGTTTTTTTTTTGAGACAGGGTTTCTCTGTGTAGTCCTGGCTGTCCTGGAACTCACTCTGTAGACCAGGCTGGCCTCAAACTCAGAAATCCGCCTGTCTCTGCCTCCCAAGTGCTGGGATTAAAGGCGTGCGCCACTACCGCCCGGTGGCCATCTGTTTTAGTTACTCTTTTGCTTTGAAGAGACCAAAGCTACTCATATAAAGGAAAATATTTAATTAAAGGGGGGGGCTGTTGGGGAGAAGGAGAGAGACAGAAAATGAGCTGGATTGCCAGATAGACAGGCAGGCAGGCAGGTACACACACACACACACACACACACACACACACACACACACACAGAGTCTGGCTTAGGCCAAAGCCCACTCCTGGTGTACACACCACCTCCAACAAGGCTATATCTCCTAACTTTCCAAAAAGTTCATCTACTGGGGACTAATCATACAAACATATGAGCTTACAGGGACAATTCTAGTGATCACATTAGCGAACATTCCAGAGGTTTTGAGTACCTGAGGAAGGAGCATAGAGAGAAGATAGTGGAGAAGTTCTGGAATGAGAGGATTGAGATCTGACAAAGAGGATCTGGGGATGTCATGTTAGAGAGGATGAGAGCCAGGTTATCAGAATCTCACATATCTTAATAAGAAGACTGGACTTTACTGTACGTAGTAGTAGTTTGAGAGTTGCACGTATGGTGGCAACATGATCTTTTGGCTATGAAAATATCACTGTTTCTGCTATGTGAAGTCTAATTGTATGGGCTAAGAGTAACAGCAAGAGTCACGTGTTAGAACGTAGAGGTAAAAACCTAGAAGAGATAATGAGGAGATGTACTGTTGAGCAACAGACATAATATTAGTAAGAGTTACAAGGTGATTTATTTTGAAGGTAGAAATGACTAATAAATAGATGTGAATTCTGAGAGAAGGTCATCAAGTAGTATTTGGACAGAACAGTTGGTTAATGGCCATTTGTTGAAAGTAGAAAGACTGGAAGGATCTGTTTCAGCAAGGGTAGAGAGAAGGGATCAAGAGCTATTTTGTATTACTAGGTGCAATTCCCTCCTGTTTTCTACACTTAAAACCTGACTGTGCTTTGGCTAACAGAAGTTATATAACTCTTCAAAAGTTAGTAGCTTATAAGACGTGAAGGCAAGTGCTTCAACCATCTCAATTCTAGAATGTACTTTCTTAGGTACTAAGATGAAAAAAAAAAACCCAACCAATAGACCAACTGACCCACCAACCAACCAACTAACCAACTGACCAACCAACCAACCAACCAACCAACCAACCAACCAACCAACCAACCAAAAATCTAACCAAACAAAGCTATAGTTTGGTTCTGGCAAGGTCCAAGACTAGAGTGATTTTTACAGAGTTGCGAGCTATAAAACAGGTCAGGCCTGCTTCTTCATCTTATCCATGACTTGCCACTCCCTCAGAGAGGAGACTTAAGACCTCGAGGTTTGATTCCTGCTGTCTTTTTAGCCTTACATCACATCACACTTCATTTTTTCCTCTAAGATGCTGATGTCTCTCTGCCCTTGAAATGTGATAAGCCCACTTCTAGAGTAAGAACTTCCGACTTCCAGGAAATTCCTAGCCTGGAATACAATGCTTTTTTCCCCTCAGTTCTTTGGTTGACTGGCTTATTTTTATACTTCAGCCTGAGATGGACCTCTGTTAGAAAGAGCTTCCTTCATTACATTTTTCTATGTGCAGTCTTTGTTAAGACTTTATTACTGCATAGACTTTTTAAAAAAATATGAAATTACTATGTTTACTTTTTAAAAAATTTCATGCTATGGCCAGCATATCTGTGTGTATCATAGGAACCTGGAAAGGTGGGTAATGTTAGAGAGAGACACAAGACTCCAGGTTCACTTCAAAAATGAACAACTTTTGTTTCTCCTTTTGCTTTTTATATACCATTTATCTAGTTACTAGAGATCATACTGCGGAGCTTGAGCAAACTGTAGTCTCTGACCTCTTTCTCTGAGTTCTTCCTTTTGGCCTTGTTTTGACCCCTAAGAAATGGGGCCTCATTTAATGCCTCTAGTTTTCCATAGTCATGGACCACACCTCCATCAATGTTTGTGCTTGAGAAAAGAACTGGAGGCCATCTAGACTTCAGCGCTTTTATAACATGTATCTTCACCACAGGCTGTGCGTTGCCAGAGGACAGGTTCAGGGATCATCATTATTTGGACCTTTAGGATGTAAGTAGTATCTGGAACAGAGCACACATTGGATAAATATGTGTGTGTTGAGTGAGTAAAGGAAATACCTTACAATTGGTAAGTAAAGAGATGGATATTTATAGAGCGATAAACAGATGGAGTGATTAGCTCTACTTATTTTTGAACTCTAGACAGAACCAATTTGGGATGAGAGGCTGCCTAAAATGTCTTCCACTCAATTTTCAGCTCTGTATGAACTGTTTGAAATCCTTCATTTTAATTTATCACCCTGGTTTATAAGACAGATTAGTTAAGTATTGACAGAGGTTTCTTTCTTTTCCTATTAATATTCAAAGTTCAGTATTCCTGAGAGGGTAGACATGGTGAGTGAATGCTATACATATTGTAGTACATATGGACATTGCTGTACATATCAGTTTCTGCTGTAATAAGGTGAAAGTAAAAAGAGTTGACTCTGGGTGGTCACCAGACAATGAGACAATGTCAGAGCATCAAGTAGCTGGAATGATAGAGAACCCAAAGATGTGTGAGGTGCATAGACAAGTTCCACTCCAACCACTTTTCACCGTTTTGGCCAAGAGTGAGCCTGGTAGTTAAATGATGTTATACTCATTCAGATTGGCTAGAACTTAGTTCATGAAACATCAAAGTAAGTTATTTAAAGTCCCCCTGTGAATTTAGCAGTAAAGACACTTTATTCCTAGAAACATAACTGAAATAGCTTTGCCAGAGAACCTCTGAATTATTGAAATGGCAGAAGCAGCAGGCATTTACCTAATTTGCCCTTAATGATGAATGACAGGGATTTAGAGATTAATATCTTTCTTTCAGAGTTATTTTCTGTTAAATGAAGATGTAGACACTATTATTTGAGTTTGACTAAAATGGAAAATATCTTTCCGGGGTTTATTAGCCTTCCAGCTGTGAATGTAATAAACAACCTTTTGCAAATTAATGTTTGTTTTTCATTCTTATAGTTTTGGCAATTGTTTTCTATTCGAAGGGGTAGAAGTGAAGGTGTTGATTTGGAAATAAATTACCTCCGTTATCAACAGTTTAAGACATTAATATGTAGCCAATATGTCCTATAAAGTGACAAAATTACAACTTTGGGGGACTGTCTCACACTATTAGTAGTGCTGGTGCTGTTTACACGGCTACTAAGCAGGAGAAGACTTTGTTTCTTAACTTCAGAGCAGCACCTTCACAGTTTTATTTTGTTCTAGTTCTCCTCACCTTGGGTTTGACATGCAATGATGCAACATATTTTCTTCAATGCTGACCCACTGTGTACATTCATTAATCTTTAGGATGGTTTAAAATCATCATCGGCTTAACAGAATCATCACGAAGAGACAAAAATGGAGAAGAGACTGAAGGAAAGGAGGTCCAGTGACCAGCCCAAATTGTGACCTATCTCAAGGGGAGGCTCCAAGGCCTGACCGTATCACTGTTGCTATGATGTACTTACAGACAGGATCCTAGCATGGCTGCTTTCAGAGAGGACCAACAAGCAGCTGACCGAGACAAAAGTAGATACTTACACCCAACTAATGATCTGAAGTTGGGGACCCCTGTGGTTAAATTAGGGAAAGGATGGAAGAAGCTGAGAAGGAGGGCGACCTCATAGGAAGACCAGCTATCTCAACAAACCTGGACCCCTGAGATCTCTCAGACACTGAGCCACCAACTAGGCAGCATACACTAGCTGGTTCAAGGCCCTCGACACATATACAGTAGAAGACTGCCTGATTTGGCCTTAATGAAAGAAGCCACACCAAACCCCAGAGAGACTCGAGGTCCCAGGGAATGGGCAGGCCAGGCAGGGTTTAGGGGTGTGAGGGTGTGTGAAGACATTCTCTTGGAGACAGGGGAGGAGGAATGGGATGAGGAACTGTTGTCAGGCAGAACAGAAGGGGGATAATGACTGGATTGTAAAAAAAAAAAAAAAAGATTAAAGATAATGAAAATAATTTGAAATTAAAAATTGCAGTCTAAGACATTATCTTACAACTAAGTGAAACATGCATATGGATGAATGAGCCAAAGGTTTGCTCAATGAAATCCAGTTTACTCCCTGTCTTAATTAGGGTTACTGTTACTATGAACTATGATCAAAAGCAACTTTCATAGGAAAAGGCTTATTTGGCTTACACTTCCACATCACTGTCCCTCTTTGAAGGAAGTCAGGACAGGAACTCAAATAGGTCAGGAACCTGGAGGCAGGAGCTGATGCAGAAGCCATGGAGGGGTGCTGCTTACTGGCTTGTTCCCCATGGCTTGCTCAGTCTGCTTTCTTATAGAACCCTGGACCACTGGTCCGGGGTGCCACCACCCACAATGGGTTGCGCTCTCTCAAATCAATCACTAATTAAGAAAATGCCCTATAACCTTGCTTATAGCCTGATCTTGATCTTATGGGAACATTTTCTCAGTTGAAGCTCCCCCTTCTCCAATGACTTTAGCTGTATTAAGTTGACATAAAACTAGCCAGCATGTTCCTTTATGTTCGTGATGAGCACTTTCCTCCGCTGGCTCTGAAATGTTAATTATTAGTATAATGCCCCTAAATTAAGCAACCTAAAGTGCCCATGAAGAAGTAGGGAGTAAATGTTAGGTCCTACTAGTAATGTTAAACTATACATACCTAAACAAGTTCCGGTGTAATCTTCCTTGGAAGCTAGAATTGTCATCAGTTCAGCTGTAGCCAATATGAAAGCAGTTCAGTTCTATTCTATTGGTAGTGGGGTTGGGTAACTCAGCAATTTGTCTTTGTCATGTTCTTGGAGTTTGTATTCTTAACACGACAATACATCCAACAATATGTTTCTCTAGGTAGTTTTGATTCCTGAACCAGGGCCTGAAAATAGACTGCTCCTAAATATAAAAGGAGTATTATGATTTCAACTTTATTATGAGTGCGAGCCAGTGTGTTGAAAATGGTAGCCATAAATCAAGACCTTGTAAGCTTCTGAGCTTAGGTCGTGGTCTTTCTTACTAGCCAGAAGGGACTTGGGAAATATTTTGTATTATGTTTTTATAGTGTTATTGACAGTGATAGACTGAGTCTATATGCTAAGTCAGTTTCTCCCTCTTTTATACTTGACACCTAGAGACATTTCCAAAATCCTTACCAGAGACATTGGGGGTTAGTTGAACAGTAATAAATCATAGACTTTCACAAGCCAAACACACTCTTTTGGTTCTAATCTGTAGAAGGGCCACAGCCAATACTTCATCCTGCTTTATAGTCCTTTTTGGTTTCTCTGTAGTTGCACTTCTAAAGGCCCAAAGCATTTGGAGTCTTAGATCTTCAGAGATACATCATGTACCTCAATATTATCTTTGATTTGGAAGCAGAGAAATTTTTAAATGGAAGTTATTGAACAAGAAGACCATGGCGCAGACAAGGTATCGTCTTAGAAGAGATAATAATGAACTTTCATCTTAAGAATAATGCCTTAGTGGGCCGAACAAGGCTTCCAGTGGGTCCACAGCATTGCCTCATTCAAAGTGTCTTGATTGCAGTTTTGTACTTTTCTTAAAAAAATAAAATATAACTCATATGACTGAAGTACATAAAAGCCTGAAATACATAAAACTGAACACATTCAGCTTGGTTTAATGTGAGTAACAAGGGAGCAGTTGGCATTTTGGAACAATCTCATTCTATGTATAATTTGCTTTCTCTGTAGTTCTTTCCTGTGAGACAGTGTTTGCCACTCTTCTGTGCCATCTGATTCTTTGAACCACATGTTGGAGATGCTGCTTATGCTTTGATATGTAACAATATCAAAGTGCCAAGGTGGTACAGAATCCAGGGTAGGAGAAGTTAACCATATGTCCTGAAGGCATGTTTTTTATTCTTTCTTAAACTTTCTGCCAACTTATGCCTTTTAATTATAAAATTGACCAATACTTAGAACTATAAAAATACTATTAAGAACTATTGCCCTTCATAAGTACCCACTTAGTTGACTTTGGCATTTCTTTCAATCAAAACATTTTGAAAGTTACATACTTCAGATGTTTTCGAATTTTACTCATTAAAGGCTAATTTATTTTATTTTAGACATATAGGTGTTTTGTCTGCATGTCTATTTGTATACCTCATGTATGCCTGGTGTCCAGCGAGGATGTTGGATCCACTGGAAGTGGAGTTACACATGGTTCTGAGCCATCATGTAGATATTAGGAACTGGATCTAGGTCCTCTGTGAGAACAACAAGTGCTGATGAACCAACTGTCCCATCTCAAAATGTAAGACCTTTAGAAATGGATCATTGGATAAGAAATAATGCATATTCTAGAGGGTTTTTGGGGGATATTGCTGTACTAGAGATTGAATCTAGGTCTCATACATTCAAGTGTTCTACACTGAGGCATAGCTTCAGCCCTGTACTGTTTGTATAGACACTAAGACAGTGCTTCCTGTGTAGGCTCAGCTTGCCTAGAACTTGCTATGTAGCCTAGGTTGGCCTTGAGTTTGCAATCCTGCTTCAGCCTACTGAATGATGGATGGAATTCCAGGCATATGCTACCCCTGCCTACCTGATAGTCTTAATATTTGCACTATATTAAAAAATTTAATTGCTATATGTATATATATTTAAAATTTTAATTGCTTCATAAAATTTTAGTAATTTTTATGAAATTACATTTTACATAATGATTACATTGAAATAATCTAAAAGTTACCCCTGAAACTCAATGCTTTTGTGTCTAAATACACACCTTAATCACCTAGAGCAATTTGTACTTGGTAAATTTGAGTTTAAAAGATACATAAACAGATGTCTTTGAGTTCTGATATTATGCTCTCTCACATACCTGGAATAAATGTCCTGAAAGCCATCAGAGGGCATTGTACTTTGTTAGTATTGATCCCTCAGTATTCTTTCTTGTTCCTCCTTTCTCTCTTAATCTTCCTCTTTTTCCTTCCCTGAAATAAAATCCTCCCTTAATATCTGTCTATATCTATGTATTTATGTATGTATTTATGTATACACACATATAATCATATATATATACATATTATGAAATATGTGTATATATATGTATTCTATATTCCATACATGATAAATATATATTTGATAATAGTCTAGATTCTGCACATGAGAAAAACTTGTGATATCCTTCTTTCTCTTTCTCTCTCTCTGTCTGTCTCTCCATATATCCCTCCCTCCCTCTACCTCTCCTCTCCTTTCTTTTTCTCTCTCTTCTTCCTTCCTTTTCTCTCTCTCTCTCTCTCTCTCTCTCTCTCTCTCTCTCTCTCTTTCTTTCTTTCTTTCTCTCTCTTTCTTTCTCTATCTCCTCCTCCTCCTCCTCTTTTTCTCCTTCTCCTTCTCCTTCCTTCCTTCCTTCTCCTTCCTTCCTTCTTCTTCTCCTTCTTCTCCTTCTTCTCATTCTCCTTCTCCTTCTTCCTCCTCCTTCTTTTCGATTCAGGGTTTCTCTGTGTAGCCCCAGCTGTCCTGGAATGTCCTTTGAAGACCAGGCCAGCCTTGAATAGAGATCACAAAGATCTGTTTGCCTCTGGAGTGATGGAATTAAAGGCATGTGTCAACTCCATCCCCTAACCTGTGATACTCTTGTTCTAACTTTGACTTATTTTTTGTTTAAAGAATTCTTTTATCTTTCTCAAGACTGAAGTATAATCCTGTCATTTCCCCCTTCCTTTCCTCCCTCCAAACCCTCTCACACAACCCCTCCTTCCTCTTTCAAATGTGTGACCTCTTTATTCACTAATTGCTGTCACATAGAACAGTTATTCCTAAACACATGAGAACATGCTGATTTCCATAGCTGCTGCACTAAGGTAAGCATGCATATCATCCTTTCCCTACTTAGCCCCATCAGCATTTTTTTTTTTTTTTCATTTGCTTTCTTGATTGTTGCTGTCTGGCTTGGGTGAAATATAATCTCAGTGTAGTTTTTATTCCCATTTCCCTAAGAGCTAAGGGTGTGAAACATTAAAAAAATACATGAACTGGGGCTGGAGAGATGGCTCAGCGGTAAGAGCACTGGCTTTTCTTCTAAAAAAAAAAAACCCACAAAGAGCTTTGTCTGTAATTTCAGTCCCACAAGACCCAATTCTCTCTTCTGGGTTCTGTGGGCAATATAAGCACACAGTGCACAGACTATACATTCATGCAAACCAGCTATATACACAAAATTAAAATGCAAAAAGTCCACATGTGTGGCCATTTAGACTTTATACTTTTGGTATAGACTATTATAGAATATGTATTTTATAATATATGGAATATGAATACATATATAGTATAATATGTATGTACATATATATCTGGGTGTATACACATATACACATACTTTTGAGAACTGTCTGTTCATTTACCTATTTATATTGATTAAATAATATTTTTGGTGTTTAGTATTTTGATTTAATATATTCTAGATATAATAAGTTGTCAGCCTTCAGAATAGAGAAGGTCTTGGGGGGCTTTATGCTTTTCGGCTTATGCAATTCTCATTAAAAGATTAAATTTCATTAATTTTGTTAAAGACACAAAAAATTTAGTACAATTGAGTACAAATGATTGACACATTAAAAACTAACTAAAACCAAGTCCTGTCCACAAATAAAATGAGCAGGAAGAGCATCATCAATGAAGAGATCTCTACAAACCTAGTGGAAACGGGCTCGTCTGAGATTAAGGAGGAAGTCATCAGCACATGGCAGGTGTCTCTTTTAACCCATATGCTAGTATGCACCACCAATTACACATGTATTGTTTTCAATCATGGATAGAGCAAAACTCATTGATTGACAATGCTTTTGGAATATTATTTATGTAGTTTGGGTGAAAATACACTGATATGGGTAGTTTATATTGGCAGTTTTAATTTCAGATTTAGGGAGAAAGGACTCACATGAGTTTTTCAGGATGTTATATACACTCAAGTTTTAACAGATTATGATTCTAACCATTAGAATTAACTTCTTATCAATTAATTTTAGTCAGAAGTATTCATTTGATAATTCAGAGTCAATGACAGTAGCTTGCCCGATAGTTAAAACAACTAATTTAAAAAGTTAACTTTGGACTCCCACCAATAATGGAGGCATGTTCTCCTTGTTCCACATCCTGGCTGGTCTGCTGTCGCTTAAGTTTTGATCTTAGCCATTCTGACTGGTGTGAGGTGGAATCTCAGGGATGTTTTGATGTGCATTTCCCTGATCACTAAGGACTTTGAACATTTCTTTAGGTGCTTCTCAGCCATTAGAGATTCCTCTGTTGCGAATTCTCTGTTTACCTCTGTACCCCATTTTTTTCAATTGTGTTATTTGGGTTATTATTGTCTAGCTTCTTGAGTTCTTATATATTTTGAATATTAGTCCTCTTTCAGATGTAGGGTTGGTGAAGATCTTTTCACAATCTATACTCTGTCATTTTTTTTCTATTGATGATGTCTTTTGCTTTACAGAAGTTTTCAGTCCCATTTATTGTTGATCTTAGTGCCTGAACTATGGGTGTTCAGAAAGTTGTCTCTTGTACCAATGAATTCAAGGCTATACCACACTTTCTGTTCTATAATATTTAATGTATCCAGTTTTATTGTTAATGTCATTGATCCACTTAGACTTGAGTTTGGTGCAGGGTGATAGATATAGATCTATTTGCATTTTCTACACACATGCATCCAGTTAGACCAGCACCATTTGTTAAGGATGCTTTCTTTTTTCCATTGTATGGTTTTGCTTTTTTTTTTTTTGTCAGAAATCAAGTGTCTGTAGGTATGTGGGTTTATTTCTGGGTCTTTGATTTGATTCCATTAATCAACCCGTCTGTTTCTCTATCAATACCATACACATTTTTATTACTATTGCTCTGTAGCACAGCTTGAAGGCAGGGATGGTGACACCTCCAGTTTTTTTTTTTTTTAATTGTACATGATTGTTTTACCTATCCTCTTTTTTGTTTGTTTGTTTTTCCATATGAAGTTGAGAATTGTTCTTTTGAGGTCTGTAATGATTTTTGTTGGCATTTTGATGGGAATTACATAGAATCTGTAGATTGCTTTTAGTAAGATGGCCATTTTCACTATTCTGGTTGGAGTGCAAACTTGTACAACCATTCTGGAAATCAATTTGGCAGTTTCTCAGAAAATTGGGAATAGTTCTAGCTCAGACACAGCTATACCACTCCTGAGCATATAACCAAAAGATGTTCCTTATCTTTTGGAGGGATAAGGACAACAACTCATTCAAAAAACCTTTGTCCCAAAATGTGAACTGCCTACAAGATATGCAGGGACAAAGATGGAGCAGAGACTGAGAGAATGACCAACCAATGACAGACCCAAATTGAGACCCATCTCATGGGCAACAACCAATCCCTGACACTATTAGTGATACTCTGTTATGCTTGCAAACAGGTCCCAGTATAACTGTCCCCTGAGAGCTCCACTGAGCAGCCGACAGAAACAGTTGTAGAGATCTACAGCCAAGCGCTAGGTGAAGCTTGGGGAGTCTTGTGGAAGCTTGGGGAGTCTTGTGGAAGGGTTGCAGGAAGGATTGAGAGACCCGAAGAGAACAGGGACTGCACAGGAAGACCAACAGAATCAACTAACCTGGACCCTTGGGGGCTCCCAGAGACTGGACCATCAACTAAAGAGTGAGCATGTGCTGGACCTAGGTTCTCACCCCCCAACCCTTGGCCCCACACATATGCAGCAGATGTGCAACTTGGTCTTTGTGTGGTTCCCACCAGAACCAGAGCAGGGGCTATCTCTAAATCTGTTGCTTGCCTGTATATCCCATTCCCCTAACTGGGCTGCCTTGTTTGGCCTCTGTTGGAGGAAAATGTACCTAGTCCTGTAGTAACTTGATGTGCTAGGTGGGGTGACACTCAGGGAGACCTCCTTCCCAGAGGGGAAAGGGAGAGAGGAGTGGGTGAGGGAGCCATGTGGGTGAGAGTGGGAGAAGAAGGACTAATATTGGAATGTAAAGTGAATAAATAAATAAATAAATAAATAAATAAATAAATAAATAAGCAAATAAATAAATAAATGAAAAAACCATTAACTTTGTAGCCAGGCCTTGTAGCACATGCCTTTAAACCCAGCACTTACAAGGCAGAGGTGGGTGAATCCAGTGATCCACATGAGTTCGAGGCTAGCTTGGTTTACAGAGAGAATTTTAGGACAGCCAGGGACACAGAGAGACCCTGTCTCAAAGAAAGTTTCTTTGTGTTTCAGTCTCACTGCTATTTAAGACCCACAAAAGAATAGGTAAAGTAGTCTTTCCATTCCTATTACCTGCAATCCATTCCTTGTTCTGGAGTCTGTTCCAGCCATAGCACCATTTGGGGCCAAGCTTGGCCTGGGCCAGGGAAGGTATCCCCTCTATATTTTCTGCTTGTAACTCTTTATCTACCAGGCTGATTACTGAAGCCCTACTGCCACTTGAGACCCAATCCAGCATGGACCAGAATCAGACATGAACACCTTCACCCTCCACAGCCTTCAACTCTTACTCAGTATTTGGCACTTGTTAGTAGGATGAAACCCATAGCAAAAGACAGAACTAACAAATAAAACCAAGTGTTTCCAAAGGAGAATGACAGATGAAATTCAACACATAGAATTCAAAGTAATTTATAAACATGTTCAAAGAATTCAAAGAATTTGAGAACATGATTAAACACCTGAATGAACTAAAAGAGAAAGGAACAAATGGAATGAACATACAAATGAATTAATGAAACCAAAAAGTCACTTCAGTATATAAAAAGGCATTCAATATAGATATAGAAATACTACAGAAACCCCAAACTGTAATAAATCTGGAGATAAAAATTTGCAAGTAGTCAAATGAAAAGTTGAGGAGAGAGTCTGATCAATTGAATAGACACAGTATCTCTCCTTGAAGGCAAGGTAGAATTCACATACTAAAAGGAAATGAAAAAAATTAAATTTGTGACTAGAACATGTAGGCATTTAGGAAACCATGGTAACAGTCTTCAGCTATAAAACCATGTCTACAAAAACACCACAAATCATCAAAATGCCTACAATTAATATACACCATTCAATATTAACTCTGAATATTAAAGGTCTCAATTCTCTAATAAAAAGACTCAAACTAACAGATTAGATGAGAAAACAGGATTCATCTTTTACTGTCTGCAAGAAACACACATCACCACCAAGAAAGACAATACCTTTGCTCCACTGACCATTTCAACCATGATTGCAGTCTTCCATCCCAACCAGCCATTGCTCTTTCTACCACTCCCGGAGCCATGCCCATCACTTCACCCATTGCTGCTGCACCAACACCATCAACCCCTGTGGGCGGCACATCTTTCACTGTCCTAGGGCCTCCAGTTCCTGACATCAAAGTAAAAGAAGTGGAGCCAGTGGACATCATCAGGCCTGTCTCCACAGTCCCTTCTCTGGCTACCAACACCGTGTCTCTATCTCTTGCTTGGCTGGCAAGTAACCTGTCCATACCTCCAAGTGACCTCCCACCTGGTTCCTCCCCAAGGAAAAAGCCTCGAAAGAAGCACCATGTGATCTTGACAGGGGAGGAGGATATGATGGAGACAAACAGCACAGATGATGTGAAGTCCACTACCAAAAGTCTCTTGGTAAAGGCCGAGAAACGCAAATCTACTCTCAAAGAGTATATTGATGAAGAAGGTGTGAGGTACGTTCCAGTGCGACCAAGACCTCCCATTACTTTGTCACTATCAGAGCCTCTGGACAGCTGCTTATCATCACTTTCAGAGGTACAGTGACATCTGGGTCAAAGAGGAGAAGAAAGCTATGCTGCAAGAAATAGCTAATCAGAAAAGAATGTCCTGCTGTGCCCAAGGCTGGAAAGTCCACCTCTGTGCTGCCCAGTTACTATAGCTGACAAATCTAGAACACGAAGTTTATGAAAGACTTACCAACCTACAGGAAGGGATTAATCCCCACTCCCACCCCATGCAAAAAAAGGCAGCAAATGATGACAATCTGCATCGAATAAATGAGCTGATACAGGGGAACATGCAGAGGTGTAAACTAGTGATGGACCATGTTGCTGGTGTTATTTAATATAGCAGCACCCGTTCTGGCTTGTAGTCACAGAGCCGCCATGTTCCTGATTAGGTTAGGCCTGAGTTCATGAGTAGTGGAGGAGTGTTCTCGCAGCTGCTGCAATGGCTCTGCCAATCTTCCACGCTGTCTCCACAAGGCTGGGCTGAGCCCAGATCATCCCACCATCCACGAGGGCCCAGTAGGAATGAGACTCTAATGCTTAAAGATTAATCAAAGGCTTTATATGTTTGGTAATGCTCAATTAACAAGATGCTCACATAATTAGAGGTGTTAACCAATTAACTAACCTAGATATAAATTGTCACCCAGGACTGCTCCAGGTACATGTGTGGTTATCCATCCTCTTCCATCTCTGCCCCCCTAGCTCCTCCTCGTCCTTCTCCTCTTCCTCTCCTTACTCCTCCTCTTCCTCTCCTTACTCCTCCTGCCTTAGGTCCTCCCAACTTGCGGGGAAATATGCCACTACAGGACCCAATCAGTGAAGCCAGAGACTCTATGCTTAAGGATTTAGGTAACAAAGATTGGGTCCTGAAGCTCCTTAACAAGAACGGGACTGTCAAGAAAGTGTCAAAATTGAAGTGAAAGGAGTTGTAGTCCTGGAAGAGGACCCGGAAGAATCAGGACTTGGAAATAGAATTTATGAAGAATGATGTTGCAGTGCGGGGTGGGGGGAGTGGGAGAGAGGGAGAGGACTTTGATACTTTGACAATTGGAGCATTGAAATACAGGACACTTTCCTTCATTCACTTGAGGAAGCAGATCTGGTGGCACTGAAGGATCAGAACTAGACAGACATGCTGAGTCCTCCTTCCTCCACTCCTATTACACCTCAGTTTTCAGGGACTCCAGATACTTGGTGACACAGAGGGCTAGCTGAGTTTTCAGCCTTTCAGTCCATAGACTGTATTTATCTGGTGGATTCCTGCAGGGCTTGAGCTGAGCCTGGACTCAAAGTATCCACTTGGATAATCTGTTCTTTCTAGACTAAACATAAAACCTCTTTATACCTCAGTCAGTTCCCCTGTTTGACCACCCAATGCCCGAATTGGCCTTTTATGTGGTGCCACAGCACCCAGAGAGCTGCCACAGCTCACGCAAAAAACGATTCCAGCATCAGTTCTTGTCATTTATTTTCAAAAGAACCATTTCCAAGTGATAGTGTTACATCATCTGTCCTGCCTGTCAGAGCTGGATTCTTGTGCAGGTTGAGAGCAGATGACACTAAACTGCTCTGGAACGCTGTTCTGGAGAACATTTTTCAGTTATATGTACTTCCCTACTGCTGTGATGCTGTTAATCATATGTACCACGCATCTCCAAACACTAATAAAGGACTAGAAGAGGTTTTCGAAAAAAAGAAAAGAAAAAGAAAGACAATACCTTTGAATAAAGAGACGGAAAATGATGTTTTAAAGAAACTGAAGTTGAAAAGAAGGTAATCTGGCTATTATACTATTGGACAAAATAGACTTCTAACAAAAACAAAACAGAAGAGATAAAGAAGGCTACTTCATTCTCATTAAAAGAACAATTCATCAAGAGGTGATTGAAATTCTAAACATATGTTCATCAAAAACAGGGGCAACAAACAAACATTAGATCTAAAGCCACAAATTCATCTTAGTAGTTGTGGGGACTTCAGTATCCCACTCTCATCAACAGACAGTCATCTAGATAAAAATTAAGCAAAGAAACATTGGAATTAAATTATAATCATCAATCAAATAGACTTAAGAGAAGTCAACAGAATATTCTACCCAAAGACTAAAGAGCATGCATGCTTCTTAGCAACACATGGGACATCCCCAAAATAACCCACAGTTTAGGACATTAGAAAAAAAACCTATCTAGTATGAAGATATAAACAAATCTTGTATTTTTTTGTGTGACTACAATGGAATAAAGCCATGTATCAACAATATAGAAATCACACAAAGTGTGTAAATTCATGAGGTTAAACAACATGCTATTGGATGGTAATTGAGTCAATGAAAAATCAAGAAAATTAAAAAAAATTAATGAAAAAAGCATACTAAAATCTCTGGGACACACTAAAATCAATACTAAGAGAAACATTTATAATCCTAAATGCCAAAAGTGTCAAAAATTTTGATATCAAGTATATAATGTAATGAATCACTTTAAGGCCCTGTAAAAATGAGAACAAATCAAATCTAAATATAGCAAATGAAAAAAATAATTAAGATCAGGGAAAAATCAATGAAAAAGAAACAAGGCATAGGATTAATAAAATGAAGAGTTAGTTATTTGAAAAGATAAACCAAACTGACAAATCCTCAGTTAAATTAACAAAAATAAAAAGAGAAGATATAAGCTAGTAAACCTAGAGAAGAAAAGTTAACAATAGATATCAATGAAATACAAAAACATCATGAAGGTTATCACAAAAATCTATATTCTACTTAACTGAAAACCCTAAAAAAATTAGCTGCTTTTCTTAATGTGTACAACCTACGCAAAATTAGCCCAGGTATAATAAATAAACAGACCTACAACCAACAGTTAGATTTAATCAACAATAAAATTTTTCCAAGGAAACCAATCGCAAGAGCAGGGAGATTCTATCAGATCTTCAAAAAAAGAACTCCCATCAATACAATTGAAATTATACCACAAAATAATAATCAATGACTCCAAATTCTTAAATCAGTATTGCCATGATGTCAAAATCATATGACACCACAAAAAGAAAATTATAGATTGGTTTTCCTGATTAATATTGATTCAAAAATTTGCATTGAATTGCTTACAAACTGCACTGAAGATCACATAAAATGACTGAACATCACAATTAAGATGACTTCATTCTAGGCATAGAGGAATGGTCCGATATACATAAATCAATAAATGTAGTTCACTACATGAATAGATTCAATTATGTAAATCACATGATTATCTCAACTGATACAAAAAAGCCTTTGACAGAATGCAACATCCCTACATGATAAAAGTTGTATAGAGACTAGGGATGGAAGAAACATACATACCTCAAGATAATAACAAAGACATACAGGGACAAAAAAAGAAGCAGAGACTAAAGGAAAGGCCATCTAGAGACTGCCACACCTGGGGGTCCATCCCATATGCAGACACCAAATCCAGACACTATTGTGGATGCCAAGAGAAAGGACTGTAGGAGCTGAAGGGGTTTGCAACCCCATAGGAAGAACAACAATATCAACCAACCAGACCCCCCAGAGCTCCCAGCGACTAAAGCACCAACCAAAGAGTACACATGGAGGGACCCATGGCTCCAGCTACATATGTAGCAGAGAATGGCCTTGTCTGGCATCCATGGGAGGAGAGGCCCTTGGTCCTCTGAAGGCTCGATGCCCAGTGCAGGGGAATGCTAGGGTGGGGAGGCGGGAGTGCATGGGTGGGTGGGGGTGCACCCTAATAGAAGCTGGGGGGGTTGGGATAGGGTGTTTGAGGAGGGGAAACTGGGAAAGGGGATAACATTTAAAATGTAAATAAATACACTATTCAATAAAAAATACATAAAAAGAAAAAAAAAAAAACCTAAAACACCATGGGAAAAAAGTCTATATATGACAAACTTCTAACCAACATTATCATAAATGGAAAAAAATCAACCATTCCTATGAAGATATGGAGAAAAGACAAGGGTATCCACTCGTTCCACTTCTATTCAGTGTAATGCTTAAAGTCTTAGCTAGATGAAGGGGGCAGTTCTGATGCTAAGGTCTTGTTCCCCAATTGATTCTTGATTTGTCAGTAAAGAAAGGCAGAGGCTAATTGCTGGGTGGAAGGTACAGATGGAATTTCTGGGTCCGAGGAGAAAAAGGCAGATGCAGAGAAGGAGAGAGGAGGTTTCTGCCATGCTTTGGAGGAAGAAGAACACAACCCTGTGAGATCTTTGGGGGAACTAGGGCCTGTGAGCACCGCTACAGGTGGGTGGCCAAAAAGGTTTGGCAGGAGCTAGGTGGGCCTAGCCACTGAGTTTAGGGCATGTGGAGAGATGGAGATGATAAATTGATAAGGGCAAGCTTTTCCAGGTGGGAGATACCTACATCCAGCAATTGTGCCAAGGCAAATTATCAATAACAAACTATGTCTTTTACCCATGGATTCAAGGGAAGCTGAGTGGGAGCTGGTTGTGTGGCTGATCCTGGAGAAAAAGGTGGTAGCAATAAAACTACACTCAACAGCTAGAACAACAAAATAAGGAAAAAAATTAAAGAAATAAAAGGAAACAAATAGGAAATAAGGAAGTCAAAAGTATCAAGTTATACAGATCCTGTGATATTATACATAAAAAAATTTCAGTATGACACCAAAAATACCTTACCATCTTCAGAAAAGTTTTAGAACACGAAATTAATCCGCAAACTCAGTACCATTTCTTTATGTTGATGATAACCATACTAGAAAAGAAATCAGTGAAACAATGCCACTGACAGTAGCCACCAAAACCAAAAGCACCTAAGAATAAACCTAGTTAAGAATATGAAATATCTCCTCTGGCAATGGGCAAAGAGATACCTTGTTAGTGGTGGTGTTCTTGTATCAGTCAGGGGCAGAGCAGATGTCAATTCATCCCGGCTTGGTGGCCAAAGCTGTTTTATGCCTAGGACACATAACAATCAAATCAAATCAAATCAAATCAAATCAAATCAAATCAAATCAAATCAAACAGAACCCAGGCAGTGCAGAGTGAGAAGAGGAAGACAAACAGAAAACTGTGTTCTTCCTGTCATGCTGTATAGGCAGGAAAGACATCCACAGACTTGTCCTGTGGCCCACAGCCAAGATGGGTCATAGACACACAGAACTGCATCTACCGCCACACAGCACAGCATGGGAGGAGAAAGACAGACATAGACTTGTGGACCACCATGTCACCCACAGACCTGCCCTCTGGCACACAGCACAGACAGGTCACAGACACCTGTTTGCCCAGAGGATGTCACCCAGGGGCTGGACTGTTATGTATCCATCCTGCAGCAGGAGCTACCAAAATGTGCAAGTATGTGGTGGACAGGAGAGAATGAGAAGTGGAGTGGCTTGAGCATTATGGAGAGACATGGTGTCCTGGCTTTCAAGGCCTGAAGAGGTCATGGAGAGCAGCCGAGGCTTGGCACTGTGAGGGGTCAAGGAAGGACATTGGTGAAAGTGCAGCCTCAGTTGCAGTTGATGTCCCTGAACTGAAGGGGTTACGCAAAGAAGTTGAGGCTTGGCACAGCAGGGAGCATACTGGTGAAGCCTAATTACAGTGAAAATCTCCAGCATGTTAGAGATGCCAGTACCATGGGATGACCACCAGAAACAGTAGCAGCAATGGAGTGGTGTCAACCAGACCATGGAGTGCTATTGAGGACGGAGCTGGAGATGTGACTCAAGCCCTTTGGAAGAGCCCAGAAGATCATATGTGGAACAAGAAGCTATAAAGTCAAAGTGCCTTGGATAAGGTGCCAGAGCCATGGGATGTCTGTTGAGAAAACCTGTTAACAGGGAGTGGAACCAGCCTAAGAGAAAGGACTGTGTTTTAGTCAGCAAAGCTGAAAAGAGTTGGAGAGTTGGAGATCTGAAGAGTGCTTTGACATGAGACATGGAGTTTTCCCAGCTGGCTTTTGGTCTTTCTTTGGTCCAGTATTTCCTCATTATAACATTTTGGAATGGTAATGTATATTCTGTGATGTTGGAGGTGTGTCATCTGCTCTTTTGAATTTGATTTCTTAAGGAATTACATTTAAGAGATTGCATGAATCTCAGAAGAGACTTTGAACTTTGGACTCTTAGCATCATTGAGACTGTTTTAGACTGTGGACCTTTTGGAGTTAGACTAAATGTATTTTGCATTATGCTATGCCTAGGTATGGCCTTCATAGACTCATGGGTTTGAACAAGCCTATATGGGCCAGAGAGTGGAATGTGGTGATTTGAATATGCTTGGTTCAGGGAGGTATGGCCATTTTTTGAGAAAGTATGTCACTGTGGGGGTGGGCTTTGAGCTTCCTCCTATCTGCCTGAGGATGCCAGTCTTCTCCTGTTTGCCTTTGGAACAAGGTATAGAACTCTCAGCTCCTCCAGTGCCATGCCTGTTTGGATGCTGATATACTTCCTGTCATGATGATAATGGACTGAACCTCAGAGCCTATAAGCCATCCCCAATTAAATGTTGTCTTTTATAAGAGTTGCCTTGGTCATGGTGTCTTTTTACAGCAATGGAAACCCAAAGTAAGACAGGGCATGAGAGCAGGAGAGTGGATCCTGCCTCCTGCTGTTTGTGGCCTAGCTGGAGCAGAGCCAGAGATGCACTCTGGTAGTGCAGATAAAGGAGAGGAGGAGCTCTGACCAGCCCAGTTAACTCCCAGGCCAAGATTCAAGTTTCTGAGTTGGCCTATCCCAAAAGTCTATATCATCTGTGAACAGTTGGGATGCATTAAAGGTCCAGTCCTGGTGATCCAAAGTTGCAGTATCTCCATGACACAGGGCAACAGCAGACAACCCGGAGGACCCAAAATTGATGTTGTCACAGAAATCAAAGATCTCAAAGCAGACCAATGACTTGTTGTAATGAACATTTGCAAGTAAAGAATGTGGTCAGGGGGCTATATTTTGGGACACACTGTGTCCCAAAACACTACAGTTTCTATGATATTTCCTATGCTGTTTGTTTGTGTGTTATTTATTGGTGGGAGGTTGTAAGGGTGGAAGGCAGATATGAGTGGACCAGGAGATGAACAGAACTGAGGTTCATGATGTGGAACTCACAAAAAATAAATAAGTTGAAAAAAAGAAGGTGAAATATTTCTACAGTGAAAAATTCAAGACAATTAAGAAAGAAATTGGAAATACAGGGAGATGGGAAAACCTTCCATGCTCATGGAACAGAAGAATCAATATTGTGAAAATGGCCATCCTACTAGTTGCCATTGTCCTCCCCAATCTCTAGCTCTTATGCTCTTCCCCTTTTTCTTCTTCAGTGATCCCTGGGCCTTGAAATGAGAAGGTGGGATATATATTTCCTGTTTATGCTTGAGGCATACTTTGGCTGATTGTAAGACACTTTATTAACTTCTGTCTCCTGACAAAGGAGGATTCTCTGATGAAGACTGAGAGATGTGTTAATCTTTGGATATAGAAATAACTATTTAGAAGACAGGGGTATTCTGTATATATGCCATAAAATAATCTAGTAGGTTCTTCCCTAGGGCTTCTGGACTCTCCAGGCCCTAATTCTTGGCAAGATGAGTAGGACTAGGCATAAGTTTCCTTGGAGTAGCTTAAGTACAAAGCTGTTGGTTACCCTCATAACACTCATGCCATTATTGCACCCATGAGCATGTTTTGCCAGGTTGGACATTGTAGATTACAGGGTTTACAGCCAACTAAGACTATTGATGACATTTTCCTCTCAACACCGTACCTACACAGAACCTGCATAGCACCTTCTCACACTATGAAAGCTAGTCAGCTACTTTGTTCTCTAACCAAGTGTGTAGTACCTTCAGCAATAGGGTCTCGATATCAAGTTATGGTGAACCAAGAACAATGACAATCATTGATTTTGTTTAAGGGTCTTTGAAGACACCCTGACCCACAGTTTTAAGGGAAATATTTTAACTTGGAACTGGGCATTTTATTTAGCAACCTATGGCATCATAGAATATAACTCTAATGAAACATTTTTATATAGTGTGTGTGTGTGTGTGAGTAGATGCATATTTTTAATAGAAATCTTATAAAGCTGTGTTGTGGCCCGAGCTGCCCCACGTTGGGCACCAAAAATGTTGAGAGCCGCTCTACCCCACATTTGGGGGCCAAAATATCTCAGACCGCTCTGTCAATGTTTGAACCTGCACTGCCAAAGCCTTCGGGGCTAAATTGTTAGAGCCAGCACTGCCCCAAGCTGCTCCGGTCCGAGGGTCAGGGTTCAGCAAGAGAGAGAGTGAGGACGAACTGGAGGAATGGAGACCAGACAGAGTGTGATTCAATCCCATTTATTCTTCAGTCTCTCTTCTTCTCTCCAAGTCCCAAGTCTTGAGTTCCTAGTCCCTAGTCCCTAGTCCCTAGTGCCTCCAAGTTCCAAGTTACTTCTTCCAAGTGCTAAGTACCTAATGTCTAATTCCAAGTTCTTCCTTCAAGTGCCAAGTGCCTACTACCTAATAATCTTCCAAGTGCTTAATTCCTATTCCAAGTTGTTCTCTCTGAAGTATCTGATTCTCTGTTTCTCCAAATTGTTCTCTCTAGAGCCAAGTGTCTTCTACCTAATGCCAAGTAATCTGTTGCTTTCTCTGTCTGCCTTTTATATGTCTCACTTCTAGGCCACGCCTCTAAGTCACGCCTTTAATCATGCCCTTAGGTCTTGTCTCTAATTCTTATCTCTAAGTCATGCCCTTAAGTCACACACCTTTAACTCTCACACACCCAACGGAAAATCCTGGGTATCTAAAGCAAGATGTTATCAGAGTGTGCTCAGCTGTTGTAGGCTAATGCAATCAAGTCTCTGATCAGGGTATATGGCTCAAGATGGCTGCAAGGATGATAGCCGCCTTCTGTCGGCTCCCCACAAAGCTGTAGATTTCTATTTTTTAAAAATGGTGTTAGTTATCCTTATCTTGTCCTTTTTTAACTCTCCCATCCCTCATTATTCCCACTTTATAACACATGTGTTCTACTGTTCCTTTATTGTGGCTTCTTTCTAGTTGACTGGCTTGTCCAGGTGCTCCAAGGGTTAGAGGTTAGTACTCACATCTGGAAAAAATGAAAGAAAGAAAGAAAAGAAAATCAATCTCATGTATAAATCATCACTCGATAAACCATTGCTTTTATTTGTAGACATTTAAATGCTGTCTTAACATATGTTGAGCTCTCAGAATGTCATCAGACAACCTATTAATAGAGAAAAGAGAAGCTAGAGCTCACTAAGGGAAGAAAAGTCACAAATTTATAGAAAATTTACTGAGCTCAAAGTGGGGGAACAACAGAAAGGTGTTTGTAGTTCTAGGCTTGGGGTGATTGTTTTTATCATTAAATAATTATAACTTTTAAACATTTGATTTTTTTGGTATTGGACTTCATTTTTCTTTTGGGCTCTGTATACATCCTTACTGTCATTATTTACTCATTTCACGGTATTTTTTAGAAATACATTGCAAAGTAATTTAAGTAAATGAAAATCATATTTAGACAAAGTTTTAATGTAACACATGCCAGCCTTAACTTCATTGTGTAGCTCAGGTATCCTTGAGCATGTCATACCCCTGTTTCAGCTTTATCGGTGCTGGGAATATAGATGTGTGCCACTGCGTCTCAAAATTTCTTTATTATTGTTTTTTAAAAATTCTGTGGTTCTTTTTGTTTATTATATTATTTTTCTTGAGATATGGTCTCAAAAACTTGCCATATAGACTTGGCTATCCTTAAATTTTGTGTGGTGGGAGGCTATACTTGAGATTGCTCATTTTCCTAGAAAAACTGGCCTCACCAAGTCTCATTGCCTTGAGTCACAGGGCGGTTTTTCTTATCTTCAGTTACTAACTCCTCATCTAACTCATTTTTAAGACACTCAATCCTTTTCTTTACTCCTGCTTAAAAAATTTAACTCTGCTTCAGTTTCCATCAGTGAACTTACCTATCCCAACTCCTCTGAAGATAGAAATTACCAAAGCCAGTCTTTTGGTATCATAATCTCAGTAGAAGCCAGTCTCTAGAACTAATCCATACTCAAGAAGAGGGGAGCACTTAAAGGTGAAGGTCAGAGGTCCAGTGTTTGCATTAATACCAAGTTGTTTCTCCACTCAGATGAGATTGGGATATGAAAAGATTCTAAGAAAGAGGGATATCTTAGACACAGGTCACTTGGGTTCTTACTAATGTTTTCTTGGTTTCTATCTGGGTGGTTGTGGGAATTCCTTCCTGATTTCAATGTCCTTAATCTATGTAAAATCAGGATAATAGTTGCCTTATCTAAGGGCATCAAGAGACTCAGGTGAGATGAGATTTAGGAAGCCCATGGTAGAGTACCTACCCCACACTATGTAGCAGCTCCATCTGGTTATTATAATTACGTGAGAAAACTGATCAATTAATACACACAATGTGAAGTTTTAGCCATCTCTATTCTAGAGTCCTGGGTGGCTGCTTTAATCCCTTATGCAAGCAGGGTTGGAGAATTAGAACGTGGGTGATAGGTCATAGAAACAGTATGGAGCATTTCAGCCCATGTGGCTGTGGAATCAGTTCTTCTCAGCTGTATTTTTAAAGAACAGTGTTCAGGCTCTCTGAACTCTCATTCTTAGCACCCTCAGCTCTTTCTGCTTTGGTAGAAACACAAAGTTGGAGAGCATCCTGCACATTGATTCCTATTTGTTTCTATAAGATGATGCCCCACTCTCTACCGTGTTTGCAGTGATAAACACTGAGTATGCTCATTCTGCTGTCTAAAGAAGGTTAAGTAACTTTCATGCTTTACGAAACTCAATGTAAATCACCTGCCTAAATGCAGAAGTTCTAGAGAATGCATATTTATACTATTTCAAAACGTATTTTCATTTTAATTTCTTTCTCTCCCTTTCTATGTCCTTAATGTTAGTCAACGTCCTCTTTTAAACACAGCGTTTCAATGCTTTTGACGACTAACCGTACACCGCTGGTTTTGCTGCATTTGCTAGATGTTAGATAAACTGTGGTGAAGTTACGTTTCATCTAGAGCTGTTTATTCACGATTAGGAATTCGTTGCTGTTTCTTTCTTAGATCCACCCTGGGGTGTTCTGTTTTTGTTGACCACTAAGCTTTATTATTTCTGATTGTTTCAGACTTTCCCCCAGTTAAGCAAGAAGAGGAGAACAGCATGATGGCCTCAGCATTAGCTCCCCGAGGAACCATCTCCTCACAGAGGCACCTCCTTAAACTACCTTCATCAGAGGGAAGGACTCAGGTGAGAGAACATGGAACTGATGATAACAAAGTGAAAAGATGTACTGAAGACCGGAGAGGCTCCTGCCTCACCCCTCTGCCTACTTCAAGCAGCCCACTGAGAGATGCATCTCACTTTGTATACAGAGAATTTGAAGCCTCAGACTAGCTACCTGGTTCCCGTTCAAATTCCTACAACCTCTATCACGTGACTCATTGCTGGACCTTTGGTAAGCTAGGAGGCAAATGGATGCTCCGATTAACCATTCTTCAATCTCAGTGGAGCAGAGAAGGTTCAACACTCGAATCTGTGGAGCAGAGGGTGCCAGAGTCAGAGCAGGGCTTAGAAGCCAGTTCCAGGATTACAGTTATGAGACCCAGCACCCAAAAGCTTCTCAGAGGCTCTGTACAGGACAGAGCTCATAGATGGGGCCTCCAGGGCTGAAGCCTGTGCACCGTGGGGTAAGATTTGAGCTTCTGCCTTCATTTTTAGATGTGGATTGGCCTGGGCCATATCCATTCTCTTCCTGTGCTGTGAAAAGCCCCCGGAAATGTTAAACTCAGGCATGACCCACATTAGCGCCAGCCTTCATCAGGACTGAGTGTCTCTACGACCTGTTCCCACCGTCATGTAGCACAGACTCTACCAGGTTATCGTTCACTGATTTTGTTTTCCCTTTGATTCAGTATCTCACACATCCTAGGCTGGCCTCAAACTTGCTATAAACCAGAGATGACCTTGACCTGGAACCACTTTCCTTTTGTCTCCACCTCCCAGGTACTAGGATGCAGGCAGGCATTGCTCTTCACATCCAGTTTATGCATTGGTGGCAATTAAATCCTGGGCTGTGTGCATGTCAGACAAGCATTCTATATCCGAGTTACACCTCCAGCCTTGCAAATGTTTCTCTTGAACCAGAGTCCTGAGCTCTAGTGAGATGAACTTGCATCTTGGAAATCATCATTACCAGTTATTATACATGCCTTTATTTATCTCTGAGACTGGTGTAACATCACCTTGTTAACTAGGTAGAAACCAACTTTACTCCAACCCTGGGCATCATAGCAAGGCAGAAAACCTGATTTATTTGGTTTAAGCTTTGGTAGTGAATATTAGATTTTGCCCTACAACTTAGTACTTATGAAAACTAGCACTGAGCAGATCTTGACATCCCTGCTTCCTAGGCCTACCTACAGATGGGGGTCTGGAACAACTCTGGTGTCAGTGGAAGACATGCGCCCCCCAAGTGGTTACCTTTGAAGACTATTCCTGTTTGTGCTCAGGTTCTTTCACCACCAACAGTATATTTGAAGCAAACTTGAACTTGAATTGCTCAAGACCATTACTATTATAGAAGTAGTGACATTGCACCAACAGCAAACTTCTGGAAAAATTGGACCCGGCTGTCATCCACAGCTAAAAATAGCAAAAATGACTGTAGGTTCAGAGAAAATAAGCTGCTTGCTTCGACTTTCTGGAAAGACAGGCACAAACAAAGCCAGATGAGGAAGACAGAACAGCTGACCCTGCAGTGCTCAGGCACTGTGCACACCAGTAATCATCAAGAGGCTGCAGAAAATGCTGTCCTCACCTGGCAATCACAGTGTCTGAAGCTGACCAGACAGTGACTAGGATGAGAGAAGGCTCGGAAAATTAAAAGGAGCTGCTCTAAGGAAACCAAATCATTTCAAAGAAAAGGCATAAAAATATTTCAAAATTCCAGTCAAGAGATCTAACAAAGATATGGAAGCAATTAAAAATAGTCAGAGGTTCTTCAGCTGAAAAATACACTCCATGAAATAGCAGCACAGATCAAAGATAAAAAATAATTAGCGGGCTCAAGACAGGTTACGTGAAAATACACAGTTGGTAAAGAAAAAATAATGAGGAAGAATAAAGAAAACTTATGGGAACATTGGGACATTTAAAATGAGGAAATTATTTGAGTTAACAAGGTTCAGAAAGACTTGAGAATACTAAGGAGAACTAAGACAAAGAAACAACAACCGAGAATCCAGCTAATATTGGGATCCATCCATACAGTTGTAAAAGGGTGAGAGGTCACCTGTCAAATTTACACTCAACTAAGTTTATTCACAAAACATTATAGTCAAGCTCTCAAAGGTGAAAGATAAAAAGGAATTTATCTAAGTTGAAAGAAAATGAATCTACAGGAAGCATCCGATTTTGCCTGAGTGGATTTTGAGTAGAACTTCACAGGCCAGGGGAGAATGGCATGAGATTCTCATGGTATTGAAGGAAAGGGTGGTTATCGATCACGAATATTCTGCCTTAGTGATCCTTTTGAAATGAAGGACAACCATTTGTTTTCCAGAGTATTCCATTTTCCCTACTGATGAGTAAAATCCCATAGTGTATATGTGCCTCATCTTCTTTATCTATTAGTATGCAATCATCAGGGCAGGTTGTTTCCATTTCCTTGTTATGAGTGGAGAAGTAAGAAACAGGGATATGAAAGTGTCTTTGTGGTAGGATATGGAGTCTTTTGTGTATGAATGAATTCTACTCAACTGTTAAAAGATGACACAATCCTGTCACCTGTGATACCACAGATGAAGATCCAGATATTTATACTTTATGAAGTAAAGTGTGTGTATATACATATATACATATATACACACATGCACACACACACAGACACAGAGACACAGGAGTAGGTTTATCTGGATCATATGCTAGTTCTATTTTTAAAACTCAAAGTTATTATTGATTTGCATAATAACTGTCGTGCTTTTCACTGCCGTCAGTGGTGGAGTGAAACTCCCCCACATCTTTGCCAGTGTTTGTTGTCAGTTTTGTTGATCATAGCTATTCTTATTGGGATGTGACGGCACTACAAAGCAGTTTTAATTTACATTTCCCTAAGAGATAGGGCTTTTGAAAACTTTTAAAAATACCGGATCTTCATGTTTCTTCTTTTGCATGCTATCTGTTCATGTTGTTAATCCACTTGTTAATTGAAAAGTATTACATTAATCCAGACATGAACTGAGAAACACACACAAAAAAACCCCACATACTCTTTCCTGTAGGTGTCTCTTAGCTTGTAGTTTACACCATGTATGTATATAAGTGGAAATACATGTGGTAAACCCTAAAAGCTTAGAAAGGAGACCAAGAGAGGGTAAAAGGGATGCTGAGGATAGGGGACTGGGGCAAAAGACACCTGGAGACATGAAAGTGGAAAGAAGATGGGGGTATAAGACAGTAGTTTGGGAGAGAAGAATCAGCTATAACAATTTTTATTGAAATGGCATAATGATACTTAATATATTATACGCCAGTTATACATGAAAAACACATAATGTATAAGTTAAAATTTAATCATTATAAATAGTTAAAAAGAAATGAAGGAGAGATAGACATCTTCAGCTGAACAAAAATCTAAGGACTATGTTTCTACTGATTGTCCTTAAAAAGAATTCTTTAGGATTATAAACATGGTGAGTAAATCATATCATTAATGTAAAGACTAGAAAACAAAATACTAAAAAATGATACCATTGTTATGTTAAGATATAGACAGTATAGAATGATGTAAAATGGAATGAAAAAACGTGGAAAGAAATGGAGTACTGCCATAGTTTTCTTACTATTTTGTGTCCTTTAGTTTTACCTCTGTTCGTTTACATCATGTCTAAAGGCTCTGGGAACGTTGTAGAAGAGGGGTAGAAAGGCTGTAAGAGCCAGAAGACATGGAGAAGGGTCTGAAATGGTATTTTCTGGACAAGACACAGATATTGCAATAATTAACTTACACAGCTGCAGATGTCTTCCCTGGGTCCCTATAAGAAAGAGCTTATCAACAGTTAGGGATGGGTGGAAGAGAGACTCCTCACTTCTGAACTGTTTGCTACTGACACACCTCTCTCTCTCTCTCTCTCTCTCTCTCTCTCTCTCTCTCTCTCTCAAACACACACACACACACACACACACACACACACACACACACACACACGATTTCTACTCAACTGTTAAAGATGACACAATCCTATCACCTGTGATACCATGGATGAAGATCCAGATCATTATACTTTATGAAGTAAGCCAGGTGTGATGGCTAATATTGGTTTGCAACCTGACACACCATAGAAGAGGAAACCTAACTGAGGAGTTGCTACCATCAAATTGGCCAAGATCAAGAAAACAGATGACAGTTCATGCTAGTGAGGACGTGGAATAAGGGTAATACTCATCTGTTGCTGGTGGGAGTGTAAACTGGTACAGCCACTATCGGAACTAGTGTCGAATTTCCTCAGAAAGCTCAAAATGTATCTACCACAAGATCTGGTTTGATTATACCACTGTTGGATATACACCAGAGACTTCTACATTCTACTACAGAGATACTTCTTATCCACATCCATTGCTGCTCTGCTCATAATAGCCAGCACCTGGAAATGGTCAATCAGCTGATGAATGGATAATGAAAATGTGCCTCATTTGCAAAATAGAATATTATTCAGTTGTTCAAAAAAATTAAATTTACATGTAAATTGATGGAGCTTGAAACAATCATCCTGAGTGAGGTAATCCAAACACAGACAGACAAATATTGGGATGAAGTGTTTTCAAAGTTATCAATAAAGAGACGATATGGGATTGAGGAAACATACTTGTTTATCCTTTTTGAATGCTATACAAAGTATATGTTTAGAAATATTGCATGCTTCATTAATTTTTGCATTTTTTATGTTTTATGTATCAGTTCTCTATATACATAGATGTATGTACTATCACCATTTGCCTTTAAAAATTTTTAAATCATATTTATTTATTTATTTATTTATTACAGTGTGTGTGTGTGTTTGTAGAAGCCTGAGGTTTTGCCATAACCTGTGTATGTAGGTCAGAGAACAACTTGTGGAAGTTAGTTGGTTTGTTTTCTACCATATGAGAACTGAACTCAGGTTGTCAAGTTTGACAGCAAGTACTCTAACCTGCTGAATCATTTCTCTGGCCCAATAGTTGTCTTTTGAAAAACCGTCTTTCTTTTTATCTCCCCTTTCATTTTCCACACACTCATATATATCTACAATGCTGTAGAATTTGCCATTGTTGGTCATGCCATGTAACACTTTAATTTTAAAAATAAACCTAGTATTTCAATTTACTGTGTAATATGTAGGTGTTATTCTGACATTTTTAAGCCTAGCATTCCACCATGTGTATTTTCCTATACTATTTAAAAATATTGAATGGTTGAGGAATATATTTCACTTCCGTGTTTGAATCTTGTTTTTACTCCTATTTTAGTTTTATTTTACATTGGTTTACATATAATAAAACCATATGGGCATCTTTATTGCAAAACCTTGATGTGTCTTTGTTGCTTTCTCATTCCAGATACTTACAAACAGGTTTTGTAGGACACAGGTCCTGACATCAAGAAGTTCTCTGATGACAAAGCAGTGTTGTTAGTCTACACTCCGGGTTCCATTATGCTATTCTCATCCCTACACGTTTTCATCATTCTTGTTATTCCTAGCATTTGATCTGAATTGTTTCACTTAGTTTTAAACAACAACCTAAAAGGAAAGTGTTCTTTATGATTAATGATTCTCTACAAATCACAGAGTTGGTAATTTATGAGCTAGGCTTTCACACAGCTGACCCTGTCACAAACCCTATACTCTTTCCTCTACCAGGATGGCTTAAAACTCAGAGGATGCACATACAGTATTGTTGAATTTGTCCTTGTTTTTATTAATGGACAAAGCTGTAGTTGAATACTACAAATCCTTTAATAGGGCCCATTTTCTACTTTTAATTTTCAATTAAACAATGGAGGAGTTAGGGGAAGGATTGAAGAAGCTGAAGGGGTTTGCAACCCCAAAAGAAGAACAATATCAACCAACCAGACCTCCCAGATCCCCCAGGGACTAAACCACCAACCAAAGAGTACACATGGAAGGACCCATGGCTCCAGCTGCATATGTAGCATCACTGGGAGGGGAGGCCGTTGGTCCTGTGGAGGCTTGATGCCCCATAGGGGAATGCCAGGGCAGTGAAGCAGGAATGGGTGCATGGGAGCGCAACCTCATAGAAGCAGGGGGGAGGGGTTGGGATGGGGGTTTGAGGAGGGGAAACCGGGAAGGGGATAACATTTGAAATGTAAATAAATAAAATAACCAATAAACAATTAAAAATACAAAATACAAAAAAACCCCAGGGTGTTATCAATATTACTTTGTTAGTTTCTTTTGAGAAAAAAGTCACAAAGTTGAGGTTAACTAAAGAAACTTATTCAAGGATGGTCCTGTGAAGCCTAAAGGAGAAGGGTCAGTAACAGTCACAGAGAGCATCTCAGTTCCCTATAGAGGACAGGTGGAAGGCTTGGATACGAGGAGCCTCAAAACTAAAGAACAGTTCTGATGATGATTCAGCCACGTCAGTGTCCTGTGTCAAAACGTCTCATTGGAGGATTGTGCCAGAGAGGGCTGGTACTAGAGCCTCACAGACTCTAGTGCAAGCAGCAGCTCTGGACGGTCAATGAATTTCATTCCCACCATGGAGATCTTAGTGGTGAGACACAATTATGCATGTGCTTAGTGTGTGAATTAATAGCATTAGAATCTGATGACAAAAAGAAAGGTCTATGTCCGTACTCAGCCTTATTCAATTCTGTTCTCTATAAATCAATCCCATTTAATTTTCTTACCTAGTTCTGGGATTTTTGTATTTATAAATGATATTTAAATATTGGTATTTTGAATTTTGCTCATTGTCCTTATTGATATCTGACTAATGTTACATAAGGCAATTTACATAAGCTATGGCTAGATACTCAATGTTTGCTATAAATATTCACAATTGAATCTATAATGTCTTATGGTTATAGATATTTCCTCAAACAACTTTTTATCTGCTGTGGAATTGATAAATATCTTGTTTTGTGATAGGACGTGACTTGACACCTATTTATCTCAAAGCTCCTTCTGTGATTGTCTTCATTTTGGAAGACATTCACAGTCTGCAGCTAGTATGTTGTAGTAGCCAATTAATGCTACTCAAATCAACCCCAGCAGTGCGGCACAGTGCTACCTGCTCCAATGTTCTGGGTTACCAAATGAAAGAGACACACAGGCAACCTTATATTTTAATATGCTTTAAACAGCTCAATGGCTGGACCACTTCCTAACCTCCATGTGGCCGATGTACTTTCCGATAATCCCAACTCATCACTTACTAAAACCTATATTCCATCTTGGCTGCCCCAGACCCAGACCTGCAGCCCTCCTGGGCTATGATCCCCAACTTTTACATGATGGCTATGCTCTCTCTTCTTCACCTCTCAGGACTGGTGCCTACTTCTTCCTCCCCAGCATAGTGTCTCTCTCCTTCCTCCGCCCTCAATCCTTTGGGAATCCTAAAAGTCATGCCTCTCTCTCCCCACCCAGCCATTAGCTGCTGGCAACTTTGTTTACCAATCAAAACCAACTGGACCTTTAGCATCTTACCTGAAGACACGCAGATTTTTGTGCAATTTTGGGAACCCAATTAACACAACAGAAGTGTTAGACCAAACCACATCATTAGTATATAAGCTAGCCAGCACGAGAGCTAAGATTAGAACGGGTTAGCATCTACTAGTATTTATTGAGTAGACAGAATGAAGGAATAACAAAAGATTGCTTAGGGCTCTTTAAGATAAAGGCAGTAATTTAGAGACTCTGAGACTCTTACAGCTAGAATTTTCATGAAGAGTACATCAAGCTGCAACACTGGCATGCTCATATAAACTAAAGCACAGACAACATTGGCAGAATTAACAAATTCATGTACGTCTTTAAAACCGTGTTACTCAATGTGTGGCAAGATTTTTTCTGTCCATTGTATTTGCAGTGGAGCTCAGTGATTGGGCAGTAGAAGAGGTAGGTGGAGCTAGGAGTTGGGAGGAGGAAGGCAGAAGGGGGAAGGAAGAGAGAAGGTGGCCTCAGATGTGCGCATGTCTCTAGCAGTCTAAGGTTAGGTTATTGGGTTAACAATTCTAATTGTGTGGGCATCTTATATATTGAGTATCTGCTGATATAGAAATCTATTTGGCTAATCTTAAGAATTAAGAGTCTTATTTCTACCAGGTACTTCGAGGATGGTGGTTATTGTCTGGGGTTGAGCCGAGCACTATGAGGGTGGAAGAGTTGGCCCAAGGGCCGTGCTTAGAGCCGTGGACTCCATGGAACTGACTGGACAAGGCAACAGACACACCAACGTCTCCTGGGTCCCGGGCTGCTGCTCCTGGCCAGCTGGTGCCACGGTTAGAGTGGGAACATGGCAGCGGCCAGGGAGCTAGCAGAGCTGCGTGCTGTCATTTCTAATACTTACTGCTACACTCAATGTCCATTTTCTAAGCTTCTCAAAAGATAACTGTCCATACCATCAAAGGAAAGTGCTCTTGTTTACCAAAGCTAGACGAGTGGTTCTATTTCTGCTTTCTTTTTCTTTTGATAGCTTATGACGCAGTATCTAGCAAATACCTTTAAAGTGCACAGTATCAGCAGAGACCGGATGAGATCCTTGGAATTCCTGGAACCAGAGTTACAGATGGTTGTAAGTCACACGTGGGTACTGGGAATTGAACCCAGAAAGTGCTCTTAACACTGAGCAGTGTCTCCAACACTGACTTAATCTGATGGGAAGTAGTATGTGTCAAGAACCCAGTGTGCCTATCTCCCATCAGTGTGGTGGCACAAGTTTGAAATCCCAGCACTCAGGAGGCTGAGGGGGAAAGGATTGCCATGGGTCAGCCTGGGCTACATAGGTAGTCAGGAAATCCTGAGCAACACAGTGAAACTGTTTCAACTCCCCCACCTCTGCCATGAAACATAAAAAAACTATTTTGGCATTTTGGACCTCTGACTTAACCATTGTAAGTATATTTGCAAGTATAGTTCTCCCAGAAATGAATTCTAAATCCAGAGCAAATGCAATCTCTTTCCTTCTGATTACATCTCACCATGACATTTCCTGTTTTCCTTAACATGCCAAGTTTCAATCTGTGTGGCACAACAAAGTGTTACCAACTCCCAAAGCCCATCCTCTTAGTACATTTGTATAAGAGCTTTTACCTTCTTATAAATGCTAGAAAATAATTACAAGGTAAGCACTTTCCCTCTGGAACATTCTGCGTTTATGTCCTGCTAGCTGAGGAGCCTGCTCTAGTGGAACTGCCTTGTCCTATTAAGAACTCTGGCTAGCATTTAAAATTTGTATTGGCAGGATTAATTGCAGCGACTTGTTTGCATAGATTTGCTGTAGATAAATTACAGCTTGATATTTCTGTCCTACTATTTCACCATTTGAAATGGAGTCTTGTATGCCTATCCAAAGATGAGGCCACAATGTTTCATTGGAATTGAAAGGTTTATTTGGACTTTGGCATGACAGATTGCAGTATAAGGGAACAGTAAAGGCGTTACAATTTATCGTCTCCTATTATATGAATGTGACCATTCTAGCAAATCACCAGAATGGAAGTTAGTCAGAAGTCAGAGCTGTAGCTTCATTTATCCCTGTCTTGCAGTGCTCTGGGTAGCTGACTTTCAGTCAAAATACTTGGGTTGTACTTGGTAGAGCTTAAGAAGAAAAGATAAGGTAAGAGATGGCGCATCATAATATAAAGGGAAGAAATTTAAGTTGCTTTTTGGTATAATGTGAAGATGTTAAGATTTGGTCATGAACTATAGAAAATTGACTTCTGTGAATGAACAGATCAGAGTGAGACCGCTACTGTGCTGAAGGCAGCCAGTCATTGATCTTGCTAAAGGGATTGAGGGAAAGGTCAGCTGATGCAGGGAGTAGGGTAATGCTTGAGATAAATAGGCCATGCTTTGTGATTTTGCTCATTTGCCTTACTGAGAACCAGGGAATGGACAGTGACAGCCTGAATTCTACTGAGGACTGAAGCCATCAGAAGTGGGAGGGGATAGAGAGGGTAGTGGAAAATTAATGCAGTTATAATACATTGAATACGTGGATGGTGCTGTAAGAAATGAATAAATTAAAGAAAGATGCTCCAGGTGGTGATAAAATGTAGGGTGCAAGAAGTGATGAAGTTATTTAAATATTGTTATGTATAGTCAGGTTACATCCTTCAGTAACCTGTAGAGACTTAGATGAAGTGAGAATGATGGCCAATTGTATATGTGGGGAGAACATTCCAGAAGGAATGATGAGACACATGCTGCAAATGACTTGGGTTCCACAGAAACCCAGTATCCTTTTGCTGAAAAGCTGATGTGAGCTCCCAGGGCCTCTACCATCACAGTCAGCCATCCTGTCTTCTTGGAACCTCCTTCGATTTGCTGCTTTTAAGACTGGCATTAGCCATTTTGTTGAGTTCAAGCTAATCAAGGTGTCAGAGGCTGGATATTTAATTTATATCTCTCAAATCCACAAAGCAAGCTTTATGATTTCTGTTCTTAAAGATAAAAAAGCCGACTCCTCCAAGTCTTAGGTGAATATATGAATTTTGTAACAGTGACCCATCGGGCACTAAATGGGCTTTCTCTAAATCTGAGGCCTGTTTTGCCAGGCTACAGGAGCTCATAGTGTTAGTCTGATTTGTTTCTGCTCACGAAGAACCAGTAAATCTAACACACACACACATACACACACACACACACACACACACACACACACACACACACACACAATCATGTTAGTGGGTTAGTAATTCCCATTTAACATTTACTTTGTACCTGTATCTCAAGACTTGTTTTAGTTTTCCTCTTTTTTACTTAGCCAGTACATCAAAGGCCCATTGATGCCTCTGCTGCGGCCCATCACAGTCCAGAGTGAGAATCTGTGCAGTTCTGTGATGTGTTTGAGGACAGCGAATGCACCATTTCTTTTAATTTATCAGCCTGGGTTTCTGTGAAGATGAGCGTGAATAACACTTCAATTCCCGTGTCAATTCATTTGGTACTTGTTGGGCACTTTCACTGTGCGGTGCACCATGCTGGCCATTGCAATGGCCACAAAGATGAGCTGTCCATCAAAGGAGCACACTCCAGCAGCAAGGCTCACGTGGCTCTTTCACACCACTGCAAGGCTCTCACAAGGCTAATGGGGAACAGAGAGGACCACAAAGACCTTCAGGTTTTACTTCATTTTTGTAATTTTAATTTCATGATTACATTACCCTCTATAATGGATACAATTCCCTTTAATAGTCATTGTTCTCATCTGCAGTTTAGCAATACTGTGCGTCTGAGCCCAAGCCCGTGAAGCGGAATTCAAAAGTGAATCTGCGGCTTTGAATATAGAGCATATGTGTGTGCTTTTCTTGGTGTTTTTTAAAATTATTATTATTATTAATTATTATTTATTTGACTTCTAGCTTTGTATGAGACTGTATAGACTACTTCATGACTATGATATAGAGTGATGATATCAAGAATCAATTTCAATGACATAACTTTTCTTTAAAATAATAATCCTCAAAATAAATACATTTTTCCTCCTGCAAAAGACATGAATTAACTCTCTCTCTCTCTCTCTCTCTCTCTCTCTCTCTCTCTCTCTCTCTCTCTCTGTGGATATAATTTTAAATTATGTTGATTGGAGAATAAATCAGGAGAACTGCATACGAGTATATGAATGTTTAAATAATTATCGTTAATTTAAGTATCCTTGGGAGAGCTTTAACTGCTCAAGTGAGCATTTGCTTAATTTAAATTGAATTAAAAGTGATCTATGGGAGAAGGAGCTTTTCAAGTGCGACACGAGGTTTATGAAAAAGAGAGGAATCAGAAGTGTTGTGTTGCAAAAATCTAGCATTGCAAGGATGGGGTTTTAAACCACAGGATGCAGACATTTTTCAATATTACATTGATACAAAATTACATTGTCAGTTGGTTCTCTGTGGAGAAGAAAACTTTCTGCCAAAGTTTTTTTTTTTTTTTCGTTCTTAAATCCCTGTAGCCACAGAGCTTTATAAAAGGGTTCATTTCTTGCTTTCAAATTTAGAGCCTCACGAAATTCCCTGAAGGATAATTTTATGCAGAGCATATTAAAATATCCCAGTCTTTTCTCACCTTCTCATAAGGGAGGTAGATTACATAAGGGCCTGGTAAGTAATTTAAGGTAGGTGCCAGAGCAGACTCTTTGTTTTAGCAGTGTATTTTTGGAGACTTGCATAAGTAAACCAACATATGGGATGTCTATCATTTTCCTGGTGGGAATCGCTTGGGCATGGCCTGAATCTCAAAATCATCTTATTTGGCATCATATTATCATGGAAAATCCCTGCCAGAAGTGGGACTAGGAAAGGCCACTCTGGGAAAGTGCTAGGGGAGTTAGGTGTGACTTGCAAACAAATGTGGGCAGGATCTTTCCTGCTTGTTCTCTACCATCATTATATCTTGAATCCCTGTGGCTGAGGGGCCACAAAGCTGTCTCTCTGATCACCAGTTAGGTAAGGTCTGTTAGCTGGAGGAAAACAGGCAATAGAAAACTGACGAAAATCTTAAGGTAAGATCTAAAAGAGCCCAAAAGTACAGAGGAAAAGGAGGAGGTGGGTTTCAAGGCAAGCTGATCAAGATCTTGAGTGGTGGCATTGCTGTGTTAAGAAGGATGAAAATACCTAGCCTACAATTACCTTAAGAAGGGCCTGGTTGCAACAACTGCTCTTGGTTGGCATCTGTGTACATAGTTTTAAGGAATATTTCCACAGTTCCTTGACTGATTGCTGTAGTTTGTTCTCCCTAACGTGCTTGTGCATATCCGAGAGTCTGGAATTTTGATTTGTCTGAGCAGAACTGTGAACTATTTACATGATCAGGTTACAGTAAAAATCTTGGCTATCACGGTGGACGTTGTGATTCCCTGGTAGTCAGCATTTCATGTGCCATGACTGGCTTCTAAAGGGCTGAAGAGCCCCTGTGCGATCCTATAGAATCAGATTCCTGGATGATTGTTCCTATCTTATCCTTTACACTCTACCCTTCATATCTTTTTTCTTTAGGCAAGCCCATCTAAGATAGCACTGTGACCTTGGGAGCTCCTAGCACAAAGCCATAGCTCTAAAGTTTAAAGGTGAAGTGGGAAATGTGCCATGAGGTGTGGTATATTCTGGAACTCAGCCTAAAGAAGTTTGAAATAATTCTTTATGGTTATTAAACTTTTGGTGACCTTGTCCAGAAATTAACTTACATGTTCTGAGGTCTTTTTATTCTGAGAGCAATAAAATAGGATTAAGAATGTTGTCCGATGTAGTTTCTCCTTTCTCCCAACATAAACAAAATCTGTTGAATTTAGTATTGTACAAGAGTTATGAATAGCCTGTTAAGGAATGTTTTAGTGGAATATTTGTATTTCCTGGAGTAAAGACACTGGCAACCCTTCACCTTAGGGAGCATTTTGTGTAGTAGCACAGTATCTAAGGCTAGGTGGCTTATAAAGGAAAGTTTTCTTATCATATGGTTATGGAAGCTCAGGAGAATCATACTGACATCTACTCCGTTTCTGGTAAGACCTCAATTACTCTCAAGAGACCTAACCTACTCTCCAGTTAAAGAATAAAATACAGTCAAGTACTATATAATAATGGAAAATAGTGAGAAGAAGTAACAATAGAACTTAGACAAAGAGAAAGAAAAAAAAAAAAACCAAGATTTTCCTGTTAGATGAAGTACTGAGGATGGAGATGTTTGTTTTTGAGTCTGCTAATGTAGAATTGCTCCCAGATATGGGAACGCAGGCAGTAGGTCATAACTGAGGGTTGTGAGACCTCAGCCAAGCAAGATGGGGCAGCATGCAGACTGAGCCGTCACTTCTTGTAGGAATCTTGACCTCACCAGGAATGCTTTTCCTCCAGAAGCTTTTTGTACATTCCCCTGTGGATACAGTCAATGACACAGCTATTATGAGCCCCTCCTGATGGTCGAATGTCTACAGTACGTGGCCAGTATCAGGAGTATAGCGAACCCAGAGGACCTGATTTTGTGCTTTGGTATATTCCCTAGACAGTGATCATGAAAGGAGAAACTTGATCACTGAATTTTGAACTAAAGAAGAAGCCTCCATACTAAGTGATAGGCCAGCCTTTGAATGCTCTGGGATTTGGTATGCAAAACCACTTTGCCTGTTCTTCTGCCTTTTCACAGAGAGCTGGATCACCAATCCTGTGCTTTCTTGAACTTTCTCTATTACAGAGTGCGTAATAGAGTGAACTAGCTTATAACCAATCCAGAGGTTTAGTCTGAAAGTGATTCCTTATCTAAACTAGCATTAGAGGCAAAAATTTATTGCATCACTAAGAAGCCTTTGTCTGTCTTCCTGCTTTAAGGTTATCTTAGTAACTGTTTGATTTTTTAAAGATAAATTAGAACATATTTCCTGGAGGCCTATATGATGTGTAATTTAGTTTTATGGCTCTTTTTGCTCTTTGGAGACTTAAGGCTTTATACACGCATGAAGAAGTTGCTACTCTGTATTACTGAAAACTGCAAAAATTATCACTGAATATACTAGATTCTTATACAAACAGGCAAAATTGGATCTTTCTCTGTTCTGTTAGCTATTGTTATTATAGCTATTGGTAGCTATTTTGAGGGTGAGAGACTTAGAATCATATAGTTTTGGTTCTGCCTCATTCTTACCATGAACTATGGGCTAGCATCTTTATATAATAGCAGAGTAACTGCATGTTGCTCAAAAAAGGGTACATTTGCTCAGTCAGGGTATAAGTTAATAGATGAATGGATTACAAATCATAAAATATTTTTGCCATAAAAGAATAGAATCTTTCTGTGTGTGACAGCATGGATGGATATGGAGGTAATTATGTTAAGTAAAAGAAGCCAAGCACAAAAATGTTAGTATCAGGTAAAAACAGAGCATAGAATACTAATCACCACTGGGGAGTGGGAGTATAGAAGCAAGGGGCTTGATAGAATTGAGACAACTGATAGGATAAAATTAGAAGGAGTCCATTCCAGTTTTCCATGGGAGAGTATGTGAATTCAGTTTATAAATACATGTTATATATTGTATAAAAGACTAAAAATTAGGAGTTTTAAGGCTTCCCAAATAGAAAAATGTTCCATGCTTAAGAAGATGGAAATGGTCATTACTGTGACTTAATATTTGTTCATTGCATGCATGGATCAACCATTATTCTGTATAATTTTTCCTTACCAAGTAACATTTTATTCAGATTTTATTTTTATTTAAGTGTGTTTCTGCAAGTGTGTGTGTGTGTGTGTGTGTGTGTGTGTGTGTGTGCCAAATATGTGGTGGTACTCACAGAGGCCAGGAGAGGGTGTCAGATCCCTTGGAGCTGGAGTTACAGGTAGTTGTGAGCCACCTAATATAGGTTTTAGGAACTGAACTCAGGTCCTCTGGGAGAGTGGCAGTTATTTTTAACTGCTGAGCTATCTCTATTGCCCTCCAGGTTACAATTTAAAACTAAAAAAAGTTAACATCCATATGTAAAAGAAAAGAATGCTATGTTTGTGTTTCTGACTTTGGGCTACCTCACTCAGGGTGATGGTTTCTAGCTCCATTTATTTACTTGCAAATTTAACAATTTTATTTTTCTTGAAGAGCTGTGTAATACTCCTTTGTGTAAATGTACCATAGTTTTATTATCCATTCATCAGTTGCTTGGTATCTAGGGTGTTTCCAAGTATTGGCTATAATGGATAGAGTAGCAATGAGCATGGAAGAACAAGTGTCTTTGTATTAGAATGTAGAGTCCTCTGGGTATATGCCCAAGAGTGGTTGTGCTGGCTAGTCTTATGTCAGCTTGACACACAACTGAAGTTATCTGAAAGAAAAGGAACACAACTGAAAAGATACCTCCATAAGATCCGGCTATAAAGCATTTTCCTAATTAGTGACTAATGGGAGAGGTTCCAGTCCATTGTGGGTGCTTTCATCCCTGGGCTCATAGTCCTGGGTTCTATAAGAAAGCAGGCTGAGCAAGCCAAGTGAAGTCAGCCAAAAAGCAGTGCCTTTTCCAATCCTGCCTCCAGGTTCCTGCCGTGTTTGAACTCCTGTCCTGACTTCCATTGACGATGAACAGCAATACGAAACTGTCACCCAAATAAACCCTTTCCTCCTTAACTTCTCTGGTCATGGTGTTTCATTGAAGCTATAGAAACTCTAAGACAGTGGTATAGCTGGGTCTCATAGTAGATCCATTTTCAGCTTTTTGCAGAACCTCTATGTGATTTTTATAGTGGCTGTGCAAGTTAGCAATTTTACCAGCAGTGAATAAATGCTCTCCTTTCTATGTCTCCTCAACAACAGGAGCTGTCATTTGTTTTATTAATCTTGGCCATTCTGACTGGGATGAGATGAAATCTCAAATAGTTTTGATTTGCATATCCTTGATAGCTAAGGGCATTGAACAGTTTAAAGTGTTTCTCAGTCCTTCATGTTTCATTATCTGAGAAGAAGCTCAGGGATCTATGTGGAAGAAGCACCAGAAAGACCGTAAGGACTAGAAGTGGTGGACAATGTTAAAGAAAAGACACATTTCAGGAATAGCTGGGCAGATGTTCATATAAATTAAAAAAGACTGTGAAGCATGCCTAAGACCTGCAGAGATTCAAGAGACAAAATTTCAGCAAGGGAAGTGGGAGGTGGGCACAAAGTCCTACTCTTAGCCAAGATGCTATTTTCAAAGGATAGCTGCTGGGAGAGGGAAGCTGGTGACACTGGTTATGTCAACCTCACTTCAGGGCAGGCCTTCCAGCCAGGGCTAGTTACCAACAAAAGCAAGTCTGTTTTCAGTGGCTTTTTTTTTTTTTTTTTTTTTAAGAGATAGAAAAAACATGATGCTAGATGGATGGGTTGGAAGTAGGATCTGGGAGTTGAGGGACAGAAAAGAATATGACAAATATATACTGTTTAAAATTCCAAAAGAATAAACAAAAACTCAAACTCAAAGAAAGGCCATAATGAAAACTGTAGGCACACATACATTTGCCATATTTTGTATAACTTATTAATTTGGAGAGGTCAGAGTGCAAACTTCCCTCTGTGCATGTGAACAGTCTTTGAATTAGGACAATTTAACATCAAGTGAGGTGATAATATGGTTGAAGACTCTACAGAAGTCTTTTTGAGAGGGACAGCAGAGCCGTGATAGTTGCATTGTTATGTGTATTAACTGGGAATGTTCCTGGGAGAACTGAGACATATGGTCATCTCAGCCTTGAACACTTTTACACCATTTTTACACTTATGGGTTTGTGAAGTTGTGAAGAATTCACATAGACATAAAATCCTAAGTAAATCTGTTTCTGCACATGTTGAAACATGATCTCAGAATTTTGCCACCTTTCCCACCGAGGCATGATGCCTACAACACCCCTCTTGAAGGCAGGTGGGTTTCTGGCCTCTTTAACTGGCAGAATATGATGGAAATAACACTCTAACTTCCAAGGTCAAGTTTCTTACACCAGTGTCTATTGTTAGATACTCGCTGAAGAAAATAAGTTTAGTTAACTTACAGTTTTAGAGGCTGAAGGTCTAAGTTCAAGTAGCCACATCATTTGGCTGAGTGAGGGGCATCCCCTAGCTCCATAGTTCACAACCTATGGGCCCCCACCTCCACGACAACCATCTATCTCCAAAAATATTTTCATTATGACTCATAATAGTAGAGAATTACAGTTATGAAGTAGAAACAAAAATATTTTATGGTTGGGGTCACTGCAACAGGCTGAGAACCATTGCAGCTGTATCCCAACATGGCTGATGGCATCATGATGGGAATTTGTAAAAGGAGGAGAGAACAACCCCATGTTATGATTGGAAATCAGACATTCAGGGGCCAGACTTGCTCTCTCTATAACGACTCACTTCATCACAAGAACCAGTCAGGGTCCCAGGAAGCATGAGTCTCTTTTGAGATTGATGTTGAAGTAACCTAAGCACTTAGTATGAGTTTCATATCCAGGAACCCTCATGTTTAGGGTACTGAACAGTACAGCAAATACAACTTCTTGAGTGCTGCCACACTATGAGGAAGCAAATCTCTAAACACAGAGGGAAGGCACGTGAGGTGTTTTAGTTATCAGTCTTTGTTTTCAGGTCATCCAAGCCTAGATGGATGTGAGAGGATGAGCCTTTAAATGACTCCAACTAGTACCCTTTATGTCTTTCCAGCAACAGTCAATATCATCACTATATAGACAGGAGCCATCTATTCTTTACACTGTCTATGTTTCTAACCCAACAAATTCATGACCATAAAGAATGGCTGGTTTACTAGACCAGTGGTCTGGTTTACCAACCAAAGAGTACACATGGAGGGACCCATGGCTCTGGTGGCATATGTGTCAGAGGATGGCCTTGGTGGACATCAGTGAGAGGAGCAGTCCTTGGGCCTGAGGGTGTTCAATGCTCCAGTGTAGGAGAATGTCAGGGCAGGAAGGCAGGAGTGGGTGGGTGGGTGGGGGAACACCCTCATAGAGTCAGGGTGAGAAGGACTAGGATAGGGGGTATCTGAAGGGGAGACCTGGAAAGGAGGAAACATTTGAAATGTAAATAAAAAAATATCCAAAAAAGACCCCCCCCTAAAAAAAAGAATGGCTGGTTTAAGTCAGCAAGTTTTAAAGAAATTCATTATACAGTAATAGAAATATTACATTTTCTATTTTATATGTATCTGTTTCATGGTCTTCCTGGATATTCTCCAGGTCCTTTGGCTATGAGCCGGTTTTCACTGAGAACAGTTCTTGTGATTTAGTTTACTCTGCCTGTGCATTAGCCGTCTTGGTACATATTTGTGCTATTGGGGGGAGGGAGTTGAGACTTACTGACTCTAACACTCATTGACTTCCCTGTTCTCCACATTATAGTATCACACAGTATATCGGTATTCTCTGTGTGCATTTCTTCCTATTGTTTTGTGTATGTCTCTTCTCCTCAGAAAAATGGTAATATAGGCCCCTTGAGGGCAGAGGGCATGCTATATATTTTATCTTGCATTATACAATATAGTGTATGCCCAATAATGAATGTGATACGTAAGTACTTAGGGAGAAGTATCTAATTTTCTGTTATTCTCTGGGATGATCTTTATATTTCCACTCTTTCCCTTTGATCTTAAAATGTGGTGGATCCTTAGTAAACATCACCAAGGATGATTCTGAACTGTAAAGAGAAAGCAGAAGAAACTATTTTCGATGTGCTAATGAGATGCTGGGCATACAATGAATAGCTTTATTTGTGGGATGGATGGGGCTCTGTGAATGTGCCGATATGAAATCCTTTGTTATTCGGTGGATTTAGAGTCTGTTAAGGCTTTTAATCATGTTTTACAGGCTAATAAAGCTTCTTGGGGAAAAAGCAAAGTCTACAATCTTTCCCGTAAATTAGTTGATGCTTTTATTTCCCCTAAATCAATGATTGTGTTCCAATAAGGAAAGCTTTAAGACGGTTTCTCATTGATGGATAAAAGCAAACTCCAAGAAAGATGTTATGAAGACACAGAATATCAGTATATGGTGAATTGCCTTAGGGGGTTCAGGTTCTAGAACAGAGAACACTGGTTGTCCTGTTAAGATATGGCATGTTGCCGGGTGGTGGTGGCGCATGCCTTTAATCCCAGCACTTGGGAGGCAGAGGCAGGCGTATTTCTGAGTTCTAGGCCAGCCTGGTCTACAGAGTGAGTTCCAGGACAGCCAGGGCTATACAGAGAAACCCTGTCTCAAAAAAAACAAAAACAAAAACAAAAACAAAAACAAAACAAAAAAAAAGATATAGCATGTTGCAGTGTGTGAAGGACTGGCCATGACACCATTAAATTTTATTCACTTTTCAAGTTTTCTGTAGAAGTATACATTGTATGTTGAACATGTTCCCCAGAGACCTTCTATTCCCTCCCTCCCAATGGTCTCTTTCTTTTCCTAGACAGTATTACTTCTTTCATGTGAGGCACTTGTCCATTATTTTATATAACTATATAAAACCTAGGAAGCACAAATGAAAGAAAACATGATGTTTGTCTGAGACTGGCTTCAAGTAACACTCTCCTTGTCCTGCAAATGACATGGCTTCTTTCCACGTTATTGATAAAACCCATCTCATTGTGCATTTATGTCACACTTTCTTTATCATGTGGTTATTTAAACTCCTCTTTCTGGTCTGAAGAGCAGAAATGTGTAGTGGAGCATTGAAGTAAAGGTTTCTAAGGTCTCAATTTTTGTCTCCTTAAAGTTACATGAAGTATGAAGGGAAGATTTAGTACTAGATTAGATAGTTCAATGTGGATAAAAATGTGTAGAGCTGTAGAAAAGGTTGAAAGTAGTAAATAGTTTTTGAAGAAACAATAGTAAACACAACATTGCATAAACTGAGAGTGATTTCATGCTTTGTTGTTTTAAGAAATAGTGTAAGTTCCAAACAAACTTTCTTAGCTCTGAGTTTGGTCACAGTTGATAACCCTTCAAATTTTTACAGTTCTCTACATAAACACAGTTTTCACCATATAAAAATACATGCAATGTTCTAAATCATTATAGAGACATAATATGTGTCATATCATCATATGTGTCACATCATCTATATGTATATAATAATTTATTATTTTGAGAATATGGTAGAGGATTAGAGAATTTTTAGTTACTGTTTTTCCTAAGAAAAGTTCCATCAACTTCACTGATTCCATGATTCCTTAGGGACCACATAATTTGAGCACCAGAAGCAGTGTTTGACCAACACAGTCGTTTCTTATCAGAGCTTGCATAGGGAAACTTCCCATGATTATGCTCCACAACTGCTCTTGGAATAAGTTCAGAAACCCAATGAGACGAGCTGATTGTCTCAGAAACCTATTTTAATTAGGCAATTTACAAAACACTGCAAAGAAATCAGTCAGCAATTGCCCCCAGGGCAAAGTGATAATGGATACACAACTTAATTTTCAAATTTATGGATGTGGAAGAGATAGATTTCGCATACCATGTCCTGCAGCTGCTATATCTGCTGGAAGATAAAGTGAATTGGGTGTGTTGACTCTTATTAAACATCTCTTGTAAGTATGAACAAAATACCAAACATAAAACAATGCGTCTTTGAGGAATACATACATCTAAAAAAATACAGTTCTTGGTTGTTAAAGACAGCATTGAAAATGGAACAAGGACTTAAGTTCTAGTGTTTAGCAACAGTGGTGGCCAACCTGTTCTTAGTAATTGGGTAACAGTGGTCCACAGGGAAGGCAGATGCAGCATATTGCAAATGAACTTTAGGGAGCTCACAGGCCATATACTCACCTGCAGTGGGAGGTTCACACTGGGAAATGATAGGGACACAAGGAAACAAAACCTAAGTGCCCATTTCCTCCAGACCAGTAAACGTTTGTGCAAGGAAAAGCAAAGGGAGATTTACAAATAAGCCCTTTTTCCCTTTTATTTGTAATAAAAAAGAGAATTTTTTTTTTTTTTTTTTTTTTTTTTTGGTTTTTCAAGACAGGGTTTCTCTGTGTAGCCCTGGCTGTCCTGGAACTCACTCTGTAGACCAGGCTGGCCTCGAACTCAGAAATCCGCCTGCCTCTGCCTCCCAAGTGCTGGGACTAAAGGCGTGTGCCACCACCGCCCAGCAAAAAAGAACTTTTAATAGAGTTTACTAAGCAGTTGGGGATTGCAACAGTAACAGAAACACAATTCATTAATTTACTCATTGTTTTCTGTTATCAACCTTAATGAGTTTAATCTTCGATAATAGTGATGGAGCATAGTTAGAAGTAAAATAATCTGAGACTATAGAATACACATTTTTCTTACTTTAGCTATAAGTACTTTCCTAGATTTATTGAAAACTCTTCGGGGGCTGGAGAGATGGCTCAGTGGTTAAGAGGACTGACTGCTCTTCCAGAGGTCCTGAGTTCAATTCCCAGCAACCACATGGTGGCTCAGGGCCATCTATAAGGGATCTGATGCCCTCTTCTGGTATGTAGATGTACATGCAAACAGAGCATCCTTACATTAAAAAAATATATACATAAATTAAAAAATATATTTGCCTGGCAGTGGTGGCACACACCTTTAATCCCAGCACTTGGAAGGCAGAGGCAGGTGGATTTCTGAGTTTGAGGCCAGCCTGATCCCCAGAGTGAGCTCCAAGACAGCCAGGCCTATACAGAGAAACCCTGTCTCGAAAAACAAAAACAAAAACAAAACAAAAAAGGAAAATTCTTTATGAACATGTATAATTCTTGCATAACATTCTGTTTATGACTTAGTGTCTAGGACCTACTTGGAGATGAGTTGAGTCTTCTGAGTATTGACAACAGTAGAGCGAGCCAGCTATTACAGTCCCAAACCTATTTACCCAGTCACTAGGAAAATGAGATTTGCTTTTTTTCCAGCTAAAACTGCTGCTTCTGGCAGTCATGTGGACTGTAGTATATATTTCATGAATATACAAAAGTCTCTATGTTTATTTATACTGATTGTAACCAAAGGTAGCAGCAGAAGCAATATGTTCACCACACCTAAGACATCTCTAAACACCCAGTGACAGCAAAATACCTGGTATATAGAAACCAAACTTATTCCACTAATGTTTAGAATGTTTCACTTCATTAACTCAGTAGGCTGCTCCCAGAACTCTTCCCCAGACCCAGTTAATTGGAATATTATTGAAAGTGTTTGAGTTGTAGTTGGCAAGTGCTTTTATTTTCACAAAAAAATAAAAAAGTAAGTAGGCCAGATTTTAGGACATCAGAAGAAAGTGGATATTCAATTCCATTTTGGGTTAAAATTTAGCCCTACATGGTTTGCCTACAACTTAAATTTTGGTGAACACATTTTAGTATGCCTTTTAATAATGTAAACCCTTTGTAACATGGTTGGTTCTCAGCTATCTGATTTTTCACGGTGTTACACTTATTAGTACATTATACCTTGAATTTACTGATAACTTATTTTGATTATCAGAATACTTGATAACATTCTCTCCTATAATATTGATAATGGTGATCAATACCATTCAACTACAGTGTCTGAAGATTCTATGATTTCTTAGTCATTCAAATAATATAAGTATCTTTGAATAGGTGTGTGTGTGTGTGTGTGTTTGCAATTAGTTCTTAGGATATGCATTATGGTTTGGATGAGAAATGTCCCCCATAAGCCCAGATGTTTAAGTAGTTTGTCTTCAATTGATGATACTGCTTGGGTAGGTTTAGGAGATGTGGCCTTGTTGTAGGAAGTATGTCACTGGGAGTGGGGTTTGAGATTTGGTAGCCTCATATCATTCCCAGGGTACTCTCTCTGCTTCCCACTTGTGGTCAAGATGTGAACTCTCAGCTTCTGAAATGCAATCTGTAGCTTGATGTCATGCTTCCACATACAATGGACTCTCATTTCTCTGGAACCATAAGTCAAGTAGGCCCTCCTTTTACAAGTTATCTCAGTCATGATATTTCTCACAGCAACAGAAAAAGTAACAAATTCATTTAGCCTGAAATAAAACTAGGATATCAAAACTCATGAACGTTTTAGAATTAAAAATTGTATCAAGTATAGCAACATATAATATATACATGATGAAACTGAAGTGATACCATGATTTGACCATAACTGGTATACACATGTGATTGTGTATAAATTTCTAATTGTTTATGAGGTATTTTTTGTTTGAATTTTTATATTCATTTACTTTGTATTTAAATTATGTATAACTTATTGAAGTAAAAACCTTGAGTAACATAAAAACATATTATTATCCACTTCTATTTTCATCTAAGAAACAAATAATCATTTTATTTAACTGAAAATGGATTTTTTCCTATACAAAATATTCTAATTGTGGTTTCTCCTCCCCCCTTCTTCCAGTTTCTCCCCTCTTCTCATCCCATTTAGATGTACTCCCTTTCTATCTCTCATTAGAAAAAAAATAGGGATCTAAAGAATAATAATAAAATAAAATAAGATAAAACCGAAAACAAATCAGGATAAGATAAAACAACAAAACAAGAAAAAGAGCCAAAGAAAAAGCACAAAAAACTGCTTTTCTTGTTTGATTTTTCTTTAAACTTGTCTTTTCTTTTGAATTTATGTTGTTGTTTTTAACATATGAATGCTCTCCAAGGAAGGTCTTCTCTGAGGATTTTAGTGTTATAGCTTCTTTCGTCAGTACTAAAGAGCTCTCAGAAATGATTTTCAGTGAAACAGCTTGTGCACATATAGTTCATTTGGGGTGAACAAAGGCTGTCTATAAATCTTGGGGAGTGGGAAGGAGTTTTCATGGTGAATGCAAATCATTGGCTGGAGTTTAAAGTAGTATGAATGCCTCATTTGTATGGAGAGGTTTTCCAGGAATCCCAGGTATTTGCTGGGTGGGTCCTTTTCTAGAAAGAAGTTGAATTTGTAGGTTTGCTAATGGCTACTCTACCTTCCTCAGGCAGAGGGTTGGCTCCTAGGAGGAGCACATTCCTTAGTCTGAGGACACCTGCTGGATTACCCTGCTGGATTAACATTCAGAGGAAAAGCAGATTAACATCCCTCAGACCACAGAGGAGAGAACCCACCTGCAGGCAAGAAAGGCCCAGAGCACTTAGACACATCTGGCAGGATAGAGGATTCTTGCCACTTACAGACAAGGGAGGTCCTTGCCACCTCATTCCCCAAAGACCAGTTTAAAAGTCACACTATTCTGCCAATCATATTGTGCCTAGTCACTGTTTTTCTAGTCCACCCATTAAATTGTATAAAAACTGCTCTTAACCTCAACTCAAGGTTCTTCTTGCTTGCATGCAAGAGAACCCCAGTGCACTGGATTATTATTTATTATCCTTAAACCTCATGTTGCATTGAATCCTCTGTCCGTGTGTGACTCTGTGGGAGCATGTCCCCTGTTTTGAATCTTAGTGTCCAACATTTTGACATTGTTTCTGTTTTGCTTAAGAAGTCTAGTATTTTCAAATGGAACAGTTTACTCACTCAAAAACATTTTCATTGCATATCAGGTGGTACATATTACTCTGATCCTTTTCATGTGCTATGCTCTCTGCTGTGTGTGGTTCACAGGAGTCCTTTGAGCTCTTTCAGTGACTACTGTTTTATGCTTATTATATTGGAAGTTGTTAGATGTACTGGGGCAGCCCTGGCCTATATAAACTGTTAAAGTGTTAGCTTTACTCTTGAAGGGAAAAGTTCTTTCTAAGCTGAAAATAACTCCTTTAGCTAGATTGAAACAAAAATGCTATCATTTCTTGGGTGTCTTAGTATTCAGAGATGATCTTGTAGGTGATTTTATATATAGCATTATATAGGATATAGTAGCCTACCATTATATTAACTATGAAATACTAAATGATAAAAAGAGTAGTGGATGAGGGAATAGGTTGATGAGAGGTAGATGAGGGTAGATTTTAAAACATTTTTTATAAAGATGCTCTTAAATTTTGGCACATAAAAATTCTGAAGGATCACATTAATAGATCCATCTTATGGTACTGGATGTACAGAGGAAAAATAAGTTCTTTGGATAATTAAGTCTCTGGTGAGAAAGTCTAGGACAGCATAACAACTAAAACAAGGATAAGTTAAGAATATAAAAATGTGGATATATATTATTGTTTGGAAACTTCCTTAGTTTATATTTTAACTTGTTTAGTACATAATTTTTTTTTGTCAAGAGCAATTTTTACGTATTTTCTTCATTTGTTATGTTTTGGCTTTCCTTGCCTTTTACGCTCCTTATGTATTTTAAGCTTGAGTTATTGTTTGACCGCCTGATTCAGCTTTACCAGCTTAAGCTTTTTTTTTCTTAAGTTCATTCTTGTTAGGAATAAGTTGTACTGAAAGAGTTAAAAATTTTTAAACCTTCCACAGATGGAGTCAAGAGTGCAGATCATCTTGTTCTGCGCTCTGGGTCCTAGGATACTAGCTCCACAAGACAAAATAGATAAGAGTTCAGAGCTGAGAGTTCAGGTCAGTGTGACCATGCACCATGGATACCAGGAACTTGGCTGACCACAAGATGGCTGATTACATATAGGCTCTTAGAGAATAGCCTGTTCCTTGTACCCTGTCACAAACTGAATAATGGGCTGGGACTTTCCACAGGTGCTCTCTAATAGCCCTCTCTTACTCCCCCTGGGTTGTGGTCCCCCCCACCAAGTTGTGGTTTGGGGCTTTAAATTCTCTCTGTCTCCAAAGCCCCGGGGTCAGACCCCATTGCCCCTGCATGAGCTACAGATCTTGACCTCAGTATACTGATTAAAATATACCTCTTGCTGATTACATTAAGTTCGGTGTCTTGAGGGTTAATGGGCGACCGAGAATTCCCGAGGCTTGGGTGAGGTCCTCCATTTGTGAGGGCCTTACAGTACAACCTCTTTTTTCCTCCTTCTCTTCATCTTGGTGTACTCTTCATACTCTGATACCTAATACCTATTGAAAGGAATAGAAACTTTTTGAGACCCCTAGCAGATAAAGTGGAGCCAGGCCGGCTATGTTCCAGGAACTTAGCTGACCACAATAAGGCAGAACCAAGAATGCAGGTCACCTGGTTCATGAGCTTTAGGTTCTAGAAACCTGGCTAACCACAAAGTAGATGGTTGAGCAAGATTAAATTCCTGAGAAAAACATGTATAGGGTGTTCCCCACATGACTGACTAAATGATGGGCTGGTACTTTCCACTGGTATTCCCCTTCACCCTCTGGTTTGTGTTTTTTTTCTTTTAAATACCCTTCTCTCCTGGGCTCAGGGTCGAACTCCTCTACTCCTGCACTGGTTATGAGTCTCGACCTCAACTGGCTGATCCCGAAATAAAGCCTCTTGTTGTTTGCATCAAGATGGGTGTCTTGCGAGTTATTGGGTGGTCGTGATATCCCAAGACTTGAGTGAGGGTCTCCCTTCTCGGGGGGCTTTCACTATCTTTGTGCATTTGTTGGTGACTTGGTTTTCTCCATAAAGTGATCACTATTTTCCAGGGAGTACTTAGTCTTTTCTCTGTTGAAAACAGAACATTACTTAAGTTGTTTCTTTTTGTTAAATGTTCATATTTATTTTTGTTATTTGACCAGGCCAGCCAAGTCACTCAATAGGTTCTCTAGCACAGGAGTGAGGATTAAAAAGAAAAAAGACAATTAGACAACATTGTAGCATGACCCCAGCCAGTTCTGAGGCTAAGGCAGGTTTATTTTTTTCCCAATCTGCATTTATACCATTTAAATTACATGCAAGTGAAAGATATAGAAAACTTATAAAAAATATAGAAAGTTTTTATGACCCCTAGACCTTGAAGACCCCATACTCGGGAGACCCTTCCTCAAGTCTCAGGAAATCACGACCACCCAAAGATCACAAGAAACCATACCTGGATGCAATCAGCAGAGGTTTATTAGGGAAGAAACCTGGCAGCCAGAGGTCTCACCACACACTTGCACAGGAGTGTGGTTAGACCCCAACATCCAGTCTGTGGAGGGTTTTAAAGGAAAAAACCACAAACCAGGGGAGTGGGGAGGGGGTGAGGGGTTGCCAAGGATACATAACTTGAGAATAGCGAAACATTCCAGAGAAACCCACCCTAAAAGGTTAATGGCCATGGAAATTACTCAGTACAATCATTTTCTCAAAAATGTGGTTTTACCATGTCACTGCCCTACTCTGTCATTTACCAACTATTTATCAACTAGTTTTCACTAGCTCCAGCTGTAAAGCCACAGCCCTGTCATTGTGTTTTTACTACCTGAATGACTTTCATTCTTTACAGCCAGTTCCTGGAACTGGTCTGGCTTGTTTCAGAGAAAAGTTTCCATGTCCCTAAAAGAACTTAAAAAGCATCTATATATGTATATATTCTATAAAATGATTTTTATAATTTTTCATTCTTCAACCTGAGCAAAAGAATTCAGGTTCACTAGTTCCAAAAAGCAGAACTAAATGTAAGATTTTAGGCCTTCACTGCCCCGGGATACATTCCACATTCTGGGAGGGGTACATTATCCCTGAGTCAGAGGACACCTGCTGGATTAACATTCAAGAGAGGAAGGGAGGGGCTAATTAACATTCCTCAGACCTCAGGGAAGAGAACCCCCCTGCGGGTGGGGAAGGCCCAAAGCAGGAAGACACATTCCTGACCACAAAGAAAGATGCAAGTCATCTGGGTGGTTCCAGGAAGTAGCTGACTTTCCACTGTTTTTATGTTATGTTTCCTTGGTTACCCCTTTACTCCCCTCTCCCCGTTTGTATGTCCCCTATATAAGACCGCCCCTGACCAGGCTGTCTTGTCAATTCCTCTGCCCCTGCATGGGTTACGAATTGACCATCAGTTGACTGATCCTGAAATATACCTCTTTCTGTTGCATCAAGAATGGTGTCTTTTGAGTTATTGGGTGGCCGTGAATTCCTGAGGATTTAGGGAGGTCCTCCCTTCATGGGGGGGGGGATCTTACACAAGTATTAAGGTCAGTTCTAGGTTGAGGAACTAGCAATACAATAAATGCAAAGAGTCAAGGAATAAGCAAGGCAATAAGCAAATTCCTGGGATCTCTCCTGTGATCACTGTTTCTAAGGGCTTGTCAGGATGACCAAAATATCTGAGCCTACTTCCCTGTCCTAGCCCACAGTCATATTCATGCTTGAGGCCTACTTCTTTGTTTTAGCCTAAGATTTAGATTCCTGACAGAAATTACTTCTCTGTTTTAGCCTAAAATTAGATTCCTGCCTGAACTTACTTCCTTGTCATGGCCCAATGTCAGATTCCTGCCTGAAGCCCATTTCTTTGTCCTTGGCCAATGTCAGATTACTGCCAAGTGGCCCCAAAAAGCTCTCCACAGTTATTTCTTATACTTAAGTGTTGGGGGCCGACTTTTAGCAGAAAGCGGCTATCAGCTTTGCAGCCATCTTGAGCCATATACCCTGACATGTGACTTGGATTACAATAGCCTACAACAACTGAGCACACTCCAATAATCTTGGTTTAGATACCTTGAGATTAAAGGTGCGTGAGATTAAAGGTGTGTGAGATTAAAGGTGTGTGACTTAAGAGTGTAATTTAGAGATAAGATTTAGAGACAAGACCTAAGGGCATGATTAAAGGTGTGACCAAAAGGCATGGCTTAGAAATGAGACATATAAAAGGCAGAGACAGAACAGAACAGAGAACCAGATACAGCAGAGAGAAGACAGATAGCAGGCACTTGGAAGATAACTTGGAAGAAGTAACTTAGAACTTGGAGGGACTAGGAGCTAGGGACTAGGCACTAGGAACTCAAGACTTAGGACTTAGACTGAAGAATAAACGGGATTGAATTACACTCTGTCTAGTCTGCATTCTTCGAGTCCGTCCTCACTCTCGATCTTGCTGAACCTGCAGACCTGAGCGGCAGCTTGGGCCAGGATACAGTGGCCACCCAAACGTGGGTCGGCCCGGGCCTCAACATTTTGCTTGGGCCTCGACATTTTTTGGCCGCCCCAACGTGGGGCTAGTGTGGACCCCAACACTTAAGGAATTTGTGGTTTTAAAAAATTTATTTATTTTTGTATATATTATATATAACATGTATACACACACACACACACACACCATATTCTGGTCCTACTCATAGCACCCCAACTTCTTATCCCTTTCAACAAGCTCCCTCCCTCTGCAATATCTTCTTTTGTTTTGTGATCCACTGAGTTTAACCAGGGCAATCCTCACAGGAGTGAGTATGAAACCATCCATTAGAGTGCAGGTTTTGAGTTAATGCTTTGTTTAAGTAGCCTTAGAATACCTTTGAGACTCCTATGTTACTATACTACTGAGTAATTTAATGCTTGGACTTTACTACTGTGGGTAGAAAGTGTTCTTTTTGGCAAGTAAGGAAGTTGAGGTACAAATAGATGGATGAAGCTGCTTTAAACTTTTCCAAACTGAGAAATATGGAGTTTCATTGTTTGTATTAAATGTATCTCTCAAGTACTAATCAGAATGAAAAGTGTTCTGCTAAAAACACATTTAACTATTTCTGGAAAACTTGTTCTTTGACTGTTCCTGTGGATATAGGTGTGGTGGTTCTATGCAACTGTTATTTTTTTCTTTGTTCTGTAGTCCTTCACCTTGATTCTATCTTCAAATATCCTGTTTACTTCAAGGAGATCCTTGAGTGAACTGCATAACAATCCGAGGGTTTAAACCTTTTCCTTATTTATTGGCCAGAAGGCACTTTCCTTTCTGTGTGTCAGGTCCTTGCATATTTTAGCATAAGCTCTTTATACTGTGAAATAATACAGTGTGCAAGCAGATGATTTTAGAATGCTGCTTGCTTCAGGGTACAAGCCTTTATATCTCTTTAACAGCTTGACATGAACTCCTGTCACTGGGCATTAAGGCAGCTGCAATATGGCCTGTCATTAACAGTCTCTGCTATTCTGCCATCATAATTGCTGACCTTCGCCTGGCCCTCGGCTGTGAATTAGAATTTCTGTTACAAAGGAATATTAATGAAACAAAGTTAAATTCCTCAGCGGTTTGCAACTGGAATTTAAGGCAGTCTGCATTTAAGTTTTAAAAAGAGAACAGCTTTGAATCTACAAATATTGCTATTATGATGTCAAAGTGATAGGCAGGAGGCAAGAAAGTCATTACACTCAGAAGCTTTGCATTTGAGAATGGAGGGGTAGATGTTTTGTTCAATTTATAAAATGGTGAATTAAATCTTCTATTCTGAAATACCGATGCAAGAATAGAAGACGACTTATCCAAATAAGATACCAAGTGCAGAATTACTTAATGAAAGGCACGGGAGGGAGATATGCACTCTCTTAATGACTAATTACTGTGCTGAATTTAAATAATAAACTAGGTTCGGGCATTACTTCATATGCACGAGCATTTGATGTTAAGTGTACGCTACCCAGTTTTTAACACAGCCTTTTATATTTTACCCAAACCTGAGGACATACCATTTGAATATATTGAGTTACTCCGTTATGTTCCTATAGTGGAAATGAAATAAAGGTTCAACAATATGTTAATTGAAGTGGCATATATATCAGAACAACAATAGAAAAGACTTTCATACTGATAAAAATATGCCTGGCTTTGGGGATTTGATCGTTAGGATGTTTTAAAGGTACTCCATAACTAGCTTTAACACCACACATAAAGTTAGAAATTAAAATTTTAACTCTTTCCTTAAATCTTAGCTTATCATGCTGTAAGGTGGAGAATCTGCTGTGGTGGAATTTGTCATACAGTCTGGAAACTGGATGAAGTCTTTTAAATGGTGTTGGTATATTTTAATATTTTATTTTTAAAAGATAAGAATTTTTATTTGAAGTTCAGGTAATTTCTATGCAATGATTTTCTTTATTGCTTCAGGTAGATGTTTTTACTTTTGAATTTATTTGATCAAGTCTCTCTCTCTCTCTTTCCCCTAAGACACCCCCCCCGCCCCACCCCCCCCTGCGGACAGACAGGGTTTCTCTGTATAGCTCTGGCTGTCCTGGAACTCACTCTGTAGACCAGGCTGGCCTGCAAACTCAGAAATCTGCCTGCCTCTGCCTCCCAAGTGCTGGGATTAAAGGCGTGCGCCACCACTGCTCAAATCAAGTCTTCTTGTTTCTGTCTTTTCCAGATTTGAAGGCCATCACTAATTCACTTATGATCTTGCTAAGGATATTTACCAAGGTAACAAAGGTTGTTCAGAGTTGCTGGGCAATTCATTTGGCCTTGTAGAATAATTTTATACTTCAACATAATTTTATTGCCTCTGGAAATTATTGTTTAACTGAAGATTCACAGAACTTTGGAAAATGGCAGTGGGATACACTCATATATGCAGATACACCATCTATGTATGTCTTCTATGAATATGTTCCATGCACACTGTGCCCTTCCCCCAGCCTTGAGCAGGCCTGAGAGACCTTGTTTACCACAACAGACCAAGTGATAGGATCTAGGTGGAGTTACCCACCTTGGCTGCACAGAACACAGAAGCAGAACTGCCCCTGGGCTTGCCTTGAGACATCTCTGGCCATGACCTAGATTATGGATTATCCCACCCATCTCCGTCTGAAACCAGGAGGGGTTGTGGGTTGTGCCTTCCCCTTTAAATTGAGAGCTGAACATTAAAGCTTTGTCTTGGCTTCATCTCTTCTCGCCCTCCGTCCGTCCCCTTTCATTCCCAGCCCCCTTTTCAGGTGAACCCAGTTGACTTGTGGCTGCTGGCGGCTACAGCACACAATAGAAGATTGATAAAAAATTGATCAATGCTACTATGTTAGTTCAAATGGTATGAAGGAGGCAAAATTGAATATGGGCACTGTATTAGTCAGGACTCTCCAGAGGAACAAAGCTTATAGAATGAATCCCTATCTGTCTGTCTGTCTGTCTGTCTGTCTGTCTGTCTGTCTATCTGTCTAGCTATCTAGCTATCTATGTATGTATCTATTGTCTGTATCTATGTATGTATCTATCACCTGTTTGTCTGCCTGCCTGTCTGTCTGTCTGTCTGTCTGTCTGTCTGTCTCTCTGTCTGCCTGTCTTTTTGTCTATCTAGTGGACTTATTAGAATGACCTACAGGCTGTGGTCCAGCTTGTCCAACAATGGCTGTCTACTAACAGAAGGTTCAAGAATACCATAGTTGCTCAATTCAAAAGGCTAAATGTCTCAGGTATATTCCAGAATCCTGAAGAAGTAGGCTCTGATATCAGCTAAGGAACGGACTTGACAGTGAGAGTGAGGGCAACCAGGTCAAGAGAGCAAGCTTCTTTCTTTTGTGTCCTTTATATAGGCTGCCAGCAGAAGGTGTGGCTCAGATTAAAGGTGGATATTTCCACCTTAAAAGATTCGAATTAAAAATTGCTCTTCTCAGTTCAAATGTTTTAATTAAAAAAGAAAAAATATCCCTCATACATATCTCCACATGCTTGGTTTTAGTTAATTACTGATATAGTCAAGTTAAAAACCAAGGAAAACCATCTTAGGTGCATAAGGTATAGGGCTTGTTCTCAGGCACAACATCCAGAGTCTAGTATCACATGAAAAGAAAGAGAGACTATAACATGTAAGAAAATTTCACACAATGATATAGATTACACATATTTTTCAGATCCACTAGGTTTTAACTTAGTAGTGATGTACCCATGAATTATAATCCTGAAATGTGTTCAGGGTGAATCTGAACCAAAGATCCAACTTACTGCAATGTCTACTTATTTGCTCCAAAGTGGAATCTATTTGCAAACAGTATAATTTTCTTCTTTTTTTGTAAGAGAAAGCAATAGGTTTTAATGTCAACATAGAAAATAAAGGGATTTACTTTTTTTAGCTAAAAGTTTTTTTTTCTCTCTCTCTCTCTACCATTGATTATCTCAGAAATCTCCTGGGATATTTTAGAAATAGATATTTTGGTTAACATCTGATGGATCTGATGATTGTGTTTACTTGATTGGCAATAAACTCTCATTTTCAATCCCAGTTGAAAGGACTGTGATTTTAGAAGCATATAGCATAAAATTTAAAAAAATGGAAAGATCTGTCAACGTATGCAGTTGTCATAGCAGCTTTATAATTATTGCCAATAATTTGGCAATTATTTTGGAACTATAGAAATATTTTCCTTTCTCACTTTGGCAGCTAGCTATAAGGAGAACCAAAGGGAAAATTAAAGAAACACTAGCAAGTGCAGACATATGCTGTTTTTAATTTTAGGCTGGCCATTGTACCACAGTTTCATGGAAAAAATATAAAGTGTAGGGTAGCAATTAATTAGAAATATGATATGAATTAATGAGTAAATGGATGAGGGAAATCTTGATATGGACCAATCCCAGAGCTAATAGTCCCAAACACATTGCCAAGAGAAAGCTAATAAGTAGGCTCTTGCATCAAAGTATAAGAGATAATTCATCCCAGCAGATGAACAATTTGTGACATAAAAATACAAGAAAAATGAAAAACTACAACTTGTAAAACATATAACTCTAATAACTGAGTACAAAGATGTCAAATGAAGTGCTTTGTGGAGCAAATGATTTAAAACATGGCTTTCAAATGAGGTCTCTGTGCTAAAGGGTACGACAACAGTTCAGTGAGGGAAGATGATAGACACTGATGTTCAGTGAGTGAAGACAGACACTGAAGGACCTAAACGGGAGGTGTGACCATATACTTAACAAAGAGGCAAAATATTCAAAAGGTGTCAAACAAAAAGCAGAAGCTTTAAAAAATACATGAAAAAAAATCAGGTGACAGCCTTAGCTACAAACTGTATCAGTTGGAGGAAAAATAACAGAGTTCAGAGACAAGATTTTTGAAATGCTATTGTCAGACAAATGAATAATGAAAAAAGTGAAATAGTGACAAGAAGATACAAGAGCTTTGAGGTACTACTAAAAGATCGAGTATCTGGTGTATTGATATACCTGAGGAAAAAGAGAGCTGCAGGGTGAATAATAGCAGAAAATCCTTAAGAGCACTGACTGCTCTTCCAGAGGTTCTGAGTTCAATTCCCAGCAAGCACATGGTGACTCACAACCATCTGTAATGGGATCAGATGCCCTCTTCTGGTGTGTCTGAAGATAGTGACAGTGTACTCTCATATATAAAATAAATAAAAAGTTAAAAAAATATATTCTCTAAAAAAAAAATAGCAGAAACCCCTCCAAAGCTTAGAAAAGAATGAACACTCAGGGACAAGAAATATTTAGCATCCTAAATCGGCATGACAAGAAAAGAACCTTCAAAATGTTTATAAATTATCAAAAGTGTAAGACAAAGAAAGAATATTACAATCTGCAAAGAGAAGTGCCAAGGAATATTTCAAGGTGAGCACACAAGACCATTAGGCAAAGGGGATTTCCCTGAAAAAAAAAAAAAGTATATGTCAGAGGGCATGGAGTGATATATTTAATATCCTGAAAGAAAATATAACTACCAACCAGAGTTACTATTCCCAGCAAAGCGAGTCTTCACAGTTGGAGTGAAGACCTTCTGTGCTAAGGATGAATGAAAGGAATCCATGATCATTAGATTGAATTACAAAAGATGCTCAAAGGACTCCTACATCTAGAGGAGGAAGAATCTGATGAACATTATCATGAGCACATGTGAATAAAGCCAACTAGAAAAGAAGATGTATAAAACAAATAAGAAAGACTAAACATTACCAATAGGGTAGACCTTTTAATTTATAATATAAACAAGAGGGAGGAAGGCATGAGCAAAATGTATTAAAAATTGTAAAGTAAAAATCAACAAAATGCCAGAGTCAAGTACACACATTCCAAAATAACATAAAATGCAAATTATACCGACTTTAATGTAAACATACACTCTTCATTAAAAAATAGGGTACAATAAATGTTACCTACAAGAAACCTTGACTAGGAAGAAATAAACAGAATGGAAGGTTGAAAATGTTTTATCAAGAAAATGGGATCCCATCCCATGTGCAGTCACCAAAGGTAGACACTGATGTGGATGGCAGGAAGTGCATGCTGACAAGAGCCTGATATAGCTGTCTCCTTAGAGGTCTGCCAGAGGCTGACACATTCAGAGGCCGATGCTCACAGCTAACCACTGATCTGATCAAGGGTTTCCCAATGGAGAAGTTAGAGAGAAGACTGAAGGAACTGAAAGGGTTTGTGGCCCCATGAGGAGAACAAAAATACCAACCAACCAGAGCTCCCCAGGGTCTAAACCAGCAGTCTGGGAGCACATAGGGAGGGACCCATGACTCCAGCTGTACATGAAGAGGAGGATGGCCTTGTCGGGCATAGGTGGGAGAGGAGATTCTTGGTCCCATGAAGGATTAACACCTAGTGGGGGGGAATTCGAGGGTGGGGAGGTGGGAGTGGGGGGGTAGGTGGGGGAATATCTTCATAGAATTATGAGGAGGGGGGTTGAGACAGGAGGTTCCTGGATGGTGAGGGGAAGGGGGGTAAGGGGATAAAATCTGAAATGTAAATATAATATACAATAAAAATAAATTAAAAAAAAAAAAGAAAATTGGATCCTCCCCAGGCAGTATGGACACATGCCTTTAGTCCTAGCACTTGGTAAATCTTCAGGCCTGAGGCCAGCCTGGTCTACATAGTGAGTTCCAGGACAGCCTGGGTTACACAGAGAAACCCTGTCTTGAAAGAAAGAAAGAAGGAAAGGAAGAAATAAAGAAAGGAAGAAAGAGAAAGAAAGAAGATGGAATCCCAAAGAAAGCAGGAGAAGATTAATTAAGCAGACTGAAATGTCCGAGATGGTTACTACTAGATATTAAGGAAATAAATCAATTTGTTAAGAATATATGGTGATAAATTTACATGCACTGAGTGTTGGGTATCTAATTTTATAAAAACAAAACTAGCCATAAAGGGAGATCCAGGCCCCAATGCTACTCCAACACCAATAATACCGTTTGCAGAACTGGAGGGAGGGGAATCCTGAACTTTGTATAGCAAATCTAAGCAAAAAGCAATACTAAAGGCATAATACCCAACTTCAAAGCATTACAGAGCAATGTAACAAAGGTAACATGTTATTGACACGAAAGCAAACATACTAACCAGTAGAACACAAGTGGACTAAAATACAAACCCTGGCTCAGTCAATGTTTTATTGCTGTGAAGAGACACCATTACCCACAGCAGCTCTTGTAAAAGCAATCTTTTGACTAAGGCTATTTGTGTAAAGGAGAGCTTCTTCACTGGTACTAATGGGACAACCAGATATCCACGGATGAGGGGAGGAAAAACATCCCTTCTTTCATCCTGTACAAAAATCAATTCAAATTGAATAGGAAACCTTAATGTAAAAACCTAAAACAACTAGAGTAAACAAGAGGGAACACCTCAGAAAACTGGTGCAGGCAAAGATATCCTGTCCAGCACACAGGAAGCACAAGCAAGACCGGCTTTACATCAACTTAGAAAGGCTTCTGTACCTCAAAGTAAACAGAATGAAGAGACAACCTAGAGAATAGCACACAACTTGCCATCTATTCTTCCTGTAGAGGGTTAATGTCCTATGAAGTATATAAAGAAATAAAAAACAAGGGGTTAAATAATAAAATTATCTGAAAAACACTTATCAAGGAAGAACAATACATGTCTGGTAGGATTGTGAAAAAGTGCTCTTTTTTTTTTTTAGAAAACTATTTATTTGTTGAGATTGTAGTGTCCCATATTATTCCCCCTTCTCTTTCCCTACTCCAAGCCTTCCCATATAACCCCTCCTTGTTCTCTTTTAAGTTCATGGTCTCTTTTCTCAGTACATGTTGCCAAATAGAGCATCACAAATCTATGGATACAAACATAAATATTTAGAAGGCAGTTTGAAAACATTGCCATTTAATAAAACAACAATAGACTCTTGTGAGGACGCATGACTTCCCTAGTCATGAGTTCTACACATTTAAGTACCAGACATTATTAATTCATTCTTGAAGTGCCTACTGCCATGTCTTCTTCTCATGCTGGACTTTATCTGCTCTGCAATTGTAAGAAAAATAAAGTAAACTACTTTTAAAGTCATGTTTGTAAGGGTATTTTTATTACAGGATATTATTATTATTATAAGAATAAGGGTATTCTTATTACAAAAGAAATAAGACAGAAGATTGGTACCAGTAAAGGCTGGCCATTGCTGGTATAAATTACCTTACAGTGACACATAAAATTGAAAAGAAGTTTGAACATTTCATTAGGAAAGTTCTCTATGTAATAATATTTGTATTCTTTTTAGAAATTGTTTTTAAAATGCTGAACACATTTTAGAATTATCTCATTAATTTTCATGATATTGTAGGAAGCTATGTAATTACTTTGAACTATTACATACTTAGTTATTTTTAAATAATCAAAAGGATCTTCTTATTGTGTGTTTGTAGCAGAAAGATAGATACAGTATATAAAAGAGTGTTCTAGAGCAGAACATGGCGGTGCATATCTATAATCCCAGCAATCATGGAACTAAACCAAGAGGGCATGAAGAAACTGTAACTGAAAGATGTCAACATACACCTAGCTACTAATGTTTTGGTATCCATTGTATATTATGGACATGGTTGAAAACACAGCAGACTTCTTTTAAATCCATGTTGTTGATGGTTCTCAGCTAATAGCATTTAGTAGAATAAGTAACTTGATGTATACACTTGTTTATTTTTAAACTACAGTCTCAGTTGAGTGAGGCTGAAGACTAGTGAGGCATCCAAGTCATAAGAGACCTTTGCACTAAGTCTCTGGGGAAGTAGAGGGAAGGTAGGGGTGCAGGAAGGTCCATGGAGGACATCAAATGGGAATTTGTTGTATTAATTTTGAGAGTATACATGCTGAGTAGCTGACAAATGTGAATGTGGGATAAAGTCACACAATTGTGCCCTGCAATCTTATCATTGCTAACTGTTGTTACCATGAATACTCACTAAATTTTTTTGTCTTTAGGAGAAATTAGTCAGGCTCAGGGGCAAACCAAGGCCAGCTCTTAGCAAAGATGGCATTTTTTTTTTTTTTTAATTCTAACCCACCAGAAACTCACTGCATGATTCGAATCAACTTTTCTTTGTAATTTTCTGAAGGAGAAGCAGCATTTAGATTATTTTGACAGAAAAGATTCTTATATGTGAGTATATTTTTTACTACAAATTTTATATAAAAAGAAATTGTTTAGTGAAAAGAAATATATACTTAAGTCACAAAGAAAATAAATAGTTAAAATAACTATCTGCAGTCATTCAAATCCACGTATACTTGAGATTATGAAGAAAAAATTTTGTTTTTTAAACACCATATGTATAATTGCCTTATGAATTGTGTTTCTCCATTTGTCTTCCTTTTCTTACTGAATACCTACTCTGGGTGCCAAGTTGGACTCTGTGCTGAGACAAACAATGCCCCTAACTTAAGTATATTGCAGAACAGTGAGTCTTTTAGTAGCTAAATTTTTATTACTTTGTAAAACATAAACATAACACAGATAAATCTAAGCAGCTGTAAAGCCCACTCTTGAGATGTTAACCATCAAGACAGCAGCAGGTCGGTGGACAAATGTTCTGAGAAACAATAAAATACTCATCTAACTCTCCAGAAGCATGCCAGAGTGGTATTGTGATGATAAAGTTCAGATAAATGTCCCACTCTCCCTCATTCCTCAAAGAAGTGAGCTCTCTCCCTTAAATTCTGAACCTCCAGTCTTTAGTTCCCTAAAAATCCAGTATGTCCACCTCATTTTCCTTTATTCTTTTCCCAGAATCTCTGCCTTGTTAGGAATCCTCAGTTCTCCCCTTGCTTTGTCTCTTGGTGCAAGAAAGCCTGAACCATGGAGATTATCAATCACTGGAGACTGCACCCATATACATACTCACATATAATAATCATTTCTTCTGTGACATGATTTTTTTTTTCGAGTCAGGGTTTCTCTGTGTAGCCCTGGCTGTCCTGGAACTCACTTTGCAGACCAGGCTGGCCTCGAACTCAGAAATCCACCTGCCTCTGCCTCCCAAGTGCTGGGATTAAAGGCGTGCACCACCACTGCCCTGCCTAGACATGATTTTTTTTAAGAGAATGTTTCTGTAAAATCTCTAGGATAATAGAAGTCTCAGAAAACTATATTGTTGAAACAAAAATACCAATTCGTTTATTGTTCTAGTCATTTAATTAGTTGAATATAATTATTACACACTTTGGGTTAGAGCTTGATAATTTCAGCCCAAAGTATCATGCATAAGCTAAGTCATTTTTCATTTGTGCAACAACCACAAAGCTTATGCTGTATGTCCATAAACAAATTTAAGTAGAATTTTCCACCCTGCCTGGCAGTTCAGTATATGCCAATGCCTCTTGTTTCTTTTTAAGCCAAATGCTTTTTAAGGCTCAACTGTTTATATTTCCAAAAAAAAAAAAAAAAAAAAAAAAAAAAAAAAAAAAAAAAAAAAACCAAAACCCTGCTACTCTGTTCAGTAGCTTCAATATGTCTCATAAAATTTTTATCTTTAGTGCTAGCTATGCCTATAAGATGTTATGGCTGCACTGAAGTCATAATAGTTCTACTGATATCATAATTGCTCTGTGGGGCCATTACAATGTACATATGCATGTGCCTCTGACAAGCTGTGTTGTTAAATGAAGCCCAAACCCAACTAACTGTAATAATGCAGGCCTAACAAGCTGTAGAAGAACTCTGGTTGGAGACATCTCCTTCCTTCTAAGCTAAATGGCCAGGGACTAAGGAAGTGAAATGTTTGTATATTAGTAGAACTACAAACCAAGAGAACATCCAAAACTCATTAAACCCATTCTTTTTACTTTTGAGAAGAGGAGAGGCATGGGAGTTTGGGGGAATTTTTTACCTATTTATTTATTTATTTATTTATTTATTTTTTTAGAGTTTTATGGCTAATGGCAAAGTCAGGAGCGGAATAGAAGTCCTAATGTCTGCTCAGAATTTCTTTTACTAGAAGGTTCCTTCTCAGTGACAAAATAACTATAGAAGAAAACAGTTCTAAAACAGTTTGTTTCTCCATTTGGGAAGACTGGTACGACTCTCTGGCTTATTATGAAATCTTGGTTGCCACGGAGAGCTATTCCTTACATTTGTGTTTTCAGGGGTAAAAACCCAAGTGACCAGTTGAACACTACTGTGGCTGAAATGAGATTTGTGAGCAGGTTAAGGAAATGCTCCCTGAAGGGGGATAGCACATCACTGGTCCAGATGGTAACCAGGTGATTATTGTAGGATAGACAGAGACCGTAAAAGCTTGGGCCAAAGAGGTGGCCAGGCCAGAAACAACCTGATGGTAAGTGTAGGGATTTGGAAGTTGCCTGCTTGATTGTTCAAGATCAGCCTTTCATTGAAAGGACTAGGGAATTTAAAGGTGACATTTTATTTGCAGGGCTTTACACATTAAGTGAAATAATTTCATAAGGAAAAACAGAGTTCTAAAATGGGCTCCATTGCTCATACCACTTCTATATAAAATTTAGTCTAAGCAAATTCAGGTGAAGAGACAATTTAACTTAGTGATTTTAATTAGTGTTTCTTTCTCTTTTTTTTTCAAAATAGATTTTCTCCTTAAGATTTATTTATTTACTTTATGTATGCGTGCACTATCTGCATGTACACCTGCGTGCCAGAAGAGGGCATCAGATCCCGTTATAGATGATCATGAGCTACCATGTGGTTGCTGGGGATTGAACTCAGAACCTCTAGAAGAGGAGCCAGTGCTCTTAACCACTGAGCCACCTCTCCAGCTTAGTGCCTCTTTATAGATAGATGCCAAGGAACCATTCACATTTACATGGGAAGCTATAATGTGTTAGTTGTAGGAGAAATCTGAGTGCCATGGGAGAGCATGGTAAGGGGAAATGAAGGCAAAGTGAAACGTGGACCTCATACTGAAGGGATGGTAGGAAACAAAGAAGACAGGATGCCGGAAAAACCTTCCAGCAAGGGGAGAAAGATCCCAAGGACTAAAGGAACAGAAAATATTTAAGAAAAAGAAGCTAGAGTATGGGGAAATGGTTCAGGGAGTAAAGGGGCTACCGTGCAAGGAGGAAGACCTGCATTTGACCCCGAGCACTTAAACAACCTCGGTCTGCGTCTGTAATCCCAGGCTGGAAGCGCTTTGGCCAGACAACCGCCCAGGTTCAGCTGTGAGCACAACTCTGGGTTCAGTTCAGAGATACTGTCTCAAACGAGTAAGATGGAGAAAGTTAGAGAAAGATGCCTATGTCAAGCTCTGCCATCCTCATTCATGTGGAAACAGACAGATATACGTGATCACGCTTGCGCGGTCCCATACTCGCACACGTATTAATTGTGCTGACTTAATTATGATGTGTGTGTGTGTGTAAGTGCAAATGATGTGTTTATGAAAAGATAAAGAGATATAGAATATATTCTGTGGGTGTGTTGCGAGGTATGAGGCAAGGGCATGTCCCAGTGTATAGAATAGAGTTTATTCAGGGCATGGGGAGGAAAGATAAGAGGCAGAGAGAGAGAGAGAGAGAGAGAGAGAGAGAGAGAGAGAGAGAGAGAGAGAGAGAGAGAGAGAGAGAGAGAGAGAGAGAGAGAGAGAGAAGAAGAAGAAGAAGAAGAAGAAGAAGAAGAAGAAGAAGAAGAAGAAGAAGAAGAAGGAAGAGGAGGAGGAGGAGGAGGAGGAGGAGGAGGAGGAAAAAGAAGGAAAAAGAAAAAGGAAAAAGAAGAAGGAAAAAGAAGGAGGAGGAGGAGAAGAAGAGGAGAGGAGAGGAGAGGAGAGGAGAGGAGAGGAGAGGAGAGGAGAGGAGAGGAGAGGAGAGGAGAGGAGAGGAGAAGAGAAGAGAAGAGAAGAGAAGAGAAGAGAAGAGAAGAGAAGAGAAGAGAAGAAGTAGAGGACAGCCATGAGCATGTGGAGAGAGGGGGAAGGGAGAAAAGGCGAGGGGACAAAGGGACCAAGAGATCAGGAGAGAGCAAGCGAGCAAGACAGAGAGGAGGGGGCAAGCAGCCCCTTTTATAGTGGGCCAGGCCTACCTGACTGTTGCCAAGTAAATGTGGGGTAAAGTTTAGACAGAATGCTAACTGCAAACTGTAAGGGATTGAATAAATGACACAAAAGCAGACATCTGGAGTGATTGTGAATTAAGGGTGAGTCTTCCAGGAAAGACCTTGAGTTGGAGACAAAGGCCCACAAGACAGACACACCAAAAGTGAAATATTTCCTGTTCACCACTCTATCTAAAGAGATTCTTTATGCCTAATAAATGTTTTTATAGGCCTCATTTAGAAATTGATAAAAATAACCGAAATTATTGTTTTTGCTACCCTCTCTTTCCTCAGACATTTATGATCATGAGAATGTGTTTACTTCCAAGGACTTATGCAAAGATGAAGTTTATCTTGTGTGTGTTTGAGAAGGAGAGAGAGAGAGAGAGAGAGAGAGAGAGAGAGAGAGAGAGAGAGAGAGAGAGAGAGAGAGAATGTGTGTATACTGGTGCATGCATGGGGCTGCCAGAGGTTGGTGTTGGGTACTTCCCACCATTGCCCTCCTTGTTACTTGCTGGGGCAGGGTCTTATGCTCAACCCAGAGCTCTCTTGTTTGATTAGTCTAGCTAGACACCTCACTTTGGGGATCCTAAGTCTTCATTTCCTGAAAGCTAGGAATATAAGCAGGCCACCACACATGCGTGGCTTTTATGTGAATACTGGATACCTAAAGTCTCTGGTCCTCATATTTGTGTGGCAATTACTTTATCCACCAGCCATTTCTCTAGCCCCAAAGTTGGAATTTAATTTGAGTCTTGCACAAGAATAAGATGTATAAGCCTTCTGAGAAAGCTGCATATTGAAGGAAGAAAATGCAGGAGAGAATAATGGGTGGATTTATATTATTATTACTGTACCTTTAAATAAAAACCAGTGAAGACGCCATATTTATCAGAATTTAAAAATATTTTAATTTAAACATAATATTTGCACATATTCATTAGCTGGCAATTTGATACAGAATACAATATAGAATAATCATCAGAGGCTAAACCTACTCCATCTTGGGACAGTCCTCCATCTTAAAGAAAAGAAGAAAAAGCCTGAGAACTTGACCTGCAGCAGAAGCCAAGCTTCACCCACGTACCAGGAAGGACCCCACAGCTTGTGCTTGGCCAGAGTTACTCCCTAGCTACTTCCTAGCAACAGTTAATCAAAGATTAGTCTGATTGTTTCAGATGTCCTTTCAGACCATTTGTGATTGTATACGGTCGGTCTTCAGAACACGCGTATGTTGCCTTATAGTCATTCTATTACATGCTTGTCAGACTGGACACTCCTTCCCTCACCCTGTCACTTGCTCCTATTTTCCTATTAAAATCTTGTCCTGCTGAGGGTTCAAGGCTGCTTTGCCTTTCCTTCCTGTCCTGCTGGGTCCGGGTTGGGTTAGGAGACCTCAAGCCCAAGCTTCTAATAAAGAGACCCTAATTAAGATTTCTGTGTCTTCAAACATTTATCACTTTTATTTGTTGAAAACTGTCAGACTTCCTAGGCATTCTGATGCACATTATAGATTGTTGCAGACCGGATTGTTCTGCCAGGTTATAGAAAACTAGAATTAATTGTAAGCTTTCTCTTTTATATGTTCAAACTCACTCACAGACTAAAATTTAATAGGAAAAATAGCCGGGGCCAAAGAGCATTCACCTGAGGTCATGTGCGACCCCATTGTACTCATACTACCTAGTCTTTTTTGGAAGGACTACTTTAACATATTTCAGAAAATAGATTATATCTTCTATCTCTTTGGTAGGGACAGAATGACATAGTTCCTGCTGGGACAGGGCCAGCAGGCATGGGCCTCCAGGAGTGTCAATGGCTACTGTGGGTATAAGGTTTGTTTGTATAATAATGTATGTATTTTTACGTTCCTCCTTCAAGTAATGCTTATGTTAATGACTCTATGATAATCAGAGATGGCAAGAATTCAGGAATCGAATTTACACAAGAATTAGTGTGGCTAATGTCTCAGTAAAATGGAAAATGACGAAACTTTCAGGACGTTCGTTAAAGCTTTGGAAAAGAACTAAATATCATGAGTTCAAAAATATATAATTTCTCAATTATGCAAAATACAAGGATGAATTATGTGAGGAGCTTCATAAACATAAAGGAATAAAAGGCGACAAGTAAGAAAGATACTAAGGAGGGAGATGAAGAGATGTCGGGAGTGGTGATTGCAGGGGACCCTCTCAGCTAAGTTTGTTGTTCATGCTTACAGGGGTAGACAGATTCTTGAGTTCAGGGTCAGAGCAAGGTAAGGCTCAGGCAGGGAGAAATGATAATTTCAGGGTGGGGTCCCACCCAGCTAGTTTATCAATTTCTCTGCAATGTTTAAAAACAAAAACTAAAACAAACAAACAAACAAACAAACACCCACTTGCTGTCTCCTGAAAATAGTCGTCTGGGGTCGGCATGCTGATTCATAGGATAATCAAAGGGAACCTGGACTGAATGACTGGATTGCTATGTAAAATAAGATATTGGGTTTATAATCTGTAAGACAAGAGCTATAAAGAGAGTCTTTTAGAATAGCGAAAGAGAAGTGCTTGGAGAACTGTCTCCAGCAGAAAATAGAGAGCCGTCTGATCTTTTTTATTAGATCTCTAGACAAAGCTGAACAGAGAAGCGGCCAGCTTGGACTTGTAGTTGTTTGTTTTGCCGCTCTGCTCTCAAACACCGTTCTCTCAGAACACCTCTCCAAGCCATGGCTGGTCCTTGGCACTTTTGAAAACAAAAACATTTTGAAACAAAATTTCATGCTGCCTAACTTTAGAGTGAGATGAATGTTGGTTAGATTTAAGTTTCATTTTGCTTCTTACTGTATGTCCAATTACACAAAGCTTCTCAGGGCTGGCACAGTCAGAGACGGTGGTGCTTAGAAGTTAGGAGTGGCTTTGGGAGGGGAATTGCTTCGGATTTTATTTGAACTTCTCCCATCTTCAGTTGTGTGACCATGGGTATACTAGCTGAATCTTTGCTCACATGCTGTTCCTACAACACAGGGCATTAAGAAGATTGAATGAGATGTCATGTGTAAAAACACGATAAGCATCTGGAATGTAATGAACTCAAGATAAACACCAGCTATCAGAATAAACTCCCCACGCTCATCTCATCTCCATACTCTTTTCTCCCTCCATTTCCCTCCCACCCCTACCTCATGATGGGATGCGGACAGACATGGTGCTGGTGTAGTAGCTTGAGAATTCTATATCCAGATCCGCAGGCAGCAGGAAGAGAAAGAAAGCCACTGGGCCTCGCTTGGGCTTCTGAAACCTCAAAGTATACCTCCAGTGACACACTTCCGCCAACAAACCTATGCTTCCTTTTAAATAGTGCCACCAAGCATCCAAATATATGAACCTATAGGGGCCATTCTTATTCAAACTACACCCCTATGCTTGGTCCTCTCCACGAGCTTATGACCACCTCTTCTTTAATCGTTGCTATTACTTATACATAGAAAGGAATTAAAATATAAATACAGACTGCTCTTTCCTTTCTGCGTTGCCTGTACCTATGTTTCTAGGGCTGACCACTTGGAACTGGATAATCAATCATGAGATTCATTCTTGGGGAAGACTAATTCTCCTTGTCTCAGAAGTTAAGTGTCTGTAGCTCTCCACTTAGGTTTGGAGCCCCTTGAGATTTTGTCCATTTCCACCAGGACATCAACTGTAGTGGCAGTTGTTCAGGTCTTATTTAAGTAGCCATGCTTTTCAGATGTCATGGGCATAGCATCCTTCCTGGTCCTCTGGCTTTTATTTTTCTTTGAGAGTCTTGGTTTCAGGCATTGTATTGTAGATGAACCAATTGGGTTGGGCACTCCAGTCAATTCTCTGAACTTTTGACTAGTTGTGGCTTTCTGGCCTTCTTCTGTTGCAGAAAGATTACTTGATGAGAGGTAAGATTTGTGCTTGTCTGTGGATAAAAATTACTTAGAATTCAGTTAGAAATTATATTGGTTTAGGAAAGCGGCAGCGGTAAGTCCTCTTCTAAGATGCAAGGTCTCATTGGTTACGAGTTGTTGGCCAGGATTGCAGTACCAGACATGATTTTCTTCCTGCTAAGCAGATCTTGAGTTCAATTACACAGATGTTGGCTATCATTGAGATTTAAGTGCTACAATCGCATCTTTGAGGATATCTTGCCATCGTGATCTTTGTGGCTCGTGGACATCACAATTGTGTAGGAAGTTGAGTACGTTCTCTGCTTCGAAGTTGGAGTACCACCTTCTGATGCTATGACAACTAGTCCTCAGGGAGGAGACTTCATACTCATTTCCATTTAAATCCCCTGAATTCTGTGTTCATAGTGAAGTCTCCTAAGCTATAGGATCTTACCTTCATCTTCTGGGAGGCAATCAAAAGCTATAGATAGCCTATATTGTTTTGGGAGTCCTTTGTATTCCCCTGACCAACAACTCGAAATGAGATTTTTTATGACTAGTACTTGGGTTTTCATTAGATAATATATGGCTTGATCCTGACCTCAAGTGGTCTAATTTTATTCATGTGCTGTCTGTCTGTCTGTCTGTCTGTCTGTCTGTCTGTCTGCCTGCCTCTGTCGTTCTCTCCTCTGTCTCTTACACACACACACACACACTGAGCTTCTAATATTAATTTTCTCTATAGTTTGATTTTGGATAGGATTAACTCCTTGTAGCCATTTGCCTTCTGGCTCTTTAAAACAGATTTATCAAATGTGTGAGTTAGAAACATTTCTGTTAATTGCCTCAGTGTTTTGAAAAACTGCTGTGTCTGCAGAATCTTTCCTCAAGTTGGACTGGAAGCCTATAGAACAGACTGTGAATTTTGCAATTGCATTTTAGAGTCAATTCAATCTAGCCTGTAACTTTTTTTTTTTTTTGGATTGTATTCATATCATAGATAATGAGTGCTTTCTATGAGGTTTCCAGATTGAAATGAATATTGAATTTTCTATTTCTTTGCATGAGAAAGATGACTTTGAAGTTTGGCTCAAGCCACATCAGTCTTTATGGAAAAAAAATAATTGGCATTCTCCAAAAAGTGTATTGCAAGCTTGCCATCATAATAACAATGAAATGAAAGTTGAGAACTACTCACTAAAGAAATGATTCTTCATGTTTTGATGTAAAATTTTAAAAATGAAGACTAATCTTACATTCTTCCACTTTTCTGTCTTGCATTATTCCTCTTTCCCTTCTGTGAAAATAAGCAAGTCTACAGAAAAATTTGAGAAGTAAAATTAAACTCAATGTCTCTTAATTTATATTAATTTAATGCTTTAACTACATATAGCACCTAGATCCCAGTTGATAGATAGTGTATTATAGGAATTACCAGTCTTATACTCATGTGCTGATTCTCATATTAAATCTCCCCAGTGGCCTCATGTACCCTGCTGGCTGTGTTCCTCTGTATAACTCTTACAAGTACATGAGGGAAGAGTTGTTGAAACTACAGGGAGAGATTCCATGTCACCCGAGTGTCAGTTTTATCTGGTGAGTGACCAAGGCTCAGCGGAGTCACTGGGACTTTTCGGTGATATTCTGGGGGCAATGACAACATCAGTGATACGTAGCCATGGCTCACAAACTCTGATGTGATTTAGAATCACTCAAAGAACTAATCCAGTTATTTGGAGTGTCAAGCCGTGCTCGAGGGACAAAAATGTGAGATATGGTAGGTGTCTCTGGATTTTAACCCAGGTTTCCAGGTAGCTCTGATAGATGTGTGTGCAGTGTTTTGCCTACATGTATGTACTACATTTATGTTCCTGGTGTCCTTGGAGGACAGAGGAGAGTATTAGATCCCCTGTAACTAGTATAAAAACTGGTGTGAGCCACCATGTAGGTGCTGGAAGTTGAGCCTGGGTCCTCTGCAAGAGTAGTAAGTGATCTTAGCCACTGAACAATCTTCCCAACTGAAATGTTTAAAACAATTTTTCAGGCAACATACATTCTTTTGTAAGATTTTGGGCTCTATTTTTCCCATCTATCTTTCCATTTATTTAAACTAATTGTAATGTAAATCTTGTATATTCTGTTTTTTTTTAACTTGGAACTTTTTCATAGTTTTTTTGATGAATAAAATAATATATACATACATATTCTTTATTTTTTAGCATTTCTATTTTATTGTCATGATTTTTTTTTGTTCTTTTAAGATAGAGACTCTCTATGAAGTTCTAGTTGTCCTGAAACTTGCTCTATAGACCTAGCAAGCTGGCCTCCAACTTACAGAGATCCACCTGTATCTGTCTCCTAAGCACTGGGATTAAAAGTGTGCACCACCATGCTAGCTAGGCTATTTCAGCTTTTAAAAAAAAATTAACATGATAGTGAACATGTAGGATATGGTGGAAATCTGAATTTTAACCCTAGTTTCCAGGTAGCTCTGATAGATAGATGTCAAAGTTTGAGTGCCCCCAATAAAAATTAAAATTAAAAGGTAAAAAAAAAATAAAATTAAAATTTTTATACACCTCTGAGGCAGCCTCCTTCAAACTCCTCTGTATCACTCCTCTATTTTCAAATTGGTAGCCTCATTTTCTTAATTATAGTTTTACACATACACATACACACACAGACACACACGCACACGCACACGCACACACACTCACAAGTGTATAAATACTAGCAGATGAGCCCATTTCTGATGTTTTTGTGTATATAGCTTCTTGGTTGACTACTTTGTATTGGACAACCAATAAGGAGAGAGAGAGTACTTCTCTATCCAGTTATTACTTTTCTGTAGTTCTTTATTTAGGGGTAGAACCCTGTTAATCTTTTTCTCTTCCACTTTGGCAAGTATATTGTTATCACTACTGTTAGGGTCTGTATGCAGTCATTTCTAGAGGAAACTATTTTCTCACAGACTTCCTGGTATTATGGCTTTTAAAATATTTTCTGCCTCCTCTTCCTTGATGATCTCTTAGCAATATATGGAGGGAATATGATGTAGATATATATTAGTGCTGGGCTCCCAAGTCTGTTGATCTTTGTATTATATTGAGGTGTGGTGTTTTGTGATGTCACCATTTGCTGTAAAGAGAAACTTTTTTGATGAGGATAGGAGCTACATTATACTCTGTGGGTATAAGGATAAGATTTAGAACATAGTAAGGATAATGTCAGTCTAGGAAACAGGTAGTAGATTCTTTTCTAAGGTTCATGACTTTACTAATCCTAGAACGTTGGCTAGATTTCTAACACCAGGCATGATTTCTCTCCTATTGAGTGGGTCTTAGGTCCACTTAGAGAGCTGCTGGTTACCACAAACATGTGAGTGGGTGTTGGTGATTACTTCACCTGTATGGATAGCTTGCCATGCCGGCCATAGTGACGTTCACAGGCATTGCAGCTGAGTAGTTTTATTTATTAGTGACTTCCCTCCTTTGACAGCTTACATAGTATTTCATGGTACCTGGTAAGTTAGATTGCTGGGAGTGGGCTTGCAAATTTTATCCAGCTGAAATAATGAGTCCTGTGTCCTAAGTGTGTGGCATCTTCACCAACAGATACTTACCTTCAACCTCTGAGAGGCACCCAAGGGTGACATCAGTAGTCCACATTGTATAATATCTGCTCACATTTATGGTAATTGTTATCAAAGTATCTCACATCATTTTCACTTGAGCTCCTCACCCTCACCCCTCCATTTTCCCCCCCAGAATGTTAAATGCTTTCTGTCCCATCTGTCACATTCTGGGTTGATTCTAATTTTGTGCAGTTGTATTTGCCTGGTTTTCTACCAGATGCTATCTCTGTAAACCTCAGAAGCCCTCCTCACCTTTGGCTTCAATAGCTAACCTCTTTAGTACCCTCTAAGTCCTTAGACTACCTTAGACTAGAGTCTTTCTAAGCTTCAAAGAATGTTCTATTAAAAACAAGTCTCAAAGAAGATTTTAATTGAAAAGGTTTTTTTTTTTTTTTTTTTTACCTAAAACTGTATCAAAAGAATCTTTGACGTTGACCAAATGGCTCAGATCCCGTTTGCTGATGAACTGTGCTCTCCACGGTGGTCCTTACAGCCCAATTTCCTTTATGTAGTCTTGTTTTAGTACCACTTTGGAATGAACATGAACTTTTAATGCTGCCCATTTTTGGCTGGTGTTTAATTGCTAATGGTGATTATATAATTACTGATTTTTATTGTGAGCTTAGAATGTTCAAAACACTACAACTAAGTCTTGAGTTTACTAATTTGTGCAAAGGATTCTATACTTTCCAAAGGCCTTTCTAGGATCACTTAATCAATATTTAGAGAACGTCCTTTGACCTCCTTTAATGAAAGAGGTCACTTATCTTGTGCAAAGTGTGTTTGTAGTCATTGAAAAGGTGATGTGCTTCACATATACATAGACTGTTTGTTGTGTAGAACCGCTGCTCATGCAGACAGATCACACCAGACCAGTACAGTTCCACAGGAGAAGTTATTGTAGGGGGAAAAGGGCAAAAGGGGGTGATGGAGATGAAGAGGGAAAGAGAGAGTGAAGGTCAGGAGGGTCTGCCTTTTTTGGGCTGTGACATAACCACTAGCAGGTAAAGGTGGACACTGGGAATGTGTATGGCAATCACCATGGCATCAGATGTGTGAGTCCCTGAATCATTGTCATCGCTGGATTCAGAGGTGACCTGCAACCATAAAGCTGGTTCCTGACTGTAAAGCCAGTTCTTGATGTCAGCACTCCTCTATTCACTAACAATGTCATCCCTATATCAAGACTTGAGAAAAACTGACTCAATCTTGAGAAAAAGTTCTTTGATCTGTATTGTAAAATGAGTAAGAGCCATATTCCACACTGAAACCCAGTTTCTAGTAATATGACTTTTAGCTCCTGGATAGTTAACTGTTCTGATAAACCAATCTCTTCTTTTTCTTTATAGGTAAGATCCTCAAACACATAAAACTATAGGAACTGAGGACAGCTGGGAATGGGACAGGAGATTTTCTCTTGTTCCCTACTTGTCTAGGGAATATATGTATATTCATATACATATATGCATGTAATAACACTGATAAAAGAGGCCATGAATTTGAAAAAGATCAGGGAGGGGCATATGAAAGGGTTTTCAGGGAGGAAATGGAAGGGAGAAATGTATTTATATTATAATCTCAAAAATAAAAAATAAGAATGAATTTTCTCAACTAAAACGAATTTTCTTGGCCCCTCTATTTGTACATCTATCTTAAGTGTCACTATTGCCTCAGACACCTACCCATAAATCCCTTCTGTGGCTGCAACAGCCAATTATGTTCTTGTAGTGATATCTACTGAAGTGGAAACTTCTGACTTCTTTGGACAGTCAGTTGCGTCGGATGGTGTTTTGCTAAAGCAGACATGTGAAGGGAGGTTTAGCGGAAGTGGACACAGGTGAAAGGATGCTTCAGACTCACATGCTCACGTGCTGAGGCAAGACACATGGTGAGGCAAGACCCGTGGAGTACACGATATTTGTAGGGAGGATAAATAGGATTCAACAGACTGAGAGAGGGGCTTCCTGGCATAGCAAGCTCTGCCATGCTTCTTGGTTTCATGTTTTTGCTGATCTTCACTTCGCTGAGAGAGGCATGGCAGAGAACTCCTTCTGGCGTCCCTAGTGGTCCTGGTTCCTCCTGCTGACTCGTACCAATTCAGCTGAGGCCTGGCTGCCTCTGCTAGGTCATGCCACTGCTTCTGATTCATGTTTGCTATCCTGACTCTACCGAACGTGACTGCTGGAATATTTGTGAAGTGTTTGAGAGTGGAGTGAGCTACCGCTGGTAAATCCTGTGAACGGAGCTGCTGATTTCCCTGACAACGCAGATGGCATATGCTCCAAAGAACAATTTCTTTCTTTCTTTCTTTCTTTCTTTCTTTCTTTCTTTCTTTCTTTCTTTCTTTCTTTCTTTTTTTAATCAAATTATAATTTTTACTTTTTAACATGGGGGTTATAAACACAAAAATGCAAGATGTGGGGAAGGGGATGACACAGGAGCATAGGTGTTCAGGGGAAGTACAGATATCTTTCAGAACAGGGTATCAGCTGGGTGAAGGTTCAGGGGACAAGTCACTATGACTCTGCCTATGATTCACTTGTCCTTATCTAATTTGGTACTATCTGCCAAAGGCTGCCTATTTACAAGGTCTATGACTACTCAGGCTGGTAGATTTCCACAAAAGCTGCCTGTTTACAATAGTTTATAGCCCTCTGTTTCAGTGTTTTTTCCATAGAGACCCAAGACTTTGTGTTAGCAGGCATGTATGTCAGGCCTATTGCTGATTTTAGGCTTATGGCTGATTTTAGGCCTTCAGTGTATAAGCAGGGCTGCCCCGACATCTCCCTTCTTCAAGTATAGAAGGGCTATGGCGATTCTAATCTTGCCAAGGTGGGGATAGAGGCTTGACCTCCAATAATTAAAGGGGACCTTGTAATGGCTCCAGTCCTCCTGTCGTTGTTCAGTGAGGCATGAGGGCTATACCCTTCCTGATGTCTTTTTCCTGGAGAGGGGATACTTTTGACATCAACCCCTATGCAGTCAAGCTTGGCCCTCAGGGAACCCAGAAACATATTTTTAGCTTTTATTTATATTCCCTTGCAGTGCTTAACCTCGCAGCCTACTCAAGAATTCAGATCGCCAGACAGAGGGGATTCTGGGTGGCCCCTCTCTGCTTGGTCTAGGGGTGGAAGTCCCCTCTTTTAGGTTGGGTGGAGATGGGATTTGGGAACACCCTGGATAGAGTAACAACCTCATCTTGAGTCTCGTGGTCCCCCATAGCTAACTTATGACAATGTATCAGAATAGATTTTCCTATCAGATTATCTATCTTTTGTTTCACAAAGTTAGTCAGCTTATTTAAGGCCCAGGGACCAAAAGAAACAAGCAAAAATATCCCAATTAATGGTCCCAAGATAGAAGGAAGTAGGGTTGACAACCATGGAGAGGTTGAAAACCAATTCTTATACCAAGTCTCATCTTTCTCTTTCTCTCTCTGTCTTCTCTCAAGACCTTCTCTGGCCTTTTTCATGCTCTCTTTAACCATCTGAGCATGAAAAAGAACAATTTCTAAACAGGGCCACTTCTCCTTTATTCTAATAACCTTTCTTTTCCACTACCTCTGGTGGGTGGTGGGCTAGAAGAGAGGTTAAAGTATTTAAGATCCATTATTAAAAGTAGATCTTTAAATTAAAGCCTGCAATCTACTATTTTAGCTCATATCTTTCTGAGCTCAATCCCACATAGCTGGCTGTCCATAGGACCCTTACATAATAATGGGCTTTCACTGCATGCTCACAATACCCTGCAAGGCCATCTCCTCAGAATCCAGGTCCATCCTTAAGTAACTCCTATTCCTCTGTTATTATAGCCACTTAACCAACAGGCTATGGAATATTCTTAATATTTTGTTTTTTTTCCTGTCATTAAAATTGAGTTATTAGCTGGACCCTACTGAGTATCTCTGTCATTCCAATATTTAGGATCTCAGGTAACTGAATTGCCATGAGTTTGAGTCCAGTTTTGTTCTTTTCTCAAAACAACAAAAATCCAATCACTAGAGACGTTTAACTCTTTTCTAAGTTCAAATGCTCTCCAATTCTACTTTACTATTTTACCTATGGCAGCACCATGCCTTGACTAGACTCCTGCAGTGACCTACAGGAAGTGATGCTCTAGCTGTAATCTTGCTTCACCTCAATCTATTTCCCTATCAATACCTATATAATACATTATATATATACACAATTATATATTATATACAATTATATATATTGTATATATACACAATTTTAATAACAAAATTATATGTATTGTATATATATACAATTTTAATATACACAATTATACGCATTGTATATATAATTTTAATGTATACAAATATTTACTATATATACTATTACCTATCAATACTATATATACTACATATACTACATATAGTATATCATCTATATATTTACCTATCAATACATATATAATATTAATATATACAAATATGTACTATATACTATATATACTATATATTTTTAATGTATACAAATAAATACAATTTTAATATATACAAATGTAAATATCAATGAGCAGGTGACATGGTCATTGTCACTACTTTTCTATCCTTCACTTTATATTCTACTGACACTTAGCTGCCTTCAGTCCCCTGTGGCCACTCTGCTCTTCTTGTCTTGGATTTCATATGAACCCTTTCATTGCCTCAGGATGCTCTTCTCCCTATTCCCCACATCTCAACTGCATATTTTCTCTTATACTAGAAAAGAGCTGAGAAAAGTCTTTTCCTGAGACATTATGGCAGACACCCTGGACAATAGCAGGCATCTCCCCCAAGCATTGCTTCTGAGAGTTTTCAGGTACTGTTCCCAAGAGTCCCCTACATTGCTGGGTATTGCAGCTCAAGCCCAGGATCTGTGTCAAAATCCACCTGTTAAGTTATTAATTTTGATCATATTTTTCAGTGTTAAACTTTCTATTTTGTTTTAAAGCTAAGACATTTTTTACGATCTCAAATTTTTGCCTAAAAGTTTATAACTCTCTTAAATGTGCATTGAAATCCAGTGATCAGTGTGATGGCATTAGGAGGTGAGGATTCTGGGAAATGACTGAATGATGTTTGTGTCCTTCTGATGATTGGATGTGTACTTTTATAAAGAAAATTCCAGAAGACTAGCCTTTTCCTTGTGACCCTTTTGCTGTGGAAGGCAGCCTTCCATTGTCAGAAAGGAAACCTTCCCAGGAGAGTGGGTCTGTTATTGTGCTTGCCGCTGAACCATGAAAAATAATTTCTGCATTTGTAGGTTACTCCGCTCAAATGAACTCATATGGCAATCTGGCACATGAACTGATATCTCTTAACACTTAGAAAAATTTCAAGGAAATTCTTAGCTATTGTCTTTTACAAATCAATTCTATCCTCTGTCCTACAATTAATTCTCAGGTTTAGTATAACTTACATGCATGTCTTTCTCATGCCTATATCTATGCTTTCCTTTGCTTGACTATGGATGCTCTGTCATGTATTTTAACTAATTCTAACTTTCCCAGTATCTATATCCAAATCTCCTTGCCAGTTTAATTACAATTGTATTTTTCAGTATTAAACCTCCTATTCTGATTTTCTTTGTCATTAAGCTACCTTTATGATCTCAAATTCTTTGCTTAAATTTTCTTAGGTAAATGAAAAGATTTTAAGGTCTATGTATGACAAGTACATATTTATAGCTGTAGTGAGCCTGTTTTTATGATCTGTGACAGCATCTATTCTCATCCGTGTTATTCTATTTTTCCTGCTTGTCAGGTTAGTTATTTTTAAATTATTTACCTGAAATTATATTGAAACACATCTTGTAAAATATGCAAGTCCTGTGATGATAATGTCTTTCCATTAGATAAACTCTGTTTAATTTTACCTAAGTACTTGAACTTAGTGACTTTCCTTTCTTGGGTCGTATAACTGTCAGAAAATAGTACTATGGTGTGTGTAAAGAGTATGTTACCTTTGATTCACTCTAACCCCTCTGAGTTCTAGAATAATTGCTTTAGGGCTCCAGAGATTGTGGGTTTGGTCTTCCAGCTCAAGGTTTGAAATGCAGAGCTTAAAGTCTCATTTGTCTATTCTGGGTTTGAGAGCTGCCCTGAGGGGTCAGGATACCACAGGAAAGCCTCGGTGTACTGACAGCTTTCATATCCTGGTTAGAGAGTGCTTTATTAGTTCTCTCACACATTGAAGTAGATGGTTTTTAATACATTTTCTATTCTGGCAAGCTGTTCTAGTTGACTTAAATTAGAAATCGGATCTGAACTCACATAATATTATTAGATGTGGAACTCAATTTTCCAAAAATGATTTTTAATAATAAGATCATTCTTAAACTTGTACAGAGTCTGGAAGAAAAGAATGTAGTTCCCACTGAATAGTTTTTGTGTGGTAACTGGTATTTCTCATTGTACTGTGTGAGAGATATTTCTTTATCTTGCTTGTCTGGCAAGAAATTCCTAAACAAACTCTCTTGTTTGTTAGGCAATGGATTTCATCTCATTATAGAGGTTATACTTTTGAGTCGGGTGTTAATCCCAAAGATAGGATGAGAAAGACTAACCCAAATCATCATGGTCAAATTAATGAAAGAAAACATTTAAAGCAAGCTTTTTTTTTTTTTTAAATTTATTTTTTATTTTTTATTTTTTATTCATGTACACAGGCTGCCTTCCCCTAAGTTGGAGTTTAACAGGTCAGCTTTGGAGATGAGAAAGACAAGATTTCTATGAAGCTGAGGGGTAGGGAGGTTCAAAACAGTGGGTGTCCCTGGCAAAATAGGTGGGGTTACTGGAGCAGAACATAAGCCTAACAAGGTGGTCCCCCGAAACAAAGACATGGTTTCAAGGTAGTCATAACAACAGGTAGTATTGAAAGATGGTTATAGACAACTTTTTGGTACAAAGACATAGTTGCCATTCCTGAAACAGGCAGTTTAGAACCGTTTGTAGTTAAGGTTGCAAGTGGGTCAACAGCCCAATCTTCCAGAGACAGAGGTTTAATCATAAGGAGGAATGAACTTAGTTTGTCTCTCCTATAAGATGGTTTTTAAACTTAAAATGGAGGCAAGCTGGTTCTTCACTATGGATCGAAAGGGGTATGGTCAGATAGAACAAGTTGCTTTTCTGAAGGAGGCACGGGCTCATGGAAGGTATGGAAGCCAACAATCCTCTTACTTTTTGGAACTTCAAGGCTTTTTCTCACCCACACCACCCACCCTTTCCCCAGCATGCTATACACAGTGGCTACCTCTTTTAATGCTGCTCCTCTCATTTTGAAGGGGAGACACTCTCTTCCTTCAGCATCCCATGATGCTGTCTCTCCTATGAGTGTACATCTATCCTGGCTGCCCCACTTCAAGGACCAATGATGGCTCCCTTGGTTTTGAGTTTCTCCTAATAGAGCTCATTATGACAGATGATTTTGTGTCAGCTCCTCCCTTCAAACTTGCCTGCATGCTTGCTGTAGTCATCTAATTCCCTGTGAGGTCACTATGGATTAGCTGAGAGTCAAATTTCTGGCCCACCAATGTGTCTCCTTTGTAGAACTCCTTCCTTCTTAGATTTAACAACTTATGCATCTGGGAACGTTTTCTGAGTTACTTTCCTATTTCTTGAGATTTCTCTATATGTTACTTATCTTTGAATGTCATCCGGTTAACTTTTTTTTTCTTGAGCCAATTCAGGCTTGAATATTCCTTTATTAATTTTTTTAGAACTCTAAACAATACACTTAAGGATAATTTTGTTTATTTCCTTACATGGAAATCTCTCATTTTGAGAAGAGTTTTGTGCTGTGTGCTGATCCCAGCTACTGCTCTGGAGTTAGTGTGTGACTCAGGCCAGAGTTTGAATCATACTCAAGAGCAGAATCTACTTTTCTATCTATTATTTTTGTTTATTAGTGAGAAGGAGGTGCCCTCAGCTCCTGAAGCCATGGAAGCCTACAGCATCAACAAGCATCTTTCCTGTCATGTGGAGAAAGTTCACCAAAATCCAGACATTATATAGAGATTCCCATATGGAAGGACAGGCCATGTAGGTTGAGTCTGTTACTTATAAATCCCATGCCCAAAAAGTTCTCATGTAGTTTAGAATGACTTGGACTTAACTGAATTTGTAGCTAAGGGTGACTTTGAACTCAGTTTGCTCGGTACTCAGCTCATCTTCATTATTTTGAATTCAGTTTGCAGACTCAGCTCATCATTTCAGCTCTGTGTAAAATGTCTGCAAAACCTTGTAGAGCTTATGTTGTTTTAACTTTTGTGATGGGATCTCTCTGTGCATCCCCTGGCAGGCTTCACCTACAATCTCTCTTGTCCCTGCTCTCTTCTCCGTGCTGGGACCACTGGAGTGAACTGCCACACTGACTTAGGTTGTATCTTTATGTATCCAATCCACATTAGGTGTTTTTGCCTACTTAAAAAGTATATTTTTAACTTTTCTCTTTTTCTCCACACTTGCTCACTAGTTTCCTAACAAGATTTCTGGGCTTAGCCTTATTTTGAAGGATGCTATCTAACTGATTTCATGTGGTCTGAGTTTCTATTTTCATTTGAGTCTCCAGATCAAGAAACCTACAAGTTACACTCACTGTACTTGGTAGGAATTCTGGGTACAGCATAGAGCACACTGCCAAAGGCAAATGAACACGCTGGTGAAAAATGTCCTGATTCTGGCTGTGGCTCAAAATAATTCAAAGTGATAATTTCCTTAAAGAGGCATTTGGAGTAAGTAGTTTATCTGAGAGAACTATTTCCTAAGCCAGTTAATACATGCAGGGTCTTAGAATTCAGAAGTCATGGTTGAGTTTTTATTCAAATGAACCTAAACCTTTAAACTGAGCTTCTCTTCCCAATGGAGAAGAGAAGGAATGCAGAACAATGTGCTCATTTAAAGGGCTTAGGGGTCATGGTGTGTGTGTGTGTGTGTGTGTGTGTGTGTGCACACACAAGGGCATTTTTGTGATCTGTACAGAACTGGCTAAACACACTAACAAGCTTAGCTCAATGTCAAGTCATTTTTCAGTAAAGCATTTGAAGTTTTTTTTTTTTTGAAGTTCAACAATTTTTTTTCTTATTCATATAGATGACAATAAATTTCAACAGAAGAAAAAGAAGCTTTAATAAATTTTCTCTTGGACATTTTCATACTTACTTACAATGGATTCTGATTCCTCTTGTCCTCTTCTTTCCTTGCTCCCACTGCCACAAATTCTGTCTCCTCCTTACAATCTGAAGTTTTTGTTTTGCTTTGAAACCCAGTGAGTTTAATACAAAGTGGGGCTGGGGAGTAGAACTTTGGGGAAAGTGTTTGTCTTACACAGGAGAAAGATCAGGGTTTGGTTACCAGCACCACAAAGAGATAAATGAATGAATCAATAAGAAGAAAGGCTAACAGCTGAGCTTCTTCTTGAATTCTCATCCTCTGGCCTGAGTCTTTCTAGAGCAGTGGTTCTCAACCTTCCTAATGCCGAGACCCTTTAATACAGTTCCTCATGTTGTGGTGACCCCCTAACCATAAAATTAGTTTTGTTGCTACTTCATAACTGTAACTTTTGTTACTCTTATGAATTTTAATGTAAATATCTCTGTTTTCTGATGGTCGTAGGCAACTCCCATAAAAAGGTCTTTTGACCCCCAAAAGGGTCACAACCCAGAGGTTGAGAAACTGTGTCCTACGTGGCTTAGTAATATGTTTCAACTGGACATGAGCAAGCCCATCCAGCAGTGCTTTTTGGAATCTGAATCCTAACATTTTATGGTTAACGGCTCTGAGAACCCATGTGCCCTTACAACTCCCACTGGCTTCTGCAGCATGCTTTTATTTGTACTTTCTTGCTTATACTAGCCCAAGCTAGTTTTGTCATTTGCTGCTCAAAGTCATCACTCGGTTTATGACTTCAGATAATAGAAGCTGTTTCTCCACCTCAGCAAATATAAATTTCATCCTCATACTCCAAAAGAAATTGTAACCTTTTCAGAAGAGATGGAAATAAAAGTTAATTAGAGTTGGTGCCTGCTATTGGCTGCTATGCCCTCCTTGTGTGGATGTTTCAGTGAGAGCATAAGCTAAGTTAAGTAGCTGACAACAACAGACATTTATTGTCTCTTCTTCTGGAGGTCAGACTCTGAAGTCAGGCTGTTCTCAGGGTTAGCTCGTCCTGGAGGGTCTGAGGAGAGTTTGTTCTAGGCTCTTTTCCAAGCGTATAGTGGGTAGGGACAATTATTTGCATTCTTTAGCTATTAGCTGTATATTCTGCTTTGACCTTCTTATAATGTTCTTTTTGTATGTCTGCTCTGGTGTAAATATGAGTTAATCGTGTCTCATGGGGCTTACAGTCTGGGGTCTTGATTCCCAAGGTACTGGTGTTAGAAGGCAGAACTCTTGAAGACTGAAGATGCGTGAAAGGTAATTTGGTCCCTGAAAGAGTACACCAGACTAGCACTAGTGAAGTTCTTGTGCGATCTTAGCCCTTGACAGTATTGAGGTTTTATGGAAGATCAAGTCTGGGTCCTGACTTCTTGCCTTTCTTTATGATCACTCCCTGTCCCATAATCTCTGGTCATGTTGCCATCGTCCATGTTTTGACGCATTTGCATTTAAGGGAGTTGGACCAATGGAGCTGGATCATCTTGGATTTCCAGCCTCTATTACTGTGAACTACATAAACCTCCTTTCTTGATAAACTTTACAGATTCAGGTATTTCACTAGAGCAATAAAACAGGCTAATATGGTATCTCTGTACCTTTTTCTTTTCTATACACATAAGGAAGTGATTAAGAGCCTAAGGTATATTTAATATGAGTGCCCAACATATTTGCAAAGTTTCTATTTTTTTGTTGGTGATCACTTGAGCATATATCTTTTAGGACTGCTTTCTTTCCTGCTAGAGGCCTTCAGTAGGTTATATCACGAGTGACACTTTTCATACATGGATGGACAAAGGCTGAAATTTCTTGTCTAGCAGAGGGGGAAACAAGATTGCTGCTCAAATCTCATTCTCAGGCCAAGACTTTTTCCATATCTCCTTCCTCGCTCCGGTTTTGCTTATGTGTCTTTAACATTATTCTCACAGTTGACAAAGCGGCTTTACTATATGAGCATCAGGCTTAGCTTCCTCACCATAGTGGGTTCCAGTTAGCATCATCTTCCTAACAAGATCCCCACATCTTTGCAAATAAAATAGAGAGACTCAGTCTGTTTCTGTTTGGTCTTCTCTAGCTCTCCCCCAAGCCACCTCAGGACTCCAGCTAGCTGTTTGTATTACTCTTCTGTCATTCATGCTGTGACATCCCACTTCAGACCCAGAAGACCAGCCTGAGGTGAATTCTTCTGAAGCCCTGGGAAGTCTTCTGACCCAATCTATCATCACCTCATCCTGGAGCTCTGTAAATATTCAGACACACACTTGACAAATTACAGACAAGGAAAAAAGGCCAATGTGGGATGTTGGACCTTTTTTTTTTTAAAGTACAGAATCTGTTTTGTAGATTATTCCGGCTGAGGACAAGCCTAGTGCAGGGAACATGGGGTGATTTCACTTTGGTTGTGTTTTTTTTGTGAGATACCAACAAGACTCATTTCCAACAGGTGTGAAAGTTTGGCAGTGATTTACTGGAGTAAACTATTCGGTGCTTTTCTCAGAATATTCTACAGTCTCATAAAACTCAAAATCAATCACATTAAGTCCACGATAGAAATGCAAGTTGAAAGATGAATCAATTGTTTGGTTTTCAGAACAGTTCAGACCTCTTTCCCCCGTGGGCCACTCAACATTGAACTGATTCTGTTCCTCAAAGAGAGTTAAAACCAATAAGAGTACCCATTGAGAAGCAAGGCCAGTCTCTGTTTCAATCTTCAAGTTGTTAGGCTTAATGCCACGGCCCACCTTCACAACAAGCTTTCATCAACCATATTCTCTGGGTCATATGTTCCAGGTTCTGGAACTTGCCCGTGTGTGTGTGTGTGTGTGTGTGTGTGTGTGTGTGTGTGTGTGTGTAAGAAACACAAATACACATACAAATATGTCAGCATGACAATACAAAGCTCAGCCTACAGTCACTATAAGAGTAGAACTGATTCCTGTCCCATTGATGTTTAACATTATTGAAGGTTTCTTGTGCACTAGATACAGGTCCTGTGTCCGTGTGTATTCACTTCAGCTTGTGGGAATTTAAAAAATGAAATTATTTTGTTAGGAATCTCATAATTTTCTCAAGGAATAGACTTTTTAATTAAAGTTTTTGTTGCTATCGTTTTTTGGAGAATGCTTCTGCTCTCACACAAGTTAAAATCAACCTTGCCTCAATCTTCATATTCTTTTCTTACTCTGTCCCTTTTGTTTTCTTAAAAAAAGATTTATTATTTATTTTATGTATATGAATACTCTGCAGCTATCTTCAGATACACCAGAAGAAGGCATCAGATCCCATTAAATTACATTACATTACAGATGGTTGTGAGCCACCATGTGGTTTCTGGGAATTGAACTCAGGACCTCTCTGGAAGAGCAATCAGTGCTCTAACCACTGAGATATCTCTCTATCCCATTCTGTCTTTTTTTTAATGGGGCTAAAGTCAAGGTGTGGGGTGGAGGGATGGGAGGTGGTGGTAGTAGTGCTGTTGGGGGTCTCTCTCTGTCTGTCTCTGTTTATCTGTCTCTCTGTCTCTCTGTCTCTCTGTCTCTGTGTGTGTGTGTGTGTGTGTGTGTGTGTGTGTGTGTGTGTGTATGCGTATGTTTCTGGTCACCTGGGGAAGATAGCAGTAGAGAGTGGAGGTGGCTGGGGTGTGTGAGAGAAAGGAACAGCAACAAAAGTATGTGGGGAGACCCCTCAGTGGGCAAAGTGCCTGCAGTGTGAGCATAAGGGCCTAAGATTGGATACCTGGTACCCATGTAAAAGCTAGGCATGGCAGGGTGTGACTGTAACTCCATTGCTGGCAACTGACAGGGACAAGCAGATCCAGGAATTTGCTGGTCAGCCAGTGTAGGCAAAATACCTTCAGTTAGAGAGCCTGCCTCATAAAGAGAGGTGGAGATCAATAGAGGAACTTACCTCAAGTCTGCCTCTGGTTTCTACGTGTACTCAGATGAGCTCATCAGCACATGACTGTGTACAAAACACACACACACACACACACACACACACACAAGCAAACCCAGAAACTAATGAAGAACACCCCTACAGTACGACAGGTATTCTTATTTTTCTTTAGTTTGGCTTTTCTATGATGACTTTTTAGTAGAAGAAGTCAGGTTTGAATCTGACTTTTTTTTTTTTTTTTTTTTTTTTTTTTTTTTTTTTTTTGAGATAGGGTTTCTTTGTGTAGCCCTGGCTATCCTGGATCAGGCTGGCCTTGAACGCAGAGATCCATTTGCTTCTGCCTCCCAAGTGCTGAAATTAAAGCCATGCACCACCATCACTAGGCAACCAGATCCACTTTTAACTGGCAAAAAATTCCTAGTAATAGCAAACTGAATGTATTTTATAAAATCATTCTCAGTCTCTCTCTCTTTCTCTCTCTCCCTGTCTCTGTCTCTCTCTGTCTCTCTGTCTCTCTGTCTTTCTGTCTCTCTGTCTCTCTGTCTCTCTGTCTCTCTGTCTCTCTCTCTCTCTCTCTCTCTCTCTCACACACACACACACACACACACACACACACACACACGAGTTGAAGACAGGACATCCTCAGCTTCATGCCGACTGTACTCTCCACCGCTCATGTCTATACTTCTAGCCCCCAGTCCGTCATCACCCATCATCCTGTTTTCTTGTCAGGAACATTATTCTATGGAGTCTTTGTCTTTTTCCAGAATGGAAAGTACAGCTGTAAGAACAAGCAACACTATTCTTCCATTCCTTTGGGTAATTTACGTTTCTAATATCATTTATCTCCTGCACATAGCACCTACATTTTCTTGTCTCTCAGAGTTGTATCCATTAAGGAAGGCTGAGAGCCTAGTGAAAGCCATCTGAAAAAAAAATCATTATATGTGATTTATATGATAATAATTTTATGCCATGAAAATTTTCTGTACTGCTTCTTGAAATTCAATAATAATTTTTTGATAGGAAAAAAAAAAAAACAAGGTTTCAGCAGAATCATGCTATGCTGCTTTGGAAACTGTCCCTCCAGATCAGTGACAATGCATGTCAGCACCTCACGCTAAGACCTCAGCAAGATGGTACAGAATGGGTTTGACTTCTTTTTTGTGTAGTTCTGCCTTTTCCAGTTTTTAAGGAATAATTTTTTTCTTTTAAAAAATAGTAATTGGTCTTTTAGAAATTAGCTGAGTTCATTGTGTTGAAGCTAAGAGTGTCTACTGAAGCCTCCTTTATTTATTTTCCCGAGGACCTGCAGAGTCGACATATCCTCTCTTGACAGACGTTTTCTGATCTCAAAATGCATTACCTAGGAAAAATTCACATCTGAAGGAAAGAAGGTTTCACATCAGCAGGGAAACACACAGTGTCTCCTCACTAGAACACTTCGTGAAGCACCTTACCCGGATGTGGCCATCAAAAGTCTTCACTTAGAAACGGTGCTCCACTGTGGCACGGCATGAGCCAGCATCACAAATGCTCCGTAAGCCTCTAAACAGAGGTAAAACATCAATCAGGAAATGTCAGCCCTGTTTAAACAGTAATGTGATCAAACAGCACACAGTTCAGTCTGAGAAACAACAAACAGGGTTAGTCCCCAACAGCTTACATCGTTCCGTATGTAGCCGATTTTGGATTAAAATATAGAAGAAATGCTTGTCGATAAAAAAATTAAAAATTACCATTATTTTATTTTACTTTAATAAATATCTAGGTAATAGTTAACTTAGGTTGAGCCTCTGTTTTTCCCCCGTTAAGACCGGGGATTGAACCCAGGGCCTCCAGCATACTAACAGGGAGCTCACTGAACTACTGTTGCCCAAGCTCCTAAATCACTTTAGTTTAGTTTTGTTTTATATTTGTTATGCTGGAGATCAAGGCCAGGGCCCCAGGCATGCTTAGCCAGCATTCTCACTAGTCAGCCATAGCCCCAGTCCACCCAAATTGAGTCTTTACAACTTAATTTCCCACTGCTGTTTTTAGTTAAACTCCAGGGTGAAAAATTACTCCAAGACATTGTTTTCTAAAGTGGTTATTTTCTGGGCTGGAAAGATGCCTCAATTGCTAAAGAACAACTGAAGCAGAGCTCACCCCCAGCACCCACAAAAAAGTGCTAGGTCTCAGGGGCAGGCGAATCCCGGGAGCTCACAGGCCAATTCATTAGCCTAACTGAATTGATTAGCTCCAACTTTAGTGAGACACCCTCTCTCAAAATACAAAGGGGATAGAGAGTGATTGAGGGAGAGTCAACACTAGTTCTGGTCTCTCCACACAGTCCCACACATGTCTACATATACTTGCCCAAATCATCACATATCTCCACATGGACACGTAGATATCTAGTCCACGTGCAAATGGCTACTTAGAAAACAAAAACAAAAAAATGAAAAACAAAGCAAAACATAAAAAAAAAAAAGACTCCAAAACCCGGAGCTTTTGCACAAAAGTCTAGAGGCTGTCTTTGATATCTGATTATTTAATTACTCAAGGAACTCAGTCTTCTCAGTGTGGCCCTGGTCTTGGGATGCTGCTATTCTTAGTTAATAGTGACAGAGGAGGTGTACAGGGCTTTGAATACACCCTTGTGTCATTTTTTGCCTCCTTAAAATCTTAGACTCCAAGGACTCCAATATGCTGATCTACATTATTGTGGACCGTGTTTCATGAGATTCTCTTGAGTTTATTTTGAACATATTGAATGCGAGCTCACTGTCATGTATCCAAGTGAAATGTCTGAAAAATTATCAGACTGGATCCTCTGAACAGAAGTTACTCAGAATTTGAAGCACAGGAGATTTGCTATGTAAATGTCTGAGGCAGATAAAAGCTGTGGGCGCAGAAGCCCACAGGGAATCCTGCAAATGCACCATCTGTGAGGGGAACTGGGAAGGACAGGGTGGAAGAGCTTCACAGCACATTGCTGGGCTGAGCAAATTTCAGCCAGGACAATAGCAATACCACAGCAACTGTTGTCCCCCAGAGGAGTCAGATGTCGCACATGGGCACGCAGTAGTCACTCAGTGTTTGCTTACAGACTGTGAAAAGATCGTTCTTAGTGAATGCTGAGATAGATTCTGAAGTGACGGTTGTCAGCTAACTATGCTCCTTGTCCCATGTTCTTACTTCAGGGGGGATCTGAGCAATACTACTCTTTCATGACCTCCACAATGGCACACGGATGAGGTCTAAGTATGTAAAAAGCTGTTTTATCTTTTTTCCTGTTTTAGTTTTATTTCTGCCTGAATCGTATGAATATATCATGTGTGTCGAATGCAGGCCTGGTATCTTAGGAGCCAGAAGGGGACATCAGATCTCCTGAGACTGGAATTACAGATGGTTGTGAGCAGCTGTTTGGATGCTGAACTCAGGTCCTCTGTAAGAGCAGTGGTCCTCCTAACTGTTAAGCCAATTCTCCAGCCTTAAAAACTTAAGGGTTGGCAGCACATTCCTTTCAAAGAAGAAAGATTTTTGACTTTGAAAACTAGTTTAAGAAGCCACCTGATGTGGATAGGACTTGTCTGAGTCACTGTTCTGTTGCTGTGAAGAGATATGACCATGGCAACTCTTATAGACAAAACTATTTAGTTAAGGTTGGCTTACAGTTAGAGGTTTAGTTTATGATCATCATGGTGGGAAGAAATGGCAACTTGCAGGCAGGCATGCTGTAGTAAAAGTAACCAAGAGTCCTGCATATGGATCTGCAGGTAGCAGGAACAGAGCCCGGGCCTGGTTTGAGCATTTGAAACTCTGAACCCCCTCCCCCCCAGTGACACACTTCCTCCAACCAAGCCACACCTACTCCAACAACTCTGGCTCCCTGTCAAGCAGTGCCATCACTCTCTATGACCAAGCATTCAAATATATAACCCTATGGGGGCCATTCCTATTGAAACCACTACAGAACTTCTGAAGATTTTCAAATACTAGCTAAGGTGTTTTGAATGAGAAAAAGCTTTCCTACAATTTTCATAGCAAATACTTAGTGAGGAAGTGTGTTTTGCAGCATGCTGGTGACAGTACAGCAGTAATCAGACTAGCTGCCTTTCCTCCCCAGAGCCTCTATTCATATTCTAGTAGAGAGAGAGGTAACAAATAAGTGGCCAGTGTCTGTGATACAGAGTGCTTTGTAAGTACCAAGGTGAAAAGGTAGCAGGAGGATGGATAGGAAGTCGGAGGGAAAGCACTGCTGCTATGGTGTCCGGGAAAGTTTCGCTGATTTGGAAGTGGAGCAGACCCTGGAGAAGGAATAGTAGCCACTTTAATAACTAGGGAAGAACTGTTGTCAGAGGGAAAGCTACTGAGAAGGAGTGTTACCTACTCCCAGGGAAGCCTTTGTGTTCGGGGCTCATGAACAAGGTAAGGAATGGTAAGACAGATTTAAGAGATACTGAGGACATGAGGTCATGTAGGGCCAATTGCAAGGTCCTTTCTCAGAGGGTGATGGGAAGTTGTCCAGAGAACAAGTGGGACACATTGAAACATTTCTGTGTGGCAGATGGATGGCAGAAGGGCCGTTTTGGAGCAAGATGGAGGTCATCACAACAGTTGAGGGAAAATATGAGGACTTAACTTCTCTGCTGAGGTGAAGGGGCAGAGCAGTGAGGTAGGCGGGGAATAAAGAGCATGAGGGGCCACAGTGGGCACAGCCAGTGAGTGAGTTCTAGCTGTGGGTGGGAGAGCAGCTATGTCAAAAGGGAGACGTCAAATATTACCTTTGGAATTGTTGTTAGGCTTATGTTTCTGACTCATATTTCTATTTAGACTATTTCTCTCCTAGTTACGGTTTGTAACTCAGCTCAGGTTTGTAAGTATGCTCAGCTCAGGGAGTGACACTACTAGAAGGTGTGACCTTGTTGGAGTAGGTGTGGCCTTGTTGGAGTAGGTGTGTCACTGTGGGTGTGGGCTTTAAGACCTTCATCCTAGCTGCCTGGAAGCCAGTATTCTGATAGCAGCTTTCAGATGAAGATGTAAAACTCTTAGCTCCTTCCTTACCATGCCTGCCGGGATGCTGCCATGTTCCCGGCTTGATGATAATGGACTGAACCACTGAACCTATAAGCTAACCCCAATTAAGTGTTGTCCTTATAAGAATTGTCTTGGTCATGGTGTCTGTTTACAACAGTAAAACCCTAGCTAATATACCTCACATATGTTCTCTCTCTCTCTCTCTCTCTCTCTCTCTCTCTCTCTCTCTGTCTCTCTCTCTGTCTCTCTCTCTCTCTCTCTGTCTCTCTGTCTCTCTCTCTCTCTCTCTCTCTCTCTCTGTGTATGTGTGTCTACACAGAGAGACAAATAACAATACAGATGGATGGGTCATGTACAAACAATCAAAGTGAAAGCTCACTCCTGTTCCACAGCGGTTATGTAATGGTTTAGAATGATAAAGCACATGTAGGATCGTCTGCTAATTTTCCACCAAATCCAGCTGTCTACATTACATTTATAGAAACTTAATCTTCTCTGGGCAGCTGAAATGTCGCATCCTCCATTTTTGTCTTAACCCTAAGACTTGACGCAGTCTGTGGCCTCATGAGCAATGGCAGGAAGAGGTCAGAGGAAAGTTGAGAGAACCAGAAGGTCCTTGAGAAGCCAGGGCTTGGTCATTGTTTCCCACTCTCTTTCCCACTTTTTGTTTTGTTTCATTGTTTTTGTTTCTCACAACTTACATATATCAGGATGGCTGGAGCCTCTGTAGTCATTTGGTCTTTTAAATATCACTGGGTATGGACTTTAATTGATCCTCCGGCGGAACAACAACAGAGTTGGAGGTTCTTATTTCAACCTTTCTATGTAGAGGAGAAACAGATTTACCTCTTTGTCCAAACAATACTACATTGCTGTCTAAACTAACACAATTGCCATCTGTTGCACACTGGTACATTTTAGATATCATACTAAGAACTTTATAGTGTTAGCTCAATTTATCTTCACAGCAACCCCATAGATTCTATTTCCATCAATAATAGCGAAGGGTCACATAAAAAGTCCAAGACCACATCATTGGTGTGTAGCAGAAATGGGCTTCCAGCTGGCTTGTTTGCTTTTCTGCTGTGGAATTTGTTTACTCCAGGGCACTCTCACAGAGGGATAAAACATAACTGAACTCCCAAGAAACTTCTTACAACAATGATGTTTTCCAAAACTCTTCAACATCCACCAGGCATATTTCGGCATACTTCTCAGATTTGTCTACTCTCAAAGTTTTGACAGACCCTAAGCTCTCCCAAGATCCTGTCACTCAGCCTTGCTACAACTCAGTAGGACATTTAAGCAGTACCAGAAGTGACTTTCCACAGTTCTTCATGATCACAGTCCCTCCACCAGGGAGCAGTGCTCTCAGAGGGAAGGGCTTTGTTTGGAATCAGAAGAGGCAGCAGCTGGCCTGAGATTCTGGCTGGCATCTGGTCTCAAGCTCATTATGGTTGCCTGATGCTCTCTCAGATTCCATGAAATGTTTTTCCTCTGAGAACAAAGCTTCCAGAAACTCTAACACCTGTATCAACAACTGACTAAAAGGAACACTTACCTGCTAACTTCTGGCTGGCTTTCAGGAAGCTGGGCAGAGCTTTCCTACTGTTATTACGCTACTATGAATAATGAATTATTCTAGATAGCTAGACCGATTTTGTTTGGAACAGCTTCACTTTTAAAAGTCTCTATTTTAAAAATTCTAATAGTCATTAAGAGCCCATTAGCAAAGTTTTTGAGGAAAATAGAATCCCTACAGAGGCTGAAGCAGTGTGTGTGGTCTTATGTAGATTTTATTTTACAATTAATGCAGATCACAAAGGTGAACAGCCATAAATAATGTCTTTGTTCCCTGATCCTGAAGGTAACAGTCTCTCCTTTCTACCTCCCACCTCTTGGTAGGAGCACTGGGATTATAGAGGAGCAGGATCAAGTCTGGCTTTTATTCGATGTCTAGGGATTTGGATTTAAGTCCTCACGTTTGTGCAAGCAGTACTTTCTCCACTGAGCTGTCTCCCCAGATTCTCTTGACGGCAGCCCAGGCCCCTTGAGATAGAGCAGAATTTGATAATATGAAAACGACAGTGGGTGAATTGCCAGAAATCACAATGTTTATACTTTCTCAAGTGCCTGGACTCAGGTTTATAACTCTTTGGCAAAAAGCATACCAAGCTTTACAGTATTTTAAGCAGAAGTCTTCTCTATACTTCAGGAGTTTTAGTATTGTTGAAAGCCACACAGCATAGCTTGTTGATCATGGTCTTACTGTTGGGACAGATACTACACCAGTTGCTTCCCACTGCTTTTCTTTGGCCATTTCCTATATGCTAGAATAAGAATGCACTTAATGTTATTAAATTCTATTCATAAATTTGCTTGAATTCTATTCATTATTAAATTGTGGCAAAAGTTTTGGTGCAGAAAAAATATAAATTGCTGATTATAATGAACTTTGATTATTTTTCTATTTCATTTAATTAAACATTATCATTCTTCATTTCATGGTTTCTTGAATAGTTTTCTTTTTAAAAATATCCCCAAGTTTCTCCCATTTAGCAAGTGGATACAGGGTTGCTTTATAAGTAAAAAAAAAAAAAAAAAAAGATTATATTTGCTTATTGTGGTTTACAATTATCTTAATGGATACACAAAGAAACAAACTAGATTTTTAAAGTAAAAAAAAAATTCTGTTTGTTTCTGTGAAGGGAGCCAACAGCTACAAAACAGTACTATAGATTTAGTGGGAAAGCTTCCCAGGTAAAGACCGGCCTGGTACCCTTGATGAATAGTACCTGGCTGTGTATGTAGTTGACGAGTGAATTCCTTAGTAGTAATCGTATGAGCAGCATCAGTCTTCTACACTGTGCACTATACTCTAACATTTCTCCTTAAACATTTTCTCATTTGCTAAATCTTCCATGAAGAAGCCATACTATTTTGGTGCTCAAACTGCATACTCTGTTGTCTGTTTGAATCTTCTCTCTGTTCCCTAAGATTGTGAAATTTTGTGTATGGCAGAAGAGGGCAAACACGCAGGTCCAGGTCTTTCTTTCTCTTCTTGGGAAGCCCATGATGTCACCATGATGGGAACCCCATCTTTATGACTTACCTAATCCCAAATACCTTCCACAGGCCACACCTTCAAGTAAAAATTCACGTGGGCAGTACACACTCAAACCAAAGCCCTGGAGTGTTCTGTTTTTATATTTTTCTTTATGGATTGTATATTGAATAAGAGTCATTGCTGTTGATTAAGAAATTATTCAGTTAGCTGGTTGTTCAATGTTAAACACTTATTTGGAAAATATAAAATAAGTACAAATATTAAAAGATATAAAATAAGTAAAATCTATAAAGTATTTGATAGAATTAAATAATCTTATTATTACTGTTTGGGGATGACAGAACTTCAGTGTAAATATGCTGGGAAAGAAGCTTTTATCTGTAGACTTGGGCTCTTGCATTTGTCCATTTTTATCTAGCGTAGTAATGTTCCCAGAGTTGAAGAATAAGCTTAAAGCATTTTCTTCCATGGTATGAGAAAATTTTCTTTGGAAAGTATATGTTTGCTTAAGTTTTCTTTTGGGGATGGTTATTTTCCAGGTTTTTTTAGTTTCACAAATATAGAGGGCATTTGTAGCTTCTATGCTAGAATTTGTCACAATAAATAGATTTTGAGTGTGTTTTTTTCTGACACCCACAGTAGAAGAAGAGGAAGATAGAGGCTTGTTTGTGTGAAGAGCTCCATTACTGGTGCTTCCCAGGGCTTGGACTTGGAGGTCATAAAGAAGCCTATGTCTAGGTGAAAGGAAAAGATGGAGTGAGAGTCATCTTTTCTCTACTGTAACAATTTCTGAGATGATTCTCTCACAGCCATAAAGAGCACATGCTTATTTTGGAGGTTTTTATCATAAGGGGCTGTTCCTTTTGACTTGGGTCTCATGGTGGCCACAAGTCATGGGGAAATACGATGGACTGAAATCATTTACTCTCATGTCCCAGAAATGAAAGAGACAGCAGAGACCGAGGTCCCGTTATTCCCTTAGATGGCATATTCTTAATGAACTGAAGATTTCCCACTTGATTCTTCTTCTTCTTAAAGTTTCTACTGTAAGGCCCGACAGGTAGGGAGGAACTCCCTCCCTGCTCTTGGGAATTCACGGCCACCCCAATAACTGCAAAGACACCAAACTTGATGTAACAGCAAATGGTATATTTCAATCAACGCGTTGAGGTCGCACTTCCAGCCTGTCCTATGCAGAGGCAAGCAGTGAAGTACAACCCCCCACTTAGGGAAAAGATAGAGTTTTTATAGTAAGAACCACAACCCAGAGAAACAAAAGGAAAATATCAAACACTATTCAATTTGTCTTGTGGTTCATTTTGTTCCTGGTATCCAGGATGCATGGGCACACTGAGAACTCCCAACTCAAACTCTCCTGGTATCCAGGGTGCACAAGAACGCTAACTTGAACTCTCAGCTCAAACCCTATTCAATCTATCTTATGGTCAGTTTTTAGTTCCTGGTACCCATAGCACTTGGTCATGCTATCTTGAACTCCCAGCTCTGAACTCTATTCAATCTATCATCTATTTTGTCTTGTGGATAGCTAGTTTCCTAGGACCCAGAACACAGAACAAGCTGATCTGCACTCTTGACTCCATCTGTGGAAGGTTTAAAAAATTTTAACCCTTTCATTACCAGCTCCAATAGCACCACTAATAGGAACCAAGCCTTGAATCCACAAGACCTTGAGGTTCTTCCTGTCTCAACTCTAACAGATGGGAAATTAAGACTATGAAAACAATGACACTGAGACAGAGTCTTGACCAGGTAAGGTTAACATAAAGAGTAAAATCTTGTGGAAGAGGGCCCTCCCTCCTTCTCTTCTCTTCTCTTCTCTTCTCTTCTCTTCTCTTCTCTTCTCTTCTCTTCTCTTCTCTCTCTCTCTCTCTCTCTCTCCCTCTCCCCCCCGCCCCGTGTGTGTGTGTGTGTGTGTGTGTTTGCTTGTGCGCACGCTCACATGCAAGTGCATGAGTGTTGCCTGAGGAGGCCATAAGAGGGCAATAGATCTCTTGAGCTGGAGTTATAGGTGGCTGTGAGCTGTCCAACATGTGGTCAGAAACTGAATTCAAACTCTCTGTAAGAGTGGCAAGTGTTCTTAACTGCTGAGGAAACCTTTTCCAGCAGGTATTTATTTATTTATTAATATTATTTTTGCATGTGTATATGTTATGTGCGAGGACATTATGGAGTTGGTTCTTTCCTTTCACCTTTGCATGGTTTTCAGGGATTTTTTACTCAGACTGTCAGGCATGGCAAGTACTTTACCCACCAAGCCACCTCACCAACCTGGATGATTGACCTTTGACTATTTATATCTGTTGTTGATCTGAAACAGTGAAAGACAATGGCAAAAGACTCATGGCTTATATTTTCCTACTTAGAATTTGAAGGCATAATATGGAATATTTAATTTCTTTTGCCTAGTTCTAATGAACATTTTAGTTAAAAATGTGTCTGTTTTTATTAATAGTATCCTAGAAAAGTTATTTGGTGAATTTATCAAACATATCTGTATATTTTCACTAATGTTAATCACATTAATTTTTAATTAACCACACATAAAATAATGGTTCCATGATATTTCTGAGTTCTAGGTAGAGTCATTATGAAGTTTACCAAGAGAAAAATGGGAGATGCTCTGAGAACCAAAAGTTTTTCTCTGATCTTTACTCTATCTTGAAATATAACTTTACTTACAATGCTTGCCAGAGAGATGGTGAGTTTAACAAATCAAATTTCAAAACAAGAACATTAAATAGTCAGTAAGAGAGAAGTAAGGGCAAAGCATGGAGTCCCTGACACTGATTTTATAGTTGACGAATGTTTTCACTGGGAAGTAGGGGCAGAAAGAATGTCAGAGACAGAGGATGAGAGCTGCTAAAATCAGTATTCTTGTTGTGACTTGGATGCTGCTGTACTTCTGAGCTCACAAAAACTATGGTTACCTGCCCAAGACCTGAACAGGACAGAGCCCCTCAACATCCCATATTGGCTCAGAGGGAAAGCTATGCGGCCGCACTCCTCCCTGGGTGCCATGCATGGTAGTGGTATCTGAAGGAGGCCTACTCACATTTCTTATAATTTAGAAAACTACCATTGCTTTCCTTAACTTCATGTAGTTTCATTGCCACCCACCGATTGCTAGTATCTGAAGGACAACAGTATGGGTATAGTTTTCTAAAAAGAAATACAAAATAGAATTTATACTCAACATGTAATCACTTTCTCCAACAGAAAAGTCTTTTTTGGGTTTCATTCAAAATTTTTTTTCCTGGACATGTGAAAGTAAAACTCTAGTAGGGCTTATTGTGTAGACAAAATGCTTTGTGTGGTCATGCAACCAGAAACTATGAGTTGAAGACCAACTTCAGCATGAATTCAATATTGGATGGATAAGTTACCATTTCCCATCAATTCATGACTAAACATAAAATAAAGGACATTCTTCTAGCTCATTTACTTCACCAACTTGTATAGTTTTTTTCATTGCCAATGCATGGTGTGCTCAGCCGTGTGGACAACATGAGAATTGTTAGTTCGGCATCCAGCAGACTGACGTTGTTTTAGTAACTACCAGCAAAACTCCATAATTGCTACATAATTAAAAAGACTGTACAATTTAAATCATAAAAATATTGTTCTATAAAAATTTCAGAATGCCAGTAGATGCTCCTACATCCATGCCCATATGGGTAGCAGTAGCTGGGGTTAAAAATGATTGGGTAGGGAGGTGAGAAAGATCAGGGAGAAATTGGAGAAGGGGAAAAGCAGTATGAAAATATTGTATGAAAAAACCTTCAAATAAAAGAGCCAAAACCCAAACCAAACCAGACCAGACCAGACCAGACCAGACCAGACCAGACCAGACCAGACCAGACCAAAGCAAACCAAAAGACCCCCCAAACCCTATACCACCACTGACAACCACAATAACAAATAAAGCACATGAAGTTGAGAGGGAAAAGGAAAAAGGAAGGGGGGAGGATCGAGGCTGGGCTTAATGGAGACATGCTATATGCATGTATGAAATTCTCAGACAGTAGCAAGAACTTAAAGGGAGAAAGGAAACAAGAGTATAGAATGATTAACATTCTAAAGTTTCAAAGATCTTACCCACTTCTCAGGGACTTATGTGGGCTTCACATGGTGAGCTCAGGTTACCACTTTTTAGAATAAAATATACTGTATGAGAAAAAAATAATAATTAGGAACAAACTCTGACAATGAGTCTTTCAGAGACCCTTTGAGTTGTATGACCACAAAGATGTACTCTTATGAGGCTGTCAGACATCAAATTTTCAAACTGTTTCACTTTATGCAAGGTAAGGAAATTTAGAAGGAGAAACAGTAGGAAAAGCAATTTGTGGGTTAGGCAGAAAACAAGACCATACTATCTGTAGTCTTTGGAAATTTACAACAAATTGAAGAATTAGTATTGTAATTTGTAACCCTTCTGAAGAAGTATTTCTCACTGGCTTCTGCGTAACTCAGAAGTTTACCCATCAGGTGGTAGCTCTGTTGCCATGGGAGCCTCTACCTTCCCAATCACTTCATATTTGTTGGGGTAATTGTCTTTGCCTGGTAGAAAGGATGTTAAGCTTGGACCTCTGAAATCAACACTCCAACTGGGCTCAATCGTGCAAATAAAATGCTTTGTCCAGTCATGAAACTAGAAATTGTAAATTGATGAATAACTTCAAAATGAATTAAGTATCAGACAGACATGTATACTTGTCCCATCAATTTATAACTAAATATGAAATAAAAACATTCTCTTGCTCCATTTTCCTCAAGGTCAGAAACATTTTTGAATCGAAAGCAACAAGAAGGCTTTCTTTTTCTATGTGAGGAGGTGACCTCTTATGGAGTATAAATTCTCATCCTACTCCTGTGCTTTCTCATGGTTCTCTGTTACTCTTAGGAGACTGTGGTTAATTTAAAGATCAGAAAAGCAAAGAGGAAGAAGAAAGAAGAAAGAGGTGGTATAAATGTACTTTGCTAAAGATACACATTGGGATTGTAAGGATAAGTTCTTCAAGGAAAGAAAAAAACGTTTTAGGTTGAAGTGGAGCTTGCATGCTTGCACAGAGTGCAGTCAGAATAGCAGTATGGGTGGTGTGTGTGCATGTGTGTGTGTTTCATATCTCTGTAATGTCACAGGCCTACAGAAAGGAGATCTGTGGTTGGCAGGAAGGCAGTTTGAGCAGGTATTGATTCAAACTTAGAGACCCTGATTGATTTATTTTAGGCACATTTAAGCACAGCATTGTTTGGTGAAAAATTTTCCAGTGATAATTGACACAGTGCCACATGCACAACAAAGTATAAATAAATCTCCTTGAGTAACAAAGGAAGTCAAATGCAGATCAGATGTGACTACATCAAAACCCTTTGTAAAGTCCATAAAGAAACATTCTATAGGTGGACTCAGAAAAACAAGGGTTGGTAAGAGAATTTGGAGAGCTTCACAATGATAAAACTTGCTAGTTTTTCTTGGCAGATCTCAGATAGAAATATTTCCAGACCAAGGCACAGAATTGCATTCATCCACCTGTAAAACAAAACTGATGACAAACATGAATTTGTGGTCAAAGAATTGAAAAATAAATGCAATGTAGTATTATTGGGTTACTTCTGTACGGTAATACATAATTTCCTTCATTATCATTGGTGGGGTTTTATTTGTGCCTTGGTAGTTGCAGGTAGCTATTAGTGACTATTTGATTTTAACGTATATGAAACACAATTTAAGCAAATAAAGTCTTGGAGATGAGGAGAGTAAGTACTCTACACTACTGATTTTGTTTTAGACAAGTCTCCTTATGTTGCCTTGGTTGGCCTAGAACTCTTGAGGCTGACCTGGATTGAAAACTACAGACATCCACCTGCTTCTACCTCCCAAATGCTGGTGGGATAACAGCATGTGTGTTCACAGTAACTGTTACTGTGTTGGGTATCTTCTATTGCTCTCCACTTCATCTAGAGGTAAGCTCCCTTGGGATGTGGCCATCTTGAGCCAGGGAGTCCCTGTCTCTATAGTGCTAGGATTACAGATGGCAGCCACATCAATCCTGCCTGCACTTTGGGGATAACTCCAGTCATCAGCCTCATGCAACAAGGACTTTAGCCCTTGAGCCACTTCTCTCTGGCCCCTGGTTTGTTTTATGTTCATAATACCCACTTCACTGAGCAAGAGTGTGGATGGAAACCCTCTAGAGAAGATGATCTCTGCAGTGTTTTAACATGGAGTAAGGATGGCCAAGGCCTTTTGATTGTACTGCAGAGCAATCCATGGGTGAAAACAGAACTACTACCTAGGAATCGCCTGCAGATGGCACTGGTGCTTCTTAGATAGAGAACCTTTTCTGTACTGAACCTTAGCCAATCCGTTCAGAGTTCACTGTGTACCTGGGAAAGGCTCATCTGTACTAGGAAAGTAAGATGTCTTGCAATAAGTACTCACTTATCTGTGCATGATTGAACCCCAGCGAGATTCAGCCAGTTCTGCTGGAGGTCTGCTTCTCAGTTAATGCATTCACATGGACAATAAATTCTGACGGAGTACTCTTTTGAGTAGGGAAGAGGTCTGATACCAAAATCCTATGAAACGAAAATGTCTTGGCTGATTCTTCCAGTTACCTCGTCTCAGAACCCATGACTGTCGTAAGAACTTGGGAGCAGGTAGTGTGGGTTTTGTTTTTTAAAGTGAAAAGTTTCCTGTAACTGAGTCCTGGAATATGTATTTTGATAATCTTACAAATTAGCTCAGTAAAAATTTACCTGACATAGCAGGTAAGGCATTGCGCCAGAGAGCTATGTAGGAGTTAAAGGTCCTCCAACAAATATGATGCCCGTGTCAGATCTTTCAGAAAAAGTGTCTGTGTGTGAGAGAAAATTAGTCTGTTAAGTGACATAAAAATACCAGTAAGATGTTATTAGAACAGAGGAGGATGCCAAAAAGAAAATGGAGCGGGCTGCAAAGAAAAGTCATCTCCAGATGAAGAGAAGGGGAAAGAGATAGAAATATAATTCCTAGTAAGTGAACCAAGCGAGAGGAGCAGAAAATGGAGAATTGTGTCATGCTAAGATTGACTGATTTATCCAGGATTACCGCATTCCAGACCCTTGGTGACAAACTCAAAAAGCTCATTGCTTTCCACCCTCTACGTCTGTGCTGTCCAGACAGTCTCGATCTCTTTGTATGTTTGTTTCCCCATCTGTGAAATGGGAGGAGTGAGAGTCCTTTCCACAAAGGGTTGCTAGGAGGATTAAATTAGGCCATATGTGGGCATGTATCTGTTCTTTCCATTTTTAATTATTTTTTAAAAAACTTTTTATTGTTTGTGAATTTCACATCATGTACCCCAATTCCACTCATCTTCCCCTCCTCTAGTACCCACCCTCCACCATTGCAAACTCTCAAAAAACCAGAGGAAAATAAAATCTTGTGGAAGCCGTAGCATGCCACAGGGTGTCGTCCCATAGTGTAGCCTTTGGTCCACCACACTTTTTTTTGCCTGGAAATGTTCATTGCAATGACTCCTTGGTCTGGTACGAGGCCTCTGGCTTTTCCTTCTCTGTCAATATTAGAACCTTACTAGGACTCCTCTCAGGTATCATGTTTTGCCCCGTGTCACGGTGATCTTGTCATTTTGGATCATGCATCACAGCAATTCGTTGATGGGGTAGATGGTGAGGAGGGACAATTTAAAGCCTTGGATCTGGACCTGAGAGGTATCTGAGCTGGTCAGCCTGCTGGCTCTCCTGCTCTCATGCACTCTGAGTCTGACTCACCCAGCAATCTCTGCAACCCGGGCTATCTCTACCCTCTGCTCAGGCGAGGTGCAGGGCCCATTTTCCCCAGTGTTGCAGCTGGTGAGGGATAGGGCCAGTTCTCCCACTCTCATGATCCAGGGCCAGTTCTCCTGACTGCCATAGGTGGCAAGGAATGGGGGAGGGGAAGAGGGCATCTTTTCCTCATCTGCACTACCACCCAGCATACAAGAGGCAGGACTGCCTATCCTGTGCTTATGCCCTTGGGGCTGGCTCACCTAAACCCCACATCCAGCTCTACTATGCTGCCCAGGCAAGGTGCAGGACGTGCTTTCCTGAGAGTTGGAGTAGATGAGGGGCAGGGGCAGCTCTCCTGCTCTGATGATCTTGGGGCCAGTTTTCCTGCCTACCATAGGTGGCAAGGGGCAAGAAGGGGGCATGTCTCTTTTGCTAACATCACTACACAGTAGACAAGTGGCAGAGCCAGCTCTCCAATGCTCACACCCTTGGGACCAGCTTGCCCATGTTCCTGCCACCAGGCTCAGCAATACTGTGCTGCTAAGGCAAGACACAGGTCCCTCTCCTAAATACTGCAGCTGGAAAGGGGCAAGGCCAGCTCTATTGACCCCAAGGCAAGGTCTCCCACCTGCTGTAGGTGATGAGGGGTGGGGAGGGGGGAGAGTATCCCTCATCTGTGCCACTGCATGGGAGATGAATGGCGGGCCAGCATTCCCATATTCACACCCTGGGGGCTGGCTCACCTGAAACTTTTGTAACATTTGAGTACTGTACCTGGCTAGGGGTGGGGTCAGCTCTCCTAATCTCATGCCCCCAGGGCCAGATCTCCCATGATGCCCAGGTAAGACGTGGGGCCAATCCTGCTTAGCCCTCAGATGTCAATATGTCCCCTTGTGGCAGCCCAGACCAGCAATGATGTCCACCTGGACTTGGATGGTATGAGACTCCTGATGCTTCAGGGCCAAGGACCTAGCCATGGCCCTAGGTAGCAGCACAGGTCAGGACCCCACCATGGTCCCAGGTGGCATCACTGTCTACTTACAAGGCTGGTCCTCACTACCCTTGAGTCTTCAGGTCTTCATTGTGCCTACATCTTTCTGTTCTCCTCCTTTTCTCTTCCTTTTCTCCACCACTTACTTACTTCTCTTAATGCCCTTCCCTCCGCATCTCTGAATGTCTGGGGTCCTCAGGAGTGGTCTCAGGAACTCTATGTCCTGCTGATACATATGGCCCCAGGGAGGGATCCTCTCAGGTCTGCCCCCATCTCTCTGAAGCCTGCAGGGAGCAGCACTGGCAGTCATCTTAGTTTAGCTCCCTATCAGGGCCCCATGGCTCTGGGTGGTCATCTCAGGTTGGCTCCTCGCCCAGGCCCCAGTGGCCCCATGAGATACCTGTCTCAGGCTCACTTCCACCTAGGGCCCTTGGTCCCAGCTGAGGTTCTTCTTGTCTCTTGTTCACTCTCCACCCTTTGAGCCTATCTGGGCCAGGGAGGTACCCCTCAGGCTAGCTCTGTCTGGGCCTCCTGGTGCTGAACTAGTGGTTGTCTCCGCTCATTCTTTTCTTTTCTCTTTTTCTTTTCTTTTGTTTTCTTTTTCAGGGAGTGATAGGCCACTAATCATTCAGATGCTCCTGGGTCAGAGCACTAAACTTAGACATAGCTTCTTTCCTTTCTGCTACCTACTGACACACATGTGAAACAGCTGCCACATCTGCAAGGCCTCTAGAAGCAGGTCAATTATCTGTTCTTATTCTCCTTCCCTTGCCATTGAAATCTCAACTATGTATTTGAGAGAAAACACGTAATATTTGTGTTTTTTAAATCTTACTGTGTAAAGAAGAGATGAGAGAATAACTAAAGTACATTATATATATGTGTGTATAAGCTGTCTTAATGAAAGCTGTTATTTTATATAATGCTTATGACTAATAGGGAGACAATGACAAATATATCCTTAATATTTATCTTTATAATACAAAAAATAAGACTAAAGGTGAAGAGAGGCTGTTAGGTGTGTTGTGCAGGAAGGAAGGAAGAATTTAGATCGATATTCTAAAGAGTTTGTGTGTTTTGAATAGAAAAAGGAGTGGAGAAGGGCAGAGGGGCAGGGGGAAGAGGGGGAGGGAAAAGAGAAGGAAGGAGAGGGGAGGAGGGGGGAAGGAAGAAAAATGTCTCAGAAGTTTGTTAACCGTGTATGTTTCTTCAGTATGGAAATGTATCTACAGATATTGAAGAAAAATACTGGTACTGAGGTGAGAAAATGGGAAAGAGCTGAACAATGGGCAGTGAGGAGAAACAGAGGCTTTGATGAGGAAGCAGATGTGTTGTGCAGTGCAGTCCATGCAGGGGAAGACCAAGGCTGCAGGGAAGTGTTTGCATGTGGCACCAAATTCAGGATTCTTCTGATTTACACAGAAAACAAAATGAACAGGACTACCAAGCCTACTCTGATTTCTCAGACACCACAATAAGATCCTGGAATAATTTCTTAATCTGTCCTGCTTACATGTAACACCATCATTTCAGAACCATTATTCAAATGCTATAGATGTCTCACGTTTTGTATATCAAGCTCTTTCTGTCTGTGAGCTGTTTCTTCAAGTACCCCTCCAGTTCAAACAAAACATAATGGTCCTCTTTGCTAGTTTGCCATGTCTTGAGCTCTACAAATCTCTCCCAATAGACTTCCTTAGCTTGAGAGCTCTCTCCAGGTGGGAAGTACGTACTTGTTCCATCCCAGCTCCCAGCACACAGTGGTTGTTAAATGACTACTTGCTAAATGTTAATTTCTTCACTTACCAAAGGAAGATTTGGTGTGTCTTAAATTTTCATAGAACTTAAAAGTTATTTCAATTTCTATCCTGTCCATTAATAAAACTGAACTGGAGACAGACTTGATTTGTACACTCCTCTTAAATGCCAATTGTCTTTACCTTGTTTGACTTTATGTGTATGTCTATGGACCTGTATAAGTATGGGTCAGTGCGAACATTAAATCTCTCGAAGACATTTGTAGTTTCTAAACCTGTAATGTGGACTTGCCAAAGATCTGCTAAGCAGACCTCTAACAGATAGTAAACTTTATTAAATGAGTAGGTCTAAGAAGGTTGGCTTGAATGTCTTCTTGGGAAATTCCCTTTATATCTGAGTATCCTAGTTAATTCTCTATGAAGTGACTTCTCACCTGCTAGTTTCTCCACAATTTCACTTCAGCATCAAGCCGGCTGTACTTGACTAATAATTTTTACTTGTACAGGAAAAGAACAAGTAAATAATTATTCACCAGGGGCAAGTTCTTTGGCTGGCATTTTCAGAGGCTATGTGGGTAATATAATGTGCATAAAGTATTTTGTATGCAAAATATGGTGATAAATGAGATGCTGTTGTTCTTACTTCAGTGAACATAGACATATTGGCTCTGATGTATAAATTATCAGTTTCCTCCTCTGTTTTACTAGCTTTTCCCACTTATCTCAGCACAAGATATACTTCCCGACTGGATTGTCTTCTTTTTCATTTTTTTCCTGCCTTAGCCATAGGGTTTCTCGCCACCTGCACTGCAAACACCATTGGCATGTATTGATGGTTTTCATATCATATGTTGACAATGCCACTACTTGGGAGCAGAAATGTGCTTTAAAAAGACAGATATGACCGTCTATCATTTCCAGAGGACATTGCTGCAATAAGGGACATTCGTGGAGTCTTTTAGCTAGTAAGATTACTTTGGTGTGTGTATCTTTTCTAGCTTCTAAACATTGTTGCTACGTTTCTGAAGTCTTTGCTTGGTATCATAGCCCAGGGTTTTGCTTCTGTGAATTTTGCTAAGCATACATACAAATAAATAGTAGTGTCGACATTCTCCATCTTACTTAGTTTATATACAGCTTCCATAGTGTGTGAATTAATCTCACCTAATATATCGAGTATAAGAGGAAATCATATGTTGCCTTCTAAAATATACTTCCTAGAATCCTTTTCTTGAAAAATCTCTGAGGACATTTACTGAAATGTAATGTGACTATTCTATGTTTGAGTGTGTCTTTGGAGTTTGATTTCTAGCACCTATGTCAGATGGCTCACAACTGTTTGTAACACCAACTATTGTAGGGAAATCTGACACCTCTGGTCTCTGCAGGCACACACACAAACACTCACACATACACACAAGCATACCTAAAAAAAAACCTGTTGAGTATGCTTGACATGTGCTAGTTTATAAAAGTCAATTCATCTATGATGTTGCATATAAATTCACTCCTTAATGTCTTAATGTTCATGTTAGTTAAATTACTGTTTTGTTCAGATTATAAGTATGGTGAATCAAATAGTATAAAATGAATGGTATGGAAAAAAGCATGTCACAGTCAGAGTGGAATAAGTGAAAATTTGTTATCTATGGTGACAATGGTTGTAAGGTAAGGCTCAGAAGGTAGAATATTCAGTGGAAATACTGATAAGTGTGAAAACATTGAAGTTATCACTTTTTTTGGGGGGGGAGGTTCGAGACAGGGTTTCTCTGTGTAGTCCTGGCTGTCCTGGAACTCACTCTGTAGACCAGGCTGGCCTCAAACTCAGAAATCCGCCTGTCTCTGCCTCCCAAGTGCTGGGATTAAAGACGTGCGCCACCACTGCCTGGCTTAAGTTAACACTTTTTGTTTAGGCACAATGTAATATTCTGAAAAATGTCCACAGCATTTCTGACTCATTCTTCATATTTATTCTTGTAAATTCAGTAAATGTCTACTGAGCACTTAGTATGTGCTATATGTTCTGTTAGGAATCTAATAATTTAAAAAAACATTAAAACTCCCACCTTAATAGAGATACAGCGAATTAGTATTCATTATATATGAACTAACCTCTGATAGGATAATGAGCAGAAACAGTAAAAACAATTTCAGAAATGGTCCATTAAGCATTTTGTGTCGCTAGAACTTCAGTGGTAACTAGAAGACACAATCTAAAAATGAGAGAAAACTTTTTTTTTCTTTTCTTTAATTTAAAAAAATCTAGGAGAAAAAGCAGATTGGTAAGCATGGTGTGGTGCTAACGATACAGGACAGTGGTTACTTTGAACACTGAGGTGAAAGGGGACATTAGTACAGTCCCTCCAGGAGATATCTGGCAGAGCCCCCTAACCTGAAACTACCATCTTAGGCTTATGCTACCTACACCATGTATCTTCAAAATTCAATCCTTCAATGTTCAATCCTCAGTAGGATGCTGTTTGGACATAGTATCTGTGGTAGGTAATTAACTTGGAGTTAGGTCCTGAGAGCAGGAAGTGCATGATGTAGCTGGTGTCCTTATGCAGACAAGAGAGACTTCATGTATGCAGATTGAGGAAATGCTACATCAGGACACTCATGTGACAGCTTTGTCGAAGTTAGGAAGAGAACATGACCAGCAATCCACTTATGTTTTTATTTTTGTCTGAACCATTATACATGTTTTGGTAGTCCAGGAGAATGCTGCTGCCCTGGGCCATTTTGTACTGTATCTTCTTGGGCCCCATCTTTGAATGTGGTTAGACTGAGGGATGAGTTCCCACATTCAAACAATGTAATACTCTAGAAAAAACATACTGCAAGATTGTGTTCATTTTGACATTTTTTTTCCAGGAGCAAAATGAAAGTACAAAAAATATTCATTGATTACTGGTGGTTGATTGAATTTCTGTAATTGGAATATTGTAGCAAGTGTCTATTCTTAGTACAGAAAGATTTATAAGAAAATAGGTGAATAAAAGTGTTAAAAACAATATTAGAGTATGATCTTTATGTAAAATAAACATAAATACAAAAATGGGTTTATATATGTATACACACATACAGACACACACTTTGTCTATGCATATGAACAAGTATGCCAGGGTCAAATGTCTCTCTGGAAAGAGATGATAGAATAAAGTTTATTGTGTATGTGTGTGCGTACATCCATGACGTGTGTATGGGGAAGGTGCACATGTCATGGCACACATGGAGGTCAGAGGGCATTTGGGAGTTAGTTCTCTCCTTCCACATCTAAGCAGGTTCTAGGGAATCAAAGTCAGGTCACCAGGCTTGCAGAGTAAGTACCATTTTCTGCTTAGCTACTTTGATGCTCAGAATATAAATTCTTTAGCATTCTGTACAGGAATAGACTCAAACAATATTATGTAGTTAAAGTTGCTTAAATAAAAACAATTATAAGACATAAAAGTTAATCAATAGGCAGAGAATATATTTATAGCTGAGAATATTAAGGATAGAGTCCTCTATACACAGGAACATAATAACCAGTCAGACTTACTGGAAGTTCAGGTCACGTGTTGGAAAATATAGAAAAAAAAAAGAATTGGAAGACTACACTGGAAGCATTAATGGGGTTAAAAACATGATTGAGTTCTGTAGATGGAAAGTTAAAGAAGAGATACAGACATTTTTGAATTTACATTTTATGAAGTCTATGTTGTATAGAATGGATTGAATAATAGAGATATTAATATGCTTGGTATAAATAATTTAGGAATGAAATGTGTTATTTATCGTATTAGTTTACATAAAAAACTTACAAGTATAAACACAGACAAACACACACACACACACACACACACACACACACACACACTATTGACAGTTGGATAGAAGCAGAAACTGCTAAACTTTTATGTTAGTACAGCTACATGAAATATATAGATAGAGGGAAGAAAACCAGCTAACTTATTTCTCTTTAGTTTCTGCTGTCTTTTGCATTTAAGGAAATTTCAAGATTCCAATATTATCAAAAATCAGCAAAAATTTTAAGCTTATCTTTTGGGAAAACCTCCTTGCTCTGCCTCTCAAGTCAAGTTTTTAAGAAACTACAGACCACATATTAGGCCCAAAAGATAGATGCTACCTACTTCAACATCCATCTTAAGGTGTATTTCTAACTTCCTTAAATAGAAAAGATGGATACTGGTGAAGTCATCAGTTACCACTGCCTTTCTCTCTGCAGGCGACACAGATGAAGTTAATCAATTGGAGTGTCTGCCCAGGTCAGCATACTGCAGGGACTGTTGACACGGGAACAGATTTCCTGATACACTTCCCCCACAGCACAGTTCTAATTTCAGGACCGGGCCTCTTGCTTTGAAGCAGGCAGGTTGATGCTCTTATTTTAGACAATCTGTCTACCTTCTCTCATGCTGTTTTCCATCACCTATGCTTTTAAAGATGCTTCAACTTATGATTTTAATGTGAAACTACATTTTCATGGTGTTTCACCTAGAACAGGAGTCTGAAAAGTTAAAAAAGGGCGAAATGAATCTTCTTCAGGACACAGTATACACCTACTGCTACCAACTTGCCAGGTTTTCAGAAATGAAATGAAAGAGGATGTTAAGTGAGCGCAGTGCTCTTCTCTTCTGTTTCCTTCCCAGGTTCACTCGTTTTCCTCCTCCCCTCCATCTCCAGTTGCTTCCCCTCTGTATACAGTCCGTGTTGTTTAAACTGTGTTTATCAAGCAAGCATTGAGTCCAGTTCTTACTCAGTGCAGCTTTGAGAGTATGAGGGCAGTCTTGTTCCACCTACGGTTAGAACTGTATGCTCAAAACAGCTAGAAAGGCCTGTAGGGAGGTCAGTGGTAGGGCATTTGCCTGGCTTACACAAGGCCCTGGGCTTGGTGCTGAGTGATGTCACATATAACAAACAGACAGTGGAAACAGCGGCCATGTTCTTCTAGGAATTCCATTGCCTTCCAACTCTGCCTTTGAGGGCCCTAATGTATGAGGACTTATAATAAAAATGTTGTTATAATGCAAATGTCAATGTTATAGCTGATGTATTTACAGAATTGGCAATATGTTTATGAGTGACCTCAAAGGGTGAGAGGCCAAAGGAGACATGGGCAGGGAAGGAATACTCAGACCCAAGGGAGCTCGGTGAAATGGAAGGAGTAATGGGCAGTGTGTGTGATATGTGCCAAGGAGCAAAGGTGGGAAACGTGTGAGTCAGGGAACAGTAAAGTGGTCAGTATGGTCACAAAGTGGAATAAAAAATCAGAGAGAGTTTGGGGAAGAGCCATGGAAGGGAAGGGCATTGTGGGGTATTGTGTTGTCAGAAATAGGCACTGGTTTTAGCATTTGATAAGGCTTTTTCTTCTTCTTCTTCACATTTAGTCTTCACACAAATTATTAATCTAATGCTATTACCTTTGCATACAAGGTACAAACAAAACCAGAATTTCCATCAAATTTACATAAGCAGAAATTGGCAGAAGCGGTAGTTGAATTTAAGACTAATAGGTTTTAAAGCCTGCATTATTATTCACAGAGGAGTTGATGATGGGATATGCACATATGAAGAAGCTTGCAAGCAGTGGGAATTCAAATGTTATGTTCATTAATTCAAAAGAACTGTTCTAAGTCATGCAAAAGAAGGTACTGTTTTAATATCTTTTTCTAATGTTAGTCACATGTAGTCATTAATATTAGCAAAGACATACGTCAAGTGAATGGCCAGTCAGAAAGAAAATACAATTAAATTGTTCTATTGCAATGGGAATCCTCATCTACTTGGAATTAAACTAAACTATAATTGAATTGAAAGAAGTGCCTGAAAATGACAAGGAGTTCACCTGAAAGCATGCTTGTTGTTACCTTCTCAGCTCAGCGACATTTAAATGAACTACGAGTACAGAGAGCAGCTCAAAGACATCTGCGGAGACGCTGCTTTCACGGTTGTTTAGGGTGATGTCAACACAGGATTCAATCCCACACCTAAGGTGATCGTCCCAGACAAGCTGTTCAGACTGGGTTATAAATTTAAAATCTGTATAAATTTGGAGCAAGTGTTAGCGTCAGTTGGAGGTCAGCGCCACAGCACCTTGTGCGTCTTCTTTTGATCTGAAACAAAAGCCATTCTGTAATCTGTTGTACAGGAAATAGAGTATAAATCAAAAGGGGGCTCTATATCAAGCAGTGTGTTGTCCTTGAACTACGTGCACGGAAACTGAATTGGTCCTAAAAGCACAGTGGCCTGTTATGTGGCAAATGACTGCATTCATTTCCCCCCTCCCCCATCTCTCTTTCTCTCTCGTGGAACCAGTAATAAGCCAGAAAACTTGGTGTGTTAAACTGTCCATATTGTCCTTTATTGTAAAGAAGATGTTTTTGTAAAACACATCCCAATGTGCAATCTACCTTGGAAAGAGATTTGAAAACTGTCGCAGTGATGACGTAATTTGTTTTTCCTCTGAATTCCATCGAGTACACTAACTTAAGCGGTTTCTTTTGATTTGAATTTTGATTTTTTTCATTTATCTGAACAAGCTAACTTAATACCCTTGAGCCTCAGTTTCTTCAATAGAAAAAAAGAGAAAGAAACCTCAAGGACCAGTGAGAAGATTAACTACAAGAGCATCTAGCATCCAGGGAGGGGCCTGAGTCCAGGGAGAGAAAGTGCCCCGTCTCACCCACAGACGCTTCCCTTGTTTTGGTTTAACAGTTGTTGCTGCCAAAGCGTACAGTTCTGTGGAGAAGTATCGTTGTCCAAAAATGAAAGACTATGATATCTGAATCTTTCACTTTATCTGAATATTGAAGTAACAGTTTATGTTAATATTCTTTATTATGTGTTAGTCTGTTGTTTTTGACTTTGTTTAAGCAGTTGCTGTTTATCCAAAGAGATAAAAAAAATTAAGTATCAGGAGAGACAGGTCAGTTCACAAAAAGACCGCTATCAAGTGCAGGGCTCCCGACAAACTCTATTTTCTAAGCCTAATATTAGAGTCTTAAGAGGTGCTGTTCTATCTATTGCCAGTTCGCAGGATATGGCGTGATTGCAATGTCTTTTTCATCATGAAGAAGGTTTGAAATTATACTTAAAGGCATTAACAGTACTCATAATAACTGTTAAAAACTAGGGCAAAGGTTTTCCATATATATATATTTTATATATATATATATATATAAAAGATGTTTTTCTTTTCCACCCAGCTGACTTTGAGAGCTTTAATTTGTGTGTTACCATGGAAACAAGTCACATGGGCTAGTTCCCAGCGCAAAGGAGCCAGCTTGTGAATGAAAAATACTAAACATGGTACCATGCTCTTCTGTACTGAGGATCACTTGGTGCTCAAAACCCCCAGATCTTAGCAGACAGTAGTAGGACAGAGGCTAGTGTTTCAGTGGTTCAAACACAATTGCTCAATACCTTTCTCTACTGATTGCAGATGCTTCTTAAACAGAAATTCTTAATTTTCTAATGTGGGTACATCACAGTGAGTATTTTTTTAAAATGTTTTCTCTAATGACAGTGAATATGATATTAGTAAAAGTACTAATAACTTAGCTTTATTTTATCAAAGAGCAGCTTAGGTACCTTTAAGGTAATTTTTAAGCTAACCCTCCTTGCATGCTGCTTTAGACACCAATACTGAAAAAAACCATTAAAAAACCCCCTGTATATTGATGTTATTGATTGATGGTCTAGTAGACAGTGGAGCTCTCAAGATAAAGCTTAAACTGTCCTTTGTGCCCGATGTGTTGTTTTATATAACTCATAAAATAGAACCATTTATCTTATTTTAAAAAAGTATGACATTAATGTGTGTGTCTGTGTGTGCGTGCATGTGCACGCACACATTCATGTATGCACACACATTCATGCATGAACCATAGCATTCTTTTGGAGGTCATAGGTCAGTTCTCTCCTACCATGAGGTTCATTGGATAGAATTTATGTCATTAGAATGGATAGTAAGCACCTTTACCTGCTGAGCCATCTTGATAACAACACTGCTTTTTCTCTAAATTTTTTCTTTTCTTTCTTTCTTTCTTTCTTTCTTTCTTTATATTATCAAATCATATTTTTTACTTTTTAACACGGGGGTTATAAACACAAAAATGCAGGGTGTGGGGAAGGGGATGACACAGGAGCATAGGTGTTCAGGGGGAGTACAGATATCTTTCAGAACAGGGTATCAGCTGGGTGAAGGTTCAGGAGTCAGGTCACTATGACTCTGTCTATGATTCACTGTGCCGCACCAACCCTGACCAGCAGGAATTAAGACACAGAACAACCAGTTCCTTCTCACAGCACTTTACTCAGGATGCTTAGCAGTTGGTAGGCAATCCCTTCCCGGGCGCAGCTTATAAACCCTGCCAGAAGCCAATCTTGAAGCACAGCCTTCATACCTAATAAGGACTTGTTTATCACTCGGCCCTCGGGTGGCCATCGCCATCTTGGGGCAAGGTTCTTATGGCACCTAACAATTCACTTGTCCTTATCTAAGTTGGTACTATCTGCCAAGGCTGCCTATTTACAAGGTCTATGACTACTTAAGCTGGTAAATTTCTGCAAAAGCTGCCTGTTTACAATAGCTTATAGCCATCTGTTTCAGTGTTTTTTCCATAGAGACCCAATACTTTGTGTTAGCAGGCATGTATGTCAGGCCTATTGCTGATTTTAGGCTTATGGCTGATTTTAGGCCTTCAGTATATAAGCAGGACCACCCCTGACATCTCCCTTCTCAAAGTATAGAAGGGCCATGGTGATTCTAATCTTGCCAAGGCGGGGATAGAGACGTGAACTCCAGTAATTAAAGGGGACCTTGTAATGGCTCTTACAAGCCATTACAAGGTCCTCCTGTCGTTGTCCAGTGAGGCATGAGGGCCGTACCCATCCTGATGTCTTTTTCCTGGAGAGGGGATACTTTTGACAGCAACCCCTATGCAGTCAGGCTTGTCCCTTGGGGAACCCAGAAACATATTTTTAGCTTTTATTTATATTCCCTTGCAGTGCTTAGCCTCGTAGCCTAAGCAAGAATTCAGATCGCCAGTCAGAGGGGGTTCTGGGTGGCCCCTCTCTGCTTGGTCTAGGGGCGGAAGTCCCCTCTTTTAGGTTGGGTGGAGATGGGATTTGGGAACACCCTGGATAGAGTAACAACCTCATCTTGAGTCTTGTGGTCCTCCATAGCTAATTTATGATAATGTATCTGAATAGATTTTGCTATCAGATTATCTATCTGTTGTTTCACAAAGTTAGTCAGCTTATTTAAGGCCCAGGGACCAAAAGAAATAAGCAAAAATAACCCAATTAATCGTCCCAAGATGGAAGGAAGTAGGGTTGACAACCATGGAGAGGTTGAAAACCAATTCTTGTACCAGCTCTCATTTTTCTCTTTCTCTGTCTTTTCTCAAGACCTTCTCTGACCTTTCTCTACATTTTTAATGGTTTCCCAGATATTTAATCTTTTCAAGCATCGTCCTGCCTTCTTCATATTTATGGCAGTACATAACAAACAGCAGAACAGACCAAACAGATATTTCCAAATGCTGTGCTTTCTGAATATACACTGTTTAAAATTTATTTGTTTATTTACTGTGCTTGGGTATTTTGTCTGCATGTGTATCTGTGTACCACATTTGTGCTTGGTGCCTGCCAGGGCTACAGGAGGGTATCAGATCTTTGGAACTTCAGTTTCAGATGGCTGATGGCCTCCATGTGGTACTGGGACTAGAACCTGGGTCCTCTGGGAAGTGTGCCAGTCCTCCTCTGATGCTGAGCCGTCTGTCTCTCCAGCCTCATGTATGAGATATTTTTAGAGATGTCATATATATGTATCAATTAGTATTTTCATATTGTTTTGGTATGCTTTGCACTTGGATCCCATGATAGAAATAAATATAATTTACTAAAAAATGAATATATTTTGACTTACTGACATGTACGATTGGAATTTCCATTCTAATTCTCTTATCACCTTCTCAATACTATCACATTTTTCAAGACTTATGACTCTAAACAAACATTTTATCTTCTATTCTGAATATATAGGGTAGCTACAACGTATTATGTGTCTCACTATACACCGCTGCCTGTGTGGACTGTGTTCACTTTTATAAAATACTAATATCTTCCAAGCCTTACATGTGAGTAGAGCTGTTTTTCTTTGTTTCTAGCTGTTTCATCACAGAAGATGCAGGAATTTCATTCAGAGCTGATAGAATTTCTCAATTAAGTGTCTGATAGATGCTAAGCTGTAAAGGGTGGTATCCTGACCCTGACATGCAAAGTAGCCCCAGTTCCAACACTTGTCGTATGTTGAAAAGGTGTCATGATGAGCACTTCACAGGCTCTGGTCAGATTTAGTTTGTCATGTTGCACATACATAAAGACAAAGAGTGGCCATGCAGAATCCCAACAGAGTGAGAAAGAAAAGCAAGCCTTATAAAGTAAAAATTAAGGATGGCGAGAGAGGAAAGGCGAGAACTCAGGAGGAAACACTGCAGTGAAGCCAGAGAGAAGGAGCTATCAAGGGAACAGAGAGAAAAAGAGTGAGCAAACAGCAGTCAGAATCATCCCAGAATTGGACACGTATGAAGTGTCAAGAAGCACATTTCTAAAAATGGATCTGAGAAGGCAGCCATTGCTTTTTAATAGCAGGCTATTCTTGGGTGTCATAAACCATGCTCAAGTGCTATGTGTATTTGAGGCATTCTGTCTGTGTGGACACAAAAGAAAACCAGGAGGCTAAAGAAAAAGGCAGAAGTTAGTTTTTAATAGATGGGTGGGGAGAAGCAGTGCACTCCCATCATTGGAAATGTTTTTTGGGAATTGTTTAGGCATCCGTGCTGTGAATTGGGGGTGGCTTCAATGTCAGTGAAGCATCATTGTTGACAAACTGATTTGAAATCAATGCCCCCTGCAATTGTGCATTTCATAATTCTATCTTCTCTTGAATATGAAGAGAGATGAGAAAATGTGAAGCCAAATGGGGCAATTGTGGAAATTTTGTCTCCAGTGTTGACAATGAAGTCGTACAGTTTCTTGAGCTATGAAAAACTTCTGAGCACATGGCATTGACACCTTTGGGAATCTCAATAATTCTGAGAAACTAACAGGAAAGTAGGCTTTGGAACATTTTAGCCATTTTTTATTGCAGAAGATTCCTTTGGGTCTGGCAAGTATGGCTTCTTTCTATAGCACAGCTCTATCTCATTCTATGTAAAAGATAAGAATTTTGACTGTTTCCAAGAAGTTGTTTTGTAAAAAAAAGTTGATTTAACAAGCCTTTCAAGTATTTCTCTCCCTTCTGGCACAATGATTAACTGGATCTTGATGATATCTGATGTGTGGGCAAAGATAATATGTAGTAGAGTTTGTGTGTTTTATGATTAGAAGAAATGACTGGGGAAAAGATAAGAATGAATGAGTTGGGAACAGGAGACTTCATTGTTATGTTTGTTTCTATGACTTTTACATTTCTATAGACCTGGTACTAATGTGTTGATAATAAAAATTTTATACTAATAAATATGCCCATATACTATGTTTCAGTTAGTTTGTACTCAAGGATTTAAATGACAGGAGGGAGCCATCAACTTTGCAGGACATAGAAAAGCATGCATTATCCAATTCTAGCTATACTCAAGCCATTTCCTGCCAAGTTCGTTCCAAGTTTCTAAAATGGCAATGCGCATCATAAAAAATATTGTAGTTTCAGATACTGTTAAGTGTTCGTTCTAATGATAAATGTGCTGGGAAATGAATGAGTGATTTTCAGGTTAATGCTTTAATTTCTTTCTGTAGTCCCTCTTTTTGAGAAATATGATTCTTTTAAGTGCGCAAAAATTCACATGAAGTAGCACTTACCTCTCAAATATTGTTCTGTAGAAAGTTAATGAAGAACTCATTGATTTATGACCCAAGATAACACTTAATAAAATTTAGAAGATATAAACTACATCATATGAAAGAGTTTCTAAAACTTTCTATAACGTTCTTAAAATACACATCACTGGAAGAATCAAGAGCAAACACACAGCACATGTATGCAAGGGTGACTCAGCATGAAAATTAGGCTTCTTGCTAAACTTTGCTTTGAAAATTCTATTTGGTTCTTTGCTTTTCCCTTTACTTGTGGACAAAAACCAGTGTCTCAAAGGAAATATACATCTTAAAATAGTTTTTAGCTCTTTAGGCTCTTTTGCATAGAGAAAGGATTTTTTTTTTGTCTAAAAGTATATATCTAAATCATGGACAGAATATATATGCAGAAAACTACTAACACTGAGGCAAAAAGCAATGAAAATTAATATAAACTGAGAACTAGCACAAGCTCATGGATGAAAAGACTCAACATAGATACAGTGCCAACACTTCTCAACTTGGTCTATACATCAAACTGTAGTAGACTCACAGAATTTTACTTCTGCTTCAACATGGAGAGCCTTAGAACAGAAACACTAGGCACAACAGGCTCACCTAGTAACTAGACCTGGGTTTCTAATACCAGCACCAATTGTAAGGATCCAGGGTTTAAGGATGGATAATTCATTTGGTACTGGAGCTCAAAATATATAAGATGGGTCTGAAATAAATTAGATAAAAGACAAGACAAACAATCATACAGTGATGGGTGTGTAGTGTATACAATATATAATCTTATAGTGATGTGGGTATAGTGTATAAGATATATAAGCTTACAGTGATGAGAGTATAGTGCATATGATATACAATCTTACAGTAACGAGGGTATAGTGCGTATGATATAAAATCTTATCCTGAAGGATAGAATACTCAACTGAAAGTGTACCAAATGGTTTAAGGTGGAACAAAATCATCAGCAAAATTATGTGAATTACATAGTAATTTATGTGTAAAATAAATATGTATTGATTTATGATTTTATGATGTATGTATGGGTTTATGATTGATGAACTAAGTAAATTTGTTATTTCTCAAAATATATAACTACATTTTAATAATGAGGAAAAATTAGATGGACTTATTGAAGGACACTGTATAAAATACTCTATTAGCTGTCCTGAAGGCTGATGTACTATCAAAACGAGAGAAACTTATATAATGGCAAGGGCAGACTAAGGGGACACAATAGTGTCCTGTGTGAGTCTCTGGGTGGGATGTTGGAAAAGAATGATCATTAAAGAAAGACTAAGGAAACATGGAGAAGGTATGGACCTTATGTGGTAACTGTGTGTCAATATCAACTCACTGATGGGTAAATCTCAGGTGCTAATGAAAGGGGTAATTGGATTGGGAGTATGTAAGAAGCCACCTTATTACCTTCTCAAATTTTTTTTCACTTCAAATTATTCTATAAATTTAAACAAATATTAAAAATACTGTAAGGGACCATCAGGAAGATACCTAAGAGGAAGAGGAAGAGACAAAAATGATAAGAATATTTCATCTTTTTCTCATTTACAGAATCTAGACATAAATGTCTACTGATGCAGAGGGTGCAACGGTCCATGGGCGGGATTGAGAGTAAGAGCAAGATACAGTGATGAATGCGCACCAAAATGTCGCAGTGAAACTAATTATTAATATGAAAAAATAAGTATAACTAATTATCAATATAAAAAGAAGCACAATTCTGCAAAGGGCATCTTTATTTAATTTACCCACTTTGAGCACCACAGTGTGGAAGGGCCACTCAGGCCAGATCCTTGCCGATGTACAAGACCACGTGTCTGTTATTTATTTTGGCTGCAGCCTTAGGAAGGTTGAGAATCATTTGTTATAAGGGATCCTCACTAGCAAACTGACTTTTACGTAAACAGTTAAGTTGTTTAACTGATGGTTTTCTTTCACCATAATCGTGTTCAAAGTATGTTTTATTTCTTCCAGAATTCTCAAAGAACTACTGCTGTCTACTTCATAGTGTTATGGAAACTGTATTTCTTTCTCTCTGCATTTCAACCTCAGTCTTCAGGATTCAGCATGATTTTCCTCTCTGGATCTTCTGCCCCAGCTCTCACAGAGGTAATGGATTTCTACTCTGTTCCTTGCAACTGGAGTGATATTTTTCTGATTGAACAACAACAAAAAATTCATATTAGTAGTTTTCAGTTGTGATTCTGATGGAGTGTTTGAACCTCAAACTTTTGACCTACCTAATGAAAAGCATTTGAAAACAAAATTTTAAGATATCAAGTGCTAATAAGAACCATCAGATACCTAATAATAGTTTTCTTTGCTTGAACAGAGATCTCTGCAGGAAGGTGATTGGTGATTCAGTAGGAGACACGCTTCCTCCTGAGCTGAACTAAAGCAGAACCTCAGGCATTCAGTCTGCCTAGGGACTGGTACCTTTACACTCACAAATAGAACAAAGGAGGTATTTATTTATGGTATTAAAGACATTTTTTTTTCTTGAAGTGCTCAGGTGTGCTGGTTAAAATCCAGTTTGGATAATTGCATTCTTCTCACAGAAATTCCACCTACAATTATAACTGCCAACTTCAGTGTCACCAGAGTTGGAATTCTAAATAGTCTGTTTTTGACACACATTGTTCGTTAGTTCCACTTTGCAATGGCTGGCTAATTGTCCCCCCTCCCCCATAGCTCACTTGGATAAAGTGGCACAGAAAACTATTTCAAGTATAATTAAGTTATTTTAATTGGATGGCACTATACTAAAGGGATTCTGTACATATTAAGACACAGTCTGAATATATCAACTCAGATTTTAAAATCTTTGGGTGCATAAATTTGGGATTTTTCACCTATGATACTATACTAGCCCAGAACTTGAGATTGTCTTCTTTTACATTAAAATGTCACCATGTTTTATGATTCTTATTTTAAATATGTGAGTGTCCTACCTGCCTAATGGAAGCATAGTTATGATGTTGGTATTCACTCCTTGTGTTAATAATATAATGTGTTGAAAGTGCTTCCCATGGAAAACCAAGCCCTTCACTGACACATGTATGTAACCTCTTTGTGGAGAAATATGTGTCAGAGAGAAAATTTCTCTCTGTCCTCAAGAGCTAATAATTTTAAAATCAACGGAACAAAATGACAGAACTTCCCCAGACTTAATCTTCAAAATGATAACTTCTATCTTCCAGGGAAACAGTCTTAGTGATCAATCTCATTTCCATTCCTTAATTCTCTCCATTTTGTCATCTCTTCACACTGCCATTTAACCCATGAATCTTGGGGACATTTGTTCTTAGATTTTTGCTTTTTCCAGATACGAATTTGTTTTTCATCAGTGTTCCATGTGCTTTATTTCTGTATCTTGATGCCACCTAGAAAGCTTGAAGATTTGTAACAAATTTCAATGTTTTGTTAATGTCTAGATAATGAATAAGAACAATTAGATCTAAACTAAGTCCATCTGAGACACTGAGAACTTTGAAAAGCAGAGAGAGTATGACCCTGGGTGAATAACTGACACTTACTATAAAACAGTCTATTAGATATTTATTTTGTTGTATTTGTGTATGTGTGTATGCACATGAAGGCTGCTTTCTGCAGAAGCCAGAGGCATAAGATCTTCTTGAAGCAGTTTCAGGCAGATGTGACCTGCTGGACATGGGTCTTGAGTAATATGTGTTAATTATTAAGCCATCTCTATAGACATCTTAAAATGGACATTTAAAACACAAGGTACAATGATTGTTCTAGAATAAAATTTAAGTCAAATCTCAAGTGCTTGGAGCCCATGTAATGACAGAATATATATCTGCTCTTTCCTCGTCCCGAGTCTCAGTCACTTAATTTCAATTATCTTAGATACACGACTGCCTCTTCAATAGCCCATGCCCTTCAAAATACCTCAACTCCACAGCTGATTTCCACTGTCATATTGTTTTCTAATACAGCAGCTGAAAAGTCCACATCAAGACCCCTTTGCCATCTATTAAGAAGGGAATACAACCATTAGAGAAAACCAGGAGCCTCATAGTTAAAAGAGCAAAGCCAGATTTTATTCAGCGGCTACTGTAACAGGAACAGAATTATCAATGCATTTGGTTGGTCTGAGATAACATTCAGGGGTAGGAATTTATAGCTAAGAAGCACCATCATAGGGCTAGTAAATAAACATTATTAAAGTTAGGGTAATTCTTGTAAAATGAACCCAGCAAGATTATTGCTAAAGGAAGGCCTTGGTAACCTTTGGGGATGGCAGGGACGGTTAATTAATGCAGACATTGTGAATAATCAGATACTGAGTGTGGAGAATTCTTGGTAAACTCACTTAGCAAGTGGGTACTAGGAAGAAGGAAGCCAAAGCATGGGCCTACTGACATGGGTTTCAAAGAAGCCTGACTGAAGCCTGGACAATGAGAGACTCCATCACAAGCACACACTAATAAAAATCACATTATTCGTCTGGATGATGCAGTCTTTCCTACCTCAAGATGAAGGTAGACAAGATCATAGAAACATTGATGTTTAAATTGCCAATATAAAATGACAGTCCTGCTTAAAAGGAATTAAGAGATAGTTTATGCTGAGGTAAGTAGGAGAGATGGTAGCTTATAAACACACATTCAGGGTACCTTCAATGGCATGCACTACCTTTGGAAGGGATCACAAGAAGTTTCACAGTCACAGAACAAAAGCAAATCATAAATCAATGCAACCACCATTTATGCTGAGGTACATTAAGTAGGTTTTCTGTTTCAGATGCTGTCACTGTCTTACCTTTAGCATTGGTAGAAGCTAGAGATCTGTCGAGCTTAGTGTATATTGATAGACTTTGATTTTGGAGTCATAGGCTATGAATCTAGACACTGAAGTAGGCAATCTATTAAAGAAGATTAAAATTAGCCTAAGATAATATTGAGTCCTGATTTGCAAGATTCCATCTTTCCACAGTCATAATGCTCTACTGGGCCAAGGTTAAGCATTGTAGGCTCTTCCATCAATCTCCTTCAGATACTTTGAGCTAATGAGATAGATGAGACATCCTTTTTTGAAGAGTGGTCATGAGGTTGTAACCAAAGTTGTTGTCTTAGATCAAACAAATGGGATAATGGCACACTTTGGTAATGAGATATGGCATCAAGCATCTTGAGTGGGCAGCTGAATTTTAGGAGTTGGCAAAGTCTATCTGCCTATCTTTATCTTCAACTTCCCTCTGTGTGTGTGTGTGTGTGTGTGTGTGCACTCATGGGCTAAGTACTGAATCCAAAGCTTTGTAGCTTTATGAATGCTAGGCAAAGCTATATTCTTGAACTGCATCTCAGTGTTTTTCTGTTTTTTTTTTTTTTGTTTTTGTTTTTTGTTTTTTTTTGATAGGGTCTTTTTTTACTAAGAAGTCAGACTGCCTCAAATTCTGTCTTCCTGTTTCAGTCCCCTGAGTATTGGATGTCACATGTCACAATGCATGACAGTTACTCTTTCTTTTTCAAACGTTAGTCAGACCACTTTGAGTCCTTTTTCTTGGCTAGGCTTTGTCACTGGCCTGTTGAACTTGGTTTTAGAAAGAATCCTGCTGACCAATCTATTTATACTCCTCTTACCTCTAATGTGTAATCAAGTTCCACTTATCCCACCCTTGGTATCTAATCATGTTTAGCTTGGTCCTTTTCTGTTGAATGACTCACACCCTGCCCAGTGTCTATAAATTCCCAGTGACTCCTGTTATATTGAGTCAAGTTCAATCTCTCTGTTCTACTACAATAGCCTTTAATAGAGTCTTGACACCCACTGAACTCTATCAAATGCAATTTTGCTTCGACAGAATCAGAAGATGATCTTGCCCTAAATGGTAGGCTTTTTTCTTAGCCTACCATTATATAAACACCCATGCTAATGGGCAGATTTTGATTGGTACAGACTTATGTGCAAATATAGAGTATGAGATAAAGTTTTAAAAAATTCATTGTTTTGTAGGATATTTAAAAGAACAGGATTAGGCAGGTAAATTTTAGTCAGCTGAAGCTATCTGAAAAAAAATTTAGGGTAAGGACTTTAAGTTATGACAGTACATCTCTAAACTTCTAAACCTACAAGAAGGTATGTATGAACAAGATTTTTTCTAACAGCTTATTGAATTTTATAAATACAGAAAACTTCAGGCCCCTCCCATTCTGATCCATAAATCATAGTGAAAATCTTTTATTTTAAAAATATGGGGATGGGATAATACCAGGCTGTATTGTTAAATATTGATTTATTTTTAATAAAAAGTAGGCGAGGAACCTAGAGAGATGTGCTGTGCTTAAAAACAATTTCTGCTTTTGCAGAGGACCTGGGCTCAGTTCCCATCCACCCACATGGTGGCTCATAAGCATCTAAACTTGAGTTCCAATTCCCTCTTCTGTCCCTTTGCTGACATAGCATCTACATGGAGCATATTCATACACGCAGGCTCAAACCCCATTCATATAAAATAAAAATAAAATAAATACATCTTAAAAAATAATCAAACGAGTACGCTTTTAAATGGTTTATAAGATTAAATTTGCTTATTATTCTTTTATTACAGAAAAAGGCAAAATAAATTACCTTTCAAATTTTCTGAGTTATTCTCCTGTAACAAATGACAAATCAATAAAAGAAAAAGAAAAAGAAATTTACTGTCAAGGGTACCTTACTGAAAATGCCAGAGATGAATAAGTTCTACAGATGCAACTGAATTCAAACTTAAGTGTCATTGTTGACTGAAGAAAGTGAGGTGAGGAGGTAGCTAGTTATAGATTGTGTGGAAATATAGATAACAAATTAAAAATACGTGTTTATCTTTGGAAATTTAAGAGTTTACTCTCCAGTTGCTAAGCGTGTCCAATGGCTCACTCTGCATTAGTCAGCTTTTACTGCACTGATATTGTTTTTTTTAACTTTAGTTCTTTGTGAATTTCACATCATGTACCCCAATCCCACTCATCATACGTCCTATCATCAATCCCTCCCCTTGTCCCCACCCTTTACCCTTGCAAACTCTCAAAAAACAGAGGAGAAAAAATCTCATGGAAGCTGTAGCTTGTCAAAGTGCTGTCCTATAGTATAGCCCTTTGTCCACATTTTTGCTTGCAAAAGCTCATTGCAATGACTCCTTAGTCTGGTACAAGGCCTTTGGATTCTGCTACTGTTAATACTGGAACCTTACTGGGACTCCTCTCAGGTGTCATATTTTGCCCTGTGTCATGGAGATCCTGCTGTTATTTTGGATCTGTAGGACTGGCTCCTTCACGCTCTCCAGTAGTTCACTGAGGGGGTAGATGGCGGGGAGGGCTAGTTCAAAGTTATGGATCTGGACCTGACAGGTATCTGAGCTGGTCAGCCTGCTGGCTCTCCTGCTCACATGCACTCTGGGTCTGGCTCACCAGCAATCTCCACAAACAGGGCTATTTCTACCTTGCTGCCCAGGCGAGGTGCAGGGCCTGCCTTCCTGCTCTCATTGAGATCAGTTTGTCTTAGCTCTCTGTTTTAGGTATTTTAGCCCATAGTCACTTGGTCCCATTACCAACAGAAAAGAGGAAGACACAGATAATTAAGATGCATGTTTGTTGATGGGTTAGGGAAGGCTGGCACAAAAAGACAAAGAACAGGAGGAGGAAGAGGAGAAGGAAAGAGAAGGGAGACAAGGAGGAGGAAGAGGAAAAGTAGAGAAGAGACAGAAGAGAAGCCACAGGTCCCAACATACCCTTCAAAAGCACCCTTTCATGTCATCATGTAACAAAAACCCAATTAAGTTTCTACCAATTTCTAATAGCCCAACTAACTGAAGACCAACCCTTCAATATGGAAATCTTTCACGTGAACCTTTCAGGTGCACACTCTTAACTGTAACTCATTGATTCCTGGTACAGAGAGGGAGGCAACCTTACACATGGAGTTTTTCCCTATATACAAATTTCTATACAAGCATATCTTAAACTTTGTTCTCAGAGCTTCTGGGACATGACAGAATAGCCTTTTTGCCAAAGGGATACACAGTGTGGTGCCTAGTCTGGTCCTAGTTTACCATCGTTACCTTAGGACTTCCCCTCAGGTTGATTTTCAAAAATCAGTGAAACAGTTTTACTCAGTTACATATATCCTCTTGTGTGAAATATATTAAAAAACAAACTCACGCTACCGCTGGCAAGGCACTGGTGGATAGGCCATCCTGTTTTCAGCCCGGCAGACTCACGGACTCTGAGCTCCAAAATCTCTCCACCCAGCTTGCTAAATTCCATGGTGGGCCACTGCCATGCACACCCCATGCTTCCAAATTCCCATGGCTGCCTGGGGTGTGTTGCCACTGTATCTTTCTCTGGAACCCAGCTGAATCACTTTCAACAATAACAGACAATCTAAGTTTAGAATCAACAGGTAACACAACTGCTGGGTGCAGAAACTAGCATCCCTCTCCGCCACCTGACCCGGGGGAGGGGATGGGGCTCCTAACCTACACTGTTCTCTATGCTCTCTCCTGTCCGAAAGGAAGTCTTCTTTCTCCTACCTCCCTCTTTCGCCCCCACACCTGGAAGTCCCGCCTACTCCTCACCCAGTGATTGGTCCCTTGAAATCTTTATTCATTAGGGGAATATTCTGCCACAATATCCGTTTCCCTCATTTTTAAGATAAAGAGCATGCATTGACTTTCTATTTTTGTCGTGGATAACCTTTGACATAGTAAGAAAAGCCGAGATACTGAGCTTGTGAGAGTGCTGGTGATTTCTGATTTATAATAAAGTGAAAGAGCTGAGAAAGGCAGTAAAATAACTGGGCTCACCAGCAATCAGAACTTTACATGTGTTTTACAGAATCTATGTCACTATAAGATTTGCTCTAAGTCTCTCTGATGACTCATACTATGAATGCTGGGAAAAGCCAGGCACAAAACTCTTAGAAATAACTATTTCTTTTTCTCTGTACAGTAGCATACAGAACTGTTTAGTTCCGTTCCAGTAAGAACCTACTGACCCACACTTTATTGTTAATGGTCCTTCTAAGTATGTGTCTCTTTAATTAAGTCATATTAACCGATAAGTTTTATCAGCATATTTATAAGACAATGTTACTATAGTATTTGGCTTCAAAAGTTAATGATTTTCACAGCAGTCTGGGGCAGCCAGGTAGCCCAGCTCTGAGAGACAGCCTTGACATCAAATGCGCCCTGGTGAAACCACAATGCTCAAGAGTAAGTAAGATCGGTTCTGAAGGGGCAGCGAAGGAGGAGTCCAAGCAACAGTCAGCTAGTCAGTCAACCAAACCTGCTTCTGTCGATGAACTCAAAATTAAAAGGCTTTGGGAAAGAACAAATCACGAATCAAAAAGCTGTGAATGAAAATGAAGAGAGAAAGAGTGGGAAACAGGCTGAAGTGGCTGATTAAGAACGCAGGATCTAGATGCAAACAAAAGAAAGACAGAAAACCAGAGTCTCTGATGACATGGAAAAGAAAGAAACCGGACCTGACTAATGATGCATCCCTGTCCGTCAATGCTGCCTGACTCATTTCTTGTACAACCCAGAGAAGTATTGTTATCAACTATTTTGTAAGTGTGAATATTTTTAGTAGCATTGGAACCATTTTTTTTTTTTAAAGGGGCAACTGTCACCTCACTCTGTTTTTAAAGTGTTAATGATTTTTCAAGAGGTGAAATGGGGGGGGGGTAGTGGGGAGAGGGATGGAGGGATGTGTTAGTAGTTAAGAGGTTGGCTGCTTTTTCAGAGGTCCCTGGGGGTTCGACTCTAAGCACCCACAAAGCAGCTCACAGCTGCCTGTAATTCCAGTCCCAAGCTGTCAGGGGATCTGCTTTTCTCTTCTGATATCCATGTCCTGCAAAGACATACATTTAGGCAAACATACATATAAAATAAAAATAATAAATAACAAGAGAGGAGAAATAATTGGCTGGCTGTTCAGTTGTTGAAAGGAGAAGGGGCTGAATCAATCGGGGGAAGTTGTGACTATGTCAGGGTCAGCCAACATTACATAGAAGGGGCTTAATTTTATATCTTACCAAATGGTCTTACTAGTGGCAATTTGGAATTTCAGAGGTACGTTTAGTGTCTCTTGAATATTGTTTTTAGTATAACTGTTTCCAAAACAAACAAAAAGCCCCCGAACAAACAAAAACCTTACATAAACACCCCTTGGTCATTGCCCTGTGTGAGCTGTGATCTGCAACATCTCTGTAACCTCTGTAACATCTCTGGTCATGGTGTTAGAAACAATGAAGAATCCTGGTACTGCACAAAGAAGCACACAAGCAGTGTGAAGGTAGCTCAGCAAGGTAATTTCTTTTTCCAAAACTGTGTACCAACACCCAAACCGTGCTGGCAAGCACATGGAGACAGGAAGTGCACTTAGTGTTTATTCTAAAGCAAATGATAACTGAATTAGACCCTATTAATTCTGACTTCACAGTCTTGTGAGGTTGGCTTGTTTTAAAAGAATCAGTGCAAAGGAAATCAAGGGAAGTGGGAAGGGTACAGCTACGTAAGACTTCAGTCATTTGAGTTCTGAGAATGCAGCAGGGCCTCTGTGCAAACGAAGTTTTAGTGTTTGACAGGAAAGAATATTTCGTGTGTCTTACAGTGTTGTCCCAGACTCCTAATAACTTTGATAATATGCTGTGGAAACTGGAGAAAAAAATGTGAACAGGAGGAAGCAATGAAGGGAACATTGGATGATGCAAAGTTAGACCCTCTTAAGGAAAATTTGTCACCACATTTGAACCTGGCACGTCACTGGAGAACTGTTTACAAAGAAACACAATATGTTGTTCTCGAGAGTTTGGGTATGTGTCTTAAAAATTGTGTAAAAATTGAAATAGTTTATGCCTGATCTTTGCCCAGTAAACCTTATTTTCATACACCTCCACCCCACCACTTTTTATAATTCAGTTGTGGATGATGCTAATTTGTTCAGAACAGCAGAAAGAAAAGCTGACAAAAAAATGGTACCAAATCTCTTTCTAGACATGCACATGGCTGAAAATGAGAAAAAGGTGAATGCCGTCTTGTCTTGTCCTGGCTTTGGCTGAAGCAGAGCTCATCGTTATGCTTTGAGCTTTAGCTTCTGGTTCGTAAGTATCTGCATGAGAATCAAAGACGGCTTTCATAACTCCGCCCCTTACATTCAAAGGATATTGTTCCCCTGCATCTAACTGGTCGGATGTTGCCAATTCCAATAACGACTCCGTGAGATTCAGACCATTTGAAAGTGATTAGAGCTGTGAACACCAGAGCCCTTCTACTCCCTTTGCAGAGTACGACTTTCACCCAAATGAAGACCGAACATAAAGGACAATTGTGCTTCATCCTAAGGTATGAATGGAACCAGGAAGTCACCCCTTTGCTCCTGTCCACAAGCACTTCAGAGGTCACAGGATCAGAAATCACTCAGGAAGTCTTTTCAACTCTGCAGGCCTGTGGTTAATTACACACATCAAGACAGTGAAGCGGGCTGAAAAACTCACTGTTTCATATCAAAGGCGGCTAAGTGAACTCTTAGGAAGAGCGCTTTACAACAGGAACAATTTTTTTTTCATATGTGATAGAATTAACAACTGCACGGCTAACCCTTGCAGTTTGGTTCTGTCAGTGTATTGCTCTCCTTTACAGATTCTACAGATTCTGTAGCCTAACCCGTGCAGGAGTTCCCCCGGCAACCTGCCCAACCCCCACCCCCGCGGTTGCCATCTTGCTCTGCTGGCCTGACTCATGAAACTGCTTTAACCGATTCTCAAGAAGCTTATTGATCTGCTCGGAGTAATCTGCTGGAGCATCACAGCGTCTATCTGTTCTACCGTCTTTCCTCCAATATGTCTTTGCTCCATTTTCCCTGAGGCTTCTCGTTCCCAGAAAGTTCACTGTGAAAATGACCTTCAATAAATCCACTTCAGCGTTTTTTTTTTTTTTTTTTTTTTTTTTTTTTTTTTTCCATCAGTCCACAGAAGTCCACTCTTCGCAGCTTTGAAAATCAGAGTTGAATCATCCTTCAGGTTTCAAGCATTTTAAAGCATGGTCACCTTACTTTGCTCTCCCATTTATATTACTGTGGTTTAAAAAATAGTTCTGCCTTGGGCCAGTGAGATGGCTCAGTGGGTAAAGTTGCTTGCCATATAAGCCTGTGACGTGAGTCAGATTTCCTGACTCCTCAATAGTGTCTTCTGTCCTCCATATTTGCACCATGGCAAATGCATACCCATACAACCCCCACCCCCATCCAATAGTGATTTTGACTCTAACTTTCCAGTTTCCACATGCTGAATGCATAGACGACTATTCCCTTTTACCAAGTTCATGGCAAAGTCAATACACAGAAACTCCACCTAAAGTACTCTTATTATTGTAATCTAATTATGCTGACAGTTTTTGCTTTTTAAAGTTTAATGGAAGATAAGTCTTTTATCTTCCCAATAGTCATTAAAACCAAATTACAACGAATCTTTTGGAAAGTTTTCACAACTTTTGACATTTTGACATTATTTTAAAATAAGGCTACAGCAGTAACATAAGGAATCTTTTTTTTAGTGTTCCTTAGGTTAATTTTAAAAATTAGAAAACTTTCTATAACAGAAAGCATCGTATCCTGTGCACTGCTCTGAACAGATGCTAAGGATGCATGGAGTATCGTTGCTCTTCTTCCTGTCCCACCCTCCCCTCCCAAATGCTTACAGTGACCCCAAAGCAAAGTGTTCACAATAGTAACACGGGGAATTTTTCATCCATAAATAATGAACAAAAAAATAAAACTGATCGACTCCTCTGCTGCCTTAACTCTTTAGCTGTTTTTTGAATGCATCCTTCCCCATGCACTCTGTTTGTAAGGAATTAAAATAGTCTCTGAGATGAATAGTTAAGATTTCACTACACCTATGAACAAAGGGAGTGTCCTTTTCAAACAGAAACAGGGATAGATATGCAGCTCCAAGGTAGAGTGCTTGCTAAGCAAGTGCCAGACCTTGGATTGTCCCTTTCTATTCCAGCACCCTAACCACAAGGTAATTTTGTATTATAAATACAAAATAAGTGGTGTTATACTTATGTGATATTGGAGTTCGAGGCTAAGGCTGAAGGATCACAAATTCAAGGCCTGCTTAGGCAACGTACAGAGAGCTCAACCTAAAACGACAGCAAAGAAGGGCTGTGGATGTAGCTCAATGTACTTAGGAGGCAAAGGCAGGCAGATCGTACAGTTTGAGGCCAGCCTAGTCTACATAAGGAGTTCTAACTCAACGAAGGTTAGTGAGATAGTATATACATAGACATAGAGAGATACAACAAAAACAAAAAAGAGGAAATTATTTTAAGGCACCTGATACTATATACATATACAGATACAGATACAGATACAACAACAACAAAAAGGCGGAAATTTAGGCATCTGATGTCAACCTGTAGCTTCCATATAAATAAGCAAACATTTATGTGACACACACAGACACACAGACACAGACAGAGACACACACACTTATACATACATACATACAGACACATGTACATACACTTAAAAGAATAAAAAGAAAAAGCTTCCCAGAATACTGTTTCACACTATTCTATACTCTTGTCCTTTCTTCCTATAATGACAATGATACAATCTTTGGATTATTTGAAAGGTTTCTAACTTTACTTGTTACATATTTGTTTATCTCCTGATTATCTTTGCCAAAAATACATGTAGTCAATCTTTGATCCCAAAAGATTACTATATGAGCTATAACTCCCTGAATAGTAATGATCATATTTTGAGCTCTGTGATTCACAGGCACTTGTCATTCTAATGGACTCCATGAAGATATTGCATTCCTAAGTCTTACTCTCACCAAAACACAGCACACCCTCATGATGGTTTCTGAGTTTTAGTCTTCTGGAGTAAGCTATTACATCTCCTTTAGGTGACAATAGTAGAGGGAGAAGATCCTGAGCTATTACAGCCAGGAGAGGAGTGATGTGGTCCAGAAGAAGGATTATATTGTCATAGTTTCTTTCAGATAGATATATGAGATAGCTACCCTGACAAGAAGCATTTGGTCAAGACTACCTCCTTTCTTCCTGGGAAATAACACAGGAAATCCTGTTGTAATAACTACTTAGGCTCAATTGTGGGTTTCCAACCCACCTTTGACCATTCAGTTTCTGGATAAAAAACACACAACTTTTATATTTATAATAAGCCTTTAAAGCACTAAAACTGGGTAGATATCTATCCTCTATGCTATTATGTCTGCTTCCCTATCAAAAACCTAGAGTTATAACTTGCAATGCTGCATCTGGGCTGCTCTTAATTCCAACTGGCCAGCCCTCATGGCTATGTTTTGAAGATTCCTACCTCATGCTGTTTAGTCCTCTCTCCATCTTCTTCCTTCTCTTTCTCGTGGTCTCCTGCCCCCAACCCTAGCCTGGGAACCAAAAATTTCACCTATCGTTCTTCTGCCCAGCTATAGGCTGGAGGCATCTTTTACTCACCAATCAGGGATTACTTGGAGGGCAAGGCTACATAGCATCACTTGGGTCTAGGTTCGGATTCTCTTATCCCTGCAGGCAACCATTCCTTGGGGGCTAGTATTAGCATTACAACACATAGCAAAAGAACAAACTTGAACAGTATTCACTGTGATAACAAACATCACAGTAAAACCACCATAGCAACAATATTCACTGTAACTACTAGAACCATGAGACTGAGCATGTCTTTTGATGGGAGATTCAGATGAAGATAACAGACAATCTTTGTACATGCTATAATGCTATGAGCTTCCCTCTCACAAAAAATGTCTTAGACAGTGGGATGAGGACAACATTCTTGGAAAAGCTTCTTTACTGTATAAGTGGTCTTGATTTTGAGCAACTTTGACCCTAGTAATTTTACCTACGAGAATCTGACAACTGAATAATTCCCATTCACAGCAAGCAAAGTGAGTTTATTGTGAATAGTTACAGAACCAGGCTAAAGGGTTATTATTTATAAGAGAATGGGTGACCTGAGCCCTCAAGACTCTGAAAAATCAACTCTAGCATGGACAATACTCATGAAAGCTATGCCACTGGAGTGTCATGCACAACTTGCAGGTGTCTCAACTCAAGTAAGTAAGGAATCACTTACTGTTTACGTAAGCTTTTGGAATGACCTCTTGAGACTCCTGTCTATGTTGTAAGTTGTGTGAGCCTCCCCCTTCAGCCTCTGAGAAATGCATAATGACCACTATCTTGAAGATATTCTCCTATGTGTTCCTCTAATTTTTCTGAAGCTTCAAATGTCACATATGTGGTGCTCAGTTTTTCCAACATCATTTGTCTTCCCTCAAATATATGTTTTGGGTATCTTTGTTGAGAATCAGGCAACTATAGCTGTGTTGGTTTATTTAATTAAATGCATTCATTCATTCATTTGGACAAAAGCTCTTGTAATCTAGGCTCTCCTTTAACTTACTGTATAACCAAAGCCTCCCTTGAATTCTTGATGCTTCTGATCCCCCGCTCCCCAGTTTGAGTTACTGAATTTTGAATTTTTTATTGTATTTCACTTGTCCTCTCTCTCTCTCTCTCTCTCTCTCTCTCTCTCTCTCTCTTTCTTCTTTCTTTCTTTCTTTCTTTCTTTCTTTCTTCTTTTTTCTTTCCTTCTTTTTCTTTCTTTGTTCCTTTGTTCTTTTCATTTTTCCTTCTTTTCTTTTTCCTTCCTTTTTTCTTTCTTCTTCCCTCCCTCCCAACCTCAATCCCTCCCTTCCTCCTTTCCTTTCTTCCTTTCATCAGTAACATGACATTTCTGCTATTGTGTTTCTGTAGTATAATTTGAAATCTTTCTACTCCAGACTTCTTTGGCTATTTGGTATTTCTTGAGCTTCCTTGTGAATTCTAGGATATTTTCCCCCATTTCTGTGAACAAAACAATTATAATTTTGATAAGGACAGCCTTGAATGTACACATGCACATGCATAATTTTAACAATATTCATTTTGTCAGCTCTCAAATGTAGGAAACCTTTCCATGTCTAATAGTTTTCATTTAGGAAGTCCTTTAAATTTACTACTAGCCATTTTGAATTTCAAAGTTGCTTGAATGTGATTGCTTTCATAATTTATTTCTCATTGAGTTCATGATCAGTGTAGAGAAAGGCTGAGGGTCCTTGACTGACTGTGTTTCTCAGATGGAAGAACCTTCCAGTGGAGTTCTGAGGGTCTTTTAAGAATAGGAGCAACTCATCCATGAATAGCAGTAATTGGACTTTCTTCTTTTCTGATGTTGAGGCATGATTCTTCAGCACCTGTTCATTCAAGTCTTTTGTCAGACACCAACACTGATTTTTCCCCCAAAGGATGATGATGTTTATTATTATTATTATTATTATTATTATTATTATTATTATATCTATTGTGTGATTTTTTTTGGTTCTTCATGTTTTATCCATTGTTTATTGTTTTACATTTTTTTGAATCCCCAGAATGAAATAAGCTTGATCATGGTATATGAATATTTTGTTTTTCATTAAATTGATTTTTTTCAACAAATTGATTTGAGCAATCTGTCTGTTAACCCATCAGTATTCTTTCTTCTTTTTGGTTTTTAAAACCATTTCTTACTCTCTCTCTCAGCTGAATTTCTTGTCCAGGTTGCTGGCTTTTATTTTGAACCCTTGAGGTAGCCTTATGGCTATTTATCTGGAGTCTCTTTGATGTTTTTGACCATTCTTAGAGCTGCACTTTTTGTTTGGCATTTTATTAATTTCTACATTTTCATGTTTTGGATAAAATTCTTAGTTTTTGAAGGAAATTATATTAATTATATTAAAAATATTTTTTGTGTCTCTGTGCTGTAATTTTCATGTATGTTGGGATATACAGCACTTTCAGTTTTATGTGGGGGTATTTTTAGTGAGTAGGCTTTTGTGAGGGGCTTAATCATTTGTAATGTCTAGACAAGAGAAAATGAACCACTACACAAGTGATACATATCCAAGCAATCTAGACAACTTGAATAATACATAAGCACTCCAAGTGTAATAGATGGGATGAAATTATTGCTTTCTAAGTATTAACTATTATATATTATTGTAGTAAGTACATATGATTCATATGTACATGTTTGAGATAGCTCATCTACACATTTGCTTATGTATCAAGTTTGTGAACTGTATGTATGTATACAAAATATTACCAAGTGTTACAAAGCATCATTTAAAAACGTGTTCCTTGGCATATACACAGCAAAGGAAAAATTTCAAAGGCAATTTTTTCCTCTTGTTAAATTTGTTTTATGTGTATGAGGGTTTTGAGTGCAGCTGTGTCTGTGTGCCATGTGTATACAATGCCCATAGCAGCCAGAGGAGAGGTCACCAAGACTGTGAGCTGCCATATGGGTGTTGGGACTCAGGTCCTCTGGAACAGCAGCCAGGTGCTCCTAAGCCTTGTGCCGTCTCTCCATCCCTCAAAGATAAGTTCTTGCTTTGTGTGATGCCTTGCTTTTTGGTAAAGAGCTGGGGCTATTTTCATATCTTTGGTTCAAAGAAACTAAAAATTTATTTCTCTCAGCAAAAGGCTGAACTTATTTTCACATCATTGGTTTAAATAAAGCAAACTTTTATTTCTCCCAGAAAATCCAAACAGATCCATAGCAGTTGGATGTCGACATCTGCCTTGGAATTCTCTGTCCATTTGGCCTTCTGTTGCTTTTGATTTGCTAACTCCCCACTGGAGTGGCTTTTGTTTGTTGCTGTTGTTCTCAGAGCTTCAGAAAACTGTTGTAGTCACTGTAAACTCATGTTTGACAATGCTGTGTACTGAGAACTCTTTTGTTGATTTTCATTTCAGGAGGTGACAATTTTAGTTGGTCTGCATCATTCTGTTTCAGATTCTAACGCTTTAGTATCATCATCATCATCATCATATCTTATCATTATCATTAGAGTTTATTTGTGTGTGTGTGTGTGTCCCTCTGTGTGTGTGTAAGTGTGTGAGTATGTGTGTATGTGTGCATGACCTGAATGTGTATAGATGGGAAGGTGACTTGATGAAGTCACCTGTCTTCTTTCACCTTTATGTGGATGCCAGGGATCAAGTATACAAACATAAGGTTTCCATTGCTGTGATGAAGCACCATAACCATGAACAATATGGGAAGGAAAAGGTTTATTTCAACTTGCATCTCTAGATTACAGTTTACCATCAAAGAAAGTCTGGGCAGAAACTCAAACAGGGCAGAAACCTGCAGCCAGGAGCTGATGCACAGGCCACAGGAAGGCTACTTATTGGCTTGCTTCCAATAGCTTGTTCAGCCTGTTTTCTATTAACGCCAAGGATTACTAGTCCAGGGTGGCACCACAGGTTTGCCTACATGTCAATGAGGTCCTCTTTTCCAAAATGACTCTAGCTGTGTCAAGTTGACATAAAACTAGCAAAATGTGTGTGGCAATCCAAATATAGTGTGTCGGAATCTGACACTGGATGTCTCTTTATTTCTGAGTGTATACAACTTCAATATTTTACTCTTATTCTTTTAATTCAAATTCATGTTTTTCCTCTGATTCATAAAACCCCCCTCCATACAAAGGATCTAGCTAGAACCAACGGGTCCATAGTCTGGTGATGTTAAAAGAACAAGTGTTGATGATAAAAGAACATGTTATAATTTAGATATGATTTCTGGTGTCCACTAAAGTTTCAAGTGTTGGAAACTTATCCTAGCATGATGATGTGAGGACAGCAAAGACTTTTTAGGAAGTTGGTCTCCTGAGAGGTGGATAAATCACTTGTAATGATGCTTATGAATGAGATTAAAGGAGTTTTTGGGGAACCCTCTTTTCATTCTTACACAAGTGATTTGTTGTGAAGGAACAAGCCTCTCTGGCTCCATATATAGACATGGGACTGATGTCACATTCACTCCAGTCATTGTGGCGTCAACGAGAATATCCCAATAACTATCACTAGAACTGAGAAAATGAGGAGCACCATGATATTGAACCTCCAAAACAGTGATCTAAGTCAACAGAAGTAGTCTTTTTTAACATCCTCAACACAAATATTTTAGAGTTAATAAATTTACTGGGCACTGCTAATTTTTCCTTGTTCTTGTTCTCTCTTTCATATATTGTCTTTCTTTGGCTGTGCTAAGGATCCTTAGCTATCTCTCCCAAATTACTTCATAGTAGGTATCACATGGTGAAATGTCTATCACGTATAATGAAGGTAACTTAAGCCTGCAGAATGAAGGGAAAAACAAATGTAAATTATACAATATAGAATTATTTACACACACACACACACACACACACACACACACACACATTAGAGGAAACACAATTCATATTGCACATTTCAGCCTTCATTTTATGAGTCATGAAGTTTCTTATGGTCTTGTGATTTTTTTCCTCTACTGTTGATGTTCTTAGTGATGTTCACCAGACTCTTTGGTAGCTTTAGGATTGTATTTTAGCATGGAAATGAAGCTCCTGGGTCTTCCATTTGATCCTGTTACAATAGTTGGAAGGGAAAGCAGTTAGTCAGCTTCTCCATCACTGTGATGAACTTAAATGAGAACAATGTTTAAGGAAGCAAAACTTATTTTTGGTCATAGCTATGGTTCATAGTCAGCTAGCTCTGTTACTTTGGGACCAAAGCAAGGGCAAACATCCTGTTGATGGGGGTGTGGGGAGGGATAGTGATCAGAAAGCAGAGAGAAAAGAAAGGTCTGCCCACATTGGATGGCTTCCAAACACCTGTAACTCCAGCTACAGGTGATCCAAGACCCACTTCTTTCATAGGTACCCTTCACTCACCATATGCATATGCAAAAATCATAAAAATAAATGTATAAAAAGGTGGCAACATTGATCTGAGCATAAGAAAGAAAGTCTGAATGTCTATGTACTCTTTTCTCCATGCTCCTGACAGTGTGATGTGACTAGCTGTTTGAAGTTCCTGCCTTGACATCTCCACAATGATGGATTGTCAATGGAAATATGCCCACTTCTCTTTTCTTTAAATTGTATTTTGTTAGGATATTTTACTGCAATAACAGAGGTAAAGCTGGAACCCCTACCACCATCATCATTGTCATCACCATCATCATCACTATTAATAGTATCAGCATAGTTAAAGTGCATATTGCCTCAAGTCTGACAACTGGATATGGAGTCATGATCAAGTCATGACTTGATCAGTGTTTGAATTATCAAAATGCATCTTAATGAGCTGTCTAGTTAGTTTTTAAGAACCTTGTGCCATTAAAACTTTCTGGGTTCTGAATAAGCCAATGGTGAGGTAGGGGCTGTTGCTGTGTATTGCAATGCTAATTGTAGGCTTCTAAGGCCTGGCTGCTCTAGAGTCTGCACACAGACCCAGATGACTCTATGTGACTTTGCCCACAAGTTATTTCTGATTGGCGAATAAAGGTGCATACAGTCTATAGCTCGGCAGAATTGAGATAGGTGAGGCTTGGTGGTCCTAGGACTGGGGTCAGAAGAGATCATGAGGAGGGATAGAAAAGGAGAGAGAAGAAAAGATGCTATGTAGGGGTTAGGAGTCAAGGAAGCATGGCCATGAGGGATGGCTGATTGGAATTAAGAGCAGCTCAAATGAAACACAGAAACTAATAACCTGCGGTCATTGACAGGAAATTGATTTTAATAGCATAGAGGGTAGATATCTGCTCAGCCTTAGTACTAATAAAGGTTTATTATAACTATAAAGATCATGTGTATCTTTTATCTGGGACCTGGATGATCAAAGGCAGGGTAGAAGCCTCTGAGTGAGATTAAATATTTTTACAACATTCCAATTACTCTGCACACAGTCCCCATTGTTTGGTTTAGGACATAGGGGCAAGGGACTGAGGTGCATATTTTACATACCAAAGCAGATCTGGCCTCCAGGTTCTCCCCAATCCCTCAACCCCTACCTGGCAGACCCTGTCCCCAACCATAAGCTTTGTAGCCCAGGGGCTGGGCTGTCCTTCCCCAGAGGCTCTTCCTTATACAATCCAGATATTTTGATCTCTTTTCTCCTCTTCTCTCATATGTGATTTCTCTCTCTTTTTCTCTCTCTCCCTTATCAATTTCCTCTTTCCTCATGGCAACTTCCCTACCTTGGTCCTTGGGGCCAGTGAATTTGTCCCCCAGAGAGCAGCTTCCCAATAATCCTGCCTTTAATGTAATCTAATGGGGTTTAAATGGACTCATTTCTCCTTTGGCGAAGAAATAACCTATTATCCATAACAGGAAGTAAACTTACTGATTCCTCTGGTGAAATATTGCTGCTACTACAAGTTGTACCTAATACATTGATATTATTTTCTATACTTTCATCCAATGTTGTTACTACTCTTACTAAATATCTTGAATTTATTAAGTCTGAGGAGTTAAGAAAGTTTAGCTATAAATGAAAAATATTTGTAGCTTACTAAAATGTCTCTCTACTGTCTTGCTAAAGTCAAATGTTCTAAGGCCAAGATCAAACTACATCATAAATTTTATTTGCAACTTAATTTCATAAAGAACATATGAACAGTCTCTTTTGCTTTTATTTTATTATTATTTTTTAAATGATAGTAACATAAATATATTCTCATATAGAGAAAAAATAAATAGGGTCTGATATTTAAAATATCTTGCTTGATATAGTAAAAAAAATCACTGATTATATATCACTTATCAGTAGTATTTTAAATTTCTAAATCTCTCATCTCCCTGTGTTTGGACAATATTAGGTAATGCTCCCTCCAAATGTATTTGGGAAAGATGTTTATTGGTATGCCAGATAGTCATACCAATAATCAGTAAGAATGAGAAAAAAGCCATATTAATTAAACTTAGCAATTCCAAATACTGATACTTCTTTGGAAGCTTTAGCTGTAAATGTCAAGGAAGAGTTCATTTAGAAATAAGCTGTATAAGCGTCAGAGGCTTATCAATTTACTCTTCCCCCCACCCCTCTTCTAATATCTCAACGCCCTTAACCAGCTTAAAGAAGTTAAAGAAGAGTCAGCGCCCCTATTCCCTGGGCTTGGGGACTAAGGTGGTTAATATTGGTCTGTCTTTCTAGGAAAAAGTAGTGGTTTTGTTGGAACAGGGAGGGTTAGCTAGGACTTATTGCATAGCCATAACCTATTGGTAGAAATCTGTATAATTAATATCAAGATGAAGGTATAATTTCTTAAATGGTACAAAATTTACTTTGATTTCAAATAAAAAAAAAGAAATAAGCTGTATAAAAAGGAATTATCAATTACAAATGTTATCGATTATGGGACCTTTTGTTTAGGTCATGACTGCCTCATTTTCTCATAATTTTTTAAATAACATTTTGGTTTTGTTGATGCCTTGTAACTCTACTGAGCCTAAAGGTTAACATCATTTTTACTGTCTGTAGAAGGAAGCAACTAAATTACATCAAACCAATTCTATATTCACCTAGATGGAGATTCATTCCATAGAAATGTTTTGTTTGAAAACTGTGATTACAGTGATGTTGAATTTTGAAGGGCAAATAAAATGAGCAGCTGGACAAGACTGCCAGATGGTACATAATTGCAAAGAAAGCTGTAACATCAGGTGGAATGCCTGGTGGTGCCTACTAGGATCAAAAGGGGTAGGAGTGAATAAAGGGCTTCCTTCAGTGTGATCATTCACACAATTCTTTGGAATATACACTTTGAAGTCCTACTTTCAAGTTGGGAATATGAAATATGTCTGATAACTTGCCTACAGTTCTGCTGTACTCTATGTATTATCTCCACAGGATTGTTATGATCAGTGAATATCTCTTCCTACAAGGATCAGTGAATATCTGTTCTCCTGCCATTGGGTATAGGTTGAAGTCCTATAACTTTTATAAAGTTTGGGTGTTTGGTTTTTGAGAAAGTCTTGGACAAATAAAAAAATTAAACTCTGGTATTGTTAATAGGCCTAAGGATTTAGCAATTGTCTAATATGTGAACAATGTAGTAACTTAGTTCTATTTCGTTTAGCTATCAGTCTATCACTTATCTAATTATCTATCTGTTTTCTTTCTTATCTGTGACTGAGATTAGAGGTACTCTACATTTTGGTGGAATCTGAGAAGACAAGCAGACTGAAAACATATTCCTTTTTATCAAGAACCTTGTGGCTTAAATGAACAATTATCTTTCTTAAGATACTTATGTAGGAAGATAAAATTTCTGTGTGGAACTGGAAACTACCCTTTTTGAGATTCTCATTTGAAGTGTGATCTTCTCAGTAGCACTTTGTCAGCCATTTTACAAAATACAACCCAAGAGAGTTTACATCTCAGTTTAACATTTCTACTTTACTCTTACAGGAAGAAAGCAACTTCTGAAGAGTTGTTGTCTGCAGAAGCGATGGCATCACTCTTTCAAAACTATTGAAAAACTATTGACATAGTACTGATAAGTCCTGATGTTTGAGAAGAAAGCCGAATTTTAATTATTTAAAGAAAGTGCAGAAAAATTTCCTGCCCATTCAGACAGTGAGTCTAGGTGATAAAATGTATAATAAAGCACAAAATGATTTTTGTGAAAATAATATCTAATAAATTGAGAATAAAGAACTCTTAGAGATTGACAATTAATAAATATTTATTAAGTAACTACTATGATTGTCTGGGTGTGGTTTCTGTGCTTATAATTCTAGCAGTTCAGATGTAGAGACAGGAGGATCAGAGGGTCTAGGTCATCTTTGGCAACATAGAAATTTGGAGGTCAAACTGAACTATGTGAGATACTATCTCAAAAGCAAAGCAAAACAAAACAAAACAAAACAAAACAGCAGCAACAACAACAAAACCAAACCTAAACCAATACCAAACCTTCAAATAATTATGTCTTACGTGTACTGTGCTGAATACTACAGGAGAAAAGAGCATGATTATAGATTTCTGTCTCTCAGAAAGCTGCAGTTATTAAGAGTAAATATGACATGTATACACACACACACACACACACACACACACACACACACACGTTATTTGGAGCACAATGCCCTTTAAATCATTCCTGAACTGCATGTACAACAGTGGTTCTATATGATTATAATTCCTGGTAAAATTTTTGATTAGCTTGTGGGAAGCATGCTCTGTCATGGTCACGAAAGAATATCAGCCAAGGATGCACTGCTCAGACTGTATCTGTGACTAAGTGATACATGTTGACAACTGTACTGTTCTTTACAATAGGGTATTTCTGAGGCAGGGTGCAAAGGGTTAAAAGCATCCAGGAATGTTGGGCATGTGTTTCATGATCAGGGACACTGCTGAGATTAGGGAAATGGGGTTCTGCAGGGTGTAAAGATGGATACCATTTAGTTGGCAGAGATGGGCTGGCGGAGAAGAAGAAATGCACATTGAGAAAATGATTGAAAATGCTCTGTTATGGAGTTCAGAGTGTGCCCTGGGCAGAATAGCTAAATGTGGATGAATGTTCTTAATAATAATAATAATAATAATAATAATAATAATAATAATAAACCTAAATTCCCCTCCTAACTTATCTTTCCTTTTTGCTTTCTTTTAGTTTGTAAAAGTAATTTATTTCTAAAACTTTAGTTTGTTGTGTGTGTTTGTGTGTATGCAGACATGTGCATTCATACTCACACACTGCTACAAGCATAGAATCCTGAAGTGAACACCTGGGTCCTTTGGGACACTAGTTACAAGTCTTTTCAAGAAAATAAAGCTTATTCCATGGGCTCTGGATGTGAACTCTGGTCTTCATGTTTGAACCAATCTCAAAGATAGTGTAAAGTGGACAGGGTACAGGACTGTAAAGTGGACAGGGTACAGGACTGTAAAGTGGACAGTGTATAGGACTGTAAAGTGGACAGGGTACAGGACTGTAAAGTGGACAGGGTACAGGACTGTAAAAAGCTGTTCTTTAAGCTTCATACAACTACTGTAAACATTACCTTACAATAATTATGATTATTTGTACTGGATTCACTGAAGACAGGCCTACAAATAATCAGTTAAGGAGACAGTTAATTCTCACAGGATCCTACTTTTTAACCTCTGAATTGTTGGTTATCAACAGATTCTGGAAGAAGAAGAGACTTTCTCCTCATTTGTAGAGACACTGGTGAATCCTTCAGGATCCAACCTGCAACCCAAATTCATGGTCACATTGATGGTCCTGGTTATATTCAGTGCCTCACAAAACACAACAAAAGGATATAGATGTGTGTAAGATTTGTGGTAGGGCAGACAGTGAATAGGGTGTTGACAGATAAGAGTGACTGGGGTAAATGTATGCAAAAATAAATACCAAAGTTCAAAACTTGACTTTATTTACTATATGTATACTGCTGCTGTCTGTCAACTCTTTACCACAGGCGCAAGTTTGGAATGCATGTGCACAGTTTGGGCCCTGAGGAGTCACACTTGGCTTGTGGAAGTAAATCTGTAGGTCAGTCCTAATTCTGATCTCACTCTCAACCCATGAATCCTGCTGCCGTTGATAGGCAGCTACGTTTTAAACTTCTGAGTTGTATATGATCATTCCAAAATGCATTTCAAAAAAGAAATATTAATTAGTACTCCTCTGGCGTTATAAAATTTTGTGTCCTGCAAAGTGCTCGTCTTTCTGTAAAAGTATCTATATATTTTATACACCTAAACAATCAATAAAATTTCCCACTAACAAGGCCACCATGTCAATGAAAATGATAAAATGCATGCATAAGGGGTGAATTAAAATAGTAAAAAACAAAAACAATTCAACAATGCGTTGAAAGCCTGGCAACACATTCAAAATTAATCTTCTCTAATATACAGGCAGTATGTATTTTAGAAAGTAGCATAAGGTACACTATTCTTAATTTCATGAAAGCCAAATCAAAAATGAATTTCAAGAGAAACAAAATATAAACACATACATTGTATAACACAATCTAACTTTTAACTCAGAATTAAATCTTCTATGAAATATAATTCTAAAGCAAATGACATATTGCCATTCATCCTTTATGATGGATCTTGTAGAATATGACAATAAACAGAAGTTATTTTCAGAGATATAGAAAAAAGGGAACTTGTATACTATTGAGAAGCATGTAAATTTCAGTAGTCATTTAGTAAAGAATTTGTAGACTCTTAGAAAAATTAACACAGAAGTACTATCGACTGATTCCATTGCTGCCTATATGAAACTATGAATATCTCTAAAATACATCCACATTTCTATATTTGTCATAAAATTATTAACTATAGCCACAATCTAAAACTAATTTATACCCTAAACAATCATTGTGCTTAACTGTAAAATCATTAATGTGATTTGTCCAACTGTCTACGTGATCTTTAAAAAATCATCACAGTCAGCCGTTGCAGCCAGCTTTAGAAGAAAACAGAAAGAAGAAAGAAAAGAAAAGAAAAGAAAAGAAAAGGAAAGAAAAGAAAAGAAAAGAGGAAAAGTCAGGCTTTAAATAGACAGACTGAAGCCATGCATTCTTCTGTAGCAACATTTCCTTCCCTCCATGGGTGTGTTAACTTTTAACTTCTAGTCGATTAAAGATAAAACCTCAGAGCTGAAACAGATCAGTAATTAGATTTCTCAGTCTCTCTCCTTTAAGTTAGAAAGTAGGCTGCAGTACTTTCAGTTGCTTTATGCTTGGCTTACCTTACAGCTTTTCAGCTTTGAGGTGTTTCATGTTTGGATTAAGTGTGCCTTTGGGAGAGTTTAATTTTTATCAAGTAATTCCAAGCGGTCCTTTTCCCACAAAGTCACAGGTATAAGGGCTTGTTTCTGCTTATCCTTAATAGGATGATAATAGTGTCCTGGTTAACTTTAAATGTAAGACTTAAAATAATCATTATTATTGTTGCAGAAACTAGTTGTCAAGAATGTGATAGATAAAATGATAAGCACACATGATTAGAGTTGCCAGAGATTATGACTGATAGCCTGTTTCAGAGACCAGTTTATATTAATGTGTGAATTTGATTTCTTAATTTCAACACAATTACATCAATGCTAGATTACTTGGCATCGCTTGCACTCAGCTTTGTGCTCTGGCCACCTCATGTATGCTACCATGTCCTGCCGTCATACTTCTTTGTCATGATGGACTCTTACTCTCTGGAATTATCTTAGGATTTTCATCATTGTGAAGAAACACCAGGACTCTTATAAATGACAACATTTAATTGGAACTGGCTTACAGTTTCAGAGATTTAGTCCATTATAATCATGGCAGAAAGCATGGCAGCATCTAGGCAGACACGGTGCTGAAGAAGCTGAGAGTTCTACACCTTGTTCCAAAAGCAGCCAGGAAAAGACTGTCTTTCGCAGGCATCCAGAAGGGGTCTGGAATTCCACACTGGGCTGAGATCGAGCATAGAAACTTCCACCCCCATAGTGACATACTTTTTCCAAGAAGGCCACACGTCCTAATAGTGCCACTCTCCACGGACCAAGTATTCAAAGACATGAATCTATGGGGGCCAAACCTATTCAAATCACCACAGAAACCATAAACTAAAATAAACTTTCTTCTCTAACCCACCTTGGCCAAGGTGTTTTATCCTAAGAACAGGAATGTCAACAAATACAAATTGTCTCTGTTTTACACTCCACTTACCAGTTACATACAGTTTGGGGGCGTAAACCTGAAATAAAACAGTGTGGTTTGCAATCCACATTTTCAGTTATTTGGTTTGGTGAAGAAATTCCTTCATTATTAAGATGTCATTTCAGTATCAAGTTGAATTGGAAACTTATCATGATACCTAATTACATTAGGCTTTATAATATTTTTAGAAGACAATGCCTTTGGAGAAATTTTTAGTGTTCAAAATGAGTACTACTGATAAAAATATAGTTTGTGCTTAGGATGTCTCCTAAGAAAGGATTAAGTAGCATCTTCTATAGATATGACATACATTTATATAAAGCCGGGCCGTGGTGGCGCACGCCTTTAATCCCAGCACTTGGGAGACAGAGGCAGGCAGATTTCTGAGTTCGAAGCCAGCCTGGTCTACAGAATGAGTTCCAGGACAGCCAGGGCTACACAGAGAAACCCTGTCTCGAAAAACCAAAAAACAAACAAAAAACCACCCCCCCAAAAAAAAAACCCAAAAGAGTATTCAATATCTGTATATTCCCAGTACCAAGAAATAAACCCTCATGTCTACAATATTGCTTGAATATCTTTGTTGATTAAAAAAAAAAAGTCTAAAAACTTCAAACCAAACCACCAACAACAAACCCCAAATGCTTATCTTCTCAGGTGAAATCATTTCTTTTTTTTGAAACAAGTAAGAATGAAAGTTTCTTTGTAATACAAAATGGACCAACTCTGTCTTCGACAGCTCAGATTGAAGCAATTTATCTTGTTTGGATTTCAATACTTCACAATGATGTTTTTGTTTTTCCCATCAAACTTTGGGTTTAACTCTAAGGATGAAGACATGCTTTAGATCATGGCCACATATTCAAATTGTCTGTAACGTCTTTGTTAGTATGTTAAAACTGAAGAACTTAAAATTTTCAAGAATTTCTTAAATTTCAAAAGGAAGCATTCATGGCATGAATAGAGAACAAGGAAGGTGCACCCTGTACAGAGGAGAACTAATATTTTGCTGGGAATTTCCCTTTCCCATGAGCGCTCAGTGATTGAGTTCTCTGGAGGATGTTTTAATGACTTATTTTTGCAAAGACCAGTACACCAGGAACTTCAGCCTTACAGCCTAAAGAGACTGATGGGAAATCACACAGAAAATATTTTATAAATATTTTCTATATACGAGGATACATCAGTCATTAACATTTGCGATTACAATACAGCTATATGTAGTTATATGTAGCCAAGCGCTTTTGACAGAATATAACACAGAAAATAAACATTGAGGGTGCATTGTTCTTTCCCAATTGATTTAAATTTGAAGATGAGCCTTTCTTCTGAGTACCATCATCCCGTTGACTACAGAGGCTGTTTCCTGGTAGTGTCCAAGATCAACACGTTTAACATTCCCCACCCAGCTCAGAAAATCACCATGCAGACAGCTGAGGAGACCTTTGCCCCTAATTTGCAACCTTTGGCTTCTGTTAATTTTTTTAGTTTTAGTAATTTCCATGGCTTGTTGGATAAAGTCACACTTAACATTCCTATTTGATATAGATGTTTTTAACTGGGATAAATTTTAGTAAAAATGTCCACTGCTTGTATGTTACAGTTCATATACATAGGTGAGTCTCGGGACAAGTATTCTAAAGACATTTTGCTTCTACATGTATAATTTTATCATGACAACTAGTGACTCACCAACTTATAAACGTTTCCAGAATCTTCATTGCACTTTTCCATAATGATACATTGAAGAATTTATCCAATTTAACTCAAACTCACACTAACTGTTTTCTCTCACTTATAATTTAAACAATACATTTTCATTTCCAAATGGTTAATATTGTAAAGTCAAGGTATTTTAAACATTAGATTACAAAATCTCCAACTCGGCACATTATTTGTTGAAAAGTCTTTAAGTTGAGTTCGTTGTTTTTGAACTTATACAGTAGTAACTCCTAGTTTAGATTTTAAAGGTTGCAGTTAATTTTATTTTCTCATAGTGCCTGATACAAAGAATTGTGTGTAGAACAAATACCAGGGTGAATTTGTTCAGGCAAAACTGCTTTTCATATCCTGTTAATTGATACAACTGAAGAACATAATTGGATAATCTTGGCTCATCAGAGAATTTTCATACCTGCCTTTTCAGTCTCTTCTTTGAAGGTAAGAGGTAACAGAACACCATCACGTCTTTAACCTTGGCCACAGTGTGAGGTCACCTAGTATGTATGTTTGGCATTTAATGTTCTGGATGGCTCTGTGTTCTGTTACACCAGCCTTTCGGGCAGAATATAAAAGTAGCTTGCAACATCCAACCACCAGAAACCCATTTTAATTGTGGTTATTCACTTAGAAACCACAGCTGGAATGACCTGCGTGCAACAGGATAATGATCCTGTTACTATCTTGTTTAGTGGCTCTTGTGTAGGAGGATATGTTAGATATTATGTAGAATGTAAAGATCATGTTATAGTTCTTCAAACAAAGGCAAGGCTTGGCATCTAGCTGCTTACTGTACTCAATGCAGCAAATACTGTCTTTACTTCCCTCATCTGGTAAGGTTTTGTGAGTATGATGGCTCTTTCGGATTACTATAAGATAGCTTCCCCTACCTATGTCTTTTTTACTTTAGTATGTATGCTTGTTGCTCAAAAGCTTGGAAAATGGCTTTAAAAACCATAAATCAATTAGCAAAGTAAGATATGGGATGTCTTAGTCATTGTTCTATAGTTGTGAAGAGACGCCATGATAAAGGCAACATATGACAGAAAGCATTTAACTGGGGACGTGCTTATAGTTTCAGAGGGTGAGTCTATTATCATTGTAGTGGGATGCATAGAAGCAGATGTGGCTTAGTAGCAGTAGCTGAGAGCTGATATTTATTGAAAGATGGTATGTATGTGTGTGTCTCTGTGTATGTGTCTCTGAGAGAGAGAGAGAGAGAGAGAGAGAGAGAGAGAGAGAGAGAGAGAGAGAGAGAGAGAGAGAGAGAGAGAGAAATCGAGCCTGGCTTGGGCTTTTGAAACCTCAAAGCCCATCCCCAGTAACACACTTTTTCCAACAAGGCCACACCTCCTAATCTTTTTTAAACAGTCCACCAACAGGAAAACAAACATTTAAAATAAGGGGCCATTTGTATTCAAACTACTGCATCAGGAAGTGAAACTTTCAATCTTAAACTTAATGGCGACAAATAGCAAAGAAACAAAATTCAAAATGAGAAGCAGAAATTAGAAAACCAAAAAAAAGTGTATAAAATAATAAGCCTACTTCTCTCCTCAATAGAATGAATCCTATAAATATAGTTTATTGATTGTATAATTTTTAGTTGTGAAAAGTAAATTTTAAGTATACTTTTAATCTATTGACATGTAATACTTTGGTGGGGGCAATGAAGGTTGTCACGAACCCAAAAAATTTGAAAAGAAAAATTGCACAGATTATAGTCATTTGGAGATTGTCCTTTGTGGAGTGAGAAGAGCAAAGTTAGTTTTGTTTGGTTTCTCAAATGAAAATACAATCATTATGATACCAAAGGGACTCAGCTTTGTACATGGGTTTATTAGCTTCTATGCCTATTGAATACGGCTAGGGGTAAAGCCAAACTATCAGCTAGAACTGAATATCTTAAAGCTAGTATGTTTAGTTCATCCATTGAAAATATTAAACTACTTAATGAGACAAACTCATAGCTACTATTCAAGTTTAAGTCAAGCTCTGATATCTGGAACCTCTTAGAGTTTTACTGTTTCTTTTTGCTTCTGGACACTGAAGTGAGCCTGACTCAGAGACAAGAGATGTATATTTATCTATGTGTTATAAAAATAACCAACCTTGAAAAAATGCAGAACAACTTGGAGAGAAGAGAATTTTGCTTACATCTCCAATTCTTGATAGTCCTTTTCTTTCTGATTTAAATTTCTTGTGAGTGAAGAGATTCATTAAGGTGCTCAACATATTTATTTATGACCAAATATATTTTAGAAATGGCAAGTGTCCTAGATTTTGAAAATGTTAGAACTTTTGAGTGTCACTTTACTTGCTGTGGAGAATTTGAATTTTCAGTAAGTACTTTAATTTTGACTGGGGCAAAATAATGAAAGAAAAAGAACAAGAAACAATTTATATACAATATATTTAATATTTTATATTATAGACAATCTATTACATTATATAGTCTTAATATGTGACATATAATATATAAATATATAACATATTATAGTTTATAACATAATATATAACACATACTACACAATAATAATACATGATACATAATATATAATATACTAATATATAGTGTTTAATATTATATAATATTTGAATATACATATATAAACATATATATGTATTCGGAGAATTCTTTTCTAGAAACCCCATATAACATCTCTCCAAGTAACCATGCAGAGATGATAGATTATATAGTGGTGAACTGTGCTTATAGTTCCAGAATCGTTAAAGGTATAGTGATTAGGTTAGTTTTCATATTACTACATAATACTATATCTCTTTTCAAGGTACAATAGTTTTTTGTTTTTTTTTCTACAAAGCTGTCCTTCTTTAATTTACATATGCCTAAGAAAGCTGAGCGGGATGGTTAAACAGCCCTTTAATTAATATATATTATGCAGAAGGAGCCTCTTCTCTGCACCAACTTTATGAACGGTGGATGAACTCGTATCGTCCCTAACAGGACTGGTCTCTGACTTCACTCCACCTGCCTCTGCGTTGGCCTTCCCACACCTCTGTATCCTCCCTGCTTCTTCACAACAGACACAGTCACAGTTTGGGAAAGGAAGGAATTCTAGCCTACACTTTCATTTGCTCTACACTCATGATCACAGTTAAATCACGCGCCCCTCCCACGCCTGGATGCCTTTCTTGTTTTGGTCTCTCTGTTAGCATCCATATTTTAAAGTGGTACTCACTGAAGAAGAGAAAGAAGTATACAAAAAAGAAAAAAAATGAGATGAGAAAATGAAAATCAGAGCTTTCAAAAGAGATACATTTTGGATCTTTGGATACTCAGGATAAATTACTTATATTAGTTAGCTTGAGTCATGCTGAAATTAGAAGTATTTTATGATTTTCAAAATAGCTTTATTATTCACACTAATGAACCGGGGCTGATTTCCTTGCTTTGCAGTCATGAATGATTTTTCTGGTTTGGAAACCAACGAATAGCATGTCTTTTAATACTTTGGGTGATTTCTTTTTTCTGGGATGGTGGCCAAACCCAGGGCATCTCACATGCTAGGTAAGAATTTATCATCATATGGTGACACCAGAGCTTTTTAAAAATTTTTAGCTTTTTAACCTTCAGCCAGAGCCTCACAATGCTAGCTTTGAGCTCTCTGTGACATCAGCAGAGCTATGCTTATGATTCTTTTGCCCCAGCCTTGAGTAGCTGGGATAACAGTTGTATATTGGAAGGCCTAGCAAAACAAAATTATTGTCATTTAAAAGTCCCATTATACATTATTGTATCTGATATATGAAAAGAAAACGTGATAGTAAGAAATTATCCTTAGGAATGTGACTAGGAGGATTTATCCTAACTCCTCACTCTCCAGCAGATGCGCCTTCTCTTGAGAAGGTACCATGTCCTTGTGCTTCCAGACAAGCACTAGGGAAACCAGGAATGTTATCCTGAAGGCTTATCTCTTCAATGAAAGGGATATACATGCATACATGCATACATACATACATGCATACATACATACATACATACATACATACATACATATGTATACGATGTATATGTATGTATCTATGGCTATCTATCTAATATATATATATTAGATATACATCTAGTTAGATATATATCTAAATCTAATATATATATCTAAATCTAATATATCTATCTATCTCTATATCTATATCTATATCTATATCTATATCTATATCTATATCTAAATCTAATATATATCTAAATCTAATCTATCTATCTATCTATCTCTCTCTATATCTATATCTCTATCTCTATCTATCTATCTATCTATCTATCTATCTATCTATCTATCTATATTATATATCCCTGTTTTCTACCAGAAGACTGAGAGTGAATGTTGTTCATAGTCAGGTAACTTTGATATCTGGAGGGCCAGGCCTCATCCAAATCCCCTAGAACTTTTTAACCTGGACTCTCCCTCCTTAGCCCTTTATCCGTTAGCTTTGTTTCTCAGTCAATAAAACCCATCCTTAGGGGAGATGTCACATGTACTTCATACCCTGCTGATCTCTATGCTATCTCAGTCAGAGATCACACCATGTCCTAGATTCTTAAGCTGTAGAACCCATCTTCACAATAGAGGTCACATGTACTTTGCAATAGAGTTTCAGTGTAGTCATGCCTTAAGTTTTATTGTATGGGTCATTTGAGACAGCTCAGTGGTTAGAGGCACTAACTGCTCTTCCAGAGGACCCAAGTTTAAACCCCAGCACCCATGTGACAGCTCACAATTGTCTGTAACTCTAAGATCTGATACTGTCACATAGACATACATTCAGGGAAAACACCAATGCACATGAAATAATGGTAATTTTTTAAAAACCTTATTGTGCACATGGGGTTGGCAGGAAATGTTCCAAAATTGTACTATACTTAATATGTCAAAAATGAATTGTTCAGGGTCAAACTTCAGAAATTTGAACAAGCCCTGCTGTGGTGGTTTCAAAACACTTGGTCCAGGAAGTTACACAGTTAACAGGTATGGCCTTGTTGGAGTAGGTGTGACCATGTTAGATGAAGTGTGTCACTGTGAGGGTGGATTTTGAAAGAGCTTCCTCCTGGCTGCCTGAGGATGCCAGTCTTCTATTTGCCTTCATAACAAGATGTAGAACTCTCAGCTCCTCCTGCTCCATGCCTGCCTGGGCACTGCCATGCTTCCCACCATGATGATAATGGACTGAACCTCCGAACCAGTAAGCCAGCCCCAACTAAATTGTCCTTTATAAGAGTTTCCATGGTTATGGTGTCTGTTTACAGCAGTGGAAATCCTGGACACCTGCTAACTAAGTTATGCTAAACTGTATTTATCTTCTTGCTTCTTAAGGTTCATTTCCCTGCTAGCTGTACGGCTTGCAGGGATCCCAGCCCCTACTCCTGGAAAACACAATAGGCTCTAAAAAAATGCTTCAGTTGAGTCAGACAGTATCAAAGGCCAGGGCATCATTCTCACCTCTATAAACTTCTTCAAATGGTTCCTGGCTTTACTCCCTGTCTGCCTGTAATGTCAGTTTATTTCCTCTTAGGAGTCTCTTGTCTTAAAGACATGGGCTTTCCAAATCTTACTATATGCCAAGTCTCTTTACATTTTAAACTCTGCCTGTCACAAAAGAAAACACAGAAACAGAAAAGCACTTAACGGAATGCATGACTGATGAGTCTTTATGAAATAAGTGCCATCCAGGTCAAGATATAGTTTCTGTAGCCACCTGCACAGCTCCTTCCATTAGCCTTGTCACTTCCAACTCCCACCCTCTTGCAATTATCCTGCCTTTCATAGCAGTGATTTTCTTTGCAATTTGCTTTTTATAGTTTTACCATTCAAATGTGTGTCCCCAGACATTCTAGTTTAGTCTACTCTTAAAAAATTGACATGTCTTTTAAGTCTCTTACCCCACTTTCTGCTTTCATCCTCTTCATTCTTTATGCAATTTTTCTATCCAGGAGCTCGGGAAATATGAAGCCTAGACATCCTTGCAAAGGGGAATTTAATGATATCTTTTTGCATTTGTTCTTGTTTCTTCATCATGGGTATTTCTTTATAGTGAATTGGCTGTAAATTGAGAAGATGGATCTGACTTGGACTTGATCCCTTCGACAAGACTGTATTCAATATTTGGGATAATCATAGGACGTATATGTCCATTTTTCTCTTTTTTTGATCTTAGTAGCTATTGATGTTTAATGCCTGTATGAACTATCAATCATTCATTGGCAGTTATAGAATGGTGTTTTCTACTAGTACCATTTTATTTTTATTTCTTTTTTTAGCCATCTTTATAAAGATGCACTTTCCTTCATGTCCTATATAATTAACTAGTAGTGCAAGTCATGTAAGAAATGTTGGATAAAAGCTTGCTCTGACATTCATTTATAAATTCTCAAGATAGTGAATTGGATCCTTAACCATTCACTGAAGGTGACTTTTAAAAATTATTATGAACTTAAGTTTTAAGTAACTTTATAATTTTAAAATTTTTAAATCATTTTTAGCTCACACATTAAACTATAGCCAATTATTTAATCTTTATGTGACTTGTCTTTGTTGATAAATAATGAGGGCTTGTTCTGTAGCTGAGACTTTTTCAGATAGTATCATTCTTTTTTCCAGTTTTCCTTATTGGTCATAATAAGTATTATTTTATTGTTACAATAAAGGTGTATTTATTGTAAAAATATCAGATAATACAAAAAATTTTAAAGAAAATAAGACTAAATCCTCCCACCCGAAACTTACCACTATAACATTTTGGTGAAATCCTCTTTAAAATGTCATATGCAAAATTATCAGAAGAGAAATTTTAATGTTTGTTTTATTTCATGTCCTGCAAAAATATAAATGTGGGTGGTGAACTTCTTACAATGTGAGAAAATAAAGATATTATTACTTTTAATGTATGGACAAAAATGAAGAAATTATTTAGAGGGTTTCTACTTTTCCAATACAATAATGCTAAAATAAACAATCACTTTTGTATTAAATGATTCAAAACATCTTCTGGACCATTCATATCTCCTGAATTTATAGAAGAGAGGTCATTGTGCCTTAATATACTCAACCCCCATTCGTGTGTGTGTGTGTGTGTGTGTGTGTGTGCAAATGAGGGGTTGGTTTAGGCTTCAATAACTTGTAGCTTAGTAATGAGGTGAAAAGCAGGAACAGATTGGAATTGTAAAACTGAAAGACAAAATGAGTTAGTTGCAGGTTGTTTGAATCTGGAGTGGTAACAGCTGTATTTGGCCATGTGTGAGCTGGAGATCAAGAAGGAAGATGGAGCTGCCATCTCTCTTCCAATCTTCATCAGACCTGCGGATCCTGAACCGTACAGACAGAAATCTAGCATGGCTGTCCTCTGAGATGATCCACCCAGCAACTAACTCAGACAGATGCAGACACCCACAGCCAAACATTGGATGCAGCTAGAGGACTCTTATGGAAGAATAGGAGGAAGGATTGTGGCCCCTAAGGGGATAAAAAGGAATGTCAGAGGATGATCAACAGAATAAAACCTTTGGGTCTCACAGAGACTGAATCACCAACCAAAGAACACACATGGGCTGGACCTAGGCCTCCTCGCTTGCAGCAGATGTGCAGCTTCATGTGAGTCCTGAACAACTGGAGCAGGGGCTATCCCAAAAGCTGTTGCCTGTACATGGGATATGTTCTTTTAGCTGGGCTGCCTTGTCTGGCCTCAGTGGGAGAGAATGTGTGCCTAGCTTCGCAAAGACTTGATGTGTCAGGGTTGGATGATAATCAGGCAGGGATGGGTGGTGGGTGGACACATGCTCAGTGGAGAATGGGAGAAAAGATGGGGGGAGGATTGTGGGAAGAGGGGGCAGTGAGTGGGATGTAAAGTGAATAAGTAAAATAAATTAAAAAAATAAAAATAAATAAATAAAGGAAGACAGAGCCCATTAAAAAGAGGAAGGACAGTAGCAGACACGCGAAGTGTCTGATATGTGCCCCGTTAAGTACCAAACACCGCACTACCTATTTGGGATATATCAATGAATCAGACAAAGACCTTTGCTTTTAGGAAGTATACATTCTAGACTACACGGGCATTTTAGTGAGGCATGCTTATTGGAGGCATGAAGATTGTAGGTGGTACGGATGGATGAAATGAAGAGCCACTGCCCTGGCCTCTGGAAAGTTCTAGTTAGTAATGCAAGTTTACACAGCACTTTTCAACTGTACTTGTTTGCAGTATTTTTTTTCTTTGTACATTTAGTGATATTTCAGTATGCCCCCCTTTAAAATGTGAATTTGTCCTATTTTCTTTCTCTTATTCCTAATTTTGCTGAAAATTTGTGCATTAACTTTTTACACATGCATACAATTGATTTTGTTGGCAATTTCTCGTTAGTAGATTACCGAATTAATGAGCATACACATTCAAATTTCAGTTTTTAAGAACATATATTTGAGTTTTAATTTCCTAACTCCCATAAAAAAGAGTAGTAAATAAATATCCATGTGACACATTACCACACAGCATACCACATGGTTGAGTAGCCTTCGGGCAATTCTGATAGAAAACATTTTAACTGCTAAAATGGGTAAGGGAACACTAAAAATATACAGAGGTGGTACCCACAGACTATGGTCTTTACCAGGAGGGTTGTTACCTCAAGGACAAATGGAAAACTGAACAAGAAAGGACCTTAGAGGAAGACCTGCAGGATGAGACTGGGGGCGTTAAGAAGAGGATTTGGCTTTCCAGGCCAAACATCTGAGAGGTTATTTGCCCACTAAGTACCCAATAACCTCTCACCTTGACAACTAGGAGCCACTTGTACTCTGGGGACCTTGGGTAAATGGGACCTTTTGCTGAGCTTCCCAGAGTGCCACTGGCTTCCAAAAATCCACTTCTCCCAATACTACTCTCCCTTTCAGCCTGCAGCATCCTTCCAGACTTATGACCGGCTGCACTCCACAGTGAACTGAGAGACAAAGGTTAAAATAATCTGCATGGGGGAGACAAGGTGGATAGTGAAGGAAGCCATAATACTAGCAAATGCAGTTAGTGTATTCTTTAAATCTATGAGAGTATCCGTGGTGCAGTAGAAAATAAGCCTTTAAAAAAGTATTCCTTTTCTTTACCCAAAACAATATATTTGTGTATAATCTTTCTAGTTATGAAGGTACTTTAAGCTTGAGAAAATTATCTAGTGTTTTAAAAATTCCTTTTTTTTTGGACTATCTCTCAGCATCACTGTGTGGTCACGTTGTGGAAGAGTATGTTCCATCATTCAGTTTTCCTGCTGAAGACCTGAGAGTGCTCAAGTCTAGGGAAATGCTATTGACTGGCGCTCACTGCTGTGCACTAACCCTGCTGTGCACAGCCTCTCCATGCACAGCCTCTCCAGCTTACCCTATGCACAGCTTGCAGTTATTTTCTATGTGTTACTCACAAGCCTCTTCAGATGTTTTTGTTTCCTGGGAATTAGAAAGCTCTTGAAACATTTGGTTTTCTTGCTATGCATTCTAGTGGTGGCAATTTCAGAGTGCAGCCACACCCAGCAAGATCACCACAACCTACTTTTTGTTTTTTTAAAGTGTGAAGTAAATTGTCTAATGAGATAATTCTCCTGGTGGATTTCTTTTCTTTTCCTTTTTAAGACAAATTATATTAACACATAAGATGACATTAAATGACTCAATCTGCTACTTGTATGGGAGCTTACGTTGTCAACTCTGCTATTTCTTTTAAAAATGCAAAGCCATCCTTACTAGTTCCTATCCTTTATCGTAAGACAGAACTCCTACTGTGACTCACTCAATGATGGAAGCCTTCCTCATGGCCTCCCAGACGCCTTTCTCATTTGCCCACACCTATCTCCCCTATGTTCTCAACAGGAAGATCTTTCCAAAAGTCCTGGTCTTATTGCAGAAATTCCCAGATGTTTTTCAGTGAGCAGCTTTCCATGTGGGGCTCACATGGTCACGCCGTTAGCTACTCATCTTTGCCTTGTACCTCACTTTCATTTTTTAATTATGAAATATTTTTCACTTATGTAGCAAAAATTGAAGTGCAACAATAGATTAACCTCCATGTTATACCTTTTGCAGGGAGGAGATATATGTAAGCAAAATGAAGTGATCGCTTTTGGAAAAATCAATTTCTTACCAAATCTCTCAAAATGAAAAAGGCTCACAATTTTTGCAGTTTCTTGGAAAGCAGTCTTCTGTTGGTAGTGGTTTTGATCATGCATTAAGTCATATTTCAAACCAAATCACTGCAATGGCACATTCTATTTATTTTTTAACACCTTTGTCTGAATACATAGACTATATTTGTGATTTAAATTAGTTTAAAAATTCATAGTGAAATCTTGACAAGTCAATGAGATAAAAAAAAAAAAACCACAAAGCCATCCAATTGTTCTCAGTATAAGAATGAACTTTTAAAAGGATGAGATAGTTATCATATTGTAGCATGCATTGGTTTACAGCTTGCATACGCCTTGCAATTCAATGAGAACTCTAAAAGTAATAGAACAATATGCAGGCACTAATGTATTCAGACACTTAACTGATTTTTGAAAAATAAAATTGGAACTTTAAAATCATGAACATGTTTAGGATTAAATCTGTGTAAGCGTTGAATGTGAAAACGAGGGTTGTGAGGATCTCAATGGTGTCCCAGCTTCTCAGATAAAAACTGATAAAGTTACAGCCTGCACTTTTTAGTATGTCACCAATTTCAGTGTCCAAATATCTGTATGTGCAGCACTCTATGGGAGTGAATCAAGTGCATGCTCTTGTTGTGTTGTGGTTTGGATACAGCTGGAATGGATTCCTAGTGGCTTACATGCTGAAATTTAAACCCTGCCATGAGATATTACAGAGAAAGAAACTTAATCTTACTATGGTATTTATTAGGTGGGACCTCTCAGAAGTAAATGCAACTGAATTAAGCTATCAGGGTTGAGTCCCATAATTTAAATACTGCTAGCTTTATATGAAACAGATGAAAGACCATATTTCTTTTTGGCACGTGTTGTCTTGTGCTTGAGACTATGTCAGCAAAAATACCCAATCACCTGAAGTGAGCTCTTGACTCTGAACCAGAACTGTAAGAATCAACACATTTTTCTTTATGACTCCAGCAAGAGAAAACTGATTATTGCAATGCATACTAATTCATTCTTAATTATTGAAGCTATTGCATAGCTAATATGTAAGCCTACCTTATGATTAATCCATTCAAATCTCTCAGCTACATAAATCCTTAGCAAATAAGTGTGAGGTACAGGAGAACCCATTGGTGGTACAAATTTGAACCCATGATCATGTTTCTAACTCCCTTAAATCTCATGTACAATTCAAGGAGGGGTCTTTCTGTGTCTTCAGACATGGTCATGGAAGAGAAAGGAGAGGATAGTCTGAATAAGAACTCAGAAACAGTGTTTAAAAGAGATCTTTTTTACCGCTATCACATGTACGGGTCAAGTTATTTGGCTTGGTGTTTTGACAAAATGGAATGTATCTTTCCAGTTAAAGGCACATACTGAAAACATTTCCAGGTTTTTCAGAACCTCACTTAAATTCCAATAAGATAAATGAGATATTTGATATGAAAGCTGATATGAGCCTACTCATTTCTGAGTTTGATAAGATCTACAATCCAATAAAAATACCATTTTGTCAATGACTCTTTTCTGGCATTATGGAGAAGTCAAAGACAGAGAAATGAGCATGGCTTGTGTGATGTTACCTCATCTGCTTAGAGGAATGACTTTTGAATGGAGCAGTTAATCTGGCTGTAGAGGAAGTCAGAGTAAATAAACCTTAGACTCAGTATACTTTGCTATGGCCCAGCTGCCTGATGGGGTCATGCACAGTAATTCCAGGGGTTCCAGACTCCTGGTTTCCTAGGTGTTAAATTGTCCTCAGGCCAAATGTGTCTAATCCTGGTGTGTCACACTTTGTTCTGCCTTTAAAGTGCCCGAGAGACCCTGAGAACAAAATTTACATTGGGACAGTGGCAGACAGTACCTGTTTGGAAAGCATATTTTTGTTGTTCTGTTTTTGAATTATGCACATATTTTTTCTTGTACAGGTTTTGTCTTCAGTTACAATATTTTTTTGTTTAAAAAACCAACAACACACAAAGGTTTTAGTAGAAAATAGTAAAAATAAGAATCTAGGGCAAGGGAAACATGTCAGTTGAGGAAATGCTTGCTATGAATTCATGAGAACCAGAGTCTAATGCCCAGAACCCACTGTATAAAAGTGTGGCACAGTGGTCCATGGCTGTAATCCCAATGTTAAAGACAAAATAAAGGCAAAGACAAATGGATCACTTGGGCTCACTGGACAGTCAGAGAAACCTCCTTGGTTCATTCCAGGTCAACAAGAGAAGTTGTTATATGAAACAAGTTGAACAGTGTTTGTGAAGTAACACTTGAGGTTGACAACTGGCCTCTGCACACATACACATGACCATGTTCAGAACCCTCATGCCCAGCTACCTATGCATAAATAATGATGAATAAAAACTAGGAATAGAATGTTATTTTTTAAAAAATTGATGTGTGTGTGTATGTGTATGTATACGAAAAATTCAGGTATGAACATGTCACAGCTGGTATGTGGAAGTCAGAAGACAATTGTTGGGCAGTTGATTCTCTCCTCATTGTGTTTAAAGCAAGGGGTTTCTCTTGCTGTTTTTGTGCACTCCAGGCTGCTGAGCTTAATGACAACGTCCCTCCAACCCCATCTCTATTTCCCAATTTGTTATAGAAGTGCAAGGACAACTACGTGAGCCGCCACACTCAAATTTAAATAGAAAAAAAAAAAAAAACCAACACAACACAACACAACACACATGCACAACACGCACGCACACGCGCGCACGCGCACACCACACACACGCGCACACGCACACCACACACGCGCACACGCACACCACACACACACACACACCACACACGCGCACGCGCACACACAGGCATTTTCCCTGTCCACTTTGGCATGTCTTTTGTTGTCCTTGTTCAGCTCATGTTTTGGCTGTCCTGTTGGTGAGACTTCATGGGTACAGCCTCTGAAGTTACTGAGACACAGTCTCACAATTGAATTTGAAAGAAAACAAGGATGGGCACATGGGAAGGTTTGGAGAAAGGGAAGGGGAGGAAGAAATGACATAATTGTAATCTCAAAAACAAACAAACAAACAAAACATTAAAAAAAAAAAAAAAACCAAGAACATGGATTCAGGAGTCGGACTCAGGCTGTCATGCCAGCAGAGCAAGTCCTTCTGCCACCTGAGCCATTCCACTGGCCACTGGGATGGAATATTATCACCGAGTTGGAAGAGAATAGATAACAACGTATAGAAGTAGGACTAAGGCCAAAGAAAGACATAAAGAATATGAAAGAAATGCTGAAAGGAAATGCTGAGTGTTTACTAAAGTACAGCTGATTATTTCCTACAGCCCATTGCCAGGAGATGTCATCTTCAATTAGGAAAACGTGTCCTTGGGGCTTAGACGCTCTATCATGGAAATGTTCAGACTTCTCAATTTTGAGTTTTTTGAACATGGTTCTTCTCATATGGCTGGCCCTTCAGAAGATGTTCCTGTAACTTCATTTCTCCTACTTATCAACACGTAAGCCTTGGAGGTGATTAACATCAACCCACTTTCCTACTCCTGAATTGAATTCCTGGAATATCCTGTTGTGTAGAGGAACAGGCGGGAGAAATGACAATGTTTCTGTCTTTTCCGGGGGTGGGGGGGGTGCGGGGGTGGGGGAATCATCCTTGTTAATGAAATGAAGAGCTTGAGAAGTGCTTGGAGTAGTGTTTGTAGCCCTCCTGCGGGGCTTTTTTTTGTCATGTCTGGATGTCAAGACTCTGAGCTCTCTTGCGAATTAGAGTCTGCACTCTTCTCTAAGAAAAAGGAAAAGTTTAAAATGCAATCTCTAATTAAAAATAAAAGGCATAGGTTTCAAATGTAGACTTTGACTCCCTACCCTCTACTCTTACTCTTAGCTCCAGGGAAATGGCTTGGCAAGTGAAGGACATCTCAGACAGCAGCCCCCACCCTTTAACTAGCTGTGTTTCCATCATGCCCCTCCTTTATTATCTGACAAATACCACAGATGGTATCTGCAGGCAGGTAGAGAGCTAAACTCTGGGCACAGCATGTCTCCAGAGTGCATAGTTGCAGCTGCTGCCTATTTAGAATGCCTCCACATTCTGCACACTTAGGGGCCTGGATGGGCAGTGATGGGATAGCAAGCTAACTATTGCTGCTTAAAACACAGACACACACACACACACACAGACACACACAGACACACACACACACAGACACAGACACACACACACACACACACACACACACACACACACACACACCCCTTGGATTTTGAAAATAAAACCAGGTTCAGATTTCTGCTTTACTCCTTCTTGTTGATACCCTAAGAAGGCTGCTCGGCCCCTCAGTCCTTATTATAGAGACGGGAATTTTACACAGTGGCTGTGTCTTCTGAGACAGTGCCAATCACCTGAAGGAATGTGATAGATGAAAACCATTTTATACTTTAGGTGTTGATTCATACAATATTGTTTGCAGAATCTTGACTCTTTTCTAAGTGTCTAAATCATCCAAGGTTTACACACAGCTTCAGTCTTGACTTAGATCCTTAAGGATTCAGGTATTTGGAAGATATAATTTTATCACATCTTCAAATTATTTGCAAGCAAATTGTCAGAGAAGGCATTAAATTGCATTTTTTTTTTTGCACTTGTTGCCTCTACCCCATCTTCTCATCTTATGCCCTTTTCTTCTCTTTTAACAGGGGAACTGTATTTCATGGCATTTTAATTTTCTCTGTACTCTTGCAACTAGTAAAAGAAAGGATGGGAATTTCTTTTGCTGTATTTCCCATCTCGGGGGTTCAGTACAAATATACAATAATCCCGTCCTCAGTGGCATCCACACAGGAAGCTCCCCTTCATCTCATTCTAAACAAGTCCACCTTTACATTCAGAGAGCTTAAGTTATTGATAAATATGTTCTCTCCTATCTATTGACTATGTGGTAATGGTATAAAGTGATTTAAAATTTTCTTTAGTTAAATTTTGTTCCTTGTAGCTACTTTGTAGCTGCATTTGTTGAGAGACTTTTTTTTCTTTTTTCTTTTTTCTTTCTTTTTTTTTTTTTTTTGAGACAAGTTTTCTTCGTGAAACAGCCCTGATTATTGTGGAATTCACACTGGAGAATAGGTTGACCTTAAACTCACAGAGACCTGCCTGCTTCTGCCTACCAAGTACTGGGATGAAAGGCATGTGCCACCAACACCCAGCTATACATCTGTCAATAGGTCAGATTTCACTTCCTATTAATACTTGCAATGTATTAGAAAAATGTTCAAGCCGAATTATATCAAAGGTCCTTCACATTAACTTGTTTCTGATTGTACAGTCGTGTAACATGCTTTCCCCTAAGCACCAAACATGGAAGTAATAATGGCTGCATCTGTAGAACTCTGAGAAACAAAGTACAATTAGCAAGAAATCAATTTGGGATAAGCAGGTATTGCCAAATTAAAAGCCTGTGTGGCCCAAATGAGAAATGTCCCCTGTAGGATCAAGTATTTGAACACTTGGTTATGGTGCCTTTAGTGGGTAGAACCTTCCTGGAGGATGTATGTCACTGGGAACAGGCTTGGAGGTTTCATAGCCTCACCCTACTTTGTGTTAATTGTCTCTATCCATCTGTCTGTTTTTCTCTCCCTGTCTCTGTCTCCTGTCTTTCTCTTCTCCCTGTTTCTCCTTTTGTCTCTCCCCATCTGCTATCTCTGGTTGAATAAAATGTGATCTCTCTGCTTCCTGCTCTTATGACCTTGTTCTTCCTGTCTGTTGTGTCATGATGGACTACATCCCTCTGGGACATTAAGCCAAAATAAGCCCTTAATTAAATTGTTTTTAGTGCATGCACATAACCCCTTCTTCCATCTCCTGCAACTGAAAAGCAACCAATACAAGGCTAAATACAAAGCACTGTGTGCTTTCGTGTGGTTTTATCTAGCTTTTAGATTTCCGACTTCTTTATATTTTTTTTTTTGCAGTTTTTTTTTTTATGTAGTGTCATGTATGGATACTTAAGGCTTTGCATACACCTAGGTACATGCTGTACTACTAAACCATATTGCCAACCTTGCATTTAAAGATTCCTTTTATATTTATTAGGGGTATGTGTATATACACGGATATAGTTGTCCATGAAGGCCAGAATATGTGATTAGATCCCTGGGGCTGGAGTTACAGACAAATGTGTTACAGTCAAATGTGTGCTTGAGACTAAACTTGGCTCCTCTGGAAGCACAGTTAATAGTCTTAACTGTGGAAATATCTCTCCAGCCCCTCTAACCCACCACTCCCAGCTGGATTCTACAAAACTCTACCCATTCTGGGCTCTGCTTCAGCCTTCCAGCCTTGTGTGCAGCATGGTCTGAACACCTTGAGAGGAAAGAAGCAGAGGTCTTGGAACCACAGCTGGACCCCAAAACACATACCAAAATTTAACTGTGTATCTTTATATTTCTTTCAGCTTAATCATTCTTTAAATATTTTTCATGGAATTAAGTTTTTAATTATCAGTCATGGTAAAAAATACATGTGATATTTAAACTATGATCAATACTGTATTCTTAGTCAAGTAAATAGTGATATGGAATATATGTTTAAATACTCAAAATAATATAATAATCTATGGGCTAGAGATATTGCTCAGTCAGTGAAATACTTTCACACAAGCATGAGGATCTGGGTTTGATATTAGCACTTATATAAATGCTCAAGAATCCCAGCTAAAGGGAGGCAGAGATGGATCACTGGAGCTTATTGGCCAGCCAGTCTAGTCTCTTCCACCTATCTAACAAGGATTTAGCCAAACCAGAGAGATTCCAAGTAATTAATTGTACTGTTTATACTATAATAAGATAAAGACACTCAGATACAGTATATGTTGTGGAGTAGCATTCATTCTTCTAAGGTAAGTGATGGATGATTTAAAGTTTATTACAAAGTTCTAAAGAGACATATGAGACACAAAATAAAAACTACTAAGTAAACTATCATAAGGCAATGTTAGTTCTTAATTTCTCTCTCTCTCTCTGTCTCTCTCTCTCTCTCTGTCTCTCTCTCTCTCTTTCTTTCTTTTTTTACATGCAAGTTTTAAGGTCAGTTCTAGGCTGAGGAATTAGGAATACAATAGATGCAAATAGTCAAGGAACAATCAAGACAATAAAAACAAATAGTCAAAGAAAAAGCAAGACAATAAATAAAGTTCCTGTGATTACTCCCATGATCACTATTTCTAAGGGCTTATCAGGATGGTCAAAATATCTGAGCCTATTTCCCTGTCCTAGCCCAAAGTCATTGTCATGTCTGAAGCCTATTTCTTTGTTCTAGCCTAAGATATAGATTCCTGCCAGAAACTACTTCTTTGTTCTAGCCTAATGTCAGATTCCTGCCTGAAGCCTATTTCCTTGTCCTTGGCCAATGTCATATTCTTGCCAAGCAGCCCCAAAAGCTCTCCATATCTCCCCATTTTTTATTTCATAAACAAGACTGAGCCTGTTTTAGGTCATTCGGACAAGAATGCCTTTCTTACCTGTCATGGAACATGCATTATCAAAAGCAATGCACTTATGTCTTAGGTTGGTAAGGCTCTGTGCAGAATCTTACCTGCCCTTGGCTTGCCAACCTGTTAAATTAATAACTCTGTCTGGGGGTCTAGTTTCTATTTCAAGCCATTTACTTTGGCTGCCACCATGTTGATGTTGTTAAAGACAAGCTTTAACATTATGGGCAGGAATAAAAGTATTCCCAGGATAAAAAGGGCTAGCATGATCAAGCTATATATGCCATTGAAGTTTGACTAAAATAGAAATATTAACCTCAGGCCATGGTAATTTTATCAGCACTATCTGCTGCATCAACACTCAGCAGAGCAGCATTCTTTAAATTCATAAGCTCACTATGCAAAATTAAAACATCCAGAGAGGTATTAGAAATATGCCAAATACACTGCAAGTGTCTTTAAACTTTTTCTTAATTATAATGACTATCATTGTAAATTTTAGAAGTTCAGTATTTGGCATGACACTAGAGATGGTTCCTTACCCTTAAATTCTGAACCTCTTTCCAATAATTTGAATAGGATAAAGAGCATCTATCAGTTCTTCCAACCATCTATCTAAATCCTCTTGTATACTCAACACATTAGTAACATTTCTTGCTGAGTGATTAACAAAAGTAGCTGTCTTCACTTCTTTAATCAAAGCAATTGCAGAAGCAGTAGTGCTAGCAATTAATATAATTAAAGCTGTTATACCAGCAATAATCAAGCCCACTACCCTCTTGCTTCTGCTTAAAGCCCGACTCATTTCTTCCAGTACTTGCAAGCTATTTTTAGAATACCAAGGTTCTGTGATACTCAGGGCAATTAAACAAAAAGCTGATTGATAGACCTCCATAACAGACATGCCAGGTTTCAACACACTAACACAATTAGAAAGTGTACAATCAATGCAACTTACATTAAATACTGTAGAAGAAACAAAAGTAATTTTAACCTGACAATTAATACTAACACGTGTTTGAAATTCAGATCCTGTCCCAACTTTATCCTTTGCTAATATAACATCATAGAGAACTTCAGCTAACTTCCAAATATGTCTCTGAAAATGTCCAGAACCAAACTTCCAAATGAAGACTATTATTTCCAATATTGGATTGATTTCTAGATCAGTCCATGATTGAGTCCAAATAACTGGTCACATTTAAGAAAAATACAAGAGTCATTATAACTTCTCTTTTTTATTCTCTGTTCCATAGGGTCTAAAAACTCGAGGCAAGGCAGCTTGTTCTCTTTGTCCTGGCATCAGTATGTCTCAACCATCACTCTGGCAGCCACCATACTCCTTCAGCATCCTGCAGAAAAAAGCACAACATGCCCTCCTCCTAATATTAAATACCTGATCGGGCTCATGCCATATGCCGGTAAGTGGATTCTTCTCTTTCACCTAGGCATAAGTATGCCTAGTTGTAAGAGTACCATAGACACAGCAGAAAGTTCCTTGGCATCCAAATTTTTTTAAAAAATTTAAAATAAAAAGAACATGATTTAAATAAATTTGTGGTGTACAAGGATATACCTCGTTTTCTTTTATTTTATGACGATATTGTTTTAAAGTTCCATGGGCCCCTTACATAGTCCATTGTTCTTGAAGATGATAAGAAATCCCAGTAATATGGGTAACATTAAATTGTTAACAAAAAGTCTTGAATACTTGACTGCAATAGCCAGTTCCATTATCTGTTTTTTTTACATTATTGGATAATTTATTTATCTACATTTCAGATGTTATCCTCCCTTCCCATTCCCCCTCCAGAAACCCCTTATCCCATATCCCCTCCTCCTACTTCTATGAAGGTGTACCCCCACCTATCTCCCCACTCCCACCTCCCCACCTTCGAATTCCCCCACAATGGGGAATCCAGCCTTCTTGGAACCAAGGCCCTCCTTTCCCACTGATGCCTGACAAGACCATCCTCCACTATATACAACTGGAGCCATGGGTTCCTCCATGTGTGTTCCCAGTCTGGCTCTTTAGATCCTGGGAGCTCTAGTTGATTGGTATTGATGCTCTCCCCATGGGGCTACAAACCCCTTCAACTCCTTCAGTCTTCTCTCTAACTCCTCCATTGGAGCACCCATGATCATCAGTTCAATATTTAGCTGTGAGCATCTGCCTCTGTATATGTCAGGCTCTGGCAGAGCCTCTCAGGAGTCTTAATGGCTTTTAAGCTAATATCTTAATGGGTGACACTCAGTAAATGACAGCTATCATTGCTATATACAAGAAGAAGGATGCACTGAAAATTATTTAGGTAGAAAAAGAATGATTACAGTAAATGACTGATATAATCAGATATACAAATAAAAGGTAATCAGTGATAATTTTATAATGAATGTTAGTTATCCTTTAAGTCTATTTTAGGTTTATTTCTTTAATATTGGGTAACTGTTTAGCCTGCATGAGTATCTGTGCACCATGTGCAGTCAAAGTCAGAACAGGGTGTTAAGAGTCCCTGAAACTAGAGCTCTATATCGATGCATTGTGAACTGCTATGTGGGTACTGGTTATTGTGCCTAGATCTTCTATAAGAGTGACACATGCTCTTAACCACTGAGCAATATCTGTTATTTTTTTTTCATTTTTGTCTTTTTGATACTTGATAAATATTTTATTTATTTAATTAAATTTCCCTTAAAGACAATTTAGATGCACCAAAGTTGATAATAGCTACCGTTTTTTAGACTACATATGTATTTTAAATTTCATTGATTCTTTTAGTTTTACATCATGTACCTCAGTTCTGCTCATCTCCCTATTCCCTAATATCCACCCTTTGTCTTTGCAATCTCTCCCTTAAAATAATACACACACACACACACACACACACACACCAAAAAACAAAACAAACAAAACAAACCCCAAAGCATAGAAAACATTTTATCATGCAAGCTGTAGTATGTTACGTCATGTCATGTCCTACAGTATATCCCTCTGTCCACACATCTTCACTTGCAAATGTTCAATGCAATGAGTCATTGGTTTGAGATCTCTGGCTTCTGTGACATCATCAATATTTGGTCCTTATCAGGGCTCCTTCCGGTTATTTTGTTGTGGCTTCATGTAAGTCACTAGAGTGCCTCCTATTCCATAATGAAGTTGAATGGATCAAAAATGCCTAGCTGAGTTTGTAATCCGTCTCCTCAAGGAGGCAACATAGATCAAGGTAACAAGAATGAAGTCTCAAAGTTATCCTGGGTTGTGGAGATCCTGCAGCCCTGGATCAGTAGAACTGGTTCTTTCACTGGTCTCAACAGTTCCCAGAGGATATAGATTTACACGTGGGCCAACTCAGAGGCCTGGATCTGTGCCTGGGTGGAAAGTAACTGAGCTGGTCACTGTGCTAGCAATCCATTATTTACAACATCAGGGCAAGGTCTCCAACACTGCTCGGACCAGGACACCCAATTCCACCATAGGCAGAAGGCAGGGACAGTCCACTGTGCTGTCTTGTCAACATGTGGGGACCACTCTCGCAAATGGCGCAGCCAGCAAGGGGCTCTCCTGCTCTCACATCCTTGGAGCTGGCTCACCCTTGTCTTTACCATCTGGACCAGCTTCACTGTATTGCGCAGGTGAGGTGCAGGGCCAGTTGGCTGCAGTACTACAGCCAGTGAGCTAGCTCGTCAGCTCTCCTGCTCTCCTGCCTTTGGAGAGGGGAAAACTCTTCCAACTACTGCAGGTGGTAAGGGGCAAGGCAGGATAGGGCATCACTCTGGGCACTCAGGCCACCTCATGGCACACAAGTGGCCTGTTCTCTCCTCGTGCTCACCCTCGGGGCTGGTTCACCAGCTGGTCATCTTTTTTTATTTAATCAGATGTGCTATGAAAATCAGTTTGTGAGTTAGCAGAACACCCGAAGAAGCCTTTTAATTAAGTGTAATTTTAAAGATCTGAAGCTAGGTGGAGTACTATATATACCAGATCCTCCATGAAGACATCTTGGCATCAACAATTTTAATATCTAAGCTAATCTCCTTTCATTGTCAAGAGCGTTCCCCTAACACTGTATTCACGTAGTTTCAGAGAATAGTGCTGCATGCATTCCTATGAAGTAGCTACTTAAAAACTGTAAATTTATCAAACTCCTAAAATAATACCGTCTGGCTACAAAATAGAAGACAGGAGTTTGAAAGTCATTGCTGTGTTCCCTGCTTGTCTCCTGTTCCCCTTTTGATTTATTTGTTGAAGAAACTAGGATCTGCTGCAGGATTTTTCATTTTGCGAAATTTGCTGATTTTAACATAGTGGTATCATTTAACATGCTCCTCTGAGACCTGTATTTATTCTAAAAGGCATTTGGATTAAAGGAGTTGATCAAATTCAGGTTCAATTTTAGGGCAGAAATATTTCATAGCGCCTCCCCATGCCCAGAGGAACCTGAGTATCTTTTATTATTTAGAGGATTGATCATTGTCTAGAGCCATCACTTCATTAGTATGACATTGTAATTATTCTTCTTCCCTTTCTATTATGAATTGGAAAACTTGTGTTGAGAGAAACTTCCCTCCACCAGCTCTTTTCTTATCTCAGGTATACCCTGAACAAGAAAATTCTAATAGGATTTTCACTTTGCACTCAACAGTGATTTACACTTTCTCGTTTGTGTGTGTATCATTGTGAACTCACTGGGTTACATGTATCTGGAGTGTCAATGTATTGCTGCTGCTATGTGTATTGTTGTTCAAAATATTCCTTGTTTTTTTTTTTTTTGGTCCAGTATAAGTTTAGCCACAGTATTTTAAATATATTTTTGAAAATTTCCTTCAGTGAGTTATGAGAATTTTTTGTGTGACTTTAAGGTTTAAGTGATTTTAATATTCAGTCATTACACACATAGTAAAATAAGCGCTCATGTTTTCTAACAATGAAAAAAATGAGATATGAACTATCATGCCTGTCTTAGTTTTGTGTCTTTTGCTGTGACTAAACACCCCAATAAACAGCGATCTGTGCGAGAAAGTATTCAACTTAGGTTGCAATTCCAGACACACATTTCATCCATGAGGGGAACCCAAAGCAGCTACATCCCCAGTCAAGAGCAGAAACAATGGATTAATATACACGTTTGCGCTCAGCTCACTTATTTTTATAAAGTCCAGGAGCAGGACTGAAGAGCTTGTTCAGTGGGTAGGAGCAGTTGCTGCACTTGAAAAGAGCCAGAGATCTGTCCCTAGTGTTGGGGTCCAGAAATCACCTAACAAACAACACGAACATCGATATCAGTCAGACAGGTATAGTTTATTAAGTATATGCCCCAAGACTGATTGATTAGGGCCCACGGTCCAGATTTGGGAACCTAACTATGACCCCCAGTTAAGGTCCTACAGAGCTTTTTAAGCCTGAGATCCACAAACATCTGTGCCAAGCTATTCCACCAATCAGGATCTAGGATGGGGGATTTCCTTAGGAACATGGCTTTGTTCTACATCTCCCATTGGTTGTAGTATTCAACTGTGGCAGTGGACTTGCCTTATCTAATATTCATGTCTTAACTTGCCAACCAGGATGTCAGTTATTCATTTATATATCTCTTTCTGTCAAATAGGATGTCAGTTCCCAAGGATGTTAAACTTTACTTGACCACTACACAAAATGAAAGTCTTATTTTAAATAGTTTCTTATATCTTTTATGTTAGGAGTCATCCTAGGTGCAGCTTATAAAAGCAAATACCATAAAAGCTTATATATAGGCACATACATATGTACTGGGCGGTTGGTTTGGGCTCAAGCTTATTGTAGATAACTATTCAAAGCAGTTGTACTGACTTCTATCATGAATGGCTTCAAGGGTATAAAACATAAAAGAGTATGTAATTGACTTGGCATTAGAAAGTTTCTTAGTAACATCAGAAACAAATGAAAAAGTTTCCTTGTATTAGCAGACTAGCCCTGTAACAGTTACCTAGGCCTTACCATTTTAACTAGGCCTTAACATTCCATCTAGGCCTTAGTATTTTACCTGGGCCTTATCACCCAGCACTTACATAAGTTGGCTTACAACTTCAGCTTTAGGGGGTCTCATACCACCTTCTGGCCCTCATAAGCTCCAGTGCACATATACATTAGTAAAGTAAATAAATATATCTTTTAAAAAACCCTCAGAATTCAAATTCAGTGAATGTTAACACCCACTTTTAGATTGGGTCTTCCCATAACAGTTAACAATCAAAACAAATGCACAAACCAACCTAATCCAGACAATTTCTTGTTGAAATTATCTTTCCAGGTGACTCTGAATTGTGCCAAGTTGATGACTGAAAGCTAACCGTCACAATGCCATACTTGAGCCCTGAGATCAGCACACCCTGAAGAAGGCTTCTTGCTTGGTTTTCCTTTCTCAGTCTTGTCATGTCATTGAGGTGTCTGGAGTGAGTTTTCTATGACTTCGGGGGTTATGATAGACAGGCTCCTACTGTTGATAACTGATTGACAAACCTAGTTTGCTTTAATTCTACCACCTACAGGATTACAACTTGCAGAACTCTTCCGGGATAACATTTTTGTTAACGGTATTCTTCAAGATGTTAACTTTGGATCTTCTATAAGTGGGTATCTTGTCCAAATAAATTTGGGTAAATTGTAGTTTTTGAGTATCACAAGGCTTGCTGGCCAAAGGCTATGATGATTTTACAGAAAATAAGTTAATTTAAATTTGTCTTACTGTGCAGTTTCTCAGCTACCACACTATGAAATCCTTACCTGCCTTGAGCGACTAGAGAACAAGAAGCCCTTGGGAAATGCTGGGCTGGCCAGAGTCCAAGTCTCTTTTTATTCTGAAAAGTTTAATTATAGTGCCAGAATGTGTCAGAAGTCAGAATCATTTTTTATTTTCCCATGTGAGACTTGCTTTCCCTCTTGCATCTCCTCCTCCACTTCTTAACTATGAAAATGTTGTTGATCTCAGGTCTAAGATTTGATGTGACATTGTATTACTGCCAGTTTCTAATGAGGCATATCACAGGTTGGGGCTGGTTTTATCACAACAAATGAAAATATACTTGTAGGATGGTTAATGTGTAGTAAGGTATTTATACGATTACTTTAAAAAAAAAAAAAAGAGTTTGATACCACCCAAAGCCAAGAGTAAAGCTTCAGAGCAGGCACAGAAGAAATGGGAGAATGGATTTATTTCTTATCAGCCAGGAAGATTGTGTTTCTAAGATATTTAGTATCACTGGGGCTTTGGGTTTATGGACCTGAGAGTTTATATGGACTAGCTCTCTCACTAACTTTCTTGTGGTAAATCATATTTATCCTTGGGCCACAGCTTCTTTCTTCATGTGCAAAATTATAAAATTGACGAGAAAATCCCCATGGTCTCTTTCAGTTCCAATTCAGTGATCTTTATCTAACACAGTTAAAAAGCTTCCATGTTTCATCTACTGTTTGTAAATGCAGGAACAAGCTAAAAAGTTTCAAAGTTTCCCTCCTTTTAAATTATAATTGTCCTCCCAAGAATCATCTTAGACTAACGTATGGGTCCGGACCTTTTCGGATGAGATTGGTAACACGCACGGAGGAAACAACATGGCGTTGGGAAAGACCCAACAAAGAAACCTAACAACCAACGGGAATTATAAGAGTCACGACTTTGATATGCAAGTGAACAAACACGTTCTAGAGAATAAGCATCATCAGAGCAGTAGAGCAAAGATTCTGAATGCTCAAACTTCTTAGTATTCAGTGAGTTGTGAAAAATACCACAAGGGCAGGCCACAGCAGAGAAAAGACAGAAGCGTCTGGGCCAAGTAGAGCGTTGGAGATTGCTTTCTGCACTGCGAGGAGAACCTTATGAGCAGGCTGGGACATCATTTCAGATTTTGTTTTCAGTTCTCAGCATGTTCTTTTCCTAACCTTTTTCTTCTTAATTGCACCCTCATTTTATCCAAGCTACCAGCTTCCAAACTCCTGTGCTTTTGGTTTCATGCAGACGGTTTGCAAATAGAGCATGTCAGACTTCCTCTGTGGCAGAGACTTTAAAAAGTTAACTCTGATTTTGTGACAAAATGTCTGTACCCACAGCAGCACTTAGTCATGGTCTCACACAAAGTGACTTCATTAAGCCATCTGGTCATGACGCTGCTCAAAGAAAGGCTATAAAATGACTAAAACATGTTTAGTAGCCATAAGCAGTTAACAGTGGATGATCCGAATGTGCATTTCTAGTGAAGAACAGCACACGACTTGAGGATATGTAAGAAGTGGGAGTAGCCAGTGGTGCTAACAGAGTGGCCAGTTTTAATTTTGCTATGAAACTGTTGGGTTTAGGAGCCATACACAGTGCCCACTTTTAGTATTAAGGGATTTTTTAATTCAAATGTTTTCTTCTCCAGTTTGAACCTGCAATCGCAAACCCCATATTCTCCTTACGCTTGTCATATCCTTGGGGCTTTGTTCCGCCAAATAGTTGGCTTCACCAATTTCCATGGTAATTTATAGAACTCAGTTCACTTGTGTCACCACAGGTTACAAATGAAATTGGAAGCAATTTGCTGTTAAGAAATCTGTCTGAAAGCAAATACAAGTAACACATCAAACGGACTAAGGACATTTTAAAGGAGCAGTAGAGTAATTACAGGGAGTTGTGTTACAGGAAATTTTGTGTTTTTTCTAAGTAGCCTATCCCTTCCCTGCCTCTCTTTTCCCTTCGTTTGGAGAATATTCTATATATAAATTAAAATGCCTTTTTAAAGTAAGAGTTTATCTACTTTACTTTTCCCAATCAGTTGATGTCACCGCAGTGTGGTAGGAATGGGGGCTTTGCAGTTATTTGCAGTCACAAGACTGAAAACACATCTATATACACCAAGCCTTGTTGGTAGAAACAAAAATTTGTTTAATATACTACTGGTCATCATTTTCAAATACATCACGAGGCTGGGGAGGTGGCTCAGTGGTTAAGAGCACCGACTGCTCTTCCAGAGGTCCTGAGTTCAATTCCCAGCAACCACATGGTGGCTCACAACCATCTGTAATGGGATCTGATGTGTCTGAAGACAGCAACAACATACTCACATAAGATCAATATATAAATCTTTGCCGGGCATTGGTGGCACAGGCCTTTAATCCCAGCACTTGGGAGGTAGAGGTGGCACAGGCCTTTAATCCCAGCACTTGGGAGGTAGAGGCAGGCGGATTTCTGAGTTCGAGGCCAGCCTGGTTTACAGGGTGAGTTCCAGGACAGCCAGGGCTGCACAGAGAAACCCTGTCTCGAAAAACCAAAAATAAATAAATAAATAAATAAATAAATAAATAATGGAAAGTCAAATACATCTCATGTTGTGATTTAAAATGAACAGGTTCTTGTTTTTATGTTAGAACTGGGCTAAAACCATGGAAAGCCTTCGCTGCTGTGTGCTTACTCTCAGCTACCAAGAGCATCGCCTGCGTCAAAGGGGCTCCCCCCCCCATCGGAAAGAGGAGGCTCCTGCCCGCAGCGGTGAATCATTTCTCTCTCCAGCATTTGCAATTAAATGGTCATTAACTGAATCATTATGAGTTGCTAAAATAATTCATTTTTAGAAAATTTATTAATCATCAGCTCGTGGATGTCCAGAAATGACTTGCAGAATCTTTTGCAGGTAAGTGCTTATTCACAGTTTGAAGAGAGATGCTACAGGGAGTTTGTCCAGGTTTTTAAAAGCCGTGAACATAGCAAAAGTGATGAACTAGTGTGTGAGGAGAGAAGCTCTAAATGTCCTTCCTCCCTCCCTTCCTCCCTCCCTCCTTCCCTCCCTTCCTCCCTCCCTCCCTCCTTCCCTCCCTTCCTTCCTTCCATTTTATTTTCAGACAGAATCTCATGTACTCATATTATAGTAAATTCTTTTTATAACAGAGGATGACCTTGAATTTTGGATACTTTTGCCTCTACCTCCTGAATCCTTGAACTGTATTATTTATCTGCAATATTTTGTGGGTAGAATATCAAATTTCCAAAATAAATTGACTGCTTACAGCTATAAACAGTGGACAGCATATATATATATATACATATATATACATATATATCACATATATGTCATATATATACTGTCATATATAGTATATTTACTATAGTATATATATGCTATACAGTATATCTACTATTTATATCTACTATATACATTTATACTATATATTTGCATATATGTGTATACATGTGATATATATTTGTTTATATATAAATTTGGCTATATATATCACATGTACATACACATGTATACTTTTGTTGTTTTTTTGAGTCAGGGTTTCTCTGTGTAGCTCTGGCTGTCCTGGGACTCTCTTTGTAAGCCCTGTTGTCCTTAAACTGAGAGACAAACCTGCCTCAGCCTCCTGAATACTGGGAGTAAAAGCACATGACACGCTGTCATACATGGCTTAAGTTTTAGATATATCATTCATTCTTTCAGAAAATTTCTACTAATACTGACAAAGCCAGCTTTGACATCACAGGGTAAACTGAGGCAGGCAGCCAGTTGCAGTCAGCAGCTGATGGGGGTCTGTCCAGATACCTATGGGGCCTGCTGCCTATGACAGCCAATGATTAGAGAAGAGAAAGAGGGGAAATCAACACTCACACACAGAATGGTTGGTACAAAAGACAAGCTCCAGCAATTTTTTTTTCTTCTCTTAACCCTTTTTATCCCTCTCAAGACAAAAGCTTTTTCTATTAGGAAGAAAATTACCTCATAGCCACAAGTTACACATTTTCCAGAGATAATCACCAAAAAACATATTCTTTAAAAACAGATTAAAATCATTATACAGGAGGAAATTACAACAGGATATTGATTATGTATTTTTTGTATGAAACATATGTAACTAAACAACTCTCATCTATCTCTCTTTCTAAAAGCTCACTGTGCTTCAAGGCAGTAATGTTTTAGTCACAAAGCTAAGCAAGCCATGTCTACAGAAGCAAGTTCCTTTCTATGCTTTGTTGACAACCATCTGTACTTACTAAGGAGCTGTCTTATGTCTTATTTTTGACATTGTGATTGGCTAGGCTGACTAATCACCTGTTTTCTGTTCTTATAATAGAATCATTCGCTCTTTATTATAAACTTATCATTTCCTGGTGCGCACTGACAACCTGTTACCTCATCCCTAGATCCTAGATGAAGAAACTCAGGCCCAACCTAGAGTGCATGCTTTCTCTGATCATTGGCTTGTCCCAAGCCTATTCTTGTTTCTACAACCATGTGCTTGTGTCTGTGTCCACGAATGTTCACTGTACTCCTTTCTCTGACCCAAGCAGCTTCTGCCATTCTATCAGGAAGGGGCACACTTTATTCTCAATTCTAACTTAAAACTTTCTATCAACTGTTGTAATTTCCTAACTTTATATTTTCTATCAATTACCCTAATTTCCCCAAATTATTTAACTAATTTCCTAAAAAAACTTAAAGTCAAAATTTAAAAAAAGTCAAAACTTAAATAAAGTTAAAATTCCATAAAATTATTAATTCATCTAGACAGCATTATCTCAAGAACTTTCATCTTTCTGTTGGTCTGCAAGAAACTTGCCCAAAAGAGTGGACTATCACCCAGGAAGTGATCACATCAAGTGAGTGATAGGTAGTGAGGGTATCCAGGTGTCCACTCACACCAAGCCAAATAAATGAGGAGTATGGTAATGACAGACATGAGAAAGCACATCAGTAGCAGGAAGCAATCCTGGGAGAAGTCTCTGGTGTTGTCCTGCACCAGAGCTCACCCACTGCAGCTGAGCAGCCTTGTCTCCTGGGAGATCACGTGTCCACTGAAGCTCTTCCTGCAAGATGTATGCCACAATACTAATATGTGCTATTTACATTTTAATCCACTTTTTATTTTGTCCTCTGTATTGGTCAGAGCTATCATTTACTAAAAGAAATGTTTCACAGTTGAAATTGACAGAATTTTTTTTGTCTATTGTTTGACTATTTTGCATTAGGCAAGCAAATTGTGATGTTTAGTCTATAAAATTGCTAAGTAAATTTAGAACACAAGTTTTTAGATGCTTGAGTTTAAAGAACAGCCAGGGAGTGACTACTCGTATGTTTCCCTATAGATGAACCACACTGACATCATTTTCAATTTTAATTGCTGCTTTTTCGGTATTTCTACCTGAGATATAAATTTAAATAGGCAATTCAGTTTACCTAGTGCAGTGATTCTCAATTTGTGTGTTGAAATCCCTTGGGTGGGTCAAACGACCCTTGCGTAGAGGTCACATATCAGGTATACTACATATCAGGCATTTATATTGTGATTTATAACAGTAGCAAAATTAAAATTCTGTAGTAGCAATGAAAATAACCTTATTGTTGGGGGTCAGCGCAATGTTAGGAACTCTATTAAGAGGTCACAGCATGAGGAAGGTTGAGAACCACTGACCCAAGTGTAATGTGGATAAAAGAATGATGATTAAGAAAAGCAAAACTCAGAGAATAAATATATCTTTGTTTTCTGTAAAATTTCTATAAAATTCAGACTCATTGGTCTGAAAGAACAAAGCATTCAATCATAAGCAGAATGGTTTCTTCTTTGTATTGTATGCCAGCCCAACAACAGCCTAGATTTTGAATCTTGCCTCTGATCTCATAACGGGGTGATGTAATTTGGATGACATTACCTGTGTCATAGTGTGTCAATCATAAAATATGGCAAGCTACAAAATTCTAGTTTAAAGTTTTGGTTAATATTGAATTATGTCTACCCACCAAATAGCAAGCTCTGGGGTTTTAAAAAAAATCACAGAACACTGAAAGACTCTGGCTTGGGGAACTCATCTACTCTTAAGTTGTACCACATGGTGCACTTTCAGCATGACTTTGGACTAGTGAGCTAGAATATTTTATATTTTATGCTTTATTAAGATTTACTTGCACAGAGATTTATAAATCTTAAGTGTCAAGAGTTAGTGAATTTTGACAAGTATATACATACATGTAAACTATATCTACTTCCAAATAGAACATTTTTTATATTGCTGTTTTTAGTGGACAATTGTCTAAAGTTGCATGTGTTTGGTCTATGTATACATTCTTATGGGTGTGTACACCTCTGTGAAGCTGGTGTGTGTGTGCATATGGAGACTAGCAGTGAATGTTGGGAGTCTTCCGATTGCTCTTCACTTTTTTTTTTTTTTTTTTTTTTGTGACAGTATCTTATCAGTTTGGTTAAACTGGCTTGTCTATAAGCTTCACAGTGTTAGGATCAGAAGCTCACTAATGCACCTGACTTTTATGTAGATTTTGGGCACCCAAACTCAGTGTGGCAAGCACTTTACTGGCTGAACAATCTCCCCAGCACCACTGTTTTGACTTTTATCAGTGTAAACCAGATTGGATTAGTCACCAATCTTGAGGACTTGCTGTTTTGCACACATATTTTTGATAGGCTTATTTCTTTTATCACTGTCTTTTTCTTTTTGTTCTCATTTTAGTTGCAAAGTTTTTTATCCCTTAGTCTATTGATGACTCTGAAAATTCTCAGATTTTAGCTACTATGCATAGAGCTGCTAAGACCTTCTTATAGCTTGACACCCATGTTCTCCTGTGTGGCTCTGGTTAAACTAGGAGGTTCACAATATAGAAGTGAAGACAACACAGAAAGACATGATAGAGGGAAGGGGACTTGTTGAGAAGGAAAGGTGGCACAGGGTTAGGAGTGGGCAGAGGAGAGAGACCAGAATGTATTATAAGGATATATAAAAGTCAGAATAAATTCATTTAAAAAAGAATAAAAAATGCTCCAATTAGAGGTGTAGTCAGGCTCTGGCAGAGCCTCTCATGAGACAGCTATATCAGGCTTCTGTCAGCTAGAACTTCTTGGCATCCACAACAGTGTCTAGGTTCGGTGTCTGTATATGAGATGGATCCCCAGGTGGGGCAGTCTCTGGATGGCCTTTCCTTCAGAACTAGGGAGAGGGAGGATGGCACAGGGGTTTGCAGAGAGGAAACCGGGAAAGGAGATAACATTTGAAAGGTAAATAAATAAAATATCCAATAAAAAATAAATAAAAATGAACAAAAAAAGTGTAGTCAGTAGGATTTATTTTTTCTTCTAAAAACAAAGTCTTTATGTTTACTTAATTTTTCTTCATGAATGTTTGATTCCTTGGTTTCTGGGGTGGTTTAAAACAATACATAAACATTCACTGCTTGTCTCAGAATACTTACTTGACACTCAAAATTTTGCTTTTAATAAATTCTTGGGATTTTTTTTCTCTCAAGGAAATAAATAGCTAAGGAGTCAGGTTAAATTTCAGAAAAGGCAAGGTGGGTATGAGCCTTGTAACCCTTCTTGGGATAGAAGGAGCAACTCACAGTTTAGAGACCTGGAAGCTGTTTACTTCTGTTTTCTATTCCTGCTGTTATTTGTATTCCGAGATATAAATATGACAGAACTTTGCTTTCAGTTTGTGAATAAATTGTGTTGTTGACTTTTGGAGTATGTAATTTCACTTTCTCTTTTGTCTGTCTGCCTCTAAAATCTGATTTGAAGTTTTGTTTCTTGTTATGGTTCAAAAAGCATAAAGATGTGTTGGGCAAATTGCTCTCTTATAAAATAAGTTTGAAATGTTATTTGTTTTTGCAAGCAGGCACACATTTGTTTCTATCAATTTTGCTTTTAAATCATAGAATCTTCACTAATTAAGAACAATAAATTGTGTTTTAATTTTTTTTTAAAGTTGGGCCTGGGGAGATAGCGCAGTGGATAATGTGCTTTCTGTTGAAGAAAGGCCTGAGATTGGTCCCCCACCCCCACTCTCCCGGCACTCAGAGGAAAGGCCAGTTGTGGAGACAAGCTTATAATTCCAGTGGTGGATGAGAAGACTGGAGAATTCCTGAAGCTTGCTTGGAGCTAGTATAGCTAACATATTAACCTGCAAGTTCAGTGAGAGACTCTGCCTCAAAAAAAATAAGGTGAAGAGTGACAGAGTAAGAACAGCTGAAATCTGTTCTTTGTTCCACATGTGCATGTGTGTGCACACACAAGTTTTAAATAAAAAAGAATTAGTCCAGAGTAGATAGAGCATTTTGGCAGAGTAGCAATTATTATTAGACATATACTGAAATTATGTTTACTTTTTTCTGACAGCTGAAGGCTTTGGTGAGATACTTTCATTATGCATCAGAGACTTTACCAGAAACTATTTTATCCCCCATTTTCACTGATTCGTTTGTTTATTAAAAAAAAAACTCTACCATATTTAAAAATATCACTGCATGTTAAGAACCTTTTAGTGAACTGCCAGCCTGCCACCGAGCTCTTGAAATGGGGTACCCTTTGACCCTCAGCACCTAGACTAATGAATCAAATGGGGAGATGCTTAGTAAGAATGTAAAAACTGAGCCCTTGGTCTTAAATTTCTACATCAGATGTCAGTTCTTTATTTTAAAACCCATTTTCTAAGGTACTGCTACTTATAAATATTGTGCCAATACAATTTAGATTACTTAATGGGTCTAGTTTTATAATAGACTATGTATAGACCTTAAATCTTATACTGTTTTATATTATTCTTTAAATTCAAGTCCGACTATAAAGAGATTACATTTTCCATTTCTAATTTATAAAGCTTTCTGAGGCTCAGAAAATGAATTATTTTAAAGAATTATAAAATGAACGATTTGACGTGCTGTGCTTAAGATCTGAATTCTGCTCCTTCCTTCTGCGTTTTGAAGGCTTCTGTGGAAATTATTCTCTGTTCTTATTTTTAAAACTTTTTATTAATTCTTTGTGAATTTCCTATCTTGACCCCCATCTCACTCATCTCCTTGTCCCTCCATATCTGCCCTCTGTCCTGACAACCTCCCTCAAAAAAGAGAACAAATTTTAAAAAAATTAAAAAAGAAATAACATCTCTCCATGGAAGCAGCAGTGTGTCACATTGTATCACACAGTAAACCCTTTTGCCCAAATAGCTTTACTTGCCAATGTTCATTGCAATGAGTCATTGTTCTGTTTCGAGGCCTCTGGCTTCTGCAAAACTATCGATATTGTATCCGAAGAGGGACTCCTGTTGGATGTCCTGTTGTTTTTGTGGATCGTGGAGATCCTGTAGCTTTGGTACTGCAGAACCAGTTCCTTCACATACTCCAGCAGCTCACTGATGGAGTAGATATTTGTGGTTCAGAATTCTGTTTCCTCCTGCGGGATGCCCAGGAACCGCTGCATACCAGGCCGGAAAGGGTGAAGCAGAGCCCAGAGCAGGTGGGTCAGCAGGATTTCAGTGTTACAGTTTTTAAAAACCATATTCAGCGAAACATCTATTTTAGACGCTATTCGGTGAAACAGCTTGTGTTCTTTATTGTGGGTGAACAAGGGTTGTATAAACCATGGAGAGCGAGAAGGGGCTTTTCTTAGCTGAGGATTCAGGAACTAAGAATGCTCCATCTGCATGGAGAGACATTCCAGGTGCTGGCTGGACCAGACAGGAAGTTGAATTTATAATTTCACTGAGGGGAAGACTACGTGACATTCCTTAGGTAGAGGATATGGGACTCCCCAGATAAAGTCAGGCAGAGAAGAAGCCCCACTGGGAAAGGAAGTCCTCCATCTTGTCCTGAGCTCAGGGGAGCTGTCCGAACGTGGTACACTAGAGTTTGATAGTAAGATCTTCCAACAGATATTGGGGTGAGCCAGTTTGTGATCAGCTGGTCCTGAGAACATTCCAGAGTACTATGCTGTGTCTGCTGCTGCTGTCTTAGGTCTTTGGAAATCTGAGTACTTAGCTGGGATTTGGGAAGCAGTGACCAGCCTTAATCTACTGCAAGCATCCAGTCTCCTTTGCACACTCAGCTAAGTTCCTTTCTAGATGCGTAGAATCAACCTCTTTCAAACATAAATACTTACTGTCTTTCTATCCATTTCGGCACATATAAAAGACATCACTTCTCTAGTTGAATTTGCTAGCGTGTGCTCTCTCATTTACACTCTTTCTGTAAAAGGATTACTGCATTAAAATTCTTTGTCTGATAAATCCTGTTGCAAGAGCCCTTCACAGAGAAGAAAATGACTTAAAAGACACAGAGATGATAAAATAGTCACAAACTGGATTTTTGCGGCATGTATGTAGCCCATTGTTTCATGGAAAGGAATGGGAAAGGGCCTGGGATCCTTTGGGATTTGAATTCTGGGGTGCCCGTGGAAGAAATGCGCAGGGTTGAAACACAAAGACATATCCAATGCAGAGGCGCGATCAAGCATCTGGACCGTGATTCACCCAGCTTCCTTTTCTGCTTCAACCCATGAATATGCCCAGTGTGATGAACAGAATGAATGAGAGTAAATTGACTTTCATACTCTGGCAGGGGAGAGGAACTCTGCGAGTGTGGATCCATCACCCGCCATGGCTGTTCTGACAGCACTCATCGGCCGGAGTCAACTTCTGTGTGGGCAATGCCAGGGAAATTTATTTCTCTGAGTGAGTTTACTGCTTGCATTCAGGGTGTCTCATCTCTCTGGCAATCAGGATAAATTGTGTCTCCCTAATAACACTGTAGCAAGCTATTCTTTACCCCGAGGAGCCGGTAATGACTGTGTCTTACATTTGCATTCGTTCTGACAAGATTTACTGGTGCTTGCTGATCTGTAAATTTCAAAATGGCAAACAGCATCAAAGGTCAACACAGTGATAATATTAATAGCTTTAGAAAAAGGTTGAGAGGCTCAGAAATTCCAGATGGTAGCCTGGGTAAGAGGGAAAGTCACTGAGCAATGATGTGCCTATTCCTGCTATTGCTTCTTCCTTTTTATAGGGCAGTTATAAGACCCTAGCAAATGAATCAAACAACTCAAAAGGTCAATAATGTGGAATTTTGTTGAGTCACAGGTAATACTTTTCCAGAATCTATACCTTATATATAAAAAAAGACTAGAAAAATCTGGTAAAAGTCACAGGTCTTTATATAACAAGGATTTAGGTATAAAGCATAAAGGTGTGTGTATGTGTGTGTGTAAGTCTGCCTGTGTGTGTTTTCATGTATGTGTATATGTGTGTGTATATGTGTGTATATGTGTGTGTATGTTACATATGTATGTGATATATATATATATATATATATATATATATGTGTGTGTGTGTGTGTGTGTGTGTGTGTGTGTGTTTGTGTGTGTGTGTGTGTATTATTCATGTCTTTGCATATGTGTATGTGTATACATGTGCCCATTGAACATAAACACGTGAAGGCCAGAAGTTGACATTCGATGTCTTCCTCAACCATCCTTTACCTTATCTTTTTGAGAAGGGTTTTTTACCCTGCACACTTGACCTTCAGTTCCAAGGATCCTCCTGTCTATGCCTCCCCAGCGCTGGGATTACAGTCATGCCTGGCCTTTTGGGAATGTTTTTTGAAGGTTAATAACTATACAATAATGCAAGCATCTAAATGTAGTCTATATTAATTGGAAATCTTAAAAAAGAGATTTAATTATAGATTAAATATAAATTTATATTTAATATAATTATAATTATAAATAGAATTATACTATAATTCTATTTAATTATAAATAGAACAGTCACTTGGGTTCTTCAGATTTCCTTAGGAGAAACATATTTTATATAAGACTGGATTTTCTGTTTTGTGTGGAACCTTTCCTTATTGATTCCAACAGGCACTGAAGCTTCTGGGTACTGATGTTTGGTACCAGAGTTTGATTTCCTTCTTCATAACAAAGTATCCAAGATTGAGTAATTATAGATGTAAATAAAAGATTGCTTAGTAACTTATGTTCTAGAGGCTGGGAATCCAAGATTAGGCAGCCATATTTAGCAAGACACTCAAGGAAGCTCAACTCACCACAAAACCAAAACCAAAACCAAAACGAACAAACAAACAAACAAACAAAAACAGGTGGTCTGATGGGTAGAAGAGAGCAAATACCCTAGTTAACCTCATCTTAAGAGAAAAAGCATAGCTTCAGCTTATTGACCTAAAGGTCAAGTTGAAGTACATCAACTTGTTGGGCTGTAGTGTGCGTGTGGGCATGGGTCCTGTGGGTTGAGGCGTGGATCTTACGTCTGCTGCCCCAAGGGGCTGCGGCTGCAGCTCAGAGGCAGAGGCTCTAGAATTTGACTGAGTTCATTCCACGCTGTGCCCTGGGGGAAGTAGGGCTGTGAGAAGCCTGCCCCAGGGGTGAAGGAACATAGTCTGGGGTCCCACAGAGGCCGGAGCTCTTGGGTTGAGGGTCCCCAGGCCAGAAGGTGGCCGGGAACTGACTGGTCTCAGGCCCTTGGGCTCTCAGGCACTGCTGAGAGGCCGCAGGTACGGGATGGATTGACCCGCAGCTGAAAGGGAGGAGGAGGAGAAGCTCTAGCTACTTCCAGCAGGGATGAGACTCTTGGTCATGGCTACTCGTTTGGCTGGGTCACTGCTGGCTCCGCTTGCCTGGTTGAGTTGCTGGGCTCTGTGGCTAGAAGCGTAGAGAGGTCATTGTAAGAGATTAGACTGCAACTCTGTAGTTGAAGACCTTCTCCATGATTCCCCATGGCAGGGCCCCAAAGAAGAGAGATAGTCCATGGTCTTAAGATATGGTCTTAAAATATTTATTGTCATGGCAGAAAATGGATAAAGCTATACTCCTGGTATTCTCAGGGTGAGCCTGAGGTTAAATACCTTTTGCAAGAGGAGGGTCTGGGAAGGAATGCTTAATTGGCTATGTCCTCTGGCCTTTAGGTATCACATTAGCATGGAGATCTGTCTTGAGGCTCTGAGACCTGTAGTCATGCCCTCTACCTGTGCTATGTGACCGATGGCCACAGACCTCTCTCTGGGAGGGGCTCTAGCTATGTGAAAGGAGCCAGGGGCCCAGAAGCAAAACTGAACTCCTACCATTCCTGAGGGTCTCTGTGGTTCAAAGCGTGTTCTAGACCAGGTACCCAGCTGCTTCTCACAGACCACTGCCCAACACCAACTATACGAACAAGGTATGTGTTTGAGACATTTTGAGAATGATCACTCAAGAGGCAACAAATTCCAGGCATCTAGAAGCAGTGTGTCTCCCTCAACCCCAAATAACATCAGAAGGACCTATGCTTTTATAGAAGAAAGAAGAAGGTGAAGGAGGAAAGTGAGAATTAAAAGTGCTATTTTTCTGAAGAAGGAATACAGGACACTGAATGGTAATTGGTTGTTTTGAAAATGATTGAGCAGGGTATCAGTAGGTAGCCCAGACTGGCGCTATCCAAACTTATTATGTTTGCCAGACTGGCTTGGACTTAGGATCCTCAAGTCTCACTCTCCTGAATGCTGCAATGAGAGATACACACCCCTTTCTCCAGCTGGTTTAGGCATCTTGAGGTCCAAAGAAGAATAGATGTAGAACAACTAAATCTGTGATATGAGAAGAGAAACAAGACAGTTGCACTACAATCGAACTTGAATGAAACACCGAGCAAACTGTAAATGATGCTGAGCCATCTGGTGTAGCTGATACCTTGACACATTGGAGTTGGCCTTTATTTTGTTAGTTCAAGTCTTCTAAGCCTTGCTATGACTTGAGATAATTTTTTTTTGCATTAGAACACTTGCTTTTCTAGACATGGGCGCACAAGTCTTTATTCACAGCCTTTGCTCATCAGATTCCCTAAGAGATTTGCCCCCGCTGAGAAACTGGTACAAATGTCCTTGGCTAGATTTTTTTTTGTTAGTTTGAGGTCTTGTACCTACTTATTTATTTTGTCTCCTCGTGTGCTGAGTTTCTAGGATGACTCCTAAATTACCTTTAATGCGGCTGTTAGAGTGGTTGAATTCTATTGTTTCTGAGGACAGAATTTCATGAACGGGGTCTGTGCCAAGGCAAAGCTTCCTCTGAGCTGAAGGGCCACGCCCGCTGCCCTGTAACGTCATTCAATATTCTTTCTGGCTAAAATGAATCATCATTTTCCTTTTGAATCATTTCCCATCTGGTGAGACACGAGCCTTGGAGACATAGACATGGAATGAAAACAGACAAACATATCTGTTTATTTAGACACTTTCAACAGCGTGTAGCTGCTAACCTGCCTGGTATCATAAAGAATAGGAAAACTGTACAGCACAATTGCTGTCTTCTCAGCAAGTTTCCCTGTTGTAGAATAAATTAACATTTCATTCTTTTTACCTTGGCTTCTTTAAGTACCTCTTCTCACATCCACGTCTTTTCTTATGCAAATGGAGGATTTGGTGAGAATACTGGCCCACCTGTAGCTGACAGCTTGGTTTTATGCTTTACTTTGGCTAATGGATAGCAGACTCAGGTAGGCGAAGGCCTGAAATATATTTCCCTGCTTGTGTTTTCCTTCTTTTGCCTGTGACAAGTCCTCCTTTTTCCCTCTTGTCCTTTTTGTCTAGGCAGGGGAATGAACTCTCTGGGCATTGATCTTTTAAATTCAACTTGCAAAACTCCCACAGGGCCTGAGGGTTGAAGCAGAGTCAAGCAATGCAGGTCAGCTAATTATCCTTCAGGGACCGAAAGCCATGTGAAGGACAAAGAACGGTGGTTATCTTAAAGTAATTCTGAAATTCGTGCAACTCTTTGGCTGCTACTAGATGTTGGTAGGTTCAAAACAGACTGTGCAACCACTCACTACAAAGAGTTACTTATCCTCAAAGTGTTGACAGTATTGCTGCAAAGAAGACCTTTTTAAGACAATAGCTACCACCTTCTACTGCTACTACTTCCTTCTTCTAATACTACTTTCTTTTTCTTTTTTTTTTTTCTAATACTACTTTCTAGTGTTTGGTTGTGGTTTTCTGTAGTGGTTCCATCTGTTGGAAAGTGTAGTTTCACTGATGAGGAGTGAAGACAACACATTCATGTTGTCCTTTGAGAAACCGGGACGGATAGGTTCCACAGATCTTGCTCCACTGGAAAAGCCAAAAGTGTTATGGCTCTTAGAAGAGAAATGAGGAGGTTTGGGTGGCTTGTGAAAGGCAGGTAGCTGGGATCCTGGGTCTTATCTGCTACCCTGTCAGCGCCAGTGCCAGAGGCATGGGTGACGGTGGTGGGTGGCATGAGCCTGACCAGCCAGGCAGGTCTGAGGTCCAACGACAAAAGCTTCAGGAGAAAGAACTCTTCCTAAATAGTGCTCAGTAAAACAAACTCTCAGCGGATCCTTCTTGAAATCAATTGAACACTTTATTCCCTATAGATAGGGACTTTATAAACATTGAGGAGTAGGGTGGCCCATCCCAGGGGTAGATACTTCCCACTGGCTCAGTTTGAGATGCTAGAGATGCTCTATTTGCATGGGAAAAGAGTCCAAATGTTTTCCCTATGGGACTGATTGTCATGATCCTTTCAATGGGGTGTTGTGGTTCTGTGTTCCAGAGCAGGTAGAGGCAGGCAGGGAGTGGCCCCACTCCGAAGGATCTCAACTGAGATTCATGGGGTTTGAGCTCACTCAACCTTACCAGTTACTGTAAGAGCTTGGTGACACAGTCCCACAGTCTGTAGGTATAAAGATAAATGTTTATAAGTTGTTATTAGGGACTATACTGGTTTAGTAAATTAGTGTTCATAGGTTATCCTCCAATTATTATGACTTCACTAGCAACAATATGTAGTCAGGTAGGTTTCCAGTAACAGGCAAGATATCCCTCTCATTGAGCAGGTCTTAAGTCCAATATGAGAATAGTTGGCTACCACCAAGGTATGAGTGCCGCTAATCTGCCCGTAGGGTTATCTTGCCATGCTGGTTGCTGATGTGCTTCATAGCATCGTAGTTGGGCAGGACTTTTGGTTATCTCCCTCTTGTATGAAGAAATGCAAAACAAATAAAGGTCCATGGAGTTGCCGTGGCAACTTTCAAGGTACTTTCTGAGTACATTTTCATGGTACTTTCTGAGGCCATTAAACCTAGCCCTCTGGGAGGAGCTGTTCAGCTCAGCTCTAGCTCAAGGGTCTTCTGTTTTTGAAGTTCATGGTGTCTTCAGCAATATGAACTTACTTAGCTTCCACCTAGAAGGAGAAAGCTACAAGCAAGACTTGCAAGATCCTGTGCAGTTATCTGTCGGACTCCTGTCTTGAATAAATTTCAGGTATTCATTATCAGAAATTTCTTTGCCTATAAGAAACATCCAAAGCCTTTGGAAATGCTGAAAACAAAGGTAAAGGTGTCTAGAAGTGAAAATCCATTCTGCTGCCGACCTTCGGCTCTCTGACATTCCTAAGCCCATCTGTCTTTCAGCGGTGTGCTCGTCCTGGCTTCTTAAATTTCCTTTTCAGGCATCTGTGTTTATGGCTTTTCTTTTACATAATAGAATATTTCACTTTGTGTGAATCCGATGTGTCTCCTTTAAATATATGATGAACCCAGCTTCTCTCTGTCCTGCATTTAAATATGTGCCACAGGAGCTCAGGAACAATACACTTAAGATGCGTTAAAGGAGTCAGGTTTTAGTGGAAGCCATTATTCATCCCATACCATCCAGGATTCTTCTTGAAAAGGAGAGGGAGTTTGTTATTCAAAGCTGCATTTAATCAGCAGAATTTTCATCAGTCTAGTTTATCGCAGAGCAGAAATAAAAATTGTATGCTGCCGGAGCACAAGTGCCACTATCTTCTTGAGCGCCATGGCAGATTGTAACAATGGCCTGATTGCAAGGGCTCAGTAATGAGGAGTTTTCTAACTTAGAGGCCAAGAAATGCACTGAAGCTCAGTCAGATAGGTACATGTTGAGTTCTAATTATTAGAGAAACCTCTCTGCTCTTCCTATAAAGGGGCAACGGCAACTCTATTTGTTTTGCATTTCTTCAGGAAGTTTAAGTGACCAGAGCTGAATTTCGTGCTAATTTTTGTCCAAACTTATTTTGCTATAAAATAAATGATGCCATTTTGGAATAATTTGTTCAGCTACTGTGACTTTTAAGGTTTCCATTTTGTTCACTGAATAAATTCTTAATTATCTCAGGGCCATTGAAATGCTTCACAAATCTTTGTGCAGTCAAAGTTATTTCTGTAAATAATGCACAAACTAACCTCTTGGGAGCCTGTCTGTATTTGAAAGGTTTACTAATGGGCTCCTTCTTCCCCTCGCACATATGCTGGTTGATAATTTCCTGTGGCCCTCCAGGAGTTGCATCTAATCCCATAGCCCTGCCTCACATCATAGCACACAGTTTTCAACTGCCACAAATCCCAGGCTGGGAGCCCGCCTCACTTTCCTTCCCCTGCAGTTTATGATATTTTGTTTCTGTGGTTTCAGTATTTCTAGTTACTTAATTGAGCTGAAACCATGTTATTTTATTTCATTACAACCTCCCAACAGCTCCCTCCTTTGAAGATATAGATTTATGTCTTTACAACATTTTTACTTCCCAGCCCCACAAATGGATTATCATCATTTCTTTTAATAATCAAGTGATTGCTGACGGCCTCGGAACAATCGGGAAGGCTCTGAGTGGTTTTATGGATGTTTCTCCGTTGTTGTTCATTACCACCCATCTTACTGACAGATCTGCCACTTCCTCTTGCTTTAGTGGATGTTTCTTCAAATCAAAAACGATTGTCTCCGAGAAGAGCAGTTATCTTTTATCTTCTTGTTTGCTCTTGGATTTGTGGAGGGAAAGAAAGCCAAGTTAATTACATTTTACTTTTTTTTTTTTTTCTATTTCAGTTCTTGACAGGGATTTTCAAACAGCCTATGAAATGACACCTTCATTAGGGACATCTACAAAAGAAGTTAAGTAACACTGTCATTTTTAGATTTTCTTTTTCATTTTTTTTATATTTCCGATTCATTTAAGGGGCTACTTTAGAAATACATCTTAAGCAATTTCTAACATACTTTTTTGTTAACTACGACTCTATACCTGTTGGAAAACCCCACAGTTCCCAAGCTCACCTTCAATAATGGAGCTACAGCGGGCAGTGTCTCACCAGCTGCCAAAAGCGTATTTGCATCCCCGTGGCTCCCTGCGCATGCCCTAAAACCTCTTTATGCAGCCTGTGCCTTCACCACCTGCTTGCTCTCTTTTCTCCTCCACCCTCATTCAGAGGCCACCTTTGTGTATGGCCAGCCCCTAAAATAAATCTGTTGCTCGAAGCCTGTTGCATGGCGTGACTTCATGGCTTTCTTTGGCCACAGTCTGCCAAGGTACTCTTTCTTCAGCTTCGAAACCGTAACAATACCTATCTTTAATTTTTTTAAACATTATTTCACAGATTTTTGTAGCTGCCAACTATTCTCTTCATTTTACTTCTAATTACATGTAACATAGATATATTAGCACTAGGGCATGAAGCAGTCTAGTCATGTCAGCAACTTGAGTCTATTAAAAACATTTTAAGAATTACATAAATGCAAAAGACCTGGGTGTTAGGTCACTCTGTAGAAGTCTGTGGGAATGAATTTGGAGTTTGCTTTTACAGAAATCCCTGCCTGGCTCCAGTCAGGGCCACAGTCCCAAATCCAACCAATTAGACTGTCCTCAGCACTAATTTAAAAATTTTGTCTGATTAAAATCTCGGTAAGAGTCCTGGTGTTCTTTAGATGTTCTCGGACTCTGCAACATGGAGGGAACTTTCTTTTTACCTGTTATGTTTATAGCACCCCACAGTAGCGGGACCATTTCATTTTACGATGAGTCAGTTTTTCATCAAATTGCTTTGAATTTTATTTTGCTTTTATGGTATAATAATAAAAATTTAATATTTTAAAGAAAATATAAGCTTGATATCCGCGTGGGGTGTTTAAAGAGTTACTCATTACAGTAGGGCTTTAGGTTTATTAAAGGATATACAAAAATCCTTTTATACTTTTACACCATTCAGAGCAAGTCAGTCTTTGAAATCTCTACCTTTTATTGAGTTTTGCCGTGTTGTGTTCTTGAGGGTAAAGCAGGAGTACTCAGGGTACAGGGGATTTCTAGAAGCTACTTGCTTTCAGTTTTGCTGGACAGCTAAAACTGCTTTCGAAACAGGTACATTTTATTAAAACAAACAAACAAACACACACAAACAAATAAACAAAAAACCCTATAAAAATCAAAACAAACAACTCACCTGATGCCTAGAGCAGGGAAATTCAGGCTATTTTGGACTTAGTGGCATGGGATTGTCATGGAAATACAGCAGCCGAGCCATAACGGCTGATTTACATTGGTAATACAACATTCTCCCTTTCCTATTAAACATTTTGTCACGAGAAATGATTAATCTTGTGACATTTTCTTTTTCATTACATTCCCTGTGATGAGAATATGAGACTGTGAAATGCCTATTACATTTTATGAATGATGGCTCGTTGCAGTAACATTTGGGTATTTTTTTTTTTTTTTTTTTGCTACTGTGCTGTACTGCTGACCAGCTCTCTCATTTGCTTTGACTATGAAGCTTTCTGATTGAATGCTTCAAAGAATTAGAAAGTGCAAATGCAGAATGCTGAAAACCTGTAATTCAAAGGCAACATCAATCACACGGTGCTATTTTCCCATTAAATAAGATGGTAGTGAGATATGTTAATGTGATAGCATGAACTACCCTCATTAAAATATTAGTGTTCAAGTTGGAGGGGAAATGAATTGAAGACAAGGCTTTTCAATATAATTTATTGCACTCTCTGTCACAGACAAACAAACAAACAAACAAACAAACAAATCCAATACCTGTAATGGCATTTTTAATATGGAGATGAGAGATGAGATGTACACAGATTATGCTTTTGTATTTTAGAGTGTCATTTACTGGATACATATTACTTGTAAACAGTGACTCATACTGGTAGCAGCTCAGGCATAGAGGAAGAACCAGATGCAAAGAATGGTTCTGCCAGACAAGAGGTTAGACATCTTGACCTGTGAAGACCTGTGAAAAACATTTCAAGAATTCCAGAAATGCAAAAGACCCTCCCTGGCTTTTAGGTCACTCCACAGAAGTCTGTGGGAAGGAATTTGGGGTTCTCTTTTACAGAATTTCCTGCCTGGCTCCTTCAGCTTCTTGGAGCAAGATCTACTCTTATCACTGCTGGGCATTGTTCCCTTCTTGAGTAACACAGCACACATATCCCGTCTTCTGGGAGAACACCAGAATATTGAATCTTGGGAAATCTGAGATGGAAATGCTTGATAGTGTCTTCTTCCACTTTAGCACCTCTCTCCACTTTATTTCTATGCTGAAGTTCTGAAGTGAATTGCATTGCAAATGTACTCTACCTCTGTGTTCCAGGAAACACGCTTAAACGTAACTACTTTGTATGGATTCGTCATAGTATCCATCTGAATCTATGGTGCTTTACACTAATAAGTATTTAATAAATATTTACAGAATGAACACCCCCACACATCTCCACACCCTCACCCACCCACAGAAAGAGACAGAGAGAGACAGAGTAACAAAAGGAAATGAGTGTATATCCTATGGAAGATACAATTTCAGTTATTTTCGAGTTTACAATGAGGATATCAGGGGACACTAATGCCCTAATCTAAATGTTTCTTATTTATTTTTTACTACATTTATTGAGTCCCGTATTGTTAGACGTTAGAAGCAGAGAAGGATCATTAGAAGTCCAGCCCCTCAGAGTATCCACCAAACAGGATGTCTTTAGGGATATTTATCAGGAATAAGTCTAGATTAGAGTTAAATCACAATATTGCTGGGGGTCAAATCACTGGTCAATCCATTTAGGATGGCTTTATTTTCTATGGCTTCTCTGTGCTGGTCTCAAGGGAAATTTCATTATGGAATATGTGTAACTCTATCTTCAGTTGTTACTGTGATGAAGAAAGCTGAAATTTGTTCTGAGATATGTTGTTAAAACTCTTCCTCCCTCCCTCCCTCCCTCCTTCTCTTCTTTCATCCCTTTCTCTGTCACTCTTCTCCAGCCTCCCTCTTGTGCTGGATAGTTAGTTCTATGTCAACTTGACCCAAGCTAAAGTTATTTTAGAAGAGGGAATCTCAAATGAGAAAATGCCTCCATGAGACTGGGATATACACAAGCCTGTAGGACATTTTTTTTTTAACTAGTGATTAATTTAGCCTGTTGTGGGTGGTGCCATCTCTGGGTTTGTGGCCCTGGGTACTATAAGAAAGCAGGTTGAGCAAGCCATGGGAGAGCAAACCAGCACTCCTCCATGGTTTGTACATCAACTCCTGCCTCCAGGTTTCTGCCCTGCTTGAGTTCTTGCCCTCAGTGTTTTGCCAATCAATTATTATGATGGATCTGTAAGCCAAATAAACCCTTTCCTGAGAAAATTGCTTTTGATCATGGTGTTTCATCACAGCAATAGTAATCCTAATGAAGACACTTCTCCTTGCAGTTGGATAATTCTGAATTTATTTAACTTATTCAAGAGTTGTTAAACAGATAATTCTTCTTTTCAAATTTAACCCTGATGCTTGTTAGAAAAGCAGTGTAGGCTTTGAGACTTTCTTTACATAGTCACTGCTTTAGTTATTTTTGATAGATTGTAGCCTAGTAGCATTTGTCTCTACCAACAGTCTTTAGGGGGATTGTAAAAATCAAGATTTCTGCAGGAAAGTGATTGAGCAAGAACCATCTTTCTTCCGTGGGCTGATTCAGACTTGGGCAGGAACACAGGTCTTAATGAGCAAAGCACGACTGGCATAGGCCCTGCTTGTTTTCCCCCATTTCTCTGCTTCAGACAAAATGCACTAATCTACATGGTAACCCTGGTGATTTAAAATTGATATGAACTTTATTATGTGACTCTGTTTATGATATAGGCCTAGAATTCAATATTGAATAACAGCCTGCTCCTATTTCTGTAGAGATTATCCATGAAACATTAATAATAATAGTAACAAAGGAGAAGTCTTTGGGGGTGCTGGCTACATTTACAGCATAGACAATATGGAAGGTTTTGCTGATACGCACGTTTTTGTGCTCACCAAGTTGCATATATTAAATACATGCAGCTTTTTGAATGTTGATCATATGGTAATGAATTGGTTACAAAACTTACTTTTCTCATGACACATCTTAGGACTCATTATGAAAGTAAAATAGACTTAAGAAAACTTGATTGTTAGATCATATCATGCTACTTGTTTCATGGGGTTTATGGACTGGACAAGACTGAATAGAAATTATGAGAAAGTGGGGAATTTACTATTATGAGCATTTCCCAGTGACTGACAGCTATACAGAACATGCTATTGCTTTGTAGTACTTAACAATATTTATATTCTCCAGTTTATTTTATATAAGCTTAGCGACTTAAGACAAAATTCTCTTCAATTTTGGTATAGCACAGAAATGTACATAGTGCATTGATAGCCTTGACTCTGGCCCTGTCTCAATGTCAAAGCTATTGTTACAGAATCTTGTCTAGTTCATTCTAGCATGTTGTGATTCTGACATGGTGTTACTATATTTGGTCTACACCTATAATATAAAACTAAGGAAATAATTATTTATATTAATATTTAGACTTTACTAAATATAAGTCACTTTGACTTTATTCACTTATACCAAAACTAGAAGGGACATCTGAAGAACAATTAATAGGCTGGAGAGATAGCTAAGTAGAGTGTTTGTCTTGCAAGCAAAAGACCTGAGTTTGACCCCCAGATTTTACATAAAATCAAAAAGGCAGGCTTGGTGGCTTATGTCTGTAATCTCAGTGCCTAGTCTACTTTCTAAGTTGCAGGCTAGTGAGAGACACTGTTTACAACACAACACAACACAACACAACACATGAAGTTTACGTGACCTGAGGAATCATCTTGAGGTGATCTCTGGCTTCCACATTCATGCACACACATGTACACATGCATCCTTACACCCTCATGTACGAATGAACATTCATTAACACATATATACAAAGAACACTTAGCAATTAAACTTAGGATATATTTATTAAATTTTGAATTAATTGTTCATTGTTTCTTTGTATAGAGAATGCTTATGGTTAGCTTAATGAAGACAGGGCTCTGTGCCTTGCTTCAAAAGAACCCCAGGTATGGCTGACAGGAGATGAGTGTGGGTGTTTTTTTGATATTATCATCTTCATGTTTCACATTGTGGGAGATTCTGGATAGAAGGAAGTTAAATAAATGAAACTGGACCAAGTTCAGAACAAAACACATACTGGATAAAAAGGAATTGTATAACTTTTATATTTGAAATATGATATTACTTTTGATATATATTTATGTTAACAGGATGTATTTTCTGACAAATTGATTATGTTGAGTTTTGTAATTCCAACCTTAAGAGATATGGCAGATTTTATGTACACATTTATGTATGTATATTACTTTATGAGCTCCATCTTCCAGAAATATATTTGCTTTACTTTAAGAATACATATTTTGTGAGTTTTAATATGAGATATCAATCATTTTCTATTAAGGGGTTACTACGTACCTTTGTGTTCCTCCCAGAGTTCTTCAACCTTATCTTACTATCTGTCTCCTCTTAGTTATTTGTCTTTGCGTCTCTTCTTATTCATTTCCTTGGTCATGTATCTGACTTATTCGCTCTTTGTCTTGCTTTGTTTTTCTGAATCTCTATCCTTGTTTCTATGTTCAATGCCATTTTGACTTTGTGATCGCCTGACACAGTAAGTCTAGGAAATAGACTTCCATAACAGAATAGTCTTACATACTTACTGAATGAAAACAGACATAAAAAAGAGGCCATGACTGCTCTTTTGTGAGGTGGAGAAGGTTTATTGTAGATATAAGGCAGAAACAGCTAGAGGCAGAGGCAGAGGCAGATACAGCAGGGAGAATCCAGCGTGGACATGACCAACAGACTGAGCCAGACTATATAAGGAAAATGGTGAGAAGAGAGTCAAAAGCCAGGATCCAAGGAGCCAGGAGGCCAAAAATGCCAAAGGGTAAACGGGCTTCATAATCAAAATGGCTGAATGATATAGGAAAGAGCAGCTAGGGGGAGGACAGTGGAGCCTCTGGGCTGGAGAAGTTCAGGGTAGAGGGTGGGGTGGGCAAGCCAGGAAGACCCTGTATCAGGTAGACATATGGTGGTATGGAGAGAATGTGGCAGCCAGAGTGTCTCTGGCTCTGATGTGTTAATAGGTGTCTCAGCTGTTTGTTCCTGGTTTTGAGACATAACATTTCTGTAGCTTAAATTGCAGTATATATTGCTGTATTTGCCATTTTTGAATGGTCGTAATTGATCTGTTTTCTTTCAACCTGAGTTATACTTATATACTAGCTTCTTTGTCGTTTGATCAGCCAACAATTTCCTGAGCAGGTTTTTGTAGTCTTAGACAAAGAATGTGGAAAGTTTAATAGTGTAGACCCAAGGGAGGGTTAGACAGTGAGAATTATAGGTGCTATGTTATTGTATGTGATTGTAACTCTGGGAATTTTAGTGAACCATACAGGTCAGAATGTGGATGTTGCCAGTCTGTAAATAGGTCATAATCAATACTCTCTGAAAGGTTGTCAACTGGAAATGAGAACATTTTCCTGACAAAAATTAGAGTTTGGGGCATAGAACAGCAATAATTATACTTCGCAGAATATTGTTCAGTTTAATTTAAAATATCAAATTTCAGAAGAGTTTGTATTTGACCTTTTAAAGCTGAGTTATGAACATCCTTAAATACTGTACAGCTTACTATCAGTACTAAGTCTCTAAATCACAGAGGATATGAGTATCTTACAAGTAAGCAGAAGGGCATTTATAGTGCGGGCTAATTAAGGCAATTGGTATTATTTAAGTAAAGAGGAGGGTAAGCCTTTATTGAGCATTTTCCTCGAGTGATTAAGGAAGATCGATGGAGAGGAGCTTCAGTGAGCTGAGAGCTGTAAATTGGGGAAAAATTACTTTTATCTTACATTTACCTTACTTTGTCCCTGCGGACTTAGGAAGCCATTAGAGAGGTGTATTGCGGAGAATTAGCAGAACGCATTCCCTATTTTCTCCTGATGAGACTCCACTCTAGCAATAATCAAGGTGACTCAAAACAACAATGATGAAGCAAATGAAAATAAGACCAGCGCTAAAAGACCAGCAGAATTTTATTTAGTTCCAGTTCTGAAGGGGAGTTTATCATGTGGTTACTGATTCATACAATATGAAGGACAGAATTCTTCATCCTTTGCCTGTCTGTTTTCTTTGTACTGTGAGCATTCATTGTGGCTGAGGGCTTTTCGCAGTCATGTATGAACCTTGATCTGTAGAAATATATGTATGGGACAGAAGTTTGAGGATGTTACCTTTAATCGTCTCACTGTGATGTTTGATATGAGATGGAAGAACACACTTCTCTCTAGTAAAGTCTGAGACAGGAATGCAAGTTCAGGTGTTTATTCTGCCAGCATTCCCAGCTAAAAATTGAGTTAGAAGTCTTACCTCTTTGGAATTCCTCAGGAGTCTTCCTGTAGCTCTGTTCAAACAGAAACTTTATAGGAAGATCTGTGGAGTAGTAGTAAGTTCTCCTGGTGTAGGTAAGCTCAGGGTGGAAGCATACCAAATAGCAGCATCTTGACACAGAGGTGTTCCTTCCAGTGCTTCTTGGTCATCCCTGGGATCGACATTTCCCAAACAAATTGCTCAGTCATCTTGTTAAAATGAACATTTGGTCATCGCGTATAATGACCACATTAATAATTACTATAGTTCTTTTTGTAGTTGTTGATTTTGTTTATCAAGACAGGTTTTCTGTGTAGCCCTGGCTGTCCTGCAACTCACTCTGTAGACCAGGCTATCCTTGAACTCAGAGATCCGTCTGCCTCTGCCCCCAAGTGCTGGGTCTAAAGGTGTGTGCCATCACTGCCTGGCTTACTATAGCTCTTTTATGTGAATGAAATGATGGCTTCATTTAGATAAAAGCCATCACTAATGTGATTATGACATTCTCAAGAGGTCCCTAAATTAAGAAAAGGTGTGGGGGAACCTGGTCTGACCTTGCTGAGTTTGAAAATAGGACCTTAAACTTAAGCACATTTTCAACTCCCTTGATGTTTGGAAGTCAGGGTTGTTTTGTTGTTGTTGTTTTGTGTGTTTTTGTGCAGAAAATTTATAAAAGGAAATAAAAATCCTCAAATCCATACATATTTTCTTTTACTTTTATGTTTAGAAGTGCTTGAACAATGGTGACTCAAGAACTGTTGGGGGAAAATAGGGAAGTAAAATCTTCCCAGTGACAGAAAACATCAAAAATAACTAGGTTCACACAAATGCATTTTGGTGGTGTCTGCTTCACCCACTACCTCTACTTTCCCTCCGCACAAATTTATCTAGTCTTTACTCATCTCCCAGACATTTTAATCTCATCTTATCAAATCATAGAGTAATTTCAATGGAATTGACCACCCATCTACTGAATTTATTAATTGTAATTACATGTGTAATATAGTTTTATAAAGTGCTTTTTTGACCCAGCTTTGAGACTAGCTAGCTCAAGGTCTTCTCAGAGCTCTCAGTGCCCCAGGGCCAGCTTCCAAAACACAACACAACAGCTCATTAGCCCCAAAGGCCCACTGAGGTTATTCTAATTTATTAATCTGTAACCTCCTTCACCTGTTCATTCCCCTCAAAAGCCACAGTGAGGAGTGTTGGCTTCCAGCTGCCTTGTGTGACTGGCTGATCCCCAGGCCCTATGTGGTGTACTTGAGACTCCTCTGTGCTGTGTGAATGTAACAAACCTGGGAGATCCTTGATTTCTGCTTCTGCATCTATTCTGAGCTCACTGCACTTCATTTCTCGCAATGCAGTCCAAATAAACTGATATAACATTTATCTTCCCCAACTGGGAAGCCATTTAAAAATATTATTAACCTGTGAAGGTTAAGTAAATATGAATCTTAATTCTGAGAACAGGAGAGGCAAAATCCTAAATAATTCACAGACTACCTATATGGTAATGACTCCTTAATGTAAGTTTCCTAACGACTTGGTTTCTCTGTCAGGTTTGGGTTTTCATCTGTTTACCTGACATCTAAACTTCGCAGGCCAATTGCTGTCTCATAGGTAACATGACCCAGAGTGAGAGTCTGTTTCCCTTAGGCTTGCGCCTCCTCCTCTGCAGTGTGCTAACTCAGTTGCTGGCACCTCCACACACCCTCTTTCTCGAGCTAAGCTCAGAGCCAGTTCTGGTTGTTTTCCTCAGTCCTACATCCGGCACTATGCTGATGCTGTCAGCTCCCCCCTTCAGAAGCAAAGACATGCACTCGTTTTATTTCTTTATCATCCCCACTCTTTCCTTCCTGGCCCAAACTCACAGCAAAATTGTGTCAATTTTATAAATCTCTGTTAGTGATAACTCATCTCATCTCATTATAACTGTTACAAAATAAACTATTCAAAACATTTTTCTTAGTTCTCTTTCTCTCTTTAAACTTTTTCATACAATATATTTTGATTGTATTCTCCCCACTACAATTCCTCCCAGTTCACCTCTCTACATACCCAACTTCATGTTCCTCTCTCAAAAAAAAAAAAAAAAAAAAAAAAACCAAATTAAATTCAAAATCAACCAACCAACCCAAACTCAAAAACCCAATACGACAAAAAATTCAAACAAAACAAAAAAGCACATAACACACACACACACACACACACACACACACCACATGCACAGACACACAGACATCACACACACACACAGACACACACACACCACATGCACAGACATCACACACACACACACACACACACACACACACACACACACACAGAGTCTGTTTTGTGTTGGTTTATTACTTCTGGACATGGGGTCTGTCCTGGAGTTCAACTGATACAGCCAGTGACATTCACTGGTGAAAACTAATTCTTTCTTTTCTAACAGGTATCAATTGCAAATGGCTTCTTAGTTAGGGGTGGGATTTCATATCCACTTGCTGTTCTCAGTGCTGGGCTTTGGCCTGGTTTGAGCTTGTGGCAATCTTGTACATGCTGTCACAGTCTCTATGAGTTCATATGTGTATCAGCACTGTTGCTATTTCTTAAACATTTATTCATTTAAGAATGTCGGTTTTTGAGTATTTCATACGTGCATAATGAATATGTTCAGATTTACCACCATCTCTCCCTTCCATTTTATCCCATACGCTCCCAACATGACAAAGCCCTGTTCCAGGTGCACTTTTTAAATAACTCACTAAATTCAATGTACGTGGGTGTGGGGGTGTATACTGGAGCATAGACAATCTACCCATGGCCATTTCTTCAATAAACAACGATCCTCTTCTATTCACTGCCAGTAGCTCATCAATAAGGATTGGGGCCTTGGAAATTATTTGATGGATCTCTGCTGGAATTTTGTCTGTCTTGATCTTGTGTAGCTGCTCTTGTGCTGGTGACCATGGATGCTATGAGATTATGACTGTGATAACCACGTCCTGCCCAGAAGACAGAAGTTCACAACATTCCTCCCTATTTTCAAGTTTTTATTATTTTTGCTTCCTTTTTCAAGGTATGTGTGTGTGTGTGTAGAGAGAGAGGGAGGGAGGGAGGGAGGGGGAGAGGGAGGGAGGGAGAGAGAGAGAGAGAGAGAGAGAGAGAGAGAGAAAGAGAGTGAGTTAGTTTAAGATAGATGTCCTATTTATGGCTGACTGGCTCTTACTCTCAGTACTCAGCAGTTATGCATTTCCCCACTGAATGCTGACCACTGCATAAAGAAGCCTCTCTGACCAGGGTCAATCAACAGTAGCAGAGTCTCCCTTAGGGCTTCTGAATTTTAGATTTTATTGAATTCGGTTTTCTGACTTTGCTGTTTAATTTTCTTCAAAGCATAGGTCATACTAAAAGATATATTGCTAAAATGAATATTTACTTATGGTTTTGTCTTCCCACTTCTTGGGCTGCCTCTCTTAGAACAGGAAACACTTCTCATCTTCATGAGTGAATTTCTTCTGTCTGGAGCAGTTATAACCACAACCGTGTGTGACATGTTATGATCACAGCAGTGTGTGGCCTGTTATAACCACAGCAGTCAGTTTGACAAATAATAGTATAAAATTCAAAATTTGAGGTTATAAAGGAGCTTGCTTTCATTTAATTGAGAAAAAAAGGTATATAACACTGGAATAGGTGTGTACTGATAAAATAAATCTAAGATATGTATATAGTCATAAAGTAAGAAAAGAAACCACAAACAACAAATAGTGTTATAAAACCAATCGCCAAAGTCAAGAGAAAGTTGTCATGTGGTTGATTATGCTGGGATATTGTTATGGCAGGAAAAGGGAACAGGACTTTAAATGGTATTCAGTGGTGTTCTGCCATGGAAACCAAATGGAAAATGTTTTCATGTGGAAGCATTCAAGTATTATGCTGTTTTGAAAAAAAATGAGATTTTGTTTGAAAGGAAAAAGGTATTCATGCTTGATATATTCAGACATTATCTCAATGAAGATTTTGACGTTGACTCTTCTTTAGTGTCCCATTTTAAAAAACCAAGGCACTAAATTAGGAAAAATTATTTTACTTTTTGGATACTTACCCGTCTTTGAGGATGCTGTCTTAGCCGATATGTCTCATCTAACTTTATTCTAGATTAAGGAGATAATACTTTACATGCTCTGTGAGGATGATGTTTTTCCTAATGAGTACTGATACCAACAGGTTCCTTCAAGCTTAGCTTAATAATCAGCCTAATTAGAAGGCTCTGCTTCACTTTTCTCTTTGACCCTTGCATTTATATTCATTCCTGGTACGTTCTTTTCAGTTAAGTATTTATAAGTGTAAAAGTTTCCACTGAAAAAGAGAAATAAATCTCATTGACTTATCATCTGCATCAAAAAGTAAATGCTGAGCTCTGTGCAGGGAGCAGGGACGATGACTCTGTGGTCAGTTTCTAATGAGCAGTGTGCACAAATTAGCTCCCACAGCAGCATGATGATGGTTAATAAGCATATTATCTTCTTGGCGTCCGCATCAGCGTCTGCCTTTGGTGGCTGCACATAGGATGGATACCCAGGTGGGACAGTCTCCAGAAGGCCCCTCCTTCAGTTTCTGTCTCACACTTTGTCTCCATATTTGCTCTCATGAGTATTTACAGGAACCTGATATAACTGTCTCCTTAGAGGTCTGCCATAGTCTGACGTATACAGAGGCGGATGCTCACAGGTAGCCATTGAACTGATCATGGGGTTCCCAATGGAGGAATTAGAGAGAAGACTAAAGGAGCTGAAAGGATTTGCAGCCCCATGAGGAGAGCAACAATACCAACCAACCAGAGCTCCCAGGGTCTAAACCATCAGCCTGGGAGCACATAGGGAGGAACCCATGGCTTCAGCTGTATATGTAGGGGAGGATGGCCTTGTCTGGCATAAGTGGGAGAGGAGATCCTTGGTCCTGTGAAGGCTGAATGTTCCAGTGTGGGGGAATTTGAGGGTGGGGAGGTGGGAGTAGGTGGGTGGGTGGGGGCACATCCTCATAGAAGCAGGAGGAGGGGGGATGGAATGAGGGTTTCTGGGTGGGGGGAAATAGGGAAAGGAGATAACATCTGAAATGTAAATAAAAGATCCAATTAAAATAAATAAATAAGTGTACTATCTTATGCTTACTGATCCATTGCTGCAGATGGTGCCATCAAGATTTAAGATGGGCTTTACATCCATGCTATATATCTAGTACATGGCAGAACAAAGATTTTAAAGTCAGGTTCTCTCCTTTACCTTCTGTGGTGGTTTGAATAGGTTTGGTGCTCATAAATTCATGTGTTTGAATGCTTGACCATACAGAGTGGCATTATTAGGAGGTGTGGCCTTCTTGGAAGAGGTATGGTCTTGTTAGAAGAAGTGTGCCATCTTGGAGGTGGAGCTTTAAGGTCACATATATAGGTACAAACTATATCCAGTGTAAAACACATTGTATCTCCTCCTGGCTGCCTTTGAATCAAGATATAGAATGCTCCACACCTATGTCTGCTTGCATGCAGAAACATATGTTTCCTGCCATGATGATAATAGACTAAACCTCTGAGACTATAAGCCAGTCCCAATGAAATGTTTTCCTTTATAAGAGTTGTCTTGGCCATGGTGTTTCTTCCCAGAAATGAAACCCTAACTAATCATCTATGTGATGGTTTGGGTTTAAACATTTTTTACTCAACAAAACTTTACAATGTATGTCCTTCAAAAGTGGGAGCAGGCACCAATGTGAAAAATCTGTGACACAGAGAGAAGAGAGGTTTGGAAATGAACTACAGGGGTCATGTGGGTACATTCATATTTTCTTGTAATCTGTGTCACTATCACAGAAGAGCAAACCTTCCAGCCACAGTTAGCATTTCATGAACTTCTTACATATAATCTTTCTTCCATTAAATCTTAGAATCTCCTCAATTCTATTTTAAAAGCCAGTGAACTCCAAAGTGTAAGATTCACAAGCAGAATGATATCCGAGCTTAAAGGCTGTCCCCAATCCATTTGAAGTGTATCCAACCACATTTCAAAGACAAAACAAAGCAATTTTGGTGTGTGTGGGTTGCTATACAATTCTTAAAACAACGGGAGGATGAAAATGGATGCCTCTATACATAGAATATTAATTTTTCTTTTTTTTTCAAAAAGTTTTAAATATCCACTGCTGATTAATAGATGTGGGTCATCATTCTTTACTTAAGATGACTGCACTGATTAGTTTTTGTCAACTTGACCCAAATTGGAGCTGTCTGGGAAGTGGGAACCTCAGTTGAGGAATTTCCTGCATCAGATGAGCCTGTGGGCATGCGTGTGGAACATTTTCTATATTAATGATGGATGCAAGAATGCCCAGACTACTGAGCGTAGCGCCTCCTCTGAGCAGGTGGTCCTGAGAAGTACAGGAAAACAAGGTGAGCCAGTGAGCGGGAGTGAGCCAGTGAGCGTCATTCCTCCATTCTCTGCTTCAGTTCCTGCCTCCAGCTTCTTTCTTCCTTGAGCTCCCACCTCGGCTTCCCCCGGTGCTGAACTAATCCTTATAAACTTTTTCTGCCTCAAGTTGTTTCAAGTCACTGTTTTATCACAACAACAGAAAGCAAATTAATACAATAACAAAGGCTGCCTCCTGTTCTCAAAACCCTAGCTACAAAGATTATATATATATGACTTATGGGTATAAACTATCTTTAAAAGAAATTACAAATTGAATGTGTTAAAGTGTTATCTGTCTTCAGAGTAATCCCAGGAAATGAACTAGTTTTCATAAAACCACAGTGCATGTAGAAGAGTCCAGCACATCCACAGCATGTGCAATGAATTAGACATCCTTTCTGGCCTCAATTGGTGTTATGCAGTGAAGGGTCTGTTGCGTTTGGCTGGTTGTGTGTGTGTTATTCATGTATGTACACATGTTCAGGTTTATAGTCACGATGTCCTCCTCAATCCTTCTCTATTAGACCTTGAGACATGGTCTCTCACTTAACCTAGTGCTAGCTGTTTTCTCTGTTAGGCCTGTAATCTCCAGTGAGTCTTCTGGCTTCATGCCCATTCCTTCTCAGCAGTTGAGTTGCAAGAGCCACAGGGCCTTGTGGGTGCTTTGGAACTGACTTTGGGCCTTCACACTTGCTCATCCCTAGAGGCAACTCTTATTTTCCCCACCCCTAGAGTCAACTCTTATTGAATGCTTCTCATCTTTCTTAGACAAAGGCATACTTTGTGACTATGGCAGAAGCACAAACAGGTGAATATTTTCTGAAATTTCACTTCTATGTCTCTTGGTAGAAGGAGGCCAGAGAGTACAGGACAATACAGGGTACTGAGTGAATACAGTAGGGTTTGAAAATAGTCAATACTTGGTTACATGACAATATTATGTAACTCATTTTAGCTAGGCCAACCAGATAAGTAAATACAGTTGAAGCACATTGTTAATAATGTTGGCTTTGGTAGAGGCAATTATGTTCTTTAATTAGGTACTAAGTGTGCTGAAAGCTTCCTAGTAACCAGTGAGGATATCTTTCGTGGTCAAATGGAATTCTAATGTTACAATTGTAAATTTTTATTTAATTTTACCAGAGAGATAAACTAAATTGGTACTCAATAATCATAATGAGTTGTGATGCTGTCTGTGGAGAACAGCCATCTGTATTTTATCTTTTTAATGCTTTGAGTTAGGGTATCATTTTATAACCCAGGCTAGCCTCCACCTCAGGGTCCTCTTGCCTCTGCCTTCCAAGTGCACGTATTTTCATCTTGCCCTGATAAGGTAACTAAAGTGTTACTTCCAAATGGCTATTTCTGAAAGCATCATGGTAACTGGTGTGAGTACATCTGAGAAAATATTTTTTCTTTGTATATAGTGTACCTGTCTCCTCAAACCCACAAGGCCACAGCACACAGTATGTATTATAGATGAGGTAACAGAGGCGATTAGGGATCAATCATAGAGTACTGAGATCTAGTCAGATAAAACAATCTGTCAGATCTACTCACAATCTCACTGCAGCACACTTCTCAATCCATATAGACGAAGTATCTTGCATTATTGCTGTGCACATTGGATTATACACCTATCTCTTATTTAATTCTAAATAGTTTTAAATGTTCTACTATCTTTGAATAGACATATTGAAGTATAATTCACATTCAATAGACTGTGACCATTTCACAAGTTTTGATGAATATGCACACTATTGAAACCACATCTACTACCATGGTTCAGAACACTTACAGAACTCCTACAGAAAATTCCCTCCTAACACTCAAGGTCACTCTGTACCCCAACCTTTTGCTTCTGGTATCACCGGATTTGCTTTCTGTCATTATAGTTTGATTTTTCTATACTTTCAATTGCATGGGCTTTTTGTTCAATTTTCCCCCCAGTACCACTTTTCAAAGATCCACCGGAGTTGTGAGTCTGTCAACCATCAGTGAGTCCTCTTCTCAGAGTATAGAACACTCTGCCATTATATAGATATATTACATTTTGTTTCTCACCTGCTGATGAATATTTGAGGTGCTTTCAGTGTTGGGCTACTGTGGTTTAGGCCATCAGCATTCAAGCACTGGTGTAAACCTGTCTATACATTTCTAGAGATGCACATTCTAGGTCACATAGTAAATATATATAATTCATTTTTGAGGAGTTTTCAATGGAATTTTTAAAGTGACTCATAAGCAGTGATAAGTTTTACTATTCTGTGTCATAGGTTAAGAGTAGATATGTTGAAGTCCTGTCCCCAGAATGTGACAGGTCTTAAAAGAATGATTACAGATGTATTGAGATGCAGTGAGATCTTCAGTTTGACTGAAGTTCTGACAAAAAAGGTAAAATTTGGGCTGTAGGTTTCATATAGGAATAATGTGTAAATGATAAATGTAGATCATACAGAGAAACTTCGGTATCTCAGATTTCTATCTTCCTACCCTAGGTAAGTTTCTGTTGCTTACGTCTCTCAGCTTGACAGAAGTAATTCTTTTTCAGACATCCCAGCAGAATGACTACAATCTGCAGTTCCAACAACGCTTAGGATAGCAGTGGCATGTCTTGGGGTTTGAATTCTCACCACCTTGTGTTTATTGAATGTTTATGTATCTCCTTTTGCCTAGTTTTAGCTAAGTTTCTTTGTGTGTGTGTGATAGTTGCAAATATTCTCTCAGTATGTGTGTTGTGCTTTCACTTCAAAAACAGTATTTGAAGACAAAATGATTTTAAAATGTGTTTTTGGGGTATGGTGCCATGAATGTTTTGCTTAACCTCAATTTACACAGATATATTTTCTTCTGGAAGTTCTTTAGTTTATACTTCACAAGCAGAGCTGTCATCTGAAGTGGAATCTTAAGGGTTGTTTGGCAAGTGTTAGGTAGTGTTTTGCTGAGGCAAACACGTGAAGGAGTGTTTTCTTGAAGTGGACACAGGTGAAAGGCTACGGCAGACTCATGAAGGAACGTTTCACCGAGGCAGACACAGGAGAGAGGATGTTCTGCTAAAGCAAGCATTTGAAAGGATTCATGATGAAGGATTCTTTGCTAAAGATACGCATGTATTGGTCCACCTTACACTGCATAGCTGAGCTCCTTTTGTCAGGGCTCTATACAGAGAAACATACGAAAAAAAATTCTGGTGGTGTGCCTCGGCTTCTTGCCACTTGCACAGACTCTGGCTGATTAGCAGGGTGATGTCAGCTGAGACAGATACGTGTGCTGAGGCAGGACCCATGGAGGACATGTGATGTTTGGAGGCAGTATAAAAGGACTTATTGGACAGTGATGGAGGCTGAGCTTGGCTTGCTTATAGAGCTAACTGTGCAATGCTTGTTGGTCTTCATCTTCACTGAACTTTGCTTTAATGAGAAAGGCATAGTTGGCATTCCTCCTGGTCCCTCCTGCTGACTTGTGAGGCTGAGGCCTGGCTGTCTCTACTAGGTAGTGCCACTATTGCTGATTCATGTTTGCTGTCCCGACTCTGCTGAACTGAACTGCTGGTGTATCTGTGAAGTGCTTGTGAGTGGACTGAGCTGCTGTTGCTGACCTGGGAACTGAATTGCAGATTTTCAGACAACACTGATGAGAGCTGTTCCAAAGAACCATTTCTAAACAGGTCCACTTTTCCCTTATCCTTTCTTTTCTACTACCTCTGGAAGGTGGTGGGCTAATAGGGAGGTTAAAGCTTTTAAGAACCATCACTAAAAATCGGCACTGAAAAAAATTAAAGTTATAGTTATCCACTGGAATTATTTGTGTGTGAATGGTGGGTGGTAAGAAGACTTGCTGTATCATTATTATCTAATGGGTCCAATGCCATTTAGTTCAAAGACTAAAATTACATATGGAATTACTGTAGGATTTTATTAAAAACCCACTGACCATAAAAGTAGAAGTAATTTCTGGAGATCCTCTTCTGCCCCATGTGTAACTATGCTTCCCTCATGCTAATACCAAGCTGCTTGGATTAACAAAACTTCATTAAAGTCCAAAGCCAATTAGTATACATCTTCCAACTGTTTTATTTCCTCTGGGGAAAACGTGTATTGCTATTCTAGGTTTTTCACAGATATTTTAATATCTTCTTATCAGTTTGTTTAAAAAAACTTCTTGGATCTTGGTTGAGATTTCAAAGCACCGACTGAAATGTAATATATCTCCACTTGTCAAGTTTTTTTTTAGTAGTATTCAATTTTCTTAGTAATATTTTATAATTTTCAGTATAAGCCTCTTTTATTTCTTATAGAATTCAGCTTATCCAATTATTATAGCCCATTGGTCATTGTACTTCTTAGCTCAAAATGTCTTTTTAAGATTGTTTTTGTGTATGTGTGTGTGAGTGGTCTTAGGTTGTCCAGGCTGTCATAGAACTCGTGATGTAGCTGTATTGAGTTCTTTATATGCAGTTCATCCAAGAAGATGACTTGCCGGGAGCCAACCCCCGGCTTGGGGGTGAGAGGGGAAGAGAGAGAGAGATGCAGCTGCTTCTTCTTTCTTCTCCTCCTCCATCTGTCCGGTTCTTCTCGAGGCAACCTCTATGCTACTGTAGCTGACCTGCAGTCAGCGATCCTGTGGCCAGAAACTGGCACTTGCATCCCAGCCTTAAGACCAGCAAGGAGTTAAGTAAATAGCCTTGTACTATCCTAAAAACTTCTTCTGAGGGTAAGAGACTGCAGACTAGGGTGATTAACACCTGTAGCCTAACAGCAGAGGATTAGGCAATGTGGCCTTTGTTCTATCTCAGCAGGAACTGCTGGGCTCTAACTTGCGGCTGGGTCACAGGAAGAAAAGACACTTAGAAAAGTTGCTATAGAGTTTATTAAGTGTAAAAAGTATCCTATAAAAGCTATCTGAGGGGAAACATGGAAAGGTCCTGAGTGGGGAAGAAGGAGAGATTCTAACAAAGTAAAATTCTAAGGGAGAAAAATTCTAGGCAGGGGGAAAAGAAAAGGAAAAGACAAAGAGTTCCTAACTAACTAACTGACTCACTCACACACTCACTCACTCTAACTAACTAACTCGTTATTCTAACTCACCATTCTAACTAACTTCTTTGTCTTTGTCTTCAGTATTTATACACCATTCAGAGTACATGATCACATGTTACAAAGTTCATCACAAGTTCACACCAAAATTCAAATCATAAATTGAAATAGAAGTTTACAACACAGAATGTTTACATGAATATCCATTAGGAGTAATTATCTAGCTAGTCATTCATCACCTGACTAGCTCCACAGGTTTGCAGACAGTTTGAAACTATAACTTAAGAAATTAGTGAAGTTTTGTATAGATAAACCCAGGCAATATTTTCTCTTCTGTCCTGGTACCTATAATAAATTGTGAATTCCCTTGGTTAATTGTTTTATGACCTCTTGGAATGTGCTCTAAGCAGGAGAAGGTCTAAGGGCAATTAACTGAAAACACTGGGAGACTGGCAGAGTTCTCTTTGCAGTTTCAACTATGCCTGAGGGACTTAATAGCAGTCCCAATATAAAAGAGCTTAGTAATCACTGATATAATTTTAGGAATTCTTATAGGATCATCATTAAGACTTAAGAAGTCATCTATTTGCCTATATAGTATCACTACAAGACAGTACATCTTTGTGGATCTGCAGAGATCTGCTACAAAGGGGTGTGCTATTGCTTAGTGATAGTTGCATATGTCTAATAATAATAATAATAATAATAATAATAATAATAATGGGAAAAGCATATTAATAGCAGGAATCTTTCCTAAAATCATGTCCACCACAGCCTTGCTAATGGGGCACACTCGTCACAGATTATATAATAATCTGAGGCAAGCATTTCAGGATGATCATCTGCTCATTATTAGCTTGTCCCATTATGGCTCCTGACAATGACTTATCTTGGTTACTCTACTGCAAGAATTTCTTTCATATTCCAAATCTTTCAAGATTATGACCTGTGAACGCCTACAGGCAACAGATCCACAAGCTGTTGTTTTAGCCTGGAGCAGAAGGTGATAAGAGGCAAATATCAATGAGAATACACACTTTAACAATTCTTTACAGATACTCTAGCTACGTATTTCAGTGAAAGCTCAGTGACTGCCTTCCTTGGAGATTGGAAAACAAAATTTTTTGACTTTTGGGGTAAAATATAAATTCCTTGATTAAAGAAGCATGAAGACTAAATCTGTGGTAGTCTGTACCTGAAGAGTTGGCTAGCATAAGGTCATGTTTGTACTAAGTACACATTTTGGTAAAGCTTATGAACCTGTAGGTTTTGCCTGGACTATCATTATGAGACATCATTCTCAGAGTTTGCCAAGTTACCTAGTGATGGTACAGGGGTTTTATTATTGCTCTTGATGTTCATCCTTTGTTGCTGGTTATTGAGAAATAACAATTTCTGTGTGGTCATCATCCAAAGAGCTCAAGACCTGATTATCTAGCATGCATGGACTAATAGGTTTCCACCTTGTCTCACAGCATTTCCAAAGGAGTTAATTTCCAGAAAGCTGTGCCTTCGATTTTGGCAAATAGGTAGATTAAGATATGGTGAATGAGTTTGGGCCATCAATTCAGAGGATGTTAGGAAAGTAACTGAAATGGCTGCATTTCTTCCTAGGGGTTATATACTTATATCTAGACCTCTAAATTAGCTGGGATAATTTTGTACTGAGACCCATTGACCACAGCAAATTGTCTGCCAGGTCTTTAATGTCTAGTTAAAATGTCATTTGCCTCCTCCACTTTTTCACTTTTCTATTTCCTCTTATAAATTGAACTTACTTATAGATAGGGTAAACAATTCTTTAAGTCAGAATTCTAGCTCTTTTCGTATTTCTTTGTATGCATTGTTTGTTTACGGATGTTCCTTTGCTTATGGAGGAGTTGTATCCTATAAACCATATGAAAAGCTGAAACTAGTGTAAGCTGAAAATGCATCGAACACATATAACCTATCAAATATCAAAGCTTAGCAATACTGTACACTGAGTCTGTAGGTCAGGCTTCTCTACCCTCACCGTTATGTGGATAACTTGAAACTGTGGGCCCTGCTGCTTTCCTGATTCATATTGAGTTGACAATGGAGTATTGTATTTTACTTGTTAGCTTAGTAACATTTTCATAGAATGTATACTACTTTTGTATCATTCTGAAGTAAAAAAAAAAAAAAAAAACCAAGTTGGAACACAATAATGCCTTAAGCTGATTTTTTTCTCTTCAGTGAACAACAGTTTAGCTCATTATAAATAAAAATAAATTTATAAATAAATGAAATGGAAGATTTGGGCTATTTAATCTGATAACTCTCCCCCCTTCCTTTCTGTCTTTGCTAGAAATTTCAAAATTAATGTTTTGGTAGCAAAATAAAATACTAAGATCAGTGAGATTTTTCTTTCTATGTTTTAGAGTATGCTATTCGATGATTTGGCTTGTTTTCTCTATCTTATGACTTTACTAAGAGTAATATTCTCTATGTGAAAAAATGGATGGCCTTCAGTTTGCATCCATGTATAGTCACACAGCTACAGGTATGCCTGGATGGACTAGAGAAGACTTTTATTTGTTGCATGCATCTTTCACCTTATTGCTATTAAGACAACTTCAGGTTGTTCTCGAATACAGAGTCTAATTATTTTTTTCAGAAAAGTATTGTAATCTGCTAATAAGCAAATTCATAATGTGGTTTTAGGAAGTGTTTTTAATATTTCTTAAGCACTCTTCTTAATATGTTTAAAGTTAACAGTATGGCTTAAAGGGAGATACAGGCTCTATGTATAAAAGCTGAACATATTCTAACTATTGCAGCACTTACCCAATCACCATGCCATTTATCCATTCTCAGTATGACACTGCAGTATGAGAAAAGCAGGGCCTTGTACATGCTGATAAGTGTGTGAGGGATAAGTGTGTCTCTTTATATTTCTCTCAAGTCAGGTACAAAAATCTTCTGAACAAATTGGAATTCATACTCTCAAGGAAGAAACAAGGTTGATATTTATAAAGACAGGATGTAGACTTGCTATAGGAAATGCTTGGAGCTACTTGTGTTTGATGTCTTTGTGTCCCATATCACTTTAATCTTGAGTCAACCTGGTACTATGTAGACAGACAGAACATACACACACATACATGTTGCACACATGCATGTCCGTATATAAATATATAACACATGTGCACACTTACAAAGATATACAGATGAAGATAGAGATAAAAACACATAAATGAAACTATTATATAGACATCTTATTTGCCAGATTTTGACTTTTCTCTATAGATGACTAATCTTTTAATTAGTCATTTGAATGTCCCGTCCCACATGACTCTAGCAAGATAAGAAAGACAATTTATATTTTAAAGGAACAAAACTTATTTACAGAGACAAAGAAAAGCATCAGTAAAGATTCAGTTAAGATAAAAACTCTCAAAGGTAAGGCATGTTGTTAGTATCTGGGTTTCTATATTTCTGTTTGTAATGTTAGTCTCCTAAATGAGAGATGCTTTTATGAATAGAAACTACTTTTATGGATGGAAATTTCCTTTACAAAGAAAAATTTAACATAGCCAAGTAAAACATTAGAGTCTTCTTAACGTATCTTCTTTTTTAATTTTCTTAAAAATCAGAATACAAAATTTCCATGCATAGTAGAGCTCATTTCATGAAACAAGAGGAAGCTGCAATGTCAGTTTTCTGCAGAGGAGACTGGGAACACAAGAGAGCATGTGACAGTGCTCTAATGATCCAAGTGTCTCTTGTACTGAACTTTTATTAAGGAGCAACTACATCCCAAGAGACTATGTAATCATTAAACATGGCTCACAAAGAATAGAAGGTTTATCTAATACACTGCCAGGGATAGTAAAGACGAAGAAGTATGGATAGAAAAATACAGGGACCCAAACAGCTTCTAGGTCTTAAGAAGTCACACATCCCATCTTCCTGATGTGGAAAGCCCAATGTCCTCAGTCTGCCAAGGTGCAGAATTCTCTTTGATGAAGCAGTGTATGTTTCTTTCTCAGATAAGTCTGTTGGCAACACCAAGTAATGGATTTTACTATGGTATTTGATAAGTATATGTTTTTTGTTGATCTTCCTTTCTCAGTCCCCTATCCTTTGCTCCATTCTTGCTGGTCCCTCCTCTCCATTCCTCTTTCCTTCTTATAACTCCCCTTCTGTTTTCATGCCATATGTAGTCTGTTTTTAAAAATCTAACCATAGGCCAGGTGGTGGTGGCGCACGCCTTTAATCCCAGCACTTGGGAGGCAGAGGCAGGCGGATTTCTGAGTTCGAGGCCAGCCTGGTCTACAAAGTGAGTTCCAGGACAGCCAGTGCTACACAGAGAAACCCTGTCTTGAAAAACAAAAAACAAAACAAAACAAAAATCTATCCATAATTATCTTTTATGACTTCTTTCCTTGACTCTTATCATCCCATTCTACTTTCACAACCAATATCCACCCTCCTCCAATGAATATTAAAATTAAAATCTAGGATCCACATATAAAAGAAAACATGGTGTTTGTCTTTCAGAGTTCGATATACTTCATTTAACACAAAAATGTCTACTTTCAATTATTTTTCTTCAAATGTCATGATTTTATTTTTCTGAGTAAATTTTTATTCAGCCATAACTTATTTCTTTAAATGTTAGATTAGTGGCTTTGGGGTATAGCCTTTAATAAATAAGGTGCACACATTCCCTGTGCCAGTTAGACTGGAATTTATGTAACTTCAGAAATCTTAGAGCTTGCCTTGTTTTAATTTATTTCATGCTTCATTCATTTTAGAAAGATAATCTTGAGTAGGGTTTTAGAGTTTTGTAGATTGTTACATAAATCCAAATCTGGGCATGTTGTTTTCCTTCCTCTAGTTTTTTGTTTAGTCTAAATTGAAAAGTATTTCTATCTTTGTGTAGAAAGTAAGTACCATGGTATCAAATGTCTATGAAATTTCTACTAGGAAGGATAGTACTATAGACTGAACAAAGAAAACATAGAAAGAAGTGCAAATAAGAGGTCCTATTCATGACAGTATAAATTGAGGCTTCTAAACTGTCACTGATTAGTTAGAAACTCCCATCATATGGAGGGTCTTAGTACACTGAGGAAGAGGGTAGTTCACTGTGAGGTTGAGGGCATGACTTATCTACAGCCAGTGATTATTCCACCTGGAGTTTATTCTTCATAATGTTTCAACATCATTTAGGTATAGCAAGGAAGAAAGGCTCCCTGTGAATCGTCAAAGCATTTTTATGGGGGTTAACGGATTGTTTTTAATGAGGTTAAAGCCAGAGATTATGAACTGGGGAGCCATGATTCCTGGCCAGGTCATCAAAGGATATTATGAGTTTCTGACTAGAAATTGAACCTAGAATATTGCAGTGAATGTTTTGAGTCATTTGTATTTCAGATAAGCTGTAATGGCAGGAGAAGTAAGAGGAGGTACAGAGAAAGAGCATCCCCCAAAGGCTTTAGACGAGAGAGTCTCTGGGCACTGCTCAGAGTGACCTGGGGTCTCCTGCATCTATGACCAATCAAACAAATGTATCTTGGTCTTATCTGCAGGCTAGGATGATGAGGGCGATTGCTCAAATGAGATTCCCTTTTCCCAGTGTCTCTGGCTTGTGTCTCGTTGATGCAGAACTATTCAGCACACTTGATGTGTATACTTTTTCATTTTGTAATTTGAGAATTTATGTTTTACAGACAGCACTGCTGCTGCTTAGTTCAACAAACTGCTGTGCCGTGTGTGGTGTGGTGTGTGGTGTGTGATCTCTTTTTTCCCTCCCTCTCTCCCTCCCTCCCTCCCTCCCTCCCTCCCTCTCTCCCTCCCTCCCTCCTTCCTTCAGTATCTCCCCTCCCTCCCTCCCTCCTTCCCTCCCTCCCTCTCTCCTTCCCTCCCTCCCTCCCTTTCTCTCCCTGTCTCTCTCTTTCTCTTAGTTCAGGGTCTTAACTTGTAGCACTGGTTGATCTGAAACTCATTAAATAAAATATTCTGGCCTTGCATTTTATACAATCATCCTGCTTCTGCCTTCCCTTCATTTTTCTAAATTTAGTTATCTGAAAAGCATTGCTCATGCCCATTTCTTAGTCAAAACTCATTTGACCAGACATATGAGAGCTTATTATTTGGGCTCTCAGTTTTCAATGGTTTGTTTGTATTTATGTCACTCACAACCATACAGTTTTGGCTACTGTTACTTTGTAAGTTTAAACTCAGAAGTGAGAGTTATTTTATTTTGTCCTTTTTCGGTGAAACCTTGTGCAGAAATTGAGAAATTAATCTAGCAAGTCATATTGAATGGAGCTTGTTTTGGTGATTCAAAGTCCCTTGATAGTATATGAACTTTAAGATGAATTTTCTTGTTATTGCAAAACAAAAATCATTTTAACAATATGGATTCTTCCTTTCTATGCACATGGAATGTGTTTCAAATTATTTATATATTTTTGAATTAATTAGTTTCACTTGTTTAGGCAGGGTAGCAGGGAGTCTGTGGAGTCTGGAGGTGCAAAACTGAAGCATCTTCCGTTCTCCTTGGGAAAAGGCTTGACTGTGGATCCTTTCTCAAGATGGTCCCAAAATGGCTTAAGAAAGTACACTTGGCTAGGTGGTCCATTCATTATTTTTCCAGGAGCAGCTTGTGTGGTTACTGGTAGTTCATTGATCCTGGATAATTGATTTGAGGGAAAAAAAAAATGAAAGGTCTGTTTTCAGGATAATAAACTTGATAATTTTTTTTACATTAATTATTTTTTCATTGTTTAGTATTTTGTGTATGCATATAATGAAATATGACCATCTATCTTTGTAGATGTTCCAATATCCACCCTTTACATGTCTTCTTCTCAATCTCAGCTCTTCCTCCTCGTCCTCTTCCTCCTTTGTCTTGTGCTCCTCCTCCTTCTTTTCCCCAAGTAAGTCCAATCTGTACTGGTCATATGTGCATGAGTGTGGAGTCACCCACTGGAGCATGGGAAACTACCCATGTTCTAGCCTTAAAAAATGTTTTCATCTCCTCTAGTAGTATCAACCAACTGACAATAGTTTTTCAGTTAAGGCTGGAGCCTGTAGTGTACCTCCTTTACTTACATGGAGGAATTTTGGCTGTTTTTTTTTTTTTTTTTAAGTTTTATTTTTTATTTGTGCAGGCTTTTATGCAGGTGACCACAGCTGAAATGAGTTCATGGGTATAATATCTATGTCATGTGCAGAACAGGCATTTCATGGCAGACATTCTCACCTATCAGCTCTTATGAAGTTTTAAAACATTCTTCTCTCATATACTACAGTTTCACCTCTTTCCATCCCCCAGGCTCCCCACCCCTCCACCTTCCCTCTTCTTCAGATCCATCTTCTCCACGCCCCTGGGAGACCTGCTCTTATTAAGTTATCTTGATTTGTTTAGGACTATTCATTTTATATATCCACGCCCCTGGGAGACCTGCTCTTATTAAGTTATCTTGATTTGTTTAGGACTGTTCATTTTATATATCTTGGACTATGAAAGGTGATTTAAGACTTCTTATTTGATGATATTGGTTTGTATGCTTTCCTTTATTTTTCTAACTTTTGTTTTATGTAGGTGAATACTTTGTAATTTGTATCAGATATTCATAGCTTTTCTGTTTTTATTATATACTTTAACTTTTTGATTTTTTTTTTAGATAGAATGGACTGGCTTTGGACTCCTGGTGTAGAGCTGAGGCTGGCTTTAAACTCCCCATGTAGCTTTGGCTCTCCTTAAATACCTGTGTAGCATAGATCTTATAATGTGTATGTGTTAGCCTTAATTTCTAGAATCTTCTCTCATTTGTTATGGTTTTCATTATTATTGATATAGACCTTGGTAGCTTGTAAGATTTTCATGTTGTTAATTATGGTTGTTTTCATCCCAGATCTTGATCCTTTTCTTAAAATTTTTTATTTACAAGATAGACACTAACTTTTTTCATTAATTGATTTATTTACTTTACATCCAGATCACAGCCCCTTTCTCCTCACTGTCCCACCCATAAAAGTCCCCTACTACCCCAACCCCTTCTCATCAGAGAAAGGGAAACCCTTCATGGGTACTACCCTGCCCCGAGACATCAAGTAGCAGTAGACTATGTGCATTGTCTCCAACTGAGGCCCAACTAGGCAGTTCAGCTAGGGGAAAGAGATCCAATGGCAGGCAACAGAGTCAAAGACATCCCCAGCTCAAATTGTTAGGGGACCCACATGAAGACCAAGCTGATGTCTACAAATGTGTTGGGGGTCTAGCTCTTTTTGGTAGCACATATACTAAAATTGGAATGATACAGAGAAGATTAGCATGGCCCTTACAGAAGGATGACTGTAACTTTTATAAATGATAACATTCTTGTATTTTTTGCTACCTATCCTTTTTACTATATGATTTCATGTTTGTAGCTGTTATAATTCATTTATTCTCAATAGTATGCTTGACTACCCCAACATAGGTGACATGGATATGTTTTGAATATCATTTTACTTTGATTTTGCTATTTTCTCATGCTTGTTTTTCTTTGTCTGATATTCTATATTCATAATGTTTCCCTTTGTATGTCTACATATGGGTATTGTTTTCAATTTTACCTTTATATGGGTAATATTTTATTTTTATTTTTATTTTTGTTCTTGAGGTTTATCACTGGTGTTTTATTTTTTTATTTCTAATATTTTAAAGATTTATTTATTTATTTCATGTATATGAATACAGTGTCACTATCTTCAGACACACCAGAAGAGGGCATCAGATCTCATTACAGATGGTTGTGAGCCACCATATGGTTACTGGGGACTGAACTCAGGACCTCTGGAAGAGCATCTTAACCACTGAGCCATCTCTCTAGTCCCTCACTGGTATTTTCTTAATTTTTCTTGTTTTTGTATCTTAGTTTAGAACAAGAATTTAAAAACTAGTATTTTACAATCAGCTCATCACACTACTTGTGATGAATGGTTACAGAGAAGTTCAAATGTATTGAGTATTCTGAATTATACTCAGATACATGAGAATGAGAAGGACACAGGGACAGAGAAACTGGAGGGACAGCCAAGGGGAGAGGTAGAGTGCAGAGACTGTGATTCATAAAAAAGAGGGGCAACATCCCATAGTGAGTTCCTTTGGTTTCCTTGAGGTCAATTTAAAGTATGCCTCAGCTTCTGATTCAATAACACTGTTTTTTCTAGTGTCCCATCCCTGACCTGTGCATTATAGTAAATATGCATTTCTTTCTCACATTCATAAAAATTAGAGAGAAAATGTATGTCCCAAACAGCACTGATGACACTTGAATTAAAAATGTCAAAATGGAAGAAAGCATAATGATGTGCACAATGGAGATGTCTGAGTCTTAGACACTCACTTGGAAATCTCCGTCTGCATATCAAGAAGCACTAATCAAAGAGCCAAGACAGGTTATGTGTAGTCCTTGTTAATATGAGCTCATCCTAGAGAGGCCATGTTGATTTGGTGTGAGGCAGTGAGTTAATTAGTACAGTAAATTAACATAGCACACAAGTGATAATACTGTATCCAAAGCAATTTATTGGTGTTAATTTCTTCATTTGCGAATGGGCAAAGTTCACCTGTTGAAACAGATATTTTAACATATGCTATAAATTGCTTTTGAACTTGTACATTTTAAAAATTAGCTGCAGTTTAGTTAAATTTGAGTGATAATACTAGAATAGACCTTTCCTTCTTAGACCAGCATAATTGAGAATTTGGGTTCGTATAAGCACTGTCAGGGCAGATGCAGAATTTTGATATGTTACTTGTCTCCTGTCCTCAGGTAGCTGTTCACTGTGTTCAATATGTATATATATGCATGTGTACATATATACACACATATACATGCATGTACATGTGCACACACACACATTTTACTATCATCAACAATATACTTGCTATTCATTTAACAATGTATTATAGTTTGTAAAAGAGTTCTATGCACTGTGTGCCATTTAGTCACCTGTGCAATTCTGTGAGGCAGGTGGCATCTCATGTCTACAAATAATGAAACTGAGACTCATGTACAAAGAGGAAGCTTTAGAGTTCATGTCTTTGAATTTTGCCTTTCTATAGAAATAGATGGCTTGTGATACACAGATGTTATACAGCTCATAAAAGATGAGGGAGGCAGAAGAACTATTCTGAGAAAGTCAAAATAGAATACAGTGTTACAAAGAGAAAAAAGAGAACCAGAACAGTAGGATTTGATAGAGAAAGAAATGGGAGGGGAAAAATAGGAGAGCAGGGTAAGGAGGAAATATGGGAAGGCATAGCTAATAATAAGGACCCTTTCAAAGCCATATAGAAACCTACTATTCTACAACTTCTTAAAATATATAAAAGGAATTGAAATGGAGTTACTTTGCAATGTGGGAGACAAGGACTCAACCAGATACCATATGCCACTGACTAGAAACCCAAACTTAATTTTTACAGGATTAAGCTTAAAGAAGTTTACTGATGTGGCCAAATCCATACACCTGATGATGTGTGGAGGCATGCTAAGTGTTCAAGTCTCCACTTTGTTCTAGTGCTTCAAAGGAAAAAAATAATCAATACTCAATATTTCTCTCTGTGACAGCATTTGTAATAATGTTAGAATTGGCAGCTGTTATTTCCACTTCTTCAATACTTACCCTTTGTTCTGTTAACATTCTTTCCTTTCCTTTGGGAGTATAGTTCTCAGTCACTCCAACTGATCACTCAGCCTAGACATTAGTACAGTGACTAGTTATGGACCTCTGTGAGCTGAGCCAGAATACTTCCTTTTATTATGTTCAGGAAAATACGAAGTGTGTCAGTTCTTTTATGATCATTTCAGTAGGATCACATAAGCTGAAAACTGAAACAGCTGAATAACTGATGGTGTAAGCCATGCTACTCTCTTTCAACTAATAGGAAGATACTTGAAGCTGAAAGAGGAGGCCAATATGGAGATAAGAATGAAGAAAATCCTGAAGATGGGAAAGTCTCAGAGTCAGGATTCCAACAGTCCAGTGAGCCAAGCATTACCTCATTTGTATGAACTATGTTCAGTTGCATATTTGTTACGTAATACTTGAAAAAGAAAGGACGTTTAGATGCTAATTTCTTCTTTCAAATTCCAGATAAAATGCACTTTTTATAAATTAAATATAAATTAATTGAATATAAATATAAATTAAAGAATAGAATTATTTTGTGTCCCAAATGAAAATCAATAGTATAGAAAATTTCAGCTATGAATTTTAAAATCATTTATAAATGAATTATTACTATAAGGCAGGGGCATGGGAGGAATTGGAGGGGTAAGAGAGAGGGTTTAAAATAATGTAAATATAGTATATTATGTATGGGTATGCGATTTTTAAAAATAAAAACTAAAACAATAAAGCATGATTTTTATGTTGAAAATAACTTGAACATATAACAAAATAGGCCACAGTAGTCATATTTCATATGTTACGTCTGGGAAGCTCTCCCTCTATAGCTCTCAGTCTTGGTTCAGGGGTCTGTTTTAAGTTGTAGCAAAGCTCTCTCCTTGACTGTTCTATCTGAAAGTACTAATTTCTTGACTCATTTCTTACCTCACGGGATAGTCAATTCAACATTATAACATACTCCACCTACTAATCTGCTTATTTATGTACCTTCATTTCCTCCAATTGAATATCAGTTTCATGAAAACAGGGAGTGTTGTCTCAATAAAAGAATGAGATTTTTAGGTAGACTAGGAAGTATGGTAATCATGGGCATCAAAATCAGAGCATCAAAGACAAGTTGACTAGCTTTGATTAAATCTATATCTTTCTCTATATGTCTAATTCATACCTTTCAATTTACTTTGTAGTCTGACATGAACCTATGATGGATTTGGAAGCAAGGAGGAGTGACACATTATCTTAGAGCCAGGCCAACTAAATTCCCCATACGTTGAGATGCTGTCATCTTAGTGCACCTCCACTTCCCCTTTAGTGTGCCTTATGGCCTTCCATTCTCTAAAGCCAACTGTACAGGCAGCATACTTACTCTTGGCACCTTTGTGTGTTGACACAAGCAAGCTCCACACAGGAGGCTAGGCAGCCTTCCTAAGAAATCCTCCTGGATCCTTGAGGGATCACTTGAAAGAAAGCTGCCCATCTACCTATTGTGGAGATTAATTTGTGAATAAAATCAATTCCTTTACATATGAGCTATTGCAATTAGAGAAATATAAAAGTTAAATTGCTAGTATTCTGAATATATAATACTGAAAATGTAAATGCTTATTTTTCTTTACTAACAGAAACACAAATTCACTTTCCAGTTAAAATTACCTGAAAAGAATTACTGAACTCAATCAGTGTACTATTTCATTATTTTGTAATTTTCATTGTAATTCGAATATTGTTAGTAAAATTCAACTCAAATCCCATTAAACAGCCTGGGTTGGTTGTTCCTCTAGGATGGTTAGTCTGGTTAGTCTACTGTGGAACATTCCATGGCTGTGCAGGAACATTACACGATTGGTTAGAATAATTTGATTACTTCATGATCACCAACTGGAAAGTCTAGTCATAATATCATTTTGTCTTCATTTTTTCTCCTGATAATGCATTCATGAAGCCAATCAAGCTGAATCAAATCTTTCTGGGAGGCAGAAGTCTTGTAAACTGCCTCTAACACCATCTGCCACACAAAGAAAGAAAATATGGCTTACTAATTGGTATGTCATAAAAAACCCAAGAGACTGTGTGCTGGTGGTTTTGATTCCATGAAATTTTCTGATACTTTGTGCTAAAGAGAACACAGTTATTGGTCCTATAACCTAGAAAAATCTCATACTTGGAGCTTGACTTGATGTCCTACCTTTGTGGTCACCCAACAACAAGGGAAAGGAGATATTTTTTAAATATAATTTTATGTTGATTTTTTGTGACTTTCACATCATGCACCCCTATCCCGTTTATTTCCCAGTCCTTCCATATCTGGCCTCCATCTTTGTAACCTCTACCACAAAAAAAAAAAAAAAAAAAGAAAAGAAAAAAAACCCTAAAAGCAAAGCAACTCACTTATCTCTTGATGGAAGCTGTAGTGCGTCAAAGTGTGTCACACGGTATACCCTTCTGTCCACAAATATTTACTTGCAAAATTTCACTGAAATGAGTCATTGATTTGTTTTGAGACCTCTGGCTTTTGCTACACCATAGATACTGGACCCTCACTAGACTTCTTGAGGTATTTTAGATATTCTACTGTTGTGTAGTGTTGTGGGATCCTGTAGCTTTGATTCTGCAGGACCAGCCCCTTCATGCTCTTCAGCAGTTCATAGAGGGGGCAGATGTTGACATGGGCCAACTCAAAGCCCTGGATCAGGACTGTGGGCGAGTTGGTCAGCCCACCACCTGTCTCACACTCATGTTACCAGGCCCAGCTTTTGCTTGCTGCCCAGGTGGGGACAGGGCCAGCTCTCCTGTGTTCACACCATTGGAGCCATCTCTGTGCACAACCCCAGAGATGTCCTCTATGGGATGGTCTGGTTGTCATCATGGTCTCATGTGGCAGTGTGGGCTTCTCATGTCAGGCTGTTCCTTACTGCTGCTCATCTCAAGTTCTGCCTCTCTTCATAGTGCACAAACCTGTCTGCTTCTCTTTCCCGTCTGTTCACTACACACTTGCTCACTGTACTGATGCCCACTAGCTTACTCGCCCTCCTGCCCACCTGCCTGTCAGTGCAGTGCTCTCTTCTGCCTGCTTGAACCACAAGTCACCAGCAGGTCTCTTGTCAATTTCTTTTTTTCTTAAGCACATATATGCATTGTATTTTTTAAACTGGAATAGTGAAGGCTTGCTCAAATCATAGTCAACAACCACTACTCCTTGGTTCCTCACAAGTAACCACTACTAAAATTAACTTATTTTGGTCTCCTTTAATTTGAATTTATTTTCATTAAGGTCTGAAGACTCTTGCTCTCTGATCATCAACATTGGTTGACAGATATATTTGGAGAAGCAGTTTGTTTTGATGACTTAATTTGACCAACTGGTACAGTGGCTAGAATGATGTCACTACTTGTGGTGATCTTATTCTTCACTGAAGTCACTGGCTTCCCTGTCCTAAGTATGTCCATATAACCTCCTTCCACAAAGTTGGGTAAGGATGGATCCTCAGGGTCCAGTATTCAGTATGCACATTTTCCTGTATCCTCTGGATTTCTGATCTGGGCTTTAAAAGTCTGTATGTTAGTACTCCTGAGGCATCAGGCTTGGATGTGTTTAGTTCAGATTATTTACATTAAATTTCTCATCTCAAAGACAGAGATGGGAATTACTCACTGCTGGGTAGTTACTGTACTTTATAGGGAAAGGCAGTGTTGAGAACTGACATTTCTCCTGTGTTGTCGGCACATAATCCTTCAGAAGGAAAATAATAAAGTTTTACACTAGTTTGTCTGGTTATTTTGCAGACTTAATTATTTTCCATGCTGGAATTAATGTAGATACACATACAAAAATGCAATAGAAATGTGTGGAAAGGAATTTTTGCCTCCTTATTAATCTCATGTTTATTGCTGTCAGACTCTATTCACTGAATGGTATTTTATAATTTATGTTAGCAAAAGGATGACAACTACTATCCAGGTACCTTGGGTTTGTTACTGGAACCCCTTCCTCAACAGAATTGGAATTTGATAAGAATATTTAATACTATGGCACTTCTCTATTGAATTTGGAATAACCAACTCAGGGTTTTCTTGTGGAAACATGTATTACAGACAGGTAATTACTAGGGAAAACTTTAATGGTATACTATTCTCATGAAATATTAGACTATTGTCTGGGGACTTACTATTGCTGGAGATAGTGGAACACTTTTATTGGTGATTCATAAAGTTGATACAATAATATGAAATTTCAGAAAAGTGAGGATAATATTGCACACACTTCATTGTGCTTTGTCTAAGTCAGCACCATGTCAGGGAATGTGATACAGACACTGGAAAACTCTAATTTGAATAGGGTGATAGAAGAGTTATTTATGTTTGCATATGCTAGCAATATGTACTATTTACACTAAAAACAACAGAAACTTATGTAGGTGATAAAAGTAGAAAAATATAATCTGTATCCTAAAAAGCTGAGCAAGTTTTAACTATTTAATTCTTATTTCAATCAAATATCCTTCTAAAAGAAATAAGAAGTCACAGGTAAGAATATCTTATTTTGAAGAGCCATATTCAGTCAATGTGTGAATTTGTTGTTGAGACTTGCTGAGATATTAGTAACTATGTCTATGAGATTTCTATTATTGCATTAAAAAGCTTTGACTTCATTTTGCTATAAGTGACACCAGATGAGCCTCTGGGTAAGTAGCCTAAAGATCTATATTAGTTCTCTATTCCAGCTATTTTAACTTATCTGAAATTTAGTGGCTTGAAAGGAAACAAGTATCTTACTTCATGGTTCAGTAACTATTGTACAGGACAGAACACTGGTCTGAAATTCAGGTGCTGTAGGCCTGGATTGGTCCCCTTGAGGCACTAGTGTAGCAGTTCCTCTTCAGTGAATACTGGTTCCCTAGTTCCTTAGTTTGAAAGCCCTTCTCAGTCTTTACAGCCATCCACATAGCATCTTTCCACTGCTGTTGTTGCCTCTTCTTGTGATAAGAAAAATTTCTGTTTCCTAAGGACTATATGATTATAGGGCCATCTGGATAACTCAGAAAAACCTCCCATATCAAGGTCTTTAACCTGAATTACACTTGAAGGTTTCCTTTTCCCCATATAAAGCAACTTCAAAAGGTTCTGGTGTGCATAACTGAGACTCCATCATTCTGCCTATCACAGACTCTAATCTTGGATTCTCTGACAAAGCATGGATGCAAACCCAATATCACATATAAATCTAATATCTACACCATAGCTCCTATAGGGTTTTGATAAAGGTATTGATACCCTTGCATAAGGGTATGGAAGGTATCCCACCCCTGCCTACGTATTGAAAACTATGTATTGAACTTCTATTATATTTTGAGAACTTAGCTAAAATCTAACAAACTCAAATTCAAGATAGAGGTCATTTCCTTTAGAATTTTTCAGTATGGTAAAACAATGATTAAACAATATAATAGGTGTAAGTACAAGGTATCATTGAATTTTACGAGATACCCACTACACTTGAAAATTTGGGCATGGTATCTGAGAAGGAAGGACATCTAGTTGCTTTGAGTACTTTGTATAGAAGGACTGCGTGTGTGTGCCTATGTGTATGCATGTGTGGAGTTGTGTAGAAGCTTAGAGTCGTGGTACAGAGGCATTGCATTTAAGATTGTATTCTGATGATAGATAATGGTTCAAGAAACAAACAAGAATTCTGCTTTCATGGAACTCAAAATAACTGGATTCTTTATGAGTTAAAAGAACTAAAAGCCCCAATTTCATAGATTTAGCAGCAATAAGAACATTTTCAGAGCAATGGCATGAGTAAGGGTGAGGAGAGTGGGGAAGCACAGAGACATCGAGAGAGTTGATACTGCTATCAAGCTGGTCAAGAGGCCACTTGAAGCTCCTTCAATGTTCAGTTCCCAGAACACTGAAGAAGGCAATGATGCTGCAAGCCTGGAGAAGTCTGCTCCTGGGAACGATGCTCAGGCACACCTCAGGGGAGTCCTGGTTGGATGTTTTGAGTATTGAGTTGTCTTTGAGTTGGACTTAGGTTTGGGTAAGGAAGTTATTTTGTAAAGATTATAAAGAGTTCTAGAAACAAGGAAGTACACTGTATTGAACTCAGCTTCAGTTAGCAGAAAGGATGGATTTGGAGATATCTCTTTTTTATTTTATTTAACATTTTTAAAAATATTTTTCTTGAATATCTTATTTACATTTCAGATGTTATCTCCTTACACTATTTCTCCCCCACCCAGGAACCCCCATACCATCCCCCCTCCTCCTGCTTCTAGGAATATGTATCCCCACCCATCCACCCACTCCCACTTTCTCACCTTCAAATTCCCCCACACTGGGCATCCAGCCTTCATGGGATCAAGGACTTCCTCTCCCACCCATGCTTGGCAATGCCATCCTCCCCTACATATACAGCTGGAGCCATGGGTCCCTCCCTATGTGCTGATAGTTTAGACCCTGGGAGCTCTGGTTGGTTGGCATTGTTGTGGAGATATGCTCTTTACCACTAGTTTTCAGACTATGTCCAGTTTATGCCCACTGGACTGTGCACTGATTGCTTATCACTGCAATTTCCAGCAAGTTTTTTTGTGGAAGCTCTTAGCTCTCATTCCTCCCCACTGGAATTCTGATGTCATCCCCATGTAATAAAGCACAGAACAGCACACACAACACAATACAGCACAACATAACACCTCACAACAATATGTATCAGGTCATTTGCTGCCATCATCCTTGAAGCTCCCAAACATAATTATGAAATGTGGACAAATTCCTAGACATTGCTAAAATTCAAGAAAGGCCAAGGAGAAGGTCCGGGAGATCCCCCTTTTCGGTCTGTCTTCGGCGTCCTGCTATACTCCATTCTGTACTTTGTGTTTCCCAAGTCTGAACTTGTGCTTTCATCTACTGTAATAAACTCAATTTAGCTTAATTATTGCTTCATTACAAAGATTTCAGCCAATAGTATCAGTCCTGTCTATTGTATTAGTTACGAACTGATATGAATATGACATTGACCAAATCATTAAATACATTTAAAAGAAGAATGGAGGGAAAAAATTAGAGCTTTGTGTTTGTAATTGGTGTGTCATAAGAAATAGAATTATTAAATCTTTTTCTCATTTTGAAGTTTTAGAGGACAGGAACTCCAGAATTTTCAAATGGAATTAGGTATTCTTGCAATAAAATATGAAGAACATGTATGTCATTATATTATAAAGATTTGCAATTATGTCTGGATATCTGCTCAGGGATTACATGTTTTTAATGAAGTGCACATTGTCTGTGTGCAAAGCAATAAAAATGAAAAAAGTTATGGAAATGAAAATTTAATATATATGATAATACACATAAATCTATTAGAAAAAAGCAGAATTAATTATGATTCTGTACCCAGAGGCTGAATAAAAATGGAGAGAATTAAGAAATACAAAATTCATTTTATAATTACTTGAGCACAGTAAAATCAGATGTCAGTTTTCTTAAAGGTCCTGATAACTTTTAAAACATTTTATGAATATGCAAATAGCAAATAATGTTAATTATAAGCAATACTTAAAAGGTTAAAAAAACTCCATGCTGTCTTGGAATAACAGTAATTACATTTCTAATTAACTTGTGGTTTCATTTTGAAAAGTAATCACAATTGTGTTTGGAAAACATTCAACTGAAATTTGAAGATATGCCTAAAGCATTTTGAAGCTCAAGTGGTTTTAAATGTTGGGAATGCTTTCAAATGCATGTTAAAAAAGCCATATGACATTGAATGATTTCCTCCCTCTTGGGGTTAATAACTATGAGAAGTCTGATAGGTCTATGTATGGATTGCCTTATTTATAATATACTGTAAACATTTTTGTTGTTGTAAAAATGTTGCTGTTTTCTTGGTAGAATTTTTTCGTATGATAAATAAGATAATGTAAAGACCCCCCCCCCCTTTTGTCTTTCTGGAGACTGAGTGTCTTACAGTCTTAGACTCCCTAGATGGCACCTCAGGATTATTTCATGTACATGGTCTCAAGTTCAGCAGAGGATGTCTCAACACCAATTCTATGGTTGCTACAACCCTAACTAACATAGTGTAAGAGTGGTCAAATAGATACATTTTGAGAATGGTCATATTTATAGAACTGACCAAAATGTTTGGCTTTCTGAACATTGGTTTGTCCTTGAGATAGTTTGTACATCTGCAAAGCACTCTTAGTAATAATTACTTTCTATTCTAAGTAGTTTCTATTATATGTCAAGGCTATTGATGCTGAAATTTCATTGACTAGTTCAAGGTTCTAAAGTAGAGTTTTGTTCATTTCAGAGAAGGCCAGTATGTTGCCATTAGAAGTTGTAGAAGCTCTAGGGTATTTAAAAGACTTAATTTTGCCTGAATAATACAACTTTTAAATTATCTTTTGTTTTTATGTATCCATATGTGTGTATGTACGTGTGTGTGTGTGTGTGTGTGTGTGTGTGTGTATGTGTGTGTGTATGCATGAAGAATAGAGGTGGACACTGAGTGTTTTTCTCTGTCTCTTTCCACCTTATATTGAGACGGAGTCTCTGACTGAACCTGGAGCTCACCAATTCAGCAAAAGAAGCTGGAACTCTAGGAATCCTCCTGTCTTTATAATCCCAGAGCTCAGCATTACCATACCAGCTTTTTATCATAGGTTATGGGGATCTAAACTCAGGTCTTTATATTTGAGCAGCAAGAACATTGCTGATTGAGCTATTTCTTCATCATGATACAGATTTTTGTGTAACTGGAATTACTTGGTTTCTGTATAACCAGGTCTCTGGTATAGACTGAACTCTTTTTTCCCCTCATATTCCTTGCATTGAAGCTCTTATCACTCATGTGATTACACTTGGAGATAGGATTTCAAAGAGATTAAGATTGCATAAAGCTATAAGGGCAGAGCACTAATAATTTAAGGCTGATGTTCTAATAAGAAGAGGAAACAACAGCGATTGCCTATACTCGGGAAACAGTGGAAATTGTGTGAGGCCCGGTGGTAAGGACACTGTTTATCATCAAGGGAGAGATACTTTATCAGGATCCAGCCCTCAAAAAATTATTTTTTATTTTGCTCACTTTCATTTTAAAATGTTATCTTTAAAATGTTATCTTTAAAATGTCACATACATGTACTGTATTTGTATTTTTTCTACTGTCCCATTCCTTCCCCCAATGTCCCCTGTCTCCTCTACTCCTTTTAAAGTTTATGGACTCCTTTTCTTTAATTATTGTTGTATATAAATATACATGTTTGTGGGGCAGAAATCTTGCGGGCGGGGGGAGGGGAGGGAGTCCAGCGACAGAGTCTCAGGGCGGTCCGGCACCAGAGCTTCCCGCGCCGCCAGCGGAGGATCCCACATTCAAGCAGCTGTTGGTGGGCGGGCCAGCAGCTGCATCGGCAAGGTTCCAGGGTTCCAAAAGCTGGGAATCGGGAGGAGAGACCATGGACACGTGGAGTCCGGTTTTCCAAAGCTTTTATTGTTCATGGCATGGTGAATGGGCGCAACTGGTACGCTTCCTCCCCCCCCCCCCCCGCCCCCAAAAGCCAGGGGAGACCAGTCTTATAGGGAAGGGAGAAAGGGGAGGGAATAACTTAATTAGCTACGCCCCTGGCCTTTTGATAATTCATTAATATTTAAATCTCTGGAGGTGGAGACTTGTTAGTCACACACTCTACCTGTCCTACGTGACTGAAAGTAACAGGTTAAATGGAGTTACCTAGTCCAAGGCCCAACACATGTTTACATATATTTAAATACAAAATGCTGCTGAGACTATTTAGTCCATGTATGCATTATATATAATACATATATACATACAGATAAACACACACACACACATATTTCATTTTAGGGTGACTACTTTCTGTTAGATAAACAGTTTAGGCCTGTCATTCCTAGGGACACTGATTCTCCCATCTCAGCAGTCATTAATAGTCTGTAGCTCTTTATTTCTCTTTATTTGGAGGTGGAGCCTTGTAATGTTTTCTTTATTCACAATGACATGTGAATAGATGTCATGAGTGAGTTATTGTTTAGGTCACCATATTCTTGGCAGTTCACGGGTACAGCTTCCCTGTTGTATATAGATAGACTCTTACAGCAGATAAAAGAAAATTTTATGGGTCCCATGAATTATAGATTCTTTTTCCCTAGCCTGAGTAGCTAAAGTTGCCCCTCTGGTTTGCCAACCAGAGGCCAGTTAATCCGTAAACAAAGAATGTAGAGTTACAGGACAATGGGCTACCGAGGCATCCCAGGAATGCATCCCAGGAATGAAGATCCTGATAAGGAACTGCTCCCCGCCCCCATGGACCGGTTTGGCCAGATGTTCAAAAATTGGAAAACAACCAATCGTATGCACCCGCGCGAAAGTTTCTCCTTTTCCCCATCCCGAGCTTATATAAACCCTAAACCCTGGAGCCACGAGGTCGATGCCCCTGTCTCCCACATTGAGACACGTGTCGGCCCGGAACGTTCCGCCATTAAACTACCTCATGTTCTTGCATCAAGTTGGTCTTCCGTGTGTCCTTTGGGTGCGCGCCATCCCGTGACTCGAGTGGGGTCCCCTTTGGGGGCTTCCCGAGCCTTTCACAGACATCTTGGGCCTCTGGCTCTTTCACACTTTATTCTCTTTCTGTGATGTTCTTTGGGCCTTAGCTGTAGGGGTTGTATTGTAGATGTATCAGTTTGGGCAGGACACCCCTAAGCTTAGTCACTGTCTACATTTTGGTCAGTTGCAGTTTTGTGCAATAGTCTTTATCTGCTGCATAAGCAAGCTTCTTTGATGAGAGATGAGAGCTACATTTCTCTGTGAATATAAGAATAAAATGATTTTAGAAATTATACTAATTTAGAAAAGTGGCAATAGTAGGTTCTCCTCTAAGTTCTGTGGCCTCATTGGTCAGAATAGTTGTCTAGGTCGTCTAGAGGAGCTGGCATGAATTTCCCTCTACTGATGAGCCTTACGTCCAACTAAACAGCTGTTGGTTACCACCTAGATATAAGAATCATTCTTACACTTGTTGGGATATCTTGTCACCATGGTTAATGTTGTGGTTTTTGGGATCATAGCTGGGGTGGACTATTGGCTGTTTTTCTCCTGTGGCAGCTTGTATAGATAGAAGTTTCTAGTACTACCATAGTTACTTATCATAGAGGAGGCTTCCTAGTCAGATCTAGCTTGGTTCCCCCAAGTTCTATGTCTGAAATATGTGATGTCTTCAGTAATAAAAAATAGCTTTCAAAGTTGTAGAAGGAAAGTGAGGACAAAAGGAAGTAGTCTATACTGTCTTTATATTGCTTTTACTTTCCTGACCAACTACTCAAATGTTTCTCATGACTTTTATTGTTTTGTTAGTTTGTTTGTTAGATAGTCTATAGGGGGAAGCATTGTCATCTGAAGTGCATAACTTCATTTATAACACCCACGTATATAATATATAACTTTAGGTAAACCTCCTTAGTGCTATGTATCCCTCCTTGTTTTTGCCTTTTCAGTATTGGCTCTACCCCTCACTATTGTTCTCCTTTGATCTTAGGCTTTTCATTTGATCTTAGGGTGCAAACCTCTAGAACCATTTTTGATGTTTAAATCACCAAGTTTCTAATGTTCTGTCATAGTAGCACAGTAGACTGGCCGGAGCTATACAATACTCAAGTCAGTGGGTTGAGTGGAGAATTATATATTTGATTTTGTGTGTAAGATGTTAGGTTGCAAATGTACTGGAGACGTGAGCAATGTGCTTCACATGTTTTTGGAGCTAGCCTCACTATAATTACAGTGTTAGTACTTGGAACAAATGTACAATGAGCCATTTTAAAAATACATGCCATCCCAGAATATCTATTTCCCAACCTTGCAAAATAAAAGTTGAAAACATTTAATTTTTATTTTGTAGATTTGAAACTCATGCTATTTCACACTATTATATCTTTTGTTTGTAGCAATGCCATAATGTTGAAACAGCATGGTAGAGTATCCTGAATCTTTACCCCAGCACTTGACCATCTCTCTTCTCTTCTCTCTTTCTCCCTTTTGTTCTTTTTCTTTTCTTTGCATCTCTCTCTGTCTGTCTCTCTAGTTTCTTTTCCTTTCCTTTCTTTCCTTCCTTCCTTTGTTCTTTTCTTTTCTGTTGGGACATGGATATGAAACCCATGGCTTTTCAGATAATGCTAGGTAAGAGCTTCACTACTAACCTACATTTTCTGCCTTTAAAAAAATTTTATTTTGGGGCTGGAGAGATGGCTCAGGAGTTAAGAGCACTGACTGCTCTTCCAGAGGTCATGAGTTCAAATCCCAGTCACCACATGGTGGCTCACAACCATCTGTAATGAGGTCTGATGCCCTCATATGGGTGTCTGAAGACAGCTACCGTGTACTTTGGGCCAGAGTGACTGTGGCTGGAGCAAAAGAAAGAAGGGAAGGGAGAAAAATTTATTTTGAGATAGGCTGCCTACACGTCACCCAGGTATGTCTTGAAGTAACCTTAGCCTAGTCAGGTCTCAAATGCATTATCCTTCTGCTTCTGCCTCTTGAGTAGCCAGAACTGCAGGTGCAGATCATCTTTACTTGACCTTCTTAAGCTCATTTTGCCACATGAATTTGTTTTCTAATCTATCAAATATGGATAACATTTAGCATAGTTACAAGTACAGGGAAAATTGAAATTATTTTCCTAAAGAATGATTTTTTGAAGAACTCTCAATTAAAAAACCTTATTTGTTTGTTCTTTAGCAATTTTGTATAAATATAATGTAAATTTGGACTATATTTTTATTGTTGAGAATTTCATACAAATACATAATATATTCTGATCATATCTATACCATCTTCCCTACTCTCCAACTTCTGCTCTATCTTCTCCAACATTTTTCCCTCTCAACTTCTTGTGTATTTTAAAATAAAAAAATCCTCTGAGACCATTTTGTGCTACCTGTTTGTGCATAGGCATAAGATTATTTATTGGAGCATGAGTAGCTTTTCAGGGGCTACATTCCCAATGAAAACTTTCCTAGCAGACATCGGTCACCCGTAGTTTCTCATATTTTAAGCATATTGACTAGGTGGGTCTCTGTACTAATTGCGGTCTATATCAAAAAGAAGTCTTTGGTGAATGTTGAACTAATCTATGGATATAAAGATGAGAACTTAGAAGGTAGTTCCATACTAGGTCTATTTAGCAGAGTTGTATTAGGTTCTCATCTAGAGTCTATGACATTGCCAGCCATGAGTTCTTTTTGGGAGCAGTTAATGGTACCAGGCATGAGTTCTATTTTGTGGAGTGGGCTTTAAATTCATTTATTTTGCTTACTCCCATGATATTTATGCTACTTAATATATGCTCACCAGTGAGCACATCTTGCAGGCCACTCAATATTGTAGCTCCCAGGGTTCACATCTGGGTAAGACTGTTGATGAATTTTCTCTTCTGGTCTCATGGATAAAAATTTACAGCACTATGAAGAGCTAGGCAGTAATACTGAAGCTTTTTGACGGATACCAACTTGATTTCTTCATATCCTATGATTCAAGTTTATAATGTCTTCATTAAAAGGGCATTACTATCAAGTTCTCCAGGATAACCAAAGCAATGGCAATAGTCTTTAATGTTGAGAAGGTGGTCTGTAGGACCCCATGACCAATGGCTAGAAAAGAAGTAACCCATAAGTACTGAGCTGAGCTTCTTATTTATGGATTCCTGTATGTGTGTTTAGGAAGTTTCTATGACAGTAGGTTTTCATATGACATTTTCAAAGAACTTTAGTGTTTAGCTATTCTTTCCCATACTCAGTCCTCTACCTGCCTTTCCTTCTCTTACTCCATGTATTTCCTGTATGCAGCAAAATGCTGAGTCCTATTTATTTATTTATCTAGTCTGTTAGTCTATGTCTTTTTATTGGGGAATTGAGTCCATTGATGTTAAGAGATATTAAGGAAAAATGATTGTTGCTTTCTATTATTTTTGTTGTTAGAGTTGGATTTATGTTTGTGTGGTTATCTTCTTTTGGGCTTGTTGAAAGATTACTTTTTTGCCTTTTTTAGGTTGTAGTTTTTCTCTTTGTATTTTAGTTTTCATCTGTTATCCTTTGCAGGCCTGGATTTGTGGAAAGATGTTGTATAAATTTGGTTTTGTCATGGAATATCTCAATTTCTCCATCTATAGTGATTGAGAGTTTTGCTGGGTATAGTAGTCTGGGCTGGCATTTGTGTTCTCTTAGGGTCTGTATGATATTAGTCCAGGATCTTCTGTTTTTTATAGTCTCTGGTGAGAAGTCTGGTGTAATTCTGATAGGTCTGCCTTTATATGTTACTTGGCCTTTTTCCCTTACTGCACCTAATATTCTTCCTTTGTTTTGTGCACTTGGTGTTTTGATTATTATGTTATGGGAAGAATTTCTTTTCTGGTCTAGTCTATTTGGAGTTCTGTAGGCTTCTTGTATGTTCATGGTAATCTCTTTCTTTAGGTTAGGGAAGTTTTCTTTTATAATTTTGTTGAAGATGTTTACTGGCCCTTTAAGTTGGGAATCTTCACTCTCATCTATACCTATTATTCTTAGGTTTGGTTTTCCCATTGTGTCCTGGATTTCCTGGATGTTTTGTGTTAAGAACTTTTTGCATTTTGTGTGGGAAAAAGGACAAATAACATATAAAGGCAGACATATCAGAATTATACCAGACTTCTCACCAGATACTGTAAAAGCTAGAAGATGCTGGACAGATGTTATACAGACCCTAAGAGAACACAAATGCCAGCCCAAGCTACTATACCCAGTAAAACTCCCAATTACCATAGATGGAGAAACCAAGATATTCCATGACAAAACCAAATTTACCCAATATCTTTCCACAAACCCAGCATTACAAAGGATAATAGCAGGAAAGCTCCAATACAAGGAGGGAAATTAAACCCTAGAAAGAGCATGAAAGTAATCCTCTTCCAACAAATTCAAAAGAAGATAGCCACACAAAGATAATTCCACCTCCAGTAACAAAAATAACAAGAAGCAACAACCATTGTTCCTTAATATCTCTTAACATCAATGGACTCAATTCCCCAATTAAAAGACATAGGCTAATTGACTGGATATGTAAACAGGACCCAGCATTTTGCTGCATTCTGGAAACCCACCTCAGTGACAAAGACAGACGTTACCGTTACCTTAGAGTAAAAGGCTGGGAAACAAATTTTCAAGCAAATGGCCCTAAGAAACAAGCTGGAGTAGTCATTGTAAAACCTCCAGCCCAAGAACACAAAGGGAGGGACTCATGGCTCCACTTGCATAGGTAGTTGTGGGTGGCCTTGTAAGGCATCATTGGAAGTGGAGGGCCTTGGTGCCTGAAAGTTTGGATTCTCTAGTGTTGGGGAATTTGAGAGCAGGGAGGCGGGAATGGGAGGATGGTGGGAGCACACCTTCATAGAAACTCCCAGAATTATATGGATTAGACATGACAGAGGCAGGCCCCCAGAAGACTAGATTCCAGAATTCAAACAAAAATTATCTTGATACTAAAATTTGTTTTGAGAATTGTATATTGCAGAATACACAGCCTTGGTGTATGTACTCATCAAGCAAGCTGAGCAGACCTGCTCAAACCTCTGATGTCCTGGAATTCCATCTGGATTCAGTGAAGACACAGTATTAGAGGCTTATCAATTTACTCTTCTCCTCTGCCCCTCTTCTAATATCTCAATGCCCATAATCAGCTTGAAGAACTTAATGAAGAGTCGGTGCCCCTATTCCTTGGGCTTGGGGACTGAGGTGGTTAATATTGGGCTGTCTTTCTAGGGAAAAGTAGTAGTTTTGTTGGAACAGGGAGGATTAGCTAGGATTTATTGCATAGTCATAACCTATTGGTAGAAATCTGTACAATTATTATCAAGATGAAGTTATAATTTCTTAAATGGTACAAAATTTACTTTGATTTCAAATTTAAGGTTTTCATTTGTATGAGCTTCTTATTAATATAAAAGTAAAATTAATATTGTTACTCTCATAGGCATTGTGCCTATATAACTCATTTAGGAATACAAGATTTAGACGCAGTCCTTCTTTATTTTTTCTAACTGATTTTACATGGTTCACCTGTGAGTTAAGGACCTATAGCAAATTCATGGCTCTGAGTTTATTGTTAGGGTGTTTTCTATATTTTCTTTAGAAATAGCTGAGAGGAGTTAACAGACAACAGTCCAGATTGCCTTACATGGATAGTTGGTTTTCAAAACATCAGAAGTCCACAGAATTGAAGTTATAAACATTTCTGTATTAATGTTCATTTTGATTATAGACCTGTCTACTCCTGATAGCTTCCTATCTTGGATTCTAAGAAGAAATTGAGCATATTTGGAGTTATTCCAGTTGTGGTGAGACAGCCACTAGGCAAGAATTGCCTCTTGTCATCTACAGACAAATTACAGTTCAGAAAAGGACACACTAACAGAATAGTTGACTGATTATATCTTTCAAGATAGAGTAATCAGCCCTTACTAATTCTGCATCACTAGGTTTGTCAGTTGATCCTGGGCCAGAAGGCTGAAGATTGGATGCTCCAACGTTTAGTATAGCCACTGTCCAGGTGTTCAGTGGCCTCTATAAATTGGCTAAGTTTTAGAAGCTATGCTTTGTGCTTCCCATAATTTCAATTAACTCAGTCATTCTGGATTTCTGATGATATTGAAGACTTATAGTCTCATAGCCAATCCTGGCTATTTACTTTGAGAGAAAAGATTTGAATGGATGGTTTTCAGGTGACATTCATTCTAAAGCCAAGAAAAAAGCCAGGTTCAGAACTAAGTGTTTTAGTTAGGAGAAATGACAAAATGTCAACAAAATTATGGACTGGGTATTAGGTCTGTCTTGTACCTCACTGGTACAAATTGGTATAATTATTGTCCAATTGTATTTTGAGAGAAAAGTTTTATTTTAACAGGAAAGGTGATATGTAGGAAGAGCTAAGGGGAGGAATAGGAGAGGAAGAGGAGGAGTAAGGAGAGGAGGTGGAGAAGGAGAGGAGGAGATAGGTGATGAGAGAGAGAGAGAGAGAGAGAGAGAGAGAGAGAGAGAGAGAGAGAAACATGGAGGCGGATGTTCACGTGTCTACGCCAGTCAAAGATAGTTGATATATCTAGGTTGGGTATTGGGTTACACTTCTGATTGTATGGGCATCTTATTATTTAGCATTACCAAACTTATAAGGTCTTTGATTAAAAGAAGTCATTTTTTTTATAGGTCATAGCTTATATATCTTGAGGTATGATATACATCTATTTTATGGGAGTAAAAATTACTTATATGCATTGCATTTTGTATTACATAATTGATAAAATAATACAAGTAATGAGGTAGAAAAATGTTTTAATGTAGAAACAATAAAGAATCTTTAAAGTGGCTAAATATCTCTTCACTGCCAAAGACCCAAGCTTCATACTTCTCTCCTATCTATGTTTTCATCCATAATTCTTATACCCACTAAATCCCAGTGCACCTCCTTTGGATTTTGTCTCTCTTTTCTTCCTGCTCCATCTGTCAACATCTTAGATGTTTTGACTGTCAGGACTATGCATTCTTCCTATAGTTAAAAGAATGGGAAGGTTTGAGAACATGGTTGCATGTATTTTTAAAATTATACTTGTATTTTCTAATAATATCATCTGGCCATACATTTGAGATTCATTGAGTAATTATGTGAATACTGCTTAATGAATTCACAGACATTGGTTATCTAGGTTAAGGAAGAGAGGTAATGAATGGGAAAAGGAACTCGTATATCTGAAAAACATGAAAGGGCTCTACAAAGCCATGACATAGACAATGGTTGATGGCAGCCTACATAGAAAATGTTGTGTAGGAGAACAGAAGAGGCTTTATGTAGGAAGAGCTGAACCTGGGCTCTGATTATTAATAGTTAAAATGTCTCCTCTCTTGTCTTTTGATATTCATTTCTAGAGGGGAAAGTTTGGGCCTGGTTATCTGTAAAGGATTATTTTGTATTTCAGTTTTTATAATTTTACATGTGGTAGTATTTGTATGTTTCATAAATGACAATTTTTATTCCTTGCCTAAATCCTTGGGAGAAATGTTTAAAATTCCATGTAATATAATTAATTAAATATTATTTCATCACATTTATATTTATTAAATTATTTAATGGATTAAAGAGATTTTTAAATCTATCTTAACATAGGTTTCAAGAAAATCCCTTCTATCTTTGTTTTTCTATTGTCATAATAAAATATGCTGAAAAAAGGAAATTAAAGGAGAAGAGGCTTATTCTGTCTCACAGTTTCATGAAGGCACAGTCCTCCACAACAGGGAAGTCAAGGTAGCAGAAGCTTGAAATAGCCTGTTATGTTTTATTTGCAGACAATAAACAGAGAGGAATGACTGCATTGCTAGAGCTTAACTCATTTTGTCTATTTTTATAGATTCTAGGATCCTACAGAGGGTATAGTCCTATCCACAGTCAAGATATGTGTTCCTGTATTAACTAACACACTCAAGATAATACCTATCAAACATGCTCAGATAGCAACCTACCTGATTTTATAATTTGACAGTCAACACTAAAGCATCACATCTTCTCAAACCTGGGTAAATGAATAAGTCTTTTAATCATAATTATCATCACAAATAAAAATGAGTAATTATCTATGATTATTCCTTAAATCTATTACAAATAGCTGATACCCGAGAGTTAGATATTACTATTTTAAGATCTTTATTGTTAGTCACATTTTCTATAGAAACCTAATATTGGCCTTGGGTAGAAACAATTTCTAGAGAAGTGAGAAAGAATCAAGAAAGAGAAATGCAGTACTGAACATTTAAAAGCTATTTCTTAACAAGGACGGAAGATTCATCATAGTTTGTGAATATTTGACAGGAAATTATGAAAGGCTTTAGTTAGTCACTCTCCATCTCTACTAGGATTGAAAGGTAAATGGGGACCAATTTGCAACAAAGGGTTGGATTTGTTTAGGATGATTTCTTTTTATAATGCCCAGATCAGAATTAACATTGTAATAGCTAACAAAGGTGTTAGTAGACCGCCCTGTTTAGAGGCTGTAGAACTGGCCATAAATTTAGCTTTCATTTACTTGAATCTGCAGCCTACTCCCTAGTCTTTGAAGGTCCTCCAAGAGCTCCAGTTCTTTAGAACTAGAAGCAGTAAGAGGAGACAAATTTATTGGAAAGTTTCCTTTTGTTTCCCCCAGACACCATTTCCCTTTATCCTACACATACTGTCTGCTTTGATATCTAAAAGGCTCCTGAGCGTTCACTTGATAAAGAAATTCAGGGAGCCATGGAAAGGCAATTAACTGTCTGTTCCTTCTCCCTTTTCTCTCTGGCCACGGGGTAAATGTAAAATTTGCTTGAGAAGCTGCTGTGAGCTTGTATGGCTTGCCACACTTCCTATCAGCACACCCAATAGTCTGCCAGGTCCCTTGAAGAGAGACAGGCTCAGCTTGTGCTCCTTTACAGGTTTGTTTCTTAAACTTTGATGAGCTCTTCAAGAGACGAGGAAGAGGAGGAGCCCTACCCACTGTTCACATTAGAGCAAATCTTAGCAGGCACTTGAAAGCATTTCCCAGCCTCAGAACAGAAACAAAATAAATTCAAGTATTTGGATATTTGCCAAGTCTTCTTTTCCAATGGGAATCTCTTGACATTTCCCTTTAGATTAGAGATATTAAATGAGAAGAATCATGGCTCATAATTCCATGTTCTGTCCTCATGAGAGTTTGGCTGGCAGATAGCTCAGGGTTGCAATTGGTTGATACTTGCATGCTGCCTGTGTGTGTTGAGGGGTGGGGGTATGGTGTGTGCTATGTGTGTAGAGTGTGATCTAGATGTGGTATGTATGTATGTGTTTATATGCATGTATATATGTATGTATGCATGTGTAGTGTGTGTTTGTGTATGAGAGAGAGAGAAAGTGAGAGGGGGAAAGAGAAAGAGAAGGAGAGGTGATATGTTGTGCTTTAAGCTTGTGCATGTTTCTGCTCTTGGAACAGTATGAAGGTCAATAGTAGCTAAGGAGGAAAGAGAAGAAGACAATAAATAAATGTTTGGAAATTCTGAGGAGGTTCCAGAGAGTGAACATCATGGTGATAAAGGCCAGTTCAGGAGGAAGAATGTTCTAACGTGGGTTGCAGTTTGCTTTCCATACTACAGCCCTCGGCCTTCTGTAGCATCTGGAATATCAGCTACTTTTATCTATAAAAGAGGAATACTATAAATAGCTATCCCACAGAATTGTTATGAAAATTCAATAAGAGAGTGAACACAAAGTGATAACTACATTGTGAACATTTCACAAATCACCTGAGACTGTTACATTTCGGGGAAAAGGACAAAGGGTACTAAAATTGAAAACAATGACAGTGACCCCTATCTCTCAATTACCTGTTTCAGTTCTTTCATTTTTTTCTAGTGCTAAGAATTGGGCCTATGACATTGTGCATACTGGATAAACACTTTAATACAGACCTAACTCTTTAACATAGGCCCCAAGTTACTGTGTTTCACAAGATGACTATGGTTACTTAGCCTCATATCGAACATTCTGGCAAATGCTGCTTTCTGGTAGGCCGAATACTACTTTTTGGTGACACGTGCTTGGATCCCAATGCTTTGACAAATCCTGAAGCTTTGGGTGGCAAAGGATTCTGAGGATTCAGAGCTTATAACTCAGCTCCAGCAGGGCCAGAGGGACACTGTCTTATTGTCATTAACATGCAGCGTTCTAGGTCTCCAGTTGATTTGTTGACTATTTCTTACTGGTTTTATTTCTCTGAGGTAGATAAATAGTTAGCATTGCTTTTATTTCCACCTTAGGATAGAAAAAAAACTCATACTGCAAGTATGAATAGGACAGAAAATTTAATGTCTCTCTCTCCTGCTTAGCAACCTACACTCGTTGTATGACTATTTCAGTCCCCCTAGTCCCTCTGTTCTAACATTCAAGCACATCTCTTTAAAATAATAGTTTATCCTAAAGGAAATTCTTTTACTAATGACAGAAACATATAAACTTGCTAATTATCAAGTGTTTTTATTGTCTTTCATTTATTCAAATACTGTGATAGCTTTTATGAGATCCCCTCACCAATACCTCTGGCATTTGAATGTTTGGTTCCACGTTGGTGGCACTGTTTGGGGAGGCTTAGGAGGTGTGGCCTTTCTGGGGGAAAGCTTGTCACTAGGGGCTGGCTTTGAGAGCTTAAAGGCTTATGACATTCTGAATTTGCTTCCTCTGCTTGCTTCTTGTGGTTCCAGATGTGAGCTATCAGCTGTTCGTGCTGCCATACCTGAATGTGGCCATGCATCTCAGCTGTGCTGATGGACTCTTGTTCTCTCAAGCTGTAATTCAAATAAACTCTTCCTGATGTGTTATCACAACATTAGGTAAGTAACTAAAATAGTACTTATATTAAGAAAGAAAAGCAAAAGTATCACATCTTGGATTTCTATATATGGACTTATTTTATGAATTCTCTTTGATCTTTTAAGAAAGTAAATAGTCCCTATGCTGGCAATAAAAATAATTTTACTAAATATTTTCCCAACCACCTTTCTGCACTTCTATCTCAATACCATGCATTTTCATAATCTGAATTTTTAAAACTTTATTTCTATTTATTTAATGTGCAATGGTGTTTTGCCTGCATGCATGTCTGTATGAGGCTGTCAGATCCCCTGGAACTAGAGTGACAGACAGTTGAGAGCTGCCATGTGGATGCTGGGAGTTGAACCTACGTCCTCTGAAAGAGTAGACAACACTGTTAACTGTTGAGCCATCTCTTTAGTCCCCAGAATCTGAATTTTTGGTGCACATGAAAAACTGTACTAAAAGCATTTCTTGTGCTAGGGTCTTTTCTAAGCCCTTGTACACGTTGGCTTTTATAAATCCCTGGGGGGAGGGAGACAAGAAAAAGCAAAACTTTGTGATTCTCAATATTTGCTGAGTAAAACTTTAGTGATTTATTCTACATTTTTAGGTGGAGATATTCACACTTTGAACATAATTCCTTATGAGGTATGGCCACTCTTGGTATAAATATATGTATATGTTACTCTTGAAAATATGGTATTATTTTAATTATTGTTGCTTTTTCCCCCCCTCAAGACAGGGCTTCTCTGTGAAACCTTGGATGTCTTGAAACTTGCTTTGTGGCACTAACTGAAAGTTTTAGAAACTTTAGAAGGCAGAAACAAGTTTTAAGAAATGGTTAGGTCATTAAAGACATACATTTAAAAGGAATTTTAGGACCCCAGTCCCTTCTCTCTCTTCTCTTCATGGATGAGCTGCTTATTCAACTGAAAGCCACCTCATGGTGTCCTATTCTACTGTAAGTCCAACATAAGGGCTAAGTGAACTTGAACTCAACTGAAAACATGAGATTAAAGTAACCGTTTCTCCCTTTAAACCAATTCTCTCTTGTAAATTATTACAAAAGGGAAGTAGTTAGCAAGCTATTTAAGGTGAAGGAGACCTATTGTGACTTAATTGTTACATAAGTCAGAGCATGTGAAGAAATGGGATAGAGTGTATATAATCTATCCATCATCTATCTATCTATCTATCTATCTATCTATCTATCTATCTATCTAACTATCATCTACCTACCTACCTACCTATCTAGAGACAGGGTTTCTCTTTGTAGACCTGGCTGTCCTGTAACTTGCTCTGTAGGCCAGGCTGACCTTGAACTCAGGAATCTACCTACCTCTGCCTTCTGAGTAAAGAGATCAAAGGAGTGCACCATCACTGCCCAGCATTCTTATTGCTTATATGGAAGTTCCTACCATATGACCTAGCTACTCTAATTCAAGGCATGTAGTGAATTATTTTTGGCAACTCCTAGGTTCTTGATGACTATTTTAAAGTCCTGCTCACATTTCTCTTCTCTTCTACCTCCCGGCTTCTGGTTTAGGGTTCAGATTATGCATATTAATATTATTATTAGTTTATAAAGGTAGAGTTTGACAACTTATCTCACAAAATGCTAAATTGTTTTAAAGACAAATTTAAGTTGACTTTAAGGTTATATTAGGCTACTTTGAAGAGTGATTACCAACTGTCAGTAGCTTAAAATGAGGGCATTCAATACTTTGTCTAGCAGAAAGAATTTTGCTAACTTATACATTAAATTCTTTTCATGTTTGGCAGATAATATGAAGTCAATACCTTTCCAGAATCAGTGCACAGGCATTTTTCATTTCTAAATACCAGTGGTAAGTTTCCCATTATAATAAAATGTTCCTAAGATAATGAACTTATAAAAAGAAATGGTTCATTTTGGCTCATGATTCCAGGGGTTCAAGACTGAGGGCCCAGGGCCCAGGCAGCACAGTGCTTGCTCACCTCTGAGTAGAGGAAGCCTCAGAGGGTGAGATAGCAGGATTCCAAGTTGAATGTCACATTGGAGAGCAAGCCTTTATATGGACCTTGGGGGCACTTATTAACTATTAAAATTCTGATGTCATTTTTAATGACGTCTCTTTAACCCCTGTTCCATCCATTATCACCATTATGCCTTTAGTCGGCAATTCTTGCTCATTTTTGAGTAGTGAACCTTTCAAAATGGACTTACTATGATTTTATGTCAGTTTCTTGAAAACTGTCCACCACAAACTAGTTGAGACAATACAGATTTATGCTTTAGTTCGACTAGGCACAAGTTCTCCCTTCTGTACACCCTTTGAAGACTCTTCCTACACTATGGAATGGACTCTGATGTGGCAAGGTCATTCATCAGAAAGCATGAGATGTTACCTACACAGATTGTTGCTCTCAATGCTTTTGCTACACAGACTTTGAAAAAGAAACTGCTGAAATAGTAATAATTTTAACACTTTTGATCTGCATGTAAAATGATGTGCATGTTATATAATGCTCAGCCAGAAAAAAGATAGACAAATGCAAAGGACAGCACCTGGATAAGACATTGAGAATAATAGGAGACTGATTAAAGTATAGCGACAGAGAACAATGAAAAGGAATAAAAAGCTTGTGCAAGTCATAAAAAGGGGTATTATTACTTTTGAATTATTATACCACATGAAAACTAAAAGGACTAATTGGTCAGTGGAACCATCAATTCTAAAACAGGCCTGCAAGAGTCCATGTTTAAAAGATTAGAGGGGAATGTCCAACGGCTCTAAAATTTCTTCCAGGTGTAAGTGATTTTTTTTTTTTTTCTTTTCTTTTTTTTTTTTGGTTTTTCGAGACAGGGTTTCTCTGTGTAGCCCTGGCTGTCCTGGAACTCACTCTGTAGACCAGGCTGGCTTCGAACTCAGAAATCCGCCTGCCTCTGCCTCCCAAGTGCTGGGATTAAAGGCGTGCGCCACCACCGCCCGGCAAGTGATTTCAAATTATCTATTTGTTTTATTTAAATCAGTGATGTAATGGGTAATGCAAATTTGTCTTTCTATGAAGTATGGGATGAGAGAAAAACCGGAACCCAAGTTTCCCCTTAGTGGATTTGTCATTTTAGACTGTTCATTCGTGGTCAGTCACAGCTGCAAAAACATGGTAAATTATTAGATACATGGAAGTTTGAACCTAATCATTTATTATATTTATAAATTCCCATAAGATGGCAGAATTTCAGAGTATTTCAAGTGTGGGTGTGCATAGGTGGCTAGAATTATTTTAAAACTTGTCACTAGGTTAAAGCACAAATTTTCTGACCAGTAATGCAAATAATACCAACACAGAGCTGAGTCCAATTCTTCCTCTTATTATTTAAAGATTTTTACCAAATTGCAGTAATGAAACAACGGTTTGCACAGTATTCACAAAGCTCAGAAGGCAGAAAGATCCTTTCTTACTTTATAGCTCTAATTTGAGGTCATTCATAATCACCCCAGAACACACTTCCACATCTGTGTCCTCCATTTGTTTTATTCATGAGGGTCAGAGATGAGGGGAGGAAGCAGGTTTTAACAGATGAAAATCCACATCTTGGTATTTCAGAGGTTCTGACCACATGGTAGTGTGGTTTGCATGCAGAGAGGAGCAGTCAGTCCTGTCCATCACAGGACTGTGCCTATAAATATTTAAGTGATTAAATTGTGCTCGTTAGGGGCTTGGTATGCTCCAGGTGATACAGGCTTGTTGATGCTGAGTGCTGAACTCCCCAGAGAAGCAAATTCCTCTGCTGTCTGTTATTTTTTTCTGCTTTCCTACTGTCTATCTCCTTTTCCTTCCTCCTGATGCTGGCAGTGACTGTTAGTTACTATTTACCACAAGAAGGCTCTCTCAGCAGACAACAATCTGGGCCATAATCAAAATACCACAGATTGGGCAATGCTTGAACACCAGACTTGTTGCCCGGAAGTCTGGAATGCTGGCTGTCCCTGGCTGTCCCAGGCCAAGATACCAACAGAACTCAAACGTGTTCAGAGAGTTTTCTTTTTGTAAATGGCACCCTTTGCCTGGTTCTTACATGACAAAAATGACAAGGAATTTCCTTTGTCCCTTACTGTAAGGACACTCATCCCCATTATGAGGTCTACATCCACATGAAATAAATCTAACCAATTCCCAAAGGCCCCATTTCCTAAGACTCCTTGATTTCACCATGTAAATGCAGACATTTAGACCACAATGGGCTTCTATAGTCAAGAGAGCAGAAAGTATTCAGAACTAAACTGGGGTAGGTTACAATAAACAACAGCCTGAGAAACAGTTAGCAAGTTAGTGCCTATTTCAAAGTTGCTTGTGTGTTTTGTCTTTCCTTTGTCGTCAAAGATGTCACTTGTACATTTCTACATTTCTCTATCGGTGGATCAAGCCATCTAGGAATAATTGGTGTTCCCTTTTGTAACTTACCTTTTAAAATCAAGGTGTAGTTAGACAGCTAGACTGTTGTTTCATTTGGTGGGAAGGATACATACGGTATTGAGAGTCATCTCAGATAAGCAGTTCTGCCTAGATATCCACTGATAATGAATGTTTTACATTAGACAATGCTATAGCTAATGTTAAGGAAAAACCCCACTGAATTACTGGTGGGAAACATCACTAAATTAAAGCTGAAAAATCTACGATTGTACAATGTTGCAACTGGTAATTGTGGTAATGAAACTTAGAAGGGGTTGCACTGGGTTTGGTGGAAGCTTGTTGACAGTTGTTACGCACCTGGAAGAAAGTTCATTTTTGTGATCTTAACTGAGTTGTTGCATAATCTGTTCCCACCGTGCTTATGGGCACCGTGAGGATAATGTTGCTTAAGATTCTGTGATCCAAATGGCCTTGACTCTCCAGTGACTGTGTGCAGGACATGGCCTCCAAAGGGGCATTCATGCAAGGTACTGTTTTGACAGTTTTCTCATTGTGTATTCATAAGGCAAGAAACCACCTTGAGAGAGATGAAAGATCCTCTGCATTGCAGTTCCTCTCTGCTACTTCGAAGCCTGAATAGTGTCTCTCCTACCAGGTCAGCATAGACTTAAAATGTGTTCCAGGAGAGTCTATTCATCAGGAAGAGCTGTTCCTGTAACATGCACATATTTTAGAAGAGAAAAAACAAATTTCCAAATATGGAAGGTTTCTGTTGGTTGTTTTCACACTGAGTTTTGAAACAAACATAGAGAAGAACATGAAAGATGAACCACATTTTAAAAATTACACATGCCCTTTACATTCATCTTTAATAAGCACATGTAGAGTTAAAAACTTCAGTTGCAAAATCTGAATCCATTATTTTTTTGTGGTTTAATTATAAAGGGCTGGGCTTGGTAGGTCATGCATATAATCCCAGCCCTGGGGAAGGGAGCAGTCAGTATTGCCATGAATTTGAGGCCAGCTTGGGCTACTTACTGAATTCTAGATTAGCTTGGGTTACTAAATGAAACCCTGTCTGAAAAATCAAAACAAAGAGATTTGTAACTGAATATTAAGTAGATTATAGAATAATTAAAAGGGCTGAAGAAATAGACTCTCAAATTCACAACACAGAAATGGACTATGAAATCCATGCTCTTCCAGCCTTAATCAGCTCCTTTCCCATAGACCAGAAAAATTGCAGCTGCAGCTGTTGCCCCAGGACAATATTACCTCTGCGCCAATCCACACCATCAGGTGTATGCATTCCTCCTGCCTTTTGACAGTTTATCTCAGTTCAGATTTCAAGTCTTTTTGGGCTCTGACTGATGAGACACAAAGTAAAAATGAAATAAATAGGTAACTGAAATTTTACAGTTAATTTTATCTTTACCTGTTCAAAATAAGCGACCGTTTGCAATGCTGAGCTTCAGTCCAAGTGTTTACTCAAAATAGTTCTTGACATTTCCTTAGATCTACTCTCTCACGGAAAATAGGCTGTGTTAGAATATTGTGTGCTGTTTTGGCACAACTGTATCATAAAAGGCGTGAAGATTATGTAAGAAAATATATGGAAAAGAATCAAGGTATTGGAACAAATTTCAGATAAGGCCAGAAAAAGTTACCAGAGAAAGTTTATGGTGAATGCAAGCCCGAAGTAAGATGCAGGAAGAAAAGGTTAAATGTTATTTGGTTATAGGCTGAATGTATGATTTTAAATAAACGCCAAGATGTGCCAGGGAGCCAAATAATATGTATTATTAAATTCTTCCCTCTCCTGCAGCACTGGCTGACAGTGTGGGGATTTCTCCAGTAGACAGAGACTTTGAGCACCCTGCAGAACAAAAACTTTATGTGCACACATATTTCTTCCAAATTTACCAGCTAATAAGAATAGAAAATGAAAAATCAGTCAAGATGTGTACTCGTGAAAGATAGATTATTAAAAGAAATCAGATCAGGGAAGAGATATATACTGGATAGGCTTTCAGCTTAAGGCAAGATTCTATGCCTATTTTGTCATTTGGTAGTTTCATGACCTTAAGCAAAGAGCTTAGTCTCTCAGAAAGGCAACTTTTCCTCCTGTGCGTTGGAGATTATAGGAGGGAGAAATAAAACATTGGACAATATGCTGTAGTACATAACAGACAAAAGAAACAGTGGTTGATGTTATTGTTCCATTCTTGGAAACACACAGTGAAATGGCAAATCCAATTTCTATTCATCTGTGCATCACTCATACCCTCGTTTGTGTGGACCACACACAGGGTTTACCATATGGCAGATACCATTCATGTAATTCTGGTGTTATGATCTGCATTCCTATGTCCCTCTTCTCACAACTGACATATTGAGAAATGCATTCAAATGTGATGGCTGGGAGAGTTGGGCCTTTGGGGACCAGCCAGACCATGATGGTGGCAGAGTAGAATGATGTACTTATATCAGAGGATCCGGAGGACTGCCTTGTTTTGCTCACTGTCTGAGGATGTAGAATCAATATGCCATGCACGAGGTGAGAAGCAAGACCTCACCAGATCTGCGGCTGTCAGTCTTGCACTTTTCACTGTTTAAAACATCCACAAATTAAATATTTACCACCAAACTTTAGCACACTAATCCTTTCATGCTTCTCTGATGTCCCCATTTTAGTTTATCTACTGCTCATCAGCTCATGTAGCACATGTAGGACTAAGAGACACTTGCAATGGCTCCATTCTATGCTTTCACAAGTACAATTTACGGTTACCCAAATCTTTCATTATTGTTCAGAGTGTTCCAAAATTTTTACTGATATCTAATTTGTACATAGTTCTGGATTTCATGAATACCTTTTCTTTCAAATGTATCTTGTACTTGACTTTCGGTACCCTCCTTTTTCTCTTAACAAAACCTTATTCTACAAACATATCATATTTTATTTATTAGTTCACATGTTAATGGAGACTTAATGTCTTTAACTTGGCTATTATGAATATAGGAGCAAGAAACATGAATCTACTTATTTTGCCCCAGGTAGGAAAATAACACATTTATTTATCTTATTCTAAAATTAATAGTCAATGAGTTCACACTTATCCTAGGATATCTAGTTCTAAAACAATTATTTTGTTGCTATAAATATCTCTTAACAGCAGATATTGTCCATGGGAACAATTTCCTGTAGGTAAGAAAATAAAAACAATGTTCTTGGGATGAGTACCTGCTGTAGAGGATCTCCTTGAACATCAGCATTCCTGCCTCCCCAGTTCACAGCTGTAGGATGCTTGTTTTCCCCTGCCTTCACCAATAATTACAATTATGAAACTTTTAAATATTTCCCAATTTTCATTTGAAAAAATAACACTTACTATATATTTCATTTGGCACTTTATTAGCTAATGGTCAATCTACAAATTTTAGGAAGCAAATAAATTATAGCTTACCATCACACAGGTTTTTAAGAAAACTGACACCAACTGGTCTTTAGGAGAAAGTAAGCAAATTTCACGTGTAGTTCCCAAGGAAAAGAAACAACTAGAACAATTTTATTGGATGATGGTATACTGTACCATCTCTAAAAAAGACTAGAATTTGTGATGTGTATCCCTATGTCCAGTTGGTGGAAATCTGGACTTCCTGTATGTTCCATTCTGTTCAGGGATTATCTAACAGAAATGTGTACTAATACGTGGCATTTCAGCCATCTGACAGTTATCACTCAGTTGTAGCTGTATTTCCCAACATAAGTTGAACTCAGAGCACCTTTAATTTCTCAGTATTTGTTGAAGAAGTTTCCAGTCTTCTTTAACATGATTGTCTATATACAGTAGCTCTTTGTGGATGGCAAAGAGTGACATGGGCCACTGTACAAATAATAGTAACATTTACTTTGGAATTGTCTTTCAGTACACTTCTTACTGAGCTGCTGTGACATTAGCTACTTGGGAGTCTTTATTGTCCTTCCTTATGGAGGTGGTCTACAAAATTTTGAAATGACCAGACAGGGCCAAGTCACATACTTTCTATCTTTCAAGCAGATGAAGAAAAAAAATCTAGCTCCTTTATGAAGGTTTCTCTTTAAATTTCAGCTTTCTGTTCTTCATACAAAGCCATCCACTTACTTTTATTTTTATTTCATTTTTTTGCCAATGAGTCCTCAATGCGCAGTTTGCGAATGTGAACTAAACACTTCATCCCCAGTGGAGAGAACAAGATAATTTGGAAGACAATTCAATTCTGAGCTCGCTCTTATCGGGTTTGCTTTATTAGCTTTGGTGTCTGGATATACACAGGGCTCTGTATTAGCTTTGGTGTTTGGATGTACACAGTATACTGTACTCCTGCTGCAAGTGGGGCTGTTGTTAGAAGTAAAAACATTCTTTGCCCTTGAGAAACCTTCAAAGTGAGGGAAAATTGCTGGAATGCCCACTCTTGGAAGCAATTTGTAAACCTTCAAGCTTTGGCATTCGTTGTTGCACGTCACAGACACTGGCCTTCCATCTGCATCACATTCCTTATGTGTCTTGTTATGTCAGAAGAGTTATTTTGTTTGCTGTAGGAGACTCAGGGATATGGTCTGAGGAGAGTGTCAGAATGCCAAAGAAAATGTAATCCAGCAAGCAGGGACAACACATGAATTTAAAGAAAAGTCTAAGAGAAAGATGCTCATCGGCTAAGAGTCTCCTTATTGCTTTTCCTGTTAGAACTTTTCTGGATATTGTTTCTGCCTCTCACTTCAATCAACGACCACCCCATATTTATATTCTATTAAGAATCATCTGCCTCTTCTTGTTCCAAAATAAAATCTGTGCATATACATAAATTGCTCTAACCTGTGATTATCACAAATTTTGCCTGTTGTTTACATTATTAGATTATTGTGTTGTACTCACATGTAGGAAGCAGATGAAGTCCTGAATGAATGCATATTGTTGGCATGAAAACAGCTATGTCAAGCACCAAGGCCTCAGATCATGGGAAACTGCTAAAGCTTTTCCCCTAAGGTGGGACTCCGAGTGAAGGCAAAGCCTTTCTTTGGTTTGAGTGAGATGTTGACAGTGTGCCACCATGTTCAGAAAGGATTGGCCAGAGTGCAAAAAGTAGCAACTGCAGCTTCCTTCTTCAAGATGGTTGCAGCCTGAGACTGCTCTCCCACAGAGACCTCCTCTGACACTGTCTAACCCCTCCCCTGTGCTGTACCCAATAAACACTCTAAGGTTCTAGGTTGTTGCCTAGTGGTGTGTGCTTCATTAGAGCAAGTACAAGCTGTCTGGTCCCAGATTTTCTGTATGTGTATCTGTTCTTTCTTTATCCCCTTGTTACCTCTAGTCTGGGTCAAGGTGCCAAGCTGCAGAGAATTCAGCATAAATATGTACAATTTAAAAAATATAATAATTTTGAATGGAGAAACACAAGCAAAATATAAGTCTGTGTAACTTATTGGCAATTTTCTCTGGATGTCACATAGTGTTACATAAATGTTTTATGATTTGAACTGAGTGAAATAGTCCCCAAAAATCCCTGGGCTCAGGTTACTTAACATAGGTGTATTCTGTATGTTTTCTAATATAATGTTCTCTTTAAATTTTTACCTTAACATTTTAAAGAATTTATTTATTTATTATTTAAAAAAAACATTTTTATTGGTTGTGTACTTCATACCATGGACCTCAATCCCTAATGTGTCACAATGTGTCCCACAGTACAGCCTTTTGTCTATACTTCTTTGTTTGAAAATGTTTATTGCAATGATTCATTTGTCAGGTACAAGGCCTTTGGCTTCTGCTTCTCTATCAATACTGGACCCTCACTGGGACACCTCTCGCATATCCTGTTGGTGCACCATGTCATGACATCTTGTAGTTTTATATCTGTAGACTGGTTGCTTCATGTACTCCAGCAGTTCATCATGGCATAGATGTTGGACCTGACCAATACAAAGTCCTGCATCTGGGCCTGAGAGATATCTGAACTGGTCAGCCTGCCAGCTTTTCTGTTCCCAGACCACTGGGCAAGCTCTCCTGCTCTGTCCTGGATGGCACCTCTAATGCTGTAAGGGACAGAGCCAGCTTTCCTGCTTTCATGCCCTCTGGGATGGCTCATCTGTACACATGCCATTAGCACCAGTTTTACAGTGATGCCCAGGAGAGATGCAGAGCTGGATCTTTCAAGTATTGAAGCAGGAGAGGGACAGGGCCAGTTCCCCACTCTCTTGACTCTGTGGACCAGACTTTCTGTCTGCCAGATGTAGTGAGGGACCAGGGAGATGAGGAGGACACTTTGTCACTCCACCTCTTTCCCCTGTCTGCACCACCACAGAGCAGAAAAGAGTCAAAATCAGCTCTTCTGTGCTCACACCATCTGGGCTGGCTCTCCCACAGTCTCTGCATCCAGGGTGAGCTTTACTGTGCTGTCCAGGTGAGATGTAGTAAGACTCACTCTTCCGAGTGCTGTGACACATAAGAGACAGGATCAGCTCTCCTGCTCTTATGCACCCAGGGCCAGATTTTCTATGATGCCCAGGTGAGATGTGGAGCCAACCGTACACAGCCCCAGACATCAATATATCCCCTAGCAGCAGCCCAGACCTGGGACATCACCTGACCTTTGATGTTATCAGATCCCTGCTGCTATAGGGCCATGGAGCCAGATGTGGCCCTCGGTGATAACATAGGCCAAGACCCACCATGATCCCAGGTGGCATCACCAGTTACTCACACCAGACTGTTCCTCACTACCTTTGACTCTCCAGTTCTGCCTCCTTTCATTGTACCCACATCCTTCGGTTTCTCTCTCTCCCATTTCTCCATCACTTACATGTTCCTCTAAGTGGCACCCAGGGTTTCTGGAGTGTCTGGGGTCATCTCAGGAGTAGACTGAGGAGTGCTATGTCCCTGTATTTATGTGCATTATGTGTGAACAGGGGTCATTTCAGGTATGGTCTGTCCCCCACCCCAGGCCTGTGAGGCACAAGATTGGTGGTCATCTTAGGCTAGCTCCCTGTCCAGGCCCCTGGAGTCTGACTCCTGGTCCAACTTAGGCTTGTTTTTTTTTTTTTTTTTTTTTTGGGGGGGGGGATGTTAGGCTACTAATCACTCAGATGTTCACAGGTCAGAACACTGAGCTCAGACATAGACTCTTTCCTCTCTGCCACCTATTGACGCACATATGACACAGCGGCCACACCTGTAAAGCCTCTAGGGGCAGTAAAGTTATTTTTATTTTATTGACAAAAAAAATATCAAATAATCAATAAGTCGATTGGTTTAGAGAAAGCAGATGTCTACCCTTACACAATAGTCTGATATGTAAGGAAAGAAACAGATCTGAGGAGATGAAAGCATTAAAAACAGGATTATATTAATAAGCATGTGTGCTAGCTGATCACTGGTACAGAGCAGATGCTTGTGACCCTCTGAAGTCCTAATGTGAAAACTCTGTCCCCCATGGGGATAGTACTAGAAAATCACACTCCAGGGTCACAACATGAAGCTAAGGTCTTTGTGGGGACCAAAAGGAAAGAGAAAGGTAAGGTAAAAATGTCAAGGAGAATTCAATGCATAATTAAGTGATAAAATAAATCCATGATTTTGTATAATTAATGTAAACTAATAAAAAAGAAGTATTTGCTATTGGTCTCCAAGGTGTTGGTTTCTTAGATTTCCTAAAACACCTAAGCTCTTTGCCATATTTCTTACCACTAGGTAGTGGATTTTTTTTTTTTTAATGACATATCAAGTAGGTCCAGAACTTTCAGGAGTTTCAGTTATAAAAATAGTTTCATTTTTTTCTTGAGACTGAATCCTGTTCTGTAGTAGAAAATATTAAAATCTTTGCCCTGGGTTTCTATACTGCCTATGGTTATTGAGTTCCCGGATAAAGGACACACTCACAGCCTTTATATATACAATATGCCTTAAGCAGCACAATAGCTGGGCAGTTGTCTATCCTCCATGCTGTTAGAGTCTAATTTCCTATTGATAACCCCGAGTTATTACTTACTATTTACTATGTTCCATGTGGGCTGTTCTTAACTCCAATTGGCCAGCCCACATGGTCATGTTTTTATGGCTCAGCTAACCCATGGCACTTCTCCTTTCTCCTCTCCTGTATGTTCTTTCTCCTCATGGTCCCAAGCCCAGAAAACTTAAACCCCATGTTTATTCTGCCCAACTATTGGTTGTTGGCATCTCTATTTACCAATCATAATTAACTGGGGGCAGGGTCACTTAGCTAGTGTCTATGTGGGAACTCTCTTGTCTCTGGAGGAACCAATTTTGAGGGCCCAAATTAGCATCAGAATACAAGCAGCATCAGGCCAACCAACTGCACTGTTCAACTACACTGTTTCGAAGTTTCAGATACAGAGTTCGGCTAATCTTGTCTAGAAGTATTCTGTCACACATCCAGAATTTTTCCAGTTACTTAGACATCTATTATCCAGTGAAGTCCCTACATGAAAGTAACCACTTTATGTCCCCATGAATGGAGAGACAGTCCTCAGAAGAAATTTGAGGGAACCTCTCACCTATGGAGACTCAGTGAGCAGAGACTGTCAGTTATCTATGTGATAAGCTTTGGCTGAGCTCTGCAATCTGTCGATGCCCAGAGGCTGACTTCCCCAGCCTCCAGAATTGTAAGATATTAATATCTGTTACGTTTAAGCCGCCTACTCCATGGGAGCACTTCATTATAGCAGCTTTCACAGACTGCAATGCACACAGCAGTCTCACACTTTCCAGTCTCTCTATACTGTTGTATGACAGTAAAACTAGGTTTTTGGAAAATTTTATTGTAGCAATACCTGTCACAATAATGGGTTGAGACCAGTGAGATAAGCCATGTTCTAAGGTGTGAAGAATGGGCGCTGCAGCTCAGTATGGCTTGACAGAGTCAGGCAGGAACCAAGGGCACACAGCACCCTACCAAGACACAAAACTTACTCTATGAGTTACAGCTATCAGCTTCCATAACCTTTCTCTTCTGGCCTAGTCACTAAGGTCCTGGGGTGACAAACTGGCATAGAGACCTTGATAGGAAGAGTCTTAATGGATTATTTTGGAAACCCATCACATCCCACGGATGGTGATCAAGCCATTGAGTGCTAGCCTGGCTTATTGAGGGGTTTCGACAAGTGCTTATGAGCCTCTGAGTTTGTAAATGTCACACAGATTCTGCTCTCTTTGCAAGGTCCAGCTACATTTCTTCAATGGGAAGACTTACAGTGAAATGAAGCACACTGGGAAAGCTTTGAATGCTCAGTTCTTCCTCCTTGAGCATCTCAGAAGTTAAGACTGTATTCCTTGGCATCTGCATCATTATGCTTTCTCTGGCCATCCCCCTCTTTCTCTAATATATTATATATATATATTTATAAATAAATATATATATATATATATATATATATATAATTTTATATATAAATTTTATATATATAAAATTTTGCCTGTTGCTGTGTTCCAGGATGGCCATTGCCTGCCTCCTTTCTTAGGTTTCTTTTTGGCTAGTCTTTCTGGACTCTACCAAAAGAGAGCCCATGTCAAGAGACTAGAGAACAGTAAGAGAGGGCTGGGCATTTCTTTTTTTACTCCTTCTGTCTGGACCATCTCTGTCACATGCTGTTTTTCTATAAGGCAGGAGGAAGAGGTGGTTTCTCTGTAAATGCAGCTCTCAAGTGCTCAGCCTTCACAGTTTTGAAGGCTTGTCACCAAGACTATCTCTTGTTTATTTTCTTATCTTCTTCTACACTACCCATTTAAGCATCTCTTCTTCAAAGAGGACTAGGGACTCTGACTAAGGTAAATGTCAAACCTAAGAGGTCCTTCACATGTTAATTTTCATATAAAGAGTAATAAAGGATTTTCCAATGTTCTAATTACTTTTTTCATGGATCGTCCATCTTTGAAATGTATTTGTGTCTCACTTAAGTAATTAGAAAAGGAAGAATGGTGTATAGCTGTTAGCATTTCTTGGCCATTCTGCTTTTATGTGGTCTATTTGGTATTAAGTAGTCTGTGAAGTGTTTACTTTCACTAAGTTTCTTAGTACTAACACTAGCATTTTTGAAATTAATATATGATTAAACCAAGAGGATGAAACAGAATAGTCATGACTTTCAACACTTCTAGAAAATAAAAATGAGTAGTGAACTATGAATATTTGGTCAGGAGCCATGCTTTTAAAACACTGGAGATGGCCGTCATGTGACAGAAGTCACTGTGCTGTAATTACTGTTATATAGCTGTGTTGTTTTGTGCTTGAAACCTTCACATATATCCAGGAGAATCCTAATATTTGAAATGATCTTTTGCATAAAAAAGAAAAAAACCTCAAAAGCTGATGAAGGATCAACTAGAGACTGATTCTGTTCTCTATGATAATTTTGTTTGAAATAATATATTTTCAAGTTCTTTTGGAGAAAGGTAATTAAATATATTCATAAAACTGAGCACAGATGATGCAAATTTGTATTACATTTATGGGCCAATTTATTCATTTTCCTCCTTGAATTTCCATTTAAGAGTTTGGAAGCTTTATTGAAACTATTAGGACTGAAGAAGAAAGCAGTGATACAGCATATTTTCCTCAGAGGGACTGTGGCTTAGGAGGAACACGTGCACAGGAAAGCTTTAGAGCATTGCGAGGCAGCCCTCAAGCAGTGAACAAGTGCATTTATTTACACTCTTATGATTACAACCTGGGTATTTCATGGACAATGTACTTTATGACCTACTTTTACATTCCCAAGTCTCCAGGTAAATCAGTATGTGATCCAATATGGACTAATCAGGGAAGTCTAGTCACGAGGATGTTTGGGAGGAGCATAGGACTTAGGCCAGATCAATAGTAACTTCCCATGAGAATTTAGCTGCTGCAAACAAAAAAAGGAGAATTTTTGTTGTTGGTTTTGTTTTGAACTATCGGCTAAGAGCCCAGTATGAACATAAGTTTTTCTATTGAAAGCCAGATCTACTATGTTGAGATGTGAACAGAGGATGTCTACCCACACCCACACAAGGGTACATTCTCTCTCTCTCTCTCTCTCTCTCTCTCTCTCTCTCTCTCTCTCTCACACACACACACACACACACACAACTACTCATACATTCACAAATTCTTTGAGTAAAATGAATTTGTAATAAAAAATAGTACTTCCTTCTTTACACAGGCTGTGCTGGAGAGGAAGACTGAAGCTAGTGAATCTCAATCTGTGGGTGACAGCCCCTTTGGGGATCACATAGTAAATATTCTGCATATCAGTTATTTATATTATGAATCATAACAATAACAAAATTATAGTTATGAAGTAAGAATGAAGTAATATTATGTTTGGGACTCACCACAAACTGTATCATGAGTAACTGTATTAAAAGGTCAGGGCATTAGGAAGGTTGATACCTACTGACTTCAGGTACCAGATTGTTGGTAGTTACCTCACTACCAAAAAATTACATTTATTTTATTCGTGTGTGTGCAGCAGTGCCTTTACCAACTGAACCATTTCACGGGCCCCTTGTTGCCAGCTTCTTGATGTACAGTCATGGAATCTATTTCAGAGAATAGCAGAAGAGGTGGAAAAGCCAGATTCTGATGGTTCTAGAAGTCTAATGTTTCAAAGACTCACTGTAGAGTGCATTGAAAATGCACACTCTGGGAGTCCTTTCCTGGGCACCCTGAACCAACATATTTGGAGCAAGAGGAAGTGAGTTATCTAACAAACACACCCCCTGATTCTGATCAAGTCATTCACAAGCCACAGTTTGTTTCTGAGGAGGGATGGGCACCTGTTTGATTAACTATGAAGGGCAATCAAGCTGGGAGGAGAGTGCTGTTTGTGGCTGATGGTAATTAGAAGGTTCAGAAAGGACTCTGATTGTAGTGAGAGCTGATGAATTCCATTTAAGTAATTGTTATTCATGTTGGCGTTGAAGCCTCTGGCATGTAGTTTAATTTGGTGATTGCTTTGTATATAAAGCTGTTGATAAAATGGTACCCCTGGTATGAAAACTATTAGGTGCTTGTCCTTGGAATTGTAGGTGCTTACAGTGTTGGCTCACTTAGAGCAGAGTGAGAGACAAAGGGGAAGGAAACCTAACAGAATCTGTACTGAAGCTGCTGGTTGGGCATTCTTTTCTTTGAAAAGTATGACTTTCCAAGATTGACATTGGAATGAGATTTTTGCTAGTATGACACACATGCCCCCAAATTATTCTAGCTTGCTTAACACTGGCCAAAATGTCAATGTTACTAATGTGGGGCTGGAGAAAGGCTCACAATAGAGGTAAGCAGGTCAAAGCTAGACCTGAAAAAGAAATTCAGGATGTCTCTTACACAGCATGATGATTAAGTTGGTAACAATGGCCTGTGCATTTGAATCCTGATGGAGGAATAGATGTCAAATGTTTTCATCACAGCAAATCTAAGTATGTGAAGTGATATGTTTGATTTTATCACCTCATTAAATAAGTATATATCAAATTATTTCCTCAATACCATAAACACATACAATTTTATCTATCATACGTACCTAAAAAATAACATTAACTTTCAATAATTGGAGCCTAACAACAACCCCCTTACCAGGCTTGCAAAACCTTTAATGATTTGACAGGAAAGTCCAAGTGACTCCCAAAACAATCTGGATTATCAATGTAGCCCTTGGATGCCTCTCAGAAGTTTAAAGTAAGCCCTCTTGGGGGAAGACACTCCATTCTTAGGGCACAAGACAGGCAGTTCCTTGTAGTTGAGTTTCCTTGGTTCTAGAAAATACTATGCAAGCTGTCAAGGGAGAAGCAATTAAACGGGACTAACCAGCAGCGACACAGTCACAACAATCACTAACATGGCAAAGTACGTATAAAGGTTTAGCAAGTGACACTCATATGTTCCTGGGAATTAACAGCTATCTAGTTGTCCTTAAGACTCACTGACCACGAGGAAAATGGTGCCTGGTACTGGGAACCTCAACAGCTTCCTGGGGCTAGTGAGGTCAGAGACTCTAAAAAAGAATCTAGTACTTTCACTTTGCTAGACCAACATAAACCTTACTCCATTCAAATGTTTATCCACAGATGAGAGTAGTTACCTCCTCATGTTAAAGAAGCCTAATTATGGCTCATGGAGACCACCACAGAAAAACCCAATTGGACACAATGACATCAACAGATTATGGGGAGTCCAGCCCTAAGATACATCTACATCGCAGCTCCTACATCTATGGCTCAGGCAACATCTTAGAAGAGGGAATAGAAAATCTTACTTGTTTTAAACAGTTTAATTTTTTATTTTATATCGTTTTATTTTATTTTTTTATTGGATATTTTATTCATTTACATTTCAGATGTCACTTCTTTTTCCTATTCCCCCCCCAAAAAACCCCTATCCCATCCCCCTCCCTCTTTTTACTTTTATACCACTTTAATTACATGCAAGTATTAAGGTCAGTTCTAGGTTTATACTGTTTTAAAATAATACATAAAATTTAAATAATTATGCATCTCAGAATGGCATCATGCAATATTAAATGTATAATTTTAAAGTTGGATTAAACTTATTTTCCCTTCAGACATTTATCATTTGTCTAGCCAAATTTTAATTTGCCCAAATAGCCCAAGAAATGTCAATGACAGAAAATCAATACTTTTAAATTATGAGAAGACTAAAGGAGCTGAAAGGGTTTGTGGCCCCATGAGGAGAGCAACAATACCAACCAACCAGAGCTCCCAGGGCCTAAACCACCAGCCTGGGAGAACAAAGCCCATGGTTTCAGCTGTATATGTAAGGAAGGATGGCCTTGTCAGGCATAGGTGGGTGAAGAAGTCCTTGGTCCAGTGAAGGCTGGATGCCCCAGTGTGGGGGAAATTATGGGTGGAGAGGTGAGAGTGGGAGGGTGGGTGGAGACATATTCTCATAGAAGCAGGAGGGGGGATGGGATAGGGGGCTCTTGGATGAGGGGGGAAGGCGATTACATCTGAAATGTAAATAAAATATCCAAAAATAATAATGTATTTTTATTTATTCTTTGAGAATTTCATATATTTCTATAATGTATTTTGATCATATTAATTTCCCATTATCTTCTTCCGTCTCCCTTGGGGCCTCCTAACCCACCTTCTTCCTGACTTCATATTATTTTAAAATTACAGTTAGAACACTCTGAGATCAACAGTGCTAACCACAGTTTTATGGGAATGGTTCATCACTGGGACATGGGCAACCTACCACCAGTGAACACACGTTTGCACTCCAGGATATCTTTAGCTGTTTTGTTATTATGAATTATAAGACTTTCAAATAGAGGAGAATATTTTGCTCAGCCTTCCTTTCTTAGAGCTCGTTCACCCCAGATAGAAGTCTGACTAGCTGGAGTTACCTACTCATTTTTTTTCATCCCAGTTTATGACATTCAAATGAATGTGTTTATTGATACCAGAGTAATAGATGATTAAGTGAAAATGTCTTTTTTCTCTTGTGTTCATTACTGTGAAATTTTCTGCTATATTTCCTCCTCACTGTTCTTTCTCTCCTCCTTTAGTCATTCTCTCTCTCTCTCTCTCTCTCTCTCTCTCTCTCTCTCTCTCTCTCTCTCTCTCTTCCATCTACATATTTTACAATTTTAACCCTTTGGGACCCTTTTTTCAAACTGCCACATTTTGCCAAATGCAAATCTGTATTGCTATTGATGCTTTTCATGAAGAAGGCATCAGAATGACAATGGCTTCATCATAGAGACTTTTCATTGCTCTTCTTCTTGTTCTTGTTCTTGTTCTTCTTGTTCTTCTTCTTCCTCCTCCTCTTTCTCCTCCTCCTCCTTCTTCTCTTCCTCCTCTTCTTCATTCTTCTCTTCTTTCTCCTCCTCAAGGGGAATTTATTCTAAACCAAAGGCGCAGATATTTGTTTATTACAAGTGTACCTGCTGTTCTCAGTGTTGATCTCTCTGTAAAAATTTGGTTTAATTCTACAGTCTAGGTTGCATTTGAACTCAGTCCTCCTACGTCTGCACACATACTCATACATCCGGAAAACTAAGGGTAGGATAACTATAAAAAGGAGAATATTATTTACTTTTTCCTTTTTTGTGAACAGTGATGTGAAAGTATATTTCATTTTTAAGATTGAGATGCTAAGCAATGCATAGTTAAGATTTGTGTTTTGCATCTAAAATAAAATGTATCTAGTTGTAGGAAACGTCTCAACAATCTTAATTAAGAAAATTTCTAGTCTAGTCATGGTTGCTAAATATGTTGCATGTCTCCAAATTTAACATTTTCTATTTCTAAAGTAGAAATGCTAGGACTATATCACTATATTTTGTGAAGGATGATGGTGAAAATATTCTAACAGAAAAATAAGAATGAAATTGGATAGATGATTTTGAAAATTTGTCCCAATGTTTTAGGAATCATATCCAGGAATAATGACCTCACGAGAGTTTTAGTATATGTATGTATGTGTACTCAAAACATAGGACATTGTAGTGAAGTTTAAAAAACTTGAATACTTTAGAAAGCTAGTAAAAATGTCATCACAAACTTCATGCTCCATCTTTATTTGGATGTATCCCCACATAGTGAGCTGATTTCTCAGTAGTATTTATTTTTCTTCTAAGATTTTACTTTCAAGAATTTTGTTCTCTTAATTTCCTGAATAGCATTTTAGTAGTAAAGAAACTACAGCTTCCATTACAAATATGCAAATCAATAAATATTAGTAAATTTATAGCATTTTCAACCATCACTATAACGGATGTAAAACATTTTTATCATCCCAAAAATCATTGTGAAGGCTTTTTTTTTTTTTGGCTCCAGTGCACTTTTTGTATGCAAATAATCCTTTTATGATTACTTCAAATGAATGAAATCAATAGCAGTTTTTATGCCTGTTTTCTTTCATTTACTGTAATATTTTTTAGCTCAAACTGTATGTTGGCAATTATTACACCTCATTTTCATTGCTGACTAGAATATATGTAAGAGTTTATCAAATTTTGTTTGCCTTTTGCTATGAATTTTGTGTTGTGTTATTTCATATTAAATGTAAAATTTGATAGTTTTTTCCTTTTTTTAATTGGATATTTTACTTACATTTCAGATGTTATCCCCTTTCCCCATTCCCCCTACCCCCAACCCAGGAACCCCCAATCTCATCTCCCCTCCTCCTGCTTCTATGAGAATGTGCCCCTATCAACCCACCCACTACCACCTCCCCACCTACAAATTCCCCAAAACTGGGGGATCTAGCCTTCACTGGACCAAGGACTTCCTCTCCCACCTATGTCCGACAATGTCATCCTCCCCTACATATACAGCTGGAGCCATGGGTCCCTCTCTATGTGCTCCCAGGCTGGTGGTTTAGACCCTGGGAGCTCTGGTTGGTTGGTATTGTTGCTCTCCCCATGGGGTTGCAAACCCTTTCAGCTCCTTCAGTCTTCTCTCTCATTCCTCCATTAGAAACCCCATGATCAGTTCAATGGTTAGCTGTGAGCATCCACCTCTGTATATGTCAGGCTCTGGCAGACCTCTAAGGAGACAGCTATATCAGGCTCCTGTCAGCATGCACTTCCTGGCATCCACATCAGTGTCTACCTTTGGTGACTGCACTTGGGATGGATACCCCAGTAACAGTCTCCAGATGACCCCTCCTTCAGTTTGTGTCCCATGCTTTGTCTCCATATTTGCTCCCATGAGTATTTTGCTACTCCTAAGAATGACCAAAGCACCCACACTTTGGTCTTCCTTCTTCATGAGCTTCATGTGGTCTGTGAGTTGCATCTTGGGTGTTGTGGGCTTTTGGGCTAATATCCAATTATCAGTGAGCGCATACCATGTGTGTTAGCTTTTGGACTAATATCCAATTAACAGCAAGTGTATACCATGTGTGTTCTTTTGTGATTGGGTTACCTCACTCAGGATGATATTTTCTAGTACCATCCATTTACCTAAGAATTTCATGAATTCATTGTTTTTAATATTTGAGTATATTTGATTGTGAGTAATATTGAGTAATATTTGATTGTGTAAATGTACCACATTTTCTGTATCCACTCCTCTGTAGAAGAACATCTGGGTTCTTTCCAGCTTCTGGCTATTATATATAAGACTATAAACATAGTGGAGCATGTGTCCTTGTTATATGTTGGAGCATCTTCTGGGTATATGACAAAAGTGGTATAGCTGGGTCCTCAGGTAATGCTATGTCTAATTTTCTGAGGAACTGCCAGACTGATTTCCAGAGTGGTTGTACAAGCTTGCAATCCCACCAGCAATGGAGGAATGTTCCTCTTTCTCCACATCCTCGCTAGCATCTCCTGTCACCTGAGTTTTTGATCTTAGCCATTCTGACTGGTGTGAGGTGGAATCTCAGGGTTGTTTTGATTTGCATTTCCATGATGACTGAGGATATTGAACATTTCTTTAGGTGCTTCTCAGCCATTTGAGTTTCCTCAGTTGAGAATTCTTTGTTTAGTTCTCTACCCCATTTTTAATAATAGGGTTATTTGGTGTCTGCAGTCTAATTTCTTAAGTTTTTTGTATGTATTGAATATTAGCCCTCTATTGGATGTAGGATTGGTAAAGATCTTTTCCCAATCTGTTGGTTGCCATTTTGTCCTATTGATAGTGTCTCTTGACTGATTGGTCTCAAGTTTTCTTTCTTTGTTCTGTCTTTCTGTGGTTTAGGTATGAGTATAACTGTGGCTTCATAGAAGGAATTGGGTAGTGTTCCTTTTGTTTCTATTTTGTGGAATAGTTTGAAGAGAATTGGTATTAGGTCTTCTTAGAAGGCCTGATAGAATTCTGCACTAAAACCATCTGTCCCTGGGATTTTTTTTTTTTTTTTGGTTGTGAGACTTCTAATGAATGCTGCTATTATTTTAGGGTTTATAGGACTGTTTAGATGGTTTATCTGCTCCAGATTTCACTTTGGTAACTGGTATCTGTCTAGAAAATTGTCCATTCCATCCAGATTTTCCAGTTTTGTTGAGTATAGGCTTTTGTAGTAGGATCTGATGATTTTTTAAAGTTTCCTCAGTTTCTGTTGTTATGTCTCTCTTTTCAGTTCAGATTTTATTAATTTGGATACTGTTTCTGTGCCCTCTGGTTAGTCTGGCTAAGGGTTTATCTATCTTGTTGATTTTCTCAAAGAACCAGCTCCTGGTTTTGTTGATACTTTGTATAGTTCTTTTTGTTTCTACTTGGTTGATTTCAGCCCTGAGTTTGATTATTTCCTGCCATCTACACCTCTTGGGTGTATTTGCTTCTTTTTGTTCTAGAGCTTTCAGGTGTGCTGCCATAGGTGTGCTGAGTCTTCCTCTTAGCACTGCTTTCATACAGTCCCACAAGTTTTGGTATGATGTGTCCTCATTTTCATTAAATTCTAAAAAGTCTTTAATTCCTTTCTTTATTTCTTCTTTGACCAAGTCATAATTGAGTAGAGTGTTGTTCAGTTTCCACGTGTATGTGGGCTTTCAATTGTTTTTGTCATTACTGAAGACCAGCCTTAGTTCATGATGATCTGATAGGATGCAAGGGATTATTTCAATCTTTTTGTATCTGTTGAGGCCTGTTTTGTGACCAATTATATGGTTTATTTTGGAGAAGGTATTGTTAGGTGCTGAGAAGAAGGTATATTCTTTTGTTTTAGGATGAATTGTTCTATAGATATCTGTTAAATCCATTTAGGTCATAAATTCTGTTAATTTCACTGTGTCTCTGTTTAGGTTCTGTTTCCATGATCTGTCCATTGTTGAGAGTGGCGTGTTGAAATCCCGATCCACTATTATTGTGTGAGGTGCAATGTGTGCTTTGAGCTGTAGTGAAGTTTCTTTTATGAATGTGGGTGCCCTTGCATTTGGAGCATAGATGTTCAGAATTGAGTGTTCATCTTGGTAAACTTTTTCCGTTGATAAATATGAAGTGTCCTTCCTTACCTTTTTTGATAACTTTTGGTTGAAAGTCGTTTTTATTCAATATTAGAATGGCTACTCCAGCTTGTTTCTTGGGACCATTTGCTTGGAAAATTGTTTTCCATCCTTTTACTCTGAGATAGTGTCTGTCTTTGTCACTGAGGTGTGTTTTCTGTATGCAGCAAAATTCTGGGTCCTGTTTATGTATCCAGTCTGTTAGTCTATGTCTTTTATTGGGGAATTGAGTCCATTGATTTTAAGAGATATTAAGGAAAAATGATTGTTGCTTCCTGTTATTTTTGTTATTAGAAGTAGAATTATGTTTATGTAGCTATCTTCTTTTGGATTTGTTGGAAGATTACTTTCCTGCTTTTTCTAGGTTGTAGTTTCTCTCCTTGTGTTGGAGTTTTCCATCAATTATCCTTTGAAGTGCTGGATTTGAGGGAAGATATTGTGTAAGTTTAGTTTTGTCATGGAATGTCTTGCTTTCTCCATCAATAGTGATTGAGAGTTTTGCTAGGTATAGTATTCTGGGCTGGCATTTGTGTTCTCTTAGGGTCTGTATGATATCAGTCCAGGATCTTCTGGCTTTTATAGTCTCTGGTGAGAACTCTGGCATATTTCTTATAGGTCTGCCTTCATATGTTACTTGACCTTTTTCCCTTACTGCTTTTAGTATTTTTTTTTTTTTTTTTTTTTTTTTTTTTTTGCTTTGTGCATTTGATGTTTTGATTTTTATGTGAGAAATTTCTTTTCTGGTCTACTTTACTTGGAGTTCTGTAGGCTTCTTGTATGTTTATGGACATCTCTTTCTTTACATTAGGGAAGTTTTCCTTTATAATTTTGGTGAAGATGTTTACTGGCCCTTTAACTTGGGAATCTTCCCTCTCATCTATACCTATTATTCTTAGGTTTGATCTTCTCATTGTGTCCTGGATTTCCTGAATGTTTTGGGTTAGGAGCTTTTTGCATTTTGCATTTTCTTTGACAGTTGTGTCAATGTTTTCCATGGTATCTTCTGCACCTGAGATTCTCTCTTCTATCTCTTGTATTCTGTTGGTGATGCTTGTGTCTATGATTCCTGATCTGTTTCTTAGGTTTTTTTTTTTTTTTTTTTTTTTTTTTTTTTTTTTTTATCTCCAGGGTAGTCTTCCTTTGAGAGTTCTTTATTGTTTCTACTTCCATTTTTAGATCCTGGATGGTTTTGTTTAATTCTTTCACCTGTTTTGTTGTGTTTTCTTGCAATTCTTTTTTTTTTTTTTTTTGGTTTTTTGAGACAGGGTTTCTCTGTGTAGTCCTGGCTGTCCTGGAACTCACTCTGTAGACCAGGCTGGCCTTGAACTCAGAAATCCGCCTGCCTCTGCCTCTGCCTCTGCCTCCCAAGTGCTGGGATTAAAGGCATGCGCCACCACCGCCCGGCAATTTTCTTGCAATTCTTTAAGGGATTTTAGTGTTTCCTCTTTAAGGGCTTCTACCTGTTTACTTGTGTTTTCTTTTACGTCTTTAAGGGAGTTATTTATTTCCCTCTTAAAGTTCTCTGTCATCATCATGAGAAGTGATTTTAATCGTGATTCCTTCTTTTCTGGTGTGATGGGGTGTCCAGGGCTTGCTATGATGGGAGGACTGGGTTCTGATGATGCCAAGTAACTTTGGTTTCTGTTGCTTTTGTTCTTGTGCTTGCCTTTTGCCATCTGGTTAAATTCTAATGCCACCTGGACTCACCGTCTCTGATTGGAGCCCTTCTTTCCAGTTATCTTGGTTGTGTCAGAACTTCTCAGAGTCCAGATGTCTCTGTGATCCTGTGATCCTGTGATCCTGAGCTCCTGGGTGGAAGAACTCCTGGGACTCAGGCTGCCTCTGGGATCCTGAAATCCTGCTTCTCTGAGAGGAGTGGCTCGTCTGTTGCTCTGAGTACAGTGGCTCCTCTAGGATGGTTCAGGATATGGTGTCTTCATGGGAGCAGACCAGCTTTGTGTCTGCCCCAGCCAAAAGTACCAAGTGAGGGGCAGAAGGGGAGTAGTATTTTCAAGGGGCGAGGTTTGGGTAGCTGATGGGTCCTGGGTGACTCATCTCAGTTGTAGCTTTGGGGTGTAGGATAGTGGGAGGGGGTCCTTATCCACTTCTTTGAGTGCAGTGGCTCCTCTAGGATGGCTCCGGATATGGTGTCTTCACCACCTAGGTGTCTGCCCCAGCCAAAGGGACCAAGGGAAGTTGAAATAGTTTTTGTAGTGGTATTAATTGTGTTGAGGGTTTTAAAATTTATTGCAAGTTTAATAACATTTTAATGGATTGTAACATACTTTCTGATTCTATTAGATGGATATTTATTTCTATTTTAGTTTGTAGATTGTATTAACTACTCAACAGTTGATCTCTTTTGAAAGTGGAGTTCCCTTTTATAAATGTGTTTTTATGTGAATGAGTGTTTTTCCTGTAGATGTGGATAAATATTATGTATGTCCCTATTACCCTTGAAAGCCAGAAGAAGGCATGGGATCTACCGGAACTGGAGTTATAAAAGGTTGTGAACTACCATGTGTTTGTGGGTAATTGAACTGGATTTTATAGTAGAGCAGCTAGTGGTCTTAGCCATGGAGAGATCTTTTTAGCCCTATATTGATTAGTTTTGAAGTGTTGAGCCAGTCTTATATTCTTGTGTAACTATCACTTGTCAAACACGTGCTTTCCTTTACACAATGTTAGATTAGATTTGCTTAAATATTTCAGACTTGCGTCTATAGTGAGGTACTGCTCTAAAGTTTTCTGCTAATAACTTTGTCTGGTTTGAGTTTGGGAATAATGCCGTCTTAAAAAGTGCTTGAATCTCGCTTTTTCTTTCGAAAGAGCTGTAATAGAATTTCACTTTGCAGTAAGATGTTGGCTACGATTCAGCAACAAATCCATCTGGCTCTTGAGTTCCCTTCTGGAGAAAGCTTCCCACCTTGAATTCAGTTCTTGTAAATTATAAGAGCCATTCAGATGTGCTGAGGCTGTGTTAGTTTGCTGACTTTCGTGATGCTTTTCTATTTCACTTACGTTTGAAGTGCGGTACCATGAAACTCTTCACAGCCTGATGCTGTTGTTCATTTCATATCAGCGGCATCTTTAGTTAAGGCTGTTTATACAAGTTTTTGAATTTACTAGCATAAAATTGCTCACGTTGTTCCTTTTTATTGTTTGCACACTAAGTGCTGCAGAAATGAATTATTTTCTTTTATTCTTGACAGATAATTTGTGTCCTTTCTTTCTTATCACATCAGCTACTGTTTTTTACTTGAAATTTTCCTTTCTATGCCATTATAAAGGGTTATTCATTTATTTCTAGCTTATAGGTTATTCTTATTCACTTCCTTATCTTTTGTTTATTTTAATCAATTCTTTCAAAAAGGCATAAAAAGCAATGAGTTTCACATGGGCTTCCTTATGCACACTTACACTTTGCTTTTGTGTATTCTTTTTTTCTCAGTCTTCCCTTTTCATTTTTGTTCAAGCCTTGTGTTTGTTGTCTTTCTTTGTTATTATTCCTTTTCACACACACACACACACACACACACACACACACACACACACACACACACCTTAGTTAGGGTTTTATTACTGTGAAAAGACACCACGACCAAGGCAACTCGAAATAAGAACAACATTTAATTGGGGCTGGCTTACAGGTTTGGAGGTTGAGTCAATTATCATCTTGGTGGGGAAGCATGGTGGCATCCAGGCACACATTGGGGCTGGAGGAGCAGAGAGTTCTATATCTTTATCTAAAGGAAGCCAGGAGCAGACTGGTTTCAGACAGCTAGGAGGAGGGTCTCAAAGCCCTCTCCCACAGTGACACTTCCTCCAACAAGGCCACACCTACTCCAACAAGGAGCACACCTCCTAACAGTTCCACTGTCTGGGCCGAGCATATGCACACCGCAACAATATGTCTCTCTCTCTCTCTCTCTCTCTCTCTATCTATCTCTCTCTATCTACATCTATCTATATCTTTGATCTTTGTCTGTCTCTGTCTGTCTCTGTCTGTCTGTCTGTCTGTCTCTCTCTCTCTGATATATACTGCTGTGATGGTTAGTAAATAAAGAAAGTGAGCTGAGCACAAGCATCTGTCTGTTTCCTAGCAATGATTCCTCCTGTTTCTGCGAACATATCTTTTCTACAGTGATGGACTATATGCTCAAACTGTGGCATAAATAAACCTTTTCTTTCTTATGTTAACTGTTTCTTTTTTTCTTTTTGAGATTTTATTTTAAAAACAATTACAAATATTTGATATTATAACTAAAAACCCTCTCATGTACCCGTCCTTGCTCTCTTTCAATTTTATGGTCTGTTTTTCTTAAATTATTGTGTTATATATATATATATATATATATATATATATATATATATATATCACATAATTATATTTATATAATTAATCATAGTTAAAGTACAATCTTCTCAGTTGATATAATGTTACTTTATGTATATGTTATCAAGGCTGACCATTTACCATATGACCAGTGATGTGCTTTTATTTGGAGAAGACTATTTTTTTTTTTTTTTTGCTGTCAGCATTTCTTAGTTGCCTGTAATTCTTTGTGAAGGATTGAGGCCTCATGAGCTTTTTCCTATCCATATTAGCATATTATAATTATATATTTTTATTTTACATTATGTGTATATATGTGTGGGATTGTGGACATGAGTATAATGCCTGCATAGACCAAAAGATGACAGATCCCCTAGAGCTTGAGTTGAGTAGCTGGCTGTGGGTGAATTACAAAACAACGAGTCAATAAGTTTATTATACAACTGGTTTATCTAATGATTTTTCATTATATATTTAAGAATTTCAATCTTTTAATTATTTTTTTAAATTATTTTTGCTTTAACTCTTTGAAGTGGTTTTAACGGAGGTCTGTATCATAAGTCTTAGTTTATATGGCTTTTTTAGGTGGTTGCAGAGAGAGCTAGTGTATAGTCCTGGCTGGAATGGGACTTTCTAAATAGACCAGAATGGCTTTAAACTTACAACAAATGTACATGACACATTCACAGACAGATTCATACAAGTGATTACCTAAAGAATAAAATAAAGGGTAAAGCCTTAATCTGAAAGTGAGTTCTTTGATAACCAACCAAAAATCATGAATTTATTTGAGGTGTCACTAAGAAATACCAACATAATAGGAAAGATGAATTGTGGAAAAACTTGTCTATGGTAACTTAAAAATTATTTTGGAGTCTAATGCGCAAACTTTTTTTGTAAACACTCTTTTAATAAATATGTTTTAGATGTATAAAAGTAAGTTTTATTTTAAACATTTTAAACATTTTCACCTTCTTTTGTCTTTGTTTTTTTCCTGTTTTTTTATTTTTTCTTCTTTACTTCTATTGTCATTTCCCACCACTAGTACATAAAGAATTCTTTCCCCAACATCTTTTCTAAGATTTAATGATTGTTTTCTTGATTTTAACCACTATTACCACGCAGAGATAGATTTTCAATTTTCTTTTGACTTTAATTTCCATAGTTAAAAATAATGCTTAGCATTATTTCTTATATTTCTTATATTTCTTGACCATTTTTATTTGACTTCCCTCTTATTTCCTGCTTTCTTTTTATCCCTATGTTATCTCCTTCTTCCTTTTATCTCTACTCCTTCTGTTTTTCTTCATAGTCCCTCCCTCCCTCTTTCCCCCTTCCTCCCTCTGTCCTTTCTTCTATCCATTTTTTTTCTATTATGAGACAGGGTCTTATTCTGTAGCTCAGACTGGACTCATACTCACCATGTAGTCAGGCTGTCTCAAACAAAGTAAATTCTTCTGCCTTGGACTCTCAAGTGCTTAGATTACAAGTTTGAGCCACCTCACTTGGCAAGGATATTTACTTTTGAAAAATTTCTATTCATTTTTATATTTCCTTATTATTTTGTTATTTCAGCATTTAATTTATTATATGTATGATAAATATCAATCTCCATTGGAAGAATAGCTGCTATTTTACTAACTTTGTAGGGTTTTTTTTCCACTGTATTTTCTTTATTTGTGTATAGACTTTCTTTTCACTGTTGTTTTCTTTCTTATGATCATAGTTAATCCAACATTGTCTTCTGGCTATATTTCTGAGTTTGTACTTTTCAGTTTTATGTCAGCCTACTATGTGTTAGAGTCATCAGAGAGGAGGGAACCTCAACTGAGAAAAGTCTCCCTAAGATCTAGGAGTAGGCCATTTTCTTAATTAGTGATTAATGGGGGAGGGCCAGTCCCATTATGGATGGTGTCATCATGGCTTATAGTCCTGGGTTTTATGAGAAAGCACTCTGAGTAAGCCAGGGGGAATAAGTGAGTGAGCCACATCCCTTCCTGATCTTCGCATCACTTCTTACCTCCAGGTATCTGCCTTGTTTGAGTTCCTGTCCTGGCTTTCTTCAATGAAGGACTACAATGTGGGAGTGTAAGCCAAGTAAAGCTTTTCTCCTCAACTTGCATTTTTAGTCATAGAATTTTATTAGAGAAATAGTAACCTTAACTAAAACAGATCTATTAGAACCCTATTATAAAAATTTGTTGTTTTAACCAAAATTTGAAGTGTTTTTAGTATGTTTTCCTCTACCAATCTCAAAGTATAAGATCTTTGGTACAGTTTTGTATAGACATGTACAGATCTACCTCTAGGCTTTTGCATCTGCATGTCTAGTGTGCTCAGCACCATTCACTTAAGAGACACACATGTCTATGTAGGATAAAGGGAGTTGTATTGTTTTGCTTGCATGGTCTTGTTTCTGGGTCCTCTATCCTGTGCCACTAGATGACATGTTTTTGTGCCAATACCATGCTTCTTTTTAGTATTACGAGTCCTACAGTGTGAAGTCAGCTACTATGATATCACCAGCTTTCACTTTTCAGGCTTTTCAGTCTCCTGTGTATCCATATAAATTTTAGGTTTATTTTATTATTTATTTATTTATTTATTTATTTTACTTTTGACAGGGTTGCATTGCCTGACCTGCAAGTAAACAGATTGGAGATTGGAGGGGAAAGTCTTCCCCACTGTAAGTGTTACAGCTCTGCTCCTTCTGGGGAAGGTTTCCCAAAGTGTAATAGCTCTGCTGGGAAAGATATCCTGGTTACTAAGGAGCCAACGAATCCCACAGAGTAACATTGCACAACAAACCTCATACCAGATTTCTTTCTGTATTTCTTTTTGTCCTTTCTTTCTTTCTTTCTTTCTTTCTTTCTTTCTTTCTTTCTTTCTTCCTTCCTTCCTTCCTTCCTTCCTTCCTTCCTTCCTTCCTTTTTTCCTTTCTTTCTTATCTTTCTTTCTGTATTTATCTATTTATTTATTTATCATTGAGACAGTTTTTCTCTGTGTAGCTCCGTTCTAGAACTCACTCTGTAGACCAGGCTGGTTTCAAATTCAGAGATCCACTTGCCCCTGTCTCCTGAGCACTGGATTACATGTGGACCATTACTTCAACCTGACTGGTCTGCTCCTTTTAAGTGATAACATTTTCTGATACTTTTCTATAATGCAGATTATGCTTCCTTTGGTAGTCTAGACTGTCTACTATATAGGCTTATGTCCTTGAATATATGCCCAGATCAAGATTTGTTTTTGTGGTTCACACCATTAGTAAGGTGGCTATCTGGTAAACCAATGAAGAAGGGGGGGCCTATAAACTTGGAAATATAGAATATTCTCCTGGTAGTGACATCAAACAATAGGACCCCACTTAAGATGACTTAAATGACACTGATCACATTTCTATCTAAGGTTCTGTGTTTTATACATACCTATAGAACTTGAAAAGACTTCTCTCATTTGTTTATAGTAGCAGTTCTCAATCAGTGAGTCATGACCCTTTACTGGATGAAGGACCCTTTACCAGGGGTCATCTAAGACCATTTACATACCATATATTTACATTATGATTTATAAGAATAGCAAAATTACATTTATGAAGTAGCAAAAACCAATTTTATAGTTGGGGGTTCAAAACAACATGAGGAACTATATTAAGGGATTGCAGCATTAGGAAGGTTGAGAACCAATGACATATAGCAGCACTAAGGGAGGGGATGGATCATCCCTTTCTTACCATACCACTGTAAATTGGAGTTTAGATACATACACTTCTTTTAGAATTCTAAGTTCCAACAAGACTTCAAGGTTTAAATTGGTTGCAGCACTCCAGTGCTTTTTTGTGCATGGCCATCTCTCACTGCAGCTATGCATTTGTTTTGTTTCATTTCAGAATCTTCCAGACAACACAAAGTGATGATTATTTTGAATAGGACATCTACTTTAACCTCCCTTTAAAAAAATACAAATAGTTTTAAAATCTATCAGTTTAAAAAGTGATTACTGTTAAGCTAGTTTAGCTTTTGCCCAAATTCTTACAGAAAATGATGTTAGAATTAAAGACCATAAAGAATATATTACAATTGGACTATGAAGTTACTTTGATGTTCTACAAAGGGTAAGATTTCTACATGTCTTTTTTAAACCATTTCTTTACAAGTGTAAAACTTGGCAAGGCCATCTTCTTACTTAATACTTTGACTGTAATGAGCACCACACAAGTACTACTTGCTACTACTACTGCACCACTGCTTTCTCTTATTCCATAATCCACAAGCACTTTCCTGATAATATTAGCTACCTTTGTGTTTTGCTACGGAAAGGAACTCATCCACAGTGTACACCCAGGATAAATGTCAGATTATTTTTTTTCCTCATTGTGAGTTAATTCCTTGACATTTTGGTGAATGTTGGTTCCTGGACAAACAGGAAGAAACAAATCAACTTTTAGTTGACTGATAACTCTTACAGAAGGAACTGAAGAGAGCTCCATAAACCTTTCTCACCATATGAAGATACAGTAAGAAGAAGGTCATTTATGTGAAAGTGGACCTTTATCATATACCACATCTATTGGCACCTCGGTTTTGGACTGCTCAGGCTTCAGGCTATAGAAAGTAATTTTTAGATATTTTGAAGTCATTTAATCTATGGCATTTTGTTATAACAGAATAGTTTTGGTCTAAGAATGTGCTCAGAAATTACCTGTATGAATCTATGAAGCTGAGACTGAGACAATATTCTCGGGATTTTCTAAGATATATAACAATCAAGTGGAACTTCATCTGATGCCTTGCCTTCAATGTTGGTGAAGTGTAATGATGTTTGATTTCATGTTTCTTCTAAAATCATAAAAGATGATATAATAAGTGAAGGCACTGGGATAAAGAATAAAGACAGACTCTGAGGTTACACAGATACATGATATAGGACATAAGACATTTATAGTGTCAGAATAAATTTAAAGCCGCCCTTTGAAGAAGAAACAGCAAAGTTGAGAAATATAAGCTATTGATTCATGATTGTTCCTTTTGAAAATTCTCAGAACAAAACTGACTTTATAACATCAGACAATCATGCTTATGATGAATTCATGGATTACTCAGAACTAATCATTATGATTAGTGTCATTCAGTTATCTCTCTCTCTCTCTCTCTCTCTATCTCTATCTCTCTATCTCTCTATCTCTATATTGTTTCCAAGCTCTTCTATACCTATACTAAGAATAAAATCACATTGCTTATATTCATTCACAAAATATTGTTAATATTTTGTGATTTTTTCTAATAGATTTACATTTTAAATAACCAAAGTCATTCATGAGTCATGATTTTTAATATTATAATTCCATCTGACTAAATTCAATATGTTTTTCTATTGTAGCAAATGATATGATGCACAACCCTGCATCTGAAAATACCTGATGAACTGTTTCCTCAGTAAAATTCAAAACACTAGAATTTCTAAAGCTTGATAAGATTTCATTTTATCTTTAAGACAACTTTTCTAAATGAGATAAGTCTTATCAAATGATGAATCAGAACGGATGCACAGTAATTCCCTGAAACGTAAATTGAAAGAAAGTGGTAGTAGGTTCTTCTATGTCTCAAGAAAATTTAAATTGTCACAAGGTCTACTTGTAAGCCTTTTGTAACACATACGGATAGATATGTTATACCCTGTTAGGGTGAATGTACAACTTTGGTCATTTTCCTGGAATGCTTTTGCCCAGCATGGTTAAAAAAGAAATGACTAGTATCAAGTCTAGACAAAAAGTCTATGATGTGGGAGCTCATAGGCCCCAGGAATGAGATTACTACTCTTGTTCTGATAAATGGACATAGTATTACTCTCCCCTCTAAATTCTCATTTCATCTTCTCACCATTTCAAAGTTGTCCTCTGGTTTTGATCATACTCTAGTGGATGGTCTCATACTAGTGAGTATATAGAAATTGTAAATTGGACTTGGTAGATTTTCAAAGCAAGAACACAGATGGACATTAAGTTTAGACCAAGTGAGAGTAAGCTCTGGATCTGGGTGGAGATTAGTGACAGCGTGGGAGTAACTGTGATTCCAATGCATTGTATGTGTGAATGAAATTCTCTAAGAATTATTAAAAATAGTATACCAATAAATCAAAATGATACAATTCTTCATCTATTTTGTTTTAGATCAGTTTACTTAATGTATTTTTGATGTACAAAGGACCCAGGTAGGCCAGTGTATCTACTGGTAAGGCCCCAATATATTAGAGAGGCTATGATGGAAACTTTCACAAATATTTGCTTTTCTTAGCTGTATTTTTGTTGTTGCAGATGTTATTATGTATATGAGTTGATATCAGGCAAGTATATCCAAAAACATGCCTGTCAGTGGGCTTCCTGGAGGTAGCCCACCATTTTTGTATAGTCTATGATACGTGAGCTCGATGGCAAGGTCCTAAAAAGGCTTCACCCAGTAATGCTTCTTACAGCTGATATGCCTTTCCTGTCATTATTAAATTAATATAATAATCTCTGGGCATTAGCTCACTCTATTGATAAAATTTCCTGTAGATCAACATAAAGATAAACTTTCATTAATTAATGCTATTTAAATGAATTAATAATTCCATAGAATTCCTGATTTGATTAAAATAATTTTAGGAAGAAAGTTTTAAGAGATACTCTTAGTTACTTTGCTAGAAAGATGTAATAAAATTAGAATCAAGAATAGAATATGCCACTCTCATATAGTAAGTAAAGGTTACATAATAAGAAATACAAGCTTCCATAATTACACTAAAAAGAGAAATAGTCTTGGGACAAATTTGTGTTCAAGGAAAAGCATTTAGGTCCAAGGATATAGCTGAAGATGTGCACTATGAGAATGCAAGGCCATGTAAAAACTATTGCTTTGAACTTATAATGAGTATATTAGAATGAAACAATGCTTCGACCTTAATATCAACATCCTTTTGTAACTCCAATTTTATTTAATATTTTATCTCTGAGGTAATTTTCTAAAAAGCTTATTGTCTAAGAAGGTATTAAAGGGCCAGAGAAAAGAAATAATGTTGTTGATTGTATGGTTTGGCTAGGGGAGCTCTGCCCCATCCATCCATCCATCCATCCATCCATCCATCCCTCCATCTCTTCATCCATCTATGCATCAATCCATCCAATTTATACATATGTTTGTCTATATTTATATGTGTAGGTATATGTGTATGTATAATCATGCATGAATACTTGTGGAGAGTATGAGACAGATGATAGGGTCCAATGAAAATGTGAATGTGTTAATAGAAATGAATAAAAATGTAAGTATTTGTATGACTGTATATGTGTGAATGCATATTTGCCTGTATAAGATATCTTGATTCTTTTCCTTTCCTTTCTCTCTGGTTCACAAAGAATTAACCAGCCTAGCTAGAGAGGCTTCTGGGCTACCTGGACAAAGAAGGGTGTGCTAGCAATAAACCCTTTACCTAACCATCTGATGTTAACAACAAGTGTCAACAGATCCAGAGGGCTGCAGATTCTGGCCTCAGATTAACTTAAAGTGAAGCTCTGGTGTATGTTATAGAAAGCAACTCTACTCTTTTTACAAGACCAAGTCTTGCCCCTGTTGAGGCTCTTCCCCCTCAACTGCTTCAGAGAGGATTCAGTCTGTGGCTAAGCTCCTTGTGTATGCCAATGCAATTCCTTCTGGAAGTCAGAAATCTAGGGTATCATACTTTCTTTACAATCTCATCCAGTTCCTATGAAAACACTTTTACCTTTACTTTGAGTTTTAATTATGAAATTGGCATAGAGTCTTTAAACATAATTTATTCCCAAAGCTAGGATCCAGGGCTTTTATCTATAGCAATAAAAATATTTAAAGGAATGTTCTTAAGGAGGATATACTTATTGAACTCTTCAAAGTACATATGCTATATAATGTATGTGAGTCCACTGAGGAGTGTAAAAGGCAGTTGGGCAGGAGAAAGGAAGGGATGGGATGAGGACTGAAAGGCAGGAGGAAGCCAACAGTACATGGCCTTAGTAATGAGTTGTTTATTTATCTGTATTAATATATAAACACATGTGCTTATATGTGTTTATATTTCTATCTCAGGTGAATCTGACTTCTATAAATATCTCCAACCTCTGTAATCCAATTATACTTTTCATCAAGGCACATAGTCTAAATTGTATTTATTTTTACTTATTGTATTGTTATTGATTCAAAAATAATGACGTTTGAGGACTAGGTTCATGCTCTGGATAATTTTCTCCTTGCATAGTTCTGGACTCATACATAATTCAGAAATATTGTTGATTGTTTATATTTCCTTAAAATTTGATGCAGGAAGGGAAGAAGGACAAATAGCACATGGCGGGCATGGGAAATGGACCTTTTGCCTTGAGCCAACAATGTGATCTACCTAAAACTGAGGACTCAAACTATTTCAAACTATTTTTGTGCAATTTTTGTCTCTTCTATCATCATGTTTTAACTTACTATATTTTACTTTTAGATAATCCATCATTATTGTTTTCCTCGGGGATAGAAATGTCTATATTATTTGTACTTTGTGTTCTGACTTAGTACCTGTATTTTTCAAATAGTGTAGTCAAGGCTCGGATGTCATGGTGAAATTGGAAAGACTACAAACATTTTTCCAGTTTGCTTTTGAAAACCTGTTGTATCTTTTATATTAGGTAAATAGACACAGTTTTGAAAGGGAATATATATTTCTATTCTGATTCCTGCCATGCTGATGTTACATGAAGCATGTCAAGAGCCACAAATGAGAAAGAATTCCTTAAAGAAGAAAGGCTGAAGCAAGATAAAGACATCAAAGCCATAGACATTACATGTTATTCTGCAAGAAACAAAAACTTGCCAGGAAAGATCAGAGCTTAAGGGAAAGGGGTTACAGTTATAAATCCCACTGAGACCTTCAGAAGAGAGCAGGAAATTTCCAAGGGGAGGGGATGGATGTATTTACCCAACAGTCCAGAGTTCTGTAACATTCCCTAGTTCATGCACACAAAAGGAAGGAGCTTTTTGATGTACCTATTGGGAGCCTAATGTTTCAAGTTTATATAAAGAAACATCTAAAAATGCATAAAGTGAAAACACCTACTATTGGATTTTAAAAACTTCTAAAGACATTTTAAAAGAGTTTTCAGAGTAAAAGCTAGTCTCACTAAAATCCACTATTGTCAAGTTGCAGCCACAGATGGCTTCTCAAATTTTCAAGCACAGAAAAAGAGAGGTTATTGTTCAGTGGTCCAACAAGTCTTTCAAAGCACCATGATTGTAAGTCACTGCTACACAATATGAAGATTTTAAAGGATTTTTGTTGTAATTATTCTGCCATCATGGAAAAAAGATGTGAAAACAGCAGTTGCTGATGTCTTTTAGAACACTTACCAGAAAAACAATTTCAGTACCAATGACTTATTAATAGGAACAACAACAACAACAACAAAAAAACCAGTTTTGTTTTCAAGAACTATTTTATTTTGCTTGCATATCTAATTCCTCTTCCTCAACCTTAATATGCAAGCAACACTTTTGCCTTCATGTTTCCTTTCCTCTCATTCTTAATCTCATCTTAATCTCATTATACAGGTACTTTTGTTGTCTGCTATAATTTTGGTCTCAAATGCTCTTTCAAGGTTTTTGGGTTTAAGGTTCAGTCTTCATCCAGTAACATTATCTAGAGATGGTGGGATCTTTGTGTGATGGGGCATAGGGGAGATCCTCCAGTGTCTGGGGACATATCCACTGAGGATTGTGGGAACCAGTTTCTCTTCATTCTGTTGTGCTTCCTTGCTGTGGTGAATGGTTTTGTTCTGCCTCAAACCCCCACAATGATGCACTACTGGAACTTAAGACAATGGTGTCAGCCATGTCTGAACCATGGACTGAAACATTTAGTCCCACGAGTCTAAATAATCCTTATCTTTTAATATAGTAAGTCTTAATAGCACTTGTTATAGACACAGAAAGGTAATTAGCGTCCTATTGTTTATTTATCTTTGCCTTTCATTACCAGAGTACACATTACATACGAGGATGTGTAAGGCAGTCTCTGTTTCACTGTTTTACTCTTCTGAAGTTACTGCAGAATTGCCTCACACACAAAAATGATTAAACATTTAAAAACTGTGTGTGTGCATGCGCACTCACACACACTTGAACACATGAAACTCTTGAAAGCTGTTTTTTTTTTTTTCTTTCATCTTGTATACAGCTCAGGCTATGAGTCTTGCCAGCAAATGCCTTTTCCAGTCCATGAAATGTTTTCAATTAAAGAAGGTGTTTATGTATATGAATGAAAAACTTTTGAGTTACCACATACCTCCTTTAAACACATAAAGGTTTTGAGTTTTAGAGAGTAACTGTAACCTTTCCTTGTTCTCAATGTCTTAGGCCAGAATATAAAATATAGTTCAAATTTTAAAATTCTAATAGTTTTGGCAGGTGATGATGGTGCATGCCTTTAATCATAGCACTTGGGAAGCAGAGGCAGGAGGATCTCTATAAGTTCTAGTTCAGCCTGATCTACAGAGTGAGTTCCAGGACAGCCAAGGTTACAGAGAAACCCTGTCTCATAAAAACCAAACCAAACAAAAACAAAACAAAACAAAACAAAACAAAACAAAACAAAACAAAAAACCTAATAACAAAAAACAAACAAAAAAACCCCAAAACACCAAACCAAACAAAAACCCCAACCCAAACCAACCAATTAACCAAAGACCAAACCAAACCAAAACAAAACAAATCTTTAATACATTGAAAGTCCAAGTTCTTTTTAAAAATCCAAAGCCTCTTATTTTATCCAAAGCCTTTTATTTTCTGTAAAATAAAAAACTAACCTATATTTTTATTTTAAAAAGATGAACTAGAGCATAATTATAGTCAAATCAAAATTTAGCAGTGTAAATAGCTCAGTGTCCAGCATCTGGAATTTACTCATAATCTGCCTGCAAAAGACTGAGGCAATCCCACTTTTGCAATTTGCCATTTGGAGCATGCACATAGCTTATCTCATGGGCCAACTTCTGCTCCACTTCAACATCTGTCTTTGATGAGTGTATCACAGTTCTGAGATCTCCAGTATCCTGGAGTTTCGGCTGCATCCCAGTCTGCACTTTTACAAGTGGCTTGCCTTCAGGGTCTCTGACCTTGCCATCTGTTGCCAAGCCTCAGTTCTTCTACATGTCTTTTTCAGTACTTGAGTTTCATGCCACCAAAACCAATACCATATTGGATGTTCTAACACATTGCCAGTTTAGGCTTCTGATTTGAAATACAGCCTCATTCCTAGTACACAGAACACTTCTGTGTGCTGTCCCTTATGATTTCACATCAGCTAAATGACTTTTTATCAATCACAGATTGTTCTTCAACCCCAGTTGCCTAGCATCCATTTCCCAACCAGAGAAGCACAGATTTCACTTCTCCACATTCTTTACCCAAACTATTGCATGCAAAGCCCTGGTAGCATCTTTACTTCTGTCTGAAACTTTATGATCCTGTCTTCCCTTGTCTGTCTTGCTCCTAGCATTATTTTCCAACAACAATTGTTTTCTACAACATCCTGTTTACCTCTGTGCAAAGCCTTTTCCCGTCCAGATTTCAAACACTTACACAATCCTCCCCTCTATCCTCCCTAACAGCACAATTGGGTGTATCACAGAAACACCCAACTTCTCATATCTGTTTCTGTTCTGTTCCTGTGATAAATACCATTGCCAAAAGAATTTGGTTAGGAAAAGACTTATTTCTACTTAGCAGTTATAGTCCATCCTCGAGGGAAGCCAGAAAAGGAACTCAAGTAGGGCATGACCTTGAAGCTTAGTGGTTTGACCTTAGGCTGATATTCTGTTTCTACCCCAGGATCACCTTTCTAGAAATGGTATTGCACACAGTAGTGCGGGCCCTCCTATCTTAGTTATCCGGAACACACCCCCACAGACATGCTCACAGGCCAATCTTACAGAGGCAGTTTTTCTCTCTCTCTCTCTTTCTTTCTCTCTCTCTCTCTCTCTCTCTCTCTCTCTCTCTCTCTCTCTCTCTCTCTCTCTCTCTCTTTCTCTTTCTTTCTTTTTCAGCTTTTGGGAATTTTATTTTCCTTCCACCTTTTTTCCCTTTGCTCAGGTGTCTGCAGAGCAGCTCAGGACCACTCAGTGGTGGCTCCAACCCACTCGGTGGCCTGAGCTGTGGGAGCTGCTGACCAGTCCTCAGTGGCTGTCTGCGCACTCCAGTCTTCTGTGGGGAACTGCTGGATGGGCACAGAGGGTACCTGCACACCCTCAGACCAGCCAGCCACCTCAAGCTGAGCAGCAGTGAACTCAGGAGCTGGTGCGGTCCATTCGCCCTGGAATTCTTCCTTGGTCACAGCCTTCTCAGCAGCATCCTGTTCCTCCTTCTCAATCTCCTCTGGGTCTCTGTAGAAGTAAAAATCAGGCATAACCTCCCATGGGTGCTCACGGGAGATAGTACCTCGCATGCGGAGTACTTGCCGGACCAGCATCCACCACATCAGACCCACTGAATGAGCTCCCTTGTTGTTGCATGGGATGGCAATGTCCACATAGCGCAGGGGAGAATCTGTGTTACACAGAGCAATGGTGGGCAGGTTGACATAGGAGGCCTCTGTGAGGGGCTGGTGGTCAGCCCTGGGATCAGTCACCACCAGAAGCCGTGGCTCCCTGAAGGCTGCTTGGATCTGGTTAGTAAAAGTCCCAGGTGTGAAGCGGCCAGCAACTGGAGTGGCTCCTGTGGCAGCAGCAAACTTCAGCACAGCTCGTTGGCCAGTGTTCCTGGAGGAGATGACGCTGACATCTGCAGGGTTCTCAATGGCAACAATGGCTCGAGCTGCGAGCAGCAGCTTCTCCCAGGTCCTCTTCAGATTTACGATGTAGATACCATCGCTTTTCCTCTTGTAGATGTACTGCTCCATCTGAAAGTCAAGGTTGGTACCACCTAAGTGGGTTCCTGCAGCAAGGAATTTGAGGACATCCTCCTCCTTCATCTGCAGGACGTCAAGGGCTCCGGACATTGTGTAAGTTTCCCTTTTAAGTTACGATGGGAACCAAGAACAATGCCGTATGGGCCCGTACCCGAGTAGCGCGGAAAGCAGAGGCAATTTTTCAACTGAGATTTCCATTTTCTAGGTATGTTGACAATGAAGACTAGCCAATACAACATTCAAATATTAAATCTTAGGTTTTTAATCATCATTTTACATTTTATACAAGAGTTTTAGCTTCCGTGTCTTGTTTCCCAGCTGATCTTTGTGTATTATTCAGAGTAAGAGCACATTCTGGGATTTATCCTAGCAGTTGGTGAAGTATGAGACATTGAGCAGCTCTCTCCTAAATATCTTTGGCAGCACTAGAGTATTTTAAGAGTATCTCATCTGTCTTGCAATCAGAAGACACTAGAAATTAAAAGCTCTTTTCAGAATTGCATATTTTATTAATGGAATCATTATGGCTGTCTTTTGAGCTTTGTATTGCATATTCACCACTCTTGCTCAAAAATAAATGATGGTTAAAAGGTTTGGGAAATATTGTTTACATATTCAAATGGTAAAACTACCCATTTCAAATCATCTTAAGGAATAGTATGTATCAATAAAATCATTGAGATCAATAAAATAAATAACAATTTTTAATGAATAGAGTTTTAGTTAGTATGTATTGTAGTTGGTTTTAGGATTTGCAATGCAAATCATATTATTAAAGTTTCTTTATTAATTATAACAAATTCTACATTCAACTGTGTAACAAATATTTGGGTGCTTATGATGCATCCGATATCCCAATGAAGAAGACAGAAACAATTCTGTTTAAACTATTCTGTTTAAAGGAATAGTAAGTCAAAGACAGCTCTTAATAATTCCACAGTGAAGTTGCAGTTAAGAGCATAACATCCTGATAAACACCACTGATGTTTAGAGATGGGCCACTAAGTTTCAAATTGCTAAGTGAGTTAGTAGGATGCAGAGTGAAAGCAATATTTTAGAAGAAATTTAACCTGGGAAATCTTAGAGTTTCAATTGCTTCCAACAAATTTCCTAACGTATAATTCTACTACAGGCAACATTAAATAAATAGATTGATATATTTTCAAGGATTAGTTTACAAAAACCTATTACCTTTGAAGCACACAATGAAGTGCTTAATGTTCAAAGGAACAGTAAGTTGGAGACAGCGCTCAATAATTACACAGCGAAGTTACAGTTAAATGCACAACATCCAGATAGATATTGTTGATGTTTAGAGATGGGCCACTAAGTTTCTAATTGCAAAGCGAGTTAGTAGGACATAAAGTGAATCAAATTCTTCTTATAAGGCTAAGGCTTCTGGCTTTTTGTTGTTGTTGTTTTTGTTTTTTGTTTTTTTTTCTTTTTTGTTATCTGCCTTTCTGTGTCTTGGGAATGATAGTTTTAGATCTTTTGCTGCATTTCAATGGAAAGACTTATATTTAATACGGAGTTTATAGAATGATGTTAGCTTTCTTCACAGATTCCAGGCATGTAAAAATTCAAGACGCACAGGTTGAGCTTAGGAACATACATTGGCAATGTGGCTCTTCTAAGAGCTTTTTTTTTTTTCTTTGAGAAAAATTTATAGATATTTTCTAAAAAGTTTGCAAACAATAGGATGAGGAGAGAAGAAGAGCATCTTCTGGCAAGAGGCTAAAGCTCTCATCTAGGCTGAGTGAAAGGTGAGCTGAAGAGGAGTTTCCCAGGCTACCTAGGGCTTGATGTCTTCCACCTGCATAGCTACACCCAGAAGGATGTGTGGGCAGGATCCATAATGCAATGGGAAGTCATTTAGGTCTGTGAACTCATGATATTTATGGTGTTGAGAAATTTTACATATTGTCTCACAAATTCAAATTAATTTTATTAACTATAACTGTATTACCACGATCCAATTATAAACATCCAGAGCAAGAGAAGAAATTCCAAGTTGGGTAGTATTTGATGTGAACTTTTCCTTTTTAAAAAGATTTGTTTTTATTATTTTGTTTATGTATTTGTGTGCAAGTGAGAATTGAGTGTGTGTGTGTGTGCGTGTGTGTGTGTGTGTGTGTGTGCATGTGTCCATGTGCATGCCCATAGGGAGTTTGGGTCTCTAGGAGATGGAGATGGTGCTTAGCTGCCTGACTTGGTTGCTGGAAGCCAAACTTTATCTTCAGCAAGAGCAGTTCACACTCCTAGTGACTGAACCTTCTCTTCTGCCTCTGAGCCTTTTTCCTTGTTTTAACATTTTATATTTCAGAAACAAGTTATAGCCTTAAGTTATCTTATAGTTTTTTTCTTTTGAAAATAATATATACAAAAATATAGCTTTCAGAGAAAAAGATGACTGTTTACAGCATATATTTTAAAATAATTTTTTAATTTACAGGATGACTGAGAAACAGAGTATTGGTCTGTATAGTATAAATGGAAAGTATTTTTCTGGTTGACAGGTTGTTTACTGTAGGCAGAACTGTACAAATAAAATGAACTAAAGTCTTTAGTTCATATTTACATAATTAATATACATTTTTCTGATAAACTTAAGAAAATCTTGGCAATTATGTATTTGATTTATAAAATGCTATTTTTTTGAAGGCTGAAGAGGAAATTCTCTGAAAACAGCAATGCTATGTAACAAAATTTTCAAAGATAGTGTGACATTTACTAAGAAAAGTTAAATCTAGAGCAGAAGTTGAGGAGAATAGCTGTCAGTGGGCAGGGTTATAAAAAGGGTGGGAAGTGTTTTAGAGAACAAAGCCCTTGTCCCTCCTCCCTGTAGGAATCCCTTATGTTCTGAAATCTCTTTGTTGTACAAAGTCATTTGAATATTGCTTTATAATACTTCCTAAATATTCCCCAAAGGATTTGTTTATTTTAATATGTCTCCAGGATGTTTTGGAGGAATGTTTAATGACATGGAAAGTGATCATAATAGGATTAAAAACAACCAGAAACAAATTATAAATATCACACATTTCCATTCTGTAATTAAAGTCACAACAAAACCAATAAGTAAAAGTGAATTTTAGAAAATAAACACTTTCAGGGGGTTCTTAAATTGCAATTTATTAAAATATTTTTTCTGTACAAATATGCACTTTTCAAATTTTTAGCATTGAACAAGTATTTGTCCATTCCTTTGGAGAAGGATATGGTCCACTTATGAGCCTTGGCTTTTGTTTCTCATTGAAATGTTAGTTTTTCATATGGAGAATTTTTAATGAATTTTCTTTATATCAAGAAATTCGTTTGATGCTACATGCTGTCAAATTAAGTTTTATATTACAATGTGTAATGGATAAATGTGGTCCTTGACTTACGATGATTTAGCTTGTGGTCTTCTGTTTTCACTGTAGTGTGAAAGGCCTATAAGCTCTGTAGAAACTGAACTTACATGATTTCTCTACTCCTCCCTACAACTTCTTACATCTCTATCCATTCTTCCTTTGTCTCTCATTAGAAAACTAAAAGACTTCAAGGATAGTAACATAATATAATATGACAAAAATTAATCTATCAGAACTAGAAAAAAACAAGCACAAGGAAAAGAGCCAAAGAGAAGGCACAAGAAACAGAGTCCCAGTTGTTCACACACTTGGGAATCTTATAAAAACATTAAACTGGAAGTCGTAATACATATGCAAAAGACCTAAAGAGTAAAAGGAGAGAACAAAAGTCTAAATAAAATAATAAGCTAAAACTAAAAAAAATTACAAATCAGGAAGAGCCTTGATGTGACATTATGAGACAAGGAACTTCCAAAGATGCCATTGAGTTCATTTTCTGTTGGTCATCTACTGGACAATAGTAATTTTTTTTTTAAAGATACAGGGTTTCAATAAATTACATGGGATGTCAACACTTTAGTACAAAATAGGCTTTGTGTTGGAAGATTTTGTCCAAATGTTCTGAGTATACTTAAGGTAGACTGCATTATGTTGTATCAATGTAGGATGAGTTTATGAAGCTGTAACCCCATTGTAGGAGTGGGTACCTCTTTGACAAAGGAGGATGTATTTCCCAATGAAAAACCAACCAACCAACCAACCAACCAACCAACCAACTAACCAACCATACAAGTTGTATTTGGGACAATGGAAACCCAGTAATATCCTCATTTTTGAGAGTGGAATATTAGAAACATAGTCTTTGGAGAGAGCATTTTATTGGTAATAACCAAGGGTAGCAATTAGTGTTTCACACAATGCTGCACCTAGGAACCTTCGGAGAACAGCACATTTTTGGGCTCTGTTCCATGTACCCTGTCTCCTAAACTTTGAAGGTGTTCTCTCATTTATGTTTTCTACAATCATTAAGATAATATAGTCCCAACTGAAGTTTGAGAATTGATGTTCTAATTAATTAATGATTATAGGAGAATCATGGGATGAGTGAGCTGCAAGACAATGCAATTGTAGGCAAACTGGTCAAGGAACTAGGAGGATGCTACATGTTCAAGAGCTTTGGGAATAGTGGTAGGTGAGTAACAATGAGTCAGGGCAGAAATTCTCAGTAAAGAGTAAAACAATGTCCCAGGTCCTTGAAGTGTTGGAAAAGAAGGATCTTGCAAGGTTTTTAGGGGAAGATTATGATAATCTCCCACAAGCTACAAGAACCAGACATTACCTACCTCCTATTGTGCTAGTGTTAACTGCATGCGGTACCCTTTAAGGAAAGCATCAAAGAAAGGTGTTTTCCCAGGAAGATGAGGTTTCAGAGCAAGAAGATGAGGAAAGAGCTGTTCAGGAATCTGTCATTGATTTAGTTATTACCAGTTATGAGTTATCCAGGGTGTACTGGAAGAGTGTGATGATAAAGTCAGAGAATGTGTTTAATTAAAGGCCATGTGGAGCAGTTTAACAGGGACCAACTTTCAGAGGATATTTTACTCATCAGTGTTTTGTTTGTACTGAAAGTAACTGATCAGATTCCTGCAGCAGATGAGAACCAGAACTAATGAGGTCCTCCCTTTAAGCCACTACTTCTCACCCTTGACTTCATGTTAGAACCAACTGAGTGAACTTATAAAACTCCCCAATGCATAAACTTATCCCCAGACCAATTAAGTCAGAATCTCTCATGGTTAGGACCCAGATATCCACAGTGTTGAAAGCTCCCTAGGTGATGTTAAAAATCTAGTTTGAGAAGTCAAAAAAAAAAACCAGCCAGTTACTTTGGCTCTGGGGGTTGTGTTCTTTATCAGACAGACCAGCTTTGACTCAGTCTGCACTGAGGTAGGAATCAGTTTTGATGTCTTCCTAGGTCACATCATCTAACCAGGTGAGGTCTCTTACAGAAGCAAAGCAAATCACCCGAGCAGACCAGTGGAGGGTTTGCATATATCAGCTAGGAAAAAAAAGTACAAAAAGAGAGTTTCTTCTTTAAGAGCTGAACAGTTAACTTGATCTCTGCTCTCTGGGACAGTAGGTTACTGCTGAAATGGCAATTGATTATATATACATGGCTCCCAGTGCACTGTAAGAACTTTTACTCTTTCAGATGAACATGAGGTGAAAGGTTCACAGCACAACTTTTCATGGTTAATTAGCAGTTAGAATTGCTCCAAGAAATCAAATTGGAGGAGCAGATGGACTTGCACCTTACCCGGGGCAGTAATCTGGACGTCTTGGCTATTAGTCTTGGCTGCTAATGACATATGAAAGCACTCTTGTATTTTTGCTTATTTTCATTTGGTTGCTAAATAATTTAACTCAGAGTTCTATTTTTTTTTTTTTTTTTGAAATAGAAAAGGAATGTTCACATCAGAGCCATGTAACTTGTAACATGCCACTATCATGCTCTCCTGGTCTACTGTCCTTAGGCACAGTCACTTGAGCAAAAAAATTTACAGAAGTAAATGTTTGTTTTTGGATTCATGAAAATCTTTTATTTTTGAAAAGTATCTCTCCAGTGTTATAGTTTGAACCAAATATGCTATATATACTCCTTTAGGAAGCCAGTTTAACTACATTTTGGGAAACATCTATTTTTTTTTTTAATTTTAGTCTATTTTTGAGACTTTTGTACACGATTACTTACTGTGTTAGTATCATTTCCATCTGTACCCAGTTTATCCACATTTAAAATAAATAAATAAATATTCAACACATATGTAAAGAACTCTGAAAGGGTTCTTAAAAGCATCTGTTCTTTGTAATTTGACTAGTGTCATAATTTTTGAAACTGAGATGCAGAGTTGTGATTTGTCATGATTCTTTTGCCTCTTGTTAAATCCTTGGGCCCAGTACCACCTGCAGGGGAAAAGGAGTGATTCTTTTCACCTCCTTGCACACAGAAATGTGTGCTATTCTCTTTGGAAAGAAGGTACTACTTAAAGTTCACTTGTTATTATTTGCCCAGCTGGAGTGACAAAGAATATTGGGAGACCTTTGTGGTGTTACTTATTGTTTCCCTCAAAATTTCTTTTATCTGAAGTAGAGAAAATAGCTGCTGAGCTAAGGGCTACACGGAGGGACTGGGTTGGTCTCACAAGTCTATGATACTTTTTGAAAGATGCCAGCATGCTAGAGATTCAGGACCAGTTTTCTAACATTCACTTTGTTCTTAACCTGCTCTGAGTTGGTCCCCTCTGCCCCTGGCTCTTGCTCCTTCACCAAGATCAGTGAGAGTTGGTCCTAGGTATAACAGCACCATAGCCTCTGAATTCCTACCTAGTCTTCCTGTGTTTCTTTTTTTGTATATCAAGAATCTGTTCATGGAGGTCTTTGCTCTACATTTACTTCACATTTAATTTTTATCTGAAGAGAGAAAATATTTAATTTTTAAAATTTTTATCTTCCAGTGTAATAACTCTTTGTGCTCTGATCACCTCCGTCCCAAATGGTTTTGTAAAAAATTAACATTGAGCAGATTCTACTCTAATCCAATTAAATCAATAAATCAACAAATAGTCCAAGTGTTCTTCAGGTGATTCTAATACACAGTCTGGGTTAAATCCAACTACAATAAGGCAAACCCCACAATTTCTTAGGGGATGTTTATACTTTGGAATTGAGTAGAGAAAGTGTTTTGAACAAGAATCTATTTAAGCTACCTACTAGTCTAGAACCAATGAAAACAAACCTAACTGTTGTTTTCTAGGGCTGTCTTCCTAGAGACTGTTAGCATTTTGTGTAAACTCTGCCCCACAGTTACCTGGCAACAGCCAGGTATGCCTGACTCTCTATAAAAGGGACTGCTTGCCCCCTCCTCTCTCTCTTGCTGTTTTGCCTTCTTTTCCCCCTCTGTCCTCTTGCTCCTTCCCCCTCTCTTCCCCTCCCCCTTCTCTCCAGGTGCTCATGGCCACTCTATTCCTCTACTCTCTCTTCTCTCTCTCTCTCCCTCTCCCTCTCCCTCTCCCTCTCCCTCTCCCTCTCCCTCTCCCTCTCCCTCTCCCTCTCCCTCTCCCTCTCCCTCTCCCTCTCCCTCTCCCTCTCCCTCTCCCTCTCCCTCTCCCTCTCCCTCTCCCTCTCCCTCTCCCTCTCCCTCTCCCTCTCCCTCTCCCTCTCCCTCTCCCTCTCCCTCTCCCTCTCCCCTCCCCCTCCTCTCTCTCTCTCTCTCTCTCTCTCTCTCTCTCTCTCTCTCTCTCTCTCTGCCTTTCTCTGTCTAATACCCTCTCAACCTCTCAACTCCCCTCCCCATACCCTGAATACACTATTCTATACTATACTATGTGGCTGATTTCTCTGCGGCAAGGGATGCCTCAGCATCAGCCTGCAGAGGCACCTCCTTTCCCCACACCTGACTATACCTCCACCAAACATATTTCTTCTCTTTATCTTTATATAAACACAACAGAGACTATGGCCTTCATTTTCTTTAATCTTAGGTATCAGTGGTGGTTGGTATACTGCCTTTAATTTTCATCCACAAGGGACTAACTTCCTAATTTCAAGCAGTAGGTAAGAGGACATTCACTTTATATTATGTAGCAGTAAGTTACTAATCTAGAGAAACACACAATTTCCAGTGTCAGCAGGGTTGTCTTATCTCCTTACGTGCTTTGGTAGGGAGTTGTTTGCTCTATGGACTTGGCTATCTTTCTGCTCAGGATAATCAGGGCCACAGAAAACATTGCTCAGGACTGTACAAATGCTGTGATGGTGATTACTGTGATGACAAAGACTTTGGGGTTGGAAATTATAGTTTTTTAAGGTTGATGTTGGACCAGGCATTAGCAAATTAATAACTTAGGTTGGCATGCCATTCTATCCCTGAAACAAAACCTTACATGTTGTGATAGCTATTTGTTGTTATAACAACAAACTTGATTATATCTGGAAGGAACTGCAATCCAGAAATAGAGGGCATATCTGAGAGAGATTTTCTCCTTGCTTTGAAATGGGTGAATCTACTTCTAGTTGGGAATCTTTGAGGTAGAAAGACACACCTTTGATTTAAACTTTTATGTAGGAAGCCATTTGCCTTTGATCCAGATTTTAAGGGCTGGAAGACACAGGCCTTTAATTTGGATTTTGAGGTAGGAAGACACATACTTTTAATCTAATACTTGAAGTGGAAAGACACACTTTTAACCTGGGCCATACTTTCTGCAAGAAGCCCATATAAGGACACAGAAGAAGGAAGCATTTGTTCTTTGCCTGATTGCTTTACCTTGCTAGTACATCCATTTCTTCTTTGGCATTGAAACCTACTTCTTTGGAGATCCAGCATATACAAAACAAAAACAACAACAACAACAACAACAACAACAACCACAACCACAACAACCAAAAACAAAAAAAAAAACAAACAAAAAACCCAAAACAAAACAAAACAAAAACATCAGAAATATCCAGCTTGTGTGAATGAGCAAATACTAGATTCCTGAACTGTCCATTCACAACTAATCATTGTTAGATTTAGCTGAACTGTAACCTGTTAGTCATTTGACTAAATTCCCTTTATATATTCCATAAGTTCTGTGACTCTAGAGAACTCAGATATTAAACATATATAATGAGTACATTAGGCTTTTCAGGAATATTTTATGTGATTAAAACCAACAAATTCACTTCAAAATGTTTATTTTATTACTGATTTAGGTATATGTGTGAGTAGGTGCTCAGGGAGTCCAGAAAAGGGAGTCAGTTTTTCTGGTAGTTGTGAGCAACCCATTGCGGGTACTAGGAATTGAACTTGGGTCTTCTACAAGAGCAGCAAGTTCTCTTAACTACTGAGGCATTTCTTCAGCCAATGGATTCACTTTTAATTTCCCATTTGCACACCTTTGAACTTTTAATTTGAAAATGATCACAAATAAAACTTAGTTCATTTTAGTTTATTTGGTTTAGTAAATTAGAGAGGGCTACTGCATCTATTTTTCTGTCATTTGTTGTTTACTTTTTAATCCTTGAATCATATTTTACAACACAAATGTCTTTTAAGTTCCTTTTATGGATGTACCTGCTTCTTGCTACACTCCTTGAAAGAAGGTGCTGTTTGAATCAAAGTCAAGACTACTGCCAACTTATGACTTCAAGGATGAAGCTCTTTTTCACAAGGCTCCAAAAGATTAAAGTTCATTATGTTTTTGGTTGTTTATTGATGCATCTATAGTATTTATTTGGCATATTATGTCTGCACTAGTGGTTTTTTTTTCAATAATACCATTTATGCATGTTTCCTGAAAGTAGGCCAGAAGTAGGAACTGTGGATGTTTCCTACCTGTCCTGTATGCGAATGACTTTGAAGAGCTTACATTAAATGCATTATGTCTTTTAGAAGTGTTTTTCTCCTCTTAATTAGTTAGCTCCATTGACAAAATGGGGTCCTGGTAATCAAGGAACACTATGGCCCTAGGGAATGAGTTGGCTGCTTTGGACTGCCTGTCACACACGAGTCAGATTCACGAGATATAGATGAGTTGGCTCACATATGAAAGTTACAGTTGGGTGATTACATATGTAATTCACACAATCAGAGTGAAATTTTATATCTATCTCTCATGTTACTGAAAATTACTTCAGAAGGTTCGGGGTATTCTTTCCTTGACCCTGGAAATCCTGGCATGCTATTTTTTCTTTCTGGTAACAACAATCTTAGGTCTCTGGTTTTTGAAGTTACAGAATATGGTGTTAATTCATAAAGTGTCAGTCTATATAGTGTTCATTATTTTAATATTTTTTTATCTTTGGTTTTTTTCCCTTTTGGGGAAGTCAGCTGCTGGCAATTTATACCTTCCTTCACTGAGACAGCATATAAAAATCTTCACAGGCAACGTTGTGTTCACAACTCTTTTCTTATTGACATCCTTGACATGAATGCTTGTGTTGGGGGGTGTTATGTCAGAATATAAAGTTCTCATAGATGGTATTAGAGCTCTGACACCTTGTGAGAATGCAGAGTAAATGTACTATTCCATGAGCTCAGAAGTCAGCCCTAACCAGACACTGATTCTTCTGGCATGTTAATTGTGGGCTTCTTGGCTTTTCGAACTGTGAAAAATAGCTAATTTTTTGTTATTTATAAGCTTTCAAAGAATTTTTTTTTTTTGGTACAGGAGTTGGATCAGACTACCAGTAATGCTCATGTCTTTACTTTACTCTCAAATTCATTAGATTCATCTAATGGGGAAAAGAAGGAAAAGAGCAAAAATGACTTAAGATATAATAATCTGTCATGGTGAGGTGGAGGTAAGGGATACATCCAGTAAAGCTTTGAGGAATTGTGGGTATTCTAGCCTGAAGATTTTCTTCTCTTCGTATCTCAGAATGTATACTTTGGAGGCATGGTTTGTTTTGATTATTTATTAATTGTTGTTTCTCTCTTTTGGTGGTGCTGGGTATGGAACTCCAGTCCTCACAAAGCTAGGTAGATATTCTAACACTGAATCATAGCTTCACACATCCCTTGCCACTCACTTCCCCATTATAAAGCTTAGCCTTTGGAACTTATTTGTTTCTGTTTCTCAGCTGCTCATTGTGGTGGGATTTATGAGGAAAGGAAACAACTTTTATTTCCAGCCCTTTTCGGGAAGTTTACTACTCTCTGGGCTAAAATAGCCCCAGGCTGCTTTGCTTTTTGCAGCATGGCTCACCATCTTTGGCTTAATAATATTTTGGCTACGTAGTTGTTTTATGACTCTTAATCACTAATGCAGTTTTCATCTTTAGTGAGCTGATAGTTTATGGTTATGAATCATATAATGGAAACATTCATTCTAATGTTTTAGAAAGAAGAGATACCCTCCATATGTGTCTTCCCTTTGGAGAAGTAGAGGTTTTAAGCATGTCAGCTTTTGACAGAATCATTCTCTGCATATCTCAATACAGTCTGTCATCTTTGTCATTGTCAGAGATGTTACTATTGACATTTTCTTTGCAAGCTTTAAATTTGAGTATTTGTATCAAACTGTTCTTTATACTCACATGTGCCATATTTTTGTCAGAGTAGGAGGCCTTAAATTTTAATCAGTGTTAGATTTATCTTTACCTGGATTATCTGTTCTGTGTATCACTCTCAAGAACTGGGGTTAGTAATAATGAGATGAAAGAGAAGTCAGATAGAATGGTTGTATTGTTTTTTGTTATTATGACCAACACTCTTTTGATTAATTAGAAAACTATGGCCTTTCAAATACAGTTTCCATTAGATATTAGATTAGCTAATATAGTAAGAGAGAAGACTTTTGAAATAACAACTAAAAAAAAAAGACAAAAGTGTAGTGGGAAATATTGAATCCTCCTACAGGGCTAATTATCTAAGAATTGAGTTAGCAGAATTAGATTTACTTTATAAGGTCTCTAGTAGGTTGGATGATTTAGATTACTGTTAGGTGCCAAATGGCAATAGAGTGTACTGGGTCTGTCCTAACTCATGAGGCTGGCAAAACACTTCATAACTCCTCATTTTTAATTGGCCTTCTGTACCTGAGCACCATAGCTCACATTAAATGGACCATGAAAGTTAAGTGTTACTGTGCTCACTAGACATTTGTATTGGTATTTTAGCCTTTACTACCTTTGTGGGACTTACACAGTTAGGGCATTTGAGGTATTAAGAATTGTGATTATAGTTTAAGCAGTTAATTCTTTTTAGCCTGTATAATATTAGAAAATAAATACTGTTTTCTTCTTATAATGGATATATACATTTGAACTATAAATTATAGATTTCCACCTATGTTTTAAAAGTGAGTATTTCAAGGTTCTGATTGTAAACATACATTAATACTTAAGGTCATATTTAGCACATTTGCATGTTAGAAGATCAGTGTATATAGGATTTTTTTTACTAATAATGTTATCAATTTATTCATACTGTGATTTCCCCCCTTTTTCTAGAAAGAAATTGCAGTCTTCATATTTTAATGGAATAGAATTAGAGTCTGAAAGGATTTAGTGAATCATTTAAAGGAATATAAGTGTACTGAAATTGTAAGATACGCTTCTCTAGAAGATAGTTAGGTTACAAGACAAAAGATCCTCTATTCCTAAATGAGTTTATGAACCATGCCTTCAGCACGGACATCTCAGGCGCTATTGACTATGGCATGTGGCAAATCCAAGTCTTTTGGCTATGGCATGCATAGAAGTAAATAATTAACATATACTACTGATATTTTAGAGTTAGTTGTTTTATTTAATTTTGAGTCCCAAGCTCTTCAGAATGTCTTCAGATTTGAAAGAATAATATACAGTCATAATAGTACTATCAATATTATTTAGAAGCATTTGAAGCAAAGAGTTCAGAGACATTAAAAATGAAGGGATACATGAATAATGTTTCCTTAGATATTATATTATATTATTATATTATATTATATTATATTTCAGTCTCAGTGTGAAGGGAGTTAGTATAGCCACGCTGTTATCAAAATGGTTATAGTCTAGGTAACTACAGGAGCTGAAGGTGTCATTATTGGAAGTTAAGAACTTTGACAGCGATAAAATCTTGAATCCGAAAAGAAAAATAGACATATAACTGTTTTGTGACTTAAGCTATAGATGACAGGAATTGAAAGAAAAAGATACTTTATGAAACTGAATGTAATGTCAAATTTTATAAGAAAAACCTTGAATATATATTTAAAACTCCATCTCTTAGGTCATCATCCATGATTGCTATATCCAATCTCCATATTTCAGTTATATGTAAATCATTTTATTTGTGAGGATTAAGTGCAATAGTCTACATAAAGTACTGACAATAAGGCCAGACATCTAGTAAGCACTCAACAAATGTTAGTTATTGCTATTAATGATATTCGTGAATAAACACGGAAGCTTGAGAAACACTGGGCCTCTTCAAATAACCTCAGCAAATGAAAGTAGAAAATGGCATGCAACTGTATAAACTCAAAGGATTAAAGCTGTTGTGGTTTGGCTGTGTCTCTCAAGTTCCCAAATTCATATGTTCGAGGCTTGATCTCTGTGTTGGTTAGATTTTTTTTTTTTGTCATTTTGACACAACCTAGAGTCTGTTGAGAGAAGGGAACCTCAACTGAGAAAATACCTCCTTATGACTGGCCCATAGGCAAGTCTGCGAGGCATTTTTTTTTTTTTTTGGTAGATGATTAATGTAGAAAGGTTCAGACCATGTTGTGTGATGATAAGCTTGGACAGGTAGTCCTGGATTAATAAGAAAGCAGCCTGAGCAAGCCATGAGAAAAAAAATTAGTAAGCAATACTCTTCCATTTCCTCTACTCCAGGATCTGCCCTTCTTGCGTTTCTGCTCTGACTTCTCTCATTGATGATTGTAAACTGGAAGTGTGAGATGAAATACCCTATCTGCCTCAAGTTGCTTTAGGCCACGGTGTTTTATCACAGCAATAGAGATCTCAGACAACGCAGAGTGTCAAGAGATGAGGGCTAATAGAACATACAAATACCATGAGGATAGACTAATTGAAAAAAAAAAACCAATGGATTTGGTAGTATGATAAACATCTTCATAAAATCAATATTATGAAAGAAGAACAACTGATTAGCTGTCATTGGATGAACTGAAAAAAAATTGGTTATTATCTCTGGGAAAGTTTCAAGTGGATGAAGTAAAAATATTCACTTCTGTGTAGAGTTTAGACTGGGTATTGATCAGCTGATATGCTGTTAATCAATGTTAGGAGTCCAAGAGGAACAATATTTTACTGATAAGATAAGCTTTTTTTTTTTAATTAAAACTTGAGTAGTTAGCTAGCTGTCTCTTTGGAGATATTTGAAGATATTACTGTGGAGCTCAGAGCTAGATAGGTAGGCAGATTTGACCATCAATCACATGGCTATTACAGCAGACATATGGTACTTGAAAGAATACCAAGAGAAAATTGATAAAGTAAATTGAGAACAAGCTTAAGGATTAAACCTTGGGGATATTTGCTCTTATGATGAAGCAGAAGGAAGTATAATTAGCTACAATAACCCAGAGAAAATTGGAGTCAGAGACTGAGAAAGGATCCTGAGACAAAACATGTTTTAAAAGTAGTGAGCTGAAGCTGAGGAAAGAGGGTGATGGTCTTCTTACTCTCTAGTTGTGCACTACTTCCTGCGATTGTAGATCTTTCTTCCTGTATTTAGCTGAAACTTTATTTGCTGCCTCCAGTGTCTAATATAGTATCTTGTATTGTTTCATTTCTTCAGAAGCATTGGGGCTTTATGTACAAATATTTCTTGTCAAAAATAATAGTAGTCATTTTAGTGAGGGAGGTTAGAATTGCATATCTTTAAACTTATTTTTAAGATCTTTTTTTTTTTCCTGAGCAAGGATGGCATGGAAACTTAGTGAAGATGCTTGAATCTAGATACTTTCTTTATTACTTACTTCACTTCTTAAGGAGAACATTTATGGAAATATAACTGGCTTGGCAAAAAGGAAAATATTCTAAAGAAACACTTGTATCTCTCATTAACAGGTTATTGAGAAACAAGACCCAGTAGAAAGGGGGATATTTCCAGTTTCATGGTTTGAATCAGAAATTTCCCTCATTCTAAGGCATTTGTATACATGGTCCCTCTTTGTTGCTGTCTCTTGGGAAGACTGACCTGATAGAACTTTGCTGGAGGAAGTATTCACTGAGGTGGACTTCAATATTAAAAGCCTTGGATACTCCCATTTCTCTATTTCTGCTTTATTCTTGCATCTGAATATGTGGTTCTATGCCTGCTGCTTGCTGCCAAGTTTCTTTTCCGAGACATTCTCTTCCCTGTCTCTGACTAGGATTGTATGCCAAAATAAATTCTCTGTGATATAAGTTGGCTTGGTCATGGTGCTTTATACCAACAACAAATAAGTAACTAATATGCGCAGAAATTTTTATCCTGGGAGAAGGAAATACTAGATAGGAAACTTGAATCCCAGAAAGAAATTTCATATAATTCAAGCAACTTGTCAGGCCTCTATATGTGATGAGACTCAATTCCAGACCCTGATGTTGAGTGATGGAGTTAGACTTGAGGGAGTTGGATCTCTTATTTTTCTTCCCATTATGGTCCCATTGACTAATTTTTATGTTTTTCACTATTAACTTTGTTCTTTTAGTTAGCTTGTTGAGGATGGGTGTCTGTACCTGGCTTAGGTACCTCAATTTCAAAACAAAAGATAATGCATTATGACATTTTGATCTGATACATTATCTGAAACAGTGACTATAATCATTCATTTCTTTATTTGGAATACCGTGGCACTTATGCTCCTTGTGCTTGTCAAAACGCTACTCAGGGAGATCAATGAATCAGGCCATGTGTGCGTCCAATGCCCTTATAAAAAAGGAGCTAATTGAAATGATTGACAGTTAAACATGAAGGACACTCAGAGATAAGGCAAAAGACCCTGTAGGTCATGTCTAAATTTTATTAACATTAACCACAGTACATTTCTATTAGATATTAATCCAAAGAGAGAAAATGTCTGGGTAGTATTATAAGCAACAAGGGTAGAAATAACATAGTGAAAATGATCAGGTCAGTGGGAGGAGATTTCAGGGAGTTAGCAAGATTTATGATGTGAGTTGGCAAGAAGTCATGAAATGGCTATGGTCCTGGGTGTACTGATACTAAAGTGATAAAAGAAAACACACAGACAGACACAGACACAGACACAGACACAGACACAGACACAGACACAGACACAGACACAGACACACAGACACAGAGAGAGAGAGAGAGAGAGAGAGAGAGAGAGAGAGAGAGAGAGAGAGAGAAGAGAGAGAGGAGAGAGAGGGGGAGAGAGAGAGGAGAAAGAGAGACTTATATTGAAAAAGATACTGCTAAGCAGAGGGAGGACTTAGGTCCCAAATATTCAGAAATCTGGCCCTTAGGGTCTTTGTGAGGTCTACTTCCCCTAATTTAGGATTGGTCAGCTTGAACAAAGACAGGGAAGCTGATAGGCCCAGAACTTTTGTGTAAACATGTTCTGATCTTACTTTGAGCTTGTCAGAAGGCCACTGACAGGGAGTTGCTATTGGCTGGATAAAAAGGCCAGGGGAGAAACTGAAATTTTGCCATGCTTAATATCTATCTGTAGCCCCTCTGCCTGTCTGCCTATCATGGATGTGACTGCTTCCTTGTTTCTTACCATTAGGGTGCCTGTACGTACCTGGGAAAGGAGCCTGTAAGCAGAGGACAGAGTTCGGTATTTCATTCCTCCACTACTTTTCTTTGTAGTTTTACTTTGTTATTAATTGACTTATTGATGAATTAATCAATTTCATTGCATTGCCACACATTCTCACATTTACGTTCAAGTACAGGCCCAGTGGCCTCTAAAATTGTGAGCCCAAATAAACCGTATTCCTTTCTAAGTTGATTGTATCAGGTTTCTCTCATAATAATATAAGTCAATACTCATTGATTATCAAAAAGAAAGTTTCACAGAATGAATAGTCAGAATTACAGTTATGATCTTTTACAGTAAGGATTTAAGCAAAGGCAGCAGTGGGAAGGTGGCCATGGGGCCCAGACTCAGGGAAGTCAGGTGTGAACTTTGAAAGAACCTCTCCTGTTAGAGCTGAAGAAGACACATGTTCTCCTCCACAGGAGCTCTGATGCTGCATATTCTCTGCAGAGCAGATCATAAGAGGCGGTGCCAAGCACCATGAGTGACTCTTGTCAGCATTAGGAACAGCAAGGAAAGCAAATCCTAGATGCCAGCCACATGACAACATACAAACAGGCCTTTCCCTGCATATATCATTTCCCCTTGGTAGAGTGGCAGCGGTTCTTGTGTTTTATGCTGTTTTGCAGTTCTTTGAGCTGTTGGATCTTTCACAATGCATTCTGAAGAAGCCTATCATCTGCACAGACGTGACTATCAGTTGATACATACACAGAGGCCATGGATCTGTTACTCTTGTGCTTTTGGTACATTTATTTATCTGTTTTCTAACAGTCTCCTTTGCATCACACTTTTGGCTGAGCCTGTGTGTGGAATTCTGCCTCATGCTCCCTTCTTTCCTCAAATCTCCTCTCTAGACATTACATATTGATCTCATGTCATAGCTAAGTTACTTTGAAGGTTAATGGAAAAAGCATTCTTCACTTTGAGTGTCTTTTTTATATTAGTCTATAATTTCCTTTCCTAACAACTCACACAGCTATTTCTACCTAGGGCCTACAAGAATTGTGATTAAAATTAAAAGATAATATTTATGAGGAATAATAAAGTTTAATGAAATCCCATAAATATTTAATATTAATTTATGTAATTCTGGTATGTATATGTGTTATTCAATGATAGTTTACAGGTTGGGAAGTATACAGAGAAATAATTTATGAGACTAGTGTCCCAGTTACTTGGGCTATTCATAGAAAGCAGGAACCACTGAGAAGATCATGATGATCAGATTTATACAGCACTGAATTGATGTTTGACTGAGACGTTGCTGTACTTTAACTCAATTTCTTGATACACTGTCTACTGGTTTGTATTACTCCATATGTATCACCAAGGGAATGACTTCTTTGTTCCTAAAAATTGCATTTATTCTCTTATTCCCTTGTTATTCAAAGTGTGTTCCATAAACTAGGAAGAGTAGAATCATTGGGAAGTTTGTTTGAAATGCAGAATATTGGTTCTAACCCCAGACATACTAAATGTATCCTAGTTATCTGCCCACTGAAGCCTATTGAAATTTGAGAACTGCTGCTGTATTAATCACTGTCTTTACCTCTTCATGATTCATTGTCAGTTGGTGCATTATCATATTATAGGTCCAGTTATCCTAGGAATTATTAACTTTCAAGAACTTTGCATTTAAAATCTATAAACTAACACCTTGTTTATAACTGGAACTTTAAACTGCATTGATCTGGGCAGTGCTTTTACAGTATCAGCAATTGATAAACCAGCACATTTCCTCACCTCCCACCTGTGGGCTTCGTAGCTTCCAGCAATTGTTTAAAGATTACTCTTCTGAGAAAAAGAGTATGTCCAGTTTGCTATCTGTTACTGTGATAAACCACATGGCCAAAAGCATCTTAAAGAAGATAGAATTTATTTTGGCTTAAAATTAACAGTCCGTTAGGATAGCCAAGTCAGGAGCTCAAGGAGAGGCAGAAATTGGATTGATCCTTCTGGCTTGCTCAGCTAGCTTTCTTGTACACCGAGGGCTGATCTTAGGAATGTATTGCTAACAGGGGTCTGGGTCCTCCTACATCAATTTGTAATCAGGAAAATGCCCCACAGACAGGCACAGATGATCAAGTCCTCAGAAATAAGGGTAACAAAAGGTAAACTGTTGAGTGGAATGAACAAGAATGAGAAATAAGGCAAACACAATAATGGCGACCAGGAGGTCGTACATAAGCTGATGACTTATGCCAAGCTAGTTTATTTAGACGTATAGCATCGTATGTAGTATGTGCAAGGGTAAAATGTCCACGGTCACAGAGAACTACATCAGATAATGTTGTCAAAGAGAATATGAGATACCTTAGACACAGTTATAACTGCTAACCACAGCACAGGGAGATGAGTCAGGTTTCCAAAAACCACGTCTTGACTCCTTCAAGACACTGGCCACGTCTACTTCTGCACAAGGACAAAGAACTAAAGTTCTCTTTGTTCTTTCATCAAGGCCCTTGAGGAAAATCTTTGGTTGGTATAGCTCTTCACATTTATATGCCAATCTGGTGGGTTCCACAAGTGAGTTTCCCTCTTCCCTCTACTGTCAAGTTGACATCCAGGATTAGCCTCAAAGGCTGCATCAAGCATGGTATTATCCACCACAAAACAGAAAAATGTTGTTTTTATCTCTTTAATATTTGAAGGCAAATTGCTGCCAGGCTGAGTCCAAGTCTATGCTTTAGCTATGTAACATTCTTCGTTTTTTTTTTTTTTTTTTTTTTTTTTTTTGGTTTTTCGAGACAGGGTTTCTCTGTGTAGTCCTGGCTGTCCTGGAACTCACTCTGTAGACCAGGCTGGCCTTGAACTCAGAAATCCGCCTGCCTCTGCCTCCCAAGTGCTGGGATTAAAGGTGTGCGCCACCACTGTCCGGCTTGTAGCATTCTTTTTACTTAGCTTTTCTGCTTTTCATTGGTAGCTCCTTATACCCTGCTTCTAGAATATACCAGAGAAAGATCATAGCCTTAGGCACTTCAATAATTTTTTGACTCTATCCAAAGGCTATCTCCTGGTCCGAAAGAGCATAACACTTTTGGATGGTTCCAGTTCCACAGTTAGCATTTCTTCATCTGTAACCCTCTTTACTTCCCTGTAACCATTCATCTATTCTTTGAGTTGACTTAGCAGAAACCTAGGACCTCTAAGTAAAGTTTATATCTTACTGGCTTTTATGTCCCAGGGAAAATTTCCACTACTAAGATTTTTGGTTACATAAAGTCATTGCTCTACAATTAAAATGCAAGTCACTGTGAGAAAATAATTTATCAATATAGTGATTAAATTTTATATAAATTATAATTTAAACCCTATTTGAATTTTATTATTCAGGACTTTCTAGAAAGTGGTTAATTAACATTGGAGTTAGATATGCATATTGAACAAATTTACTTATTAAATGGAGTTCATAAGTATTGAGATGATTTATAGTGGAAAGAAATATTCTGTTTGGTAATTTAAATTCTATTTCTTAGATAAATAGTTTTATGCTTCTCTAAGGTTAGCTGACTATGGAAGTTGATAGGTTCTAACAAATGAAAAGAATGCATGGGTCTGATCACCCCTCTCAGACTTTGAAGCCATATTGCTCTCTAAATAGGATATTTTTTGATTAGTTTCTTCAAATGTTTTATTTTTAAAAATCTGAATAAACTGCAATATAATTTTGCTGAATTAAGTCCTCCTTGCCTTAGTTTTATTATTTATAATTTGTTAGGCATGTTTGGTGGAACTGAACAAAATGTGCATAGTCAGTATTTTATTCTGTATTTATCTTAGCTCACTATGAGAACTAGGAACCTTATTAACAGCAACTGAATGTAAATGATGAGAAAGCTTGGCCACGTTGCCTCTTCTGATTAATGCCAGAAGAACTGAAGTGGGAAACCATGGGACCCAAGAAAGCTGAGCTCGTGAGTGTAGTTTCACGACAGGGCTCATTTTTATTATTACAGATCTTTGATAACATATTTATGAGTTTCCAGTTCAGCAAAGAAGCCTGATTCACAGCCCACTGTGTTCAAGGTTATATAAAATGCAATGTTATTTGTCTTTAGAATAATGTCTGAGGTATGGGAACATCATTTTCTATAACTTCTCTCTAGAAGTTGAGGAAGGACACAGGCATTCACATGTTCCTTCTTATGTTTTTTGCCATTCCAAATTCCTTCCTGGGTAATATAAACATTGGGTATTCTCATGTGTATGCCCCAAGCTCATTATATCCTCACAAAACCTTAGTTCACATTACAACAGATGAGATTTGTCAGTCATTTTTTTAAAACTTCTAAGGACAGGGGCTGGAGAGATGGCTCAGTGGTTAAGGGTAGAGTCTCAATTAACCTGGAGCCCTGAGATCTCTCAGACATAGAGCTAGCAACCAGGCAGCATACACAAGCTGATCATTGCCTCTCCGCCCATATATATAAAGCAGAGGACTGCTTGATCTGGCTTCTGTGGGAGAAGACACACTGAACCCTCCAGAGACTTGAGGCCCCAGGGAGGCCTGGCAGGGGTGGGGGTGGGCATCCTTCTGGAGATGGGGGTGGTGGAGGTCAGGGAGAAGGAACAGGAATGGGATGAGGAACTGTGGGAGGGCAGACTGAGAGGGGGCCACTGACAGGACTGTGAAAAGATAAAGGTAATACAACAAAAAAACAAGCAAAAAAACCTTCTAAAGACATTATGTATCAGTGACTTCTACTGTCATTAACCTAGTACTTAGGTCCTATGTGAGAGCATATAGTTTGTCATGATAGGGAAAGCAGAGTGACTCACAGCCATGGGAAAAAGTGGTAGATTTGTCTGCATCTGGCTGTCACAGACAGCAGACATAGGGTAGGAAGCAGAGTCAGGCTGTAAACCTCAAGGTCCACTTCACTGCTTTCAGTGGCCCATGTCCTCCTGAAAAGCTCCACCTCTGAAAGGGTTCACAACCTCCTGAAAAGTACGTGAATGTTTGTGCACACAACCCCATGGAAGACACTTTGCATATAAACCATAACACTTCGAGCACATTGAAGTTCTTACAATGACTTTCCCCACAACTCGAAAGAATTTTAAAATTGATAATCTAGATTTGGATGCATAAGAGAATTAAAGAGCTAGATATGACAAACACACACTATCTAAAAGCCAAAGAAGGTTTTCTTTAATAAAAACCCTTAAGACTTTGATGCAAATGCAAATATTTTCAGGAATGGGAAGGTCTCTAGATTTGGTAGAGACTCAGAACTGGAGAATGTGTGTGACATGGCATGCCTAGACATGAAGATTAGGTTATAACTAATGCCCCCCGAGTGCTCATAGTTTCTATAGGTGAGATGCTTCCTGCAAGTAACCCGACAACAACACTGATATTTCAGCCGTATCAATTTTTAAAGAAAATTAAATTAAATCAAGATTAACTTCCAGAAGGAGATTGGACTTATTCAACATAGGCTAATAAAAAACGAGCAGGAAAACACCATCAGGGAATTGGAGCAACTGCAAAAGCTTCATTGCAAGACCTGTAAAGCCCGAATTTTAATAATACAGTGGTGTCAGTTCCAGGGAATCCGAATGCCCTGTTGACATCATAAAAGTTATTGGTAGACAGTGTAAGCCAGGGACAAGAAAAGTTAGACTGACTGATTCTGAGTTGTATATGGTAAAGTTATTGCCTCTGTGCTCGACTTTTAGGTATGTAGCATCGGGAAGTAAGTAATAGCACAAAGGTCAGATTGCCTGTCCCTTTCTGTGTACCCCAGGACAATATTTAACCTCTTCTATTTCAGTTTTTTTTATGTTTGTAGTCAAAAGTTAATAAATGTATTTTGTCATAGGATTGTGTGAAAATTTAAATAAAGTAATATAAGTGGAACTGTTAATGAAGTGCCTGAGACAGTGTTAAAATCATAACATACATGAAAATGGATATAGCCTAAAATCTTTCTAGAATTAATGACATCAGAGACACTCATGAAATACTAAACTTTAATAGAATACACTGAAAAAATAACTCTACCAGTAATTAAGCAATATTCATCACAGAAAGATATTAAAACAAGAAAACAACCAAATTATTTGAATTGTCTTAAATTATGAATTAATTTGGTGTTTCCTCCCTGATTTTCTGGTCAATGGGACAACATAGAAGCTCTTTTGCATCTCTCCAGTGAGTTTAAATTTTCATACTCCAAGCCCACCTAGTTCCTACATTTGACTCTGTCTCAGGAGTTAACATAAAGTTTTGATATATATTTTTTTTAATGATTCCTTCTTTCTCACTAACACTCAAGATTAGTAATGTAGAAACTGCAGACTTCAAGCAAGCTGATAGACGGACCCAGTAAGTACCTTTAAAAATAGCAAATGGTCAAATCTGACCTTTGGATGTTGACAGCAGAGGGGTAATTGCATTGAAATCATTTTCCTTCCAGGGAGAGAAGCTTGCTGAGAATTGGCTTCCTGCTTAAATAGAACAGGGCTATTTTATCCTTACAAGTGAATCTTCTGACACTTTGAAGCCAAGTGTCATTACTTTTGTCTAGCTTGTGAATTGCCGGATTCTCCATAAGTGTGATTTAATAGCCCGAATCCGTCATGAAATATTTATAGCTTTTTGTGCCTTGAAGATTTTGAGTTTTACTTATAGCCACACTATTAATGAAATGGCTTATATATAACATGACACAACATAGTATCTTGTACAAGTAGAACTGCTGTAGTACAAGTGTTCATTTTGGTTTGAATTTGGGTAACATCTAGATATTATCTGGTTAGAAAATGTTTGGTCAGCAATGTGGACATCACCTTTTGCCAATTTTAAAAGGAATAACAATAAGATTGGTTAATTAAAATAGTAATTTTAATGAAGTTTAAAAATTAAAATTTAAAAGCAAATTGAGGATGTAGCTCAATGAAACAATGTTTATCTGCCATGTGGAGACTCTAGGTTTAATTCCTATCAAGATAGGATGAAATCAATGGTATATGGTTGAGATAAACTTGTAATGAGTTAAAGTACTTAAAATTTAAAGGTCAAATTCTTTATATTTGCCTGAACTGGAATAACTTTTTATATTCAGACTGTACGTGCATTTGTAAAAATGATATATTTTACTGCTTGTTCAAATAGACATTCTGATTAAGGTAATATTTATATTTTATAACAGGATGGCCTTTCTCCTGTTCAATACACTTTCTTTTATTTTTATTATAGTTTTATGAAGGTATAACTGACAAAAGCTGCACACATGTAAGAAATGTAATATGATGATATATGTGGTCATTGTGAAGTCCTTATCACAATGGAACCAAATGATATATTCAAAGCTGCTTTTGTGAAATGCACATTGGAAATTATTTTCAATGATTTTTTTTTTTTTTACCATCAAATGGTTCAATTTTAACTGTATTGATGATAATGTATTTCACATGCCTACGAAGTATTTTATAGTTGAATGCTTGTGCATTGCAGCCACAATACTCTTTTGTCCTTTCCTTTAGTTTGGGCAGTGTTGTATATTAGTTTTTATGAGTTTCTAATTTTTAGATTTCACATGTCAGAAGAATCAAACAGCATTTATCTTTTAGCATTTAGCTTATTTGATTTAGGGTACTGCAATTTAGAAACATCCATGTAGATATGACAGAATTCCCTTCTTTTTAAAGATTATATAAGATTTCAGTGTATGTGTGTGTTTGTGTGTGTGTATGTATGTAAGTGTGACATTTTCTTTAAATCACTCATCTTTGAATAGGTACTAGTTATTTCTAAATACTGGGTTTATAAAAATTCTGCAAGATGAATCCTCAAGTTCAGGTATCTTCTTAAGATCGTGACTTTATATCTGGATCCATGCATAGAATTGAGATTGTCCACTCATATGGACATAGTTGTAGTCATACATTCTTAAAGAAAATTTTGTATAATTTCCATAATTTCTGTACCCCTCACAATGAAAAAATTTTTTTTCTCCACATTCTCAACAATGCTGGTTTTAAATATATACACACACATACACACATGTGCATGCATGCGTGTGTGTGTATGTGCACACAAACAATAAATACATGTAACATAACACACACACATATATATGTATATATATATATGTATACATATGTGTGTATGTGTGTGTGTGTGTATGTTACATGCATTTTAAGAGGTATGAGGTGATACTGAACCCTGGTTTTAGTCCATATTTTCCTGATATGTGAGGTCCAGTATGTATGGCCACTGACATATTCCTTTGGAGAAATGTCCACTCAAGTTTTCTGCTCATTTTAGAATTTAGAATAATATATATATATATATATATCTTCTAATTTGCAGACATTTTTCTATATAGAGAATTTTTAATGTCTATTTTGTTTTGTTTAGTTGTCTATGATTTGGTGTTATATTTAAAAAATTATTTTGAGACCAAATTCACAAGACTTTTTTATATTTTTTCCTAGAAATTTTACAGATCCATTTAAGCTGATTTTGTATATGATTGGGAAGGGGGGGGTGTCTGACTTTCCTTTTGGGATTGATATTCAAATTTCCTAGCAGTGTTTATTGAATATATTGTTTTATATTGTATATTCTTGGTTTTTATAAATTTAAAAGTCATTTTTTCTTGACCTGCTTTATAAGAGTTAGATTTACACCAGCAAAATAATGAACTTCAACACATCACAGACTGCACCATTGATAAAAAAGCAAGCAAGTTTTATGTGGAACTTAAAATTATCTATCTCATACAAGAAAAAAAATGCATGGTGAGATAAACTTTTCTCACAATACAGCAATGACATAAATTAGGATGAAACAAAAGAAATACCCCTATTATGTCAAAGCACTTTTTTAAGTGGATATTTTATTTATTTACAATACAGATGTCATTCCCTTTCTCCATTTCAGCTCCCTAGAACCCCCATCCCCTCTTCCTTTATGCTTTTATACCATTTTGATTACATGCATGTATTAAGGTCAGTTCTAGGTTGAGGGTCTAGCAATACAATAGATGCAAATAGTCAGGGAACAAGCAAGACAATAAACACAAATAGTCAAAGAAAAACAAGGCATTAAACCCAATTACGTGAACACTCCTGTGATCACTGTTTCTAAAGGTTTATCAGGATGATCAAAGTATCTGAGCCTACTTTCCTGTCCTAGCCCAAGGTCATTTTCATGTCTGAAGCCCACTTCCTTGTTCTAGCCCAAAATTTAAATTCCTGTCTGAAATTACTTCTTTGTTCTAGCCTAATGTCAAATTTCTGCCTGAAGCCTACTTCCTTGTCCTCGGCCAATGTCATATTTCTGCAAAGCAGCCCATTTCCTTGTCCTTGGCCCAGTCAGCTTCTTGCTAAGCAATCCCAAAGGCTTTCTGCCTCTCCCCCATTTTTATTTCATTATATTTATTTTTTATTTTTATTTCATTATATTATATTTCATTTTATTTCATTAGACTCAATAAGACTGACTCTGTCTTAGGTCGTTTGACAAGAATGCCTTCCTTACTTATCATGGAATATGCATTATCAAATGCAATGCAATTCTGTCTTAGGTTGGTAAGGTTCTATGCAGAATCTTACCTGTCCTTGGCTTACCTGTTAATTTCATAACTCTGTCTGGGGTTCCACTTTCAGGTTCAAGCTATGTACTTGGCTGCCAACATGTTTTATATTGTATATTCTTTATATCTTCCTGTAGATTACTATACATATGGGTACACATTCTATACTGATTGTTGTTAAATTTATGTTTCCATGACAATACCATACTTTGAGTACTTTGTATAAACTATAACCTAAAATCAAAAGGTTTGATGCTTGATGAGTTTTGCTCTCATTGAAATTGTTTCAGATTGTCTGTTATTACACTAAAATTTTAAGATTACTTTTCTTTTTTAATATATATATATATATATATATATATATATATATATATATATATTAAAATACATTTCAGATTTTATCCCCTTACTCCATTCCCACCACCACCCAGGAACCCCCTATCCCATCCCCCCTCCTGCCTCCACAAGGGTGTGCCTCTAACTACCCCCCTCCCCACCCTCGAATTCCTCCCAGCTCAGTGTTTAGCCTTCGTGGGATCAGGGATATCCTCTCTCACCCATGCCTGACAAGGCCATCCTCCCCTAAGTATACAGCTGAAGTCATGGGTGCTTCCCTTTGTGTTCCCAGGCTGGTGATTTAGACCATGGGGAGCTCTGGTTGGCTGGCACTGTTGCTCTTCTCTTGGGGCCACCAACCCTTTCAGCTCCTTCAGTCTTCTAACTTCTTCATTGGGATTTCCAGAGTAGTTGTACCAGCTTGCATTTCCACCAACAGTGGAGGAGTGTTCCTCTTTCTCCACATCCTCGCCAGCATCTACCATCACTTGAATTTTTTATCTTAGCCATTCTGACTGGTGTGAGGTGGTATCTCAGGGTTGTTTTGATTTGCATTTCCCTGATGACTACAGATGTTGAGCATTTCTTGAGGTGCTTCTTGGCCATTCAAATTTCCTCAGTTGAGAATTCTTTGTCTAGCTCTGTACCCTATTTTTAAATAGGGTTATTTGGTTGTCTGGAGTCTAATTTCTTGAGTTCCTTGTATATATTGGATATTAGCCCTCTATGGGATGTAGGATTGGTAATGATCTTTTCCCAATCTGTTGGTTGCCGTTTTGTCTTACTGACATTGTCTATTGCCTTACAGAAGCTTTGCAATTTTATGAGGTCCCATTTTTCAATTCTTGATCTTAGAGCATAAGCCATTGGTGTTCTGTTCAGAAACTTTTCCCCTGTGCCTAAGTATTCAAGGGTCTTCCCCACCTTCTCTTCTATTAATTTCAGTGTATCTGGTTTTATGGTCCTTTATCCACTTGGACTTGAGCTTTGTACAAGGGGACAAGAATGGATCAATTTGCATTCTTCTACAGGCTGACTTCCAGTTGATTCAGCACCATTTGTTGAAAATGCTGTCTTTTTTCCACTGGATGGTTTTAGCTCCTTTGTCAAAGATCAAGTGACCACAGGTGTGTGGGTTCATTTCTGTATCTTCAATTCTATTCCATTGATCTTCCTGCCTGTTTCTGTACCAATACCATGCAGTTTTTGTCACTACTGCTTTGTAGTACAGTTTGAGGTCAGGGATAGTGATTCCCCCAGAAGTTCTTTTATTGTTGAGAATGGTTCTTGCTATCCTGGGTTTTTTGTTATTCCAAATGAATTTGCAAATTGCTCTTTCTATCTCTATGAAGAATTGATTTGGAATTTTGATGGGGATTGCATTAAACCTTTAGATTGCTTTTGGCAAGATAGCCATTTTTAGATTATTTTTCAATCTGTATAAAAATGTTCACTAAAATTTTGAATGGGATTATGTTGAGTCTATATAGCAATCTAGGCAATACTGAGATGATGTCATTCATTCACATGGCCCATGGCCACAATATTTTTCCAATTATTTGTTTCCTCAATTTCACCAGTGTTTTACTTAAACTTACAGAAAATAGATATTTCACTTTGTAGGTGAAATATTTTCTTAAGCATTTTATTCATTTTAATGCTGTTGAGGAGGTTTATTTTTTTAGTTTTTTGATAACATATACAAATTTTACTTTAAAGGAATGTAGTTAATTGGCTTTTATATGCTGGCTTTGTATTCTAAAGCTTTACTAAAATAACATAAATCTTTCTAGTTCTCAGTCAACCATGTTAGAATTTTCTATGTATATGTGTATATGCATATTATATAAGTGTATGTATGTAAGTGTATGTTACATAAGTGTATATGTATATTATATAAGTGTATATGTATATAAATGTATATATCTATATGTGTGCTTATATTCTATAAGTAAAAACTACTTTAAGTCATTACAATTTGAATGTCTTATTTTCTAGCTATTATTGTGACATTTGATTTTTAGTTTCATAATTGTGATGAGTTAATGCTATTAATTTTAGTAAATTAAAGCATATTTGCATTCCAATAGGTCATATACCACCTGATGGTGGCATAGTAGTACTTTAATGGACTAATGCACTAATTGTATGGTACTTTTTGCGTCTATGTTTATTGGAGATGTTATACTACATTTACAAATATTTAACTTTTAAAAACATAAACACACAAGTATAATAGATATATATTCACATGAATATTCAGAGATAAATTGAAAGAGGTAGAAGTGTTCATGTGTAAATAATTTGTTAGTCATCACATGTAACTTATTATTCTTTATATATACTAAATTTCATTTAGTATTCTCCTAAAATATGTATTAACTAGTAAAAGTTCTGTATATTTAAGGTATGAAAGGTGGTTATTTAATATATGATTATATTATATTATGATTATTATATTCAAATTCATATTTTTGGTAGTATCCTTGCTTTAATATTAGGGTAATGCCAGCCTTGTAAAAGGAGTGTAAAGGTGTTCCTATATATTCAGTATTTTTGGAAGATGTTACAAATACTGATACTTGGTTACTCAACTTTTATAAGTATATGTAAGAAGTTTATATATGTGTTTGTGTATATGTATATGTATATGTAAATTTATCTGACCTTTTAAACACATGGATTGTTTAATTGAATGTTTAATTTTCAAACATATGTAAAATTTTTAGTTTAATTTATCTTATTTCTAGTTTTCTATAGTCAGAACAGCTGTTTCTAGGTGTTCTTTTAATCTTGTTGAATTTTCTGGGACATGTTTTTGGACAAACATAGAACAATACTATTGTCAAGTGTTATCTCTTGTAGAGACTGTGTATACATGACTAGATGTATGTTTAGATGGGATGTCTTGTATCTGTTAAGTCCACTTGATATATATATTTACCTCAAGTTCAGTGCCTACCTGTTCACTTCTAGTGTCAATGTTCTACCCATTACTGTGAGTATGCACGTCATGCATAATTACTGACTTTCTGTTTTTATTTTCAATTCCATAAATACGTACTTTGTGTATTTAAGTGCCCCAGTGTTTGATACATGCATATTTGTGGCTATACTTTACTGATGAATATACTTTATCAGGATATTATTATGGAATGACTTTTGTTTTAATTTATAGTTTTGGACTGTTTTATATAATACAACTACATCACAAGTAAATACTTTGGATCATTGCTTGTTTCTATTTGCATAGATTATTTTTCCTCTGTCTTTTAATTTAAATGTTTTTTACATTGTTAAGCTAAGGTAAATCACTTGTTGGCAGCGAGTAGTTGGTGCTTATATTCTAATCAATACAGCCATTTTGGGTTGAGTTTTGTGCAGGGAGATATATATATATATTGATTTTCATTCTTCCATGTGTAGCTTTCCAGTTTGATCAGCATCAACTTTTCTCAGTCTTCTTGGTTCAAAATCAGGTGTCTCCATGTTTGTAGAATTATGTCTGGGTTTCATTTTTGATCCATTGATCAACATGGTTGCATTTTGGCAACACCATTCTGATTTTATTGCTATAGTTCTGCAGTACAACTTGAAGTCTGGGATGGTGATGCTTCCAACACTTCTTTTGTTACTCCTGGTTGTTTTAGTTATCTTGATTGTGTGTGTGTGCGTGCACACACACTCACACGTGTATGTGTTTTGCATGTGTTCCTGTGTAGTTGTGTATGTAATTGAAGTACATACAACTACTTTGTCTTATTGTAGAACTTAATCTAAAAGCAAATTCATTAAGTCATTAATGAGAATGGATGTACTCTTGCCATGTTAGCTGTTTTCACCATATCACTGTCTTTATCTTGACCTTCCATTCCCTACCTCACTTCATCATTCTTTATTTTTAAAGAGTATCTCATTTAGAGATCTTCTTTGTGGTTGTATAAAACTTACATAAACCAGTTATAACTATATTTTAAGCTGTTAACTTTGATCGCACATAAATGTCTATACTTTTAATTCCTAAACTCTATATTTTGTTTTAAAATATATTAACAAATTATAGAGGCAGAATTTAAAACTATATTTTTCATTTAACCTTTATATGAAAGAAGAGCTGTTTTTCTTTTATTATTATTTTTCTTTTAATAAGACTGCTCTTACTGTGAAGTCTTTTGAGTTTTTTTTCTCTTCTGGCAGTATGTACATATGCCTTTCTTTGGGAAAGATGTCTTTCTCAGATAAAATTTGATAGTTGCCATCCTCCCCTCATTTATGTCATGTATACAGACTTCTGTTAACAAATCAACTAACAGCCTTGTATTTCTCTGAGTTTCTTTTTTACTGCTTTCAAAATCTTCACACATGGAGTACTTTGGTACTCTTGGTTTGTTTGTTTGTTTGCTTGCTTTTTTTCTTGAGATTTTGCTTTTTATTTACACATTTAAGGAGAAATTCGCCTCCAACAATATTTACTGTTCCATGGCTTCCAGACGAGAAACAACATCAGTCGACTTGATTAGGGAGGTTGGGGTCTTAAACTGTTTTCTGCTCTTTTGTTCTGTTTCTAGGAAGGGATTCTTCAGAGTAAATTTTTTATTTTATTCTTAGAAATATAAACTAGATTCTGACTCTCCTATTAATTTCTCTAGGGTGTGCCACAATATGCTCATAGTTGTGTGACTTCATCATCCTGCAGAGACAAGTTGGTTACCTCTATCACACAATGCACTTGCCACCTGAAATGGAATAATTTAAAGATCACCATAAAGGTGATAAGGTACGTGATATGTTTTCCTGCCCATGGACCAATTGGGCAATGGAGATTCCACAACTGAAGCAATCTTTTCCTTCCCTTCCCTTCCCTTCCCTTCCCTTCCCTTCCCTTTCCCTTTCCCTTTCCCTTTCCCTTTCCCTTTCCCTTCCCTTTTCTTCCCTTCCCTTCCCTTCCCTTCCCTTCCCTTCCCTTCCCTTCCCTTCCCTTCCCTTCCCTTCCCTTCCCTTCCCTTTCCCTTTCCCTTCCCTTCCCTTTTCTTCCCTTCCCTTTCCTTCCCTTTCCTTTCCTTTCCTTTCCTTTCCATTCCCTTCCTTCCCCCCCCTCTCTTTCTCTCTCTCTCTTTCTTTTTTATGTATAAAATGAGCCTTTGGCTTTATTTACTAATAGGAAGTAAAGAAATACCAGAATATTTAAAGAAAAAGTAAAAAAAAAAAAACCCATAATAATGGGAATGTTTCAATGAGAAATGTGGAAACGTACAGTGGCTGCAGATGAATCACAGGGAAGAAAGTTACCAACTGCAGCTCATAATGAAGCAGAGAGGAGTTCTGTCCCACTTGCCTTGAGGGCTGGTTATTTACATTAATTATTTGTAATTCTGCATGAGACATTTGTAATCTACTTCTCTAGTTTATTTATTCAAATATATTTAGAGCACCATAAATATAGTTATCATTTTGTTCTGTGGATTATATTCTAAATTTCATTCTTTTGGTGTCTCTATTAATCCTTTCTTGGTTATGGGTAAGCTTTCCTTCAGAGTCTGTACTTCAGTTAGTATTGCCCACAGTCTTTTACCTCATAGTCAGTCTTTTCCAGTCACTCTTCCTTGCCAATCTCCTTACATTGTGTGCACCCCGGGCATCATCCTGATGGTTTGAGAAGGCTCATTCTCTGTAATCTGACTTTTCTCTGTGTGAGGAGCTGCATGCAGAAGCTGTCTTGTGGTGCTTCTTGGGTTTGTGAAACCAGCACTTGGGCGGTGGAAGCAGGAGGATTACAAGTTCAAGGGCATCCAAAGCTACCTGTCAAGTTCTAGTGTTGTCTGGGCAGCACGAGACCTTTTCCCAAAACCAAAATTTGTAAAAGAAAGCTCCTATTCTGGGTCTCATCGACATCACTTCTTATCCATTCAGTTTTATTATTGCTATTGAACAGTATAGTAAAAAGTGCAGCAAATCTTTATTCTTCATATGGGGAAGTGCCACGCTATTCCTATACTCAGAAGAGACTAGTGATGGATGACTGTAATTATATTACAAATGATCATTGTTTGGTCTCTTGAGTTAACTACATTTTGACATTATGATTCCAAGTAGTCAAAATATGACAAGCTTTGGTTTTTGATATGAAATTTAGGATGCAGATATTTTAAATGTGTCACGTTTGAATAATGATTAAAGCAGAATATTTAGGCAAAGTATTATTTGGAATTGATAGTAAATGTATAAATAGAACCATTAAAGAATGTGGTAATTCACTTTCCCTGTGAGGGAATGCTTAGTTCTCAATCACTTCTGACACCTATTTTGTTCTGTAATACTTTGTTTAGGCACTTTTATTTAATTGTAGGAAAAAAGCCTTTTGACTGATAATCAGAAGCCACTGATAGTCTGATGGGCAAGCAGGAAATTTTATGAAATCAATGAATCTATTTCATTAGATTTTCCTGTAGAATTTAATTATTTGCATAGTCAAAATTTTGGAAAGTAGGGTTACACTTATTAAGGTTGGTGTTCAAGATATAAAATTTCAAGTTGTGTTTACAGAATAAAATTATAACTTGTAAATAAAATCTTTTGGGGGAAAAAAAGCACTGTTAAGAGTAGGCACCATCACCAGCAGCAGATGGCCAACAAAAAAACAACTCAGTGTATCTTTGGAGGTCATTGTTCCATAATGTTATGTCAGGACATTTAAGAAAATAATTTAAATATTTTTAATCTTACAGGTCATTTTGTGTATATGGGTTACAGTCTTCTGTTTTTATGAGATTCCTGTGTGTCCAAACCTGTGTGTTCCTCTTGCTGTTTCTTTGGCTGTTTTTCTTCTGTTTGTTTCGTTCTATCCTAACATATCTGTTTTGCTTTATCTTATTTTATTATTATCCTTTAGGTACTGTATTTTTCTGAGAGACAGAGAGAATGTGGACCTGGTGGGAGCCTGGATTGGGGGGGTGCAGTGAAAAACAGAGGGAGGTGGAAACTATAATTAGAATAATTATTATGAAAAAATTATATTTTCAATAAAACAGATATAAATTTATAAAAGTTTAACTTAAACTCTATGCAAATTTCATGAGAACTACTCGGACTTAGGATCTTGAATCTCAATAGTTTATGATTTGAAGCTCACAATATGCTTTAATCCTGATTTTACTAAAAAATAAATAGCTACTAAGGGAAGCTACATTGGAAAGTGCTGAGTTTGGCTTCCTTACTAAGCAAGGAATAGCATTAAAACTAACAAAATGAACTCAATTAATTGAATTCATTTAGCGATCAGTTATGAAGCCAAACTAAGAACCTTCTTAGAGATTTAGTTGCATAAATGTTTTACTTTCTGTCCCAGAACATGTTTAAAATGTTTTTGTATAATTGTAATGCAAACAATTAACTCATTTTTCCTAATCAATTTGTTATTATAAAGCAATCACAGTAGCATTTCAAAATGGAATAATAACTTGAGATTTTAAGACATTTAACATCAAACAGCTACAGTCAAGGAACTGACTTGTGCCACAGCAAGAAGGACATGAGCAGAATGACAGTTTGTTTTCAAGCCAAGACTCTGAAAATCAGTAAACATAAACTTTGGGTTTTTAAGTGAAAAAAAAAAAAGAACCCCCAAAATCGAGGGTATATAACTCTGACTTAATCATTTAATAATTTCACTAGTGATGTCATACAATTGAATACATATTTTTGTAAGGATCAATTTATTGAGATAGTAGTTTCAGTAAGTTTGCTTCAGATAACTGTATCTCTTTATAATTCATGGCATTTTTCTCATATTAAATGATGGGCTAGTATGGTGGAGCATACTTTTAATGAATACATTTGCGATGTACCAACTGGAAGATCAGGAGTTTCAGTCAAGCCTGAGATACCCAAATAGGGTAGTCAGATCTGTTTGGAAGGGTTTAGATGGAAGAAAGAAAAGAGGAAATGATGTAATTATATTAAATGCTCAATAAATAAATAAATAAATTAATGAGACTTTTGCAGTAGAAAGGATCACTTTTTTTTTTTTTTGAGACATACAAAGCAAAATAGCTTGCTTTGTAGAATCATCCAGAAGAAAATAACAGTTTTGCTGTGACTTTAGGGGTAGCTATCGGTGAGGTTGTGGCTTGCTAAGAAATTTTATTGGGTGGCAGTTTTGTGTTTTCTTCCAGGCTTTACCATCCACGTGTTCTGTTGTCTTTCCATGCATTCAACCTAAAACAAGGGCCATGAATAAAATGTAGGTCACAAAAAGAGAGTCAAAACTTAGATCTTGAAGGTTTTCTGAATTGCCATCAAATACTTAGCTCAGCAAAATTCTAATAATTAAGAATTGTAAATTAATAATTAAGGAAATATCAACAAAGAGAAAACATTTTATTTATGAGCTTTTTAGTTTTAAATATAATACTACAGAGAAACCAACACTTTAATTTTAGACAAAAGCATAAACTGCTCTAGTCTTTCTGTTTATATCATTTGGAAGACAAACTTATACATTAAAAACCTTGCAAATGTTTAGACTCTAAAATAGAAATACTATTTTAGTGATGGGTTTTAAAGAAATCAGCAAATATTTTATGAAAAATATTAAAAACATGGCTTGTAACGAAATTAAAAGAGGGAAGTCTTTACAATGTGACATTAAAGATGTAAAACACAAACAATTAGATTTCTATGATGTGGTATGAAGCTTTATTCTGAACATGTAAGAAATGAAAGCAATAATTAACTATAGGGGCTTTAGGCATTACTATTCTATTTTTAAAAATTAGATATTTTCTTTATTTACATTTCAAATGTTAACCCCTTTCCTGGTTTCCCCATCGAAAACCTCCTATCCCATCCTAGCTTCCCTGCTTCTATGAGGGTGCTCCCCCACCCACCAACCCACTCCTGCCTTCCTGTCCTGGCATTCCCCTACACTGGGGCATCAAGCCTTCACAGGACTAAGGGCCTCTCCTCCCGTTGATGTCTGATAAGGCTATCCTCTGCTACTTATGGGGCTGGAGCCATGAATCCCTTCATGAGTACTCTTTGGTTGGTGGTTTAGTCTCTGGGAGCTCTGAGGGATCTGGTTGGTTGATATTGTTGTTCTTCCTATTGGGTTGCAAACCCCTTCAGCTCCTTCAGTCCTTTCTCTAACTCCTCCATTGGGGACCCTGTGCTCAGTCCAAGCTTGGCTGCGAGCATCCGCCTCTGTATTTGTCAGGCTCTGGCAAAGCCTCTCAGGAGATAGCTCTCTTGTCAGCTACCACTTTTTGGCATCCACAATAGTGAGCGGGTTTGGTGACTGTATGTAAGATGGATCCCCAGGTGGCACAGTCTCTGGATAGCCTATCCTTCAATCTCTGCTCCACACTTTGTCTCTGTATTTCCTCCCATGAGTATTTTGCTCTCCCTTTTAAGAAGGACCAAAGCATCCACACTTTGGTCTTCCTTCTTCTTGAGCTTCATGTGGTCTGTGAATTGTATCTTGGGTACTCTGAGCTTCTGAGCTAATATCCACTTAACAGTGAGTGTATACCATGTGTATTCTTTATGACTGGCTTACCTTACTCAGGATGATATTTTTCTAGTTTCATCCATTTGTCTAAGAATTTCATGAATTCATTGTTTCAATAGCTGAGTAGTACTCCATTGTGTAAAGCATTGCCAGTTTGAAAATGCACTATAGTAGCTATAAGTGCACAAAATAGTTAGAGTTATTTTAAGCCCTAAACTGTCATTTTAAAAATTTTAAACATTGTATTCTTTGGGCTAATTACTTATATTAATTGACTTTTATTTGTAATCTTATACCGAGTCTCCATGTTAATGAGAGTTCCAAGCAAATGGTTAAAACATGTAGCATTCAACAGACTGTAAAGTATCTTCCTTGATGCTGTTACATAAGAATAAACAATCGGAGACAGCTATATTATGTTCTTGACAGCATGCACTTCCAGCCATCCACATCAGTGTCTAGCTTAGGTGACTGTACATGGGATGGATACCCAGGTAGAATGGTCTCCTGATGGCCCCTCATTCAGTTTCTGTCCCATGTTTTGTTTACATATTTGTTCCCTTGAGTATTTTTGTTACTCATTCTAAGTAGAATTGAGGCATCCCCTCTTGGTCTTCCTTCTTCATGAGCTTCATGTGGTCTGTGGGTTGAGTGTTCGCTATTCCAAGCTTTTGGGCTAACATCTGCTTAACAGTGTGTAAATACAATGTGTGTTCTTTTGTGATTGGGTTAACTCACTCAGAATGATAATTTCTAGATCCATCCATTTACCTAAAAGGGCAGAGTAATCAGCCCTTAATAATTCTGCACCACTAAGGTTTGTCAGATGATTCTGGGCCAGAAGGCTGAAGATTTGATGCTCCAACGTTCGGCAGTATAGGGACTGTCCAGGTGTTCAGTGGTCTCTATAAATTGGCTAAGTTTTAGGAGCTATGCTTAATGCTTCCTATAATTTCAGTTAACTCAGTCATTCTGGATTTCTGACGGGGTTGAAGACCTCAAATTCATTATTTTTAATAGCTGAGTAATACTCCATTGTGTAGATGTACCACATTTTTTGTATCCATTCCTCTGTTGAGGGACATCTTGCTTCTTTTCAGCTTCTGGCTATTATAAATAAGGCTGCTATGAACATAGTGGAGCATATGTCCTTATTATATGTTGGAGCATCTTCTGGGTATATGCCCAGAAGTGGTATAGTTGGATCCTCAGGTAATGCTATGTCCAGTTTTCTGAGGAATCGCCAGACTGATTTCCAGAGTGGTTGTACCAGCTTGCAAACCCACCAACAGTGGAGGAGTGTTCCTCTTTCTCCACATCCTCGCCAGCATCTACTATCACCTGAGTTTTTTTATCTTAGCCATTCTGACTGATGTGAGGTGGTATCTCAGGGTTGTTTTGATTTGCATTTCGCTGATGAGTAAGGATGTTGAGCATTTCTTAAGGTGCTTCTCAGCCATTGGAGTTTCCTCTGTTGAGAATTGGATTCTAAGAAGAAACTGAGCATCCTTGGAGTTACTCCAGTTGTGGGGAGACAGCCACTAGGCAAGAATTGCCTCTTTCCATCTACAGACAAATTACTGTCTAGGAAAGGACACACTTGCAGAATAGTCGACTGATTACATCTGCCTAAACAGAGTAATCAGCCCTTAATAATTCTGCACCACTAAGGTCTGTCAGATGATTCTGGGCCAGAAGGCTGAAGATTTGATGCTCCAACGTTCGGCAGTATAGGGACTGTCCAGGTGTTCAGTGGTCTCTATAAATTGGCTAAGTTTTAGGAGCTATGTTTAATGCTTCCTATAATTTCAGTTAACTCAGTCATTCTGGATTTCTGACGGGGTTGAAGACCTATAGTCTCATAGCCAATCCTGGCTATTTACTTTGAGAGAAAAGATTTGAGTGGATGGTTTTCAGCTGACATTCATTCTAAAGCCAAGAAAAAAGCCAGGTTCAAAACTAAGTGTTTTAGTTAGGAGAGATGACAGAGGTTCTGGTTAGTCAACAAAATGATGGACTGGGTATTAGGACTATCTTGTACCTCACTGGTACAATTAGGAATAAGTATGCTCTAATTGTATTTTGAGAGAAAAGTTTTATTTTAACAGGAATGGTGATTATGTAGGAGGAGCTAAGGGGGAAGGAGTACTGAGAGAAAGAGATGGAGTAAGGAGAAGAGAAAATGAAGGAGAGGAGAAGCTAGGTGATGAGAGAGAGAAAGAGAGGGGGGCATGGAGGCAGATGTTCATGTGTCTCTACCAGTCAAAGATAGTTTATATATCTAGGTTCAGTATTGGGATACACTTCTGATTGAGCATTAGCAAACTTATAAAGCCTTTGATTAACATATAAAAAATGGATAAAAGCAAAAAAGGAAAAGGGGGCATGGGATAGGGGTTTTCTAGGGAGGAGAAATGGGGAAAGGGGATGGCATCTGAAATGTAAATAAAAATCCAAAAAAAAAAAAAAAAAGAATAAACAATTGGTCACAACTTGTGTTCTGTGTAGAAGTCTGTTTCTTGTAGGCCTACAGGAAACCATAGCTTACATAGTATTTTACCTTTGATATATTTGGACAAGATTACAATTCATTCATGTTGTAGCATGCTTAGTATCTTAGTACTTTGTGATGCAGTGCAGAAAAATGACCTTGTTTATTATCTACTTGCCAGTTGATGGGTCTCTCCATTGCTTCCCCTCTATGACACTTTTGAATACTGCTTCTACTAATATTTCTGTATGTGTCTTTGTAGTCACATGTTTTTTTAGTTCCCTTTCTTCTTCTTCTCTCTCTCGTTCTTAAGATTTAGTTCTGCTGCAGTTAGAGAACATACTTTGCCAATCTTTTTAGATTAATGGAGACTGTTGTATGTCATATTTTATTCTAAGCATATTTTATTCTAAAGATAATTCCATGTGTACTTTGAGGAATTCTTTCTGCAATAATGATGAGTTTGATGATAATTAGGCTGGTGTTCCCTATACCTGTGAGTTTTCTTTTTAAATGCTATTTACTACTGAAGATGTAATATTAAAATCTCAATATTTGGATTTTTTTTTAAAATCAGCTTTGCTATGATTAGGTACCTGTTATTAGGTGAACATTTAGTTATAGTCATCATATATTTTTCTGATGTAGTGATGCATGTTATAATTAATGGCTTCTTCTAATAGTATTTTGGTATAAACTCTATATTATCTCAGTATGGTTAATTTTTGTGTTACTATTTTTATGGTAATTTCCCTTTGAGGTATGTTTTGAATCTAAGGCATTTCTTGTGCATGCATTATACAAGTGTATGTTGCTCATGTGATTTTGTGTGTGTGTGTGTGTGTGTGTGTGTGTGTGTAGATCAAACCCCAGGACTTAAATATGTCTGTTCACTGAGCACTTTTCCATCAAGCTACAGTCCCAAACCACGTGTTCCTTTTAGGGTATCTCTTTATAAGCAGCAATTCCATTATTAACGAGTACCACTTTAATTCTTTTTAAATATATTTTCTGAGTTTTAGTAATTAACTTGTGGAATAAAACACTCATTCCAATTTCTCACTGTAATTTATTTCAGATGGGAACTAGCAATTTTAGTTCTTCTCCTTCTTTTAGCCTGATGTCATTGTTTTATATCCATTACATCTACTTCTGATATAAACCTGGTCATTGAATCATGGCTCTAGTTGCTTTATCATGCCTTTCTACATGTTAAAAAGGGAATATCTGTTGTTCTTTATTTATTCCTGTGGACTAAGGTGATCTCTCTCAGTAAGTATTTTCTTTCAACAGTGAAGTTGAAAGGATGTCTCTTCAGTGATGAATCTCTTTTGATAGAATATTTTAACAGCTCAAACTCTCCACAAGTTTCTCTGAATTTTACTTCTCTGCGGTTAATTCCAGATTCCCTATGTGTATTTAGAACATCATGGTTGGCCAAAAGTATGTAGAGGGGCTTGGAACCTTGGCTCTGTTCTTTATGTCAATAGCCTTGTGAAGAGTACTGCTCATTCTTTAAGTACCACAGTTTGGGGCTAGTCAAGCAGGATCAGATATATAATTGATACAGCACAGGGATCTATAGATAGCAGTAGATGAGAGAATCCTCATGCTAGAATGCCCATAGTTTTTATCATTTAAATCTAAATCTCAGAGCAGATGTGCTCTAGTCATCATGTATGAGGATTTCCAGAGAACAGAGTTCCAAACGCTTTGTTTCTGTCTAGGAAAGAACTTAGGTGTTTTTCCTACTTAGCCCTAGACCAAGGAAGCCTCCTTAAAGGACATGTTAATAGTGCTGATTCTAGAAATAACAAAAAATAAGAAATAGTTTATCTCGTATGTTGGACTAAGTATTTCTGTCAAATGCAGCCAAATTTTGAGCGATGTTTAGTCATTAATATATGAGCCAGCACCTAACTAAGAGAAATATTGACTTTCTATTATGGAGTAAAGAAACTAGTTTGGCAAAGCCAGAAAGGGACACTATATTAAAATATAATTTTTGTACTTCAATTCTGCCATGCAGAATTTAGGAAAGTATATATTTGGCTAATTTAGGGCTAGCTAAATATAAATGATTCTCGGTTGGAACAAGAGATAGAATAGTTATTAACAATTTAATTCTGTAAGAATTTATAGTGTTTGTGTAACATGTAGGAAGCCTTTTTCTTGATAAATAACCTACTTTGCCTTTTCAGTGATTTTAAACTTTGATAGAGATCTTGTCTTAATTTGTGTTTATCTACTCATTATGGATATCTTGACAATTAATGTTTAAATTATAATTTAGTGCTTCAGTAAGCCTCTTGGACGATGTACAATTCTACTGATAATGTATGTTATTAATATATGACATCTGCCTTTTGAGAAGTAGGCCAAAATTATTTACTTTTTAAAAGAAAGCTACAATGAGTGTGTTGAGAAGTTAATTAGAGTTCAGTTCATTTTTCACTAAAAGTAAATAATATTTAAAACTAGCTTTCAAAATTAATAACACAACACTGGTAAAATTTTATAGAAATGGAATTTTGAAAGTATGCAAAACAACTAAAAATTTTGAATGCGTAGGAAGACAGATAAAATTGACACATAAACCAAGGATGTTATTGTATAAAGGGGACTAAATACAAAAACTGATCCGATCCCCTGGAACATATGATAGGACTCTTCGGTGATAATCATACTAGAAGTGGAAATATAAAAACTTGGAAATGTGTTTATGGTGTAATTCCACCCCAAATCTTTGGTTGCATAGTTGACTAGGAATTTTCTCTTCCTGTTTTTGTCCATTATCATGGAAGAGTGTAGCCCTGGTTAAAAAAAATCATAGTTCAAAGAGGAAGACATGATTTTCTTTGGTTGTGCATTTTTTTTTACATCAATATAAAATCATAAAGATAAGTCCAACCACTTTAGTTTAAAGAAGATCCATATTATAAACTGTATGAAAGGTGAAGGAAGAATCTTTAAATCTGGTTATTAGAACATGTGATCAAGCTGTAATTATTTTATCTGGCTTAAATTTCCTGTGTGAGAAAGACTATGCCCTCCTGCTAGCTTAGCAGAAGTGAAACATGAACATTTTCCAAGTGAAAGGTGAGTGCTAGTTTGTGGATGTATGGCTTCTTCTTTTATCATTATAAATAAAGAGCAGTTCAGATAGCCCATTAAAGCAACATGCCATTCTTTGCTATGTCAAACAACTTATGTAGTCTTTTCTACTCAACTGCTTGTTAGAAGAATACGGCTGACAATGTGTCTTTTCACAGCTAGGGATTAGTTATCTATTGCTACCCAGACACATTGACTTTAAATAGCACAAATTCATGTTCTGTTTCAGCTCTAACAAGAGCAGGGATTGAAAATTGTTACTTTGATTCCTACAACAAGAAAATACTGGATAAAATAGAAATTGCTTTTTCTCAGTTTTGTCAGAGAACTGATATGTACAGCTATTGGCCACTTGGAAATTTGGAGTGCTAAATAAATTCAGAAGGTTGTAGTTAACATATACTTATTACTGGAATAGAAGCAGCTACAGCTTTATGCTTTCATGAGTCCTTAAATAACAATTATTGATGAATGGATAAAGGTTAATTGTAGAATGTGAGGAAAAAAATGGTGTTTTAGAAGGATGTCCACATTTCTTATGTTTTATCTGCAGGGAGCTCACCGAATTTTCATGGTGATGACCTCTAGTGGTTTGAATAGAAATAGCTCCCATAAGCTAGTATGTTTGAATGCTTGGTCATAGAGAGTGGCACTGTTAAGAGATGTGGTGTTTTTGGAGGATGTGTGACCTGGTTGGGGTAGGTGTAGTCTTGTTGAAGGAAAAGGGTCACTTGTGTTGGGTTTTGAGTTCTAAGAAATTGAAGTTTGGCCAATGTATTTTTGCATCACTGTTCCTTCGGGAAACTGGTCTGATATTCTCTTTCTTTGTCGAGTTATTGTGTGGTTTAGGTATCAGGATGACAGTGACCTCATAGAATAAGTTTGGCAATGTTTCTTCTGTTTCTATTTTGTGAAATAGTTTGAGGATTATTGGTATTAGCTCTTCTTTGAAAACCTGGTAAGATTCTGCACTAAAACTATCTGGCTCTGTCTCTGGATTTTTTTTTTTTTTTTTTTTTTTTTTTTTATTCAAGATTCTTAATGACTATTTCTATTTCCTTAGAGGTTATAGGTCTATTTAGATTGTTTATCTGATTTTGATTTAATATTGATAAGTAGTATCTATGGAGAAAGTTGTCCATTTATTTTAGGTTTTCCAGTTTTGTGGAATATAGGCTTTTGAAGTAAGATCTTGTGATTCTTTGAATTTCCTCAGTTTCTATTGTTACGTCTCCCTTTTCATTTCTGATATTGTTAATTTAGATAATCTCTCTCTTTCTCCATGCCTTCTAGTTAGTTTGCCTAATGATTTATCTATCTTATTGATTCTCTCAAAGAACCAGCTCTTGGTTTTATTGATTTTTTTTTTTTTTTTGTATTATTCTCTTTGTTTCTAATTGATCTATTTCAGCCTGGAATTTCCTGCCATCTACTGCTCTTAGTTGTGTTTCTGTCTTTTTTGTTCTAGAGCTTTGAAGTTTGCCGTTAAGCTGATTGTATGAGATCTCCCTAATTTCTTTATGAAGACACTTGTTGCTATCAGTGTTCCTATCCACATTGCTTCCATTGTGTCCTGTAAGTTTAGGTTTGTTGTGCATTCAATTTCATTGAATTCCAGAGTCTGTCTTTCTTTCTTTCTTTCTTTCTTTCTTTCTTTCTTTCTTTCTTTCTTTCTTTCTTTCTTTCTTTCTTCTTTCTTTCTTTCTTTCTTTCTTTCTTTCTTTCTTTCTTTCTTTCTTTCTTCTTTCTCCATTGGTCATTGAGTAGAGAATTATTATTCAGTTTTTCATGAGTTTGTAGGCTGTTATTTTTCCTGTAGCTGATGTCCAGTTTTAATCCATGGTGGTCTCATGTCCTTAGTGCTAGCATAGCCTCCAGTAAAAGCATCTTATTTGAATTTTAAGAGTATTTACCACTCTTAAAAATGCAATTATGTTTTACTGGATAAACCTTTTCTATGGATACTGACTGCTAATATGTTATTTTGTCCATATCAATGATTGCGCTGGTTAGTTTTTGTGAGTTTGGCATGAATTAGACATACCTGGAAAGAGGGACTCTCAATGTAAGAATTGCCTTCCTCACATTGTCCTGTGTTTGGGAGTATATTCCTCATTCCTGAGTGATGAAGGATGTCCAAGACTATCACTGTTGGGCAGTACCATCCCTAGGCAGATAGGGGTGGACTGTATAAGGGAGGTAGCTAAACAAACCAGGGGAGCTTATCAGTATTCCCTATCAGGGAGTTATAAGTACTCTTCAATTAGAACAAAGATCTCTGCTTCAGTTTCTAACTCCAGTTTTGTCTTCATTTCTCCCACTGATAGACTATAGCCTATCAGCTAAATAACCATTTACTCCCACGTGTTAGTTTTGGTCAGTGTTTATCACATAAGCCAAAATCAAATTAGGACAAAGGTTATATAAGTTAACTACATAAGCACACAACCCATAACCCCGATTCTTCAGGTAACTCTGCTGCTACATTGACTGAACTATATCATTTTCTACCAGAACGAGAGGCCCTGTTAATTATTCACAAAGAAATACTAAATCTTAAACCAAGACATTTCCTGCTTTTAAGAGTAATATTGAAAGTTTAAAGGAGCTATATAGACATAATCTTCTGTCAGTTGGAAGAGAATCTTACTAATCCACCTGACACTAGTTCATTTAAGTCATCTTTTTATGAGCAATAGAGAGGAAAACTGTCAGAAAATTTCTATTATAACTGAAATATAGCTGCCAACGTTTATTCTTCATACTGTCAGATGTAGAAGAGGCTTACCCTGAGTGTGCCAAATATACTTTCAGTATTCTTAACGTTCCAAGAACACTATGTCTATTTGCTTTTAAGAATGTGCAGTGAGTTCCAATGGCCTTCAAGAGTGTTGAGGCATTGCTGAGAGTGTCAGAGGTGATCTAAGCCTCTAAGGCCATGAAAACCATGGGACTGTGTTTCCTCATGTCCTCTTGTGTAGTAAACATCAGATGAACATGGGTAACTTTAGAAATACAATCAGAAAAATATTGATCTTAGAAAAATTGATTAATTGATTTTCTGATTCACTCATGAATTATTTAGTATCTCAAAGCTAACACTAAATATAATTTTGAAAAGGAATACTTTCCTCCAGATAATTTATGCCCTTCTGCTTGAACACTATAGTAATAGATATATGAAAGTATAAGGAACACAAGATAAATTTGTCTCCTTATTGTACAGTGCATGACCTTTCCTATAAATATCCCCTTAGTCTCATGGAGAGAAACAAACATAACTATATATAAAGAAATATGATATGGTATGATAAATAATTAGAAATATAATTAGATATGTAGCTGATGTGGAGATATTGCAGTCATGATATTGATAGTGAGATTTCATGGTTGAGAAATTAGTCATGTGAGAAGTGAGGAAAATGTCATATATATATTATATATAGCATATATAATATATATATATATATATAATCTATCTATCTATCTATCTATCTATCTATCTATCTATCTATCTATCTATTGAAAGCAAGACAAGAGGCTATATGTCAGTTTATTTGTGCCTTAATAGCAAAAATACCAAATACTGGTCTTTCATGTATCAGTAAACATTCATTCATTATGCCTCTTGCAGAGATTTCTGGATTTCTGAAAGCCACCCATTGAAGTCTTGAGAAGCATTAGCAAGGCAGAACCCAATAAAACTAGGTCACTATTGCCATGCTTTTGAAGATACTTGCTACTGTTTGGACCTGAAATGTCCTACAAAGTTTTATGCGTTGAATTCTTCACCCTCAGTGCAAGTTAAGAAGTATTTATTCCCTCATGATTGTAATTTCATAAATCAATCCATTGATGGCTTACAGTTGAATGGACATTAGGAAGTGATGGATAAAATAGCAGGTGGGACTTCATTGGAAAATTTTTTTTTATCTGGGACTATATCTTTGTAAACTGTTTCTTGTCCTGCTATCTTCTCTGCATTCCTCTTTCTATAAGGCAACAGCTTTGCTCACCAAGTTTGGTTCACTCAGGACTTTGCTTATTCACATTTCTTGACATAATATTTAGGTTCATGGTAGGCTCAAAGCAATGGGGCCATGAGCTGAAACCTAAAACTGTAAAGTAAAATAAACCCTTTCTTTTTTTTAATGTTCTTCTTTTCTTGGTGTTTTGGCATAAATCTAACTAGCACAGAGATAGTGGAACATGGCTCTCATGCTCACTTCTCATCCACAAGGGCACTGGTGAGCATTCTACCTTACAGTCTGCTCAACCATGATGTTCTGTTCCCAGCCACAAGGATATAAGCAGTCTACCCTACAATATGCTCAGCCGTGATGTTCTGTGCCACCACAGTCCTAAGCAATAATGTCAAATGACTGTGAGGTGAAACCTTGAAACACTAAGAAAAAGAGACCTAGGGTGCTGAGGAGTGAGTAGGTGGGTGGGTAGGCGAGCACCCTCATAGAAACAGGGGGGTAGGTAGATGGGGGAGGGAAAAGGAGTTTGTGGAGGAAGACCTGGGAATGGGGATAACATTTGAAATGTAAATAAATAAATAAAATAACCAATAAAAAAGATTGTGTAATTGTAATGACGCCTACCTTATCTGCCAATAGAATTTTGATTTTTTTCTAGTAAATAAACCAAGTTTAGGGAAAAAAATATAGTTTAGTATTTTGTCTCAGCAATGGCAAGATAAAACAGTTCTAGAGGGAAGGAATCCTGAAATGAGGACTCCAGCAGATTTGGTGCTTGAGGAAGAGCCAAATTTATTAATTAATTATTTAATTAACTACTTAATTAATTAGCATCTTGACCTCAGTTTCCTTTCCCTCTTTTCCTCGCACTCCTTGTACCCACTTTCCCTCCCATTCTCATCCCCCCACATCCATTTCTGTTCAGAAAAGAGAAGGCCTCCCATGGATACGAATGAGCCTTGGCATAGCAAGTTGCAGTAAGACTGAGCACGTCTTCTACTGAGGCAAGACAAGGCAACTTAGGAGGAGGAAAGCGTCTCAAAGGCAGGCAACAGAGTCAGAGGCAGGCCTTGCTCCCACTGTGAGGAGTTCCCTATGACGATCAAGATATACAACTGTAGCATATATACAGAGAACCTAGGGCAGTTTCATGCATGGTTTCTGGTTGGCAGTTCAGTCTCTGTGAGCCACTATGGGGGTCAGGTTAGTTGATTCTGTAGGTTTTCTCATGGTGTCCTTGACCACTCTGCCTCCTACAATTCCCATGCTTGCTTCTGCAGGAGTCTCCAAGCTCTGGTTAATGATTGGCTGTGAGTTTCTGCATCTATTTTCATCAGTTTCTGGGTAAAGTCTCAGAGGATAGTTATACTAGTCTCCTGTTTGCAAGTATAGAAAAATGTCATCAATAGTGTCAGGGATGGGTTATCTTATGGCATGGGTCTCAAGCTAACTAGTCACTAGTCTGCTACTCTGTCACTTTCCTCTTCACTTTTACCCAGGCACATCTTATAGGCAGAACAAATTGTACATTGAAGACTTTGTGGTTGGATTGGTGTCCCAATCTTCCCATTGGTGGTCACTAGTTGTTGAATGACCAGCTCTTAATGGGTAGCATTGTGGTCTTAGTATGTCCTCACATGAATCCAAGGCTCAGGCTATGCACTGGGGACCTGTTCTACATGGGTACTAATCTTGTTAATGAGGGCTTTTCTCTCATGTGCCAACTGCTTTGGATATAGAAGACTGAACTTCAACTCAGGAATTTTGGGGAAGACAAACCATTTAGTTGATTGCAAGCTTATGATACTCTAAAGTATATGAGAACTCAACGACAGGTCAGCTAAGAATACAGGAGGCCAGAGTGAGATTAGATTATCTCAAAGCAGTTATATGCAAGAATGAAGAAGAAGTTTTTAAATTATTTGCACATCTTCATAATAGAACAATGTTTGGCTACAGGTGAATGTTTCTGAAGGGTTTTAATGTTATTTGGAATCACTGGTCATAACCAAAAAGCCAGATATAAAAAGCAACAAATGCCATGTCTATATTATGAAAACTCAAGGCCTAAATATTATCTGAAGCCTCCAATGAAAGAGGACAGAAAATATCACAAATATCTTGCAGACATGTTTCATTACTTACATAATCCCCAGCAAGGATGGCCTGAGGAATGCTCTATACTGTGTCTACAAGGATGCCCTGAGGAATGCTCTACACTGTGTCTACAAGGATGGCCTGGCCTGGGGAATGCTCTATACTGTGTCTATAAGGATGGTCTGGCCTGGGGAATGCTCTATACTGTGTCTAAGGATGGCCTGGGGACATGCTCTATACTGTGTCTACAGATAGCAGTATTTTTACATATCTGAAACAGAGAAGATGGTTTTAGGAATTAAGAATGTATTAATGGACTTCTCATGGGTGATCTTATCTCCTTTCTTCATTCTACCATCTTTGAAGGAGGAAACCCTCACAGCTACCTTTCTCCCTCATAATTACTTACTTTAATACTCTGTAAAATACCTGCAAGGCCACTGTGACTACATAAAATAACATTGGAATGTTCCCTGCAATGTCACACACAATTTCTTAGTCATTTATTTATGTGAAAACAGGGGTTGATATAAAGACATTTGAAGCATTTTTTTCTAATGATGAGACTGTGAGTCATTTAAACTTTACTTAGTATATTTTCTGGAATTTCAAGACACATTCAATGTATTCTCATTCCTTCATACATGGATACACATATAAGACATATGCCATTCTTTGCAAATAAAACAAATCATCCCCCAGAAAGGGGTAGAATATGTAATATTTCAACAATGTGATGAAATGTTTTTAGAAGTTTTATATATTAATATATTAAGGGAAAATAGATGTAAGTTTTATATTAAACTGCTAAGCATCATGACAATATGTGATATATACATATCTCAGACCAATCTGAAATTTTTAGAATTAAATAGGACACATGTACTGAAAAAACATGAAATGTATTTTAACAAGTAGGTGCTAAATTAATGCCTACAAAATTACCACCCATGTTAAAAGTAGAACACTATGCCAGTCAAAAGCAAAATGGCATGTTTTCTCATTTTTTCACCTTCATGTAAAAAATTAGAGATTACCCTATGTGTATTCTCTGGTTTGTTACTGCATTAGTTCTGTTTTGTGTAAGATTATTCTTGGTGTTGCTTTTACTTGCAACAACCTCATTTTCATGTCCTTTTACTGTTTTATCCATGTAGCAGTTCATTAACATCTGATTCATTTCCAGCTTGAGATGCTGGGGATGCACCACTCTGAGGATTTATACAATGTGGAAGGATATGCATTTAGCTGTATCTGTGATGGTTCATTTTAACTGTCAACTTGATTGGATGAATAAATGCTTAAGGTAGATTATGCCTAAGTAGGGCATTTCTACAGATGACTGATTGAGAGAGGGGAACCCACCTAAGTGTGGGCAGCATGATCCCCTAGGCTCAGGCCCCACACTGAATTAAAAGGAAGAAAAGAGAGAGCCAGCTGAATGGCTACAATCACCTTCTCTGCTTCATGTCCCCACATTATCCCTTGTCCTGATGGACTATATTCTCCTAGTCTTTGAAACAGAATATAACTTTCCCTACTTAAATTACATCTTCTCAAGTATTTGTTTAGAACAGTGAAAGAAGTAAGTAGCATGGTGCACATGGGTAGAGTTTACCTGAGGCAAGTACTTAGGATAAAGTGGAGCATAGCAAATGCTTCTTTTAAATCCTCCTGTTCCGTTAAGCTGGTCTTCCTCACAGGCAGGACAACCTCACATGACTATCTGTCAAAGTTCCAGTTCTTCTTTCTTCATTAACACTATGTGAAAATTTCCAATTAGCAAATTTCAAAAGTTTGAGTGGCTCGAGTTTCTGCTTTTTCATGCTCCAGTACATGCCCTTACCTTTTTCTTCAGTTATGTTAAATCTACATTAACTTTTCATTAATAAGAAACTCTTGATTTTAATTTGTTGAATTTATCTTTTAAAAATGGTTTATATAGTTTTCTGTCCAGAAATTCTTTTATAGTGATTGCATGGAGTTATTTCCCTGTATTGTCTGTAAATAGTTTATAGATAAGCACTTTGTCATTTACCTTTGCTTTAGAGGCATTTGGGAGAGATCCATTTCAAATCTAAGTTTCCTTTCTATTTCTAATCTACCATGTTCTCAAATAAAAAACCTACAACTCTAGTAAATAATATATTTATCAGTGTGATCTGCTTGCTCTAATGTTTAATTGTTATTAATTAACAGGTAATAAGAGTGTGAGTAAAAGTATCCTGAGAGGAGGATGGACAGTGATACAGAGAGGTTGAAAAGGAGTAAATGTTTGTATTGAAAAAAAAACTGATGCTGGTATCTTCCTCTGTGATGAGTAGAAATGCAGTATATGGTCAATTACAAATAGCAGATCAAATATTCACATTATGTCAGTGATGTGTGTGTTTGTGTTTATTTATGCATGTGTATTAATAGAAACCACAATATTCACAGTAATCTCAGTGATGTGTATATTTGTGTGTAAATAGTAGATAAAATATTTAATTATTTCAGTGATGTATATGCTTATATATACGGATCTGTATGTGTAAATAGTAGGTGAAATATTTAGTTTTCTCAGGGATATGAGTATGTTTGTGTACATGCACATCAATACACACACATGAACTCATGCTCAGATGCTCACACAAATTCAGGGTGGAAATTAAATTTTTATGGTGTTTAGTTTCTGGAGTGTCAGTCAACAAAATTTTAAATGCTATAAAAATACGGCACAGGGTTTATTCCACTCTACTTTTCAGAATTAGTATGAGTCTGCTTTCAGCTTAACTCTGTAGCTTTGATGAAGTTTGAAGGCTAAATGCTCTTGTGCCTCTCACAACTCTCGAAAAGGACAAGTGTGATGCAAACTTCAGGTTTCCAGGACTTGTGTTTCCTGTTAGGAGTCCAAAAATATTCAGAATAAACAAAAACATGATGAGTTATCAACAAAATCAGTTGTTTTAGAATATATAAATTTCCAGTCCCAATAAATTAGAAAATAGAACTTAGCAATTTAGCTTTATTCGTGAGTAAATGACTTTCCTATTTTCAAATATTTTTCAAATACAAAATACATTTTCAAATACAAAAATTTTAGAGAGGTTAGGTGAAGTATATGATGATCAAATGTTTTTATTTTGAGTTTGATGATTCATATGAGGTTTTCCTGTGTTTGAACATTATAAGATAAAAGATATTTAAACCTGTATTTTAAAGAAATTATGTTTTAAGAGATTTGACTGGCATCTACAAGTAGTTATATATTTTCTCTGAGATAGGCCAACCACTTAACAAGTAATCAGACAACTTCATCTCTCTCATTTAAATATCTAAGAATTTTTAAATATATGAATCCTCACTACTTTTTGGGATACAGGGAACACAGTGGAACATAAATGTTATTTAAGACTAATTTATACAGATAAAAAATTGTAAGACTTGAAAACTTGGGCCATATTTGTTCCAGCCTACTCTTCGTATTTTTAATATTTATTATGCCATATATTATGTATTATATTTTGATTTTAATTTAATTTTATTTGTTTGCTTTCTACTAATAGAATATCATGATCAAAAACCAAACAGGTAGATACAGTTTATTTTATATATTCTGATCATTGTCTACCCTAAAGAGAAGTCATGGCAGGATTGGAGCAGTGACAGAGGTAGGAACTGAAGCAGAATCCATGGTGGAATACTTCTTACTGGGTTGTCCTCAATGCCTTGCTCGTTCTGCTTTCTGATACAACCCATGACCACCTACCTGTCCAGGGTAGCACCCTTCACAGGGGCACAGACCCTCCCACCTCAGTCGTTAATCATGAAAAAGCCCTATAGACTTCCCTACCTGCTGATCTGCTGCAGTCATTTTCTTAACTGAGGACCCTTCTCAGATGTCACTAGGTTGTGTCAAATTGACAAACAAAAGTAGCCACCATAATTATATACTGACAACCAATGGAGAAATATTTTCAAGACTGTAGAATGTCTTTATGTTATATGTGATATAACATAAATGCCCATGTGCTTTAATGTATCTGTGAAGGCTGCTACTGGAGGCGACAGACTCATTTTCATTTACCAGCCATGATGGATGAGCCAAATCTGTTGGTTATTTTCAGTAATATTCAATTCTTCAATCTTTAAGTTTAGTGTAAAAAAAGGATTCTCCAAATATAGACTTAGCAAGAAAGTATGTACTCTAAACAATTAACTTTGGCAGACTCACCTTGCAGACTTCCTTAGAAGTAAGTTTCCATAAGATACTTATTTGACATGGAAATATCTTATAGATATTATCTTATCTATAGAAGTGTCAGTGTTTCTTATGAGATATTTTTAATCAAGATAAATCATAGTTTTACATTTATTTATTTTAGGTTTGAAGATGAAGGTTTTAAAAACAGCATATATTTGATGACTAGAAAAGGTATAAACCTGCTCTAGATTGGTTTTTAACAGTAAATATTTAAAACTTCTTCATTGCCTATCTTTTTTTGATTTAATTTTAATTTTTAGTTATTTACTTTATATTCCATGCACTGTCCCTTTCCCATTTACCCCTTGCACAATCCTTTACCCATCCCTTCCTCCCTGTCTCCTCTGAGTGGCTGGCCCCACCCTGGGTATTACCTCACCCTGGCACATCATGTCTGCGAAGCTAGACTCTTCCTCTTCCACTGAGGACAGACAAGGCAGCCCAGCTAGTAGAACATATTCCACATATAGGCAACAGCTTTTGGGATAGACCTCCACTGTCTATCTTAAAATATGTGTGGTTTGGGAATAAGTGAGGCTTTGGACTGGTGGCTACTTGAGACTCTCATCTTTGCTAGTTAATAGCAGTGTGATTGGAGTCTGGTTACTGAACTTTTATGCCCACTTCCCATGTTTTTAAATGAGGCTAACAGAACCCCCTGCATGGTGTTTGTATGAGAACTGCACAAGATAGATCCAGTCAAACTCCTCAGCAAAAACTTGACAGTGACACTTAGTGCTAGTATATATTAATTAGTCTTAGTATTATTTGCCTCAACTTTATATCAATTTGTGGGATGAAACTCATTCACTAATGAGTATCAGGTAAAGCACAGAGTTTCAAATCTGTTGAGTTTGGAGCAGTGGTTATCGGTGTCTCCTCTGGAGGCACATGCCAGGGTCTTTTCCTCTGTCTCACTAGCAATAGGATGCTCTGCTCATTTATGAGTTCACACATCCCGGATCAAGTGTCTTGTGAACACGCCGAGTTATGAGATACATGCGAGCAACCCATTGGGGATTCTGGGAAAGTAACAAAAAGGGAGTACACTCATTTTTCCTCACTTCCTTTTCTCCCGTTCTTACCTGGAAAGGGAAAGAGACATTAAAATGATACTTGGGAACCTGAAGCAAACTTAAAGATGGAAGCTGGGACTGAAAATAACAGTAGAAACAAGAAACCTGGGGCTCTGGGGTTTTGGAAGGACTTCTGTGTAGACAGGTACCAAATACCTCCTAACTCCTAGAGAAAAGAGGGGAAATGTAAATTTTTTTTCTGTATTTAAGCTTGGGTTGAGTCGGGGTAGCCGAATAACAACAGTTCTAGTTGATAAACCATTATTTCAAAACACCGGTCCTGGCTTTAAGATTTTTTTTTTTTTTTTTTTTTTTTTTTTTTTTTTTTTTTTAAATTTTGAGGGGTCTTGGCGAGGGGTAGCTATGTTTGGGACAATTCTAATTGTGTCATGAAGATTTCATTCCAGGAGTGTGAGTTACTGTTATAGTTTCTTTTTTTTATTTCCAGATGACCTCCTGTAAAGCAATACAAGGGCCAGTACAAAGAGCCAGTCCTCAGGCACCTACCAGCCATTTGCTAAAGGAAGAAAACACTTCAAATGCTTCTTTCATAATCACTGCAGCAAGTCATATTTCATAATGAAAATTCATCCTTGGAGGAAAAGAAGCACTGGATGGATTTTTTTAAAAAAAGTTTTCTGAAATTAAAGTTTGGCAGTGAAAAAAAATGTTATCTTTTCCCAAAGTGGTGGGGTTGGGTCAGCTTCTAGTCTCCCAACTCACTGGAAGAAGTAAAACTTTAACAAACAAATTCCCTTAACGTCCTTACTTTGTGATTATTAATGGAGCCAGAGGACAAACTGGCTATGCCACAGTATGAAGACAGGATATACCAACTCAAAATAAATTTCAAATCCTATTTGCCAAAGACTCGTGCTTAAGGCATGCACATGTTAAAGAGAAGAAAATAGCCACTCATGGCCCACAGAAAGAATACTCCTAAAAACCATTTGCACATAAATATTTTTGATAGGAAGCACAGAATATATTCTCCTAGCCAACACTGTACACTGGGTGATAAATGAACTTAAGAAGTCAGCTAGTGCGGCCATGGCATTTTGTTCAGAAAGATCAAAAAGCCATTAACCAGACTGATGACGCCTTTTCCGTGAACAAGGTCTGTGAGGGTCAGAATTACCCAGCAATTCAATCTTCATTTTCACTTTCTTTAACATGGAAACCACTTGGCTCATATTTTAGCCTCTTGTCTCTAACTGGCAGCGGCATTGAGATCCCATGAAGTAACAAACAGTGTCACAGCGATCCCTTTGGGTACTTTCTAAACCTGAGCTCCCCAACTACAAGGTCAATTTTCTCTCAATAGTTTCTCCCTAATGTGGGACACAAAAGCCTATTTTTGTAACTGTCTGAAGAGATAAAAATCCAAGGTTATATCACTGCAGGTGAAAAATATAAGGGTATGCACCTCTTTCAACTGGGAGCTTGTTCTATCCCTCCATGACGAGCCTTTTCTAAGCTTCTGTGACTGTGCCAAGTGCCATCACCCTTCTCAGAGCTAACTGCATTTCTCTATCCAAAGCACTCGTGGGCCCTTTGGGATGAAAGACACTTTCCTTGCTAAGTGCCAGCTATTTTATTGTTATTATTGTTATTAAGTCAATTCCCCAAGTCATATCCACTAACACAGCATTTTCAAGAATGACATATTGCAGCTGTGTACTGGGAAATTTTGTTCAGATGGCTTTCTGGAGCCAACCTCATAAGTATTGCTTTTGTGGTGGTACTTTGGGGAATGACACTTCTTTTGGTGGCTGAATATGCCCACAGGTAAAAAGCTATAAAGGGAATAACAATAGGCAAAAGCAGGTGGCAGATACTTTCTGACAGGATCATCTTCTATCTAAGGCATCTGTTGTTCAAGAGTGTATGCAGTCACCTTACTTAAAGACTGACTCTTGAGAATAATGAAACACAGTGATTTCAAACACATCCTTTGAGTACCATCAGAGTAATTGGTTTAAAATGCATGGTGCTACAATTTCCCAAGAAATATGCAAAGTTTTGGAAGCATGGATTTTCTCTTTAATTTCCAGTAGGAATTTCTGTAATGCCTTTTCATTATGTGTTGTAGAAATCCACCGTACAAATAGACAGACAATTTGGCAACTGTACAAGATAAGAAATCAGGAAACAAAGCAATCCAGAGTTTTATAGTATGGAGTACATTGGGAGTATACAGCAAAGATGGAACTCACCTCATACTTGATGTAGGTGTTCCTCAGAAAAATGGAAAAGTACTTTGTGAAAGGTTTCTGAGGAACTTCAACTATCAATTGATTGAAGCTTATATCATTTATCTCCTTAATATGAAATATCTTTTTTTTTTTTTTTTAATGGTATACCCGCAAGTTTTGGTATGACGGTCCTTCATTTCCGTTAAATTCTAAAAAGTCTTTAATTTCTTTATTTCTTCCTTGATCAAGTCATGATTGAGTAGAGCATTGTTCAGTTTCCATGTGTATTTGGGCTTTCTGTTGTTTATATTATTATTAAAGATCAGCCTTAGTCCGTGGTGATCTGCTAAGATGCAAAGTATCATTTCAATCTTTTTGTATCTGTTGAGGCCTGTTTTGTGATTTATTATATGGTCTATTTTGGAGAAGGTGTGCTGAGAAAAAGGTATATTCGTTTGTTTTACGATGAAATATTCTATAAATATTTTTTAAATCTATTTGGTTCATAACTTTTGGTAGTTTCACTGTGTCTCTGTTTAGTTTCTGTTTCCATGATCTGTTAATTGTTGAGAGTGGGGTGTTGAAGTCCCCCCACTATTATTGTGTGAGGTGCAATGTGTGCTTTGAGTTTTAGTAAAGTTTCTTTTATGAATGTGGGTTCCCTTGCACTTGAAGCATAGATATTCAGGATTGAGAGTTCATCTTGGTAGATCTTCTTCTTCTTCTTCTTCTTCTTTTTTTTGATAAGTATGAAGTGTCCTTCCTTATCTTTTTTGATTACTTTTGGTTGAAAGTAGATTTTATTTGAAATTAGAATGGGTACTTCAGCTTGTTTCTTGGGACCATTTGCTTGGAAAATTGTTTTCCATCCTTTTATTCTGAGGTGCTGTTTGTTTTTGTCACTGAGGTGTTTTTGTAGCTATCTTCTTTTGGGTTTGTTGGAAGATTACTTTCTTGCTTCTTTTAGGTTGTAGTTTCCCTCCTTGTGATGGAGTTTTCCATCAATTATCTTTTAAAGTTCTGGATTTCTGGGAAGATATTCTGTAAATTTGATTTTGTCATGGAATATCTTGTTTTCTCCATATATAGTGATTGATAGTTTTGCTGGGTATAGTAGTCTGGGCTGGCATTTGTATTCTCTTAGGGTCTGTATGATATCAATCCAGGATCTTCTGGCTTTTATAGTCTCTGGTGAGAAGTCTGGTGTAATTCTGATAGGTCTGCCTTTATATGTTACTTTACCTTTTCCCCTCACTGCTTTTAGTATTTTTTCTTTGTTTTGTACATTTGATGTTTTGATTATTATGTGACAGGAGGTATTTCTTTTCTGGTCTAGTCTATTTGGAGTTCTGTATGTTCATGGCCATCTTTTTTTGTAGGTTAGGAAAGTTTTCCTCTATAATTTTGTTGAAGATATTTACTGGCCCTTTAATTTGGGAATCTTCACTTTCATCTATACCTATTATCCTTAGGTTTGGTCTTCTCATTGTGTCCTGGATTTCCTGGATGTTTTGGGTTAGGAGCTTTTTGCATTTTGCATTTTCTTTGACAATTGTGTCAATGTTTTCCATGGTATGTATCTTCTACACATGAGATTCTCTCTTCTATCTGTTGTATTCTGTTCGTGATACTTGCATCTATGACTCCTGATCTCTTTCCAAGTTTTTCTATTTCCAGTGTAGTCTCCCTTTGAGATTTCTTTATAGTTTCTACTTCAATTTTTAGATCCTGGATGGTTTTGTTTAATTCCTTCACCCATTTGGTTGTGTTTTCTTGCAATTCTTTGAGCATTTTTTTGTGCTTCCTCTTTAAGGGCTTGTACCTGTTTATCTGTGTTCTCCTGTATTTCTTTAAGGGAGTTATTTATGTCCTTCTTAAAGTTCTCTATCATCATCATGAGAAATGATTTTAAATCTTAATCCTGCTTTTCTGGTGTGATGGGGTGTCCAGGACTTGTTATGACAGAAGAACTGGTTTCTCATGATGCCAGGTAACTTTGTTTTTTGTTGCTTATGTTCTTGAGCTTGCCTTTTGCTATCTGGTTATCTCTAGTGTTACCTGCACTCATTGTCTCTGACTGGAGACAGTCTTTTCAGTTATCTTGATTACACCTCACAATCCAGCTGTCTCTGTGATCCTCTGATCCTGAGCTCCTGGGTGGAAGAACTTCTGGCACTTATGCTGCCTCTGGGATTCTGAAATCCTGCTGCTCTGAGTGCAGTGGCTCTTCTAGGATGGTTCAGGATATGGTGTCTTCACAGGAGCAGACCAGCTAAGTGTCTGCCCCAGCCAAAAGACAAAATATCTTATAATAAGCTGGTTTTTCCTCTTTTGCTTTACTGCATCCACTGAATAGTACTGAGTGTAGATTAGAGCTAAGAGGAAGCATGACTATTTGCCTCACTCCCACACTTGAGCTTTTCTCTCATCTCTTTTTTTTTGACCAATGGTAATAGCATTGTTACTAAATATTGCTTCTGAATTCTTTTAACAGTCAATGATTATGAGAGAGATTTTGCTGAAAGATGACAACCTGCAAATAATTTCACTTAATTAGCTTTTATTTCTGAGGAGCTCATCTCTCCCCAATTTTCTCCTTACTTGGAACAATTGAGAAACGAGAGATCTATGTTCAACGACAAAATTAAACTAAAACTCAATTTTTTTTTAGACTTTGTAGAAATGACATTTTTTTTATTATATATTTTTTTTATTAGATCTTTCATTTACACTTCAGATGCCATCCCCTTTCCCCATTCCCCCCCTTAGAAAACCCCTATCCCATGCCCCCTTTTCCTTTTTGCATTTATACATTTTTTAAAAAAAATGTTAATCTTAGGCTTTATAAGTTTGGTATTGTTCAATCAGAGGTGTAACCCACTACCCAACCTAGATATATCTACTATCTTTGACTGGTGGAGATTCATGAACATCTGCTTCCCTGTCTCCCCCCTCTATCTCTCTTTCATCACCTAGCTTCTCCTCTCCTTCTTCTTCTCCTCTTCTTACTCCTTTTCTTCCTCTCAGTACTCCTCCCACCTTAGCTCCTCCTACACATCACCCTTCCTGTTAAAAGGAAACTTTTCTCTCAAAATACAATTAGAGCATAATTATGCCAATTTGTACCAGTGAGGTACAAGATAGTCCTAATACCCAGTCCATCCTTTTGTTGACCTACCAGCACCTCTGTCATCTCTCCTAACTAAAGCATTTAGTTCTGAACCTGGCTTTAGGATGAATGTCAGCTGACGACCATACACTCAGATCTTTTCTCTCAAGGTAAATAGCTATAAGTTTTCAACCCCGTCAGAAATCCAGAATGACTGAGTTGACTATAATTGTGGGAAGCACAAAGCATAGCTTCTAAAACTTAGCCAATTTATAGAGACCTCTGAACACCTGGACACTCCCTCTACTACAAAACGTTGGAACATCTGTTCTTCTGCCTTCTGGCCCAGGATCATCTGACAGACCTTAGTGCTGCAGAATTATTAAGGGCTGATTACTCTGTCTAGGCAGATATAATCAGTCGACTATTCTGCAAGTGTGTCCTTTTCTGGACAGTAATTTGTCTGTAGAAGGAAAGTGGCAATTCTTGCCTAGTGGCTGTCTCACCACAACTGGAGTAACTCCAAGGATGCTCAATTTCTTCTTAGAATTTAACATAGGAAGCTGTCCGGAGCAGACAGGTCTCTAATGAAAATGAACATTAATACTGAAATGTTTGTCATGTCAATTCTAAGGATTTCTGATGTTTTGAAAACCAGCTATCCATGTAAGGTAGCTTACATTTATAGAGACCTCCCTTATAATAAACTCCACTCAGCTATTTCTAAATAAAACATAGAGAACACCCTTATAATAAACTCCAAGTCATGAATTTGCTATAGTCCCTTAACTCACAGGCTGACCATCTCAAATCAGTTAAAAAAGTTGAAGAAGGACTGGGTCTAAGCTTTGTATTCCTAAGTGTGTTATACTGGTACAATGCCTATGAGAGTAACAATATTCATCTCACTCTTATATCACTAAGAAGCTCATGCCAATGAAAACCTTAAAATTTGTAAACAAAGTAAATTGGTGCCATTTAAGAATTTATATCTTCATCTTGATATTAATTATACAGATTTCTACTAATAGGTTATGGCTATGCAATAAACCCTAGCTAATCCTCTCTATTCCGACAAAACCACTACTTTTCCCTAGAGAGACAGCCCAACATTTACTACCTTAGTCCCCATGCCCAGGGAATAGGGGCGCTGACTCATCATTAGCTTCTTCAAGCTGATTATGGGCGTTGAGATATTAGAAGAGGAGTGGGGGGGGGGGAGAGCAAATTGACAATCCTCTGATGCTGTGTCTTCGCTGCCTCCAGAAGGAATTCACGGACCTCAGAGGTTTGAGCAGGTCTGCCCAGCTTGCTTGTTGAGTAGATACACCAAGGCTGATCATTCTGCAATATACAATTCTCAAAACAAATTTTAGTATCAAGATAGTTTTTTTTTTTTAGAAGAGGGCTGACATTTTATTAAGAATGTTGGTTCTAACCGCTTTTCTATTTTTCCCCTCTTTTATTGGATATAATATTTACATTTCAAATTTTATCCCCTTACCATATTTCCCCCACCACCCAGGAACCCTTATCCCATCCCCCCTCCTCCTGCCTCTATGAAGGTGTTTACCCACCTACCCCCAGCCTCCCTCCCCACCCTCAGATTCCCCCCCCCCTCAGTGCTCAGCCTTCAGGGTACTAATTATCTTGTCTCCCACCTATGCCCAACAGGGCCATCCTCCCCTACATATACAGCTGGAGTCATGTGTCTCTCCCTATGTGCTCCTAGGCTGGTGGTTTAGACCCTGGGGAGCTCTGGCTGGTTGGTATTGTTGCTTTCCTAACGGGGCCACCAGCCCTTACGGTTCACGGTTCCTTCAATTTACTCTCTAACTCCTCCATTGGGAACTTTGATCAGATTAATGGATAGCTGTGGGTATCTGTCTCTGGGTATGTCCGACTCTGAGAGACCTCTAAGGAGACAGCCTTATCCGGCTGCTGTCAGCTTTCCCATCCTGACATCCCTATCAGCGTCTACTTTTGGTGACTGCCTATGGAATGAATACCCAGACGCAATGGTCTCCCTACAACCCCCCCTTCAGATTCTGACCCACACTTTGTCTCCATATTTGCTCCCTTGGTTATTTAGTTACTCTTCCTAAGAAAGACCTAGGCATCCTCACTTGTTTTTTCTTCTTCATGAGCTTCATGTCGTCTGGTAGTTGAATCTTTGTTGTTTCAAATTTTTTGGGCTAATCTCCGCTTATCAATGAGTAAATACCATGTGTGCTCTTTTGTGATTGGGTTACCTCACTCAGGATGATATTTTCTAGTTCCATCCATTTACCTAAGAATTTCTCTATTCATTATTTTTAATAGCTGAGTAATATTCCATTGTGTAAATGTACCACATTTTTTGTATCCATTCCTCTGTTGAAGGGCATCTGGGTTCTTTCCAGCTTCTGGCTATTATAAATAGGGCTGCTATGAACATAGTGGAGCATATGTCTTTGTTATTTGTTGGGGCATTTTCTGGGTATATACCCAGAAGTGGTATAGCTGGGTCCTCAGGTAGTGCTATGTCCAATTTTCTGAGGAACCGCCAGACTGACTTCCAAAGTGGTTGTACCAGCTTGCAACCCCACCAACAATGCAGGAGTGTTCCTCTTTCTTCACATCCTCGCCAGCATCTACTATCACCTGAGTTTTTGATCTTAGCCATTCTGACTGGTGTGAGGTGGTATCTCAGTGTTGTTTTGATTTGCATTTCCCTGATGACTAAGGAGGTTGAGCATTTCTTAAGGTGCTTCTGGGCCATTCGAGTTTCCTCAGTTGAGAATTCTTTGTTTAGCTCTGTACCCCATTTTTAATGGGGTTATTTTGTTGTTTGGCATCTAATTTCTTGAGTTCTTTGTAAATATTTGATATTAGCCCCCTATCAGATGTAGGATTGGTAATGATCTTTTCCCAATCTGTTGGTTGCCGTTTTGTCTTGTTGACAGTGTCCTTTGCCTTACAGAAGCTTTGCAATTTGATGAGGTCCCATTTGTCGATTCTTGATCTTAGAGCATAAGCCATTGGTGTTCTGTTCAGGAACTTTTCCCCTGTGCCTAGGTATTCGAGGGTCTTCCCCAACTTCTCTTCTAATATTTTCAGTGTACCTGGCTTTATGTGAAGGTCCTTTATCCACTTGGAGTTGAGCTTTGTGCAAGGGGATAAGAATGGATTAATTTGCATTCTTCTACATGTTGACCTCCAGTTGAGCCAGCACCACTTGTTGAAAATGCTGTCCTTTTTCCACTGGATGAATTTAGCTCCCTTGTCAAATATCAAGTGACCATAGGTATGCGGGTTCATTTCTGGGTCTTCAATTCTGTTCCATTGATCGTCCTTTCTGTCTCTGTACCAATACCAAGCAGTTTTTATCACTACTGCTCTGTAGTACAGTTTGAGGTCTGGAATGGTGATTCCCCCAGAGGTTCTTTTATTGTTGAGAATAGTTCTCGCTATCCTAGGTTTTTTGTTATTCCAAATGAATTTGTAAATTGCTCTTTCTATTTCTATGAAGAATTGATTTGGAATTTTGATGGGTATTGCATTGAATCTATAGATTGCTTTTGGCAGGATAGCCATTTTTACTAAATTAATCCTGCCAATCCAGGAGTATGGGAGATCTTTCCATCTTCTGAGATCTTCTTCAATTTCTTTCTTCAGAGACTTGAAGTTCTTGTCATACAGATCTTTCACTTGCTTTGTTAGATTCACTCCAAGATAATTTATTTTATTTGTGGCTATTGTGAAGGGTGTCATTTCCCTGATTTCTTTCTCTGCCTGTTTATCCTTTGAGTAGAGGAAGGCTACTGATTTGTTTGAGTTGATTTTATATCCAGCCACATTGCTAAAGTTGTTTATCAGGTTTAGGAGTTCTCTGGTGGAAGTTTTAGGTTCACTTAAGTATACTATCATATCATCTGCAAATAGTGAAATTTTGACTTCTTCCTTTCCTATCTGTATCCCTTTGACTTCCTTTTGTTGTCTAATTGCTCTAGCTAAGACTTCCAGTACTATATTGAATAGGTAAGGTGAGAGTGGGCAGCCTTGCCTAGTCCCTGATCTTAGTGGGATTGCTTCAAGTTTCTCTCCATTTAGTTTGATGTTGGCTACTGGCTTGCTGTATATTGCTTTTACTATGTTTAGATATGGGCCTTGTATTCCTGATCTTTCCAAGACTTTTAACATGAAGGGATGTTGAATTTTGTCAAATGCTTTCTCAGCATCTAGTGATATGACCATGTGGTTTTTCTCTTTGAGTTTATTTATGTAGTGGATTACATTGATGGATTTTCGAATATTGAACCATCCTTGCATTCCTGGGATAAAGCCTACTTGATCTTGATGGATAATTGTTTTGATGTGTTGTTGGATTCGGTTTGCGAGAATTTTATTGAGTATTTTTGCATCAATATTCATAAGAGAGATTGGTCTGTAGTTCTCTTTCTTTGTTGGGTCTTTCTGTGGTTTAGGTATGAGTGTAATGGTAGCTTCATAGAATGAATTGGGTAGTGTTCCTTCTGTTTCTGTTTGATGGAATAACTTGAAGAGGATTGGTATTAGGTCTTCCTTGAAGGTCTGAAAGAATTCTGCACTGAAACCATCTGGCCCTGGACATTTTTTGGTGGGAAGATTTTTAATGACTGTGTCTATTTCTTTAGGCGTTATGGGACTGTTTAGGTGGTTTATCTGCTCCTCGTTTAACTTTGGTACCTGGTATCTATCTAGAAAATTGTCCATTTCCTCCAGATTTTCCAATTTTGTTGAGTATAGGCCTTTGTAGTAGGATCTGATAATTTTTTTAATTTCCTCTGTTTCTGTTGTTATGTCTCCCTTTTCAGTTCTGATTTTATTAATTTGAATGCTGTCTCTGCGCCCTTTGGTTAGTCTGGCTAAGGGTTTGTCTATATTGTTGATTTTCTCAAAGAACCAGCTCCTGGTTTTGTTGATATTTTGTATAGTTCTTTTTGTTTCGACTTGGTTGATTTCAGCCCTGAGTTTGATTATTTCCTGCCGTCTACTCCTCTTGGGTATACTAGCTTCTTTTTGTTCTAATGCTTTCAGGTTTGCTGTCAAGTTGTTGATGTATGCTCTTTCCACTTTCTTTTTGTGAGCACTTAGAGCTATGATTTTTCCTCTTAGTACTGCTTTCAATGAGTCCCACATGTTTTGATATGATGTGTCCTCATTTTCATTTAAATCTAAAAAGTCTTTAATTTCTTTCTTAATTTCTTCCTTGACCAAGTTATCATTGAGTAGAGCATTGTTCAGTTGCCAAGTGTATGTCGGTTTTCTGATGTTTTTGTCCATGTCAAAGACAAGTCTTAATCCATGGTGGTCTGATAAGGTACTGGGGATTATTTCAATCTTTTTGTATCTGTTGAGGCCTGTTTTGTGACCAATTATATGGTCTATTTTGGAGAAGGTACCATGAGGTGCTGAGAAGAAGGTATATTCTTTTGTTTTAGGATGAAATGTTCTATAGATGTCAGTTAAGTCCAATTGGTTCATAACTTCTGTTAGTTTCATTGTGTCTCGATTTAGTTTCTGTTTCCATGATATGTCCATAGCTGAGAGTGGGGTGTTGAAATCTCCCACTATTATTGTGTAGGGTGCAATGTATGCTTTAAGTTTTAGTAAAGTGTCTTTTATGTATGTGGGTGCCCTTACATTTGGGGCATAGATGTTGAGAATTGCAAGTTCCTCTTGGTACATTTTTCCTTTCATGAATATGAAGTGTCCTTCTTTATCTTTTTTGATTACTTCTGGCTGAAAACTGATTTTATTTGATATTAGAATCGCTACTCCAGCTTGTTTCTTGGGACCATTTGCTTGGCAGATTGTTTTCCAACCTTTTACTCTGAGGTAGTGTCTGTCCTTTCCACAGAGGTGCGTTTCCTGAATGCAGCAAAATGTTGGGTCCTGTTTACGTATCCAGTCTGATAGTCTATGTCTTTTTACTGGAGAATTGAGTCCATTGATATTAAGAGATATTAAGGAAAAATGAGTGTTATTTCCTGTTATTTTTGTTATTGGCATTGGAGATATGTTTGTGTAGCTACCTTCTTTTACGGTTTTTGGAAGATTACTTTCCTGCTTTTTCTAGGTTGTAGTTTCCCTCCTTGTGATGGAGTTTTCCACCAATTATCCTTTGAAGTGCTGGGTTTGTGTTGAGATACTGTGTAAATTTGGATTTGTCATGGAATATTTTGGTTTCTCCATCAATAATGATTGACAGTTTTGCTGGGTATAGTAGTCTGGGCTGACATTTATGTTCTTTTAGGGTCTGTATGATATCAGTCCAGGATCTTCTGGCTTTTATGGTCTGTGACGAGAAGTCTGATGTAATTCTTATAGGTCTGCCTTTATATGTTACTTTGCCTTTTTCCCTTACTGCTTTTAGTATTTTTTCTTTGTTTTGTACATTTGATGTTTTGACTATTATGTGGCGGGAAGTATTTCTTTTCTAGTCTAAACTATTTGGAGTTCTGTAGGCTTCTTGTATATTTATGGACATCTCTTTCTTTAGGTTAGGGAAGTTTTCCTCTATAATTTTGTTGAGGATATTTACTGGTCCTTTAAGTTGAGAGTCTTCCCCCTCATCTATTCCTATTATCCTTAGGTTTGGCCTTCTCATTGTGTCTTGGATTTCTTGTACATTTTGGGTTAGTAGCTTTTTGAATTTTGCATTTTCTTTGACAGTTGTGTCAGTGTTTTCCATGGTATCTTCTGCACATGAGATTCTCTCTTCCATCTCTTGTATTCTGTTGGTAATACTTGTGTCTATGACTCCTGATCGTTTTTTTAAGTTTTCTATCTCCAGGGTGTTCTTCCTTTGTGATTTCTTTATTGTTTCTACTTCCATTTTTAGATCCTGTATGGTTTTGTTTAATTCCTTCTCCTGTTTGGTTGCATTTTCTTGCAATTTCTTAAGGGATTTTTGTGTTTCCTCTCTAAGGGTTTCTATTTGTTCTTTGAGAGTGTTATTTATGTCTTTCTTAAAGTCCTCTATCATCATCATGAGAAGTGATTTTAACTCTGAATCCTGCTTTTCTGGTGTGATGGGGTGTTCAGGGCTTGCTATGATGGGGGAACTGGGTTCTGATGTTGCCATGTAACTTTGATTTCTGTTGCTTACGTTCTTGCGCCTGCCTTTTGCCATCTGGTTAATTCTAGTGCTACCTGTACTTCTGTCTCTGATTGAAGCCTGTCTTTCCAGTTGTCTCGCTTGTGTTTGGTCTTCTAGGAGTCCAGATGTCTTTGTGATTTTTTCCAGCTGCCCTGATTACAGTGGTATCTCTAGGATGCCTCAGGATATGGTGCCTCCTATGTAGCAGTCCAGCTAGATGTCTGCTGTTCTGGGTGCAGTGTCTCCTCTTGAATATCTCAGGGTATGTTGTCTGACACTCTGAGTTCAGTTGTTCCTCTGTGGCTCTGGGTTGAGCGGACCTTCCAGTATGTCTCAGGCGGTGACCGGGGTCCACACAACTGCAGACCTGGTAGAGGTCTGGTCCGGGACTCAGACCCAGGAGATGGGCAGAAAAGGGGTGCTAGCCGGCAGGGGCGCGGGGGAAGGGGGGCGGGGAGGGGTATCTGCTGGGTTCTGAGCACTCAGGGCGCCCAGCTATGAGCTCAGGGTAGTATGTGGGTTTTCCTACCTAAAGCTGGTTGTGGGATCTGTGGATCCCCCTGAATATGTCTGGCGGAATCCAGGGTGCACTCACCCGCAGGCCTCAGACCGGAGGAGGGGCAAGCGGCAGAAGGGGTGTGCTAGCACTGGCTATGGGTTCTATGGATCCCCCAGAATGTGTCTGGGGGACTCCTGGGTGCACTCACCCGCAGGCCTCAGACTGGAGGAGGGGCGAGCGGCGGAAGGGGCGTGCTAGCGCTGGCTATGGGTTCTATGGATCCCCCAGAATGTGTCTGGGGGACTTTTGGGTGCACTCACCCGCAGGCCTCAGACTGGAGGAGGGGCGAGCGGCGGAAGTAAAACTCAAATTTAAGATTCTGACTAACACTGCCAAACTTCATGAGACTATATTGGCAAAATTAGTGTTTCTCTCTACAGTGGGCAAGAATCCAGAAATTAATAGTAAACTATGATTGCAGCAAAATTCGACCTATGTAGATATCATCCAATGAGGAACCAAATTTAAAATTCTGATAATAATTTAATACACTTAAATAGCTATTGTTTTAATAGTAAGTTAAACATAAAGAGAATTTATTTTTAAATTTAGGACATATATATATATATACATATATATATTTATACATATTTTATAGAAATTATGAAAGAAAACCATAAATGTATAAAATTATACCCAGCAACAATGGTATAAAAAAAGAGTTTCTCTTTGTAACCCTGGCTGTCCTGGAACTCACCCTGTAGACCAGGCTGGCCTCGAACTCAGAAATCCGCCTGTCTTTGCCTCCCAAGTGCTGGGATTAAAGGTGTGTGCCACCACTGCCTGGCGAATTGGCAGAATTAATATAGTAAAAATAGTTGTCTTACTGAGAGCAATCTACAGATTCAATAAAATTTCCATTGATTTTCAATTCAATTCTTCAGAGTTAGAAAGAGCAATTTACAAATTCATTTGGAATATTGAAAAACTCAGGAAAGTGAAAACTATTCTCAACAATAAAAGAACTTTTGAAGGAATCACCATCCTGACCTCAAGCTGTACTACAGAGCAATAGTGATAAAAACTGCATGGTATTTGTACAGAGACAGGCAGTAAGATCAATAGAATAGAATTGAAGACCCAGAAATGAACCCACACACCTATGGTCACTTGATCTTTGACAAAGGAGCTAAAACAATCTAGTGAAGAAAGGACAGCATTTTCAACAAAGGGTGCTGGCTCAACTGGAGGTCAGCATGTAGAAGAATGCAAATTCATCCATTCTTATCTCTTTGTACAAAGCTCAAGTCCAAGTGGATCAAAAACCTTCAAATAAAACCAGATACACTGAAACTAATAGAAGAGAAGGTGGGGAAGAACCTCAAATACCTAGGCACAGGGGAAAAGTTTCTGAACAGAAGACCAATGGCTTATGCCTTAAGATCAAGAATTGACAAATGGGGCCTCATAAAATTGCAAAGCTTCTGTAAGGCAAAGGACACTGTCAATAGGACAAAATGACAACCAACAGATTGGGAAAAGATCTTTACCAATCCTACATCTGATAGAGGGCTAGTATCCAATATATACAAAAAACTCAAGAAATTAGACTTCAGACAACCAAATAACCCTATTAAAGATGGGTAGAGAGCTAAATAAAGAATTTTCAACTGAGGAAACTCCAATAGCTGAGAAGCACCTAAAGAAATGTTCAACATTCTTGGCTATCTGGGAAATGTAAATCAAAACAACCCTGAGATTCCACCATACACCAGTCAGAATGGCTAAGATCAAAAACTCAGGTGATAGTAGATGCTGGCAAGGATGTGGAGAAAGAGGAATATTCCTCTATTGTTGGTGGGATTACAAGCTGGTACAATCACTCTGGAAATCAGTCTGGCAGTTCCCCAGAAAATTGGACATAGTATTATCTGAGGTCCAAGGTTTGTCATGCCTGCACATATACCCAGAAGATGCTCCAACATATAACAAGGACACATGCTCCACTATGTTCATAGCAGCCTTATTTATAATAGCCAGAAGCTGGAAAGAACCCAGATGTTTTTCAGCAGAAGAATGTATACAGAAAATGTGGTTCATTGACACAATGGAGTACTACTTAACTATTAAATACAATGAATTCATAAAGTTTTTAAGCAAATGGATGGAACTAGAAAATATCATCCTAAGTGAGGTATCCCAATCACAAAAAAACACACATGGTATGCACTCACTGATTAATGGATATAATTCTAAAAGCTCACAATATCCAAGAGACAACTCAGTCTACATGAAGCTCAAGAAGAAGCAAGACCTAAGTATGGGTGCTTCGGTCCTTCTTACGAGTAACAAAACACTCATGGGAGCAAATAAGGAGATTAACTGTGGACTAGAGACTGAAGGAGGGGATGTCTGGAGACTGCCTCACCTGAGTATCCATCCCATGTGCAGTCACCAAGGGCAGACAGTGTTGTGGATGCCAGGAAGTGCTTGCTGACAGGAGCCGGATATACTTGTCTCCTGAGAAGCTCTGCCCGAGTCTGACATATACACAGGGGGATGCTCACAGCTAACCATTGAACTGATCGCTGGAGGAGTTAGAGAGAAGACTTCAGTTAGAGCTGAAGTGGCTTGTGTCCCCATGAGGAGAACAATACCAACCAACCAGAGCTCCCAGGGTCTAAGCTGCCACCACGGGAACATGCATGGAAGCACCCATGGCTTCAGCTTTATATGTAGTGGAGGATGGCCTTGTCAGGCATTGGTGGGAGAGGAGGTCATTCGTCCTGTGAAGGCTGGATGCCTCAGTGTGGGGGAATTCGAGGGCAGGGAGTGGGGAGTGCGTAGATGGATTGGGGCATACCTTCATAGAAACAGCAGGGCAGGGGACAGTATAAGAGTTTTCTTGGGGGGAATGGGAAAAGGGGACAACATCTGAAATGTAAATAAATAAAATATCCAATAAAAAATAAAGTTCTTTTTCTCAATCATAGTTTACATCTATAAGTTTCTGGCTTGTTTATCTTTCTTTCTTTGGCTTTGTAACTTGTAAATTAAGAACTTTCAACAGTGCTATAAAGTATTCTATTATGTTTCATAAATTGTCCTGACAATGTTACTGAAAATATCAAATGCTCAATACAAAACAGATTATAAGAAGCAGATGAAGCGAGTAGGGTAAGATAGTGCTAATTTACATTGAACCCTTAACTAATAGTGAGGTAATCTGCATTTGTCATAAATATACCAATTGTATTTATGAATGAATAAAAGGGTAGGTTCTTATATTTCTATAAAATAGTAAGCATGTGACTTAAATCTTTCTACATTCTATCAAAATTTATCATTTATAATGTGACATATTTTGATGGGAGGAAGGATGATTGGCAGCGTTTTGAGTGACTGGAGAGAAGACTAGGCTGTCACACTGCACTGTAGAAGACAGTTTCTAGTGCATAAAGGAGACTCATGAAGTGCCACTATACCCAAGATTATATAATTATGTACTTATGGTGATTTATTTAAATTGGTCATTTAAAAGCCATTTGACTCGATTTTAATTGGTAAGACAGCAAAGTATACTCGTGGGAAGAGAGTACTTAGTCTTTGAAGTAAGTGCTGGCTTATGAATGTCTGTTTTGTCCCTTACTGATTATGCTACTTAAGCAGGTTACTTTATCTTTAGAAACTTCAGTTTCATCTTGTAAAAATCTAATATAACCATGCATATGTTTCAGAGCTGCTATAATGAATGAAAATGATAATGCTCAAAGTTTACAGTACAAGATTCTAACCTTCAGCTAGTGGTACCCAACACAAATATATCAACTTGCTGAAAATACAAGATCCCTGTTTAGGGTTGATTCTTTTCTTGCTTTGTTATTCAGGTTTCATGGATGAATTTATTCGATGACAGCATCATGTCACAGTGTCACAATGTAAACAGGCATTCAAGAATGCTTCTCTGATGTCACTGATTGTTTTATATTGCTGTGCTGAATTCTTTTTTTAAAATGTTAATCAAAGGCTTTATAAGTTTTGTAATGTTAAATAACAAGATGCCCATACAATCAGAAGAGTAACCCAATACCCAACTTAGATATATCAACTATCTTTGACTGGCAGAGACACGTGACATCCACCTCCATGTTCCCCTACCTCTCTCTCTGTCTCCTAGCGCCTCCTTTCCTTTTCCTCTTCTTCCTCTGTTTACTCCTCCCACCTTAGCTCCTCCTACATATCACCCTTCCTGTTAAAATACATTTTTTCTCTCGAAATACAATTAAAGCATAACTATAACAATTTGTTTCAGTAAGGTACAAGATAGACCTAATACCCAGTCCATTATTTTTTTTTTTTGACTAAAACCTCTGTCATCTCTCCTAACTAAAAGACTTAGTACTGACCCTGACAATTTTTTTTTTTTTTTTTTTTTTTGGCTTTAGAATGAATGTCAGCTGAAAACCATCCTCTCAAATCTTTTCTCTCAAAGTAAGTAGCCGAGATTAGATATGAGACTATTAGTCTTCAACCCTGTCAGAAATACAGAATGACTGAATTAACTGAAATTATGGGAAGCACAAAGCATAGCTTCTAAGACTTAGCCAATTTATAGAGACCTCTGAACATCTGGACAGTCCCTATACTACAAAACGTTAGAGCATCTTCAGCCTTCTGGCCCAGGATCATCAGACAGACCAAGTGATGCAGAATTATTAAGGGCTGATTACTCTGTTTTGGCAGATATAATCAGTCGACTATTCCCAAGTGTGCCCTTTTGTGGACAGTGATTTGTCTGTAGATGAAAAGAGGAAATTCTTGCCTAGTGGCCGTTTCACCACAACTGGAATAACTTCAAAGATGCTCAATTTCTTTTTAGAATCTAAGACAGGAAGCTCTCAGGAGCAGACAGGTCTCTAATCAAAATGAACATTAATACAGAAATGTTTGTAACATCAATTCTGTGTACTTCTGATGTTTTAAAAACCAACTATCCATATAAGACAATCTGGACGGTTGTCTATTAACTCCTCTCAGCTATTTCTAAATAAAACATAAAAAACACCCTAATAGTAAACTTAGAGCCATGAATTTGCTATAGGCCCTTAACTCACAGGCTAACCATCTCAAGTCAGTTAAAAAAGTTAAAGAACTGGGTCTAAGCCTTGTATTCCTAAATGAGTTATATAGGCACAATGCCTATGAGAGTAACAATATTAATCTCACTTTTATATCAATAAAAAACTCATACTAATGAAAACTTTAAATTTGAAATCAAAGTAAATTTTGTACCATTTAAGAAATTATAACTCCATCTTAATAACAATTATACATATTTCTACTAATAGGTTATGTCTATGCAATAGATCCTAGCTATTCCTCCCTGTTCCAACAAAACCACTACTTTTCCCTAGAAAGGCAGTCCAATATTAACCACCTCAGTCCCCAAGCCCAGGGAATAGGGGAGCCAACTCTTCATTAACATCTTCAAGACAATCGTGCATTGAGATGTTAGAAGAGGGGAGGGGAGAAGAGTAAATTGATAAGCTTCTGACACTGTGTCTTCACTGCATCCAGCTGAAATTCCAGGTTTGAGCAGGTTTGCTCAGCTTGCTTGATGAGTAGATACACCAAGGCTGTGTATTCTGTAATATATAATTCTCAAAACACATTTTAGTATCAAGATAATTTTTTGTTTGAATTCTGCGATTTAGTCTTCCAGCAGCCTGCCTCTGTCATGTCTAATCCATATAATTCTGGGAGTTTCTATGAGGGTGTGCTCCCACCATCCTCCATTTCTACATCCCTGCTCACGAATTCCCCAACACTAGGGAATCCAAACTTTCAGGCACCAAGACCCTCCACTTCCCCTGATGCCTGGCAAAGCTACTATACTATACAGGTGGAGCCATGAGTCCCTCCCTTTGTGTTCTTGGGCTGGAGGTTTTACAATGACTACTCCAGCTTGTTTCTTAGGGCCATTTGCTTGAAAATTTGTTTTCCAGCCTTCTACTCTAAGGTAGTGTCTGTCTTTGTCACTGAGGTGGGCTTCCTGTATTCCAAAATGCTGGGTCCTGTATACATATCCAGTCCATTAGCCCATGTCTTTTTTGGGGGGAATTGAGTCCATTGATGTTAAGAGATATTAAGGAACAGTGATATTTGCTTCCTGTTATTTTTGTTATTGGAGGTGGAATTATCTTTGTGTGGCTATCTTCTTTTAGATTGTTTGGAAGAGGATTACTTTCATGCTCTTTCTAGGGTTTAATTTTTCTCTTTGTATTGGAGCTTTCCCGCTATTAACCTTTGCAATGCTGGGTTTGTGGAAAGATACTGTTAAATTTGGTTTTGTCATGAAATATCTTGGTTTCTCCATCTATGGTAATTGAGAGTTTTGCTGGGTTTAGTAGCCTGGGCTGGCATTTGTGTTTTCTTATTAGGGTCTGTATGACATCTGTCCAGGATCTTCTTGATTTTATAGTATATGGTGAGAAGTCTGGTGTAATTCTGATAGTTCTGCCTTTATATGTTACATGGCCTTTTTCCCTTACTGCTTTTAGTATTTTTTCTTTGTTTTTTACATTTGATGTTTTGATTATTATGTGACAGGAGGTATTTCTTTTCTGTTCCAGTCTATTTTGCATTATGTAGGCTTCTTGTATGTTTATAGGCATCTCTTTCTGTAGGTTAGGAAAGTTTTCCTCTATAATTTTGTTGAACATATTTACTGGCCCTTTAATCTGGGAATCTTCACTCTCAGCTATATCTATTATTTTTAGGTTTGGTCTTCTCATTGTGTCCTGGATTTCCTGGATGTTTTGCATTAAGAATATTTTGCATTTTGCATTTTCTTTGACAGTTGTGTCAATATTTTCAATGGTATCTTCTGCACTTGAAATTCTCTCTTCTATCTCTTGTATTCTGTTGGTGATGCTTGCATCTGTGACTCCTGATACTTTTCCTAGGTTTTCTATCTCCAGGGTAGTCTCCCTTTGAGGTTTCTTAATTGTTCTTACTTCCATTTTTATGTTCTGGATGGTTTTGTTCAATTCCTTTACCTGTTTGGTTGTGTTCTCTTGTAATTCTTTAAGGGATTTTTGTGTTCCCTCTTTAAGAGCGTCTACCTATTTACCTGTGTTCTCCTCAAATTCTTTGAGAGTGTTTTTATGTCCTTTTAAAATTCCTCTATCATCATCATTAGAAGTGATTTTAAATCTGAATCTTGCTTTCCTAGTGATATGGGTAATTCAGGAATTTCTAGTGTGGGAGAACTAGGTTCTAATGATGCAACATACCCCGGGTTGCTGATGTTTATGTTCTTGTGCTTTCCTTTTGTCATCTGGATCTCCTTAGTGCTACCTGCACTCACTGTCTCTGATTGGAGCTTGTCTTTCTTATTATCTTGGTTGTTTCAGAACTGTGTGGGGTAGGTGTTACTACTGGGGTTAGAGCTGAGGCCCAAGATCTGCTCAGTGCTCGGGCCCAGACAGGAAGGAACCAGTGCTCTGGGCCAGGAGTGAATTCCTGGGTCCCAGCAGGTCTCAGTTATCCCCTGTTTGGGGCAAGTGTTGCTCTCTCCTTACCTAAGATACTGCCTGGGTTAGAGCTTCTGGGAGGCCTGCTTCCTCTGGGTTTTGTGAGATTTGGTGCAGAGCTGCTGCGTGGGATCTGCTCAGTGCTTGGGCCCAGATCAGAAGGCTGTGCTGAATTCTATGACCAAAAGAAGCAGCACTGGGCAGAAAGGGTTATCTGGCTCACATATCCAGGTCACAGTCTCTCTCAGGGTAGTCAGGGAAGCAGATCAAATAGTAGAGTCAAAAGCCATACTGCATACTGTCTTGTTCCCCAAGGTATGATTAGCTGTTTTTTTTTTTTTTTTTTTTTTTTTTTTTTTTTTTTTTTTCTAAAACCCAGGACCATGTACCTAGAAGTGGTATTGCACAGTGGGGCAGGACCTTGGTGGGCCCTTCCACAATAATCAGTAATCAAGAAATGCCCCCACAGACATAGTCACAGTCCATCCTGATGGAAGGCATTCCTAAATTGATGTACCCTCTTCCCAGGTAAGTCTAGTTTCTGTCGAGTTGACCAGCTAACCTGGTCTTCACTGAACCATAGGATGGTTCGCATGCCTTAACTTTATGACTTTAAAAGCTATTTTAATTAATTTTAGTTTAGAAAAGTCTAACCTAACATTTTTGACCTAGACTTAAGAGGAGTGTCTGGAGGAGAATATTATTTTTATATATGAAATGAGCAATGCATGACCTTATGGTTGAGGGTAGGCCCAGGGAGGTCATGTGTAGTACCTTTTTGCTGAAGAGATTCTTATGGGAGGCTTCTTGGGGTAGTAAATCCTCTCAAATGCTGAGATGAGGAGAAGCCACAGACTTATGCAAACTGATTTAATGACATGGCGTGCTTCTTAGTGTCTTATAAAACTAGAGATGGGGAGTACGAGAGATTGATCTATGGGAAGAAAAGAAGGGTTATCTAGATAAAGTAGGTGAACTAGTAAATGAAGAGTTATCTAGATAAAGTAGCTGAACTAGTAAATGAAGAGCTGAAAGTGAGTCTTATACAGGCAAGTGGAACTTATTTCTGATGAGGAAGACGTTGTTCACATTTATGAATTAATTAACATTCCTCCCAATTTTATTGTTTATAAATTTTCATCTAAAACATTGAATGAAAAGGTTATTTTTCTCCTTTAGTATTTAAACTGTTTAGAGACTATGTTTTACTGAGTAGAATCCCCCCCCCCATAACTTCTCTTGGAGAAGGGATTTTGTCATCAAAACATGCAGCAGTGAGTAGAAGAGATTAAATGATACATTATGATGAAATTGACCTGACATCACTATGAATTTTACATCCAATCTAGCTCTCACGTTAATTCTTAGCTTTTGGGTAAACATAAGGCTGTCTTTAATTTTATTTGCACATGCCCAGGGGTGCTAAAATGGATGGATTTTATTATAAGAATAATAATATATAAATAAACACATTTGTCATTCCTGGTAAATGAATGTTATAGTTACATATTGTTAAAGTAATGGCTTTGGAGGAATATATTAACTCTAGTGAAAAATCTAAGATCGGCATTTTGCTAAAGTTAAATATATTAGACTTTTAGGCAAGCCTTTAAAGCATCTGTGGTCTTCCATTTAATTTGTACTGTAATGATGAGTTGGGTGCTACTGTTTGTTCTTAAAGAACAGTGGGCTCGCTGCTAGCTTTTTCAGCCTTCTACTTTCATATGCATAAATCCCATTATGCTCTACGGTTGATGCTTTCAAGATGAGATGGTGGCTCATCTGACCTATGTGTTGATTTATTTTAGAAACTGAGAAAGTATCAAACCACTGAAGTTGGATCCTATTAATCTTTACTTGCTTTCTGTCTTTTCTCTCTGTAATTTTTATTATTAGAGCTAAAACAAAAAGAGTGCTGGCAAGTACGCGCATAACAGAAAATGGTTTAAAGTTGGATGTCTGTCACAGTTTGAAAATTGCATTTTATAGCATGGTATAATGAACAATTGCTTTCAAGCATGTGTATCATGGCTTGCTTGAAAGATCATATATCTTCTTGATAGGATGTTTTACTTTCTTTTAAAATGGGGTTTATATATTTGATAAATTGCATGCATTTTGCTTTGGGTAAAGGTAAAGTTATTTGTATTTAATTATAATTTTCTAAGAAAGTAGTGAAGTTTGCAGACATGCCTTGTTTTGTTTTGAACTTGGAATAAATTAATAATAAGATTTTTTTTTTTCTAAATTTGGTCTTTAGCTCATCTATCATGTGCCCGCTTATTTATTTATTTAGATAAAAATAATCACAACTAGAAACACAAATATTTATATTTTTACTAACATATTGTGTGTTTTAAATGAGAACAGCTTCTATAGGTTTATATATTTGAATACTTGGTGCTTAATTGGTAGAACTATTTGGAAATGATTAGGAGGAGTGGCTTCGTTGCAAAAAGTGTATGAATGGATGTGGGCTTCAAGGGCTGAAAAGCCTACACCATTCACACTTGGCTCTCTCTCGGTCTGGTACTTGTGGCTCGAGTGTAAACTCCCAGCTACTGCTGCAGAGCCACGCCTGCTGGCCTGCTGCCATGCTGCCTGCCATGATCACCATGGACTCCTCCACTGAAACTGTAAGCAGACTCCCATTAAATGCCATCTTTTATAAGTTGCCTTGGTCATGGTGTTTCTTCAAAGCAATACAAAAGGAACTGAGACAAATATATATCTTGTTATTAAGACAGAAGCGCTGGTAGAAAACAAGTGTTTTAGAGACTATCTTTTAAACAATACTATCTTTTTGAAAAGTAAAGGAGCTCTTAAATATTAAAAATAAAAATGTTAAGGCTAAATTATAAATGAGTAGTACTGCATTGCGCTTTGCATGCTTTACTGAAAATTGTCGAAATATGAATTAGACTGTTAGTTTTAATTGTCAAGATTTAAGTATCAAATATTTATTTAAGTAATAATTCTAATAATTATAATTTATTGAAATCCTGATTCTACAGTTATTTACTTATTTGACTGCTCATTTGTTTATTATTTACTGAGACAAACTTTCGGTGTTCTCTCCTACTTGGCTTCATACTTAATATGTAAATCAAGTTGGCCTAGACTGGTGGCCATCTTCCCGAGTCTTGGAATTAAAGAATATATAACTGTACTTGTGTCCCTGGTTTATTATTTAGTATTAATAATTATTTGCTGTTAAGTTCCCTGTGCTGAAAATCAATCCTGCAGCATTGCAGTGTCTGTAATCATACACATTTTCGGAGAACAGTGATGTAGCAGAAGGTTCTGGCTTAAGAGTGCTCATCGGATTGTAGGCATGGTGACCTGGAGCTCTGATCATCAGCAGGCATGGCTGTGCTGAGGATTACGCGCAGACTTATTTTCTAGGTTCTCTGTGTTGACATTATTTCTCAACATGCTGCTCGAAATATGACAGTTGCCTACCTTATTCTAGATGAAATTACTCAAAAGAGAGAGTACCTCTAAACAGTACAAAGCTTTTTTATTGTTGGTTGGTTGTTTTTGTTTTATAATAGCCTGATCCTGGAAGTCATATTGGTTACTTCTGCTGTGTTTTATTAGTTACACACAGCATCCCCTTAACAACGTGGGGTGTGGATTCTGGAATGTGGAGGAGGCGCAACTGGGAATCATGTTCAAGACTTATTTCCCATCTCTGTGCTGTACCTATTACTTTACTGGGCTCTAGGCAGGTATACTAGGCAGGTATATATAAAATGGGTATTGCATTTTGTGTGTGTGTCTGTGTGTGTGTCTGTGTGTGTGTGTGTGTGTGTGTGTTTGAGAGAGAGACAGAGACAGACAGAGACAGACAGACCGAGAGAGGAAAACATGAATTTAAGATGGGATTATTTTTCTTGCTCTTTTGGTGATACTGTAGTCACAGCATACAATAATCAATTAAAAATCAATTTCCTGTCTGAAATTTCACATCTGGAGATACTCCAGCCATAATTTAATATATAGATCCATAGAGAATACTTTAGAACTAAAACCAAATCCCATTTCTAAGCTCTGAGCCAGACAAGGCAGGATAACGGAGAGGTGAGAGGCTTGCTGTCATGTGAAGAAGCCATTTCTTTGGCACCATTTCTTCTGCCCGCCCAGAGCCAGATTCACACAGCAGCTGATCTCAATCCCAATTTAAGGCATGCCATTGCTTAATAAGCTCTTGAAATTCTATGGTTATTTAGTAAATTCACACATGTCAAATTGGGGTTTGGTTAGAACTTCTGACAAAGGTAATAATAGTTTGAATTTTAGTAGATTTTTCTAGGTTGACTGGTTATTCAATCTCATATATGCAATTTTTCTTTTTTTCTTCCATAACAATAAGAATAAATGGTTAAGCGTGCTATTATTTTGTAATTTAAAAATTAATCTATTTGCTTCTGAATCCAATTTTGAGTATACGATTACTTAGCAATGCAGTGCATATATACATTTTCTTTCAGTTTTATTTTTATAGCTATTTATATTTCCATAGGCTTTGGTTAATCAAAATTTTATACAGGACACCATATGCCATAGTTTTAAGAAACAGAAACTGACTTCATGTGCTGAAGAAAATGCAATATTTTTTATAGTTATACTGAGAAGTCCCACTGACTATAGACAAAATACAATTTTGCCTCTAGCAGATTTATGTCTTTCTTGGATTTGTACATCCCTTATTGATGTACATGGAATGATCCATTCTATGTCCCTCATCCGCAAACACACACTGCTTCTATCTTTCCCCTCACTCAGGCTTCTAATGGCCTCTGAATTGTACAGATCCCAGTTTTAGCTATAACAGCAGGGCCTTATTAAATCTCATCCCTTTGCTTCCAAGTTAATGAGAAAAGGACCTTTCAGCCCCATTTCGGTTAGTTGTTGTCTATTTCAGAAATTATTATGATCAAAGATTTCTAGCAGCCAGTTTTGTCTGACAATTAGTTCTAGACCAATCAATTGTGATGGTGTAGGTTGTGCATGTGACTGTTGACTGGGACCCATGAGCATACAGGACAGGAGCCTCTACTTTGAATAGTTACATTTGATATTACAGCTTTCATACAGGCATTCTATAGTTGAGTTTAGGTAATTTTCTTATCAATTATGGAACATTCTTTCCATGGGGTTTCATTTACTTTTCTTTTAAAAATTACGTTTTGAGATTATAATATAATTGTATAATTTTTCCCCTCCATCTCCTTTCTCCAAGTAGTCTTCCTGGCTTTCCTTCAAATTTGTGTCTTTCTTTTTTTAAATTTTTGATATATATATATATATATATATATATATATATATATATATGCACACACATATATTTCTAAATATTCCTAAATGTTTAAATTAAAACATCTCAGTCTGTATAATATTACTTGTAGATATGTTTCTATGGATGACCATATGGTATTGGATAATCCATTGTATTGGTATGCCCTTCTTTGGGGATGGTTTTTTCTCCTAATCTCAGCATACCTATTTGCCCATAGTTCCTTATGTAGGCTTGAGGTCTCTTGAACGTCCTTCAGACACTCTAGCATATCCACTTTTGTTGTCCTTTTCCAGCTCATGTTTAGGCAACCATATTGCTGAGGCTTTATGGGTGCAGCTTCTAATGTTACTAGGAGAGAAAACCCCAGAACAAACTGTTTGATTCTCTGGATCTTACATTCTTTCCAACTCTTCTTCCACAATGTTCCCTGAGAAGAGAAGTTATTTTGTAGATACATTCACGGGGACTGGGCTTCTTAGGTTTGCATTTTGATTAGTTGTGGTTTGCTGTAATGGTCTCCAAAGAGAGGTTTCCTTGATGAGGAATGAGAGCTACTACATTTATGTCTGAGGATATAAAGACAAGCTTTAGAATATACTTAGAGTTTATGCTAATTTAGTAGAGTAGTGGTTATAGATTCTACAAAATTCATGACTACATTAGCTCTGGGTAGTTGGCTAGGTTTTCTGTACCAGGACTGATTTTTTTCCCTTGTTGAATAAATCTTAAATCCAATTAGAGAGCTGTGTTTACTCCAAAGGTATGGATATCTCTACTGTACCATTAGAGTCAATGTACCGTGCTGATCATTATTGTGGTTCATAAGCATCATACTTGGGTAGACTGTTGGCTGCTTTTCTCCTTTGGAAGTCTGCATGGTGCCTTCTGGTGTCATGAAAAGCTACCTCTCAGGGAGGAGATTTTCAGTTCAGTTCTAGCTTAGGAGTCTCTGAGCCATGCATTTTAATTTGTACATATTTTGCCATATTTCTACAATAGTAGTTTTCTACAGTGTCCAAAATACCACATATGTGAGTTGTAGGAAATAGACAAATAAAACTGGCATTGACCTAGACATTTCCTCGAAAGGGCTAGCTTTTGTAGTGCCAGAAGGTGCTATGAACAGTACTGAAAGAGGACGGCCTTAGCCAGCTATGACTCCTGAAAAACCACTGTAATGACCAGTCTTGTCAGACAATTATATTGAAGCAAAATGCATGTGAATGATTCAAGAGTAAACAACTACTTTCCTAGTGGATTTAAGGCCCACTACACAAGACAGAATTCATGCTTTGTACTGTTCAGAGGGCCAAGAACCAATGACTGAGTTAGTTATAGTTCCTAACAGAGAACTTGTTACTATTAGTCAGCTAAATGGACATGCTATTAAGCTGCCTCCTGAATACTTATCTTTATATCCATAGATCAGTGCAGCTTTCAATCATCATCACAGAGGCTTCTTTTTGTGTTAAGCGATAATTAATAGAATGATCCATAACTGGCAAATGCAGCAAAGAAAAGACTAAAATGGTCACCTACTAATGGAACACTTATATCATACCACCATCGAGCATTCAAACATGAGTCTGTGGGGGCCATTTCTGTTCAAACCACCATAAAAGTAAACGGTAAAGATAAGCCTGGAAATCAGTTCTACAGAATATAGAAAAACAACTTAAAAAAAAACCTACAGGTTGATAGATTGAGACTATTTTAAATAAAATAATTTTTAAGAGGATCTGTTGAATTTTGAATAGTTTTAGGTTTTCAAAATACCTGTGTATTTTACTCTGGGATACAGTTAAAAGGTTGGACCTAGATTTTTAGATTTGCTTTTCAGGTGGGAATGGAGCAAGCTATGGGACTCTCATTACTAATATTTTAATGAAGTACCTAGACCTACAGCAACCATAAAATAACCATGGTTAAAATTTGAGAGTTGTAGGTCAAAATATCAAGTATCTTTGTGTAGCTGTAACAATGACTTCTAAACTTTTTATTTTTATATGCACCAATACAAACTACTCAAGTATAAATCACTATTCATGTGGGTTATTATTGCTTCTAACTTATTATTACCCGGATTGATGTTCTCTGTAGTTTATGAGCAAATCAAATGATTATGTAGGAATGTCCCATGAAACTGTGGGTTGTCCTTCTGCATTTTATTCTGAGTGACTGTGACATGTTATCAGGTATTAGAGCAAACTGCTAGAATTGCAAAACCCTCTTTCCCCATGAAGAGGAAAAAATAATGTGCAGTAAAACGGAAGGAAAATAAGAGTAAAAGTGTTATGTTTCCATTAGTCAATTTTCTTTTTCTGTGGCAACATTCTTAATAAGAACAACTGATAGTAGAAAGTGGTTATTTTGACTAATAGTTTGATGGCACAGCCCATGACAGAGGATAAACTGTGCGGTGATGTTAATGGCTTTGGCAGTGGCAATAGAAGCATGAACCAGTTGCTCACATTATATCCAGGGTCAGGAGGCAAAGAGAGATGAATGCTGGTGCTCATGGAATCCAGCCCACTGTGGACATTGTCATTCCGTTCAGGGTGAGTCTTCCTCTGATCAACCGCTCAGAAAAGAACCATGGCAGACATTGAGAGGTGTACATCTCCTAGGTGACTCTAAACATAGGAAAGCTGACAATCCAGATTAATTATTACAATGTGCTTTATTTCACATGCCTTAAAATTTTAGATTATATAATTTATAAATTCTATTAAGAGCTTATATAATTTCTGTCTAAGTATGTTTTTACACAAATATTGAAAAGCATCATAAAATAAACTGTTCGAGATGTCTGTGTATAGTTAAGCCACGGGTTAATAGACTTCATTTATAAAGTGGACAGGGGTGGGGGGAGAGGGGAACCCGATCTGGTATTGGGCGAGGGAAAAGGACTGAAGCCTTGAAGACCAGCAGAAAGAATGGAAATGGGCAACATAGGGAGGTAGGAAGTTGGAGGGACACTCCAGAATGCACCAGAGACCTGGGAGGTAAGAATATCTCAGGACTCAAAGGGAGGGACCTTAGATGAATTGCCCGACAGTAGGGAGAGGGAACTTATAGAGCCCACCTCCAGCAAAAAGACAAGGCATCAAATGAGGGAGGAGGGTGCCATCCCACAGTCAAAACTCTGACCTATAATTGTTCCTGTCTGAGAGAACTGCAGGGATGGAAATGGAGAGGAGCCTGGAGAAAAGAAGTTCCAGTGACAGGCCCAAAGTGGGATCCAGCTCAAGGGGAGGTTCCAAGGCCTGACACTATTACTGAGGCTATGGAGCACTCACAAAAAGGGACCTAACATGGCTGAACCCCTGAAGACACAACAAGCAGCTGAGAGTCAGAAGCAGATATTTGCACCCAACCACTGGACAGAAGCTGTTGAACCCTGTGGTTGAATTAGGGAAAGACTGAAAGAAGCTGAGGAGGGGGGCGACCCTGAAGGAGGACCAGCAGTCTCAGTTAATCTGGACCCCTGAGATCTCTCAAACACTGGACCTCCAAAAAGGCAGTATACACTAGCTGATATGAGGCCCCCAACACATATACAGCAGAGGACTGCTGGGTCTGGGTTCAATATGCACCTAACCCTCAAGAGACTGGAGGCCCCAGGGAGTTTAGAGGTCAGGTAGGGTGGGGGTTTGGGTGTGGGGACATCCTCATGGAGACAGGGGGTGGGGAGGAAGCATGGGATGTGTAAGAGTCAGAGGGAGGACCAGGGTGGTCGTGGAATAAAACCTGGAATGTAAATAAAAGAATAAAAAAAAACTTTGATTAAAAATTATCTTTATAATTATTGTGGTGGATAGTTTTATGTCAACTTGATACAAGCTAAGATTATCTGAGAGTCAGGAATCCCAATTAAGCAAATCCCTTCATAAGATCCAGATGTAGGCAAAACTGTAGGTCACTTTCCATATTAGGGATGACTGGGGAAGGGCCAAGACCATTTTAGATGGCATCTTTCCTGGGCTGAAGGTACTGGGTTCTATAGAACAGCAGTCTGAGCACCCTACAGAGAACAAGCCTGTAAGCAGCCTTACACGGCTTCTGCATCAGCTCTTGCTTCCAGCTTCCAGCCGTCTTTAAGTTCCCGTCCTGAGTTCCTTCAATGTGGACTACAATGTGAAAGCAGAAGCCAAATAAACCCTCTCTCTTCATTTTCCTTTGGCTATGGTGTTTCATCACCACAATAGTAACCTAAAAAGGACAGTGGTTAAAGTATAAGTACCAGAATTAACATAAATGCAATTATAATTCTAGGCCTTTTTTAAATTGATCAAGTGACAGTATTATCACCATTTAGAAATTTCTAAACATTAATTTGACCTGAAGATTTAGCTTCTTTTGAGCAAAAGCCTGTTGGCATTTATACTCCATATAATAAATAACCATTAATTATATGTATTTAGGTCAATCAGAATAAGCCAGATATATAAACAGATCAATTCTAGTTCTAAAGCTTTGTACAGGTCAATGCTCATCCTGTCCTGTGAAGGAAGGTATTGAATAGGATTGTATCAGGTAACTACAATACAGCTCTTTCTAGCTCAATTCTCCAGAGATTCCCTGTCTCTCTTCTGTTTTCGGGGATTTGGGGCAGACACACATGTCTATTTGGCTTTCATGTGGGTTCTGAGGGTCTGACTGCCAGTCTTCATTCTTTCACAGCAAACACCTTATCAACTCAGCTGTCATTGCAGCCCTATAAAGATATTTGTCATTTTTGGATACTTTTCTTTATTTTCACAGGAGTATCAGAATCATTTCTATGTTGTTGACATTCTAAATTATTCTCACTTTCATTTTCACAGGTAAATTATTCTTTTGTTGTTTTGTTTTGTTTTCAATCTACGATCTTTTACCTTTCTTCAATTTTATAAAATTTCTCACCATTACTTTTTTTGAAATTTTAAAATTTTAACTTCTTTCTATTTTCACTGTATGGAATGTGTGTGTGTGTGTGTCCACTTACCCAAATTTGGCACATCCATTTCTGTCCTCTGTTTCTTCATTGTGTGGTGAGCAACATGGCACCTGACTAACCTTGCACTTACCTGTATACACCACAAAGGCAGGACTGAGTACAAAGCTAATTTGAGTCTTGGAAGATATTCTGCACAGCTTCCTGACATGATGGTATTGAAGGATGTGAAGAAATGTTCACAGGCCATTGATAATTCTTCTATGCCTGCCAAGGACCTTTCTAAACACACACACACACACACACACACACACACACACACACACACACACACACACTGTTCTTCAGCCTCCCTTGCATTATTTTATAACAATTACTAGTCAGTCATCACCACAATCATGTGTGTGTGTGTGTGTGTGTGTGTGTGTGTGTGTGTGTACTGACAAAATAGGGCCTGTGCATGCCAGGCAAGGTCTTTACCACTGAGTTACACCCTCATTCCTTAAAAATAGAACTTTGTTTTTCTTCAGTCTACTTTTCAGTGAATAAGTAACCTCTCTGTCTTCTCACTACAAAGCTATTTAGGAAACTTACCTTCCCACAAGCATCTGTCTGTTCCTTAAGCTTGTATTTCTTTTCAGAAGCTATAGTTTATCCAAAGATGATTTGAAGGACAAAGCCTGTGGCCATGCTAGTTTGTCATTTTGTCAGGAGCTGTATATTTTAGTATTTCAGAAACCAGTCAAATGTTATAGAAGACAGTTTTCCCTTCCATAGAATGATTCAGAAACTATAGACTCTGAGTAACAAATGATGACCCACGATCATGCAATCAGCCTGTGTGAGAAGAAATGTTCTAGCTCCCTAGGCCCTTGTCCTGTGGTTGTTCCGCTAAATATGGCTATGAAACTTCAAACCTCTGGATGTGGGAAAAAGCCGCAGCCACTGGCTGCTGGTTCACAGGGAAGTCCTCCATGGTCACAAGACGGCAGGCCACAATATACACAGGGAGTCCATGGGTTTCCAAGAGTTTATTGTTCTTGGTGAATGTAGATGGTTTAGGAGCACCCCAACCCCCACCCCCAAACTCAGGGCAGACCTGAGTTAAACAGGGAGGAAGAAGGGGGGGGGGATGCTTAATTGGGTCCTCTCTCTGGCCTTCAGGTATCTCATTAGTACATAAATCTCTCTAGGGCCTGAGGCCTGTAGTCATACTCTCTACCTGTGCTCTTTGGGTGGGGCTGCATTGCCCTGAATGTGACTGAATAGTGTAGGTCAATGGAGTTCCTCACCACGTGTTAGGAGCCTGGATTCTGGGAGTGCAGTGGAATAGATGCCTGTCCCTCACAGGCAATGGACACCTGTTGGGTCTCCGGGCTATTTCCAGCCAGTGCTTCGACCAAAACCAAGACCCCTTTCACGGCCCTACAGATAGATCTTCGCTATGTTAACATCACATTTGTTTGCATAGAGTCAAACCTCTTCCTGAACTCTAACCAAATGGTTGTTTCAACCTATTCTCTTCTTGAAAACAAGACATCACAAAGCCTCTAGAGGAAATAAAGTCTATCTAAAAAGTCACTCAGACTGCTAGAATTAGCATTCGTGGCAGAGAGAAGTGAGATAAGCCTACACATCTAAGGGTGCTTGAAAGACCTGGGTAAATTCATTTGGACGATGCCTTCCGCACAACCTCCTTCACATATTGCAAGATAAGTTTGGGTGGTTGACTTAGAAGTGGATAGTTTAAATGCCAGGATTCAATATATCAACAGAGCTTTGGAAAGCCTAGTGTCATCCTGGCAGCTCTGTATTCAAGCACATTTGGCACAGGATCTACTTCCACTTCATCACATCCAGGCTAGAACGTTGCTACTGCTGGAACAGAAAGAATTTCAGTCTTAGTTTTACAAAAGCTATCTGTGACTGCATTCACACAGTACCTAGAAGTTCTACAAGTGTAAGTGACTTAAAAAAAATCATACGTGTTTTAGGACAAAGACCCAGTTTAACATTTGTCTTAATTTGCATATTTTCTATTTATTTATTTATAATATAAAATAGATTGCTTCTCTTTTGTTCTAATAAAACACTGACAAAACATAATTTGAGGAAAAAAGTTTATTTCATCTTGTGGGTTTAGGTCACAGTCTATCATGGAAGGAGGTCAGGGCAGGAATTCAAGCTGAATCGAAGGCAGGGATGATGGAGGAACAGAAGAACACTTCTTATCTGACTTGTTCTCTGTGACTTGCTTAGCTTGCTTTCTTGTACAACCCAGAACCTCTTTCCCAGGCACAACACTGTTCTCTATTACGTTTTATTGCTATGTCTATCTGATCTTCTGTCAGTAGCATGCTTTCTTTGTCACTGTATAATTGAGCTCAGTACAATTTGAGGTCAGAGTTTTTGATACCTCCAACAACTTGCTTTCTGCTTAGGATTGCTTTGGCTCTCCATGATCTTTTGTACTTATACAAGTAATTTAGCATTGTCTAGTCTGTGAAGAGTCTCACTGGAATTTTGATAGAGACTGAGATGTAGAGAATGTTTGGTGATATAGTCATTTCGCAATATTAAGTCTGCCAATCCAGGTGAGTGGACTGCCTCCCACTGATTTCATGTGTGTGCATGAGCGTGTATGTGTGTGTGTGTGTGTATGTGTGTTTGTGTTTGTGTGTGTGTTTAGGTTTTCACGTTCATGTTTATTCTTAAATATTTTTAAAAGAGTTAAATGATGTAGGCTATTTCAGCTTTGCTTGAAGACCATTTATTTCCATTTACAGAATTGATGTTTGATTATTTTTCAATGACTCATTTTTAAAATGTTTTTAGTTTTAAATTTCTTTTTGAAAACACTGACTGTTACATTCATTTTGGTGACGTGTTGTCTAGCTCCTCCTTTCTTTGCTTCTATGTGTATTTGAGTTCCCTATATGTTCACAGATCCTTTTTAAACATAGAACTCTGAATTCTTTCCCAACATTTCAGTTCCTTCAGTGTCTTTGAATTCCATTAAAGAGCATTTGTCAGGTATGGATGTGTTACTATGGGTTGTCTCCTCATAGTCTTTATTTTTTGTGTGTTCTGTGCATGTTTTAGGATCAAAACGTTTGACCCTGCCCTCTTTTTTCCACTGTTTTATTCTGTTTTGTTTCTGAGAATCCTCCTTGAGGGTTGTCTTTACTAGAAATTATACCGCCCAGTACTATTTCAGAGGGACATGGCTGCAGATCCTCCAAGAGATTTACCATCAATCCTTACATTGACCTGTAGCAAGAAACATCTCTATGTATTACTTGTGTCTTTGTGTCTTTGATAACAAGATGTTAGAAAGTTGGATTAATAATTTAGCCATATTGATTATATTCTTTTGATGGTATATGATTTGCTGATTTTACATTGTGTTCTAACATTGCTTTTTGTACATTTATCTGTATAACCGCTCACTTTGACTTTTACAGGCAATCATAGATCTTTACTATTTAATATAACATATGATTTTGGTTGAGTTAGTTAGGAAAAACTCCAGACTGGTAGAGTTGAGTTCCCTTAGTTAGTTTCCATAGTTGTTAAAAGGCATCTATTCATGAGAATAGTGATTGATCTGCCCAGGGAGAACACTGGCTAGATGTTCAGTCTAGTGGAGGCACTGGCTTGGCCCTATACTCAGCATTCACTGGGGAGAACAGAATTGCTTATACACTTGGCAGGCAGAACTACCATTTGGTGCTTTAGTATGGCTCTGGCTATGCTCCAAATTCAGTTGGACTACTTTTCTGGGTAGATATATTCATAAACTATGTGATTTAGGAATGTATAGTTTGAGATTTTCCTTAGGATGTCCTTGAATCTGGGATGAGATGCTATTCTGACTCCTGGCTCAAGCACTCCTAACCACTTTGTCCCATAAGCATATGGGACACTATGATTTGTGTCTCATTGATTAAGTGTGACTTTCATTTTGGCTTTGATAAGCTGTGTTTAAAGTCCCAAGGTGGATATCCTGACCTTCTGTTTTCACAAGAATGTTCTAAGTCTGTGTCTCACAAATTGCGCAGTGGTCTGTGAAACATCAATTCACCTTAGGGATTCCCACATTAGAAAGATACAGCTCCTAAATTCTATAGAAATGTAGTGTAGCTGCTGGAATTTTGCTGAGGCAGGGACTAGCATAGACTTTGGGTTTTCTGTCTGGGAAAGTTTATTCCATGTACTCTGCTTCTGTACATGGAGCAGGACAACCCATACTTGTTGTCAGATTGGATGTTGGCGTGGACACTAAGATTGGGATAGAGAAAGCCAGTCTATATTAGGTTGAACTTCCCTTCCCACTGTAAGTCTAGGCCAGCCTGGATTGGTGTTTTGTGTAGGCTCTGTCACTGCCTAGTATCGCTAACTTGGTACAATTGTTAGCAGAACAATACTACAAAGACCAACTCAGAGACTACCCATCACTCTGCCTCTTTTTATTGTTTCTTCTTTCCCTTAGATGGCCTAGGTCTGCTATTGATCCTACTATTGTTAGGTGGGAAAGTCAGGAGTGAATTTCCTGGGAAGCACTATGGAGGGCTTGAAATGACTGTTGTCCTCTTTCCTTACTGCAGAAGCTGTAGATAAATGCTGATCTTATTGTGTGACACAATTTTGGCCCTAAAGAAGGAGAATGGTAGCACAGCTGAATGAAGCCACTCTGCCAACTTTTCTATTGCATTTTGCTCTGTGATGTGCACAGGAACTCTATGCACAGGTAACTCATTTCTGAGTTTCTACAGGGATGTTCTTTCCTGTGGAAAGTTGCTGCTTGAAGCATCTATGAGGTTGCAGTAAGTGAATCCTAAGTCCCCATGTTCTCCATGTTATATTTCCCCTTCTCTTCCCCTTCTTCTCTTTCAGTCTTGTACTTTACTTGATCAGTTGTATTAAACTTGGAATCAGTCTTCTTTTCCTTTTGGCTTTATAAGTTACTTTTTATATTTTTAATATGAGACAATTTTGATTTGTTAAATTCAAATCATATAAGTAGCTTCCCACCTTCTGGTTTTATCCATTTCTTTTTAAAAGATTTTTTTGAATGTTTGAGATAAAGATTTAAAACTTATTGATACTTAGCCAATGGCCTCTGAATCAGGTTGCTTTATTATAGCATGATTTTCTTTATTTAATGATTAAGTTTTAGTAGATACTTTTTATGCATTAAATAATTTAATTTTTTAACATGACATTGTATGGGCATTATTTTTTGATTCCAGAATAATTAATAACAGGTCTAAGAAACTAGAATACCTACCCCAAAATTAATACGTATAGAAAGACAGAAAGAGAGAGAGAGAGAGAGAGAGAGAGAGAGAGTACTAAAGTGTGAATATTTTTACTTCTACAAAAGTAAACATTATGGACCACAGTAAAGTGTAATGCCTAATGATTCGTAATCTATCAGCAATATTTACAATTCTTATAATGAATTTAAGCAACTTTTTTTGCCTTCATGCAAAAACTAATGTGAACTGTCTTTAAATAAAAGGATTTTATAGTTTATCTACATCATGATGAATTTCATTTAGTACATAAATTATTCTTGAGGTCATGACCAACATAAATCTAGATTTAGATATAAAATATTAACAAAAGATACCTTGAAATGTATCATTGGCTCTGAAGCAGCCTGAAGAATTCAGCTGATTTCACACAGAAAGGCATAGTGAGTGAGTAATTTATCTTTATTAATGATTGAGGAATGACACATGCCAGGTGAGACTGCTATCCTCATGGGTAATATTCTGTTCTCATCTGTTAAAAAGGAAGAATGTTTCTTATGAGTTCAATCAAACTAAGAAGAAAAAAAAGGCCTTACATTCATTTAATTCCAAACAACCCAACAGGGAAAAACTGTGATCATATCTCATTACCCTGAATTTTTATGTGGGGTGAAATTGTCAGAGGAAATTGAAATTCTTATGAAAAGAAAAGAATAGATGCTGTGGTTTTCCACAAAAGAATGATAGGCCATGTTATACCAAGAAAACAAAACCCTGTATTTTGTAATTTTAAAGTGATTTCTACAATTTCACTGAACTTTAAGTTCTATTTCATTTTCTTGTATATATTAGTTGAAAACACATGTGGGAGTTGTGTCATTGCAACACCTGGGTGATGGAGAATAACCTAAGATACTGAGGGAGATATTCTTTAATATGTGCATGATCTTCCACAAAACATCAAAACAGGGACAATTCCAGACACTTAAATGATTTCCTAGAACTCACTGGTGAGCTTTCTTTACCAAATACAACAGCAACAGAAAACCAACAGATATTATGATAGCATGTTGAAGATCAAATGACATAAAGGAGACAGAGCAAGCACAGGGAATAAGAATGGTCTTTTGAGGAAGGGACAGCCATATAAAATGTGCTATTCAGTCTTAGATGAGTGTAACTCTAACCACAAGCATCTTGGATATCGAGGAGTTGGCAAGATTCAAAATATGAATGATTGTGCTAAAGATGAAAGTTAAAAGTTTCCAACCTAGCCGGGTGGTGATGGCGCACACCTTTAATCCCAGCACTTGGGAGGCAGAGGCAGGTGGATTTCTGAGTTCGAGGCCAGCCTGGTCTACAGAGTGAGTTCCAGGACAGCCAGGGCTACACAGAGAAACCCTGTCTCGAAAAACCAAAAAAAAAAAAAAAAAAAAAAAAAAAAAAATTTTCCAACCTTTTAGCAAAGTAAAGCATAGAAGCACAAAGACAAATAATATGATAAACGGGACAAAGAAAATTCAAAACAACTATGGGCTCTCATGCTGAGTGTGGGACCAGTACACGGCAGCATACTATAGTGAAGAACACATGATTGAGAAAGCAAGCCAGGGAGAAAGGAAGGAAGGGGCAAAACCTAGGGCCCTACTATGACTTTGAAGGTACACCTTCAGTGTGTGGATATAGCCATCACATCCCAATTGTGCTAAAAAACAGTGAATATGCCTTTAATATGTGAACTTTATGGCAATTTACAGACCCAAAAATCTAAGAGCTTTCTGAAAATAACACATTTCACAGGCAGAGGGGTTCATAGACTGAAAGTGGAGGGATTAAATAAAAAGTTATCTGTATTCAAATACTTGTTTCAAATTAACCAGCAAAAGTGACAAATAAGATTACTATGTAACAATTAAAGGATTATAAATGAGGATCTAATTATAAATCTATGTGCACCTAGTGCCATAGCATCCTATTTTATATATTTTATAAATTATATCTGAAGAGAAAGGTTCCCACACACTAATAGTTAGCACCTGAGTATATTTTTTTTCAGTGGATAGAGTATTCAGATAGGATTTTTTTTTTTTTTTTTTTTTAAGAAACAGTGGGGTTAAACTGTAACACAGACAAAATTGATCTAGCAGACATTTATAGAACATTTTACTAATGGCTACAAAATGCACATTTTTTTCTCATCAACATATGGATCATTTTCCATGCTAGAACATTCGTTAGGCCAGAAAAAAAGTCTTAATAACCAATCAGTTAACTAAGCTACCAAACCTCCCAAACCCATCAAAAACAATTAGAAGTCAAATTTACAAATTGATTGTACCACCAGCACAAATGAAACAATATGTTTCCAACAATGGACCATTGAAAAAAAGAAAGGGGAATTTAAAATATTTCTTGAAGCACATGAGACTAAAACATGCCAGAGAAAAACCTATGTAAATAAAAGGAAAGATTCCCAGAGAACAACTTAAAATGAAACCCGTGAAAGGGGAGGCAAAGCTAAGATGAGGAGAGTGGGCAGGAGCAGAAAGATGACATATAGCATATACCAAAGTACAGCTAGATCAGAGAAGCATCAGCATTTCACAGATACAGAATATTTCTGCAGCATGTTTTACATTAATTTATTATTTATTATTTATATGTTACAAAGGTAAAGATGAGATATGTTTAAGACCTCACACACAAAGCAGTGTTACATGATTGAGGAGCAAATGCTAAACAATCGGCTTGCTCATTATGCACTGTATGCTTGCCTCAATTAATATATGAACCTCATAAATATGTACAAGTGTTATATGACAGCTCAAGGAGAAACCCAAAAGTCATGCACCTAAGTTGAATCTCAAATGCATCTCTTTATATTTAGGTACCAGGTAAATACATGAATCATATCATGTTTATGTAACTGTACTATCAGTCTAGCAGGCCAATGAAATAATATCAACACATAATTTCTATACAAAATATAGGCAGTTAAAATTATGGAATTTATAACAAGTGTTATATTTGTAAAGTAGTATTAACAGACTGCTTTCAGGAATACTTAGTATGATTTTTAACCTCTGGGTTATGAACATTTCAGGATAGACATAATTTGTTATTAACTGAAAACAAACAGCTCAATGATGATAAGTTGTCAGGACAAATAATCTTGGTTTCTGACAAAAAAGCTAAAACTATTTTCAGGAATTCTGGGTAGGGCTCACTTTAAATAGTTTCTGTTGGGGTGCAGTGTTATAATTTCTATCTTGAGAAAATAACAGAATGAAATTGTCCTCAATTCTAGGAAGAATAAAAATCTTTGTCATTCCTAGAGATACAGTGAGTCACCAGAAGGCCAAGAAGAATGGTGACACAGAAAAGCAGTAGGCAAATCAAAACTACTTTGAGATTTCGTCTTGCACCCACAAAAATTGATGAGATCAATAAAGCAAATGACAGCTCATGCTCTTGATGATGTGGAGTAAATAGAACTCTTATCCATTGCTGGTGAGTATTCTAACTTGTACAAACACAGTGAAATCAGTGTGGTGGGACCTCAGAAAGATGAGAGTTAATCTACCCCAAGATTCAACAATACTACCCTTGAATACATACCCAAAGGATGCTTCATCATACCACAGAGGCACTTCCTCAGCAATTTCATTTATGATCTATTTCTAATAGCTAGGAAATAGGAACAGTCTAGATGTCTGTCAACAGATGAACGAACAAAGAAAATATGTAATACTTATGCAATGGAATATTACCCAGTGGTTAACAAGAATGAAATTCACTGGTAAATGGATGGGACTAGAAAAAAATTATCCTGAGTGTGTTAGCTGAGACCTAGAAAGACAAATATCATATGTATTTGGTTATATGCGTGTGGCTATTAGCTGTTAAATTAATGATAACCAAGCTATTAGCCTTAATAGTACAGAAGTTAGGTATAGAATAAGGAACTAGGGTAGGGGAAGATAGAAGTAGGAAAGGGAAATAGAATATAGAGTTATGGAATGTGGGTAGAGGGTTGGAACAGGAGGATAATGTGGGGAACACAAGGGAAGGGGGGATTAGAGGGGAAAATTGGGAAAGATAGTTAAAATTAGGAGTCATTTGAGGGGTAGTATGGAAACTTGTAAGTTTTCCAAAATATATACTAATAAGAAGCTGATATAAATGAAATAGACAAATAATGGGAAGACAGAACCCAACTGGATAACAGAATGTGTCACCAACTTAAGGTTTTAATACTGGGACTTAGTTATGTCTAATTGAGTCATTGGCCAAAGGGGTTTCATGGGAACCCCAAACAACCCCATCTGTTGCCAAGAATATGGGGTGCTCTACACAAATAACACATTCAACAAACACAAACAAATAACTTACTGAACATCGAAAAGTTGAGGTAGTGCCCACATAGAGCCTTCACACCTTTATGTTAGCATCTTTGGTACAGGAAGATACTGTGCAAGCTACTAAAGGAGATACATAATCACCAACCCAGCTACAAACCTTTTGATGTACAATGTTGTCCAAGATGTAACAAATTCTAGGGCACAAGGCTTCTGGGAATAACCAACCAATATCTGATTTGACTTAAGGCTCACTCCATGAGATGGAACCAGTACTAGACACAGAATAGATACTCCAGGGTTCAAATACTACTGGTGTACTAAAAGAATATCTTCATAGATCGGTGCCTTGCTCAACCATCATCAGAGAAGTTTCTTTTTGCAACAGATGGAAAAATGCAGAGACCCTCAGCCAGAAATATGCAGAGTGAGAGACCTTGGAACACTCAAGCCTAAATGGGATGTCTCCATTAAACACCTCCTCTCAGGACTTAAGAGAAATCAGTAGAAGAGAAGCCAGAAAGAATATAAAAGTCAGAGGGTATGGAGGACACCAAGAAAACATATTCTTGTAAAAATAGCAGGAACTACACACATATGAACTTGCAGAGACTGAGGCAGCATTGTGCAGGGCCTGCAGAATATACCAGATAGGGTTGTAGAGATGAAATCAAAAGTGTACATATGTACCCATCTATAACCTACAAGTTGTTTCCAATTGATAAGCACTTGCAAATGAAAGTTTAACTTTATTCAAGGGAGTCTCACTGGGGGAAATACTCTTAAGGGTAGGCTGCATGCTCAGCCATAGATAGTTAACAGAATATGATCTCTATGACATCATTGCAGGATATTTGTTTCATAATGTTGTGTCAGGGCTTTTTAAAAAATTTTCTTGTCATCTATTACTAATGGTAAAGAATTATTCATATAACCAACCAAAGCAATACTAATTTAAAATATATGACTTATGCTAGGCTAAATTTAATGATAACCATCCAAAATCAAATCACTGCATAAATTTGTATATATTTTAGTGGGATGGGATTTTATTATTTCTTTGATACAGCTTTGTTAGAAAAATTAATGTGCTAGTAGCATTTGAACATTTAATAGACTTTATACCATCGACTATTTTTAACCTCAAATTATTTGCTTGTTTGTCTCAATTCTCAAAAAAATACATTAACATATGTGCTTAAAATTGATCATATTTTTATACATTTTGTTTATATTTCTTTCTTTATTCACCCTATATTTCCTTCGGGTATATGTCATGGCTTCCAGTTTAATGTTTTATGGGATGCCTGAGTGTGCGAGTGTGTGAGTTTCTGTGTCTATATTTATTACTTGTACTTTTGCTTGGACATTTTTTTACTTCTGTTTGCTTTTCTCCCCATTTCTATATGTTAATTTTGATTATCTTATTATATCTTATTTTATTATTATCCGTTAGAAGCCTTTTTGTTTTCTAATGAGGGAAGTAAAGAGGTGGACCCAGATGGAAAGGGAGGTGGGAAGGAACTGGGAGAAATAGAGAGAAAATGATGAATATATTTTATATGAGAAAAAATTCATTTTCAATAAAGGGTGAATTATAGATTGTAAGTCTCAAGTCCCTCTGGATTAATTAACTGGACAGCCAGAATTAAGAGCTGTGATTTGAAATAAGTGTTGACAGTGAAACTGGTTTCTAAAGCAGGTAAGATAACAGTAAGAGTAAACACTATTTACTCCTGCAGATTGCACAGCCACTTTCTATATCTTACACCAGACGTGAGTAGCAGAATCCGTATTCTCCTGTTTCCTAGGGCTCCTGTAGCTTTCTAGAAAAAGGCACACAAGACTTTTGACATGACCACCCTCCAGGTAAATATCTGAAGTTAAAAGAGAAGTCAAAATAGAAGTAGAAATTGGCTTGATTCCTTTCAGATTTATATTTGAGAAAGGCTCCATTAGGCAAAACATTGTTTAGAACTATACTTCTGTATTTTTAGGGTTGCAAAATATGAGAGAACAGGGAAGCAATGATATGCTTCATTTGAGTTTTCTCATATTTTGAATTAGACTAAGGCTTTGGCCAGAGTTACATCAGGGACAGACAGAATTGCTCAGAGACAGAATTTCTAAATGACACTGATTGTTTCAAAGGAAAGCTTTAAAAATAACTTTAAACAATGTTAGGGAAAATTTTCTGGGGTCTTCTGTTTTAAAAAACAATTAAGAGTGAAGAATGATTTCAAAGATACATCTTTTAGAGGGTGTGGGAATAAATTTAAGATTTTTTTTTTAATCAAGAATTGGCTGGTGGAGAATAAAAACATAAAAGGGCAGAATTTTTTTCCATACATTTTCTTTATTTTCAAAGATTGTGGGTCAGTTATGCTGTGATCATAAAAATGTGTCCAGTTAAGGCTGTAACTATCTTCTTTTGAGAGAACAAGTTTGAAAGATCTTTAATGAGGCAGAGGCAGTCATTTTTAAAGTGATTTATTTTTTTAAAGCTAGAATAAAAACCATCATGCTATCTGATGACCTTGGAATTGACATGCATGCTCCTGCCACACAGGGTAGAATTATGGGCATTTTCACATTGTGTCTCATTTGCTTAGTCTTTTTGAGTGATATGTAGTAAAACCTATCTTTATAGTAATTGCTGTTATGTTATGACTGTGAACCTATAGATTTTTATTTTTTGTTTGTGCAGGAAGTGTGTTTAGAGCTTTGAATCAAATCAAATTGTCTTTGAAACAATTGAAGAATAGTATAAGATGAGTGTTTTCTAGATGTAATTCTACATGGTGTGATTATCCTTGAAAAGGTCCTTTATACTTAAGAACTATAACACAACAGAGACAAGTGTTTCATGTCTCTTAAAAGGGAAAAACTAATGCCTGGCATTGATGGGGTTTTTTGGTTTTTTGAGACAGGGTTTCTCTGTGTAGTCCTGGCTGTCCTGGAACTCACTCTGTAGACCAGGCTAGCCTCAAACTCAGAAATCCACCTGCCTCTGCCTCCCAAGTGCTGGGATTAAAGGCGTGCGCCACCACTGACCGGTGGCATTGATGTTTTATTAGATGGCCTTTAGCTCTTGGAAAAAGAAATCTAAGAAACTGTCATCTTAGATGAAAAAATTCCATAAAAATTATATATATATATACCAACTTATGTGCCTTATATGTAATTTTAGGTAGATAATTAATAGTATGATTTCTTATGAATTTTAAAGACATCCTGACTGTGAGTTTATCCTCATACCTTTTTCTTTTGTGTTTATTTCCTTCCCGTGTTAGTTTAAACCACCTTGTTTCTCCCATTTTCCCTTCAGATCCCTTGTTCTCAGCTGTTCATATCTCAGTGGCTTCCCCAATCTCCCAACCTTATAGTCCTCTTACACTTTATTGCTGTCTGTGGTTACTTAAGGATATTTATTTACTTCTGAAGATTTAAAACTTAGGAACTCCTATAAATGAGAACATAGAATACTTTTCTTTTTGGCAGAAGTTGTTAACCTCACTCAATAAGATCTTTTCTGCTTCCATCCATTTACCTGTGAAGTTCATTACTTCATTTTTCTTCATAGCCAAGTAGTATTCTATAATATATGTATCAATTTTCATTATTTATTTGTCAACTGAAGAACATAGAAGTTTTTGTTCCCATTTTCTACCTATTGTGACTAGAGTAGCAATGAACATGACCAAGTATATCTGTGGAATATAGGCCACTGAATCCTTTGGATGTATGTCTAATATAGCTAGGTCATAGGGCGGATTCACTTGTAGCTTTGAGAATTCTTCACACTGACTCACAGAGTGGGCTAAACCAGTTTGCAGTTTGACCAATGGAGAATAAGGGTTCTGTTTTCCATATCATTTTCAGTATTGGTGGTTGGTTGTTTTGTTGATTTTTGCCATTTGAACTTGCAAAGTTCTTTTGATTTGCATTTCTCTAAGTGGTAATGACAATGCACATTTTTCGAGATATTTATTAGCTATTAATTTTTTTGAAAACTCTCTATTCAGGTCCCAGGCTCCTATTTTCGAATAGCCTTCTTGCTTTATTAGCATCATTTTTGGAGTTCTTTATATGTTCTGGATATGAATCCTCTGTCAGATATGTAGCTGTTAAAGATTTTGTCCCATTCCATGGGTTTCCTTTTCAGTCAACTTATGCTTCTTTAGCTTTGTGGGATCTTTTTAGTTTTATGAAATCTCACTTGTCCATTGTTGGCCTTAGTTACTGGGCAAATACAGTCCTATTCGCAAAGTTCTTTCCTCACATAGGGTACTTCCTATGTTTTCTTCTAGCAGCTTCAGGTTACATATGTAGGTCTTTGGTCCATTTGGAGTTAGTTTTCTGTTAGCTGATAGATATAGGTCTAATTTTAATCTTCTGTATATGGACAATCAGCACCATTGTTTGAAGATGGTCATTTTTTGTACCATATGTTTTCAGCATCTTTGTCAGTGACGTTATGTATACTGATGTTTGAGTCTGTGATTTTGTTCCATTTGTCAACACATCTTTCTTTTTGGTAGCAGTACTAAGTTGTATTTATTACTGTGGCTATGTGACGTATCTTAAGGTCTGGAATGGGAATTCCTCTCTCATTGTTCTACTGATAGCACCTTTTAAACTCAGTGATACTGTGACCTGTGTGCTTGCTGCTTGTTTAGTCAGTATTCCTGTTTGTCACAGGCACCCAGGCTACACCTGTTTTCTTAACATTATTCTCATGAGGCTAATTTGAACTTCTACACAACGAATGGTAAAGGGGATGTGTCCTAAATGGGATAATGAGTTAAGCAGATGTCATGTGACTCAGTCCACAGAGCTGAGAAGGTGCACTGCATTGTTACTTAACTTGATACATGAATGTGTCCTAATTCCAGGGATTTCATAACAGACCTCCAAGATCACAAAAATTTTCAGTTTCTATGATTACTTAATGGAATGAGAAAGACATGCAATTTCTATTTTTCTTTTTAAGTAAAATAATTACTACTAGCTATTCTGCACTTCTGAGTAGTTCCATAAAATGAACAACCTTATTCAATGACAAATAATAAACATTGCATCCAAGAAATAAAAAGAACACTGAACTCTTATTCCAAACTAAGTGATTATGTGTATGTTTTGATATTTGTAACCCTCCACTTATGGTAATTAAAATTTGGATTGTAGTAGTAATACAAATATACAAAGAAGTCAAACAAATTATTTTTTACTTAGAAATTCAAGAAGCAAAACAATTGTAAATTCAGCAGATTCATATGGAGGATCAAAAAATACTGCTATTAATTTTATGAACCTTACTATAGTTCAACAATTAAATTTGCTACATACAGATTAGCATGAAATTATAAAATTATTCAATTCTCAAAACAGTATGTATAATAGTTTTCAAATATAAAAGAAAACTTCTCAAAATATAACATATGTTAATTAATTAATTAATTAATGGAAATAAAAGAATCATTTGTGAGGGGTTATGAAAATATCTAGCTCTAGGATACTTAGATAATTCTGGGTGCAGTGGAAAGCTGGTTAGCTTTGAGTTGCTGTGCTCAGCTCTGATGGGAAAGCATAGAGAACATGCATTGACACTGTAATAGAGGTCTTATTTCTTGGAAGTGGTTATAAGTAAATTGTTTTGTTCCTAAAGGTAGACATACATATTTTAGAAATCATTCTGAATACAGATACCCTATAATGGAAAGTATAGACTACATAAACATAGTATGCATGCAAAAATTGATTCTTTCTAAAGAGAGAAACATATTTCTAATTTATAGTATACAAAAATTTATGTTTTCATGTTATACATGTAATACTGTGAGTATTATGTTTCTTAGTAATGGCCACTTATTACTTTATAGCATATATATTTGGCTATAATTTACCTCAAAAAATTAGCATATATCATAGGGATGCAGCACCCTAATCTCATGGTTACAATACAATAAAACCTGTCATTATGCAGAAGGAGATTATTTGGAGCATCAAGTCTTGGTCCTGCTGTTTTTAAAGCATGTTATGCATTTGACTTTCAAACAAATGTACTTGGATCAGAAACATAAACTATGTCTTGCTATTAGAAATGTCAATATATTACCAAAAGATCATAGAATTTTGCACCCCACATTTTCAGTGGATAGTCTAGGTCAAATTCTTTTGCTTTAGCTCATTTGGAGTACACATGAATGTGCATGTCATACAAACAATTATGTTTAAAAGACCTTCCTGAGATTACAATCTATGTCTTAGCATCTCTGAATTTTAATTTGAATGAAGCTGTCTGCAGCATTAATTTGAAAGATTTAGGGGAATGGTTATTGTCTTTTTCTTCACAATAAAATTGGAATGCAGAATTCATAATTTGCTAATTATATTACCTTTGAAAATCATAAAAAGTTCATGATTAAAGAAAATACATGCTGTCTATAAAATATGCTTCTGCTAATATCATTAGTGTTTTATTATTCTCTGGTGTTCTTTTTCTTTGGCTTAAAAAAATTTGAATGTGATACAGGAGAGATATATCTAATCTATTCCTGTGTCATTGTTTTATAACTGCTAGGCTAGATGCTATGAAGTATTTTTTCCTTTTAGGTGTTTCTGTTATTTGGAAAGATTTATATGCCAGAATACACTTCAAAATAAATGTTGTAGTTACTTGTTAGTTTAAGCATTTGTTTTAGGTAGTTGTTTGATTTGATATATTTCTTAACTTAGAAACAAAGTAAGCATAATAAAATATGAATAGTTTGTTAAGTTAGAATAAAATAGTCTTTAAGAAGATTGGGTATAATCAATATGCTATATTTACACAATGAAATAGTATTCAGTGTTTTAAAAAATCATAAAACTAGAAATTAAAAATATCATCTGGAATGAAATAACAGAGACAAGAAAGAAAAATATGGTATATATTTTCTTATATGTAGATATTAGCTTTGAAACCTTCAATAGGCCTGGTATAATCTATATAACCACAGAGGTTAGGTAAGGGATTAGAGGAAAAGGAAAGATCTTTCAAGATAGAAAAAATAGACTCCATAGTTGTGAAGTGACAGGACTAAGACTGAAATAGGAAGGTTAAACTGAGAGAGTAAAGGAAAAGGTTGATAATGGAGGGTTAGAGGAGGGAGAATAACACTAAAGGCTGTTTAATATGCCATTTGAAAATCTACTACAGTATAAGCTTCTTAAACATATACTTATTTATGTATTTATAAATATATGTAAATTATATCTATAGTGTTTATATACCTGCTTATATCACACACACACACACACACACACACACACACACACACACACACACACACAAATACATGAATAAAAAAGTTCTAAATGGAGTCAACAAATAATACAGGATGCACCAACTTGGCATTTTTTTTTTTTTGCCACTAAGTGAATCTCTAGTTTTAGGAATGAGATATATCTAATTGTATTGTCCATAGGTACCCTATGGAAATCCCAAACAACTCAAGCCATTGCCAAGGCCATTGATTGCTCTCCAAAAACTGATGGTAAGGTCCTATTGCTCAAGATATCACTTGTATGTGTCATTTATCATAGAGAAGTTGACCTAGTGCTGAACTAGAGGTTTCACCACTACATTTAGTGTCTTTGGAACAGAAAGATGCTCTGCATGTTACCAGAAGAGAAATATAAACATCAACTTTCATAAACCTTTTGATATATAATGGTGCCCTGTCTACAAGATACACTGGTGTGATACTGGAATACATTCTGCACACTACCAGAGAAGGAAAGTACCCACCAACCCTGCTACAAACCCTGTGATCTATGTTCTAGGATCACAGATTTTTGATCTGTGCCTTCTAAGATATGCTGTTGCAATAGTGGTACAAATATTGTTGGAATAACCAACTACTGTCTGATTGGATTTGAGGCTTGTTTCATGAGCTAGAACCCATAACATATTCAGTGCTTGGCCTGAGACCAGATAGGCTCTGGACTTGCGGCATGGGGACAAAATATCATTGTTCTGTCAAAGAAACAGCAATAAAATGACTCTTCATGAATATTTCTGTGCAGACATATTAGTGTCTTCGGGAGCTATCATAGGAGAAGCTTCCTCCTGCAGTAATATAGAGACCCCATAACTGGACAATGTACAGAGAATGAGAGACTTTGGAACACTTCATTTTATATGGATGTGTTTGTCAAACCCCTTTCCTCAGGACTCTAGAAACTATGCAGAAAAGGAGGCAGAAAGAATGTAAGAATCTGAGAGGTTGGAAGCCACCAAAGGAACAGTGTTTTTCAGATGTAACCAGGCTGACACACACGTAAATTCACAGAGATTGTGGTAATATGTACAGGTCTTGCTCATATGTAAGCCAAAAGGGTGTCTCAGAAATGAGAGGGGAAAGGAGATCTGTATTCTCCTCCCTAACCAAGAAGCTATTGTAAATTGACAACCACTAGAAAAGAAAAATTGGTTTTCTCCAATGGAGCCTCACTAGTACAAACCACAACCAAGGATAGGCTCCATGCCCAGAAGTAGATTGGTCAACACAAAATGAACACAGTGTTATTTTGTGAGATTTTTTTCTTGTATTGTTTTGTTTGCGCATTTTTTTCATAATGTTTTTTGCTTATAATATATAAACATTAATATAATATATAAATATTACGGTTTCTGATTCAGAGTTTTATTGGTGTGTTTGTACGTGTGTTTCTTGTGCTTTTTCTTTCCTTAAATTCTGTTTTTTAATTTTTTTTACCTCTGTTTTCTAATGTGAGAAAGAGAGAAAATATAAAATTGGTAGGAGATGAGAGAAGGGAAAAAGAATCAAAATTGTTTTCAATAAAACAACAGCAGAATTGATTGGAAATGTCAATGAGACAAGAGTTTAGAGAAAGAAGCTGAGCACAGAGTTCACTTGAGCTATTTCCCTAATGTTATTAGATTCTAAAATTGTTTCCAATGTTTGTTGTTATGAGAGTGACCAGTTATGAGGGCTGATGTCCACTCTGCTCCCACCAGCATATGTAGACTCTGCCCAAGAGTCTAACAATTTCTCTTCTAAATGAGATAGGTAATTTTAAAAAATCAGATACCATCACCTAACTGCCCTTGTGGAAGAGACATTAAAATGACTACTCTATTTGTGTAAAGGCCATCTGGCCCACTCTTTATTAAACCCTTGTTGTGATAAGGCTTAGTGTGTATATCATGGTAGGTATTTAATGTTTCCTCATTTTATTTCTTCAGTGTCTCCCAACAGATAAAGTCCACTGTGGTGAAATTACCCATCCAATGACAAACAGCTAGTAAATACAACGTCTGGAGGTGACTCTCAAGCTATTTGATCCTAAGTGTTTTCTTTATCTTAGGGGTGGGGAGTTGAGATAATATTAAAGAATTGACTTCCTCATGTTGTAAATCTCTTTTATTAGTATCATTAAACTTCTACACTGACATTTAATAGCTATACCCTGAATTTTCCTCTACTATTATTCTCCTTTTCATTTTTCTGTGACAGAGTGCTCCACCCATTCTGATAATCTCACTCCAAAGCACCTTCCACAATAATACTTTCTTTCTAAAAGACGATTCTGGGTAACACAAATAATCCTTAAGAACATTAGTTGAAGAATCAGAGTGCATTTAAACCCTAGTTCACCTTTTATTAGTCATGTGATCTTGGACCACTCCCCTTCAAGATAATGCTATTCTTTATCTTGTGACACAAGATTCTTTGTTTGTTACTTCTTGCCTACTACTAGAAACTCATTCTTGACACTTGATCACTGAGAGTCATTCCACAATTTTGAGCAACTATTTGTAATCATCTTGAAGTTTAGTTGACATGTTATTATAGACTTTGGGAATAACACTGAAATATTTATTATTAGAGGGATGAGAAGGATAAAAGATGTATACTTATACATGTACCATTCTTAGTGGCTGACATCCTTCTCAAATTCTTTCAGTTGTTCTCCTTCAACATATTTTTAACCACAATTTGTTAAAACTCAACAATAATTTGTCCTGTGAAGCTGTTTTAACACAGAGTCTAATTTTATTTTGTGTTGTTGTTGACCAACTAAGAAAGCTGTGTATATTTCCTCCACATTTTAAATTCTCTACTGTAGTTTTTGATCCAACTGAGAATCACCAATTACAGAATGGTCATCACACAATTTCTATCCAGGCTTTGTTTCATTAGCCCTAGATTAAGTGTTTGCCATATGGTGATGTTTCCACAGTGTGCATCTCAACAGTGTGTGCCAAAGGAATTCAACATACGGGACACAAATAATGTCTAAGATCAACATATATTTAGAAACCACATAATTTCAACTGGGGAAATGGCTAATACACTGCTAGTCACTGTGTACTTCATGTCAGCTACAATAATTTTTTTCCAGAGGATAAAGAGATGAAACTTTGCCATTTGCATTTTTCTTCCAGACAATTATTAGAGAATTTTGTTTTAAATCAATATAATCTGTATAGAAAGGTTGCTTGGTGATGAGCAAAAGATATGGAGAGACTGAAAATAATAGAGGTAAGTCTCCATTGCATTGCAACTGGCTGCATGCAGTTTTGTGTGTACGGTAACAATATTTTAGAAACATGCTAGATCTAATGCTTATTAATTTTTGTAGATATCAAGTTATATACTTTAAAAGTTTTCTTTGGCTAAGTGAAAATTTATAGTTTTATTCTTATATTGGGCACATTGAAAGTGATCTATATTCCACTATCCTTAGGGTCTATGACTATCTATAGGAAGGAACATTGTTATATACATTTTATTTAAGTGCAACATACTTATTTGTGTAAATTTTCTTACAAATATTTTCACAGAGTAAACTCATCTGTGTGCCTGGCACCTAATTAAAGAAGCAATATCACCATAAAATAAGCCTTGTGTTCTCATTATATTCGCTGTTTGCCTTCTCTCAATCCCCAACTCTCATCCGTACTCAAAGATACAGTCGATTATGAGTTATAGTGGCGTGAATGTCATTGGTCCATCTTTTTATAGTCAATTGTTTGGTTTCATCCCCACTAGTGCCATTAATTCTACTTCATCAATCTTTACTATTGTATAATATTTTATTACGTGATTTTATCAAATATTTATCTACCATAGCATGCTTATAACTTTGAATTGTTTTGCATTTGGGATTATTATGGATACTAATGCTCTAAATATTTTAGTTCACGTCCTGGTAAACCAATACACACACTCTAGGATATGGAAATCCAAAAGCAGACATTTTTGATGTTAGAATGTATATATATATATTCATCTTTAAGTGATCTCTACCAAAAATTTACCAAGTGATAATATTAGTTCATGACACATTTAAATGAGAAGTAAACCACTCCTTTGCTTCTTTTTGCCATTCTTGATTTGGAAGGGGAAACTTAAATTTAATACTCATGTCATGGGTACTGTCATACATAATAATTATTTTGTCTTGTTTAGAAAATTATAATATATCTTAGCACATTTACATGTAAAACATTTTAAAAATTATTATTATTATTATTATTATTATTATTATTATTGGTTTTTCGAGACAGGGTTTCTCTGTGTAGCCCTGGCTGTCCTGGAACTCACTCTGTAGACCAGGCTGGCCTCAAACTCAGAAATCCACCTCCCTCTGCCTCCCAAGTGCTGGGATTAAAGGCGTGCACCACCACCACCCCCTGGCAAAAAAATTATTATTTTTTAAAATCCACATTTGTTTACATAAAAATGTACTTAACATATTCTTTAAATTATTAAATAAGTATTAAAGGCATGCCTTTTAAAATGTAATTTGTGTTAAAGTTTAATTATTGCTGTCCTGCGTTGGTTGCTGTAAGAAAACTCCGTGGTAACTTAAGGAGTGAAGGATTTATTTGTCTTACACTTCCATGTTACAGCCCAGTATTGAGGGAAACCAGAGCAGGGCTTCAAGGCAACACCTGGAGTCAAGAACCACATAAGAGACCATGGAGAAATACCTTCTTACTGGCTCGCTTTCCTTGGCCTGCTCAGCTACCTCTTTCATACAGCCCAAGCTCGACTCCTCTGCAATGGGAGCACCACATCCATCATTCATAGAGAAGACCATGCAGAGAGCAAATGTGATGAAGGCAAGCCATGAATCAGGATTCCGTCTTCTCAGTTCATGTCTAGGTTTGTGTCAATTTGACCCGAGATAACAAGCACTTCTGTTTCACTTTTCCTGTCACAAGTCTGTAGTGAAAACCAGTGACATATTTTTCAAAATTTTATTTTTCAATCCATTTTGGTTAGTGAAGTCTTTTAGCTTAATTACTTTACATTTCTAAGGCTATAAATTTGAATTCCACATCAAGAAGTATATAAGTTGGCTGGAATTGAGCTGCCTAGTGATTTTGTTTAGTCTCATACAAAACATTTAATAAATTTCTACGTTGATACTCAGAGAATGGCTTACATAATTCTTATAACACTGGTTTCTTTTAGATAACTACTAAAGATATCCAAATAGTTTTTTTTTAAAAAAAAAAAGAGGTGTTCTTTGCAGAAAATAACAACAAAATAAGAAAAATGGAGTTTCTTAAAGTTTTACCTCCAACTGGGCACTTGGAAGCCAGTTTGCTACTGCTTCGATTTCATTTTCAGGTGATAAATCCCGTTCTAGCTACACAAAGTGTTATCTGCAACAACTGGCACAGGGTCCTTTATGATTTTTAAGCATAGAGGTAATGAAACAATCCTGTGAGTCAAGACAAATAAAACCAAACTTACCAAGGGAAAAGAACAGAGTTTCAAAACAGAGTGTGTAACAAAGGCTACAAGGTATTAACTTCAATACTCTTGCATTAATGACTGCCTTGTTGGCTGACATTTCATGTTGTTGGTTATGTATCTGGTCTTCTCTTTCTTATTGGTACTCCTTAATACCTCTGTTTAAAGAAGTGCTCAAGAAAGAGGTGAGACATAAGTCTAAGGGATGATGGTTCATTTTCCCCACCTGCTAAGTGACACGTTTTAGATGTACCCTAAGGAGGGCAGAAAGTGTAGTTCAAGGAAAATAGTTAACAACAACAACAAATTCGAGGGTAGTCTCAACTTATAATATTGTCTCATTACAGACTCTCAAGGATATTGAGAGTCTACACTTAAGCTTCTCACTGGCCTGTTAAATCATCTGTTGTCTTTTAAAGATGATTGGAACTTTCAGAGATGGTAGGAATAATGTACCTACCCAGAAAATCTTAGTGAGTTCTCAGTGCAGCCCACCTCTCCTGAGCAGAATATCGTACACGCTATTGCCATGTTTGTCCTATGTAAGTTCTGGAAACCCCTCAGTCTTTCAGTTCAGTCACACATAAGTACTAAAACCTCACCTTACATTTGAGAGCTGTAGAGATGTTGATGGAATCTTCATCCCAATAAAACCTGCGTCAATGTTCTAAATGAAAATCTATCCCATATGATTTCCTGTATCATTTTGAAGTCTAATTAAAATTATAATAATTTTGAAGTCTAATTACAATCTTGAGGGCATAGGTTTTACAAATTATGTGCAACAAGTAAGTAAATATTTTGCATGTTTAGTAAGAAAGGGAAACATCATGTCAGCTTTTTTGTCAGTATGGTGCAGTAATAGGTAAGGGAGTAAGGGAAGCTTACAAATAAAGTTTGAGCTCAGAGTTCTGAAGGCTCGAAGTCCAAACACCACCACAAAGTCTCTTTGCCACTCTTTGTCTTATGGGAATATATGTTAGAGCAAGTAGTCCCATCTGTAGTCAAACAGTTAAGAACTGCATCAGCCCAGGCTTTCTCTGCTAATAAAAACCTTTTAGTGAGAAATGTTTCGAAGCCTCCATTTCTTCAGTGTCTTATCACACTCTGGTACTCAACTATTGGGAACCAGACTCTACATAGACCTTAAAGTTGATGCATAATTAAAGCATTTCCGTGCTATAACTATAAAGCACACTGCCTATTGGTTTTTTATTTACTTAAGTAAAATAATTTTTGAATATTGAATTACACTCCTCTAGAGAAATGGGGCCACTAAAATGAATAAACATTGAAGAAAGATTTATTACATTAGCTTACACAATGTGATCTGGTTGGTCCAATAATGGCTGTCTTTACACTGAAGACTAAAAATGTAGGAGTTACTCATTTCTCAAGACTGGATACCTCAGTAGGCCTAGACTGAGATCACTGTTCTGAAATTGCATAGTGTTTCAAAGATGCTGGATTCTAATATCAGAGAAAGAATTGACTGTGGTAGTGGCATCATCATCATCATCATCATCATAATCAGCAGCAGCAGCAGCAATATAGATGGATTCACAAATACTGTAGGTGAACTTGCTGGTGATGCAAAAGTGAGCAGACAAAAAGCAAGTTTTTTTCTGAGCCTCTTTATATGCAAGCCACCAATGGCAGGTGTTGCTAACATTTGTTGTGGGTTTTTCCTGCCTTACCAGAATTCTTCATGGGTTTACCATACAACTTACTTGATTCCAGATCCAGTCAGGTTGCTACATAAGACTAAACATTACAGAGTTTTATGGCTATTCAAGATAAATTTGCTAAAAATGTTTCTGTTAGCCATACAGGGCACTTCAGAATACATTTTCACTTCTCTTTTCATATGGGTTGACTGGATTGACATTAGGATATATTTAATTCAAAAATGGGAAATATGTATTCTATTTTCTCTAGAAGAGTTACTAAGCAATATCTAGAAAAATGTTAAAGGGAAGTTCTTGGTTTTATAGTGCCCCAAACCCCTGTTTTGAAAGAGGATAAAAGATATTTAGCAATGAAAACCACGTGTTCACTTTTGGTGTCTGAGTTCTCACAGCTTCCAAATGCAATGCAAAATGACAGCCTAAGGAAACCACATCACAATCACTGCTCCCCCATCCCTTGTGCTTTACTAAAAATAATGATTTCTTCCTCCTGCCACACTCTATGTGCATTACTTCCCAAACTATGTCTCCATCTAAAGCGGATTCCCTTCCTTAACCACGCCCTCTCCAGAACAAAGCAAGAAAGCATGCAACCCAATCCCTCCATTTGCTGGAAGATATGTCAACATTATGTCTTATCCATTTTATTTGTTTGAACTAAAAAAAAGTCATTTATTTCTGTAAGCTCTTTAGTGAGAATATAGTTGACCTTTTGATAATGCGGGCAGAAACAATTTTCATATATTTCAGTGTAATTGCTTTCGTGGAAAGGAAGTAAAACACAGTCACATTTTCTATACATATTGCTATAAAGAAAGAAAATGGAACTTTCCTATCTTCCTTACTTGGTTTATTATGAATACAAAACCCTGCTTAGCTGGTCTGTAAAAATGCTGTGTATGTATATAAAATATACTTTTTACTTACACATGAGTTAGTCGTGTTTCTTTTGGCTTAAAGTTCTTATTGTGGTTATTCTTTTATTAATGTCATAAAAAATAAAATAATGTTTACTTTTTCTTTCAGATATTATTTTATTTTTTTATTAAATATTATATTTACATTTCAGATTTTATCCCCTTACCCCATTCCCCCAATCACCCAGGAACCTCCTATTCCATCCCCCCTCCTCCTGCTTCTATGAGGATGTGCCCTCACCTACCCGCCCCCCACTCAGTGTTCAGCCTTCATGAGACCAAGGATCTCCTCTCCTGCCTATGCCCAACAAGGCCATCCTCCCCTACATATACAGATGGAGATATGGGTCCCTCCCTATGTGCTCCCAGACTGGTGGTTTCAACCCTGGGAAGCTCTGGTTGGTTGGTATTATTGCTTTCCTCATGGGGCCACAAACCCTTTCAGCTCCTTCAGTCTTCTCTCTAACTTCTCCATTGGGAAACCCTTGATCAGATCAGTGGTTAGCTGTGAGCATCTGCATCTGAATATGTCAGACTCTGGCAGACCTCTAAGGAGACAGCTATATTAGGCTCTTGTCAGCATGCACTTCCTGACTTCCACATCAGCATCCACCTTTGGTGACTGCACATGGGATGGATACCCAGGTGGAATGGTCTCCAGATGGCCCCTCCTTCAGTTCCTGTCCCACACTTTGTCTCCATATTTGCTCCCTTGGGTATTGTGTTACTCCTTCTAAGTAAGACTGAGGCATCCACACTTGGTCTTCCTTCACGAACTTCATGTGGTCTGAGTTGAGTCTTGGCTATTTCAAGCTTTTGGGGTAATATCCGCTTATCAGTGAGTAAATACCATGGGTGTTCTTTTGTGATTGGGTTACCTCACTCAGGATAATATTTTCTAGTTTCATCCATTTATCTAAGAATTTCTCAAATTCATTATTTTTAATAGCTGCGTAATACTCCAATGTGTAAATATATCACATTTTTTGTATCCATTCCTCTCTTGAGGGACATCTTGGTTCTTTCCAGCTTCTGGCTTTTATAAATAAGGCTGCTATGAACATAGTGGAGCATATGTCCTTGTTATATGTTGGAGCCTTTTCTGGGTATATGCCCAGGAGAGGTATAGCTGGGTCCTCAGGTAATGCCATATTCAGATTTCTGAGGAACCGCCAGACTGATTTCCAGAGTGGTTGTACCAGCTTGCAATCTCACCAACAATGGAGTAGTGTTCCTCTTTCTCCACATCCTTGCCAGCATCTACTATCACCTGAGTTTTTGATCTTAGCCATCCTGACTGGTGTGAGGTGGTATCTCAGGGTTGTTTTGATTTGTATTTCCCTGATGACTAAGGATGTTGAGCATTTCTTAAGGTGCTTCTCGGCCATTTGAGTTTCTTAAGTTGAGAATTCTCTGTTTAGGTCTGTACCCCATTATTAATAGGGTTATTTGATTTTCTAAAGTCTAATTTCTTGAGTTTTTTGTATATCTTGGATATTAACCTTCTATCGGATGTAGGATTGGTAATAATGATCTTTGCCCAATCTGTTGGTTGCTGTTTTGTCTTATTGACAGTGTCCTTTGCCTTACAGAATCTTTGCAATTTTATGAGGTCCCATTTGTTAATTCTTGATCTTAGAGCATAAGCCATTGGTGTTCTGTTCAAGAACTTTCCCCCTGTGCCTAGGTATTTGAAGGTCTTCCCCACCTTCTCTTCTATTAGTTTCAGTGTATCTGGTCTTATGTGAAGGTCCTTTATTCAGTTGGACTTGAGCTCTGTACAAGGGGATAAAAATGGATTGATTTTCTTTCTTCTACATGCTGACCTCCAGTTGAGCCAGTGCCATTTGCTGAAAATGCTGACCTTTTTACACTGGATGGTTTTAGCTCCTTTGTCAAAGATCAAGTGACCATAGGTGTGTGGGCTCATTTCTGGATCTTGTATTCTATTCCATTGATCTTTCTGCCTGTCTCTGTACCAATACCATGCACTTTTTATCACTATTGCTCTGTAGTAGAGTTTGAGGTCAGGGATGGTGATTCCCCCCAAAGTTTTTTTATTGTTGAGAATAGTTCACACTATCCTGGGTTTTTTGTTATTCTGAATGAATTTGCAAATTGCTCTTTCTATCTCTATGAAGAATTGATTTGGAATTTTGATGGGGATTGCATTGAATCTGTAGATTGCTTTTGGCAAGATTGCTATTTTTTTAATTTATTTTTTATTGGATATTTTAGTTACATTTCAGATGCCATCCACTTTCCCCATTTCCCCTCCCTAGAAAACCCCTATCCCATGCCCCTTTTCCTTTTTGATTTTATACAATTCTTTTAAAATGTTAATCAATGGCTTTATAAGTTTGGTAAAGCTCAATCAGAAGTTTAACCCAATACCCAACCTAGATATATCAACTACCTTTGACTGGCGGAGACATGTGAACATCCGCCTCCATGTCCCCCCCTCTCTATTTCTCTCTCTTTCTCATTACCTAGCTTCTCCTCTCCTTCTTCTCCTCCTCTCCTTACTCTTTTCTTCCTCTCTGTACTCCTCCCACCTTAGCTCCTCCTACATATCACCCTTCCTGTTAAAATAAAACTTTTCTCTCAAAATACAATTAGAGAATAATTATACCAATTTGTACCAGTGAGGTACAAGATAGTCCTAATACTCAGTCCATCATTTTGTTGACTAACCAGAACCTCTGTCATCTCTCCTAACTAAAACATTTAGTTCTGAGCCTGGCTTTTTTCTTAGCTTTAGAATGAATGTCCCCTGAAAACCATCCACTCAAATCTTTTCTCTCAAAGTAAATAGCCAGGATTGGCTATGAGACTATAAATTTTCAACCCCGTCAGATATCCAGAATGACTGAGTTAACTCAAATTATGGGAAGCACAAAGCATAGCTTCTAAAACTTAGGCAATTTATAGAGACCGCTGAACTCCTAGACAGTCCCTATACTACAAAATTTTGGAGCATCTGATCTTCAGCCTTCTGGCCCAGGATCATCTGACAGACCTTAGTACTGCGAAATTATTAAGGGCTGATTACTCTGTCTAGGCAGATATAATCAGTTGACTATTCTGCAAGTGTGTCCTTTTCTGGACAGTAATTTGTCTGTAGATGGAAATAGGCAATTCTTGCCTAGTGGCTGTCTCACCACAAATGGAATAACTCCAAACATGCTCAATTTCTTCTTAGAATCCAAGACAGGAAGCTGTCACGACCAGACAGGTCTCTAATCAAAATGAACATTAATACAGAAATGTTTGTAGCATCAATTGTGAAGTGTGTCATTTCCCTGATTTCTTTCTCAGCCTGTTTATCCTTTGAGTAGAGGAAGGCTACTGGTTTGTTTGAGTTGATTCTTTTTTTTTTTTTTTTTTTTTTGTTTTTTTTTGTTTTGTTTTGTTTTGTTTTTTTGCTTTTTTGAGACAGGTTTTCTCTGTGTAGCCCTGGCTGTCCTGGAGCTCACTCTGTAGACCAGGCTGGCCTCGAACTCAGAAATCCGCCTGCCTCTGCCTCCCAAGTGCTGGGATTAAAGGCGTGTGCCACCACCACCCAGCTTGAGTTGATTCTATATCCAGCCACTTTGCTGAAATTGTTTATCAGGTTTAGGAGTTCTCTGGCGGAAGTTTTAGGGTCACTTAAGTATACTACCATATCATCTGCAAAAAGTGAAATTTTGACTTCTTCCTTTCCTATTTGTATCCCTTTGACTTCCTTTTGTTGTCTAATTGCTCTGTCTAGGACTTCCAGTATTATATTGAATAGGTAGGGAGAAAGTGGGTAGCCTTGTCTAGTCCCTGATCTTAGTGGGATTGCTTCAAGTTTCTTTCCATTTAGTTTGATGTTGGCTACTGGCTTGCTGTATATTGCTTTTACTATGTTTAGATATGGGCCTTGAATTCCTGATCTTTCCAAGACTTTTAATATTAAGGAATGTTGAATTTTATCAGATTCTTTCTCAGCATCTAGTGAGATGAACATGTGGGTTTTTTTATTTGAGTTTGTTTATGTAGTGGATTACATTGATGGATTTCCGAATATTGAACCATCCCTGCATTCCTGGGATAAAGCCTACTGGATCATGATGGATGATTGCTTTGATGTGTTTTTGGATTTGGTTTGAAAGAATTTTATTGAGTATTTTTGCATCAATATTCATAAGAGAGATTAGTCTGTAGTTCTCTTTCTTAGTTGGGTCTTTGTGAGGTTTAGGTATGAGCATAATTGTAGCTTCATAGAACAAATTGGGCAGTGTTTCTTGTGCTTCTATTTTGTGGAATAGTTTGAAGATAATTGGTATTAGGTCGTCTTCTTTGAAGATCTCATAGAATTCTGCACTAAAACCATCTGGTCCTGGGCTTTTTTTGGTGGGGAGACTTTTAATGACTGCTTCTATTTCTTTAGGCGTTATGGGACTGCTTAGATGGTTTATCTGCTCCTGATTTAATTTTGGTACCTGGTATCTGTCTAGAAAATTGTTCATTTCATCCAGATTTTCCAATTTTGTTGAATATAGGTCTTTGAAGTAGGATCTGATGATTTTTTAAATTTCCTCAGTTTTTGTTGTTATGTCTCCCTTTTCAGTTCTGATTTTATTAATTTGGATACTGTCTCTGTGCCCTTTGGTTAGTCTGGCTAAGGGTTTATCTATCTTGTTGATTTCCTCAAAGAACCAGCTCCTGGTTTTGTTGATATTTTGTATAGTTCTTTCTGTTTATACTTCGTTGATTTCAGCCATGAGTTTGATTATTTCTTGCCATCTACTCCTCTTGGGTATATGTGCTTCTTTTTGTTGTAGAGCTTTCAGGTGTGCTGTCAAGTTGTAACTGTATGCTCTCTCCAGTTTCTTTTTGAAGGCATTTAGAGCTGTGAGTTTTCCTCTTAGTACTGCTTTTATGGAGTCCCAAAAGTTTTGGTATGATGTGTCCTCATTTTCAGTAAATTCTAAAATGTTTTTAATTTCTGTCCCTATTTCCTCCTTGACCAAGTTATCATTGAGTAGAGCGTTGTTAAGTTTCCACGTTTATGTGGGCTTTCCATTATTTTTGTCATTATTAAAGACCAGCCTTAGTTTATGGTGGTCTGATAGGATGCAAGGGATTATTTCACTCTTTTTGTATGTATTGAGGCCTGTTTTGTGACCAGTTATATGGCAGAAGGGGAGTGGTATTCCACTGGGGCAGGGTTTGGCTTCCTGGTGAGTCCGGAGAGAACTCTACTCCCAGTTGTAGCTCTGGGGTGTAGGGCAGTGGGCAACTGTCCTTACCCTCTGCTCTGAGTTCAGTTGCTCCTCTAGGATGTCTCAGGATAAGGTGTCTTCATGGGAGCAGACCAGCTGGGTGTCTGCTGTAGCCACAAGCAGATTTTATTTATTTATTTATTTATTTTTGAAAGAGAGAGAGAGAGAGAGAGAGAGAGAGAGAGAGAGAGAGAGAGAGAGAGCACAGAGCATGCTTATTTGTATGGGCATTTGTGTACCATTGCAGATGCTTACAAAGAAGAGCAGAGGAGAGAGGAGAATGCTCTGGTGCAGAAATTACTGAACGTTGTTGCAGTCCCTGACAGGTGCTAAGATTCTTTTAACTTGAATCATCTAAGTTTGCAGTAAACGCTCTAATTGCTGCAATGCCCCACTCTTATTTTGTGTGTGTATGTGTCTTAAAATTTTGTCTTCTCTTTCTGCCCTCCCCATATGAATGTAGTGGAATTTACCCACATCACTACACGAAAGTCCTTCATGGATATCCTGATTCTCATCCATCTAGAAAAGTACTTAGCTCCACCTCCTATTTATGGATTTGTTGCTGAATTTGTCTTTTGTCTTCTGGAAGTTGGATCTCTGTCTTGGATGCAGATTTCTTTTTGTAGGTATTTGTCCAATCATGGGCATTTCTGAGCATCCTCTATTGGACCACCTGAAAATGTCTGTCACTTTATTGTGTGATTGATACCATGGTAGGAGGAAAGAGAAGTCTCTCTTGGAAGTCTACTGATGGTTCTCTAGGACACCTCCTGGGCAACATATCTCTACTGATATTTTTACCTATCTATCCCCATAGATTTACCTTTTTACATATTCTCTGCCCTGGAGTTTTGTGTTATGGTGAGTTGTGTTTATTGTAGTAAAAATTAATATTAATTTGGGAATTCTACCCTGTCTTAGATCGTTTAGTTCCAAGATAAAAGACATAAAACTTTATAATTATGATAAGCCTTCAAAGCACTAGAGCTGGACAGACCTTTACCTTGTAAGCCATTAGTATCTACGTTTCTATCAATAACCGTGAGTTATAACTTTCCATGTTCTACCTGGGCCACTCTTAACTCCAATTGGCCAGCCCTCATGACCATGTTTTCATTCTTTACCTTACCCCATGGTGCCTTCTCCTTTCTCTACCTTCTCTCTCTTCTCCTCTCATGGTCCTACCTCAAACTCCAAGCCCGGGAACTGAAACTCTGCCTAACTCTCTTCTGCCTAGCTATTGGCCACATGCATCTTTATTCAACCAGTAGTTTTAAATTAAGGAGCAAAGTTACATAGCATCACTTGCTGTATGTAAGAATTTCCTAGTTCCTGCTGGCAACCAGACCTTGGGGGCCTGCATTTAGCATTATAATACATAGTAACAGACTAAACCTCAAGAGTGCCAGTCAATAGAATGTTACCAGTAAGATACTCCTATTCTCTACATCAGCTCCTTCTGTGTGTATGAGTAGCAACTTGTCATTTTTCCCTCCAGCAATGGATTGCTAAAGCGAATGACAGGGAAGTAACAGGATGAGGCACTTATGGATTTTATGACACACACTAGACACCTAGTTTTCAGTTTGTGTGGACTTTGAATTTCTGCTTTACTGAAGTTGAAGTAATAACAGAAAGTTTCAAAGATGACATGAAAATCAACATCCCCAAGTCATTTACAATAACCAACTCATCTTTACAATCATAATGACATCCATACCCTTCTCAATTTAAAGGGCCTTCATATAAACAATGCTTAGTGCTTTATATTCTATCTCCATTTAGACTTTGAATAGGTTTCTTAATCTCAAGATGACCTAGCAAAAATTTGCTGTCATCTCTCAAAATAAACCAGACATAGTTGACATCATTTTATCTACTTATGCTATACTTATCCTGTTAAGTAAGAGTCATTTGTCACAGGCTACATAGTGTCCTAAGTACTTTTAGCATAGTCAATCATTTATTCCTTACAAAATTCCACTAGTTATTAATTTTCTCAGGATTACATGAGTGCACACACATGCTGTTTGTGTGTGTGTGTGTGTGTGTGTGTGTGTGTGTGTGTGTGTGTGAGAGAGAGAGAGAGAGAGAGAGAGAGAGAGAGAGAGAGAGAGAGAGAGAGGTATGAGGTTTTGGCTCAAGGAAGATGCTCTCAAATCTTAGCTTTCACACCATAATGTCTCTGATAGGAAGGGATGTTTATAGATGCCTCCTCTGTAGATGTGCAGGAGTTCTCATCCTTGTTACATTTTCTTTTCCAGCTAAGCCTAATCTAAAATGTAACCATGTAACAACAAGCACAGAAACATAAACAAACATAAACAGTGAATACTTGTTACTCTACATAACAAATACTAAAAAAGCAAATATTTGTTGTATTAGTTTGAACATGTAAGAACAATAGAAAGCAGAAAGTTTCACATATTGCCATTATGTCCAATTTCCCAGAATTTGCTCACTGAAATACAGTTTTGATGTATTTGATGGAAGCCACCCTACTCATGACAATTTTAGCATGGAGAAAAGAAACAGTTCAGCATCACACAGCCTGCCTTTTCCTCATGCAGGCCAATTCTTCAACCAGTTTCCACTTTGCTTCTCAGCAGAATGCATGCATTATTTCTTCTGTTTAGCGTATTCTTTATTCGTATTCTTAAAATTCAGCTCCCAGGACGATTAATGGCTGAGAAGCCTTCTCTCTTCTCTGTTCATTTGTCCTTTCTAATTATACTTGGTGGCATTACTTTTTTTTTTAATTTGAAACTTCAGAGAAAAGAAACTAATGGAGCAATCAGACAAAAGGGTACAAGCAGGTAGAAATGAAAGTGTTCTGTCATTAATTCAGGACAATGTGAACTTATTTGTGTTCCCTTTCAAGGCAGGATTTGCACTAAGTGTCTTTTCTCTCTCACAAAGCAGACATTAAGTGCATGAGAAGAAAAACCACAGACAAAATGTGGTAATTGAACTGGCCCAGCTATGTCATTGTCATCCCAAAGCCAGCTAACAGGATCCTAGTATGAAAGGAACAGACTGAGTGAAGACAAAAGAGATGTAACTCTTCCAGCTAATCCAAGAACAGGATTGCAAAGTTTCATTCAATTATGTAATCTTCTTAAAATTTTAAGTCAGAGATAGAATCACAGTTGGCCATATGCATGGAAATTCCTACTTCATCCAATAAAAATCCTGGAAGCACTAAACATCTACATACACTCTTTATGTTCCTCTTTACAAGTTTTCTTTCAGGTTTTCAGGTTATGATATGTCTCAAAGATGAAACGTTGGTGCCTTCTGTTTTTGTTTGCTCCTCATAGAATATCTTACCATCTTAACTTCGGCAGAAGTGACTAGCTAATTTGGCCATGGTTTTGTTAGTGAATTCAATTCAGACAAAATAATCAATGCATTTTCGAGACAACACTTAGGAGTGCATGAGTTTTGAGTATCTCAAAAGGGATCCTCACACCACTCGCTACACTCCTCAATGTTCTTCCTGTTTTGAATAAAAATTATCTGTGTTTATTATTGTAGTCTCTAAAGAAAAACTGAGAGCCAAGGAATTACTGTGCAATAAGTCTGTCTACATGGTTGAGGTTAGGTCTCTTGACAACTTCTAGCATGAATGGAATGAGGCATTCAATATGCACGGGGTGCTAATTCTAAGTACCAATCTTACTTTCTTTTGCAATTCACAGATATAAATACTACATGTTGACATATTTCTGGAAATCATGACTAGATATTTATTAAAATACACAATGCACTTATTTTGATGTGTTTAAGGTATTTCAATCCTCCTAAGCTCTGATGCTATGTTTTTTTAAATACCACATTTTTCTGTATTTTGAGCATTCTTAGGCTCTTCAGTTGTTCTTCAGCTTCATTACTTCCAGCTTAAATAATCATCACATTTTGCTAGTAAAGAAAATTTATGATTATCTCAGTTAGTTGTTAGGAAAGCATTGTGTAGTTAATAATTCTTTGAATAAATGCTGTTTTGATATCCTGGCTCTAAAATCACATTTAGGTTGTCATGTTAAAACTTGAAGTTTTTATAAACCTTTGAAAAATAGAGGAATATTTTTGCATATATATGTGTAATCATGACTGTGGACACATTTCTGTTTAAATAATTGTTGTCTGTTTGGTGCACCAGTGCTGTAGAATCTTTGTGGTGCGGACATCCTGACAATAGCATAACATATGACTTCATAGCTTGGGACGGCTAAAGATATGTAAGACTTTTTCTCATAATCCCAGCACCAATTTAAACTTTCGAGCAGATGTCAGCTCTATTGTCCCACTCAGTGGAACACATGGGCCAGAAGCGGAGATGGGCAGATGTTGAATCCATTATCACTGGACACCCCCTCTTTCCTTGACTCATTCTAAAACGTACTCAGAGCTTTGGTGCTTTAGATCTGCAAAGTTTCCAAACTTCATTATGATTTTTAAAAATAAATATTTTGCTAACGATTTAGTAAGAGAAATCACACTGCCAATGCAATCACAGTAAACCCCTGTTCTATCCAAAGTTTCTCAGTTCTCTCAAACACATTCTTTTTCTAGGCACATCTATTAAATGTTTCAAAATTTTTTTATTGACCTAAACAATTTTGTCTACCTAGTTTATTTGTCAGAACCGAAGTCATGGGATAGTTAATCTTTTTTCTCTGTAAGCAAACACATTTCAAGGTCCATAACACAATTTATTAAATAGAAATTCTATGTGTTAAACTTATTAAATTAATCATGATGCAATAGTAGTCAGATGAATAAGAAACTAAATTTGCCACAAGAAAGAATCATTATAAAATGACTTAAAGTTCTGCTCTGACTGATATATAGAATTCTAGAGAGATAAGATTAGAAAGAAATTTCAGATAGAAAAGGAGAACAAGAGGAGGATGTGAAGAATAGAAGGACATGCTTTGAATAAATTTTGTTCTTGTCCAATCCTTGCATATTCTTTGGCTGGTGATTTAGTCTCCGTGAAGCCCTGTGGGCCCAGGTTAGTTAACTCTGTAGGTCTTTTTGTGGTGTCCTTGACTGTTCCAACTTGCTTGATTCTACCTCCTTCTCTTCTACAAGACTCTTCAAGCTCTGTCTGATGTTTAGCTGTAGGTCTCTACATATATATCTATCTGTTGGTGGATGAAGCCTATCAGGAGACAGTTATGCTAGGTTCCTATCTGCAAGCGTAACAGAGTATCATTAATAGTGTCAGGGCCGGGCGGTGGTGGCGCACGCCTTTAATCCCAGCACTTGGGAGGCAGAGGCAGGCGGATTTCTGAGTTCGAGGCCAGCCTGGTCTACAGAGTGAGTTCCAGGACAGCCAGGGCTACACAGAGAAACCCTATCTCGAAAAAAAAAATAGTGTCAGGAACTGGCTCTCTTACATGGAATGGGTAAGAAGTTGGGCCAGTCATTGGTTAGCAGTTCCCTCAATCCATGCAATATCATTATCCTAGAACCTCTTATAGGCAGAACAAACTTTGGGTCAAAGGTATTATGGGTGAATTAATGTCCCCCTTCCTCCATTGGAAGTCCTGCCTGACTACGGGAGGTGGCTACTGCAGCCTCCATATCGCAGATGCTAACAATCTCAGCTAGGATCACCTGCATAGATTTCTGGGAGCTTCCCCCATCACAGGTCTTTGGCTAGTTGCACCCTGTCACCCCCATTGATTTCCATTCTCGCTCTAAGCCCTACCCTACCTGCCTTTCCACACCGGATCCTCATCGCCATTCCCCTTCTCACCGCCTTTCCCACTCAGTTCCCTCCATTCATCCACCTCAGATGTCTATTTTATTACCTCTTGTGAGGTAGATTCACACATCCTTTATTGAGCTTCCCCCTTAGTACTTAGTTTCTTTAGATACATTCCATGTGGCGACTTTCTGGGTCTGGATTACCTCACTCAGGATGATATTTTCCAGTTCTGTCCATTTGCCTGCAAATTTTATAATGTCTTTGTTTTTAATAACTGAATAGTACTCCATTGTGTAGATGCACTACATTTTTGTTGCCCATTCTTCAGTTGAGTGACATTTGTGTTCTTTCCAGTTTCTGGCTATTGCTAATGAAGATCCTATGAACAGGGTTAAGCAAGTGTCTTGAGGTACAGTGGAGCATCTTTATGTCCAGGAGTGGTATGGCTTCTTCTCAGGGTAGAACTATTTCTGGCTTTAAGTTTGTACTCCCATCAGCAAAGAAGAGTATTCCCCTTGCTCTACATTCTTACCAGCGTGTACTGTCACTTGAGCCTTTTATCTTAACTATTCTGATGGATGTAGATGGAATTTTAGAGTCATTTTGATTTGCATTTATCTGATGACTAAGCATATTGAACATTTCTTTGAGTGTATCTCAGCCATTTGAGAATCCTCTGCTGAGATTTATCTGTTTAGTTCTGCATGACATTCTTTTATATTTTATTTATATTTCAGATGCCATCCCCTTTCCCCATTTCCCCTCCCTAGAAAACCCCTATCCCATGCCCCCTTTTCCTTTTTGCTTTTATACATTTTTAAAATGTTAATCAAAGGCTTTATAAGTTTAGTAATGCTCAATCAGAAGTGTAACCCAATACCCAACCTAGATATATAAACTATCTTTGACTGGTGGAGACACGTGAACATCTGCCTCCATGCCCCCCCCTTCTCTCTCTTTCTCTCTCTCATCACCTAGCTTCTCCTCTCCTTCATCTTCTCCTCTCCTTACTTTCTTACTGCATGACATTTTTAAGTTGGCTTATTTCCTTTGTTGATGTCTAATTTTGTGAGTTTTTTGTGTATATTGGAAATAAGTCCTCTGTTGAATGTAAGGTTGATAAAGATCTTTTCTCATTCTGTAGGCTGCTGTTTTGTCTTATAATGGTGTCCTTAGTCTTGCAAATGATTTTCAGTTTAATGAAATTCCACTTAATCTTAGAGCCTGAGCTATTGGTGCTCTGTTTAGGAATTTGTTTTCTATGCAAACGTGTTCAAGGGACTTTCCTACTTTCTCTTCTATTAGATTTAATGTGTCCTGTTTTATGCTGAGGCCTTTGATCAAATTGGATTTCAGTTTTATGTAGAGTGATAAATACAGGTTTATTTGCATTCTTCTACATTTGGGCATCCAGTTAGATCAGCACCATTTGTTGAAATGCTTTCTTTTTTTTTTCCATTGTATGGTTTTGGTTTCTATGTATAGTTTTATTTCTGGGTCTTCAATTCTATTCTGTTTTTATGCCAATATCATGAAGTCCTTATTGCTATTCCTCTGTAGTATAGCTTGAAATCAGGGATGGTGATAATTCCAGGAGTTCTTTTATTGGGCAGGATTGTTGTGGATAGATAATGTTTAATTTTGGTTTTGTCTAGGGAGATCTTATTTTGTCCATCTGTGGTGATTGAGTGTTTTTCTGGGCATAGGAGTCTAGGTTGTCATTCATGGTGTCTTAGAGGCTGCAATACAACTGTACAGGACATTCTAGTTTTTTGAGTCTTGAGAAGTCAGGTGTAATTCTGATATGTCTGCCTTTATGTGTCTGTCATCTCACTGTTTTAATGGAAGTTTTTAATATTCTTTGTTGTTTTGTAGATTTAGTGTTTTGATTGTCACAGGTGAATTTTCTTTTTTGATCAAATCTAATTGATGTTCTGTATGCTTCTTGTATGTTTATAGGTATCTCTTTCTTTAGGGTGTATAAATTTTTTTTTGTGATTTTGTTGAAAATATTTTCTGGGCCTTAGAGCTAGGAGTCTTAACCTTCTTCTATTTCTATTATTTTTATGTTAGGTCTTTTCACAGAATCCCACTTTTCCTGAATGTTTTGTGTCTGAAATTTTATAGATTTAACGTTTTCTTTAACTGATGTATCAATTTCTTCTACTGCATCATCTATGCCTGAGATTTTTCTCTTTCATCTCTTGTATTCTGTTATTGACGCTTGTATCTGTGTACCCTCTTCATTTCCCTAGGTTTTCCATCTCCAGGATTCCCTCAGTTTGTGTTTTTTTTTTATTGTTCTATTTCCATTTTCAGGTCTTGAACAGTTTTATTTATTTACTTCACCAGTTTGATCATATTTTCCTGTATCTCTTTAAGAGTTTTATTAATTTCCTCTTTAAGGGCTTTTGTCATCTTTATAAGATTTGATTTTCTTGTGCTTCAGTTGTGTAAGGATATCCAGGGTTTGCTGTAGTAGGATCACTGTGCTCTGGAGGTGCCATATTGCCCTGACTCTTGTTCATTGTGTTCTTACACTGGACTTTAGCCATATGTTTGTCCCTGGATGTTCTGGGTCTAGCAGGTCTCTGAGAAGTTGGGCCTAACCTGGATGTTTCTGGTGCAACAGGCCTGGTGAAGATGGGTGAAGTAGTGGTTGGGCAATCGAGCTCCAAGGGACAGAAAACAGCCCACATTTTCTTTAATCTGTTTTCCACAATCCCAGTTTTCTGTATTCAGAGCTTTAACATCAAACCATCAACTGCCATTTGTATTCTGGGGTAGGGGGCATAAATGTAAAGCCCCTTCTTTGTCCATGTGCTTAATAGTGTCAGGCCCAACCTTGAACAGGTTTTGTATAGGTAACCACAGCTGCTTCATGCCCATGAGTATGATAGCTTTGCCAAACCTAAAAAATAGTATTTCATAGGTCTTTGTAGGGTTCTGATGCTAAAGTCCTTTTCCCCAATTGGTGCTTTATCTGTCAGTTAAAAAGCCATGGCCCAATGGCTGGACAGAAGGAATAAACGGGACTTCTGGGTCACTGGAAGCAAGAGACAGACACAAGGAAAGGAAGGGAGAGTTTGCCATGCTTCTGATGGAGAAAATGTAATCAGCTATGTGAGCGTCAAGGGCGTGGCCACATAGGCCACTCCACAGGTGGGCTGTTAGGGGGGTGTTTACCAGAGACTAGATGTAACTGAGCAACTAAAGTTTAGAGCAAGTGAGTGGGAGGTGCAGAGCTAAGAATATTGATAAGGGCATGCTTAGTAACAGGAGTTTAATAATGCCCAGCAATTGTGTCAAGAAGGCAAGTTGAAAATGAACGTGTGTGTGTGTGTGTGTGTGTGTGTGTGTGTGTGTGTGTGTGTGTCTTTTATCCATGGATTCAAGGGAAGCTGAGTGGGGGCTGGTAGCACGGCCCATTAAGCTGAGTAGCAGAAGCTATACACAACAGGTCTTCTCATTTTGGTACAGCATTTAGAATCTTACTGTTCTTTCTTCCATGATATTCTTTGAGCTATGGAAAGAGTGATATGAATATTCTGTTGAGGTCTGATTACTCAATTGTTATCAGCTAAGATTTTTCTATATTAACTCCCTTTTACTGAAGAAAAACAAGCTTGACCAAAGTTTAGAGCAGCCATAGTCTATGGTATAAGCATAAGAATTTAGGGGTTACTTAACAATGTGGCCATTTAATAAAACATGAGTAATACATTCAACTCTAAGACCTTTGACCTTCTCAGTCACAGACCTTTGCCCAGGTTCACAATATAAGGCATAAAACCTCTTCAGAAGCAATTCTCAGGTTAAAAAGAAAAAAAGAAAAAAAAAAAAAAAACAGTCATTGGTTATACCAACAACAGTGAAGCCATTATTGCAACAGCATGCACATCTTGCCCTAACAGGCTGGTTAGTATGCGAAGTTCATAGGCAGGTAATATCATATATGGCCTTTCTCTTACTGTAGTCTGCATGTTTCCTCTCAGCACTATGGAAGCTAGCCAGGAGGAAGTAAGTTTATATCTCAAACCCAGCATATCTACACCTCAAGTGTGTGGTGTTTTCAGTAACAGGGTCTCTATTTCTGGTCAATATCCAAGAGAAATGTAAACCACTTGTATTGTTTCAGAGACTTTCGTGCCTTCCTGGACAACAAATCATAAGAAAATATGTCATACATTTGTTATTTTTCAGATGCTGTGATAAAATATCATGACTAAAAGCAGCTCAATGAACAAAGATTATTTTGGCTTACAATTCCAGAGAGATAAGTGTCCTTCATGGTGGAGGAAGCATGTGAGCAGGAGCAGAAAATTGAGAGATCACATCTTCAAATGAATGCATGAAGCAAAGAGAACAAATTGGAAGTGAAATGAAGTTATAAATAATTTCAGTGATGTACTTCCTCATTAAGGCCCTGCCTTCTACAGGTTCTATAATTACTCCAAGTAGCATCACCAACTGAGGACCAAATGTTCAAATATGTGAGCACATAAAGAACATTTCTTATTCATACCAACACGTATACTCAGTAGCCTGTAGGTAATTGTGAGGTCTAGGGAAGTAAATTCTTGTAGAGAAGGAAGTAAAATACCAACTAGTAAAACTATTCTGAATATTAATTGATAGTAGTTATTTTGAATGACTATATTAATTTTAATAAAATTATCTTATAGTTGTAAAAGTAAGTCAGTCATGACTACCTTTTCTTTTATAACATTGTCTTCCTTATTTTACTAAAATTGTTTACATCATCTAATGTATAATATTAGATAATGCTATTTTGCTGTAAGTATTGCTCTCCATTTACCCAGATCAATATATGCAGAATGAATATTAATGCAGTGTAAATAACAGCATACAAATCCTAGTAGCTATTAGGAATTCAAATGTTTTCATTATTCTTTACTTTTACCTATTTGCTCATTTATAAAATATTTACTGAATAATTACTGAGAAATGACCTGCTAGTTTTATGTGTACCTAATTTTCTTATCAGTATATTTTATTGTTATAATTCACATGAAATTTTTACATGACTTATTCAGAAAACTGATAGAAGTTTTATAAGTACCATTTTATAATTAAGAAAACCTAGAAATAATAGTCGCATGAGGTCATGTAGTTAATGATTTGAGAGGCATAAGTTGGCCCAGTAGTATACACTACTCCATATTCTGTTCAATAAAAGTTAATTTCTTGAAATAAATTTATTGACATGTTAATCTCATAGCTGTTATAAGAGATCATGAATAAGTCCGATTTGATTTTCATGTTACTTGTCATGAGGGAAGAATGAAAGGCACATGGCACTTCCTGTATCTATTGGAAATATAAAGACATTTTCTACTGCAGTGAGAAAATGCCCTAAAGAAATGTTTGTCATCTTTATAGTTCATTCCCAAGGTTGTGGCTTTTTACCCTTGAGGATTCACTAGAATGACTTGTTCAGCCACATCAACATCAAATCACTTCTGCCCCCTCGCAAGGCTTCTGTTTATTCTCTGGATCCCAGGAGGAAAGGTTGAATGCATTTAGTAGCCAGAGAAAGTGCTCACAGGTACCAATACTTATTTAGCATAACCAGATTCAGACTCACTTAAGCCTATGAACTAAAAGGTCATCCAACTGAAAATGTCTTCCATTTGTTTTTATTATTCTCCTGTCCAGAACTATTTTGCAGCCCATACATACAATGAGTCCATGATGAAACAGCATTCATTGGCAGCTTGTGGTATAATACTTTTGCATTAAGGCTTTTTTAGCATGGCACTGAAGATTACTTTACAATTTAAATATAATAGATTGCCTGAACTACTTTAGTATGAAAATGAAGAGTTCAGAATGAAGCTAGAAATATTCTTTAGGGCATTTTCTATCACTAGTATTTCATTTCATGATATGGGTTTTAAAAAAAATCTTAAGATGCTTCAAATAATCTTTCTGTATTGTGGTCTATATTAGCTTTTCTTTATTTGTTGTTTGATTCATTAAGTTTCATTTATCCTATGGAAATTAGTGTTTGATGAAATCAAATAATGATTTAGTAATACATAAAACAGATTTGGCTTCTCTTCAGAGAGACAACTTACTTATTAATGTTGGAATTATAATTATGACATATGTATTGAACATTGCTTATATAACCAAGTACTTATAGCAATAACAGAGGTATAGTGCAATTATAATAATAAGTTTAAGTATAGATTGTAAATGCTTACTGGACAGTTCCTGAGAAAACTGATATTTTGTGCACAATTTCTGTTTATATCAATAAGCAAGTAACACTGCTCCTGCCCTTGAGGAACTATGGCTATAGGGTGGAGATAAAGGGGTATGGAGGTTCAGGGCAGACATCTTGTTGACAAAAAAGGACATATATGGTATGTACTTACTGGTATGTAGAGAAACATAAACATTAGAAGAGTGAAAGAGTTTGTCTTTCACTTACTCATGGATCTGGAGAAAGTATAGTGACTTCCAAATTAAGATATAAGGAGATTTACAGGTTCCAACTGCGTCATCTCAGTGCTACAAGTACTTTCAGAAATCATAACAGGACTAGTTCATACAGTTTGAAAACCTATACATATCACATTATGTAATTATAATAAAGGAGGGGATAAATATTGAAAGCACTGGTATCATATACATAGGTGGAAGTGATCCTGGGCATATACCTACTCTACCATATCACAAGGACACATGCTTCACTATGCTCATAGCAGCCCTATTTATAATAGCCAGAATCTGGAAACAACCCAGATGTTCCTAAACTGAAGAATGGGTACAGAAAATGTGGTTCATTTACACAATAGAATATTGCTCAGCTATTAAAAACTAGGACATCATGAATTTTTCAGGCAAATTGATGGAACTAGAAATATCACCGCGAGTGAGGTAACCTAGACACAAAAGGATGTACATTGTATGTACTTACTGGTAAGTGGATATTTGCCAAAAGGTTCAGAATACCCATGATACAACTCACAGACCATATGAAGCTTAACAAGAAGGAAGGTTCAAGTGTGGATGCTTCAATTCTACTCGGAAGGGTGAACAAAATAATCATGGGATGTAAAGGGAGGAAGGGAACTAGGTGGGAGAGGGGTGGAAGGGTGGGTGAGGAAAAAAAAAGAGGGTAACAGATCAAGTATGGGGGGAAACAAGAGAGAAATCCAGAGAACCAGGAGAATGAATAGAACTATGCAGCAGTGTAGGTTCATGGGCAGGGGTCGGAGGAACCAATAGAAGTCACAGACACGAAGGTTGTGGAAGGCTCCCAGGACCCAATGGGGATGACATTAGCTGAAATACCCAACGGTAGGGAGATATAACTTGAAGAGACTACCTTCAGTAGATAGACATGGCCCCCAGTTGAGGGAAGGGGCAACCCACCCATCTCAAAATTTTTAACCCAGAGTTCTACCTGTCTTAAAAAAATACAGGGACAAAAAATGGAGCAGAGACTGAAGGAAAAGCCATTCAGAGACCGCCCTATCAAACGCAGACATCAAACCCTGATGTGCTTGCAGACAGGAGCATAGTCTGGCTGTCCTCTGAGAATCTATGCCAGCACCTTACAAAGACAGATGCAGATACTTACAGCCAACCTTTGGACTGAGTCCGGGATCCCAATGGAAGAGTTAAGGGAAGAACTGAAGGAGCTGAAGGGGATTGCAACCCCATAGGAAGAACAGCAGTATCAACTAGCCTGACCCCTCAAAGCTTCCAGGGACAAGGCCACTAACCAAAGAGCATACAGGAGCTGGCCTATGGCCCCTGCTACATATGTAGCAGAGGACTACATTGTCTGGCCTCAGTGGGAGAGAATGTGCTTGTTCCTATGGATGCTTGATGCCCCAGAGAAGGGGAATGCTAGAGGGGTGAGGTGGGACTGGGTGAGTGGGTGGGGCTCCCTCTTAGAGTTGAAAAGGAGTATGAAGTGTAGGGCTTGTAGAGGCAGTCCTAGAAGAAGGGGCAACATTTGAAATATAAAAAAATAAAAATAAACAATAAAAAAGTCTTTTTATCAGCTTATATTCTTGACACCTTTGTCAAATTGATCTCAGTACAGAGTCTGAATTTCTGAAATTATTTGTTGACTAGCTGCTTGAATTCCCAGCCTGTATATTGGCCTTTATATAAATATAATGTTGTTGTTATTACTATGGTTGTGAACTTTATTTTAATGCCAAATGATATCTACAGCTTTTAACTTTTCACTTAACATGAGTTTGGCTAATTGTGATCTTTTGTAGTAGTACATGGATATAGTAATCATATTTTCTATGAATATTTTTGTAAGTTACCATTGTAAGTGAACTATACACTTATTTTAATGATACCATTTTAAGTTTATACATTTATTTAATGATTTATTTCCATTTATGCATATATGCCTTATGTGTACAGATGCCCATGGAGGCATTGGGTCTTCTGGAGCTGAACTTAAGGTAGCTGCTAGCTGTTGACGGGGTCCTCAGAGAGAAATTTTTGTCCTGTGAAAGAGCAAGAACTGGTTTCAACAGTAGTACCATCTTTCCAGGCTCCTACTCCAGATTTTCAGGCTTTTATTACATCTGCAAATGTTTTATGGCAGTGTGCAATACTTAACAACTTACAGTCTGCACATCTCAAATACTATGCACAGCATGTCTTTTTGTTAGTGTTTTATTTAAGCTCCTTTATAAACTGAAATATACCTTTAGTATACAAGTCTTCTACCTCTTTAGTTAAGTTTACTCCTTCATATTTTTGGATACTATTGTAAATAAGATTGTTTCTCTAAATTTTTCAAGATAGATCTTTGTTAGAAACACCACTGATTTTTAAATCTGACAATTCTGTTGAAAGCCTGTATTATTTTAACAGTATTTGAGGAGGAGTTTTAAGTGTCATTTTTTAAGCAAGTGAAGTTTTACTTCTTTTCTCATTTAGATGATTTATTATTTTATTTTTTTCTAGCCTGAATCCAGAAAGTGCTGAATTAAATAGAAGCATTGAGCCTGGACTTTCTTTGTAACTTATCTTGTAGAGAAGACTTTGAGTTTTCACTTTTCAGTGGACCTCTCCCAGCTCACTCTGTTCCTTAGATGAGGCTGAAAAAATGAGAGTTGACATTAAAAATTGAAAACCATAGAATGAAATATTCAATAACTAAATGTGTGAAGTACTGGTATATGCCTACCATTTGGGTGGACATTGAAAATGCCATGTAAAGACTCAGAAAATGATGTTTTATGACACATATAAATAAGTTATCTATGTAAGAAATAAACATATACAAATAGAAAGTAGGTGTGTATTTATTTGGGACTGAGTAATGTGCTGACAGTAAATGTGAACTGACTAGTAATATGTAGGACCATGAAAGGCAGTAGGTACAGAGTTTCTTTGGAAAGGCTTAATTTATTCTAAAAAGACTAAATATTAATTCAGTAATTGTCATACTTCTATTATTTTAAGTAAACTTTTTGTTTCTTGTTTAAATTTGACAATGCTGTTGAATGCCTGTATTAATTTGTAAGATGCAATATTGCTCCATTTCCCTCAAGGCACTAATAACATAGAGAATGTGTATAACATTTAAATGAAAGTGTAGAGGATTATTCTGGTCACATTGGCTCCTCTATGTGCATGTCAGAGCTATATGTATCCTGTCTCCTATGCACACCCGACACCTGCTGTATGCTTCACCTTTCTCATCTCAATTCTCTTAGCAGCCATATAGAATCAAGTTGTAATATTTTTGTAGCTGAGAGGATTAACATTTGTGGAGATTAAGTAGTCAAGATGGTGTTGCAACTCTTCCCATCTAAAGCTCATGTTTTCTGTACACTGTACTGCTTACACAAAGGTTAATTGAGCTTGTTTTTTCAACTTCTCATCCTCAAACAAGTAAAATGTGGCATATCATTTCACTGAATAAAATATAAGCTTATAAATTGCTTCATTAAATTTTACAGCAACAAAATGTAGAATTTTATACTGCCACACCCCAGATTTTATCTGTTTTTAATTCACACCAGATGAAAACATGACTTTGATGACCTTTGTTAGACATGTCATAGGAGAGTGACCTGACAGTAACTCACTTCAGAGTATGTTATGAAACAGCAACTGGGCATCCACTGCACCTATGAAAGAAACAGACACAGTGGCTAAAAAAGTAAGAGCTCGGGATACTTGCCTGTGACCTAATGTACAAGCAGACAAAGGGCTAAAGGTACAGCAGATTATATAAAAAGCTGTGGTGTGGAAATCACTTTTCATTGCTGAGAACATGAGTTGCATAACATTTAGAAGTAAATAAATTACTTAAACTGTTTCAAAGCTCTAATATTTCATTATTAAATAGTGGATTAAGGATTTGTAAATTATATCCTATTTCGAAACAAAGAGTGTAGGATTTTTTTTTTTTCATCAGAAACTAGATGAGAATAAAAGGCCATTATTTTTCCAGTGGCACTATTAATTTTCTGGAAAAATCCTTCTTACTTTATAAATCATCTATTGAAGAGGTAAGCAAAAAGCAAGAGAATATAAGGCACATTCAAAATATTTGTAAATTTTCTGCATGTGTAGCTGATAGTACTGAATAGTAAGCATTAGTGACTCAGCCATTGAGCCGATGCAGCGCCTAGCTCTCCCTCCAGTTCTACTTAACATCTGCACTTAGTCTTAGATGAAAATGGAAAAAAAAAACCTAGCATCTAGAATAGATTTAAAACAAAATAAACCAGTATAATGTGTAAACTAATTTGAATAAGGTATGGTGTTGGACAAGTGCTGTACTGTTTGAATACTTGTGTCTTCACAGTGAAAAATAGTATTGAAATATTCACACACACACATACATATATGCATATAGAGGGATGCACAAATATCTAAATACAACATTTTTTGTTATTTATGTTTGTATGAGTTCAGTACTGATAACTTTATTGGATGGCCAATTGGACTTAGCTTCTCCCTGGGAGATGATAAGTCTGTCTCACTCATTAGATATTGGTTGCTTGTAATTCATTGCCTATGGTCTGAACCTCCTGAGATTTTTCTTATTTTGCATTAACATGGCTATTGATATTGTCATTATCCAGATATTTGTGTTCTGGATCTTATACACCTCAGGCTCCTCCCCTAGGATGTTCCCTGAGCCTTAGGTGCAGGAGTTGTGTTGTACATGTATCCACTAGGGCTGAGCTCCTACAATCCATTGATGTGAGCATTGTGTCCAGTTGTAGTACTGTAATGATCCCCTTTGTTATAAGGAGATGCTCCTTTGATAAGGGTTCAGAGCTATAGTTATTTGTAGGTTAATTATAAGGTTTAGAATGTTGTTAAAACTTACACTGGCTGAGTAAAGTGATGGTTGTAGGTTCTCTTCTAAGATCCATAACTTCACTAGCTACAGGCAGTTGGGTAGGTTTCTAATGTCTGTAATGCTTTCTCTCCTGTTGGTTAGCTATGAAGGTCCTAGGTTGATGCAGGCACTAGCTTGATGTCTGTCTGTTCAATAAGTAGTATAGGTGCTGTCTTCAGCAATAAGGCCTTGTATTAAGCTTTGAAGAGCAATCAATGGTCTTCATAACTTCCTGGGTTGTTTGTGGATTCCCATGGGACTCCTTTGGTTAGCAGCTGTATTAGATGTAATGCAATCTAAGTCCTGTAATATGCACTTGTTGACAAAAGTTGTCCAGTTGGGTGGGGGTATGTTTAACCCATTAATTCATGATTTCATTTAGATCACCTTCATATATGTATATATTTTGGGAAGCTTCTACTGTGTTACCCTCATATGGTCTATCATTTTAGCTGCACATCCCCATATTCCATTCCTCATTCCCACCTTTCCTCCAACACCCCTCTTGATCCTACTATTTCAGTTTCCCTCCACATACTATCTATTCATAAGTATATAATTCTGATTCTCCCTTCCTAGGGAAATAGATTCCTTTCCTTGGTCCTTACTCCTATGATATATTTGGATTTTTTTTTACTTCTTTACATATTTTAGATATTAGACCTCTATAGAATGTGTAATTGAAAAAATTATTTTCCATTGTGTTGGCTGATACTTTTGCCCAAATGACAGTGCCCTTTGTTGTGTAAAAGCTTTTCAGTTTCATAAGGTCCTATTTACTAATTGTTGTTCTTAATGCTGTGCTAACAGTGTTCTATTAAGAGAAACATTTCTCCATTGCTGGTGGTATTGCAAACTGAAAAAAACCACTCTGGAAATCAATCTTGAGGTCCCTCAGAGAATTGGAAATAGATCTACCTGAAGATCCAGCTATATCATTCATGAGCATAAACCCAAAAGATGCCCAACCATGACACAGGGGAATGTGTTCCACTATGTTCATAGCAGTCTTACTTATGATAGCCAGATGCTGGAAATAACCCAGGTGTCCCACAACAAAAGAATGAATACAGAAAATGTGGTTCATTTACACAATGGAATACTATTCAGCTAATAAGAATGAGGACATCATGAGTTTTGCAGGCAAAAGGGATGAAACTAGAAATTATCACCCTGAGTGAGGTAACTCAGATCCCAAAGGATATGAATAGTATGTACTCACTAATAAGTGGATATTAGCCAAAAATATACAGAATTTCCAGGACTCAAGAATCTAATCTATAGAACTCAAGAAGGATAACAAGCTAAACAGCCTAAGTGGGGATGTCTGAATCCCACTTGGGAGGGAGAAGAAAGCAATCACAAGAGGTTGGGAGGGAAGAAGGAGGGAGGGACCTGGGTGGGAATGACAACAGGGAGGGGAAGAGGGGAATATGATCAGGTATTGGGGGTGGGATAGAGAACAGGACTGAAACCCTGAGGTCCAGCAGAAAGAATTAAAACAGGCAACATCCTCTTTTCTATAGAAGGTAGGAGGCAGGGGAACCCTCCAGAATTTACAAGAGACCTGGGAGGTGAGAAACTCTCCTCAAAGAGAGGCTACCTTAGATGAAATGCCCTAAAGTGGGGAGAGGAAACTTGTAGAGTCGACCTTCAGTAGAAAGACAGGGCATCTAGTGGAGGGATACCAAAACTCTGACCCATAATTGTTCCTGTCTGAAAAAACTGCAGAGACAGAAATGTAGAGGAGCCTAAGAAATGGAGGTCCAGTGACAGGTCCAAATTGAGATCCAGCTCAGGGAATGGCCCCAAGGCTTGACAGTATTACTGATGCTATGATGTGCTTACAAATGGGGGTTATCATGACTGCCCTCATAAAGGCCCAACAAGCAGCTGAAAGAGTTAATGTAGATATTTATACTCAACCAATGGACAGAAGCTGGTGACCGCTGTGATTGAATTAGAGAAAAGCTGGAAGAAACTGAGGAGGAGGGTGACCCTTTAGGAAGACTCACAGTCTCAACCTACCTTGACCCCTGGGATCTCTCAGACACTGAGCCACCAACCAGGCAGGATATACCAGCTGATATGAGGCCCCCAACACATTTACAGCAGAGGACTGCCAGGTCTGTACTCAGTCAGAGAAGATGCACCTAAGCCTTAAGAGACTTGGGGCCCCAGGGAGTGGGGAGGTCTAGTGGGGTTGGGGGGTGGAGATATCCTCTTGGAGATGGGGTAGGGTTGGCTGGGGAGGTGTGGGGTGTGGAACAGTTGCAGGATAAACTATGGGGAGATAAAGTCTGGACTAAAGAATAAAAATAAATTAAAAAAAATTTAAACAAAGAAAAGAAAAAAAATTATTTTCTTGTGCTAAGGAATTCAAGCCCATTCCGCACAATTTCTTCTATCAGGATCAGAGTATCTGGTCTCATGTTGAGGTCTTTGATCCACATGGAGTTCAGTTTTGTGCAGGATGATTAGTGTGGATCTGTTTGTGTTCTACATGCAGCCATCTGGTATGATTAGTACCATTGGTTGATGACACTGTCATTTCTTTCTAGTATTCTTTTCTGACTTCTTAGGAAATTTCAGGTGCACATAAGTGTGTGAAGGTAATGTCTTCAATTCTATTCAATTGATGAACATGTCTGCTTTATGCCAATACCATGCTGCATGCTGTTTTATTATTATTATTATAGATCTACAGTATAATTTGAGGTCAAGGATGACATTTTATTTGCTTTGTGTGTGTGCATGTGCATGTCTCAGTGTGTTTCCATATGATGCTGAAAATTATCCTTTCAAGATCTGTGAATGGTTGTGATAGAATTTTGATGTGTATTGCACTGAGTCTATAGATTGCTTTTGGTAGAATGATCATTTTTACTATATTGATCCTTCTGATTAATGAGTATAGGAGATCTTTCTAATTTCTTATATATTTTTCATGTATTGAAGTTTTTATTATGCAAATCTTTCACATGCTTGTTTAGAGTTACCCCAAGATATTTTATGTTATTTCAGGCAATCGCAAATGTGTCGTTTTTCTAATTTCATTCTCAGTCTACCATTTGTTTCTAAAGAAAGGCTATGGGTGTTCGTGAGTTAATTTTGTATCTTGCTACTTTGTTGAAAACGTTTATTAATTGTTGAGGTTCCCTGATCAAACTTTTAGGCTCACTCATGTATACTATCATATCACCTTCAAATAAACGTATTTAGCTTTTTGCCTTCATATTTGTGTCCCCTTCTTCTCCACTCATCTTATTGGAAATTTTAAGTTGCAGAATTAAAAACACAAAAGAACTTGCTTTCATGATCAATCTATAAGACATTGCTATGTGTGCTTCAAAGCACCAGGATTTGTTTTTAATATATGTGTCCTTAGAAAATGACCATGTTAAACTGTATTTGTATGCCTGACACACAGAAGGAAAAAAAAGATATAATTTTGCTTGAAGCCTCTCCATATGTTTTTGGTAATTTGCTATGTAGCAAAGAACATTAATATAAAATTTATCATCGGAACATGAAGTGATGCTAAAAATATGATGGCTGTTTCAGGACTGGACAGAGGGAAGATATTAGATTTTGGGGAAAGTAGTATTGAAAGCCCAATTTTGTTCTACTGGATTACTGAAAGTATTGCTTGATTTTTTTTTTTACTAGATGTAGTAAAATTTTAAAGGAAAGAGACATGTTGAAAGAAATATTGAACAAAGAAGCTAAGACAACGATGATGAAAACCCAGTGTTTTTAAATGTTAGAATCTCCCAAGTGTCAGAAAAAGAAGCAAAACTGAAAAACTTGGTCCACAGGAACAACTGTGAATCTGTCACATTTTTTTAAAACCAAAAATTTTACTTTTAGTTTAATATATATATATATATATATATATATATATATATATATATATATATATATTTACAAATTATGAGTATGCATGCGTCTGTGTATGGATATGTATGCTACCTGGCATTACCTGGCAGAGACCAGAGGCATTAGCTCCTTCTGGAGCTGGAGTTACTTGTAGCTGTAACCTCCCCACCCCATCCCCCATCCCATGAGTAGCTGGAAACCAAACTTCGGACCCCTGCAAGATTAGAACTAACTCTTGAATTCTGAACTACCTTCCCAGCCAAAAAACCCAAAAATTTAAAATTCTTTGAAGAGATCAGATTTACCTCTGAGTTCTTAACAAAATCAGGGAGTCTTTACAATATTTACTAACCATGTCTATCAGTCACTTCAGCTGAAAAATGGAGGAGAGACAATGTTATTTCTGAGATTTGTGGAGGTGGCTTTTCTTTAATGGAATAGAATCGTGATTTTCCTGGAATACTGAGGGTGTTTGAATGACAATGACCACACTCACTGCTTTGAGTACTTAGATCCAGTTAGTGGAACAATTCAGGAAGGGTTAGGGTGTGACCTTGTTGGAGGAGGTGCATCAGTGGGAGCCAGGCTTTGAGATTTCAGAAGACTTGGGTTCCCACATTTTGAACTAAAAGCAAGAAACAGAAAGAATTCTAAGAATTCTGGGAACATTGTTTGGGAAAGTTGGAGATTTTTTAGGAGGTGGAGCCTCACTGGAGGAAATGGGTAATTGTGAAGTGGGTGTCCAGGCACTCTTACCTAACCACACTTCCTGATCACTCTCTGCTTCCTGATTGTTGCTGCTATGTGATCAACTAGTGTTTGTGCCTGCCACTATGGCTTCCATGATTGTTGCCATGTATTTTGCCCCATTGTCTCCCTCTGGAAACACAAGCCAAAATAAACCCGTTTTCTCTTAAGGGGCATTTGTCAGGGCATTTTACCACAGTGAGGAGATATAGTGGGAGAGGGACAGAGGAGTACAAAATGAGAGGAGGTTGTCACATCCCTGAAGGACTTCAGCAAAAAGCAGGATGAGAGAACAGCTTTCCCTTAAACTAATCCTGGGAGAGCCCAGAAGGAAAACTGCTAGATAAAAAACTGCTAGAAACTGTACAAACCTTGAAACACAGTCCAGGAAACCCCAACCATATCCCTGTAGTTCTTCAGAGATGTTATGAAGACCCCCAAACTTGGGAGACCCTTACTCAAGTCTCAGGAAGTTGCAACCACCCACAAACTCCAAGACACTGTACCTGGATGCAATCAGCAGAGGTTTATTAGGGAAGAAAGCTGGCAGCCAGCGGCCAAACTGCACACTCGCACAGGAGTAGAGTTTGACAAAGCCAGTCAGTCTGAGGAGGGTTTTTAAAGGGGTAAACCACAAACCAGGGGAGTGGGAAGGGGTGTGAGGGGTTGTCAAGGATACATAACATAAAAATAGTGGAACATTTCAGAAGAACCCACCCCAAATGATTTAGAGTCATGTGAAAATCATTCTGCACACTCACTCTTCTCAAGAATGTAGTTAGTTTTACCATGTCACTGTGCCCTACCCTGTCATTACCAACTATTTCAGGTTAACTATTTCTCACTTGCTCCGGCCATAGCCCCACCTGGATGACTTGTATCATTTTTTTGTGGTCAGGAATGTGTCTTCCTGCTTTGGGCATTCCCCACCCACGGGTGGGTTCTTTTCCCTGAGGCTTGGGGACCTGAAATCTTACATTCAGTTTCGCCTTCTGGAACCTGCATTCTTTTGTTCAGGTCTAGAGTAAAGAAAAAGCCTATATATATTCCATAAAATGGTTTTTATAATTTTTCACTCTACAGTTACATTCTTTTTTTGTCTTCTTTTGTTCCATGTTGGAGCCAAAATATATATCTGAGTGTTATTGCTTGTCTTTCTCAGTTGGATATGGAGAAGAGGGAGAACTGAGCCATTAGTTTCTTAGGTTAACAGACGGAGAGGAACTTTTCTCAGCAGCATTTTTGACCTGCATCTGAACTAAATTTAGGTTTTGTAGTTTGAACTGGTGGTATAATGAAACTTTAAATGGATGTCAGCTTTAATGGATGCTGTAATGGGGTGAGACTGTATTGAGGGGGTGAGGATTGAATATATTTTATGTTTTGAGACATATGAGTTATTGTGGACCACAGGTTCGACTGTGGAGGATTAACAGAAAATGAATTTCTACGATGGCTAGATTTTATATATTTATAGCAGGTACATAGAAGAATGTATCGCTTTTAATTTCATTTGAATAAAAAAGCATGACTATATGTTAACTTAAATATTTGTATAATTTAAAAATTGATGTGTATTTGTGTTTGTCCTTGTGGAAGTATATACACATGAGTATGGATATCCTTAAAGGCCAGAAAGGGCCTTGAAGTTCTCTGGATCTGTGTTTATAGGTGCTTGTGAGCTACTTGGCATGAGTACTAGGAACCAAACACAGGTCCTTTGTAAGATCAATATACATGTTTAACCATTTTTTCTTCAATTCCAGTTGTGTTAATTTTGGCAAAAGACTCATAGGTTTTTAATCATTTAAAGCAGTAAGTGAGTTTGTGATTTATTTTTCAAAAACTTGAGGTGTTCTTAACAGCACATTACATTTTAAAAGTGCCATTCTCACTTTGTGTGAAAATTCTCACTGTTAGAGAATAGAGAAGGGGGATGTGGGTGTTGTTAAAGTATGAAAATTAATTTTCAGTCTTTCTTGATAAAGTTAGATACTAAACAGTTTACAAGATGGCTAATAGTATAAATATGAACCCATTCCTACTTCAGTGGTATGCTGCTTATATTATCCACTTTTTAAAACTCTTTTTTACTTTGTCACAGAAGAGTAACATATATTTTTTAAAAGCCATGTTTATTTCAGGGTACAAAGTTATGAATATACATGTCATGATGTCTATGTAATCTGAGAACTATAACCTCACTTCATGCTGTCTGTATGTAAATGATTAACTGATTGGGACTGTGATATATTTTATAAAAAATTAAATATATAATCACATGAAAAACAAGTTGGAAAATACTATTAAAGCTGATTTACAAATTCTTTATTTTAGACTGTTGACACAGTACTTAAGTATAGGTATCTAATGTATATGCTAGCATGTGGCAAGTGTGAATTCTCATTGTAAATGACGTGTAATAAAATAGAGTCAACAAAGTGATTTCAAGTTTGCAGACTAATGGGCTAAATGAGCAAAATTATGTCATGTGTCATCACCACTGCTAGCGTTGGTGCTTTAATTGAAGAGCAAGTCATTCTTCATGTAATTCAAGAAATATTCAGAGGATCACTTCTAAAGTTAAAGTACGAGAAATATTTCTGAATAATTTTTACAACTAAGAATAACTTGGGTACTTGCCTAACTTGGTAATTTATATTCAATGAATAGTCATTGTATATAACATTACTGGGTGTTCCACCGAGTATTTCAGTAGATAGAACTTGTCATGCTAGTCAATTTCTCTTTCTTTAAGCCTACCTTCAGAAAAACTGGGAATATATTCATAAAAGATACAACTGAAATAATCATCAAATCAATTAAACATTAAAGTTAGGAAAACTGAATAGAAGATATAGAATAAATTAACTTTCACAAACAACAAAGCTGTGAGAACAAGAACAGGAAAGGAGACCTTCCTAGTGACCACTCAAAGATGAGATGACAAGAGACCTTCCCAGTGACCACTCAAGGATGGGATGACAGGAGACCTTCCCAGTGAACACTCACAGATGAGATGACAAGAGACCTTCCCAGTGACCACTCAAGGATGGGATGACAGGAGACCTTCCCAGTGAACACTCAAGGATGAGATGACAAGAGATCTTCCCAGTGACCACTCAAGGATGGGATGACAGGAGACCTTCCCAGTGAACACTCAAGGATGGGATGACAGGGGACCTTCCCAGTGACCACTCAAGGATGGGATGACAGAAGACCTTCCCAGTGAACACTCAAAGATGAGATGACAAGAGATCTTCCCAGTGACCACTCAAGGATGGGATGACAGGAGACCTTCCCAGTGACCACTCAAGGATGGGATGACAGGAGACCTTCCAAGTGACCACTCAAGGATGGGATGTCAGGAGACCTTCTCAGTGACCACTCAAAGATGGGATGACAGGAGATCTTCCCAGTGACCACTCAAGGATGGGATGACAGGAGACCTTCCCAGTGACCACTCAAGGATGGGATGACAGGATTCCTTCCCAGTGACCACTCAAGGATGGGACGACAGGAGACCTTCCCAGTGACTACTCAAAGATGGGATGACAAGAGATCTTCCCAGTGACCACTCAAGGATGGGATATCAGTGTGGGGAAAAAAAGGCTTGGGGATCCTGCGGTTCCTCCTGCCATGCTGTGGGTAGTCGGCTGGGAACGCTCTGGGTTTCTCCAGCTGGAAGTTGGGCCCAGCTGTTCATTAACTAAGTCTCTCCCTGGCTCCTCACGGTTCCTCATAGTGGCGCAGCCCCAACACACGAGGAAGCCCTTGGGTTTCCAAAACTGGTTTATTCACATGGCGAATTGTGGACAGATCTGGATGCATACCCCTCAAAACCCAGGATCGACCTGAGTTGAAAGGGGAGGGGAGAAGGGGGGAGGGGCTGGGGAGGAATGTTTAATCGGCTCCACCTCTGGCCTTCAGGTACCTCATTAGTATGTAAATCTCTCTAGGGCCTGTTCACGCCCTCCACCTGTGTACATGACTGAAGGGTGGAGGTGAAATGGAGATTAGACCTTGTGTTAGGCCCAACATGTCAGAAGATCTTCCCAGTGACCACTCAAAGATGGGATGACAAGAGATCTTCCCAGTGACCACTCAAAGATGGGATGACATGAATTTGTTTTGTGTATACATAACAAGATAGATTTGCACTCAAAATCTGAAGTTTTCTCAAAGCACAGCATTCTTCTTCCTGTTCTCTATTCTTCTTCAGCCCCTATTCTTTCTTATTGTCTTTCTTCTTTTCTTTCTTCTTTTCTTTCTCTCTTCTTTCTTGAACATATTTTACTCAAGCAGCCACAGCTCCTGTATGTAATTGATTAAAACAGCCATGTCGTGTATATAAAATATAATTGTACAGCTCTCTTCCCTATCCTTTGCTTCTTAGAGTCTTTTTCCACACTCTTTTGCAATGTCCCCTGGGTCTTGGGAAGTTAACATAGATGTCCTATTTAAGGCTAAGCAGTCAAAACTCACTTATTCTTGACAATTTGGCCAGTTACAAGTCTTGCTTTAACTACCACCCACTACAGAAGATGGATCCTCTGACCAAGGCTGAGAGCTATGCTGGACTATGGATACAAACATAAATATGTAGAAGACACTTTGGTTACATGTCCATTTATCAGAACATTGTCCTGGTTTACCTTAACTTTCAACTTCACATAGCCTTGGGTTATTCAAGATGAGAAGTAGCAATTGAGAAAATTTCTAGAACAAGGTCATGTCTGTAAGAGATTGTTTTGATTATTAATTGATGGAGGAGGGTCCACCCCACTATGGTGAGTACCTTCCTTCGATTTATGGTCCTGGGCTATATAAGAAAAGTTATCTTAGTGGTTGGTATACCTAGTGTCGCTTTATTGGAGAAAACTGATTTTCTCTCTCCAGCAGGTATAAATGACAGTTCAGTTGTTAAACTTTACCCTAGTGGCTGTTTTTCATTCATTCATTCATTCATTCATTCATTTTGTAAAGATATACCAAAGTAAAATATAATAAGATAAAGCAATAACTCTTATAGCAGAGTTGGACAAGACAAACCAATAGAAGGAAAAGAGCATAAGAAAAGGCACAAGAAGCAGAGCCCTATTTATTTACACACCCAGGAACTTCATAAAAACCCTAAACTGGAAGCCATAGTATTTAAAGAGGACCTGCTGTATGTCTGTGTAGGCTCTGTGAATGCTGTCTACCTGAGTTCACATAAGCTTTGTTCATGCTGATTTAGAGAAACTTTCTTTCTTATCAAACATTCCAGTACAGGCCTCATGGGCTCCACAGGTTTTATGTGTGCTTTTATTAGGCCACAGTTTGGTGTGGTTTTTAAGTTTATATATATATTTTTATGTTCTATTTCATTTTCCTAATTTTGGAAGGTCATTTGTTGTAATGTGTTGTTGCTTGGTTGTTTTTGAGAAAGAATTTAAAGCTGAGTGGGTACGGAGGGGAAGAGGATCTGGAAAGTTTTGGGGGAGAAAAAGAATATGATAAATACACTTAAATTTAAATTTAAATTTTGATTAAATAATTAAAACATAATGAAAAAGAGAAAACTCTTAGTTTTAAAAAATAGGGCTATCAGAGCATAAGCCAGTGAGTGCACCAGAAAGCAATAGTCCCTCGTGGTTGCTGCTTTCTGGTTCCTGCCTTGAGTTTCTGCTTGGGCTTCTGTTAATGAGGGATTGTGACCTAAAGGTATATAACAAAATAAACTCTTTCCTCACCAAGTTGCTCTTGGTTAAATTTTTATCACAGCAACAGAATGATTACAAGGCAAAAACATCAATCGCATATTTCCAAAGCCTGTGACCTACCCAGATATAGGCTTTTCATATAATTTATTTTATGGAATGGGCCTCAGCTCCAATGAAGAAGAAGTTGGTTATTTCTAGAATATTCATCATTCTTCTATTGTATCTGATGTCATATCTTACCTGTAGTACACAGGGTCCAAAACTGTGTGAAATCATTAGTGACTTTTTTTCTACTAGCATTTTATATCATAACTTTTGTCTTTATATATAATAGCCATTGGGGAGGAACAAGTAAGATAGCTGTAATTTTATTTATACTTCCTTTATCTAAAATGTGTGGTTTCTTTAGAAATAGATTCTAGTATGCTCTTATAGTTCTGGTGGGCAAAAAATGAGTACATACAGCCTGTGTTCCTTCATGACTCTCTAGGAAATCTCTATTCAAAAACTCATATGGAGGTGTTCCATACCTGGTATTAGAATTTTGGGTTAAAACATTTTGACCTTTGGAAAAATACTCACATATACTATACAGAGATAGTTGTGTGTGACAGATTGTTGTACATCCCTGTTTATAAGCTCTATTTACAAAACCAAGGAACAGAATCAAACTAGATGTCCCTTAGCTGATGAGTGGTAAAAGGTGGTAACAATAAACAAGTCAGAAATACACACACACACACACACACACACACACACACACACACACACACACATATATATATATATATATATATATGGAGAGAGAGAGAGAGAAATAAAATATAAATATAAAATATAAGTAGAAAGATGGAAGTGGAAAACATATGGAATGAATTAAATATTCTATACCCAGAAAGACAGATGCCATATGTTTTCTTTCATACATGAATTTTAGCCTTTAGATTTTAAATTTAAGTTTCAATGTGTATCAGTTTTGTAGATCCAGGAAGTAAGAAAAGAACCATGTTGGAAGGGGATAGGATGCCAAAATACATGCAACATCAAAGCAGAAAGGAGGGATATTAGGAAGTAGAAGGTTTAAATGAGACGTGGTAGGGAATGGGAGAAAGGTAGAAATGGGAGGGACAGCTGAAACTAATAAAGTACGGAAAAAAATAGAAACCTACTACTCTAGGGAAACACTCATTTTTTTTCCTCTGAACAAATTTCTTATAAGAAATCTTTTACCTTTTTCTGACATTTGGCCTGGAAAAAAATTCAGCTGACCAACTCCAAGGCTGAGCTAAATTGAAAAGTGAAACTTAACAGATGGCTCAGGTTGGCAACATGTCAGACAAAGGGAAGTAAATGAATTGATGTTTCTCTAGCGTTTATATGAATCTGGACTTAATCTAAAAGCTTGATAAAAATCAAATTTTATAATATTTGAGAGCTATCTATATTAGTATAATTAATAGTTGTCCTATTCCTTCATTATTAAACAAGCTTTCTACAATTAAGAGAGTTCCTAATTCTTCAATATATATGCATATATAAACATATTTACACACACACACACACACACACACACACACACACTGCAAATAGTAAATCCAGATATTGCTTGCACTTCCTGGGGTGTTTAATTTTTACTTGGTTAGTTTTAATGGTCAACATGACACAATCTAGTATTACCTGTGAAGTGAGGCTCAGTAAAGAATTGCCTATATTTCATAGGTATATTTTTGTGTCTGTGAGTGATTTTCTTATTTGGATTAGTCGAGGTTAAAGGTCCACCCTCAATGAGAGTGGCACCATTTCATGGGCAGGGATCTGGAATGTATTAAAAGGAAAGGGATGTGCTAAAACTGTCAGGAATGCATTAATTTGTTGCTTGCCTTGCTCTGAACTGTGAATGTAGTGTGACCAGCTGCTTCAAGTTTCTGCCCTCTGACTTCATTTTAATGAAGGTCCATAACATGGAATTAAAGTTGATGTGCCCTCTTTCCCTTATGTTGCTTTTATTATTGAAATTGGAAGCAAATAGAAACAATTCCTTTGGTGTGGGAATGTTGTGCAGAGCAGTGCCGTTTCGGAGAATAGAAACAACAAAGTAGTTGGTAATTATGAAAAAGATTAGTGCTACTAAAGAAAGATCTGATACTTTGCAGTGGGACAGTAAGAACATGCCTCCTCAGGCTCACTAGACAGAAGACAATGCATCTGTGATTTCCAGGGGCCAGGCTGTCATTCGTACATCAGCAGAACTTTGAAATGTCATCTAGGTAATGCTGGCTTTAAAGACGTGACATGAGCAATATTGGGTATCGTGGAGAACATCCCGAACAATCACTGTGTGGTAGAGATGGAGTCCACGCAGAGAGGCCTCAAAAGGCCATTTTGTGAAGCTATGAAAGTGAGTCAAAGCTTTTGCACAAACCCCACCCACAAATACTGAAGATACAAGGCCTATGGGGAATCTCCCAAGAAGGGGTGCAGATGAGGATTGGACATAGCCTAAGCTTCACAGAGAATCTCTGTGCTGCTGAAGCAGTAGGCTTCCAAGCTGGCCACAAATCTATGGGATTCTGTTGGCTTTGCTGGATTTTGGTTTTATTTTGATGTGACTATTCTTTTTTCCGTCTCCTGATTTTGGATAAAGGTATTTATTCTGTTTCATTAGAGGTTGGAAGTGGGAAACTCATTTTCACTTTAGGAGCTCATTGTTAAGAAGAATTGGGCTTCTAAAAGTATAAGCATTTTTTAAAACTTTGGGGTCTTTTGATGTATTTTACTTTATGAGATACACAGGAGGCTTTGGAGACAAATAGGAGAAGTTATGGCTTAATCTGATCTGTTTGTGTGTCAAATTGACTAGAAGAATTATGATGGCTGGATTTAAATGTCACCTTGACACAATCTTGTACTACATGGAAAATGAGTCAGTTAGGAATTGTATAGATTAGGTTGGCCTGTGTACATACCTGTGATGGATTTCTGAGCTGTATTAGTAGAGGTTGCACTACTAACCCTGAATGTGGGTGACACCATACCATGTGCTGTGCTGTGGACTGAATGAAAAGAATAGAGGAAGCTGAGCAATAGCATCCATGCATTAGACTGTTGGTCTCTGCTCAATGAACTGTGTGTGCAATGTCTAACTGGATATTTCAAGCCCCTGCTCTCTTGAATGCCTCACAATGATAGGCTGCAACCTGAAATTATTATATTAGAATAATGTATAATGGATACCTCAATGGCTCAGATACAGTAAATATTTACAATGTTGTTTTATTAACCGTTTTATTCATTTATATTTCAAATGATATCCCCCTTCCCGGTTACCCCTCCTCCAACCCGCTATCCCATTCCCCTTCTTCCCCCTCCCCTTTGCCTCTGAGGGTGCTCCTCCATCTAGCCACCCATCTTGTGTCACCCCTTTAGCATCCCCCTACACTGGGACATCAAGCCTTTGCAGGACATAAGGGCTCTTTTTCCATTTATGTCAGATAAGGCCATCCTCTGCTACATATATATCTGGAGTCCTGGATCCCTCCATGTGTACTTTTTGGTTGGTGCTTTAGTTCCTGGGAACTCTGGGTGGTACAGTTAGTTGATATTGTTCTTCTTATGATGCTGCAATCACCTCAATCACCTTTAGCTCCTTCAGACCTTTCTCTAGCTTTTCCATTGTGGTTTCTGGGCTCAGTCCCATGGTTGGCTGTCAATATCTGTATCTGTATTGGTCAGGTGCTGGTAGAACCTCTCAGGGAACAGCCATATCAGGCTCCTCTCAGCAAGTGTTTCTCAGCATCAGCAATAGTGTGGGGGTTTAGTGTCTGCAGATGGGATGAATCCCTAGGTGGGGTGGTCTCTGGATGGCCTATTCTTCAGTCTTTTTAACTCATAGAAAAATACAAAGGGAAGTTAGAGTTTTGTATTTCACACATGTACAATCTCTTTTCCTATCAATATTGTGTACCAGCATGGTATCATTGTTATAGATGGGGAAGCTTCCCTGATGCTTTATTGTCACCTAAAGCCTGCAGATTACACTGGGCTTCATTCTTGATGGTTTTTATTTAAGGGTTTGTGAAATGTATATTGACAAGTCTCTATATCATATTTCATACAATTGAATTTTACTTCTTAAAAATCTACAAATTTTCTGCTGTGGTAATCACTGTCCATTGTTCTTTTTATTGTCTGTATAGTTATGTCTTTTTTTTTCATTAATAGCATTCAGATGTATATATATATATATATATATATATATATATATATATATATATATCAGCAGCTAGTGAGCAACTATTGCTATAATATAAAAGGTTAGTATCACTAGATAGTTTTGATGTTGGCATTCCAGACTTACTGCTTTATAATAAGCTATAGCTCAGCCTTTTATAATTAGGCATAATGTGGGAGGATTTTCCCATATTATAAGATAGCAAAGTCAGACTATCCAGCATGGGGCAGGTATTTCTATGTTTATGAGATGACATATGTAGGCTGACCACACAAGTTATGAACACACCCATTTCTAAGTGACTTAGCTCAGAAAGTAAGCTCTTTATCAAGAGTCTGTTTCTGTGGTCACAGATGGATTTCCTATGGCTTTATGAGTTTGTACTAAAACTGAAACATTCAAAGAAACACACAGTTATATCACCCCCTTGAAAGTGACTTACATAATAGGAGTAAAATAGTTGTTAGACATTCTCTCCAAAATGAGAAACACAGTGGAAATATACCCGTGTAGACTGTATATGCTGATAATAACATTCAGAATAAATAGGAGATGAAAATTGGTTTAAAGAGATAAAATAGTTCAGTTATGTAAAATAAAGTTTGGAGAAGTTTTTTCTTTAACTAATGATGATGTATTCATTACAGACTCACTAATAGAATGTATCTCACATCTAATGTTCTTTACAAACATACACAGACATACACAAATACACACACATATGCACACACTCCAATACATGCACACACATACACCCACACAAACACACACACACACACGCACACACACACACACACAAACACACTCACAAAGGGAAAGGAGCCCAAATTAGCCTTTCCCCCTAGCCTTGTGCAGTTGTAATTTCAATTTCATATTGCACATACATAAAGTCACATACTATTCTTTCTAGTCCAGTTGTTCTCATTGGCTTAAATATGCAATTATTAAATACCATGTATAGTCCTGTAGAAAGAATTTTCAACTCAAGTATTGATGCAATTAATAATTTAATGCATAATTATGTTTGATATTCTTTCAAGCATGTACAGTCACTGATCTCATTTTTATTAGAATATTCACTGATTATATCTAATCAATATTCCTTTGTTATTATAATAGTTATATTGTGGAAAAATTAAAATTGAAATCTAATTACAAAATTCCCAGAATGCTCAGAAAATAATAATCATTTAATTTCCTTTAGAATTGCTTTATTTTTAACAGCAACATGGAGAACAGAATTTATTTTTTTCTTGATATCTTAATAATGTATATTTTGGATTGATAGTTTATTTTTCAACAGCATATATTTTAAATATTTTGACACTTTTGAAGTGTCAAAAGTAGGCATTTTTAAATAGTTGCAACATTTTAAATATTCTCCTTAGGCTCTACTTTAGTCTTAGGAGGCAGACAAATCAAGGGATTAGTCTTAATTTATATTAAATCTGTAAGATTCCACTTAGCTTCTATCTTTCATGTAATGACAAGTACAGAAATAAGATGAGGACTTTGCTAATTTGGCATACATCAGCTGTCATAGGCTCTGTGTGTGTGTGTGTGTGTGTGTGTGTGTGTGTGTGTGTGTAGGTGCCTGTGTATGTATGTGCATGCAGAAGCCAGAGGTTGATTGGGTGTTCTCTTCTGTTGCTCCCTCCCCTTATATTTTCATTTAGAGTCCATCACTGAAACTGACATTTACTCACTGCCTGATGAGATTGCCTGGTGGGTGAACTCCAGGAAGATATCTGTCTTAACTTGTAGATCTAGGTTTCCAGACCAGTATCTTTACACAGGGAATTTTACGTGGGTACCAGAGACCTAAACTCAGGTCTTTTGTCAGGTTTCTTACTAAGACATCTTTATAGGCCACAGTCACAGGCAATTTTAAATATTTAAATTATATTTATAAATTATTTGTGTGCATCTGTGTGTGTTCCATGTACATGTGGAAGTCATGGGGCAACTATTAGGAGTTGGTTCTGTTCTCTCACACAGCATCTCAGGGAGTAAACTCAGTTGTCAGGTTTGGCAGGAAGTGCCTTTACCCAGTTAACCATCTGTCCAGCTCGTATTCTGCTTTTAAAGTAAAAACATAACTTGAATTCTGTATTAGATTAAATTAAAAATTTTATTACATTTTTTAGGAAGTGATAAATTTTTTACACCTCTGTTTGAATTGACTTTAGATGGGAAAATTATTTTTACATTAAATCCTAAGGAATGACAAACCTGTAGGAAGAAGACATCAGTAAAGGCAGAAGTCTGCACGTGCCCTGTGCTCTGTGCTAGTGTAGAGATTAAACATAATGCTCTTTGTTGAGAAAAACTCTGTTGTTTTGTGGAACATTTAAATGCTTTGCTTTCTTTATGGTAATACTGGAAGTTACTGTACATGGTTAGGTTATGTGCTGTCCACCCATCTATTTTCAGTTTTTCCATAATCATAATATACCCCAGTATTCATTACCCTTTAACACTCTACAAAATGAACTGAAAATAAAGTTAGTACAAAGTATATTTTCCATCATAAGGATGAAAATAAGGCTAAATTTGCATTATTTCTAATGACAATGTAAAAAGAAATCCATAATCAGTATCCTGTAACTTATTCAATTGTCTATCAGCTAAGGATCCATTTACATACATTTCTAAAATAATATAAAAACAATTCTAGTAGTTGATAAATGATGGATATCAAATAACGTAGGTATACTATCTTTTCTCTTAAATAATTAAGAGATAATTAAATAATTATCTATAGTATTGGGGCAATAAGTTATTCCTTATACTTATTGGGCACAAAATGTTAACTTTAAAAATAGATCTAAATACCAATATCTAAAATTAGAACATCACAAATTATAAACACAAATGAGCAAGAGGAGGAATTCTGGCTCAATAGCTGTCATAAGTGTGTATATTCATTACAGTATAAATGAAGAGTTTAATTTGCTACATGGTTAACAGTCTCTCAGTTTTAAAGCAATTCATCATCAGTCACAACATATTTCAATATTGCTTTCTGTAGATGCACCTGCTTGTCTTTTTATTTTCTTGTTCATGAGCTCCATATAGCTGCTGGCATGGTTGATTAGTGAGATGTCAATGAATCCAATGCTGCTCATGCTTACAACTTGTAGGGGCACTAGTACTCTGGCTGCCAGAAGTTTAATGATTTCTAATTTCCTACTGAAAAACTCTTGGCATACTTGATCACTGAAAAGTCAGATTAAAAATCGGGGTTTAACAGAACAACCATTCTGCATTAAAAAAAAATCAGGGTTAAAGTCAAGTAACTAAGATTGTACCATCTTGTCTGGGTCATTTGTCTCAGGTGCCCCTCAGGCCTTGACAGTAAGGCCTTGGTCTCTAAAATGGAAAAGAAGTGCAGCAGGAAGGAAGTTGGAGTACCTTTTACAAGGGTTTTCATCACCTTAAAACTGCATGTGGAGACCTTTTAAAATTGCAAGCTCATGGATTTCCTGCTCCAAGTCAGCCAGAATCTCTGTAGATACCTCACCAATATCTCTATAGTCAAGTATGAGAATTGTTATTATAATGATATCATGCTACTGAAGTAGAAGTTTCTGGTTATGTCATGTGATACATACTCACCTGATGTCTTACTGAGGAAGACTCAAACGGTGTTTTGCTGAGGCAAGACCCATGGGAGGACACGTGATATCTGGAGAGAGTATAAATAGGATTCAACAGACAGTGATGGGGTGCTTGCAATGCTTATCTGGTCTCCAGTCTTTACCCATCTTCACTCCATTGAGAGAGGCCCCACAGTGAACTCATCTTGAGATACCTACTGGTTCTGCTGAGTCATGCCTATTAGGTGGAGGCCTGGCTGTTTCTGCTGGATTATTCCACTGCTGCTGATTTGTATTTGGTATCCCGATACTACTGAACTGGACTGCTGATATCCTGGCAAATGGAGATTGGAATCATCCCAAAAAACTACTTCTACACAGTTATACACTCCTTGTTCTATTTGCCACTTTTTCTCCCCTGATTTTGGACTGTGGGCTGGAAGAGGGGTCAAAGCATTTGAGAATGCTTATTAAAAGTAGGTTTTGAAAAAAATCCAAGCCTATATGGTACAAGTCTTAAGATTAGGCCTCAGAATTTTCAGATGAAACTAATCACTAAATACTGAGATTGAGGCTACGTGACCTTATTTACGAAAAGTGTTATAACATCTAGTAGGCCTTTATTAAGGTCCATTCCTTCTAGTATTCATGCAGTTTTACATGTTTTGTTAGGGTTTCAATATTTATTTGAACTATGCATAGTTTGGGTTTAGAGCATACAACTTTTTGCATGTATTTGCATGTAAAAAAGTAAATTGCATGACTATGTGTATGCATATCTATCTATCTGTCTATCTATCTATCTATCTATCTATCTATCTATCTATCTATCTACCTACCTACCTACCTATCCATCTATCTTTATCTTCTATCAGGTCTAAATGTGATGGTTATTCACTTACTCTTGAGAACCTAAAAATCCCACTTGACTTATTTATTTGCCTGAATCCCTAACTATAATTCAAACCAGTCAATACATGTCCTATTAAAAAAAACCTACAACCTGTAAGATCACGCCACCATTTACCAACTACCATTTATGAACACTCTGTCATATTTTGCTTGTCTAATAGAGAGCTTCTAAAAAGATTTCTCACTTCTGCCTTTGCTTTCCACAGGCTTTGCCTAAAATTCATGGTATTTTATTCATGCCTTCTGGTAAAATCCCTTGAAATTATTCCAAAGTTTTTCATAAAATCTTGGTGAGTGAAGACTCATCAACATCATCTTCTAAAATCCTCTGGTCTTCGTCATTTGCTCCAGATAACCTGTGTCCTTTTCTTTACATTAAATAAATAAATAGTTTTACACATGTATGTGTGTCTGTGTACCACATCTATGCCTGGTGCTCTTGGAATCAAAAAGAGGGCCTCAGTTCTTCTTGAACTAGAGTCCATAGAATATGTGATCACTTATATAGGCGACTGTGAGCCACCATGTGGATGCTGTAGTCAATAGTTTCCCTGGAGGAACAGCTGATGCTCTTAACCACCAAGCCATCTCTCTACCTCTCTTCATTGTAGGAACTTTCTTTTTCCTCCACCAGCTTAAACCAAGTTTCCTCAAACAAGTATCTCCTTATACCTATGTTAAATTTGTTAAAACATTACACCTAAGTGTAATTTATTGTCTCAAATATTCTTCTTTAATTCCCTGCAGACCTGTATTCATTTAGCTATCGTGTATGTTTATGATCACAACTTGTTTGGTACAGAAGCTTTTTCTTTCTGTGGCAATTCTTTCACAAGGTCAGATGTGTGCTTCTATTTCTTGTCATTCTTGCATAAAGGAAACTTTTGAATTGTAAAGCTCCTTTACGTGTTCAGGGTTTGAACATTTTTCTTCTACACAGAATGGCTTACCCTTTTTATTCTCGACTCATCTTTGCTTTGGAGGATATTCATTAACTTCACACTGGGAAGTGAATATTAAGTAATCTTCCAAATGTACAATAAAATTAAATCCCCACCCTCTGAAGTCCATGACCAGAAAAGCTAGAATTTTAAGAAGACTGGGAAGAAGAGTGGATTGACCTCACAGTCTACTCATGGGAGGAAGAATGATCCCCCACCACTCCCTTCAGAATCTCTGCTTAATTGCCTCAAGGCTTCAGAACTAGGGAACCTTAATTTTTCATCCAAATACTTTTATACTGTAACATTCTTATGGCATATTTGATATTTTTTTAATAAAATAGCTTTATTCTGTGTCTTGCCTTAAATCCCTATTAAATGTGAAAGACAGAATTCTATGTAAAAGTACAATATTAAAAGTAAAAAGACCAAACATAGATAATACATGTATGTGTGTATGTAATACCTAGAACACACCTATGGAGACATGAAATTTATAAACATATTTTAAGACTGTTTTAGCTGCTGGGTAATACGGAGTTGTTCTTGGCATCTATTTCACCAATGACTTGCTCAATGACTAAGCTTAATACTTTTAGGAAATCACATTCTTACCTTGTGGGTCTGACACCATATAGCCTCTGATTAATTTTCAACATGTACTTTAAAGTGCTACATTTATCTTTCAGACTTGACCAATAAAGAAAAAAACTATTTGCCATTACAGATGAATGGAAATTTTTACATTTTCTATTGGGAAAAAACTATGGCATGCTGTTGTAAAATTACTTGCTTAAAAGCACACATTAGAATACAGAATATAGGGCTGGGCAGTGGTGGTACACACCTTTAATCTCAGCACTTGGGAGGCAGAGGCAGGCGGATTTCTGAGTTTGAGGTCAGCCTGGTCTACAGAGTGAGTTTCAGGACAGCCAGGGATATACAGAGAAACCCTGTCTCTAAAAACCAAAAAAGTACTTTAAAAAAACCAATACAGAATATCTGAGAAATTCACTGTTGTGCTTAGTTTTGATGTTGTGAATCTTGCCCTTGACTATACTGCTGGAGCAAATTTTGTCAAATGTTATTACATTAGAAAACAAGAATTTTTCTCTTTGTAAAATATTGTTTTGCAATTATTTTTAGGTATTTTATGCACACACATACAAGAATACACACATACACACACTTGAACTTTGAATTGCTCAGCTGATAGACAAATAATTTAAATAGTAACAGAACACACACATAAATACACACTATGTATGGAATCCACTTTAATTTTAAGGGTTATGGGTTAGAACTTCAGTCTTTTCATGTTATTTCTAAGTGATGATTAAGAAAATGCTTTGATAAATTATAACTTTGGCTTCATCTGTTAATATTTTTGTGAGAAAGAAATTCACTTTATAAATACATTGTTTTAGGATCAATTTGTTGAATTGGATTAGAATTTCAATGATAAGGAGAAACATGTGACATTGGAGTAAAAAACAGAAAAAAAAGGATGAAATCTTGGTGGGAGGTTTATCCTTGTGAAGGTCAGAAGTCTGAGGCATTGGAAGCTTTTTACAAAATGATTCTAAGCCCAAATCACACTGTCTGTTGCATTTCCTGAAGGCTTCACAAATATGTGAATACTCACAGTTCTGAACTTTACCCTGATCTTTAAATGTAATATCCTAATGTGAATAATCTTGAGAACATAAATATGTTGGCAGCTTAATGCCTGACATTCCATTTTCATTGTCTGATTGTATTTTTTTCTTTCCACTGGTGCTCGAACATAATTATAAGTGCTGTCTTAGAAAGGCTGTATTCAAAACCCACAACAAAGCTACTTTGCATTAGAGAATTAAAAAGCCATTTGCTTTAGAAAATAGAGAACTAACTTTGATTTTTAAATGATCTTTGCAAAGCCCCCTAACACATTTAAGAGAAAGATATCTACAGGGAGTATTTGGTAAATTATTACATGAAGCATCTATGGACTCCTCAGCTCTCTGTTAGTGCATTTAGTAGTGTAAGAGTTTAGTATAGACATTATTTAAATTTACAAAAGGAAAAGATACATTCTGAACAATAACAATGTGTAATGACTTAATGGGTAGCGTGACTATTAATTCAAAATAATGATGTTGCCTAAATGGAACTTTTAAAGAAAGAACTCATCAGTAATTCTCTTTCATGCTTACAGGAAAAAGAGTTTTATATAGAAATTTATTTTCTGAGGTGCTTTTCACAGAGATACTATGCCAGCTAGAAAATACTAATAAGTGTCATTAACCATCAGTATACCTTTTATATGAAGCTTTTCTTAACAACCATATATTTTATATACCCAATTTTCTTTTTTTATTTGTATAAAGCGTGTGGTAGGAATTTTTATAAATGATTTTTGTAAATAGTTCTCTAAAATAGTTTCAGAAAGTAACATTTATTATAGAAGAATCATATAATTAAATTATCTTGGGAGAGGAGTAGAGGAAATATTCCAAAAAAAATTCAGGAAACGTACTTGAGGGAAAATGCACAGTGCACTTATAAATAATAAACTTTCTTTAGATCCACAGCTAGTAGCAATTCCTGTCTCTGTCTTGTGACCAGGAGGTATCATGCAGTCAATAAGGAGGGAGCAAGGCTCCTGGGACTAGTCTCACTTAATCTTTTAGTTAGAGAGACTTTCACAATTTGCTTTACTTCATATTAGATTTTAAAGTAGGCTACTAGTCAGCACGTGACCACATTTACACAAGACAACTGGTAAAACTCAACAATAGATTTGTCTCATTTACGATCTCAGAATAGTGATGGTATAATCTAAACATTTGTTTTATAAGTAACCTTGATATTACTCATTGGATGGATTATAAAATGTTAACCTCAAAGAGGAAATATATTGTTTTGTTTTATAATATTGTGAAAAAAATATATGTAAAGCACAATGATATGAAAAACAGAGGATATTTTCTGCAGTGAGAAAACAAGTCTTGAAGCTAGACATCTCTGGGTTTAATTTTTCGTTCCACCATTTAATATACTAATGCCCATGTAACTATTTATTCTTTCTATATGTGGTTTAAATATATAACTGAGATTAATATTACATTTAATTGATTGACCTGGATATTTTATGCTATTAATTTGATATTTAACATCTAAGAAATATTTCATTTTAGTAACTATATGCTCAAAGATTTTTTTTTTGGCTTTGTAACATTCTTTTCATTTTTTCTCTATATCATGTTTCATTACAAGTAGATACCGCTCTTTATTTTTATGCAACTATAAACATATTCAGCCTAGAGTATTGTTAATATTTATTCTTCAGTTTCTGTCTTCTTCATACACATGCATTACAATCTGTATTTGTTTGTTCTGAGTTAGTATCTTGGCAAACCTGAAAATATTGATGCTTCTTGATAATGGTCTATACTGCATGACTGTAGATGCAACTAAGGATGGCTGTGATGCTTCCACCTGCAAGATTTTATTAATAGGATCTTTCTCTTGCTTGTAAGTACAATTACAAATTCATTAGTTAGAGATACAGACCTTTTAAAAATAAACTTTTAAAAGATATTTGCAATTTTGTTTCCTATCTAATAATCGAGAATAGACTTTTATTCTCATTGCACAATTGTACACATGATGGATTTTGATTAATGTTATTTAATTCTTTCTCTCAAGCTATGTTTTACCTGAATTATGGCTAGAATGTGCATTATAAGCCAGGTTTGATTTTGGGGATTTGCAGAGATATCTGTTGTTGTTAAAATAAAAATCTGAATAATTTAAAAATTAAAAAAATCAGAATATCAATTATTTAACATCATTTACTGTATCTTAAGGTAAATCTTTTATAGTTATTTACATTAACACTTAAGTAATTACTTTTATTTTCTTGTGGGAGTGAATCATATATTCTAAACATGATCACAGTATTACTTTTACAATTCATTATCATGGAAATGATATAGAAATCCTGAGATCAAATATGGTTTAATTTGGTGATATAATAATCTGTCTATCATGGCTATTTTATAATGTTTTGTGCATACAATAATCCTGATTTAAAAGCATGTGAGCCAAGTCTCAAAAGAAAGGAACTGAATAAGGATACAGCATGGTTCTTATATGTTGTTCTACAGAGTCTAAATTATCATTGGGAATGGATGGATTTGGATCTGTGTGTGTGTGTGTGTGTGTGTGTGTGTGTGTGTGTGTGTGTGTGTTACTAGGGCCTGAATCAGGGATTCACACATTTAGGTAAGGATTCAATCACTGAGATATATCTTCATACCTCTGTTTTCTTTTTATACTTTGACAAAGTGTTTCTGAATTGTGAATATCCTTGAACTCACTTTTGGAAACCAGACAGGCCTTGAACTTGGAATTCTTCATCAACCTCCCCTGTATCAAGGATTGAATCATATGGTGGTACCAAGAGACTTGACTTGGCTGTAACTCTAATTTTTTCAAAGCTTATTTTTAATGATGTTTCTTAAATGCTTCAACCTCCCTTATAGGCCACCACCCACCAGAGATAGTAGGAAAGAAAGGATACAGGGTGAGTGGACGTCTTTAGAAAGGTTCTTTGGAGCAAGTCCTGTCTGTGTAGTCTGGAAATCGGCAGTTCAGTTCACAGCTTAGCAACATCAGCTCCATCCACTCACAAACACTTCATGGATACATTAGTAGTCCAGTTCGGTAGAGTTGAGTTAGCAAACACGCATCAGCAGTGGTGGCACTACCTAGCAGAGACAGCCAGGCCTCAGCTTCAGCTGGAGTCAGCAGGAGGGACACCAGGAGAAGTTCTCTACCTTGCCTCTCTTAGGAAAGCGAAGATCAGTGAAGATTTGAGACCCACAAGCATTGCACAGCCAGCTGTACCAGCAAGTGTCTCCATCACTCCACGGAGTCCTATTTATACCCTGCAAATATCACATGTCTCCATGTGCTTTCACCTGTGCTTCAGCACAGGTCTTGCTTCACTCAACACCGGCATCCAATCAGCCTGAGTCCATGGAGTCTGAATAAATGTAGCTCAACTACGCAATGTAAGGCAGACCAGTACATGAGTTTTGTCAGCAAAGACTCCTTTATCACATGTCCTTTCATGTTCTTGCTGTAGCAGAATATCCTCTCTTTTGTCTGCTTCAGCCAAACATTACTTCTCAAGTCTGCCTTAGCCTTTCACACCTGTGTATATTTTATATTCCTTTATGTTTTTGCCCCAGCAAGACACCATCCAACTGACTTTCCAAAGAACCCTTAAGTTTCAAGTTCACTTGGCTAGCATATTATTTTTTATGTAAGTAATGTTTTTTATGGAAATGAAAATAAGACAAAATCCCTTTTGTATTTACATTTTATGTTGTATAAATGTTTGTTTATTATACATTTATTTCTTCTAAGCATTTCATGACTTATTACTTTAAAAAATAGAATAGATTTTGTTGTGACATGTCTACTTTAGGAGAGAATTATTGCATTAATGGTTAATAACAAATAATGAGATATCATTGGTGGAGGCCTGTGCAAACATTGCCACAGTACTATATATTGCTTCATCAGATAAAACACAGCCTTAAGGGGAAGAGAGAGAGAGAGAGAGAGAGAGAGAGAGAGAGAGAGAGAGAGAGAGAGCAGCAACTTTCTAGTATCACTGTTTTTGCTTTGGTTCTTCATCTAAAGCCAAGCTTTGTGAAATAGAAAGAAGAGAATACATCAAAGAAATCAATGAAGAAATTCAGTTTAGATGGAAACACAAAATCATTTGCTATTTCACTCTTTATTTTAAATTCTTTGTTGGAAATATACATGGACTACAAAAGAATCCTTAGGGTACTATGAAATAGTTTTCAGGGAAAGTTATAATGGTGGGGTTGTTAAAATTCTGAGTAAAACATTTGGAAATGGAGACCATGTATAGTATAATAATTTTTCAAAATAATGGGCAAGATGACCTAATGAGACATTTCTATTTCCAGAGTCTGTGAACCCTATAGTTTCATTGCACAAGGCAAAGACATCTTTTCAACGAGAGTTGTATGGCAAAAATCCCATACATTGCTTTGAAATTCATGGGCCACTATTCTAGACCATAGGGTAATGGTGTGTAAGGCAATTGAAAGCACCATAAAATTGGGCTTCTGTGTATAATGGAAGCAAAATATAATTTTATTGTCCACTGTAAATTGTATATTGCTTAGAGATGAACCCATGTACTGCCCATTTAGAGAAAACTTAATTCTTTTCTGGAATTAATAAGTGCTTCATTGATCAATGTCTACCTTATATGTGACATGAATAAAATAACAAAATGTTAAGCCACTAACTAATACTAGCAAAATTTGGTAGAGGAAAATGGTTGTTCCTTTGCATAAATATTTAATTTCTCAAAATTTTAGTTTCTTATACATTTCTCATCTTTATCTCATTAATTTAATGTAAGTTTTATCTTCATTCCAGTGAAAGCATCATTGTCTTTTTATGAATCTATTTTCTAACACATTTCATTAAGCAATGGGTATCAAGTAACGTTGTCTTATTATTCAGACATTTCTTCAGATACCTATTAAACTACCTTTTTTGATCACCAAATATGTTTTATCAAATATTTAAGTTTTTTACTAGTACAACTCTTTTTCAAAATAAAAAATTACAAGTCTCATTCAAAATGACAGTGATATTATTGCAATAATACTCTAAATCTACATTAGTAGAATCTACATTAGTTTGTCTTTGTTTTATTTTATTTATTTCCTCACATTGTGTTTATCTGCACATGTACTTTGCAGTATTTTTATGTTTTTTTTCCCTGAGGGTATTTGGAAGTGAATTGGAAACTTTAATGTTCCTTATCATTAAACTGTTTAGAATAACTTCACAGTAAGAAAGATATTTTTCTTCTTAGTCACAGTATGAATTTCAAAAATAAATTTTAAATCAATGTTATATTTTGAACTAATCTGGTACATACTCCTATTTTGTCATATCAGTTTCCTTAATCTGCTGGCATAGTTGTGATGCAGGGCTAGCCTTACTAACCTTCAATGGATGCTAACTTGAATTTTATTGTCTAGTCTAATAGTGTTCAAGGAACCCATGTACTGACTATTAAAAATAAAAAAAAAAACTTAACTATTTTATACCACTAGGGTTTCTTTTGACAGGCATGTTTAGTAGAATGGTTAACTCTGGGATATCCCTGCTGAAGTAATTCTGTTTTTGTATGGATATGTTCAAATTTAGTATTCTTGTCATTCTGGAGTTTGCAACAAAGGAAGGAGTGTTTACATGACTACCTCATGGCATGGCAAAGTAGAATTTCATATTAATGCTAAAAATCCATTCTATTATAAAATAAAACAACTCTTAACAGTACATACAGTAAGAAAAATAGTTCCTAACCTAATAAAAGGCCTGTATGAATAAACCTATAGCTATAAGCTCACCTACAATGAAATGCACACTATCCTCTTTAAGTGTTGCTTAACTCAGTGCAAAAAGACAAATAGAAAAAAAATCAATACAAAAGATGAAAGTAATTATATTTCATGAACAAAATCCTCTGTGATCAATAAAGAATTAACACCTAGCAATATAGTCAATATCTAAAATAGTCACTATATAATAAACAACTATATTTTCATATACCAAAAAAACTAAAATGTAAAAATGAAACTAATTCCCAAAGATATGTTTACACTAGTGAGGATAAAAGCTTATTTGGAGATAGACTTTATCAAGTAGTCAGTTTGGTTTGGAGCTCACTATGTAGGTTGATTTGGTTTTGAATTGCAATAATTCTCCTGCCTCTACCTACTGATTGTGGAGACTATGTACACCACCATATATAACCAAAACATAAAATTCTTAGGAGAAACTAGTCAAAGTCTTATGTCAGTGACAGAAAGAAAATAAAAATGTTTCTGGGTATATTTTTCAGAAACCGTATAGAAATGATATGTTTTATTGTCCTAGAAGAAACCCAGTTCCCATACTCCCCCCACAGAAGAATCCAATAATCTCAGTTCCAATTCCAAAAATTTGAATTCTTAATAGAAAATTTCAAGTTAGATATAACACACATATCTCTTCACATCCTTGGAAATACATCAGATTAAGAATATTTTGAAATATTTAAAAAGATATCATTGTTGGAATCTGCTTAATTTCAAAAGTAACTGTAGATGCCGAGTGTCAAGCAAGTAGGACAGAGGAGAACTGATGAAACCAGGGTCCAGCAATAGCCACATGCATATAGAATCAATGGAGAGTCAACAAGAGTGTCAAAATAACAACAGAGGAAAAAAATCTTTATAACAAGTAGTTCTGAAACAACTGCATATGTGAAAATAAAGACAAACTATATGTCAAGTCTTGAAGGGCATTAGTCTTCATAGAAACAGAAGAAATGCACTAAAGAGAATCTTGCTACATTAAGTAGAAAAAGAACACATAACAACATTGTTACTCTATGCAGGCTACTTTAACAGACAGAAAATGGGTGTCTTACAAACCACAGAATCCTTGTTTCTCAATGTTTACAAGGCTAGGAAATCCAAGATCAAGATGTCAGCAAATTCAGTGTGCAGTGAGAGCACATTTTCTGATTTATGGATAGCTTTCTTCATGTCATAACCTCATTTTGTAGAAAGGAAGAGTTATTTTATTTATTGATTTGTTCTTTTTTGAGACAGGGTATTGCTATGAAGCCCAACCTTATTTCAAACTCAGATCTTCCTAACTGAACCTCCAAAGTGCTGTGATTAAAGTGTGCACCACATGAAATAGATATTAATCTTGTCACATTTTTACCATTTATTTTGTGCTATAAACTAATCATACTTAAAAATCTGGAGGAAAGGTGAACAGAATAATATTATAAATAGTAATATTTTATATGGTTAATTATTATAAAGATTAATTCAATATAATCTAAATAATGAGTAATAGACATGAAAGGGATAGTTTTATATATCATGAGTAGAAAAATCTTTTTGATATTTTGATATGACATAGATCACAGAACAGAAGGGGTATATATCAGAAAGAATATTAATGGCTTAAATAATAAGATAAATACCTGCTTGTAGCTGTGTTCCATAGAGAAGCATCATGTTTTCAGTTGTAGAAAACCACCCCAGGAATAACTGAATGTAGACATGAAGGATACCAAGGAGGTAAAGAGATGACAGAATTTTTGGGGAGTTGTGATATTTCTTGGGTGAAGAAATGATTTGTATAAAGGGTCAAAGAAAGAGAAAGATAACAGGGAAAGTCGTTACATTTGGATCCTGGTGTGTGAATTAGAAATGATCATACGTAAGATTGGGTATTACCACTTTTAAAAGAAAAAGGATTCATCCCACAAACACCACGAAATTAGAAACCATTGGATATAAGAAATAGATCCATAAAGAAAGAAATTGGAAAGAGCTGTGGGAGGAAAAATTATGATCAAACAATATTTTATGATTTATTTTTTTTTAAAAAATAAAAATCTAACAATTCTGAAGGTCTTATCTAATAAAGAAGTTGAAACCTGGGTGGGAGAGAAGAGGGGGAAAGGAAAAGTGAACATGATCAGGTTGGGGGTGGGAGACAGGAGAGAAGTCCTGAGGGCCAGCAGAATGATGGCAAGTAGGGGGACCTCTAGAAAGTACCAGAGACCTGGGAGGTGGGAGACTCTCAGGACTCAAAGGAAGGGACTTAGATGAAATGTTCAACAGTGGCAAGAAAAAACTTCCAGTGTCCACTTCGAGTAGAAAAACAGGGCATCAAGTGGAGGGATGGGGTTGCCATCCCACAGTCAAAAATTTTGTCCCTGAATTGTTTCTGTCTAAAAGAACTTCAGGGACAAAAATAAAGAAGAGACTGAGGGAAAGGAGGTCCAGTTACCTGCTCAAATTGGGACCCAGCTTGAGGGGAGGCTCCAAGGCCTGACAATATTACTGATGCTATGGTGTGCTTACAGATAGGAGCCTATCATGGCTGCCCTCTGAGAAGCCCTACCAGCAACTGACTGAGATAGAAGCAATTATTTACACCCAACCATTGGACACAGAAGTCAGGGACCCCTGTGATTGAATTAGGGAAAGGCTGGAAGAAGCTGAGGAGAAGGGCGGCCCTATAGGAAGATCAGCAGTCTCAACTAACTTGGACCCCTGAGATCTCTCAGACACTGAGACACCAACTAGGTAGCATACACCAGCTACTCTCAAACATTTCTAAAGACTAGATGAAAATCCTTTTGAATTAAACCCTCAGTACTTCCTTTTAATTTCATTTATTTGTTCATTATTTATTTATTGTGCGTGATGTGTAGGTGTAGTGTGCAAGTGTGTGTGATGTGTTATTGTAATGTGTGTGTAACACAATTCATGTGTGAAGGTTAGAGGACAAATTTTAGTGTTGGACACAAAGTCTACCTTATTTAAGGAAGGATATATTTATGTTCAATATTGTGTATGCCGGGCTAGCTGGTTCACAACATTCTAGGATGTTGTCGTGACTCTGCTACTCATCTCAAGTCTGGCTGCTGGAAGTAAAGAAGCCCAGTGCCACACCTGACATTAGGTAGGTTTTTGAGATTTGAACTTTCTTCCTCATACTTGTGTAAGCAAGTACTTTACCATCAAAACACCTCTAATCCACATAACCATTTCTGAACATTGGAGGAAGCTTGATAAATATCAAAGAACAGAAAACACTCTAATAAATTAAGGAGACCTTTTCAAGCTGTTAGTTCTTAAAGTTGAAAACTTGGCTGGTAATTATATATGAGCAATGATATATGGGTATACTGTTGGATGGTGTACAAAAACTTGGCCATGTGCCAAATTCTGCATTAGGTAGACAGATTTTCTTATTTTTGTGTTTTGATCTTTGGGGAAATGGAACAGTGCAGCCGTTGAAATTACTCGTGTGAAATTTATATAACAGTTGTCAGCTTCAATTTGTATGTTTTTTCAAGAAGAGGCTCATAAGAAGGATAAGTGGCTACCAGAAAGTGGGGCCTAGGAGAAAGAAGCCTGGTGATGAAAGGCACAGAGTCTTTGAGAGTCTTAGAAAGCAACCAGGCAGGACCTGCCACTCTGCCACTAATGGAAGGTCTTTAGACTGAGTAGGAGCTCTGCATGCTTGGCATTGAAAAGGCTCAGAGTGAATTGAAAAGAAAATCTTTGCTAATAAATCAGAGGGCTGTAACTTAGAGGATGTAAAACAGACAGGAAGTAAGATTTTATAACTGATAGAAAATAAATATAAAGATACAGACAGCATACCAATGCAATATTTTAATAACATTTTATACAAGTATTTTTTTAGTTTTAACTCCACAAAGACTCTAATAATTAAGCTTTCATGATAAACTGTATTTTAAAAGTAAAGACATCTGCAGACTCTGACTATATTTGTTTGAAACTGGGAAGAGCATTAAAATACTTTTCATCAAAATCTAGTTCAACTTCTATTATCCAATTAAAGCAAACAATATCTAGAGAGTATAAATTATTTCACAATTTTATCAAAACTGTAATGTGTGTCTAGAAAAAGATGTGCCAAGGTTAAAAGTGACCCCTTCAAGTCATGTTATTTCATGTATAGTCAAAAGTGTAAGAAGGCATGTCTGGTTTTACTGAACAACGAGAAAATAGGTAACCCAAGGGAAAAAGAGGGCATACACTCCTCCAAAAGGCTCAGTAATCTATGTGGAAGAGGATGGAAGATTACAAGTGCTAGAAGTGGTGGATGACTCCAGAGAAACAGTGCTTTCTAGAGAAAACAGAGCTGATATACATATGAACTCAGAAAGACTGTGTCAAGATGCACAAGACCTACACAAGATCACGCCAGACAAAAATCCCAGGACTGAGAGAAGGATGTAGAAACAAAGTTAAACTTCTACCCAAGAAGCTATTTTCAGTTGATGCCTACAAGGTGAGAGAATATCAGTTTCTTCAGTGGAGTATACTTGGACATATCAAACACAATCCTGGGCAGGCTACATGCCCAGTATCATTGGGCATCATAAAACAGTCTTGATTTTTTTTGTGTGCTGTTTTTTTTTCCATTTTTGTATTTTTTCTTTTATAGGCTTTGTTTGTTTGTTAGTTTGTTTTGATTTTTCTTTTTTCTTTTTTCTTTTTAATTTGAGAAAGAAAGACATATCATGCTGCTAGGTGACAAAGAGGTTGGAGGAGGATCTGGGCGGAGTAAGAAGTGGGTAAAGAATATGATGAAAACATATGGCTGAAAAATTTTAAGCAAAGAAGAGTTAAAAATGGGTTGTGGAACTAAACGGAGAGTTTCAAAGGATGAAACACAAACGAATGAGAAACACCTAAATGTTCAACATCCTTAGCCATCAGGAAAAAGCAAATCAAAACAACCCTGAGATCTCATCTCACCCCAGTCAGAAGAAACAAGGTTAATACAAAGTGAGAGCAGAAGATACCAAGGACGCATAGTAAAGGGGACACGCGCACACCACTGGTGAGACTGCCAGCTGTACAGGCACTACGGAAATCAGTGAGGGGGTTCTTCAAAAAGCTGAAAATAGAGCTACACAAGATCCAGCTGTATCACTCTTAGCCATATATTTTAAGGACTTTAAATTCTAGTGAGAGACATTTTTCTCATCCATGTTCACTAGTGATCTATTCATAATAGCCAGAAATGCAGAACAGCCAGGATGTCTAAAAACTGATGACTAGATAATACAAATGTGGTAAATTTACACAATGGAATCAGCTCCTAAGACATGAAATTTTCAGGTAAATGGATATATCTAGGAATAGTCATCCTGAGGGAGTAACCCAGACAGACCCAGGGAAGTATTACATGTTTTCTCTTATATGTGCATGTTAGTCTTAAGCTTTAGATATACATTTCTTTGAAAACGTATAGAAGTTAGAGAGCTATTAATAAGTAACTATGTAAGGGAAAATATAACATTATATATATATGCACATATATATGTATATATATACACGTATATATATATATGCATATATATGTATATGGTTTAACTGGAGTTACTGTATAATGGGGAGACAATACTCAACATAGACATCATATGACACCAAAGTAAAGCCTCCAGTACCAGCAATAGATGAATTAGATCCCGTTAAGTCATTGGTTAAAGGATCTAGCTGGTGCCCAACTAAATTCTTTACTCCTATTAACTATCTTTTATACTGCTAGAAGGTACTATACACACTATCAAAGAAGAAAAGTAATTATCAATGTCATCATCAATCTTCCAACCTTGTGAGCTACTATAACTACCTGCCTGCAAGATACACCTGTTGATACAACAGTAGCACATATTAAGGGAGTAATTAACAACCATTTGATTGAATTTAAGGTCTGCACCATGAGACGAAAACCATACTTGACAGTGTAAATGAGGCTAAGAAGCTGAGATTAGATAGGTCACAGGCCTATGAGAAAACTTACTATTATTATGTTAAATAAACGTGAAAATAAGTGACTCCTAAAGACATCCTGTTATGCCTATCCAAACCTCCCCATCATAAAAGCTTTTGTATATTATAGTTAATACAGAGACCCTCAACTAGAGAAATGCAGAATAAGAGGCTTTGGATGCTTAAATAGTATGTCAAACCTCCTCCCCAAAGGCTCAGGGAGTCTATGCAGAAAAGGAGGAAGATTGTAAGAACCAGACGTGGCGAATGAGCCAAGGAAACAACATTTTCCGACACAAGAGGATCGATGTACATATAAGCTTGCAAAGACTCTTAAAGTCTTTCTGTCCTCACTTTCATGATGTCCCCCAGCCTTAGATGCTGGACTTCTGATGTCCTGGGGCTGGGAACCCCATAATTTTCAAGTCATCATTCTTCTTTTTGTTGGGGTACAATGTGATTCATTGTAAAGTACTTGGTCTAATAATTCAGAAAACAGGTTCAAGGAGAAATTTCACACTCACGAGCTAAGTTCCTTGAGAAACTCAATAAGCAAATCATTTATCTTTGATCTTCCAAGTGTCCATCTTCTACAACAGAGATATTAATGTGCGGTTAATAATAGTGTGAGCACGGCCATGATGGGGATGACTTAGAGAGTGAATTTATGAACGGGTTAATGTGTAGGAATTATTGCTGGTGTGGAGATGCAGGTGCCATTGGCGATCTCAGAGGATTCGAAGGTGAGAGGTCTTGATGAGAGAAGTGGCTTGTTCAATTAGTTTTCTTCATATTCCAGTTTGATAAAGTCTTACATTATAATGCAGATGAGATCCTTTACAGAACAGAGACATTAGGTGGGTGGGTGGGGGAGCTTCCTTATAGAAGCAGTTGGAGGGGGAGGGGATAGGGGTTTTCAGAGGGAAAACTGGGGAGGGGGATAACATTTTAAATGTAAATAAATAAAATAACCAATAATAATTAAAAAAAGAACTGGAGGAGGCAACCCAGTAGGAGGACAAAGGCTCCAAAAGCGGACAAACATGTCAGAGATAGCCCTGCTCCCTCTACTGGAAGTCCCACAAGGACACCAAGTTTCACAACTATAACATCTACATAGATGGTCTAGGCTAGACCCATGAGGTTCTTCCTGGTTGGTGTTTCTGTCTCTGTGAGACCCTACAAGTCCAGGTTTGATTGTGTGGACGTTTTATGGTGCACTTGACCCCTCTGGCTACTATGATCCTTCCTCTCCCTCTTCAGCAAGATTCCTCAAACTCTGCTTAATGGTTGGGCTGTGGGTCTCTGTATCTGTTTCCATTAGTTTCTAGATGAAAAGTCTGGTAACAACTGGGCTAGGTACTAATCTATGAGTGTTGCAGAATACCACTACATATCATTTCATTAACATTTCTTTTTGTCAGTTGGGTTTGGTTACATTCTAGGTCTTTGGACCGCTTGCCTCTGCTAGGCAGTGTCAGAGGTGCACTCCCTCTCATGGTATGGGTCTGAAGCGGCTCCAATCATTGGTTAGCCACTCTTACCATTTCTGTGCCACCTTTATCCCAGCACATCACATTGGCAGAAAAAACTGTAAGAGAAAGGTTTTGTGGCTGAGTGATGTTTCACTTCCTCCAGCAGATGATTTGGCCCTTGGCTAGGGTCACCCGCATAGACTGCTAGAAGTTTCTATTCCACTGGGTTTCTACCTTGTCCCTAAACTACCCTCCACCAATTCCAGTTGTCTCTTCCAGTACACTCTCCCTCCATCCTCTATTCACCGGATCCATCCTGTTTCTGTTCCCATCTGCCCCCAGTACACACACAATATTTACTTTGTTTTTCCTTCCCAGGAAAATCCCTGTATGCCCTTGAGCCCGCCTTGTTACTTAGCCTGTCCCAGTATGTGAATCATAGCATGGTTCTCCTTTCCTTTGCAGTTAATAGCCACTTATAAGTGATAGGCTATGTTTATCTTTAGGGACCGAGGTTTGCAGATGGGAAACTGGGAAGGAGGATAACATTTTAAATGTAAATAAATAAAATAACCAATAAATCATAAAAGTAAAAAAGAAAAGCCAAAAACAGAAAGAAAAAACTGGAGGAGGCAGGAAAATGGATAGAACGAGAAGAAAAAAAGCATCCTGAAAAAGGTATATTTCTTACATCCAAAACAGTCTTTGTAAGACATAGTAGATATAAAATTCTTGATATACTAATGCTTTAGTTTATATTGAACCTTCAAATTCTAGTGTGTATTTTACATTTAAAATAAACCCCAGTGTAGACTCACACTGGTACCCAGGATTTATCTCGGGTGAGCACTAAGGAAAGCACAGGAAGACATTCAGACTCTGCTCTGCAAATCACACTGGTCCTTGGCCACATATGGGTTTGCTCACTGTTGCTAATCCAAATCTCTGTGCTATTAATTATACTTAAATTACTTTTTAAAAAATTGGGCAAAATTAGTCAGTTAGTAAAGTACACTTAAAAATTTGTCTTAATGGAGCAATTAGAAACTTTAATTTCTTTTTAAGATTTGAAATTAATTCAGTATTGCAATTTGGCTCATTTTGCATTTCCACTGAGTCATACTACTGCATTGTGTTTGTAGAGGTGACCCTAGAAGTCTCTCTCCTTGAAGAATGGCTTCCACCAACCAGAAAGCTTTGCCAATGGCAGTTATTATTATAATTTCTTTCTGATACCTTTTCTTAAAATTTTCTTTTGATAATTTCACATATATATTATATATGAATAATACATATATATATATATATATATATATATTGCCATCTCCACCCTCTCCAATGTCCTTTTCACCCACGCTGAAGGCCATCCTCCCCCACATCCTCTTGCTAATTTTTCTCTCTCTTTACTACCACTATTTATTCTTACCTTCCTTATCCGTAGAATTCTGAAGCATTTAGTTCTCAATGTTTAAGTCAGAAATAAATAGTCATCAGTGACTCTTTCAAATCTCAATCACTGAAGAAACAATAGTTAATTTAGACACAGAAAAGCTTCCCAATTATTGTGAATAGAGGATGATATTTTGCCTCCATACCAACATTTGAGAGTATTTAAAATATCTTCTCTCATTCTCAACAGGCTAATAATGTATTTGTTTACATGCTTTATTTCATTAAGACAGTATTGGCATTTTATCTTTAAGCCCATGTGACATAGTAACTCATAATACAAGTGTGTCGTGATCACTGAAGGAAACAAAATTCTGTTTTCCGTATTCACTAGAGTGGATTGAGAAAACTGTTTTTCAGCAGCTAACTGGCATGGATGTGTAACAATACATGTCTGTATTTTCTTTCTTTTCACTTAAGCTGGTCTCAGATGCTAATGGATCTTTTTTTAAATCTGTTCAAGTCATGCTCATAACCTTAGCAAATGACAGCTACAATAAGGAACAAGTCACCAGTCATTCCAAATTTTTGGATTCAATATGCTATAATGTTATAATTCCTTCTGAATGATAAGGAATTATTTTCTAACCTTACTCATTTTCTTGTAAATTAAGGCATTTCATAAATGAAAACAGATAATTAAAGTATAATGATGTTAGCAACAAGAAGTTGTATGTATTACATTGTTTCCTCTTTAAGTGTCTCTGTCCAGAGACTTTCCATTTGTGCTTAGAGCTTATTTCTTATAGTAATGTTTACCAACTGGGACCCACTGGTATTTTGGCAGAATGGCTTATCATTTCATTGTTCTTTCCCACACATTATGGGAACTTTAGTGTCTTCTACCTACACATTAAATGATAGTAGTTATTATCTCATTCTTTCCGTCCCAGTTAGAAAGAAAACACTTCCATGCCCACCTCTCTCCCCCACATTTCCAATACATCTGGGCAGTACAGTAATCAATAGTTTACCAGTTTTGTTATTTTTTATTTTTATCCTTCTAGCTTAACATTCATCACATATAACAGGCATTATTGTATGTGTTGCACCTGGAATGACTTGTTTAATGTCTTCACGGTGTTATTATTCTAGGTTGGCAAGAGAAATCAAGCGGTTTGTCCACTGTAACAAACTGGAACATAGTTAGGTTTCAGGTAAGTCCAGAAGTCCTATCCAGAGCCCAACATTTAAATATTGTTCCATTTATGTATTTTAAAGACAGATATATACTAAGAAAGCAACAGATTTTTGCTATTAAGTCATATTAGAACTGTCTTTTACATTCACTCTGAGATGGTTACTAATTAGTTCTTTGAAAGTTTTGAGTTCTGTATCTGTTTTAATCATATTAATGCCCCCTCCTCAGATGACTTTATCTGTTTCCCATCCTTATGTCCTTCTAGTTTCTTTTTTTTTCAAGACAAATTTATGCTCTTCAAATATTCTTGGAAGTTTTGTCTTTCACCAGAGTGTAGTGAACTTATCAAAGGGAAGAATCTTAAAGAAAATTGCCTCTCCCTCCTGTAGTTATTGACATTCCCAGTTACTCTACAGCTAGAGCTGAGATGATGTATCCAGCCTCCCTTTACATCTGGGAATTTGGCACGACTTGGGCTTTTATGGATTTTCTGCATGTTGCAGCAATTTCTGGGGTCATATATGCAGCTGCCTGCTGTGTCCAGGTGTTTCTTCAGAGTTATTCACTGACTCTGACTTTTATATTTTGCCCATCCCATCTTCTACAACAATCCTTGAGCCCTTGATAGGGAAATGAAAAATATATGTTCTAATTAGAGTTGAGCATTCTGTAGTCTCTTGTTTTCTGCATGTTGGACAGATGTGGGTCTATATGTTGATCATCTACTGAAAATAGGAACTTTTGTAATGAGGGTTGAGAAATTCATTGATCTACAGGTTTAAAGATAAGTCATTAGGAGTCAGCTCAGTTTGACACTGTGTCTATTTAGTAGCATAGCAGTAGTTGTTCTCCCTTAGACACTATGTCCTGCTTATCCACAGGTTCTTGGCCTGATTTTGGTGCCAGAAATGGACTTCACATTGTGAAGTGGAACTTAATCATAAAGTGGTTATTACTTCTAGAGTGTCCATGTCACTACTGCACCAATAAGCATATTTTACCAGAACAGCCTTTTAGAAGCTTTCTGGGTACACAGATGGGTGTGATTTAAGTCTGCTTTTCTCCTCCTGTAGTCTTCATAGAACATTCCAGCACTATGATAGTTATCAAGTAAGGTTAAAGCTTCCAGGTCTGTACTGATTTAATTTCATTATGTTTTATAACTCAAGTAATATGGTATCTTCAGAAATTCTGAGCTACTATCAAGTTCTGGAGAGTGACTGAAAGCAAGGGCAAAACCCTATAATGTAAGAATATATTGGGGGCTGTCTATGACACCTCATTGGCCAACAACTGCTAAAGATGTAACCCATTTCCATTCCTGTAAGTGAGATTTTGTCAGCCTCTGATGTCTAGGCATTTGTTGCCCTGTAATTGTGTAATGTCACACACACACACACACACACACACACACACACACACACACATATATATATATATATATATATATATATATATATATATATGTATATACACATGTATATATATACAGCTATAAATCACAAACACACACAAACAATTTCTAGGCACCTACTAGCTCTGAAATGATATACAGATTTGAATGTATCTGTTAAACAAAACATATAATTGTACATAAAAATCTGATTAGTGTAAGATAAGAATTAAAATGAATCACACATTGTCCTCATTTTTAAAATAACACAATTATGAATTAATTGGCTTGTCTTAAGTTCCATAGTTGCTAGTTTTGCATTAGGTACCTCCATGAAGTCATTTCCACATATGTCACTCGGTGAGAGCTTTACTGTGTAGATTGTTCTTTCAATACAGATATTTCATTATTTCCTTTTTTATGAGTTGTGTAGTTTAATCCCTCCAGGTGATATAAAGTACTGAAAAGAAATACAAGTGCATTCAAAGTAGAGTGTTCATCTTAAGTGCATATTTCTTTATATAGATATTCTGTTTTTAATTTACTACTGTACTATATGTGCCCTTTGTTGAAAGTCACCTTGAAGTATAAAAACAAAAACAAAAAACAAGCTAAACGCAAACAAATAGAAAACCCACTACTAATATTACTAATACCTTTTAAAAGAGAATCAACAAGATTTCTTAAGAGAAGGAAAGGAGGAATGAAGTGATTGGGGGAAATGAAAAAGAAGAATAAGAAGAAACTGAATCATCATTCAAAGAACATACACAGACTGGACCTAATTCTCCCTGTACATATGTAGCAGATGTGTAGCTTGGTCTTCATATGGGTCCCAAACAACTGGAGCTGGGACTATCTAAAAAGCTGTTGCCTGTCCATAGGATATAATCTTCTAGCTGGGCTGCCTTGCCTGGACTCAGTGGGAGAGGATGTGCCTAGCCTTGCAGAGAGTTGATGTGCCAGGATGGAGAGATACCAAGTGGTCCCCATGCACTCAGAAGAGAAGGAAAGGTGATATGGGATAAGGGATAAAGGGGGAGGAGTGAGAAAGATGTAAAGTGAATAAGTAAAGTAAATAAATAAGTAAATAATCCCAAAATAAAGAAAGAAATAAAAGAAAGAAAAAGAAAGCTAAACTGCGATTAAATATTTAATGCTGTTAAAACTCGATGACTGACCACTTACGAACAAAACACAGCACCTTACCTCCGTAGCTCCCGCAGTGTGTCTGACCAGTGAATGTATCACACGTTAAGAGAGAAGAGTACTTGTCGAAATGTCTATATCCTGTATTAATGAAGAAGAACAGCTGACCTGCTCTCAGCTGAAGGGAGGGGAATTATCACTGAGCTCAGTGAACGGGCGGATGTTGCTTTCCGTTTCCACACTTGTCAGCAGCTAATGAAAATGGAATGCCTGCTGAAGGCATTGACAACATGTTGGGTTTTGATCTGCACCTTGTTGTGTCAAACTCATTTTTAATAACCTTGTCTATTGAAAAGACAAATGAAATGCATGTGCTCTCTGCAGTGACTGTTATTGAAGATTGAATCTCATCTCCTTGTCTCCTATGCCTAAACTACTGCTCACAGTACAACAGCAAAAAAGCCAGTGGTCAGCCATTTTAAAAAACAAAACCAAAACCAAACAAACATTTAAAAAAAACCCACAAAAATTTTACATATATCTATATTGCCATAGACATTGTTATATTGTTTTGTTTTGATTTTGTTGATAATTTCATGTATAATTTTAAACTAAAATTGCAAACAAACACATTGTGCTTTGGAAAAGTAAATAAACAGATAGGAAGTGTCCTTGTGTTTAAGAAATATGTTATGCACTTCCTTTTGTTGGTTTAGGGACATAGTGAGAGGGTGTCACCCCCCCCCCACACACACACACACATGCACATAAATTGAATGTAAATGAATTATTGACTCTACTTTGCACATATAAAAGACACAAAATGCTAGTATCTTATTTATAAGATGTAAGCCTTGATTGTGCAGGTTGTGAGCTATTCTAACTTGCATCCCACCTGTGTGTTCCTTGTTATTTGCTGTTTGATTCTGTCCCGAGTTGTTTCTATTCCACCAGTTTGTCCTCACACTCTACTTCCTGGCCATGTGCCCATGGCCCATCCCCTCTCAAGGCAGTCTCCTCTCTTTATATCCTTTCTCCTTCTTCCCCTGGTCTATCCTGAGACCTACAACTTGATCCTCAAGTCCCACCTTTCTCTTTCTACTGCCCAATCACAGGCTCCAGCTTTCTATTAACCAATTGACTTTAAATTGGGGAACGGGTACATACTTGTCCGGGCATGGGGGTGGACAACCAGATCTGAAGGGCCAGTACTTAGCATTTGAAAATATAGCAGCACCTGACCAAACTTTCCAACACACATACACACACACACACACAGACACACACACACACACACATCATTATATTGTATATCACCTGTTTATATCCACAACAGGAATAATGAAAGGATTTGAAGCCATATATCATATAGCACTTCACTAAAACAAAATTTAAAGTTTAATATAATTATGCCAATTTGTACCAGTGAGGTACAAGATAGTCCTAATACCCAGTCCGTCATTTTGTTGACTAACCAGAACCTCTGTCGTCTATCTTAACTAAAACATTTAGTTCTGAACCTTGCTTTAGGATGAATGTCAGCTGACGACCATCCACTCAAATCTTTTCTCTCAAGGTAAATAGCCAGGATTGGCTATGAGGCTATAAGTTTTCAACCCTGTCAGAAATCCAGATGACTGAGTTAACTAAAATTATGGGAAGCACAAAGCATAGCTTCTAAACCTTAGCCAATTTATAGAGACCTCTGAACACCTGAACACTCCCTCTACTACAAAACGTTGGAGCATCTGTTCTTCTGCCTTCTGGCCCAGGATCATCTGACAGACCTTAGTGCTGCAGAATTATTAAGGGCTGATTACTCTGTCTAGGCAGATATCATCAGTTGACTATTCTGCAAGTGTGTCCTTTTCTGGACAGTAATTTGTCTGTAGAAGGAAAGAGGCAATTCTTGTCTAGTGGCTGTCTCACCACAACTGGAGTAACTCCAAAAGATGCTCAATTTCTTCTTCGAATTCAATATAAGAAGCTGTCAGAAGCAGACAGGTCTCTAATCAAAATGAACATTAATACAAAAATGTTTGTCATGTCAATTCTGTGGATTTCTGATGTTTTGAAAACCAACTATTTATGTAAGGCAATCTGGACTGTTGTCTGTTGACTCCATTCAGCTATTTCTAAATAAAACATAGAAAACACCCTAACAATAAACTCCAAGCCATGGATTTGCTATAGTCCCTTAACTCACAGGCATTATGCTCTAATTGTATTTTGAGAGAAAAATTTCATTTTAACAGGAAGGGTGACATGTAGGAGGAGCTAAGGTGGGAGGAGTACTGAGAGGAAGAGAAGGAGTAAGAAGAGGAGGAGAAGGAGAGGAGAAGCTAGGTGATGAAAGAGAGAAAGAGGGGGGAGACAGGGAGGCAGATGTTCATGTATCTCCACCAGTCAAAGATAGTTGATATATCTAGGTTGGGTAGTAGGTTACACCTCTGATTGAGCAATACCAAACTTATAAAGCCTTTTATTAACATTTTTTAAAAAATGTATAAGTGCAAAAAGAAAAAGCGGGCATGGGATAGGGGTTTTTTAAGGAGGGGAATGGGGAAAGGGGATGGCATCTGAAGTGTAAATAAAATATCCAATAAAAATGGGAAAAAATAAAGTTTAATATAATACGGTAGTAAAATATTTTAAATTGTATATCATCATCATCATCGTTGTTTTGTGTTAATTGTGAGTGGGAGGGCAAATAAGCCCTGGAATGTCTATAGAAGTTGGAGGAAAGCGTTGTAAAGTTGGTTCTTTCCTTTAACATTTACATAGATTCTAGAGATCAAACTTAGACTGTCAGTCTTGCATGGCAAATGCTATACTCATGGAACCATTTTGCTGTCCCAGCAACAAATCTCTTAACACTCAGTTAACCAGAAAGTGGAATAAAATGAATTATTTTATAGTGTTTAATATTATATGAATTGCATCATCTCCTTCCTGGTAACTGCAAATAACTATTACAGATTTATTTCATTAAATATAATTTTCTTAGGTTTATTTTCATTGATTTAAGCTTATATATTTGTGGGAAATTGAGGTGTTTTATATAATTATTGCTTTAAAATATTCACACAAACTAATGAGATTATTTCTTCTGGCCACCCATGTTCTTCCATAACCTTCAAAGTAGAAGGAATAACCCAGGCATTGACTTCAATAACATTGCTAAATTTCCCATTTAAATACAGCTTTCCAAATGCTGCTTCCTGTTCTAAATTTCTTATGCCTTCCAGTTTACTGCTCAAACAGGCAACCTCATGTCTGTACATGGTATATAATGGCTCTTAAGAAAGATTTATTGAATATATGTCCTTAATTCATGAATGAATAAATAAAGTACTAGTTTACAAACAGATTAAAAATTTCAGTAATAAAAAGGTTATAAGATAGGAGTAAGTTTCTCCTGTAAAAACCTCTTAAATAGAAAATATGTTCACTTGTCTGTAAAGGTATACAGGCAAAAACATCACTGAGAAGAGAAAGAATTCAAAGTCAATGTGTAATCTGTTCTAGGGTTTGCTATTCATTTGTTCACTAGATTTAGATTAATTCATGTAAGCTTTTTAAAGCAATAGCCTGTGCTTTAGTACTAATTTTCTTTTAATGAGCTTAAGTTCACTAAAATAGTGTTTGGGATTTTATACTATCAGATGTCACAGTATAGTAGCAATTCAAAACTTTCTGTTCCAAGGATAACTGAGAGTTTATCTTTTTTTGCAAGTTGTTTTTTGTAAACCTTCTAAAATATGTTTAAATATTTAAGTAAACATGTGTGTGTGTGTGTGTGTGTGTGTGTGTGTGTGTGTGTGTGTGCATGTTACTGAGATAGATATCACCTAATGGCACTAATCTATCTATCTATCTATCTATCTATCTATCTATCTATCTATCTATCTATCTATCGGATATTTTATTTACATTTCAGATGTTATCCCTTTTCCCCATCCCCCCACCCAGAAATCCTAGATCCCAACCCCCTCCTCCTGCTTCTGTGAGGATGTGCCCCCATCCACCCACCCACTTCTACCTCCTCATCATCGAATTCACCCACACTGGGTCATCAAGCCTTCACAGGACCAAGGGTCTCCTCTCCCACCTATGTCCAACAGGCCATCCTCCACTACATATACAGCTGGAGCCATGGGTCCCTCCCTCCCTATGTGCTCTCAGGCTGGTGGTTTAGATGCTGGGAGCTCTGGTTGGTTGGTATTGTTGCTCTCCCCATGGGGTCCGCAAATCCTTTCAGCTCCTTCAGTCTTCTCTCTAATTCCTCCATTGGGAACCCCATGATCAGTTCAATTGTTAGCTGTGAGCATCCACCTCTGTATATGTCAGGCTCTGGCAGACCTCTAAGGAGACAACTATATCAGGCTCTTGTCAGCATGTACTTCCTGATATCCATATCAGCATCTACCTTTGGTGACTGCACATGGGAAGAATACCCAGGTGGAACAGTCTCCAGATGGCCCCACCAGTTTCTGTCCCACACTTTGTCTCCATATTTGCTCCCATGAGTATTTTGTTATTCCTTCTAAGAAGGACTGAAGCACCCACACTTTGGTCTTCCTTCTTCATCAGCTTCACGTGGTCTATAAGTTGTATCTTGGGTATTGCGAGCTTTTTGGCTAATATCCAGTTATCAATGAGTGCATACCATATGTGTTCTTTTGTGATTGGATTACCTCACTCAGGATGATATTTTTCCCTTTAAAATAAATTTTAGACTCAGAGACTACAGTCCAGGTTGACGTCAACCTTATAATAATTCTCCTGCCTCGGCCTTCTAATCACTGAGATTATAGGCATGGGCCGCTATGCCCAGGTAACGTTCTATAATTCTTATCTGGTATAAATTTCGTAACTTTGTTAGAAACTATTTGATAGCATAAATTATTTCAATATTTTAACTTAGATTAATATTATATTTTTAAAAGTATTAGAGTATTAAGTATTTAAAGGATTTATAAATATTTCATGGAGTTAGACTCTAGAAAACACAGTTCTGAATACCAAGGAGTTACTGCATACACTTCACTTTAACTTTTGCCCCAAATTATCTCCTTTCACCTATGGAAATCTTCTCTCAGTGTTTCCAAACTAGGGAAATCGATGAGAAAAATTCACCTAAGCTTTTAATTTTCTAGGTCGACAAGTAAATAAATCTGGTACAGCTTATATTTAAGTCTCAGAAATGTTTACATGCAAAAATAGATCTTTTAGAAATACAGTAGTTACTTTTCCAAAGTGCTCAGTTGCGTTATTGATTCTTCATCTGTCTCTCTGTACAAGAATCAGCCATCAGACCATATGTAGACAGAATTGGGAAAACAAGTCAGTCATATCTCCCCTTCACTGTGGAGTTTGAAGTGTTAGTGTTAGCCAAGAACAACATTTCAATGTGTAGATTCATCCCTTGGATGGCCCTTTCAGACTGCTGTCATCTGTCCTGAGAGTATGGTGCCAGGAGTAGGAGGTGAGGTTCAGACAAAAAGAGAAGACATGTAAACGCAAATGCAAGTCATGACCTTAGACTATCTCAGCTGGGCTTAGCAAGGCCACAGGTAATGCCTCATTCTATAAATGAAAAATAAACATTACCTTTAAGCCACTAGAAGTTACAGCTGTGCATCTTAACACAGATGTGCTGTTGAAACAAACATGCCTGATATACTTCGCATTTTCTGCTGTATTATTCATTAACATACTAACGTCCACTCCTCTTTTATGATGTTTTACACACCTTAGGTCATTTATAGAAACACATTGGTTTTTTTGTAAACAACAATCTAATTATATCTAAAAACATTATTGTGTTTTAAATAACTTAGCAGTTATAGTTTGTTTATAAGTTAATAAGTCCTTTGAATACATATGCAATGTAAAAGACTTGATAAACAGTATTCTTAATGAAAATTTTATTAATGGATATTCATTCCAAATTTTTTATTCATAGAATAAAACTGTTACTTGTAGTAATCAAAAAATTGAAGTATTTTTAATTTTTATGAGATTTGAGTTTAGTATTTGAAGTTAACTGATTTTCATATCTTTTGTTTGTTTTTTGTTTTTCGAGACAGGGTTTCTCTGTGTAGTCCTGGCTGTCCTAGAACTCACTCTGTAGACCAGGCTGGCCTCGAACTCAGAAATCCACCTGCCTCTGCCTCCCAAGTGCTGGGATTATAGGCGTGTGCCACCAACTGCCCTGCGATTTTCATATCTTTTATGTCAAATCTGACAGTAATTAACATAACATTATTGTTACTTTCAGTCATGAGAAAAAGAAAAGGTATTATGGAACAAAACAAAATAACATGCAAAATGAGATAGGAGTGTGGTTTGAATAGGCAAGCTGCCTTTTGCACCTACAGATTCTCAACATCTTCCACCAGTGCATGTTTGATGTGGGGAGGGAGGAGACATCTTGTCAGCTTTTGAAATTCAAGCCTATAGCTAATGTTCATACATAAAACACAATGAAGTAAGCACACTGTAGACAATTTACAAGCAAACAGTCTTATAGAGTGGCTCTCAGAAGTCTGGAGCAAAAGCTTTATATGAATTCACAGAACTGTTGTGAATAATGGAAATGTTTGCATTTGCCTTTTTCTGGGGATTTCTTGAAGCAGTTTATAAAACTTCATAAATATACTTTGTGTTCATAGATAGTGGAGGCTGTATTCTAGCCCATTAGTGTGTCACATTAATTATTGTGGAGTGATTTGCACATCAAGAACCAGGACAAGTAAACACTGCTGAGTGATAAATTAAAACACAACCAGTGGCCCCTTGCAGTAGGATAAGCAACTCAGCAATCTGCAGCAACATCCTCTCTGGGCACATTGCTTCTGCTCTCCATGTTTTCTTTCCTCCTTTGTTTCTCTTGAGGGCTACAGTAGCCTGCTGTTGGTTACAGGATTTTCAGGGCCTGACAACAGGCAACATCTGAGCAGCTGGAACTGTTACACTGTTTTTTTTTTTTTTTTTTCCTCTGCCTCTTTTGTTATTTTTTCCTATGGACACAATTCTTTTGCAGATTGTCAATAGAAATTTCTGAACACATGTAGAAACTCCATTCATAGATGCCCTGTTCTAGGAAGACAGTGTGCTTTGAAGAATAGACTGGGTAACCACTAACATGTATCCCAGTGTCGTTGGGGGATGGGGGCAAAACAGTCTTGTGAGAACTGAGTTTAGTACTTAGAAGGTAGATAGTGTACTGTGAGCATCTGGCTCTTTTTAGGTGTGCTTTGCTAAAGGTTTACTCTCTGTACAATTGAAGACTGGGTTTGAAGTTGTCTATGGATAGTAGCTACTTACAAAATGTCTTCAGGAAATTATGATTTTCAATTTTAAGGTTTTTTTTTTTATCATGTACTATCTTTGCCTAGATTTTATATAAGAATATTTTTGGCTTCATGAAGTTGAGCTTTTCTCTTTTCTACTTTCTATTAAAAGTGTATTTATGATGAACTTCTCTACTTATTTAGAAGAGCAGAGCAGAGTTCATTGCTGGAATCACGTTTAGTTCAACATAGTGGGCTTATTTTGTTACAGCACTTTAAAAGTGTGTTTATATCTTTCTATCTCATTTAGCATATTTTACTACATTTTGTTTCTCTTAAACTTTTAGTTTTTTGGAGGCTAAAATTATTCATAATATATCTTATTAGCTTTTCAACCATTTTTTTCTGGATATTGTTTTTGTTAGTTATTTTTAGGCTCAATTGGTGTATAAAATTGAAATCTATTATGATTCAGTGGCAGTTTCTACATGACTCATTATATGGGATGTATTCAAATATCTCATATATTTTTAATAAAATTGTATATTTACATTTGAATAAAATTTTATATGTAACAACAAAATAACAAAAATTTGTTAATTAATAAATAACAAAATTAATTAATAAATAAAAAATTTGTTAAAGGTCGTATTCAAAATTTCAGACTCAGAAATGTGTGTGTGTGTGTGTGTATCTAGAAGCCAACAATTACTTAGCTAATTCACTTTCAAATAGCCCATGAAACATGTATGTGTAGTGTAAAATAGAAAAATATTTTCAAATTAAACAATAAAATGTACCTATATCAAAATATACTATATTATTTTACAGAAAAAAATATATTGTATGTAATCTATATTCATATCAAATCCCTATCTATCTATCTATCTATCTATCTATCTATCTATCTATCTATCTATCTATCTAGTAGAAAGACTATGAAAAGGGAGAGGAGGAAAAGATTAACATGGAGAAGAGAAAATTATGTGTGAGGAGAACAGAAGGATCATTATCTGGGGATAGAAATAGATCAGCCAGAAAGGTGTGGAGGTGAGGGTGGGGGCTATCAATTAAAAGTGAAGTCTAACCATACAAATGTATGACAATGTTACAATGAAGTTCAAGTCTTTATATACTAACAAAACAAAGTACTAAATAAATAAATAATATATCATAAACAATAGAACACTAAGGTAAATTCTAAATTGTCAGTATTCTTACTACTTTTTAAATCTGTTTGCTCTAGTGTTTGCAGAGGGACATGCTACTGATTTCTTTTTTTATTTTAATTTTTATCAATCATTCCATTCATGTACATCTCAAATGATATCTCACTTCCTGGTTACTCCTCCACCACACCCCATCCCACATCTGTCCTCCCCTCTCCCTTTTGCCTGTATGAGAGTGCTCCCTACCCATCCCTACTCCCCTGCCCTCCGTTGCAGCCTCCCCTATAGTTCTCCCAGAGGTTACCGATTTCTACTGTGACACTTCCTGCTTACTTGTTCACATCACTGATTCATGTATTTTTATTCTCTCTCTCTCTCTCTCTCTCTCTCTCTCTCTCTCTCTCTCTCTCGTGTGTGTGTGTGTGTGTGTGTGTGTGTGTGTGTGTGTGTGTGTGTGTGTGTGATATGCATTTGTATGGATTCAGGTGTGTTTGACTGAATGTGTCTGTGTAAAGGCCAGAGTCCACATGGGCTGTTTTCCTCTCTAGAACTCCACTTTACTTCTTGAGATAACGTTGGGGTCCACACTAGCCCCACGTTGGGTGCCAAAATAATGTTGGGAACCACACTAGCCCCAAGTTGGGGCGGCCAAAATAAATGTTGCAGCCCAGGCAAAATGTTGAGGCCCGGGCCGACCCACGTTTGGGCGGCCACTGTATCCCGGCCCAAGCTGCTTGCTCTGGTCTGCAGGTCGGGTTTCAGCAAGAGCGAGGGTGAGTGCAGATTCTACCTAATCTGAGATTCGTCTCTGATGATCCCTCTATAGTCTCTGATCTCAGTCTATATTCTCTGATCTCTGGTTCTGTCTTTCATAGTCTGACTTCTAAGCCACGCCTCTAAGTTACACCTTTAATCATGCCCTTAGGTCTTGTCTCTAACTCTGATCTCTATACTTCTAAGTGTACTATTAAGTCACACACCTTTAATCTCACACATCTTTAATCTCAAGGTATCTAAACCAAGATTATCGGAGTGTTCTCAGCTGTTGTAGGCTATTGTAATTTAAATCTCATGTCAGGGTATATGGCTCAACACGGCTGCAAAGCTGATAGCCGCTTTCTGCTAAAAGTCGGCCCCCAACATTGAGACAAGGTCTCTTTCACTGAAGAAGGAATTCACAGCATTAGCAAGACTATCTGAAGAAGGCACTCCATGGGCCTCCTGTCTCCACGTGTTCCAGCCTGGAGTGCTAGGATTAAAGAACTATCTCTGTAGTTTTTTGTTAGTTGTTGTTGGTACTTTGAGATCCAAACTCAGGCCCTCATACATATACCTCAACCACTTTACTAACTGAGCTATCTCAACACCCCAAGATTTTATTTTTAAAAATGTCAAAATTTGAAATTATAACTCCTCTAAGGATATATTTCTTAATCATTATGAAATGCCATCTTTACTTCTAATAATTCCTTGGGGGGCGGGGATAGAAAAGTGCTCTTCCGCCAAGCTATGATCCCATCCCTATTAATGCTGTTTGTGTTTTTATCTAATTTATTATAGTGAGGTGCTTTGAATAAGAATGGTTCCAATTTCCCATATGTTTGAATACTTGATCATAAAGAAGCAGCACTTCTTGAGAGGAATTAAGTGGTATGGTCTTCAAGGAAGTGTGTCACTAGAGGTAGGGTTTGGGTTTTCAAAGGCTCAAGCCAGACCCAGTGGTTCTCTCTCGTACTGCTGTCTGTGGATCTGGATGTAGACCATTCAGTTACTTCTCCAGTAACACGACTGCCTGCATACTGTCATTCTCTCCTCCATAATGACAATGGATTAAACTTCTGAAACTGTATTTCAGATCTAATTAAATGCTTTTCTTTTTAAGAGTTGTCATGGTCTCTTCACAGCAATGGAACATTTACTAAGACATTGTTATAATATTTATGTGACAAATATTATATAAATATTTATATAAAATAAATATAATTTGTATAATATAAATATAAAATATACCCATTTCATAATTATTTACATATTCAACCTTTTAAAATGCATTCAGAGTACATTCTTGTCTATTCATTTACATAAATAGACATGAGTTCTTCTGCATTATCCTTTTTTGATTTTCCAAGTGGCACCCGTACTTCACTTACATCAATGCAATAAAAGTTACAATTTTAAGTTCATAACTTTAACATTGTTTTCTGTTATTTGAAAGCTTGGGGCTTTTTTACAGTAATAACTTATATGGTGTTGGTATTAAACCCAAGGTACACACACTATAACTGAGTGAAATACATAACCATTCCTACATTTTAATGTTTTAGGTTCTCTCTCTCTCTCTCTCTTTTTTTTTTTTTTTGTATTTTTAAGCTTTTCTCAATTTCCAAATAAAATTAACACAAACAAATGCACATTTACTGATTCTTTCTATGGGTCTTGCATCTATAAGACCATACTTTTTATTTTTCCATCTTCAAATAATTGAATTGTGTTTTGATGAAAATCTCAAGTGTGTGTGTGAGAGGCTGTAGGTGTGTATGTGTGTGAACCTTTAGTAAACAAAGAGCAAATTCTTCAGATTTCTGCCTCAGAAGTCATAATGAAAAAGCCTCAGTACATTAGTACAAACAGCAAGTGGGTAGAACAGACTCATAAAACACTCTCACTTGGGACTAACTTTAAAAAGGCACCAGAGAAAAGCACACTGATAAGACTTGAGCAGTGAACCTCATCCTTGCATTCCAGCAAACCCACGGTAAATACTCACCTTCATTCCTGGGTAGTAATACATGTGAGTGTTGAGGAAGAAATACTTTGACAGAAGGTGCATTGTAAGTCATAACCACAAATGGCTGAACAACTTTACTTACTCACACTTACAAAGTCCAACTACAGAATATTCTGCATTTTATCTGTGGTGTGATTAATATCCGTCTACACTGGAAGTGCCTGGCTGTCAATTCTCACCATTTGTAAGAAGGTCTAGATGGACAGAAAAGACTTTTTTTTTTTTTTGCAAATCTGTTAGAGATGTATGTTTGTAAATGGAACTTCGAGATTTTAAGGTATTATGTAGCCATCTAAAGATCCACTTGGCTAACCCTGGTCTTAACAAAATCCTACATGGAAACATTTTATATATTACATTCATCTCCTGCTGAAGAAAAGTAGCCTTGCCATGCACATGGAGTGAGTCAAACATCATGGGGACGTGTCCCCTACTTTCCAGGAAAATCTGCCTCATAGTGTCAGTTTCTATGCATCAGGACTGAGGTCATTGTTTTGAGGACAGAGATGGGTAGCTTCTACATGTATGGCATTGTGATCACTTTCAGCAGCTGGTTCTCAGGAATGACTGCAGAAGTTGGTGACCATTGAAGAATTGATGTACTCTACACATTCAGTCTGCCTGCAGAAATTATTGAGAATCGTAAGCTTCTTTCTTCTCTTAGAACATTTGAACGAATAGTCTTTGTCCATAGGAACAAATGATTTGGGGTTACCCCAATATTTACCTTTGTAATAAGAATAGCCTTAAATGCCTAATACAAACTTTATGATACTCCTTTTCCTTCAAAACTGCTTTGCTAATATCTTTGTTTCCAATGTAATCAACAAGTAGATATCATTATATGCTAAGAATAATATGCAAATATTATTCTGCAATCTGGGAGAGTATTTATTCATTGTTTGAATCATCTGTAAGCACCACTATGTGGCACATGATATATTTACCCTAGACACATATAATCCTGACAGGAAAAATCATTTTTTTCACACATAATCTAAGTCTTCTTTGAGCATTACCACAATTGATTAAGCCTAGAACACTTAGATGCCTGTGTTTAATAGCACTACATTTAGAAGTGCAACATACAGTATTACCTGTTGCTCTCATTTCAGAAACCCTGATGCCTACTGTTGTTCCTGTTTTATACTATTCCAGGACTGTGATGAGCACAGAAAAATAACTTTCTAATACTTCTTCAGCTCCTTCTTCCTCATGGGGACATGTGAATATTTATTCTCTGCTGTATCCAAATACCCTGCCAATTATATTTGTCTATGCAGTAAGTATTGATTGGTTAAGAAGATGCCCAATGCCATCCACTACTGCTGCTCTTCATTCTCATGCTGATGGGTAAGAAACAGCATTTAATATTTCTAGGCAATGCAGGTCTGCTATATTGTTTCTTTTCCTGTAATATTTCTTTGAGTTGGGCTCACCATCATATTGTGTGTTTCTTTGTATGTATTGGTGTTGATATGAAAGATGGAACCCAGGGCCTCTAACATGCTATTCAAGTACTGCTACTCTGAGTTACCCTAGAATTCTTGGACACTTTTCCTTTGCGTTTTGTGCTTTGATTTAACAGATATACTCGTTAGTACGCTAGTAATATATTCCAGTGGATTCTTTTTATTTTTTAAACCAACATGCTAAATGATGATTTCTGCGAGCATGGGGATGTGCATGAGGTAGTAAAATGTGAGGCAGTAACTTGCACTTGGCTCAAAAATCACAGCTGGAGGTTGTAAATCAAGTCTTCAGTTAAACAATTTGATTGATTGTTCAACCTTGATATTGCTACAAAGTGGTATTCCCTCCCACTTTAATGGTCAATTGCAGGGTAGATACAGCAGGTTGGAGAATTCTGTAATCTTGAACAACCTCTGTGGCTATTCTTGAAAGGCAAACTCTTATCCTACTGAATGCCCTCCTCTAGCTTGTACTCCTGCAATGTATTCACCAAATACTAGGATGCTCTTGTACACATCAACCCCAGTTTGAGCCTGAACAAATTCAAAGAGAGCCAGGGGAAGTTTGAAATCCTCCGATGTCATGCAGAGGTATCATAATACCTGTCAACATTTGGTACTCAGTCTGCTGGCACAGCAATTTGAGAGAGAGAGAGAGAGAGAGAGAGAGAGAGAGAGAGAGAGAGAGAGAGAGAGGAAATCCTCTCCAAGACCAGAGAATATTCACTTGAAGATGGATATGGTGTGTTGTCCTTGATGCCAATGGACAGTCAGAAAGTCACAACCACGGAACATATGCTCCTGAGTTATATGGAGAGTGTCTACCATGGTTTCACGTGTGGCAGTACCCAGGATTTTCTGCACATTGGCTTTAGTGATGTTCCCTCCACTAGTTACAATAGCAACTGCAAGGACTGTGAGGTTGGTAATCACATTATGAGCTGTGGCCCCAGCCTTGAGTGCATGAAACCAACACCAGGAACAGTGAAATGACTGCAGGGTTCTGGGCATTTGCTGCCTGAATACTACTTGGTTGGCCTGTTGGAATGTCAGGTATAATGTGCTCACCTAAAGCCCATGGGTGGAGCTCTTCACAAGCCGGTTGGGGTTGAACACCTGCTGGTGCATTTGCAGGCTCTGTCTTGTGGCATGATTGCACAGGAATCCTGCCAAGGTGGTTCAGCCAGGTATCCCAGTGGCTAACATTGAAGGTGATGGTGTTATTCACGGGCTGGACAGGGAAGGAGCCGAGCCATATGGATCCAATTCAGTTACATCAATCTCAACACCACCATACTACTGAGATTGATTCACTCATCTCCAATGCTACTGTGTAACAGGCTCATTATCTGACAGTTGGATAGGAATGATCCTGCACAAGGTTCCAGGCCAGGGGAGATCATGCTTAGAGAAGTGATAGCTTCTTGCATATCATTATCCTTCAAAATTCCTTCCTCTCACAACATGGTGCTAGGCCTCAAATAATTGCATGGAATAGACAAGGAGAGGGATCAACCTTGCCCACTCACTAGCAGCCCCACCCTTGAGGTCTTCAGTGCCTGGTAGGAAGAAAGGATTTTGTGCTGCCATGACTGCTGCTTGAGACGCACACACCACAGCTAAACCTTCCCTTTAAAACAATGAGATCGTTGTTGATTGGTCTCTACCTCACTGGATTCTTATTGGATTGATTTTTGCTATGAAGCCAGTTGGCAGTTTAATTGCTGCTCTTCTAATGTGATCTCCAATTTCTTCTGAATTCTTTCAAGATTTTACTTTTTAGAGAGTTTGTGCTAGGCCAGGGTGTGTTACAATATTTCTGTCAATCTATTAGTGACTGTGCCTTTTTCTTAGCCTAGCAGACACTGCTAAAGAATGTTATCTCTAAATGTAAGAATCTTCTCTGTGAGCTGATTTCCCTGACTGTTTTGCTTTTTAAATTATTTATTCCCAGTAATCTTCTTGATGTATTCTGATAAAAACCATTTGTATCATTTCATACAATATTTACTTACTTAGAAGTATCCTTAGTAGAAGGGTTGTCTATAAAGGGACTATCTGCTTAAAATTTCTGAAAAGTACAATATAATGTTCTACAAAGGCCAGAAAATGAAAATGCATATTTTTTATTTAAGTTACCAAAATCACTAAAGAGTAGCAAGTATTCAAATATGGTATAAAATTCTGAATAAAAATGTCATTAATGTTAAAGTGGTTGTTAGAGTGAAGTACAAGTGGTCAAGTTCACATATGAGAGGACAACTGTGCTGTTTTCTTCTTGATCTAAAATGTCATACATCTATGTTTGCTAAAAATTCTGTAATTCATGTTCTGGACTAATTTGTGCCTGTTATAGTTAGTAACAATCATATACTATCAAAGGGCAGTTATATAACTCCATATGCGCTGTTGGTGTGACTATATATTAATGTAAATATTATAGAAGTCAATGTGGAGTTTCCTTTAGAGTAGAACTTCCTTATAATTCAGATATTCCCTTACTGATAAAATAGACAAAGGTATATGGATCAGCATAATGATGAACACTTAACACTTCATGCTTACTGAAGCATGAGTTTCAGTAGCCAAGATGTCTATCATGGAGTGAATGAACAAAGAAAAAGGTATAGAAACACAGTGGAATCTTACTCAGATGCAAAGAAGAATGAAATTAGAGCCTATTGTGGTTGCTCACACCTGTATTTCAAGCACTTGGGAAACTGAAGCAGGAAAGTTGTCACAAGTTCCAGGGCATCTAGGCTATAAAGTGAGACTTAGTCTCAAAAACTATACACAGAAGCAAAGAATTCAATCATGTCATCTTTGGTACTGGAACTCATGATGTTAAGCAATAATCCAAATTTAGGAGGGTTAGTACATATGTTTTCTATTACAGATGGACTCTAAGGAAAAGAATGAATAGAAAACTGGGATCAAGAAGAGCATGACTACAATCAAAATATGTTATATTCATGACAGATAATGTGTATTGAAAGCTGAGACTACAGCTTAGAGGATAAAGTGCTTACTGTGCATCCCCCACCCTTCCCCAACTGCAGCAGGTGGGAAGGTGTTGCTACCCACGTCCGACCCGCAGAATAAGGCAACAGCAACTGTGTTCTTCTTCAAGCGGATTATTCAGCTATCCCTGTACAGCGAGCTTCTTCTCTCTTCTCTCTCCTTCCTGTGCATCCCCTTATAAGCATTGCCTTAATCCTATCAGCAACTGCACGAAGTCACTGGAGATTGGCCATTCTTAATGATGCCAGGTGGGGTGATCGGGTAACCACACCTCTCAGCGAATACAACTCCATATATGGAGTTGTCTTTTCTCTCAAGCAATGCCTATGCCAAGCGCCACCTTGTAATGGGGAGAGCGGAGCTGCTTCCCACAGGAAGGATGCCCTAAGGACCTGAGAGCAAGATAGCTGACCCTGCCCCTAGCCAGCAACATTGAGTGGGCTAGCCAGAGCAGTGTTGGAAAGCTTGCTCTGGTGGTGTGGGAGCAGTAGATCTGGCCAGCTGACCAACTCAACTTCCTCCAATGCCCAGATTCAGGACTTTGAGTTGGCTCATCACAATACTGGAGCCAGAGAAAAGACCAGATTTGAAGATCCAAAACTGTAGGATCTCCATAGGACACATGGCAACAGCAGCATTAGATCTATATGGCAGGATCCATAAAGTCATACCAGACAAGTCTCAAGTAGAAGGTTTATTTAGGGAGTGGGGAGTGGATAGAGAGGCTACCTCTAGTGGAGGTGGAGGTAAGAAGGGAGGAGGGAGGAGGAGCTGGGCCTTTTATCAGGGGATGCTGCACATGTACAGGAAGACATGCCACAGGAGGAGACAGTGTGGGAATGTGACACCTCTCAGCAGCTAGTGATGATTTATTCTGTTGTTGCTGGGCCCCTCGGGCTGGCCATGGAGGTGTCTGATTGCTAACAAACAAGATGTATGAGAGAAGTCCCCATGAGGATCCAGTACTGACAGTGTAGCAGAAGCCAGAGGCCTGGAAACAGACCAATGACTCAGTGCAATGGACATTTGCAAGCAAAATTGTGTGGACAAGAGCATATACTATGGGACACATTGTGACATACTACAGCTTTCATGACAAGATTTACAATTTATTATTATTATTATTATTATTATTATTATTATTATTATACCTTATTTTCTTGTTGAGGCAGGGAAGTTGCAAGGGTGGAGGGCAGATATGAAGGGACTGACAGATGAGTGGGGTTGGTGTGCATGATGTGAAATTCATAAAGAATCAATAAAAATGTTTTTTTAAAGAGCTTGCTGAGGAAGCATAGACCTAAATCTAACCTTGCTTAGATGTAGGCATGAAGGTTAGAAGCCAGGTCTGTGTAGTAGATTTGTTACCCAAGAGCTGGAGATATGGAAATGAAGGATGTCATCCTAGCCAAGTCTCTGAGCTCCAGGTTTGATGAAAGACTCTGCCATGGTAAATAATGTGCAGGGTAAAAGGAAGACATGTACTTCTGGTTTACACCCATACCCACATATACATATGTATACATATACACACGTAGCCACTCAGAGATAGAGATAGATAGATAGATAGATAGATAGATAGATAGATAGATAGATAGATGATAGATAGGAAATTCATTATTTAATGAAGTTAATGCATACAAGTAGCAAAATGTTTAAAAATTTTAAAAAAGAATAGTACAATGAGAAACTGGTTTTTCTAAACTTTTAATTTGCCTTTAATGAGAATATTTACTCTCTAAATTTTACTAATTAAAAAAAAAAAAACTTTTCCAGGAACTGAGTATTAAGAAAAAGAAAGTAAATGAAGAACTTAAAATACATTTGTATTTGGAAAATAAGATTAATAATTCAGAAATAATTTGGTTATAAGATAGGTTGAGAGCATGTGCAATTAATTATGTTATGGGTGAGTTTGCTAAACCAGATATGAGTCTTCAATAATTTTACATAACATGTTGATTCTTTTTTAGCACAAAAGTTAACTGTGAGCCTTTTTCTGGTTTAGAAAGGCCTTGATACATATATCTGAGTCTTTTCACAAACATGATACATGGCTATGTTATTACTGGTATAGCTAAATATTGACATATTTTATACCTCAACACTGTGTGTATGTGCATGTCTGTGTGTGTTTGCATATGGACTAAAATGTTTAAGTTATGATTGTAAAGCAAGTGACAAAAGTTTTAGAAATTCTGAACTGAAGGCTTTACAATAGACTCTGGTACACGACTATTTTCTTCCTTTATTTTCAAACACAAAGAAGAACATATGGACTACATTTTAAAGAGGATCCCGACCTTGCTTAGATTTAGGCAGACACTGTCGGATAGTCATATATTACATTAATACTTTGATTTTCAGCTTCACTTTGAATAAAACACATCAATTTATAGAGAGGTTTGAAAAAATCTCTGGACTCTGATTAAAGACAGTGGACATCACACACACACACACACACACACACACACACACACACACACACACACACAGAGACACACACACACGAGCCCTGAAGATCCAAGAGAATAGAAGTTCATGGCCTCTTAGCTGCAGGCCGGCTGGCTAAGCTGAACAAGTCAAATGCATAGAAAAAAAAGGACCGCTAATTGCTTCCTATTACAGTTGTGTTTGGGAGAAATGATGGGCTTTGGGTAGATTTCTCTAAGGCAAGATGGCAGCAAGCCAATCCTACATATAATCCTTCACATGGAGAGTGCACACACCCTTATATAACAATATTTGATAGACCTATAAGAAATTTAAATTAAAGTTATCTTCAGTCCACTGGTGTATGATGAACTAGAGACTAATAGGGTATTTTAAGTGGCTATATTAAAAAGTAAGTTTGAACACAGGGATTTGATGCATGATTGTGGAACAGCTGCTGTGAATATTAATAATACCGGTTAATGATTTTTGTTTTCCCTTGGCACGTTTGGAAATTGTTTTAAATTAATTTTTAAAATGACTATTCCTTGTTGCCTCTTAGCAGCTTTTGCACGATGCTGTGTCACTCTGCCCGGCCGGCTGCTGCTTTTCTGCCCGCAAATAAACAGCCGTTCGTATGAAGGCATAATTAGCGTGATAGGTTTGTGTTTGTGTTTTAACAATTAAAGCTGTGTATTGGGAGTCAGTTACAAGAGAATTTGTTTACCTTTAAAATTGCAAGTGATGATACTAGATTTTGCCTCTTGCTACTAAATTATTCACTTCTCATGAGGATTTTAAAATTTTTTTGCAGCTCTGCTTAGTCTCCAGACTTTTAGAGATGGACTTAGCATTGATGTTGTTAGTATTGTATGACCCTAAATTGTGCCCAGCAGAAAATTAAAAGGTGATGGAGGAGATGACTTTTCCGAACCAATCAGTATTTTTTCCCAATCTGTTTCAGTGTGATAGGTCTAATTTTCCACAAAAGGTTAGTTTATTTTAAAGTAGCCTTAGATTTTTGCTCACTCCATAAAATTTGGTCACAATGTATCTGGCTTCCTTCCTTAACTTTGTGTATATTATACAGCTATTCTGGAATATTACTATCAACCTTATAAAAGATAATTGTGTTAAAAGACTAACCAGTGAATAAAAAGTTACTGATTATCCTGAGGAACAAATATTGTGGAAAATACATTTTTCCTCTGAAAATATAATTTAGTTTCAAGGATTTTAATGATGGATCTAATAACACATTCTGGCGAGGAGTAATGGTACAGGCCTGTGATCCCAGCATTTGAGAGGTAGAGGCAGAGAGATGAAGAGTGATAGTTCATCTTTACCTATGTAGTAAACTCAAAACATTATGACCACATGAGACCTTGTCAGAGAGGAGAAGAGAGAAAGAAGGAGGAATGGAGAGGTGGGTTGGGGGTGGGGCGTTGACAGTAGGAGTGAGGAAAGGAGATACTGTTGGGATGGAAGTGGGGGTGGGGATAGGGGCTTCCAGACACAAATCGATAGAAACTAAAGGCTAGTAACTACATTTTGGTAAGAAAATAAACTATTTTAGGAACTAAGGTAATATTGAAAATGTTAAACATATACTTTAAAATGTAGCCTGAGTCTTTAGGAAGTCACACAATTTTAATAAAATTGTACAATAATGGGCATTTGTAAGCGCATTGTAAGCAATTTTTGGTAGCATAACACATGTCTTTTTGACTATCAGGAAAGCTTTGCATATGTATGCTGGATAGCATGATATTTAGATTTTCTTACACACTGTGTTATGAAGGAGAAAGGCAATTTGCGTATATACCATTTGTTACCTTTCTTATTTCTTTGTAGTGCTATGCTTTGAATTCTTTCGAATATTTTGAAAATGTACAATACATTGCTAAGCATAGTTTCCTTTCTGTGCAATAAAATGCCATGTCTTATCTCTCCTAATGTTAAGTTGATCCCTACTCACCCCTTCCTTCTTGTTCTATCTCCTTTCTCTAGTTTGCCCTGACTACTGTCCCCTTAACTTCTATGAGATCAACTATTTTAAGGTTCATAAATAATTTGGATCATCTCATAGTTATTTTACTGTGCCCAACTGGCTTATTTTATACACTGACTTCTAGGCTGAAAATGATGGTGTTTTATCTTTTTCTGGCTTAGCAATAATCCATGTGGATACCGAACACATTTTCTTTGCCAGTTTCTCAGTTCATGGATACTTAGCTCCTGCTAATACTTGTGATATTTTGTTATTTGATTCATACTAAAAATATGAATTGGAGTAACATTTTTATAATGACTAATGGTGTTCAGTGGTTTTTTGTATGTACACTGGACATCTACCTGTCTCTTTCCTGTTTGTCTCCTTTACATTTTGATTTAGTATAATCCTGCATAATTTTGTTCTTTTGTTAGAGATATCAAAACAGTCTTGTGCAGATTGTCCTGGACCATTTGTTTGTGTGTGTGTTAGAGAAATATTCAAGCTTGTTATTTTTATAAATATTGATTCTCTTGGGAAGAGGTCCTGTGGGAACATAGACTCTTCTCTTTTTTTTTTTCTAGACACATTCTTACTTTTTTCCTGTCTTTTTTTTAAAGTTACACGTTTTATTTTTCAAGTTTTCTGAGATAAAATCTAAAACCCTGATTCTACTGTATTCCACACAGTCAATATTTTATGGTTATTATTTTTGTTTCATCTTTTAATCTTTAAAATTTTGATACATATCAATGGTAAAGGAGCCCTTTGGTCCTGTGAAGGCTTGATGCCCCACTGAAGGAGAAAGCTAGGGTGCTAAGGGTGGGGAGGGTGGGTGGGTAGGGGAGCACTCTCATAGAGGCAGGGGTTGGGGAGAGATAGGGGGTTTGCAGAGGGGAAACTGGGAAGGGGGATAACATTTGAAGTGTAAACAAATAAAATAACCAATAAAAAAAAATCCTGATGCATAATGGACTTCTTAGTTAAACAAAATTTCCCTATGCCATTGTCTTTTTATATTTACTCAGAAAAATTGTAGTGGTTTTACATGACTTTCTTTTTGTTCTCCTCTATAAATCCTTCCTTTCATCTTCCCAATCCTTTCAACCTTCTCAAATAAATGATGAATATTTATTATTCCATGTATTTTAAATTATCTTTGTAGTATATACTCTTATGTTTCTCAGGAAACATCCTAGAAATTACAGTGCTCAATCGTGACTGTTACATTCTAAATAGTTTTCAAGTGCTTGTTTTAAAGTGCAACGCTTACAGTGCAATGATTCTGTTGCTCTTCTGATTTACCTGTTATGGTGTCCTATTATCGTTCAGTTTATATTGATGTTGATATCAATGTCCTCTGTGATTAATCAATTTTGTTTATTCTCTCTAATGATTCTTGCCTCTTCCTGGCTGGTTGTTTTGCCATCTGGAGTCATTCTGATTCAGCATAAAGAAATCTCTTGAATATTGTTTTCAGTCAATGTCTGACCTTAATTAATTTCTTCAACTTTTAAATTTAAACATATTTATACTAATTTTTATTATACACTCAATTTGTTTGAAGCTATATATTGCATTTTGGCACTCTTATCCACTATTCAAATTTCTTTTATTAATTTAAAAAAAAGTCATTTCTTATGATTTGATTTGTTTTTTTTTTTTCCACCAACTTACATTTCATTATATATGTTTACTTGTATTCACTAAGTGGTGCTGTATAATGTTTTTCTGAAGAGACAATATGTTTTATTGCTAATTAGTGGTTTTCCTCTTATTTGTTTGAGTAATTACTAGCCTTATGCTATAATTCAAAAAGTCTTGTATTAATATTTATTAATTTCCCTTTCATTTTCTGATATTTGTTTTGATTATTCCACATAAAGCTTGGTGTCCAATGCATTGTTTTTTCTTTCCCTTTTCATTGTTTTAAGAACACGTCTCATACAGCCTAGGCTAATCCTAAACTTACTGTGTAGCCAAGGATGACTTTCAATTTTCTATCCTTTTTGTTGTACTTCCAGAGTGCTGGTGTTATAGGTGTCTGCTACCATGTCTTCTTTTATGGTTTGCTGGACATGGAGCCCAGACTTTTCTGCATACTCTACAAACACTGTCAGCTGAGCTGCATTCTCAGTTAATGTTTTTCCTTACTTCCTTACTTCCTTGCTTTCTTCCTTCTTTCCTTGCTTCCTTCCTTCTTTCCCATTTTCCTTCTTTCTTTTCTTCCCTCTTTTCTGATATAGAGTCTTAAACTCTCTTCCTCATTAACACCTTTTTATACTTGGTTCTCTTCTTTCTAAACATGGGGATCAAGTTGTTTTCCACTTAGCTTTGATTTTAGAATTAGCTAAAGACATAAGTCTAGACAAAAGAATGTCAAAAGAAAATTTACATATGTAAGTATGTATGTATGTATGTATGTATGTATGTATGTATGTATCTCTTCACAATAATCTCTTTACCCATTTTCTATTGGGTATCTGAGCATAGGAGTAGAGGCTACTGGTGAGAATATTTAAATAGAACTGACTTTACCCCTTGTGTTTTTGTACAAGTTATGTCATTTGTTCATTTGAATTCTATTTGCAATAATTGTTTGAAGACACTATTCTTATTTGCTACATGTATTCATGTAAATTTATGTTATTTATTATACATTTTCTGATTTCAAAAATTATGTATTATGTCAGTTTTTTCTTCTGTTAAGCTCTTCTAGATAGGTTCATAAGAACACTACCCTTCCAAATTCAAAAGTGTCTAAGATTTCTAGTTAGAATTTGTTTACCAGTATATTGCTTGGGTTACAATTTCTTTGATTTGGAATCTCTAGAGTGTTGACACATTGTATATAAACAAAAGATTCTGATTTTTTGGAAGAAATTTTGTTTTTGGATTATGCTGCTCACCATTCTCTTCAGTTAAGAATTTTTTCTTTGTTACACAGCAAATAATATGAAATTTCCTTTACATTAAAGCACTTAACCTCTTTTAAAAAACTATCAGTATGATCTATAGTTTCAGGTTAATCATAGCTTATGCAGTATAATTTATCTTCAATTAATCCAGAAAGCATCTCATTAATAATTGATTTCATCTATTTATGCTTGCATATTAAGGTAGATAATTAGATTTTGATTCAACATAAGGCCAGCTTTTATTATATTATATATTTACATTTAAAAGAGAAACATATATTGTTATATTACCAACTTCAATGTAGAGAACACAAATACTGAATCATAGCTGAGGTTCTATCATATGGTATTTACAGCTGGAGCAATATAAAATATCATCATTCATTATGTGAACTCTATAAAATAAATTTGATAGGTAGTCTCTCTCAATATCTATTTGACTACATGTACTAAGTCCATATAGCTTTTATGAATGCTACTTTTGTTTAGTTAGGCACAGTAAGTTTATATTTAAATATTATGAAAATAGAGCTGTCATGATTTCCTTTTGTTATTAAAAGGAGAGAATAAATTATTTTGTTTAAAAAATAAAAATATTATACTTAGATATATGTATTATATGTATATATGTTTATGATTGTATGACATATTATATATTATGTGCATATTTACATATAATTTTATAATATATACATATATATATTAATGTTACTTAAATACTTACTGCATGACAGCATAATACGGAGCATACCTTTGTGACACATCCTCAAAGAAATTTAATTTTTATGGGATTTATAAGAGAGCACTTTTATCAGTTATAAAGTTTCTCTGTTTTGATTAAACATTATTACATGTCATATACAAGATTGCAAATTACTATATAAGCTATAGAATTGTATTGCACACGTATCACCAAGGATGCTTGCTAATTGCACAACACCTCCAGAGTTGAAGAACCTAGAAAGATATAGTCTGATGGTTTTCCCTACTTGTGTTCTACTTGGCAACTAGGGCTGATTATTTTCCTGAAATGTGTTCTTTGTTTGCTTAACAAGCTGATACCTACTGATAAGACAGCTTTACTTTTACATGGTAAATTATCTTAATTAACTCTAATTGTTCACAGACAATTTTATGCAAATAGAGACATGTACAAAATAGAAATATAAAGATTTAACTTAGAGATAAGAGAGCCTGATGAGAATTAAGCTTTTTTTAAATTCTTTTTGAAGATTAAAATTGTTAATAGTGTTGTTTGCAACAATTAAGCTGCAACAAAGAACACTAATGATTTGTGTAACTAGAGGTCAGAATATTGGGCAATGATGAATGCCTATTGTTCTGGAAGGGTTTCCATTCAGATTCATCAATCAATTTATTAATTAGTCAGCCAATTTCCTTCAGATATGTCAATCAATCTATTCATTAATCAACCAAGCTATTCATCTGTCTCTCTCTGTGTGAGTATGTGACTTTCCCTCATGGGGATGTGGGCTTTCAGCAGCCTGTATCCAAAGTGGAGGCTTTCACAGTACTGTGCTCCAGGCTGTGCTCTTCAGTGGCTTCACTTACTTTCCTGGCCAGAGACTATACTTTTTTCACATACTCTTGAAATAAAGTTTGACAGCGCCAATGCATTGTCAACATGGATTAGGAAAGAAACAGACATTTGAACAATTCTCTAAGGCATCCATTTAGAAATCACTGGTACTTGTGTACATAACAAGGTCAGTCTGCAGCAGAAAATATTAAAATAAATTGTCAATAAGAAGCAAAGTCAGAAGAAATAGCAGATAATAGCCATGGTACTGATTTCAGCATTTGAAGGCCAGCATTACCCCTTTTCTATCAGTGAGATTATATGAATCAAATTATTTATTTCCTTTGGTTAATATAGTTCAATTATGCTGTTTGTAATGAAGAGTCCTTAGCAGTATGTCTGCATTATTTGACATTCCATCTCCTCCCTTCTATTGGCTCCGTCTCCTCTCATTCTCATCAATTATGAGTTTTTCTTTTATTTATTTATTTCTCTTAAGTGACACATTCTTCTTCAATCAGTTATCTGGTTGCACCTTCTTATTGTTTCAGTACATGTTATTCTTGCTATTATTCTTATCTTTATTATATTTCAAACATCCTAGAGGACAAATCACAACTGTCTAAAATGTGTAATGCTTTATATATGCCAGACTCTTCTAAGCGGCAAGCAAATGAGCCTGTGGTGAACAAGACAGGGTCCGTCTTGGAAAGAAGCTCATTGAGAGATAAGTAATCAATAAATTGTGTGAAAAATAGACTATTGTTAAATGTATTGTTTTAAAATCATGCATATAAGTATGTATGTCTGTTGAGCAAGTGCATGTTTGGTGTACTTGGGGAACAGATGGCAGTGTAAGATTTTTCTGGGTCTGAAATTCCAGATGGTAGTAACCTACTCTGTAAGTTCTGGGAATTGAATCCAGCTCCTTGGAAGGACAGCCAGTGCTCTTAAATACCGAGCCATGTATCCAGCACCAATGTAGACAGTTTTTGAGCACAAGGTCATGTTTCCAGTAAAGAATAATTCAAAGCACTTAGAACAACTTGGCTCTCAGGCTAAAGTACAAATGGTGATGTTCACTGTTTTTTGTTTTATAGAATAGTCAACACTTCTACAAGTTATTTATATTTGAGAAAATACTTTCTTTATTAGGAAGCAAGATGATGATGATGATGATGATGTGTGTGTATGCATGTTTCATTCATTTTTGGCATTACAAAGTATTGTCAAATAGAGTCTGTCATCTAATACTTATTATTAAAATGCAAGCCCCCTAGAAATGTAATTTTAGTCCATGGCATATAATTCAATTTCAAAAGTTTCACTGTTTTATAATATATAGATTTATTACATAAATTTGTTATTTTGTGTTTTTATTACTTTCTGATCCAAATTTATAAAATGTAACTGCTGTGGGAAGAAACTTTGCATCAGGGAAGAGAAAATAGCAAGGATGGGTATCTTCTAACTGGGTAAGAGATGTATTTTCTAAGGCTATGGCATTTGTGCATTTGGCTAGAAACACACCTAGCATGCATTTATGGGAAAGAAGAGGCTGTGTATGGAGAGAATCCACTCCTCATGTGATAGGTTTATTCTAAAGGGGCTACAAAGTCAGATAAGGGCTTCAGACTCTAAAGGGCTCTGAAAACTGTGGTTCCTCAAAGTGAATAGTGTGCTCAGATTCCTTGGGAGAGTTCCAAAAGAAAGAGGTGACAATTCTAATTATTTTTCCTCCCAAAGTCAGCCACTTCATTGAGTTGTCTATAATCAGGCAATGATTGTAACATCTCATACTCTCAAACATATAACTGGTCAGCATGAAGCAATAAAAGGTTATTTCTATCATCCCAGTTTGTTCATCTCATTTTTGGAACTAAAAACTGCAGCAACTTCTTTCTCTGCCCAGTTTTGGTTCCTTCTCTTCCCATTCATAGGCTTTGACTCCAGTCACTTCCTGAGGGTAGGAATGAGTGCAGCAATACTTGTGTTAAAGTCATCCTCTTCAATCAGATGACAATATTCCTTCTGTTAACAGTAGTTTTCTTAAAACTCTAGTCACATCTAGCTACTAGGATACTACCTTCTACATTTGTTGCTTGGTGTGTCCACCATCACAACAGTGTCAATCTACCACCATCTTATTGCTCCCTTTTTGATCATCTCCCTGGTCTCACAAGTTCCCTTTCTGTGGGATTAACAATGGTACCATTGGTTCTTAGCTGGATTAGACATTTGTTATGAAATATATTAACCAAGGGAAGCAAATGGAAGTTTCTTAACATAAATATTTCATACACATAAGGGAGATAGATACCTAGAGAATGAAAAGTTCTCAGAGATAAAAACTTCACTCTATATTGTCTTTTCAACAGGGAGCAGAGTTTTAGAAAAGTGACAAGTCAAAAGAAAAGGACTATGAACCTCTAAGGCAGTAATTTATTGGTCAGAACAAACTGGTAGAAAGAGGTTCTTAAAGCTTATTTATGTGAACTCCTCTGGAACTATCACAAGCTGAGGGGTATCTTAAGGTAACTTCAATCATCAACTCTTATTTCCCTCCTGTAGAGGGAGCAACATGCCTTTTACCTTTATACCATTATGTCCAGCTATTAGTAAAATATGGTGTAGGTAGAGTCTGGTAACTGATTCTTTTTCATTGCCTTCAGTTCCACAATTATTTATGTTTGGAGAAAGTTCCTGGTCTTCTACAAGTTTCAGAGCCCTGCTATCCTCTGTATACCATTGGTTGTAGAGTCTTTGAAAAGATGGCTCTGATATTAAGGTTAGCATGCAGATTTAGGGGAAATAGTTTTCCAACTGAAATAGATGGCTAATGAGAAAAGGAGGTAGATTTGAACCGAGGTAGGGAGATTATGTTGTAGCTTTGATATGAATTTGATGAAAACCTCCGCTGACCCCGAAGACAGTTAGAAAACTGAGATAACTGAGAAGCTATGGGTGGTTTGGGTAATTTTGTTTTGATGCTGATCAGTCAGACTCTGGTTTCCTGGAAAAAAAAGTCTAACCTGGTGTGTGAGTGATTTTCTGCTGGGACAGTTTCCATATTATTGAAGCTAGTGATGCACCAGTGACTGGTATCACAGTTCTTCATTTCTTAAGGGCAGATGTTGGGGTGATCAGCATTTTATTTGTTAAATGTTTCTCATTGTGTATCCCAATGCTAAGCAAAACTCAGCATACCCGTAAATGCATGTTGAGAATATCCTTCCCTGTCCAGATGCCCCTTCCATGCTTCTAGTCATGGAGGCAGAAAAAATATGCTGCACTTAGAATATTTGTATTTCACCAATTTTTAGAGGTCATTAACAGCACCCCTATGAGTTAAATGGCAAATTGAACCACAGGCAAGCATAATTATGTAAATTTGTATTTGGATGCTCCTGTCTGAGGATGTCAAGCCGACATGCTTGAAGGCTGTTCTCTGCCCACTGATTTGCTTTATGACTTGGATGAAAATATCAAAGCAATGCTTGTGACATTTTTAGATGCCATGAAGCTGGAAGGTTTAAGAAATATGCTGGGTGACAGAATCAGGTTCAATTAAGATCCCATAACAGGCTACAATAATGGGATAAATCCAGTAAGATAAAATTTAATTGTGGTGCATGTTAGGTCCAGCCTTTGTGTCCTCACCTAGGTATAAAATAAGGGGCATTAGATTCAGTGAACGTACCTGATGCCATTGTTGAACTAAAGTACTAGCCCAGATATCTGGCAGTAGACAGTGACTCTGACTGTACATAATCACAACCTGAATAAAAGTTTCAAAGTTTCAGTGCATGGGATCAACTTTCTGATTCACAAGAATTGTCCAGGGCTGAGGCTTAAGCACAATAAAAATTTAAAAAGACTTTGAGTTGATTCACATTTGCAGTCAAGTTTCAGGATCACACATTTTCATACAGTATGACTTAGCATGTCACTGTACTGAAGAGGGACAGGAAAAAGTGCTGAGGTAACCTGAGAGAGAGCTTAGGACAACCTCTGGTGCCCTGGATTTTGAGCTGAGCTGAGACTCCTTATAGTCTGAACTCCACAACCTTTCAAGACTTCAGACAACCTTCATTTGAATATGTTATTTTTTCATATCGAGATATGATCTTTTCTTTCTTGAGTCTGGAGAGATAACTCATTAGTTAAGCACAATTTCTGCTCCTCCAGAGAATGCGAGCACCATAGAGAGGCTCACAACTGCCCCCAACTCCAGCTCCAGAGAATAATCATATGCCCTCTTCTGGTTGCCCTACATACCCATACACACACAGCAAATGTCACACAGGCTTACATCCATACTCATAGAAGCAAAAATAAATAATGAGCCTAAATAAAAATTTAAGAGTGCCTACTTCTTAGGGAATGCCTTAAGTACTCAGTAAAATTCTACCCATACTCATCACAGGCCACTGTTAGGCTAGCAACTGAACTAAAATCATAGGACTGCCAAACTTAGAATATCTAGTTCAGACTTTTCTCTTCTGGGACCTCTTCAATATATAAAAGGTCTAATTTCAAGCCTGAATCTTCAGGAAATGTGAATAGGTTTTATTCCATTCTAGTCATGGATAGAAAACAAAAAAAATTATAAAACTAATGAGATGCTCCATTTTCTAGGCCTGTGTTCCTGGAGGCCTGATGGTACCAGGGACAACAAGGCATGATCCTCCCCATCCATGCCCATGTCTGCCAAGTCCTAAAGCATAACAAACAGTAATAAACTACATTCCAATCCCTGGACTCCATTTTCCACCCCACAACTCTGCATGCTTTCCTCGTGGCCATCCTGGCACTAGGAATCCCAGGCTATACGGGTAGTATTGATCCCTGAGACAAGGTTAGCATCCTAAGCTACAGAGGCCACAAAGGCCAAAAAAGAAAACCGCAGGGGAGATACCTTGATGGACCAGAAGACCCACTAGTCACCAGAACCCCAGGCTACTCAGGTAAGGTAGAAAGAAAACATAAGCCAGAGGAAAATAACACCAGCCCAACAAAGAAAAACTCGGAAATCAGGATCTAAATCTATAATAGCTAAAAACCAGATGATTAAGGACAGCATAAAAACACAATCAACAAGAGCCAAGTGCAATATGCCACCAGAGTCCAGCTTTCTACTACAGCAAGGCCTGGTTGTTTTAACAAGAAAATGACCTTTAAATTCAACCATATGAAGATGATAGAGGACTTAAAAGAGGAAATGAATGAATCCCTTAAACAAATACAGGAAAGCACAATCAAACAGGTAAAGGAAATGAATAAAACTGTTCAAGACCTGAAAATTGACATAGAAGCAATAAAGATAACATAAACTAAGGGAGTCTTGGAGATGGACTCAGTAAGAGGCCAGAAACTATAGGCACAAGTATCACCAACACAATGTAAGAGACGAAAGAGGGAATCTCAGGCATGAAAGATACAAGAAAAGAAACTGATACCTTGGTCAAAGAAAATGTTATATTTAAAAGGTTTTTGACATTAAATCATCCAAGAAATTTGACACTATGGAAAGACCAAATCCAAGAATAATAGGAATAGAGGAAGAAGAAAGTTCTCAACTCCAAGGCTCAGAAAATATTTTCAATAAAATTGTAGAAGACAATTTACCTAACCTAAAGAAAGAGATGCAAGATTCCCAATGGAGGTATTGAGACACCAACCTAGAAACTATAAAACCTTAGGCCAAAAGTTGGTCCTGCCTACTTGATGTTCCTGGGTACAAGACAGAACAGAATTTGAGAAAAGAGCCTATCAGCGACTGGTCCAGCTTAAGACCCATGCCATGAGAGGAGCCTGCCACCGATAACATTGATGATATTTTGCTGCACTTTCAGAATATCAAGAGCCCAGCATAACTATCATTACAGAAGCTTCACCCACAGCTAAATACTAACTTGAGTTTGTGGAATTCTGTGGAAGAGTGGGAAGAAAAAGATGAAGGATCCAGAGGGGTCAAGGACACCATGAGAAAACCCACAGAAGCAACTAAGCCCATATGGGCCCATAGAGGTTCTTAGAGACTTAACTGCCAACCAGGGAGCGTGAATGGAACAGACGTAGGCCCTGTGCACATATGTAACAGTTGTGCAGCTGGGTCTTCATGTGAGATTCTTAAAGCAGGAGCAAAGCTTGTGATGGCTATTTCTGGTTGTCAGCTTGACCACATCTGGAATGAACTACAATTCAGAAATGGAGCACATACCTATGATCCAGATCTTGAGGTTGGAAAAAGGCATAGTGGCCATGAAAAGCTTAGGGCCAGGCAAGATAATGCATGCCTTTAATTCCAGGAGACTAAGACAACCAGATCTCTTGAGTTCAAGATCACCCTGGGACAAAGCAAATTTCACATCCAGATGTGGTGGTACACACCTTTAATATGAGCTATACTTTCGGCTGGAGGCCTACATAAGGGCATTGGAAGAAAGAAGACTCATTTTTCTTTGCCTGCTTGCACTTACTTGCCGGTATATGTGTTGGAACCTACCTCTTCAGGATTCCAGCTTATACAGAAGACCTGGTGAAGCAACTAGCCTTGTGGACTGAACAATAATAGACTTTTGGATTTCCCATTCATAGCTGCCCATTGTTAGTTAGTTGGACTATGGACTGTAAATCATTACAGTAAATTCCCTTAATATATAGAGAGATTCCGTAAGTTCTGTGACGCTAGAGATGCATGAGTAGTACAAGACCTGTCCCTGACTACATTGCTTGCCTTTGGATCCCTTTTCTCTAACTGGGCTGCCTTGTCTAGCCTCAATAGGAGAAGATGTGCCTAGTCTTACTGGACTGATATTCAAGGTTGGTTGATTTCCACAGGAGTCCTGCCCTTTTCTGAAGAGAAGTGTAGGAAAGGTGAATGTGGGAATGAGAGAGAAAAACTGGGAGGGGAGTCTGAAGTAGGGAAAAAAGTAAATAAATAATTTAACTAATAAAAACATCTTCTGACAACTGGAGGCCTGTCAATCTCAGACACACACACACACCTACGATAGATAGATAGATAGATAGATGATAGATAGATAGATAGATGATAGATAGATAGATAGATAGATAGATAGATGTTAGATAGAAAAAGAGAAAAAAACCTGTTATAATATTAACCTGTATTTAAAAGCAATACAATTGTGTATGTGGATTGAAGATTAGATTACTCCATGTCAGTCTGAAGAGTGGAGTTTAGACAGTGGGCAGAAGCCAGCTGAGAGGAAAGTTTCAGCACCTGGAGACATCATCAAATGTAGTCACAGCTTCAACACAGGTTGAGCTGCATCTGTGCAGGTTAGGTTTGCTGGTAATCTCTTCTGACAATTCTTTACTGTTAACATTTTCTTCTTCTGTCCATTTGTCTTGAATTTGGATTTGATCTATATGAAGTAGATTCACTGTCAACATGATAGATAAGAGATGGGCACACCACTCTTCCTCATGCCTCTGAGAAATTTCCTGCAATTCATCACAGCCTTTTTTTTTTTTTTTTGCACTGGGGCGCAGCCTCAGACTTGCATTTAGTCTTACACAGTGCTTTAGGCTGGCCCTCTGGCAAAGTACAATGGCCATCATAGACATTGAAATCACTTTCTTATGCATGCAGCTGATCTTGAATATTTGAAGGACATTTCATAGATATAAATATTTGTGGGAGACATCCAAATTTGTGCTTTAGAATTTATCTCTGGTCATAAGGGTTCCTGTTATTATCGTTGAGAGGGATTGGTGTCTCACTAATCCTAATGATCCCTCCCATGTGAACTGATTCTTAGTAATGAAGCTGTCCTGGTTACTCTCTGGATTTTTTCTTAAGCTGCTTCACCACAAGTGGACAGCTCAGGAATATTAAATTCAGCTTTCTCTTGTGAGCTTCTCATATTAGTAATGGGCTATTTCCAGAATACAATGATTATACCATCTCCTTGGCAGTTCAAGGGTTAGATCCTCTCTTGAAAAGGTAGGTATTTTTTCAAGATGCATTGTCTCAGTGGATATCTCTGCATATTGAAGTATTAGAAAGTGTGTGTGTGTGTGTGTGTGTGTGTGTGTGTGTGTGTGTGTGTGTGAGAGAGAGAGAGAGACAGAGAGAGAGACAGAGAGAGACAGAGAGAGAGAGACAGAGAGAGACAGACAGACAGACATAGAGACAGAGACAGAGAGGCAGAGAATAATTGTGTATGTAAGAGAATGAGTGTTTTTGAATTTGTATGTTTTAACCTGAAATCCCTTAAAAATAAAGATGTGCTGATTGATTTTTATCCCTTTGTTTTTAGTTTCATTTCAAGATTTTCATAACTTGGGTGAAGAAAGAAGTTTTTGCAAATCTATTGTGTTCTCCTCAACTTCTCGTTAGGTCAGATGATGTTTGAGAAGAAAACAATGTGGAAAATTAAAGGATGTGAATGTTGAGTGGTCAAGGCACCTGGTGTTGTCCTATGAAGCTAGCTTTATTAAGAATACAATAATCTTTTTTATGTCTTTCCTCCTAAAGTCAATTAATTTATACTTGCAGCCTTGTAGAACATAATGCCAGATACCTATTACTTTGACAGAAGATAAAAATAAGAAAGAGCGCCCTACTTTCACAGATCACTTAGATGTAATACCTTCTGGCATGATATTTGTAAATATGAGAGGCAAGTTTAAAAGACAATTTTAGATTGAACATAAGAGTGATGGAAAAAGATGCTGTTGGCATTTCTGTACAGACCATTCTCTTGATCTCCCTGACTAACATTTAGAATTAGCAAGGTTTATTTGTTACTATTGATGCCCTGTTATTAATCTAATAGACAGGTAAAAGATCCCATGAGTTTTTCAAGGATCCTCTTTGTATACTTTATGAGTGTTGAAAAATGTGTAAAGATCCATATTCACTATTATAGTATTTGTTTAACCTTCCCTAAACTTCTCAAAATAAAAATATGTATTTACCCATACTTCCACCCTGGCCTCTGGTTTTAACAATCTGTATGTTTCTGTACTTGCATCACTCATACTGTGTCAGAAAGTGGCAATCATGCAGTATGTAGCCATTTCAGTTTGGTTTTTTACATGTAACAATGAGTATTTAAGGTTACACCATGCCTCGGCTCATTTGCTTTTAGCACTGAATAATGTGTATTGTCTGGATGGGCCACAGTTTACTCCTTCATTTATCTACTGAATGTCATCTAGGTTTCTGGATGATGTAGTAATAATTGTCTGTGTACAGGTGTTTGTATAGATGTCATCTTTTAGTTTAGGCAACTGTCAGGTAGCATAACAGCAGGGTTATTACTGATATGGTAGAAGTGCGTTTAGCTTTATAAGAAACTGCTAACATTTTTTTTTCCATGTAGAAAACAATAATCTGGTAAGAGTAGTCTTATAAGAAACTGTAAGTCTGCCTTCCATTTCTCATTCCTGTCAGTTTGTCTACTTACTTGCTGTTTGAATGCCTGTTAAAGTTTCTGTCCATTCATTTTTTCTCATTTTTAAACTGATATTTTTTGTTCGCATTGGTGAATATTAAGGGTCCTTGTATCTTTTTAGATTATTTTTTGGTAAGAAATTTCATCTATTTGGAAATTATATACATGCTCAATGCTCTACTTTGCTCATATATGTCCATTCCTCTCTCTCCCTTTAACTTCCCCCAGAAACCAAACATGAATATTCATCTTACAGCTTTATGCCCCTCCTTCTCTTTTCTCTTCTCTTCTCTCCTCTCTCCTCTCTCCTCTCTCCTCCCTCTCTCCTCTCTCCTCTCTCCTCTCTCCTCTCTCCTCTCTCCTCTCTCCTCTCTCCTCTCTCCTCTCTCCTCTCTCCTCTCTCCTCTCTCCTCTCTCCTCTCTCCTCCCTCTCTCCTCTCTCCTCTCCTCTCCTCTCCTCTCTCCTCTCTCCTCTCTCCTCTCTCCTCTCTCCTCTCTCCTCTCTCCTCTCTCCTCTCTCCTCTCTCCTCTCTCCTCTCTCCTCTCTCCTCTCCTCTCTCCTCTCTCCTCTCTCCTCTCTCCTCTCTCCTCTCTCCTCTCTCCTCTCTCCTCTCTCCTCTCTCCTCTCTCCTCTCTCCTCTCTCCTCTCTCCTCTCTCCTCTCTCCTCTCTCCTCTCTCCTCTCTCCTCTCTCCTCTCTCCTCTCTCCTCTCTCCTCTCTCCTCTCTCCTCTCTCCTCTCTCCTCTCTCCTCTCTCCTCTTCTCTCCTCTCCTCTCCTCTTTACTAACACACTGAGTCAAATAAAAATGCCGGTGTGTGTGTCTCTCTCTGTGTGTCTTTGTGTGTGTCTGTGTGTGTGTCTGTGTCTGTGTGTGTGTGCGTGTGTGTGTGTGTGCATGTGTATACTCATCCACTGGAACATGGGTAATCTATCAAAAACTCACAAAAAAGAAAATATCTCTATCCTCCACACCCATCAACTGCCAGTAGTTCTTCAGATAGGGGTGGGGCTTCATGAATTTGTCCACACTCCCAACTATGCTGGAATTTTGGCAGGATTGATCTGGGCAAGTAGGTCTTATGCCTGTCATATCTAGTATTAGTGCGACAGCCGTGTTATGTTCAGAACACAGCATCTCACACACTCCTCTTCATCTTCTAGCTTTTGCATGTTTTCTACTTCCTCTTCTGTAACCTTCCACAAGCCCTGGGGCATCAAGGTGTTATATCTCATTTAGAGGAAGCACTTACAGTTTTACTTTTCTCCGTGATTTTGAATAGTTGTCAGTCTCTGTATTGACTTCTATCCATTAAAAATAGAAGCCTCTTTGATCAAGGTGGAGAGTTTCATAAATGTGTGTAGACATATTTAGAAGGCAGTTTAACAATATAGCCACTTAGCTAGACAACAGTAGTAGTTTTTCAAGGGCTGATAACATCACCTTCCATGAGCTTTTGCCCAGGTTTATAGTAGGAAGTATGGATTTGCTCCTGTGAGATTGCCCTCACATCCAATCCGAAAGTCTCTGGATACTGAGAGGGCAGCCAGTCTACTATTGTACCCATAGGTACATCTTGCCCGGCAAGTTGAGACTGTAGCATTCAAGGGCCAGCAATGGGTAATACATTGATTTTTTTGTCCCTCAGCAGCCTACATAGTACTTTCTGGCATATTTAACTGAACAGAAGTTTGGCTGGCTTTTGAGCACAAAGTTTTGAAAATATTTTCTCTGTGTCTTTATTTTCACAAGTATTTGTTAAAAGAACCTACTCATTGCATTTTTTCCTTAGGGCTTGGTTCTGCAATCTTATCTTATTTGTGTCACAATTAAATGCAATTCATAACAGCTATATATTTCCCTATGCTGCCTTTGAGGAATTTTGTAGATTTACATTTTATATATAAATCTATTGTCTAATCTGAGTTAAGTTTTTTGAAAGGCATAAAGTCTCTTCCTAGATTACATTTTCATTGTGCTGGATAGATTGTTGAAGGCCACTTTACTGAAAATAACTGGCATAGCTTATATCTAACTTTTATTTCTGAAAACACCCTCCTTTTTATCCACTGTACATTTGACAGATTCTGTGGGTTCACCCTAAACTCCAACCAAGAAAGACAGCAGATGATATTTGAGGGGAGTGGTTATACAGTAGATCAATATATGACACCATTCAACTCAACCAGTTTATTGTCTGTATGCAACTTCAGTAAAAACACTCATCTTGGTTCAGGTGACTTACTGTATTATAAACTACAGTGATACAATTTTTGTGAGCATTGCCTGTCCCAGGATCATTCCACAGTTACCTCAGCAGCTAGAGAAGTTGGAGTTTCTGCTCTACCTAGGATACTGACTAGAATTCAAATCAAAAAGTTCATGAAGCTACTTGGATATAAGTCTCATTTAAGGAACAGAGGGATCTAGGGCAGTGCTTCTAAAGATTGCTCAGCAGAGGAGGGCATTGCAATCCGCTGAACCAGTTATTAAAGTGGACTTTTGGAACTAATCTACATCTAGTAAAATCAGAATATTTGACTACGGGTCTGTGCAAAATGCTTTTATGCCTCTTAACTTTTCCTTATACTCCTTTCCAGTGTGTTTGGACTGAGAACCTTGCATGAAGGCTTAATTTTACCAGTGAATGGAGAAAAATAGAAGTAGACATCTTGGCATTTGTAGTATTTTTTCCTTGTTGTCAAAACAAATATCTGAGAAAAGCAACTTGAAGAAGGAACGAGTTAAGTTGGACTGTCATGATGGGGAAGTCATGGCATTGGGAGTTAGAGACAGTTGGTCACCTGGCATCTACATAGAGAGACCTCAGAGGGAAGAAGGGAAGGGAAGAACGAAGGAGGTGGGGGGAATGAGCACTAACAGTTCATATTGATAAAGAAGACTGGTGCTCACCTCACTTTCTTGTTGTATTCAGTCTGGGAAGAGAGTCCATGGCACTGTGGCTCCCATGTTCCAGGTACATTTTGCCGGATCATTTAAACCTTTCTGGTAACACTCTTCTGAACATATCCAGAGGTATGCTTCCATGGTGATTCTAAATGTAACTAGTTTGACAATGAACACTAACTATCCTCACATTCCATTGGCAAAATTATGAGCCAGTATGAGTGAAAATGATTTTTATTGCATGTTTGGGTTAGAGGGCAAGGTCTTGTTATGCAAATATATTTCACATTTCTTTTTTCTTTTTTTTCTTTTTTTTATTGGATATTTTATTTATTTACATTTCAGATGACATTCCCTTTTTTCATTTCCCCTCCCTAGGAACCTCTATCCCATTTCCCCTTCCTCCTTTTTGCTTTTATACCATTTAATTACATGCAAGTATTAAGGTCAGTTTTAGGTTGAGGAACTAACAATACAATAGATGCAAATAATCAAGGAACCAGCAAGACAATAAACACAAATAGTCAAAGAACCAGCAAGGCAATAAACAAACTTCCGTGAACTCTCCCTTGATCACTGTTTCTAAGGGCTTATCAGGATGACCAAAATATCTGAGCCAACTTCCTTGTCCTAGCCCAAAGTCATTTTCATGAAAGAAAATGACTTATCTTTTCTAAAGTTAGGTATGCTACATTTAAACTAAATGTGCTTGCTGTAATTTTTTCCTTAGTAATTAACATAAATGCTCAGATATATTCAAATTGGACAACTGGGGGGTGAGTTCACATTTTTCTAACTGATTCCAAGACCTGTAGGTGTTTACGTTTACTGTAAGTGATGGCTTAAGTATATATTTCTCCCCCATTCACAATTCCATTGCTGAGACGTAGGCTTTCTTATTTACTTACTGAAATGGCTTCTTTCTTAATCCGTTTCTTCTCAGTTCACCTTTCACATTGGTTATCATCATAACGCACACTATACAAGGCGCACACGTTGGTGTCATTATCCTGATTGAATGCTTACACTTTAAACCCGGGTATAGTAGACTTCTCCTTGGATTCTCATCATTAACCATCTTCTTCAGCTGAACTAATTTTTACCAATTCTGAGACAGTCAAACTGTATAGCTGTCACTGACACTGAGTCTAGCATGTATCCCAATAAGGCTTCAAACTCTTCTTTTTGTCACAGCCTCCCAAGTACTGAGATCTCAGGAATAACATACGGTATCCAGGCCCCTCTTCAGTATTGTCTTCAGTAATGAAGACAAAAATTATAGTTGATTTAAATTTAATGTAAAAATAATATATGATTTTATTTTCTAAGATTTATGGTGTGTCTCAACTGTAGATAAATTGTATTTTAAAAATATATTCACTCATCCTAGTTCTCCACAGTACATTCTTAGTTCTCAGAGTTATAATCCTTGCCCCCAGGAAGCCCTTCTCAGGGCTTTGCACTTTCAGAATTTAGGAGCACACTGCTGTGCCTTCAGAGTACCCCACCATACCATGTTTATCTACAATCACTCATGTAGCTGTTTTTCCTCCATCAAATGGGATTTCTGTACGAGTGATTTTTTTCCTATAAAAACCACATAGATGTATATAAATCTGAAAACTGCTTTCTGAATCAAGTGTTCAAGATTTCAATATCAAACAGTGAAGAATATCAATAAATTTGAAGGTTTTAAAAAAAAAGGTACTATACAGCTTTAAACGAGCAAATCAAACATTAACAAAAGAAAACATTTAAGATGAACGTATGTGATTATTACACCAGAAAGAAAGCTGTTTCCATGATTGAAACTATAAAGGTGATCAGAAGCATAAACTGATCTCCCAGCTGGCTGCACTGGAGGTTTGAGGGATTCACAACAGACTTTTCAGTATCAGCTACCGTGGCGAGATTGTAGAGATTAAAGCAGTGAGCAAATGATGCTCTTGTAAGGTAAAGACAAAATCTGCTTAGTCAGAAGGTTCTTGAAGCACCTCAAACATCACTATAATGTTGCACTAATTACAATTATATTTTGAAGCAGAAAAAAACTAGAATATTTGCCTATTCCTCTAACTCCTGCTTAAAAAAATAGCCATTCCTGATTACTGAAAATAATAAGCCTAAGATTTTAAACTTTGTATTAAATCTACCTTATACATTTTGTACAGAATCTCTTAAACTTAGAAATTATTATTTAAAAAACTGTTCAGGGCTACTAAAATACTCCAAGTGTGATGGAAGTAAGCATCACACACAGGGGAAGGATGGGGCAGAATGTAGCACGAAAGGAAGATGCCCCTTACCAATGTATTAACTGCCTTTCACAGATATTACCGAGTATAAACCCACAGTTAAAAATGAAGGAACACATGGGTCAGTGATACAGAGTAAATATTCAACTAGATATCATGCGATACCAAATATAACTCTCAGTACCAGGAATGGGTATAGCCTTTTGAATTGCTGATCAAAGGCTTCTTGTAACTTGCCCCTAAACTATTATCAATGTCAATGTAAGCTCTGTAACCTGACATTAAGACCCTATTGTTGAAGACATCACATCTTATATCACTAAATACACAGAAATCACACTAGTGATCAATTGGTAGTTTATTATTGACTAGTGTTCATAGTGTTGGAAGGTACTAGGCATATGTGTTAGCTTGAATGAGAATGGCTCTCATAGGCTCATTGATTTAAATACTTGGTCACCAGGGAGGAGCACTATTTGAAATGATCAGGAGGTGTGGCCTTGTAGGGGCCAGTGTGTCACTGGCAGTAGGCTTCAATTGAGGTTTCAAAAAACCCAGTTAAAGCCCAGAGTCTCACTCTTTCTGCCAGTTGCTGAGCTGGATGTAGAACTCTCAGTTATTTCTCTAACAGCATGCCTGCCTGCATGCATGCTACCATGATGATACTAGACTAAACCTCTTAAATGATTTGTTTATAAGAGTTGCTATGGTCATGGTGTCTCTTCACAGCAATAGAACACTAAGACAACATGTTACTGGGAGAGAAAAGTAATAATCAATGTCATCCAGCTACAAATTCTGTAAGTTACATTTCCTGCTTGTAAGATATTCTCAGTGATGCAAGTGGCAGAAGTGATATGGGAGTATCAAAGGACCTTGGATTGGATTTAAGGCCTAGTCCATGAGGTTGAACCCACACCTAACACTGTGAATGATGCCAGAATGTAATAATAGATTGTAACCTCAGGGAAGAGTTGAAGATACATGCAACTATTATTCTTCTGGATCAATATAGCAATGAAATGCCACCTAATGATATATTTGTATATCAGTGCCTCACATAACTTTAATTATAGAAGCTTCTTCTGGCAGTCTATAGTGACCAATATAAAGACACACAAGTGGATAATGAGCAGAGAGTGAGAGACTTTGGAGCACTCAGCCTTAAATGGGATATTTTTATCAAGGTGGCATAGGCCTATAAACTCAGCATGTCAGAGATGGAGGCTTCAGAACGAGAAGCAGTTAAAAGTCAGTTGTATCTAAGGCAATACAATGAAAAATAACACATCTTTATATTTATGTCAGTACAGATACTATAGAGAACAACTGCCTTCCTTTTGTCCTTCATAAATTGAGCACATTAAGTAAATTCCATGGAATTAATGTATAGAAATAGTAACATTCATTTTTGAAAATAAATAAAGCAAATGAAGACACAGAGTTTGAATAACATACAGAACTGAGTAAAAATAGATTATTATCATAGCCTATAGCAATTACCAAGCACTGGACATTTTTCATTTTTGTGGGTCTTACAGGAATGAAATTGTAATTTAGAACATATATAAAAATAGAATGGAGAAAGAATAGTCACATTGAGCCTACCAAGATCTTTTGAGAATATTAGATAACATATAAGTATGATTGGCTGTGGAGTCATGAACAGAACTTTCTGAAGTTGAGATATGTTGTTTCACTCTTTGCTTTTTAGTAAGAATTATTAACATGAGTACTGTATTTGCATCACTACTACTCTGTCCTTTCTGCACATGAATTACCCTATTGACCCAGCTGTCCTCCAGTTCAAATTCATGACAGCCACTCCTTTAAGTTTTATTATTACACACATATATATGTAATATATTTTATACTATACTCTATTACATAATTAATATATATATAATTAATATATTGTATATATGCACACACAATCTACTGAGTGCTATTGTTTATATGTATATATTTTTATGGCTGACTGTTTGCTACAAAATAATCGAATTAGAGGCTTATTCCTGGGGAAGAATGATTCTTGCTCTCTGTAAAGTCATTAATTGTCTGTAAATATTTATCTAGGGATCTGAGAATTTCCACATTTACATTGAATTATCAGTTGATATTGTCATTTTCCAGGTCTTTAGGCAGCCATGTTTTTACAATTTCATGAGTGCAACTTTCCTACCATGTACAGAATATATTATTTTCTCCAATTCTACAGATTTTCTCTCTCTCTCTCTCTCTCTCTCTCTCTCTCTCTCTCTCTCTCTCTCTCTCTCTCTGTCTGTCTGTCTCTCTCTCTCTTGCTGAATATGTTGATTTTATTTTCTTCATTTTTAAAAAAAATTATTTTATTTATTTACATTCCAGTCATTGCCCCCTTCCATGTCTCCCCTCCCACAGTTTCAAATCCCAATCCTCCTCTCCCTTGCCTCCAAGCAGGTGCTCCATTCCCTCCCCCACTGTATCTTCACCTTCCCTGGGGTCTCAAGTCTCTCTAGGATTAAGCATATCTTCTGCAACTGAGGCCAGACCAGGCAGAACACTGCTGTATATGTTCAAGAGGTATTGGTGCAGCCTATGTATGCTGGTTGGTGGCTTATTCTCTGGAAGCTTCCTGGATCCTAGTTACTTGATACTGCTGGTCTTTCTATGCAGTTGCATTGCCTTTCAGCTTCTTCAATCCTTCCCCTAATTCAACCATAGGAGTCCTCAACTTCAGTCCAATGGTGGATTTTAAGTATCTGCTTATGTCTTAGTTAGCTGTTGGTAGGGCCTCTCAGAGGACAGCCATGCTAGGCTCCTGTCTGTATGTACATCATAGCATCAATAATAGAGTCAAGCCTTGGTGCCCTGTATTGGATTCTAAGATAGGTCAGTCACTGGACTGCCTTTCCTTTAGTCTCATCTCCATTTTTGTCCCTACAGTTCTTTTAGACAGGAACAGTTCTGGGTCAGAAATTTTGACCTAAGGTTGGTAATCCTATCCCTCCACTTAGTGCCATGAATGTGCCACTTTGAATCCCAGATGTTTGGGTATGCTTTGTATTCATTTTGTATTCATTTTCATTCAAATCTAAAAAGTCTTTATTTTTTGTTTTGAAGCATTTTTTATTCAGTAGTAAGTTGTTTAGAAGAAATCACATCCAAAAAGAGTTAACAGAAGGAAATAACCAAACTCAGACCTGAGTTCAATAATGTGGAAACAAAGCAAACAAACAAACAAATAAACTATACGAATAACCAGTGAAACTGAGGTTTGTGGGTTTTTTTTTGAGACAATAAATAAGACTGACAAAACTATATCCAAATTAACTAAGAGGCAGAGAAAGAATATAAAAATTACCAGAATTAGAAATGAAAAGGGAACAAAACATATGCAGAGACAATCCAGAGAATCCTAAGGGCATACTTTGAAAATCTGTATCCCAACAAATTAAAACATTTAAAAGAAATGAATAATTTTTTATACAAACTACTTACCAAAGTTAAATCAAGATCAGAAAGGAATTTAAACAGACCTATAACCTCTGGTAGAATAGAAGCAATAATTAATCATCTGTCAACCAAAAAGAGCCCAGGGCCAGAAAGTTTTTAACACAGAATTCTACCAAATGAGAGTTAATGCCAACACTCCTTAAATTATTCCACAAAATAGAAGCAGAAGGAACATTGCCAACTTTTTGTGGCCACATTTACCCTGACATTCAAACCACACAACCCAACAAAATGAATTACAGACAAATTTCTCCTATGAATTTAGATGCAGTATTCAATAAAATACTTGCCAACTGAATCCCAAGAACACATCAAAAAGATCATCCACTATGACCAGGCAGGCTGTATCCCAGAGATACATGGATGGTTCAATGTACTTAAATTGGTAAATGTAATCCAGCATATAAACAAGTTAAAAGAAGAAAAACTGAACTCATCAATTAGGTACAGAAAAAGCCTTTGATAAAATCCAACACTCCTTCATGTTCAAAGTCATGGAGAGATCAGGGATCCAATCTACATACCTCAGCATAATAAAGATAGTTTGCAGCAAGCCCATAGCCAACACCAACTTAAATAAACAGAAACTAAAAGCAATTCCACTAAAATCTGGCACGACAAGGGTGCTCACTCTCCTCATACTTACTAAACAGAGTATATGAAATATTAGCTAGAGCAATAAGTTCATGAAGGAGATCAAGGGGATATAAATTGGCAAGGAAGAAGTCAAAGTATCATTATTTGAAGATGCTATGATAGTATACATAAATTACTATAAATTTTTCACTGAAAAACTATAGCTGATAAACAGTTTCAGCAAAGTATCTGTGTACAAAATTAGTGTACACGAAATAAATCAATACCCTTTCTATATACAAATGAAAAGGATATTGGAAAATGAAATCAGAGAAAGAACACATTTCAAAATAGCCTTCAAAATACAAAATATCCTGTGGTAACTCTAACCCAACAAATGAAATACTTTAAGACACTGAAGGAAGAAACTGAAGAAAATATAAAAGATAAAAAGATCTCCCATCATCATCTCTCTCATATACACCATCTATCCATCTATCTATCTATCTATCTATCTATCTATCTATCTATCTATCTATCATCTATCTATCTATCTCATATATATTTATATAAATATATAATTTACATAAATATATATGAGAGTTAATACCAACACTCCTTAAATTATTCCACAAAATAGAAGCAGAAAGAACATTGCCAACTTTTTATGGTGCATATATATATGTATATGGTATATATATATATATATATATATATATATAAGCTTACAGGTCATTTTGTATATGTTATGATTTTCTGGTTAGTGTTTTTATAGGATTCCTGATTGTGTGAATGACTGGGTTTTGGTTTCATGTGTTTTCTCTTGGGCTCTTTACCTTATGTTTATTTTGTCCAATTCCTAGGTATTAGATTTCATTTTATGTTATTATATTGTATCATTATTCCATAAAACATTACTGTTTTATACATGTGTAGACATTCGTTAAGAACAATAGTCAATATATTTGTTGTATTTAACCATCCTGTATCTTCTGATTTATTTTCAGCAAACTTATTCTTCTGAAAAACTTTATCAAATAAAGATGATTTTTCATGAGAAATCTACTATTCATTACTGAGGCTCCTAAACTCACAAATCTGAAAAGAAAATCAATAGTTGACTCTTCTGAGGACCAGTATAATATTCAAATAATTTCAGATTTGGAACATCCGAGACTTCAGAGTTTAATTCTGGGATTCCTCATAGACTTGTAACTGTGAAAATATTACAGGATATGAATGCGAAGGTACTCCAGAATCTGAAACTCATCTGGTCCCAAAACCTGGTAAGAACATCTCAACCTTTGCCTTTCTCAGGAAGCTCTCCCAATTTGATTACCTTGTGTGGATTTAAGGACAGTCTGGATGTTTGATGGTTATTTCTGTCAAATGAACATAATCTAGAATCATCCTGAAGAGTCTAAATGAGGGGTTTCCCAGACAAGGTTGTCTGTGAGAGATTGTCTTGATTACAATTAATTGATATGAGACAACTCTGTCCATGGTGTGGGACATCATTCTCCAGATTTGGGTCCTGAACTGTATGAGAGTGGAGAAGTAATAAAAGCAAGCACACATTCATTTCTCTCTGCTCTCGATTTGTATTTAATGAGGCTACTTGTTTTAAGTTCTTTCCACCTTAACTTTCTTGCTTTGATGGGCTGTAAATGAATCCTGTCTGCCAGAAAAACAGTCCTTCAATCAAATGCGACCAGAAAGCAAGCAGGGATCACTATCCTAATATCTGAAAATAAAATTAAAAAAAAAAGACTACAAGCTAAAACTATTCAGAGGAGAGAAAATGGGACACTTTATTCTAATAAAGGGAATTAACCAAGAGACCTTCTATTCTAAACATAGATGTAATAAACTTATTGCATCATATGTGCAAACAAATTGCCTTCAAAATTTTGACTGGATTTAAAGACACTGAATAACATCAATCCAATAATAGTAGGTGATCATAATACCCTGCTTTATCAAACAAGAACTAGTTTTCAAGAAGGAAGACTTCAGGTCACTTCCAAAATCATTCCTTCAAGTCCTGTGTCTGAACTCTGTTATGCCATCAGCAATAAGGTTTTGTCTTCAAATTCTGGAAGACAACAAAGGGCAACACAATAGCCTATATTGGTTTGGAAGTCTGTTGGACTCCCTTGATGACAAGCTGAAGGAAGGTTTCCCGTACCTCAGGTTAGGATTTTTGTTGTATAATCTCTGTCTCTCATGGAGACATTGCACTTGTAATTATGAGTCTAGAACAGAAAAAGAACCTGGTCTTGTGTATTGAAAGGAAACGTGGAATACATAAGAAAGTGAGCCAGTGCAATGAAGTCTGAAACACAGTCTAATGCAATTGTCAGGCTATTAAATATGAAAACAATAAATTCTCTGTGGCCTCAAGAAAAAGATTGAAGAGCTCTCTTGAACAGGACAATTAGGCTTATATAAAAATCCTCTATGGCATCATCAAAGTAAAGCAAATATATATATTTGCTTTACATATATATATATATATATGTATATATATGTATATATCAAATATATATATATAACAAATATATATGTATATATCAAAGAAAATCAGGAAAAGACATGAGCCAGTTATCATCAGTCCATTTATTTACAATTTCTGAATTTGCCAAACATGCCTATTTACTAAATTTAATTTGTAACTGAAAAAAATCAATGCCACCTTTGCTGTTGCAGCTTTTCTGTGGACACACAAATATGAAATCCATGGGACATTTGCATATCTCAACCTTCACCTTCCCAGCTGACACTAGACAAAACAGATGCTTTGCCTTCTCCATTCTGTTCTTACATACTTTAGTATCAGTATGTTTTGTAGCTAGTGGCAGTCTTGTGACTTACTTTTTGATGGTGGTTTTTGTTTTTTTAAATAATCCCAAGTACAGTGAGATTGACCAGTATCCCTAGCTGTAAGAAGGCTATCATGTGCTTTGTGGGGAGAATATGTGTATGTTAGATAAGTGACTTTCAGACAGGAGTTAGAGCAATGTTGACCATTAGTTCAATGTTAATCAATAAAGCACATTTATTGATTAAGTGTCCTTAAGGAGAAATGCTTGTAAAACAAGGCTATGTATTAATTAGTTGAAAATATTCTGACTGAAGCCTCATAGGAACTTAACCCTGTACTTCTGGGAGAACTAACTAAGTTAGTCTTTTCAAATTCAGTATTCATGTAATTTTGGAAAAGTAAATCACGATAAAAAAGGAAAAAAAATCAAGTATATGGAAGTGGTGTTTGACATCTAGGTTATGTGTTCTTTGTGTTATCTTGACATAAAAACATTTTTAAATGTTAATACCCAGAAAGCCCAGCTCTTACAAGATTGTTTTTAGGAGACGACTAGACATTTTAATATTAGCTTGTTCTAAATAAACAATGGCCTCGTAAAGGGCATTGGCTTGGCTTTGGTGAATTTGCATACTAAGATATATCCACAATAAAAACATAAGTGGGACAAGTTTGGAAGAATTCTAAACAATTATTTGCTCTGGCAAAGTGGAAATGGAGACATTTTGGAAACTGAAAGGGCTCAGGAAAAAATGGATCAACTTGTGGATCATTATTCAGGCAATAAGTGAGAGTTGAAGCATTGACATAACACTGACAAATCAGGCAACTGAAGAGAACTAGAGGACAGAAGTCATAGCATGAACTGAGAGCACCATTAGACAGAGAACTAGATAGAAGGAGTCATAGCATGAACAGAGAGAGCACCATCAGATAGAGTCTTCTATTTCTCAAGGAAGAATTACAAGTGAAACACAAAGAGGGCATATCATAGAAAATACAACGGCTGGTAAATATTTTCTATAGGAACTATGACAAAATAGTAAGATTGAGATCAATTATATTAGCAACAAACATGAAGAATTTTAATTCACATTAAGACTATTCTAAAGAAAGTCTCAGCTTTTTAATTATTCAGAATATAATCATGAAATGATTCTGAAAGATTAAATATTAAGAATTAAGTTGCAAAAAAAGAAAAAGGAAAAAAGAATTAAGTTGTTCTTGGAGAGATCTCTTGGCCTTTAAAACCACTGGCTCCTCTTATATAGAACTTGTGTTTAGTTCCTGGTGCCCACATCATGGCTTCTAATTTTCTATAACCCTAGTTTTATGGAATACAATGACCTCTTCTGACTTCTGAGGATACCAGGAATGCCTGTGGTATATGTATGTATATACTTATGTCTCTCTCTCTCTCTCTCTCTCTCTCTCTCTCTCTCTCTCTCTCTCTCTTTCTCTTTCTCTCTCTCTCCCTCTCTCTTTCTCTGTGATTTTATATATATAATTTATATTTATTTATATTATAATATATTATTAATTACTATTAATAATAATTAAAAATAAATATTTATAATAATAAATATAAAATAATAAATAATTTAATGACTTATTTAAATATTAATAATATAATGTATTATTTATATTATATTTATATTATAAATTTATAAAATTTATATTTATATATAAATATAATATAAATATATAACTATATATTAAAATATATTTATAAATATATATAAATTTATATATATTTATATAAATATATATATATTTATATGAAATTTATATATATATATATATATATATATATATATATATATATATATATATTGGCACAGAGAGAGATGACATATATATGCAAAACATACACACAAGAAAATTTAATTCTAATATTAAAGAATTTAAGTTAAAATTATTAAATGCCAAGAGAGTAAAGCTAAATTGATATTGAAATAGAAATGTAGTCAGTTGGTAGAGTGCTTGCCTAGCCTGCAATGGCTTTTTGGTTCAAACCCCAGTGCCACATAAAACCAGATGTGGCAGTTCACATCTGCAATATTAGGTGGGGGATGTAAAGATCAAAGGACCAGAGAGGAAATATCATAATTAGCTACAAAGTGAGTTTTAGGTAAGCCTTAGTTATATAAACATTAAACAAGTTAATAAAACATTAAACAAGTAATTATGAATTTCTATATGCTTACAACCTACCAGCTTCCTCTAGAAAAGATGAACCACTGCAATTACAAAGCTGTTAAGAAGAAAGATAGTAATCATAAAATATTTCACATACCACTAGTAAAATACAAATGTATGGATTTACTCATATATATACTTAAATGATTTCAGAAATTTGGAATCATATTAGATCTTTCCAGAATAGTAATTGAAAATATTCAGTCTTACATTTTCTGCTTGCCATGCCAGATTATAATGATTGCATATTACTACAATATTGGTCTCTGTTTGCATGACTTAAAACTTGTTCTTACTTGTCTGAATCTTGTTACTATGTATAATCTTGTTACTATGTATACGAGGTGTCAATCAATTATCAAATTATGGTGTATGGTGACTAACCTACATGTTGACTCTTGTACCAAATAATTAAATTCAATTTAGTGAGAGACCTATTAATTAATCTTACTTGTCAACGAATATAAAAATATCTCATGGGAAAAGCTAGGGTAAACACATCAATTGGCTTAAAGAATTGGACAGTTTAGATTCACATCACAATTTAAAATATTGACACTCACACATACTTAGTAGCTCCTCAGAATCTTCCATCTGTACAACCTTGAATCATGCTGTGCAGTGATCCAAAATGACATTTCAAAGTCTTTTGCTCCACCAGTACTCTCCTCTATGATGTCTAATGCTTACAAGAAATACTGTCAGACATTCTGAGAACAATCTATCACCAGGCACACACATGAATGCAAAATCAGATCATATAAACTGTATATATGTCAAACAAAAGATAAGCCATGTTAAGAACAAAGTGGGAGGGGGGTAGAAAGTCACTCTTGTTCTGAAAGCATCCTTAACATCAAATTCTACATTTTTGGATAAAATATTAGACTCTAATTACAGCTAACCCCATAGAAGAATTAAAGATGATTTAAATGACAATTCTATAACAATGATGCTATGATGGAAAATTTCAAAACATAAAATTTGGGCAAAAGAGCTTTTAATGAATCGTTGTAGGGAGAGATGGGATCCAGAGAACTAAAACTAGAATTGTGCATCAACATCTGTAATATTGCAGAGTTATTCTATTTATATAATCTCATTCATGAGTGTCCATCTGACAACATAGAAGGTCAGCCCCTATTTACCATTACATTAATCAGTCAGCACAGGTACCCATTTTGTATCCACTCTGTTTTTGTTTGTTTTTTGTTTCTTTCTATCTTTCTCACTTATTTTTATTCCTTGCAGTGAATCTTCTCCAACTAACCAGTTTTCTGTAGCCTTATCTCTTCCTTTCCTACATGCTGTTGCCTAGAATATGGATTATATTTCTGCTTCTGTGACATGGCTTTATTTGTCCCCTTCTGGTAGCCTACCTGTCATCAAGCATTGATAGTTTCAATAGTAAGAATGTAACAGTTTCAAACACACTCTCTGCCCGAAGACTAATTCCTAAAACTACCCATGATAAGGATTCATATTATATGAATTGGAGTTGGGGTTTAGTAAAGATATTTAATATAAGCTTAAGAACAAATAGTAAAGGAAAGGCAAGAGACCTCAAAGAGCATGTTTGTGGGTTTCATGAAGATGAGTGGGTGATCAGAGTTTTTCCCATTTTTGTCTTTCTAATATGTTCATTTAGCACTACATATGAAGATACTTGATTTCGTTTTTCATTGTTTTAGGTCTATATATTTTCTGATAGTTTTGAATTCCTTAGTAAAAAAGATTCAATGCTGTATATTGAATAATAAGTATAGTTTTAGGGTTACAGACTAAAAGATGGAACTAAGGATCCATACAATCACTTTAAGCAATCAGACAGAGATTTTAAAATGATGTGAAGTAACATATTACACATTTTCATACGTTGATTTTATTCTGTACAAATGTTTAGCACCTCTAATAGTAAATGCTATATCATCAGTCTTCAGTAGACAGTTTGAAAATAAAATAACGAATGAGTAAGCAGTTTTGTGGAAATCTCTCACACCATCTAGAAATTGAAAAATCATGAAGAATGGAAGACTTCTTGGGCTTGTGACCTGGGCTATTGCAAAGAACTCTGTTCTTAGAGGAGCCCTGCATCTGATTTATTGTTTTGCACAGCTCTCCTATAATGTTTTCATTTTTACGACACCCACATTTTATTTTCCCTTACCTAGCACTTATAGGAGGTTTTTAGTATGAAATTAAATACTAACAAAATAAATATTGGAAAGACAGAAATAAATAATTTGGGGTAGAAAATAAGCTTTCTATACTTAGCAAATAAAAATTCAGGATACCATAACACATTTTCACGGAATATATAATAACAAGCAAATGAACAAACAAATACTGCTGTTTACATGAAATTTAAATTTAACTTAGTATCTGTATTGTCATATATTATAGGCATTTTAATTACATGTATAATGTCAAAAGTGAATGAATCGGAAGTTTTGTGATGCTCTCAGAGGGGGAAAGAAACAGAAAGTAACACTGGAAACTGTGTAGTTCATCTTGAGTTAGTGTTAGCAATAGGTAGAGTAGAGATATAGGTCAATGCTAGAAAATATGGGAAATCTGAAAAACAAGTGGTCAGAACAAGAATAAGGGAATGGTTTGACAGAATCTGAAAAGCAGGCAATAAAAGATTGCCCAGTGAAGGTGAGTTCAGAGAATTAAATCTTTAAACTACAGCTATTTATTTTATATGATCTTTCATTGTCTTTGTATTTTTATTAAACTGAAAAAATTATATATGTGTACTGTTTGACCTCAATCCCATAATCCTCCTATTTCCTCTCATAGTTGTATCTTATTTTCTTTAATTATTATTTTTACACACACACACAAACACACACACACAGAATGAGAGAGAGAGAGAGAGAGACAGACAGAGAGAGAGAGAGAGAGAGAGAGAGAGAGAGAGAGAGAGAGAGAGAGAGAAAGAACACTAAGTAAGTAGACAGGACAAGAAAATTGAATTGCCACAACACATAATAATTGAAACACTAAACACACAGAACAAAGAAATGATATTAAAAATGTTATTAATAGCTGAAAAGGAAAAAGACCAAGTTGCATTTAGGGGAAACTTCTCATGGAGGCTCCAAATACCAGAAAGTTCTGGACAGATGTTCTTCAAGCTTTAAAATATCACAGGTAAACCAATTCAGTCTTCTATACCCTGTAAAACTGCCAATAACAACTGACAGAGCAAGAAAAACCTTTTACAAAACAGCAGGTGTAAGCAAATTTTGTTGGCCAATCCAGTTCTAAAGCTTTGGAAGGAAAACCAGTCAGAAGAAAATTAACCAACAGTTGCGAGGACAAAAGGAATAAATAAGCCCAGAAGAATAGGTTATCAAAAAAGGTGTGAAGAGGGACTCAACCCACACACACACACACACACACACACACACACACACACACACACAAGAAAACCCTGGAATTAATAAACATTGTTCATTAATAACTCTATATAATAATGATCTCAATAATCCAATAAAAAGACAAATAAAAGTTGACCAACATACTAGATTAGAAAAATAATCTCTTTCTGTTCTATCCAGCAACCACACATTACTATCTAGGACAGACACCCACGTAGGGTAAAAAGATGGGAAAAGATATTTCATACCTCATCCCCTTTGGCATATTGGTTGATATCATTGTTCATGTCTTGTTTAGAAAGTCATATTCCCGAGATTTCTTTGGTGGTGGTGGTAGTGGTGGTAGGTGGAATTGAGAGAAAAGGAGGGAAAAGGTCTGAGATTGGGATATAAAGTGAATAACCTCACTAGTCCTGGGTAGTTGGCTAGGTATACTGTACCAGACATAAATTCCTTCCTACTGATCAAGACTTAATTTCAAATAGAAAGCTTTGATTTCCTAAAGATATAAGTACCACCATTGCATCTTTCAGGGTAAACTACCTTGCTGGGTATTACTATGTTTTTTTGGCATCACAGCTGGTTAGGACAATTGATCAATTTTCTCTCTCTCTCTCTCTCTCTCTCTCTCTCTCTCTCTCTCTCTCTCTCTCTCTCTCTCTCTCTCTCTCTCTCTCTCTTTGGTTACATAGCAGCCTCTGGTGCCAGGAAAGCTAATCCTGTGAAGGTTGCTATATCCAGCTCTTTTTTTCTGAACCTTGTTTGCAAATTAGGTCACATTTTTAGCAATAGAGACTTTTCTATTTCAAATTCTAGAAGGTAACAAAACACAGCAGCAATATTCTATATTACTTTGAGGGACTTTTGGATTTCCCTAACCAACACAAAAGGAATTTTCTCATTTTTGGCATTGAATTTTGTATTAGATAGTCTATGGCTCTTGAGTGAAATGATATCACCACAAGTTGAGTAAACACATACATACATACATACATACATTCATACATACATACACATATACAATACATGTGTATGTATATACATATACATATTATATGTATTTTTATTTTATATATGCTTTATAGTATATTATATGAATATGTACATAAATATGTACTTTAGTTAACTGTGAATAAATATAATTTCATGTGGCTTTTTGAAGCATCTTTTGTGCTATTTTATTGCCCTGTATTGTCCTCTTTCTTCTCTCCTCAGTTAAAGATTCTCCCCATGTGGTGGTTTGAATAAGAATGGTCCCCATAGGCTAATATATTTGAATGCTTAGTCACCAGGGAGTGGAGCTAATAGGAGGATTAGGATGTATGACCCTGTTGGAGTAGTTGCAGGGTGTGGAGAAAGTGTATCACTGGGGGGTGAGCTTTGAGGATTTGAATGGTCCATTCTAGGCACATGGTCTCTCATCTTATGAATCAGGATATAGCTATCAGCTACTTTTCCAGCATCATGGAATGCCTGCTGCAATAATAGACTAAGCTTCTGGAGTTGAAATCAGGCCCCCAATTAAATGTTTTCTAAGAGTTACTTTTGTCAGGTGTCCCTTCATAGCAATAGAACAGTGACTTAAGACACTGAGATTTTTATCTTAAAAAAAAAAAAAAAAAACAAATTAGATTAAGACCTAAGGTGTGGCTATAGCAAAGAAGAGTGTTATTTGAATAAATATAGATAGAATCTAAAAACCTTCAGAATGATCAAAGGCAGTTAACTAGAATTATCATCCAGGTAGATATATAAATGAAAGAGGCTTATATACAAAGAATAACTGAATCCAAAGCCACAGTGATTCAGATCAATAAGAAAACATTTTCCAGTGTCAGAGGAGGTGCAGTGTAGAGAAGGATAATGGATTTTGCCTGCGATGATCTCATTTGTCTAATGTATTTCAACCACTAGCCTTACAAACAGCATTTTCTTCAATGCTAATAGATTTAAACTTACTAATATATTTGACAAAAATCACATGAAAATTTAATTTTAACTCATTTTTTTAATCATGGGAATTTGATTGCACAATACAAAGTACATTTTAAAGAACAGAAGGTCATAGGTATTTTATATGAATCTATAAGTGTTATTGCTCATGTTTGATGGCCATATTTGTTCGTTGTTGCTGTTGTTTTTCAGTGACAACATTCATTAGAGATTTATTACTTTAGGATTGTTTTGAACATTTTTGCTGCTTTAAAATTTTATGTTATTCTTACATACAATGCACTATAATCACATGCACACCCATTACCCTTGAATCTCCCTCCTACTTATACTGACTTCTTCTCAACTGACACCTTAACATCACTGTATCCCTCCATTCCATCCTTTCACCCTGTCCCTCTCTTAAATGCCTTATTTTTCTTTCCTACTCTCCACTCTCTCCTTATCTCCCTTGCTTCTTTCTGTCCTTCCTTCTTTCTCTATCTCTCATGTAACACATAGTCAATCACAGTTGCTGTGTGCTCATGATGGCAACAACCTTGTCCTATCCAGATGACAGCATCCCACTGAATTACTTTCTCATCAGTCAGCTCACAAAGTCTTTTCACCCTCTTTTCTGTGTTATACTTTCCTGGTGTTTAAGGGGGTAACATGGGTACATTTTTTGGCTCCAAACACTAACATCTAGTCTTTAGTCCACGCTGAAATAAGTTTTCTGGCCAAGCATGAGAGATGCATAAACCTAAATATGTAGCAGGTAACTTATCTACCTATCCATTTGGCAAAACATCATTTATGTTTCCCTTTACAGCATCGAATTAATGTTTGGGGTGATCTAGGAATTCTGTAGCAGCAGAAGGCATTATCCAACTGGGAATGCATTTCTTTCATAAATCACTGGGAACCAACATTTTACTACGTGTGTAGTAGTTAGATGGTGATTTCCAACAAGATATATAAAAAAAAATTTGCAAGAAAAGAATATAAGTGTATGAATGCAATTTACATTTGCTTAATATGAATACTGTTCTTGCTGTGAGTAGTTTGCATACAGGTTATATTTTCCTCTTGGAATAGAATTCAAGGGATTACCTTTGACTGGGTAGAAATTCATCACAGATTCTGCTTTAGCATTTACAGGGATGTTTTTGCTGCTTATATGAGCTTTTCACAGAAGTGAAAAGTGACCACAGTATCTACATATAAAGATGAGCCAATAATGAATGAACTTGTTAAACATGCTTGTTTAAAGAGAGCTATAATTTTCCAAGATACATTATCATTAAAAAAAATCAATGCACCAAAAGATAAGTGCAAAATAGAGGATTTAACAATGCCTATGAACTTTGCAATATTTGGTTACCTCGAAGTTAATACCGTTGAACTGTGTTATTAGAGTAGACTATGTACATTCTAGATTTTTAATATTTCCATTCTATGCTTTTCCCAAAAAGACAACTGAAAGAAAAAAGAAAGCATATTTCTACTTGAAATGAAACTGTGATGTCTCACAACTGTTTGATACTGAGAGTGAGAGGTCCTGATTTATCCTGTATTCCTTTCTCAACAGCCTGTGAGTATACTGCACTCTCTCACAGGGCATAGAAACTTTTATTTTAGAATCCTTCCTTTTTGTAGTCAGCAGAGTATGAACATTGCCTCTAAAAGGCTGCATGAAACACAAAACACAAAAGTGTGCACACTTTTGTGAAATCCTCTGGCAAATAGAATGCTTTCCTGTATTAGAATAACAGCCAGTTGTCATTCTAGAAGCTATGGAGCTGGTTATTTGGGAGGATATATTTATTTAATTTGCAAATATGTGTGTATGTGTGTGTATGAGTGGAGGTCAGAAGATAAACTGCAGAATTCAGTTCTTTCCTTCTATCATGTGGGTCCTTGGGCTCCAACTCAGATCCCCAGGCTTGAGACCCCCAAGCCATCTTGCCAGCCCAAGAAGATGTGTTATTTGGTAGCAATAAACTCCTAAATAAGAGTCATAAAATACAGGATGACCACAGCTGATGAGACACCTTAGTGTTAACTTTAGTTCTCAAGAGAATTCTGGAAAAACAAGTGGAGTCTCCAAATGAACACAGTATCTATCACCTTATGTTAGATATCCGACAAGGCACTACAAGGTGTTTGAATGTTGTTGAAATAAATATGCTAACTTCAAAACAGTTTTAAGTTAAAAAATACAGCCCACACTATTGAAAAAATAAAAATAAAAATGAAGTAGCAGATTTTTAATTTCAACTTCAAAAGTTCAGAGGAATTAGAATTGTGCCTATTAAAATAGTATCCTCTATGGAGATTATTTTTATAAAATTCTGTCAAATGTGAAACATTTGAAAACAACTAAAATGAAATGTTCTCATTTTCATCTTCCCTTTCCTTCTTCTGAACCATCTCACATACCCGTCTTTGCTCTCTTTTTGATTCATGGCCTCTGTTTTCATTATTTATTGTTACATTAATATATATGTATATGTGTATATTAATTTTAATCCAGCAACATAGCTACCTTTGCAAGGGATCATATTCAAAGACCTTTTAGGTTTGTGTAATATAGCTGGAATGATACATTTTTAATCCCCCTGGCTGGAATACAGTCACACCCTCAGCACACACCTTTAATTCCAAACAATGAAGGTCAAGTTAGTTTGTAGAAGGAAGCAGCCGTGTTTGAAAATGAAGTTTAACTGAGGGGCTGACAAAGTGAATAATCAGAGAAAGATTTGACAGAAAGAGTCAGATAAGATTCATTCCACTCTCACTAAAACAGACAGAACAAATAGGGTGACTCAGGTGTGGATGGTAGTTCAGTGAGTACAGTTCAGATAAATTCAGGCAATCAAGTGGACATTGGTTGAGTTTAGTTTGGTGCAATTTGTTGCAGTTCAGTTGAATGCTGTTGAGTTCAGCTGAGTTCATGCAGTTCTGCTCAGTTCCTACAGTCACTACATCATTCAGTTCATGGAACTCAGGCAGTATTCCAAGTAGAGTAATTCAGTGAGAAGCTGAGAGAAACCAGGTTGAAATGGTCAGCTTGGCAAGGAGTTTTAAGCCAGAACAGCTGAGTTGAACCCAGCCACCCAGAGTTCAGAAAGAACTAAAAAGGGGGAGCTTATTCAACAGGAAGCCTCTGAGACAATAATTAAATCTGGCGAATAAAAGACAAATTTACATGTATACATACAATACGGTTCTAAAGACATAAATAAAACCTGCTCAGTTTGTATAATGTTATTTGAATGTATGTTTTCAGTCCTGACAATTTGGCATTGAATAGACAATTGGTGTTCTCTTTCCAAGGAAGGATTATTTCTTAGAGTTTCATTATTCCTTAGTTGCCTGTAGTTCTTCGTGTTGGATTAATGCCACGTGAGCCTTCCCCCATCCACATTATGATGTCTATTGACATGTTGTCCTTCTTAGGTTTATGTTTTGACAGTCTTGATGGTCTAACAGCAAATCCCTTGATTTATAATATTAGGTCAGATGGAAAAAGTGGCTTCAAGTATATTTCTGCTCCTTCTTTTGCAGTAAACCCTAAGCCCTAAGTGGATGACTTATAGAGGAATATGAGATAAATAGAGAGGATAGAGAGAGAAGGATAAAATAACAATAGGGAAGTTGTGTGGAAAACTTTTAAGGAATTATAATATTAACATTCTACCTAAAAAACAACCAAAACTATAATACACGTAAGACTATGCATCAATAAGAACATAAAATTTAAATGAAATTTTCCTATCTGGGCAGACAATTCTATTCCAGAGTCAAAAAACCATCTAACAAACCCCTAACAGCAGGCATGAGAAGCTCCCTTTTGAGTTGTCATGTAAAGTTGTTCTAAAAACTCCCAAAACATTATAGGCCATTACCACTGCCCTTGGGTAGCTCCAAAAGTTGTAAGCAAATCCCCATTAATGAAAACACAATGCCTCTCAGACATAGGACACAGAGGCCCCTGAGCTGAAATGGATTTAAAAGCCCTTTCCCTGATGACTAGCTTTTATTGTACGAGAACGTGTCATGCAAGCTTCCAAAGGAAGATGGCAACCAGCAGTCCTCTACAGACATGAAGCCTATGAACCGCAGGAATGACTGCAGGGGGCTATAACCGTAAAGGTGCAATAACGGGACACATGCATCGGCAGTAACCAACAGCTCTTCAGTTAGACTTGAGACCCTCTCACCAAGAGGAAAATGATGCCTGAAATGAAATGATGGTACTGAAAGCACAGCCAACTATCCAGACTTAGTGAAGTCATGGGTTTTTTGCAGAAAAACATACAACTCCCACTTTACAAAAGCAGTACAACCCCTAACTACATTCTAAATAGTCACCCTTACACCCACAGATAATTCCTAACCACTCATCCAGAAAAACATTTTTCAAGAGGCAGAGATAATTACAGAAAACTACAACCAATCAAGATGCATAGATGTAGTGGCTAGTCCCAATGGACCTTTCTTTTCTTTTAGAGACATGGTCTCTTTTACCATCTGAGCTAATCTTATACATTTCTTTGTTCAAAAAATATGGAAGGATCAATCATATGTCAGTAGTACATCTAGTCCTCAGCTCTAGCTCATTCTTTCTCTCAGACTCTATGAGTGCCATCTGAACCAGTCCAAATAAACTCTCTGGAGGTCAAAAGACAATGAGGAGGAAATCAGAATTAGATGTTAGTCCAAAGGAACTGTAGACGTCTGAGAATGTTCATTCTAAATAGAAGACCAATCTTCAGCTACAACAATTATTGAAAAATGCAAATGACAACTTAGCAATTCTCAGATGCTCTGGTGAGTTAACTGAGCATTTGTAGATTTCAGCTTTTAATTTTGCAGGTGGTTTTTTATTCAAATATAGTAGAAAAACCTCAGGAGTCATAAACTGTGTTACTGCCTACAAATATAACCGTATCAATTAGAATCCCTTGAAGAACAAGTGAGCAGTCATTAGAAGTGTTAAATAAAAAAAAGTTAGATGGAATATATGGAAAGAGACAATAATTTCCTTACCTTGTGAGAAATCCTTCCTAAGTAGTGAATTATCTACTTACGAAAATCTGGGGAAAACTTATTTATTCTAATTTCTAAAAGTAAACCACAACTCAAGTGTTATATTGATTTATATTCGTATAATAAGTCTAATTTTCTAGCAGAAGACTAGAAAAAGAACATATAAAAAGAACACCTAAGTTGGTAGTGATAAATTGACTCTAAAAATGTTTAAAAATTAAGTTGCAAATGAAATCGTGGGTCCTAGAGAAATGGCTTGGCAGTTAAAAAGCACTGATCGCACCTTTTGGCCCATTTCCTCAGTAAGGCCAGAGCAGTGGCCCTATGTCCACCAGAATGCTGTAGCCAGGAGGTCTGTAGAAACCAAAGTCACAGGTGAGAATCTTACTCAAATACCCTTGACAGCTGGGCCATCCACACAGCCCAGCTGAGGCATTACCCTCTCACCCCAGATCCACCTTCTTCCAGCCCAACCTCACCAGGTCAGATGAGCAGCCCAATGTCCACCCAGACACTACAGCCTGCTAGACTACAACGAAGTTCACAATAAACAAGGGCAAAGGAGGGCCAGAGTAACCACAGACATACGAGTTGATCAATGGAATAGAATCAAAGACCCTGAGATAAACCGACACGCTTATGGACACTTGATCTTTGACAAGGAAACCAAAATTATAAAATGCAAAAACATAGAAAAAAATAAAGCATCTTTAGTAAGTGGTACTGGTTTAATTGGCAGAAAAATGAAAATAGATCCATGTTTGTAACCTTGCACAAAGCTCAAGTCCAAATGAATGAAGGACCTCAACATACAACCAGATACACTGAATCTAACAGAAGAGAAACTGGGAAAGACTCTCGAACTCATTGGCATGAGGGCAGGGGAGAAATTTCCTAAGCAGAACTCCAATGGCCCTAAGATCAAAAATTTATAAATGGGATCTCATGAAACTAGAAAGCTTCTGTAAGGCAAAGGTCATAACCAATAGAGCAAATTGGCCAACTACAGATTGGAAAAACTTCTTCACTAACCTTACATCTGACAGAGGGCTAATATCCAAAATATATAAGGAATTCAAGAAGTGAACCTGCAAAAAACCAAATAACCCAATTTAAAAATGGGGTACAGAGATAAACAGAATTCACAACAGAAAAATCTCGAATGGCAGAGAACTTAAAGAAATGTTCAAAATCCTTAGTCATCAGAGAAATGCAAATCAAAATGACCCTGAGATTCCACCTCATACCAGTCAGAATGGCTAAGAATAAAAACTTAAGTGACAGCAGATGATAGTAATAACGCAGAGAAAGAGAAACACTCCTCCATTGCTGGTTGGATTGTAAGCTTGTACAACCACTCTGGAAAACAATCTGGTGGTTCCTCAGAAAATTGGAAATAGTTCTACTTGAAGACCCAGCAATACTACTCTTGAGCATGTATCCAAAAGGTACCCCACCATACCACAGAGACACATGATACACTATGTTTATTTATAATAGCCAGAAGCTGGAAACAACCCAGATGTCCCTCAACCAGAGAACGGATACAGAAAATGTGGTTCATATACACAATAAAGTACTATTCAGCTATTAAAACAAGGACATCATGAATATTTTAGGCAAATGGATGAAACTAGAAAATATCCTAGTGAGGAGACTCAAAAGGACATGCGTGGTATGTCCCTACTGATAAGTACGTATTAGCCAAAAGTAAAGGATACCCAGGATACAATCTACCCGCTGAAAGAAGTGTAACATGCAGAGGGGCCCACCTAAGGAATCTTCAATCCCACTTAAAACAAGGAAGGAAATAATCACGGTAGGCAGAGGAAGGTAGGGTTCTGGGTGGGAGAGGGGAGAGGAAGGGGAAAAGAAGAATGGGACCAAATATGGGGGCAGACAGGAGAAAAATCCAGAGGGACAACAAAATGAATGGAAATAAGCAACCTCGCGGGGTGGGAGTTGGAGCACCACTAGAAAGTACCAGAGATCTGGGTGACGAAAGACTCCAAGGACTCACTGGGCGGGGGGGGGGGGGGGGCACCTTAGCCAAAATGCCCAAGATTAGGGAGAGGGAACTCTAAGAGTCCATCTCTAGTTAGGTAGTCTCTCCACCTTAAGTGAAGGGACAGGGTTACTAACCCACAGTCCAAATTTCTGACCCAGAATTGTTCACATCTAAAAGAACAGCAGGAACAAAAATAGAGAAGAAACTATTTTTGGAAAGGCAGTCGAATGACCTGTCCAACTTAGAATCCATCTCATGGGGGTGGGCACCAAGGCCTGACACTATTACTGATTCTATGATGTGCTTACAGACAGGAGCCTGGCATGGCTGTCCTCTGAGAGGCCATGGCAGCAGCTGTATGAGACAGAAGATACTTACAGCCAACCATTGGACTGAAGACAAGAACCCCCAAGGTTGAATTAAGGGAAGGATTGAAGAAGCTGAAAGGGAGAGTAGCCCCATAGGAAGACCAGTAGACTCAACTAACCCAGACCCCCACAACTCCCAGAGACTGAGATACCAACCAGAAGCATACATGGGCAGGTCCAAGGCCTCTGGCACATGTATATCAGATATCTGCCTGGTCTGGCTACAATGTGAGATGTGCTTAAGAGAGGAGGAGGTCTGGTTTTGTGGGGAGCACCCTCTCAGAGGCAAGGGGGAAGAGAAATGGGATGAGGAACTCTGGGAGGGAGACCATTGTCAGGCAAAGGCTGTAATGTAAATAAATAAAATAACTTTTTAAAAAGTTTTTTTTTCATTGATTTTGAAACCAATACAGTAACCTTTCTCAACTTTGAGTAAATAAAATAAGATTTTTTTTAAAAAAAAGTGAAAGCCACTACCAAACACTCCAAGTACTCAGAAGGAAACACAGAGCTGCAGCCTGTTTTCTAGACTACTCCTGAGATCCCCTCCTGTGTAAAAGCTGCTATTCCTCAATGAAGTCTCTTTGCCTTTGCAGCTTAACGTCTCTTCTTTCAACTTTGCCCTCTTCTTCTGTTATAGTGAGTTCCTGTACTGTATGGATCCTTTTTGTGCTCACCAATGAGCTCCCAGGGCACTAGAACAGTGCTTGCCAAGGACTTGGAGCTCAACAAATATTTATAGGATGAATCAACCTTTTTCCAATATTTTAAATCTTTTGTATATCTAAAAGTTTGGGTGGTAACTCATATTTTCTGTAACAAAACCTCTGGCCCTTCCTATCAAAACCTACTTTCCAAAAATATGTGTATTAATTTTTTGAGAATTCCATAGGATGTATTTTTACCGTATTAATTTCTACTTCTCCCTTTTAATTCCCAGACCCATTCTGTGTTGATTTGAATAGGAATGCCCATTATACATTCATGTGTTTGAATGGTTGGCTCATAGGGAGTGGCACTGTTAGGAGGTGTGGCCTTGTTGGAGGAAGTGTGTCACTCTGGGGTTGGGTTTTGAGGCCTCATATGCTCAAGCTATGCCAAATATGGTATATAATCACTTTTGCTGCCTGCAGATTAAGATATTAGATATTAGAACTCTCAGCTCCTTCTCCAGCACCATGTCTGCCGGAATACCTCCATGTTTCTTGCCATGATAATAATAGAATAAGCTTTTATAAGCAAGTGCCAATTAAATACGATCCTTTATAAAACACATGACCAAAACAACAATAGAAAGCCATTTCTCCTAACAAACTTGTGCCTGGATCCATCAATTCTAAGGGAATATTGTTGCTTCTCAGAATAACATGGCAGCCTCAGCAAACCAGGCACACTGTATTTAAATGTTACATAAAAGTTCCTGCAATATAAATACCTCATGAATTCTATGTTCTTCATACATATAGTCTCTCTCTCTCTTTAGATATGATTCTTCAGGAAAACATCTGAAGGTATTCTCTCCTGCATTAAATATTTATGGTGTGTGTGTGTGTGTGTGTGTGTGTTCAAGCTATTATCTGTTTTCTCTAAGGGTATGATTAGTTCCCACAAGAGAAGACAAACACTGAACTCCCCAAAGATAAGCATCGAATCAGTGTGAGTACGAAAATGAAAGGCTGCACTATCTTTAAGACACTTAATTCTGGTAGTCATATAAAATAAACAATTTCACGCGGTGATGATCTTACAAGAAGTGATATAGACAAACATGTCCACGGGCAGTGATATAGTTATAAAAGAGAAGCAACCAGATGACTTCATCAATTGCGGAAGAAGATGGAAAAGACAGACTCAAAGGTCTCTAAGTACACAATATATAAGTTACATTCTGGGGGAAGGTTGAACTATTCAGCAACTTTTTTGTTGTTGTTTTTTTTTTTTCTCCTGGCACTATGCACACAAACTATTAATTCCATGTCAAGCAGGCAAGAAAAAAAAGCTCACCACAGCTCAAACTCATCTAAAGTAATGAACCCATCACAGAGAAAACACTTATGATCATCATTTCAATCTGCTGAACTTGCATGAAGATAGGTCTGGCATTGATCACCCCATAAACAGGGTCACTGATGAGGTGAGAAGGAGGACAACCTGACCTGTGACCACTGTCTGGAGTTAAATCTCATGAAATGTTCACATAAATAATCATATAGTCACTTGCCTCCATTTACAAATGTTATTCCTGAAAAATCCCTTACTGTGAATGCTAAATGCTAATTTTGTGAAACTATTAAATAATTTATACAAATATGTAAAACATGCCTGTAAAAATGGAAAATGGCCGTTAAATGTTTGTATATTCCTGTTAGTAATATTGCTTGAAGATAATTTCATATAAATGATATTGCACCATTTGCTACAAATATTTTTTTTAATTATGAAGCAGTTTTTTTTCTGTTCTGTACTGTTTTTAATATGGATCGATGTTGCTTATAAACGTATGCATTTTTCCTCAATTATTAGTTAATTCTCCTGGAATTTCCATATCTCATGGAGTGTTTTGTAAATTCAAGATCAATCTTTATTAAGAGCATACACTCACCATGCAATGGCTTTTTTTCCCTTAAACTTCTACTCTGTATAAGTACCGTGTGCTTGTGAACATCTGGACTGTAACTCAGTGTTGATCTTCAGTGATTATGCTTTCCTACTGCAACCAAAAGTTGCAGAGAAACTAATGTTTATGTTTTCTACTTCTTCCGAGGCTCATTATTTTATTCAGTTTCACAATATTTTGTGAAGTAGGTGTTATGAGACTTTAATATGCAAGGGACACAAGTTTATTAAGATCAAGCTAACGATGATGACAGACTTGGTTGGCATGTATTTATTTACTTATTTACTGGGGTTTGGCCAAAGTCTTATGTAGCATAAACTGGCTTTGAACTTCTTAACCTACCTCCACTTCCTAGATAATTAGTATTACAGGAGCGTGCTACCACACTGGAACATTTTTCTTCTAATTTTAAAAATTATATTCCTTTTATTAACACACATATATTTTCTTTTTTTCTTCAACATGCCATGTTGGAATGTTTCACAAATTGGTGTGTCATCCCTGCACAGTGAATTTATTTCCTGACTAAGAAAGGCCATGTAGCACAGTGTAAGGGGGTGAAGAAAGTGAGATTGGTATTTCGTGATAAAAGGCAGGACTGTGGTATCATATTCAGCATTCCTGCTCACAGGAGACATGCTAGGAAATTGGGTGGACAGTCTGCTGAGAAGAGTAGTGCTTCTTTGTAGATGGAGTTATTTCCCTCTGAGCGTGGTGAGCCCCTACAGCCGAGGTGATGGGTATCTGGTGGTTGAAATTTATTTAATGACAAAAAATAATTCTTAATTATATCTTTGGAGAGATAGACTGGTAATGTATGGAATCTTTTCTCTTCTTTATGACAAGATCCACAAATAACTACCTCTGTGTATAAAACCCATTTTTCTTTAAAATGGAAAAGTGCCTGTTGGTTTATGGGACCCTTGTGGCCAGAGCAGTCTCTTTTTAAGTGATATGCTGTGACATTAATGGCCTAAAAATGTGAGCTTTGCAATACCCTGAATAAAAATATGCTACAGGTAGGCAGTTGCTCCTAGACACTGAAAAATTTGGGTAATATAAAAGTTGAAAGCAATTCTATCTTGTTGACTAATCCTGACCATCTTTCAAAACCCAAAACTCAAAAATAATGTTACTGCATCCATCATATTGCACAGTAACTCCACTGAGAAGGAACTAAAAATTAGGGGGGTTGATTGTTTGTTTGTTTACTCATTTAATAAACATCTGTCTGAGAATTATTTTTTTATTTTTTTAGTATCAAATATTGATCTGTGATAGTAAACCATAAAACAATATTTTTAGTTTACACTGTTTAGTTTTGCATTTAAAATTCAAACGCTCTGAAGTGAACAGTGATCTTTTTTAATGCTGACTGATAGGAAAGAGGCTTGAATAAACACACATTGACTCCGCTATTTTACACAAAATGACTTTCAGTGGTGAATTACCTCCAATAACATTAATAGCTACACCAATAGCAAACTGTGTACATGTGTGTGTGCTGGTGAATGTGGCCATGTGGTACACATATCATGACCAGAAAAATGACATTGCGTGCCCTTGTCTGTTACTCTCCACCATATTCCCTTGAGACAGGGTCTTTACTCAACCTGGAACCCATTGTTTGTAGATTAGACTGGCAGTGCATAAATGCCAATGATCTTCCTGACTCTATGACCCCCACCCTGTCCAGCACTTTGGTTACAGACATCTGAAGCCACACTCAACTTTTTTATGTGATTACTAGCATTTTTCTAAATCAGGTTCTCTGGCTTTCCTAGCAAGCAAAAACTCCCTGCCTGTAAAATTCTATTACATATCGGATTTTCTCAATCTAATTATTTGGTTTTGGACATCTAGGAGGGTTGCATTACTTGGATATTTTTGACCAGTGGTGCAATGAATATGGATATGCAAGGATATCTGTGATATGTTGATTACAGGGATATAAATATATCCAAGAGTTGTATAGATTGGTATTATAGTATTTACTTTCATATTTTAGATGGATATGTGTATGTATATTATATATATACATATATATAATATACACACTATATATATAATATATATATTTATATATATAGTGTATATAATATATATATATATATATATATATATATATATATATATAATGATTTACCTAGCAATTGGACAAATTTACAATCCTATTAGCATGTTAAAATTTTACCCCACTCAAATTCTCACTGGCTTTTGCTGTTGTTTCTTTAAAATAAATAAATTTTCAATGTGTATGTGTACTAAATATATGCAAGTGTTTACTGAGGCCCAAGAGGACATCTGATCCAAATGGAGTTACAAACAGTGAGAGCTGCCTACTGTGGGTCCTGGAAATGGAACCTAGGTCCTCAGCAAGAGCAGTCAAGGCTGTTAACATCTGAGCCATCTTCTAGCCCCTTGTTTTTGTTTCTTAATGATCACCTCCCTGACTGAGATAAATGGGACTCAGTGAAGTTTTCATTCGTATTTCCTCGATATTCAGTACCTATTCCTTAACACATTAACATAGTTTTATTTTTAATTATTTTGTCTTTAACTTTCTATAATAAATTATATACTTTATTTTATAAAAATGGCTTATATACCATATTTACAGCATTATAACACTGTGAATTCATCTTTATAATTAGTCTTGTTGTGAATTTAAGAATTAGTACAGTTTCTTGCGAATGGCAAATTTTGTTACATAAAGAATAAATTATATCTTAAGAATATGATCTTTCTATCTTTTCCTGTCTCCATTTATAAATGATGTCTTTGTCTAGATCTGAGTTTTCTGTTAGTCCCTCTAAGTAGTTTCTATCAATTCAATTTAGAACCTTAGTAACCTGAATACTTGCTCTTTTACCAATGCCCAAACTTTCACTTGTGTTCATTCTTTTTGTTCAGGTGTTTTCTGTAGCATTATTAATTCTTACAAGTCATGCACCTTGCTATTGATGCATTCCATTGTGTTTTCCTTTTCTTTAGTGTATTCTTTAGCTAAGGAATCTCTGTATGCTTTTTAAATTGCTTCAGTTTCTGCAATAAGTTTCTGTGAAAGAGCATTGGAACACTTGCTTTCTTTTTGCTTTAAGATTTATTTTTATTAAATTATTTATTTATTTACATTTCAAATGTGTGCCCCCCCTTTCTGGTCCTCCCTTCCTGGAGCTCTTCATTCCATTCCAACTCTGTTTTGCTGCTGAGAAGGGGTTCCCCCATCCACCCCTGACAGCATCCCTTTTCCCTGGGGCATCAAGTTTCTACAAGATTAAATGAAACCTCTCACATTGCTAGACAAGGCAGTCCTCTGCTACATATGTGACAGGAATCACAGAGCATCCCATGTTAGTTGACAATGTTGTTCTTCCTATGGGGTTTCAATCCTCTTCAACTCCTTCAATCCTTCCCCTCCCTCTTCCATAGGGGTCCCCAATCTCAGTCCAGTGGTTGGCTGTAAGTATATGCATCTGTCTCAGTCAGCTCCTGGCAGAGCCTCTCTGAGGCTTTCTTTAAGCCCACTGAGAACTTCTGTAAACCTTCTGCCTTCAAGTCTGTTTTGAAGAGCTCTCCCAGTTTTGATTGCTTTCTGGTCAGTTTCTAAAATTAGTATACTTGGCAAAAATTAAGATATTCTAAAAAGGCCATTGTCTTTTTCAATCTAACTACCAGGGTATTAAAATAAGAATTTCCACAAGAATCTCAAGCTTGGAAAAGAAAAAGATAGCAGCTAGAGAAGATTTTACACAGCTCTAGCAGCGTCTCAGACTTCCTTATAGGATAAGACAAACAACCAACAAGGATGGAGCAAACATAGGCAGGACCGCATCTTCCCCTGACTGCTTACATCATGCAAGGAAAGTGCATATCACTGGCTCTCTACTTATTCTTATGTTTTACTTCAGGATCTTGCCTTGTCTTGTTTCTGGGTCTCTATATCCCTCTTCCCACTGTGGTTACACTGAATAAAATTTTCTTCTTTGCCTTTTACTATTAATCTGACTCCTCTAATTGGCCTATTGAGGATGGGTGGTACCAATTGTTTCCACCATGTTTTAAAACATGATCATTTTTTTTTAAACTCTTGATGCTCGGTGTGCAATGTTGTCTAGACATTAAAGGAACTGTATTACAATTACATTATAATCTTTTAAATTTGACTTTATAGTCATCTTTCTAAAAAGTGTAACCTGTCTACTTAATTTCTTTGAACATATAATTACCTAAGGTACTTCATTGTCAGATAGAGCCCATAGTTCATGTTTACCAAAGTCAGATTTTGCTATTTTATCACATTTGATCACTAATATTTTTAATTCCAGGTTTATCCTAAATGTAAAGTTGATTTAGTATTCAGAATGAATGGGGTTGCATCTAATACGTGGTTATGAGTAATACAAACCTCCAATTTGCAAAACTCAAAATCTTTATAAGCAGAAACAATTGCTATATCTTAGATATACTGATACTCTGAGTTATTGTTGGTCCATGGATGTCATAGTTCATTTCATTTTCAATTTGATACAAAATGGAATCTGGGAAGAACATTTCAAAAGGACATTATTTACATTGTGATGGTGTATAGCATGTCCGTTAGTGATTTTCTTAATTTAACTGGTATGATAAGATCTATCTCACTGTGGGCATCACATTTCCCTAGGCAGAGGTTTTGAACTGTGTAAAAGTGGAGAAATTGAGCCCAAACTAGTTCCTTTAAGATTTTGTAGCTTTGACCTCTGAAACAGAGCAACCATAACCTGGAATTTTAAGCTGAATGAACCCCTTTTCCTCAACTGCTTTTTGTCAATATATTTGATCGCAGCAACAGAAATGAAAATTGAACAATACATTTGTCCTTTTTATGCTACACAGTCTGCTTTGTCCAGTAAGGTACATAAACGTCAAATACAGAAGCTTTTATATATTTAATACAGAATAAATAACAACAAATCAAAACTAACAAAACAAACAAGCTAACTTTCAGGACTGTGTAGTGGGAGATATTTAAATCTCCAGCCCAACAATGACCTGAAAATGAAAACACAACTCAGTGATTATGAATATATTCTGTAAGCCTAGACTGGGCAGATACCCCTGCACTACTCTGTTCCCCAGCTATGAGACCCTTATAACTTGAGAATTTTCCAGACCCTGTGTCTGTCCTTCTACCTCCTGTTTCCCAGTCGTTGTCTTCCTCCTCCATTGTCTTCCTCCAGTCCCCCCACTGCTCTCTTCCACCAAACTTTTCTCTACTTCCCCTTCTTCTATCCAGTCACTGGCTCCAGCCATTATTTTACAAATTAAGATGGGCAGAAGGTTCACTAGAATTCACCTGTGTAATGACTCACACTTCCTCTGCAGCCCTTCACAGGAAAGGGAAATTAGTATCAAAATACAAGGCTGGGGCTATCTACAACAGGACTGCACTTAGCTTTCTGTACATTATATTGGTTGGCTAATTATTTTTCTCAGACTAAAAAAAAAAAAGACTTTTTAATTTTCATCAACATTCCAGGAATATTTCATGGCATTTAAAGAGTATTTTCATAGTGGATTATTGATGCATTTAATATATATTACTAAACTAATCAGTTTAATCACTCTTGCAATGAAAAATGCCTTTCATAATAGCATGTGCTATAACCTAATATATATTATAGACTTTTATTGAGAAACAAAGAGACCTAAGTCTAAAGAGATCGCTCAGCAGGTAAGAAACCCTACTGAATAAGGCTGAGGACTCAAGCTTAATTACCAGCACTCATATAAAAAGTATGTGCTTGAAACCTGATCAATAGAGCTGCAGACACAAGTGGATTGCAGCCAGCCTTGCTTCAGTTTTAGTGAGAGACCCTGTCTCAAAGAAATGAAGTGGAGAGTGACTTAACATTACCTCTGTGTCTTCCTCTGACCTCACAGGCATCCATGGATATAGACAAATATGTATACACATGCACATATCCCCTACACACAAACATACACATGCACACTCATACAAACACACATGTATTGTTTAATAACAATAACAAAATAAAACAGAAAAAAGAAATAAAGATATCTCAATTATATGACATAAAAATATTTTCATTACCTAGATCCCTGGGTGGTGACATGTTTTTTCTTATTTTTTATGTCGTATGAAATTATTCCCAGTTTCCTAATTGTTAAGACTTATAATCCAAATTCAGTCTTTATATCAAAAGCCTAAACTGTTAACAATTGCTGAATTATGAATACCTATAACTATGTTTATTAAAGTTTGGAAATCAAGGTAAAAATTAATTCTAGCTAGAAATTACAGTTACAGAGGATGAATTTTAAAAGTCCCTGGTGAATTTTAATAACTAAGAAAGGTAAGAGGATAAATACAATATTAATTTTATGAGATTTTGTATGCTTCACTAAACATAAAACTTTGTAATTATATTTACAAGGGTTGGCTGTGTTGAAAGATAAGGGATAATTACATTCATGCCTGATGGGAAAAGCTTGTGCAAACTGTGCAGGTTTTGTATGTTAACAAAACTGTAATATTAGAAAATTCAATCAAATGTTAATTAATTACAAGGAAAGTCCTATCTATGAATGTATTACAGCAAGGAAATCTAGATATTATTGGAAATTGAAAATATTTTCATTTTTGTCTCTGTTATAATTTCTTTGTCAGACATAAAATAAGGCACAATTAATCTTTTACATGAGGTATGTAATTATGATTTAAATAATAATTGTTCAGCAGCTTTGATACATAGAGAAAACATAAAATGGTGGTATTTCTTAGACTTTACACTTTTCATGTTATCATTATTTGCATCATGAATTGTGGGTTAGATACTTTTTGATGAATTTCTAAATTTGGAAACTCTAGAAACCACATTTTTTCTAAGTAAATTTTATGTTCTTATCAGTATGTTTTTTTTCTGTGCAAGAATTCAGGCACTAACTTGACATTTAAGAAAATCAAATAATATTATAAATAGTCAACTTTATGGTATTTGGTCTCTAAAGATAGTTTTGGCAAAGAACACATTTAATTGTCAATTTAAAAGGCAATCAACATATTTAAAGGATCCCTTCCAGTCTTGCTGGGCTAAACCAAGGGACAATAATCTTAATTATTTTTAGTTTATGTGTTTCTTAATAAAGACATTGAACTATTGAATGACAATTGTCATATTAAAGACATTTAATTTAATTTAAATGGAAAAAAAGACTGTCCTGTAAACATGTATGGTACCTCAAAATATAAATTCTGTAGATGCTTAATTCGTCAAACATTTTAAGTGTCAACATTTGTGCAAAACAAACAAAAAATCCTTTACTATGCTAGAAAGGCATAGGAAACATGTTACCTTCATCTGAAATACATTGGAATACAGAGGTAAAAAACCAGGTGGAAATATTTGGAAAGAACAGTAAACAATTTGTGAAGTTTGCACACTCTGTTGACCATCTCTTACAAAAGATGGCTTTAAAACTTTAAACTGGTATCTATTTTGTTTTAGGTGAAGATAGGTACTGTAAGCTTAGGTAGTTCATTATTTCTCAAGTCTGTGCCTACAAAGAAGTAAGACACAGGCTTTTGGAGAGGTGTGGTATTAGGATGTCCATTTTCTGTTCATAAAATGTTGGCTTGGCTATTATTTTAATAATTCTCAATATAATTTAGGACTTTACACATTGCCAGTTTAAGTAATGCAACAACAGTGTTTAGTTGGCAGTGAATTTCTACAAGTGTGATGTAGCTTATTTATGCATAAATGTTTTGTGTGTTGTTCTGATTCACATTCTGTAGATATAAGAACCTGGTGGTAGCTGGTTCTCAAAATGAAAACACTATTCACTCAGACTTAGTGACTTGCTGACTTGATTTAAGAACTGAAAGTAAATTATTGTTTTGAATCCTGACTTCAATCTTATAGACAGGTACTGGTGAGTTATGGGTAGGATTCAGAGGGAAGTCTAAGATATGGTTTTTTTATTTGTTTGTTTTTTATTTTATTAAATGTGCCAAGTTCTCATTCTCCATGTAATTAGAGTAAGAAAATCAGCACAGGCCTGGTCTTTTAGTCCATCCTCTGGTTTCTAGCTGTTCCATTGAATGGAGCTAAATTAGTGAGTGTATTCTTTCTCATAAATCTTTCTTAACTGAAAAGTATCAAATATAAGAGGCAATGTAATTTTTTCATTTGTGCTATAACTCATTTCATTGCTTATTAATTTTGTCATTTTCTATGTTCCTGAAAACATTGTAAAACTTTTCAGTTATTACAAGTAAATGACATAATCTTACTATGTTACTATTTAATACCTTTGGGGCATTTAAGGATGATTAGAAAATTCAAAAACACATTTGAGACAAACTCCAAGAAAAGTAATGAATAATATAGACATTGCTGAAACATCTTTACCATCACACTACTCTGCCAGTTTCTGATTAACCTATTGACAGACATCTGAAAATGTGTGACCTATAAGCTGTAACTATGTTGGTGTACAGAATAGTTGTCAGGTGTGTAGACCTACATTAGTTTTGTAGGCTGAATCAAGCTGATTCTGCTGTAGTAACTCAATGGACATTTTGTTGATTCTGATTCTAACACAGCCAGTTTATACAAGATTCTGAGCACACTCAGCAGTTGTCACCATATAGTGTTTCACACCATATTTAGATAGGCATTAGAGTTGATTATACATAAGATTGTTATGTATGATTCTGAGTATTTATGAGTAGATTCTTCCTAGTAAAAGCTGTTTGATAATAGAAACTTTTGCCATATGAATACTTAACAAAAATCAAACAATTGACTCCCTTCATTATACAAAAAATATAGGACCACAGAAATATATATATAATTTCATACTCTACCATCTAAAAGTAAATATTGATATCTTATTATTATAACTTTGTATTCATAATAGAGATTTATATGAATTAGTTGGTTTAATGACAGTCTTATTTTTGCTATACTGTAAAGATTTAATTGAATGAGTGTTTATTTTTATTATTTTTCATGTAAATATACTACATGCTTATGATATTCACATCATTTCTACCTCTCCTTTCCCCTTCCACTTCTACTTATGCCCCTCCAACACTCGTTATTTTGTTTTTTAGGTACTATTGTAATGTATTTTTGAGTACTTCATATCTATATTGTGTATTCTAATAATATCCATCTCTCCCTAGGACATCTCCTCAACTTCATGTCCCAGCTTGTTTTTATAACACACCTACTCCCATTAGTTCTGTTCACATGCACATGGGTGAGAGGTCATCATTGGCACTTGGAAAAGCTACCAGTGGGTATCTCTTGAAGAAAAAAATGATTTGACCTTCCTTACTTCCTGCTGAAACCTTTACTATCTTGTTCTTATATAAGTCTTGTACAGATAACCACAGCTTCTGTGGGGTCATAAGTACAACAGCCCTATCATGTACAAAGAATTGTATATCACTGTGTTCCTCTCTGTCTCCTGGATCTTACATGCCTTTTGGTTCCTCTTCTGTGATGCTCCCGGAGCCTTGGTGGAGGGTGATATAAATATCTCATGTAGGAATAGAGAACAACAGTCACTGAATTCAGCACTTTGACAAGTATGAGTTTCTCACTAAGCACTACCTACCTACTCCAAAATATAGCTTCAGTGACCAAGTTTGAAATTAGTCCAGGACTATAGATATAAACAAACATTTACAAAGCATCAACTATCTTTCCTGTGCAGAGAAAAATTCTTTGCAGTATCCTTTCTATTTATTTGATCTTGAAGTCCGGATACATTGGATCAGCTATTCAATTCAGAAAATGACAATGCGGTATAAGATAGGGGAAAAGAAGATTGACTATATACACTATACTAATAAGCTCTCAGCATAAGTGTGGAATCTCTTCTCACTAACTTTTGCAATTATGTTTGCTTTGAATGTCTTAGTCTAGTATAATTTGAAGAGACAGGATATGCAAAATCTCCCTCTTTGAGAATAAGCTATTAAGTAAAGCAGAATCTAAGTTCAGTCATATGTATTTACATGTCTCTGTATAAAATTAATATATAATTTATACATAATAAATATGCATTATATATTTATATAATTATGTACAAAATTATTATATAATGTAATCTTAATATATACAGATATATCAATATATAAAAATTATCCTAAATAATAGAATTGTATTTGATACCCAAACAAATCCTTAATTTTCTCAATCAACATCTTGTTACAACACTATATGTAACTCTGTCATTCTTTTATTTTAATGGTCTTATTCATGCCTTGTAAAACTCTCATTCATAAACAAAAAGGAACTCTGAGGGCTAATTATAGGACAGTATATTTAGTCCATTTAAAAAAGTGAATCAAATAGAGTACAAGTATATACATTTTTTAAAAAGACAACATAAGAAAAAATGGCATAGTTATAATTTGGCAAAATTGGGACCCTTGCATTAAAATATCAGTATAGAAAAAGGACCAATTGCCTCAATATGTCATAAAGTCAATAGTGAATATATAGCAGCTTGCGTCTGAAGGCTGCCTTTCCTTTTGATCATTGAAAACATGTTGATTTCATATAAACCATGCCTGAAATTGCTATGCTGCTGGCATTCCTATATGATGTCATTTTAAATAAATCATGTTAAACAACATTATGAGGTTGAACAATAACAAAAGAAAATGAAATTATGATCATGTACTTTCCAGTAAACCAACTAAACATTTTAGTTTACTGAGAACTTGCTCATTTTGTTGATGTTTGATAATTGTGGTACTTTCATCACATCACACTGTAATAATTCATCATTGATTGAAACATAGAAGGACAGAGGAAAAAAATCTAGAATTACAAGCATCTAATTTTAACTGATCCTACTTTAATGACCAAAGAGTAAAGAGAAGTAAAATTTGCAGCATGCCATATGGAAACAAAAATGAAGAATGAATGGTAAGAAAGCTCACCCATAGCATAGCATAGAGACACTGGTAGCATGGGGATAGAGGAAAGTTTAGTAGAGATGTGTAAAATACAGAACAAAGCATGGTATTCTCTTGAAAGAGAAATTAATCAAAATATTTTTGAGAATACACTTTTTGATGAGGGAAAGGTTGGTTTGAGTTTGTATGACACTGACAATGTATGATAGGCTGAATGAGTATCATGCTCAACTTCTAAAGACTCTATATCCTTAATTCCTTAAACAAGCTGTCTTACATAGAAAAGAAGGTATTTTAAATTATAATTATAAATACTATAAATACTATCATTAAAATAGAGAAATTATTCTGGATTACCTACAAGGGCACTATGTGAACATGTGACCTCATAAATTTTGGAAACTTGGAGGCAAAAGATAAAACTAGGGAGATTCTGACTTGTTGGTTTCATTGGAGCATTGCTGCCTAGAATACACTAGAGACTTACTTGCAAGAACTCAAGATGCTGTTAGAAGCCATGCTGGACACTAGCTGACAAACCAGCAAGGAAATAAGCCTTCAGTTCTATGCTGTTAACTTTAGTTCTGTGTTAGGTGCTGCCTATACCCTAATGAACATGAAAATTCTTTGGTCCTAAATTACTATAAACACAAGAAATTTTTGTTTATTTGGGATCACTATACTTGACAGCTATTTGTTCTTCAAACTCATGTTACTTCTAATATATAAGAAAATGTAACAGACAAATTAAAAAGGAAAAAAAATAGCAATGAAAGTGGATATTGCTGTATATCCCAATGAAAGCTAGAGAATTGTCTTAGAAATTTTTATTGCTGTGATATAACATGAGCAAATGAAGTGTGGGGATGGGAGTGTTTATTTCAGCTTACATTTCTATGTCACAGTCTATCATGACAGGAAGTCAGGGCAGTATCTCAAGGAAGAAAATTGGAGGTAGGACATAACAGAGAAGCCTGGAGGTATGTGTCCTGCTGGCTTGTTTATGCATTGTTCAGATTTCTTTCTTACAGCACAAAAGACTACCATCCCATGGCATCCACTGCTCACTGTGAACTGGAACCTCTCACAGCAATTAAGAAATGTATCACAGTTTTACCCACAAGCAATCCAGTAGGGGAATCTTCTCAATTGAGATTCCTTCTTCTAAAATGACTTCAATATGTGTCTAATTGACTTAAAACTAGATAGGATAAAAATCATTCATGGGTACTTTGAAAACTTATATTACAAACAAAACCCTGGAAAATGTCGAAGAAATATATAAATTCTAATACCTGTATGACCTACCAAAATGAAATTAAGAATATATAAACAAAGTAAGCAGGTCTATAACAGTCACAGATATTGAAGAAACATGAATAAATACACAGGAAATGTCATTTTAAAAGTACAGCAAGACAGGTGGTGTTGGTGCACGCCTTTAATCCCAGCACTTGGGAGGCAGAGGCAGGTGGATTTCTGAGTTCGAGGTAAGCCTGGTGTACTGAGTGAGTTCCAGGACAGCCAAGGCTACACATAGAAACCCTGTCTTGAAAAACAAAACAAACAAACAAAAAAGTACAGCAAAGAAAAGCCCATGGCTGGATAGATTCACTGCTGAATTCAATTCTATCATACCTTTATGGAAAAGTTATCATGATGCTCCTAAATCTGTTCTATAAAACAAGAAGGAATACTACCAAATGGCAGCCAAAGTACATGGCTTGAAACTGAAAATGAACCCCCAGACAGAGTTATTAAATTAACAGGCTGGCAAGCCGAGCATGGGTAAGATTCTGCACAGAGCCTTACCAACCTAAGACAGAAATGCATTGCTTTTGAGAATACATATTCATGATGGGTAAAAAAGGCACTCTTGGCAGAATGACCTAAGACATGCTTAGTCCTGTTTATGAAATAAAAAAGACGGAGATGTGGAGAGCTTTTGGGGCTGCTTGGTAAGACTCTGACATGGGCCAAGGATAATAAAATGGGCTGCCTGGCAGGAATATGTCATTGGCTAAGAACAAGGAAGTGAGCTTCAGTCAGGAAACTGACATTAGGCTAGAACAAAGAAGTAATTTTAGGCAGGACTCTAAATATTAGGCTAGAACAAGGAAGTAGGCTTCAGATATGAAAATGACTTTGGGCTAGGACAGTGAAGATGGCTCAGATATTTTGGTCATCCTGTTAAGCCCTTAGAAAGAGTGATCATGGGAATTTTGTTTATTGCCTTGTTTGTTCTTTGACTATTTGTGTTTATTGTTGTGCTTGTTCCTTGACTATTTTCATCTATTGTATTGCTAGTTCCTCAACCTAGAACTGACCTTAATACTTGCATCTAATTAAAATGGTATAAAATCAAAAAGGAAGATGGGGAATGAGAGAGAGGGTTTCTAGGGAGGGGAAATGGGAAAAGGGGAAGGCATCTGAAATGTAAATAAATAAAATATTCAATGAAAATTATAAAATAAATAAATAAGTCATTCTATGAAACAAACTTTACACTGATACTAACTTGATAAAATACAATAGAGAATATATGATAATATTCTGATAAACATAGATGCAAAAATTCTAAATAATTTTTTTTCAAGTGCTATTCAAAGCACATGAAGATATAACAACACATTTGGTTCTTTTCAGGATTACAAGATTGGTTCAAGTATAAAACTCAATCTGTGTAATGGATCATACAAATAGATATAAGATCAGAAATCACACAATTATCTTAAGAAAGAAATAGCTTCTGTTAATAAGGCATGCCTTCAGGATAAAAAGTCTTAATGAACTAGGGAGAGAAGGAACTTACCTCAATGAGATTCAGGCTATATGTGGTAATCCTATAGCAAATATTATATGAAGTAGAAGAACGTGAGAGAATATCTTCCCAAATTGGGTTAAAGATAATAGTACACACTGTCTTCACTGATATTTAATATGGAGTTTAAATTTTTAGTGTAAACAAGAAGACAAAATGATTCAGCTGGTAAGGGATCTAGCCTAAAGCCTGAGGATGTTACATTGATACTGGAAACAAGACAGAAGAATAGAACTGACTTTCACAAGTTGTCCTCTGACCACCACACTCACAACATGGCACATACATTCCCATGCCTTACCAAGCACACAAAATAAATAGTAATTATAAAAATAAGAACTTAACCAAGAAAACCCTCTTAGATTTAAAAAATAGTTTGATTTTTTTTTCCTTTGTGATATCTTCCATCTTGTTAAGCTTAACAGATAAAATAAAGGAAGTAATCTCTTCACTCTTTAACACGCACAGATGAAGAGATGAGCTGATGAGTGGGTGTGAAGTTTGCCCATTCCGTCCTGCCTTCCAACTTGTGAATTTTTTTATTGGTTTAGTTTTATGAATTCACAGTGGTTTTTTTTTCTTCCTTACTCCTCATGCTGACTCCCTCTTGAGACATGAACCAGGCTGGCTTCAAACTCTTCATATCCTGCCTCAACTCCTTGTATCCTAGAGCAACACCTTGTACCACTGTGTCCTGCTGTCAGTGGTTTTAGAATTTGTCAGATAGTTTTCCATTCTAAATATTTTCACTGCAAGCCGTGAAAAACTCAAACATCACGAATCTAAACAAGCACACATTTTACTCCACCTGAAACAATGGTCATGGTGAATATTTTTCATGTTTGTAAAATTTATTATCTTTCCCCTTAATTGCTACTCATAGACCTCACCTCGACAAAAGGTCACTGTACAGGGTATATATTAAATTCTATCCTTGGGATTTCTGTTAGTATATTGTCACCAAACTAACTGAAATTACATGATGCTATTCCAGTTTCAAGCATATATTATAAAGCACAGAGTTTAAAATGTAAAGTAAAATATCTAGCAAAATATCTATGTGTCTGAAGAACTTACCATTTTTAATGTATGATAAGGTAAACTTTATTAAAATTAGGCAAGATTTTTCCATTGTCAGTGTTCTTAAGCACACGCATGAAAAGGAAATACTTACCTTGGAGTTCTATATAGAAAAGTCCTCAGCAAATAAGGTACAAAGTTAGTATTTGATCAGTATTGAGTTTCATTTGCCTACTGAGAATTTAAATATATACCTTCTATTGGGCACTGCTGGTTTCTAATATGGAATGGCTATCATTTTGTTTATATGATGATTAAGTATAAGACACATTTCATGAGTAAACTGAACTTTTCAGAGAACTGCCTTCTTGTTATTCAGACAGTGTCAAGAGATGTCAAACTGATTGCAAATCAAATAGGGTTAAAAAAGATTGCATTTGAAGATGGGTTTATTCAGAGAATTATCCTGAATCATTCTGTTGAGTCTTCTTTTGTTTTTTAAACATTGTATTGTTGTAGCAATCACATATATTCTTGGGAATCTCCACTCTTGTGAACTCATGTTTTGATCCTCATTTTATCAGGCAAAGACAGATAGAAGCAAAAAAAGTGCAATGGTATTTGAGGAAGAAAAACCTATCTGTTGATTTGATTGCATCTGTGCTTACCAGAGACATCTATGCAGAAATAAAAGAAAGAGCTGGTTACTTTTGTTAGAAAAGTCAGCCTTGCTATGCGTGTTGACTCTGCCCCAACTTCCTAAGAGAATCTACCTAACATAAATTTGATCTTTGAGAAAAATGGGAAAAAGGGTTATCTCCATTTTATTATATTATCAATGTATAATTAGCATAGTATGCATTGAGTCAAATGAAAATTTCAAAATTTGATTAAATGTGTGAAATATTTATACATATTTGTTCTGAACCTTTATTTTCATCCTCAAGTACACAAGACTTTTATCTTTCTTTACAGGTCTAAATGCTATAAAATTTGTTTCATAAGAGTTGAATCAAAGAACTGCCTTTCACATAAAACACATGTTTGGGAAAATATAATGAGCAAAGTGAAGGAAGTATTGGTGAGAAATAGAGTCTCACTTGCTGTGTGAGATTTCTTCTACTCTTTTGTAGTGTATGTCCATATATGTAGATCTGTCCCTGTAGAGGTCAGAGTTTCAGGTGTTTCTTCTCATATATTTTTAATATGTTTTAATATTTTTTATGTATTTTAATTTATCAGGAGTTACCAATTTCTTGGAAATAATGAAACTTTTGTTTGTTTTACTTAAATTATGAACCCAAAATAATTATAGTTTAGGCACTGATATGAGATTTTATAGTTTGGTTTTGCTTTTTGTCACTAAATCTAAAAACTTTGTATTTTATGCTTAGTTCTATTTACTTTGAACATCAGCAGTTATATTGGTCCAGATTGAAAGAATTGTTACTTTGGTGTATCCACTCACAGATCTTCTCTGTGTCTACATGACTGCTTTCCTGGTGTGAGAGAGAACTTTCCTGCTGTTGACAGCTTTCTATTTACAAATATGGACCTTAAGAAAAGTACAGTTTAGTAACTATTTCTTACTACATGTTTTGATATTTTTGAATTATGGAGTAACATGGGTGTATGAGAAGACAGGGCTAGGAATATCACATTTCCCACTTAAAAGCATCAAAGTTGCTTCCCAAAGGTATATTTCTTTTTTCAATTATAATTTCTTCTGACATTTCAATGAACTTTGCCATTCCCATTGTAAGCTTGTGGTTATATCTACCAGATTACTTGAATTAAAAAAAAAAAAAAAAAAACCCTTCTATTCTTTTCTTACTTTAGCCTCTGACTTCTTGAATGACTTTGATGAATTAATATTCTTCTCATTATCTGTAATAATAACAAAATACCAACTAACTCAGTGGGTTGTTCGTAAACTTGACTGTAATTATGATCTGTAACAAAGTCCACTAAGATATTTAAATAAAATGCACTGTACATAAACAAAATATTATGAAATACTCTTGAGTCTTCCTTTATGTGTTTTTTTTTTATTTTGTTTTGTTTTGTTTTCTTGAGACAGAGTTTCTCTGTGTAGCCCTGACAGTCCTGGAATTCACTCTGTAGACCAGGCTGGCCTCGAACTCAAAAATCTGCCTGCCTCTGCCTCACAAGTGCTGGGATTAAAGGCGTGCGCCACCACTGCCTGGCTATATGTTATTTAAAAAAAAAAACTTCAGTGTAATTATATGTTTTTTTCCTGATGAGACTTTGATATTTTCCTGCCAAACTTACCCCTCATGTTAAACGCTCCCTAAGCCATGACTTTTGTGAATAAGAAAATAAAATGATTCAAAGATTGTTTAATTATGTACATAAAACTTGAATTATCTTCCCTTTATGATCAAGTTGAGGTGGGATTAAGTATTTAGATATCCAAAATGTACACAGAGTAAGGCTGTCCTGTTGGGAGCCGCAGTGATTTGCCATTCCAAGATGGCGTGGACATCCTGTCCTCCCACTTGTAAACAACTGACTGCACAGTTGCAAAAGGCAAAAGGCGCGCCAAAGTCACTGGCCAATCCCGAGGCGTAATATTGGGTGGTGAGCAAACAGCCAATCAGAAGTGAATACGTCACTCTAGGGTGTATTTAAGCTAGGCCCCTTCCGGATCTCATCCCTTCCGCTTCTTTCTGATTTACCGTGACAAGAAGTAAAGTCCTCGTTTTGCAGTAACTACCCAAATTCTGCCTCTCGTGTTTCTCTTCCACGGGCATGGGGGGACGCGGGAGGCACATGTTATACTGTCCAAATTATCTTCCTGAGATCAACATGTTTTAAAACTTTAAATGAATCTTAAAATATTATGTCTAAGGTCATTCAGGCCTGTCTTTTCATATTTCTGGATATGCACATTGTGGAGTATTTGTTTTGTTTTTGTTGGCTCTTATTATGTAGTCCTGGCTGACCCGGTACCCTGGAACTTTGTATGTCAAAAAGATTGACCTTGATCCTGTATCAATTCCCCTGCCTCTGACTCCCAAATTTATAGAATATCTTGAGATAAAATACCCAGTTTTGGGGTGTGCAGTTTGGATTACAGTGCAGGAAATCATGCTTAAGTATCTGGAATCCAGCTCTCATTTCTCTAGACACAAATTTTTGCTCTCTATGTATAAATGGCATGATTTGAGCTTATATTTTCACATTGAGCAAATTGTTCAGTCAGGAAAAAAAAACCAACAATACACGAAGAATTTGAGGGTTTGATAAAGAATAAATATCAAGTAAGTATCAACCATTCTCAGAAAGATTGGCCATGGATTCTTCCTGTGTGTCACTAAATTCTTTAATCAGTACACAGTATTAGCATCAGTGGAGTTACAACATTGTTGTTTCTATTTTAACTTATGTTCACAAGATAACTACTGTCTTAATAATTTTTATTCTGTATTTATACTTCCTCTTTGTTCCTTAATTTATATGAATAAAAACTAAGATTTCATACTTATGGCTAATGAATACATTATTTAATCTTAAACTTTCTTCTTGACACTTACTAACAAAAATATAATTAGATTTATTCACCATGTGTTATGTGGAGAGGTATTTATACATATTTTACAATATTTCATTTAATTCTGTAACAGTAATGTTAATTATGGTGTTATTGTCATCTCAATTTATAATTAAAAAGATAACACAGAGAGGCAGTAAAGTCACTTAGAGTCAAAGTTTGTACAAGCTCATACTTACAAGACATTAATATGTTATTTTATTATATTTTAGTTCAATACCAGTCCATCACTTCAAAAACCTACACCTAAGATATCAAATATTCATTTTCTTCCAAAGTAAAATGTGTATTTTTGACATTCCTATAGTTATCCCAAGTTGGAATTAACAGTAGTTTTCTTTAACTTATTTCTTCAGTTTCCTTTGGCACCAGTTGCTTGTGTTTTACCTTGTTAATGTGAGTTAGCCCATTGATCTTTATTTTTCTTATTCTTTTGTATTATGTGCATTGGTGTTTACCTGAGTGTATGTATGTATATCCCATGCATGATTGACTACAGAGGTCAGAAAAAAACATAGCATTTGGATAGAACTGTAGTCACAGATGGTTGTGAGTGACCATGTGGGAGCTAAGGATCAAATTCAGGTCCTCAGGATAATAATAGTGCTCTTAACAGCTGCGTCATCTCTTCTGCCTATTCTGATATTCTTACTTACACTGCTTTATGCTGGACTTTAATAAAACATGTCTGGGTTACTGCTTTAGCCTCCTATTTAAACTTCCATAACATACTCCAGAAAATATATTTCCAACTTCTTTCACATACTCCTGAAAATATATTTCTAATTGCCAATTAGTAACTGTCTCACCTTGGCAAATTAATTTATTTTCTAATGACTTGGCTTTAAAATATGGTTAATGATCCCCACTCCGTAAATTTGACAGGAGAACCAAATTTATTTATGCATGAGGCTTCCCATGAGAATATGAGCTTCAGAAGTGCAGAGTTTTCTGCTTGCTTTGTTTACTGGTGAGTTTCAAGTGCCTTAAAATAATGGCTGATAAAAAAAAATATTTCTCAATAAATAAGTTGCTTACTATGCATCTCTGATTAATAAATGCTTTTCTCTAATATCACTGCTCAACTTAATTTCCTCTTAAAATAATGCCATGTTAAACAAAGTGGGAGTGAGCCAATCAGAACCAAGTGAAAAGGGTTGGCCTCCAGTGCATCCACTAACAGGTGGCAGAGTATTTAGCGGTCCAAAGGCAGTGAGAGAGTAAAGATGGTAAATGACCCAGACTAAAGTCTCATGCAATAGCTGACTATTCAGGGCATCAAACAATTTATACTCTGAGTGTTAAGAAGAATAGCATGAGTAAAATGTACAATCACAAGGACATGTCTCACATGGCAGAAACAGGGTTTTCCAAAGAAGCAGAAACATTTCATTAAATAACAATGGTGAGCAATAATGAGTAATCTGAAGCAAATTCATGTCTATCTGCTACACCTGGGAAGAAGATGAAAACATATTCCAAGAACAAGCCTATGTTTTGAAGAAACTGAGGTCACAAGATTCTTCTATTTTCATGGGATTTTCTCATAAGCTCTCAGAACTCTCCTCACCCATCAGACTCCATTCTTGGATGGTATTCTTTCAGTAGAGCATTCATTCAGTAATGCAGTGGAATGTAACTGGTTTGGTATGCATGCTATCTTTGGGAAGAATTAATATGTTTCTCGTAAAACTCTGATTAGTCTCACAAGAACATTTTCAAGGAGGCCTTCCGGTAGTTTCTAGCTTCTTTTCATGCAAAATCTTCCTGCTTGTGCTACTATCTTGATGGGGTCCACCATCATGTGGGCTGGTCAGAGGGATTTTTGATGGAGCTGTCTTCATGAAGCATAGGCTTTTATCACCTCCAAATCAAACGTAAACATGCCTGTATGTATCCAGCATCTATTGTTATAATAGTAGAAAGATAGATTAATGTAAATACTTCTAAGATGTTAGTCATCTGTTCCAAAACAGCTATGATTACTTACTTCCACAGGACAAAATCTACGGTCCCAAGTCCAGTATTGTGACTCTTCATAACTTGACCTCATTATGTCCAATCCACTTTGCTTGACTGAAAAATGAAACCCAATTTAGCAAGACTAGCTGGATTTCATTTCAACTTCTGTCTGAGCATATTTCAATATTAAAACTTTGCTGTTCACATTGGAAAATATCCCTCTTGAATCTTTGGTATCTAATTTCAATTAGTATTAATCCCTCTTTTAAAAAATGTATTATTTTTAAAACTATATGTAGGTCTGTGTGTGTCCGCATGTCATAGGCATACCTGAGTACGGCTCTATAATGTGAATTATAGAGCTTTCAGTCTAATGAGTTCACTTCTGTACACATTCAATGAGATAAGAAGTAACTGGATGGAAACTGTCATTCTTCCTCTCTTTGGCCAAGACAGATATGGATCTGGTTGCTTTTGGCAGTCATGTTGTTTCAAAACAATGAGGAAGGCTTAAAATGAGCCTCTTTTCCAGAAGGAGATAAAAGGGAAACTGTGGTCTCCTTTGACCACCAGTCATGCTTTCTCTTTTAATCAAAGCCTGCGTGAAGAAACAATTCTATTTATCTTTTCTTCGTGAACCAACATTTTGTTTTATTTTAAGGCATTTTGATAAGAATTTATATTCCTTTTATTTTAACTATCAGGACATTTAATAAATCATTTCTTAGGATTATGGGCATATTAGTGAAAAGTACCTGAAAACTGGTAGGTTGCCCATTTTAGTATTTAATAATAATAATTTGTATGATTTAAAAGTTAAAGAAAGTATAAAGATAATTCACCTGACAAAAATAATTTTCTTGGACAATAGAGCAAAGATTGAAGTGAAGAAGAAGATTAAAGAGAAAGTTGTCTGCATATAAATGTTTCTAGCTTCAGATAATATAGGCTTAGATTTTTCAAAACCTTTTTTTATTAAGAGTTCTCAAATGCTTCCACCATCCAGCCCACTGTCCAAAGTTAGGAGAGAAAAGATGCTAAATAGGACAAGGAGATGTGGACCTGTTTACAAGTAGTTCTTTGGGGTGATTCCAATCTCCATCTGTCAGGATACCAGCAATCCAGTTCAGTAGTGTCAGAATACTAACAGTCCAGTTCAAAAGTGTCACCAAACACAAATCAGCAATGGTGGCGCAATCCAGCAGAAACCGTCAATCCTTTCCCAAATGAGTCTGAGTCAGTGAGAGTAGCCAGGACCAGCTAGAATGCCAGGAGTTCTCTGCCAGGCCTCTCTCAATGAAGTAAATATTAGCAAAGACAGGAAACCAAGGAAGAGCTGAACAGCTAACTATGCAAGCACCACTCAGTGTTTCTTGAGTCTCACATATATTCTCTCTAAATATCACTTGTCCTCACATGGGTCTTGTCGGAGCAAGTCTGTATCACATGACATAAGCAGAAACTTGTACTTCAAAGTAACATGCACAATTGTTCAATTTTCTAAAGAAGGAAGAAAACAATAGTGCTGATAACTGTTGTAGTAATTATCTAAAACGCGGCCGCCAGTGAGCTGACTATCTAAGCTGTTGAGGCTCAACCTTGCTCAGATGCCATGTTGTGTGGCCAGAGGCCACGTGCGTGCTGTAGCTAGAAAAGCCCAGCCAGAGAGACCAGCCCTGCAGTCCATGAGACGCCAACGTGGGAGATGGCTCTGCCAATCTTCTCTGTCTCCGCAAGGCTGGGCAGTGCCTGGACCATCCTGCCAACCACACAGGCTTGTCCAGATGAGACGATAATGCTTAGATTATCCAAAGGCTTATATGTTTAGTAATGATCAATAACAAGATACCCTTACAATCAGAGGTGTAACCCAATACCCAACCTAGATATAACAACTACCTTTGACTGCTATAGACAAGGGAGCATCAGCCTCCATGTCCCAGTAACCAGAAAAACCTTTACATTGAGTGTTTATCCAGAAAAATATAATTATATAACTCAGAATCACACCCATTTTGAAAGTTAAATCAATTAACATTATCATTCTGCTTAGCTCTCTGTCTAGAGCAGCCTTCTATTTATTCCTTGCGTCTTTAAAACCTTTTTCATCTGTTTTTACTCACTTATTTCTTGCCCCATTTTCGTTACTATAACCTTTATTTATTTGTTTGGCTCTCAACTCACAGCAGCCTGCAATTTACTCCTTGCATCTTTAAAACCTTTTTTCATCTGTTTCTGCTTATTTTTTTTCTTGCCCCGTTTTTGTTACTATGCAATCACCTTTGTTTCACTTCCGAATTCAGCCAGCTCCGTCAGTCGACTAGTTCTCCAGTGCAGGAGTGAGGATGACCGCTTCCAATTCCCGTGGTGTCCTTCACTGTATCCCGCTTACTGGAGCTCAAACATTGAGTCTCTGTCAGTCGACTGGTTCTCCAGCACAGGGTGTCTTCCACTGTATCCCGCTTAGTGGAGTTCAAACGTTGAGGCTCTGTCCAAATTAGCCTTTCCTTCTTAATTTTCTTCTCTATCCTAGTTTTCTTTTCTATTTTATTAGTACTCTCTCCCTTTTCTGCTTCTGATAGGCTATCTTGTTGTTAAGCCAAACAAGATCCACCATACCTTGCAGAAAAGCGTCTAGACTCTCCGGGCCGCCAGTTCTGAATCCTCTGCGAGCCAACAGGGTCCTTCGTGACTGGTCAAAACTCCGAGACGTTCGGCTCTGCCCGGGTTTCGGTACCAAATGTAGCGCACAGCCTCGCCGATAAGGAGCACGCCACACTCAGGATTCTTCTGACAGCATTTATTGAACAGCTCTTCAATATGGCAAGATGGAGGGAAGGATGAAGGACGCCGAGCTCAGAAATCCCGCTGCTTAAATAGAGCTTTGGGAGACGTGCAGATCCCTCATTGGCTCAAATCTTTCATCCAATTGTCATACTCGGTTTTCGCGCCATGCGCAGGCGCATTCTCAAGTAAAGCTTCCGTGAAGAACCAGGAAGCAGAAGCCTGCGCCATCTTTTAATGGCAAATGCGGCTCCTCACAGTTTGCAATGTGAATTCACAAAATAAATAGTTATGTTCTGACAAATGAAAACCTATATTAAAATTCAGACACCCTAAACCATTTTTGAACTTCTGCACATATATCCAATTGTTGTGGACATTAAAGCCAAAGAAAATTAGTTATAATAATTTTTGATTGTATTAAAAAGACAAAATCAGAAAGTTCTGTCAAAGAAAAAATGATTTCTTTGTTGGTTGTGTTCTTGGAAGTGATTTTATTTCTCACAATTAAATGTTTCCTTACTATATTGATGATATGTCTTACATCTTCAAGTTTTATTTTGCATTAATATCATTAGTTGTATCTTTTTCCTTCCTAGTGAGAAATCGCAACTTTAGAGGGAAAGAAAAAACTCTAATTAGCAGAAATAAAATAATTCTCATATCTGTATATTACTGTTGTGTTTATTATGATCAGGGAAGAGGGAGCAGAGCCATCACAGCTACATGTTTCATATGCATAGACGGCATTAACAGACATGTAAACAGAGTGGCTTTCCCCACTTAAATGATTGTAAGTATATGCTATTTGCAGAACATTTAAACAATATTCCAAAAGGCATTAGGAGATGAAATAAAATTGTTAAACATTTGATTGGAAATTTTATTTACAAAACAAAGCATTCTCATTCTATTGAACATAAAAGAAATATTACAATTCTTGCTTAAGTATTATGTAATAACATATGATAAACACAGTCTTTTCAAACACTAAAAGAAAATAAACAGCTAGGTATGAGCTCCATTTTTCTAAACAGGGGAATTTTGTTATCCAGAGAGTGAAAGACCTACACACAGAAAATTATACATATTTGATGAAAGGAATGGATACACAAATGAATGGAAAGATTTCCTTGTTTGTGAGTTGGAATACTGTTAATTTTTATATTACCTAAAATGGTCCTAAGAGGCAATGGGTTTCTCATCAAAATTCCAAAAGCAATTTAATAGAAATACACAATTCACTCTAAAATTTACACAGAACCAAGAAAAGAATCAAAACAAAGAAATTTTAAAGAAAGTTGTATTACATTTTCGAATCACAAAACATAGTTATACAGTCGTAGTAGTAAAATACCACAACGGTGTCATTAATTTTTTTTTTTTTTGAGACAGTATCATTATCTATCCTTGGCTGGCCTGGAGCTTGTTATATAGACCAGAATGGCACTGACTGTCAAACTCACGTCTCCTTTTGCCTCCCAAACTCTTAGACTAAAGACTTAAAAAGTGACTGGACACTCCTGCAATCTCAGCATTTAAGAGTCAGAGGCAGTAGGATCAGGCTTTCAAGGATATTCTTGTCTACATATTGAGTTCAGGCCAGCCTGAAATGCATGAGACCTGCTTTCAAATAAAATAAAATAAAATAAAATAAAATAAAATAAAATCAGCAAAAGGGGAAACTTGTCACAATATTTTTTACTGAAAATTTACCTCTTTTGCAAATTGTTTGGTTTGTGTTATGAAAAGACTGTACTCACATAAAAATTTCAGGATATTCTTCATTTAATTTCCATGAAAATTCATTACTTTAACAATCATTAGCATTTTAAAGTGTGTACATATGAACATATGTTGTTAATATAGAATCATTAGCCTAAAGCCGGGTGGTGGTGGTGCATGCCTTTAATCCCAGCACTTGGGAGGCAGAGGCAGACCGATTTCTGAGTTTGAGGCCAGCCTGGTCTACAGAGTGAGTTCCAGGACAGCCAGGACTACACAGAGAAACCCTGTCTCGAAAAACCAAAAAAAAAAAAAAAAGAAAAGAAAAGAGAGAGAATCATTAGCCTATAGTTTTTATACATTTAATTCTCTTACTTAGAAATCATTGTAATACATTTCCCAAGAATAAAGATATGCTCATAAAAACCAGAGTGCAAACTCTGGAAATATAACATGGCATAGAAGTTAAGCTTTTACCCATCATTCTAATAATACCTTTATTAAAATGTTATTTCTCAGATTTGGAATGTAGTACAGGGCAGTACATTCAGTTAATTGACGGTTACTGTTTTGTCAGACTTGGCCCTGGCAGATCTTGCTTAAATCTTTGAATTTTTATATGAGCTGTATACCATCAGGGAATTCTAACTCTCTGTACTTTAACCTGCAAAGACTTTGTAAAAATTAAATAAGAGACTATATAAAAACTGTCATCAGGAATGTCAAGTAGAAGTTGATGCTGAAAAAAAAAGAAAGAAAGAAAGAATGTAACTGGAGAAAAAGATTAGGCAAGGTGTAAGAAATAGTTATTCAATGCCACATTTCATCTGAATGCAGCACAGAACAAGCCACCTCTTTATGCCTTTCAGGGCACATTTCAATTGACCGTGAGTTAAGAGGTTAAAGTAATTTTGAGAACATAACAACTGAAACGGAGACACATTATTTCACTGGTGCTCTCCATTACACAATTTAATTACACACTTCACAATGGAAAACAATAAAGCTGGACAGGTAGCAAGAAAGAGTCAAGACTTCTGGATGGATACTTAGTCTATGGAGGAGCATGTTGAGTGCAAAAAGGTTAATCATGGTTAAGGAGTTGATAGGGCAAGTTCTACTAGAAAAACAGTATCTCATATTTATGTCTGATTCGATACTTATCTTAGGAGGGTGATATGGTAAATTGCAAGCTCTTGTTGGTGAGAACATAGGTGAGGATGTCTTCAAACTCCATATATCTGCCCGACTCTGCCTCACAAATGCTGGGATTACGAGTATATGCTACTGTGCCTTAATGTGGGTCTTTAACTTTTGCCACCTACAACTCCTTGAATTGTAAAGTCATGTCTCGTGTCCTTTTTCCCCTTTCCTGATACAAATTAATAAAATAGCTAATAAATCTGATTGCTTTAGGCTTTCCATGACTTGTGCTTCCAAGAGAACAAGTGGGTAGGAGTTGAAAAGTGGCAGAGGCTGGGCAGAATTATCTTTTGCAGAGAAAATATTACCTCTTTCACTCTGGAGTCTACTCTTCACTCAGTTTTCCTTTATTCTTGTGACACAATAAAAACTTGGTTAGTTACAATATCAACCTTCTCTTGTTCTGCTTTTGATTTCCCCTTTGTTAGCATCCTGTCCTTGAAGGGACATCTCAATCATTCTCACTCTTGGTCTTTGTTTGCTGTGTTCCCGTCTTTAAATATCCTCCTCGTGGTTGCACTGATGATATAGTGGGGAGCATAGCTGCCCTCCAAATATGTTACACTTTGCCTCTAACACCTATTTTTATTTATATTGTTATTACTAAAACTTTCTACTTGATTATGATTTAAATATACAGAATTATTTATTCTTTTTAAATGCTTTTAATATTCTCATAGGAATATTCTATAGTCTTAATAGTTAAGTAAACCATATTCTCTTTTTTAAAAAGCTCTAAATCTTTTTTTATTTTAACTTTTTTTCTTTCTTTCTTTCTTTCTTTTTATATTTTATTTACATTTCAGATGCCATCCCCTTTCCCCATTTCCCCTCCCTAGAAAACCCCTATCCCATGCCCCCTTATCATTTTTGCTTTTTACATTTTAAAAAATGTTAATCAAAAGCTTTATAAGTTTGGTAATGCTCAATCAAAAGTGTATCCCAATACCCAACCTAGATATATAAACTATCTTTGACTGGTGGAGACACGTGAACATCTGCATCCATGCCCCCCCTTTCTCTCTCTTTCTCTCTCTCATCACCTAGTTTCACCCTTCCTGTTAAAATAAAACTTTTCTCGCAAAATGCAATTAGAGCATAATTATTTCTAATTGTACCAGTGAGGTACAAGATAGTACTAATACCCAGTCCATCATTTTGTTGATTAACAAGAAACTCTGTCATCTCTCCTAACTAAAGCATTTAGTTTTGAACCTGGCTTTTTTTCTTGGGTTTAGAATGAATGTCAGCTGAAAACCATCCACTCAGATCTTTTCTCTCAAAGTAAATACTCTCATGGGCGTTGTGCCTGTATAACACATTTTAGGAATACAAGGCTCAGACCCAGTCCTTCATATTCTTAATAACACAAATAGGTTAATCACAGAGAAATATCTTACAGACTTTTTACATTTCAAAAATTATATATATATATATATATATATATATATATATATATATATATATATACAAAATCAATTAATTTCACCAGGAAGTTACAATGAAAATACTATACAGAGAAGCTTTCTAAAGCAAAATTTTATCTTTTACAGTCTGCAATCAAGGTACTATCAGATATGATGTCTAGTAAGGATCTGCAATCTGCTCCTGAGCATGCCTTCTGCCATGTCATCACATAATGAGATGGACCAGAACTTAGAACTTTTCCATTAAAGTGCTGATCTCACAAATTAGGGTGATTACTCTCAAGATTTAGAATGTCTTACATTCTTTGGCTATTGTCTTTTTAGGAGCAGACAATATTTCAACATACGAATTTAGAGGAATGCAGTATCCTAAAATAATAAGATTTTAACATTTCCATAAAATTACATAATATTTAAGTAAATTGTCTTTAAAATGATGTTCAGTAGTTACCTGGAAAGTACCTAACCAAAAAAAAACAAAAAACAAAAAAACAAATGATGATCATTCTATGCTTTGTTGAATTTACTCTTCTATATTTGCTGTTATATACCATTTTAGAATACTATATGGAGATTTGCTTTCAGAATAATTAAAGTATATCATGATGTCTTCTCTTTCTTATAGCACAAACATCAGGAACAAATGGATTAAACATCTCCTTGTAATGACCCCAAATTTTGAAAAAAATACTACAGTAAAACCTAGGTGCTAGCTAATTGTTTTCTGAGTAAAATTACAACTTAGAAATATACCAAGAATTGACTAATGGAATTATATTAAGTTTGAAAACTTCTTAGGCCATCCTAATGGCTCAGTGGGTAAAAGAGCTTGTTTTACATGCTGACCACCTTAGTTTGAACACCTGACCTAGTGTAAAATATTTAGGTGCAGTACTATACATCTGTAATCCCAAAATTCCTCCAGAGAGATGTGGGGCAGAGACAGAACAGTTATCCAGAAGCTCAAGTACACAGTGCAACAGGAACTAAAGAGGCTCTAGTTTCACAAAGCAAGATGCACAAACTGACTACATGTGTCCACACAGGCATCATGACCCATGCAAGCCCAAATATAATCACACTTATAATACATTAAATTAAAAGAAATTAAAAAGCTTCTTTATAGTCAAAGATATAATATTCAGAATGAAGACACAGCTTGTACAATAAGAGATTCACAGGCATTCATTTGACAGAGGATTAGTATCTTTGTTAGATGAGAAATTCAAACACACTAAAAGAGAAAATGACATATTCAATAAGTTTGAAAATGATTACAGATACTTCTGAATTGAAAACTGAAAATGGTAAATACATACAAAAAATGTGTTCAAGAAAGCAAGAACAACTACAGGAAGGGGTGTGGAGAAAGGACCCTTATATATTTTTGATACAGTGAAAATCAAATTAGAGGCTTCTAAAATGGCTAAAAGTCAAAACTGTCACCTGTTCAGCCGATATTCAAAGGCGTCAAAGTTAACCTTACCAAGTCCTCTACACACCCATCATCACAGTACTATTCAAAAAAATGTCCTTGTTAATTGTGAGGAACATATTATAACTACCATAAAGCCGTGTTGAATCTTTGGTATAACACTAAAGAAAGCATATTGCAAATTAGTGTTATTACAGAAAAAAGATTATATGATTGCACATTATAGAGACATGAATTATTTGGTTTTGTAAAAACTGTAATAATATTTTTATTGTTATTAAAAATAATTAGGATACTTTGATAATGGATCCACAACATATGGTAAGTGAGAAAATACATCCTATTCCTTCAATAACTGTTTTGCTATCAGTATCTTTACAATTTTTTTTTCTTATAAATACCTCTGATTTTTTTGACATTGGTTCCTTATTTATTGAAATTACATTTAAAATGGGCAGTACGGAAACACTACAATGCAATAGCACACTACACACCCCAACTTCTGCACTTTTACTTTTTTTCAGTTTCAGTTACCTTCAATAATCAGGATCTGAAAAATAGAAAATGGAAAATTCTAGAAAAAATATTTTAAGCTACTCTTTTTAGTTCAATGAGATGTCACATTTTCTCATTCCATTTTGGCAGCTGTTGGTCATCCTTTCCATTGTTCTTAGTTTTTTATACTACCCAATTGTATCTTAGTTACTCTTTTATTGCAATGGAGAGACACTATGACCAAGGCAATTTACAAAATAAAACATTTATTTGGGAGCTTGCTTAAAGTATTAGAGAGTGAGGATGGCCATCATCATAGGAAACATGGCAGCAGACAGGCATGCATGGCAGTGGAGCAGTAACTGAGAGCTTACATCTTATCAACAAGTGTATGGCAGAAAGAGGGAGACTGGGCTTTTAAAACCTCAAAGTCCACTCTCAGTGACACAGCTCCTCTAAGAGGGCCACACTTCCTAATACTTCCAAAATGTTCCACCAACTAGGGACCAAACATTCTAACATATGAACTTATTTAATTTATTTATTCGTATTTAAAGCACCACAACCTGATATGTAGTTTTTGGTTATTTGGTCAATGTCCTGCTCTATGCTATGCCAAATAACTCCCTGTTCTTTCTCACAGGGGCCCCAGTAAAGAGTCGTGAAGCTGGCAATTCTGACTTACTTCAGAGGAACTGGAAGGTGCTCTCCTCAAATAAAAACATAAAACTGCTTGATCTGATAAGGGGGAAAGAGGCAAAGGTTGCTATGATCTTGTATTCATTAAATTGTGACGAAGGAAAAGAAAACCGTGCTGATTAGATGCACACTGGAGCAGTATGCATGGGCCATACAAACATACCTCTGTTTTAATAGATTGAGTGTCATCATGTCTTCCTGGGACCTGATCTTGCTTTCACATTTCCTTCATCAAGCACTATATTGCTCAAACATAGCTGAAAGCTTGGGGTCAGTGACAAATTTCTTTGTTGGTTATTAAAGCCACATTGTCAATTCTCTTTACAGCTTGGGTTTCTGTCTTCCCTCAGTCTTCCAGATTTTCTGAAGTTCAGGTCTTCCATCGGAATCATTTTATTTGAACCAGGTTTTACAGCACTTTCTTCCCTGTAAGGCTGCCATGTGTGGCTGTTTCTAATAACTTTGAAATGTGACAAATGCCATATGGTTCGACAGAAGACGTCGCCACACGTTAATGTACATGATCTTTGCCACTCAGAGTTCTTACTTATATTAAACGAGTGACATGTCCCTCTTTTCTCTTACATCTTCTGCAACCCACCCACAATGATCCAAAAGCTACTGTCATTAGAATTAGACATGCTCAGTAAGATCACTTGATTTTATACTAGATGTTCTCTATACTATTAAATCATACTAAGCAGCTGCTAGGCACCAATTTTGCCTGCAGCATATTGTTTTCATTGGCCATTTTTCTGTTTTACACCAAGAAGTTTCTTTATCGTCTTCTTTTTCCAACTTTTTATACACATGTTTCTATTGATCTTGTGTTAGTTACCTTTGTGTCGCTATGATAAAACACCATGACCAAATGATCTTACATGACAATGAGTTTATTTGACTTATAGTTCCAGAGGAATAAGAGTCCATCATCAATTGTGGAAGCATGGAAGCAGGTGGTAAAAATACAGAAGTAAACTCATGTCTCTGAATAAAAATCTGAAGCAGGGAGGGTGAATAGGATATGGGAAATATTTTAAATTTCCAAAACCAATCCCAGTGACATACTTCCTCCAGCAAGACCAAATTTCCTAAACCCCCTCAAAAAGAACTACCAAGTGAAAGCAAGTGTTCAAATATCTAGTCTGTGGAGAGAATCTTAATCCAACCACTAAAGATCTATTTCTATTTCACAGCCATGTTCTTATTTCATTCTATCTCCAGTGTCTGCAATTACTCATGTAGCTTGAAAAATAACAGATACATGTTCATTTCTTTCTAGAAAAAAAATGAATGTTTCTCTGTACTTTCTGTTTAACATTCACATCACACCTTCACTTCAGGTCACTCAATGTTTGGGACTTTTTTTCTCACAGCAAACAATTACTCAATTCTTGGTACAAAGCAGCTGGCTGTCCTATAACTTAACTCAGTTCTAACACTATCCCAAATAGCATCAGATTTCATGGTTAAAGACCCAGTATCCCAGGTTTCTTTCCTAGTTCACGTGCTAATCATAAGTCCAAGTTAAAGCTTCTGCTTTTAACTGCTCTCCTATAAATCAATGCCTCTTTTCAGCACTATTCACAGAACTCAGGGGAACGTTTACTTTACTTACTGACTTTTTTTCTGAAGGATATTGATGAACTGTTAGACAAAGACATACAGATGGTGGGTTTGGGGGATAGGGTGAAAAGGAACTTCCACACCTTTCCTGTCTAACCATCCTCCCAGAACCTCCATTTGCTCAACATCCTGGAAGCTCTCCAATCTCATACTTTCTGGTTTAAATGGACTATTCACTATGTAGGTACAATTGATTAAATAATTGACTAATGGTTCTAAACTTAATCTTTAGCCTCTTTCCTCTCCCAGCAGTGGATTAGGCCACAATCTCAACCCTGTAATCACATGAATGGTTCCCCTGGCAACCATCCTTCAAGTCCTAACATATAAAAAGACACTCTTTCTAAATTCTAAAATTTTAGATTGTGCCAGAAAAAAAAAGGTGCAGGAGGACCAAACATATTTCTTCTTATGTTTTCATATATATATACATATGTATATATATATATGTGTATATACATGTATACACACACATATATTTCAAAGGTAGAAAAGAAGCAAAAGGATTTTGGTTAAATATAGAAAAAAATCTCTTCTTCCATGTTTCTGTTTTATTTTCTCTATCTATCTATCTGTCTATCTATCTATCTATCTATCTATCTATCTATCTATCTAGAATACATGTTCATCAGACACTTGGAAATAAATAACTACCAGAGAAGCTGATATAATTCATAAGCAATTGTCTGCCATGTAAGGAGTAGGATACATGTACAGTCATGCACACGTGTGCACACACCCACACACACACTCACACACAATATTGTTTAAAGAAGTCTTTAAATGGAGTAAAAGAGGGTAGTGATAAGGTTAGACACCAGTTTAAAGGAGTTGTAATGGAAATGAGTAAATAAATGATATTAGCTGTACAGCACAGCCTGGTAACTACCCTCCCTCTACACTATTATATTTAAGTGGTCTACCAAAGACACATGACAGCTGTTTTGTGGTCAGCAAAGATTATACTCCAGACCCCATGCTGAGGTTGTCCTCTGTAGTTCTGGAGTCCAGACAGATGGCCTTGGTTCTGCCCCGCCACATGTCTGAGTCAGTGTCACAGTGCAGATCAAGTGCAGCAGTTCTACATATTCAGCGTACCACGGGAAACTGTGACCTATCATTTTCTGGACAAATCCTGAGAAATATCATGTAACTGAAAAATGTTAAGTGAAAAGTCAGGAAATTTTTACTGCTACCATAATCTGACAATGTGCTGTCAAATTAACAAGGTTGGTATCACTTCCCTGACCTTAACAATATCCATTGAGTGTAAGATTATTAATAGTAATATTTTAAGATAAAATATTTTAATTTTATTAAATACATTCATTTGTGTTATGTTTTATTCTATGTAAACCAAGCTGACAGTTAATACAATGTGTCTAATAAATTTTAGAACATTCCTAATGAGGACACTGAACCAATTATTTATAATGAGTATTATTTCGTCTGTAAGTGTAAAATAATACCATTTAACATTATAAAATTCTAGTTTGAAAATAGCTCTTGTTCTTATCTGTACTCTTTGATCTTCAAGATCTGAAGTGCAGAAGCAAACTGATTTTTTAAAAAACATAAACACAAACTCTTTTGTTTGTAGCATTGAGTCAAGTTCATGATTAATGAATGCGTGAGACAGAGAAAACAAAAATCTTTAGGTTAGAGGGTCAAACCATGACATTATATGGTTTTAGTTTTCAGTGAACTTTGTCCCAAGCAGTTATTAGTCATATGAAATAATGGAATGAGGCTAGGATCAAGATAAGTATTGATTTTGTAAAATAATATTCTAAGATATGACTCACTGATTATCTCAAGCATCTAAAAGAACATTCAAATTAGCCATATTTACAAAGGTGACTGCATTTAGTGCTAAATTTCATATTGACAACTGTAACACAAAGGACATGTATTATTTTTAGAACATGCCCTGGTGCATTAAAAACTATCCTTTCTTTGGGGAGTAATGGCTACAAGCAATGTTAATTATATTTATTATTAAGCTGGTTTAGCTACAAATATATCCTATGGCATTTGGTTAAGTACCACCTGATGTTTTGTTGCAGCAAGTAAAAAGAAGATTAATTTTTTAAAGTTTCATTAATTTCTCTGTGATATTTTTTGCAAAGAAACCTAAGTAATGTCCCTGTAGTTTCTTCTAATGATAAGTTTACTGCAAATATAACATGCCAGACCACAGAGAATTAAATATAATAGCATATGCTGATAAAGCACAGATTATTAAACCAGATACAGCACTACATGGTAGGGTAAAATAAAAAAGGAACTTAATTTTTTAGTTATGCCATTTCAATCTCCATGGCTGACCTTTACTCTACTATTTTTTTATTTTTCAATGTTATAATACATATAATTATAATTACAATATTTCTCTCTTTTATTTCTTCCCTCCAAACACTCCCATGTACCCTCCCCCCATTATATTTGAATTTTCTGTCCTCTATTTTTCACTGTTATTGCATGCACATGTGTATATATATATATATATATATATATATATATATATATTTATTTATAAATATAACCCGGTCAGTTCTTGTAATGTTACATATATATTTCTATCATTGATCTTTTAAGACTAAGAGATGAAAGATACCATTCTAGATAAGAGAATCATCTAGTTTGTTTATTGTGGCTTGAGTGGCATCCAGTTTGAAAGCAGAAATATGGATGAGATAACCAGGATGAATTCATTAAGGTGGCTAATGTCCTTGGCCTAGACGTATGATTCTAAGAGTTGGCTGCTTAGCAACATCACCTGAAGAATTTTCACTGCTGCTGCTTCCATGCCCAGACTACAGAGTGTCTTTGAGTTCCTGATTCTAACATACATTCAGGACTCCAAACCATTGACCGAGTCCCAGCACGTTTAAAAAAAAAAATCATACATTATGGAGATTCAGAAATAATTCTTAGAGCATTAGCCACAAGGATGATTAGGAAGGTGAATGAGGCCTCAGAAAAAGGACCGCTAAGAGAAAAAATAGCATTTCTATGAAATCTGTGGTAGTATACACTAGTAGATGCTATTTTTAATCTACTGTGCCTGTACCATTTTTGCTATGGCTTAGAAGGGGTAGGAGACTAAAGAAACATTTGTGACCTTACTACTTTGTTTATATTTCAGTTCTTGTCTGAGGAACAATGCTGGAGATGAAGTTAAAGGCCATTCTTCTACCTTTTCACTCTGATTTATGATTTGCTGCTCCCTGCTCATTCTTCTATGTTCTGGAACAGACACGCAAACTCTTTCACTCAGTACAAAACGAGGCTATTGTGACTGCACAAACCCGTGTCCTCAGTGATAAACTGTTGAGTCACCAGCTGTGTCTCCCATATGCAGTATCTACTTAATCATTTTAACTGAATGGAAAAAAATAAAAAGGGAATTTTCACTAAGTATAAGTTATAGGTAGTAAAAGTAAGTATTAAAGTGACTGTAAAACTGTTGGAATGCTAATATAATTTCTAAAGAATGTCATTGGGGGTGGGGTAGAATGATGTAAACATAGTACTCACGTAAGAAATGCTGGAAAACAATAACATACGAAAAGAGAAGAAATACTTTCAAGTATATGAATAATTTTGTGCAACCTTTTTGTTCATTGTTTTTATTTTCCTCATGTATTTTTTAAAAATATAGTTTGGATGCTTGTTTTGCTGTTTATGGTAGATAAAGTTGGTACTGCTTAATTTTAACTGTCTTCTTGACATGACCTAGATACCATTTGCAGGAATGGTATACTCGTAGGGTGTTGGACTATAGGCAAGTTTGCTTAGTGTTGTTTTGATTATTAACTGGCCCGCCCTGCTCCCTGACCACATTAGAGTACAGAAGGCTAGTTGTGTAGTAAACCAGCAGGAAGCATGTATGCAATCATTTTGCTCTGCTCTTGAATATGGATGTTATGTGACTAGTGTTTTGAAGCCCTATCTTGACCCCTCTAGTGATAGACTGTGATGTGGAATTGTATGCACCCTCTTCCTACCCACAAAGAACACTTTCCTCTGTGCTGCTTTTTTGTCAGTGTTTTTTTTTTTTTATCACAGCAACAGAATCAGAATTATAACAACATTCAAAATATTGAAAATGGAGAAACAAGAACATGGATACTGAAAAAGTGTGAGGGACTGTTGTCTTGGACCTCTTCTCCACACTCTTAAATCGTTGTAATTCAGAATGAGAAGCAGAGTGTTGTGTGCTGAGCTGTACGTTCTCCAAGATGGAGAACAGGAGGAGAAAATGGTCGTGGCAAATATGCTTAAGATGTTACTTAAGGGGGACTCTGCAAAGTTAACCGCAGAGCTCAGACATACAAGACAACATGAGCCAGCCACTTGCAGATCTGAGGGAAGAAAATTACAGGTCAGTGAAACTGACAGGACACATTTGCCAGTGTGACTGTGAGGTGTCATATTCTGTGAATAGGAAAAGGCTCAGGTAACAACATAAGGAACAAGGAGAGGAACGTGGAACATGAAATCAGGAGCTGGCTGTTGGCCGGTTCATGTAGAGTCTTAGAGACCATGGTAGTTGTGTTTCATTATAAATTAGCTACAAGATATTAAAAAGTACTGATGTTTCTAGAAGCTGCAGTTTATATTTAACTCTATTCAATTTCTATTTAAAAAAAAAAAAAACACAAACATGACCTGTTGGTATAGAGAATAGACTTTGGCCATGTCAGGAGTGAGGAATGAAGAGTTCGCTAGCATTAAAAGGGGGAGCAATGCTACCTCATGCGGTTGTGCATGCCAGCCAGAATGGCTATAAATTTGGGCCAAGACCAACCAGTAAACATAGAAAAGTGGTTGAAAGACCACATTTGGTGATGAACTGGGCACTGGTGTTTGTAGTGGAGAAGGTTTTGTGTGAGATTGTAAACAGTTCAGACACAATCCATATAACGAGCCTTCGATGGTAATCTGAAGGATGTATTCTATTTTATTGCAGGGTTTTCCAGTGTACAGGGCTCCAGTGATGAATGTAAGCATTCCCCATAGTATAGCCTTGGCTATAGCTGTCAGGAGAGTTTTTCTGAAGATCAAGGTCTCAACAGCCCTTTATAAGGTGATTGAGGTTTGAGAGTTTGAAAAATCATGAAAGTACCAAAGAACCTGAAAAAACTTTGATACAGTGAGAAAATAAGGGTACAGGGTCAAGTCTAGTGAAAAAGAATCAGGTGAATGCTGAAGGGTAAGTACAGAAAAGAAGCTTTGTTTATTTTGTGCAGAATGGTGAATTCTATATAGAGTCCATGTTTTGTGAGTTTATATCATTAGAAATGTTTTTTGATAGCATATTATGTGGTATATCCTACCAAAAGTAGCAGACACAGACAAATAATCCCCCCTGCAACACATATACCACAATTTGGAAAAAACTTTAAATTCTCTAATAATTAATAGAATTATTATTATTTAAATATATTTAATAATATATTATTATAATAATTATTATTTTAGGAATCTTGAAAAACTAGAAATATGATAAAAATATGATTATAATTATACTGTAGGGATTTGAAAATAAAGACAGATACCTCCCTTTCTAGTCTAAATATAAGAATGTTGGGTAAAATCCTGGGAGATATTTATTTACACACACACACACATAGAGAGAGAGAGAAAGAGAGAGAGAGAGAGAGAGAGAGAGAGAGAGAGAGAGACAGAGGCAGAGGCAGAGACATAGATAGAGAGAGAAACAGAGATGAGAGAGATGAGATGCACAGAGAAAGATACAGAGAGGCAGAGAGGGGAGGGATGAAGAGAGAAAGAGAAAGAAGGGGAGAAAGGAGGATAGAGAGAAAGAAAGAGAGGGGAGAGGGAAAGGGAGAAGAAGGAGAAAAAATATTACCTTTATATAACATAATTTTCAGTTTAAAAACAGCATTCTGGACAACCATTTGGGAATCACATTAAAAGTAATTTTAGTAAATTTAGATTTTATCCATATTCCAGTGATATTACAATACTCCACAATAGAATGCAATGATATTTTAAAGGGAATCTTTTGGATATTCAGATAAAATGAGATAACAGTAGTTACATAGGGAAGACTTTTTCTAGTCAAATGTTTATGCTGATTATATTGCCATGGATCTCACACATGGTCCCTGATAACTGTATGCAGTTGGAGCTATATAGTCAAATAATGGGTTGTTTTATCATGAAGTCTTGGAGTCCTAACTCTGAATTTTAATAACTTACTTGAGATAAGTAAAATTCTGAGACAAAATTGTGTAATAAGTTCTTTCTACATTTGTTAACAGAATTAGAGCTGCAATTCCAGACTGGAAGAGTGTTCCTTCAAACAGGGTCTACTTTTCTGTACCCTGATTAGCTTTATCGTTTGTATTAGGGTATGTAATGATAACATCATATTTCTTACTACTGAGTTAGATTTTTGAAGATATTAAAAAACTCCCATTTTGTAACTAGATTTTAATATAAAGTGATTCATTGTATATGATATGAGATCTTAAAACAAGTAAAAGTGAAGTATTTAAAAAATTCTTTGTTAAAGAGCATATTGGTTAATGGATACTGTTACCACAAGGAAACAGATCCTGGTTAATTAAGACATAGCATTTCTTTAAAGCTCACTTAACAACCAATTACTTCTGATTCACTGGAACCAGCAGGCTGTGTCTTGAGTCAATTTCCAGGTGAGGGAAAGCAAACACCACCAGTATTTGTCTCATTACATGTTTTTAAACATGGACTAAGTTAACGAGGCAAAATCATCACCACTGATGTCTATGAGACATGTGGCTTTAAGCTAATTAAATTACTTCTAAATAAACTTGTGAAAAGATCTTGAAATCATGCCCTGCAGTCAACTAATAATGCCCAATTTAGTCTCATCTCTTTAACCATTATAGAATTCAGAATAAACATACATGTTTGCTTGTTTACTTGGATGAGAGTAATAAGTCACTCAACTTTGTGTCTTAATGCTATAGAATATCACAATATATAAAACAGTCAATGTAATAAAATGTAATGTAAAAGAGGATCAACACCAGTATATTTCTTCTGTGTTCCCCTCCCCCAAACTGGGAAGTTATGGAGAATAATGGCAATCCATACATCAGTGGAACTTGTCCACAAGTGAGGATATCAGCATGTAAATAAATTCATCCTTCATTAATTGAAACTGTGACTTATCAGAACACCCAACTTTCATACATCAGTTTTGTTGGTTTATAATGCTTCATTTACATAGTTTTTAATTCATCCTGTCTTTCTGAAACTATTAATGATGGCTTCACATCAAAAGAGATGATTTAATGCTCTAAGCAAAGATACAAAGGCAATACATTCAAGTTTCCCTTAAAGAATTGGCAGGTTAAAAAAATTAGACTATGAAATACATTATTCTCCAAGACAGTGAAAACCCCCACAGCACTGAGTAATAAACACAAACTGTTACTGCTCTTCGGCTTCTTAAATTGTATTAACTCTTTTCTGAAAATTCAAATTTGCTTTTTAACAATTATTTACATTGGCTTTTTAGTTAAGCGAGTCAAATATGCACTTTTAAATGTTTAGAGTCAACTTTTTGAGCTATTAATTATATTATGAAATGCTTTTTCATGCAATAGTCAACTTTATTCAGGGCATAGGACAATTTATATTCTGAGAATATTCTGTGGCTTGAGCATGGTTGTGAGCAAAGTTCATACAAACTTAGGCTGTATACAGTCACAAGGACAATCTATGCTTGGAAACATTTTATTTTTGGTGCATTATATTATTTTATTCTGAAATCCCAAGCAATAAAACAAATGTAATTAACAAGGAATTTATGTAAACAACTTATTTGAGGCAGATTCAAATACAAAACTCCTTGGTTTTTTTCTTTCCTTTACTATTGAAAATAGATTATTTTTCCTTATACAATGAATTCCAACCACAGTTTCTTCTTCCTCATCTCATTAGTTCCTCAACCTCCACTTTATCCCAGATCTATTATCCTTGTTCTATTTTTGTCTGTTATCCTTCATAATGTAATTTTCAAGCAGTGATAGAATCGAAGTATTTGGAGAATTAGCACAGAAACTATGTGTCAACATACTTAGTTTTTGTCAACAATATTATAGTATCTAAAATTCTACATATTAAGGTGTGTGTGTGTGTATGTGTGTGTGTGTGTGTGTGACCACACATGCAGTTTTCTTTCTTTTTCATATCTCTGTTTTAGACAAGAGTTCATATATCCCATTCTGGCCTCAGACCTTCACTCTATATCCAAGGATGGCCCAAACTCTAGAGACCCCTTGCCTCCACCTTCTGAGCTCTCCAAAGATTGGAGTATGTGCAGCTTAGAGTCAAATTCAGAGCTTTAAGCATGCTAGCAAACAGTCCACTATGTTGGATAAAATTTCAGTCCCAAACTCTTTATTTAAAAAACAGTAAAAGTAAAGGCAAAGTAACATATAGATGAGTAATTTTTGCTTAATTTTTAAAAAGTCTTTGAAAATAATAGTAACAATTTATCACACTTATACTACAATCTAAATATTGAATTCATGTTTTCATAACTTATTTTGTGTAATGATTAATACATGGTTATATCATTTTATCATTCCATGAAGGTATATAAAAAGCTGACTTGTTATTTTATTTGATCTGTACTTTGAGGATAGAACAAGAAAGGAAAGTTAGAATTTTCATTTCTTCTTAAAAGATTTTTTACTTTAATTCACATATTATTGCATCTTCTCCACCATTCTCTTTCCTTCCTCCTGCCCTTTCATCAACCTCTATGTCCAGTAACTTCAACAGTTTCCCCAGAGGGATTGAAAGTGCGCTGGCTCTTTTTGCCCCACCTCTGGTGATGTTCCTGAAGTTTTAGGAGTAATACTTGTGCTTTATCCTTTGGGGTGAGAACCCCATGGTATCTTGTTCTCGGTGATAGGCTCCATTTGCTGAAAAGGAAACCTGCTTTGATGAAAAGTGAGAGTTATGCTTGTTTATGGCTATAAAGGTAAGCATTCGTATCCAGTTAGAAATTATGCTGGTCTGCTAAAGAGATGGTAGTAGGTTCTCTTCTAAGATCTCAGTGCAAATGCTAAAGCAAAGCTACGCCATAGGAGCACCTTGGACCTTAATTATCGTGTGCATGTGTACATGAGCATGTGTGTGTGTGGGGAGGGGGATAAGGGGAAAGAGAGAGAGAGAGCCCACATGTGCAAAATGGCACCTATATGGATGACATTGGAGCTGAGAAGTTCTGTAAAGGTGTGTAAAGTAGAATCATCAGGCTACCAAGATTCCAAGATTTGCAGCAGCAGCCTTTACATGCTATCTTGCTAGTCCAGAAGTTGATTTTCCTCTGATAAGTTTAATAATTTTTAAATTTATCTTTCTGTAATAGAAATGCATTCCAAGGTAACTTGCCCTTCTTGAGGAGTCTTTAAAAGACTTAAATATTACCTTCTCCTCATCTCAAACAGATTCTTACTCTCTCTCTCTCTCTCTCTCTCTCTCTCTCTCTCTCTCTAAGAAAAAATTGTGAAGATATTCAATCGTGAATAAAGCTGACCCTCTAAATGTCAATGAATATTGATTTTTTTCTTAGTATGTGTATATGTTTATGTACATGTACACATATGTGTGCATGATGGTCTTGTGCTCGTTTGTGTACCTGTGGAGGTCAGAGTTGATGTAAGGTGCCTTTCTCAGTTGCACATCAACTCATTCTTTGAGTCGAGATTCTGACATTAACACTGGACCCCACCAATTGTCTGGACTGGCTGGCTAGGCACCTGGAATTACAGACATGAAATCAATTTGTTCTAAAGGTATCTCCATGTTTTCTTGATTTCTTGTTTTCTTTTCTCTTTTTCCTATGCTTTCCCATTTTCAGTTTAAAAAGATCCATGTCAAAAAAATAATAATTTCATTCAAAATGTACTTTCCTGTGGGGCAAAGGAAGTAATAGAATATTTGTTTTCTTTTATTGAAAAATTTGAATTTCATGGTAGTAATTATGTCTAACTTATAAACATTTGGAATTCTTATAAATAAATCTATTCCACTTTGAAAACAACTAGAAACATGGTGTTATATCATGAATGATGAGGTTGAACTGTAAGTATAAATTAAGGCTATGTGATGATTTTCAGATTTTGAATGAATACCCAAAATAGTTTATTGGATGCTTGCTTTAAAAAATCATGAGCAGTATAGCTAGTGATAATTTGTAAGAATTCTTGTGCTTGGCTTTCTTTCAGAAATACTTACCTATTATTTCTTGAGACTGAGGAACTTTTAATGAATAACTTCATTGCTTTATCTAATTCATAATACTTTCACTATATTATTTTAGGAGACTTATTTGAATATTAGGATATGTAAGGACCATATAAAGGTCTAATGAAAAATGAAACATATCGGGCTTTCTGTATTGTATAAAGAAAGGTCCAATAAATAAAAAGATATCTAACAAATAATTATTGATTTTATTATTAAGAAGATAAAACTAAGAAGAAATTTAGAAATTCTATTCAACAGAAATCAGTTCATAATTACTAACAGTAATTTCAACTATTAACTGATAAACAGAAAAGACCAAAAATAAAAATTAAATGAGCATAAACTATTTAAACTTTGTTTCCTGTTTAAACAAAATGAACTAATTAAATAGCACCCTTAAGCTGTTCTGAATATAGACACAGAGCTTATATGCTAGAGAAAAATGAGAATTTTTATACATATCGTCTGCCACAAAACCTGCCAAATTCACCCTGCCTATAGAAGTTCTGGGGAAATCCTCCCTGCTCACAGGCAAATATAGTACCTTTTAAATTTGAGTAACCCAGACTCAAAATCTGTGGTGGTATCATATTGTTATATTGCTTCTCCCTAATAAAAATTCTAACAAGAACATAATATGACTTAGGATAAAAGTTATCTGTGACCCAGACCAGAATATTTAAAATATGGATTGTGATAGTTCGTGTCTGTCGACTTGACATAAATGGGAAGAGGAAATCCCAGCTGAAAAACAGCCTCCATTACACTGGATTGTGGTCAGGTCTGTAAGGCATTTTTTTTTTTTAAACTGATAATTGACGTAAAAAGCTCCAGTCCACTGTGAGTGCCCCCATCTCTAGGCAAGTCAACCCTAAATGCACAGGAAAGCCACCAGAGCAAACCACGTGCAATGAACCAGTAAGCAACGTTTCTCCATGGCCTTGTTTCAATTTCAGCCTTGGATTCTTTCAATGACAGACTACACATGTCCAGTGGACTAAAATCCCTTTCTCTCAATTGGTTGTATTAGGCGATTAATTGAAAAAAAAGAAAACAAACTAATACAGAAGTGGGCGTTGTGGCTGTGATGGACGTGACCATGTTATGCAAAGGACTGTAGAAGTGCTTGTAACTTTGTGCTGGAAAGGGTATTGAATGTTTAAAGCTTAAGAAGCTCTTCCTTGGGATCTTAAAGAAGGGAATGTGCAGGTGATGAAAACCGAGTTCACTGACATTTCAGAGGGAAGATTGAGAGACTCTTAAGGACTCTATTATAACTGTTTATATACTATTTCAGATTAAGAACATTGTCAGATGATACTTTTGCTTTACTAGAACAGTAGATGCTGTGGCTGAATAATAGAATGTGATTAATAAGAGACCAGCATCATTGATGTGAAAATTATTATAACAAGCATTATATCAATTATGAAATTTATTTAAGAAGTGTTTGCTCAATACAGAGATGGTGTTCCAGCCAGTGGGAGGGAGAAAAACTGCATCAGCTGGTAGATAAGCTGGAGAGTGTGTAATGGTCTCCTACATGGGACTGATTCTGAAGCATGAAGGAGTGATTGAATAAAAAGCTAGCATTGGCATATGAGAGGCCAAAAGAGGCCATTGGTAAAGATGCAGCCTCAGTTGCAGTGCAGATCCCAGGTTATTGACAATTCTGGGACATTGGGATAAACACAAAGGAAAATGGCAGGTGCATAACGGAATTGGCCTGAGCCTTTGAGAGAAAGTGTTTGCTGTGCATGGCAGCGTTCCAGCAGTTGAATTATACAGTCCTTTGAAGCCCAGTGCATTCCTGATACTGTATATTGAGCTAGAAATTTTTATTTATTTATTTATTTATTTAGTTAGTTAGTTAGTTTTCATAGATTTTTTTTATTGGTAATTTTATTTACATTTCAAATGTTGTCCTCCTTTCCGGTCTCCCCTCTGCAACCCCCCCATCTCTCTCCCTTCCCTTTTGCCTCTAAGAGGGTGCTCCTTCACCCACCTGCCCACTCTTGCCTCACTCCTTGAGCATCCCCCTATGCTGAGGTATCATGTCTCCGCAGGACCAAGGACCTCCCCTCTCATTGATGCCAGATAAGGCCATCCTCTGCTACATATGTAGCTTGAGCCATGGACCCATCCACTTATACTCTTTGGTTGGTGGATTAGTCCACTGGAGCTCTGGGGGGGAGGCAGTTAGTTGATATTGTTGTTCTTCCTATGGGTTTGCAATCTCCTTCAGCTCCTTCAGTCTTCCCCTAACTCATTCAGGTCTCTCGGCTCAGTCCAATGGTTGGCTGTGAGTATCTGCATCTGTATATGTCAGGTTCTAGCAGAGAATTTTATTAATATTACTTAGTGTTAGATTCTGATTTGATATTATTTTAAACCCTGGTTCCTCCATCCTGGAGTCAGCAAATAAGTAACTTGTTTAGGATTTTACAAAACTCAGCTGTTAAGAGACTTTGAAAGTTTTAAAATTTTAAAATTTTAAAATTATATATATATGTGTGTGTGTGTGTGTGTGATTTCAGATGATGATTCTTCAGACAGGACCCATAGACTGTTTGACATAAAGTCCAGTAAAAGGGATGAGAAGTGACAGTTCATGTTGTTGGTCAGAGGACTCCCAAAACAATATAAGCTATTTAAGCTATTGCTGTTTCCCTTGGCTGCCTCTCAGATGTGGAATGCAAGTCCCTATTGCTGATAAACAGTATACTTTGGACCCATAATTTTAAAGATTTTAGCTGAAGCTAAATGGAAAAACTCCTTGCTGTCTGCCTTTTTTTGTTTTGTTTTGTTTTGTTTTGTTTTGTTTTGTTTTGTTTTGTTTGACACAAGCCTGGCTGTCCTGGAACTCACTCTGTACTCTGTAGACTAGGCTGGCCTCAAACTCAGAAATCTGCCTGCCTCTGCCTCCCAAGTGCTGGGATTAAAGGCATGCATCACCACTGCCCCACGTCGAGGTCTACCTTTTATAGTAACACAAAACGTTGAAATTTATAAATTTTATAAAGACTGTTGAAGTTAGTTTATACAAATAAGGGAGTGTAAAAAAAAGGAGGAATATATGAATGGGCTTGGAGGAAAGAAAGGGCAGGAGAAATAATATAATTATAATCTTAAAGGAAAAAAGAAAAGAAAAAGAGATTGTTGAATTTTTATTAAAGTTGAATTTTATTTTGTTCTGTGATAAAATGAATGAATTCTTGGGGATAAACTAGAAAGGAAAGGTTATCGTTTAAAGTGATGTTTTTCATGGGTCATAAGACATGATAATGTTTATAAAGTGTTTTAAGTTATACTGAAAACACTAATCAAGAGGAATTGATACATTTATAAATAAGGTTACAGATTATACTTGTGTCAAGAAAAGTGGAAGACCTACTACTATTAATATGCTAAATGAACATAGCAATAAAATGACTCTGAATAACATATTCTTTTTTTTTGAATGACATATTTTTATACCAGGAGATAATTGCCTTATTCAAATCTCATCAAAGAAGCTCCTTTTTCTAGTAGATGGAAATTAACACAGACTCACAATTGGATAGTGTACAGATAGTAAAAGACTTTGGAGCACTCAGTCATAAATTAGAAGTCTTTATCAAAAGCACCTCATCAAGGTTCAGGAATCTATGCAGAAGAGGTAGCAGAAAGATTGTAAGAGCCAGAGGTGGCAGAAGACTTCAAGGAAACTACCTTCCTGATACAATAGGATTGAACATGTATGTACTCATAGAGATGGGGGCAGATTACACAAGATTTGCAGAGATTCAAACCAGATGGGATTCCAGCATTGAGAAAAAAAAGATGCAGTCTTCTACCCTTAACCAAGAAGTTATTTGAAAATGTTATTTGCTGGGAGTGGCACTAGATAGTTAAACTGCATTTTAAAACAAGGCCCAATCCCAAAAGTAGTAAACCATACAAGATTAAATCTGTGAGATTTGGGGAGTGTGTGGGAGGGTGGCATTTGTCTTGTTTGAGCTTTTTGTTGTTGACCTTGTTGTTGGATTAGTATTTTTGTTTGTTTTTTTTTTTTTGAATTGTTGTTTATTTTGTTTTGTTCCACTTTTTGAGAGATACAGAGAGAGAAAGAACATGAAGTTGGGTGAGTAGGAAGATGGAGAGGATCTGAAAGAAGTTTGAGGAAGGGAAAAGGTCAAAACATGTAAAATTTTTAAATAAAAATATTAGGAGTCAAAAAAGAAAGAAAAAGTAGAAAGAAAAACCTTCATTTGTATGTGCTTGTTGTGCGGCATGGAGCAGTGTGTGTGTGCATGTTTGTGTGTATGTTCATATTAATGTGTGTGAATGTGGGCAAGTTTTGGCCATGACATGTGTGGAGATCAGAAGACAATTTCTGATTCTGGTATTTGCTTTCTACCTTATTTGAGATGGGATATTTTGTTCACTAATGCAGATGCCAGCTTGCTTCTGCAGTTCCTGTTGTCTTCATCTTCTGTCTTACCTTGGGAGCATTACCATTACAGACATGCCTTCAATACCATGCAGTTTTAGGCAGACTCCGAGCATTGGCACTCAGCTCTTAGGCTTAACTAGTGAATGATTCAGCAGAGTCCTCACCATACTTACTCCATACATGTTTCCTTATAAGATTTTTAAAGGCAAATGAAAGATTATCTTATCATTTCGCTGATTTCTTTTTTTAAATAAATTTATACTTACGAAATTCCTTGATTATACAAAAATGTATCAAATTATACATGGTAAGAATGAATTTTGTGATATCTGCGGAATCTCACATAAAATTGCTATTTAAAATGCATTGTTTATGGGGGAAATTAGAAAGGGGAAATGAGAGCAGGTTTGATCATATTTTATTGTAATCATGCATAAAATTTTAAAGACCAAAGAGAAATTATTTATAATTGTTTACAATGTCTTCATGTATTCATTAGGGCTTACAGAGAGTTTAAGTACTCAACAACATTACCTGATTCTCCGTTTTTTGGTGTTGTTTGTTTGTTTTTGTTTTTGTTTGGTTTTTCGAGACAGGGTTTCTCTGTATAGCCCGGGCTGTCCTGGAACTCACTTTGTAGATCAGGCTGGCCTCGAACTCAGAAATCCTCCTGCCTCTGCCTCCCAAGTGCTGGGATCAAAGGCATGCGCCACCACCGCCCGGCCCCAATCAGGTTCTTAAAGTACAGGTCAGTCAACATTAAAATGCTTGTTTAAGCCGGGTGGTGGTGGCGCACACCTTTAGTCCTAGCACTTGGGAGGCAGAGGCAGGATTTCTAAGTTCGAGGCCAGCCTGGTCTACAGACTGAGTTCCAGGATAGCCAGAGCTACACAGAGAAACCCTGTCTCAAAAAACAAACAAACAAACAAACAAACAAACAACAAAAAACAAAAAAACCCAAAAAAACAAAAAACAAAAACAACAACAACAACAACAACAAAACCCAAAACTTGTTTAAACTCAAAGATAGGCCGCACTTTAAAGACCAACGGAAAAAACTGAAAAGTCCGATTAAATTTAGTCAGTCAAAATTTCTAAGACTCTTTTCCAAAGTGGCAGTGGGCACAAGCAGCTTGCCCATGAAGCAATGCATGGGAACTTAGAGTGTATGGTGTTTTCTTATCATAGTGAACCAGGGGCAGGGCATGATTGGGTCTTACGTAGGTGATTTACTGGTATGGAGATTCTTTATACTGGAAATCCTTGGTGTGGGAAGCTTATTTCCACAAGGTTGAAGTTCATCCTCAGATAAAGTTCAGTGTTGCTAGTGCTTTCTAATAATAAGAATTCCTGCAAAACAAGTTTTGGGTTACATTTAGGATAACGGCAGCCAGCGCAGACTGTCAGTGGAACCGATCCCAGACCACACTAAGTCAGTGAATTCACAACACCCATACATTATGAGCTGCGGATATCTGCAGCAGATGGGTAGTCTGAGGAGGCTCGGGGTTTGTGGCAAAAGAATTTTCAGAGTATAAAATATTGTCACTTTATTGTAAAATATCAAAGTTCAAAAATTTATGATCGCCTTGGGAAGAGTTTCCGTGGGCATCCTGATAGAAGTGGCTAGAACATAGTTTTGGCAATAATTGTAAGAAGTATTAAATATTTTATGAGAAATACATTAGTGTAAATCACCATTTTAAAAAGTGAAACATGAATCACTACCCAAAGAATTGGACTTTGGAGCAAGAAATTCTGATTTATCATCACTGTTGATACTGTGTATGTAAATGCCATTTCTCAGAAGCATAAAACTCTGGGTATAATATATTGGTTAGTGTAAGCAGTATAATATATATATTTCAAGCTGTGGTAGTTTCATTAATCATATATTTTAAGAATTTTAAGCTTATTTTTATGAGGTATTGCATCCCGTGTGGCATTGATATGCTTGCCTAATTTATGGCTTGGCAAGTGAATTATCCTAGACTCTTTTATGTTCTTGATGTATTGATTTTCAGTTGTGATAGATCATTTTAGATTGTATGTCTTTACTCATAGTGATTTATCCTCTGAATCACAGAGACTGTGGAGCAAGCTGATGCAGCCTCGGAACATTTCCTATGGGCTATAAATAGAGTTGTTAACTGGAATTCTATCCAAGTAGCAAGCATGTTTAGCACGTTGAGAGGAGTAACTTCCATCCAGGATCTAATTAGTTGTTGAATGGGTGCCATATAAAGTATTTCCATTATGGTAAGTATTTTACTTCCATATGTAATCTGGTAGCACATTTTTTTTTATATAAATAGGCAATGAAACATAATGTCAAAGAAAGAAAACGATGTCATCAACTAGTTCAAAAAGCCTGATTATACAATTATTGATGTTTTTCATCTTTGACCATGCCAGTACATCCCTACTGAGTAACCTGAAATTTAACTTTTCTTATTTTCTTATAGAAAATTTCCATGAAGCAAGATGCCAAATGGAAAAAAAAATAAATTGCCTAGATACATAGACTCAGGTGACATGAATAAAGATTGCTCGTAAGAGTTAGAAATAGAGATTTTTTTAAAAAGAATTCAGGCACCATTTGGGGATTCTTTATAGATTATATATTGAGCAGAATTAAGCCACTATGAAAAAAATTGCATTGTCACTGGTCCTTCTGGACATAAAACAGTATGATGTTTAAAAGAATAGTCCTATTCCACAAGCATTACTGAGACGTGCTAAAAGTTTGATTAATATTGTTGGGTGAGAAGAGGATGGAGGATTGACTGGACCTAGATTTTCACCTATGTAATCACTATATTATAATGACCACAAATTGGAGACACAATGGATTGTTCAGTATTTCCTAGCTGTTTTGACTTAGAAAAGTGACTTACTCTGGGTTATGTGCATTCACGCATTCATATGTATGAATAAGGGCACATGTGTCCCATGATCCATGGTGGTGATCTAATTTTCAATGTTTTCAGCTTATCTGAAATTTCAGACACAGTGTCTTTAAAATTTAAATAAATGGTCTGGTAAACCATTTAGCAGCATTTTATAGTAAATTATACTCTCATTATAAGTAAATAATACCTGTTTATATAATTTTTTTAATAGTCTTCCCTTAACCTTTATGGATTTTGTATAAATATGTCGACTGGCTTGTTAATAACCTATAAATAATAAGATATAGTCTAACAGATTTGATTAAGTGTGGTTTATTTTATGAATTTGAAAAATACTTGTCAGGCTTTTTATTCTAATTTTGCTTTAAATAACAAGGAATATGTAATCTTTTTTTTTCTGTTTTTCTTTTTGTTGTTGTTGCTTTTTCCCCCCCTTTTGAGACAGTGTTACTTTTGTTTGCTTTTATATTCGAGGCTAGTTTTGAACTCACCACAGAGTGCAGGCCGAGTTCAAACTCACTGCAACCATCCTGCCTTACCCTTTTGTCTGCTGAGATTACGGATGAGCCCCATGTTCTACAGTGGCTCTTTTTTATTTGTTAAAATGAAATGTGAGGTTTAATATTAATACATACTTTAGACATAAACTTCAATCTATTCAAAGGTAAGAAACATCATTTTACAATTTGGGAAATCTGATGATCTTGTGATGTCTTTTCAGAAGAAATGCATTTATTAAAACAACCACAAAGGAAACAGAGTGCATGGCGATGATGTCCAGCTGACATATGACCATAGATTTTGAAGTAAAACACAGCATAATTATTATTATGCATATGACTTAAACAATTATTTAAACAAACAAACAAACAAACAAACAAACCTCAAGTAGCCCCAAATTGCTGGTGATAAATAGCATTGCAAACAAGATAAACTGTTGAAACATGATTGGGACTCTCAGCTGTTGCCAAACTTGCCACTAGATGTCACACAGCTCTCATTTTGTCCTGTCGCAGACCTGTTGTTGATTTTGCTGGATACTACCCCCTTACAATATAAACTGCAGGCCACTGATGTATGTGGGACAATACTTAACTCATGTTTGCCTTGGCATGTGCTACCTTAAAAGGAAACCATTTCCTATGGGACCTTATTATTGGGATAATGAGAAACATTCTCACAACTCAGTGAGAAAAAGCAGAATGTTAACTTCTTTCAAAATTAACTTTTAGAGCACCAGTTTTCAACTCCCAGTGAAAGAAATCTATACTCTTATTTAAAAACTGATTACATACTTTGAAAATGTTGATAAAATGCAGTGTAGCTTAAGGGAAAGGGGACTGAAATTTAAGGGATGTCATTTTGTTTGTTATGTTTTGCTCACATCTTGCTATTTGTGCCACAAATCTCACAGCAACTTGTGCTATCAGAATTAAAATTTTCTAGCCTGTAAGTAGTTTATGTGACAATTCCATGTGATAGCAAGTATTTAAAAATCATATTAATGTATTATTGCAAAATGAGGATTCTTAGACTTTTTAGACTGTTTGAGTTAACTGACTAGGGGGAAGTCTTGAAACCACCACTATCGCCCAAGAAAAGCGCAGAGAGCGCGGGAGAGCGCAGGGGTTCTTGAGGAAGTATGAAGCTGGGGGTCTTCTGAATTTGTCCTTGTCCCTTTCGTTTCAGTCCTTCCCACTCAAAAGTAATTATGTTTGTGAAGCTTATCTGTCTTGTGTAATTTCTTCACTTTCCAAGGGCTACCATCGCCACAGAATGTTCCCAAAGCAGTTGTAGGATGAAGTCGAACAAACATAAGCTTTAATTGAAAACAATTCCTGGTTGTTCCCAGCTGCATTCCTCAGAAGCCTGGCCATGCTCTGCCCTCTCTTGTTGACAGTGCCATTTCCATCCCCACCTCCAACCTATTGTCTTAAATATATATATATATATATATATATATATATATATATATATATATATATATATATATGTATATATGTGTGTGTGTGTGTGTGTGAGTGTGTGAGAGTGTGTGTGTATGTATAGTATGGAATCAATATCATGACAGCTTTCATCATAGGTTCTTGAAATTCACAGTCCTCACTTGAATTTTACTATCAATATATTTCCAAAATGAAAATAGGATATTTTTATTCTGAATGAAACTTTTGGTGTACTGTGAAAATTACATTTCATTTCCTGCGTTCATACACTATACACTATTGGAATTATAGCACTAAACCAATTAAACCTGTGGATTGAATGTAGACAGTCACAGTATGAAAATAAAGTCTTTACCTTTTCATATTGTGGATGCTTTTTCCTACATTTATAAATTCAGGTTCAGAAAATTAATTTTACTTTATTTCATGGAATTCTTTTTGTTGACTTTGAATTATCACGAGTGCTTTGTTTTCTATCCCTATGTTTACATTTTTCTATTATGTTGTGAATTTAATTAATATCTATCAAATTTTATCTGGTTGTAGATATGCTTAAATGTAAAACCTAGTATATGTATATGTTAATATAATAAACTATATTAACATATTAATAATAATCTTTTGTTTAAAGCAAGGATAAATGGCCTTGCCATATAAGTTGAATTCTTTCTGATTTCAAAATATTTTGAAGTTTGACCCAATTACTCAATAAAGATATAACTTAAACAGTACATAAATTTACAACTTCTTTTGTTTTCCTGCATCAGTAATAATTGTGTTAAAATAAGATTTATATTTATTTTAACTCATATAGTGTATATATATTTAATTGTTTAATCAATGGTAATAATTGCTTTTTCAGAATGAACTCTGAGCATAACAAACACATCTAGAGTCCATATGCGATATCTGTGATTATGTGTTGAAATATCACATTTTTTTTCAAATGGAACTGAAACTCAAAGTTTTATATTGACTAGTAGAAACATTTCCTAAAAAATGTCATTATGCTTTAGATTCCACTATCTGGGTGTACATCAGTAGTATGTGAAGAACTTATAAAAATGAATGCCTGGTATGGCATATATACTTGTCATTGTAGTATTCACAAGGCTAAAATGGGAAAATGAAGTTTGAAGCTAGCCATAGCTGTATGAAACTTTGACAAAATAACAACAAAAAGTACGGATGACACAGCAACTCAACTCTGCTAATCAGAGTACCTGAGGATAACCTTCTGGTATATGTGTGTACAAATACATACTGGTATGTATACATATGCTTCCACATCTACCTATGCATGTTCACACATATCTTTCTGCCAGGGGTTTCTCATGCAGTTATTTCTGAATACCAGTTTAAATTTAAGATACAGAATATTTAAACTAATATTTAAAAATGACTGTTCTCAACTGGAAAAAAAGGTTAGAATCAATAATTTTAGTACTGCCATATACTGTAAAAAACCAAAGTAAAGTCATGGACATATTTGTTGAAAAAAACTTTGTGTTAATAATAGCAAAATATGTTCAAACTAAAACCATCTTAAAATTATTCTTGACCTATTTTTTTTCTGTAGAGGCCTCAATGATTGCATTCTTTCTGCAGAAGGTATTGATCAGGAAAAGCACTTTCAGATCAATTAGCTTAGCGGTAGTCTATTTCAGATCACTTACATAAATGTGAACAATTTCTACTTCTTTAGCCCTAATTGAGAAAAAATCCTGTGCCATAAACTGTTTGGAGAAAGCTCCTTATGTCAGAATATATATTGGGCTGAGGATAAAAAAAATACTCAAAATTCATCTCAATATTTGCTCATTCGGAGGATAAGAGTTTGGTCAATGCAGATAAACCCAAAACAAATTCTCCAGTGATGTTTACTTATCAGTTATAAAGGAGGAATTGGCAGGCAGATTTTTAAGTGACTTGTGGTTAAACATGTATGCCTCTGCTTTGGGAAAGGAATGACCACAGCATTTTACTTGGCAATCAGAATGTTTTAGCATGACATTTTTAGAGCCAAATTTGATGATGTCATATGAATTTGTGGACTCTTAACGTACACAGAATGATTATTATGGATTTGTGCCATGTATGTTGTTAAAAACAGTTGCTGGATGATTCCTAAATTGGAAGCAGAAGAAACATTCTCTAAATACAAGTTGTTCAAATTGTATGCATATTATTTTTCTAGTAGGGATGTCTTACTGATGTTTCTTAACAACCAGTACCTTGTATTCTTTGAAGAAATGGGGTTTCAATTGAAGATGTGATAGATGTGAGGATATAAGGTTGTATTTTCTACAGGTGCAGCAAGAGCTTTTTGGTCTCCTACAAAGCTATCAGCAACCTAGGGAACCTAGAAGATTTGATAAGAGCAATTGAAAGGCTGTGAACAAAGTTTAGCACTACTCCATTTTGGCAAAGAGGGATTAATTAAAATCGATTCACAAATCTGTGACTGCTCTATCAAGATCTCACTGGTTCAGTGTGGCTACAGGAGGATTGTAACAGGAAAAAAATGCTCTCTATTTCTTAAAATTGTAGCCAATAGAAATGAGAGATGAATTAGCCATGGATTACCACGTGTGATCTACAACTGACCACTGAAGGATAGGAGGTCCAGGCAGTCCAAAGAGTCGGAGGTGGAGTGCACTGTAATGCTTTTGTCTGTATATTTTCAATAAAGATTACCTTCTTCTGCTCATCTTCACCTCAGCTCACTGTTATAAAAGTCAAGCCCTGCCAAAAGTCTCAGAATGAATGCTTTAACACTGAACAGATTTATAACATAAAAAAAAAGAAAAACCTTGAGAAAACTAATGGTAAAGACTATCATTTTTTAGTCACCTGTAGTTCACTTAAATAATGGCCTACAAAAAGAATCTCTTGAAAGCTGAGTGTGTTGTAAATTCTTTTAATCTCAGCATTTGTGAGGCTGAGCCATGAGGATTTTAGGTGCAACGACAGCATGGATTACATAATAAAGCCCTGTCTGAAGAATAAATAAACAACAAAACAACAAAAACAAAATCCCCAAATTCTATTAAATTATAATAATTATTGAAGATTGAGCAAGTTAATATTAAAGTAAATTCTAATATTTTACACCAAAATTTCTAATAATTAAGTACATTCTAAATACACGGACTTTCAGGAAAACTTTATTAATAGATTTATTCACAATATTTTTCATATGTCAGTAATCTATATTAAAAATTTAACCAAAAATATATTTTAAATAAAATCTTTTAAATATTGTGGCCCACAATATGTCCACCTAGAATTCTAGCATTTCATTCTTGCCTACTACTCTTATGATATAATTTTCTCAGCAAAGTTGAACAGACACAGTAATAATAACTGTGATAACCACCTCACTGCAAAGGAAGTTAGTGCTGGAACAATCAGGTGCATATGAGATTTTTTTTTAGTTCAAGAAAAAGAAATATATAAAATCCTAGAAATATAAATTCTATATAAATTTAAATATATATAAATTTAAATTATATAAATTTATAATATAAAATTGTAGAAAATATCCATGTACTATTCTCAAAATAAAATAATTGTAAGAGGATAATGTATGTATATCCATAACTATAAATCAAATTTTAGCATCGATTTGATATCATTTATATAAGAAAAAGTATCAGACAATAATGATAGAACACAACACCAAAATTTTGTAAGTATTATTTGCCTGCATTAAAGTTTGTTTTTGATTTGCTAGAAGAGCAATCTATTTCAGACTATTGTACATTGACTTTTTAAAAATATATTTCATCACCATTTTTTTTTTTTACTTCAGTGATGTCTAGTGAAAACTTTTTTAAAAAAAATATTCCCAGGATCCAGGCACACCGGTATACAACTTTAAACCGAGAAGTCTGGAGGCAAAGACTGTTGGACCTCTGTGAATTCAAGGCCAGCCTGGTGTGAAAAGTGACTTCCAGACCATCTAGGTCCACAGAGTGAGACTCGGCTTCAAACAGATTTCCTATCAAGACAGTGCTTTGAAAAAAATTTACGTTCACTCTTCATGTAAATGTTAATGATAAAGATTCCTTTTATACTTAACCCTGTTTTAATTTAAACAACCCTATCGCCTTAACTATGTAGTAGACAGGCTTCTTCCTAAACCTAGGTGCAATCTGTCTGTGACAGTGGATGACTATTATCAACATGATTTAGAAGCATTTACAATGGATAAGGCATACTCTAGGTATATAACTTTGAGGAAATTATATGGATATCAACTAAGGAGAGGAGACAGCTCTGCTGATAGGTAGCTGCATCCTAAAGGCTGAATGAAAGCCTGGATAGACTAAAAGGTGAAGGGAGAAAGCTTGTATTAACAGGCATTCTCTCTTTCTTTCTTGCCTTCTGAGATTTGAACTGACATACCACAAATGCATCAGCCATGGTAGACTAAAACTCATGACATCCTTAGCCAAAATAAATAGATCATCTTTGTAAATCATTGCTGTTGGATACTCACTTTCAGTAATGAAAAGGTTAACAGGAAGTCAGTGACAAAGGAGTAGGGACATTGTTGTAACTAACCATCATACAGCAGCTAATCCTTTGAAACCAATTTATTAAAATAACAGAAAAACTTGGAGATGAGGGTTAGCAAAACCATAGAACAGCTTAATGAGCAATTCTCCTGGAACTCAGAATATTGGAATACCAGTGGGAATTAGATTAGTAAGTACTATAATCCCAAAGTATCAGATAGGAGCGAATATTCTTACCATCTTGCAAGGAGGGCACCAAAACAAACAAAAGTGCCCACTTGTTTATACTACATTCATTTTTTAGAACTCTTTGGGATATTGAGAAGGTAACATGCCAATAAGTTTACAGAGAAAAATTTCAAGGCAGCCCAACATTCAGGCTACAGTATTTTTTTTTAATATATACTTTATTAAATCTTTGAGAATTTCATACATGTGTTTTGATCATATTCAGTTCCCATTCCTTCAAATCCTCCCAGGTCTAAGCACCTTCTCAAATGACCACACTTGTGTCCTTTATTTAAACCTATCAAATCCAATTTGTGTTTCCCAAATACTCTTGTATATGTAGCCATCCACTGGAGCCTAGTTAACTTATCAGGGGATAGTCTTATACAAAAAAAAAAAAAAAAAAAAAAAAAAAAAAAAAAAAAAAAAACCCTGACTCTTTCACTTCTAGAAGTTAACAATTGTCAGTTGTTTGTTCCTCAACTAGTGGAGAAATTTTGTGTTACACTTTCATCTACATGCTGGGATTTAGTCTGGCTTGAACATGCACAGATCTTGTATATGCATCACCACCACTGTGTATTTATAAGTGCTGTTTCTATCTTGTGTGTCTAGAAGATAATATTCCTTTAATCTATCTGTTGAAGCTGGGTCTTATACTTTTCTAACTCCTTTCCCACAATAATCTTTAAGCTTTGCAAGGAGGTTAAAGTATATATATTTCTCTTATGGATGAGCATTATACACTGTTTTATTCTTTGCAACTTGTCCAGTCTTGGTTCTCTATCGTAATCACCATCCATTGCAAATAAAATATTAGCTAATAAACATTGGGATATGCTTTAATCTATGGATATAAGAACAAATCATTAGGAAATGGTTTAGTTCTTTGTCAATTTAGCAGAATAATAATAGTGGGTTCTTCCCTAGGATCAAGAATCTACCACAGGTTCTTGGCCTGATAATGTACCAGATATTGGTTTCAGCTCGTGAATAAAGAATTAAACAGTTTAGGAAGTGGCTGATTGCTTCTATGATTGATATTTATGTCATACCAGTAGGCATGTCTTACATGGCCAGTAATCACTGCAGCTCATAGGACTCACAACAGGCCAAGGCTAATTATTGTTTCTCTCTTATATTACTACATGTAACATCGTCCAGAAATACAAATGCTAGATAGTAGAGATGGGGTTTCCAGGTCAGGACTAGCGTTACTCAAGTATCTGGTCTTCAGCAATTCGCAACAAATTATGGAGCACAAGGAATAGCATGAGAAAGACTTCAAAGTTTGGGATCTATGGGACCTCATTGGTCTGCAGCTCCAAAGGAAGTAACCATTCCTAATGTTGGGCTTTCTATTTGTTAGGCTATCATGTCTAGTAGGGACAATATACAGCAATTCCACTACAGTGCTTGCTGTCTCTCTCTCTCTCTCTCTCTCTCTCTCTCTCTCTCTCTCTCTCTCTCTCTCTCTCTGTTGTGTGTGTGTATGTGTGTGTGTGTGTGTGTGTGTGTGTGTAAGTATTTAAGTAGAAGGTTTTCCTATGACCTTTTCAAAAGGTCTTGTATTATTTGTTTCACCCACATTCCCTCCTCTAACATCTCCTCCCCTCCATCACCCCCTTTCAACCCTTTGTGTCCCATTTATGGCTCTTGATGGATGATTTCAGGCAGATAATTATGAGCCAAAATTAGGATTCATTGACATGAAAAATTTGCAGTTCTCCCAGAAAGAAGTACATAAAACATAGTGGCATGAAATATATAAGTATGAAAGACATCATAGATATTAAATGTGGACACTAGGAAAGATAACTTGAAGGTACCTCAGTGATTAGCTAGACCCTACCCATCACAAACAAGAGTATAAAGGTTTTAACTGAACTGGAAGGCTTTGCTTTCAGAAGAGAGATCCAAGATACTGCACTTACATAGGACTACCCATGGAAGTGTTATCCTATGTCAAGACATCCAGGAACTCAGTGGTGACTGAAACTTTGATTTAAATAGGCCAGGCTCCAGTTTGAGTTTTAGCAGGTGTTAACTTCAGACAAGGCTTTGCAAGGATAACAAATATAAGAGTTGGCGTCAAAAATATATCCACCCAGGTTTCATAGGAGAGTATATAAGTCCAGGCAGTGTGTATTACAGTCAGAGTTCCTGAAGGATATCTTTGAAGTAATGTGTCAATCTTTGAGCATGGATGTGAAAATATTCTGGAGATCATAGGAGACTAGATCCAGGAATGTAGAATGGCTGCTGAGGAAAGATGAAGATAGAGAACAGAATTACACATAAGAGAAGCCATGTGTGCTACAATGGAAAGGCCATAGGGATGAGGTGTCCTGATCCTACGGCATCATGGCATTAAGGGATGCTGGTGTTAGAGATGGAGTAACAATGTTTAACATCATCCCTATAGGGCTTTAAGTTTGCTGTGGCAGCATCCAAATCTCCCATTTAAGTTTCCATCCTGGAATTTTGGAAGAAAGTATTTACTTGGTGCCAATGTATCTCATAAGTATATAACTTGATTTTTTTTTGTTAATTATCTTACAGAAGTGTAACAGTTAAGGATTTGCTATGTGTGTCAAAGAAAGTTTGTATTTTAACTTTTGAGGAATGTTAGGATCATTGAGAAGCTGGAAAAGAAAACAGTCTAAGGTAGGATCCGAATAATCATATCTTGCCAGGTAGAATTATGAGTTTGGTGGTACCTTGGTGGTTTGGATGAGAACTACCCCCATTGGCTGCAGTATTTGAGCCCCTGTCCTCAGTTGGTACTGCTGTTTGGGGAGGGTTAGGTGGTGCAATCCTGCTGGAGAAAGTACATCACTAGGAGCAGAATTTGAGGTGAAAGTCCTCAAATTTCCAGTTTGTTCTCTCTGCTTTGTTGTTTACACTAAAGGATATGAGCTCTCAGCAGCTTGTGTCAATCATAATGCAACCATAAGTCCAAATAAATTCTTACCTCTGTAAGTTGCCTGCCATGGTGTTTTATCAAAATCAACAGAAAAGTAACTAATATGGTGTCTTTATTTGTAGACTAAGTACCCTTCAAAGGTATGTTTGTTTCAAGAGGATGATGGGTAAATTTATGCTGGCTAAATTCCATTATCAGTTTGATCAGAATAAGAAGCATTGAGGCAACTTCTAATACATACTTCTGTGGCTGTTCCCAGAAGGATTAACCAACAGAGTGGGAATGGTTATACCTGAATATGAGTGGGACCTTCCCACAAACTGGGATTAATATGTGGTAACCCAGAAAGCTTGATACCTCAGACATTCTTTTTCTTCATGATTTTTGCCATATCTTTCACCATGATAGACTTAAGCCTATGAAGCCACCAATCAGAGTATACATATCAATCAGGAAAAACCCATCAATTACAGTCCATCATTCTTTTCTTTAAATTATTCCTTTCAAGACAGTGAGATGGTTCTGCCAGTAAAGGAGATTGCCATCAAACCTGATAACCTGAATTAATTCCCAGAACCAACATAGTGGAAGGAGACACACCTCTCTTTTACACACACACACACACACACACACACACACACACACACACACACACCATTTCTCTCAGTTATCTATTCACACTGACGAAACTGTCATCATAGTCTCTCTTTTTTTTTCATTTATTTTAGAAAATTTATAGTTTCAAGTTCTTCCACTGTCATTTTGAGGTATGATTTTTGAAGTTCTACTTCTAGTATTATATTTATCAAGGATCAGTAGGCTTGTTTATTTAAAATGTGACCACTGGGTTAGAAATCTTTGACATCTCATAGCTCTGAAGAAAGCAAAACTTTATGTCACTTAGCATCTTGCTTCAAGTTGTTGTGAAAACTGCCTCCATTCATGAAGGTTAGAAAAAGTTCACTTTCTCTTTTAGTAAAACCAGTCAAATAAAATGGATGGCTATGGTTTCTCTATTCTAGTTATTACAATAGCTCTTGTACTGATTCTTGAGATACCTCATGACAGACAATATGTAAAGTCCTTGTCATATAAGGACCTGTGGTTCCCAGCATCCATGTTAAAGCCTTGTGTTGGAATGCATGCTGGCCATCCCCGGGCTGAGAAGGTGGAAAGAAGGCTGGATATCTGGCATTCCTTACCCAACCATCCAGGTCTAACTTATGGTGAACTCCAGGTCTCAGTGAATGGCCCAGTTGCAGAAACAAGATATTCAAGGTGAACTGCCCCTAAAGAATATCTGATGCTATCCTTGGTTTTCATAAGCAAATATGCATAATCTCTCTCTCAGTCTCCTGTCTTTTATTTCAGAATAGCTCCATATTGATAAAATATTAGTACTTGAGAACACACCAACCTCTGTTGCTTTTTTTTTTCCTATGGAGAATTTTTAATTTAATACTTTAGATCTGGATCTTTGGGGGCCATTCCTAAACTGATTATAGCCTTGACACAAGCTTTTCCCAGAAGTCATTCTGATCCCTCTGCTTGTTAGCATATATATCTCAGATTTAGGAGACAGAGCAGACTGAGAAGCCACATAGGTAAGCAATTACAAAAGAAATCATGACATCATGACACAAGGGAAAAAGTTTCCAAACGAATTTGAATATAAAATCATGCACTGTGCTGCATGGCTCTGGCATATTCTCTGCGGTAGTTAGAAAAACAGTCTAAGAGATGGAACTTGGGTAAAGCATGTGCTCCGTCCTCCCAGTGAAGCCATTGGTTTATGGCTGCATCTTGGAATGTTCCCTCCGTTGCACTATTGCTTGGATACACTGCCACAGGCTTTATCGCTCAGCTTCAAATCTCATTCCTCCAGGAAATCTTCCTTTGGCAAGAAAATAAGGCTGATGCTCTCCGTGAACCTGCATAGTGATTTTGCTTATTGTATTGCAGTATAATACCCTGTTCTGAAGTTTATTCAACTGTATGTGATGGGGGAAGAATAGAATACGGTGCAGAGTGAGAAGCGGGTGTAGTGTAGCACAAAACCACTGACGCTTAGGGGCTGGTTGTTGAGGTGAGTGTGTGGAAGTTCTGTATGACTATAGAGGATAGCTGTCAGCATTGCAGACTCTGGAAGAGAGAATGGCTTTGGGCCAGTCAGAGGACCAAGTGGCTCTCCAGAGAGCTGTGACAGCAGATGGCTTTCAGCTAGCCTCAAACTCCCAACTACTTTCTCAGCCTTAAAGGGGCGACTAGTTGACAGCATCTGTAACACATATTCTAGATCACTTTATATTTTCCATTCTATGACTCAAATCAATATGGCTAAGTATGGAATATGTATTAATATTTAATTCTTAGGTAAAAGTTTCCAATAAAATGGATTTTCGAATAGCAGAAATGTTTCAAAATTTTATTTTAGTTTCAGAATTTGATCAATTTCAATTCATCTTAAATTTGAAAGGGTCATGTTGAGATGTGTTACAAACAGGGAAAAATGGAGGAATTAAAAATCAAAGGTGGAAAACCTGAGCTTTAAGACTCAGTGGTAAGGGCTTGAGGACACCCCAGAAGAAACAAACACGCTCCTGCCCAAGAAAGCTCAGGAGAAAAAGTTACTGATTATGTTTGCTTATTAGTATCTTCTATGTTTCTGTGGAAAGTTAGAACTAAAACAGTAGGCAGGACAGCAACCGCTGGCCCAATCAGCAGTCATGGCTAGAGAATCACAAGCCTCTTGGATCAAGAATGCTTTTTCATGTTGCTGACTGCGTAAAAAATTGAAAACAGGAGGGTTTACAGCATTGCTCTTTTTCCATAGTGACCATTCACCCTGTATTATTATAAGATGTTTTAATAAAAGAAAGTATATTTTATTAAACAGCCAAGTAATATCTAAATGCTTTATGTGGTTTTATCTGTGTTAACGTGTTCTATTCTTTTGACATCTTTTTTTTTTTTTTTTTATAGAAGGCAAACAGACTTCAGGTTTTGCTTTAAGTATTTAGTTATATTGTGCTTTGACTGAAGGGAACCCAAGCTTAAGTAGATCTGTGTTTGGAAAGGAGGGATTTCCCAGAAGCCTCCAAAGGGACTCTGGAGCCCCAGACAATTATTCAGACCACACTTTGAAAACTGCCTGCTGGATTATCCTAAAGTCTCCAAATCTCAGAGGCTTAGAAGAAGTGCCCTCAGATGTCAGAGACTCACTGAAGCCTACTTTGCCTCCGGTTTGCCTAGGTTCTCAGCTGGATCCCTCTGGAACAAGGCTCTTCAAGGTCCCCACGGAGGGACTATGGCTGGATCACCAGCCTCCCTCAGAATCACTGTTACCATGGGAAAACAGAAGCAGGATGGTGGTGTGCCCTGTTGACATCTATTTACTCTACATTACAGAGGACCTATTTCACTTAGGCAGTACGCACATGCCCTTTGGGGAAGGGACAACCAATACTAGCAAACAGACTGCTTGCCACTGACACCTCTGGACAGTGAAACAATGCTAGTGGTAATACATTCTAGACTATCTTTTGGCAAATCTCTTATTGAAATAGTTATAAAATAGTTATTATACTATTAGAAGTTGTGAACTAGTTTCTATTTTTTCTGTTTCATCTATAATATAATTTAGAGATGTTACAAAACTCAAATATCTTTATCTATGTTCATATATCATTATTTCTAATTAAAATTAAAAACATTTTTATAATGAATGTAATATTTTAAGAGAATATGACATGCCATAACAGGCTAACAACTGAGAATTTATATGACCATATTTCTGGCCATTTTCTAAGTGCCAGCTGTGTGCTCCTGTAGTAAAATGGTTTTACCTGTGACCTTATGGAATTCCTAAATGGATTTCTGTATGTGTGCATGTGTAGTCATTAAATGTTAAAAACACACATCAAAAGTAGTCTAATTACTTAAAGCTCAAAATAACTCCTACTAAGGTCACTATTACATTTAAAGAGAACATATCTGCTCTTTGGGAAAAAAAGCAGTAGTGGCATTTATATGATGATCTATTCAATAGTGTCATTCGCAGATTCCCACCGCTGATTATCAAATTGTCATACTCATTATTTCTGGTCAGACATACCAAAGGTTTTTTTTCTTTTTCATATAGAGCATTAAATTAAGGAACCAGCAGAGCTGAGTTCCTTTGGAGTGTCTAGGATTCACAGATTCCTTTTGCCAGATTTTTGGTGGCTGCTTGCTTTCCTTAGCTCTTGGCTTCTTCCTCTGTCTTCACAGTGCATCTCTCCAACACTTGCATCTGCCACCACATGGCTCTGTCTCTGACATGTTTCCTCCTGCTATAGGATCACTATATTACATTGCCTTGCCTCAGTGGTTCAGACAAGCTTTTTGTTTCTAGAGACAGAATTAATCCCATCTGCAAAGTCTGTACGTGTGTGCAAGGTTATCTATTCATATTTTTTTTCTGTTTATAATACAACCTCTTATTGGAAGAGCTTTATTGGTCTATCTTTTATTCTTAAAGGGTTGAGGAAGATATATCAGTTTTTCTGATTACTTGTATAACCATAGGGAGATACATATTTTAACTTAAATAGAAAATATGTTCTTTTATAACCATCAAAACTGCCAAGTCCTGCTAAGTGCCCTTTCTATTCCGGCTTGCAGATCACATCACCCAGAAAGATGAATAACCACTGCAATTTCATCTAATGGTCTTCAGGTACTAGAACTGTGCAGATCAAAATCCTAATCCTTTCCTCAATTTCTCCGGATTTCATTCATAGATACCCAAGCAGAAAAAGGTATTCTCTATAATGAATGACAGGGCTCCCAAAGTGAGGACAGGAAAAAACACCATTTAGTAACCAGTCCAGTCCTTTGCTTAGTTAAATTATGGGTTGAGTGCAGATCGTACAACCATCTCAATGATTTTTTTTTTTGTTACTCTATGTAACACAAAGCATGCTGTTTTCACAGGGAGACCACTCTGGCCAGGAAAAAGCAAAGCTTAGTATAATGTCACTGCATAGCTACACATCAAGAATACAGGAATTGCTCTCCATATTGGTTGTTTTCCTTAAAAGACAGTCGTTTTTTAGACATCAACTGCATTCAGATGGTAGGCTTGAGATTTCAGTATAAGGAAATGTGTCCCTGTTAACATTGCCTTTGATCTAATCACTTTGTCATTTCATAGACATTGTAAAGTCTTTCCCACAGGGAGCATTTTAACGTGTTTTCACTTTTTTGTTTATGTTACTATTGATCTTTCTCTCTTATGTTGAACCTGTGCTGATACCACTTATGGAATCCTAATTTTCCACACAGACTATTCTTTATGCTTTTATCTGATGATCTTATAAAGCACTTTTGACTGACACTATGCATATACAGAAGAAATTAATTTCTTATGCTCAGGAACTTGTGTTTTTATGTTTAGATAATTTTAATTACCCACGAAATATACAAGTACTATTTCAACCTTTGCTATTAAAGGCTGTTTTAGCTTGATATTTGTAAGATCTATGAATTGTATATTATATAACTGTCTCATAAATATAGGCAGTTGATGTTACTGAAAATTCCATGATAAACCTTAAGAGGAAACACTCTTAGTTTGCTTTCTATTGCTGTGATCCAGACAATAGCCAATAGAAACTTGAGGAGGAAATAGTTTATTTAGCAATCAAATTTTTATTTTATTCCAAACACTGAGTGAGAGAAGTCAGGGCACATGGAAACAGGAACGGAAGCAGAGACCACACCGGAATGCTGCTTAGTGGCTTTTTCTCCATGGCTGCCTCTGTCTCTTTTTAAAAAAACTACCCAGAAAACACTGGCCCAGGGGCGGCATTGTGCATTGTGTTCGGGTCCTTCTATATCAAAGATTAATCAAGCAGGTACACTGCAGATATGTCTATAGACAAATCTGATAGAAATATTTTCTTTAGTTAAGAATCCTTCTTCCAAAACGGCCATATGATGTGTCAAGTGACAGAAATCTAAACTGTGCCCTTAGTAACAATGTGTGATCTTATTGTAAGGGTAACACATCAGACTCCATGCAAAGGAAAACCAGTGATTGTTCATGAAAACATTTCTATCATCTTGCCACATTAGAGGAAAATAAAGATTATACAATAGACAATCTAAAAAATAATAATACACAAAATTTAAAGAGAAGATTGCTATTCTCAGATTTTCAACACTGAAGCATTGCAAATGCACTATTTCTTGAAAACTGCTTGAAATGTTTCATTGCCTGTGAAAATCAGAAGCCAAGATGCTACAAGTACTGTCAGAATAGAAAAAGCATAGACAAAAGTCTCTGTTCATAGTTACATCAGAGATTTTCTACATGTACCTCACATTTGTGCCCTTCCCTCTGCTGTAAACATGGTGCATATCAATGCTGACTTGTACGTCTGATGCTTACGTGCATCCTGTACAATCATTAGTCAATGTTAGTGAAAATTCACTGTCATGGTAAAATATACTTTCACAATTTGAACCATGTGAGGAAAGCCATTAATTCAAGTTGATAAAAATAAATATGTTTTTAAAAATATTTTATTTACTTGTATGTATGACCTGTGATGAAACTACAGTTCAGTGTTCTCAAAGTGAATGCTTGTAGTTCTCTTGGTTTCATGAGTACGAATGTATACTGTACCCCTCAAAAGACACCATGATTTTGCAGTGGTGTGCACATTTTGTTTTGGAATCTTCGAAGTCAACTGAAGGGAATTGGAAAATCAAGTATAACAGAAAAGCTTAAACAAATAAGTAAGTATTATATCTTTGTATGTGTGGATAGTGGATGCCACACAGCGCAGCCATCGGAGAGCTCAGTTGTGAAGGATAATTGTCCACTGGTCTCTCTGTATAGACATTTACTTGGTTATAGAACAATTTGTCTGGGAAAAAAAGCAAACTTAGTTCTTATTATAGAAGCCTGAATGATTATTGCTTGCTTATTAATGAAAAAGTATTATTTATTGAGCTGATGTTCTTCAGTATCTCAGAAGTATGGAAACAGAAGTAAAGTCCTCATTAAAATTTTCGTTATAGCATGTGATACAGCCCTAATGATTAGGTTTTCTATGTTTCACTATGCTATTAAAATTTTTCACTTTATATCATATAAATTATGGTGACATGTAAGTTTAAATAAAACAAACACCAAGGAACTGAGAGATTGCAAGGATATTTCCTAACAATTAAAAAACACACAGAATTTGACACACTGGCAAATGCTCATATGGAACACAGATTCCCCCTCTTTTATTGGTTATTTTATTTATTTACATTTCAAATACTATCAGCCTTCCTGCTTTCCCCTCCACAAACCTCTTATCCTACCCCCCTCCTCCCTGCTTCTATGAGGGTGCTCACCCATCCACCCATGCTCCTCTCACCACCTTAGCATTACCCTATTATAGGGCATCAAGCCTTCACAGGACCAAGGGCCTCCCCTCTCATTGATGCCAGATAAGGCCATCCTCTGCTACATATGCATATGGAGCCATGGGTTTCTCCATGTGTACTCTTTGGTTTGTGGTTTAGTCCCTGGGAGCTCTGGGTGATCTTGTTGGTTGATATTGTTGTTCTTCCTATGGGGTTGAAAACCCCTTCAGCTCCTTCAGTTCTTCCCCTAACTCCTCCATTAGGGTTTACATGCTCATTCTGATGGTTGGCTGCAAGCATGCACATCAGTATTGGTCAGACTTTAGCAAATCCTCTCAGGAGACAGCTATACCATGCTCCTGTCAACAAGCACTTTTTGACATCAGCAATAGTGTCTGGGTCTGGTGTCTTCATATGGGATGGATCCCCAGGTGGGGCAGTCACTGTATGGTCTTTCCTTAAATTTCCTGAACAGAACACTAATGGCCCAGACTCCAAGATCAATTATAGACAAATGGGATCTTATAAAATTGAAAAGCTTCTGTAAAGCAAAGGACACTGTAATCAGGAAAAAATGGCAACCTACAAATTAGGAAAAGATCTTTACCAACCCTACATTCGATAGAGGGCTAATATCCAATATATACAAAGAACTTAAGAACTTAGGCTCCAGGGAACCAAATAACCCTATAAAAGTGAGGTACAGAGATAAACAAATAATTTTCAATTGAAGAATCTTGAATGACCAAGAAGCACCTAAAGAAATATTCACCATCCTTAGTCATCTGGGAAATGCAAATGAAAACAACCCTGAGATTCCACTTCACACCAGTCAAAATGGCTATGATCAAAAACTCAGGAGACAGCAGATGCTGGTGAGGATGTGGAGAAAGAGGAACACTCCTCCATTGCTGGTGGGATTGCAAGCTGGCACAACCACTCTGGAAATGAGTCTAGTGGTTCCTCAGAAAATTGGACATAGTACTATCTGAGGACCCAGCTATACCACTCTTGGGCATATACCCAAAAGATGCTCCAACATATATCAAGGACACATGCTCCACTATGTTCATAGCTGCCTTATTTTTAATAGCCAGAAGCTGGAAACAACCCATATTTCCCTCAACAGAGGAAGGAATACAGAAAATGTGGTATGTTTACACAATGGAATATCACTCAGCTTTAAAAACAATGACTTTATGATATTCACAAGCAAATGGATGGAACTAGAAAATATTATCTTGATTGAGGTAACCCAGTCACAAAAGAACACACATGGTATATACTCACTGATAAGTAGATATTAACAAGAAAAAGAAAAAAAGAGCTCAGAATACCCACAATACAACTCACAGACCATATGAAGCTCAAGAAAAAAGATGACTAAAATGTGGATGTTTCAGTCCTACTTAGAAGGTGGAACAAAATAATTGTGAGAAGTAGAGACAGGGAGGGACTTGGGAGGAAAAGAAGAGGGGGAGGAGGCGGGATCAGGTGTAGGAGGAAACTGAAGGTGGGAGACAAACTGAAGGGCAGAAAATTGAACAGAGGTGTGTAGTAGTGGCAGATGGTCAATTGGATGTAGCCACCAGAAAATCCAAGATGCCAGAAAACCAAGAGGCTCCTAGAACCTATCAAGGATGATATTAGCTGAAATACCCTACACAGGGAAGGGAGAACCTGCAGAGACCGTATCCAGAGGTTAGACATTGCCCCTGGTAGAAGGATTGGGCCACCTACCCATCTCAAAAATTTTAACCCAGAATTGCTCCTGTCTATAGGAAATACAGAGACAAAGAGTACAGCAGAGAGTGAAGGAAAAGCCATCCAGATTCCCCTTTTCAACATTTCTTTTTTTAATCAGTGTTATCAGCAATGTTGCAAAATGTCTACTATGCCCATAGGTACCATGCCACACATCAAGAAGCAGAAGGAGAGAAGGAATTGAGACAGGGATATTAGCAGCCCCAAATACAGACACATAGAACCCCATCCTAGTTCTCATGATCTTTTAGGGTCCTGGAATCTTATAAAATAGGATCCTTGTCTTCCACACAGAAAATTATTTCATGATGAGCAAGCGTGTCCAAGCTTATAAAAAATTAAACGACACATGTGAGAGTGCAGGTATGGGATTCTCAAAGACGTGTCACAACTAATGTGACTCTCTAGAGAGGCTTTTACAAGCTTTGGGGATTCATTACTCAGTGGATTTCTTAGGGAACCTTGCCTGTTCTAGCTTTCTCCAATAACAGAGATCATGGGGTGGAGGTCTGGATTATGAGCCCTCTCATGGGGAATTAGAGTGTGATATAGTAAAACCAGGAGCCACAAGGGAATTCCAGTTAGAATCCTAGAGAATTGCAACTTTGTAATCTGGAGAGAAGAACGACCATAAGCAAATATGTGAATATTGCAGCTGGCAAGAGATTTTAACCAGACTGCTGGTGAGGGATTTATTTCCCTTCTCAAGTCCCCATAATTTGCCCTGATTCTATTCTATCTCCAGGGAGATTACACAAATTTACAATAATGCCATGTTTTTGGAAAGGGTTTCTCAGAAGTTCCACGTTTTATTTTTTGTCTCTTTCTCATTGGCAGAGCTTGTGACATGGCTAAGCATTTAAGGACTTCATTGCTCTGGGAAGCCAGGACACCAACAATGCCTACCACAAGGTTATGCCAAATTAATTCTTTCTTACTTTAGAATATACTGGCAGCATTCTGGTTAAATCAGTGTCATCTTTATAGTTCATATTAAGTTGATGCTTAATCATAAGGTATTTAGCAGATGGTTAATGTTTTCACATCACCAAGACCTTATCCTATGTAGTAATTTCTTGTTTCTACTGATAATTTATTAAGGCATTAAAATACTGATGAGTTTTTGGAATGACTATACTGTAATAATTTAAAAACATTATTCATCCAGGTTGATAAAATATGCAAACAATTTTTTAATTTGATGGCAAATATAGAAAATATATTTTTAAAATACATTTTAAATGTTTTAAAAATTAAAAATATAGAAAATATAAAAAATATCAAGTATTATGTATATTGTACTGTGTTAGAAATAATCTTTATATTTATATTCAAACTTAGCTGTGGATTAGTTGTTAGGGACATAGGATCATCTCTCTGGGTTTATAACACAGCTGAGGAGATCCACCAGATCTAACTGCCCAAATACAAATATTATTAGAAGGAAAGTCTATATTGATTTCACTTACTTCAGTGACAAGAAGAATTTGGACAGTTATCTGAGTTCCAAGATTTTAAGAGATGCAGGCATAATTATGTCACTAAGGAGAGAAATGAAAGAATCTAGACTCTCCTGTCCTGTGGTTCCATCCAAAACTTCCACAAGGAGGGCTTAGAGTTAAAATTTAAATATATCTGATGCAAGCCTTCCAGTACTTATAGATTATGAACATGAATCCCACATAAAATCTCTCTCTAATATCCACTCCAGCCTGAAGAATTTTAAAGCATTTATACTTTGCTTCTGAGTTGTTTTTCTGAAATATTTTTATCTAACTTAATAAAAAATTCCCATACGACGAGATCACTGATGTGTTCTCTCTTGGTTAAGATTTGAAAATTTTCATGTCTAGTCCTGTTTCCCATAGTCATCAGCTTCTGTGAATTATGCTAATAACCTGTCAATCACTTCAGAAATCTTTCAATAAGTTATGTTTAGCAGAGCTATAACAATGAATTATTTTGTGGTAATGGGATATTCTGTCTTTACTATCCTTTACTGGTTCAAAGGAAACAATGTTGCCTCAACTTTTTGCTAAGAGTATATAGGCATGTGATTGGAAAGACCCTTGAAAACAGGAAGTCTAACTACATTGCCAAAATTTCACTGGTGCACGTACAGCAAAGTAGCCCGGGAACCTTTAGAAATGGTTCCAGGTTATATACATACTTTATCCAATTGCTCTTAAAACTGATCTAGGGAAAAAAAATCTGTCAGGACACATTGTTCTGCTTTGATATACTTCTAGCAAAATCAGCACAGGTTGCTCCTTGCTTTGATATCTGAAAACAGTTGGCCTGTAATCTGAAAAGGGAATATGAAAATTATAGGGATAGCATATAGGTTACACTGGTGATTTTTCATTTTTCTTTTTAATTGGAAATAATTTCAAAGATTTTAAAATTATAGAGAAAGTTGTAAGACTATGACAAAGAACAGCCTCCCCACCACAGAACTGTAAAGAAATTCATTACCAAGAAAAGGGCCTAATGTTCACTACCCTCACATACACGATTGTGCGTGTGCTTGCTGAAAGAAAAGGAGTAGGGTTTCGAAAAGAACCACAATATAACAGTCAAAGCCATGCTGTGGACACTGAAGATTTGTTACATACAAAACAGACCTTATCAGTTTTTACTAGTGGTCCTATTAAATGTTTCGTGTGTGTGTGTGTGTGTGTGTGTGTGTGTGTGTGTGTTGTACGTAAGTTTATATTATACATATATATGTCTATATATATATGAATGGCAAACATTTAACAGATATTCATAAATGACATTCAGAAGTAATTTTTTCTTTAAATTCTTACAGATAGAACATTTCTTCAGTCTTCTCTTAATTTTTATGACTTTCTTACTTGTGGAGATCTATTTTTGAAAGAATGGCTCAACTGAACTACCCTTGAAGTGGGCATATGATGTGCTCCTGAAAGACTGGGTGCAGGTTCTGCACCTTTGCTAGAGATTTTCTAGAATGATTCTCTGCTCGCAGCCCCCATCAGGCAGCACATGCTTCCCATTTCCCCATTACTCAATTAAATCAGTAGCTATTTATTCTGCTGCCAACTCATTTCTCCTCTTCTACACATGTACTTTGAGGCATAGAAGTTTGAGGTGAATATACATTTTCTTTATAATCTCAATGACTAATTTCTGTGTATATTGTTTCTTGACTGAAATACTGTTTGCCATGTTCATTGTTAAGTGGATTTTTGTCTCACTTTATTATTTTTGTATATTTGTTAGTATTATCTTAAAAGAAGAGCTTTCTTTTTTTCTTTCATTTTTGTCACTATCATTACTAAGTTCTTATTTTGGTCACAGGGTTTGCTATTATGATTTTTTAAAATTTTACTTTGATCTCCAACTTGACTCATTTAAACCCTTCATCATGACTTCTACCATTGTTGTTGTTATCATTGATGTGGTGTTATTAATTTCACTCTTCTGCCAAGGTACCTTCCCAGCCCTTGAGTTTATTTGTTTTGCTTTGATGATGGTTTTATTTTGACATATTGTTTTTATTTCAAAGTTCTTCTTGCTTTCTGACACTTCAAGTTCCCGAATCTTCTGCTCTTTCTCTGTACTGCAACTAGAGTCAGTCAAATTTACCATGAGATCAGAATTCTTTTATTGGAATGGAGAACACTTTATAAAGCCATGTCATGTGACCTCATGTGGCCAATGGCCATGAGTTAATAAAACTGAGACCTTTATATGTACTCACTCAGATACTTTTCATTTTTTGTTTAGTTTTATTTCTGCATTCCAACAGACTGTTTTTGATGATTTTTACATGAGTATCAGCATAAAATAAAACAGGTCAAAGGGCACTAAAATTATGAATCCAAAATAATGTCTCCTTTCACATTAGCATCTCAAACACCTTTTCCAATGCACTCCTGATTCATAATTTACTTTCATTATATTTATAACTCTCCCTTGACAGCAACAAATATACATTTATTTACCCCTTTCCTACATTTTCTATCTTTTCTATATTGGAACAGTGCCCTCTGTGCTTACCCACACTCTCTACTGTCACTGTGGCCATTGTCTCTACACAGGAACCTCTTTACTCAACATACCATACCCTTATCACTCTCCTCCTCTGCCTGTGCTTTGCTCAGGCTTAGAGAAACCATACTGTCTGGTCTCCATTGTCCATGCTCAGGCTATGACTGCATGTGCATACTTTCTTATGCATGTCCTACGAGAGGGCATGGCCACTGTTCATCCATCATATATGTCTCACAGTCTCATGCCCACCATACACTCTTTTCTTGCTCAGACTACATACAAGTTTTCATACTAAGTGTGAGTTAAGTAACAGGGAAATATGGTTGGAATGAAAAAAGGTCATACAGAAAGGAAACTATGCAAGCATTTGACCTTTAAGAGAACAACCCATCTTCTGGTGCAGGTTCCTGCATGCATCTTCCTAACAACAGCTGATATTGCTCTTGTTTTGCTCTTCCAAAGCAAAATGCAACTTCGGCTTTGATAAAAAACAAAACAAAACCAAACCAACCAAACAACCAAACAAACAAAAAACAGTGGCTATGGCCAAAAGTAGTAGTTTCATAATCAACTGGCAATTGTTTGGAATACAAATACTTTAATCTGTTAAATAATCTGGACATTCACATTCATCTACATGGTCACATGACACTTGGAGGAGAGCATGAAGAAATTTCAGAGAGCTGTAAACACTTGGGACGTAGGTAGTTGGAGTTCAGTGACTCTGTTTATTTAGTTTTTGTTTCTTTCTTTGTTTGTTTCTAGAAAAACAAGAGAAAGTCAGGGAATGGAATAAAATGTACTGGATTATTACTGTTGTTCTTGTTGTTTGGGTTCACGTGTGGAGTATTGTCATTTGATAGCTCACTGTAGTGACTAAACTGTGGTACACATTAGTCAATTATTAAAAGCCAAAGACGACAACGAGTATATTGGCAATGACAGCTCATATCCGCCTCTGCAAATTCTGGACTGACAGAGATTTGCGCATATTTTCCATTTCAAATTCTCACATAATTGGATCAAAATCCTCATATTTTAGGCAAATGCAGTCAATGCTGTTTCACAGTCAATATTTATGATGCTAAGCCAGTGTCAAAATGACTCCAAATGATCATCTTTGGCAAAATATTATATGTAACAAGCTCAAAATTAAGTGTAAATATAATTACTGTACTGAGGACGTGAAAGCATCTGAGAGTTGTTATTTTATGTTTTTTTAGGAAAGACACAGATACTTACACACACTCCCCAGTGATGCTGGTAGCTTACACTCCAGTAATATCAGTAGCTTACAATATACAATTTGATAAATAGTATTTTATAAAACTTTCACCTTCTTGGAATTATTTTTATGTATACTTCTAAAAAGGCTATTTCAATATGCATATCACTTGAAAAGAAATTTCACATAATTTAGATAATTCAGGAAGAGCAATAGTCAAATAGATTGTCAAGTGAAAATGTTCTCCTATCATACATTAGAGGAACAACTGTGCATATGCATACACCTCAGCTTCCTAATTAGCAAGATGGCCCACCAAAAGATTCTTCTCAGTATAGAAATGCTAAGTAACAGAAAAAAGGCTGAGTCAGCCTATGGCCATAGTGTTTAGATAGACTGACCTAGACAGATATTTATTTATAATCTGTCTGTCATTGGTCATTGCATGGGCTTCTCCAGCAATGCTTCCTCTTCCATGAACAAAACTATAATTTTGATTAATCAGAGTATGTTCTGCTGAGTATGTAAAATAATTTTAATTAATTACTATTTTTAAAAAAAATTTTAATTTTGTTAAAAAAATAAAATACAGTAAGATAAAACAAAAACTCTCACATTGAAGTTGGACAAGGCAACCCAACAAAAGCAACAGAGCCCAAAGAGAAGGCACATGAATCTGAGGCCCACTCGTTTATACCTTCCGGAGTCTCACAAAAATATTAAACTGAAATCTATAATATATACACAGGGGACCAAGTGCAAACCCATATAGTTCCTGCAGATGCCATTTCAGTCTCTGTGAGATCATATGAGCTTTGATTAGCTGATTTAGAGGGCCTTGGTCTCTCACTGTCTTTCATCCCCTCTGGCCTTTACACACTTGTTCTGCCTCCTATTCTATGGGGTTTCCTGAGTCTGAGGGGGAGGGAATATGGAGACATCCTATTTAGACCTGTGAGTTCCAAGATCTTACTCTGTGTGTAAGGCCTGACAGTGGGTCTCTGTGTATGTTCGCATCTGTTGCAGGAGGAAGCTTCTCTGATGATGGCTGAGTAAGGCACTGATTTATGAGTTTAGCAGAATATTATTAGTAGTGATTTTATCAATACATTTTAAGTCCAGTAGTATTGGTTTGACATTAGTTCTCTGGGTTATCTAGTCTCTGCTTCTTGGTAACGCAAGCAGTATTGGGCATAGGTTCAATCTTGTGTGATGGGCCTTAGTCAAGCAGAAATTGGTTCGTTACTCCCACAAATGGTGGTTACTGCCACCGTTGCCCTATGGTTATTTTTGCAGGCCTGAAAAATTGTGCATAAAAGATTTTGTGGCTGGGTTGATATTTATGATTCCCTTTCCTTAGTCTGAAGAGTATCTTCCTGTACCAAAGACACTGAAACATCTGTGTGGACCATTCTATGTAGGCACTAGTTTACCTTCTTCAATATGTTCAATATTTTTGGACAATATTTCAAATGTTCAATAGTTTTGTGATTCTTTTATTCAGCAATTTGGCACTTTGGTTATTTTGCAGAGAGGAACTTATTGTCTTATAAAAAGCCAAAAGTCTTTGTGAATTTCCATGGGACCCCTTTGACCAACAACTCAATTGGAGGTAACCCAGTCCTTATATTGGAAACATCACTTGGTGATAAGAGATGGCCTGTTGATACTCCATCTCCTGCATTGTTTGAATGATTCAATAGGATTTCCTTCATACACTTATGAAGTTAGCATTAAACTAGGTTTCTATAGTACCACTCAGATGTCCCCAGCTGTCTCTTCCTTCATTTTCTCCCTGAATCTCATATCCCTCCACACCTGATCTTTCCATTCTGTCCCCATACACGTGCCCCCAGTCCACTCATAAAATCCATTTTATTTTCCCATCCTAGAAGATCCATGTGTTCTCCTGTAGTTCTTTTCTCTATACCTATCCTCTCTGGGTCTGTGGATTATAGGTTGATATCGTTTATTTGTTGACCAATATCCACATATAAGTGAATACGTCCTGTAGTCATCTTTCTGGGTCCTCTCTCAGGATGATGGTTTCTAGTTCTATTTATTTGCTAAAGCATTATTGTCTTTCAGATTTCATGATTAATTATATAATGGAGAATAAAAACATTAAGTTGAATAGCTTTTCTATTTAAAGCTAATGTTTGAGAACTAATTGTACAACTGAGGTGAATAGGTAAAGAAAATAATCTGTACAGTTAAAATTAGATGGCAGTTTTGAAATTAAACTCCCAACTTCCTTACAACCATCTAGCCCTGGATGGTTTTGGTTGGGAGACTTTTAATGACTGCTTTTGTTTCAGTAGGACTTATAAGTTCGTTTAAATTGCTTATGTGATCCTGAATTAACTTTGGTAAGAGGTATCTATCAAGAAAATGATCCATTGGCTTTAGATCTTTAATTTAGTGGAATACAGGTTTTTAATGTATGTCCTTATGATTATCTTTGTGTCCTTTATATCTCTCACTACATCCTTTTGTTTATGGTTCTGTTGATTGGGATATTCTCTACCACCTTTTATTTGAATAAGTTCATTTGAATAAGAGTTTGTCAATTTTGTTGATTTTCTTAAAGAATCAACTCTTTATTTCATTGATTCTTTGAACTGTTTTCTTTGTTCATATTTTATTGATTTCAGCCCTGAGTTTGGTTATTTCTACTCCTCATGACTGTGCTTACTTCTTTTTAAATTCAGATGTGTTCTTAAGTTGCTTGTGTGGGATTACTCTAGTTTGTTATTTCTTTCCTTCCTTCCTTCCTCCCTCGCTCTCTCGCTCTCGCTCTGGCGCTCTCTCTCGCTGTCTCTCGCGCTCTTTCTTCCTTTCTTTCTCTCTTTCTTAATGTAGGAACTAGGCACTATGCATTTTCCTCTTAGAAGTTTTTTCATTGTGTTCTATAACTTAGGATATGGTGTGTATTAACTTTCATCGGATTCTTAAAAGTCTTTAATTTCTTTATTTCTATCTTTAGTTTTTCATTTGGTTGACAGCTGTTTAGTTTCCTTGGGTTTGTGCGCCTTCTGTTGTTTCTGTTGTTGTTACTCTTCAGCTTTAGTCCACACAGCCAGATAGAATACAGTGAGTTATTTCAATTTTCTTGTATCTGATGAGACTTGCTTTGTGTCTGAGTTTGTGGTCAACTTTGGAGTAAGTTCCATGAGTTGCAGAGAAGGTATATTTCTTAGTGTTTGGGTGACATGTTCTATAAATACCTGACAGATCCATTTCGATTAGGACATCTGTAATTTTCAGTATTTCTGTTTAGTTTTTTTCCTAGATAACCTGTCTAATGATAAGAGTGGGGTAGTGAAGTTTTCATCTATCAGTGTATGAGGGTCAATATGTGATCTGTGTTTCTTATAAGAACTAGGGTCCCTTTTTGTTTCATGCATAGATTTTAGGAATTGAGATCTTGATAGATTTTTTCTTTGGTAAGTATGTAGTGTCTTTTTTTTTTATGCTTTTGATATTAGTTTGGGTTTGATATTAAAATGGCTATACCAGCTTGTTTCTTAGGTGCATTTTTTTTGTAATATTTTTTCTAACCCTTGATGTTAAGGAAACATCTCTCCTTGATGTTAAGGGTTGTTTCTTGGATCCAGAAAGATGGATCCTGTTTTTGTATCCATTCTGTTAGTCTATGTGTTTTGGGGGGTAATTGAGACCATTGATATACAGAGATATCAATGACCAGTGATAGTTTATTTTTGTAGTTTTGCTGCTGTTGTTGATGTTAGTGTTGCTGTTGTTGATGGTGGTGGTGGTCATATGTGTGTATTTCTCATTTTTGGATTTTGCTAGTGTTTTCAGTGTTGTAACTAACTTCCTTAGGTTTCAGTTTTCCTTGTAGCAACTTATGTAAGCCTGGATTTGTAGATTAATATTGTTTAATTTAGGCTATATAATGGAGTATTTTATTTTTCCATCTACAGTGACTGAAAATTTTGTGAGTATAGTAGTTTGGGCTGGAATCTGTGTTCTCAGCATCTGCAGCATAGCTCTCCAGGCTCTTCTGACTTTTAGAGCCTTCCTTCAGAAGTCAAGTATAATTCTAAGAGGCCTGCTTTTATAAGTCACTTGGTCTATTTCCCTTGCATCTTTTAATATTCTTTCTTCTTTGCTGTACATTTATTGTTTTGATTTTTATGTGCAAAGGGTATTTTGTTTCCTGGTCCAGTCTAGTTGGTATGTCCTTCTTGTATCTTTATAAGCATCTCCTTCTTGAAGGCAGGAAATTTTTCTTTTATGATTTTGTTGAAAATATTTTCTGGGCCTTTAGATGAGTTTCTTGTCCTTCCACTGTTTCTCGTGGATTTGGTCTTTTCATAGTGTGCCTGATTTCCTAGATCCTTTGCGTTGAAGTGTTTTAGATGCACCATTTTCTTTAACTAATGTATCTATTTCTTCTATTGTATTTTCAATGCCTGAGATTTTTTCTTCCACCTATTGTAGTATATTGTTGAAACTTTTCTCTGTGGTTCTTATTCAAATTCCTATAATTTTCATTTCCAGAATTCCCTCAGTTTGAGTATTCCTCATTAATTCTATTTACATTTTTCATGTTTTGAGCAAATTTATCCATTTCCTTGTATTGTTTATTTGCATTTTCTGAATATATTTCAGGGATTTATTAATTTCCTCTTTAAGTAATCCCATCATTTTTATACTAGCAATTTTAAGGTCTGTTTTCTTGTGCTTAAGCTATATTGGAACATTCAGAGCCTGCTATAGTAGAGTTGATGAGTTCTCCTGAACATATATTGCCCTGGCTGTTATCAATTGTATTTTTATGCTGGCATCTAAGCATCTGGGATTGAGATGACTATAGATCTTGGAGCTGTTTTCTGTTTTTTTTTTTTTTTTTTTTTTTTTTTCTTGTGTGCTTGCTTTATTCCTTGGTTTCTGTTTCCCTGTGATTTTCTGGAAAGCATGATAACTGTGTGTTGCTGGGTAGGAAATTTTTGTGGCATTGATGGGTATGGGCACTGGGGAATTCTAGGTAAAATGTGTTTCTGGATATTGGGAGCTGACATGTAGAAATGTGGATAGGCTAAAGGTCTAGGGGTTCAGAAAATGGAGGAGAATAGAATGATCAATCAAAATCTACTAATTTAGTCTTCTTGAAATGGGGCTAGGCAGTAAGTCAGGTCACCCCAGAAGGTGCGCTATAACACTGGGGAGGGATTGAATCTATTTCCCTGACCTGCTCTGCTCAGGTGTTCTCAGGGAATGCCTGCTGGTGTTGGGGACTGGGATAACGAAATGAGTCCAGGGAAAGAAGGTTGGAGGATAAGATTTTTATGATCAGTTGGGAATGGGCTTAGAGAGAAAAGAGTGACAACAGCAGGTGTTAGCTACAGAGCTGGGTATGAGTATGGAAGGAGAATTGGGGGACCATAAGGATAGGCGAAGATCCTCAGTCAATTTGTTTGCTTCCCTGGCAGCAGTGGACTAGCAGAGGATGCCTTGCATGGCAATTCTGGAGGGATGTTAGAAGGGAAAGATGTGTAGGATCCGTAGGAGATGTGGGTGGGGAGAGCAGAGAAGCTGCTGCAGGTGTTCTGTTGCAGAGCAGAGGCTGAGACGTTGAGATTGAATGATTGGGTCTGGAGGAAGCGAGGGAGAGATGCAGACCTACACTCAGCTGACCACGTTTTTGGCAGGAGTTTAACATTTTTTTCATATAATATACTTCGAACATATTTTTTCGAATCACCCTACTCCTCCCATACCTACCTCCCTCCCTATCCAAATTTATGTTCTTTTTGTTACTCTCAAACACAAAATACCCCCAAATGAAAATTCAAACAAACAAACAAAATTCATCAAAGTTAAAAAAAAATCAAAACAAAACAAAAGCATACAAATGAAACAAGGAATCTTTTTTTACTGACCAGTCTTGGCCCTGGGATCTGTCCTGGAGTGTGTTGATATACAGTATTACTCTTTTGTAGAAAACTAAGTTTTTTCTTTCCAAGCAAGTAGTAATTTATTTCTCATTTTCAGTACTGAACTGTTGTCTGGTTTGAACCTCTGCAGTCTTGCACAGGCTGCCACAGTCTGACCTGATCCTTGTCTTGGTCCTGTTGTGTAAGAAAGGTGTTGTTTTCTTGGGGTCATGCACTACCTCTGGCTCTTGCAACTTTTTGCCTCCTTTTCTCCCCCCCCCTTTTTTGTATTTACATATTTTTTGATTTGTTATTTTATTTATTTACATCTCTTTCCCAGGTTTCCCTCCACAAACCTCCTCTCCCCTCCCCCCTCTCTCTGCCTCTGTGCAGGGGTTGATAAAGGCATCCTATTTAGGGCTGAGCTTTCTGAAGATGCGCACTATTTGTGCATTGTCCAGATGTGGTCTTTGTGTTAATTACTACTGACTGCAAGAAGCAAGTCTCTGATGAGAACTGAACAATGCACAGATGTGTGGGCACAGCAATGTAAATATATTTGACATATAATGAAAGTTTTCTGAGTTTCATTTGTTTTGACTTCAAGTATCAAGGGCAACACATGTCATCCAGTAATATCAAAGAGAAATTTACTGTCAGCTTGATCTCAGGAGGGGCTTAGAGCATCTGTAAATTTTTTGTTTGTTCTTTTTGTCTTTTTCAGTGTATGCATTTTGTATTTATCTTGTTGAGTCCTTTAAATATTAATTTGAGAACTGATTCATCACAGAATTGTTTTCAGAGTTATCTAGATGAATAAGAAGCGTCTAAGCAAAGGTATTCAAACTTCCCCCAAAACAGACAGCCAGTCACTCACAGCACAAGAACAAATCCTTCCCAAATCTTATATGGGTTATAAGTTTAATTTTTGTTTTCTTTTTTTTTTTTTTTTTGCTGTAATACTTCAAAAATAATTTTATAGTAAGAGTTCCTAAAGGGTCTAGACTTGGAAGGAGCTGAGAGAGGTGAACACAGGCAAAACTCATCACACACACACACACACACACACACACACACACACACACACACACACAAAATCCTCAAGGAACCAATTTTAAAATGAGTTGCTATTGTCTAGTTACATCCATTTGAGAGGTGAATCTAGCTGGGTATTAACACAATGCCTAATAAAATTCCCTGGAAATGCTGAAGGTGGCTTTTTCAAAAGGAAAACTGGGGTTAAATTATGAAGCAATGCAGAGATTTAGTGAGTGCTTTATACATTCAAGCTCTGAAGCCAAGCTAAAGAGATTCTCACAAAGAACTCCAAGAAAACATAATGAGAGAGTTATGAGCATCATTTAATTAAAGGCCTGTCCTTGGAAATCACACTGATTTATCTTTCTTGAGTCCTGGTTCATAGACTGAAAAAGACAAATAGCTCAGAGCTTTCTTGCTACAAATCCTCACAAGGGCTGGTACATTCTTATACCTAGGAAACAAAGAAGAGTTATTTAAAACTGTGAATCATTTCCTACCATATAAACTAACCAAGGAAATGTTATTAAAATGCATCACATTAAGCAACCTTTTCTTTTGCCAAAAATAATTTCCCCGAGATAAATTTTGGCAATATCTGGTCTTGATTTGGTTCCTATTTTTTTTTTCAGAAATTAATTACTTTTATGAAAACTAAGATTTTTTTAAAAACCTAATTATTATCTATAGTGTGTGTGTGTGTGTGTGTGTGTGTGTATTCCCAAGTTGAGCAAGTGGGAAATTTACTAACTCCTTTTCTATACCATAAGCATCAGCATATCAGGGATGGAATTCAAGTGGCCGGCCTTGAAAGGACTTACCTTTCTCATGGAGAAACCTTACAGTCTACAGTTACAATTTTAAATTCAATTGAAATCTAGTAGAATGAGCATTGTATAATGAAATTTTAGTAACTAACACACACACACACACACACACACACACACACACACACACATATATATATATATATATATATATATATATATATATATAAAATAAATTCACCTATGGGAGTCTCATTTATTTTTATAGTTATTAATAATAAATTTATACTTCAATGTTGTTTTCTAATTATGTGCTACTAATGGATGCTTTATGAGTGTTTTTGTATACAAGTTTTGGTGGTGGTTGATTACACTACAACCAACAAATAATCCATAAAAGATTTTTATACTAAAAAAGTACCATTTTTTTATAAATATTAATTTAGTATTTATTACATATTTTACTTTTGTGGGGTATAATAGTATTTTTTTAAATCTTCCTTTCCTTAAGAAATAAAAATATCATTGAACATTTAATAGTAGGAAGATCTAAAATTGCCATACTTGAAAATGTTTCAATGGCAGTATGGTTATAAAGCTTAATATGGGGGAAGTAAAAAAGAGAAGAGAAAAACATATAGGAGTTGGACTTGTCAACATTTTAATTTCTATATGACCTTGTTTCTCTGATGATCATTTCATATTTATAAGTTTTATTAATATTTTTAATGGCAACAGTGGAGGAAGAAGCCTCTCATTATACAAAAAATAACACTATGTCATACCAGAATAGTCAAAATGTAAGGGTATTTGTAGCGAATGGTTTCATGGCACATCTCACAGGAGCTAGTTAGCACAAGATGGAGAAAATTTAGATACACTAAATGACAGAGATATAAATGATAGGTACGTAGATGATGGGCTGATAGATCATATGAACTGTGTGCACATTTGGGTAAGGTATATCGTGATATGGAACATCATTTAAAGAATGAAAAGGGCCTGTGCAATTAACTATGTTTGAGCTTAGGAAAAAAGTAAACTTTGGATATGAAAGTGAAAGGAAAGGGTCAGAAGAAAAGAGTACCCACATTCAATTATGTGGGACACCTAAGAAATTTATTATTGGTTCTTGTAAGATTTGGAAAATGCCATGGACCAGAGGACAAAATATGTTTTCATCAGTATATTGTAAGTGCACATATCTAAGAATATCACAATTTATCAGCTGACATAAAGAAAAAAAACACAGACTAATAGAAAACCATTTAGTTATTTGATGTTGGTTCATCGAACAATAAAAGCTTATACATTTCTTTAATCAACGAGAAAATTATATACATACTTTACTAAACAATTGATATAAGAAAATTCTATGGAAGTGGATATTAAATGCACAGTTTAGTCAACATTCTCTCTAAGTTGCAGCTGTGTATGCAACCTGTGATATTGTAATTATCAAACCTCAGATTGCCAAGACAAAAAACATACAAGTAGTTACATGAAAGTTCACAACTCCCCTTCTGCCCCTTGCCTGGTCCTTTTGGCTGGGGCAGACACCTAGCTGGTCTGCTCCTGCGCTGTGCCAACCCTGACCAGCAGGAATTAAGACATGGAACAACCAGTTCCTTCTCACAGCAGTTTACTCAGGATGCTTAGCAGTTGGTAGTCAAGATGGCGAGCCCCCGATCCCTTCCCGGGCGCAGCTTATAAACCCTGCCAGGAGCCCATGAACTCATGCCACGTATCATCTCTCCATAGGCTCGTGACACTTGTGTAAGATCAGGCCACCTTGAAGCACAGCCTTCACACCTAATAAGGACTTGTTTATCACTCGGCCCTCGGGTGGCCATCGCCATCTTGGGGCGAGGTTCTTATGGTGCCTAACAGACTACCATGAAGACACCATATTCCTGAGCCATCCTAGAGGAAGCACTGCAATTAGAGCAGTGGGTAAGAACCCTCTCCCAATACCCTATGCCCCAGAGCTGCAACTGGGAGCCTGGGGTACTCAGGACCCATCAGCCACCCAAACCATGCCCCTCCAGAATACCATTCCCTTCTGTCCCTTGCTTGGTCTTTTTGGCTGGGGCAGACAACAAGCTGGTCTTCTCCCATGAAGACACCATATCCTGAGCCATCCTAGAGGAACCACTGCACTCAGAGCAGAGAAAGAACCACTGCACTCAGAGCAGCAGGATCCCAGAGGCAGCCTGAGTACCAGCAGTTCTTCCATCCAGGAGCTCAGGAAACATCTGGACTCTGAGGAGTTCTAACACAAGCAAGATAACTGGAAAGACAGGCTCCAGCCAGAAACAGTGAGGCAGGTACCACTAGAGTTAACCAGATGGTCAAAGGCAAGTGCAAGAACATAAGCAACAGAAACCAAAGTTACTTGGCATCATCAGAACCCAGTTCTTCCACCATAGCAAGCCCTGAACACCCCACCACACTGGAAAAACAGGATTCAGAATTAAAATCACTTCTGATGATAAAGGACTTTAAGAAGGACATAAATAACTCCCTTAAAGAAGTACAGGAGAATACAGGTAAACAAGTAGAAGCCCTTAAAGAAAAACAAAAAACCCTTAAAAATGCAAGAAAATACAACCAAACAGGTGAAAGAATTAAACAAAATCATCCAGGATCTAAAAGTGGAAGTAGAAATCTTAAAGGGAGACTACCCTGGAGATAGAAAATCTAGGAAAAAAATCAGGACTCATAGACAAAAGCATCACCAACAGAATACAAGAGATAGAAGAGAGAATCTCATGTGCAGAAGATATCATGGAAAATATTGACACAATTGTCAAATATAATGCAAAATGCAAGAAGCTCCTAACCCAAAACATCCAGGAAATTCAGGACACAATGAGAAGACCAAACCTAAGGATAATAGGTATAGATGAGAGTGAAGATTTCCAAGTTAAAAGGCCAGTACCAGTAAACATCTTCAACAAAATTATAGAGAAAAACTTCCCTAACCTAAAGAAAGAGAGGTCCATGAACATAAAAGAAGCCTACAAAACCCTAAATAGACTAGACCAGAAAAGAAATTTCTCCCATCACATAAAAATCAAAACATTAAATGCACAAAACAAAGAAAAAATACTAAAAGCAGTAAGGGAAAAAGGTAAAGTAATATATAAAGGCAGACCTGTAAGAATTACACCAGACTTCTCATCAGAGACTAAAAAAGCCAGAAGATCCTGGACAGAAATCATACAGACCCTAAGAGAACACAAATGCCAGCCCAGACTACTTTACCCAGCAAAACTCTCAATTACCAGAGATGAAGAAACCAAGATATTCCATGACAAAACCAAATTGACACAGTATCTTCCCATAAATTTAGCACTTCAAAGGATAACTGATGGAAAACTCCAACACAAGGAGGGAAACTACAACTTAGAAAAAGCAAGAATATAATCTTCCAACAACCCTAAAAGAAGATAGCTACAAAAATATAATTCCACCTCTAATAAAATAATAACAGGAAGCAATAATCATTTTTCCTTAATATCTCTTAACATCAATGGACTCAGCATGCCAATAAAATGACATAGACTGAATACATAAACAGGACCCAGAATTTTGTTGCATACAGGAAACACACCTAAGTGACAAAGACAGACACTACCTCAGAGTAAAAGGATGGAAAACAATTTTACAAGCAAATGGTCCCAAGAAACAAGCTAGAGTAGCCATTCTAATATCAAATAAAATCGACTTTCAACCAAAAGTAATCAAAAAAGATAAGGAAGGACACTTCATACTTATCAAAGGAAAAAATCTACCAAGGTGAACGCTCAGTTCTGAACATCTATGCTCCAAATGCAAGGGCACCCACTTACATAAAAGAAACTTTACAAAAGTTCAAAGCACACATTGCTCCACACACAATAATAGTAGGGGATTTTAACACCCCACTCTCAGCAATGGACAGATCATGGAAACAGAAACTAAACAGAGACACAATGAAATTAACAGAAGTTATGAACCAAATGGATTTAACAGATATACTATATCTATATCTATATCTATATCTATATCTATATCTATATCTATATCTATATCTATATCTATATCTATATCTATAGAACATTTCATCCTAAAAAAAAATACCTTTTTCTTAGCAACTCATGATACCTTTTCTGAAATAGACCATATAATTGAACACAAAACAGGCCTCAACAGACAGAGATTCAACAGGAGAATTGAAATAATCCCTTGCATTTTATTAGATCACCAAGGACTAAGGCTGGTCTTCAATAATGACAAAAACAATGGAAAGCCCACATACATGTGGAAACTGAACAATGCTCTACTCAATAATGACTTGGTCAAGGAAGAAATAAAGAAAGAAATTAAAGACTTTTTAGAATTTAATGAAAATAAAGACACATCATACCAAAACTTGTGGGACACGATGAAAACAGTGCTAAGAGGAAAAGTCATAGCTCTAAGTGCCTACAAAAAGAAACTGGAGAGAGCATACACTAACAACTTGATAGCACACCTGAAAGCTCTAGAATAAAAAGAAGCAAATACATCCAAGAGGAGTAGACAGCAGGATATAATCAAAATCGGGGCTGAAATCAACCAAGTAGAAACGAAAAGAACTATAGAAAGAATCAAGAAAACCAGGAGCTGGTTCTTTGAGAAAATCAACAAGATAGATAAACCCTTAGCTAGACTAACCAGAGCACACAGAGACAGTATCAAAATTAATAAAATTAGAAGTGAAAAGGGAGACATAACAACAGAAACTGAGGAAAATAAAAAAATCATCAGATTCTACTTCAAAAACCTATACTCAACAAAACTGGAAAATATTGATGAAATGGACAAATTTCTAGACAGATATCAGGTACCAAAATTAAATCAGAAGCAGATAAACCAAATAAACAGTCCCATCACCCTCAAAGAAATAGCAGTAGTCATTAAAACTCTCCCCATTAAAAAAAGCCCAGGAACAGATGCTTTAAGTGCAGAATTCTATCAGACCTTCAAGGAAGACCTAATACCAATTCTCTTCAAACTTCCACAAACTAGAAATAAAAGGAACACTACCCAATTTGTTCTATGAAGCCATAGTGATGCTCATACCTAAACCTCACAAAGACCCAACAAAGAAAGCAAACTTCAGACCAAACTCCCTTATGAATATTGATGCCAAAATACTCAATAAAATTTTGGCAAACCCAAACCAAGAACACATCAAAACAATCATCCATCATGATCAAGAAGGCTTTATCCCAGGAATGCAGTGATGGTTCAATATTCAGAAATCCACCAACAAAATATACTATATAAACAAACTCAAAGAAAAAAAAACCACATGATCATCTCACTAGATGCTGAGAAAGCATTTGACAAAATTCAACATCCCTTCATGTTAAAAGTCTTGGAAAGAACAAGAATTCAAGGCCCATACCTAAACATAGTAAAAGCAATATACAGCAAGCCAGTAGCCAACATCAAACTAAATGGAGAGAAACTTGAAGCAGTCCCAGTAAATCAGGTACTAGACAAGGGTGCCCACTTTCTCCTTACCTATTCAATATAGTACTCGAACTCCAAGCCAGAGCAATTAGACAACAAAAGAAAGTCAAAGGAATATAAATCAGAAAAAAAGAAGTCAAGATTTAACTTTTTGCAGATGATATGATATGATATGATATGATATGATATGATAGTATGCTTAAGTGACCCTAAAACTTCCACCAGAGAACTCCTAAACCTGATAAACAACTCCAGCAAAGTGCCTGGATATAAAATCAACTCAAACAAATCAGTAGCCTTCCTCTACACAAAGGATAAACAGGCTGAAAAAGAAATTAGGGAAATGACACCCTTCACAATAATCACAAATAATATAAAATACCTTGGTGTGACTCTAAGCAATCAAGTGAAAAATCTGTATGACAAGAACTTCAAGTCTCTGAAGAAAGAAATCGAAGATGATCTCAGAAGATGGAAAGCTCTCCCATGCTCCTGGATTGGCAGGATTAATTTAGTAAAAATGGCCATCTTGCCAAAAGCAATCTACAGGTTCAATGCAATCCCCATCAAAATTCCCACTCGATTCTTCACAGAGATAGAAAGAGCAATTCTCAAATTCATTTGGATTACCAAAAAACCCAGGATAGCGAGAACTATTCTCAATGATAAAAGAACTTCTGGGGGAATCACCATCCCTGACTTCAAACTGTACTACAGAGCAGTAGTGATAAAAACTGCATGCTATTGGTACAGAGACAGGCAGGAAGATCAATGGAATAGAATTGAAGACCCAGAAATGAACCCACACACCTATGGTCACTTGATCTTTGACAAAGGAGCTAAAACCATCCAGTGGAAAAAGGACAGCATTTTCAATATGTTATAACACAGAGACCACATGAAGTTCATGAACAAGAAAGAGCAAAGTGTGGGCACTTTGACCCCTCTTAGAAGGGGTCAAATACTAAATACTCATTGGAACAAATGTGGAGACAAAGTGTGAGACAGAAGCCAAAGGAGAGGACATCCAGAGACTGCTCCACATGGGTATCCATCCCTTGTGCATTCACCAAAGGTAGACACTGATATGGATGCCAGAAAGTGCATGCTGACAGGATCCTGATATAGTTGTCTTCTTAGAGGTCTGCTAGAGTCTGAAATATACCGAGGCAGATGCTCACAGCTAACCATTGAGTTAATCATGGAGTTCCCAATGGAGGAGTGAGAGAGAAGACTGAAGGAGCTGAAAGGGTTTGTGGCCCCATGAGGACCGCAACAATACCAACCAAACAGAGCTCCCAGGGTCTAAACCACCAGCCTGGGAGCACATAGGGAGGGGCCCATGGCTCTAGCTATTTATGTAGGGGAGAATGACAGTGTCAGGCATAGGTGGGTAAGGAAGTCCTTGGTCCAGTGAAGGCTGAACTCCCCAGTGTGGGGGAAATCGTGGGTGTGGAGGTAAGAGTGGGAAGGTTGGTTGGGGTATATCCTTATAGAAGCAGGAGGAGGTGGGATGGGATAGGGGGTTCCTGGTTGAGGGGAAAAGGGGATCACATCTGAAATGTAAATAAACTATCCAATAAAAAATTTAAAAGAGCTCACCAAGTTTGTCTTATGAAATTATTAAAATTATCTTTGAGATTTAATAAATATTTAATACTAGGTTTAAATTTTATTATCTTTGTTAAATTTACCTAAAATATACCGAATAACTATTCTATGATTGAACATTAATATTCATAAAACATATATCTGAAGCTTATGGTTTTTGGCACAGAATACATTTCTTTCATTTCCAATAGGAAATATTTCTAAGGGAACCTGTGATTTGGTAAGTGTATCACATTTTATACTATGACTTACACTACTCATACTAAAAGACATTGGAAATTGAGTTTTATAAATTAATCATAAACATTTTAAGTGTGATGATTTGAATAGTTTTGGTCCCAATAGATTTATGTGTTTGAATGTTCAGCAATAGGGAATGGCGCTATCAAGATGTGTAGCCTTATTGGAGTAGTGTGACCTTGTTGGAGTAGACGTGACCTTGTTGGAACATGTTTGGGCTTTTTGGAGTAGGTGTAGCCTTGTTGGAGGAAGTATGCCATTGTGTAGTGGCTTTTGAGGCCTCTTATGTTAAGGATCTGCCCATTGTGGAAAACAGTCTACTTCTGGCTGCCTGTGGGAGACAGTCTTCTGACTACCTTTGAATCAAGATGTAGAACTCTCACCTCCTTCTCCAGCACCATGTCTGCCTGCATGCTGCCATGCTTCCTGCCATGATGATAATGGACTAAAAATCCGAAACTGTAAGTCAGCCCCAGTTAAATGTTTTGCATTATGAGAGTTTCCTTGCTCATAGTATCTCTTCATAGCAATAAAGCCTTAAAGCACTAAGCAAACAATAAATCACTAACACATAAATCTTAGTGACAATGAGTATTTTACAGCTCCTGTAACTGGAATGTTATAACTGTTGTTAACATTCATCTCCTTAGTCTCAGATCAAGTGGACATCAACTGGTTGCTCTGTTGGGGATAATATTAGAGGAAGGTCTTTGTTTGATGCATTTCATCAAAAACTTAAGTTTGCTGTTGCATCTTTGTTTGTCATGGCTCCTCTGATATTAGCTTTGGTTTCTCTTGTTTCTTTAGTTTAGATTTAGGCATAAAGACTATAGAATTCTAAGTATTTAATGTTTTAAGCAATTATTTTCACTTTCCAATACAAAGAAAGGTATTGTTTCCAAATAGAACTTGGGGGGGGGGTATTAACAAATATGCCTTTGTGAACAAGTAGTATGGCTTTGTGAACTAGTAGGACAGGTAAAAACAGACTTAAGTCTTCTCAACTCCTGATGAGGGGATGCATGGAAATGGAATGGGTCCAGGGAAGGTGCCTGGTAGGCTCTAGATTAACAGTGATGCTTTAAGTGACAAGCAGAGAAGTCAAAATGACATGCATCAAAGATGCTGCATATAAATCATTTGCAAGAAAGTCCTTATCCATAGCCCATGAAAAGTATCAAGGAAAGTATTCTATTTTCAAATACTTGAACTTGAATGTAGTTCATAAAGCTATGTAGTGTATATATACCACATTCACTTCATTCATTCATCTGTTGATGGGACCATTGGCTGATTCTATATCTTGACTATTGTGAATAATACCACAGTAATTGTGGGGATGCGGGTATCTCTTAAAGATGCCGACTATATCTCCTCTGGGATATATGTCCAAGAACAGAATATCTGGATCATATAATAGTCTATTTTAGACTGCTAAAGAACTTCCATATTATTTTCTATGGTGTCTGTACTAAGCTGTATTTGATCAACAATATCTTGAGTTCCTTTTCTTCATATCCTTGACAACATTCACTGTATTATGAGATTTGGAATAGGCATCCTAACCAATGAGGGTGAGATGGAGCCTCATTATAGTTATGATGTGCACTACCTGATAAATATAGGTATTGATAGTTTTTCATTTATTTTATCTGCATTTGGATTTCTTCTTCAGGGAAATGTACATTAATGTTATTTTATTTGTCCAATTTAATTTGGATTAATTATTTTTGCTATTATTATTTCTGGAGTTCCTTATTGGTTTTGAATATTATTCCTCTATTAAAGGAATAGCTGGTAGATATGTCTTCACTTGCTGTAGATTGTCTTCACTTTGATTGCTTCCTTTGCTACACAGAAGCTTTTTAATTTGATGAGACAATTTGTCAATCCTTGCTTGTGCCTTTTTATGCAGTTGGAGTTCTAAAGCAGAAAATGACTGATTGTGCCACTATCTTGAGATCTTTCTCCCACATTTTATGTTAGCAGTCTCAGTGTTTATCATCTTACATCAAAATATTTTATACATTTTCAATTAATTTTTGCACTTGGTGAGAGACAGGGCCTCCAGTTGGGATCTTCTTCCTTGGGTTATCCAGCTTCCATAGCCTCATTAGTGAAGAGGCAGGCTTTGGCTCACTGCATATGGTAGCCTTATTTTCTACAGTTTCTTTAATAAATATATAATATTTTGTTGTGGGGATTTTTTATCTTCATGGTTGAATTTATTCCTAAATATTTTATTTATTTTAGTAGCTCTTATATATGGAACTGTTTTCTTGATGCCTTTTTCAGACATCTCACTAATACAAATCTACTTATATGTGTGTGTTTATGCATCCTACAACTTTGCCAGTGTTTAAATTGGGTTATTTGTTTTCTTACCAGAAAACCCCTTAAGTTTCATATATAATTTAGATATTAGCTCCTTGTCAGATACTTGGTTTGCAAATTTATTCTTTCTCTGTTTATCATTTCTCACACTGTGTTCAAGCTACTTAGTGTGATTTAATCACATTTGTGCATTTTCAGTTTGGTTGCCTGTGTTGTAAGACTTGTAAAGCAAGTCACTGACCATGTCACTTCTCTGTAACATTTTCTCCCCATTTTCTTACAGTGCTTTCATATTTTAACACTTAAACCTTAAGCTAATAAATGATCTGTTTGTAGTTGGCATTTGTATGTAGCACAGTATAGGGTCTAATTTCATTCTTCTGCATGTAGTTAGTTATTCCACGATCATTTGTTGAAAAACATTCTTCTCCGTCACATAGTTTTAATATGCCAAAATTGATTGACTATAGTTTCTGGAATTTCTATTTTGTTTTATTGTTTCTATTATATATGTATATATACATATTTGTGTGTGTGTGTGTGTGTGTGTGTGTGTGTGTCTGAGAGAGAGAGAGAGAGAAAGAGAAAGAAAGTGAGAGAGGGATGGAGAGAGAGTGGAGAGAGAGAGACAAAGAGAGAGAGAGAGAGAAAGAGAGAGAGAGAGAGAGAGAGAGAGAGAGAGAGAGAGAGAGAGAGAGAGAGAGAATTATACATTATACAATGTTGGAGTTCAGGAGTTGCCCACAAGCCACTGATCTCAGTCAGACAGGGATAGTGTATTGACACACACCCTAAGACTGATTGATCAGGACCTCCAGTATTCAGAATTTGGGGGCTAAGGCTATGACTCCAAACTTCTTTCTCTATCACCTATAAAGACTAAAACCACAAAAACCACAGTGAATTCATATGCAGATGCATGATGTGCTACCTGGGGTTGGCTCTGACTCAAATCATCTAAGACATAATAGTTCATATTGACCTTTGATTTGATGGTCCTATGTAAAACTTTGTAGAACTTCTTAAGATTAACAAACTTCACACAGAACACGAAAGGATATGTGATCAGCATGACCTTATTCTGAGTCAAGGTACTTTTCTGTGTCAATGACTGACAGGCATATTACAACAACAATATGAAATAGTTGGCACACATGGAACAAAATGGCTATAGCAATGCTTGGGGGACAGGCTTTAACATCTTATTTATTACATATTCAGACACTGGTTACTATAATGTCTTGACCTTGAGTAATTTTCGTCAAGATTGCTTTGAATATTTGAGATTATTTTCTTAATTTTAACATAAAATCATACTATAAATATTTAATCTAATTAAAAAGTCACTTGATTTATGGTGATAACAGATATTCATGAACTCAGATAAATAACTCCAGAAGTTATATGTGTGGTTTGGTGTTTGTTGGTATTTGTTTTGATGTAGAATCTCAAGTAGCCCAAGCCAGCCTTGAAATCCTTGCATGACCAATGGTGATTTCCTCATCTTATTGTTTCTCAAGTACTAGGATTGCAGGTGTATGCTTGTAATAGTAACTTTTATTCATTTAATGTAATTGTTGTCTCAGAGGCTTATTGCTAAACAAACTCACCCTTTCTAGTTCTTTCTGAACTCTGGCTGGCTAATTTAACTCAGCTGTTCAGGATCAAAATTTCTCTCCAAGCTGACTGATCCAAATCCTGGCTTCTTACTAAATTGTTCTGCTTGGAAAAACTACCTCTGAATTCCATGAACTGAACTGCACTGACTGCACAAATTAAACAGAACTGAATAGAACTGCACAAACTCAATTCAGCTCAACTGCATCCAATGGAACTGAAGAAAGTAATCGAAGCATATCTCAGAAGATGGAAAGATCTCCCATGCTTATGAATTGGTAGGATTAATATAGAAAAATGGCTATCTTGCCAAGAGCAATCCACAGACTTAATTCAATGCCCAGCAAAATTCCCACTCAATTCTTCACAGAGATAGAAAGAGCAATTCTCAAATTCATTTGGATTAACAAAAAACCCAGGATAGCCAGAACTATTCTCAACAATAAAAGATCTTCTGGGGGAATCACCATCTGACCTCAAGCTATACTACAAAGCAATCGTGATAAAAACTGCATGGTATTGGTACAGAGACAGGCAGGAAGATCAATGGAACAGAAAAGACGATCTAGAAATGAACTCCCATACCTATGGTCACTTGATCTTTGACAAAAGGGCTAAAACCATCCAGTTGGAAAAGGACAGCTTTTGCAACAAATGGTGATGGTTCAACTGGAGGTCAGCATGTAGAAGAATGCAAACTGATCTATACTTATCTCCTTGTATAAAGCTCACATTCAAGTGGATCAAGGACCTTCACATGAAACCAGATACACTGAAACTAATAGAAGAGAAAATGGGGGAAAGCCTCAAACACATGGGCACAGGGGAAATTTTCCTGAACAGAACACCAATGGTGTATGCACTAAGATCAAGAATTAACAAATGGGACCTCATAAAACTGCAAAGCTCCTGTAAAGCAAAGGATACCATCAATAGGACAAAATGGCAACCAACAGATTAGGAAAAGATCTTTATCAATCCTACATCTGATAGAGGGCTTATATCTAAGGTATACAAACAACTGAAGAAATTAGACTCTAGACAATCAAATAACCCTATTAATAAATGGGGTACAGAGCTAAACAAAATATTTTCAGTTGAAGAATCTTGAATGGCCAAGAAGCACCTAACCGAGAAATGTTTAACATTTTTAGTCATCAGGGAATTGCAAATCAAAACAACCCTGAGATTCCACCTCACACCAATCAGAAAGGCCAAGATCAAAAAACTCAGGTGACAGCAAATGCTGTCGAGGATGCGGAGAAAGGGAAATACTCCTCCATTTCTGGTTGGATTGTAAGCTGTTATGACAGCTATGGAAAGCAGTCTGGAGGTTCCTCAGAAAATTGAACATAGTATTAACTGAGGACCCAGCTATACCATTCCTGGGCATATACCCAGAAGATGCCCCAACATACAAGAGGGATACATGTTCCACCATCTTCATAGCAGCCTTATTTATAATAGCCAGAAGCTGGAAAGAACCCAGATGTTCTTCAACAGAGGAATGGATTACAAAATATATGGTATATTTACACAATGGAGTATTACTCAGATATTAAAAACAATGAGTTCATGAAATTCTTAGGCAAATGGTTGGAACTGGAAAATATCTTCCTGAGTGAGTTAACCCAATTACAAAAGAACACACATGGTATTCACTCACTGATAAGTGGATATTAGTTCAAAAGCTCACAATACCTAAGATACAACTCATAGACCACATGAAGCTCAAGAAGATGAAGGAAGACCAAAGTTTGGGTGCTCTGGTCCTTCTTAAAAGGAATATCAAAATACTTAACCAGAGCTCCCAGGGTCTAAACCTCCAGCCTGGGTACACAAAGGGAGGGACTCATGGATCCGGCTGTATTGGTAGTTGAGGATGGCCTTGTCAGGCATCGGTGGAAGAGGATGACCTTGGTCCCTGAAAGTTTTGATGACCAAGTGTTTGGGAATTTGACAGCAGGGAGGCAGGAATAGATGGATGTGTGTGGGAACACCCTCATAGAAGTAGGAGGAGGGGAGATGGAATAAGGGGTTTTGGGGGAGAATGGGAGAGGGGATAACATTGAAAGGTAAATAAATAAAATATCCAAAAAAAAAAAAACAACCCATAATGGAGCTGGCAATTGTAGTCGAGCAGTCGTGACTTTTTGTCAACAATTTATTACGGGGATTTCATATAATCCTCAAGGACAAGGCATTGTGGAAGAGGCCCATGGAACTTTAAAAAGATTGGTGAGACATACTGTTGCTGAGACAAAGAATGATGCTGACCTGTGAGCTTGATGTGTTCCCTGACCAGGGTAACTGGGGAGCTGTATTGGACATATGTTCCTGACCCACTTTTGCTTGCCTATATCCCAGATGGACCAAGCTGTCTTGCCTCAAGTTTTTAGACCTTGTTGCACAGAGAATCAAAAAGAGAAATTATAATGTCTCTTGGATTTTTCTTAAAGGTGCCCAGCTATTAGGACTCAATCATGTACTGGTCTAGAAATCAACCCAATAATGGAAATAACAGTCTACACTTGGAAGGCTGGATCTGGATATTTTCAGAGACATATTTGGAAGTTAGCTGTAGTTCACTATGAAGTTATGATAGCAAGAGATAAAGTTGGGACACGATCTGGATTTCAAACAATGGTTAATGCATGTTTTAAGGCTCTTTTAATTGTCTAGCTAAAATTGGTTTTGTCTCTTCTACAGGATTTATTGTATGATTTCCAATTGTTGAAACGGGGCATGTCTGTTATGGGGGTCTATCAACCAACTTTTGTCTTACTGCCCTGAGTATTAGAAAACCTTGATTCTCTGAAAAAACCTGGAAAGTGCTGAAAGATGTGAGTTAGGCTTTAAGCAGAAGCAAGAGAGTTGTGGGCTTGATTATTGTTGGTATAACAGCTTTAATTCCATTAACTGATAGCACCACTGCTTCTGCAATAGCATTGACACAAAGAGTTAAGACAACTATTTTTGTTAAACATCTAGCAAAAAAAGTTACTAATATATTGAGTATACAAAAGGATTTATATAGATATCTGGAACAACAGATGTTGCTCTATAATACATTCAAATTATCTGAAGGAGGTTCAGGGTTCAAAAGTTAGGAGCCATCCCAAGTGTCATGACAAACATCATTGGAGTAATGTTACTTCTGAAATTCACAATGATTGCCATTATAATTAGAAAAAAAGTTTAAAGACACCCGTAGAGTATTTGGCATAATCCTAACACCTCTCTGGGTGTGTCAACTTTGCATAGTGAGATTATGAATTTTTAAAATGCTGCTCTGTTGAACTCTGATGCTGCAGATAATGCCTATAAAATTATACATGGCCTGAGGTCAATATTTCTAATTTAGTCACACCTTAAGAATGGCATATAGAGCTTGATCAGGCTAGCCCTTCTTGTCCTGAAAATATTTTTTTATTCCTGCCCATTGTGTTAAAGCTTGTATCTAACTATATCAATACGCTGACAGCCAAAGTACATGACTTGAAACTGATAATGGACCCCCAGAAAGAGTTATTAACTTAACAGGCTGGCAAGCCAAGGACGGGTAAGATTCTGCACAGATCCATGATAGGTAAGGAAGGCTTTCTTGTCAGAAAGACTTAAGACAGGCTCAATCTGTTTATGCAATAAAAAGGGGGAGATGTGGGGAGCTTTTGGGGCTTCCTGGCAAGAATCTGACATAGGACAAGGACAAGGAAATGGACTGCAGGTAGGAATCTGACCTTGGGCTGGAACAAAGAAGTAATTTCAGGCAGAAATCTAAATCCTAGGCTAGAACAAACAAGTAATTTTAGGCAGAAATCTAAATGTTAAGCTAGAACAAAGAAGTAATTTTAGGCAGAAATCTAAATCTTAAGCTAGAACAAAGAAGTAGCCCTCGGGCATGAAAATGACTTTGGACTAGGACAGTAGTATGCTCAGATATTTTGATCATCCTGATAAGCCCTTAGAATTAGTGATGGCAGGAGTGATCACTACTCTGTTTATTGTTGTGCGCGTTCTTTGATTATCTGGGTTTATTGTCTTCCTTGTCCCTTGAATATTTGCATCTATTGTATTGCTAGTTCCTCTACCTAGAACTGACCTTAATACTTGCATGTAATTTAAATAGTATAAATTCAAAAACTGAGGAGGAGGAATGGCATATGGGATTAATGGGTGGGGGGGAATGGGGAAGGGGGATGGCATCTGAAACATAAATAAATAAAATATCAAATTAAAAAAAAAAGAAATAAATAATATACCTGGCTTCAACTAGCACTGTTTCCATCAGTGTGCATAATTCATTCCAAAACTAATTGTTTCTGTAAGTAACTCTGAAGCATCCCAGAGAACAGATGGTGTAGAAGTTCACTGTGGGAAGACATGTTCTTTAACTTATGAATTATATAATGCTCTTCCAGATAAAACTATAATGAGTAAATCCCATGTATTTATTTTTAATTCTTTTTTTTAAATTCATGCTTCACATGGAGTAAACACATTATGGCTTTGACTGTGCCTCCCCCTTAATCTTATTTGTATATCCACAGATTGCTCAGTCCTCTGGAGGGGGAACACAAAAACCAAAAAAAAACCAAAACAAAACAAAAAAAACCTTCACTGATTGCTTCCTTTTTCATAGAAATTATGCATTTTTATAATATGATGGTGTTTTAGGACTTTTAAAATTAATTTTTAAAAATTTGATTTTGGTATATTCTTTCATAAATTTATTTTTTTGATTAAAATTTTGCTTTCAGTCTGTTTAAGTGAGTACTGAGATATCTATGCATGGTTACTAGCTTTTCCTTTTCTTATTTTTGTTTTTCTGGGGTTTTTTGTTTGTTTTTGTTTTGTCTTTTATTGAGTATTTTCTTTATTTACATTTCAAATGTTAGCCCCTTTCCTGGTTTCTCCTCTGGAAACACCCTATGCCATCCTCCCTCCCCCTGCTTCTATGAGGGTGCTAACCCACTGCCTACCCACTCCTGTCTTTCTGTCCTGGCATTCCCCTATACTGGGACATGGAGCCTTACCAGGACCCAAGGCCTTTCCTCCCATTGATATCTGACAAGGCCATTCTCTGCTATGTATGAAGCTGGAGCCATGGCTCCCTCCATGTGTACTCTTTGGTTGGTGGTTTAGTCCCTGGGAGCTCTGAGAGTCTGGTTGGTTGACATTGTTCTTCCTACGGGGTTGCAAACCCCTTCAGCTCCTTCAGTTATTTCTCTAACTCCTCTATTGTAGACCCCATGCTCAGTCAGTCCAATGGTTAGGTTTGAGCATCACCTCTGTATTTGTCAGGCTCTAGCAGAGCCTTTCAAGAGACAGTTATATCAGGCTCCTGTCAGCAAGCACTTCTTGGCATCCACAGTAGTGTTTGGGTTTGGTGTCTGTGTATGAGATGGATCGCCAGGTAGGTTTTCTAGTTTTGCATTTGAAACAGTTTGAAACTGGTAAAAGTGTGATAAGGGTAATAATGCATAGAAATCTCACTGTATTCTTTACTTAGATTCATCAATTGTTAATGCTTTGGTATATTTGCTTTATCTTTTCACCTTTACCTTTTAATACTTCTGTGCCTGTTTCTAAGCACTTCCTGTGAATATTTAAATAATAACAATGCAATTACAAAGTTCATTATATTTCACATTGAAATATACCTTTATATACAATTCACAGCTCTCTGTTACAGCCATCACAGCATGGTCCTTTTATGGTATCATTTTTCCCAATGTGCCAGGGACCCTCTTCATTATCATGTAGTGAGCTAAGCTGTCATATCTCTTCTTTCTTCTTTAACCTAAAATGATTCACCCAACTCTAAATGATATTTGTGAAGAGTCCATGCCAATTTATTTTTATAATATACTCTTTAATTTGTAGTTTTCTTCTTTCTTCCTTAGCTTTAAAGTCAACTGATGATATCTGCCTACATGAACATTTATTATAATGAATGGAAATCAGCAATGAATAATTCCATGTTTTCACTAAACCAGTCATGTATCTACCCGCAAAACATTAACATTTTTGCATTGAAATAATAAATTTTGACATGGAACTCAGTGGGGGTGTACCTCTGGATGATCTGGAGACCTGGAAAGAAGGAGGCTCCCAGAAATCTAGGTGAGACCCCTAGCAACTGGAAATATGGAGACTGAAGTGATCATCTCCTGTAGCCAGATGGGTCTTCCCATGGAAAGAGGACTCTTAGATAAGAGTCAAACTTTGATCCAAAATATTTCCTGCTTAGAATATGTGTAGGGATAAAGATGGAGCAGAGATTGGGGCAATGGCTAACCAACAACTAGCCCAACTTAAGTCTTACTCCATGGGAGAGAGATAACCCCTGACACTATTAATGATACTCTTCTATGTTTTCAGACAGGAGCCCAGCAAATTCTCTCCTGAGAGGTACCACCCAGCAGCTGATGGAAGCAGATATAGAGACCCATAGCCAAAAATCAGGAGCAGCCCATTGAATCTTGTGAAAAGAGTGGTGAGTAAGATTGAGGGAGACAGAAGGGTCAAGCACAATACAAGAAAATCTACAGAGTCAAATAACTTGGGCCCATGGAGGCTATCAGAGATTGAACCACCAACCAGAGAGCATGCAGGGGCTGGACCTAGGGCCCATACATTTGTAGCAGATGTGCAGCTTGGTCTTCAAGTGGGTCCCTGAACAATTGAAGTCGGGGGCTGTCTCTGATTCTGTTGCCTGCCTGCTTTTGGATCTATTTTCCCTATCTGAACTGTCTTGTCTGGCCCCAGTAGGAAAGGATACAATTAGTCTTGTTGTGACTTTGTGTGCCAGGACTGGTTGGTACCCATGAAGGAAAAAGGGAAAGAGTAATGTGGGAATAGTTTCTGAGGATGAAACTGAGGAGAAGGGGATTGCAATTAGAATGGGATATAAAGTGAATTAATTAATTAATGAGAAACGCCACCAAACATAAATTTAAAGAAATATAATCCACAGCTCAGAATAGTCAGCATTCTTTTATTTACTTAAAAATACCAATATATGGTATTCCTATACCATATATTGGAAGGGATAAAAGCATAAATAGTTTTTCTATGTGCAACACTGTTGAGTTTCAAAACAAAAACATCAGTAAACCAGTTGATATACACCAAAGGTGCCAGTTAATAAACTTGGGAAGCTACCATCTCAGATTCTTTGGTAATATACCTTAACATCAGGTTGCATATCTTCTAAATTTATTACTCTGTTTTACAAATTGTTTTGTTTATATTTTATCATAGAATCTCATTCAAGGAAAATGTCCATCAGAATTTCTCTGGGATTATATAAAATTTGTAAGTAATTTTTAATCAAATATATACTTCTAAACACTTAGTAAGTCTACCAGTTACTCATGACATCTCTCTTCAGTTATTTATTTCTTTAATTTAGTTGTTTGGTATGGTGTCAAGAGACATCTAAGAAAGGCTAAAAGCAAACAGGTGACATTATGGAGATGGCATACCATTTTGCCTAGCTGCTATTAATAACTCTAAAATTGTAAGGGTTTTAGAGAGTTCATCTCAGAATTGATTCTTGTTATTACATCTTTCCTGTTATTATTAACAGTATTATGATGCCTGGGCATTAGTCTACCCTATAAGGTAGGTTTTCTGTAGATCAGCAAACATGCAGTCTCTTGTAGCAATGCTATGTAGACAAATTGGTGATTTTATAATTCTTAATGATTCTATATAATTCCTAAATTTATACAAGTTTTGAGCCCTCTATAATATAAGACTTCAATTAGAGTTCTGTAAACCTTCATGTGTCATAAGTTAATTGCATTAAGATAGAAACTAAGCTTGAAACATGTTTACAATCAGGAAAACATTTCTTCTAAGTGACTTATGAAGCCATTATCTGATAACTAAAGGTCATAAACTGGGATTAACAATTTATTGTAGGTTCAAAGACAAAATATAAAATATTTACTGGATTTATCTATACAAAACTTCAAAACTGATGAGACACTAGGCAGATGATTTGCCTTTTGACAACCTGTGTTAACTTAAAACACAAGAATTTTTAACTCTTAATAAACCTGTGGAGCTAGAGAGAAATGAATGTTTAATTAGATAACTGGTCTTAATGCAAAAGCGTGTAAACATCTCTGTTGTAACTTCTTGTTCAATTTATCATTTGAATTTATATTTAATTTGTTGTGAACTTTTGAAAAAAGGTGCCTGGCATACCATGTGATCATGTATCCTGATAAAATACAAGAACTAGGAATGATGGTGACAAGAGAACAGCACAGAGGCGCAGAGCAGAGCTGAGCAAAGCAGAGAGCAGTAGAGCAGAAAGAGCAGAGAGCAAGCAGGCTTCTTCTTACCATGAGACAGTCTTTTCTTAATAGTGGTTTCTTCTTATTGACAAAGAAAGGGCTTTTTCATACTCAATTGCTGGAAACCAGCCCAGTCTGGAATGGTTTGAAGTGGGACAGAATTGGATGTAGTTTTTATAGACTGATGGTCTCAGAGGTAGCTTTAAGACTGACAGTCTTTGGCCTTCTAGCTCTCTAACTATACCAAATTCTTGCTGATAATTTCTTTAAAAAATATATTAACAACTTTTTTTGCTTATTCTGTTTAAAAACCATTGGCTTGGGCCATTAACACCTGCTCTTCAGCTAAATTTCAAATACTAAAATTAATATGCAATGTCAAACCATTCAAACATGTAAAATAGTACTTGGGGTACAGCAGATTCTGCAGGGGTAAAGGTGCTAAACTAAGCAAATCTACTATTTCTGTCTTACATGAACCGCATATTCCTTTTAATGGGTTTGTACCCAACTATGTATTAAAGTACATAAAAACTTATAATATCTTCATGGTGTTTCTTACTCATATTCTCTCTCATCTTCTTAAAGCTATGTTCCACATTGTTCTACTGTTATGTGTAAGAGGTGGTTCTGATGCTAAGGTCCTATTCCTCAAGTGGTTCTTGATGAATCAACAAAAGGGGCCAATTGCTGGGCAGAAGGAAACTGCCAGGATTTTCTGGTCCTCACAGAAATCTTATGAGACACAAGATTAAAAGGGATATTTTACCATGCTTCGGAGGGAGCATGAAAGGTAAGCAGCCATATGAGATCTTGGGAAGAGAGGCCGTGGGCTGCTTTGTCAGGTGGGAGACTAGAAATGCAACTAAGAGAGGATAGTTTTGGGTTTCTGAGCAAGGAGAAAGTAACTGAGCAACTCAAATTGAGTGGAGATTTAGGGTGCTGAGGTAAGAGTATTGGGAAGGGCACACTAGCCACAGGAGATTAGAAGCACCCAGCAATTGAGCCAATAAGGCAGGCTGAAAAATAAGTGTGTGTGTGTGTGTGTGTGTGTGTGTGTGTGTGTCTTTTATCTGTGGATATGAGGGAACTTGAGTGGTTCTGGTAGCTTGGTCCACCTGGAGCTTTAAACCAGGGTAGCAAAAACTACATACCACAGTTATGAGATATTTTAAAGTAACAGTAGGTCTTACAATTTAAAATGATTGTGAGGGAGCTGGACTAAAGTGGTTAAGAGTGCTTAGTGGCTAAGAGCATGTACTGCTCTTGGGGAGGACCTGAGTTCAGTTCCCAGTTCATGTGGTGCATCTCAGAGACACTCATATGTATCTCCAGTTCTAAGGGGCTAACAGTTCTAGCCTCTGTGGGCACCTGCATTCATGCACAACCCCCTCTCCCCACCAAAGACAAACAGAATTAAAGACCAGTCTTTGAAAAGTAATTGGAAAGTCCTAGAAATTTCCTCCTTAAGAGGTCATAGTACATGTGCTTATCACTTAGACTTTGTAGTGGTCCAATGGTAAAATAACTCCTCAATTTACTTGGTCAAGCATTTTAGACTTTAACTATTCATTATCTTGTAAACAATGGTTTGCTGTTATGTAATTTATTTGATACTAGCAGTGTATAATATGCTGTACTGTGAGCGCTCCAGGTGAAATGAATATGACATTTGATCATATTAGCTGAATGTCAAATGCCCAGAAATAACCATATGCAAATTATAATTACTCTTATGCATAAGGGGTGGAATTTTATTCTATTATTTGTTGGTAGCTGAGATCAGAAAGATAAATTTCATTTACCTAATGAAGAATATAGAGAGTCTTAAGAGCCTTAGAAATTAGAAAGTTATTTGAAGCAGTTTGTGAAAATATTATTATTCTTGAAGGATAAAAGTGGTTTATACATATTTACCTGAAAGTAATTTTGTTGGTGTAGTAATTATGCAAATGCAGCCAGGTTGTATAGGTGGTGCTATGAAGTATGCAATGGAGAGAACACATTGATGAAATAATGATTGTGTTGCACTTGGCATAATCCAAACATACATATCCATACGTTAGCACACTTAGCATAAGCCAAAGGGGGGAGGAAAAACTAGGCCCACTTCTTACTTAGTCTTTATGGTATATGTATTCAAATTATCATCTTTTTGAACTAACTTTTAGAGTAGGTTTATTAGTCAGCTTTTCATCACTGATATGAAATGCCAAGCAGAGACTATTTATTAAAAAATGAGGTTTTGTAACACACAGTGCTGAGTTGTAGCACCCAGTGCTGAGACATCACTTTCAAATTAATTAATTTATTAAATTAATTAATTAATTAGAGGCCACTTTCAAATTAATTAATTTATTAAATTAATTAATTAATTAGAGGCCAATTCAGTGAGTTGGAAGTAAGTTGAGAGGCAATGCAGTAGAGCCCAGTTTGAGCCAGTTCCACTGGCTACGGTAGTTCAGTTCATGCAGTTCAGAGGCAGATTTTTATCAGGACATTTTTACAAAGACAGGTTACAGAAAGAGAAAAACTAAACACTGGGTGAAGGCAGAATGATCCATGGAAGAAGAGAGCACCAGAATATTAAAAATAGCTTATTAGAGTTAGTCTGAGGCCTAGCATAGCAACTCAGTGAGTAACCCAGAGAAGCCAACCGTTTTGACTGAATCGCTCAGCTTAGACAGGAGTCTGAGTCCTAACGGCAGAGTTGGACCAGCCAGCCAGAGTTGAGAAAGAACTAGAAATGGTGAGTTTATTCAGCAGTAAGCCTCCGAGATAACTACTTAAGGTGAATAACAGTTGCTTTTACAGATACTTAAACATGTGCTTTCATTATTTTTTTCTTGTGTTGAGAGTCAAACTTAAACATTGTTTTTTTCTGGGAATTTTTTTCTTTTCTTTTTAATTTTAAGACAGAATCTCAAGCTGGCCCCAAGCCTACCACATAGTCAAAGATGAGCTTGAGATCACATACTAAATGCTAGGATTACAGGTGTGTGTACCACACCTAGTGGTATGTTGTGCTGGCAAGCAAACCCAGAGCGACATACATGTTAAGTTAGCATTCTACCAACTGTATCTACAGGTTTCTTCCTGCACTGTCAGTCTGCTGCTTCTGTTTTCCTGCTTCTTGGGCTTTCAGAGCCAAACTGGAGATACACCACAAGCTTCTTTATGTTTCCACTTGTCAACTCACCATAAAAACCAACTTGCCATCCTTCAGGTCATGCTTACTATTCCCTATAATAAATCTAAAAAATATCTACCCTGTTGGTTTAGATCTCCAAATGACCCTGACATGGATTTTAATATTTCTTTCCTCTTTTATTTTAAATAGATTTTTTTCTCATGCAATATATCATAATTACAGTTTTCCTTCTCTCTATGCCTTTCAGTCCCTCTCATTTTCCCTTCCTATCTGGATCCAATCCCTGCCTCTCATCAGAAAAGAACAGGCTTCTAAAAAATAACAACAAAAATAACAGAATAAAATGTAAGATAAAGCAAAAAATATGACATTGAAGTTGAATGTGGCAAATGAACAGAAGAGCCCAAGAGAAGTCACACATTTAGGAGTCCCATAAAAATACTAAATTGAATGCTTTGATATATACGCAGAGGTCCTATATAGATGCTTGCTGCTCAAGTCTCATGGGAGTTCATGGGAGTTCATGGGAGTTCATGGGAGTTCATGGGAGTTCATGGGAGTTCATGGGAAATTTGCTCAGCTGATTTAGAGTGACTGTTCCCCGTTGTCCTTCATCACCTCTGAAACTTACATTCTTTCTGCCTCTTCTTTCCTGATCCCCAAGTCAAGGGACTTGATGGAGACATCCAATTTAGATCTGAGTATTTTAAGGTCTCTTACTCTCTACACAAAGTCAAACTGTGGGTCTCTCTATTTATTCTTATCTGCTGCAGGAAAAAGCTTCTCTATCAAAGGCAGAATAAGGCACTGATCTACAAGTATAACAATATCATTAGAAATCATCACTCTTCTTTTTTTTTTTAAAGTACAGTACCATTTGATCTTACCCTCCTCTGCCTCCACCTTCAGTCTTCCATTTGCATCTGGCCTCCGTGAAATCTGCCTCTTGCTGCTCTCACAGGAGGACACAGTTCTGGCTTTTAGTTTTCATTCCTTAACCTCATCACAAAGACCAGATTGACGGTGTTGCCCAATTCTTGGCTCTGCCTTAATCTCAACAGCCTCGGTGCCGTTAAATTTTAGTGTTCTGCAATTCTCCCTGCAGCTGCCTACTTCAGCCATGGTTTTCTGCTCAAGATTCTGGCCTTAATTATATCATTTTTATTCTCTTTTTTTTTTTGGCTGTCATGTTTTCTTAGTATCCCAAAGTATAGATTTTACTCCTTTTTCTGTCATGAATTAAAGGTTTTGTTTCAAATGAGAATCAAATCTGTTTAATTGTTTTTTATTCTCTATCCTATGTGTCCTATGATGATTCCCTATATTCCAGTCAGGAAAAGCAGAATACTGTCTCGCTGACTTCCATCTGAGCCTGAAAGTCCAGCGGTGCCTGCTGCTTCTGTGTGTCCTCCAGGATGCTGAGCAGTTTGCTATTGTTGGTTTTTTTTTTTGGGGGGGGGGTTGTTTGTTTATTGGGGTTTTTTGTTTGTTTGTTTTGGGGTTTTTTTGGCTTGGGTTTTTTTTTTTTTTTTTTTTTTTTGGATTGGGACTTTTTTTGTTGTTTTTTGTTTTGTTTTGGTTTTGCATTATGTCCAGGAGACCAATTGCACAATCTTCCTGCTGCACTGCCTTGGATTCCCATTCCTCCTTTGTGTGCAGTTTTTTCTCTTGTCAGCCTGATCACTTGTCAGCCAGGAATTACTCATTTACAGACCCATGGTTTTACCTTGCCTGTATTTGAATGAGAATTTCATCTAAAATAATGAGAATATATATATATATATATATATATATATATATATACATATATATATATATATATATATATTAACTGTATAATAATAAACATGTTGAAAATACAATATTACCTTTAGTATAAGTGCCTGTTTCCTATAAAAGCTGAGGTACATAAGCTGTCCAGCATATTCTGATCCACTCTGACTCCCCCACAAAACAGTATCTTCATTTATAATAGAGAATTACCATACTCTCTGCTCTATAACTTAAAACACTTAAAATTCATTGCCCATTTCCCTGGAGCCTTTTCATTTCTCCAAACAGCTTCTAATTTCCAGGAAAGATTCCTAGATATGAAATGCCACTTTGTGAATAATTTCTGAATTCCCCTTTTGGGCAAGCTGAGACTTATCTGGCAAGCTTTAAAAGCTATTTTCAAAGGACTTCAAAGGGACCAGTAATTAGCTCTTTTTAACTTTCAAAATCATTTTATTTAGATTTTTTTATATCAAGAATATTTTATAAGATATAGCAGAGAAACTCCATCCCTGCTTAAGAAACAAACCCAAGGCAGTAAGATACAATATTCAAAAATGACAGTAATTAAATCCTTGCATTGAGAAATTACAAGATAAAAAATGAGGAAGCCATAAAAATGACATGAATTTAACAACTATATTATTAATTACCATCATTTCTCCAGGGCATTAAAAACAAGGGTATAATATTAGATGTTTCTAACATCTAGATGCATTTTAAAAAAAAGAGAATTTGCTTATACTAAATCTTTTTAATAAAAAGATCTTAGTTTATCTATTTTAAATATCTTGATATTTCACTTTGTTAGTCCTGCCCAAATAAGAGACATTAATCTTCAAGGACCATTTAACTTTACATCACCCTTATGTGTCATTCATAGAATCATGCTTCTTGACAGTGCCCTCTCTATAACTGAAGAAGTGAATGATTAGTCTCTGGTAGCACATAGCAGAGAGATGTAATATTATATTAGCAGAAGACTAAAAAAAGCGGAGGGAAAACCTTCAGATTCACCACAAAGGACCTCAGTTATTATATTGTCTCTTCAAATACAAACCCATGTTCAAATGGGTTATTACTAATCATGTCTCATGACTCACTCAAAACATCTCTCTGATTGTACTCTGAATAGAAAATATTACAGATGAAAAAGTATATTAACATTTGAAACATAAAAGTATCTGATATCTATTACAATATTTAATGAACTTAAACTTTAAGGAAAAATTCACCACTGGGAGTTGACATAAATTCAAATATTTGTAAGGAGCCAATTTGATTTAATTGTTAAGATAATGTTAGTGCCTATGAAGATGGAAATTGCACTGGATAATTTTAGGTAATCAAACCTCATGCACGTTAAATGGAAAGCTTAGAAGCCAGGTGAGTATGGAGTAATGCATTCCAAGTCTTTGAACACTATGTCAGCTAACCCAGACTGATAGACTTGGAAAAACTCTGTTATAATGGAAGGAAAAATACAGAAAGTAATATTTCAGGATGCTGAGAGGAATAAAATAGCAGAGAGACTATGGAAAGAAATAACAAAGCTACAATTATTAAGACATAAAATACCTCTGAGATCACAGAAAACCACACCAAAAATTAATAACATAATGGCTATACTATCACATATTTCAGTAGTAAATATTAAAATTAATAATCTTAATTCACTAATCAAAAGACAAGGACTGATTAAATGGATCAAGAAACATAAACTCTGTGCGTTGTTTACAAGAAACACATCTTAGAGTTAAAAGTTACCACCACCTTGGAATATACAACATAGACTTCAAACTAAAACTAATCAGAATAGTTAAAAATACTGTTTTTGGGGCAGTCTGAATGGGTCAGGATATGCTAGACAGCTCATGTACCTTAGCTTATACAGGAAACAGGCACTTATCCTAAAGGTAATACTGTATTTTCAACATGTTTATAATTATACATTTATACTGTGCTCATGTCTATATTTATATGTTTATTCATTATTTTAGATGAAATTCTCATTCAAAACAGGCAAGGTAAAACTATATAAACATATATGAACCAAAGCCTGAAGTACCTACTTTCATTAAAAAAATTGCTAATAGATGTAAAAACACAGATTAATATCAACCCAATAATAGAAGGTGATTTCAATTCCACTTTCTCCAATAGACAGGTCATCTGGACAAAAAAAATATGTCATTAAAGTTCAGTGTCAGCATTTATCTCATGGAACTAACAAATATCTACAGAATATCCCACCCAAACACCGAAGAATACACATTGTACTCAGTGTACTCAGAAGCTTTTCTGGGACACAAATCTTTACAAATTCAAAATATTGAAATCACACCTTATACCCTATCTGACCACAATGCAATAAAACTTAAAATTGAAGCATCCAAATCTCTAGCAAATATATAAATTCACAGAGATTTAAACTTTATTACTGAATGATGAATGGTTCAGAGAAGAAATCAAAAAATACATTAAAAATTTGCTTAACTAATTAAAATAAAACATCACAAGCCTTCATGAAAAAAAAAAAAGTAGCCCTACACAGAAAATTGATGACTCTTGTTGCTTACATTAGAAAATGTAGAAAGAGTACAAAAAATGACATTAAATTCAAAAAGGTGGAAAAACAAGAACCAACCAAATTCAAACCCAGAAGACAGCAAGGAATAATAAAACTCAGAGCAGAAATCAATGAAATAAAAACAAAGACACCAGTATAAAAACGAACAAAGAAAAAATCTGGTTATTTGTGAGGATAAACAAAAGATTGACAGAGCTTTGACCTAAGTCAAGGAAAGAACATGAAGACCCAAATTAGCAGAATCAGAAACAAAAACTAGGACATTACAAGATACATGAGACACAAAGGAAATTCAAATCAATATAAAGAAATATTTTAAAAACCTGCACTCTATTAACCTGTAAAAACCAAAAGAACCATTATATTAAACCAAGAAGAAATCAACAACCTAAACAGACCTATAACAACTAAGAATACAGAGATAGTAATAAAAAACCTTCCAGCTGATAATAGTTCAGGGGCAGATGAACTCCCAATGGACAGATTTTACCAGACAGTCAAAGATGAGCCAATTCCTCAAACTCTTTCTTCAAAGCCAGTATCACTCTAATACCTAAAGCAAGTAAAGACACAATACACACAAAGAAAACTATCACCCCTAATATCACAGAAGACTATAGAAACAAAAATGCTCAATGAAATACTTGCAAACATAATTTAAACATTCATTAACAACATATACCATAACTACACTGGCTTTATCCCTGAAATGGAGGGATGGTTCAATATATACTAGTCAATAAATGTAATAATTAACATGTATAGATTTAAAGACTAAAATCACATGATCATCTGATAGATGCAGAGAAGGCCTTGAGAAAATCCAGTATGCTTTTCTGATAAATGTCCTAGAGAATGTAAGGCTAGAGAGAATATACATCAACAAAATAAATCCACAAACAAGAAACCAACAGCCAATATTATCATAAAGCAATCTCCCCAAAATCAGGAATGAGAAAGGGATGTCCACTTTCTCTACTCCATTTAAATATTTATTCAAATTAATCTCTAAAACAATAAGGCAAACAAAGGAAAGTAAATGGATATAAATGGAGGAAAAAAGAAATCAAGCATTCTGTAATCAGAAATATCATGATCCTATACATTAGATAAAAAAATTCTACCAGTAAACTAGCAACGTGGCAAGATACAGAATTACCTTGCACAAATCAATAGTTTTTTTTCCAAAAACTATCATCAAATATCTAGAAAAGATTATGGACACACTCTCATTTACAATAGCATCGAAGAAAATAAAATATTTTGGAGTAACCCTAACTCTGGAAGGGAAGAGCTTCTACAATGAAAATATTAAACTTCTGCAAAAAAAATGGAAAGTCATCTTATGTTTATAGATTGGTAAAAGCACCAATTCTATTAAAAGCTATTTGCAAATATTCAATGCAATTCCAATCAAAGTAATCCCTATCTTATTTTTCATAGATATAAAAAAAGACATTCTTAAACTCAAATAGAACCACTAAGCCCATGGATAGAAAGACAATTACTTTGTAATAGCCTTAACTTTAATCACACCAAAATCTGATAATAAGATCTATTGAAAGTAAATAATTTTTCTAATAAATTATATTTCTTACTTTTAAAGAATAAAGCCCACATTTTATAACTTTTGGTGGTAATCAAATGAATCCTCAAATATTGATATATTGGAAACATATTTGAAATCTCAAATTCAAGAGTCAGTAAATGAAACTTTTCTCTCAAAATACAATTAGAGCATAATTATGCCAATTTGTACCAGTGAGGTACAAGATAGTCCTAATATCCAGTCCATCTTTTTGTTGACTAACCAGCACGTTTGTCATCTATCCTAACTAAAACATTTAGTTCTGAACCTGGTTTTAGGATGAATGTCAGCTGATGACCATCCGCTGAAATCTTTTCTCTTAAGGTAAATAGCTATAAGTTTTCAGCCCCGTCAGAAATCCAGAATGACTGAGTTAACTATAATTGTGGGAAGCACAAAGCATAGCTTCTAAAACTTAGCCAATTTATAGAGACCTCTGAACACCTGGACACTCGTTTCATTTTAACAGGAAGGGTGATGTGTAGGAGGAGCTAAGGTAGGAGGAGTACTGAGAGGAAGAAAAGGAGTAAGAAGAAGAGAAGAAGAAGGAGAGGAGAAGCTAGGTGATGAAAGAGAGAAAGAGGGGGGAGACAGGGAGGCAGATATTCATGTATCTCCACCAGTCAAAGATAGTTGTTATATCTAGGTTGGTCAGTGGGTTACACCTCTGATTGAACAATTCCAAACTTATAAAGCCTATGATTAACATTATTTTAGAAAAATGTATAAATGCAAAAAGGAAAAGGGGGCATGGCATAGGGGTTTTCTAGGGGGGGGGGGAGGAATGGGGAAAGGGGATGGCATCTGAAGTATAAATAAAATATCTAATAAAAAAAGAGAAAAAAAAAGAGTCAGTAAATGAATAATTCATTTCTAAGGAGAATGAGAAAATATGGCATTTTTGTCTGGTCAGTTGTTCAACTGAAATTATATTATCATACAAAACATTACAAGAGTCTGAATTTTGTTTTTGTTTACTTTGTTATCATTTTTTTTAGATATCTTTTCACCAGAGTGTTCTTGATATGCCTACTATATGCTCAAATGCTATCAATATTTACAATGAAAAAAAAGTCATGCGGTAGAGTTTATTAGAGACTCATAAGTGGTTTATTAGAGTTTATTAGAGACTCATAGTGAACTACCATGCAGCAAACTCTGGAATCCTATGCATCTGGGATATGTGAAGACAGCAATTATATGGCTGTCTGAACTACATGACAATGGACAATCTGCCAGCATCTTCTTGTCGAACTTCTCAGTCTCCAGACCATGGGCAATGAATGCCTGCTATTTAGAAGTCATCAAGTCCTCGTAAATGAGTTACAACAGCTCAAATACATTCAGCCTATTTAGAATTCTGATAATATAATGGCTTGCTTTCAATTTAGTTTAAATGACTTTAGTTTCTATCAATATTTGATTAGTTTTTGAAAAAACATCAAAATTTGATAATAAAATGTGTCTAGAAGTAATTCTTGTGAATGAGAATGCCTAGAAAGAAGCTGTGTCTACAGAGACTGGTTGGACAATTGAAATTGTACTATTGGGGAGAGAGAGTGCTGCAAGACCAGAGGCTAACCATATTATCTCAAGGTAGTTCTCCAAAAGAGCTATTACTTGCTCAACTCTTTGTCTGAATTGACAACTTGCCACAACCAGATGAAAACCTTTGAAAATCTATTAATTTAGCAGACCATGAGTTTCTGTCAAACTCAAATCTAAGGCAGTTATCATGGTGAGCCTATAGAAAAGCTTCTCACATCTTTCTTTAACTGCTTCTCTCATGCACACACCAATGCCTTTCAAACTTCCATTGGTTTATGTCTTTCTTTGTGCTGTTAAAGTACCAGTCTTCATGAGATTGCTTCCATGATAGAACATGAAGATTTGGGTAAGCAAATTCTGTGTTTCTGAGCAATTTAACACCCATGTAGAAAATTCCTTTCTTACTTAATTTTCTACTGCTGTAATAAGGCACCATGAGCAAGGAAACCTAGAGAAAAGCAGTTATAGGGGCTCACAATGGAATTTCAAAGCCTATCTCCACTGATGTTCCTCCTTCAGCAAGGTCACACCTCTTAATCTTTAGCAAACTAGTCCCACCAACTAGGGACCAAGTATTTATACATGAAGGCTACTTTCATTCAAATCCTATAAGGACCATTTTCATTGAAAACACCACAACCTATTAAAGCAGCTTGTTAGGATGCTTTGTAATGTGTAGTTTTTCTGCATTTCCCTGACCTTTGTTGTATCTCACTACATCTAATAAATTCTATATTTCTGCTTTTTTCAGACTTGGTGACTTCTTGTTGCGGCCCTAGCTGACCCACAGTGGGCGCCAAAAATGTTGAAGCCCAAACTGCCCCATGTTTGGGGGCCAAAATGTCATGGACCATTCTGTCAATGTTGCAACTTGCACTGCCAAAAGCCTTGGGGGCTAAATTGTTAGAGCCCTCACTGCCCCAAGCTGCTCCAGTCTGTGGGTCGGGGTTCAGCAAGAGAGAGAGTGAGGACGGACGGGAAGAATGGAGACCAGACAGAGTGTGATTCAATCCCATTTATTCGTCAGTCTCTCTTCTTCTCTCCAAGTCCCTAGTCTTGAGTTTCTAGTCCCTAGTGCCTCCAAGTTCCAAGTTACTTCTTCCAAGTTGCAAGTGTCTAATGTCTAATTCCAAGTTCTTCCTCCAAGTGCCAAGTGCCTAATACCTAATAATCATTGCCTGTCTTGAGTCTCAAGTGCCTACTACTTACTAATAATTTCTTCTGAGTTCTGTAGTCCAAGTGTCTTCTTCCTCAATGCTTAATTCCTACTCATCATCGTCTTCTGTCTGCCTCTCGCCTTTTATATGTCTCACTTCTAAGCCATGCCTTTAAGTCATGCCCTTAGGTCTTGACTCTAAATCTGATCTCTAAGTCATGCCCTTAAGTCACACACCTTTAAGTTTCACACACCCAAGGGAAAATCCTGGGTATCTAAAGCAAGATGTTATCAGAGTGTGCTCAGCTGTTGTAGGCTATCGTAAACAAGTCTTTTGTCAGGGTATATGGCTCAAGATGGCTACAAGGATGATAGTCACTTTCTGTCAGCTCCCCACAACTTCTTTCACTGCTCCTTCATTGGTTTTCTAGTAGAACAAAGGAAATATTGAATTCTGAGCCAAACACATGAATTTGTCAACCTTACCACTAAGCTGTATAAACATTTTCAGTGTATCATTTGTCAAACACTTATAGAAATAATAAATGCAAATGCATTTTCATTATTATAATGTCAATCACAATTTAAGAAATAAATATTACAAATCACAAGGAGGTCTTGAGATTATTGAAATAACTGCATTTCTAGTACATGTAAATATTTTATATCATTGTTTTGTTATATCATATGCACAAAATTCTAGCTCAGAATGCCATATTGAAATTGCCACTTGTAAAATTTTGAACAATCTTGGCAAAACTACTTACAAACTGGTACAATATTCTTCTGGTGTATGTGTGTGTGTGTGTATGTATGTATGTGTTAACAACAATAGACATAGAGGTAAATGGAATGGAGGTGAGACCAATAATAACTATAAACATTAAAGGGCAGAATAGAGAGAGACATCTTGGAGAGACTGAAAAGTTTCTTATCTAAATTCATGAAAAAGTTCTGGCTGTGATTTGTGGAGAATTCCACTTATGTCATTGATGAGAAAAAGTGATAACATCCATCCATTTATAGCCTTAAAACTAGGAGATGCTCTCTTCTCAAAGAGTGTGACTGTTCTGTTTAATTTTTAAAATATTTTCTCTGATCAATACATTATACATATATTTATGAAATACAGTTACTTACAACTGAGACTCAGTTGGTCTTAAGCATTTGTGGTCAAACCATCTTCCCTTGTCTATGTTGGGCACAGTGTAATATTCTAAGTCCTATGTACACTGAGTAGTAATTGGGACAAATAACACATCTATCATCTTAGACTATATTATTTCTTTATATCGAGTATATAGTATATTAAAATTTTATTTTCTTAAACTACATAACTATTGAGATATATCTAAACTACCTAACTATTGAGATATATCCAATCAATTATTGTTAATAATATCTTCTTGAGTATACCACAGAATTCAAAAGCTTCTTGCTTCTATCTAAAAGTAACTACATCTACTGAGTGCCTCCCTCTACCCACTCCATTCTCTCCATGCTCTATGAATTATAGAATACTATTATGTAGAGAAGATTTGTTTCATGAAGAACATAAAGGTTTTTTCCCCTTACTGAAAAATGGGGTAATGGCTGGGAAGGTTTTAACCTATTTATGCTCCTAAATTATAGATTTAGGATTTACAGTTGGTGCAAGAAAACCATTCTGCACAATTTCAAGCCTTACTGTGTAGCTCTCATCACCTCGATTTGGAAGGGGAACATAGTGCATGGGGAAACAAAGGCCCCTGCTGTTGTAGTAGTGGTCTCTCATGATCCAGGGGTCTCATTTGATCTCAGAAAAAAATAAACATGTACAAAAGTAGGAAAACTAGCCACCACTTCTAGCAGCTAATTACATATTATTTTCAAGTGTGTACTAGACTCTAAGGAAATGAAGGTTCTATTTATTAAAATACACACGAGGCTCATTAAGTTTACAGCAAGAGCTTCAGTGGCCTTTTGATACAGGAACTCTGTAGAAGTTTGGACTCACTATGGGAAGGGGGCAGCTGCTGGGAAGAAGCAAGCAATTCATTATCAGTAGAATATACTGTTACTGCAACACAGGAAAAGCAGGAAGAAGTGTGTGTGGCCCCTCTTTATCGATATTCTGTGCTGTTAAAACCCCCATGTAATCTTCGTAGTAAACAGAGAAGCATTACAGACACAGCCTGCAAAGAAGTTCAGATGTACCTTCTTAGGAATGAGGAGCTATGTCACACTGGGTATTCCACACATACCACAGTTAGGGAAAGCAAGGGTTGACCTGGTTGATAACCAGCAGAGGCAATAAACGTCAGTTACAATCCCAAATGCAGCTGCAGAGACTGTATCCTTCATTTGCCAGGCTGTGCATTCTTACAGTTTCCCCTAGGATACACAATTTTTTTTTTTTTTTTTTTTTTTTATAAATTGGAAGCAGCATTCATCCAAATGATTCTGAAGAATTATGAGGAGTAAACTTCAGCATATCATGTGTTGCACTGATCAAATCTTACCTTAGAACTGAAGAGTTCATTTCTGGTAGTGCTCTTGCCCAATAGCCCTTAGTTGTCACCTCACAAAATGCCATATTTCTATCTTGGGGCAGCCCACATTAAGTGACTATTCGATGCCAGCTCTAAAGGCCCACTCTTCCAACAAATTGGGAAGGACTGGACTTGACTAGCCTTTGGTGAGATTGCTCCTTAACTGCCATTTCCTTGACACTAATTTCTTCCCTTCCCTTCCCTTCCCTTCCCTTCCCTTCCCTTCCCTTCCCTTCCCTTCCCTTCCCTTCCCTTCCCTTCCCTTCCCTTCCCTTCCCTTCCCTTCCCTTCCCTTCCCTTCCCTTCCCTTCCCTTCCCTTCCCTTTTCTTCCCCTTTCCACAGCTGTTAGTGTAAAGAACATTGACTTATAATTTCCTACATGCTTGCTTCCTGGGAACCTAACCATGAATCAACCAATTAATTCTTTAAACATTTGTACTTAAATAATAGAGTGTCACTTTAAATACTAAACAATGAAAAAGTCAGTTTAGTCTTAAAAACAGAAATTTTCTTTGAGAGAAAATAGAGCACTATATAACTTAGTGATCAACCTTAGAAATGCACTATGCCTGGTAGAGAGAATTGTAGTGCTTTTCCCTAGAGGAAGGAGAAAACCTCAGGAGAAGCATTGTGGATTCCTGGCCTGTGGTGTGTGGCAGATGCTGTGGCAGGGGCCTCAACTGGGACCTCATTAGTCTGTCAGCTCCCCAGATGTGTGGAATCAGGCTGTGCATCCTTATAAGACCCAGAGTTGCTTGTCTCCTGATTAACATCAATGGTTGCCAATCCTGACAATAAGGCAGAATCACCTACGAATTTGTAAGTTTTATGCAGGTAGCCTACTTCAAATCAACATCTCTTGGAATCTGTGGAAAATGCTTTTGGGATGCTGTAGATTCAGGCAGTTCCCATAGCCTTTTCCAATGAACCATGTGAGTAAAACATTGACATCTCCTCCAGGATATCCTGGGTCGACTGGAAAAACATCTATGAAATCCCTGTGAATTCCCACCACTGTCTCCATTTACTCTTGCTAGAGTTTATATTCTTTCCCTTTTATCTTTTAAATAAAATTAGGAAATAGACATATAAGGGCCTACCTTGATTAATGTGTTTATTGCCTGTTACTGACCTCTAGAAATTGACTTGTTATCCCCTCTTCTACAGGGGCTAAGAATAAGGTGAAACTGACAAGTGACCAAAGAATTCAGTTTCCAGGTACAAAATCAATACACATATTCACGTATTTTCAAAGCCTTTTTCTGTTTGGATGCAACGATTTTCAATTTCCATGTATTTTTGAGGTCAATCAATAAGGTCTGGGCTCAAGACAAATCATTCAACCCTTTGTTCATCCCCATTGCTTTGAGCAACAGAAGCAGAGTAAGAAAGGGAAGCTCATAAATCTCTGCATGGGTAACTAATTCCCAGGGCATCGACTCTCACCTAAACAAACATGCACAGGAGACAGGAGGAATTAAACCCACTGTTCTCTTCTACACCAAATAGGAATTATTCATAGGCTAAACATAGTCTCAATGAAACAATCCTGCTTAATGTTAAAGCCTGCATTATGCTTCATAGCATTATGAGTGCTTGGGTTATGAGATCTTTTCCTCACAGATTGTGGGAACCTGCTACTAACTAAAACAAACAAATAAAATATGGGAAATAACACAGTACTTCAATATTTAAAGCTCCCTCATTTGTCATTTAAGTAAAGTAAGTCTATTACATGCATAAAATGGAGCTTACGTGCGTGAGTGTTTCCTGTATGCTAAGACCTGTGTGAGACTCAGAACACAGTTCAGTTGGTTTCAGATTGTTTGCTGAGCATGATAAACCACGCATGGCACACCCGCAGTCTCAGTATTGTAGAGATGCAGTATGTGCTGTTCAAGAGCATCATCAGCAAATTGGAGGATAGCCTGGGTTATAACATGACATCGTCTCAAACACAAATAATCAGGGAGCTAGAGAGAAGCCTCAGTTTGTGAAGTATGAGGACCTGGAATCATTCCCATCACTCACATAACAATCAGGCATGGCAACACGCTCCTGTAAGGCTTATACTGATGGACAAGACAGGTGAATCCTTGGAGCTTGCTGACCTTCAAATCTAGACAAATTGAGAACTCCAGGTATAGTGAGACCACCTTGTCTCAAAAAGTAAGATAAATAAAAATTGAGAACGATACTAGACATCAACCTGTGACCTCCATACTCACTTACTTACTTGTCCATACACCATGTAAATAGAGTAAACTTTTATTAAATTTTAGAATGTGGTATCTTAGTAACTGTTCTTATAATCATCTACTGAGGAATGTAGAAGCTGATCTACCATGTAGGGAAAGAAATAACTAATAGGGAACCTAGAGAAAATCCTTCAGAAATGTCATTGCATCGTGACCCAGCTAGCTATTACAGGTGGCTGAACATTCACGACCAGATGCTGCTAGTGTTGAAGGGTCAGATGTACAAGTGGATGACAAAGGGCATTGCGTTAGATGATGAAAGGAGGACCTGAAGAAATGATTCCCTCAAGTTCATACAGAATACTAGGTGTCCTGGAATTTATATGGCTTCTAATGGTCATGGTGCCTCAGGATGTTAGCAGCATCTGAGTTTTATGGTCACTGAGTATAAACTTATTATGCCACTAACTGGCTGAAGATTAATCACATGCTTACCTTATTTTTTAAAGCCTTCATGTGTAAGAACATGATTTAATCACAGCTAACATTATGTGTCTGTCTGTATGTCTGCTGCTAGAAAGGCTATGACTCTTAAAGCAGCCCTGATATTCTGTAAGGCATGTCTATAATTTGAAGAAAACACCATCATTATTAACAGAATTTAAAAATGGCAAATACATTGTTTCAGCTTCAAATGCTTTTACAAACGTTTGTCTTATTTCTTTCTGTATTTGTAGTTTTACCTTAATTTTTATTTGTGTGTGTCTGTGTGTGTGAGTGTGAGTTTGTGTGTGTGTTTCAAGCACATGCATACATGCATGGTTATGTGCACATGCCATATGTATACAGGTTCCCTCAAACAGGGAAAAATACATATTCCTTTGAACTGGTGCTGCAGGCAGTTATAAGACACCTGATGTGGGTCTTAGAAACTTAACTCCATTCCTCTGGAAGAATAGCAAAAGCTTGTGGTTGGGGATGGGTGTCATCTGCCCCCACATGTGATGATGACAGGTGACCTGCTCTATCAATTTTACCTTATTTTCTAGAGGCAGGCAGTATACATGGAGCTTGCTATAGTTTGTTTATTTTGGCTTGCTGGGCAGCAATCTACAGTGATCTTTCTCTCTCCACTCACCACCCTTTTGACCATAGCTGGGATTGTATGTTCTTGGTGCAGTCCCATATTCCAGCTTTTATATGGGTGCTAGAAATCTGAACTTAGACCCACATGCTCTCACAGAAAGGGTTCTAATTCACTCAGACATCAACCCCCAGTACTCGAAATTTCATTTTGATATTTTTTTTAAGCTTCCCCACTAGTTGAGGTGAGTTCTTCTGTTGTCTTCAGTTTTCTTAGATTCCTCCTAATTGTGCACACATACATAGGCATTCTGCATGCAGTTGTGTCATCAGGACACTTAATTATGTTGTTAATTGAAACAGGATCTCACATTGTAGCCCAGGCTGGCCTGAAGCTCACCATGTAGCTTAGTCTGACCTCTATTCCTCTTGCCTTAGTCTCCTAAATGTTAAAATAACAGACATGACAAATCACACCTACCTTGTTTTCTTAAACTTTACAAGTACCTTGACGAAAGAAATGATTTCTAATCAATGCCACCACTGAAAACCCACAGAACTAACTAACCAGGTCTCGTAGGTGCTCACAAAGACTTTACTGGACATCATGGAGCCTGTATGGGTCTTACATAGGCCCCCTGTATATATTATTATGATTGTATAGCTTGGTCTTATTGTGAGACTTCTAAGAGTGAGGCCAAGGGGCTCTCTGACTCTTTTGCCTCTTTTTGTGAGTGTTTTCCTCCTGCTGTGTTGCCTCATCCCGCCTTACTACAAGGCAATGTGCCTAGACTTATTTCAACGTGATATGCCATCTTTGGTTGATAGTCCTGGGAGGACTGTCCTTTGCTAAAGAGAAGTAGAAGAGGAGTGGATCTGATGGAGAGGAGAGGTGGAGAGGGTTGGACTGAGAGGAGACAAAGAAGAGGGAGGAAAAAGTGCTGTTAGGATGTAATATATGAGAGAAGAATAAATTTAAAAAATCATTTAAGAAACTTTATAAATATTTGTAAGTTATTTGAAACTGAATGTATTTGGTATTTTAAAATTCTAACAGTAATGATGCTGTTGTATTTTTCTAATTATAGACATAGTTAAGAGAATTTAAGGACTGGTTGTAAGAGTCAAAGTGCCTTTCTTGGAGCAGACATGCACACAGACATACAAACAGACACATAATGTTAGTTGTTGTGGTTAAAGCATGTTCTTATACATGAATGCCTTAATATTATAGGATAATGGTGCAGTTGTTTAACCATGAACATATATGATGACGTGAGGTACATCCAGAAGAAGTTAGAAAATAGTGGAAGGTGAATTTAATAAAAAAAATTGGCTGAATATATCAAATTCTATAATAATTATTAAAAGTATGACTCTAAAATGAAATGAGATTTAGATACCAATTTAAAATGGGGAAATAATTTTATAACGAATGTTAAAAGTAAAAGTTATGTATTTATTACTTTGTGGAATAAAGACTGTCTTTGTTATTTTATAAAATACACATTCTTCAGAAAATGTGTATAAAAATTTATAAGAAGCTAAATGTTATAATTGACAAGATGTGAGATTTCAAGTATGATAGGCCCATTATTTAATTATTACAGCTTTTTAAGGACCTGTCATAGCATCAGAAATTTCTCTCTATGACTGCTTCCTGTGAGTGTCATAAAATTAATTAAAGGTTCTGGCAGCATGTGCTTTTGTTCAAGATAGGCAGTGGTATTGTTTGCACAGTTTTTAAGGCTTCTCTTTAGAGACCAACTGGGCCATTGCCTGCAGGTTCAAGAATAGCAGAGCTGAATGAAGACGCTGGTCTACAAGACTCCTCAAATAAAAACAGAGAGTCTGTCAGCTAGTTCTTCCTCTGTTGCTCTGCTCCTCTGGACAGTCCTCACGCACTGTGCCAACACACCCCAAAGAACTATAGGAGCTGCGAATGTTGGTCTCCTGATGCTTATCAATGTTTTTGCAAGCAGTTGTTTGCAACCTAATGATTGTCACAAAGATGTTTTGTGCTACATGCTTAATTAACTTGGTTGATAAGTCTTTGATGCATAAACAAATGAATGTTTTCACCAGAACATATTGTCAACAGCCTAGGAAAACATTTTTGTGCGATAAGAGTCAGAGATAACTCTTTGTCATTTGTTAACTCATCTTGAACTATAAACATTAGAATACAGTCCTAATGCAGAGAAGGCCATAATTTGTAGAGTAATATGAAGAACAGAATTATTTTTGATTGTCTTCATAACTAGGAGTTACTTTCTAGAAGGAACACAAAAAATACTGATATGCTTTAAAAATCTCTAAATCCTTTTGTACATCTGTAAGCCACTTTTTTTTTTTTAAAAAAAAAATCATGTACTACTTACAACGGACAACCTGGGTTGAGATTGTGTTATTTCAAACGTCATAATGAAAACCAATCAACTGTAAATAAACCTGCCACCATTCACAACATAGTTGTGTAGAGATATATTGAATAATTGAAATTTAGTATGACTAATGATTACTTGTTTGGGATTTTGTCTCATATATAAAGTTCCATATGACATGAATGAAAGGGGCCAAATGACACCAAAAAATTGCTCACAAGTAGGAACTCTTATGTGAATATGTAAAATGTGCCAGAAAGCACTAAAATACAAAGAGTTTGTTCCTCACTATGTCTTTAAAATATTCTCGATGTCACTAATTTGAAAGAGGTGGAAGGACTTTGGACACTCATGGATGCAGGAGCTCACATTTCCCCCAATACAGCAGAGCCTTTTGTACCACAGGGCATTCAGAATTTTAGTGCCCTTGAACATGGACAGATGTGAAGTGCTGTTACAAATATCATTGGCTGATGTTTATTTTAAGTAACAAACTTAAAACACATATCAAAGTTGAAAAGGAGCTGTGAGTTTAATTTCAAAACTGTCATCTAGTTTTAATTGTATGGCTTAAAGACGTTGGCTATTCATCACATTTGTCTAAATATTTCCATGGCAATAGCTTCAAATAGGAAAACTATTCAACTTAATGCTTTCTTCTTTATATAATTAAGCATAAATTCAACAAGGAAATAGTGCCTTAGGGAAAAAAACTCAAATAAATGTATATTACAGCTCTCTAGACAACTCTAACGATCATGGTTTGGTTAGTTTTTAAATTGATGTCTAACTCGTTAAAGTTCCATTGAACTTTTATAAAGCAAAACAAAAAATGGTTAAATGTAATTGGGATGTGTTTTTAAGTGAGGAAAAGCCCACCTCACATCTAAACAATGAGAAGAACTAAGTATAATTTCAGCTGGAACAATCACCAGGCATTGCAATGGCCACTCTTCTCTGAAGCACTTGGTATGGGCTGTGATGTGGTTGCCTGCCATATGATATAATGTAGGGCCAGTTTATGATCTGCAGACACTCACTAATACTCTGTTTCAGTAGCTGCTTAATATCTGGAGAACTTGACCCAAATCCAAATTCCAATCACTTGTGTTTCTTCAGAGGAGATGCATTTACCTCTGTGATCCTATGCAAATATTCAAACTATTTTTACATATTTTAAAACATTAAAATGTTGAGTTCTATTGTTTGTGAAGTATCTGAGTCACGTTCTTCACTGGAATGGTTCATGCCAAATTTTTCTCCCGTGGTTACTGATGCTCAACGTCTGTAGCCTTCACCTCATCTCTAACTTCATAGCATGGTTAAAGCTTCCAGTTTTATGCATAATTCAGCATATTTTACAAAGAACTTATATCATGTCAAGTTTCTCATAAATATGTGAGTGACTATAGCCAAGTGTATTCATTTGTATCTGAATTGTAAGAGTTTAATTTTTGTCAGTATGAGATGTATTTTGCTGTTGTTTTTGATAAGGAAGATAAGTATCTAGTTCTCATTGAATTGTCTTTCCCCTCTATAAAGTGCTTCTTTATAATTTTTACATTCCTGATGGTTTAATCAATACTATGTCTACTAGGAGAGTGGTAAACATTTTAGAGTCTAATTGTTGGTCACATATTTCAAATGACCTTCACAATTGTTCTGATAAGTTTTTATAAAAATTATCTTTATTTTTATTAAAAGCTAATTTATTATAATTTTATTTGTGGTTTTATGCATTTTATTTTTCTTAAAAATAAAACTCACATCTGAATTTTCAAATAAAGATAGACTCCAAAACTTTTCATTAAGGAGGGAAAACAACAGTTTATATATTTTACTTTCAAACATGCGTTTTTTTTTTTTCACAAAAGTCTGTAGTCAATTCTAGATTGTCTGTAATCTATATAAAATTGGTATATATGCAGGCTGCATACACCTTTCTTAAAGAACAAAAAAACTGTTATTTATTACATTTGTATAGATAGTGACTTATTTCCAGTCTTTTATCTTCCATGGTTCAGTATATCCAACATGTTAATAACTGTATTTTCATGATATGGATTCACAGGAGGTTATCGGTTATGGTATGATGCTTTATTTACTGGTTGTTTAGTTTTACATTTTAGAGACTGGCTTGAGACTTCCACAAAGATTTTTCCTATTAATAATCATAGTCTCCATCTCTATCTTCAAATTTTTATTTAATAAGCCTTTTGACTTTCTGTAAGTTTTCATAATTCTAACAGTGTAAAATTTATCTGTTTGATCATTACATTGTATTATGGTGATATAGATCAGTATTTTTAGCCAGCTGAGAAGATACTGTGACTTTTAAGGAGATGGTTAACTATATTTTGAAGAAATTACTCTGGCTTCTCTATGGATATGTCAATCAGAATTAGAGTAAAGGCAGGTTGAGGATAACTAGTTTGAAAATGTTGCTATAGGGTGGGGGGGAATGGGGAAAGGGGATGGCATCTGAAGTGTAAATAAAATATCTAATAAAAAAATAAAAAAAAAGGAAAAAAAAAAGAAAATGTTGCTATAATCTAGAAAGTAATTGTGCTATCTTGGTCAGTATTCTAAGAGTAGATAGAATTGGAGAGACTCTAGACAGGGAAAAGATAGTAACAGCAGGGGATGATGATGTGAACTGGATGTGGGTTAGGAGGTGCTGATGGCTTGTTTATGTTCATCCCCGGAGTGTCACTATTAGGAGGTATGGCCCTGTTGGAGTAGGTGTGGCTTTGTTGAAGTAGGTGTGTCATTGTGGGTTTGGGAAATAAGACCCTCATTCTAGCCGCCTTGAAGCCAGTATTCTGCTAGCAGCCTTCAGATGAAGATGTAGAATTCTCAGCTCAGCCTGTACCATGCCTACCTGGACTCTGCCATGATCCTACCTTGCTGATATTGGACTGAACCTCTGAACCTGTTAAGCCCAACCCAATTAAATGTTATCCTTATAAGAGTTGCCTTTTTCATGGTGTCTCTTCACAGAAGTAAAACCCTAACTGAGACAGAAGTGAAAATGAAAAGTAGTGGACACTAACATTTTTGGTTTGAGAAATGGAAAGCTGAGGTTGCTGTTAAGAAAACGGAGAAAGTTTCAGGAGGAATAAATCTTAGTTATGGGACTCATGGAGGTCTACTTCTAAAATGTCTGTTTCCATTCCCTGTCTAAGTTGAAAGAATGTCAATGAGATGTCTACATGAAAGTCAACTGAGCAGTCCAGGTTAGAGACATAAACATGGAGGCCACCCAAATATTGGATTTTCTGAATCCTGAGACTGTAATGAGAAAAGAAGTGAAAGTGACTAAATAAAAGAAGAGAAGCTAAGATTTTAAAACTTGTGATTTGTGACTCACTAATATGCATATGTGTGGATATAAGGTTCAAGAAGAATTAACAAGGAATGTGATAGGGAAAGCACTCAAGTATAGCAGCCCATAAACAAGATGGTGAAACATTATCTTCAAAAAGAAATGGTTGATGAACTCCTTATCAAATAATTATTTAGTATGTTATAATTTACCAGCAGCAACTCAATAGTGACCCTGATAAGACAACAGTAGTAGAGAGAAGGGAGAGTTGTAGACAGTTATATTCAGGGTCACCTGGAGGAGGACATCAACATGTGAATTCTGGGGATATACAATTAGATCCTAAGAAGTCTAAAATCACACAGAAAAAAAAAACATGTAATCTCTAGTATAAACTTTCTTAGGATCACAGGCTAAAGGACAAAAGACAAAAGGACACATAAAGCCAAAATGAGCCCTTCTCTCATGCCAGAGCCAATGGCAGATACACAGGCACACCAAGACAGGTCCAATCAAGCCTGATAGAATGAATCTAGCCCAAATTCCCAGCTGCTGAATTGTGTGTGTGTGTGCGTGTGTGTGTGCATTAAATAAAAATTTAAAAGTTCATTGATTTAGTTTACTAAATACAAATGTAATGCAAAAAGGAATATATATATATATATATATGACACACATTGTATGAAGGAAAGAGGAGGAAGATAAAATTATATTTTAATTTAAAAAATAAAAATTAAAAATTCACTATTACTCCTAATATGAATTTCAGCAAGAAATCAAGAAACAGAGGGTAATACTTTATCATGGGCCAGTCAAAAGAAAATATAAACTACATGGTAGAACTGATGGTTACCTGTCTCCATACCTTAACAAATATAAAATATATATTATGATATTATCAAATATTACAACACTGAAAATAGAGTTGTATATTCATTTCCTAGAGGTACTATAACAAAAAACCACAAGCTGGCTAGATTTTGCAATTTACAATTAGTAAAAATTACTAGAAACCAAAAAATAAATAAAACTGATAACTAAATGCTAGCTGCCGACATCTTCAGTCACGGATGTGTTCATTTCTCACACTCTTCGTGGGATAACACTGGCACTTATGTTTATTTTAAAAAGCAAATCTTCAAATTTAAGGTCCATTATTTCATAGATCCATTTAACTGAAAGCAAAAAACCATAACACCTTATGAAATTATTAAATAGTTTTGTGAATACTCGAAAGACAAAGTTTTAATATATTTTCAGGGCTAAGACTAAGCAAGTTTCTGATCTGGTGAGAGATTGTACATAAATACAACTCCCACAGTCTGGAAGTGCTCACGTCCAGTAGGTTCTTTAGAAGACCTACCTGAGGCAGTAGACACTTCCTTACCCATTTCATTCTTAGCTATAGATCACATAAATTGGGGAAGGCAAGACCTCAAGATCCAATCTGTCAATCAATTCTCAAGAAAGCTTCCTTGGGTATAGTTAAGTCTTGTGTATGTATACATGGTATCCTGTCACAGGTAAGAAAGCCTGACATTCTGTACCAGCTAAGAGATCCTGGAAGGATTCATTTAGTTTTGAGCCCCACTTGCCAATTGGATCACTGTGAACAAGGATTGTAGGACATCTTATTCTACAGGGACGGGGCAGGGTCCACATTACTTCAGACAGGCCTTCCTCATCTCAGATGTTGCATGCTCAGCACATTCTGCATTTATTCTAGGAACTAGAAGCAAGACTGGTGACAGCTGAGTTATCCAAGGCTGTTTAACTATACACTGCTATGCACGTGCTATCACATCTGCCTTTGGGGTTACTCTAGAGTGACTGGCCTCAGGAATCTGTGGGATCCTGCCAAGAAGCTGTATTGAATGTGTAATATTTTGCTGTGTTGAGGACACATTCATTATGCTCAAATATTTTTCCACGTGTAGTTAAATTTGGCCAGCTGTCCTAGTGTAAGAACAGCTTCCAATAATCTCCTAACATTATGCAAATTTTCCTGGCTTAGCCATATCAGAGGTGGTAGGCAGAGGTTTATCATATTAAGACTATGCCCTTCTGTGGATGATACCAGAGGACCTGGATAGGGAAATGAGAGCACATAACATTACTGTGAGACCAGAATTACTGGAGAGAAAAAATGAGTGTCAAATGTGAGCAGAGCACTTAGTTCCTAGAAAATCACAGAAAGAAACAAAAGGCAGGAATGTACTAGACAACAGAGTATATATGAATACAAATGCTTCACACTTTATTCTTCATTATAATTGTGCAAAATATAATTTATGTATGTTTCTTGTATGTTGGTGTTTGTGTGCATATGCATGCGTGTGTGTGTGTGTGTGTGTGGGTGGGTGGGTGGGTGGGTCTGTGTGTGTGTGAGTGTGTGTGTGTGTGCAGAAGCCAGAGAAGAATATCACTATCCTACTCTACCAAGTTCTACCTTATTCACATGAGAAAGGCTCCCTCGAAAGTAGGAAGTCCACAAGCCTCAATGGTAATCTTGCCTCTAGGCCCCATTCTGTTCTGGAGCTCTGGAGTTACAATAGCACATGGCCAAACCTGAAAATTTTTTCCCGTTGCTGCTGTGTTTCTGAACTTGCATCTTGATCATGCTTTTACAATAAGCTTTCTAACTCACTGAGCCATTCTCTCTGACCCAGCCTTTCTGTGTTTTAAGGATATGGCACCTCTAGTCCTTTTAACACCACAGAGTATATCGGAATATAAAGTGTGGGTTGCATCTTATCATCTGTTCTCCTCAAATTTTGGAGGTTACAGATTAAACACTGCCCTGGATGAAATACTTTGAGTGAAATATCCTAAAGAAGCCAATATCTGGTTTTAAAAAAACTGCTTTATATACGTAGAATAAAATACATTTACTGCATACACATTTTTTGTTACCCAATGCAGGCTAGCTGCAATTTGTAAATGCACTGAGTTTTATGAGACAGAAAATAAAAAGTACCAGTGCAATTACTATCTTTGAAAAAACAAAAGGTTGCAATTAATCATGCTATACCACCGAGATTCTATGTGAATATTAACTTCCTCAGAACAATGTGTACTTGTTTAATTAAATATAACAGCTATTATAGGAACTTTACATGGTTTGTCTGTGACCCTGTGTGCTGTGTCTACATATGAAACGTGGGTGTTTTGTAAACATAGCAAGCAACGTTCTGTTCAAAAAAGTATTAACTGTTTACATGTAAGAGTTGGAAAAATAGCAGAACAATAAGGTTAATTATCCGGAGAAAGAACTGAAAGTGCTCCTGAAGAATGAAATGGAGTTGGGCAAAGAAGAGGAAGACAGCTATATCTCACTGTAAAATATGAGGTAACTGGTTTTTTAGAGTTTTTTATTTTTTAATAAGCACAACAACTAAGTGAAAAGACAGAATGAATTTCAGCACATTCATGTGTGGACCTTCATAAACTGTGTTATGTTGCCCTTTCCTGGGTATTACAAATATGCATATATTATATATTGCATGAAGTTCTGGTGATCTTATCTTATCAGGAAGAAGGGCAGTTGATTGACTGAAATTTTATTGCTTAAAAAGAAACTTTTATCCTTTATAAACCAAATAAAGTTTGCTATAAAGCAGCCTTCTTGAATACTACTGCTTGAAGCCAATCATCTTTTAAAAGAAAGAAGGATTTAAATATTTATGAAATCGAGTTTTATTTACTGTTTTGAAACAGAAATTATTAAAATTTCATGAACTTGTAAGATTATTTTCCTTTTCTACAACAGGTATAAAGCAAAGGAGTTTTATGTTATTAAATCAAAATGCATGGTAAGCTAATTAGGTAAAATGAAATTATATCCAACATGTTAAAAGAGAAGAATATTGTAATATCTTCTTATGTTTAATTATGATGTAAATGTAGATGAAGTTGAAACTATGCACTGAGCTTCTGAGAGCAGATGCCATGCATTCATTCAGCCTTCCTTATGGAAGAAGCATTGATTTTATTCTGACATCTATATTTCACAGAGAGCATATCAGAGGGAAAGTGCTTGCCTCACAGGCAAAGTTGAAAGCTCTGCTTCATTTTATTTCTTATCTTAATAGCAGGGAGCTGCTCCAACCTGAAAAATATGTGCTTTGGGAAGACTGAACTTGCTAGCTTTCGCGGAGTTCTTCATCTTTTTCTAAAAGACAGTTATCAACTAAGCAAAAAAAGAAGGAAATTAAGCATTCTGCTTTGGTTATAACAGCATAATCCACAACTATGTGGCTAGAAAACTCCAAGTGTATGAACTGAGGTTATAAACTTTAAGAGCAAGGTTTTGGAATGTGTCTAGAGTATAGGTTCTGAGAGGCAGTTGCCCTCCACACTCCTCCTCCACCTCCCTGTCTGGACTCTCCTGGAATCTCCAGTCCTTGAGTGTAATCATGTGTTTTACTTGCCCTCAACAATGCAGTGTCTCAACTGTAACGGGATGTCACTTGAGACTTTGGTTATAGATATATAATGCTGGAATAAACCTTGAACGAACTCTTCCATACCCTGACCAAGGACCTTTCCATTCCCCTAAGGCTTGTTGAAACTTCCTCCTCCATGTTGAAACTCCAGCCCCTCCCCGCTCAAGACCATTGCCTGACTCAGCTGCCCACTATCACCTGCATCCTGATAACCCCAGGCAGGCAGTTTCTGAAGATAAAACCGCTTTCTCTGGACCAACAATTCCAAGACGTAGAGATTGCATGTAGCTCCTGAAGTTGCATTTAACTTCCCACTCCCCAATCCCCCATAAAAACTCCAAGTATCCCCTTCCTCTTTCACAAGCACTTGTTCTGGTGGGAGAGTATCTGTTCCTTCATGTGAAATGAACAGTCAGTCTCTTCTACTGAGTTCAGATGATTCTCTTTTCTGCCTTCTGCTTTAAATTGCCTAAGAAGTCTAACTATACGTGCATTAAATAATCATATACGTGTATAGAGATGTGTATTTGTACATGTAATTTTGCATACGTATTACTCAAAAAGAAAACTATCATTCTTACTATCAATTTAGTTTATTGTAAGATCCATGGGAATCAATGTGAGCCTGTCCTATACGTCTCAGCTTCAAAATTTACTATATAAATTGACTTAAACATTTATTTTGGGCCATGGTCCATCACATCCCTCTTTTCTGCAGCCATCAGTTACTTTTTTCTTGGCCATCATTCTCAATCTTGGCCAGATTTCCCCAGCTATTGAACCAATCCTCATTAATGAAGATCATTTATGTTGATTTGCAGGATGTCTTTAACTGGTTGAGTTTAGAATTGATATTAGAACCCTAATTTCAGGACAAGATCGGTTTAGGGCTCAGGGAGTAATCCTTTAAGCAGTTGGACTCTTTATCTGCCTGTTTGTTGGGTTACAATGTCCCAGACTTGTGCACCATGTCAATGTACTGTGCTTGAGGTGCCATATCATTGGCTGATTCTCCTGATCACCATTCTTTCTGGCTCATCACTGTTGTTGCCATGATTCACCAGTAAGTTTTTTCCTTGGTAACTAAGGAGCTGTCACTGGTACTTGTTGAAAAGAATTATCATAAGTGTTTGATGGGGTTCATGCTATGTCATTCCCTTTATGATCAGCACCTAAGAACAGTAAATAGCCCCGCATCCGCCATTGTTCTTCCTTATTTTTTTCCACATTCCTGATTTATCAACATTGTTCTTGTTCTGCCTTATTCAGTTTCCAACACAGTAAGCTTCAAACATTCTGCCTTTATTTTTGTTGTTGTTTAGGCTTTTTTTAAACCTTTATTTATTTGGGTTTTTTGTTTGTTTGTTTGTTTGTTTACATTTCAGCCATTGCCCTTCGCCCAGTCCCTTCTCTCACAGTTTTTCATACCATTTCTCTTCCCTTCTGTCTCCAAGAAGATGTTCCCTCACCCTGCCCCTGCCAGGCCTCACCCTTCCCTGGGGCCTCAAGTCTCTAAAGGATTAGGCTTTTCTCCCACTGAGTTGCAAAGGCAAAGAGACTTCATTGAGGAATAGCAGCTTTTACACAGGAGGGGATCTCAGGAGTAGTCTAGAAAACAGGCTGCACCTCAGTGTTTCCTTCTTACTTGGTAGTGGCTTTTACATTTTTTAAAATCTTATTTTGTTTATTTATAAAGTTGAGAAAGGTTACTATATTGGTTTCAAAATCAGTGAAACCTTTTTAAAAGTTATTTTATTTATTTACATTCCAGCCTTTGCCCTGCCTTGGTCTCCCTCCCACAGTTCCTCATCTTATTTCTCCTCTTCCTTGCCTCTGAGAGGGTGCTCCACCCCAAAATCAGGCCTCCCCCTTTTGTGGAACCTCAAGTCTATCTACAATTAAGCACATCTCACACTGTGGCCAGACCTTTGCTACATATGTGTCAGGGGCCTCGTGGCTCAGTTTTCAACCAACATTTCATCATTTTTTTAAATTGGATATTTTATTTACATTTCAGATGTTATCCCCTTTTTCCATTCCTCCCCCCATCCAGAAACCACTTATCCCAGAGAGCTCTTCCTTTCTTCTCTGACTCTATCCCCAATGGATAACAAAGATCTTCTTCTCCAACATTTTATCCCCCAACTCATCCCACTATCCCACTATCAAACATCAGCAGGCATTCTTTATGAACACATACTGGTTGAACAGGCCAGGAAATAGGTAACACAAAGCCATAACACTCTTCAAAATTGAGGAGAGAAAAGAGAAATCAAGGGAGAGAACACACCCTTGTTGATTGAAAGACAAATCACAAAACCAGCAAATAGACCTGTAATCATCCCAAAGCCAGATGCCAAGATGACAGTGTAAAAACACAATTGGTATCAGGCCTATGCTTTTTAAATTGTCTCTATGTCCTGTATCTGGCAAACCATCTGTACCTCAAGATTTACAACTCTATTTTATTGGGTATGTATGTTACGAAAAGTTAACTTGAAACTCATAACATGAGATTGGTGATTAAAAATATATGCATAGGTAGCCTTAAAGGAACTATGCGGAACAATTCCATTTTGCGATAAGTATAAAATATGACTTGTCACCATCCTTAGGCAGCCATATGGCCAGCAGCCATCTTTGTTAGGGTTGGAGAAAAGTGTAATATGACTTCACCTCCATTTTGATTGTGTCCCAGTGGAGGAGACAATAACAGGCCCGTAAGATACTTTGGATTGGAAAAAAGTTATATAATTCTTTTCTTGTGCTGAAAATAAAGTTTATGAAAGGTAGAACCAAAAACAATGCTTGTTTAATAAGGTATTAGAACTGCATCTCCATACATTCATATACAAGAACGTACCTTACTGGCAGACTAATTTTGTAGCATACAAGTCACCTAGTTAATATTGGTATTAAAGATATGAAGGAATTGTGGAGCTGGCTGGGATCTAGAAAGCAGGCTAGGAATGCTGTCAGTGGTGGGGCCAGAGAGGTGACCCAAGCTCCAGAAGAATTCCAGATACTGAGCAGTGAATTGTTTGCAGTTTGGAACTTTGTTTTGTCTTGAACAGGTTATGATTGTGTCCTGTATCTTCCCTCTTGAAGTAAAAAAAAGAACCTTATTTTGATACTCTAGAAGCACACAATTGAGAGATTTTTAACTTCTATAAATGGAAAATGTAAAGTTTTACAGAACTTTTACATGAAAAAAAAAATTAAACTGGATATTTCTATATTCTGTAATAGTGCACTATGTAAGGACCAGGAAAGTAAAGTTGCCAATCCCTCTATTGACTATATTCATGATTTAAATTTTTATTTTTATACTAAAAGAGCTTCAGTTCAGAAGTTGTTATATTTATTATAAACTGTTAAAGGTGATCAAGCCTTAATATGTTCATAACTATATTTCTATTCATGCTCTGTACTAATATAATTAGTTACAGAAAATAAAAGTTTTATTTAGCCTTCCTTCTGTGTATGATTTCAAGGTTAAGTCTAAAGCAAGTAACTACAGATATACTTAATATATAATTGTCCTCAAAATTGAAAGAGGTCTGCTGAATATGACAGTTAAGATGTTTAAATTTACTATGACAGACAGGGAGCTCCAGTTCCCAGCAGTGACTCTGATGCCTCTAAGAAGATGGTGGGGCACAATGAGAACTCCACCTGGATTGTGGTCATGCTAACAACTGGGTATGACTGCTCCAATGCCTAACCTGCTGCCAGGGCCCAGCGCAAACTGGACAATAAGGACACTGGAGACTTGATTTCCCAATGTTGGCTAGATAAAGTAAGTTCAGTCTCCACCCCTACCCATTTCCTCTTCCACAAGAAAGCCTCTCATCTTCTGGGCATAGTGGCTGAAGTGTGATGCTACCTTACCCTGATACCTCTGGCCTCAAAACAAAGTGATGGAGACCACAGTGACCTGTGATGACTGTTTAGGCAACGTACTATTCTCTGTCATTTCAACTGATACATAAGCCATTTGAATTATACTTCATACTATAACTTATCCTTCTCAGATCTCTGATGGTACTGATGGTTAAGCAAAACTGGAACTTTGTCAGCTTAGCAACATTAGGCACCCAAATCCTTCCCCCAAAGCTGCAGGCACCTTAACAATTTATCTAGAGCTATTGGATCTCTTCTTATGAAAAGAAAGACAGGTTTGACTTACTAAGAGGCATCATATTAAAGGATAAACAGTTTTTAGGTGCAACTTTTCATTAAAGAAACAATGACTGCTCTCAATAATAACTACCCAAGTCACTGATAAGTGATTAAATAAAAAAAAGGTGGGGAGTTAACATCTATGTAAATCATAAAGTTATAAAAAAAATGACTTAAGGTATATAAATAAAAGGAGATGTTTTAGATTTTTCTTCCTTTTATATTATTGTTATACTAAGATTTAAAAAGTTCGAAGTTTTACCATTTGTCAGTGGAGTTCTCAGTCCCAAAGCTCAAGATTTTAAAGTTCCTTTGGTTGTCTTCTAAGTATAGACTTACAGGTGCTTGTCATCAAGCTAAAAATCATCTCTGTCTAATCTATATATCTTGCTCTCCAGACAGAAAAAAAATGTTGATTTTTTTAAACCCAAAACTATAGATTTGGCTTAGACTCAAAGGTCTGAGTCTATTCCAGCTGTTTTACAGATACCTGATAGATGATTTTTCTACAATATGGATTTCAGTACAGATTACAAACAATAGTAATGCAAGTATATCTGAATCTTCCTTTTAAAACTAAAATTTCATGTAAGCTTCAGAGAACTGAAGGGATTATAAGACCTGACTCCATGACTCCTAGATCAAATGGAACTCCTAGTTAGTACAGCCTAAGTGTTCCCATTTGCCTATTCCCAACGGTGAAATTTTTTTCCTGGTCTTGTGTCTTCCTTCCCACAATTATTAGGACTATGAACCTGAAAGTTCCAGATGTAATTTTTTCCTTTAAGTTCCTAAACTTTAATTTCTGTCCCTAGTCTATATTTGTCTCAGCAGATTTCCACTTGGCTAACAGATAACCACCCAGAGATCAGCTGTTCACAAAACCTGCTGAGCTCTGGACTTTCTGAAAGCTGATGTGAACTAGCACAGCTAATGTGATTGTGCCCTCTCCCTTCAGCTGGGTCAACTAAGCAGATGCTTCTGATGAATGTTCAATTGTCCAGTCTTTGACTAGCCTTCCAGTCTTCCTGGGCCCTGACAACAGCATCAGAGTTTCAGTCAGAAGTAGTTACAGAAGAGACTATCTCTCTCTTGTTCCCAACAGGCTGAAATTCTAAGTCAAAATGAAATTCCCCGGCACAGGGGACAAAATGGCTAGCTATAATCCAATTGACATAACAGAAAAGTGGCCCTAGGTTTATCAACAGGTAGATTCATTAATGAAATAGCTCTACAATATGATAGGGCACCACTTTATGCAGAACAAAGGAGTATTATATGACTTTAAAAGAAAATTATTATTTCTATACAAACCATTTGGCATTATAATCTGGCTCTACTGACAGAAGCATTGCAAAAGGGAAACTGAGATGAAGTAAGTGACTGGTGCTCCTTCCATTCCCAGGATCCTTTTAGATAGTAACTAATGTCAGCCATCACTGGGCCTTTGATCCTTCTGTTTACTGTCTGGGTACCATTAAGCTGATGGTTATTGTATTCCAATATAAATAGGCACTCATCATAGAGTCAAGGATTTAACTCAAGATCCAGCTCAGTAGAGGAATACAGGAGCTAAAATGAACTCATTTGCCCAAGGACAAGGTGACTTCCTGGAAGGCTGGGAGCTATAGTTCTTGAGAAATAGCAAGCTACACGTCTTTACTTCACCAAACAAGTTTGTCTGGACCAACTACACCAGATTAGCTTGATTACTTACTTGTAGGTATGAGGCATGTAAGCAGGAAATATGGGAGGATATTTGCTTGCTCCTAATTAGACCTTATGAGAAATAAAAAGTTTTGCCTTTTAAAGCCTTTCCCATTTCCTGAGAAACCAGTAGTGGAACTGGCCAGAACTTAATTAAAGATTGCTTCAAATTTGGCTTAAAACTGGGGAAATAGTCTTTCTCTCGTTAATTTTAGGATTAACAAATACCCTACTGTCACCAACAGGCAGATAATCTGAAACAAAACAAAACAAAACAAAACAAACACTAAACAGAGAAATTCTGGAGCAAACTGATATTATACACCAAATAGACCTAACATATTTGCAGAATGTTCCAATCAAACACAAAAATATAGCTTCTTTTCTGTACCTCATGGAACTGTCTTCAATAGTGACCACACAATCTAACACAATGTAGGTCTCAACAAATGTAAGACAATTGAAATAACTCCCTATATACTATCAGACCATGAGAGCTTAAACCTGGATATCAACAACAGGACTCTTAAAGAATCATAGAAACTGGACAACTCTCTACTGAATAACAAAAATTGGTAAAGACAGAAATAAAGACAGAAATCAAAAACTTTCGGTAACTCAGTGAAAATGGGCACACTGCATATAGAAAGTAATGGGACCTGAAAGCAGAGCTAACAGGAAGTTCATAGTACTAAGTGCCTACATAAAACAATTGGAGAGATCTCAAACTAGCAATTTAACAACAGACCTAAAAGCTCTAGAACAAAAAGAAATAACCACATAAAACAGGAATAGATATCAGGAAATGATCAAATGCAGAGCTGAAATCAATAAAATAGAAACAAAGAAAACACAAAAAGGTTTTCAGAACATGCAATACCCCTTTATGATAAAAGTCCTGAAGAAAGTCTGGATACAAGGGGTATACCTAAACCATAAACATAGTAAAGGCAATTTACATCAGGCTTATGTTGAGCATCAATGGAAAGAAACTTAAAGCAATTCCACTAAAATCAGGAATAAGACAAGGTTGTCCATTCCATTTCTATTCTATATATTTCTTCAAGTTTTAGATAGAGCAATATGACAAATAAAGGAGAATAACTGAATACGAATTGGAAAGGAAGAATTCAAACTACTGCTATTTGCAGATGATATGATAATATACATGAGGGACTCTAAAAATTCTACCAGGGAACTGCCATACCCATGAAACACTTTCATCAAAGTGACTGAATACAAGGTTAACTGAAAAAATTCAGTAGCCCTCTTATGTATAAATGATAAAGGGGTGAGAAAGAAATCATGGAAATAACACTTGTCATAGTAGCCTTAAATAATCTGAAATATTTTGGGGTAACTCTAATGAAGCAGCAGAAAGACTTGTATGATAAAAATTGAAGATTTAAGAAGATCGAAAGATCTCTCATGTTCATCATACCAAAAGAAATTTACAGAGACAGTGCAATTTCCATAAAAATTCTAATATATTTTTTTACAGACCTGGCAAAAACAATTCTCAGCTTACTATAGACAAAGCATTCACAATAGCTGAAACAATCCTGAACAATAAAAATACTGCCAGAGGACCCACCATTCCAAATTTCAGGCTATACTACAGAGCATAGTAATAAAAACCCCATAATATTTGCATGAAAACATTGATCAGTGGAATTTAATTGAAGACACGGACATAAATTTACACAAATATGAACACCAGATTTTTTTTTTTTGCGTAAGCAAGTGGGAAGTACACATTGGGAAAAAAAAGATACAATCTTCCACAAATAGTTCTGGTCAAATGGATGTCTAAATGTAGAAGATTGCAAATAGATTCATATTTATTAACCTGCATAAAACTCAAGTCCATGTGGATCAAAGACTTTAATATAAAACCCGAAAACCACTGATACAGGAGAAAATGGGAATACCCTTGAACACATAAGTACAGGAGAAGACTTTCTGAACAGAACACCCATAGCTCAGGAACTAAGATCCACACTAAATAAATGGGACATTATGAAGCTGAAATAAATTGTAAGACAAAGAACACTGTCAATTGGAAAAAGTGGTAACTTATATAATTGGAAGATTTTTACCAACTCCACATTCAATAGATGTCTGCTATATATAAAGTATATAAAGAACTCAAGAAACTAGGTATCAAACAAGGTATCAACACCCAAGTAATCAAATTTACAAATTGAGTACTTATCCTAGGAAAGCATTCTCAATGGAGGAATCTCTAATAGCTGAAAACACCTTTAAAAATGTTCAATACCCTAGCCATCTGGGAAATGCAAATCAAGATTCTACCTTACACCTGTAAGAATGGGTAAAATCAATAACACAAGTGACAGTTCATGCTGATAAGATGAGGGGCAAGGGAAACAATCCTCCATTGCTGAAGGGAGTACAAACTTGAATAATCACTATGGAAATCAATATGATGGTTTCTTAGAAATTGAGAATTGCTCTACCTCAATACCCAGCTATACCACTCTTGAACATGTACCCAAAAAGATATGCCATTCCACCAAAAGGACACTTCCTCTATCATGTTTATTGTGGCTTTATTCATAAGAGCCAGAAACTGGAAACAACTTATATGTCCTTCAGTGGAAGAATGGATAAACAATATGTGGTACATTTACACAAAGAAGTATTTTGTACCTGTTAAAAATAATGTGGTGACATTTACAGGCAAATGGATGGAATTTAAAAATAAATCATCCCATGTGAGGTAACCCAGACCCAGAAAGACAAATGTGGTATCTATTCAATTGTAAGGAGATATTAACCATTAAGTAAATGATAACCAAGATATAAACCACAGACTCAAAAGAGTTAAGATGAAGGGTCTATGGGGGATCATATATCTGCCTAGGAAGGTGAAAAGAGATTAAATGGGCAGACTTGAAGCAGGTGGGGACAGATGCATAAGGATCATAAAGGGGAAAGAGGTAGGATAGAGGGAGAGAGTACAGGGATTGATGACTGTAGCTAAGGCACATTTGCAGAGTAGTGTGGAATCTAGAGCTATGGGAACTTCCTGAAATCAATGAAGGGGATCTTACTGACAACTTCTAGTTGTGGAGATATGAAATATCAACTGGCCATCTCCGATAGACAGTCAAGGCTTCCAGTTGTGGGACAAGGTTGCATTTAATTGAGTTGTTGGTCATGTGGTATCATAGAAATCCCTAAACAACCCAGGCTATTGTTAAAACAAAGGGTTATGCTCTGTAAACTGAAAACAGGTCCCATTGTTGATGACAACCCCATGCAACTCATTGATGATGGAGAGAATTCAAGTGGCTCCTACGTGAAGCCTTCACCCCGACATTCTAGTCCCTTTGGTATGGGAAGGTACTCTGCACATTGATGAAACAGAAACATGAGCACCAACTCAGCTACAAAACCTTTGACCTATAATCCTGCCTGGAAATATGTTAGGATAATAATGGTACAGAACTTATGGCTGTGGTCAAGCAATGTCTGATTTGACTTAAGGCCACTTCACAAAAGGAACCCATACCTGACTCTGCTGAGTAACAGAGAGCAAATTCTAGATAGCACAGAGACCTAGGATAGATGGAAACAAGACCAGAAAAAAAAAAAAAAAAAAGAATGATATTCTGCTATAGTCCTAGAACAGAGCCATCATCACAGAGGCCTCTTATGGTATCAGTTGCAGAGACTCACAGTCAGATCCTATATGGAGAGACAATATAAACTGGCAGTTTCCATCAAAGTCCTCCCCTCAAAGCTCAGGGAATTCCACAGAAGTGGAAGTGGAACAATTTCCTGGAGTCAGATGGGATGGGAGACATGAGGAGAACAAGGCTCTCAAAATCAACGAAGCAAGACACATATAAGCTCACAAAGACTGAAGCAGAGAGCACAGGGCCAATATGGGTCTGCACCAGGATCTTCTTTGTATATAGTATAACTATTAGCTTAGTATATTTATGGTATTCTTGACTATGGAAACGAGTGGGACTCTGACTCTTGTGCTGCTCTTGGGACTCTTTTATTACTGTAGGGTTGATCTATCCAAGTTTGGCATAAAAAGTTTTGCTTTATGTCATTATATTTTATTTTGTCATGTTTGGTTGCTATCTGTTACAAGGCTGTGCTTTTCTAATGAGAGGTGGAAAGGAAGTGGATCATGAGGTTGGTGGTGAGGTAGGAAGAAACTGGGTAAAGTGAGAGGAAACTATTACCAGGATATATTGTATGAGAAAATAATTTATTTTAAATAAAAAGAAAAATGTGATTGATTTCTGATTATTAAACAGATAAATTGAGTTTTGTTTGATGTTTTACTGGGTTTCCCCTAAGTGGGTAGCTGGATGTAAACATTTTAATTAAGCCTGTCATTTATTCTCAAAGTTTGAGCAATCATACACTAAATTGGATTTGGTACAAAAATAAAACTGTGCATTCACAGACATAAAACAGTATAAACTAAGAAGTTACCCATGTATGGTATTCTTTAAACTATTCAGATAATTGAATGATTTATATATTCACATTTATATTTATAAATTTATAAATAAGGCAGATGTTGAAATACAAATTAGAGGTAGATATTGTAAGATGAACATATAAGAACAGACATATTAATTATCTTGTCTAAATAAACTATCAAAATCTATCTTTTCATTATGGCTTGTTTTTTCATATATAAAAAAAGGCATCGGTCACTGATAAGAAGCATACCTCAACATAATGAAAGGTGTGTTTGACAGGCCAGCTGCTAACATTTCTTGTACTGAGTACAGGAAAACCTAAAGCCTTCTTTCTAGGTTCCACAACAAGACCAAAGCACCTAATTGTACCATTTTGACAGCATAGTGCTGGATGTCTGTGGGGGAAAAAAAGGCTTGGGGATCCCGCGGTTCCTCCTGCCATGCTGTGGGTAGTCGGCTGGGAACGCTCTGGGTTTCTCCAGCTGGAAGTTGGGCCCGGCTGTTCATTAACTAAAAGTTTCTCCCTGGCTCCTCACGGTTCCTCATAGCGGCGCAACCCCAACACACGAGGAAGCCCTTGGGTTTCCAAAACTGGTTTATTCACATGGAGAATTGTGGACGGATCTGGATGCATCCCCCTCAAACCCAGGATCGACCTGAGTTAAAAAGGGGAGGGGAGAAGGGGGGAGGGGCTGGGGAGGAATGTTTAATTGTCTCCACCTCTGGCTTTCAGTTATGTAAATCTCTTTAGGGCCTGTTCACGCCCTCCACCTGTGTACATGACTGAAGGGTGGAGGTGAAATGGAGATTAGACCTTGTGTTAGGCCCAACAGATGTCCTAGCCAGAACCTTCAGTCACGACAAAGAAATAAAAGTCTTCCAAATTAGGAAAGTAAATCACATAATCATGTTTGCAGATGACATGTTCTTATAGAGAGCAAATCTCCAATGTAAATGTTCCAAAATAGCAGAATTACTGGATGAATTTAATACATTTTCAAGTTAGAAAAGTAATATGTAAAAACAAGAAGTGCTTTTGGAGAAAAGAATAATAATCCATTTGTAAGAGCTAAAAAATTGCATACTGGAAAGAAATTAAACCAAAGTAAAAAATTGATAGCATAAGAACTGTATAAAACATCAATGAGAGAAGTTGAAGAAGACTCCAAAGTTTTTGTGACTTTGTACCATGTTAGGTATACATGTTAAGAATATACATGTGAAACTCTATCATGTGGTATACTTCATGCAAGAAGAAAATCAGTTCTATAATTTAATATCAAAAGAGAGTGGGGACATAGATTAAGGTAGACTACTTGCCAAGACTGCAGGAAGATCTTCATTGGCTCCTCATTGACATGAACCAAGTGTGGCTGAACATGTCTGAAACTTCATTACTAAGAAGATACAGGAATATCAGAAGTTCAAGGTCATCTTTTGTCTGGTATACAAGAGACCCCCACATCTGAAAAACAACAAAACAAAGCAAAATAAACAGAAAAAAAAATATCGACTGTCTGAGAAAATAAGTATATTTAAACTGAATTAACCATTGCATATTAAACATAGCAAACATTAATATGTACATTTTTATGTTCCGTGTGTCAGTTAAAAATAAATGTAAAAATTTAGGTTGTAATTTTTCATAAAATATGTATGTTTGTCTTAGAGTTGCATATAAATTCTAGCAAATGATATCAGGCTTATTTACCAAATGAAGGATGGGATTTGATGTCATATTATAGGGACCATATATTCTGCAGTGAACATGAGCTAGTACATGAAGAAATTATTCATTCTTACTCAAGGATCTCGTAAAGTCTTAATAATTGAGCAGTTATTTATGAAACTTAAACTATCCAAATTCTTCAGTCTAACATTATTTTCATTAAATCTTTACCAAAAGGACCAGAAGCCCTTGAAGAACTTAGCTCTAATTAAATACAACCTAATCCAGTTTCAAATTCTGTCACTGGGCCTTGATGTTGAAAGTGAATATTCACTTGAAGGTAACTTTCAATTCACCTTCTGAAGTCAGAAAAGAAAGAAAATGAGTGAACTTTTTGCTAATGTTTGGTGATTTCTCTGTCTGCCTTGGAGACATCTAAAGGCAATCTTTACAAGTTTAAAAGAAAATGATTCTAAGTAATCTTGAAAAATAGGATAATTTTAAGAACGAAGTAGAGAGGGAAAGTTCACATCTAAAGTTACAAAAATAATTTTTTTTTTGATTTTTTTTTTTCAGTCGAAAGAGAAAATGTCTTTTCTCATCTTTTTCTGAGTGGAGGAATCCAGGCCATGCTCAGGGATAAATTTTTCTGCATGGCTCCAACTGACTACATGTGTGTGCTTTCTCTGCCCATGCATCTGCACACACTTGTACACACACACACACACACACACACACACACACAAACACACTCATCTGTCCCATTTCTCTGTTCTTTACCATTACCTCTTTCCCCCAAGATAATTTTATCACTTAGATTTGTCTTATCTAATATTTCACCTTATTAAATCAGAGCTGTGCACTTGCAGCTGTTCTCACCAAGAGCGTATTACTGTACCTGGAGAAACTAAACAACAGTATCAGTTTGTTGCTGTAGTGTGTCTGACATTTGTCCTCTGTAAAATTACTAGCTCTGTACTCTGTACTAGTAATAAAATGGCAGGGGATGCTTTGACACTATACACATATTTGGTAAGCTATCTCTTCTAAATTTTACATAAATACAGTCATGATATCATAAAGCTGAGAATTATTTCTATGCTGTTAGAATAGAAAATTTAATTTAAATATTTTTCCCTACTAATTGAATTTAATCTATAATGCTGAACTATCAACTTTTTCAACATTTTTTTTCAATTTTTATGCATATCTGTTGGACAAGGGGATTAGTCATGACGTTCACTGGACTATAACTTAGTACTGTATGTTTCAGATTTGTTCCTTGTGTTAGACTGGATAAGTTATCAGCTTTTACTTTTTTTGCTTCAGGTATTTTAGCTTGTCTGATGGAACTCTTGGTTTCCAATGCATCACCATTTAAAAGGAATTCTTTACCTTTTAGGAACAAAAGATGGCTGAGTCATCCTGGAGTTTTCCTTCCCCTGACTATAATCAAATACTTCTCCAAAGATTTCAACATCCTGTAACTAGAGGAAGTCATTCTAATACCATGATATGAATGTTCGTTACTTCTGGGGTCTCAATATTTCCAGAACATCTCTCCTTGAATAAGCATAAATACAAGAGGCACATTCATATCTCTTTATTTTTCTCTAATAACAAGAAAACTTACATGTGCAATTTATTTTTCAACCTATTATATAAGTAGCTTTTTTCCAAACTCATATGCATCTAAGAAACAAATTACTAATAATTAGGGCAAGTGCATGGTCCTTTAAGACACTAGTAACCATAATCAGCCATACCTGATTTTCTAAAGAAATCAGGCTCCAATCCTCTCCAGTGCCTTTTCTTTAACACAGAAGGTTAAGAAGTTTGTGCTGTCTTTTTCATTGTCCCTCATTTGCAGTCTTACCCAGTACCTCATTCTCTCATGTTTGCCATCACATAGGCTACCCCAAAATAAATCATACAGTGACGTTTCCTGTAAGCACCTGAATGGATATAAAAGTAATACATTTCTCTCATCCAGTCTATGGCAGCTATGTCTTTTCCCTTTACTTTCAGCTATCTTTTTTAGTGAAGCTTTCCAAGTTAAAAGGAAGCCTCCTTAATGCTCCCACTCATGGAGTCTCAAGAGCCTTTCTTAAGGCATGGCTGAGTCTTCCACTGCTATAAGGCTCTTGTACTAACAAAACTTATTCTTGGACAGAACTTTTGTGCCAACTCCCTTCCTGAATAAACCTGCCAGATTTTTCTTTTGTTTCTAAAACTAACTAGCAGTTGGGTATAAAGAGAAATGTTTAGATGGCAATTAACACCAAGTACATCAAAGTACACTTAGCAGAACAAGAGCACTCTCGACTTTTCAGCCAATCTGTGCTGAGCTGTGCATGACCTGGGATCTGAGGACCTGAAAGAATGGGGCATGCTACAGTCTAATGCTGTAGACAAACTTATTTGAGTTTAGTGTACTTTTATACATGAATAACAAAAACAGCAATGATCTAATAAAAGTTGTTTGAGTTCATAAAACATGCAAATAAAAACCTGTAAGCACATACTAAATATAAACACCCCTTTCTCAGAGCACCCCTTTCCCAGAACTTTCTCAGGACAGACAAATTTAAACACAATTGTCTGGATGGGTCATAGATTATATCTTGGAAAGCACAAATCAAGGCAGAAGGTCATATCCAGATTCAGGGTATGCTAATCTGATTGGGTTCTATAGATATATTCTAACATCCAACAGGGATAAACATATCTTATGAGTTGAATGTAAATATTTGTAATGTAAACAAATTACAAATAATGTAATGTAAACAAAATGCACCTGAGGTAAAAGTCACCTTTCCTCTGAAGTCTCTCTCAAAGTTCACCACAGCATTGCTCTCTATGGGTTATTCCTTTGACCACCTTTGGACACAGAAGTAGCTGTCTGTCCCCTTCAGGACCTATAACATCCCAGCCATAAGTTTGAGTCTATTACACTCTAGTGGATAGCTCCACTCCCATGTGACCATCTTGGTTAAACTCAGTGGGTCACAAAGCATCAGCAAGAAAAACATGAACATGAAAAAGGTACTTTTACCAAAAAAGGGAGGTTGGCAGGGATTGGATGGAGAGAAAAGAGAGTGAAAGTAATCCTATTGCCTTACATACATGTATGAAATTGTGAAAGAACAGTTTGGTTCATATGAAATATGAAAGTTAATCATGATGTTCATATTTCATATTTATCTCTCTAAATAAATTCATATTTTAAATAAATATATCCATTATTATATTGTTCTTTTTAAGCTTTGTTTTAACATAATAAATTTTACCTTAGCTACTTTTCTTAAATAGTTCTCATTTATTGTATTAGTCTCTCTTAAAATATTGTCTTCCAAATTTTTATTTCTCATTAATTTTTCATATCACTTTTCTTTCTGGAGTGAAATTTTAAGCCATTTTTATTTTTATTACATGTTGTTCCATTTCCTAAAGTTCTAAGGTCAATGAGATAAGTTAGCATTTAAAAATTTTTTTTAAAAAAATTAGATTTTTTTTTCTTTACATTTCAAATGTTATTCCCTTTCCTCATTGCCCACTGCCCCAGAAACCCCCTATCCCATCTCCCCTTCCCTATTCTCAAGTAAATTTATTCTATCATTGGGTTTATTGACACTACTGTGGATTATTTTATTGAAAATGTTCATGAGAAAGGTCATATTTTTGAGTGTACTCTAGAAATATGTAAAAGACAGCACAGCCAAATCATAGTATAAATTCACTTATGTGGAAATGGCATCAGAGATTTCAGCTGACTTAAAGTCTAAGAGTTTATTAAAGGAAGCTAAGATACATTTTATGAAAAACAAATGAGATAAGTGTTATGAATATTTATTAGAAAACTTAACCTTGTCAACCCTTAGTCATAAACAATTTATTACCACCAAGGTTATTTGTTTTCAAGAATTTCAAGGTTATTAGTTTTCAAGAATATACCTATGGGAAAGAAAAGATGGCAATGATCTCCAGTTTTCTCCCCATTAACAGGGAGAAACTTAATTTTTTCTGGCATATGTGAAATGGCCTTAATCTGTTACTTGAAAAGTAAGAAGCCGGGGACTTCTGATGTTCAATAACTTCAAATCTTCAGTCATCAAAACTTCATTTTCTGCTCTGTCCCTTTGAAATATTTAGAAGCAGTCAGGAGTAATCAGTTACAAAGAATGAAGCTTGAAGCCATTAAATACCACGTTGTCAACGAGCCCACAATGAATGAGCTCAGGCTACACGTGGGAAGAGTCACATGGAAGAAATATGCTTCTAGCTCTAGATAGCCTAGCCAAACAGTTTACACTTCATATCTGAAGTGGAAAGCCAGATTTGAAATAAAGTTAACAGAAAACAAAGCATCCAACTTAATACAAATTACATAAATACTACATGAACATCTGGCAAAAAAATAATCCCTATGCTGTTAAGTTTGTGTCCCTCAGAAACATGCACTAAAGCCAGGTCCTCAATGCCGAATAACAATGAAAGGCTTTTAAGAAACAATTAGAGCATGACATGCAGCTTCATAAATGCTATAGCTGCCTTTAGAAGAGTCACATGGAGCTCATTCTCCACTCCTACCAGGTAAGTACCCAGCATGGAGGAACCTTTTATGAAAAATGAGACACTGAGTGTGCAGGCACTTTGATCTGTGGTTTTTTAGCCTCCAAAACTTGGAACATGTTTGTAACTTACCCAATCCATAGTACTTAATTATAGTAGCCCTGTCTTAGATGCTGTTCTATTTCTTTAAAGAGACACCATAATCTTTCCTTTAACATTAGCCTCTGTTTTTACTATAGCACATGTGATCATATTACATTATTTTCTATGGACCCTCTTTCATACTTCAAGCAGGGTGCCATCTTCTGCATCTCTTAGACATCAAACCTGTATGCTTTCTGCTTTTAGGAATTCAGGACTTACAGCAATGATTCCCTGGTTTCTCAAAACTTTGGAATTGAACTGAGAATTACAATGGGCTTGGGTGGCTTTCTGACTTTTAGCCAATCAAATTTTGTCTAAACACATATGTTGATTCTGGGTTTTTTGTTTGTTTGTTTGTTTTGTTTTGTTTTGGAGAAGCTGTGCTTGTTAAAACACCTTACATATGTTTGTTGTTTCTGCTTTGGAAACATGGTCTTAAGTTGTGTGCTGGCTAGTTTTATGTAAACTTGACATAATCCATAGATGTTTGGGAAGGAAGAAATTTAATTAAGAAAATATCACCAGCAAATTGGCCTGTGGGAAAAGCTACAGAACATTTTCTTGATAGGTGATGGATTGTGTGTTCACTGTAGGAAGTGCCACATCCTGAACTGGTACTCTAAGAGAGCTATAAGAATAAGTAAGCCATGAGGAGAATGCCAGTTAGCAGGACTCCTCCATGGCCTCTGTATCAAGTTCTGACTCCGGGTTCTTGTCTTCAGTTTTTGACTTGACCTCTCTCAGTGATGAGCTGCCACCCAAAAGTTTAAGCTAAAACAACTTTTTCCTCCTTAAGTTACTTATGGTCATAACACTTAATCTCAGTAAGGAAAACCCTAAGTCAATTCCACAGATATTTGGAAATGAAGGATAAGTGTGATTCAAACCAATGTAGATCCTCCGTGTGAAGCTACCTTACTTTCTCACTGTCACCCAGAGTCTGATTCAGTGATAAATCTGACTTCTGGGAAAATTGACAGTCTTCATTATTATTACTATTCATTCTTATATATGATGGCCTAGGAATCACATAGATTGTAAAGGGTCGATAGGATTTTAACTTGTTGCTCCTTCATGCCAACGAGTATATTATGTAGTCTAAGACACTGTGTGAGAGAGGCAGCAGCTCCTGCCTCAATATCAGTTTCCAGAGAACATGGCGGCTAATTTGTTTCCTCCCTCTAAAACTCACACAGAAATCACATTGGTCTTCTTGCCCAAGAAACACAGGAGGGAAGGCATGTAGGGAAATAGTTCCTGTTTAACTAAGTTGACCCCACACACAGAGGAAAAAACACTGTAGGATAGCAGCTATCAGAGTATTCTGAGCTGCTGCTGAGTATTTCTGGAAAGAGATATTCTAAGGTGAGTCAACTATATCGAACTGATACTCCAACACAATTACTGTATAAGCATTAAATAGACAGGAGCTTATTAGGACCTTCTTAGAACTTCATTAGATGTGTCCTCAAAATAAGGACCTAGCAAACACAATGGAATGAGAAGGACAGAAAGAGTCATGGAATAGAGTAACATAAAATGTCAGCAGTTCTTTTAGGAAGGACATTTGATTGAGAGATTGGAAGCATTGGTGATACAAGGATTGAATCCTTTGTATTTCATCCAACGGCCCTTTGATTCAGGGCAAAATACTGGATTACTCATTTCCCTAGCACCTTATTCTATCATCTATAAAATGAAAACACAAGCATTTAGTACAGTTTTTTGATAATCAAATAAATGCATTGGACAAAGCGCTGAAATGGTTATGTCCAATAAAATGTAAATAGCAACATTTTCAGCTGTGCTGTTATTAAATAGGAAACTAGTATTCTATGAAGGACTTATAAAATGGATATATAGAGGACTTAAAATTTTACAGTTAAGTATTCATATTAGTTTTGACAACATATCTAATTAAAGCACCTAATGGAAAGTAGGGTTTATATGGGCCCTGTTTGAGAATACAGTACATTGTGGCTGGGAAGTCTTAATAGGATGCTGAGGTGGGTAAATTTTTCTGAAAAAGTTCTTATTGGCACACATAAAGGTGCATTTCCATGGTGATTCTAAATGTATTTAAATGGGAAGCAAATATTAACCATCACACTATTATAATTTTTGGGGTTGAATCTAAAGATAGCATATTTCAGACTTGAGGGAAATAAGAGAGAAATAGTGAAGATTATATCCCTTGTTGAATCCAAGGGAAAGGGTTTATGGTTTTATCAAGGCTGTCTCTGGTGAGTCTTCAGGCTGATATCCAGACCATGGTCTTAATTCTGCTTTCTGCTCTTTGTGTAGTGATTATTTCTAAGACACTAGATAAAAAGAGAGTACTAGTTTATAGTACAATTTTTAATAAAAAAATTTGACAGGCCTCAATTTGGATATAATAATTTAAGGTTGTAGTAGATCATTAAATAGAACAAAAAATCGTCCTCTTGAAAAAGAAAAACCTACCCAGTGACCCAGAGACTCTGACATTCATGTTGCCACTTCATCTCTCACCAGTTGGTGGTACTGGTATAATCAGCATCAGGATGCAAAAGAAGCCTAACCTTATGTATGGGTTAGAACACTAACAAATAACCTCCTCATTTTGGTATCATTGTTACTGATAAGCACTGACTACATATTAATTGGAAATAGGAGAGATATGGAAGTGATTGATAAGCTGAAGACAGATAAAGATGTATTAGAAAACATAGCAGATAAGAAAACTGTTTTTAAAAATGTGTGTTTTTCTTAGTTACTATCACAAAATATATAGGTAAATATATGTCTGCATCTTCTTATTCTCTGGAGATGAAATATGCTAAACCTTTTCCATGAATTAGATAGCTTCTAGGAGAAGACTGAGAAGTATAAAGACTTTGAGATCAGACAAGTAGTGCTATGATTTGAATATGTGATATTTCTAACATGCTCATGTGAACATTTGGTCTCCAGTTGGTAATGCTATTTGGGGAGATTCTAGAAACTGTACAAGAAGAGGTCTTCCTAGAGAAAGCAGGTCACCAGATCCTATCTGCCTCCCATATGGCATGTGCAGAAGCTCCACTGCCACCAGTTCCCAGGGCCATGACACTGTCCCCAAGTGCATGGAACTAAGTGATCACAGACTGAGCCCTTTCAAATTGTCAGTCAAACCTTTCTTCCTGTATGTTGTCCTGTCTGGAGTTTTCATTCACAGAGCAGGTAGAATTTAGAGGCTAAAAGCAAAAAAGGAGAAGGAGAGATGCGATAGGGGATTAATGAGGTGGGGGATGGGGAAAGGGGATAACATCTGAAATTCAAATAAATAAAATATTGAATAAAAAATTTAAAAACTCAAAACTATATATATATATATGTATATATAGTTTATATATACATATATACACATATACATATATATATATATATATGATTTTTCAGAAGATAAATATTCTTGAACAGAAACCTGAAGTTAAATGTTTACAAGAAATCTAAATAAACATTTTAATAAATGTTCCTTTAAAAAATGATGAGTGACATCTAATCAGGAGGCACATAAAAGAAAAAAATCAAAGCATAGAATTTCACTGAAGCACAAGATCCATAAAGTTATTAAGTATGACAAGACAGAATAAATGATTGAAAGGATCTCACTGAGAATTTAATAATGGAAATATGGATCATCCAATTTTCCATTGGTCTGAATATTTATACATTTTTCTATATATCTTTCTGAGTGACTTACTAAAAATAATGAAGCAAATCATTCTGTTAACATGATGTGTACCCAATTGAGCTAATTCACTTTTCAATGCCCAATATGATTCCATTAACGAGTTACACAAAATTATTCTTTTGCTATTTCCAAACATAAATCATGACTGTATTTCTATAAACTAAATTCTATGGCTCTATGCCTAGTGATAAAACATATCGGCTAATTAAAAAGAACAAAGAATATTTCCAATGTATCTTTCCTGTGTAAAATCCAAGTCTAGCGTGCAACTTGTAAAATAAAACATTTAGAATATGGATCATGATATTATTGATTTTAAAGTAGAGACCTGTGTACTATGACCACAAGGGCATCATCTCGCTCCCAGAAAATGCCTCTAATGTTCAGAACTAAACAAACCTGAGCTTTTCAAATTCTGTTTAGCTTTTGATTCTTACCTTCCTCATCTTCAAAGAGAGTAAAATAGTATATGATTGTTTAGTTTTGGGGGAGGTATACTAAAAACAAAAAGGTGTCTTTTACCACTTAGCTTAAATAATTCTCTACTTGTAATTTTTATGCCACAAAATATTATTTTGAAATAACACTGAAGTTTAATTTTAATCCAGGGAGTCACCTTATAAATCATGATTTCACTTTAAAATACATTGTTAAATATTTGCATTAAGATGTATGGATTTTTATTACCATGATATGGTGATGGTATTTCCTGCTAATGTAACTCAAAGGATTCTTTGATTTATAAAAAATTTCTTAAAAAATCTTTAAAAATGTTATAAAGATTTTATTATATCGAAAGAAAATAAAGGAACAATGTTAACTTTTAATGTTATTGTTTTAATTATGGGTTTTATTTTTCTAAAAATGAATGTCCTGAAGTTGTACTGTCACCATAAGAAAAAAAAATATGTTTGTGTTTTCTATTTTTTCACTTTTTCTAAGATTTAATTTTAATGTTTTATATACCTGTTACTATACTATGTGTGGTGGGTGGGGGATTCCCACAGAAGCAAAAAGAATGTGCTGGATCCCTGGAACTGGAGTTACAGGTGGTCATGAGCCACCCAATGTGGGTACTGTAAGCAAACCTGATTATAGTTTCTCCTTCCTCTACTCCTCCCAGTTCCTTCCCAAGTCCCCACCCCTCTAGGTCCAACCTCTTTCTGTCTTTCATTAGAAAAGAATAGGATTCTAGAGAAATAAAAGTAATAGATAAGAAAATGAAATATAAGATAAAGACCATTACATTGAAGTTGAACAAGGCAAAGCAACAGAAGGAAAAGAGCTTAAGAGAAGGTATAGAAATTGGAAACGCATTCATTCACACACTTGGGAGTCACATAAAAACAGTAAACTGAGAGCCATAATAAATACACAGAAGACCTGGTGCAGACCTGTGCGGTCCCTGTGCTTGCTGCTGCAGTCTCAGTGAGTTCAAATGAGCTTCGCTCAGTTGATTCTTGTTTTCGTGACATTCTCCATTTCCCCTGGCTCTTATACTCTTTCTTTCTTTTCTTCTGTGGGTGTTTCCTGAGCTCTGAGAGGAGAGACTTGATGGAGACAAGCCACTTAGAGATGCAAGAGGAAGTTTCTGATAATAGTGGAGTAAGGCACTGATCTATGAATACAGAAGAATATCATTAGGAATTATTTTATTGCTACTTCTTTCTTAAGACTAACCACTGTATCATCTTTCCAGCACTGTCTTTAGTTTTTCAACAGAAAACTACATTAAGATATATTGAATATGCTTAGAATAATGACTGTAATAATGAGCTATAACCAATGAACTGGGCTTGGTTCTGTAAATTTGGAGAATAGAGTCAAAAATTTCACTGTACTACAGGTGCTCATTCAAGAAGCTTCATTTGTATAAATAAATATTAACATTTACATTTTCTAACAGAGAAATTATTGACCTCTTTATTTCACATTCCAATAACAGATATGAGTATTCATTACTGGTAGATTGTATTGTTCAAGTAATAAAACACCCAAGTAAATGTATAATTTATAGACATTGAAAAATTGTCTTGACATAGACTTAGACTTACTTCAATTATAGAAATATATTAAATACAAATTGGTTTTCTCCTGTCAATAACTGATAATAAAATAACAAAGGCTGATTTGATACATGCCTTCAATACCAAAAGTCAATTAAAACAATGGCCTTAATATGAATCATGCAATAATTGCAATTACAATTATTATAAATATTCCTTGGTGACTGAGCTTTATAGCATTATAATCATATTATAAAGGAGACTGATTATGAAATTAAAAATTATAGTTACAACTAATTTTCTTTTTGTGGACATTACTAAGTCAGTAACATTGTCATTAAATCTTGACATGATTAATAAATGGAATAATCTTCATAATAGAAAAATAGTGTGTACATTCAGTCATCTGTGTTAAACTTATAAATAGCTTTTAATGGAACTACCACACAGAACACCCCAAATCCAGTTTCTACAAAAAACTACTAGAATCACCTCACTCCAACACTACTATAATTATTTCTTTTATTTTTGAGATTATAATATAATTATATCACTTCTCCCTTCCCTTTACTCTTTCCTTAATCCATGTGACCCTCCTTACTTTTTTTCAAAAACTTTTGTTTAGTACAGGAAAGAAAGTTACAAATCACTATGCAATAAATAAAATAAGAGTCTTCTATTTATATAGTGACTGAGATCTTTTTCCCCAAAAAACTGTCAGTATGAAAGTTTGGGTATACAGCACTTATAAAGGTAAAATTCATAAAAACCACAATGACATCACTTTTAAATGTAGATAAGGGAAACTTGTAACACCAGTTGTTTGCATTGTTCATCTGGGCTATAGGAAGTCCTGAATGTGTTACCAAGGCAGACATGATTGTTCAGCAGGTTAAGGAATGATTACCTTTGACTCCTTCCCATGACACTAAGACTTAAATCTTTACTTCTAACTCTAAACACCAATAAGATCTGCTCCAAATTGTATTTTAAATATCCTTCACTTATCCATTTCATTGAGAAACAAAATGACCTGTCTTTTTATTCTTTGAAGATCCCATGCTCTTCTTGCTTCATCCTGGAGGCTGGCATTCTATGTTGTCAGACCTTTATTTACCTGGCCTTGCCTCCATGGTCAGGTAAAAATACAAACATTCTCTTAGCCAAAGCTCAGTGAAAAGTCATTAACATGTACTGGCTGGTTCTGTGTCAACTTGACACAAGCTAGATTTATCACTAAGAAAGGAACTTCAGTTGAGAAAATGCCTCCATGATATTCAGCTGTAAGGCATTTTCTCATTGTGAGTAGTGCCATCCCTGGACTGGTAGTCCTGGGTTCTATAAGAAAGCAAGCTGAGCAAGCCAGGAGAAGCAAGCCAGTAACAACCCTCCATGACCTCCACATCAGCTCCTGTTTCCTGACCTGTTTGAGTTCCAGTCCTGACTTCCTTTGGTGATGAACAACAATGTGGAAGTATAAGCTGAATAAACCCTTTCTTCCTCAACTTGCTTCTTGGTCATGATGTTTGTGAATGAATAGAAACCCTGACTAAGACACATGTCCAGAGTAAGTTTGTTTTGAATTTATCGTTACTTGGCTTTATAAGTTATTTCTATGTTGCAGTGGTTAAATATCTGACAAAAACAATCTAAAGGAGAAAGGGTATTTATTTATTTATTTATCTACTTACTTACTTCCATTACCAAAGATGAAAGATACAATGAAAAGAGCAGGAGGGTGGCACCCATGGTAAGGAAGTAGAAGGAAAGGCGTGCAGGCTGCTACACAGTTCCTTTTCTCCACTTACTACTAGGTAAGATCCCGGATAGCAAAAGGTGCCACACACAGTGGGTGTGTTTTCTCCTACTGATTAGTGGGAAGACAATGGCCTGCATGCATATTTACAGGTTCATCTCCCAGGATATTCTAGGTTCTGTCTTATTGACAATGAACACTACCATGCTAAGTAACAGTAAACACTCCACACTAGAATCACCTAAGTTCAATGACATTGTTTTTTTTTTTTTTTTAAACAAAGGTGAGGATATTTCCTGTATTGCCACTAGTACATTCATCACACCTACAAAAGACAGACTATAGTTTCATGATGGAGAATGTGAAATAGTAAATAGAAAACTTCCAAAATCTGTGATGTTTTTTGAACTGGGAGCTGAAGAAGGATGATGCCACTAAGATGATTGCTTTAATTAGTCATCAATATAGTAAGTGGGACTGGTAGTTTTACTCACTTTTAATGCAATTTTTTTACTAAATGTATTTGATAATTCAGCAGTAACCAAATGAGATGCACATTTTTTAGGTTCCCTATGCATCTGTGTGCAAGACAGGCTGGTAAAGTCTGGGTTGCAAATGCATATGAATACATTCTTGGCTTCTCCATGGGATATATTATTTTCCTTCAGTCTTGCTGCTTTCCTCTGGACTGTATTTTTTTTCTCAAAGGATCATCACAACTCATCCTGCCTTGGCCGAAGCTTCTGTCATTCCTACTGCCAAGTCACTGAGTGGAACATCATAGGCACAGGTTGGTCTGTGCCAAGTCACAGTAGTGCATGTCTAATGCATCTCTACAATGTCCCTGGCACATAATGTGGGCCAAAGCACTCAGTGTTCCAGGAGAAGACAAAAATGTTCACCCACTCCTGAGGGTGTTCATGTGTTACCTAATTCCAAAGCACAGTTTTCTGGACTCTTGCTGCTGCTCAGTGTTTTTTATTTCTTGGTTAGATTTTTCAAGTCATAATAGCATGAATTTTAAAATATGTTAAATCTTTTGGGCTTTGTTCATATGTGTTCTCTTTGAATAATTAATATTTAAACCAGTGAGGACAGTGCCAAATGACACTGTCATGTGAGGTTGCTACCATGTTATGCCCAGAATCCTCTCTATTCTCTTTTCTTGACATTGGTCAAAGTCACATTTGTTTGTTGCTTGTTCCTTGAGCCTCCGTGCAGTACCACCCACCAGAGAACTCAGATAGTCTTAGTTCCTCAGATGCAAGATATTTATGAATCATATTATGCAGAGTATGTTACTTCAAGTTAGGTTCATACTATATTGAAATAGATCATTTCCTTAAAGCAGAAAGGTTTGGTATTTTGATTTACTGAAACCCACTTAATAGTTGTTAAAAACAAATTATAGATATTCATTCATAGCAGGTCTTTGTCTAAAGAAATATTTGGAAATTAACATCCAATCAATAAAAAATACAAAAATAATCAAGATGAAGTTAATTAAATTAAAAAAAAACCAACTATATAGAATAAGTCAAACTTTCATTCTACTTAAGTTGGATCCTAGTCCTGAGGTGGGAGTTGGAAAGCACTTTTAAAGAATGAAATTCTTTGTTTTGCAGATGTCAGAAGACATTAGGTTCTTTCCTACAATGTGAATGCCAGGTTCAAACTTAGGTGGTCAGCTTTGGTCACACTGAGCTATTTTTCCTTCCCAAAATATTCTAGAAAGGGAAGCGGGATCAGGTATGTGGGGGAGGGAACACAGGAGAGAAGCCCAGAAGACCAGCAGAATGAAGGGAAATATGCAGCCTCAAAAGCAGGAGGTGAGGAGACCCTCTAGAAAATACCAAAGATGAGGGAGGGGAGAGACTCTCAGGACTCAACGAGAGTAACCTTAGATGAAATGCCCGACATCGCAGAGTTGGAACTCAGAGTCTACCTCCAGTAGATAAAGAGGGCATCAACAGGAAGGATGGTGTTACCAACCCACAGTCAAAATTTCTGACCCAGAAGTGTTCCTGTCTAAAAGAACTGCAGAGACAAAAAGGAAGAAGAGACTGAAGGAAAGGTGGTCCAATGACTGTCTCTACTGGGGATCCATTTCATGGGGAGACACCAAGGCCTGACACGATCACCGATGCTATGGTATGCTTACAGACAGGAGCCTCACATGGCTGTCCTCTGAGAGGCCCAACCAGCAACTGACTGAGATGCAGATACTTACACTCAACCATTGGACTGAAGTCGGGACCTCTACGGAAGAAATGGAAGGGGAGGAAGACCTCATAAGAGACCAGAAATCGCAACTAACTAGGACCCCTGGGATCGCCCAGACATTGAACGACCAGCCAGGCAGCATATACGAGCTGGTCCGAGGCCCCCAACACATATGTAACAGAGGACTGCCTGGTTTGGCCTCAGTGGAAGAAGATGTGCCTAATCCTTGAAAGACATGAGGCCCCAGGAGGGGGGAGACCTGGGGGCTGGGGAATCATCCTCTCAGAGACAGGGTGGAGAAGGAGGAATGGAATGAGGAACTGGGGAGGGCTAGGAGCAGTTAACAACTGGATTGTAAGTAAATAAATAATACTAATAATACTACTAATAAAGAGACACTTTGCATGTGTAGACAACCTTAAAAGAATTAAAATATAATAATATCCAAAAGGAAAAAAAAAAACAAGCCACTGTATATAACTGTGAAAAAAAAAAGACATGAATTTGTTATATAATATTTCTTTGGCACCTGACATTTCCAAGATTTACCTTCTTATAGATAGATGGCACAGAATTCTTAGAGCAATCTGGAAGTGATTGTAAGAGTGATCTTGGAGTGAGGGTTCTAAGAATGGATCAAAGGGGAAGGACATCATCATTGCTGATGAGTGCCAGTAATATAAAAGAAGCAAGGAAAGGCAGTCCTGACAGTCCTGTCATGATGACAACATAGAATGCAACATTACAACACTAAACAGATTATTTTTTCAGTCTGTAGAGTTAATTGAGGACTTGCCATACACCACCGTCATCATTGTAAGAATGGGCTTACAGGAACATGGAAGTAAATGAGAGTGTTAGCAATGTGAAAGTACAATAATACATTGCCTCTATGGGGTTTGGATAAGAATAGCTGCCCGGTAGAGTGGTAGATTTAAATGTTCCATCATTAGGAGGTGCAACCTTGTTGAAGGAAGGGGTGGGTTTTAAGTTTTTAAAATACAAACCAGTCCCAGCACCTCCCCCTCTTCCTGCTACCTGTAGGTCTAGATGTACAACTCTCAGCTCCTTTCCACTGTCATGTCTGCCTGGGTGCCACCATTCTTCCTTTCATGCTGGTAATGGACTAAACCTCTAAAACTGTGAGCAAACCCCTATTAAATGATTTTGCTTATAAGAGTTGCTTATATGGTGTCCCTTCATCACAATAGAATGCTGGCTAAGGCAGTTTCCAAATAGAAGTCCATTTTGTGTTCCTGTTCAAGCCATAGTTCAATTTACATTCGACTTTCCAAAGTGTATTTATTGAATTGTTCCAGTCCCAGAAGGATTTTCCATCTGGCTACTAATCCTGATTGCAAGTCTAATGGAATTGTTTTAAATTAGCCCTCAATGAACTCTCTAGAGTTCAGGGTTGAAACCGTTAGTTGTGCCACTGACGAAAGCAGACACTTCTTCCACTTCTTAATGCAGTTTTCTATAAACTCTAAAACAATGGTATTCTAGGGGAAGGTGAAGAAAATTTTAAATCCCCAGGGTATGTTAGACAAATCCATGAGACAGGTCAGACTGTCTTAAGGGAAGGAAGGAAGGGAGGAAGGAAGGAAGGGAAGGAGGGAGGGAGGGAGGGAGGGAGGGAGGGAGGGAGGGAGGGAGGGAGGGAGGGAGGGAGGGAAATGCTATTCAGATCTAGCAGCTACAGGCCAGGGATGGCACTATGCACTGAAGAGCACAGAGCAGCTCCTCAAGCCTGAAATCTAATTACAAGATCAAGGGACCCAATAGGTTCACTTATAGCAAAGATTCTTATTCAAATTGCAATTCTCTTACATTTCCTAATTACTAGAGAATAACACATACACATACCACAGATAGACACCACACACACACAGACACACACACACACACACACACACAAAGTCATTTATGTTTATTCCAGGCTAGCTACAAAAACAATTTTTGCATTCAGAATACCAGAATTGTTAATGCAAAATGATGTCTTTGAAACTACCTCCAAGTCTACGTTGATCTTCAGTCTCAATCTCTAAAGTGTCAGATCTTTGTGTGATGATGAATATGATTCCTACAACAAACGCAAAGTGTATGCAAGTACAGGGATAGATTATCCTTCGTTTCTGAGAATGGTCTTGACTCTTAATTTCAATGTTAAGTTTAGTTGATAGAAAACCCAAGTATACTCTAATTTATAAAGACTTGACTTTGACCTTTTCTCAAATTATTCCTCGTATGATGTGGTTCTATACTTATCTGGAAGTCAAACTCAGTGACCTCTCATTCCTGCATGATTAGAAGTAAAAGAGATAAAAGCTTATATGAATATTATTACATTCAAATTCCACAGTATAATTAAAATGTAATGTAACATTTATATTTCTTCAAATCACCATAATACCTTAGTTCAAAAAATGATCCTATGACATTTCTTCCCAAGTCAGAATAAAATTAGTCTTTTTACTGGGAACCAAATAAATCTGACAATATTTGAATTTATAGATTTGTTAATATTTACATATAACTGAAGTAACATTTGACATAAAATATGAATTACTATATGAATAATCTTTTCAGTTTAATTTCTTTGAAATTGACTAGAGATAAATATTTGTTTTCTCTTTTGTTTTATGGAATTTCAACTCAATCATATTATGTAACATATTATATAGTGCTTTTGTTGTATAAAAATAAAAAAGTAACAAGTTAAATATTTTAATGATTTTATTATTATTATTATTATTATTATTATAATATTATTATTACCATTTCTTTTAAAAAATAGCACTTGTCTAGAATAAATATTGAATTCTTGTTGTAAATAAAACCTTGGTTTACTATATACATATATATATACACATACATATACATAATTAATATTTGAAGACTGATTTTTTTGAAGATTTGACAGAGCCTCTATTATAGGGCTTTAGTAACTGAATTTTTTTCAGTGAAGTCTTACTGTTGTTTGATGATTGAGGATCACAAAAAATCAAGAAAATATATAGATTTCATGTATTTTATGAGAGGTAGATATACATTCAAGGATAAGCTCCTGTGCTAATAAACATAAATTGTAAGCTGGATCATCTGATTGGTTAGGAACATGTTCTACCATCTACCCTGTCATCATTGATGCTCTTAATTAACTCTCTGCCATACTCTCATGAAGTAATTTTGTCATTCTATTGAATAGATGGTGTGATTGCTTTTTAGTCTGTGAACTACAGTATAGTATTTACCTGCCACCAATCATTTACTGTGGATTTATATGTTTTGAACTGTATTTTAAATACTGTTGCTTCTAAATTTACAAGGACATTTTCTTTTCTTGTTTTCTTATTTTTCTCACTCACATGTTTTTCTCTTGTGGTTTTAATCATATATTCATTTGCTATATATTTTAAATGCCTTCATATCTAACTTCATTCACAGAGGCTAAAATTTTTTAGTTTGTTTTTACTCTTTCCCTACTTCTTTGTCAGCTTACACTTCCTTGTTTGTTTGTTGGGATTTTGTTTTTCATACATTTCTTTTTTTTTCCCCTTCCCTTCTCACTCTTGCTCCGGCCCCACTCGCTCTGGTCTTGTTCGCTACAGCCCAAAGTACACTGTAGGTATCTTCAGATACCCATAGAAGGACATCAGGTTTCATTATGGATGGTTGTGAGCCACCATGTGGTTGCTGGGATTTGAAATCATGACCTCCTGAAGAGCAGTCGGTGCTCTTAACCACTGAGCCATCTCACTAGTCCTTTCATATATTTCTTTAGCCTAAATTTTTTTAGCACATGTTACTGAGGATAATGCTGATCTTTCTACTTCTACCTCCAAAACTTTTGAATTATAAGCAAATTCGAACATACTGATATATATATATATATATATATATATATATATTAAAATTTAGGGACAATAGTATTAATTATGTCTTTATTTATATTATGATTTCAAAACCTAGATTGGGTGGGGTGTGGCAAAGTTTTAAATCCAGCAAATAGAATGAGGGGCTCTGTTTCAAGTTGAGCCTTGTTTATCTCGTGAGTTCCATGCCATCTAGGGCTTTATCACGGATTTATTGAATGCCAAATGTGAATTGTAATGTATTACTCCAAAAAGTAGTGTTGATTTGCTGTATTTATTTATTTATTTATTTATTTATTTAATGTTTTCTACATTTGCACAAAATGGCATTATGCTTACTCATAGCTTATTTCAACATTATTTTGGAAACAGATTGATTCTTGTTATGCATTCCCCAGTATTTACACTTGTAATATACTCTAGAAGACATACAAAGTGTATAAGGTTTATGAAAACTAGAAGGTCCAATTAAATATTCTAAAGGGCTAGCATAGTATGTCACATAGTAATATGATGGAAATTGGCCCTTGAATTTCTAAGTATAGCCTGGTAATTCACAGAAACATTATCTCAATACAAATGCATCTTGTATGAAGCTTAAAACAAACTGTGCCTGTGGTAGAACAATGCTTATATCATTAAGTGATCTTACTGCTCCTCCAGAGGACTGGAGTTTGGTTCCTAGTGACCATGATTCAAGGCTCACAATCACCTGTAACTCCATCTCTAGGGAATCTGATCTATTTTCCTAGACTCTGCATGTATGCATACACATATGGCATATATATATATATGCATATACATTATATATATATGTATACATGTATATATATGTATATGTGTATATGTGTGTATATAAATATGTATAAATAAAAAATTAAACTTAAGGAAAAAAGTATGGGACAATGAGTGACAAAAGTCAACTTCAACTACACAGAGAGTTGGAGCCTAGTCTGGACTGCATGAGTCCCTGTCTCAAAAAGAAAAAAAAAAATACCATGAAGCTGTCTGATGTATGGTTTTTAATTTGACTTATTTATTATATATGTATCTTATTGAAAATCCTCTGTGTAAATGGAATATGTATTTTAATTATACATTAAAACCTGTGGATGGGCTTTTTTAAAAAAGAAAGAAAGTATAATTGAAACTAAATACAAGAAAAGGAAGGCATATTCTCAAATTCCTACACTTCAGTGTAGTTTGCAGAGAAATTGTTTCCTAGGTCTTCTTAACTCCCACTGTACCAGTTATAGATGCTGGCATAATCCTACAATCCATTTGTAAGAGTAAGCTGCCTACACATTAGAAAGTCTTAAAGACTCATCTTTGATATAAATAACCAGAAGGAGAGTGTCTTAGTCAGGGTTTCTATTCCTGCACAAAACATCATGACCAAGAAGTTGGGGAGAAAAGGGTTTATTCTGCTTACACTTCCACATTGCTATTCATCACCAAAGGAAATCAAGACAGGAAATTAAGCAGGTCAGAAAGCAGGAGCTGATGCAGAGACCATGGAGGGATGTTACTTACTGGCTTGCTTCTCCTGGCTTGCTCAGCTTGCTTTCTTATAGAACTCAGGACTACCAGCTCAGTGATGGCACCATCCATAATGGGCCCTCCCACCCTTGATCACTAATTGAGAAAATGCCTTACAGCTAGATCTCACAGAGGCATTTCCTCAAGGGTGGCTCGTGTCAAGTTGACACTCAAACCCACCCAGTAAAATTGACACCCAAACACATCTCTATTAAGCCTCAACCCTTATTTTATTTTTCATCCCCAAGATCTAAATAACTTTAAAAATTCCACAGTCTTTACAAATTCTTACATATTAAAATTTCAATTTCTTTAAAGTATTCAATCTGTTTTAAAATTCAAAGTCTTTTTTTTTACAATTCAACGTCTCTTAACTGTGGCCTCCACTAAAATACTTTCTTCAAGATGGAAAAAATATCAGGCACAGTCACAATCAAAAGCAAAATTAAACTCTAATTGTCCAATGTCTAGGATCCACTCATGATCTTCTGGGCTCCTCCGAGGGCTTGGGTCACTTCTCCAGCACTGCTTTTTGTAGAACATACCTTGTCTTCTGGGCTTCAGCACAATGTACTTGGCTGCTGCTGTTCTTGGTGGTCATCTCATGGCACTGGCATCTCCAGAACACAACTGTCTTCCTCTGTAACTAGGCTTCACCAATAGCCTCTCATAGGCTCTCTTCACAGAGCCAAGCCTCAACTCCTTTGCACGACCCCTTCAGTCCTGGGCCATCAATTGCAACTGAGCCTGCACCTTCACCAATGGCCATCCATGGCCTCTCACAGTTCTGAGCTTCAGCTGCTCTTCATGACCCCTTCATGCCTTCAAAACCAGTACCACCTGGGTGATTCTTACACATTACAAAGTCCAGCTACAACACAAGGTACAATCTTGGCTATCTCTGGAACATAGCTTCTTTGTGTTCTCAGAAAACGCATTCCAGAAGAATTCACCCCAATGATGCTGATCTCTTCTTAATCACCCCTATTTTCTTAGCTCCAACTAACCAGAATCAATAGTTCCAGTAATGCAAAGGTTTCACTTTAGTAGTTCTAGTATCTTGTTAATCATAGCTGATTCTTCCACCTCAGCTAACCAAAAAAACATAGAATCTTCACAATCACAACACCAATGACCCTGATAAGAATCTTTGATCTTCCCTCTGAAATTTTACAAGCTATGCTTCCATTGTTTGCACTGTTCTCAACATTATCTTCCAAGTTTCTACAGAACATCCCACAGACCTCTTAACACCCAATGGCTCTTCTAGCCCAAAGTTCCAAAGTCCTTCCACAGTCCTCCTCAAACATGGTCAGGTAGTCACAGGAATATCCCACTATGCTGGTACCAATTTGTCTTAGACAGGTTTCTATTCCTGTACAAACATCATGATCAAGAAGCAAGTTGGGGAGGAAAGGGTATTCGGCTTACACTTCCATTGCTGTTCATCACCAAAGGAAGTCAGGACTGGAACTCAAGTAGATCAGGAAGCAGGAGCTGATATTGACATGGAGGACATGGAGGGATATTACTTACTGGCTTGCTTTCTTATGGAAACTAAGACTACCAACCCAGGGATGGCACCATTCACAATTCCTCCAGACCCTGCCTTTATCACTAATTGAGAAGATGCCTTACAGCTGGATCTTATGGAGGCATTTCCTCAAGGAAGGCTTCTGTCTCTGTGATAACTCCATCTTGTGTCAAGTTGAAACACAAAACTAGCCAGTTCAGCCAGTATTCAGTGTTCCTAATGTTTTACCTTTTTGGCATGTTTTGTTCGTATTCTGAGTATATACAAGTGTGCTTAGAGCTTTCTTTTTTTTTTTTTTTTTTAACTAACTTGAGTTTCCTCTCTTTTCTTTACATTATTTTCCTCAATTATTGTCAATCTTGCATACATTCAGAGAACCAACTCTATTTTTATTGATTTACATAGAAATATCATTTGCAGTTATCAAATTGTATTTAATTCAGGAATGCAAGGGTGCTTAAACATGAACACAACAACACATGTAATATGTCACATGAATAGACCCAAGGACAAAAATCACAAGAACATCCAATACCCTTCATGATAGAAGTCCCAAAGGGCTAAGAATAGAAGAAATGTAGTTCAGTGAATGTTAATCATTAGAATACTGAAAATATACTGAATTTTGTGTATTGATATTTGTATCCTCCCATCTTATCAAAATATAGTTTAACAGTTCCAGGAGTTTTGTAGTTTTCTATTAGGATCTTTGTCATCTATAAAATGAGATGATTTGATATTTTCATTTTGTATTTGTAGTCCATTTCTCTCTGGCTCCTGACTGTTAGAACTGAGTATTATGTTGAATAAGATGGAGACAGTAGGCACTCTTGTCTTACCCCAAAATTTAGAGGAAATAGTTTTCTATGTATACATCAACAAATGAATAAATAAACAAAGTACACCACATATACAAAATGTAATTTCATTCAACTGCAAATTAACCATGAATTATGTTTGTAGATAATAGGTACAACTGGGTATCATCATGGTATGCAAAATAATTCAAAATCAGAAAGACAAATACCAGACATATTCTCATTTCTTTTTCTCTAGATAGCAATAGATTAATAGATTAATAAATAGATTAATAAAATTAGATAAATGATATCCTAAACAAAAAATGCAAGGTATTTTTGCTCAAAATAGGCATGAGACAATGAGATTTTACTTTGTCTGTCTATTAAATATATTATGCAATCTTAGAGTTATTAAAACAAAGGAAGAAAATAAAGGGATACAAATAGAAAAGCAAAAGGTGAAAGTGTCCTTGATCTGATCCTACATGTGTGAGACACTCCAGAAAACTCCCATGAATAGGAAAAACAAAGAAACACAGTGAAAATGCTTATTTTACCAAAGGCAATATTTGGAGTCAGGGCAGCACCATCAAAATCCAAATGATATTTTTCATAGAAGCAGAAAACACATGAAAGTCCTGAAACTCATGAGATAAAAAAGAGATCCTCTATATCAAAAATAATCTACAGGAAAAAAAAAAAGAACAATGGAAAATCACTGTGTGTGATTTCATATAATGCTACACAACCATAGTAACAAAACCAGCATGGTCCTGGCACAAAAAGAAGAAAGAAAGAAAGAAAGAAAGAAAGAAAGAAAGAAAGAGAGAAAGAGAGAGAGAGAGAGAGAGAGAGAGAGAGAGAGAGAGAGAGAGAGAGAGAGAGAGAGAGAGAGAAAGGTGGAGGAGGAAAGAGAGAGAGAATGAAAGTAAGAAGAAGTATGTAGATTTGTAGATTTCTGGAAGAAAATACCAGACTTATGCATTGCTGGTCATCTGGTATTCAATTTTAAAAAATGCTAAAAGACATACACTGGAGGAGATAGATGTATTATTGGTTATGAACACAGATTGTGCTTGCAGAAGACCTAAGTTTGATTCCCAGCACCTACATTACAGCTTGTCACTGTCGGACACTTCAGCTCCATGGATCTGATGCCTTCTTCTGACCTCCATAGTTCACAGATAATACATTTAAGCAAAGATATATACACATACAAAATAAAATAAATAAATCTAAGCAAAGAATACTGTAGAAAAGATAGCTTCTTTAACAAATAGTACTGAGAAAATTGCATATACATATGTAGAAGAAAAAATTGCATTTTTTTCTCCTCTACAAATCTCAAATCAGAAACTAACCAAGGGACCTCATTATAATCTTACCAAAAGCAATCTAAAGATTCAACGCAATCTCCATTGAAATTTCAACTCAATTCTTCACAGAAGTAGAAAGAGCAATTCTCAACTTTATATGGAAACTTTGAAGTTGTTAAAGTAAACTATACTTCAGTATGTAAGTGTAAGTAAATAAGCAAACATAAGTAAAAACACTTTAATATATATAAGTATAGAAAAGGACTCCAATGGCCTCATACTTACAGCCAAGAGTTAACAAATGGGAATATAATCAATTAAGCTCTTCTTTCACACAAATGAAATGATACAGTCAAGAAACACTATAAGGTGGAAGAAATATTTACTAGTTATGCAATGAACATGATTAATATCAAGAATTTATAAAGAGCCAAAATACTCAGGAGACCAAACAACATAATCAGTAAACACACACACAGTGTTCAAAGGAAGAAGTAAAAATGGCCATAAGCCTGAAGACGAGTTAGTCAGTCTTGTTGTCCATCATGGAATGTGCAATAAAAAAATTTAAAGTTTCTATCCCACCTTTATCAGAACAGCTATTACTAAGGAAATAAGAAAATTCTGTGTGAGGATGAAGGTAAAGGGGATCTTTAAATAGTGTTTGAAAGAATTTAATCTACCCCACTCACAATGGAAATCAAGATGGAGTTACCTGAAAAAGTAAAAATGGAAATAATGTCTGGACCAGCTATACTAAGGCTGTCAGTCAATACACCACAATGATGCTTGCATATTTGTCTGTCTACTGTAGCACTATTCACAGTAGCCAAAATAGGAAGTAAGCCTAAATGTCTATCAACAGCTAGATGGATAAAAAATGGAGTATTAGCTATAGCATATATGTCAAGAACAAAAATGAACTTAGAGGACTCACTATCAAACATCTCTTGAAATCTGATTCCAGTATAAAACCAGAAAGGGGATAACATTTGAAATGTAAATAAATAAAATATCTAATTAAAAAATCTATGATTTTCCAAAAATATATTTAACATAAGTTATCAGATAGCTTTGAAATAGACAAGGATTATGACTGACATTTGAAAGACAATATGAATGAAACGTGTTTGTTTACAGATGTTAATTCAGGCACCTAGAAATAGAGATGTAAAAGAACACTGCACTGGAAAGAATATCTGAATATTTTAACTGAGGGTGCAAGCTGTAGATAATTACAGTGAAAGAATATTTGTATGAATGAAAATAGACATAATAGAAAAATTTGCATTAATTAAGTATAAGAAGTTTTCTTTTGTAAGTCATACATTATATTACATGGTTTGCACACAGAATCCAACAAAAAGTACAGAAACAATGAGTATGTTAGCATTACTTACAGGGGCATGGGTAAAGAGTTACCTATAGGATCAAGGGCAATTCAAATACATCTTTGTCACTCCAGCCTCTGTGGGAACTCAGGAAAGCTGCACCCCTGGATCTCTCCGCATACATGTAAGCCACTCAACATGTTCAAAAGTCTCTTCCAGGCAGCTGAGCTGATCACAGGATCTTTCTTCTGCAGGTATCTCTGTCTCCTTGCTTCTGCCCAACAATTATTTAACTCCTTCTATATCCTTAAGGAGGGGCCTTGTGAATGTTGTAAGCTACAGTTCTTCACAAATTGTATCATTCTTTGTGTTTTTATTAGGTTCCCTCCTCCCTCCTACAGATAATGTTTTGATTCAAGGAAAATTACTACATCAGACCACTGCAAGAAAGCCACTATTGTTTCAGGTTTACAGATGAAGAAGTGAATAGATTAACTACTTCACCAATGATCTTTAGAAAACTGGTAGTAAGCATGATTGTGAGGCCCATTTTGAGCCTTAAGTATTTTAATATGCTATTATTTTGGTGTTTGACTCAATAACGTCTGATTATTCTTTATAAAACATGTAAAAATATTTATAATATTAAGATTAGTTTAGACTAAAATACCATCACCCATTATTGATCCACGCCATTCGAGATAAATTATATTAGAAATAGCTAAAAAGTATGTTAATCATGTTCAGCTGTGAAATTTTTTAAGAGTTATTTTCTATGTATTTCTCTAAATATCTTGGTCAGTAAAAGTAGCATTTGTGTGTGTGTGTGTGTATGTGTGTGTGTGTGTGTATTTTAACTCAAATGCAAAATCTATCAGACAGGTGTTGGCCTTGTTAAGTCGTTAGTGAAAATATGTTTTTGTCAGCTGCTGGAGGAAATTTTCAAGGTGGTGCCTCTGGTTTAACAACTGTTTTAACAATGTAAATTGATATGTAGAAGGAAACAGCAGCATGCAAAATAAAAACAAGCTTTTAACAATACTGAACTTGAAATAACTGAGTAACAGGGTTTATTAAAATGAAGAGTGGAAGGATGCTCTTAGTTCATTGACAATTCACTACGAAAGTGCACATTATTTGTGCTTGAGAAATGGCTCAGAGGTTAAGAGCAGTTACAGATCTTAGAGTCAACTTAAGTGCAAACCTCAGCACCCATTTTAGGTTGCTCACAACTCCAGCTCCATGGGAGCCTGAGGCCCCTGTCTGGCCTCTACATTCACATCTATATACACAGAGACAATACTCAGTTTTTTAATATTAAAAATACAAAATACACATTATTAAAAAAATATCAAAAAGAAAATGATGTTAAAAGAACAACTGTTAGTAAACATAGATTTTAAAATAAGCTTTGCCCTTTTTCTGTTAGGGTTCAAGTTTGATGTGTAGCTTTTGGGTCTCTGGGCTCCTTCCTGGGTGATTTTCTTCTTTGCATTTTTCTGAGTTATGTGTTAATCTTTTTGGTTTTCCCCTTTATCATGAAAATGAATCCATTACCAAAAACATATCTTCAAGTGGATTAAAAAGGCATTTCCTTTTTAAAAGAAATATGTTTTGCTTTATTGTCATTGACTGCAACTTTTTTTTAACTACAGTTATTTCCTGATTGTAACAGCAGGTGTGTTTTAAGAAACTGAACAATCTCTGGTTATGATGCTTAGAGTTATGTAACAATTTTATGGACTCCTTTGAAAGATCAAAAGTAAAGTTAAGCTATAGGAAGCCTCTGGCTATCTAGGCTTAGAACCAAGTTATAAATTTTTACTTATACCCCTCTGTGTCATTGATAAAATAATTTAGAAGGGCTATTACAAACTTCTGAATGAAGAAAATGCTTTAGAGAATGTGATTTTGATATTGTACTATTGATAAACTATTCGGAAGGAAAACAGACTCTGACAAAAAGAAACCCCAACAAATGAATAGTGTTAACTTTAATAGTGCTGTTGGTATGAGTTGGGCAAAGTCCTAGGTTTTGTTCCCACAGAGAAGTGTGAGCACATGGCACTATGTACCTAAGCCTCAAGAACAATACTTTCTGAAAGAAATCTTTAGACCTTCAGACATAATCCAAGTGCAAGACAAGAAAAATAATTGTGAATAAACTGGGAAGGAAAATGAATGATTGAGTACATTTATGTTCAAATATCTTGGTCCTGAAGTCATACTGTTGTGTCATTGAGTTTCAGAATCCCCACCTGAAGTCTGAAAAGTGGGCCTGATATTAATGATTATGCCATAGGATAACAATGGGGATTAAAGAAGACATTCACACAACGCATTTAGAGTATCGCACTGTGGTTAGTAGTAAGCACTGAGCAAATAATCCCTGTTACAGAAAATTCATACTACTGCTCTATGTTTATCCTGAAAATTCTTATAAAAACTCTAAATATGCAGTGGAGTTTTCCCAATTTTCTTAATTCTTAGCCAGTGGTTTCTCTTAGAGATCTCATAATCCATTAGAGAAAAAAAATTAATAATGGATGGATGGAAGGAGGTAAGTATAGACAATTTTTCTCTGTTTCAGAAACTTAGGTTGTAGGTCATAAATAATGAATTCCACCAAACTCAACTCAGCTTCTTAAATCTTAGCCTACTACTTGCAGTAACTAGAAATGGCAGCCATGGGTCCAGCGGAAAAGTTATATGTGACCATTTTATTATTTATTTATTTATTTATTTATTATTTATTTTTAGGAGTCATATTGGTTTTATTGGTTATTTTATTTATTTACATTTCAAGTGTTATTCCCTTTCCAGTTTTCCCTCTACAAACCCCCTATTCCCTATGCCCTACCCCCTGCTTCTATGAGGGTGCTCTCCCACACCCCACTCCCATATCCCTGATTGAATGTGTCTTCTGTAATCTAAAGCAACTTCCACTAACAGTAAAAAAGACGAAGAAGCCTTGCTATAGTGGTTCATTCCTTTAAGCCCAGCACTTATGAAATCAAAAGTAATTTATAGAAGTGCGAGTTTGTCTTGGGCTTATTGTTAGTATTCTATCTAAACTCCACCTCCCCAGTTACCTGGCAACAGCCAGGTATGCTCCTCCCCACAGTTACCGGGCAACCGCCAGGTAGGCCTGATCCACTATAAGAGGGGCTGCTTGCCCCCTCCTCACTCTCTTATTCTCTTACTCTTACTCTCTTACCCTCTCTCCCTGTCTCTTACCCTCTTGCCTCTCTGTCCCCCCGCCCCACCTTCCTCTCTCTCCACGTGGTCATGGCCGGCCTCTACTTCTCTTCTCTCTTACCTTTCCACCTTCTCCCCACCTTTGCCATATCTCCTGAATAAACCTCCTCCCCCTTGGAACTGTGTGGTCTGGAGTGGTCTGTTCTCAACTGCGGTCGGACTTCTTAAAACAACTAACACTTATGGTTCCAGAGGACGACTTCAAATGGAAAGAGTAGCACTATAGCTGGTGGGCAGAGCAAGAGGATGAGCCACTGCTTCTTCAACCACAAACGCAAAACACAGAGAATGGACCGGTGGTTGATAAGGCTGTAAATTCTTAAATCTTGCCTGAAGTGTTATGCTTCCTCCAGCAAAGTCACACCTGTTAAAGGTTCTATAACATCTCCCAAAGAGTGACATTAATTGCCAATCAAGTGTTCAAATATATGCACATACAGAGGACATTCAAACCAATCATAACTGTGAAATTTACTTTATGCTAATGCAAATATTATTACTAAATAATCATGGAATGAATTTATAATATGTAATAATTTTGGACCTTATATTTGCTTTTTCTTGTAAATAGCAAGAACAAACTCTTATAATGTAGGTTATGGGCTGGTTAGTACCATTCATTATTTGTTTTCCCTTGAAACACATGTTAATTTTCAACATATTTTAGTTAATACCCATACAGGCTTATATATGTTTTAATCACATCTCCCACTTCCCGTTCCCTTGCCTCCGAGAGTTCTCCTTTAATTCCCCCCAAAGACTTTCCCCTAACAATTAACAATTGCACTCTCTCTCTCTCTCTCTCTCTCTCTCTCTCTCTCTCTCTCTCTCTCTCTCTCTCTCTCTCTCTCTCTCCTTTCTCTGTTTTTACTTTTTCTTTATGTCTTTAGTGGTGGCCTGTATTTCTGAAGAAAAACCAGAATGGTCTTTACGGTCTCTACATTATACTGCTGGTATTGCTATAACCAATCTACATTAAGAACTCTTTTGTGTTAACATTTTTGACTTCTATCAAAAAGGAAAATTTGACAAGCCCAGTTTCTTACATCACTAAAGAATTAAAATCTCCCCCCCCCCAGTAAACCTCCAACTTTCCCCCTGAAACATCCTGCTTCAGCTAAACATGTTTGCTTACAAATCTGAAATACATCACTTTCCGCGCACAGTATACTCTTTCCAGGTTAGCTTAAGTAAAGAGTAACTAAAGAGGTGTCTAAAATTCTACAATTCCGTGAAGCTCTTTAGGCTACACTGTTTGTCCTTTAAATCTTCAGAGTAGCTTTCACCTGCTTGTATATATGTAACAAGACTAAATTATTTTAAGAAGTTGATACAATGTAGACTATTTGTTTTGTGTTTATTTCACTTGACATTTCCACCCCCCCCCCCAAAAATAAGCAAAAACATAAACTTTAAAGAATGTTACATGTACGTATTTTAGAGACACGGGGTGGAGATATTTTGAAATACAGTTAAGCTCTTTGTGTGACAAATCTCAAGATTTAAATGATGGTGTGTGGATTTTGAAATCCTTTTTTCTTTTTACTGTCTTCTGTTGAGATACATGTTTGATCTCTCGATCAAAATTAATGAGGACAAAGAAGAGAACTTCTGGTTTCGTGGTTAAGCTACTTTTCATGAAATATTAGAAATTGAAGGCTGAGTGAATTACTAGAGGATAAATTAGTGCTAATGAAATGAGATAATGAATCTATTTAATAGTTTGATTTATTTTATATTATTTTATTGCCTTTATAGATAAAAACTACCCAAATGGGTTCTGTTGAGATCTGGATCTAAAGGAAAAATGAAGAGGGAAATTAAAAATTAAAAATGAAGAGGGAAATTAAAAATGAAACATTAATAAAATCTTTATAAACAATATCATGCTGAAACATTTTGGTTTCTAGTCTCATGAAGGAGAGTATACTATTGCCGTATGTTCTTGTTGAGATAAAAACAAGTAGAAGCTGCCATAGATGGTAATATAAAATTAGTGCAGAAATTTGCAGGCTGTGTGCAGGCTCCCTTCCTATGACCTCTGTCTTCCACTGCCCGGTGTTTCCTATAGAATTATTAATAAGTATGAGTAAAAGGGAATTGAAATTCATGAAAGTTTGCCTACATTGTTTCTAGAAAATCAAAAAGTACTGAAGCCATTAAGGTTTAAAATTAATATGTGCACTTTTCTTATTAATAATTATACCCATTTAAGACAACCATTACTCCCGTAATGTGATTTTAATGAGGAAAAATACACGCGAATGCTATGAATTTTCTTTCTGTTAAATTAACAAGCCCTTTTGGTGAGTGTAATGTAGGTGTCATTAATAGGAAAAACCTATTAAAGTCACCCAAAGTTGATGAGAACTAAAGAGTAACTTTAATTCACATATAACGCGTTGCCATGAGAATATTAGAAAGCGACATACTGGTCTGCAGGAATGCAGTGTGTCACAAATACTTAAAGTGGTGACTAATGATACTGTGTTCTATAAGGCTCACATGTCATCTCATGTCATGCCCGATATAACAACGTGAAATTAGTGTTCAGAAATACAAGTTTTTAGACTTGAAATAATATCATAAACCAAAACTATAAACTAGTGATACAAATGAGTCCTGTATATATCCTTATCCAGATTTTTTCAGACACTACACCTTAATTTGCTTTCTCATTCCCTCTCAGTGTCTCTGTCTCTCTCCGGTGTCTCTGTCTTTCTGTGTCTCTATTTCTATGTGTCTCTGTCTGACTCTCTCTCTCTCTCTCTCTCTCTCTCTCTTGCACACACACAAACACATACACAATCTTTTCTGAAGTGTTAAGCAGTCATTTTTCTCTTTAAATCTAAGCACTTTAGTGTGTATTTTCTAGTAATACAGGTTTGCTTATAAATACTCATAGTACAAGGATCAAACTTGGACAATTTATATTATTACTGTATTCCTATCCAAAATACAATACAAAATACAAGCCTTATTGAAGTTTCCCTTAGCAGTATTTTTAGAACAACATTGTATTTAATTTTATATATCCATGTATTTCTGAGAAACCCTAAGACTCCAAAAATTATTATTATTTTCAATTGTTTCTCACTTTCCTTTAATCCTATGAATTTCTTGGAGTATAGTCTCTCAGACACATTTAATTTTATCTTTTCCCTGACTCAGTTGGCTTGGTTTATATAATTTATAAGCCTGATTCATATATAAGTCATTCATTTTCTTTCTTTTCTGAACATTCACCTGCTGGCACCTAAAAGCAAACAGGAATAAATAATTCACGCATGCCAAGAATGTTTAATTTACAGAGTTGGATGTGCATGTGTAGGGACATGTGCCTGCTGACATTCCTTTTACTAATGTTGAATAAGATGGTGAGAGGCCTGGAAAGTGTGTCAGACTGCTGAGGACAGAGGTGCAGAATCAACACTGCGTGTTCCATCGAGAGCACTATGTATTCACAGAGGGTTCACTCTGAGTGCTGCAGGGATGGTACACAAGGGCGCCCCTGAAACATGCTTCACACAGTAGCTCTGTGAGGTATTTTACAGGAAGCGTTGTGATGTTTTAATGTGTGTGACATCTACAGCACAGAGCATGTGTGTGCAGTGACTCAGACTTTATTTCTTAAATAAAAATAAATTTAGAGTTTTGTGTGAAGAAAATACGATTATTTTACTGTTCTTTTATAGTCTTGTAGTGGCTTTCTAGCAAAGCTTCACCTTAGGGCTACTAGATCCTTGAAAATATCAAGTATTTAAAAAGTTCTGAAATCTTTTCTATGCTATAACTAGAAAAATTACCTGCATATTTTCACTTGAGGGAAACCTTTTGTCAGAAATTTTCATTAATACACTGAAGTATATGCATTTAATAAAAAGGACACATAACTCTCATATATTATTTTGTTTTACTATTAAATTACAGAGTTTATTTCTTTTTCTAATCATGTTGTGTTTATCATCATATTTACAAAAGCAGGGTACTAAGTGCTCAGAACATCCTTTTTTAGAAACTAAAATGATGTATTTCAAATTATATATATATATATATATATATATATATATATATATATATACTCTTATTATTAATTAGTAACTTGTAATTATTTCTTAAGCTACAATGTGTGTATTATCACAAGATTCTCAATTTAGAATACATTTGACATTCAAAAGCATCTTCCACCTACTCTGAACGAATTCGTTTCTGTATGTCGGTGCTGCTTGCAAAATCTTATGAGCTTTAAATAAAACTAAATAAATAGGTGGGTGCACAGGAGGTGAAAGAGCCAGCAACTGAGCCCCACGCCCCTCCCTGCCATGCCACGCCCACTCCGGGCAAGCCTGCCTGTGCCCAGCCTAGCTGCACCCTGCTTGGCGCCAATCTGTCACACATTGAGGACCACGCAGGTATCTGTTTCTGTGATGAAGCCTGAAGCTACATTGATGTCTGTCTGTAGGGCTATGCTGCTGTGGAGAGGGGGAGGGGGAATATTGATGTGGGGTGCCTGTGCTGCCATCTGAGGCCATAGTGATATCAGAGGCGGAGTCCTTGCTTCCACTGAGGGCCACGTCAGGATCCGATGCCGTGCTGTAGCCAGAGTCTAAGTTGATGTCACATACCAGCAAAGGCTACATGGATGTCTGTGGTCTGTGCTGCTACCTGAAGTCAAATGGATTTCCATCGGCTGTGCTCCAGGTCTGTGCTGCTGCCGGGCAAGGTTGATGTGGGAGGCCTGCACTGTCATCTCGAGACCAGAGAGATGTCTGAGGTCTAGTGTGCTTCTGAGGGCCTTGTCTGAGTTCGTGGTCCTACTGCAAATGGGTTACCGTGATAATGCTGTTGTCAGAAATCATCTGGAGACCTATGATCAATGTTCCCACTGACTGAAAAGCGAGGAAGCTACTTTTTCTGTAATATCGATGTCTGCAGGCACACAGTTGAGAGGGAAGAAATTCTGTGATAACTTCTATCCTCAATCCCCCCACTCCACAAAAGTAACACCCTAGAGAGAGAACCACTGAAGAGAACTCTTAAAAAGTATGATGGGGTTATTGAAGAGCAGATCTTAACAATTGATGACTCTGACAAAGATATGGGAAGGGAAGAACTCAGTCCTACTTAAAGGGTAGGCCACTGAGAGTTTGACCATGGTCCAGTATAAAGATAATACAAAGTAGATTTGTTTTATTTGTATTTTGGTTTTGTTTTTTAGGATTTTTGTTTGTTTTCTTTTGTCTATTATTATTATTATTATTATTATTATTATTATTATTATTATAATTAGTGGTGGTAGTAGTAGTAGTAGTATATTATTTATTTTGACAGGAGAGAACTGGGAAGGGATTGTGATTGAAGTCCATGGTGTGATTCCAAAAGAATCAATAAAAGTATTATGAGGAGAGAGAAAGAAAGAAAGAAAGAAAGAAAGAAAGAAAGAAAGAAAGAAAGGAAGAAAGAAAGAAAGAAAAGTTTTCTGCTATTCTCAGTGTGGAAAACAAATAGGAGTTCCGTATTTTTCTGCTCAGAATGCTGGAGGGGTGATTTGCTGGTTTCCCACGCTGTGGTAGGCAGAGCCAGACTCAGAGCTCTTCTATCTGGCCTTAGAGGAGGTCCACTGGCTGGGTGAGGTATGCCTAGCAGAGTGTTCAATGGTGAGAGCTTTAATTTATGCTCATGGATTCTGGATTGTGGCCTTAGGTTTAGTTTGGTTTTGCTTTGTTGACTTTATGTTATCTTTCCTTCTCAAATGCCATTAGGTAGTCCCTAAGACACACAATGAACGCAAAGCTCTCTGTCCTACAGTGCTACCATGGCGTTTAAACTGCCCCAGAGATGCTGGGCTTCTGTTGGCTTCCCAACTCCTCCAGTCATCACCATTACTATGCCAAGTGTTTTTGTACAAGAAGAACAACATTAAAATGAAATGTAATCTAATGACACAAGGACAATTAAAACATTTCAAACACTTCACATTCATAGGGCCTTTATTACTTGATATTCTCATTTAAAGATTTAAGCTAAGTAAAAGTGCCAATAATTAGGCTATTGTTGTCAGCTGCAAAGCCACTGTCCTTGCCCTAGACTCTGCAACTAGACTTCTACAAATTCCATTTACCCTGGATGTACAGAATCCGACATTGTGTACACTGAAGGTCACTGAATGGCAAGAGAGAGAGGCATGGGGGATTTGTGTATCCCTATTTATTAGCTCTTGATGTCAGTGTCCTCTCAATAGCTGATGGCTCCAGCACCAGCAGATGGTGATAATAACTACTCCTCTAGTTGCTCCTGCAGCCAGTTATCAAACCCTTGCATCAAGGGCATCAGGGGACTAGAACATCAGGGTAGACAAACAGCACTGCCGCCCTTCCATCTGGAACCACCTCCTCCTTTGGTCGGATAAGACACTGAAAACCAAACACATTTTATTCTTAGACTGCTAAGAAAGCAGCTGCAGTGTAAAGTCCTTCATCTGTGAATCTATTTGCTCCCAGCCACATGGTTCATCTCTTTTGCTAATCCTAAGAATGGTATCTATGGTTTTGTTGCCCTGCCCAGCACTCCAAACAACGTGTGACCAGTTTTCTGTATTAAATTATCTCTTAGGCTATCTCTATAATACCTCCTGAAATCCTACCTTGATTTAGTGATATATGACAATCATAGTTTCTTATTCACTAATTGAACCTTAAGAAATGCCTGGAAGTTAGGATGGTGGCCCACATCTGAAATTTCACCATACATGTGGCAAAATAAGGAGGCTTGTGAATTATAGCAGAGCCTGTGCTACCTTAGTGAGATCACGTTCTATAAAATAAAATGTAGTTGTGTATCAACAAGCAAAATGACAAGACTTTGGCTTTATGTGTTCATATACAAAAGTACAAAATGTTTTATCACAAAATAAGCTGATGATCTGGATTTTGTAAGGAAATTTCAAAGATTGGTTGGACTTGTTTGAGATTTCATAAGACACAATATTAGGAGGGATGGAACAGAGTATGTTGTTTTTGTCATATTGAATATGTCCATCACATATATAATACTGAGTGTTTTGTTGTTAGAATTGAAATCTTTTTATTATTATTTAAAAATATCATATATTTGTGTTATATCAACATCATTTTGTACTCCCCTTTCTTCCCTCCAACCCTTCCCATGTTCTTTTCCCTAATCCCTCTCAAGTTTATGGCCTTAATAATTATATATATATATATATATATATATATATATATATATATATATATGTTATATTATATATAGTATATATTATATAACATATATAGTGTGTGCATACAATATATACATATGTATGTATATATTGTATATATTAAATGCTGCATCAAGAAAGAAAGGTAGAACTCTTGTAAGAGGTAGAGAATCTAAACATTTGCTGTCATATTGTGTTTTATATATATGACAGAGAGCTACATCCATAAACTCTCAACGATTTGGCTGCCTAAACAAGACCTGACCACTGCCACTGTTGACTACCATTGTGAATGAGAAAAAATCCTAGAAGGTCCTACCCCTAGAGGAAGAGCAATAGCTAATTAAGTAACTGGTGAGAGTTGGTCTTCTTAAGGGATGAACCCCTAACTGTCCAATACAAAGTGGTAAGCCCTAAAAACAGACATACAAGCATATTAAATATTAAAATATTTCATATTTTAATGCTGGGATTTTCTACAGATTTCACTGTATGATTCTATATATGTCATCCTATGACCTTACCGTGTGGTCCATCTTTTCAATTTGCTGAAAAAAAACAAAACAATAGCAGTTACTTTCATTACTTTTATTTAACAGTCTAGGCAGTTTGCAGCCCTTAACAGTTCCAGTGCAATTTCAGTGCACTTGGGAGATTGGGAATCTTGATAGAGCTGTTAGGAACTTGTAGCTAAAATAAGAGTACTGTTCATGCTTCTCTTCCTGGCCTGGCCAGTAGCGTTGGGATTACCCATTATAACCTCAGTCACAGCCAGTAGATTCTGGTATAGGAAGTGAGGTGGGACTGCCAGGAGCTAAGCCACCTCAAAAACAGGCTCACTGGAGGCAGCTTCAGTAAGACAACTCTTTAATAGTGGGGGGGGGCGGGGGGGCGGGGGAGGCTGTTTCAACCTTTGGGGGATGAGTTCGAGTTATCAGAGTGAGTGTACGTCATTGGCCAGGGCCAGGGTGGGGAATGCATCATTAGCATAAGGAAGAATTCTAGGTGATGGTGGACATGACCTTATAAGGCAAGAGGACTTTAACCTGGCTATGACCTCCTGTAGTGGGGCAAATGTGAAGATACAGGGCTCCAAAAATACAGGCCCAGGGTAGGGAGAGAGTGATCCTACTCCTGCAGAAATCAGGATGAGATTTCTGGGATTTGGACAAGCCTTAACCCCACTCTTGCTCTGGGTCTGTTCCCACCCCAGCATTCTCTCCATACCCTCCAATTCCCCCACACACACCCCTGCATCCCCACTTGCCTTCCCACCTCAGTACTCCTCCCCCAATCTCCCATCTTCCCCCACTCCTATCCCATGACTCCCCAGCACCACATACATGAATACTTTAAATAGCACACGTGATAGTTCTCTCTAAACAGACCTCATTGTTTTTGTTCTCTGTTCACTGTGACCTGCCCTTCCCTGGATTTATTGTTCCTCATGCAGTGCATGTTCTGTTCAATCTGTGATCATCAGATACTAGTTGCACATACATGAATGGCATCAGCACCTTCATAGCTACCACAGTTGCTTGTTTGTTTGGCTTTCACCCTCCACATCCATTGCATTCTTTTTTGTAAACCTCAGCCCTCATTCCATGGGAACATTGTTGCTTTCCTCCTGAGGCCGGAACAGAATCTCTTACCAACCTCACTCAGTCTGCAGAAGTGTGCTGTTTCATCTCTGTAATCTTTGGCTGCTCCTTTCTCCATTAGAATTAGCAGATACACATGTTTACCTTTTCTTTATAATAATTGAATAATTACTCAACTGGAACATTTTCTTTTGAATTTATTCTTATGTGTAAAGAGATAAATTATCACATAAGATATTACAAATAGAAATAAAGGCTACTATGGCATTCTAATTTTTTTTTTTTTTTTATTAAATGCAGCATTCAAAACCAGAGATAATTTCCACCACACTCTCCAACTTTATGCTGGGTGATTGTTTCCCTTATTTACACCAACAGCTTGCACTCGGTATTTGCAGACACTCCACGTAAATAGGCTGCATCTTAAGACCATTTTAAGGCAGTGATTTGTGAGGAGCTGATTCTGAACTCTTTATCAGTAATCTATGATAAGTAGCTGATATTGTGTTATCTTATGTTTTAAATCACATTGTAGCACAAATAAATGCATCATCTTCTAAATGTCAATGGCATTTTTGTTGAGTTGTGCTAGGAAAGGAGCTAGAGTTCCCTTTAGAGTAGATGAAAATAAAAGAAGAGAGGAACTGAGGGGAAAATAGAGACCTGGAGAGAAGAGAGACAGAAGGAGGAGAAGATAGAGAAAGGTACAAGTAAAATCACAGCATACAGAAATGCAAGAAAATGTTAATTTACCTGGACACTTGAGAAGCAATGTTTTCAAAGTGCAAGTACACCTGCACTAAAAATCTGTTCACAGTCTTTATACAGTACACTTTTATTTTCATCTCACACTCTTTATATATAAGTGAACTGGACTTCAAATTCCTTGGACAGGGAGAATTTTAGTCGTGGAAATGTGACATAAGGATTTGTTTCAAACAGAGTGTTGTATATATCTGAACTTTCAGGGGTGACATGTTCCATTCAGAATAGGAAGTGTGTTGTTGTTGTTACTGTTTTACTGTGTTAAATGTCTCCTTCACAAAATTCAATATTGTATTTCACGGGTAATGAAGATACAAAATTCAATTATAATTGTCATTTTGTGATTTGCCTTTCTGATAGATTGTTGGAATGTGTCAGTCTGCTGGATGTATATTGCCATATTGCAAGTTCTACTGAAAAAAAGGATAAATGTGCTACAAATGTACAGTGTCCTTGGGAATTTCCTAATTTGTTATATTTAAGTTTTAAACACAACATGCTCAATATCATGAGTCGAATAGTAATGAAAAGTCTACATTCAGAAGGGGCTAGGAGTAATAGCACTGCATTCCAAATAGGTGTACTTTACAATTTGTAATGTTCCTATATATATCAAATGATGTCATGCATAAGTAGATGAATAGTACAATACGGTCTCCAACGTCCTGCAAAAGACAGTGAGCTCTTCAAATCCAGTCATGTGCCAGCATTGCAGGGAAAAGTATCCCCCACCTGACCCCTGGTTCAGCTGCCAGCAGTTGCCTCCAAATCAACAAAGAACCCGGGTATCTCCCTTTGCAAATGTTAAGGGCCACTTCCGTTTGATTCCAACATGCCTCAGCCTTTTCTGTCTCAACATCAATACCCTGGATGCGAAAGCAAACAGCTGTCTCTCCATTATTTTTTTTTCTTTCATTACGTGCTGGATACTGTCACTAGCTCTTATAAATTCAGGTTGAACAGGCTGAAGAAGTTCAGTTCAGGGTCAGACTCCCTGAAATAGAATGAAATTGTGCATTGCTGGAAGTAGAGGTTTTAATCTTCATGGCAAGAGTTGTAAAACAGGATCATCTGGTCTTTGAACCATTTTTCTTCTGCCACAGGTATTCAAGGCACTATCTGTAATGTTTCCTGGCTGAAAGTAGAAGCCATCAGTTGGATAAGAGGATGGGGAGGACATTGTAACCTACCCACAGACTTAGACTTGATTTACTGAAGTTTTGCCTCTCTGACATGTTCAATAAATTGCAATTAGCCCTTTAGACTTAATATTCATAGGCTCACGGTTACTGGAGTGTGACATGAAGGAGTCAGTCAAGCAAACGAGGGCAATGTATTGATGCACATGTGGTACATACTTCAGTGATGTCATTTCTGTTTGGTTTGATGTTCTTCCTGCATAGCAATATTTTAGCAATTTAAAAAAGCCTTTATCACTTACAACATAAAAATTCTTTTTTAATAATATCATTTAGAAAAGGAACAGAATTTATTCATACAGAGCTAAGATTGTATTATGAAACTAAATTATATTACAATAGCTTTTTAAACCCTTTTATGGATAGTGGCGATTGCATAATTATTCACTCTACAAACATATTTGAAGTGCTCATTGTAGCATTTGCATTCAAAGAAAATCTTGCCTAATTGATTTTATTTTCTGACATAATGAGGATATTATGATATACATTAGACATAAAATTGCTTGTAGTACTGGCAGTTTTTTTAAATCATGTCATGTCATTTGACACTATTGGAATCCCTCTTGTGTTAAGAGGAAGAATATTGAAAGTCATATTGCATTTCTTGGTTTGGGGCCCTTTAATGTCTATCTCATAGAAACTAATTATTTGTTTGGAGTTTTATAGTTTATTTTAATAATTGTGGTTATGTCGACATATAACATATCCCTATGCATAAACAGTGATAGAGATACATCACTGAATCATTTGTTATCCATCTGCTGGTTCAATTTTGAACTGAACCTCAATTTTTTTCTTTCTTGAAAACAAAAGGACAAAGAATACTTGGAGCCTTTTGTGTTTGATTGAGGTCCTTTATTGAATCTCTTGTGACTATCTTTTTTTTCTTTAATTCAGTATTTTATTTGAATTATACACAGAAAATGGAATTTACCAGGCACAAATTCCCTTTACTGCTAAAAATAATAATAAATTCTACATTTCAAAAGTATTTCCAACAAACACTCTGAACTTTTCTGAATCCTCAGAGTCACCAAAGACTTTACTAAAAGAAAAAATACACATGGCTTTTCAAAAGAGAACTGTGTTTCCTGACAGGATATAATGCTATATTGTAAGTTTTTAATTCAGGTTACCTTTATAGCTGATACTTTAATTAGGAATGTATGCATTTATAATTTGGAGTGAATGTACTTACTGGCAAATTAAGATCAGTTCTGTTCTTCAAAATATTCAGAAACTTTGATCTGTGAGGAAAATAGAAACTAATAAAGTAAGAAAGCAGAGTAAAAAATTAAAATACTATTTTACAGTAAAAGTAAGTGGAATGTATTTAAGTTAGAACATTATTTATTGCATGATATTTATTTTAATAAATTTGACTTACCTAAAATTAACATCATTTATATAACTGTACTTTCTCTACATACGCTTGGTCTCACACAACCCATGCATGATTGGCAGATCTTAATGCATCTATCTCTAATCATCTCTACATTTTAAAATCTTTATATGAGACCTTAGCAGTTGTCATTTTGGGTCTAGGATGACAGGTGTTTTCTTTGTTTTTACTGGATTCATAAACTTTTATAATGTGTTTGTACATTCAATCCGGTAGTGTATAAACAAACTCTTACACTCAATTTGTTTACATTTCAGCATCTCTTTACCTCCAGTTTAGGTCACAAGTTTATTCTTTTAACTACTTGAGTTACTTGCAGAGTGCTATCACTTGCCAGAAAGAGGCAAAGAATCTTGTCACAAGTATGAACCGATACTTGATAAAGTTTCCTCAAATGAAAACATTCCAGTTTCATCTGAAGCCAATGCAGTGACGCCTTCTAAAACTGCATTACAAATACACCATGATGAAACCATCACAGTAACAGACCCATAATTAATCTATAAAATATACCCTACCAAACAAAATCCCAAATTTCCATAATTATCATAAGAAATAAAATGGCAAGTGATAAATACCCTAAAATAGATCCATCAGCTAGAGACATGGCTTATTGTTGAAATATATTTTTGTTCAGATGTAGTAAACAGTTTCATTTCTTTTATAGATATGGAAACAAAAAAATTGAAGATGTTTGCAACTAAAGGAATATGTCAAACTAAGTCCTAGAGCCAATTTCTTACTACAAAGTCCAAGACTCACAACTGGATGATCAGAACCGTATTCTTTATTCTTACAACCTCTACGTCATCACAGTGTTCTTTCATTTCCTTTCCTATTTGAAGTTTTATTATATTTGAAATCATTCACACCTATAAGTGTCTCTTTTATTCCCTCAGATGAAGGGATAAAATGAGAGCCATACCAAAGCTTTATGAATGCCTGGCTTGGTCTGAGCCCTAAGTCTGTCTGTCTATCTATCTATCTATCTATCTATCTATCTATCTATCTATCCTTAGGCCTAGGCCTGGAAGCTTCTAGCCTGTATACAATCTAAACTTCTGCAAGCCCAACCTTGAAGGCTTCAGCTTCAAGGCTTAGTCTGCTCACTTAAGCTTAGAATGTTTCAGTCTCTGAAATTTACTGCTGAGTAAGCGCACCCCTTTCCCCTTACTCCTTATCCCTTCTAGCTCTTTCTGAACTATACCTGACTAGTTAAACTGAATTGTTTTGTCTCAAATGCCTCTCCAAGCTGAATTATTTAAATTGGCTTCTCTTGGCTTTTGACTGAATTGCTCTGTTTAGAAAAACTGCCTCTGAACTCCAGGCGCTGAACTGCACTGACTAACAGACTGCATAAACTCAATTAAACTCAAATGCATTCAACTGAACTGCAAAGAACTCAACGCTACTCTCTCCCTGCACTGTTCATAGGTAGCCTCTCCTTTCTGTCTGTTCTCTTGAGGGTTGACTGTATCCTATCTCTGACTCATTCTGTCAAATCTTTCTCTGACTTGCCAGTATGTTGCTCCCCAAATAGAAGTCATTGTTTGAGACTAAAAATATATACAAAAGGTATGTCTGTATCCTAGCCCAGGGAATTAAAGATGTTTGCTATGGGCACACCATATTACAGTAGGATAACATAGACCTAGGTCTTTAGATGTGGTGCCTTGCCAGAGTATCCTTATTTCTGAATTAATTCCTCTACAAAGACATACAAATTATGTAGTAGTAGTTGTTGTTGTTGTTGTAGTAGTAGAAGTAGTTGGTAGTAGTTGTAATTAACAATAAAAATAAATCATCTACCTTTTCTTTACTGGATCCAATTTAATAGTTAATTCATATACTATCTAGTCATCTGTTTTTCTTTCTTTTTCAATTATTTTGGGTTTAGTTGCACACTTAATACTAATTTTCTCTCAATTGTCTCATGCTTACAATTGTCTACTCATTGTTTACTTATTTAATATATATGTATGTTCTTGAGTAAGTACATATGTATGTTCATGTGTGCATGCATGGATGTGTGTGTGTGTGTGTGTGTGTGTATGTGCATGTGTGTGTCATGCTTATGCATCATCCTATGGAAGTTATAAGAAGGTGTTGGATTCGATGGCAGAAATTTCACTGTCCAATCTATTTGCAGCAGGAGACCTGTGATTGGATATGGAAAAGGGAGATAGAGCTAAGGGTGGCAGAGAGGAAGATGAGTAGAGAGACCCAGGGAGGAGAGAAAGGTGCAGAAAATGGCAGTGGACCTGGACCTGCATGGCCTTAAGAAGTGTAGGTAGATATGAAATCTAAAGGTTAGGAAAATTGGGATAACATGTCTAAATTGTGTGGGCATCTTGTATATTGAGATTTTATTGATATATATATATGTGTGTGTGTGTGTGTGTGTGTGTGTGTGTGTGTATACATATATATATGTGTGTATGTATGTGTGTGTGTATATATATATATATCCATTGGTTAACGTTAAGCTTTCAGAGTTTTGTTTTACCGGGTTATTGTGTACTGTGATATCTAACTGAGAGGATGGTGGTTATTGCATGGGGCTAGCCTAGTGCTGTCAAGGTGTCAAGGTGGTCTGGGGGTTGGCCTAGAGCCATGGGCACTGGCCTTAGTGCAGGAACATGGCAACAAAGCCAGGAGCCAGGCAGAAGCCTTTTTCTAATATCTCCCACTACAGGATTCCCTGCAATTGAAATTATAAATAGTGAGTCACCATGAAGGTGCTGGGAATTGAACCAAAAGTATTCTACAAGAGCTCTTGGTGTTCTTAAAAACATTTACACAGTGGAATATTACTCAGCTATTAAAAACAATGAATTCGAGAAATTCTTAGGTAAATGGATGGAACTAGAAAATATCCTGAGTGAGGTAACCCAATCACAAAAGAACACACATGATATGCACTCACTGATAATTGGATATTAACCCAAAAGCTTACAATATCCAAGATACAACTCACAGACCACATAAGCTCATGAAGAAGGAAGAACAAAGTATGGGTGCTTTGGTCCTTAGAAGGAGTAACAAAATACTCACGGGAGCAAATATGGAGACAAAGCATGGGACAGAAACTGAATGAGGGGTCATCTGGAGACTGTTCCACCTGGATATCCATCCCAAAGGTAGACGCTGATGTGGATGCCAGGAAGTGCATGCTGACAGGAGCCTGATATAGCTGTCTCCTTAGAGGTCTGGCAGAGCCTGAAATATACAGAGGAGGATGCTCACAGCTAACCATTGAACTGATCATGGGGTTCCCAATGGAGGAGTGAGAGGAAAAGACTGAAGGAGCTGAAAGAGTTTGTGGACCCATGGGGAGAGCAACAATACCAACCAACCAGAACTCCCAGGGTCTAAACCACCAGCCTGGGAGCACCTAGGGAGGGACCCATGGCTCCAGCTGTGTGTGTAGTAGGGGAGGATGGCCTTGTTGGGCATAGGTGGAAGAGAAGGTCCTTGGTCAAGTGAAGACTGGAAGCCCCAGTGTGGGGAAATTCATGGGTAGGGAGGTGGGAGGGGGCAGGTGGGTAGTGGCTTATCCTCATAGAAGCAGGAGGAGGGGGATGGGATAGGGGGTTCCTGGGTTGGGGGAGAAATGGAAAAGAGGAGATCACATCTGAAATGTAAATAAAATATTCAATAAAAAAAGAAAAAAAAAAGAAATGAACATCTCCAGACCTCATGATTAATTTTTAATAGGACATTCTCTTGTATCGCTCAAGTACAATTGTAAAACTCTTAAGATTTAGTGTCAATAAAGGACTATTCACATTTGTATTTCCACATGTGTCCAGATTTTAGGAGCAATATATGATTAGAGTTTCAACAAAGAGAAAAAAATTTGAATCTCTCCATCTTTTGTTTTAATGTATTTAAAAACAATTCTTCTATAGCATGAAAGGAAAAAGAGTCTCAGATACATCTTATGACTTTTTAAATAGTTAATTGCTCTTAAAGTAAAATACAAGAGTATTTTTTGCTCTCCAGGCTTATGCAATTTACTATCCATTTCAAACTACCTTTCAGAAGTATTAAATTAAACTACCTTTCCAGAAATAGGATGCCTTCACATATGTCTTTGTGCATCACAGAAATACACTTGACCCTTAATTCTTCTTTTCACTTGGCTAATCTATCCTTGTCCTATGGGTCATAACTAATATATCAGTGCAGATGAAAAATTTTACTTGCTGACAGCAGTGATAAATCCTACACTGGCTGTTACTATGTTATATAACACTGATTTGTATGTACCTGCTTACTTAACACATTCCCCATTTAGATCAAGATTCTGAGCCTAGAAGTCACGTGACTTGGTCGCCACCATCTTCCTTCAGTTACTGAGTGCTTTTCCCCTGTTGAGTTCAATGAATGTGGACTAATGATACGGAGAAACTCTTAACTGACTAAAAATGTGATTGAGTAATGTGTGTGGAGCTTAGGTTGTTGCTAAGACAAAACAGGGAGACAAATTGCAAGTGCTATTCAGGCTCTTGAATAATCTGCGCAATTTAATTGATTGGCTTTTTTAAATGATTATTTGGACTGTTGGAGGTATTGCAGCCCTGGAGTAGGAGGTAGAAATAATGGGGGGAGTGGGCCAATGGCCATAATGTAATATTTTTTAAAAGGAGCAAATTTTCGATTCTAAACACACTAGGAAGACTGTATTAAAAACAATGGGATGCATATCTTAAAACATCAACAAGAGATAGTTTTAAATTTTCCTATCACAAAGAAATAGAAAACATTGTCAGTTTCAGATTGGTAATTGGTCTGATTTTCACTTAATGCAATTATATATCAAAATATCACATGAATGTCAACCTCTGTACAATAATCATTTAATGCACTAACTGTGCATCATAAACATAGCTAAGTATTGTGTAGACCATTGCACTGAATGCACATGTAGTTTTTTATGTTCTTATGCAGTAAATATAAGAAGTTAAGAATTTGAAACTTTTTATTCATTAATATGAACAATCATGGATCAAAAATACTAAGCACAGTATTTGTTAGTTCCCAATATGTACAGACATTTTCCATCTTCATTCCCATCCCTAAACAACACATTAAGCTATTTACATATCACTTTATTGTTTGTTGACTTATTTGCTCATTTTTAAGCTCAGACAGAAAAAAAAAATAGAAAAATCAATAAATAATTTTGAAGGAATGAATAGATATATCAAATATAAATGAAATTATTTTACAAGTGAATGAAAAGTCTTTACTAAATACTTCTATCAATGTGAAATGACTTGTGTTGGTTTGTAAATGTAAACTTTAAACACACATTTTTGTTTTGTTTTGTTTTGTTTTTTGAGACAGGGTTTCTTTGTGTAGCCCTGGCTGTCCTGGAACTTACTCTGTAGTCCAGGCTGGCCTCAAACTCAGAATCCTGCCTGCTTCTGCCTCTCAAGTGCTGGAATTAAAGGCATGTGCCACCACTACCTGGCTTAAACACACGTTCTTATTTAAGAAGTTTGCAGTTTGCTTTTATGATAAGCAAGGGGATGGTAATTGAAAGTATAAATAAGAGATTGTCCAGTATGCAGTGTAGTGCATTAGCTGAAGAGAGCCTACAGACAGGTATCATAGGCCTATTGTATAAGTGGGAGTGGGAAAATCATATTTAAGAAAAGCTATGTTGTAGTATCTTTCCAAGTGCAAACTTCAATTTTTCTTCTCCTCTAGTAGTCTAAAATCTACTTTCATAGGTAAAATGAGCTGAAGAGCATGACTATTTCTTGATTCTGTAACCCCACTTAACAGTAGAGATGCCACTCCTACAGGCAAAGACAAATTCTTAAGACAACACTTTGGTTCTATGCCCAGTCTACTCACAAGAGACACATTCAAAGATGGTTGAAATGACAGCATCCCCTTCTTTACTTCATTGGCTTTTCTGGCTTATGTATGACAACAAGTGTTTACTTGTTTGTCTGTTTGGTTTTTTTTTTTTTCAGTTTATTACATCATCTTGTTTGTTAAACTAAGCTTGGCTTCAAAGAGTCCATGATAGCTTTATTTTCATGAGTTTATATATAATATAAGTCAAAATAGAAACGGAAAGAAGCTGGAAGATTCACTGTACAAAATGAATGTGTTTCTAGTATTAAGGCAGCTGATGCAGTTGTTCTCTGGGGTGAGAAAAGCTTTTTCTCACATGATGAGATTATTCTGGAAGGAGTAAAGCAGAGAGTTTATCAGGTCTTTGAATCAGAGGTAAAGAATAAGTGCTTAGAATTTTACTGTAAGCTGGAGAGTATGGTCAGAACAAGTATATATTCAGATATGTTGTCTAAAATGTATGTGCACATGTTTGTGTGTGTGCATGCGTGTTTGTGTGTGTGTTTGCATATATGTATGCATATATACATAAATATGTATATACACATGCATATATGTACACATGAAAGCTTCTTGGTATGCTAAGGAAAGGTGCTCACAGTCTATTATTAGCTTACTTAGCTAAAGGTCAAAGGAGATAAAAAGAAAAAAATAGCAAGAAGTCATAATAGGAAATAGCAGCCCTTGTGTCCCACCACAGAAATACCAAGTAATGATATGGGTGTAGAATACCTTTTTGATATTTCTGAGAATCCAATTAAGAAGCTGTATAACTACAAGTAACCACTAAGACACAACCACCATGGGGAGGAGAGAAGAAGATGCTTTTCTTCATACTCATTAATGTTTATTTCAATCTTGCACAATTTTGTCTAAGAAAAGAGTCATCAAAATAAGTAGTCTCTTACACATAAAGAGAAAGATGAGGGAACACCTGGTTAAGGTTCAGTATCTTTAGAGGACTGTTCAGAGGGCTGACTTCATTTCACATCACTTAGAGCATAGTTTGGTAACAAAAAATTCATGTTACAATATACAGCAAATGGTATGAAAGTGGCAGCCTTTTAGTAAGGCTACCTGAAGGACTAGCATCTATTTGAATTTATTTGTCTCATCTGACTGACAGTATAAATAGAGAGCTGGAAGAGGTTGGATCTATGGTGGAAGCCATTGAGAATAATAAAGGGGAGAGGGAAAGGGTGATAGATACCATGAATAAATCTTAGATAACAGCTAACAGATTTCTCAGCAGAAATCAAGTGACTCACAATGATGAAGGGGATTTATATAAAATATATGGTGCTTGTGAATGGTATTTATCCAAGAAAGATATAGAATAGGCAGTTGATATGTGAAAAAGTATTCTTTTTTATTAATTATAAGGAAAATGCATTTTAAAGTGACCACATGGTACCTACTTCCTGCCTTGTGAAATGTTTATTGCCAGAAAATAAAAAATAAGATGGAGAAGTTGGTACCTGCTAAGGTCTAAAGATACTGTCACCCACCAAATGCTTGGCTGCCATCTAATGGACTTTTTGATCATGGGCTTTTACCTAATGAATGACCTAATTATTTTATAACTCAGCTTTATGGCAGTTTTAGACAGTAGTAGAAACTTCCAGTAACAGTGCATAGTTAGAACCAACAGTTTTCAGGGGATGTGTCTTTGGGGAATATAACATATCCATAACTACACTCACTTTATTTTTTTCAGTTTCATCATTACCATTATCTTTGTCATTGTCCTTGTCCTCTTCCTTCTCACTCTGCCTCCTCCTCCTCTCCTGTGAATTAAGCAATTGAGTTTCTTTAGCCATGCCTGTCATGATATTCAGCCCAGATAACTGAAACCCCTGTGACAATGAACCCAAAGAACTCTTTCTTCCTTAAAATTATTCCTAAAAGTAGTCATGTTTCATTACATAACAAAAAGTGCATATAAAGTCATATATTACTTAAGGTAATAGGTATGTCCTGAGAAACGTGCCATTAAGTTATTTTATTTTTTAGCATATAACAAGCAGTTCACTTATATAGGCATATCTATCACCTCACTAGGCAACACATTATATATTATTGTATACATTGTTCATATTTTCTCAGGCATTGCCAGGCAGCATGTGGCTTTTTATAAAAGTCATTTTCACACTTCTGTTGAAATTTTAAGTCAAAGAATTCAAAAGACTTTTTAAAGGGGTGAATGAGATAAATGATGGGCCTTGAAGTCTATCCTCATTCAAACATCAAATACTGACTGACTTTTGATTACCTGCTTTGTTTGAGTTCGCAGGGATTATAACACTTTCTGTCTCAAACATGCAGCTGTAGGACCTCTCAGCAAGAAATCTCTTTTACTACCATAAAAATCTATGACAGCATCTAAAGCCATTTCCTGACCAATATGAGATTCTTCATTGCTTCCCAAAGTAAACATTATTACATGAATAACAAATCTTTTGATCTACTCTCAGGTGCATGTTGTATCATCAATCGCAACATTGAAGCCAAAAGTTTCAGTGGAATATAACATTTCTGACCAGGTGCTTTCAACAATTGTCTTTTCATTGATTATTTCAAACTCCTTTGTAACTTAAGCAGTTATATAAACTACTGTCCTGCAATCAGTTCTTTTCTCTCACAAAAGTGGAAAGCTCAGAGTTAAGATCCGTGTGTTCCTGTGATACTTAATTGCTTTGCTTGTTTGTCAATTTTAATTTAAAGAGGTTAAAGATTCATGTAAGTAACAAGGGTCTATACTTGTCAGAATTACTTAACTATTAGACTTAGAGACAAATTATCGCAGCCAAGAAATTCTATTAACAAATTCATGATACTTTGCTCAAACATGTCCTAAGAAATTACTTTTTGAATACTTATGTTAAAGATCTGGCATTTATTATTTGGTGTCAATACATACTAAGTCCTCATCTCTCCAAGTTCTAAGTCATAATTTTCTTAAAATACCCTTCTCATTAATGAATCACAAATGAATCACAAATGTGGCAAATAAATTGTTGTCAGCAACCTCTGTAAGTGTAATCCTAATTAAATCCTGTCATTGCCTGTAGACTCATAATTTATGTTGATTGTTATGATAAGATTTGAATACCCAAGTCACTTTCCTATTGAAAATTTATCCCATACTTAGTTTAAAATGTACAGTGTCTCAATTTTTCATATCCATTAAATACCATAAAACTATATTAGGGTTTTTATGGATATATATTAATTAAATTTATTCTAGTATTACTTTATATATAATTAAGTCTAATAATCCCTCATTGTCTAGAATTAAATGTCTATTATTGACTTGTTATGTGAAACAATCATAATATGATATTAAATGATATATATTTCTCATAATTTAAATAATGTAGCAAAGAGAAATAAATTAGGAATTTCTCAGGGGTATAGAGCCCCTTGTGTAATTTTATATTTCACACAAGTTCAAATTTATAAATTCTTACAATTTCATGAATAAGGGTGAGTAATTAAGCAACATATACACAGAAATTCACATACAAATAATATAAAAATGTTTTTTCTAATAAACTAGCATCAGGAAGTATGCTTCTAGACTTTACTATCAGTAATTTCTCTGTGTCATAAAGTTGGAGGCAGTACTTCATTCTTTCCTTCCATACCCTGACTTTGATGCATCTTCATCCTTCTAACAAAATCCAACCTTACTGAACTGTAGTTTTCATAGGTTGCTTTCCAGTGATATAGTCCCCATAATATGCAATACTCAGCAATGCTTTTCGGTATCAATAGAGAAGTCACTTCCCTGGAGTTTCTGAAATTTCATTTTACAAGACATGAAAAAAAGCTTAAAATACTATTGAAAAGCCAACATTCAAATAGTGCTAAATTAGCCTCATAGCTGAGTAAAACACTGATATCTCAGGAAAGAAATTGACTTTTGTATTTTTTACAGTGCTTAAAATTTTGGAAAGTTAATTTAAGAAGTTTTAAGGAGTTCAGACCTGTGTACTTCTATACAGTGTACACAATCAATCCAAACACTCTTCAACTATTTGTCTCATTGACCACTATTAATTGTGAAAATCAAAACTAAAATTTCTATGCTTTGTTTAAATTAAATTAGTTTAAACATTTTTCTAATTTGCATATTCAGTATTTTCTAAGTGAAATTAATTCAAGTACTTAGGGTAATATAACAATTATAGTACTAATAAAATATTTTTATCACAACAGCCATGTATATTTAATTTTACTATTTTTTGTTTTAAATTGTCATTACTTAGATGCACAGAGAAAGAAGCAAATATTTAAAATATGGAAGCAATAGTTTTTCATGGTGAGATTAGCATTCAAATGATAATAATAATTTTCTATTATTAAGTTGGTTGGGGTTTTTTGGTTGGTTGGTTGGTTGGTTGGTTTGGTTTGGTTTGGTTTGATTTTTTTGAGACAGCGTTTCTCTGTGTAACCCTGGCTGTCCTGGAACTCACTCTGTAGACCAGGCTGGCCTTGAACTCAGAAATTCGCCTGCCTCTTCCTTCCAAGTTCTAGGATTAAGGGCGTGCGCCACCACTGCCTGGCTATTATTAAGTTTTGAAAAAAATATTTATAAAACAAAATTAATGCTGGAAAGAGAAAGCATTGAATATTTCAAATAGTAAATATATATTTAAACTATATTTTCAAATATATTTAGAACTAAATTCAGTTTCAGTAAAATGTATTATTTTAAAGAGATATTTTCAAAAGTGTTTCAAAGTTTTAGATTTTAGTATATATGTCAAAGATTGCAACATTGTACATGTTGACAATTAAAAGTAAGAAACTCCTTAAGTCCAATAGGATAGCTAAAATTTCCCCAAGACATAAATATAGCAAAGAACCTATGATTGGAGAGGTTACACACCTTAGAGGCAAGCCTACTCCTGACAGATTTCTTTCTTTAGTTTTTTTTTTAAAATTTTTGTGTGTGTATTTTTTTATTGGATATTATATTTACATTTCAGATTTTATCCCCTTACCACATTCCCCCCACCACACAAGAAGCCCCTATCCCATTCGCCCTTCTCCTACTTATATGAGGATGTGCCCCTATCTACACCCCCCATTCCCACCTCCCCACCATCAAATTTCCCCTCACTTGGTGTTCAACCTTTATGGGACCAAGGATCTCCTCTCCCACCTATGCCCCGCAGACCATCCTCCCTTACATATACAGATGGAGTCATGGGTCCCTCCCTGTGTGATCCCAGGGTGGTGGTTTAGACCCTGGGGAGCTCTGGTTGGTTGCTATTGTCGCTTTCCTCGTGGGGCCACAAACCTTTTCAGTTCCTTCAGTCTTCTCTCTCACTCCTCCCTTGGGAACCCCTTGATCAGATCAATGGTTACCTGTGAGGATCTGCCTCTGAATATGTCAGGCTCTGGAAGACCTCTAAGGAGACAGCTATATCAGGCTCCTGTCAGCATGCACTTTCTGGCATCTATATCAGTGTCTACTTTTGGGATGGATACCTAGGTGTAATGATCTCCAGACAGCCCCTCCTTCAGTTTCTGTCCCATACTTTGTCTCCATATTTGCTACCTTGAGAATTTTGTTACTCCTTCTAAGTAGGACCGAGAAATCCACACTTGGTCTTCCTTCTTCATGAGCTTCATGTGGTCTGAGTTGAATCTTAGATATTTCAAGCTTCTGGGCTAATATCCAGTTATCAGTGAGTGAATACCATGTTTGTTCTTTTGTAATTGGGTTATCTCACTTAGGATGATATTTTCTAGTTCCATCCATTTACCTAAGAATTTCTCAAATTCATTATTTTATTTTTTTAGGTATTTACATTTCAGATTTTATCCCCTTAGCCCACTTCCCCCCACCACCCAGAAACCTCATATCCCATTCCCCCTCCTCATGCTTCTATGAGGCTGTGCCCCCGCATACCCCCCGCCCCCACTACCACCTCCTCACTCTCACATTCCCACACACACACTCTGTGTTGGTCCTGCATGGGACCAAGAATCTCCTCTCCCACCTATGTCTGGCAAGGCCATCCTCCCCTACATATACAGCTGGAGTCATGGGTCCCTCCCCATGTGCTCCCAGGCTGGTGGTTTAGACCCTGGGGAGCTCCGGTTGATTGGAGTTGTTGCTCTCCTCATGGGGTCACAAATCCTTTCTGCTCCTTCAGTCTTCTCTCTAACCCTTCCAATGGAAAACCCTTGATCATATCAGTGATTAGCTGTGTGCATCGTCCTCTGAATGTGTCAGTCTCTGGCAGACCTCTAAAGAGACAGCTATATCATGTTCTTGTCAGCATGCACTTCCAGCCATCCACATCAGTGTCTAGATTAGGTGACTGTACATGGGATGGATACCCAGGTGGAGTGATCCCCAGATGGCCCCTCCTTCAGTTTCTGTCTCATGTTTTGTTTCCATAATTGCTCCCTTGAGTATTTTTGTTACTCCTTCTAAGTAGGATTGAGGCATCCCCACTTGGTCTTCCTTCTTCATGAGCTTCATGTGGTCTATGAGTTGAGTCTTCATTATTCCAAGCTTTTGGGCTAACATCCGCTTATCAGTGAGTAAATACCATGTGTGTTCTTTTGTGATTGGGTTAACTCACTCAGGATGATAATTTCTAGTTCCATCCATCTACCTGAGAATTTCTCGAATTCATTATTTTTAATAGCTGAGTAATACTCCATTGTGTAAATGTACCGCATTTTTTTATCCATTCCTCTGTTGAGGGACATTTAGGTTCTCTCCAGCTTCTGGCTATTATAAATAAGGCTGCTATGAACATAGTGAAGCATATGTCCTTGTTATATGTTGGAGCATCTTTTGGGTATAGCTGGGTCCTCAAGTAATGATCTGTCCAATTTTCTGACGAAACACCAGACTGATTTTCAGAGTGGATGTACCAGCTTGCAATCCCACCGAAAATGGAGGAGTGTTCCTCTTTCTCCACATCCTCCCCAGCATCTACTGTTACCTGAGATTTTTGTCTTAGCCATTCTGACTGGTGTGAGGTGGTATCTCAGGGTTGTTTTGATTTGCATTTCCCTGATGACTAAGGATGTTGAGCATTTCTTAAGGTGCTTCTCGGCCATTCAAGTTTCCTCAGTTGAGAATTCTTTGTTTACCTCTGTATCCCATTTTTAATGGGGTTATTTACTTATCCAGAGTCTAACTTCTTGAGTTCTTTGAATATATTGGATATTAGCCCTCTATCGGATATAGGATTGTTAAAGATCTTTTCCCAATCTCTTGGTTGCCATTTTGTCCTATTGACAGTGTCCTTTGCCTTACAGAAGCTTTGCAATTTTATGAAGTCACACTTGTCAATTCTTGATCTTAGAGCATAAGCTGTTCGTGTTCTGTTCAGGAACTTTTCCCCTGTGCCTAGGTATTCGAGGGTCTTCCCCACCTTCTCTTCTATTAGTTTCAGTGTATCTGATTTTATGTGAAGGTCCTTTATACACTTGGACTGGAGCTTAGTACAAGGGGATAAAAATGGATCGATTTTCATTCTTCTACATGCTGACCTCTAATTGAAACAGCACCATTTGCTGAAAATGCTGTTCTTTTTCCACTGCATGGTTGTACCTTTTTTCTCAAAGATCAAGTGACCATAGGTGTGTGGGTTCATTTCTGGATCTTCAATTCTATTCCACTGATCTTCCCGCCTGTCTCTGTATCAATACCATGAAGTTTTTATCACTACTGCTCTGTAGTACAGTTTGAGGACAGGGATGCTGATTCCCCTAGAAGTTCTTTTATTGTTGAGAATAGTTCTCACTATCTTGGGTTTTTCGTTATTCCAAATGAATTTGCAAATTGTTCCTTCTATCTCTATGAAGAATTGATTTGGAATTTTGATGGGGATTGCATTGAATCTGTAGATTGTTTTTGGCCAGATGGCCATTTTTACTAAATTAATCCTGCCAATCGTGGAGCATGGGAGATCTTTCCGTCTTCTGAGATCTTCTTCAATTTCTTTCTTCAGAGACTTGAAGTTCTTGTCATACAGATCTTTCACTTGCTTGGTTAGATTAACTCCAAGATATTTTATATTATTTGTGACTATTGTAAAGGGTGTCATTTCCCTAATTTTTTTCTCAGACTGCTTATCCTTTGAGTAGAGGAAGGCTACTGATTTGTTTGAGTTGATTTTATATCCAGCAACTTTGCTGGAGTTGTTTATCAGGTTTAAGGTGTTTAGGAGATCTCTGGTGGAAGTTTTAGGGTCACTTAAGTATACTATCATATCAACTGCAAATAGTGAAATTTTGACTTCTTTCCTTCCTATTTGTATCTCTTTGACTTCCGTTTGCTGTCTAATTGCTCTAGCTAAGACTTCCAGTATTATATTGAATAGGTAAGGTGAGAGTGGGTAGCCTTGCCTAGTCCCTGATCTTAGTGGGATTGCTTCAAGTTTCACCTCCATTTAGTTTGATATTGGCTACTGGCTTGCTGTATATTGCTTTTACTATGTTTAGGTATGGGCCTTGAATTCCTGATCTTTCCAAGACTTTTCACATGAAGAGATGTTGAATTTTGTCAAATGCTTTCTCAGCAGCTACTGAGATGATCATGTGGTTTTTTCTTTGAGTTTGTTTATATAGTGTATTACATTGATGGATGTCCGAATATTGGACCATCCCTGCATTCCTGGGATAAAGCCTACTTGATCATGATGGATAATTGTTTAGATGTGTTCTTGGATTTGGTTTGTGAGAATTTTATTGAGTATTTTTGCATCAATATTCATAAGAGAGTTTGGTCTGAAGTTCTCTTTCTTTGTTGGGTCTTTGTGAGGTTTAGGTATGAGTGTAATTGTAGCTTCATAGAATGAATTGGGTAGTGTTCCTTGTGTTTCTATTCAGTGGAATAGTTTGAAAAGAATTGGTATTAGGTCTTCCTTGAAGGTCTGACAGAATTCTGCACTAAAACCATCCGGTCCCGGACTTTTTTTTAGTGGGGACACTTTTAATGACTGCTTCTATTTCTTTAGGGGTTATGGGACTGTTTAGATAGTTTATCTGCTCCTGATTTAATTTTGGTTCCTGGTATCTGTCTAGAAAATTGTCCATTTCATCCAGATTTTTCAATTTTGTTGAGTATAGGCCTTTTAGTAGGATCTGATGATTTTTTAAATTTCCTCAGTTTCTGTTGTTATGTCTCCCTTTTCAGTTCTGATTTTATTAATTTGAGTACTGTCTCTGACCCTTTGGTTAGTCTGGCTAGGGGTTTATCCATCTTCTTGATTTTCTCAAGGAACCAGCTCCTGGTTTTGTTGATATTTTGTATAGTTCTTTCTGTTTCTACTTGGTTGATTTCAGCCCTGAGTTTGATTATTTCCTGTCATTTTCTCCTCTTGGATGTATTTGCTTCTTTTTGTTCTAAAGCTTTCAGGTGTGCTGTCATGTTGTTAGTGTATGTTCTCTCCAGTTTCTTTCTTTTTTTTTGTTTTTTTTTTTGTTACCCCCCCCCCCAGTTTCTTTTTGTAGTCACTTAGAGCAATGAGTTTTCCTCTTAGTATTGCTTTCATGGAGTCCCCCAAATTTTGGTATGATGTGTCCTCATTTTCATTAAATTCTAAAGTCTTTAATTTCTTTCTTTATTTCTTCCTTGATCAAATCATCATTGAGTAGAGCGTTGTTCAGTTTCCACGTGTATTTGGGCTTTCCATTGTTTTTGTCATTATTAAAGACAAGCCTTAGTCCATGGTGATCTGATAGTGTGCAAGGGATTATTTCAACCTTTTTGTATCTGTTAAGGCCTGTTTTGTGACCAATTATATGATCTATTTTGGAGAAGGTACCATGAGGTGCTGAGAAAAAGGTATATTCTTTTGTTTTCTGGTGAAATATTCTATAGATATCAGTTAAATACATTTGGTTTATAACTTCTGTTAGTTTCATTGTGTCTCTGTTTAGTTTCTGTTTCTATGATTGGTCCATTGTTGAGAGTGGGGTGTTGAAATCCCCCACTATTATTGTGTGAGGTGCAATGTATTCTTTGACCTTTAGTAAAGTTTCTTTTACATATGTTGGTGCCCTTGCATCTGGGGCATAGATATTCAGAATTGAGAGTTCATCTTTGTAGATTTTTTTTCTTTGATGAGTATGAAGTGTCCTTCCTTATCTTTTTGGATTAGTTTTGGTGGAAAGTTGATTCTATTTGATATTAGAATGGCTACTCCAGATTGTTTCTTGGGACCATTTGCTTGGAAGATTTTTTTCCACCCTTTTACTCTGAGGTAGTGTCTGTCTTTTCCACAGAGGTGCGTTTCCTGAATGCACAAAATTCTGGATCCTGTTTATTTATTCAGCCTGATAGTCTATGTCTTTTTATTGGAGAATTGAGTCCATTGATATTAAGAGATATTAAGGAAGAATGAATGTTGTTTCCTGTTATTTTTGTTATTAGAGGTGGAATTATGTTTGTGTAACTATCTTCTTTTGGGGTTGTTGGAAGATTACTCCCTTGTTTTTTCTAGGTTGTAGTTTCCCTCCTTGTGTTGGAGTTTTCCACCAATTATCCTTTGAAGTGCTGGATTTGTGTTGGGGTCCACACTAGCCCCACGTTGGGGCGGCCAAAAAACGTCACAGCCCAGGCAAAATGTTGAGGCCCGGGCCGACCCACGTTTGGGCGGCCACTGTATCCCGGCCCAAGCTGCCGCTCAGGTCTGTGGGTCAGGGTTCAGCAAGAGCAAGGGTGAGGGCAGACTCGAAGAATGGAGACCAGACAGGGTGTGATTCAATCCCGTTTATTCTTCAGTCTCTCTTCCTCTAAGTGTCTCCTCTGTCTCCTCTGTCTGCTGTGTCTGATTCTGTCTGGAGCCAAGCGTCTTCTACCTAATGTCTGATGTGTCTGGTTCGTCCTGTAGCCGCCTTCGGCCACAAGTCAACTGGGTTCACCTGAAAGGGGGGCTGGGAATGAAAGGGGAAGGAGGGCGAGAAGAAATGAGGCCAAGACAAAGTTCTCTGATCAAGACCCAAAGCTTTAATGTTCAGCTCTCAATTTAAAGGGGAAGACCCAACCCACAACCCCTCCTGGTTTCAGATGGGTGGGATAATCCATAGTCCGTTCCAGGTCACGGCTGGAGATGTCTCAAGGCAAGCCCAGGGGCAGTTCTACTTTGTTCCGGGCAGCCAAGGTGGGTAACTCTACCTAGATCCCGTCACTTGACCTTGCTGTGGCAACCAAGGTCTCTCAGTCCTGCTCATGGGGGGGAGAGTACACGTCTATTGTCTGGTTCTGTCTGATTCTCTACTGTCTGCCTCTGCCTTTTATATGTCTTACTTCTAAGCCACGCCTCTAAGTTACACCTTTAATCATGCCCTTAGGTCTTGTCTCTAAATCTGATCTCTACACTTCTAAGTCACATTCTTAAGTTACACACCTTTAATCTCACACACCCAAGGTATCTAAACCAAGATTATCAGAGTGTGCTCAGCTGTTGTAGGCTATTGTAATACAAGTCTCATGTCAGGGTATATGGCTCAAGATGGCTGCAAAGCTGATAGTCACTTTCTGCTAAAAGTCGGCCCCCAACAGACTTGTGGTAAAATATTGTGTAAATTTGGATTTGTCATGGAATATTTTGGTTTCTCCATCAATATTGATTGAGAGTTTTGCTGGGTATAGTAGTCTGGGCTGGCATTTGTGTTCTCTGAGGGCCTGTATGATATCAGTCTAGGATCTTCTTGCTTTTATAGTCTCTGGTGAGAACTCTGGTGTAATTCTAATAGGTCTGCCTTTATATGTTACTTTACCTTTTTCCCTTGCTACTTTTAGTATTTTTTCTTTGTTTTGTACATTTGATGTTTTGATTATTATGTGGCAGGAGGTATTTCTTTTCTGGTCTAGTCTATTTGGAGTTCTGTAGGCTTCTTGTACATTCATGGACATCTCTTTCTTTTGGTTACAGAAATTTTCCTCTATAATTTTGTTGAAGAAATTTACTGGCCCTTTAAGTTGGGAATCTTCACCCTTATCTATACCTATTATCCTTAGGTTTGGTCTTCTCATTGTGTCCTGGATTTCCTGGATGTTTTGGGTTAGGAGCTTTTTGCATTTTGCATTTTCTTTGACAGCTGTGTCAATGTTTTCCATGGTGTCTTCTGCACATGAGATTCTCTCTTCTATCTCTTGTATTCTGTTGGTGATGCTTATGTCTCTGACTCCTGATCTCTTTCCTAGGTTTTCTATCAACAGGGTTGTCTCCCTTTAAGATTTCTTTATTATTTCTACTTCCATTTTTAGATCTTGGATTGTTTTTGCTTAATTCCTTCACCTGTTTGGTTATGTTTTCTTGCATTTCTTAAGGGATTTTTGTGTTTCCTCTTTAAGGGCTTCTACCTGTTTACCTGTGTTTTCCTGTACTTCTTTAAGGGAGTTATTTATGTCCGTCTTAAAGTCCCCTATCACCATCATAAGAAGTGATTTTAATTCTGAATCCTGCTTTTCCAGGGTGATGGGGTATCCAGGGCTTGCTATGGTAGGAGAACTGGGTTCTGATGATGCCAAATAACTTTGGTTTCTGTTGCTTATGTTCTTGTGCTTGCCTTTTGCCATCTGTTTAACTCTAGTGCTACCTGCACTCACTGGTTCTGACTCGAGCCTGTCTTTCCAGTTATCTTGCTTGTGTCAGAACTCCTCAGGTTCAAGATGTCTCTGTGTTCCTGTGATCCTGAGCTTCAGCTGCTCTGAGTGCAGTGGCTCCTCTAGGATGTCTCAGAATATGTTGTCTTCACAGGAGCAGACCAGCTAAGTGTCTGCCCCAGCACATGGCCCAAGAGAGGGGCAGAAGGAGAGTGGTATTCTACAGGGGTGGGGTTTGGATACCTGGTGGATCCCGAGCACTCCCTGCTCCCAGTTGTAGCTCTGTGATGTAGGGTAGTTGGTGATCGTTCTTACCCATTGCTTTGAGTTCAGTGGCTCCTCTAGGATGTCTCAGGATATGGTCCCTGACAGATTTATAAGCCTATATAACTCGAACTATACACTAAATACATCTCTTTATGCCTTCAGGTAAAAGTAGTTTTTACCATCCCTCAAAGAAGGTTATTTAAGCAACAGAAATGGTATTACAGAAATCTACAACTCATCAAAATGTAGAGAATAAATTACCATGGCATGCCCAGACCCAATTGGAACATCTTACTACATTTAACACTGAAGGACCAGGGAACATCATGGAAAGAGCAGAAAGATCGCAAGAGCCTTCTGTGAAGGAATGTCTTCAAGAAAAAACAAGGAAGTTGTATCCATGAACTCTTACAATATCAAATCAGTTGACTTGCAAACATGGATGAGGGGAGGTAAATACTTTAATTTTCTATTGCTGTGACAAAACAAAATGGCTAAGGTAAGTTATAAAAAAAAACTGCTTAAAGACTGCTTAAAGCTGTTCCTGAAGCTGAGACCTCACATTTGGACCCTAAGCAGGTGGCAGAGGAATATCACACTGAGAATGACTAGAGGAATTTTTTTTTTTTTTTGACTAGAGGAATCTTAATCTCTAATTTGAGACATTTAAGGAAGCCAATCCAGTTATTTAATTTAAAATAAATAAAAAGGACATAGCCTGCAGAGGTGACTTGTGCTGTAGAACACCTTCAGTAATGTGGCTGGATACAAAGTTAACTAAAAAAAAAAATCAGTAGCCCTCCTCTATGCAAGCAATAAATGGGCTAAAAAAGAAGTTAAGGAGACAATTCTGTTCACACTAACCACAAATAATATAAAATATCTTGTCCTAACTCTAACCAAGCAAGTGAAACAAACACCTGTATGAAAAAAATTGAGGAAGACATCAGAAGACAGATTTTCCATGCTCATGGATCTGTAGGATTAACATAAAGAAAATGGCCATCTTACCAAAAACAATCCACAGATTCATTGCAATCCCCAAATAAATTCTTTACAGACCTTGTAAGAACAATTCTCAATTTCGTATAGAAAAACAAAAATCAAGAATAGCTAAATCAATCCTGAACAATGAAAGAACTTTTGGAGGTACCACTATCCCTGACTTCAAGCTGTACTACACAGAAATAGTAATAAAAACTACGTGCTTTTAGTTTAGCAACAAAAACGGTTACCAATGAAGTTGAATAGAAGACACAGACATAAACCCACACATATGTGGACACTTGATTTTTGACAAAGAAGGCAAAACCATAAAATAGAAAAGGAGAGAATCTTCAAAAATGGTGCTGGACTAACTGGATGTCTACACCTGGAGAATACAAGTCGAGCCATATTTATGACCCGCACAAAACACAAGTCCAAACAAATCAAAAACTTCAGTGTGAAACCAGATACACTAAACCTAATAGAACAGAAAGTGGGGGACAGCTTTGAATTCATTGGTATAGGAGACATCTTCCTGAACAGAATACCAATGGCTCAGGCATTATGGTCAACAATTCATAAACAGGACTTCACAAATCTCAATAGCTTCTGTAAGTCATGGGACATTATTAATAGGACAAATGACATCCTGTAGATTGTGAAAAAAGCTTCATCAACTCTACATCTGACAGAAGGCTAATATGCAAATGTATATGAAGAACTCGAGATGTTGGAAACCAACAAGCCAAATAACCCAGTTAAAAAAAAATGGGGTACAGAGTTAAACAGAGAATTCTCATTAGAGAAATCTCTGATGACTGGGAAGCATTTAAGAAATTCAATATCCTTAATCAACAGGGAAATGCAAATCAAAACAACTCTGAGATTTACCTTACATCTATCAGAATGGTTGAAACTCAAGGGACAGCACATGCTGGCTAGGTTGGGAAGCAAAGAGAACACTCCTCCACTGTTAATTTGCAAATTTGTAGGCCCACTTTGCAAATTAATTTGGCAGTTTCTCAGAAAATTGGGAATAGTTTTACCTCAAGACCCAGCTATACCACTCCTGGACATGTACCCAAAACATACTCCACCATCCCACAAGGACACTCGATTAACTATGAACATAGCAGCCTTAATTGTAATAGCCAGAAACTAGAAATAAGCCAGACTTTCCTCAACTGAAGAGTAGATAAAGAAAATGTGGTTTATTTACCCAATGGACTACTACTCACCTATTAAAAACAATGACATCATGAATTTCACAGACAAATAGATGGAACTAGCAAAAATCACCTGAGTGAGCGAACCCAGGCTTAAAATGATATGCATGATATGTACTCACTAATAAGTGGATATTAGCCATAAAGTGAAAGACAACCATGCTATAATCAACTGACCCAAAGAAGCCAAATTAGAAGGAGGAACCAAGGGAAGATGGTTGAGTCTTTTTCAGAAGGGAAAACAAAGTAGATATATCCTTGGTAGGTGGAAATAGGGAACTGACTGGGAGAACGAATGGGGAGGGGAGCAAAGAACATTATAAGATGCAGGGAGAGCAGGGGAGAGAGAAGGAAAATCAGTGGTGGGAGGAGCAATATCTATATCCTGCCAGAGGCCTCGGGCAGGTGGGGGCTTCATGGAGAAGACTTTACCGTGTAGCAGAGATAGTCATTGGAATAAATTGTGTCTTGGATGATTTCTAAACAACATAGCATATATTTTCCTAAATGGCAGTTATATTTTGATTATTTGCATATAGGATACAATAAAACGATACCTTAGGTAAGTTTGCAAATACTACAGACAGATTACTTTGAGTCAGTTGACAGTATCTTTGAACATGTATGTGCCCTTCTATGTATATTTGGAGGAAAGCCGGAAGAAGGCAATGTTGCCAGGCACATTTCAGTCTAGTAGTGAGGGCCTCTCAACATAACACATTGCATGGTTTGGATTTTGAAATTTCATAGCTATGGAATTTGGGATACATTGTGTCTCTCTGTGTTTTAGTATCAACAATGAATTTGATGGTTACAACAACAGTGTAAGGTTCTGAGTATTTCATTTGTGTTGTATTGCAGTGTCTGAGGGTTTCTAGTGCTATGATGACACACATGTCCAAGAGCAGCTAAGGGAGAAGGTAGTTTATTTCAGCTTAAACCTCCATATAACAGTTTACCATGGAAGGAAATCAGGGCAGAAACTCAAACAGGGAAGGAACCTAGAGACAGAAAGTGAAACAGAAGCCTTGGAGGAACTTCAGGCTCCTTTCCATGGATTTCTCAGATTATGTTTTATACAACCTAAGACCAATTGCCCAGTGTTGATATTACCCTCAATGAACTGAGTCTTCCCAAACCAATCATCAATGAAGAAAATGCATTGGTCAGTTAGGTGGGAGAAGTTTCTCAATTAAGATTCCCTATTCCAAAATGACTCTTACTTATGTCAAGTTAGTATAAAACTAGTCAACACACTAAGACAAATAGTAATATTAATTATCATAATATTTGTTGCAAACTTAACACATGTTAAATGTTTTTTAATAACTTTGTTGTTCTTCAAGGAAGCTTAGATTATACACCCATTAGGAATGTTTACTCTGAATACTACTTTAGCTGATACGGAGAATACTCTCTCTTTTTTTTTTTTTTTTTTTTTCTGAGACAGGGTTTCTCTGTGTAGCCCTGGCTGTTCTGGAACTCACTCTGTAGACCAGGCAGGCCTCGAACTCAGAAATCTACCTGCCTCTGCCTCTCAAGCGCTGGGATTAAAGGCGTGCGCCATGGCCGCCCAGCTGAGAATACTCTTAAACACATGAATCCCTCTTATAGAACAGATTATATCACCTATAAAAGTAGGTATAGTTTCTTAAAGAAAGTTGCAAATCCTCGTGGTTACATATAATATAAAAAATTTATATGATGTTGGATATTCTCTAGAACAAAGATGTAGAGGATAAACAAGAAATACAACATGTTAATGCTTAGAACTCTCATTCTAGATATGAACACACAGAGAGAGAGAGAAAGAGAGAGAGGGAGAGGGAGAGGGAGAGGGAGAGGGAGAGGGAGAGGGAGAGGGAGAGGGAGAGGGAGAGGGAGAGGGAGAGGGAGAGGGAGAGGGAGAGGGAGAGGGAGAGGGAGAGGGAGAGGGAGAGGGAGAGGGAAAAGGGAGAGAGAACCCATGTTAACTACCACACAGAAGCAGTATGAAAATACAGACATCCATTAGATTTCATAAGAAGACGCTTCCCAGTACACAAAACTTTTTAGTGACTGGGAAGGCCATTTCTTGTTCTAAGTAGTTCTATTCAATGTGAAGGGTGTCACATGTGTAAGACAACATTGAGTTCTAAGTTACAAGATTCTAATGGAGATACATACTTAGATTTTCACAGTTCATTTGTTAGTTGGCAAGGTCTATATTTAAGAGACAGTGTTTTCTGTGTATACTAGTCTTTTATCATTAGTATAACAAAATATTAAACACGTAATATAAATAGAATTACAGTTATTTATTTATGCCTTCTGTAGGTCAGGAGTTTGGTAAGGTTTGGAAGAATGCCCTGTTGAAGTTGGTTTCATAAGCTGACATCAACAGGAGTTGGCTGAGCTCAGAGAAGCTCTAGGTGAGATATTTCCAAGCTCATCAAGTTGCTGGCAACACTTAGCATCTTGTGGTTCCTGCTGTCATATCTTGAAATGTCTTCCTTGTGCTTTTCTCTAGTATTTTTAAGTTTTGGTCTTACATGGATACTTCGAGCTGCTTAAGTTGATGTCTCTACAGAATGACATAATGGTGTAATTTTAATCTTTTATATGACGTGCAGTTCTTCAGCAACATTTTAAAAAGATTTGGTCTTTTTCATAATGTGTCATTTCCATACCTTTGTTTATAATCATATGGCTATAGACAAAATGTCTCATTCTAAAGAGGACATAAGATAATTTAATAGTATAAGATACATAGTGAATAAAAATACAATATAAACATGCAATAATAATTTAAGATGGGAAAAGATATGAACAAAGTGGATTGTGAGTGAAATTTGTAGATATGATGTATAATTTTTAAATATCACAGTACTTTCTAAAATTGGGTCACATATTTGAGTCTAAGTTTTCTGACATTAAAGTATCTGTTCAAGTTTCTGTTGGTTAAGGAAAAATGAACAGAGCCACCCAGCAGTGGGGAAGCTTCACTGTTGTGTTTCCTTAGTTTCCTTAAAGGACGATAGTGGGGTTGTCACATAGAGAGTACCCAGAATAAAATTAACTGAGCTAAATGTGGAACTTTCAAGGAAGAATGACTTTGACCAGTTTAATATTCTGCTATTGTCATCTTTAAAATCTTAACATTTCTTTCTTTGAGCTTGTATTTGCAAGCAATATTTTGTGGGATAAGGATCATGTGTGAACAGACAAGGTATATACCATATAGTGCCTGTTGATGTGTGTTATATTTATTATAATATTGAAGGATTTGGTCTAGACTAGACTGAGAAGTGCAGAAAAAAATATTGTAAGCAAATGTGGGCAGCTTTTCTAACACTAATGCTGAAGGTAAATCTGAGCTATTCCCAGAGAACTGAATGTAGAAAGATGTTCACCAAGGGAGAAGATTTCTAAGAACTTAGGAGACGGCATTAAATAAGACTTTATGATGGTCCTTAACTTTTCTTTGCCAAAGGGATAACATAAAAAGGCACAATATAATGTAGTCTTTGGGGCATAGTTTTTTACATTTTGATGGATGCTTAAGGAATTATTTGTGTTTTCTTCGGCTATTCAACCACATGTAGAAAAACATATCAATCATTTCGTCTCCCTATACTACTATAGACTCTATTCTTAATTAGTACTGGGTTGAGCCACTGTCGAAAAATTTAAAGACCTGGGTCTTGAATGCTCTTGGTGCTGTAAATGGTGCTCATCCTTAGTCAATGAAAAAAAGAAGTTGAAATGTGAATTTTCCTAAACAGAACTTTCTTAACTGTATGTTTTTATATGAAGTTAATGAATAATGATATTTACACATTTCTCTATAGTACATTAGTCCTATGATAATTGGGTGTTTTCTATAATTTCATGTGATTAGAGAGAATTAGAGTGAGATGCAGATTAGTCAGACTAGTTCTATTGGGCAATATGTAAACAACTAAAACATATTATGGTGCATTTTTATAAAATTATGCACTAGAACTTACAATTTAAGAGTTAATGGTTACATGTCTCCATTTTATTAACTATGAATAAAATTTTTCTAAAAATTAATTTTTTGGGAATCATAAAGAATTTTTCTTTTTATATTTAACCACTTCTTTAAAAAATGATAATGAGAATTACATAAAAGAAATGTTGGAGCCAAATGATCTCTCTATAGGTAATTAACTCAAGTTAGATTATTAATCATGCTCTCAGTGTTTCTTCTTTCAGAGGAAAGCAGATGGAATGAATGTACATATATATTCCATATCCTGTGGATACACCACAGGTTATTCAACTATCATCCTCTGTAAGGACTTCTCATTCCCAAATGCTTGTCATTAGAATTAATACCACATTAATCAACTTCATGGAATTTCTTGTTAAAAATTTTATCTCAAAAGAAAATTATCTTGTAGGATAGTCAAGAGAGTCTCTATGCAATTCAATGCCAAATGTTCTGCGACGTATTTTAATTTTACTAGAATTATTATTAAACAACAAACATTAAAGCAAGATGTACAAAGTAATACACATAATGTAATTAAGAAGCCTAAACATAGAAAATATAACAATGTCAACATAAACTTTAAAAGATATAATAGAAAAACTTAAATATTCAATTAAAATGAAGCCTGACTGATGGATAAAAATTCAGACCTGGAAAGTGTTATAAGTAAGCTAACTGCCAGGCAGTTTTGAAATGCTTGTAACAGTGTAAGGCAGAGCAGCAAAGCTATATGAACTCTTAAGAGTTGAGTAATTTGAAGTCAGTTATTTCGATACCTCTGGCAACATCCTTTCTGCTTAGGATTCCTTTGGCTAATTCAGTAACAGGGTTAATATCTAGAATATATAAAGACTGCTAAAATCAAATTACATCTTAAAAAACTGATAATTTAAAAAAAGAAAAATATAAATTTAAAATAAAGTTAAACATTAACTAATGTTTATGATGTAGCTCAATATTATACAACTTCCCTATAGTGTGCCAAGACATGGAAGAACATGGCATCTCACTACAATCTGAGATAGAGCTGGTAAGTAAAACTGAAAGCTTTCCATTTTAAACATGATGGCTATTTTTTCAAAGCTAACAAATGCAATAAATTATTATAAAAAATTAACCTATAGCTTAAGCTGTTTTGGTCAAGGCACTAAATACTGAAGATACACTACACTCTTACCAGCGATAAGAGGAAAATCTACCGAGGGCTAGGAGAACTTGGCTAGCCTCAGCTACAAAAATGAGTTTGGGTCAAGTCTGCTAATATTATAGTCTCAGAAAGAAAGTAACCAGTACTAATAACAATATGTTATAAAAACACTAAAATTAAATTGGTTAATTTAAAAACTATAATTAATTAATGTTACTAAAAAGCAGTTTTATCACTGTAAATGGTGATTTTGTATCCTCAAGGTTCCCTCTATCAGAAAATATAAAATACATTAGGCTATAAAAGCTTCATGTACATTAAGTCTTGCATATGTGTGTAGATATGTATTACAGAAGTTTGAAGACAGAAGAAACAGAATAAGATAATAATATCTAGACTGCTGCTTAGGGAAGTTGTAAGTTTGCCTGAAGTTGAGGCAAATTCATGGTAGACACATCCTAACCTTGTCTCTATGTATTGGCATGCTGTTTTACTCTATAATTTTTACTTAAAGGGCAAATGTGTCTGGAGAGAAGACACTAATGCTTGTCCATCCTAGAGCCTGACCCTCCTAAAGTTCTCCCTGTTATTCTGATTTAGTCAACAATGGTGTATAAAGAATATAATTTGCTTTCTGTGACTTTCAAGTAGACAATGAAAGAAGTCGACATTCATATTCTTTGCATCTGGGGCATTTGTAGACGTTGACATCCATAAGTTGTCTTTTTTGTAATTAACAATAAAAAGTAAGTTTGAGAGAAAAACAGACTTCAAAGCTCTGAATGGAAGGAAAGTACAGAACATATAAAATTTATGATTATAATAAGGCAAATAAATTACAAGTAACTATAAAAAATGTTACTGCAAGTTTACCTATATACATTAGAAGGTAAAAGACAAAATCATTAGCTGAATATGATGGGTAACATTTTAAAAAGTAATAAAATTAAATTTCAGTGTTCAGTTTAAACCCACTGTGTCTATTTAAATTATAAGAGATATAAAAACTTTTCATTTTTTAAAAAATCTTCTATTTTATTACTTTACCCTAAATTTCTAGATTTTATAACAGTCCTCATTACACTGAATAAAAAGTCACATTCAATCTTCAGTTTTTTTAATTAAACAGTCATCATCCTGCTAATGAATACATCTAGAAAATGAAGTCAGGGGTTACTTTTGTTTTAAGATTCCTCAGTTTATCTAATAATTATTAAAGTGATATAAAAATGGCATATGTAACTTTAAATGGCAGGAATGAAAACAGTTAATAAGCAGTTTCTTGGAATTACTTGTCCTTGGTATTAGTGGGGTTTAAAATGTGATGTGAAAATCCAAGTCTTACTTCAACTAATCAGTATATGATTAACTCAACTCTGAATTATTGTGCATAAGTGAAACTTTGTATTTCCAACATTTAAAGCAAAACTTTTAGATTTATAGTTGTCTTCTAGTCTTGTCACCTAAAAAACAAGAGACATAGAGAGAATACCACCATAGGATGGAAAAGGAGATATACCACCATAGAAAGGACATTTGATGCTTTTTATTATGGATGTTCATTTCCAATGAAGAAATATAGCTACCGGAAGGATAAAGAGACTATGTCAAAACTAAGTTGCATAATAAGGCTGAAGCAATGGTTACTATTACATATGTTGAAATACCAACATTTTAAAATTACACATACTGTTATGGTACAGTGAAGGGTACAGTGAAGTACACTAGTTCAGAGGAGATGAGGGAGAAGATGCTGAGATTAGAAAACAACAACCAAAAAAAAAAAAAAAAAAAAAAAAAAAGCTTACTATAGCAACCAGTGATCTTTAATAAGGACCAAAGAGAACTTAGACTGGGTGGCTCATGAGACATAAGTCATGTATGCTTTTGTGCCTTAATCTTCTCATCTTAAAATAACCAAATGGCGTGACAGCTAAATATAGTTTGTACAATGCTTTAAAAGATTTTGCAAGTTAATATTTGGTGGTTGGTAGTTACAATAATCACTAACTACTATTCTAAAACTCTAAGCCAAAAACTCTAAGCCAAAGAAAGTTGATTGAGTAAAATTAGAGTTGAGAAAAACTGTTAACAGAAATATTATTTTGAATGTGGTGGCATTTATAAGTTTTTGATTATAAGGTAAATAAGCAAGCAACAGTTTGTAGGGAAAGCGTTTTGAGCGTTTATGTATTAAATTGCATCTTCATATTTTCAAGTTTTAGCCAATTTTCTGCTTTATCTTATACTCCCTTGATTGCACAGTTAGGAAACTTTTTATATCCTTTATAGTATTTTTAGTACAGAATTTTCTGTGACTCAAACTCTCAGTAATCTTCATTTTATAAGCTATAAGAAGACAGAATAGAACTAGTCACAGAATGATATTTCTTTCTGATTGTGCTCTATGTTTACATTTCTTTGACACATTCTCTTATTGAACTAACACTTTAAATTTTTTCTTGAGGTTGAATTTATGTGTGCCATAAGTTTCATAAAAATAATCATAATATATGCAATTACGACTGGTAATATTAAAATTCTCAGAATTTTCAGCAGCTTACACTTCTTGAACTCTGGAGTAGAACATCTGACAAGTAAATTTTACTATACATACTGGAACACACACACAAAACATGCATGTATGTATGTATGCATGTATGTATATGTCAAAAGACAACTGCCTGGTCTAAAATATATAGGCTTTTGTTATTCATTGAAGAATTACAAAAATGTTCTCATTAAATTGCATACTATTCATTACTGTCACAACAACAGCATGTATATTTTCAATTGAAGAACTATTTCATATTTGCATTGATTAGAAAATATGATCACCATTTTATAGATGGGCAAATTGAGGTTCGGAGATATTTGCAAACTCAACTAATGTATCAAAGTGTTAAGAGAGTCAAAGGCTAGAAATTTAAATTCCAAATCCTTCTTACTCCCAATTTCCCAAACTACTCTTTCAGCTTATAAATCTTTAACTTAGCTATTAATCATATAGTAAATGTCAGGAAAAAGTGCCTTAAATTCCTATGTAGCTATTGTTAAATACTGATGGCAGTAAAGTTTGGCAAGAAGTAAGGATATTGGGTCAGACTCCAACAAAACATCTTGAATGGCTTTTTTAACAAAGCATCTGTGAATTTTGAAATTGAATCTTCTATTTATTTAGGGTAAGTTGGAAAGATGAGGAACTTTTATAAAAAATCATTGGTAAAATTAAAAACAAAATTAAACAAAGTCTGCTAAAATTTGCTTCTGGTTTGGCTGAAAATTTTCTCATTGGACTGGGCCTTTTTGAAATATAAACATTATCCAAAATTAAAACAAGAAAGCCTATGAGGAAAGTTTTCATAATCCACAGCTATTGTTAAACTTAATGTCTATGTTACAACTACAATTACCAAATTAATGGACCCTGAGTAAGTGGTGTATATATTAACAAGAGAAAATATCAGCAGAAGACACACCTGTGACCAAGTCCATAGTATTAAAAATTTTAAATAAAGTCTACTAAAATCTACTTCTAGTTTTGCTGAAAATTCTCATATGTGTTTGAATGTGCATGCGTGCATGTGTGCGTATGTGCGTGTGTGTGTGTGTGTGTGTGTGTGTAAAAGTGATAATCAGGCAATTGAAACCAGAATTCTCTATTACTTTCAAGGAATGTGATGGACTATTAGAAAGAATATTGAAGTCAAATGCAGAGATCCAAAAGTAAAAATATACAAGTGAAGGAACCAAGTAAAATATATTCTCAAGGGAAAAAGAAAAAACAACAACAACAAAAAAAAAACTCTTAATAAAAATCCCCTAAGCATAAATTATGATAAAATAGTATCATTTAAGTTGTTCTCATTCTAGAAAATGTCAACTTAAAATTTATTCATAATTCATTGTAGGCATAATGTTTATGTACTCTGTGTAAAGATTATCCCTGGGTTAGTCACATGCTGATTTTTCTGCCCTCATATCTTGTTTCTATCTGGACATGGCATTGTAATGCTTATGTCAAGAATCACCTATCTCAAGTTTGTATAAGCAAAGCTCATTATTTATCCTCTGCATTGTCAGTAAAAACTGGAAAAGCCAGAAACTAAGCAATAGAGATTAGGGTTGAACTTCTGTCAGCCAAGGAAGGAGGGACAGAAAGAAACGATGAGAGAAGTCACCATGAGAAAGGGGTCCAGAGAGACATCAGGGTAGAGCACACCTGAAGCTTCAAGGACAAGACCAATAGGAAAATGCAAGTGTATCTGGGATTTTGGATGGGAGGTAGCCATATTAGATTAGAGGGTTAAAACAGATTGATGATTGTCAAGGTATTTTGCAGTAAAGCTTGATTAAATAAATCTTGTCTCTCTGTGGGGAACTAGCTAGGATAAAGAAATACGGCCACTGTATTAATTGACTGCACGGATTCCTATTAAAATTACCATTGCAATTCATAATAAGAAAAAGTACATTTTAAATTATTCATTTATTTTTGAGATTATATTTATATGTATAACATGATACATATAATATAATTATAAAATACAATTATAGAGCATTTTATCTTTACTTCCCTCTCTCAAAACCCACATGTAATATACCTCACTCTTGAGAAAAATACATTTTAAAAGGACTATGAATAGATAAAAGATGAGATATTTTTTTGAAACATTATATATTAACAATATCTAAGAAACAGAAAATGATATACTTTAAAATGTTTAAATGGCAACTAGGTCTTATGAATACCAAAAGAAAACATGTCAACAGCATTTTTAGCACTTTATTTTATTTAATCAAATTATATTTGCATCATATCACCCCCTCTTCATCTACTTCCTTCTAAATTCATTCCTTAATTATCATTGTTACATATTTAATATGTGTGTGTGTGTCTCTGTGTGTGTGTGTCTGTGTATGTGTGTCTGTGTGTGTGTGTCTGTGTCTGTGTGTGTGCTAATTCCATTTAGTCTTGCATGTATGTACATGCTTTTAGGCTTTCCACTTGACTATAGATAACCAGTTAAGGGCTTATCCCTGAGAAAGACTCCTTCTCCTTCTCCGAGCAGTAGTTAACTCTATAACTCTTCATTTAGGGGTGGGGACCTATGAATTTTCTGTATCCATATTGGCATGTCATCTTGCATTTTTGTTTTTCAAGTCTTGTTTAAGTAACCATATTTTTAAGATTTTATAGGTGTAGTTTCCCTGTCAAATCAAGACGACATAATCTCAAAGCAGACTTCCTGGTACATTGGCTCTTACAATCTTTTCATCTCTTTCCTTAATGTTTCCCTGAGCCTTTAGTTCATGGGTTACCCTATAGATACAATAATAGGTATTGGGTACCACATGGTCAGTATTCTCTGCTTTTTGGCCAGTTATATCTTCTGTAATCGTCTCTATCACAAGCTTACCTGATAAGAGGTGAGAGCTATACTCCTCTGTGTATGTCAGTGTAAGTATTTTCAATTTTGTTAGGAATTATACCAATTTGAGAAAGAAGCATTCTTCTTTACGCCCCATAAACTCCCTAACAAAATGTAGTAGTTTAGGTTTACAGTATCAGAAATAATTTCCCCTTGTTAAGTGAAATGTAAGTCCAATTGTACAGCCATTGGCTACTGTCGAGATATAAATATCACTATTGCATTTCTCAGGATATTTATTTATGTCTATTATTGTTGTGATTCATAGAAATCACAGCCATGTAGAATTACTTACTGTTTCATTCCCTTGGTGGCCTCTGTATTATCTTCTGATATTATGGAAGCTAGTCTTCAGGAAGATGGCTTGTAGGTCAGATTGAGCATGAACCCCTTGATTTCTATGTCTGAAATGTGTTGTATCTTCAGCAATGTGGACTTTCTTTCAACTTCTAGAAGGCAACCAAGGGCAACAACAATTGTTTTACATTCTTTGGAGAATATCTTGGACTCTGCTAACCAACAAGTCAATAGTAGGTTTCTAATGAATCATACTGACATTTTTGTTGTTCAATATTGCTTTTGAAGGGAGTATTGACACCAGAAGTGTACATGCATGTGTGAGTGTGTGTGTGTGTGTGTGTGTGTGGTTGTGTGTGTGTGTACGTGGGTATTAGAATTCTCATTTTCCCATCTGAAAAAAATAGTCATAGCACTTAAAGACATAACAAGTTCATATCTTACATTGACTTTTTAAAAAGAGTATTTGTGTACTACATATGTATAATGTTTGAAATTTTACAGACACTGATACTTTCTATCTCTGTATTTTACTAAACTCACTTTCAGAAAGATAAATTTTTAAATGTGGCTTATATAAAAGGTCTGTGCAATTTATATATATCAAATTTATATATATTTACATACATACATACAATTTATATATATATACATATGGATATTTTGTTGATGAACAAGCAATGTTTAGATGAGATTTAAAAAATAAACAAATGCACTTAACCCTCAAGAGACTGGAGGCCCAGGAAGTTTAGAGGTCTGGTGGGGTGGGGGGTGGGACATCCTCATGGAGACAGGGAGTCAGGGAGGAGGCATGGTATATAGAACAGTCAGAGGATGGACAGGGAAGGAAATAAAATTTGGAGTTTAAAATAAATTAATTAATTTAAAATTTTTTAAATTTTAAAAATTTAAAAATAAACAGATGACTTGTTATCATTTATTTTATCAAGTACACTTAAATGACTTTATTTTAATAAAACCAATTTGATATGTAGTTGAGATATTAGATATTGTGGTCCATTAGTAACAATAAATAAAATATTTTTAAAATGAAATGTAAATGAAAATTTATGAAATTAAAATGTTTTCATCAAAATATAAGACAATGCAAATCTTCTAAATGTTAAAATCATACCTTGGAGTATTTTTTCAAAGGTACTCAAAAATCATCCATTAAACTAAAATTAAAATACAATTACAGCTAATCAATTTTAAACTTCAATGAAACATTTAAGTACAACTAAGTATTTACATATTTCTGAACATTTAAGAACAATCTATTTGTAATTCAAGTACTTAACTCAGTGAAATTGCCAATGAACTAATATGTCTCAAGCTACACATATACAAGTGAAAGAATAATGTTTTTAATATATGCACCTTCCAGGTGCAACTGTTGTGATTGCATGGTCATTACACTAATTGTAATTGTACATGAATAACTCTAGAATAAATAGGAAATCACAAAGCAGCAATACAGTGAATGTTCAGGACTTCTGGAGAAGGATTGTTCTTTCCATATGAATCAGTTCCATTCCTCTCTCTGCACTCGTATTTTTAAATGACTGATAAGCTGTCTTAACACAGCTGGGGCTACAGATGAACTATCTCTCGCCATAATGGAGCTTGCCTTTTTGCTTGTCTAGCTTGTGCAAGACATATGTACAAGGTAATTTTATCGATGGTGAACTAAGATTGCTTAGAACTAGACAAACAATATGTGAGTCATAAAGATTGCCGAGGAGTTGTGTGAGGACACACCCATGTGAAGGCAAGGGATTGCGGAGGTCACAGGTCCTGCTCCTAGTGGCAATACACCTCTGTACCATCAGGAGCTGGCCTGATGTGCGACCTTTCTGTTGTGGCTTATTACACAAGTATGAGTTCCTGGGTGCAGTTTGGGGTGATTTTTTTCTATTGAACGATGGCTTGCTGTTTGTGATTTTTTTCCTATTACCTGAACAAGGTATTTCTTATTCTCATCATCTATTTTAAAGATCAGAGAGACTCTTACAATATCTAAATATATTCCAGGTTTTCAAAGAAAAACCAAAAAAAATTGAGGGCATAATTAACCATGAGGACTAGAAAATATTTTTCTTTTCATAAATATAACAGAAGTTCTAGAGAATGCATAAAGGTTTTTTTTTTGTATCATCTGCTGTTTTAATTGGGAAAAAATTAAATACCTACTGGAAACAGAAAGAAATCATATCTATTTTTTCTTATGATCAATGGTTATTCTTGGTTTAAGTAAACCCTTCAAGAAATAATCAGCCAATGATATTTACAGCAATTCATAGAACAATGTAGTAAATATTGGCTTTGTATAGTAAGCAAGATCTCAGATAATGAAACAGCATGTATAATACTATACATTTTTACATTAAGGTATATATAGCACAGGAAAACACCTAAAAAGAATTTTGGATACAATTATTTTCAAGATGTGAGTTTTTAAGTGTTGTTTATTCCCACTTCTGGGTCTAAATATATTACTTTTTTAAATTAAAATATATGTAGCAGTGTGTGTGTGTGTGTGTGTGTGTGTGTGTGTGTGTTTACATGCATGTATGTGTGTGTGTATGTGTGTACAGTGTGAAAGGGGACCTCACCTAAGAAAATACCTCCATCAGATTTGCCTGCAGGCAAGTGGTGGGGGCACTTTCTTGGTTGATGATTAATGTAGGAGAGCCCACTATACTGAGGGCAGTGATAGCCTTGAGCAAGTGATTGAAATCAGGCTAGGACATCCTTGTCATCCAGGAGGAGTGAAAGAACATGCCCATAGCACCATTGATCAACACAGGCATATAATGTTGTTAAAGGTTTTTCAGATAAAGCACCCTGGTTGGCAAAGAGGAGAAGATAAAACAATCTCTGATTAATCTTATGGAATAGTCTCCATACAACAGAACTGAGCAGATTTAAGTCTAAAAAATAAATTTCAAATTCACAATCAATAATTTCAATAAGTTTATAAAACTTGATTAAATACCATATAATAACAGGTATTACTTTGTGGAATGACAGTTTCCATTTGTTTTTAAACTTACCTTCTTATTTTAGATCAGTGTGTGTGTGTCAAGAATACTATTAAGCTATTAATATTCTTTGATATCCTCTGCAAGCTAGTACTAATTTATCTTTTCAAAGAACACAGTGATGGTGCTTAATTTATTCAATGTACCTTTCTCAACCTGCTACAGTGAATATCAAACATGTGTTCCACTAAACTTATTTAGACATATTTTGAGAAAGGAATTTCATAGTCCAATGAATTTAGAAGACACATTATAATTTCTCTTTTCTGGTAATTAAAACAAATATTTTAAATATTTTTTTAAATTTCTTTATATTTTGTGTGTATGTGTGAGTGCCTGCTTGTATTTCTGTGCATTACATGTGTTACTGAAGGAGGACGTAGATAACCATTGGTCCTTGGAGCTAAAATGTAGTCCTCTGAAAGACCAGCAAGTACTCTAATCTACTGAATCATCTCCCCAGTACCTTAGATGTACTTAAAAAAAATGAGGTCAGGGTTGGTAAGATGGCTAAATGGAGAAAAGGCAGTTATCAGTAGACCTGATGAGCTGAATTTATCCCCGGGACATACATGATGGGAAGAGAAAATTGACTCGTGCAGTTGTTTTTTACCCTCCATGTATGTGCTCTGCTATGAACACACACACACACACACACATATATATACACACACACACATACACACATACACACACACACAACTAAATGTCATTTTAATCAGGTTAATGTAACATAAAACAGTTTAGTTCACAAAAGATTGTACCTTTACATTTTTCATACTTTGTTTTATTATGGAAACATATCTTAATCCAGTGGGTAAGGATTCTCCTTTTTTTTTTTTTTATACAATTGCAACATTTGAACTAAAGCAGACCTGTTTAAGTATTGCATAGCACATTCAAAAATTCTAGAGAACAGCCCAAAGATGGCAGTATATTTTGTATTCCAGAAGATAACTGCCTCAAGTTGTTTCCCCTCCGTGATTCGTGTTTATGCCTTGCCTCTGAATCATCCATGAAAACAGGCAGCTGAGTGTACACTGTCAGCTACTAAGCACTTTTTAATGAACCAGACCACACTTTGTTTGAACATGCATCAATGTTTATGGTTCTGTTTCATGACAGCACCAGAATAAGAATCATTTCAGTCTAGAGAAAATGAAACCTTCCAGTAATGAGGGCTTCAGAACAGGACCCATCATCCCTGTTGGTTCTATCACTCATTTTATCTGTTACTCTATTTCCTCTCTGTGTAGTGTTATGGGGTGTTTGATTTATTCATAGAAGGCTCTGTTACTACTGAATGATTGTACTCTAAACCCCATAAAGTCATGGCAAAACCTATTAAAGGAGGGGGAATGATAATCAAGATTCCGTTCCTTTACATACCAAGTGAATAAATTTTAGTGAGTAAATCCTATTGACTGTTACATTCAAACCTCATGAAAACATCAAAACTCACCATTTTTAGCCTAAGATTTATAAATTTTGTGGTTCAATATAATTCAAAATTTATGATTTTTACCTAAAAATAAAGATCACTTTGTGGTTTAATATAATCAGCACAGGTTTAGTGTATTTAATTCTAATAATTCTCAGAGTTTCAGTTCAGCATAAAAGTCAATGGTTATGGAAGAGTACTATTCACATGAGGCCCCACCCTTGCTGAGGGTCCATTAGGTTACCAAAGAAGAAATTCTCCCCAAATCTTCTAAATTTTCTATCTGAGTGTGTGTACTGAATATTTTCAAGCTGCTTCAGGAATAACTACATTCTTGTATCCTAGGGGTCATTTTGTTACTTCTAAAGTTCCATGAATTGGATATTTAAGATGTTCTGTACGTAAATAACATTTAAATAGTTTGTGACTCAGTGCTAATGGAATGTTCTTTCATTATGACACCATAGAACCTTTTTATTTAGTTAATTCAATTAACTGATTCTTTGTAAGATAATCTTGATAATACTTAACAGTTGACAAATCATTTTAGAGAGCATATTTGTGAATTTAGTATTTAATATGTACTTTCCCAGATTCTAGGTTCAGGTTAGCCTCAATTTATTAAAAGCTATGACATCAGGACAAATATGAAACTGAACAAAAATGAGTGTAAAAATCTAAAAACAATGATAATTTAAATCTATTTACTATAGTCTTCCAAATCTATCTCTAGATAGAACTTAACAGAGCTGTGTTTTGTAGTTTCTACTAAGCAAATATTAATATTTACAATAAGTAGAACACATCCCCATCAACAATGAAAAATATGTAATAAAGCATAAAGAATGCATTTTAAAGTCTGATGAAACTAGTGCATGGTCAAATACTACAAATTAACATTTTAACCAAATTTTTACAAATGAATACATTTTAACAAATGAATAGACTTGTTTTGTATTAAAATAAATACAGCATAGCTATTGAGAACCTGTTCACTGTCTGAATAAAAGATGTGACAGATTACAGCACAGTGGTAGAGGTCTAGTCTATGATGTGTGAGTGCTGGGATTTGATCTACAGCACCACAGATATAATTTTCAAAAATGAAATAAATAACAAAAAAGAGAACAAGATGGAAAGGGCTATATTCTCTAATGACTTTGCTATGACCAAATATCCCAAAATTAATATATAAAACAGTAAACTTTCCAAATGTAACCATTTTTTGATACTTGCAGTCAACCAGGCTTTAATTAATAAAAGTAAGTAGAAAAAAAATGTATGTTCTCAATAGAAATCATAGATGATGTCGCTGTAAGCTAAAAGAGCCAACTAAGCTGGGACAATTGAGGCTTAATTTCAGAGATCCAGATATGAGTTGACAGCTGCAGTGACAACATGCCTTAGCACTACTGGATACAGTGCTCTTAATTTCCACAGATCTTAGGTTTCAAGTGAAAGTGAAAATCTATTCATCAGTTCTCTGACATCATAATGAACTAAAAACTATCATGTGTTCAGTGGTTCAAAACAGTCTAAGTTCATTTTCTCACACATTAAGAATATAGACAGCTGAAAGCTGACAGGATGGGCTGCTAAGCTGGGCTGAGGCTAGAATTTCTTTTTGTTTCTTTCAGCATGAGGCCAAGCTCCAGCACCTGTGCCTTCTCCTCTAGTAATAAATAATTAGCTATGTGTCTGTCTGTCTGTCTGTCTGTCTGTCTGTATATCTGTGTATCTTTGCATGCATCTTCCTATGTGTAGGAGTACAGATTCTCTGGTGACCTTTCTTGCAGAAATCAGAGATAACCTTTGAGTGCCTGTCCTTTTTGTTAGTATTCTGTCTAAACTCCACCTCCCCAGTTACCTGGCAACAGCCAGGTATGCTCCTCCCCACAGTTACCTGGCAACTGCCAGGTAGGCTTGATCCACTATAAAAGGGGCTGCTTGCCCCCTCCTCTCTCTCTTACTCTCTTACTCTTACTCTTACTCTCTTACTCTCCCTCTTACCCTCTTGCCTCTCTGTCCCCTCTCCCACCTTCCTCTCTCTCTACGTGGTCATGGCCTGCCTCTACTTCTCTCTTATCTCTTCTACCTTCCTCTCCCCACCTTTGCCCTATCCCCTGAATAAACCTCCTCCCCCTTGGAACCATGTGGTCTGGAGTGGTCTGTTCTGAACTGCGTCTGGACTTCTTAAAACAACTAACCCGAGCATAGCTGCCTTCCAAGCAGTTGAACCAGGTTCGATTCCCGGCCAACACACCAATGCTAGTTTTAAGAAAAAGTCTGACCGCAGCTCAGAACAGACCACTCTAGAGAGAAGAGAGAAGAGAAGTAGAGGCCGGCCATGACCACATGGAGAGAGAGGAAGGTGGGGGAGGGGACAGAGAGGCAAGAGGGTAAGAGAGAGAGTAAGAGAGTAAGAGTAAGAGGAAGAGGAAGAGGAAGAGTAAGAGAGAGAGGAGGGGGCAAGCAGCCCCTTTTATAGTGGATCGGCCTACCTGGCGGTTGCCAGGTAACTGTAGGGAGGAGCATACCTGGCTGTTGCCAGGTAATTGGGGAGGTGGAGTTTAGACAGAATACTAACACTTTTCTTTTCAACTTGTATAAGATAATGTCTCTTTGTTAATGCCTAAACCAGGCTTGCTCTTTTGCAGTCTCCTGTCTACACCTCCTACCTCCCTGCGAGATGCCCTGGGATTACAGACACTTGTGCTAGGGCATTCTGTTTGTTCTCAGGTTTGTTCCACAAACCTTTTCCTACTGAGTCATTTCCTCATCTCCTTTCTCAGTCTTTTACAAGAACAATTTTTTAATGGATTTGGGGCCAAACAACAGATACTATCATTTCAATATTATGGATTTATTACATTGTTGATTCTTTTTTCCATTGAAGTTCCATTTTCAGGCCACATTAGAGCATTAGAACAATGGCATATCTTTAGGGAGGAGCTACCATTCCACTCACTTAAGAAAGAACTAGTTTTTGTATTTCTCAAATCACATTATTGTTTTGGGCTCAATTGTTTTTTTGACTCACTACCAAGTAGTCTGAGATCTCATGAGGCTCCTTTTTCATAGTCAGTATTAAAAATGAATGCATTGAGAAACACATCAATTATATTTGCAACATACAGAAGAAAATTGCAAAGCTTCCCCACCTTTACCTTGTATATCCTCTGGTCCCTGGAGATGAAGTCCTCAGTAGGAGAAGGAGCTTATACCATAATTTAAATCTCCATCAAGCAAGTCTTGCTGACTTGAAAATAACAGCAGATCAAAATAAAATTCTCATAGCTACAAGTAATTTACTTTCTGGAATAAATTCCCCTTGTTTTGCCAGACGAGTGATTACTCACAAAGCACTTTGAGTCAAAAAGTTCTTTGTAGTGCTATTATGTAGAGTACTATAAGGACTTCCAATCCATGTTATTTGTGTAACAATGATGAAAGAATTTCCGTAGCAATGATTAAAGATGTAAGCCTGTGGAGTCCCTTACCTTTTAAAGTTAACTTGCAAAAATCATGAATGTCTTCTTTTAATGTTTTTTAAGTGTAAAGTATTATAAGGCTGGAGAAATAGCTAAGTGATCAAGAGAGCCTATTGTTCCTATAGAGAACCTTAGTTCAGTTTTCAACATCTACCTCAGAGGGCCAAAACCTTCCTGCAACTCTAGCTCCAAAGTATCTGATAGCCTCTTGGGGTCCTCAGGAATCTGCATCCACTTGCACATAGCCACGTATTTACATCATTAAAAGCAAAATATATCTTTGGTAATAAAAATGATATAATAATAATAATAAAGAATAATAAATAAGAAAAATATTTAGATTAATGATTTTGTAAGTTCTGAAATTTTTTACTTACTTCTTGTGTTTCTTAATAAAGTTATTATGTCAGTCAGTCTGACATTGAACTGTAAAACCAAATTAGCTTTCTAATAACCCTAACTCTACCAGGCTGGTGCCAAGACTGCAGCAGTGAGCCTCGCAACTCAGCTCCAGGTTTTAGGTTTATTATAAAATAGAAAACACACACTTTTACTGTAACATAAAAATTCAGTATTCTTTTCATTTACTGGGTATATTCATCTCACATTATCAGTTCCTCTTTTGTCTTTCTGTTTACTATCAAATTATAAACAATTGAAAGTTTCACATGTGACCATCCTTTCTCTGAAATTGCATTAACAATTTCAAAAAAACATTTTCACCATAAAAATGAATCAAATAGTCTAAGTCTAACTGGAAACAACCAGCTATAATGCCTACTTTCAAGTATTAGGCATATTTTTTATGAATGGATTTTTAAGAAAATTATTGGTATTTTATTTGTTAGTAAAAATTAATTAATGAAAAGACCATTTTGTAAGCTAAGAATACATGAGACTTTGCAGATATCCTTCCTATTCAAACATTATGGCTAAATTTGAAACATTTGCTTCTAATGTCTCCAAAACAGAACCTTTTAGACTGAAGTAGGTGGTTTACAAGCCTAACCTATCCTTACAAGGATAACCAAAGTACTAGTAAATACATTTCTTTCACTTCAATTTTTTGTTGTCTTATAGATCTGCCTTTGAGACCCAAGCTAGTTCCTCATTACTATGCTGAGGAACAAATTTAGATTTGTGCTCTTAACAGGTTACATTGCTGGTACTGGATTAGAGTTAATTGGTGACTGAGCAACAAGCAATCATGGTTTAGCATATTCATTAAACGTTGAGATTTACTTCTACTTCCATTTAGAAAAAAAAACAATGAGGTGCTATGATTACATAAAAACCACCTTTTTTTTTTTTTTTTTTTTTTTTTTTTTTTTTTTTTTTTTTGAGTCACTGAGTAGAAGACCTCCTTCAAGGATAAACTGAATATGCAGAATAATCTGTGAAAACTAACCTCAAAAAACCAAGTAACTGTTGTTGATGTTGTCATTTGCACAATGATTTGCTGATTACAAGGAACTGACTGTTCATGGGGCTGGATTGTCAACTCAGTATGGGGTTGGCCTGCCAACCTGTGAACATAGAAATTTTCTAAGTAGGTAAGGATTTCATCTTTTTCTAATCATTAAAGATGTGTTTTCATTAGCATATGGTGTGAAATACAAAAGCTTGGTCTTAAATAAATGAAACAATTTGTCACTGCGTGTGACAAGCCTCCCTCCCTGTGATAATGAGTACTGTTTGGGAGAGGAGAAGGAAAAGAACTGGAAATTGAAATATAAAGAAGGAAGCTGACAGCCCCCACACTGAAAACAGATCTGTGTGCTTTCAAGTGTAAATCCACCATTTATTTTGTCCCCTGGTGAAAGAAAGGTGGTGTTCATTGTGTATTAACTCTGACCTTGAGAAATCACAAAGGAATGAACTAAGCAAAGGAAGAAAATAAACTAGGCTTAACAAGAGATTTCCCGTTGTTTAAATTATCTAAAGTAAAAGAGAATTATCAAGGCTTTGTAAAAATGAACTTTGACTCCCTTACCAATTATCAACAGAACAATTTCATCACTAATATTTTGCTTCACAGTGAAAAGTTTCCAAATCGATATAACACTTAAAATAAGGTTTATTAAATTGTGTAATTATGCTGCTAAATTGCATGTGATGTTTATACAAATGAAATCGTTTACTACTTCTGAAAATGAGTAGTATAAAATGGGAGTATTTACACTCTGAAGAAATTCGGTGATATTAAAAATAGCACAATTGTATTCTCTTATCTTTTTCATCATCTTAAAAATCAATACTATATATGATATGGAGTTGTTCATCATCATTTATAAAATACCAGTAGAGTTTAAAGGAGGAGATTGATCAAAGAGATTTGAATGAGAAATTAACTACATTAGGACACTGTGCAATTATGGATGGAGGAGGACAGAATGATATGGAAAGTACATTGAGGAGATTAAGTCAGTAAGCACCTCTACCGAAATACAGAGACGGCCCAATGGAGAGGCTGGGAGAAATTCCAGGAAGCTGGTAGTTTTTGGCAAGTTCACATAGGACATTAGAGTCACCTGGGGCAACGAGTCCACCACAGTGCATAACTGTTGCATTTAAAGGTCTCCAGCTCAAACATGAAGTGTTAGCTTCCTTGCTGCTGGTAAGTAGAGGTGGTGGTACAAGCAATATACATAAGGTAAGGGAACCAAACTGGTTCTTTTGTCACAAAGCCTCACCCAATGACCACCAAAGAGTAACAAAAGACCCTCCTCCACTCCTCCCTTCCTAACACCAGGAAGATGCCAATTTTGGCCAAGCCAGGGTAAGAGCTTGGAAATCTGAAAAGTAGAGTTTTGGTATAAGTAGGATGACCCCACTATAAACTACAGCTTCCAATCTCACACACAGTAATCCCTCCGATCTGAAGAAAGGGTTGTCAGTTATTTAAATCTGTTCTTAATATTGTTTATGTGAGAAAAATCTTTTTATTACATAGCTTTGCAGGTTTTATTGTTGCTTCTAATTTTTTCTAAGTATTCCTTTTCAGTTTTATTATCTGAAACATTATTAAATGTATAGTGGGTGACTCTTCTGTTTATCTCCTAACATGCTTTGGGTTTTGATGCATGAAACCTACTATTTTGTTTTATGCTAATATATTTCTGTATATTTTGGAAAATTCTTGACTGGAAGAAATTTTATAATTATCATATATTTTACAATGTAGAAATAGTCTTTTTCCCACCAATGTTTAAATATCTAAAAGAGGAGTTATATTGTCACTCAATACGATGAATTACATAAATGGATGTCCTAACAGTAGATTATCTTGGTACCACTGCATCCGTAAACTCCTAAATAGTCCTAATGCATGAATTCCTTATTCTGATACTGTAGTATGCACAAAACTGTTTGTCAGTGAGAATGTTTAGTTATATTTCCTTTGGTTTTATGTTCCTAGAAGTTTATCAATGTATGTTTCAATGCTATATCTACTTCAGTATAAACGTTTCACAGACTTATTGATTTCTCTTCTCATATTTGGAAACAATTGTATGTTTGAAATCACAGTTGTTTAAATTTAATTTTTAAAACATCTGGGCTTCTGTGAATTATATATGTTAGTGCTTGTGATACTGTTGATAAATGAATTTTTTTGCTCACAGAAATTAGTCTCAATATGATGGTTTATCTGTTAACATCTTATTTATTGTCTATAATAATACCTATTAGTATTGTTTTAATTATTTTTCTGTTGCTATGTTAAAACACTTTGAACAAGACAACCTATAGCAGGAAGAATTTATTTGACAGTTGTAGAGATTCCTAATGGCTAGGGAGGCACGTTAGCTGGCACCAGGCACAGGAGGAGGAAGAGGAGGAAGAAGAGGAGGAAGAAGAGGAGGAAGAGGAGGAGAAGGAGGAGGAAGAAGCTCAGACCTGACCAGGCATCCTCAACTACAAGCATGAAAAAAAAATTGAGAGAACTGGAAATGGGTAAAGATTATAAACTGGCAAAAGTGGGTCACATCAACATACTTCCTCCAGCAAAGCCGCACCTCCTTAACCATCAACCACAGACCTCTATGGAGGACATTTCTCATCAAACCACCACCATAATATATACTAATTTTTTAACATTAATGAATAATTTAATGACAATGTTTATACTCTCTATGGTTCATACTTCTCTATGGTTACTGTGGCACATTCTGGAAAAATATACATTTTTTTATTTGTGCTAAATTGGAACAGGAGAGGAATATTAAGTTGTAAGAATGTACTGCTTTGTTTGGAACACTTGCATTCCATAGATTTGTTCTGGCATTAAACTCCCAGAACCCTCAGGGTAGAACTAACTTCACAGAGAGTTCTCCTCTGATGTATACCCCTCCCAGCCCCTCCCAAAGAGAGGTTTGTGTCACCTAGCACAGGTAGAGGGCGTGACTACAGGCTGCAGAGCCTCAAGAGATCTCCATATTAATGAGATACTTAAAGGTCAGAGGGCATAGCCAATTAAGCTTCCTCCATAGACCCTCCCCCCTTCCTATTTAACTCAGGTCTGCCCTGAGAAACAGGGAATGTGGGGGTGGGGTACAGCTTCATCTACTTTCCACCATGACAATAAACCTTTTAAAACCCTGGTCTTCCTCATGTCTCTGGAGCCCACCATGGGGAACTGGGCTGGTCCAGTCCCTGTGTATGCTCACTCTGTCTCAGTTCTTCAGGGGCTCCTAACAGTGTCTGGGAACCCAAAGACAGAGGCCACCAGTCTCCCAGTCAGCCACTTTGGCCTGGAGACCCCCACTCAGGAGCTTTGCCCCCAGGGGACTTCAGGCTGAGATCTCCCCATGCCAGGGCGTAGCCTGGTGACTTCTCACAGTGCAGCTTCCACCTAGCTCTGTGTGAAGTGAACTCAGTCATATTTCCACACTTCTGCCTTTCTGAGCTGTAGCAGACAAGCGTGAACCACAACTCAAACCAACAGCACCCACACCCACATGCGAGCTACAGCCCCACAGGCCTTCAAGAGTCCACTAAGACAGACTGCTAGAAAACAAGGAGTTTATTAGAAGACAGACAGACAGACAGAGGCAAGAGCATCATGGGAACTCCAAGGAGCATTCAGGCCTCACTTCCAAAGATAGACAACATGAAAGGATCTATAAAGAGAGAAATCAGAGCTTTTGTGTCAGAATGAGCCTCCTCTTATGGTTCACTGGGGGACAGGTTGGATTTCAAGCAATCTGTAGTCAGGCTCTATGATTCCCAGGTAATCAGAAGAGTCAGGACAGAGAATGAGAAGATAATGTGTGGCTTTGAGGTAAACTTGCCCCCTAGGTGAGGTATCTTTGTACCGGGACTATCTATTTGCTAAGGACTTACCCACATTGTCTGGGTAGGGTGCCTGTCGGTATCTCTAAAAGTCCAAAAGCAGATTGTAAATTTTTTTTTCTTACAGTGAGCTTGTTAAAACAGAAGTTCCTAGTCTGGACTGAGATCTCATGGTCGCCTCAGACTTCAACACTGAAATTTGGAGCCTTCAGGTCTCCATATTTTTACTGTGTCAGTTTTGTTGAAAGCAATGTATAACACACTTCATTAGAAAATCTTAGTGTGAACATTATTTATTCTGACTGGGCATGAAATATCTAAAGTTAGGGTGTTTAAATAAAACATTTTTCACTGAGATTAAATTATCAATTCTTTTTGAGTACTTTTACACTCTTAGACTCACTGTAGTACACATCAGCCATATTTATATTGATAATTTAGTAATTTCATATTGGATAGTTTATCCCAGTGTTTCTCAGCTGCAGGTTCATACTAATAATTTATTCCTACATTTCTTGATTATAGGTTCACATTAATATATACAGTGAATTAATATTAAGATACTAAGGTTTTACACTTGAAAACATATCCTATCTTAATGTGACCTCAACACCAGAGACATTTATATTCATGCAACACCTTCTAGAAGGCAAAAAATTAACCCTCTCTCCATTCTTTATTGATAGAAGTTCTAACTTAAATATTCCTCATTCAGATAAATTTCTAGCTACATTCTTTTTATTAAATATTACATGAATAGTTGGTATCCATGCAAGTCAGTAAAGTTTGCTAATATGACTTAAAATAGGAAAATTCTGGATAAGAAGGTAACTTTTCCCATTACTTCCACTAGCATGAATGTTAAACAACTACCTCGTTAACAGTCCTGCATTCTGTGTAGAAATCTTATATAAGAAAAATTCTAAATAATTATTTAATTGTTTCTTGTTAATAACCAATTTTAATATAAAACTTTCCTTGAGAAAATATTTTATCTCATTTTGAATTACATATGGAATACTTAGGTATCAGAGGGTCAGCTTAACACTACATGAATTTAAATTACATGTAACTCTTAAAAAAATTTTCATTCAGTGCATATTGTTTCAGACATCAGCATAAACATCTGACCTACTTCCTACTTTTATTGAGATAGAATTAGAGAATAAATATTGCATTTAGTCACAGTATATTACAAGTGATTTGGGTGATGAAATCAGCTAATGTATTGTATGAGGTTGACTAACTTATAATAATAATTATGCAGTTATATGTGTGCATATATGCTTGTGTTTGAGTGTATGTGTGTGTGTGTGTGTGTGTGTGTGTGTGTGTGTGTGTGCACAGAAGCACAGTTGATTGGGCATCACTGGAAGGATAGCCCCTTGAAACTATGAAGGCTTTAAGACCCGGGGTAGAGAATGCTAGGGTGCTGTGGCGGGAGTGGGTGGACAGACGGGGAGCACCCTCACAGAGACAAGAGGAAGGGGAAGGGATAGGGGTTTGTGGAGGGGAAACTGGGAAGGGGTATAACATTTGAAATATAAATAAATAAAATAAAAAATTTAAAAATTAAAAAAACAAAACAAAAACAATTAAAAAAGGTATATTCTCTCATACTTAAATATCAATGTTTACCACAGCACTATCCACAACAATCATGTTATGAAGTTCATCCAGGTCTCATCAATGTATGGATGGATAAATAAATAAAATGGAGCAGTATGCACAGTGCAATGTAAAGTAGACCTGGAGATTGTTGTATTAAGCGAGAGAAAGCACACCCGGAAAGAAAAGAGATTCAAGGTTTCTTCAAATATGGAATTTAAAATTAAAACTTATACTGTGAAATTAGAAAGGGAATTCTGGGAGAGGGAAGGAGATAGTTTTGGGGTGGCAGACAGAAAAAGGGAATGATCAGCCTAACATTACAATACAAGAACATTACATACATAAATGCAACTAATCACTCAAATTCCATTAAAGTTGAGGTATTAAATATTTTCATTGTTACAGAAGTTCCTCTTGTGGCTTTTTCCAACAATTGTTCTTTAAACAACTATCATAAAGTATCATAAAGGTTAATATATACATATATGTATGTATGTGTGTGTGTGTATGTCTGTGTGTATGTCTCTCTCTCTCTCTCTCTCTCTCTCTCTCTCTCTCTCTCTCTCTCTGTGTGTGTGTGTGTGTGTGTGTGTGTGTGTGTGCAGAAGTACAATTGATCAGGTATCACTGGGAGGGGAGCCACTTGGTCCTGTGAAGGCTCTAAGACCCAGGGGAGGGCAATGCTAGGGTGCTGTGGCAGGAGTAGGTGGGCAGAATTAAATACATATAATTCTTTTGGAATTTCACATCATGCATTCCAATCACACTAATTTCCCTGTCATCCCTTGGGACTGTATGGGAAAAAGCCACAGTGGACCTGCGGCTGAGTCACAGGGAGGTCCTCCATGACAGTCGCACGGTGGGTCCCAATAGACAAGAGGGAGTCCGGTGAGTTTCCAAGAGTTTGTTGTTCACAGTGAATGTAGATGGTCTTGGTGTACCTCCCACCCCATGAAACTCAGGGCAGACCTGAGTTAAATAGGGAGGGAAAAAGGGGGCAGGGTGGGGGGAGGGGAATGTGTAATTGGCTACTCTGGTCTTCAGGTATCTCATTAGTATGTAAATCTCTTGAGACTGAGGCCTGTAGTCACACCCTCTACCTGTGTCCTTTGGGAGGGGGCTGCATCCTACATTGAACAGTGCAAGTTAATGAAGTTTCAGGCCACTTTTTAGGAGCCTGGATTCTGGGAGCACGGTGGAATAGATGCCCAGCCCTGCAGGGTCTCCAGGCTACTTCCAGCCAGTGCTTCTACCAAAAACCAAGACCCCTTTCACGGCCCTACAGGACTGCAACCACAAAAAAGAGTTAAAATAAAAAAAAATCAAACAAAAGAAAAATTTTAAAGTCAATTTGTGCTAACAGCATGGTCAAACTCTCTGTGGTCTGTTCCATAGGTAGAATTTAATTCATAGGTAGAACTGAGTACCTGAGTTCTTCCTGTCCAACCACATGCCAGAAACCATCAATTATAAAGAGCTAACTTCAGCATCCTTGTCACAGTTTTTGCCTTTTAAGTAAATAAGCATAAAAAAAGCACCCGCTTTTTCTGTCTGGATTTTTTTCTGCAACAATGCATCCCTGATATTAATGGCTCACAGCTCAGTATTTAATTTTTTAACATGTCTGAGTAGTACACAATAGTTTGAATAAAACACTAATGTCTATTTTCCTCTTGATAAATACTGCATTTGATTCTAGTTTTGACCTGCCCTAAAGTTTATAAATATCTTAGTCCAGTTGATTTGTGAGTATTTGCGTTCCTATATTTTGGGCCAACACTTGGGTGTTATCTAATAAGATCTGCAAACTTTTTCCAAAATAATTACATAATGTAAGGGTTATTAATGCTGCATTATGATTTCTGTCCTTCCATTAGCTGTCCAGCCTTGAATGCTGTCAATTCTTCAGTCATGTTCATGACTATGGTATTACATTGTAAGCAAAGATTGTATTTCCCCATCAGTAATTCTTTTATGATCAGACACAGATTTTTATAGCTCATGGGCCATTTGCTTATATATGTTTTCCTTAATCAAACATTTGTTCAAAAAAAATTCTCATTTATATCAGATGGTTTTCCTTTACTCATTGATTGATAAGAACATTTTAATATCTTTTATTTGTCTTTTATCTTTTATTTGTCTTTTATCTTTTATCTTTTATTTGTCTTTTAATATCTTTTATTTGCTTTTTCAACAAGCAAATGTGTTTTCCCAAATTATGGATTTTAATTTTTTGACTGAAGTATCAATGTAATCAAATATTATTATGTATACTTTCCAGATTGTGTTATTTTATATTTGTGAGGTTGCTTATTGTTTTTATTTTATTTGTGTGTATATTTGGGTGTGCTGTACTGTACATGTGGAAGACAGAAGAGCATCATAGGATCCAACACATTTTGTCAGCCTTGGCCAGGAAGCTCTCTCACATTGAACCATCTTACTGACCAACATGCAGTGATTTGTGTGTCAGTGGATGGGGTAAGTCCCTTCTAATTTAATTTGACACAGGTTAGAAACCATATACTATCCAATTTAATTCTCTTAATATGATGAGGAATTATGTTATGACCTTAACATTTCCCAAACCATTCATCTTTCTTAGAACTAGTTTGCACTGTGCATCTTTGACAGACATTTTGTCTAGCACTTTCTTCTAATGTAGTCTCACAATCTCTTTGTTTATATTTGAAATATTTAGCCATAAATGTTCTGAGTCTTCTCTCTCCACTTTTCAGGTCCAGAGATTATAGGTGAGCACTGATATGCCTAATTTACACAGTGCTAGAGAACAAACCCAAACTTCATCTTCCAATATAGTGGCCAATAATATTGGGTTGTTTCAATTTCTTTTCATTTATTTCATCTTAATTTTATTTTATCTATGTGTATGTATGTATGTTAAACACTAGTAAGTGAAGTGCCCATAACAGCCAGAAGAGGGTGTTGGATCCCTTAGAGCTAGAGTTACAGGTAATTGTAAGCCATTACAACTGGGTACTGGGAACAAAATTAGAGTCCTCTGAAGGAGCAACAAGGGCTCTTAACTGCTGTGACATCTTTCTAGTCCCCATTTGCTTCATTTCTATCTTCCTTTGATCTTGTAGTCCTATTTCCACTTATTTCCCTATACATTGAGTAAGCAAAATTTCTCTTTAGACATTTGATTTTTTATTTGCATTTTAAAAATTTATAGCTGTACTGCATAATGCAATACATTAACCATAAACATTAATAATCAAAGATTTCCAAAGCATTTCTGGAATAAGAATAATGGGACTCACTAAAAGCTGTGAGTGGTGGTCTTATGAAAAAATTGAAGTTGAAAATTATATTTGGATCAGATTGAGTGTTCTGGTATTACTGGTTGACAAGCCTCTGAGATATAGGTAAATGAGATAAATTTAAATTGAGAAACCAGAAAATAAAATTAATTTTGAAGATATAACTGGTCATGGCTTTTGGATACACTCAATAGAAAACATGAAATAGTAATTTCCTTTTATTTTGTGCAGATATTCACATAACACATAGTCACTGATATACTAAAAATTGTAGTTTAGAAATACCTAAGATCCTTAACATAACGTGAAAGAGATTATGAGAAGGAAAAAACAATTCTTGAGTGTATGTAGTCAGTTATAGAATGTGTGTGACTTGAAAGCAGAAGTGAGTAGCTGGGGTTATGGATGGAAGAGGCAAATGGAAAGAGGACTTGTTTTGTTTGTTTATTTGTTTTGCTTCATTTTATTTTGTTGTAAAAAATTCTCAATCATTTGATTTTACTAAATGAAGACTCGAACCAGATGCTGTTATAAAAACCTGCTAGCTCAGAGAGGCAGAGAAAGCACTCAGCTGACTTCCCCTCCACAATCGATGTCCAAAAAGGACTCTCTTCTCCGTGTCATCTCAAATACCTCTTAAACTGAATGTCTCTCACTTCTACTTCCTGTGTGTCTCTCTATCCATCCTCCTGACTTCCTCTTACTATGCTTTTTTCATATGTTTCTTTCCTGAAAACTGGTTGCTTGCTCCACTTATGGTTGACTTTATTTAATTCTGTTTACAATAATTAGAAAGACTGTGGATTAAAGATATGTGTTAGGGCTGAGCCACAACACAACTAGAAACAGGTTTTTCCAGTAAACAACACAATCACAGGGTTCACAGTGTCATCAAATATCCTGCAACAAGGGCCAGTGGAGTTTAGGGATGGGGAGGTGAAAGAAAAGAGAAGACAGAAGTATGGCAGGAAGATCAGTGAAGATGAATGACTGAAAATACTATAAGGAAAATTACCATTCTCTATGCTAATTTTAAACTAATAAACAAAATAAAATACTCTTAGTAGAAGCAAATTGACCTACTCAAGAATAATGACACAACACCTCACACATCAAACCTTTCACTCACAGATAAATATATCCAAACTGCCTAGTGATGACTCCACTACATTTTTTCACTCCTGTTCTCTGTTTTCTGTCTTAGGCAGCCTTTTGCTTGCCCTAACTCCCTAATACATTCAGGAAAAGGACTTTCAAGTGAACCTGTCAAATTCAATTAGCTGTTGCAAGCTGCCCGTGTTGACATGCTGTAATTAATTGAGAAAACCAGCATAAAGTCATCTTTAGAGTGCTTTGTATATGAGTGTAAAGTCTCATGAGATCCTCTGCCCAGTTCCAGATACATGGGGGTCTGTGATGGGATGTGAATTGTGCCATGAAAATAATTAATAGCATGCTATATACTGCATTATCCAAAATTCCAACCACCACCAAGTTTGTCCTAAAGAACCATGGTGGGAAAACACTGACAGTAAAATATATAAGAAGATAGATGGATAGTTACATCGTTGGGTGCTTAAGTAGTTGGGTTGACTTTCTCTACTCATTTATCTCAGTAAGTGTTTCTGATTTTCCCTGTCACCTTATTCCCATCTATTTTTTTTTTTAAAAATTATTCAACTTTCTGTAATACAATGAACAATGACTTAAACAGCTTTATACTATATGATAATCACACAAAGTAAGGAAAATAATAACATACTTTTACAAATGGGAGGCAATATTGTCAATTATTTTTTTCTTGTCCACAAAATTAAGTAACACTGTTTTATCATGCTTAGGTTAATTAAGACAATCTTCCATAATAGGATGCATTTGAAAATGAAAACATAGACTACATCATCATTAATTAGAGCCTCATGCTTTTTTCCAATCAAGAATTCATCTTCATCAGTGTGAATTTGGTTGCTGTAGGAGAATTCCTCAGCCTCCTTCCCTTGAGAATATAAATGGTCCTGAGTTAACTGTCTAAAATTTAAACTAATCACCACTAGATGGTAGCCTTGTCAGGCATCATTGATTCACATAACCAGTTCCTAGGGCTATAGTGATGAGAGGTATATGGATTATAGTCACAATAATTTCAGGCACAGAGAAGTTAGTAATGCCAGTAGTTATTTTTGAATTAATAAATCTTAATAACTTACTGAATACCAGTTATGGTAGCAATCTAAAACTCAGATTAATAGACATAAAAATGTTTTGATTTTGCATTTTTCATGAACTTTGTTTGGTACTTAGTTGATCACATAGCAACATATATAATTTTATATATCACAGAAAATTGCTTTAGACTTATTTATAATTTCATATTTTATCTTAAGTAAACTGTTCACCTTATTCAAGTTTCTACTCAATTCTTTGTATTTTTATTTTAAATTTTCTATCAATTTGTCTTAAGATTTTGTATTTTTTTAATTACATGTATTTGCATGGGGGCATTGTGCTTGTAAGTAGAAGCAAGGATGTTGTATCTTCTGGAACTCAAGTTACAGGTTGTTGTAAGCCTTATGATATAAGTGCTGAGAACTGAACCAGGGTTCTTTTCAAGAACAGTCCAAATTATATTTTCATTTTCTCTTATGAAAATAGATATTTTTCATGCAGTATTTTCTGACTACATTTTCCCTTCCAATTCTTCAAGATCTTCTCCACCTCCTCTCCCATCTGAATTTACACCCTTTCTGTCTCTCCTTAGAAAACAAACAGGCATTGAAATAATAATGATAGAATAAGTGAAAGCAAAGCCTCACAAACTAGAATAGAATAAAACAAACAGAATAAAAGAATGAAAAAAAAAAACAAGATATAAGAAACATGTATAGAAAGACATACTCATTTATAGAGTCTACCCTCTTATACAATGAGCCATCTTTCCAGCTCACAATTCCCATAGCTCATTTGTCAAAGCTCTATGTGTATACATGTTTGGAAATCTCCCCATAAAGCTTTTCTTCATAGTTACTCAAAACATTGATTTTATACTGTCATTGGATCAATGCTTACATTCTCATTTTCATACAGTACAAAAAGTCTACTAACAAAAAAATGAATTTATAGAATAAGAACTTCTTACTAGACTCTGCAAAGTATCCAAAACAGAGCAACTCTATGGACACAGAAATGGATTACTCAATAGATAGATCAATGGATCCAGAAATGGTGTCTCTCTACTTAAACATGTACACAATCACCTTATTTTTCTAGGAATTTAATAATGTAACCTTTAAATGTCTAAATTTATAACATATAAACATCGATAAAAATATTTAAAATCTTTGACAATTACATCTGAAAATTTCAATGAATAAATCTGAATTTAAAAATGGGTTCTAGTATTTCAACATCACTTTATTTTAAAATTAAAATAATATATCAATGTTTTTAAGTATCAAACAAATTATAAAATACAAAAATAACAGTGTATCATTATTTCTTTTTCTTCCTAGCATGGACCTAGAAAAAGCTGTTCTTAGGTTTTTTCCTTCTGGTTACATGTAAAAACAGACACAAATGAACACATATATCTTAGAAATATTTTAACATGGGGACATCTAATTCTATTTATAACATTCTTGAACAGACATAATTTTGTATTTTAACACTAAATAGCTATAATCATATACGTGCATCATGCAAATATTTTACACATGTTCAAATTTTATGGAGCGTCTTTTATTTATATCTTCTTTTAATAAAAATAGTTTTTCCATTCATACAATATATCCTGTTTATGATTTCCCTCCTTCTACTCTTCCTAGTTCTTCTTCATTTGGATCCACTTTCTTAGGTTTGCATCCACCGTGTGGGGTGGACCTTACTCAAATCAGCTATTGTTTGGTTATTCCCACAAGTTTTGTGCCACTATTGCACTGATATATCTTACAGGCAGATCACCATTGTACATCAGAGGTTTTGAAGCTGGGGTGATGTTTATGTTTCTCCTTTGGTAGTGTGCAAACTAGCTTCTTCCTATACAAAACATGCTAGCTCAAATGGGTGAAATTTTTATGTAGGTACCAGTTTGATTTCTCCTTGTTCAATGAGTTTAATCATTGCTATATTCAGTAATGGACCCTTCTATCAGTTTGTGTAGAGCGTTTTATCATCTTGGCAACAGTCTGTGTTTTGGAGCTCTCATAGAATCACATTGGCCAACATCACAATTAAATATAACCCAATCATTTGGTGACAAAAGATGGCTAGTTAGTACTCTGTCTCCCCTATTATTTGGCCATTTCATTTAGATTGCCTTCATAAATTTATATATTATATATACATGAAACTTCTACTATATCAGTCCCCATATTACCCTTCATTTGGCCCTATATTTTTGCTATCTCTCCCCATATTCCTTATCTTCCCTTGCTCTCATTACTTGATTCTCTGATGCCTATTCCTAACCCTCTCCCAGCCCATAAATGTTGTTTCTCTTTCCTAGAAAGATATTTCTGTCTACTCCAAGTTTCTTATGCTATACCTAACTTCTGTGGTTCTATGTATTTGTAGTTTGGTTATCACTGCCAGCTAATGCTCACATATAAGCAAACATATACCGTATTTGTCTTTAAGAATCTGGATTACCTCACTTAAGATGATTTTTTTATAGTTCCATGCATTTAACTGAAATTTTCATGATTTCATTTTTTAAAACCGAGTGATACTGCACTGTTTAATGCACCATTTTTTCTTTATATATTAGTGAAAGACATCTAGATTGCATCCTATTCCTGAATATTATGAATAGAGTAACAATGAACACAGTTGAACACATGTCTCTGTGTTAGGATGAAGTGTTCTTTGGGTATATGCCCAAGAGTGGTGTAGCTAGATCTTGAGGTAGACAGACTCTAGTCTGAGGAACTGCTACACTGATTTTCATAGTAGCTGTACAACTTACCAGTCCTACCAGCAATGGAAGAGTGTTCCCTTTTCTTTGCATCCTGCCCAGTATGAGCTGTCACTTGCTTTATTGATCTTAATCACTCCTGTGAGTGTAAAATAAAATCTGAAAGTAGTTTTGAATTGCATTTCCCTGATGGCTAAGGATGTAAGCATTTCTATAAGTGTTTTCAATCATTTTAGTTTTATATTTGGAGAATTCTTAGATCTGTATGCCATTTTGTAATTTGGTTGTTTTCTTGGTATCTAAGTTTTGAGTAATTCTAAGTATTTTGGATATTAGCAGTTTATTGACTGTGTAGTTGGTAAAAATCTTTACCGATTCTGGATGCTGCCACTGTCTGAATGATGCTATTCTTTGGCATACAGAAACTTTTTAATTTCATGAGGTCCCATTTATTAATTGTTGCTCTAGTGCTTGTGCTGTTTTCTGTTCAGAAAGTATTTTCCTATGCCAAATAGTTAAGTTTATTCAACATTTTTTCTTCTATCATATTCAGTGTATTTAGCATTGAGGTCTTCGATCTAGTTGAACTTAATTTTATGTGGGATGATAAATATAGATCTTATTTGCATTTTTCTATATGCAGCCATTCAGTTTGACTAGCAACATTTGTTGAAGATGCTGCCCTTTTTGCAGTGTGGGTTTCTGGTTACTTTATCAAAACTCAGGCATTCACAGGTATGTGGACTTATCTCTAGGTCTTCAATTCTGTTCCACTGATCAACATTTTTATTAATCATTTTATTCATTTACATTTCAAATGATATTCCCCTTCCTGGTTTTCCCTCCACAAACCCCCATCACATGCTCCCTCCCCTTTGCTCCTATGTGGGTGCTCCTCTAATGTACTGACCCACTTCCGCCACACTGTTCGAGCATCTCCCTACACTGGGGCATCAAGCCTCCACAGGTCCAAGGGCCTCCCCTCCCAGTGATGCCATATAAGGTCATCTTCTGCTATATATGTAGCTGGAGCCATGGATTTTTCTTTGGTTGGTGGTTGAGTTCCTGGTAGCTCTGGGTGGTCCAGATGATTGATGTTGTTTTTCCTATTGGGTTGCAATCCCTTCAGCTCCTTCAGTCCTTCCTCTAGCTCTTTCACTGGGGTCCCCAGGCACAGTCTGATAGTTGGCTGTGGGTATCTGCATCTATATTAGTCAGATGCTGGCAGAGCCTCTCAGGGAACAGCCATACCAAGCTCCTGTCCACAAGCACTTCTTGACATCAGAAATAGTGTAGGGGGTTGGTGTCTGCAGATGGGATGGATCCCTAGGTGGGATAGTCTCTGGATGGTCTTTCTTTCAGTTTCTGCTCCATTTTTTTCCCTGCATTTCCTTTAGACAGGAACCATCTGGGTTAAAAATATTGAGATGGGTGGGTGGCCCCATTCCTCAGCTGGGGACTGTGACTATCTAACTGGAGATGGTCTCTACAGGTTCTATCTCACCTTTGTTGGGTATTTTGGCCAATTCCATCTGCTATAGGTCATGGGAACATCTGGTCCTGGGCTTTTTTTTGGTTGGGAAACTTTTAATGACTGCTTCTATTTCCTTAGGGGTTATGGGGCTATTTAGTTAGTTTATCTGTTCCTAATTTGACCTAGTATCTGCCTAGAAAATCATCCATTTCATCTAGATTTTCCAGTTTTGCATATAAACTCAATGTGTAACTCAATAATCTGTAAGATTTTTCATGTGCAAAACTTCATTAGATACCTAGCTTTCATTTTTTTCCTCAACCATATAATCAAATATCTAAATCCTATTCAGTAAATAGCTCATTTTCTCCAGTAAATTTAAAAGGCATATTTAATGAATATTAAATTCATTTTATGCTTTTCCAAGTTTTTTGGATCCCTTAGAAATTTACTACTAAATTTAAGTCTATAGTCCTGCTATTTCTAAAATTTGAAGGAGAATACAATCTTCTGATTCATAGAATGTATCTCAGGAACATTTAAGACTTTGTAGTTTTAGCTATTGTAGTATATTTTTAAATTATATTAGAATTATAAATATTATTTTCTGTTTACTAACATTGTTATTTCCCAGTGAGGTAAGCTGAAACATTTTTATACATTTCTAAGAGTTGACAGATCCCAGGCAATTTTTATAATTTTAACTTAACTTAAAAATAAATATAGAAAACTCAAAAGAACACAAAGCCTATGGGATATGGAATTATAAAAGTTATTAAGATATTCTTTTATCATTGTCCTGGTTCTTGTTCTAAACAGATCATTTTAGAATCAACTGAATAAAAAGCAAGGTAGCAAGCCAATAAATTTGCAGAGCACTTTGGGTTGAAATAAATGCAAAATTCAAAACAAATAAGCATTGACTTAAATAAGAATCTCATACATTGTAAAAATATTTATTTATAGATACTTTGCATATAAGACTTATATAGTAATTAATAACATTCATAAAACAAAATAACTTTTAAGGTTTTAGAAAGAGTAATGACCATGCAGTCTATATTCAGAAACTGGATGAAGGCTCAGCAGTTTTGTTTTTGTTCTTTGTTTATTTGTTTTATTTTTTGGTTTTTGTTTTAACCTGAGGATAAAATATTTATCACTTTGAATCAAATGTCTTAAATTTGAACATTTGCATAAATAAAATTAGTTACATGAGAATTTGGAGTAAAGAATTCAAGGAGCATAAAAATTAAACTTTTATGTGGCTTAACCACTTTTCATGATACAAATCAAGGTACTTTCCCTAGAAATGTGTTTTTTAATTTTGGAAAAAATCTAAATATTAAATTTAATCTCCTTAGTAAGTGTAGCTAATATATAAACAATGTATGGCTGAAAGTTCATGGAATCTATTCATTTTTAACATTAAAAATCAAGAATATCCCTAAATGGTTGTATATGTGGTTAGAGAAGTGGCCATTTTACGACCACTTGAATTTCTATGATGTATTAATCTGTTTAATCAATTTTTTCTAGAATAATCAGTCAAAAAGGAAAAACAGAGATTTAGAAGACATCACAGAAATCCCAAGCTTGTGGGAAAAATGAGCTCATGGATGAATAACCAACTTCATTATTCATAAACCAAAGAACAATTAAATAGTGAATGTCTAGTATTGCAGTTCCCCCCATGCTTAGATGCCTTTTTTAATGGGTGATTTTGATTTAGCCCAGGCCTTTACAGGAGCACTTTAGTCCAATGAGCTTGCTTTACATGTAGGGACCAAAACGAAGTCAGTCAGTAGGACACTGCAATTGCGTCAATCATCCTTGATGGTTCAGTCAACAACCTGCCCCCACTATGTTAAAGCTTATTGTGAGATAATTTATCAATTTTAACATCTCATTCATCTATATCAAATATACATAAGCCATCTACTTTGGTGTTTTGCTAGAGAGTGAGGACAGAGTAAAGTCATTGGACTTCACATATGATTAAAATGAAGACCACAATTTTTTAAAATATGAACACAATTAGCCGGGCATGTGTATACAGAAATTTTAATAAGTTACCTTAATATTTTAATGTCAAAGTAAATGAGATTGGAGATTTAAGCCAAGAGATGTGTCTCTCCCTGATTTAAATCAGGTACTTTCTTTACTTTTAATTAATAATTCTATCAAAAGCAACCTCAGGTGGCTTGTAAGTTCCTTTCCATACTCAGTCTTTACATAATCATTATTTTATGCCAAAACAAGGAATATAATTAGTGATTAGCTAGTATGATAATTTGCTTAAATATACAGCAGATATTACAAAGCTTTTAGGAAATATGACTGTTTCTATGAAGAACAAGCTAATATTGTTGACTTACTCACAATTAAGTTGTCAATCAAAGAACATAGATTAATCTTGGCCTAGACTTGTTAGTATTAAATAGTAATGGAGAGAACATATTTCTGCATATATACTTCACATTAAAATATACTGTGACAATGATATGCATTGGTATGTGTTTTCTAATCCAACTTCCTGATTCATGCCAAATTATTAGGTTTTCAAGCAATTTTGAATTTCAGAAAACAAACAAACGTATGATAAATGTCTTTTGTAAATCCTCTGTATCTTCACTGTATTCATTGAATACTCTCTGGAAATGATAAGCTTAGAATAGAGAAATATGGGCTAAAGAGGGTCATTTAGTCATGCTGATACCATGGAATGTAGTCTGAACAGCATCACTGTTTCAGCTTTACTCTTCTTTATTCATGCTTTTGCCAGCTTGAATTTTTATATGAAAACGGGACTGTTCTTGACAAGGTCAGTTGTAGCTGTATTTTAGAAAATGAAAACATTTTTTAAATGAGACTAGATCAATGTGAAAATACTCTGGTGAGGATATAAAATAGAAGGGAAAGTAAAATTTGGAACAAGCCTATCTTACAATGCATTAACAATGCATACTTATGAAGCCAGAATGATAGTAATTACTTTGAGGGGAAAATAACCTCTATTTTTGAAGGTGAAAATCATTACGGATTTACATATTAGTATAGTTTGAGCTCCAAAAGTTTGTATTTTCACAGCTGGATGTTTAAATTCACTTGGGGTTATGAATCACTCATTTACTGTGTGGTCATAATTATATTTAAGTGGGAAGTAATTAGAGGTCCAGGGTCAATTCTGGACCAGGTGAGAACCGTGCTAATGAAGGTTATGGTTCAGCAGAGCTAGGTGGTAGTCTGTTTATTCTCTTAGACTCAGGAGGTAGTATTGCTGCTTTATTCTCAAAAGAATTATGTTAATCATAATTTCCTTCTCATATCATTCTAATTTCTAAAATATGACTCAATAGTATCCAGACTTTTTTCTTAAAAAGCAATTTCTCTGAGCAAGAAAACAGTATGAAATCAAACATCAGCTTTTTGGTTGTTTGCCTCGCCATCAGCGAAAAATCTCTTTAGAGACTGGGAGACCACTGTAGTAGATACGTAGATTACATTATCTATTATTGATCAATTAACCATAATTCCTGGATTACATAATCAAAATAACAAAATAAAATGCAAGCAAATGAGGAAAAGTAATGTTCTCCAAAGATATTTAAGTTTTCTTTGCTTGACTATTGACATTAGTTTACAAAATATTGAGTTTCTACATGACCTTTTTATACCAATGTAGTTTAGAGTTGCTCTCCTTTATCTTCCCTCTTCCTTCTGTCTTGTATCCTATTCCCTGCTTAAATGTTTCTGCCTCAGAGTTCCCTCTCTCTACTGTTATATCATACATATATTCCTCTTGCTGCGTTAATGCTTTACTACTCAGAGGGTTTTTCTTCTTGCCTTTTCAGTATTGACTCTCTAACTAGTTTTCTTCTTTTCTTTTCCTATTCTAGAACATGTTGTCTCTTTGTAGCAGTCATAAGTTCTTATACCTGTGCCTCAAGACTTTCACATCATGCTCTGACATACGATCATAAATCTTTCCTCATTGAGTAAAAACATGAGTATAGAACTGAGAGTTCTAATGAGCAAAGAATAATGAGTGCTTCAAGAAAGTGCATAGATAAAAGAATAATATGCTAGTTTATAAATTCTTTGAGAATTTCAGTGTATTTTGATCAAACTCACCCCTCTTCCCTCCCACAAGTTTTCCATATCTACCCTATAATTACCTAAAACTTTCTATTTTCATGTTCTATTTATTTTTTAATGATACAGAATCCTATTTGTGCTACTTGTGGTTGTGGAACCATTTGCTGAAATGTAGTTGATTTACAATTGCCTAAACACTTTAGGAAAGCAGACTGTCTTCTAGGCATGTATTTTTCCCAACCTACTTTAATAAGGGTTCAACCTTCTGCCTAGCCCACCACCCACCAGAGGTACTAGAAAACAAAGGTTATTAGGATATAGAGGAAGTGGACCTGTTTAGAAATAGTTCTTTCTTTGTTGTTCTCAGTCCAGTTCACTAGCAAACACCAAACACAAATCAGCAGCTGTAGTTCAGTCTACTTGGCAGACAATACACTTAAATCAGCCAGGGCACTTTAATCCGGAAAAAACCATGAGGCTCACCAATCAGCCCAATTCTAAAGAAGCAGCAAGAATCTCATGAGCTCTTTGGTGAGTTTCCCTTTATGAAGTTGCTATAAGTGAGGCTCAGCAAAGCAGTGTAAGGTAAACCAATACATGCATGTTGTCAGCAAAGACTGATGAGACTGAGCAAAGTGAACCAATGCTCAAGCTTCCACTGTCTGTAAGGTCATATTTACATTCTTTCTAAACACTATGCATCCTTTCATGTGTTTTCCATAGGAAAACATCCTTTCACTTGTGTCTGCTTCAGCAAAATATTCTTTCACTTGTCTGCTCCAGGAAAACATCATTATAATCCGAGTCTCTAAAGAAACCAGAAATTTCTACTTTACTCTCCTTGCTCAAGAAGCCATCAACTGCTGATATCTCCATTGATAAGAGTGACGGCTCTTGAATGCCTATCTTCTCCATGCTAGAATGTTGATTTGTTTGTTCTTGTATAGATCTTGTACAGCTGACCTCAGCTGCCATGAGTTCATGAATGTAAAAGTCCTGTCATGCCCAGGAGACACTGTTTCACTTTAGTTTTATACAATCTCTGGGTCATACAATTTTTTCATCCCTCTCTTCTATGGAAACCCTTAATCCTTGTGGGGTCCCTGGGGTGAGATGATGTAGATGTTATGTTTGTGGCTGAGCATCCCACCGACTTTCAATCTCTGAAGTTTGATCAGTTGTGAGTTTTAGCATTAACTACTGTCCATTTCTCAAATGGACTTCTCTGATGAAAAATAAAAGCTACATTAATCTATAGGCATACAGATATTATATAGAGGAAAGTTTAATAATCTGTCCTGTCCCTTAAGCAAAATAATAGAAATAGGATCACCCTTTGGACCTTTGAGCTACCCAAACATTGGTTCTCAGCCAACATTGCCGTTTGAGACATGTTTCTTTCTCAGAACAAGGCCTTAAATCCAATCATAAATCAGTTGTCTGCATAACATCCATGCCACTATTATACCCATGGTATAATTCATGCCACATGAATTATTGTCGTTAACAGAGGCCACAGGTAGTTAAGACCAGTAAGGACTTCCACCTCCTCCCAGGAACATGCATTGTATTTTCAGGTACTATGAAAGCTAGCAAAAGAATATTTATTTCTCTGAAAACAATAGGACATTTGTAGATATAAAATGTCAATACTTCGACAGCATGCACTGGAACAGCTCTAGCCAGATAAAATTCTAGCATGAAGAGTGTACATGAACTAGCTGAGGAGATATTGGCAATTGAGAAGCATATTTCTTTAAAAATGTAACCCTGCTAGGTCAACCACATTCAAGTGGATGGCCACACATCCAAGTGTATATGGGCAGCACAAATTGGACTTGATGGTCAAACATGAAAACACAGGATGCAGAGTTAGATTGTTAGTAAAGATGGGTGGATCTTGGAGGAGTTAGAGAAAGAGGATGAATATAATCAAAATGAATTTTATGAAAACCTCAATAAAAATGAGAATAAAAGAGAAACCCAGTAAAATAATGTCTTAAATGGAGTTTTAACAATGACTTTTCTGGATGCCAGAAATAATGATTTATGATAAAAGAAGATCCATCATAATCTCTATATGAAATATAAAATACTAGAACCTTAGCTTGAGCCTAAATGTAGATAATAAATTTTGTTGATATAAAAGCCTTTAGTAAATGAAGAGAAAAATTATGTTTGTGAAGGAGAATGACTAAATGGCTGAAAATCTTGGTTCTGCAATATTTATCTAGTTGATTTTGTAATAATCTCAAAATGTCATTTTTTCTTCAAAATCTCTAGGACTCTCAAATATTTCTTCTCATATAGGAACGAAGGAACGACTGTAGATAATCTGTAATATAAGTGGAAAACTACAATCACTTTACTACATTTTAAAATGTTTTTATTCATTATCATGATCGAAAGAGAATAGAAGTAAAAGAATAAGCAGGTAGATTAAAAAAAAATAAGTGGATGAATGAAGATGCTATTATCTGCACCTTTGAGGTAGATAAGAACTGGCTTTCTCAGACCTAAATTAGGAAAGTACCACAAAACTGTACCAAAAAAAATGCCAGAAAGAGACCATATCTGTATACACTGTATATACTGTATATATACTGTATAAATACAGTATATATACATATATATGTATATATACAGTATATACTTTACAGTGTAAAAGTATATACTTTACAGTGTAAAAGTATATACTTTTACACTGTAAAGTACCAGCAGTCTAAATACAAAATGTCAAATGCCTACCCAGGTAGGTCCATTAGACCTCCTGATGGTTACTCTGTTACTTGGCAATCTGTCATGTAGGTACAGACTACACTGAACCTGGGGATGGAATGTGGGGACACCAAGGATGCTTCCATTCCATTTAAAATGAACTCACTGGTGTTACAGTTTATATACCAATTACGAGTGATTCTGCCTTAACCCCAACATTCCCAAGAGAACAGCATTTTTTTATCTGTTCTCAGATCAGGGTTTAGATGATGTCAGGAAGTAAGCCAGACCATAGAGGGCAGCACTGTCATCATACCTGAAAATTAGTATTCTGAAAGACAGCACAGTGGCTTTCTACTACAGAAATATGACATGGCTCGTGAGAGGATGGGTTTTTCATCTGTGAATTCTCATTTTATATTTGATAGTTCATAAATGTCAGAATTCAATGGTAAATTTATTTACAGTGTATTGAAAAATAGATTATTTAATTTAAAAATCAACTTCTGAATAATAATTCTTTGCTTCTGAATAATAATTCCTCTTGGAGGAGCTTGAGGTCATGAACACCAATCTGATTATTGCTTAATTAATATTTCTTCTCACCAAAATATTTAGCACAATTTAAATCATCTTCTAGTTTGTTCTGAGACTAAACATTTTAAAATCAACCAAAGAATCACAAAAGTAATATATTTTTTGCTAAATTTTTCTAAAATATTCTACAATGCAGAGTTAAGTTTTAACTTGTAAAATTGTGTGGCTTAGTTTCTGATTGTTACATTAAATACCATACACATTTTTAGATAGTGTGAAACTATTCCTGGGATGATCAAAGTGAATTTTGTGGTAACAAATTTTCTATTTAGGTCACCTCATTATTTCTAATCATATAAAACCATTTTTAAAGTATATAATCACATTTTTGGCATGTATCAATTTACTCTGCTTTGCTATGGTTACTATGTATAAAGGATACATAATTTTCTCTTATGTAATGAAAACAATTCCATGTTCCACCAAGAAAGATAAACAGCCCATGCAATAGCATCGGTTTCCAATATAAAGGTCTTTTTCAATCCCATGTTTTCACCCTTAATAAATTTAGTACAAATATTGACAGGCAATATCACATAAGCTGAATACAATTAAAAATGGAAATACTAGACTAATCAAACTCTTTACCAAAGCCACAAGGTGTTCTGTATTAAATAAAGGTAACCACTTGCAAAGGAAAATGAATAAATAATTGAACACCAAAACATCTTAAAGAACTATCCTCAATAATTGTGTCTAAAATTAACTTTGTAATGTATTGAGCTGAAAAACAAACTCCTCATTTTTAACTTCTAATTCTCCAATTCTATTGTACATCATCAATGGGTCAAAGACTTATATCAGAATTCATTGTTATTGCTAATAAGTATACATTTTAAAATTATAAATTCTGTCTATCCTGGTGTCCCAAATAATGAACTTTTGGGCTACCATATTGGGTAAATGTTTGTGAGGTAAACATAAATAAGTCTTTGTCAATGTAAATAAGTTTCTGGTTAAAGAAGTGGCAGTGGGTAAGGAATTGAGGAGATGGCTCAGTCAGTGAAGTGTTTGTCACACAGTCTGAGGACTTTAGTCAGTCCCCAGAGCTGTATGAAACAAAGATCCCAAACAAAGCCTGTCTTGGTGGCATGCATTTCCTAATTCCAGTCAAGAAGAAGTAGACACAGGAAGATCCATGATGCTCCTTAGCTAGTCATCTTGGACTACATAGCAATTCCCAGATCAATGAGAGACCCTGTATCTGAATATCTGAAAACAAGATGGATGCCTCCTGAAGATTGACATCTGAGGTTAACCTCTGACCTACACACAGACACACACAGACACACACACACAAACACATACATGCACACACACAAATACACACAGAGACAGACACACACACGAATACACACATGCACACACATGTACACACACAAGAAATTAAAATTCACAATTTATATAAATCTGGCTTTTCTGAAATAAAGAGTAGTGTCACGTGGTATGAAGTGGAGGTAAAAAATCAGTCTTTTTTTTTTTTTTTTTTAATGAAGCTGACCTCAGCTTTCCAAGGAAACATCCAAAATGTTGCCCTTATTTTTATAGACACAGAGTACTTCAGTGGTTAAATTATAAGTGTTTTCTTGTCATTTCAGTAGTAAGACTGTATATATTTTGTGAAAATGTCAGCCTACTCTACTCATCCTCCTTATTTTCAGTATGCCTATGTACAGTAGATGGTCAGAAATATAATGCCATCATACCAAAAGAGACATAGGAAAGAAAGAAAGAACACAGGACATAAAGGAGATTACAAGTGATAAAAATTTCCTCTATTTTCTGCAAGATATAAGAGAGTACAAAAAACCGTAACATAGAGAAAATGCATATGTTAGAGTATGGCTGGTTTTTCTCCACTTTTCTATATAACTGCAAACCTTATAAGCACTTAGTTTTTACCAGCCTTCCAAAAAGAAAAAATAACCTAAAGAAAGAAAATAGTGTGGTGTTTGTAGCTTGTGAGAAGAAAAAGAGTATGATGATTAATTATAGTTTTGACTAGATGACTGACACTCTCTAATCTTGTAAATGATTGTTCCAAAACAATCATTATGCTATAGAGTTCTAAAAATATTTGTTTGAAACTAATTGTGAACTTATCTGCACTCAATGAGCTGCCTATGAATTATTAAAAGGCTAAACCAGGGAAAGTTGTTTAGTTAGCAAATTAATCTATAATGCATAAAATATAAAGCATCCGAAAACACAACCTTTTGGCAAAAGCTTTAGGTCATCAAATTCCCTATTTTGATCTCTCTGACATTAAAATAGCTGGTTGAAATGTTAAAAATTCAGTCAATGCTGAAGTTGTTTATACTTATCTCATGCCAGACATCTAGTTTGACATTTTGGACTGAATTGTCGGAATTGATCCTTTGTCTTGACATCAGGACGATACACTGATGTGATTCACACACACACACACACACACACACACACACACACACACACACACACATTTGTGCAGATTTAAATTGTAACATTTTTTCTGCTGTGTAACTTTGATGCACGATAGGAAAATAAAAAAAATTCCAGTTAAACTCTGAATATAACTATTATATAGACAGTGATCCTCTCTTTATCTTACAGGCTAAAGGGACATTTTAAATCTTTTGTTAACATCACCTTAGCACAGATTTCATGCTTTGAAACTTATTTTTAAGAATTAAAAACTCCATAGGTCCCTAGGAGTTGCAGGAACAGTTTCATTTCAGTCATTAAGCCCCATCTAGTTACAAACAATTTCAAGTCTACCAGTCTCTTGCAGGACTCCTCCACTTGAGTTATGCAGTGAAAGGCTGGAGAGTGGCCAGCATTAGTGTGCTAGTCGGGAGTGGACAGCAGGTCATAAGGCCTAGCCCAGCCAGCTGCTATCTCACTCTGGTTTCTTTTTGCTAAGCTGCCACTTTTTCTATCACTAAGAGAAGTGTTAAAAATTCCAAGCAATTAATTAGATGCACCAGCTCCCAATTGAGATCTGGTTTCTGTGGATCATATGAACAGTTCCTAGCTTGGTCCATTTGATGGAGACTGTTGTAATGTCTCTGATGTGTGCCAGCTTCAGGGTGGCTGCAACCCTCTCCTCTCTCTTCTGGCTAGCCTACATCCTTTATCCTTACTTTAGTGCCTAGGAATCCTTATGGATAATGTTTCTTCCAAGATGACCTGAGACCTCTTTAATGAGTCTCATATTTATACTCGGGGGAACACAGATTGCTGCCTTCCCACACACATCAACGGCTCTACTTCACTTTTCTTTTCTGTTAGACATAGACACATATCACATACTTGGCCTTGCCTCTTGGCTCGACAGTGTAAGCTAAATGACAATCTTTGTGTTCACATACCTTAGGATCACTTTTCAAGCTCCCTAAACAAACCCAGTGAAGGTCCTGTCTTGAGGGGGAAAGGAGCTGGCTCCGTGTGCAGGGCACACCAACAGATTTCAGGGTAGTTTCATTATCCAGTATTATTTCTTTTGAGGTAGTTCCTAAGTAGGTTAGATCATATAGAACTCCATTTGGACTCCACCCATTGCAAACCCAGTTCCTAAAGGTAAAGATGTATAACCAGCCACAATCCTTAATGGCCTCCCTACAGTCTCATTCAAAATAATAAGCAAAGAATAACCCTCAGCTTTCATCTCAGGTCTTACAAATCATAGTGCAAGCACAAATGTTCCTTATTTTTCTTTATTGCCATGAAAACAAACAACAAAAAATAGTCTATATTTTAGTTAAATATAGAAAGACGGGTGATTTGTTTCTCAGACACCCAAATCAATAATGCTTTAAAATTATTTAAGCATTCCTATTTGGATGGTTGTTTGATGACATGGAAAAATGTTCCTCCTGACATGCCACTCACAATGCCCAATAGGATATGGGTGACTTGACTCACAAAAACATCCTGAATTCTCATCTTCATTGTCTCTATTCATTCTACATGTGTGTGCTTAGCTCCATACAGTATGTCAGGATTACAGGATATCTACAGCTTAGAGTCCACAGTAGTTACCATGTCCTGCCCTACTTTACAACTGATTATACTGCAGCGTGAAAAAGAAACTTCCATGGTCCTGAGATTTGGAGTAATTTCAAATCTGTTTTTATTTTCATATAGTTATAATTATGTTATCATTTCTTTTTTTTATCAGCTCATATAATTTATTAAAGTTAGCACACAGTTTGAAAAATTCACCAACTCACCAAAACTAAACAGCAATAATAAGTTATTCCCCTCTGTAAATAAAGCATACTATGATTGTCAAAGCTAGATGTCAGTATAAGATTTAGAAAAAAAGGATAAATGTGAAAATAAAAAGAAAAAGAAAAAAGCAACCACTCACAATGACCACAAAAAAAAAAAATCAAAAAAGTCCATTCTTTCACAGACATTATCTGCTCTAAATTAATAAAGATTATTTTAACATAAGCTGTATTTTTTAAAAAACTAGAAACTCTTCAAGTAACTAAAGATACTTGAAGACCTTTTTACATTTTTGTTTGCTTGTTTGTTTTAAATGCTATTATAGCCAAATTAATATATATTTAACCAAAAATGCCAAAACAGTGCAGCAACACACAATGAAGTTTCCCATTCAGTATCTTAAGCACAAAATAGTCTATGTTTACAGTAGTTAAGGCAATCAAATTTTAAACAAAAACAATTTAAAAAGAAAAAGGGAAAAACAACAGCCATTTATCATGCTACTCCTATAGACCTTATTTGTAAGTGCAAGACAGGGAAAATAGTGTGCAAAATGCTTCTGCCCTGCCCACTGGCCATTTAAACCACACGTTGGGCTGCAGCCTCTGCTGCTGATACACAGTCTACTAACCCCCAAATATGATATGCACATTTGTGGTGTGATCTAAAAGCAGTCTTGTTTCCTGGAACTGAAACGTTGGGATTGTAACTTGTTTTGGCACTTTAAAATAATAGCATGAGAATCTCACTAATTTAACATTCTTATTAAAAAAAAAAAAAAAAAAAAAAAAAAAAACTAGAGCAAGTGACAAGTAGAGAGCTGTCTTTCTTTTAAGGGTTAGGCCAAGTTAGCCAATAAAATCTCAACAAATGATTCTGTCACAGAATGCTTTCACATGGCTTACTTTTGTACACTCTGCATCTTTGTCTCTGCATCTTTGCACTTTTCTTGTGCTCCACACTGTTTTGTTTTGTTTCCAGAGTAGAAACCCCCTCCAGTTTATTAGCCTCTTTATATGTCTCAAATTGCATGAACATTTTCTGGCTGTTGAAAACCTGAATGCTTTTAAACACAAATGGAAAATTTCTGAAATGCTGGATTATCTATTTTTAAACAAGCAGATGACTTAAAACTTTCTGTGGCAAATTCTGGTTTTCTGATGGTCCCCAGTGAGAGAAATCTGACAGCACACTGGGTCACTGGGACTGTCTCTGTGAAGGTTTGCTTGAGATGAAAAAGAATATTGCAGCTTCAGCAGTGTTGAACTGTGTATTTAAAATGTGAATGGCTGTTCTTGTATACTGTAATTGATTACACACAGGCTGGGGGTTGTCAAAGAATTTGACAGGTGGTGTTGATGCTCTTAGTTGAGTCTTGAAAAGTAAATATTAACGCTATAGGAATGCCTGAGTTTCAATATATTTTTGTCTTTGTTTGCATTTATAACTTTAACAAGTGAGTTTAAAATTATTTAATTTCCTTAGAAAAGTAGCACCATTTGGGAACAAAATAACTGGTGTTACAAAGAACATAAATGCACAGTTTTTATTTTTATTTTTATTTTATATAATTTAAACTGACTTTTTCTGTGTCTTTAAGTTTGAAACTGTTAAGCTGAATAAAAACCTAGGCTGCAAATTGATAACTTCGCTACATGACAAGGAACATACAAATGTTTACAGATGGCTTAAAGAACTGCATGTGCAGTGTGCCACACTTGTAACTGCACAGAACCCATGCCACTCAGAGTTTAGGTTACACACATATGCAGTAGAGTGTTATTAGAATAACAACTGCACAAACTGCCAATAGGTTATAGGTCATTTTCTCTGTCTCTGTCTGTGTCTCTGTCTCTCTCTCTCTCTCTCTCTCTCTCTCTCTCTCTCTCTCTCTCTCTCTCTCTCTCTTTCTCCCTGTTGCTTCCCTTTGAGAAGACTGAACTGCCTTGGTTGGTATGTTATGATTTCTTATTGTCTAATAATTTTAAAATTACTATTCTTTTATTTTCAAAGTTATGATCTATTTCCCCTTTGACCTATTCCATCAGAACACTCCCATATAATGCTCCATGCCCTCTTTCAAATTCGCAGCCTCTGTCTTCCTTTAAATCCAGCCTGACATGGTTGCTGTAATCCCAGAATGTAGGAGACAGAAGCAGTAGGATTGCAACAAGTTCAAGACCAGTTTGAGCAACATATGAGTTCCAGGCTAGTCCACACTACATAGTCAAAAAAAAATAACTGTCAAAAATCCAAACAATATTAATAACAGAACAAAGAATAGTTTCATCTTCTTCTCTTTGTGCTGGCTCCTCACTGACTGTTAGTTCTTGCAATCCTGCATCACTGATGCATTGACATTTAACCATTTTTCTCACCTTGGCATATCTTGATGCTCGGGCTTTTCAGCTCTAGAAGTGAAGAGACGTCTAGGTAGAGTTCTCTCAGTGACTAGATGCAGATCTGAAGGATGAAGAGGCAGGTCACACTGTGCAGAAAGCAATACAAACTGTGAGTTGGCTGTCACCTCACAGCCATTTAGTTGTGTCTCAGCCATGTAAGGGGAGGGGAGGGTAAATCTTGTAACCATAAGCTTTGTCATGTAAAATAGTGGGGAATTTTACTTATACTCTCATTTCTAAGAAGCATGGGAAATAAAATCAATCAGATCAAATAATTCTATGAATGAATACTTGAATTTGAATTTGTCTGGTATAGAGGGCTTCAGTAGCCCACTTCTAACTAACTACAAATCATCCTTTCTGGTCCTATCAGCATTTTCCCCTAATTAACCATTGCAGGATGAGTTAGGCCATGTGACACAACTGCATTAAGTTTGCAGATGCTGATTTCAAAGGAAGGCAATTTAAAGAAAATTAAGGACAAAAAGCATCATCTCATAAAGAGACTCAGGAGTAAACAAATGCCCCATAAGATAACAATGCTCTTTTCTAGACTTTATCCTTTTTATATTGGTTATTTTCTTTATTTACATTTCAAATGTTATCCACTTTTCAGGTTCCCTACCCCCAAGCCCCCTATCCCATCCTCTCTCCCCTGCTTCTATAAGGGTGTTCTTCCACCCACCCACTCCCATCTGTCTGCCTTGGCATTCCCCTACACTGGGGCATCAAGCTTCACAGGACCAAGGGCCTCTCCTCCCATTGATGCCCAACAAGGCCATCCTCTGATACATATGCAGCTGGAGCCGTAGGTCCCTCCATATGTACTCCTTGGTTGGTGCCTTAGTTCCTGGGAGCTCTGGGGGGGGGGGGGGGGGGGCGGACTCTGGTTGGTTGATATTGTTGTTCTTCCTATGGGGTTTTGAACCTCTTCAGCTCCTTTAGTCCTTTCTCTAACTCCTCCATTGGGGGTCCCATTGGAAACCCTGTGCTCAGTGCAATAGTTGTCCTTTGTGGTAGTCTTCCTTGCTCCATTGTTAGGAGAGAAATATGTACAGGCTTAGAGAAAAATACTATGGTCCTTAAAAAGAGATCTTATCTCTCTCACCAGAGAAGTCATCAGGGACTAGATAATCTATATATTAACTGGGAATGTTGTCATTCGTACTTACCTTCCCACTGAAAATAGCTGTAACTTCTGGAAAAACAAAGAAACCTGGAGATGTAGCAATAGCACAGCAGACAAGAGCTCCTCCCAAGGACTGAAGTTCAGTCCCCAGCACTCATGTTTTGTTGCTCACAAGTATCTATAACCCTAGCTCCAGGGGATCTAACACCTCTGAGATCTGTGTGTACCTGTAGAAATGTACACACACACACACACACACACACACACACACACACACACACACCAGGGTTTGATTTCCAGCATGCACATGGCAGCTCACAGCTGTCTGTAATTCCAGTTGCAGGAGATCTGTCAGCTTCTTCTGATCTCTAGGAACTTCAAGTACACACATGTTACATAGACTTACCTGCGTACAAACATGTGTGCTATTCCTGGTGTCTTTCACATTTGTTTTTATGTTCCTTAATTTTAATTTACACTGAAAGAAAATTATAGATACTGATAGACAATATCTTTTCTACCCTATTTTTTGTTCCTACTGTTTAACTCACAGTTTGGGTCTCAGTTCTTAAATTTACCATCAAGGCTTTACCACTATACTGCAAACCTTTAACATGGTTGTGCTCAGAAGCCTGCCCCACCTTTTACAGCATTCGTAAAGCAAACTGCTTTTTTTTTTTTTAGCACAGGAATCACTGCATTGTATTTTAATGCCTTTTTGTGGGATCATAATCCCAACTTCAGAATTTTACCTTTATTTTTTTAATGCATCCTCATCCTCAAGTGCAGATATGAATTTTCATTTTCTATGCTGATTTTAAACAGCTTTATGCTAGAAGTGGTTTCTGGTTAGTTCCAAATTTATTGTAACTTTCTTCAGTATTTTGCTTTCAGGTGAAAGGCCTTTTGCAGATTATTTTTGTTAGAGTGAAGCAGTTGAGGTATGTGCCCATGTCTCCATTTCCCTGTGACAGATGTGTTACCAAGCTTGCCTTCCCCACATTGCCTACTTTCCTTTTCTGTAAGTCTTAGTTTAACATACTTGTCTAAGCAAGCCCACTAAGGGGATCCTGTTATCCACTGTCCCGATCAATTAACACCCAGAGCACATGCCTGTGATCTAGACATAAAGTCAACCTGAATAAGCAAAGAGTGGAGAGAACAAAGGTGGCCAGTTTCAGTAATATCCAGTGTGGTACTCAGTCATGGCAGTTCAAGATTACAGCAAAATCCCCATCTACTGTTTAGACGGTTGACATTAAACTCATATTCTGGAAAAGGGATATTTAAGGTTGTTTTCAAAAAAATCCAGAAAAATTAGCGCATAATTCTTCATTCACATTTTTGTAGTGTAAAGCATACAATAAATAATTGAGTCATTACTGTTAGGATCATAGTTTCTGCTCTCTAGATCAGCTGGTGGGGACTAATCATTTCTGTGTCTAATGTCAGTAAACTGTGGGTCTTTTAGTGTATGTAGGTTTCTGTGACAAAACATCTTTACTTAAGTGGTGACAAATAACATTTGATCCTCACAGTTCTAGAAGCTGGTAAGTCCCAGGTCAAAAAGCTGGTTATTCATTGTTTTGTGAAAGCTCCTTTTCTGGTGCACAGAGAATAATTTCCAGCTTTAACCACAAGTCAGTAGAAAGGGGCAAATTGTCCTCCCTCAAGTTCTATTTTTCAAGGACCCTAATTCCATTTATGATGATGCCACCTTTACATTCCAGGGGTCCCAACTCCCAATGCCATCACATTATTGATTATCACTCATCACAGAAATTTTGAGAGGTACATGTGCCAAAAGATTATTAATGACTAATACAGTTTCTTCATGCCTGCTTTCCCAAACCTGAGTGGTAGCATTCTAGAAAGCAGACAAGTAAGAGTCCAAGGACTTAGAATCCCCAGCTTCTCACTGTATAATGGGAATATTATAATCTTTCTTTCTGAGTCTTCAGTAGAGCCTCTAATTGACTCCAAATAACAATCTCCATATAATCTCAATTCTTTTGAAGAGTGACATGGTCTGTCACCATTGTTTGGTTTTTATGTCTCTTAGAACTTTATGGTTTTTTTTTTGAGAAATCCTAATTCAATATCCTGTTTTACAAATAAACATTGGAAAGGCACAAGTATGAATATTATGGAAAATACATATTTTGAGTTATTTAGTGTAAAACAGTAATAACTGTATTAATATATGTATTTAATTTATAATTTCACCCAGTACTGTCATTATGGAATATGGTAAAATCATACAATTATGCATTTAAACCATACAATTCAGTGGGCTTCAGTGCATTAGGAAATCATGCATCCATATTTGATTTGCATTTTGCTGTGACTGCTTGGAAACAGTAAATTTCATGCCCAAACATAAAAACAGTCCTTGTTATCATGCTGTACTTAATTAGTTAAATTATGGCCTCTTAATTTATAATTGCTTTCTACTTCTGGTCTACCAGTGTTGTTAAAAGCCTTTATAAAGACACCGAACAGATTTGAAATCTAGCTTTCTATTGAAGGCCATTGTGTAGAAAGGAGCTTTGTGGTGATAATCAGTTGGAAATATACACCTTTCTGTGATTTGTTTTATTTCTTAGTTTAGCTGCTCTGTTTGTGTGACTGGCTTTGCAAAAATACACAAAAATTGAGGCTGGCACAATTGCTTAGTAACTAATGTGCTTCTTTCCAAGTTTGACAATCTGAATTCAAGCCCCAGAGCCCATGACGGTGGAAGGAGGAAGCCAACTTCCCCACTGTTCTCTGACCTACCTATGAACTGTGCTACAACATGGATGCTCACTGCAAATGTGTAGCCCCCTCCCACACACACTATATGAAAGATAATTTACATTTTTAAAATGTATCAAAATCATATCATGGCATTCTAATCATGAAGAAGAGACGCCACATTTTACTCAGCTCAAGGACTTGGAGCATAAATATTCAGTGGTCCATTTTTTTTTTTCTGTTAAATTATGCAGTGTTTTTGAAGATTAAATTAACGCCTGCAAAATACTTAAAAAGAATCCACGGCTCACACTGTTCACTCAGTAAATATTGGTGGTGGTTGCTGAAATTGCTTTTTTGCTGTTATTTTTGCTGTGGCGATTTGTGTGAACTTGGGTATCTTGGCAGTGAACACAAGTTTAGTGATAAAACATTTCTGTCAGCGTGAATTCTGATTTTAAAATATAAGAAGAGTTTCATTTTCTTTCACTCTAACTATTATATGTTTCCTGGGAGAGCAAAGATATAAAATTAGCATTGGCTCATATTCAATCCTTCACAAAGGGCTGCTTTTGATACCCTCACCCTCTGATTTAAAGGCTCACTTAAATTCAAAGGAATGCAGTCATGTCTTTGATTCCTCTTCCCATCACGAAGCCATCTTTTGAGAGATGCCATTGCTTAGCTTTGCAGCTGAATGGAGCCACTGTTTGAAAGCACTCCATCCACGTTTCTAATCTGTTTTCTATACTGATCTCTTTGAGATTAAACAATCTTCAATCAAAAGCATTATTTGTTTGAGGTTATAGAATGGGCTGCAATTATTTAAGCATCACAGACATTTTCTGTATTCAGCATCTGGAACTAGTTTTCAGTAAAAGAATCTGTGGGTACAAAGGAATAATACACGTATCAAATATCACAACTTGGCTTCTATTCAACTTTGATATTGAATTCCCAACAGTTTGCTTCCATAAGGTATAATATTGGTGGTTTTGTTTCTACAAACATTACTGTATAGAGAGTCAAGATAGCTGGCTCAAATATTGAGAACCATAATATTTTAATTATTATTTACGTGTATGAAAGTAAGTGATTTTTTTTCTTTAAGTAGTAGAATAAAATTTGGGGGAAAAATTCCCACTCTACAAGATGCTAAAACTAATCATCTCAATTTACTTTTATTTCTTCAGAGGCTATGTTAAGTATTCTGTCTTGGTCTAATATTTGAAATGCTTTATTAGGTTTTTCTCCTTCTTTCCCAGGAAGTGGCTATTCCATTTCCTAATCTTCAAGTTGTCAGTCTTCCCTAATACCTTGTTGCTCATAGATCTGTCCAAGTATGGACGTGCCTTCCTGTCTTGTTCTCTGACTATATTTTATGTATCTTATATTTTATGTCCAGTGGAATTGGTTTCATTATTCTTTTCAGAAGTAGTCATTGTTTTAACCCTTGTTCAAATACATTACTCTTTACACTGTCATTTTTCTTTATTGTGGAACAAGAGCTATGGTTGTTCTTGGAGACAGATGGTTGCTTCTCAGAATCATTAGGATTTTAAAGTGTTTGTTTATTTTCCTGTAGTATTTATTTCTGTAATAATTGTGGGCTTCTTTTTCCCAACTAGAAAATACACAAGACACTTTTCTAAAGAAAAAAAAAAAAAAACCCAGTTTCTGATATTACTAGGAGACACACTCCCAGAAGTTATACTCAAATTCTTACCAATATGACAGCCTAAACATGAGCTGAACAAGGACAACAATGGTCATGTCAAAGTTGATGAGGGGAAATGCCTTGGGGTCTCAACTCTAAAACTATAGTCAAATAAAAAATGGTGAGAGTGAGAAAAATAATCTTTCCCAGGGGAGAATACACCAATTGATTACCCAGTAGCAAAATGTCAGTCCTGAAAACATACATACATACAAGTAACATTATACTGTCTGAACTGATTATATTTAGAAATATATGTATAAATATATATGTATACACATATATGTATATGTGTATAGAAATATACGTATATGCACACACAAATATGAATGTAATAAGAATTTAATTAAAATCAGCCAAAAATTTGAAAGACAGCAAATGGGTATATAGAAGAATTTGGAGTAAGGAAAGGCAAGAAGATATATTATAATTATATTATAATATCAAAAAATGAAAAAGAAAACTTTTTTACATGGTCCTATTTATATTAATAAGAATTATTCTGAGTTTATTGTTCCTTTTTTATGGTAAGCCTATTTAGTAACATGATAATATTTTATAACATGATAATAATGTTATAAATAATTATTTCACTAATGTGTTTTAGGAATTTTTTATGAGGGGGGGTGTAGTGTGTCTATTCAATCTTTAATCTCTCTCTCTCTCTCTCTCTCTCTCTCTCTCTCTCACACATCATTTCCCACTCTTCCTCCTCCTTCTTCACAGACACAAAATACCTGTAGACTGGCACTGGTCAGTGCCAGGCTTCATTTGATTAGCACCAGTAGAGGGAACTTCAGTTTTGATTCCATTTGAACCCACATCTCTGAGGAAATGTGTTATATGAAATTCCCAACAAAGACAGAATAGATTTACTCACTTTTGTCTAAGAGTAAAGAGCGCTTACTTCTGAAAAGGTAAAGATACGAAGTTTTGTCTATTGATATAATCTCTTCTTCTGTGGGCATTTTGGCACGTTGAACTTCCAAATAATGTTGCTTTTCTCATCTAAAAATGCTGTGGACTCCAACATTGTGTTTTGCTTTTCTAGAAGTAAACATCTCATTATGATTTAGAAATTTTATCAATCAAGGCACAGGAAAGAAAACAGAAATGTTTTCATGTTTCCAACAAAGCAATGTCTAAGCAGACAATTGCTGTCCAGCATTAGGAAGCCTGGGGCAGCAAAAACACCTGCAGAACAGCAGAGTGAGTGTGCTATACGAAAGCTTACCAATACTGTGGAACGAACATTCATGAGCTTGCAGATCCTGCTAGGCTGCTGGAGGCCAGTGTTGAAAGTCTCCAAAATGCTAAAGGATTGCCTTGGACAGCAGGGTTGAGAACAAGTAGAAGAATTCAGCCACTAACAGGACTCATGTGATTCTCAGTCACCTTGTTTCATCTCGGCTCAAGCGACATAAGCAATTACCAACAGTGAGCAGCAACAACCACTTCAGCCGAAGCTAAAAGCCTCTCTATTCCTCTAGCCTTCTGATTACCTGCTGAGGCTCCATATTGCCTGAACACATATATCCCAAAGTATCCTTGTAAGGGAATCTGGAAAATGTAGCTGGCAAACTAGTACATATAACATCAGAGTAGAGAACTCAGATAGAAAAGAGTTATAGATAACAAAATGATTCACCATTTAGCTACTTAAAAAGATTACATGTACATTGAGACATAGTTTTAAAAGACAAACAACATAACTCACAGTAGATAATCCTGTTCCTAGCAAATAACAGAACTCAAAGAGCAAAACGATGGGCCTTGTTATATTAGTACCAACTAGGAAGGGATATCTAGTACCCAAAGACAGAAGAAGGCATGGTACGTCCAATAGAATGATTACAATTTTCTTGTTGTAAAGTTTGAAAGAATTGCCAAATTAATTCAGATTAACATAGGAACTAGCCTTGAATCTGCTAGTTTATTAGTTCTCTGCCTTTAGAAAGTAATTTCTCCCAGAGATTTATTGCCCTTTCTACAATATACAGTTTAGATTAATACGTCTCTGAAGTCAGTCTAGATTTTTAATTTCTTTGTGTTCACTGAATACTTGAATATAATCTAAGATCTTGAGTTGAACTTACTACTAAAATACTAGTCACATTAATATTTGCACCACTAAGATGATTTTTAAAAGGACCCCCTCCTGAATAGGTTCATATATTGCAACTTTTTGCACTGTTTGGAGATATCATAGAACCATTAGAAAGGTAAGGCTTTGCTGAAGGAAGTACGTGTTTGAGACAGGCTTTAAAACTGTATAGCTTTGTCCCATTTCTTGTTCTCTTTCTGGTTCCTGTCTTCTTCATAGCAAAACCAGGCTCAGGCTTCTGCAGCCATATCTTTCCTACCATGATGAACTGATTTCTCTCAGTAACTGTAACCTAACATGACCATTTTTCTTGTCTAAATTGGTCTTGATCATGGCATGAAGTAGAAACTTCTAGTTTTTTTGTTTTTGTTTTTGGAAAGTTAGTTATGTTGAATGATGTTTTCCTGGGGCACACGGGGGAAAGGATGCCTTGCTAAAGCAGACACTTGAAAGAATGGTTTCCTGAAGCAGACACAGGGTAAAAGGATGTTTTGATATAGCACACATGTGAAAGGACTTGTGAGGGAGGAGTATAAGCATGACCCCACAGTCAGTGAGGGATAAGTATTGAGCATTGGTTTGGTTTGCTCTGCCTCACTATTCTTTGCTAAGGGCAGACATGCATTGGCTCACCTTACACAGCATTGTTGAGCTCAACTTGTGGTAATTCTGCCACTGAAAGAAACTTGCCCAAGAACTGCTTGTGAGGTTCCTGCAGCAGCTTGCTGCTTCCACAGCCTCACCTCAGGCTGGTTGGCTGCAGTTTCTTCAGGACTAAACTACAACTGGCTTGTGCCTAGTGTCTGCCTGGCTAGAGAACTGGTCTGCAACTGTTTAGTCATATTTGGCATCTGCTATTGATCTGAACTGCTGTCAAAGAAGATCAAGCTCTGCCCCAAAGAACTACTGCTGAACAGATCCACTTGCCCTATTTCCTAATAACTTTTCTCTTCCACTACCTCTGTTGAGTGGTGGGCTAGTAGGTTGCAAAAATTATGCCTACAATGGCATTTCATCACAATGACAAAAAGGTAACCAATAATCCCATTTACTGTACTTTTGAAAATGCAGTAATTTTTGAAAAAAGTGCTTTCTTCCTTTCTTTCATTAATTCTCCAGCTCATTTTCCCTGTAGTTTTTACAATGAATCTCAAGTGATCAATCAGCTTTTCTACCTTAAAGAATTACATCGGCATTGCTTTCCTACCAGTTGACTGGTGTCTATATGAGACTCTTCCTGTAGACTTTTATTCCTTTAAACTTCACATCAACTGTGCTTTCCTAAAGTGCTTTGTTATATTTTCTTGTAAGCAATCGTCTACTTTTTTATTTTCTTTATCTTTCTATTCTATTTTCAGATATTGAACAGTTCTTCCTGAAAACAAGATTTATTTTCTATTTGTGACATTGCTGTCTGGCTTTTGTTTTACATTAGATTAGTGCCTGTTACAAACCCTGTTAATATTGAATGGCATCTACACAGCAATACTTTGAAGTGATTTGTTCACAATCTAATGTTTTTTTTTTATTATTATTATTTCTTAAAGTTGAAAGACCTGGTTTTCAAATAAAACTCCTACGTGGGAGTTTTAACTCCTGCAGTGGGGAGACGACATAGAACTGCCATGTACATTTCACTGTGAGGCTTTGTAAAAGCAATGGGCATCCAGCAGCACTGGCATCCATGACTTACACAGATACTGTATCTGAGGATCTCAGACTCAGTCTAAAACAAAGAGCTTGACAGGTCAGGAGTCAAGTCCACTGTGTCTTCCAAGATTACATCTAGAAAATGATTTCACAAACTCATTCATTAGTTAGTTGAATTCCTCATCGAAATAGAAAATTCAACAATGGATTACAGAGTTCTATCCATAGGCCTTTGTTCCTTGAGCTTACTATTCAGAAGTGCTTTGCCTTTATGTGGCATCTGTGCTTGAAAATTACAAGTAAATATCTAGGTTTGGGTGGAAAATCCTGGTGTTCTTTTCATCAATGTATCCAAAGATAAGAACAAAGAATTATATATTGTGTTGTGTGTATGGGAGTGAGTGGGTGTAAATGGCCATAGAGGCCAGGATAAGATACCAGATGTCCTCCTTTGCTTTCCATGTCACTACCTTGAGGAAAGGATGTCAGTGATGCATGCAACCATGCTGCATAGGTTGTCTGTCCAATCAGTGAACTCTTGGGATTCACCTTTGTTCTTCTACTAAAGCAAACCATGCTCAACTTGATTTTTTTTTTTTTTTACTTTAGTTTAAACTACGTGCATGCGGCTGATAATGTGATATTGGGTGCAAGTGCCCACACAGACAGAGAAGGCTATGAAATCCCTGAGGCTGGAGTAACAGGTGGTTATAAATAACCCACCAGGTATGCTGAAAACTAAACCTTAGTCTTCTGCAAAAACAGCAAATGCTCATAACTGCCAAGCCATCTCTTCACCGCATCTTTGTATGTGAGTATTGAAGATTTGAACTTAGGTCTTCATACTTGCAAGATGAGCACCCTTCCTCATTGTAGCATGTCCATAGACCCCAGTGCCATATAACTTATAATTAACACATAGTTATTGGAGCTGGACATTGTCAGAGGCAACCTAACACCATGTCCATAGTAAGTCTTAGTAAATGTTAATAAAACTTACTATAGGAGACAAATATCAAGGTTTGTAATTTTAGTATCCCAACTAAATCTAAGAACCAGATAGATATATAACAGAGTAACTGGATAAAGCATGCAAATCCATGTTTTACATGTTTTTCTATCACAATTGCCCTCAGAATGCAAATTTCTTCTTCTCCTCCTCTTCTTACTCCTTCTCTTCCTCTCAGTACTCCTCCAACCTTAGCTCATCCTACATATCACACTTCCTGTTAAAATGAAACTTTTCTCTCAAAATACAATTAGAACATAATTATGTCAATTTATACCAGTGAGGTACAAGATAGTCCTAATACCCAGTCCATCATTTTGTTGACTAACCAGAACCTCTGTCATCTATCCTAACTAAAACACTTAGTTCTGAACCTGGCTTTTTCCTTGGTTTTAGGATGAATGTCAGCTGACAACCATCCACTCAAATCTTTTCTCTCAAGGTAAATAGCCAGGATTGGCTATGAGGCTATAAGTTTTCAACCCCATCAGAAATCCAGAATGACTGAGTTAACTACAATTGTGGGAAGCACAAAGCATAGCTTCTAAAACTTAGCCAATTTATAGAGACCTCTGAACACCTGGACACTTCCTCTACTTCAAAACGTTGGAGCATCTGTTCTTCTGCCTTCTGGCTCAGGATCATCTGACAGACCTTAGTGATGCAGAATTATTAAGGGCTGATTACTCTGTCTAGGCAGATATAATCAGTCGACTATTCTGCAAGTGTGTACTTTTCTGGACAGTAATTTATCTGTAGATGGAAAGAGGCAATTCCTGTCTGGTGGCTGTCTCACCACAACTGGAGTAACTCCAAAGATGCTCAATTTCTTCTTAGAATTCAATATAGGAAACTGTCAGGAGCAGACAGGTCTCTAATCAAAATGAACATTAATACAGAAATGTTTGTCATGTCAATTCTGTGGATTTCTGATGTTTTGAAAACCGACTATCCATGTAAGGTAATCTGGACTGTTGTCTGTTAACTCCACTCAGCTATTTCTAAATAAAACATAGAGAACACCCTAACAATAAACTCCAAGCCATGAATTTGCTATAATCCCTTAACTTACAGGCTGACCATCTCAAATCAGTTAAAAAAGTTAAAGAAGGACTGGGTCTAAGCCTTGTATTCCTAAATGTGTTATACTGGTACAATGCCTATGAGAGTAACAATATTCCTCTCACTTTTATATCAATAAGAAGCTCATACCAATGAAAACCTTAAAATTTGTAATCAAAGTAAATTGTTGCCATTTAAGAATTTATATCTTCATCTTGATAATAATTATACAGATTACTACTAATAGGTTATGGCTATGCAATAAATCCTAGCTAATCCTCTCTATTCCCACAAAACCACTACTTTTCTCTAGAAAGACAGCCCAACATTTACTACCTTAGTCCCCAAGCCCAGGGAATAGGGGCACTGACTCTTCATTAGCTTCTTCAAGCTGATTATGGGCGTTGAGATATTAGAAGGGGGGGGGGGGAGTAAATTGATAAGCCTCTGATGCTGTGTCTTCACTGCCTCCAGATGGAATTCCTGGGCCTCAGAGGTTTGAGCAGGTCTGCCCACCTTGTTTAATGAGTAGATACACCACGGCTGATCATTCTGTAATATCCAATTCTCAAAACAAATTTTAGTATCAAGATAGTTTTTTTTTTTTTTTTAAGAGGGCTGACATTTTATTAAGGATGTTGGTTCTAACCGATTTTCTTTTTTTCCCCCTCTTTTATTGGATATATTTACATTTCAAATTTTATCCCCTTACTGCATTCCCCCAACCACCCAGGAACCCCTTATCCCATCCCCCCTCCTCCTGCTTCTATGAAGCTGTTTACCCACCAACCCCTAATCCCCTCACCACCCTCAGATTCCTCCCCCCCCCACACACTCAATGTTCACCCTCCAAGGTACCAAAGATCTGGTCTCCCACCTATGCCCAACAAGGCCATCCTCCCCTACATATACAGCTGGAGTCATGTGTCTCTCCATATGTGCTCCTAGACTGGTGGTTTAGACCCTGGGGAGCTCTGGCTGGTTGGTAATTTTGCTCTCCTCATGGGGCCACCAACCCTTTTGGCTCCTTCAGTTTACTCTCTAACTTCTCCATTGGGAACCTTTGATCAGGTTAATGGTTAGCTTTGAGTATCTGCCTCTGGGTATGTCAGACTCTGGGGGATCTCTAAGGAGACAGCCTTATCAGGCTGCTGTCAGCTTTCCCTTCCTGACATCCATATCACCGTCTATTTTTGGTGACTGCACATGGAATGAATACCCAGGTGGAATGGTCTCCATACAACCTCTCCTTCAGATTCTGTTCCACACTTTGTCTCCATATTTGCTCCCTTGGGTATTTAGTTACTCCTTCTAAGAAAGACCTAGGCATCCTCACTTGTTCCATTATCAAAGAGAAGTGGTGCAAGCATTCAAATCCTTGTTCACTGTCCCTGCTTCCAAAGACTGAGCAGTAGTAGCAGTTTTATAAGGCTGAATATTTTTTACTGACACCCAACAAGAACACACAAAAAAGAAAATTACTGGCTGATATTTCTTAGTACAGACAAAAAAAGGAAAATTACTGGCTAGTATTTCTTAATACAGACACTCAGTTTGAGAGATGCTGAGAGCTGAGCACAATCTCTGGGACTTGTGGAGAGTCCTTGCAGGCTTTGCAACAGTCAGGGAAATGATCTGAGAAAAAACCAAAATGAAACTCGGTTCAGCCCAGTTTTACTAACAGTTGTGAGCCAGGACTTCTGGAGTCTGACATCAACTTGTATATTTTCACTGTATATAAGTATAGCACAATTTTGGAAAAAGTTTTTATTAACTCATCCCCATGAGTTTAACAAAGGGTAAAACATGTTTACATTGAGGATCTTTACAAAGTACATGTCATCATTCATAAGATGGGTTCTTATTGATTTAGAAATAATGTTCAAGACAAGGGTCTAAGGAGAATGACTGAGGTAAACATAAGATTGGCCCTGGGAAAACATAGAAGTCACTCAGACTGTTGTAAAGTAAAAATGATCTCCTACAGGGATGCATTCTATGCCCTAGAAATAATACTCTGGGTTTTAGAGAAAAGGGTATGGGATAAGTAAAGTATAAAATTTGGAATTTATGAGCAGAACCTGGCTCATCAGACAGCAAAGGATCATCAGATTGTAAACTACATCTCTTCTCATCCTTACAGCAAGTTAAACATCTCTTCCCTTTGAACAATGCCTGAGAGTTTAACTTTTCTGGATTTTCCAGTGCTTATCTGTGCAAAAACACACATTTTACAGGGACACATATAAAGATCAACGAACTGACTCTACAAAGTTGTCTTATGTCTTCAACATGTGCACTTTCACCCAAAGCAGATTCATAGGAGACATATGCAAGTATGTGTGAGATGTATTACAACAAAGCCACCAAAATAATTGTGAGACTGTCTGGGAAGTTCAAACCCTTACTGAAACATTCAAAAAAAATAATCTCATTAGCAATAAAGTCTATAATTCAAAAACAAGACCTCAAGTTCCAGTCCAAAAAAATATATCCATAGTGTCTATTGAGCTACTTTAGATATTTAAAAATTTAATAAAATCTAGTGTGAATATACAGAAACAAATATACAAATAACAAGCATGCTCAATTCCACTAGTCACTACATAATGAATATTAAAAATACAATATTCTACACAACCTTCTGAGTATGAAAATTAAAAAGGGGGAAAATGCCCAATATGGGAGATAATTTGATGACCCTGTTGATTCTGAGGTTCCTGGTTCCATGCATCGAAGAAAATGACAGAATCTGAGGCAACCAAATGTGTTTGCCACAAAGTGATTGCCATGAAGCCTTGTGACCCAAGTTTGATCCCCAGGACCAACATGGTCAAAGGAGAGAACTGACTCCTGTAGACTTTCGTCTGATCTACACACAAACACTGTGGTCATGCATATATGAATGGCTGCACTCAAATGAATACATAGATAAATAATTGGAATTTTTTGAAGGAAGACTGTGACAGACTTATTAATAGAGATTAAGTCATAGGCCCTACAATTCCTTCTAATATAGCAATTCTACTTCCAAACCAATATAAAGTGGTAGTACATTTGAATAGCAAAGGTATTCTTATAAATGTTCAAAACAATATAGTGGTTAAGTTGTATCAATTAGAATATTTATCAACAGGAGTGTCATCATAGTATACATTGTGCTACAATCATTTAACTAAATGCTTCACAGTAATATGGTAGACTGACTCTTCTTCAGGTTTAATCTGGAGAATTTCACAACTGATGTTGAAGAACAAGCTACACTTGGTATACTTTCATAAAGTTAAAGGACCAGTAAATATAATCTAGTAATACGTTGAGGAGGAGTGGGGATAGGTAGAGACTGATACAAACAGGATTCAATAATGTTTAGCCTTTCTCTACATTTTGAATAGATAGCTAAATATCCCCTGACTTGATATGTTTACAAAGCCATTGTCCTGTTCAGTTTTCTTTGTCTCCTACAGTCCTTTTTGGTTTTTCGAGACAGGGTTTCTCTGTGTAGCCCTGGCTGTCCTGGAACTCACTCTGTAGACCAGGCTGGCCTCGAACTCAGAAATCCGCCTGCCTCTGCCTCCGAAGTGCTGGGATTAAAGGTGTGCTCCACCACTGCCCGGCAAATATTATCTTTATAATGAGAGCAGGATATAGACACTGATCAAATAGTTTATGAGACTAATCACCCAAAGGACCTGAATCACCCAGAAATGTATTTGAGTTTGTCCAGGCCAGGGGCCAGGAATGCAGAAATGGAGCTGTGATTCCTGTGTTCAGGCTTCTTATCTTCTCCATTCATATCACCTGGATAACCATCACTCCCCAGAAGCTATTCCTATGGGCTTGCTTAAAATTGGACCCCTAATGGGTTGGCCACATGGATGGGCCAACAATTCTCATACCTATACTTTACCCCAGTGTCTCACACAGATCTTATGAACAGCCCCTAAACTTGTAACTTTATGACAACCCTTTCCTTGGGAAACACTCTTAATAGATAGGAACTCTATTTACTGTTCTTTAGGTTTTCATCCATACACTTGGAATAAATTCTCTTCTAAAAGTCACCTTTCTGTATTTATGCATGTATGTATGTATGTATATGTATGTATATAAGTATTATGTATGTATATATGTATGTATGTATATATGCATGTATGAATTTCATTCTTCAAACTGAGAAGGCAAAGGACCCAGAATCCATTGACCTGTAGTGTTTTGGTAGCTGTTGGGTTGTCCAGTACCTTAAATCTTCATATATTCCAACTCAAATGAGAAGACTCAATTGCTCTTAAAAACTTCCTTTTCCCCTGTATCACTTGCTTGATGATATAGAACAATGCTTCTTCTTGGTAGTGAGATTCTACTGCTAAAGACAACACATACCTACATCATAGAAGATAGAGAAATCAAGCTGGTCCTAACTTGAAAGCTTCATCCCTATTTTCTATATTTCATGTTACTGGAAGGTTCTATGAATGCTACCAGGGAAGAAAAGTCATCAGCTGCTTTGCCCAGCTGTGAATAGTCGGCCCTATAACCATTGGTCTGATCAGTTATACTTGTTCCTGAAATACTGGCATGAGTGTTAGGAGAGTAATCAAATTCTGATAAAATGTAAAGCCAATCCCATAAGATGAAACCCATGGGTGGTATGATGAACTGAATTAAAACACTCTTGGCTAGCTAGGTCATAAGACCTCTGGTAAAATTTACTATTAGATCTACTACTATTAGATTTTACCAGAAATTCTGGTAAATGGGCATTATCTTTATAATCATGACTTAGTGTATCTCTCAAACCTAAATGAGAAATCTCTTTTTGAACGACATGTTGATTAATATAGAGACCCACCACTGTTCAACATGCAAAGAATAAAAGACTATGGAGTACTCAGCTCTAAATGGGACATCTATATCACATTCTATCCCCTCAAGGCTCAAGGATCATTACAGAGAAGAGGTCAGAAAGACCTTAAGAACCAGAGAGATTAGTTTTCTGTAACATAACATCATTTCCTAGATCCAACCACGCAGTTACACACATGGTTTTACAGCTCTGGGACTACATAAACAAGATCAAGCCAGTCAAAATCCCAACATGAGTTGGGAAGGAGCTGATGAAATTCATCCCTATCTCAGGACCAACTTGATTACTGCTGAGAAAGGGACTCTGTTTTCTTTAATAATAATAGAGCAAGTGAAAAATGTGGTAAGAATGATACGGAAAGGACTTGTGGGAGATAGAAAGGGTTATGGATTTAATCCAAACCCATTATAGCCATGTATGAATATTAGATAATTTTTTAAAAAGAACAAAGCTTCTTGGAGTCAAATGATCTAATCTGAATCATATCTGAAATACATGATAGTTTACAAAACACCTCTCCTCTTTTAGTTTTCCATAGTAAGACTGTGAAAAATAACACAACTTACATAGAGTTGATAGTGATGGAATGATGTGCACACATAAAACATTAAAAATGGGTAAACATATATATTTGCATATTGTTCTTATATAATCCTACTTAACTCATACAATGCGCATATTTATGTTTTAGATCAACATACATGCACATATATCTCCATATCATTTTCCCCTTTTGCTTCATCTTAAAAACTCAAAATCTTATCTTCGATTACTTTATTTCACTCTTGCAGTTATGTACATAAAAATATGACACTAAAGTGTAGTTTATGACAGCGCTATGAGCAACAGACAGCAATAGGGCCCTTTATTTCCTTTTCCAAGCAGAACACTAAATTCTGTGTAAAAGCCTAAAGGATAATGTTGTGTCGTTTTTAATTCATATAACTGAAGGATTAAGCCATATCATCATTGCAAAATCCATCTTTACTGCTTCTAAACAATTGACTGGCTTGTTGTCCTAAGGCAAAAACCAGGTGCTGTTACCATGTTAAGTATTATTTATGACTATTGTGAAAATTTTGTCATTGGCATGATGTTAGGAGAAAATAAAACTCAACATCAAGCATCTTCAAAATGAATCGCTACTTGAAACTTCAGAACACAACAGGAGAAAACAAGAATATGTTATTAATCTCCTCCCTCCATGCTTCAAGACTAAATAATGGGCAGAAACACAATATAATTTGCATATTGACCACATAATACTTTTGAGCAAGTCAGATCACTTTTCAATGTGAAATGGAATGCTATTGATAATTTTGACAGTGCTATAGGCATATATAGGCATATAGGAAAATTGATCATTCTGGTTCCATACATTCTTTGAGGATAATTTAGTCAGTAAGGTTGCTAGAGGTGGGATCGTTCACATCACCAGTTGTGCTAGGTAAATTGCCTTTTATAGTCTAAATGCAGCTGACAATCAAGGCAAAGGTAGCATGGATGTGTTTCCTTTTTTTTTTTTTAATTTTTTTTTTGGTTTTTCAGACAGGGTTTCTCTGTGTAGCCCTGGCTGTCCTGGAACTCACTCTGTAGACCAGGCTGGCCTCGAACTCAGAAATCTGCCTGCCTCTGCCTCCCAAGTGCTGGGATTAAAGGCGTGTGCTACCACTGACCGGCATGGATATGTTTCTTAAAGCTAAACATTCTCTTGGTTTAGCTATCTTCAAACTTCAAGTTGCATCTCAAACTGTGCAATTTTTTATTGGATATTTTCTTTATTTACATTTCAAATGTTATCCCCTTTCCTGGTTCCCCTCACCCGAACACCTTATCCCATCCCTCCTCCAGTCCTTCTATGAGAGTGTTCCACCATCCACCCACCAACTCCCGCCTCCCCACCCTCGATTTCCCTACACTGGGGCATCCAGACTTCACAGGACCAAGGGCCTCTCCTCCCACTAATGCTCAACAAGGCCATCCTCTGCTACATAAGCAGCTATAGCCATGGGTCCTTCCATGTATACTCCTTGGTTGGTGGTTTACTCCCTGGGAATTTTGGGGGGTCTGGTTGGTTGATATTGTTCTTCGTATGGGGTTGCAAACCCATTCAGCTCCTTCAGTCCTTTCTCTAACTCCTCCATTGGGAACCTGTACTCAGTTAAATAGCTCTGTTTAACTCTGAGTCACATTTTTAAATTGGATTATTTGGTCTTTAGGAATCTACCTTCTTGAGTTCTTTGAAGATTTTGGATATTAGCCCTCTATCGGATATAGAATTAGTAAAGATCTTTTCCCAATGTGTAGGTTGCTGGTTTTGTCCATGACCTTAGTCCCTTGACTCTTATGAAAAAATAACAAACAGAAGTACAGACAATAAGATAGATGGGTAGGACCCTGCACTGGAATCACCATTCTGAATATGCCTGGACCTAAATTTTTGTTTCCAAGGCTGACCTTGAACTCAGAAATGTGTCTGCACTGTTATTTGCCTGCCTTTCTTTCTGACAAGCTCGTTCATAGCATAGCTGCCTCTGTTCCTTTAGATCTATAGCATCTTTTACAATTCATAGTGCAGTCTTATATTTTCCACACCCTTAAGGGCTGTTCTGAAGGTCCAAGAGTTTACCATTTTGCTCAGATATTAGTCATACTTTTGCCTCCCAGAATCATGCTATCTCTGATTATTGTGGAGTCATTATTGTTAACAGGGAGGATATTTCTCCAAGGAATGTAAAAATATGTATATTATTATACAAGCAAGCCTTATGCCCATAGTAGCCATCAACAATCATGTTGACTCATGCCTGCTGGCCCTGTCCCATGAGCAGAAACCATGTCATTCTGTCCCTACCAAGGCCATGCTGTCCTTGACAAATAGTGATCCAAGATCTAATCAAAACAGCAACAGAACGTTTGCATTTTACAAAATATTTTCATGGTGGTCTAATATATATATATGAATGGATATTTTGTAAATATTTTAGATTATACTTTTGTAATGTATTAAAATTGATGCAAAATCTGGGTTGAATTTTTACTTCAATGAGTCACTACCCCTCACATCTAAAATAAAAGTTTAGAAGGTTGGTTTATTAGCTTGAACCATGTTTGCATGAAAGATCTAGTGAAGGAAGCCATTCAGACTTTCTCTGACCTTGTGGAATGGCAGCTCAGTAGCAGTGATTAGAAGACTGTTCATCACATTCCAAGAACCTTGCAGAATAACAGTAACTGAACACCAACATCTGTCTACTGCCCTGGAGATGTTGTGTTTTATACACCACTTCACAGTTCATTCCAGACACATCGAAGTTCACAGCTAGCCATTGATAAACACATTCATCCTTTTTCGATAGCTTGCAAAAACTTCGTTCTACTGATTGTCTTATTTGACTTGCTCAGAGGGAAGTACAGTGTGTGTGTGTGTGTGTGTGTGTGTGTGTGAGAGAGAGAGAGAGAGAGAGAGAGAGAGAGAGAGAGAGAGAGAGAGAAGGGGGAGATTTATCGTGTAAACTGGAGTGGTTGGGAACTAGTAATGAGTGTTCTCAAATGCATACTAGAATTAAAGGCCTGGGTCACTATGCCTGGCAAAGGTTTCATGTATTTTATTTTTAATTATGTATACTGGGGTGAATATATATGTGTCCAAAAAGATGTCAGATTCCTTAGAACTGGAAAGTTGTGAGCCACAGCTGTAGGTACTGAGAACCAAACTCATGTCCCCTTCAAGAGCAGTATACACTTCTTACCACAGAGCCAGGATACTGCTACCCTGTGCCAAAATTTGGCTTCAGAATATCAGCACTTCTGTGTGTCGTCATTTATAGAGGGCTTTGAGAAATTTATATTTATTCTTACATATATAGTTTCTTAACCTTTTTCAAGAAAGATTAGATACAGAAAATTTTATTGGCTTATGGTAAGATATCCTCATTTGGTTTAGAAGTTTCTGTTTGTATTTAATTTCTGATATATATATATATATATATATATATATATATATATATGCATTTATGTTCATCCAAAATGAACATAAATGTACATATATAAAATGACACATAAACACGCATTTGTTTGTTTGTTTATTGTATATGTTTGTGTTCATTTGCATACATATGTTTATGTATGTCACTATATCTGCCACTACAAGTGAGTGGAGCTCAGAGAACAAGCTTCAGGCATTTTCTCTCCCCTTCTATTATATGAATTCTGTGAATAGAAATTAAGGCGCTATTCTTCTAAAATTATAAAGTGACACTCAAATGTGTTAAGCTAGTAATATTTTTTTAATTTTCAATGTTAACATTTATACTTTTAATTTTTATGAAGATGGATAAATCTAGTTTATATATTAAAATGTTATATACTAGAAATAAATATTAACAAATGTTTTTTCTATAGTAGTTTTTCTTCAGTATTTTAATTTACTGTTAGCTATTGTTCTAATAAAGTAAGATAAGAAAAATGCTAAAATTAGTTTTACCAATGAAAGAATCTACTTAAGATGTCTGAACAGAGAATAAGGCTAACAACATATGTCATGAATCCCAGTATATACAGGGCTGATGTAGAACTGAAGATGCTATATAAATAGCTACAGAGGTAAAACTAGGTACATGTACAATTAGAATAATAAGAAGAATTTCTGTAGCTGAATTTGAAAATCATTTAAATATATACTTAACCTACACATCGCAAGAAAGCTACGCCTATGTTTATTGTTTGAGAGTAATAGAATACTTGCAATATGAAAGGATGTTTAAAACAATCTCAGGAGAGGTAGTCAATATTGAATGACAGAATTTTATTTAAAATAAGTCTTGCAAGATGGCTAATATGCAAATAAAAGACATGAACCTGTTTTTCCAACACCCAGGTAACAACTTCTGTGTGTCAGCACTGGGGAACTATAGAAGGAGATCCCAGAATATTGTTGATCATGCATCTGAAGTAATAATAGTGTTAATAGTAATAACAATGTTGATCACATTAGCTGAAGTCATGAGCTCAGACTTCCATAAGAGACACTGTCTGAAAAATTGAGGTGGAAAGCAATTAAAGAAGGAAGGCATCCTGACATCAAACTATGGCCTACACGTGTGACAACTCAAACATATTAAACATCACAGACACACAGACAGACACACATAAACACAGAACGAGAGACAGAGAGACAGAAACAGACAGAAGAGAGAAAGAGACAAAGAGAGAGACAGAAAAACAGAAGAGACAGACAGACAGACAGACAGACAGACAGACAGTAATAGTCAAAACTTCACTTGAATTTAAGGTCTCACAGCATAGAGGATATATTTTAATGACTTTGATTAAATATTTACACAAACTGATTTATAAATATCTACACGTCTGGTCTATGTTACTCACAAACATTTTTGTTTATCTAAGTGGTGTTGCCTTTATGAGTTATTTGAGTTTCATTTGAAGTCATCGACTAAATAAGACAAATTAAGATAAATTTTACATTTAGTTAAATAGCCAACTATTGTAGCTTTCCTTGAATTTCATTTAATATTTATAAAAATAATTTAAATATTTAACAACTTGATTTTCTATTACCAATACTTTCCAAAGGTTTATGTTTATATCAAATTAATCTTCATGTTTTCTGAAAAATGTCTATTATTTTAATTTAATTTTATTCTAAACTAAGTTTCTGAGAACTTAGTAGAATGTCTGACATGTTAGAAAGATGGTGAAAGTATTTTCTTCCTTGTATGCAACAAACAATATATCCACAGATAATTTTTAATACAAAATACCACACCAAGCTGAGGGCACAAAGGCACCAGAGAAATGGTCAGTGATGAAGTGTGTGTGTGTGTGTGTGTGTGTGTGTGTGTGTGTGTGTGTGTTCAGATGACAGCTGAGACAATTGCAAGGGAAAATGAAGGCAAGTAGACATCTATTTTTTTGTGTTGGTTGCACAGACCAGAAGACCCTCTATTCCTTACCCAGAAACAACAATCCAAGATAGACTCCAGCACCCAGCATGACTCCCTGCCCGATCTGTTTGGGTCCTATGCAGCTCCATTGTGTTCATTACAGGAGCCAAGTTATCTCTTGTACCTACATATACTCATCTACATTCTGTGCTTCAGACTTGAACCACTATGTATCACTTTACTAAAATTTGACCCGAAGATATCAAATTCTCTCTTAATACTGGAAACCTTCAGAGTTATTTAACTATATTTCTTTTCATTCCATCAAGGTAGAATCCAATTAAGTCGACTGAAATAATGAATACATTTTGATTGGACAGTCATGGATACTGTTACAAGTGGTAAGTATATATTCCATGTTACAAACCTAGTTTCAGGAAAATATTGTATACTCTTGATGTATACCTTATGTGATTAACAGAAAAGAATTTAGCTGTATAATACATACATTTTAAAAACTCTTCACTTGATTGAACTTTTATTTTAATGTTCATATAATTAAATTATAATTGGATATAATTTAATTTTCATAACTCATTAAATTTCCCAGAGATATATCATTTCTCCTTTATTTAAAAGAAACTATCTATAATTAATGAAGAATAGCATTAAAGATAACTTCCTAGAGAGCCTGGATATAGCTTATGGTGCAGCTTTTGTCTGGCATGTGGGAAGCTCTAAACTGGATTCCCAGTACTGCCAGTGGATAAAAATGTAGCATCATATAGCTAAAGAAATTTAACAGAGTTGTACTGTTTTAATTAGCCTTTTTTTCTTCACGAGGAACAAGCTTTTCAAGAAGTTACTGTGACTGTGTGTGCACTTTCCTTTTTTCCACCTTTCAAATATCTGACAAAGTTCAATGTGATCCCACGTATGTAGTCTTAGTCCAGACTTTCCATGACTACTTCAGTTTTGGTTGGGATATCTATTTCATTATAACAAAAAAGGAACTGTTTTAATATCAAAGTTTTATATTTTCCTTTTAAAATAATACTCATTATATGTCCTGACTATTTATAATTAATATTAATGCACTATGGGGTTAACTTTTTTGTATGTACTTAAGTAATAGTTTATCTCAGTTTGGATACAGTTCAGAAGTACATAGACTACTTTCACTAAATGCAGTTTAGCACTTTTTCCAATGAGGTATAACAGGTTAATCTAATTAACATGTATTTATGTCTCAATAATGTCTAGTTGAGGAAGACCTCGGCTTTATTAATATTTAGTGTGGTAATTTCTTATCTGTGTGTATAAGGGAATTCCTTCATATTGTAGGATGTTTGAAGTCTCTAAGTTCTTATATACCAAATGTGTTCAAGTATCTCTAACCAGTTATGACAATTCATATCTTGAACTGTAAAACAACCACTGAGGGCTAAATTTCCCCTAGAGGAGAAACATTGGGTAACACTGAAACCACAAAGACACAAACTCCAAAACACACAAAGCAGTAGACACAAGTGAAGTTAATGCCCCTTGGAGCATTCCTGGGCAGAACAATAGATTGGTAAGTCATCTTTGCTCCTTGAGTTTTTCAGGTATCTGGACTTGAGGATGCTTAGTTGATTTGTAAAGACCCTTAATTTCATCTTTTATATTCCATCCATGCCATGGAAAAGGTAAAAGAGTATGAAATGGGTTCTGAATGACATGCACAATTTCACTACACTTAAGCATTGGCAAGAACAAACTGAGTGGTCAAATCTGGCTGGGAAAAGGCTAGGAAATGTCATAGTTCTAAGAAACAAAGTTTAGTCACAAGTTATGACACACAGTTCTTGATTCCTCAAATGAAAATGATTCTGTGGGGTTTATGAATATCTGGGAGGTGGGTAATATATTGTCAGATAAAATGACCATTTTTTCCTACCATATTCCAAATCTGGATTATATTTACCTTTTAGGATATTCCTTCTTTTAATTCTTTAAAAAAAAACTAAGAAGGAATCTAAACTACAGTGTAGATAGTGTTATAATTCAGATTATTTGTTAGTATATGTGTGTGGGATATCTCCTGACACTTCAAACATTCTGATACAGTAGGAAGCCTCAGTGTTTAGCCTCAGTGGCATTTAAGCACTCAGGAATAATCTGACTGTCAACCAAGATGAAGCTCCTCTTATCTTGTTGATCTCATATAACTCCTTTCTGAGAATGTGCAGGGTTGCAAAGATTGATCTCAGGACTGCTGTCCATGAAGGCATTTTGTTGCTGTAGGGTTAAGCATTTTGATATTTTTTTTAAATTGAAGTCTTACATTGAAGGCTGTGGCAAGGTTTCACAATAGATTGGCAGGCTGAACAAGGAAGAAATAAGATGTAGGTTGTCTGTGCAACCCTCTTCTTCCATCTCTACCACTCACGTCTATCTTCAACCTGACAGTTATCCTTATCTGACAGTTATCCATCTGATTTTCTACTTAGGACTTGCCAATTTTCATTCTTCACCAAACACATTCCATGTACTCACATCCTTTGTCAAGGAAAACAGTGCAAATTCATCTCCATCTACTTCAGCTCAAGTCCCATAATTTCAAATAGAATCTTATGTTGCAATGAAATGTGGTTTGACATGCACCAGTGGTTTAAGCACTAAAACACAAGTTATCTCCCTCCAATACATAAGCTTCCAATATTAAGTTATTCCTCTTAGGGCTTTGGGGACATACTCCAGCTGCAGAAGCTGGTAACAAACCACATCAAATTACAATGCAGTCTAAACCAAGAACAAGAATGAATTCGGGTTTGATGACAAGGTAGGCAATCTATAATCTTCTGTCATAATCTAATCCAGGGAATGACATATCACAGTGGAAGAATCAAAGTATCAGGTATTAAGTGTGATTTCAAAGTTTCTAAATTGGCCATTAGGTCTATAAGAACTACTTTCACATGATGGGAAGTTGGCAATCAGATACTTCATCTGAAGGCTGGTTATCGCTGCCAGTACTCACAAAAAGTGAAATCAGAGCTATACCAAACAAAAAAATGAATGAAATGTACCTTGTTTAGAAAGAATTTAGATTAGGAAAGAAAATATTTGGGCATGTGGGTTAGCAAGGATATTCTGTGTAGTGTTCAGATTACAATTAAAATAATTCTAGATCAGAATTTAGCACCAGATGAGGAGAAATTGTATAGAAGCCTGTGAGACTGATCTGGTAAGACTATGTTAAAACTCAAGGTAAGTGAAAACTAAACAGCTGAGAAAACTAGACAGCCGTTGTCTTAGTCAGGGGTTCTATTCCTGCACAAGACATCATGACCAAGAAGCAAGTTGAGGAGGAAAGGGTTTATTTACCTTACACTTCCAGATTGTTGTTCATCACCAAAGGAAGTCGGGACTGGAACTCAAGCAGGACAGGAGGCAGGAGCTGATACAGAGGCCATGACAGGATGTTTCTTTCTGGCTTGCTTCCCCTGGCTTGCTCAGCTTGCTTTCTTATAGAACCTAAGACTACCAACCCAGGAATGGCACCACCCACAATGGGCCCTCCTTCCTTGATCACTAATTGAGAAAATGCCTTATAGCTGGATCTCATGGAAGCATTTCCTCAAGGGAGACTCCTTTCTCTGGGATAACTCTAGCTTGTGTCAAGTGAAAATACAAAACCAGCCAGTACAATTGACCCCTTCTCAACTTGACAAACAAACACATCATTATTGAGCCTCAACTCACTTTCTTATTCATCCCCAATATATAAATAACTTTAAAAGTCCCACAGTCTTTACAAATTTTTACATATTAAAATTTCAATCCCTTTAAAAATATACAATCTCTTTTAAAATTCAAAGTCTTTTTACAATTCAAAGTCTCTTAACTTTGGACTCCACTAAAATACTTTCTTCCGTAAAGAGGGAAGAAAATACAAGGGCACAGTCACAATCAAAAGCAAAATCAAACTCTAACTTCCAATGTCTTCCATCCACTCATGATCTTCTGGGCTCCTCCAAGGGCTTGGTTCACTTCTCCAGCTCTGCTCTTTTCAGCAAGCACCTTGTCTTCTAGGCTCCAGCTGCCTGTGCATGACTGCTGCTGCTGTTCTTGGTGGTCATCTCATGGTACTGGCCTCTCCAAATCACTGGTGTCTTCCACTGTAACTAGGCTTCACCAATAACCTCTCATAGGCTCTCTTCATGATGCCAATCCTCAATTGTTTTGCATGAAACCTTCGTTCCTGGACCATCAATTGCAACTGAGGCTGCACCTTCACCAATGGCCTTCCATAACCTCTCACAGCTCTGAGCCTCAGTTGTTCTTCATGACCCTTTCATGTCTTCAAAACCAGTACCACCTGGGTGACTCCTACATATTAGCAAGTCCAGCCACAGCACAAGGTACAACCTTGGTGATCTCTGGAACACAGCTTCTATGTGCTCTCAGAAAACACCAGATGATTTCACCTCAGTGATGCTGGTATATTCTTAATTACCACTAATTTCTTAGTTCTAGCTAACCAGCATCAATAGTCCGAGTAAAGCAAAGGTTTTCTTTAGTAGCTCTGGTTGCTTGTTAACCACAGCTGATTCTACAGCTAACCAAAACCACAGAATCTGAACAATCAAAAGAGCAAAGGCCCTGATAAGAGTCTTTGATCTTTCTTCTGAAATTTCACAAGCCAGGCCTCCATCATTGGGAGTTGCACTACTCCCAACATTATCTTCCAAGCTGCTACAGAACATCCCACAGAGCTCTTAATGCCCAAGGGCTCATCTAGCCCAAAGTTCCAAAGTCCTCCCCAAAATATGGTCAGGTTGTCACAGGAATATTCCACTATGCTGGTACCAATTTGTTTTAGTCAAGTTTTCTATTCCTGCACAAAACGTCATGACTCAGAAGCAAGTTGGGGAGGAAAGGGTTTATTCAGCTTATACTTCCATTGCTGTTCATCAACAAAAGAAGTCAGGACTGGAACTCAAGCAGGACAGGAAGCAGAAGCTGATGCAGAGGCCATGACTGGATGTTCTTTACATTTGTGTATATATGCATGTAGAACTAAGGTTGATGTTGAAAGTTCTTCTCAAATGCTCTCCACCTTATTTTTCAGAAGCTCTCCGTTGAATCTTGAACCTAGAGCTTGCTAATATTTCTAGTTTTGCTAACCATCTTGCCTCAGTGATCCCCTGTGCCTATGTTCCATGGATGAAATTATAGACACGCTGTCACACCCTGCATTCACAGGGTTAGTGGTAGTCTGAACTCTGGTCCTTTTCTTTGCATTTCAAGTTCTCTAACTAATTGACCACATCTTTGACCTTATTTATATCACTTGGATTGTATTGTTCTCAAAGGTATGACTAAATAAAAATTGCACTGATTAAGGTAAACAATAAAGAAGACTTTGTTCAAGACTACTGCCATAGAGAAGAGGTCAAAAACACCTCTACTTAAACAAGAGATGGTGTGAAACTGTAAGAGAATGTTGACTGGATAGTGGTCAGTGCCATTAGGGCAACTTTCCTTGCTAGATGATATTTGTCTGAACTAAGCCTCTGATCTTCCACAGAAACTAGAAATAGGATTATATCCTCTATGATTACGTGACAAATTTATTTTAAAAAAGCTGTTTGCACATCCTTTAAGAGATTCCTGGGCTAACAAAAATATTATGAGATTTACACCCCAACATTGAATGAACTTGTAAGTGCAAGTTTTGTAAAGTAAATTTTTCTGAGAAAAAGAGATTATAGACATATAATCTGGGAGACGCCTCTAAATTTTATTCAGAACACTCTTTCTTCTATTAGCACACAAGGGTGAATGTGGCACCTTCCTTGAACAGTATAGGCAATCATTAGCATATTTTAAGACATAATCTTCTAATTATGCAGTCCAAAGTAATTTAGCTACCTGAAAACACACATAAACACATCTACTTAAATGTCATATATACATCTCTGTACTAAAATGTCAAAGATAAAAATATTTCTTTGGTTCCATACTTGTTCTCTGTATATTTTTTCATACTTACTTCTTTGAATTATTTTAATTTTATGCCCTGTAAGTTTTATTTCCGTGATAAAATGCATTGATGAATACAAAGGAAAAAGTGTTTATTTGCATGTATTGTTCCTTAGGGCTACAATTTATCATGGCAAGGCAAGCATAGTGACAGAGCAGGAAGCTAGACACACCACATTTACATTCAGGAAGTAGAAATTAATAGGTTTCAAGATCAAACTTTAAGGCCTCAAAGCTCACCCCCAGTAACATATGTCGTCAAGTGAGGTAGCACCTGTTGAAGGTGCCAAAACTTTCCTGTACAATACCACCAGTTGGAGACTCAGCATTCAAACACATCAGCCTATTGGGGCAATTTTCATTTAAACCAAGACAAAATATATATCTTTCAAGGACTTCAGAAAATATTTAAATGGTAAGTCCAAAGTGACAGTACAGACTATTTTTTTTACTAGAATCATAAGGATTTGATTGGCTAAAGACTTATTTAAGTAATTATATTATAACCAGAATCATGATTCTCCACTTGTTAATTAAGTATTTGCAGAATACCTGCCAAAGTCTAGTTATAGGATGTCCCACTGTTTCCCAAATCATAAGAAAGAATGGGACAAGCTCAGCATGACATAGTTATATGTTCAGAGTGATTCTTTTATTGATCAGTCAAAACTTTAACTACAGCTATGCCTTAACTAACATGTAGGTTTCATGTTTGTCTCAGCATATTTTCTGAGTGTCACTGGGTTTTCTTCATAGTGTTTCTTTTATGTTTCTCTTACTTGTTTTGTTATTTCTTAATTATCAACTGCTCCATCTTCGATTTAAGAGTTAGTATAAACATCTTATTTTTGACCCAAATGTATCAATTCCTTTTATTAAAGCAAGACTATAATATATGTTTTATCTTATTCTTTTATTATTCCAAGGTTAAATCCTCCTGATTTCTTGATGCCTGAGTCTCTTTCATATTTCTGCTTTATCTCAAAAGAGGTCTTAATCCACACTTAGTTGTAAGATAATTGACTTCATATATGATTATTTTGTAACATTAATGTCTCCCATGAGTACTTTGAAAGACTCATTGCATTCTTTGGCAATACTAAAGTCCTTGACTTTGTAGGGTGCCCTTGTCATTCCTCAGTGGGCCCATTTCTTTTCTTTTAGAAGTAGGTAATAATATCCTGTTGAAATAATGACCTTTGTTTTAACTTTGATGAAAATTTAAGTACATTTTTACCATAAAATTCTTTTAATGATCACTGCATCTCAAGAATTTTTGAAGAAGTATTTCTTATTTTCTAAAAAAAGTAATAATGGTATATTTGAAGACATTTTAATGGCTATTTAAATTGGTTCTTATTTTTAATTCATGTGAATTGAAATATTAAATTCATAGTTCATGATCTCTAAGATTCATAAACACAAATTAGGTATGAAATTTTAAAAATGCCCATGCTTTGACCCTTTTAAAATATTAAAATTATTTGAATATGTGTACAAAGTAAATTCTAATAATTCTTTAGAAAAAAACTTATAATTAAGTATATGAATGATTATGATTTTTGACCTTTTTCTTACAAATTGCAAGATTTCATAAGAAACATAGTAATTAGTTATAAGGCTATTAACTTAAAGACTAAAAGTATAGTGTGTCATAAGCATGGAAGCTATACACTCTTGAATTGTAATAAATTCATAATTGTGTGCATAATGGTTTATGAGTTTATCTTCTGATAGGAAATAGTAATATTTATGAGCCATAACATGAGAAATTAAATTGTTTAGATACTGTTATATATATTTGTATTGCAGACACATAGAATTAGTGCAGTTTTGTGAGATAAAGCCATAAAGAACTATTTTAATGGAACCAAGGAACTGATGAAAAGGAGTACAAGAAATTGTAAGAGGAGCAGTAAATATGAGCAAAGTTTAGTCAGAAGATAAAATCCATGTTAGGCCTCAACTCTATCTTTGAGCTGGCATACTAACTTCTTTCTCACCTCTCTTTGTCTCTGTCTCTGTCTCTCTGTGTGTGAATGAGTGCACTTGTGTGTGTGTTTGTGTATGTGTGTGAGTTTCTGTTTATATCTGTGTTTATTTGTTTTATAGTTTTTAGTACACAAATGGCAATTGTGGGCTTCTATTTTAAAAATATATATTTTATTCTACTTTAGTGTATGTGTGTATGTATGTGTCTGTGCACATGTATGTACATGTGCACATGTGTGTGTGTGTGTGTGTGTCATATATATGTAGGTGCCTACAGAGACCACAAGAGTGTATAAAATTTACTGGAGTTATACTTATGGTGGTATTGGAGTACTTCAAGCAAACTCAGGACATCTGAAAGTGTAGCAAGTGCTCTTCATAGCTGAGCCATCTCTCCAAGCTCCTCCTATAGGCATTCTGGTCTATAAAATGATCATTATCAAGAGTGTGTAGACTGTATTTGAGATGACTCTTCATCTTACATGCATTCTTGGGAGGCACAGAATTTCAGCACACCATCTTCAGGAAAATAAAAGTGTACACTATTTCTGTACACTCAAGTAGCCTGAAATTAATTAATTTTTCTACTTAGAATTTAAATAGCTTAGTGATTAGTAAGTATAAGAAACAGTGTTATACATTGAAGATAAAGGTGAAGAAATCCTGATACAGATCTTCAGTGGAAAATAGTATTAGTCGTTAAAAAATGTTTAATTTACTGTACAGCATTTACATGGAAAAATACTTCACACAGATTATCCCCCAAAAATCTCTATAGTTGGTAAGGAATATGAAAAAAAAAAAAACAAAAAATTGTATTCAATTTTACATAAGTTTATACTAATAAGAAAACATTACTCATATCACAATATCATGAAAATGAAAATGAATGTTCAAGAAGAGAAATGACTGGAAGATTTTGAGATCTTAATTTTAAAGATAGAGGATTAGAAACAGCATTAGCCAGTTCAAGAAATATATGTTTGAAGAAGAAACAGCATAAATTTTGTAAAGTTAAAAATTCAAAAATCTAAAAAAGCAAACAAAGACAATAAAAATAAAGAAAACTTCATTACAGTCCTAATAAGATTATTCAAAATGAATATATAAAGAATATTAAAAAACAATTAACTTCTATGTGAAACTAGCCAAATAACTTCTTTAAAGTATGGAAAAAAAAAAACTTTTAACCTAGAATTCCCTACCCAGTACTATGAACAGAATTGTGCCCCATAAAACTGACATGCTAAAGCCATAATTCTCCATGGGATGGTACATGGAAACAGCACTTGTGTGATATGATAGAGCATGGATGATAGCGGAATTTTTTGGATTCATTCCTGAGATGCATAGAAACAAGATTCAAAGTTTGAACATGGAAGAACACAATAATATATACATAATAATAATTACAGATCATAACAAAAGTTCAAATCTGGAGACTGTATGAAGAAATTGTCCATGAATTAAAACATGAGAGTGTGTGTTCTGTGTAGGAAGTGAAGACAAATGCTTCAGAAGGTCAACTGATCATCCCATGAGACATTGCTAAGGTCAAAGCAAGGGATGCCTGGAAAATAACCACTGTGTTTTTCACTGTGCCAACCACTGGGGACATCCAGGGTCCTTGGAGTTATGAATTGGAAACTTGGATACAACATATTTAAACAGAATAGAAAAAAAAATAAGACCATAATATACACTGTTCTTTTTTGTTTTGTTTTCTCATTAAAAACAGAATTTTATGAAATTTAGAAAGAAAACCAAACAAAGAAATATTGCCCACAGTCATACAATTGCAAAGACAAGCAATAACAACACTTCAACCAACTCCTTTTCAGTGTTCACTGGTCCACTTGTTGTTAATTAATTTTTTATTGGATATTTTACTTACACTTCAGATGCCATCCCCTTTCCCCATTCCACCCCCTTAGAAAAGCCCTATCCCATGCCCCCTTTTCCTTTTTGCATTTATACATTTTTTAACAATGTTAATCAAAGGCTTTATAACTTTGGTATTGCTCAATCAGAGGTGTAACACACTACCCAACCTAGATATATCAACTATCTTTGACTGGTGGAGATACATGAACATCTGCCTCCCTGTCTCTCCCCTCCTCTCTTTCATCACCTAGCTTCTCCTCTCCTTCTTCTCTTCCTCTTTTTACTCCTTCTCTTCCTCTCAGAACTTCTCCCACCTTAGCTCCTCCTACATATCACCCTTTCTGTTAAAATGAAACTTTTCTCTCAAAATACAATTAGAGCATAATTATGCCAATTTGTACCAGTGAGGTACAAGATAGTCCTAATACCCAGTCCATCATTTGGTTGACTACCCAGAACCTCTGTCATCTATCCTAACTAAAACACTTAGTTCTGAACCTGGCTTTTTCCTTGGTTTTAGGATGAATGTCAGCTGACAACCATCCACTCAAATCTTTTCTCTCAAGGTAAATAGCCAGGATTGGCTATGAGGCTATAAGTTTTCAACCCCATCAGAAATCCAGAATGACTGAGTTAACTACAATTGTGGGAAGCACAAAGCATAGCTTCTAAAACTTAGCCAATTTATAGAGACCTCTGAACACCTGGACACTTCCTCTACTACAAAACATTGGAGCATTTGTTCTTCAGCCTTCTGGCTCAGGATCATCTGACAGACCTTAGTGATGCAGAATTATTAAGGGCTGATTACTCTGTCTAGGCAGATATAATCAGTCGACTATTCTGCAAGTGTGTACTTTTCTGGACAGTGATTTGTCTGTAGATGGAAAGAGGCAATTGCTGTCTGGTGGCTGTCTCACCACAACTGGAGTAACTCCAAAGATGCTCAATTTATCTTAGAATTCAATACAGGAAGCTGTCAGGAGCAGACAGGTCTCTAATCAAAATGAACATTAATACAGAAATGTTTGTCATGTCAATTCTGTGGATTTCTGATGTTTTGAAAACCGACTATCCATGTAAGGTAATCTGGACTGTTGTCTGTTAACTCCACTCAGCTATTTCTAAATAAAACATAGAAAACACCCTAACAATAAACTCCAAGCCATGAATTTGCTATAGTCCCTTAACTCACAGGCTGACCATCTCAAATCAGTTAAAAAAGTCATAGAAGGACTGGGTCTAAGCCTTGTTTTTCTAAATGTGTTATACTGGTACAATGCCTATGAGAGTAACAATATTCATCTCACTTTTATATCAATAAGAAGCTCGTACCAATGAAAACCTTAAAATTTGTAATCAAAGTAAATTGTTGCCATTTAAGAATTTATATCTTCATCTTGATAATAATCATACAAATTTCTACTAATAGGTTATGGCTATGCAATGAATCCTAGCTAATCCTCTCTATTCCCACAAAACCACTACTTTTCCCTAGAAAGACAGCCCAACATTTACCACTTTAGTCCCCAAGCCCAGGGAATAGGGGCACTGACTCTTCATTAGATTCTTCAAGCTGATTATGGTCATTGAGATATTAGAAGAGGAGTGGGGGTGAGAGCAAATTGATGAGCCTCTGATGCTGTGTCTTCACTGCCTCCAGATGGAATTCCTGGACCTCAGAGGTTTGAGCATGTCTGCCCAGCTTGCTTGATGAGTAGATACACCAAGGCTGATCATTCTGCAATATACAATTCTCAAAACAAATTTTAGTATCAAGATAGTTTTCTTTAAGAGGACTGACATTTTATTAAGGATGTTGGTTCTAACCGCTTTTCTTTTTTTTTCCCCCTCTTTTATTGGATATAATATTTACATTTCAAATTTTATCCCCTTACCACATTCACCCCACCTCTCAGGAACCCCTTATCCCATCCCCCCTCCTCCTGCTTCTATGAAGGTGTTTACCAACCTACCCTCAATCCCCCTCCCCACCCTCAGATTCGTTCCCACCCCCCATTCAGTGTTCAGCCTTCAAGCTACCAAAGATCTGGTCTCCCACCTATGCCCAACAAGGCCATCCTTCCCTACATATACAGCTGGAGTCATGTGTCTCTCCATATGTGCTCCTAGGCTGGTGGTTTAGACCCTGGGGAGCTCTGGCTGGTTGGTATTGTTGCTCTCCTCATGGGGCCACCAACCCTTTTGGCTCCTTCAGTTTACTCTCTAACTTCTCCATTGGGAACCTTTGATCAGATTAATGGTTAGCTTTGAGTATCTGCCTCTGGGTATGTCAGACTCTGGGGGACCTCTAAGGAGACAGCCTTATCAGGCTGCTGTCAGCTTTCCCTTCCTGACATCCATATCACCGTCTATTTTTGGTGACTGCACATGGAATGAATACCCAAGTGGAATGGTCTCCATACAACCTCTCCTTCAGATTCTGTTCCACACTTTGTCTCCATATTTGCTCCCTTAGGTATTTAGTTACTCCTTCTAAGAAAGACCTAGGCATCCTCACTTGTTTTTTCTTCTTCATGAGCTTTATGTGGTCTGGTAGTTGAATCTTTGTTGTTTCAAACTTTTGGGCTAATCTCCGCTTATCAGTGAGTAAATACCATGTGTGTTCTTTTGTGATGGGGTTACCTCACTCAGGATGATATTTTCTAGTTCCATCCATTTACCTAAAAATTTCTCGAATTCATTATTTTTAATAGCTGAGTAATATTCCATTGTGTAAATGTACCACAATTTTTTGCATCCATTCCTCTGTTGAAGGGCATCTGGGTTCTTTCCAGCTTCTGGCTATTATAAATAAGGCTGCTATAAACATAGTGGAGCATATGTCTTTGTTATTTGTTGGGGCATTTTCTGGGTATATGCCCAGGAGTGGTATAGCTGGGTCTTCAGTTAGTGCTATGTCCAATTTTCTGAGGAACTGCCAGACTGACTTCCAGAGTGGTTGTACCAGCTTGCAACCCCACCAACAATGAAGGAGTGTTCCTCTTTCTCCACATCCTCACCAGCATCTACTATCACCTGAGTTTTTGATCTTAGCCATTCTGACTGGTGTGAGGTGGTATCTCAGTGTTGTTTTGATTTGCATTTCCCTGATGACTAAGGATGTTGAGCATTTCTTAAGGTGCTTCTCAGCCATTCGTGTTTCCTCAGTTGAGAATTCTTTGTTTAGCTCTGTACCCCATTTTAATTGGGTTATTTTGTTGTTTGGCGTCTAATTTCTTGAGTTCTTTGTATATATTCAATATTAGCCCTCTATGGGATCTAGGATTGGTAATGAACTTTTTCCAATCTGTTGGCTGCTGATTTGTCTTGTTGACAATGTCCTTTGCCTTACAGAAGTTTTGCAATTTGATGAGGTCCCATTTGTCGATTCTTGATCATTTTGTTTGGGCCGAAACATTTTTTGGCCGCCCCAATGTGGGGCTAGTGTGGACCACAACAATCGAGTGACCATAGGTGTGCGGGTTCATTTCTGGGTCTTCAATTCTGTTCCGTTGATCATCTTGTCTGTCTCTGTACCAATACCATGCAGTTTTTATCACTACTGCTCTGTAGTACAGTTTGAGGTCAGAGATGGTGATTCCCCCAGAGGTTCTTTTATTGTTGAGAATAGTTCTCGCTATCCTGGGTTTTCTGTTATTCCAAATGAATTTGTAAATTGCTCTTTCTATCTCTATGAAGAATTGATTTGGAATTTTGATGGGGATTGCATTGAATCTGTAGATTACTTTTGGCAGGATGGCCATTTTTACTAAGTTAATCCTGCCAATCCAGGAGCATGGGAGATCTTTCCATCTTCTGAGATCTTCTTCGATTTCTTTCTTCAGAGACTTGAAGTTCTTGTCATACAGATCTTTCACTTGCTTGGTTAGATTCACTCCAAGATATTTTATTTTATTTGTGGCTATTGTGAAGGGTGTCATTTCCCTAATTTCTTTCTCAGCCTGTTTATCCTTTGAATAGAGGAAGGCTACTGATTTGTTTGAGTTGATTTTATATCCAGCCACGTTCCTAAAGTTGTTTATCAGGTTTAGGAGTTCTCTGGTGGAAGTTTTAGGGTCACTTAAGTATACTATCATCTGCAAATAGTGAAATTTTGACTTCTTCCTTTCCTATCTGTATACCTTTGACTTCCTTTTGTTGTCTAATTGCTCTAGCTAAGACTTCCAGTACTATATTGAATAGGTAAGGTGAGAGTGGGCAGCCTTGCCTAGTCCCTGATCTTAGTGGGATTGCTTCAAGTTTCTCTCTATTTAGTTTGATGTTGGCTACTGGCTTGCTGTATATTGCTTTGACTATGTTTAGGTATGGGCCTTGAATTCATGATCTTTCCAAGACTTTTAACATGAAGGGATGTTGAATTTTGTCAAATGCTTTCTCAGCGTCTAGTGAGATGACCATGTGGTTTTTCTCTTTGAGTTTATTTATGTAGTGGATTACATTGATGGATTTCCGAATATTGAACCATCCCTGCATTCCTGGGATAAAGCCTACTTGATCTTGATGGATAATTGTTTTGATGTGTTGTTGGATTCGGTTTGAGAGAATTTTATTGAGTATTTTTGCATCAATATTCATAAGAGAGATTGGTCTGTAGTTCTCTTTCTTTGTTGGGTCTTTCTGTGGTTTAGGTATGAGCGTAATGGTAGCTTCATAGAAAGAATTGGGTAGTGTTCCTTCTGTTTCTATTTGATGGAATAGCTTGAAGAGGATTGGTATTAGGTCTTCCTTGAAGGTCTGAAAGAATTCTGCACTGAAACCATCTGGCCCTGGACATTTTTTGGTGGGAAGATTTTTAATGACTGTTTCTATTTCTTTAGGAGTTATGCGACTGTTTTGATGGTTTATCTGCTCCTCGTTTAACTTTGGTACCTTATATCTGTCTAGAAAATGGTCCATTTCATCCAGATTTTCCAATTTTATTGAGTATAGGCCTTTGTAGTAGGATCTGATGATTTTTTTTAATTTCCTCTGTTTCTGTTGTTATGTCTCCCTTTTCAGTTCTGATTTTATTAATTTGAGTACTGTCTCTGTGCCCTTTGGTTAGTCTGGCTAAGGGTTTGTCTATCTTGTTGATTTTCTCAAAGACCCAGCTCCTGGTTTTGTTGATATTTTGTATAGTTCTTTTTGTTTCAACTTGATTGATTTCAGCCCTGAGTTTGATTATTTCCTGCTGTCTACTCCTCTTAGGTATATTAGCTTCTTTTTGTTCTAACGCTTTCAGGTTTGCTGTCAAGTTGTTAATGCATGCTCTTTCCATTTTCTTTTTGTGAGCACTTAGAGCTATGAGTTTTCCTCTTAGTACTGCTTTCAGTGAGTCCCACAAGTTTTGATATGATGTGTCTTCAATTTCATTTAATTCTAAAAAGTCTTTTATTTCTATATTTATTTCTTCCTTGACCAAGTTATCATTGAGTAGAGCATGGTTAAGTTTCCAAGTGTATGTGGGCTTTCCGTTGTTTTTGTCCATGTCAAAGACGAATCTTAATCCATGGTGGTCTAATAAGGTACAAGGGATTATTTCAATCTTTTTGTATCTGTTGAAGCCTGTTTTGTGACCAATTATATGGTCTATTTTCGAGAAGGTACCATGAGGTGCTGAGAAGAAGGTATATTCTTTTATTTTAGGATGAAATGTTCTATAGATGTCAGTTAAGTCCAATTGGTTCATAACTTCTGTTAGTTTCATTGTGTCTCGGTTTAGTTTCTGTTTCCATGATCTGTCCATAGCTGAGAGTGGGGTGTTGAAGTCTCCCACTATTATTCTGTAGGGTGCAATGTATGCTTTAAGCTTTAGTAAAGTGTCTTTTATGTATGTGGGTGCCCTTGCATTTGGGGCATAGATGTTCAGAATTGCAAGTTCCTCTTGGTACATTTTTCCCTTGATGAATATGAAGTATCCTTCTTTACCTTTTTTGATTACTTCTGGTTGAAAAATGATTTTATTTGATATTAGAATCGCTACTCCTGCTTGTTTCTTGGGACCATTTGCTTGGAAGATTGTTTTCCAACCTTTTACTCTGAGGTAGTGTCTGTCTTTTTCACAAAGGTGCGTTTCCTGAATGCAGAAAAATGTTGGGTCCTGCTTACGTATCCAGTTTGATAGTCTATGTCTTTTTACTGGAGAATTGAGTCCATTGATATTAAGAGATATTAAGGAAAAATGAATGTTGTTTCCTGTTATTTTTGTTATTGGCGGTTGTGTTATGTTTGTATAGCTACCTTCTTTTAGGGTTGTTAGAAGTTTACTTTCTTGCTTTTTCTAGGTTGTAGTTTCCCTCCCTGTGTTGGAGTTTTCCACCAATTATCCTTTGAAGTGCTGGATTTGTCATGGAATATTTTAGTTTTGCTGGGTATAGTAGTCTGGGCTGGTATTTGTGTTCTCTTAGGGTCTGTGTGATATCGGTCCAGGATCTTCTGGCTTTTATTCTTGCAAAAGTATCACCATTAAAAAGGACAGAGACAAAACTATGAGTGAATAGAGTTGGGTTTTCAATGTTTGAGAGAAAGGAAAAATTTCAGCATATTTTATGCTGATGAGAATGATTCCACTCAGAAGAGATAAAACTGGAAATGAAGAAAGCAGCAAGGTGGTTGAACTGTGTCCCTACCTGTGTGTAGGGGGTGTTGGGGGCAATGCAAGTAGGGTAGTTGGTTTGTAATAATGAGAGCAGTAGCTCATTTACAGTAGATAAAAGAAAAGAACAGAGGCAGTTTCTTTGCTAGATGTTGATCGTTGATCGGGGTCTGATTACATTTGTGTTCTCAGAAAAGTTTTACAATTATTCAGATGCAATTGGGATTGTGGAGATATTTGTCATGTTCCAAAATACAAAAAGGTGTAGCTACAAAATAAGAAGACTATTACAACATTGCAATTACATACAGTGACTTGACCATCTTGAAAATGTTTTGAGGTAAAAACAACCTGCATAGTGTATCCTTGCATTAATGACTGTGTTGGTGTTGTTTAGCAGGTAGATTTTTAGATACAAATCAGGACTTGAGTTTTTGTGAAGAAAATGTGGTGCAGAATGAAACAAGTGAATTGATTATAGAAAGATGACAATATTTTTTAAATGTTTAATAAAATATATATGATATGCTAATGGCTTAGGGTTTGAAAGGCTTACAAAAGCAACAGGTTGTAGTTATTAATGACTATACTCTCAGAGATGTTTAAATTGTAAAACAACCATATCCACTCAGAGTCTTTTTTTTTTTTTTTTTTTTTTTTTTTTTTTTTTTTTTTTTTGGTTTTTCATGACAGGATTTCTCTGTGTAGCCCTGGCTGTCCTGGAACTCACTCTCTAGACCAGGCTGGCCTCGAACTAGAAATCTTCCTGCCTCCCAAGTGCTGGGATTAAAGGCGTGTGCCACCACCGCCCGACCACAGTCTTCTTAATAAGAAAAATCACATAATAACAGCAGCAAAGGGCTTATTGAAAAGCACTTTAGAGGATTAAAAATTTTAAGTATTGAAATGTTTAATACTTAACTATTATCTGTTTCAATGTTATAGTAAATTATAAGTTGTTCTCATTATTATGTTTCTATTACTTATAACTGGATATTGTATTCTTCTATATTAATATTAAAAACAAATATGGTAGAAAAACCTGTAAGTATTAGATGAAACTTAACAATATCATCATTTTATTACGTAACTTACAAATAAGTTCACAAACCAGCAAGCTTTTTTACAATAGTGTGACTTTATGGGTGTCAATGATATTTCTGGCTAGCATGTCAGTACTTTTTAAGTGAGGTTGAATCCATGAGGTTTTTAAGTCTATATTTTAAAAATTATATTTGGCAAATTTGCTAGAGTAACTGTCTGCAGAGGTTTCTCTTCTCTCATACTATAAAAGAGGGTAAATTCAACTTTGAATCTGAAACTGTCATATCTAACGACACAGCCCTGTGCTTTGGAAGCCTATGGTGATTAGAATGTGTGTTTGAGTTTGCAGATTTGAAATAAGAATGAGAAGCTCAACACTACTCATAAGCTAGTTTAAATTTGTTTTCAAAGACATGGTATGCTTCTGTAAACATCAGACAAAGTATGTCTTTCAAAAAATGATGTAACTTTAATGCTAAATATTTCTTGATCCTTAACGTTGCCTTGGTAAATGTTTTTAGCTACAAAAGAAAATAAGTCTTTTTCTGCAGTGTTGTTGTTGAAGTACCTAGATGCATCATTCTTAAAGAGTATAATTAATGTATATAATACTATACAATGTAAGAATACTATACCCATAAGCAAATATTTTCAATTTTTTATTTTATTCTATATGTGTGTGTGTGTATCTGTGTGTGCTGGAGTTAATATATTCTAACCACATACATACAAGAGCCCACGGAGTTCAGAATACAGCATCAAGTTCCCTAGGCCTGAAGTTATAGGCAGTTATTAACCACCATACAGGTTCTGAGAACTGAAACTGGATTGTCTATAAGATCAATAATGCTCTTCACTGCTGAGCCTTCTTTTTCTTTTAAAAATAACTTACTTGTGGTTTGAGCCATTCTTTTTATTTTAAGTCTGTGAACTTCCAATGAACTGTTTGATGTCCATAATTCTCAACAACAACAACAACAACAACAAAAAACACCTGTAACAATGTAAAAATGCTGAGTGTTGTCAAAAGGTGTGAGAGAGCTGATTAGTGTAGGGATTTGGATGCTGGTCAAATAGGGAAACAAATGGACTGTTGGGAAGATAAAGTGACGATAAGTGCTGCCAAAGTGTGGAAGAGAATGTGAATTAGCCCACGTATGGGAGTTGCTCCCAGGAACGCACTTGACTGAGTGACATGCTGGACATTCTATAACTGAGGTGCCATTATTCAACTGCTTTTCCAGCTTACACAGAATGGAACATTAAAGTGTCTTGGCATTTATTTCATGTCAAAAAAATAAAGACTTGAATATTCAAACTGTCAGAAAAACAATTTATTTTTGCTTATGGAATAATGGAGTGACATTTAGTTTTATAATATTATAAATATATTTAAAAGATGACTTTTATATTAGAGAAAGCTTCATTCATGTACTCGTAAGGTATTTATTATAAGAATAATATATGCAAAGCAATGGGTTAAGGACCCAAACTGAAATTCTAAATTATGATGGCCTCATTAAGAATTAAACGCAGTGCTGGGGCTTTCTGGATTTCCTCACATTCACATCAGCATGTGTGTTCTTGTTTCTCGTGTTCAGCTCATGTTCAGGCAGGAATGTGGTGAGCATCAATGGGTGTGACTTATAACATTTCCAGGAGTCATGACCTCACAACAAGTTTCTCATCTCTTGAGTTCTTACTATCTTTCTATCACTTCTTCAGTGATCTTTGAGCCTTAGATATGGGAGCTCTATTGTAGGGAAAAAATGCTGAGAGCAGAGGAATAGTCTTCTCCAGCTAAAAGTACACCATTGGCCAGTCTTGAAACTATGCACACAAGTAACATTATGCAGACTGAGCAGGTTGTCCTAGGTATTTAGGAATATACATATCCAAACACATGCATGTGTGTAGCAACAATTAATGAAAATGGAGGTCATAAATTCTATAAAGAGTATTGAAAGGTATATGGTAGTTTGGAGGGAGGTTTTGGAGGGAGAAAAAGGAAGAGTAAAAAGATGTAATTATTTTATAATATCAAAAAATAATTTTTAAAATTAAATGAGTGAATAAACACACACACACACATACACACACACCTCTTGCCTTCACTTTTATGACCAACAAACAATATGATCAGCTTTAACGTGTATCTCTAGTCCCTCCATGATGGTCCCTACACTCAGCATCCATGCAGTAAAATCCTCCAGTTTTTACTTATATTGGGTAACCAGATAACCAGAAAAACAAAAAACAAACAAAAAAACAAACAAACAAACAAACAAACAAAAAAAACCCTGACTCTTTACTTTCCATGTCTCTTAACTAATGTGTTTGCTATTGTTTTGTCATATTTAGTATTTTGTAGTTATTTGTCCTTTTGACAGTTGTGTCAATATTTTCTATGTTATCTTCTGCACCTGAGATTCTCTCTTCTATCTCTTGTATTCTGTTGGTGGTGCTTGCATCTATGACTCCTGATTTCATTCCCAGGTTTTCTATCTCCAGGGTAGTCTCCCTTTGTGATTTCGTTATTGTTTCTACTTCCATTTTTATGTCCTGGATGGTTTTGTTCAATTCCTTCACCTGTTTGGTTGTATTCTCTTGTAATTCTTTAAGGGATTTTTGTGTTTCCTCTATAAGGGCTTCTACCTGTTTACCTGTGCTGCCAAATTCTTTGAGAGTGTTTAAGAAAAACATATTCTTAAAGTCCTCTGTAGGGCCTTACCCACAGTCCTCTATCATCATCATTAGAAGTGATTTTAAATCTGAATCTCGCTTTTCTGGTGATATGGAGAATTCAGGACTTTCTTGTGTGGGAGAACTAGGATCTGATGATGCCAAGTACCCTGGGTTGCTGATGCTTATGTTCTTGTGCTTGCCTTTAGCTATCTGGATCTCCTTAGTGCTACCAGCCCTGTCTCTGACTAGAGCTTGCCTTTCCTATTATCTTGGTTGTGTCAGAACTGTGTGGGATGGGTGTTGCTACTGGGGTTAGAGCTGAGGCCCAAGATCTGCTCAGTGCTAAGGTGCAGACCAGAAGGAACCAGTGCTTTGGCCCAAGAGTTAATTCCTGGGTCTCTGTGTGTCTCGGTTACTCCCTGTTTAAGACAGGTGTTGCTGTCTCCTTACCTAAGATACTGCTTGGGTTAGAGCTCCTGGGAGCCCTGCCTCCTCTGGGTTCTGTGAGATTGGGTGCAGAGCTGCTGCCTGGGATCTGTCTTATTTGTCCTGTTTGCTTTGTCTTTCTTTCTTTCTTTCTTTCTTTCTTTCTTTCTTTCTTTCTTTCTTTCTTTCCTTCCTTCCTTCCTTCCTTCCTTCTTTCTTTCTTTCTTTCTTTCTTTCCTTCTTTCTTTCTTTTTTTTCAAATTCACATTTTTTTTTGTTTTCCTCTCCCTGCTTTGTATTTTCTCAATTTTCCCCACTTTCAACCATGGTACTCCCTTTCTCTGTTCTCTTTATTTTATCAGAAAGTCACTTTTAGAGTTTATTCTGTCAGCACATTAATCAATGTTTAATTTAATGGACTGGTACTTCATTGAATCTTACTGAATCTTACTGAAACAGATAGAAGTATATCCCTATAGTGCTGTATATCCCTATAGTGCTGTATATCCCTATAGTGCTGTATATCCCTATAGTGCTGTATATCCCTATAGTGCTGTATATCCCTATAGTGCTAAGATTCCTGTGTTGAGACATAGTCCTCACTGTGATGGTGTTTGGAGACGGTCCAGTGGAGTTTAACTACAAACGAGAGACACTCAAGTGAAGAGGAGGACCTCTCTTCCAATATAAATAGAATAGAAAGTTCTGAAAGCTAGACAGAAAGCTTTTAACAAGAAATGAACTTTGGCTTTAGACTTTGCAGATGCCAAAATTACATAAAACTACATTACTTTTGTAGAAGTCACCCAGTCCCTGATACTGTGTTGTCAGCCTGAGCTAAGTCAAGCTATAAACTTATTGTCCACATTGTGTATCAGCCCTGTCCTTGAAGACTCTAACTTTTATCTTAGATTACTTAAAGTTTTTTCTTTAGGACCTTGACTTATTTGCAGTTTGATTTGTTTGTGTGTGTGCCTGTGTATGCCTGTATCTGGGTGTGTGCGTGTGGATACACAGAGATCAGAAGATAACTTTCAGGAGGTAGTTCTTTCTTTTCATTTTCAAACCCATTTGTCAGGCTGAGTAGCAAGTATCTTTATGCACTGATCCATCTCACTGGCTCTTCTTGAATCTGCCAAGTACTTTTTCAAATCTACTTCTGCTTTCAAATAATAACATAGAACCACATTTTCAAGATGCGTTATGTTTAATAATCACAACCTAAGGGTTTTGGGAGTTTGTTTCTAATGGTATACTTAACCCGAATGCAGTGAGCTATATCCTGAATCACAGAGACCTGTGTTCCAGTTTGCTTTCCAGGGAATTCTCAGGGTCTTATTTTACAAACCCTTGATTAAGGAAAACCAGATCATGTTTACATATCTATAGTTGGTTGAACTCCTTCATTGATTGCATAGATCATTATTTCGTAGACTTCCCTTTGAAGCTCCATGATCACTTGATCAGTCTTCACATATTGGTAACAGGGCTTGTTTGATACCAATACCTGATTTATTCCATTTCATTTCTTTAACAATTAAAATTATGGACAATAACATGGGTCCTGATTCTTTCTCATGGCCACCTTACGGTTTCACAGGAGCTATTTCCTCCAAGAAAACTGGAACTAGCCTTGGTAGTTGTCACTCCTGAGTGTTTTAACAATGTAAAAGCAGTTAGAGATAATACCTTCCTTCAGTTTGACTTTAGAAACATCAATGTTCTATGATACAAACTCGCATCTTGAGGGATTCAGTGAAATCTGAGGATGAGCATCTACTGAAGAGGCAGAACCAGGTCAATCAGTCTCCATTGGTTTGCCTTTCCATTTTCACACACTTCTCTACCAAACATACCTTCTCAGAACTATTCTCCCAGCTTTGGACTCACTGAAAGAGTGTGTTGTTCACATTTCTCTGTGAGCTGTTCTTTGTTTCTTTGTTTGTTTCTTTGTTTATTTGTCTGTTCCTTTCTTGTTTTTTGATAAAACATATGTCAAGGACAGAATGCTCAGTGGTTACAATTTGCTCTGTAAGCATAAGGAGCAAAGTTCAGATTATAAATACACATGAAAAGCTAAGTGCAGTTTTAAAAATTACAGAATTCTAGTGTGCCTGTTGTGAGTTTGAAGACAGAGTAGTAGCTTATAGGCCAAATAACCTGGCCTACACATAAGTGACACACTGTCATAGGTGATGTATAAAATGAGGAATGACACCTGATGCTGTCTTCTGCTCTCCATACCATGCCATTGCATGTGCATGGCCACAGTCCACAAATGGAATTCATTCATATATGAAATGTACATATACACATATGTAACACACAAGAGACAGACACGCAGACAGATCCACACACACCATACTGAAAGGAAGAGAGGAAGGGGGAGCTAAGGAATATCTGAAGCCTCTAGAATCTAGAAAAAGCAAATTGTCTATCCTCAACAGCCTTATCTCCTAATTTCATCCCGGAAACAGTTTTTCAAAACAAGGAGCTCCATACTAGTGACAAGAAGGGTGGTGACTGCCCACTACTAAGTGTGTTGATATTTGTTAGAAAAGCAATGCAAAGCAGGTCTCGGAATCGTCTCTGCTTCCGGTTGTTCCCTTGTGTCTTAATGTAACTCCTTTTCTTAACTTGGAATTTTATAATTTGGAATTTGAAAGTCATGATCTGTGAGAAGCTGAGTAACCCACACTGGAATTGTATGGCCTTGAAATTTTAAGTGGGAGCTAAAGAGATGGGTTAGTTGTTAAAGGAGTTTGTTGCTCTTAAAGAGGCTCCAAGTTTGGTTCCCAGAACCCACAGAAGGCAGCTCACAATCATTTGTAAAATCACTCCAACTCTATGGGATTCTTTGCCCTCTTCTGGTCTCCTTGAGCGCCTATTCTCACACATTGACAGACCTACACATGCACAAACCTACACATGCACAATATGCATACACATATAATTTTTAAAAATCTGTAACACTTAAAAGTGGCTTTAATATTTTTAATAACCTTGGTGGGTGTGAATCATGCTAAGATTGACTTTATATTTGGTCATCTAGACCTCCATCCTTGCCAAGGTTCATCATTCCCTATCTTTACTGAGCTTAGTAAGTGGCTCCTCTTTTGAATACATGAGCCACTGAATAATTCACAAATAATATTTCACTCATTTAAATTTATCATGCCAACTCTATTGTTTCATCAAAGATTTCTGATTCTCATGCATTGTTTACTTTTTGTTTTTGTTAGGATATATTCATTCAACAAAGTCACAGATTACACATAAGCTCTGCTTCCTGAACTGCTTGACTTCCAGTCCTGACTCCACCTTTGGTGATGAAAAGCAATGTGGAAATGTAAGCTAAATATACCCTTTCCTCCCCAACTTGCTTCTCAGTCATGATGTTTTGTGCATGAATAGAAACCCTGACTAAGACACTTTAATTTAACTTTTCATGGAGAAAACTGAAGAATAATACTTTTCATTTATCCTTAAATATGTATTAGAATTCAGCAACAATCCCAGTTCTGGACACTTTTAGTTAGAAGACTCTTTTATACAGGTTTGATGACATTGCTTGTTGTAGAACTGGTTCTGCTACCTTTATTCTCTGTATTTATTTTTGGTAAATCATACATATATAGGAAATTATCTTATTCCTGCAGATTTTCAATTGTTATTAAAAATGGGTTTATAAAATGTCCCCAAGAAATATCCAAATTAAACTAGTATCTGTTGCAATACTTCACTTCTACCTTTTTTTTTTGAATTATCTCTTTCTTTTGATAAGTCTAAGCAAGAGTGTGCCAATTTTCTTCTTTTCCAGAGAACTGACTCTTCATTTTATTAATTCTTTTAACTATTGTTTTCACTTCTACTTATCTCTTTTTAAACAAAAATAGTTTAGATAGAAAGAAATAGTAAAGGAAGGGACCAAATTTTAATTTTGAATTTAGTTTGTTCTTCTGTTTTTAAGAACTTGAGTACATCATTAGGTTGTTAATTTGAGATTTCTCTGATATCTCAATGAATTATACATAGTTATAAACTTTTTTTCTAAAACTGCTTTTGATATATTCCAAAGGTACTCATAAGTTGAATTTTAGTTTACATTTATTTTTTTCTTTTTCTTTTTTTTTTTTTTTTAGATTTATTTATTTTTATTTGAGTACATTGTCACTGTCTTCAGATTCACCAGAAGAGGGCATCAGACTCCATTACAGATGGTTGTGAGCCACCATGTGGTTGCTGGGAATTGAACTCAGGACCTCTGGAAGAGCAGTCAATGCTCTTAACCGCTGAGCCATCTCTCCAGCCCTACATTTATTTCTAAAAATAAAACGTCCTAATTTCCTCAGTGGTTTATTGACCATAAAGATTTTAGTGTTCAGTCTTTACTATTTGTAGAATTTTGTATACTGTTAGTTTTTTCCTAATTTTCTTTTATTCATCTATTTCTTTCAGGAAACCTACTTCGTTCTTTGCTGTAATAACTAAGATGACACTCTTCTCCTTCTGCGTTTAAGATTCTATTAAATATTTTCTGAAGTATTGATTAGTTGGTCATGGAGTTCTATAATTTGCAATTATTTGAAATGTCTTTATCTCTATATTTTTAAAAGTAACTTTACTGGATATGAAAATCTTGATTAGCAGTTATTTACTCTCAAGGGCATTTCTGCTGAAAGATGTAATGTTATTAGCTTGCCTTTATAGTTCACTGGGAAGTTTTCTATTATGCTTTTGCATTTTTCTCATTCCGCAGTTTTGACATTTTAATGATAATGTGTCGTGAAGAGCTTCTTTCCTCTTCTTTATCTAGTTTTGATTCTAAATTGCTTTCCTTGTGTGTCTATATTTTCCTTAAGTATTGCTATAGTTTTGCTGAATTGTTTTTCTATGCCTTTAAAAGTTCATCCTCCTCTCCCCAAGGATTCCAAGTTTGTATGTAGACAACATTTAATATTCTCAGATGTGATGGTGATGTTTATTATAATTTGCTGTTTTCTGGCTGTATTATCTTTTTAATTATCTTTTGTCTTCCATCCCTGTTTCCCCCCACCCATGGTTTTGCTTAGTCTACTAGTCTGTCGAACTTTCTCCTTTTCTTTCTTTCTTCCTTTCTCTCTTTCTTTCTTCTATCTTTCTCTCTTTATTTCTTTCTTCTGTTCATTCATTCTTTCTTTTTAAATTTAGTTGATTGTTTTTGTTTCCAATGATTCTAACTAATTCCTTTTCAGAATCTTGATTTCCTTCACATTTCATATTTTCTCATCTACAACTTGAATTGACTTTTTTGCTTTATTTATGCCTTGTTGCCTTCCTTGACTCATCTTTAAAGTCATTAACATTTAAAGTTGAATTTTATTGTTTTTTTCTGACATTTTAGTTATTTACTTATGTTTAGATTATTAAAGCCTTATAAGATTTTGCTCATATTTTATTTGCTTATTTTGATGACTTCTCACCTTTTCAGTATTTCTATGTTGTGACTTAATCATTGATTGGCAAGAATGTATCTTTTGATCTTTCTTTTACACTTTTATAAAACTTTGATGTGAATCTTTATGATGTGCAGTCTTCACTTGGATGTGTGATCTCCGATACTGCTTACTGGAGAGAATGGTAAAAGGAGCAATGACTCAACAACAAATCATTTAGTAAAACGTAGTAAACATGGATATTTCAGTTAAATCCACAATAACATTATGAAAAATTAAAATACGCCAGCCAGGTTTTGTCCTTACTGGAAGAATTCAATTCTTTCACACCCTGTGCTATCTTTCAGTCAACTCAGACGGTAAGAGAACAGCTTATTGAATATTTAAAGTTCAGACAGGTTATAGACCAGAGTGAGCTCTGTGCAATCTTCCCACTGGTAGCTAAGTTGAATTCCTGCACAGAAATCTGCCTTGAGTCATTTCTTAAGCATGAAGTTTTTCTAGCACAGGGTCCACCATACTAGGTAGTATCACCCACATGCAATACCATTAGGCTTTCCTGGACACAATGTCTCTAAAATGGACGACAGCCTGCTCCAGGTTATTAGATATTCTTGTCTTACTCAAGGTCCTTTTTCTCCTGAGGCTCTACAATCATTGTAAAAATATACAAGCTTGTGCCTGGGTCAGATTCTATCCTGTGTGTGCATATGGATTTCAGGGCCATTGCTTACTAAGTCAATGAAGGAGGGTTTCGGGGTTTGGAGATATTATAGTGTTATATAGTAAAATATCTGCTCCAGAGCAGTTCCATTTTTGAGTTTTTCAAGATCTGTCTGCATTTTTCTCAGCCTGAGAGTTGGGGAGACAAGTAAAACATCATGTCCCACTCTCCCCTCTGCTCCATGCGAGTATTCAGATCTCAACTTAAAGCTTTGCTTTTGAAGATCTTTTTAATGTGTGACCTCAGAGAGTAACCTCCCATCACTTTGTTAGGTGTTCTAAGTTGGACCCTGTTGTTTCTTTTGTAAATCTCAGGGTCAGTATTTCTATATCCCTTCTGGTTTCTCATCAGTCAATGTTGGCTCTCTTCTGCTTTTCAGGGTCTCTGATCTTCCTGGCTCATAGACTAGATACCTTCCTTCAGAGTTGCAGGATACAAAGGATGCTGCTACTTGTCTCTCCTCTTTTATCTTTAAAAATCCTGTCAAACATTTTGTAATCCAAAGATTTTTCCAGCAGGACAGTGAGATGCTTATATCCTGGGGTCTCACAGAGCATTGATAGATATCATCACTTCCATGTTCTCACAGGTCCTTTCAGTTCATCTCCAACAATGGGCTCTTTTACACCTGGAAAAGTCTTTTTATTTTTTCCTGGATGAGCATCCCCTCTGTCCCAGGTGAGCTTCCCCTCTGTCCCACCTGGGCTTTTTGTTTTGTTTTGGCTTTTCTTTTTTGCTATCAATGCTATGAGTTTCATTTATGGTTTGAGCTTCTTTGCTGTGTTAAATATCAAGTCCAATCAAGTAGCATATTTTGCACATCTGGAGTATATGACATTCTATTAATTTGAAAGATGATATACCTTAATATAAAAACTGACTTTAGAAAACTTTTATAATTTCTGTGCCGACAGATATAAGTAAAGTACGATGTAATTAAGTATATATTCTATGTTGAAGCATAGTCCTTTAATTAGATTAACATGTTTTAATGAATTTTATGGATTTGAACAAGAGCTATTTCTTTTTTAAATGATTTCTTTTATTTTTGAGGTTATAATGTAATTTTTATCATTTGTATCTTCTTCTTCTCTCCAAATCCTATTTATCATACTTGTTCTTGTTCAAATTCATGACCTCTTTGATCATTATTTATTGTTACATACATATTTGTGAAAGTATATATAAGTATATTTTTAAGAACAAGAATATAATTTACATAATGTAACTTGTATGTTTTTATGGCTAACAGTTTGGTATTAGGTAACCAACTGCTGTGCTCTGTCCTGAGAAGACTATTTTTCCCACTCTCAGCATTCCTCAGTTAGCTGCAGTTCCTTACAGAGCTGAAGCCTCATGGGCTTTTTACCAACCACTTTGGCATGTCTGTTGGTGACTTCCTTGTTTAGCTCATATTTTGATAGCCATATTAGTAAAACTTTATGGTTGTAGCTTTTGACATGATGATGAAATACAGTCTTACAAAAACTCCATGACCCCTTGGCTCTTACAATATTTCTGCCCCCATTTCCTCAATTTTCCCTTAGCCTTAATTTGAGAATGCTTTGAAGATATGTATCCATTGGTACTGGGCTTCATAACTCTGCATTTTGATTGGTTGTGGTTTTCTATAGTGGTCTTTATCTGTTAAAAGAAAAGAAGTTTCCTCCATTAGGGCCAAGCTACAGTTGTTTGTAGAAATGAGAACAAATATCTAGAATATAGTTAGGAATTATGCTGGTTTAGTAACATTGTAGGTTTGTCCCCAAGATCCAGAAAATCACTGGCTCTGAGTAGTTAGCTAGGTTTCCAGTACCAGTCACAGTTGAACAGGACCTCCTGTTGAGCAGGTTTTAAGCCAAATAGAGAGCTGATGGTTCCCACCAAGATATGTGTGCCACTACAGTTCCCTTAAGGTTATGTGCTATTCTGGTCATTGACATGGTACATAGGTATCAACATAGGACTGTTGGTCTCTCCCTTCTATGGAAGCATGCATGACTGTTTCTGATACCATGAAAGTTAGTTCCTAGGGGCCTTTCAAGTCAGTCCAGCTCATGAATCTCTGGGTCCTGTGTCTTCAGCAATAACAATTTACTTTCCACCTCTTGAAGGACAATGAAGAGCTAGAGCAATAATTTATTTTTTATATTCACAATGTATTTTCTTATCTTATTTTAATAATATATTTATAGTACCTAAATATATTCATAGTGTATATGAGTATTTTTCTGATTTTTAATATTAAAACTTCTTCAGTTCAGCTGCTTATACAGTGATTTTGATTATTATACTAATATATGAATATTTCTTCACCCCACATATATTGACATGTGACATAAAATCAAACTTATACTATCTTCATACTTGCATTTAATTAACCCTTAAAATTACAGTGACACTCATTTTATTTAGAATTATTAAAAGCAATTCATCTAATTTTATTATGAATTAGAATGAATGTTAGAAAAAATTAACAGAATATTGTCTTTTATCCTGAAATATAATAAGAGTCATGTTATATGTTTATCATATTGTCCAACAACATGAAGAGCAAGTCTAACATCTATACCTTACGAAAAATCTCATTTCTTTTCTGAAAGGTTTTTAATTGTTAAAAGTTTATAATTCCTCTACAAGACTGTTAATTACTTGGAAAAGCTTAATTCTAATCATATTTTTCTTTCTAGAAACCAACCCCTTACATTCATTTTTTAAGTGATCACTTCTTTAAAAAAAAAAAAAATGATATTGAAGTAAGTAGCCTCATTCAAGCTAAATTAGTCCCAGATCCAAACTGTTCATCACATTAGATAAGCTCTGCTTAGTCTCAGTTAGTGACTGTGTTGTGTTATGTTGTGTTGTATGTTGTAAAGAAGCAAAGTAATGAATTTTAAGAATCAACGGTACATGTTCAAAGCTCATTTACTAAGCTTGTTATCTTAGTTTATTTCTTTTTTCATTATCTTGTATTGATGGCAGCTATTCAGTTATATTTTATCAATTGATTTAACATCACTGTTCTCTAAATATAAAGTGTCTAGATATTGCTTTTAATATTTATAGTTCTATATACCTCTTGAAGTTTATTCCCAAGGATACCAGCAGCAATGCAACTCATCCTGATGTGATGTAAACACTTCATCTCCAGAATGAATGGGAAGGTCCACTTCTACTTCTGCTGTTTAGTATCTGAATTTCTCCTCAACACTACTATCTTTGTCATCTGTGTTGAGATTCACATAAAGCATATTGGTGCTGAGTCTTCATGCCATACAGTCAATCATATGCTAAGTCTATGACTGTTTTTACTGTGTTCTTCCATATGTCTTTATTCCTAACTTTATTCAGCTCTCACTCACAGGCTACACTCATTATTTCTCAGCCAGTTTTACTCAATGTTCTGTTCTCATTACTTCATTTCATCCTATGTAGATGACAACTCATTTTCACTTCATAGTTCTAATTCTCAGTTTGTTAATGGCTCTTCCCTGGTTTCTAGTATGGTATTAACACTTCTCAGGGATTCCAGAGCATTCTAAAGAAACCATTCAAGCCTATTTCATAGTGGAAATATATTCTGATTTTGAGTTAAGTTTAAGCCACTGTTACCTCTCACCCACAGAGTCTGAGTAAAATAAACATTAAAAGCTCCAGAACAATCAGTATTTTATAAATGACATATAGGCACAACTCAAATATTTTTTCAAGTTGTCTACAAACTCGATGAAGTACTAGTGAGCATTAATGCCTTTATAAATTAGTGTCCTACACAAAAATAGTGATGTTTGCACATGACTTTAGACTTAGGAATAACAGATTTCTATCACTCACAGTAGCAAGATGTCAGGCATAACACAGATTTCTTTTCTTATGCTCACTTTATATTGTAAGAAATGTGACAGAAAGCTGCACCCAATAATCAGACATAAAGTTCTTGGATATGTGCAAACTGATGGTAGAGGCTTCACTATTGTTTTCAGGGAATGATGTGATACAGGAGCTGGAAAAAATGGCCCCTGCTTCTCTACTTGTTTCCTAGCAGATCTATGCTCTGAATTGCAAGTGCAGCTTACAAATAGACAAACTGGTTTCCTACCATACAAGTTGACAGTAAGTATCTAGGAGATGGACCAAAATGAGTTTGAACAATCCCATGGGACAGTTTGAGAGTTCTAAGATGTCAGCAAAACACACAAAGATGGACTTTTTAAACCAGCAATAAATTATTGAGACAAAAAAATAGATTTAACTTATTTCAGACATAGCAAATTTCAAAAATTCTTGTCATCCACACATCATTCTGAATTAATTACCTGCTAATATCACATATCATAATATACAGAATATGAAGAGAGGAAAAGAAGATGATTTAGAACTCAATGTATTTCTGCCAAAAGTCTAGTTAGAGAATTAATTTCCAGAAACAATTTGATGTTTAATAACTAAATTTTTCTTATCAATGATCATCATTGATAAGCTTGTTATTTACTTTTCTGTTAGTGTGACTTATTAAAAACAACAACAACAAACAACAAAAACAATACGGCTGCAAGCAACTTGAGCAACTGGTAGAAGAAAGGACTTATTTGGCTTATACTTCCAGGTCACAGTCCATCAGTGGGCACAGAAACTAAAGGCAGGAACCTGGTGCAGAAACCATGGGAGAATGATGTTTTCTGGCTTATTCCCTCTAGATTATGTTCAGGCAGCTTTCTTATACAACTTAGGGCTTCTTATCCAGAGGTGTCATTGCCAATAGTAGGTTAGGACCTACCATATCAAAATATCAAAATAATTATCCACACATAGGACCATATACCAATCTGATCTAGGAAATCTCTTAACTAAGTCTTTTGACTCAGGTGACTCTTGGTGCGACATATTAACAATAAAAACTAAGAAAGAAAAAGTTGTTGTGAATATTGATTGCCCACTTACTATATTCAAAGCACTGTTTTCCATATGCTAACCCATTAAATACATACTTTATTTTATATAAAGTAAATGCAGTTGAATACATTTCCCAAATAAATTTTCTTTCATACTACTTCTCTCAGAATCTGCCTTTAAAGGAACTCAAGCTGACATGCCCACTTGTAAGCACTTTTTCCAGAAAATCATTTCTCTTTCTTTCTCTCTGAATCAACATTGTCAATGTTTTTAAAGCAATGCAGGTTCCATTCAGCTTTTAGCTTTGTTATAGTTATCATCCATGCTTTGGCCATGACTCATTTCATGCATTCAGTGTCTTTAAAAATTCACTTGTGCCTTGGTAGATAGAAATTCACATTTCCACACAGAAGCTGTTCTTTGTAGCCCATCCTTTCTGAATTAATTACCTGATGATACTGCACAGCATAACATGGTAATAAATAAAGACAAGACAAAGTCACTGATTTAGAAACTGCATTCTTGCTAAAGATTCAATGAATAAAGATTTTCCAGTTTCCTCTCAAGGTCTGATTGACACCTTAAACTGTACATGTCCTAAAAAAACTTCCCAGTACCCTTCCCAAATCTGCCTTATCAATAGGTAGCAAACTCCATCAATTCAGCTGTTCATCCTTCAGAACTGGTGTGGTCACTGGGATATTTCTCACATTCCACATCTAATCAGTCAACAGTTTCAAACCATACTCGAGATCCAACCACATCTTATTACCTTTCCTTCTACCAACCCAAATAATTCTATCCGTATGTTAAGTCATAGCTAGCCACAAAGCTTGAAATGTTTTCAGTTTCTTTCTATTTATTTACTAATATTTTATTTTCTTGAGACTGGATCTCACTCTGTTCTTAGAACTAACCTGGGACTCACAGAACAACCCTGGATGCTCTTTAATTCTCTGCAGTTCTTTCCCCTCAATCTCCCAAGTATAGGGATCACAAGCAGAAGTCATGATGATTGACTTACCCAGATACTTTAATTTTTGTCAATCTTTAAGGAAATTTTATTAATGCAAGAATTTTATTATCCAAATTACAGAACCTTAACCAGTATTTAGTTCTTAAATACAAATAGACATCCAAGCTATTCCACTGTAAAGATTTACAAAATTTATAAAGGAATACTTTAAATTGTGTAATCGTGAAATCTAAGACTAAAGTTGTTTACTAGACTAGCATTTGCTCAACATACAGGCTCAGTGTTTCCTTTCCCTCATATTTACAAATTTTCATAAATTTATTTTTTTTCTGTGTTTAGATATTTTTCTTCAGTGAAAGCACAAGTTTCTTCTCAGGGCTGCTGATCAATTTTAAATAGTCAGAATTCCAGTGGTGCTGCTCACTGCTATCTGGGCTGCTTCTTCAGCTTGGTGGTCTTACAGTACAGGTACAAGTTCATCTACTTCTGAACACAAAATCTCTGGAGTTCAAGTATGTGAGGTAATTATGAGTTATCAATCTCCAATATCATGCTGGTGATATTACAAGCAAGTAGTAGAGTACACAGGTACTTTTATAAACAAAACTAAAGATTAAACACAGAGCCTTTCACATGCAAAGCAAGTACTTTCTCTGAGCTGTAGCCCCTAGCTGCCACCTTCAGACTTTTGAAGTGTCATTCACAAACACTTCAAATCATCATTAGATATACAAACTAAATATTAATGGTGTTGCTCAGTGCTCTCTCTCAGAGTAGGACTGACTGTACTCAGAGGTAAAGCCCATTCAGCAACTGTAAATTATAATAGAAGCTCTATTGTCTATGCCTGTTAGTTGCTTGATCCTAGCCATATTGTCTTAATAATGAAGGCATAGTGCTCTAGATAGACACCATTTAAACCTTCACTTTATAAAGTCATTACTCAAACCTTTTTAAAGGATATCTCTCATAATCCTTTAGTCTCACTGCACTTAGGAGCCTGTAACAGGTATGTTCATGTTTTTTTTTTTAATTTTTTATTTGTTATCCCCAAATGAAGATGTTATGAGAAGTTTGAAGCTCAAGACCTTGAACAGGAATCTCTTATGTGGTACATTTCTACTTATCTGTCCAGCGAGCCACTGAAGACAAGAGAACATTGTGCTAGAACCTGAGCATAAGCACCTGCAGCCAAGCTGAAAACAATAAGACCAGATCAGTGTCTTTCTCCAATCACAGTACACAGCATCTCACTACTCTTCCCAGAAAAAAAAGCTGGACATGCAGTTTTATAATTTTTGTGACACACTTGTACCTTCACACACAACTCACAGTGTCAGTGACAGAAAAAGAGATGAGACTTGTAGAAGCACACTCTAAATTATAGCTGAAAAATAGATGTTTTAATCTAAGCTTGAATTAGTAAAGCTAATGAAGAACATTCTCAAAAAATAGAATTATAGTAAAAGAGCAATATTCTACTTATTTAGTGTGCCTGTAGGTATACATATAGTAGGAAGGTAGTGTTTTCAAGTAATTTATTTCTGATAGATTTTGACGAACATTTTATAAGTGTACCTCTTGTAATTCATTGGAATTAAAAATTGATCATTGATAGTTAGATATTAAAGAAAAACTCAGTGTCTAATGACAATTAAATGTGCTGAAGAATCTACTATAACTCTCAAAAATGTAATTTAAAAATAAATCCTTTTTATACTATCTATATCCTCTATATCAAAATGTTACAATCAACCCATTGGATCATTATAAAAACTGAATTAAAATCCATCCATCTTTTTTATTACAGTTCTGCAGTGTTTCTCAAATCAGGGAAAATTTAATAAATCTTTGAAGGACTTAATAAAAGAACAGAAGATTTATATACCTAATAAAAAATTCATTTATTTCTAGTGGTTTTATTTAATTTGTTTCTCTATGTCTTCTTAAAACCTATTAGATGTCATTTTGTTTCTTAAAATACAAAAAAATAGAAATCACTTATATTGTAATCTTCATAGAAAAGAAGTTTAGACTATTCTAGCCCATATGATTGTTCTTTACAATGTAGATTTGATAGTAGCCTCTACTGTTGCAGAACACTGGAGCAGAGACTAAAGTAGGCAACTAAACTTCAGGTCCAATTGTGTCATTTTAATTCATCATCCACATAAATTTTGTCTAGAGGGTCCCAGAGATTAGAATTTCAATTAACTGTTTCAGAATGTGTTTAAAATTTGTTGACTTCTTTTTGTTTTTTGGAGAAAAGAAGCTACTTTCCTGATGAATTTTTCATGGCATGTCAAATTGGGTTGTAATACTTCTTTTCTCAATAAGAAATAAGTGTACAGTCAGTTTTAAAGTGCTTTATAGTTCATCAATTATGAATTAAGATAAATTAAGAGGGAATTAGTAAGATTAACCCTTTTTAATGGCTGAAGCATGACTGTTCTGATTATAAGCAATTCAGGAGTTGGATAAGGAAATGGCTTTGCTCCTGAAGATAGTATTACATGGCAGTGGTAATACAACTTTCTCTATACTAAGACTGCACTTCCTTTGAGGACCAGGAGACGGGTTTTAAAAATGATATATAAAACAAAATAAATGAGAAACTAATGGTGGCACATGCTGTCCTGGCCACATGAGTACTATGTCCCAGCAAATTTCTAAGGCTCTGTTCAATAGTTAGCCCAACACAAAATGAGATGATAGTTGTTTTCCTTTAACTAGTTATATGACATTTGACAAAACTTTCTGGCTCTAATTTTCTCTTTTGTTAAAATTCAAGAGCTCTCAGTATGGAATTTTATTCAGGTTTGATAATTCCACTTGTTCTGTGATGAAGGTGTTTTGTTTCGCCTTCTTTTGTTTCCTTGAAACATTGACTTAAGTATATACTGGCCAAAGATGGCTTTGGACTTTTTATCCTTCTATTACTTTCCAAAGAGTTCTGGGATTCCATGTACTTGACACTAAATCCAGTGTAGGCAATGCAATGCTAGGCAGTCAAACCCAAGGCTTCTTGCATGACAGGCCAGCATGCAACAATTGAGTTACATCAACAGCCATGTTTCCTAAGTATATGATGTTTACCTAAAAAACCTAATCTCAAAAATTCATATTAAATGTATATTGTTGTTAGCATGAGTTTTCTACATATTATTTATTTTTGTTTGTGTTCTTGTGTACATGTATACACATGGGTTCTAGAGGCTAACCTTGACTGTCTTCCTCAGTAGGCAGATACTTTGTTTTATTGGACAGGGCCCCTCATTGGCCTGAAGCTTGCTGTAGAAGATCCACAAGGATCTGACTATTCGCTCCTCTTCAGTGCTGGGATTAGAAGCACAAGCCACTATGCTTGGCTTTTTGTTTATTTTGTTTTGTTTGGTTTTTCTTTTTTCTTTTTTTCAACAAGCAGAAAATAGAAGTTAATTCAATGTAGTCACACTGGGAAAAATGAAAGAGATAAAGTCATCTCTTCTCATGTCCATCTTTAGGGTTTTAAGATAAATTTTAGCATTTTTATAATGTTTTAACATAAATTAATCATATAATGAATTTCACTATGATAGTTCACATATATAATGTATTTAATTAACCAATCTATTTTAATCACATTCATCCCCACTATCTTACCTCTCTTGTCTCTCTACTACCCTAATAATCCCCTAACCCCCTTCTTCCCAACTACAGTCACATTGCTTTCATGCTTTTGTTTTTGCTGTGTGTGTGTGTGTGTGTGTGTGTGTGTGTGTGTGTGCCTTGAAGAGTTTTATTGATGTTGTTTACAGAGACATGGGTGTAGATTACAAAAGCATGGCACCTTACCACTGGCTACAAAATGAAGAAAATGTCCTTCTTCCTATCACCCATTATATTTTCCATAAATTTGGGGCAGAGTGCTATGACTCTGTTCTGCTTCCACAATAGGGTGTTGATGGCCTTGCTCTTGTGTGTATCTTGTGCAGTTAGTCAAGACCAATGTTAGTTTGCCAAGCCTTGCTGCTGTTCCCCCCTCACTTCCTTTGAGTCCTTCGGGGTTTTTTTGACCCATCTTCTACAATGTTCTATGAGCCTTGGAGGGTGTGGGGTAAATATACCATTTACAGCTCACCGTAATCAACAATTTTTCTTGTTACTTTGACCAGTTATGAATCTCTGCAATCATTACAGACCACAGCACAAAGAAGTATGTCTCATGAAAAGTAGACAATAACACTAAGCTATGGGAAAAAAAACATTATTTAGAAGGCAAGTTGATGGACACATCAACTTGCACATCAATTCAGCAACAGAATTTTACCTTTTATCTTGGTGGGAAACAGAAAGAGTGGCAATTTTCTGTATTTTGGGGGAACCCTTAGGAGCCTCACAGACCAAAATGCCAGACAGAAGCAGTCAACCCTTGAAGCAGTCAACCCTTGGAACTGGGATTTTCTTATATTATTATTATTATTATTATTATTATTATTATTATTATTATTATTTCATATATATTATGTGGGTAATAAGAATCAAATTAAGACCTCATGATTGCACAATAGTCTCTTTACCAAATCAGCTATCACTTCAGTCCACTTTCCACATGCCTCCTCAATCTCAAATTATCACATATTTCATTGAATAAATTATTACTTTTTTAAAAACTTGTTAAACACCGATGCAAAACACCAATACATTAACTGTGAAGCGAGCAAAAGGTAATCGTTTCAGGACTACATGGTTCTTTGTTTCCTGGTATACTTGAAGGTTTTTTTTTTAAATTGAAAACAATATTGCTTTTGACTCAGATATATCTTCAAAAATCAGATTAGATGTGATTTTTTTCTTTACTGATTATCCCTCTTTTTTTCTAAAGACAGGCCTAAGTGAGTTTTCATACTTACTTCCCAACAACCTCTTCCTACTTTGTTTGATCTTTCCATCTCTGAAAGCCCACAAAATCAGCACATTCATATGAGACTATAATGTAAGGTTTGCTTAAATTAAGGTCTTTTGACATGTATAAAAAATTTAAATTATTTCTCACTGTATTTAGATGATCAGTGGCTGTAACAAATGTGTAAGTAATAAACAAATTATATTATAATGAAAGGAGAATTATATATCATCCAAATACAATTTGAGATCTTGGTATAATGGGAAACAAATACCTGTGAGAGAAACAGGTAGACTACGGGCTTGAAAGGCATTTGAAGGTAAAGCAAGCCATGTGTAGCCACCAGCAGCTACGGGAAACCGGGTTCACCTGAGAGGAAGCCTGGGAATGAACGGGAATGGAGGGCGAGAGAAACGTGGGGCCAAGACAAAGTATTCTGATCAAGGCCCAAAGTTTAATATTTTGCTTTCACATATAAAGGGGAAGCCCCGCGCCCCAGAGTCTCTTCTGGGTTCAGCCCAGGGGCTGGGGAAGGAGATAGCAGTCCTGAAGGTGTCAAGGCTAGCTCAGCAGGCAGTCCATTCTTCTTAGGGTAGCAGACTTCAAGGGTCAAGGCTGGCCTGGCAGTGCCTCTCCTAGGTTTGGTCTATTGTGGTAAAAGACTCACAGGCCTGCTCAGGCCTGGGGGAAGGGCACAGCCATGCCATTCAATGGTGGTTGTACATGCCTAATATTGAAACACTATCAATTAATCAGTAAAAATTATTGTTTAACATCAATTTTAATAAAACAGGTTATGCAGTGTTTACAAGACCTGGCATGGGAAGGATCAAAGTCTATTTTTATGCTAATTGTATAACTAGATACACCTTTTAAAGTATTAGTCTTTTTACTTAATACACAACAAAATTCTTTCTTTTCCTTAACTGTTGTCCCATACTAGAATTTATATGCTAGAATCAGGACATTATTCTGGGCAACAAGAGAAACACTTCTTATCCCAAAGAAATAAAAGACACAGTTTATTCTAGAGCACGTATGAGTCATCTCGACCCAGGAAAATACATTTAGTTCTTCCCAAACGCAGTGTTCAAACACAGAAACAGTTCTGTGAAGTTTTATAATTTTACTGAATAACAAAGTCATACATCGAAACAAGCTTAAGATCCATTGGTGGGTACACCAGAGAGGTGTTTATAGAAAGATGGAGTACAGGTTTCTATAGGTCTCAGATGCAATCCAATGACCTCCTCAGCTTTTGAGTCAGTGAGATCTGAGTGTGGTAACAGACTCTAAAATGTTTTTATCTATTATTCACATGGGTGTTAGTACTAACAGAGGTGGCAAAGAATAGAACTAGCCTGAAGTAAGGTAACTGGGGTCTGGACCTACAACTTTCTAATCTCTCCACAGTACTGTATTACTAGCCAGTCAGGTCTTTTTGCAGACACAGAGGGTCTTATTCACATTCACATCCAGTATGGTGGATGGTTTCAATGATTTTTTGTTTTTGTTTGGTTGGCTTTGTTTTGTTTAATATAAGTGAGTAAGACAGAGAAGACAGTCCCTTTTGTACATAATATATATTCCAAAGGAAGGCTAAACAACAATAAAAGATGCCTTCTTGTATTTTGGCTTTTAGGCCTCTGATCACCATGTTCTCATATACTTATAGAATCCAGATGGCCTAACCAGAGAGCTATCTACACTCCTTTTCTGGAACATATACTTTAGAAAACTTAAAAGTGTAAATTCTTTCTCTTCCTCTTGGAGATATAAATCTTCTTGTAGTCTCTTGACTGTTTTACAGCATAGCACTGTCTTGCAGTGAAATGTAATTTTTTTTCGTATTTTGAAATATAGTTGTGAAGAAAAATAGTAATGCCTGCAGGTTTCTGTGGGAGGGTGGAGACTGACTTTGGATGGCTCATGTTGTAAAACTTCTTCCTACCCTTGAAGATTTAAGGGTCCTTATACTTTTCTTAGGGTAAGATCAATTTGTATACAAAGCTAGCCTGAGATCCTTCCCACTACTGCACTTAAAACTCTCCAGGCTTTTGGTTCAGTAAAATAGAATTCAGGCAATCTGGAGGTTCTGTGTCCCCTGGTGCAATAAAGTCCTTTCTAGCTATTTAATTTTGTCTGGTCCAACATTTACTGTGACAAAGCTAAACATATCTTGTGCAGTAAAAACAAAATAGGGTTAGCCCTTTGCTGCAAGGGGTATTTCTTCACAGTCCCAGTGGAGTGTTCTAAATTCAGGAAAAGAGCAACAAAGAAGCACCTGACAAGGAATGGTAAGTGAAGAACCATCCTTTCAGGCAGAGTCTATTAAAGGTTCCAGGATAGGCATGACAACAACAATGTGATGTGTGTCCAGTGTGCTGGCCACAGGAAACCACAGCCAGGCTCAAGTGCCTCACTGATTATTAGACAGTCTGGTGATTTCACTCTAGCATAAAGACTATAGTTTTCACTAGAGAACATTGAGCGGAAACATGTCACATTCTGAGTAATTTTATAAAATAACCATGGCTACATTGAACAAAATTTGCAGACAAGAGTAAAGATTAATTTGAGGAGAGAGAGAGAGAGAGAGAGAGAGAGAGAGAGAGAGAGAGAGAGAGAGAGAGAGAGAGAGAATAGAGAATAGATACTGGCTCTATAAATAAAGTAGAGCAGAGATGTTTAGACTTCTTTAGATTCCAATGTATTCAAGGTGGAGTGAATAGCACTTCTTAGTAGATTAATATATGTGACTGACATGTAAGAGACTGCAGAGTGGTAGACCCACATGAACTTCTATGTCACACTCTCCCATTTCTGAGTTCAGGATCATTTCAGAAGAGAAGATTGACAGAGCCAGAGATAGTGAATAGCTGCAGCAAACAGTGGTTTCTGACACATTAGGGCAACTGCACATATGAATGGACAATAGCCATGAGAGTATGCATAAGACCTTTACACGCTTAAGCCACATAAAATCCCAGCCTGAAGGAAGGAGATGGTCATACAGTCTCACCCTTAGTTGAGGTATTATTCAAGATAGATAGCTGCTAAGAGAAGAAAAATCAATTTTCTTCAAGGATCTGGACCTTGAAATGTTACCCACGTTCCAGTAAATAGCCCAACCCCTGTAGCATAAAGACTAACTGGTGCACATAGTGCCAGAACTAACTGGACACAGCAGGCTAAAAAATAAAAAGAAAGAAACATGAAATTGGAAGGAAGTCGTGGTAAGTGGGGAAGAGGAGGATTTGAATGAGAGGTGTGAGTGGTAAATTAATCAAAATACGCTGTATCTATGAAATTCTCAAACAAGAACAAAAATAATTTTAAAGAAATGAACTTGAGCATTCTTTATTATTGTTAAGTTTTGTTTTTCAGTTGGTTTCATATTTTCATTTTGTTTGAAGCTCTGTATACTCAATTTAGAAGATCAGTTTCAGGAAGAAGTTTAAAAGATTGGTTAAGTTAAAAAAATCAGTGTATTATTAAAAAGAATGAAGCTACAAAGGTCTTTAAAAATAATTTCAAGAAATGATCTCATCATACATGTTTCATAGAAGTACTAAAATCTCACAGCTAATCAGGCTTGGTGTCACACGCCCTTAATTCTAGCACTCAGAAGGTAGAACAGGAGGATCTATGACTTCAAGACTATCCTGGTCCACACAGTAAGTTTCAGGACAACCGAGAATACACAGTGAGACCTTGTCTCCAAAACCATTTTTAACTGAATAGTCTTGAAATAATGTTAACATTTCCAAGGATGTGCATTAATGAAATCTAAAGTAATTCTGTGTTTTATGTGTGTTTGGTCACTTAAAAAATATGTAATTCTAAGTCTCAGTTTGTTATAAGATACTCATGTCATATATATTATCAATAAGCTTTATTGAATGTTACAGTAATTGTGCTAATGATAGGATTCTATTTTTTTCATTAGTTGACACTATAATGCATAAGATAAATGGTGTGCCGAGGTAATGAACTGGTAAGTAATTTTGAGAAAATGTGTTCTCTAATTTTAAGTTTTCCCTAGGTTTACGTTTTCTTCTTCATGAGAGTGCTGTAGAGTATTATGTGGCTTATTGAAATTGTATATTACTTACTAATCTATATTTATGGTGTGTTTAATGGACCATGACACTGAAAAGAGTGTTGGACAAAAAGACAGTTCTGTGATGCACAAGAGTAACAGATTAGCAGTTTCAAGGAATCTCCCTGACCTTAAATATGAGATGAAGTGACATTTCATATCCTCCACGTCTCAGCTTTTCCCCTAAACATCCCCAGAAACTTTGTGAACTACATTTCTCAAACTATCCTGCCAAAGGAGCACATCCACAGCTGGAGGGTTCTGTCAGAGGAGGGCTCCAGCAGAGGCCCAGAGAGGCTGCCAGGCAGAGCATTGTACTGTGGTGTTTCCAAGTCCTAGTTAGTTTTTTACCAGCGACGGTGAAGCTGTCCAACTTGGTTCTTTCAGAAATGAGGAAGGTTGCTTCTGCATTGTTCTCTCTCAACGAACATTTGGCTGTGGTTTGTCTCACTGTGGGTACATCTCCTGAATCACATCTCCTTCTCGGATGTCTCAGCAAAAACTGTGTAGTCCTTACCCAAAATCCAAGTACCATCTCTGGAAGTCCCATCAAATTCTATGTTCTGGGCTTCCATTTTCTCCCTTTATTGAAGGGATTTAGTGAACACAGAGAACATGGATATCTTATGTATACTTTAGGGGAATTCAGCTTCCTTTATGATTTTCAGACTCCTAACATTTCTATGATGAGTTTTCATGAAATGTTCTTTTGCCTGTATGTATTCACTGAACACAGTGTTAGTTTCCTAGAGAAAATTTAAATATATAATTTACTGCTCCTGATTTTAGCTACCCTCTTCTTTTCTTTTTCTTTCTAGTCTCTTCCCTTCCCCTAGTCTCCCTTCTGCCTCTCTCCCTCACTCTGTACCTCCCTTCCTCCCTCTCTCTTTCTCTCTTTCCTTTCTTCCTTCCATCCCCCACTAAGACACACACACACACACACACACACACACACACATGCACATGTGCACACAAGCACACATTTTATCTATCATCGTAGATTCATCCCAACAGGTGAATGGTAAAAGAAGATATGGTATGTAAACACTATAAAAAATAATGAAATTGTCATTTTCCAGAGAATGGTTGCTTCTTGAGCTCATTCTGTTGGGTGAAATGATTCAGATGCACACAGACCTATATTTAATATCTTTTCCTATTTGTGGCTTTCAAGAATTCATTAAATACCACTTTTTTTGCTAGCCTTTCTTTCTTAGCTGGACCTTCCATTCTAGGATCTATACTGCCTCTGTTGCTCTGTAGTAGACATCAGAACAAAGGATTTTCGAGAGAGATTGACACACAAATGTAGGATTCCAATGCTTTTGTTTTTATGGTTTTTTTTAACCTGGAATGAACCATTTTGTGTGAAGTTCTTATAGCCAAAAATATTATTGCTCCTCTCTGAATGTATTGGCATCATATTTCAATCAATAGGAAGATCTTTCAGGTAGAATATTTTTTGTGAGATCAAAGAAGGCTCAGGGAACCAGGAATTCCAATGGGAAAAGTTAAATAAATAACTAATGTCCAGATCAATTGCTAAGTTTATGCCAAATTTTTCACATTTGATGAAAATTTTGAGTTATTGTTATCTATTCTTTTGATAGCTAGAAGCTTATGAGATCCTTCAGTCTGGAACAATACATGAAATCAAAGCCGAAGCCATGTTATTTTTGATATGACTCTTAGCTGCTTGTAGATTTAATGTTGAGTGTAAAGATCTCGGCTTCTGTTCTAAATCACCATTCATCAACACAGCCATAGGTGACTCTGTTCCAAATCACCATTCATCAACACAGCCATAGGTGACTCTGTTCTAAATCACCACTCATCAACACAGTCATAGGTGACTCTGTGCTTTCAATGTGAAGTTTTAAACTGCATACTGCTTATGCTAGAAGATGCATGAGTTCTTTGTAAATGGCATCATAGGCTGCATATTACATACAAAGTACCAGCATGAATGGACAGTTTCTCAACAGTGCTAGGTTCTCAGAGCTGTTTTAACCACATGATAGCAGATTTTCTTCCTGTAGTAAAATAAATGCTAAAATATCTAACAAAACCACATAATTTTTTGGCTCAATAATATAATTTTATGCTTAAATTTTACATTATTGTGTTCATTAAAATTTCCAGTATTGAAAATAACATGGTCTTAATAATCTTCACAAAATACTTATTTAACAAATCCTTTCTTACTATCTATTGCAAGCATTTGTTTTTGACACTTGTGCTATACTCTCTCTTGTATAATGTAGATAAAGATACCAATTTATAGATTATCCAAAATCAAATAACAGTTTCATGCCTAATCAAATTATCTAGATATAAATTTCAGTTTGGAATGATAATTTTCCTTTCATATAGCTAAATTACTATTCTATTAAACAAAAGCAAACTCTACATAAATTAACACCTAATTATTCGTTTTCATGACTGCTCATTAGTTTTTAAGGAACAAAGTAAATTTCATTTGTGAATTTATAGGCAGTTTCCTCTACTTAGTGTAAAAAATCATAAAGAAAACAAGCACTTATTTTCATTCAATCTGAGAATGCTGCAACAGGTACAGTTTAAAAGGAATATGCTCAGAAATGTGTTGTGTTCTTACTCATCTTCATGTACTCCTATACACATACTATAGGGTATTTAACTATATGATAACCAACCACAACAGAAGTATATGTTTAAATTTTTAATGCCAGATAGAGAAATTCACAATGAAAAGTCTTTTTTTTTTTTTTTTTTAGAAAGATGTAGTGAAAATTAAAATAAGAATTTAAGCTTCTGGGTGGCCCTGACTGCTGAGGTCACTCGGTGTAGCCGCCACCTTACTCTCCTACTGACAGTAAAAGAGAAGAAGCCACCAGGTACTTAGCCACAATGCTGAGGAATCAGCTGAAACAACAAGTGTGGGCTAGTTAGGTATACACATCTTTCTATCTTACTTCCAAATATGTCTCAGAAGAATTAAGATTCCATGCCCTTACCTGAAATGCTTCCACGCTGTGCCCATTGCTATAACATGTACTTCATCACAGCCTTTATGGTTGGGGATATTTTTACTTGCTGTAACTATTTATATGGCATTAAGGAAATATCCATTTCTAAAACTCATATATAGGTCTTTCACGGAGAACTTTCATTTTTTTATTATCACTGTCAAGGAGGAAAACAATTTCTTTTAAGTAACTTCTCACTAACATTCAAAACATATAAAAATATATCTTTCTGAGCTTATGCTACCTCTATCAACATAATTTTGCTCAGTCTCATTCATTTACTTGGAAGTATCATATTTCATTTTTCTTTACACCTGACTTATATCCCACTGTATATACATATCAATCACATTCTCTTTCTATTCGTGTTGATTGTCATCTAATTCCATTCCACTCCCTTGATATTGCAAATTGAGCAATGAAAAGGAATGTGCAAGTGCCTCTGTAGTAGACACAGAGTCCAGTGGAGATACACCCAGCAGTAGCATAGGTGGGACATATGGCAAAGTGACTTTTAGAACCTCCACACTCCTCTATGTGGTGGCATTACTTTACAGTCTGACTCTGATTTTCCATGTATAAAGTTTCCCTTTTTGCTGCATTTGTGCGAGCATTTGTTTTCATTTGTATTTCTGATGACCATTCTGACTAGAGTAGGATAGAATCTTAAAGTAGCTCTAATTTACATTTCTCTGGTACTTAAAAAGGGTTGCACTTTTTAAAGTGTTTTCTAGCTATCTGAATTTCTTTTGAGAATTTTCTGTTCAGTCCCATAGCCCATTTTTAATTGGGTTATTTATTTTCTTAATGTTTAGGGCGGTTTATGCCTTTGAAATATCCTAGACACTAAGAATATACCAGATGAATAGTCAGTAAAGATTTTCTCTCATTCTGTGGTTGGCTGTCCATTTGCTTCACAGTTTCCTTTGCTGTGCAGAGCTTTCAAGTTTCATGGGAACTCATTTGTTGGTTGTGTTATTTCCTGTGCTAGTGGAGTTTTACTCAGAAAGTCCATAGCTATAAGGTAGGTTGAACCCCATGTTCTACTCTGTTCTTTATCAGTTTCAGGGCATCAAACATTTTGTTGAGTTCCTTTATCTATTTGGAGTTGAGTTTTGTGCACAGTGAGAGATAAGCCTTTAGTTCCTTCATTCCTTGATTCCTTTCTTCTTGCTTTCTTCCCTTTTACATTATTTCTATTGTTCTTCCTTCCTTGTCTTTCAGCATGTTGAAATCCAGTTTTCTCAAATCCCTTACCTTGTCTCTCATGTCTCTCATCTTAGCTTCAGCTTTGTTCTGTTATGTTTGTTTAACTTGGAACACAGATAAAAGCTAGGAAATGAGCTTTTTGAGTCAGGAACACATTAATTAAAGAGAGAGAGTACATTATTGGTAAGATAAAGATAGTTGTGTGGAATGCTGAGGTAGGATGACTTGATCAGGGAGGGACATGGAAGTATGGGAGAAGTCAGGTGAGGGGAGAGTTAAAGTAAGAGGCATGGAAAGCCTGTGACATCACAACCAACTCTCAAAAAGAAAACAGAGATGAAGGAATAATAGGACACATGTGAAATGAAAGAGAAAATGGGGAATACTAAGAGTTAAAGAATAAGTGTAGCTGTTGTGGTGAGATGGAGACAGAAATGTATAATGAGAGGACTGACCAACCAAAACTAAGGGTATTTAAAAACAACGTACAGAAGCCAAGTATATTGTTAGCTAATGCCAAAATACAACTTTAAAAAAAAAAAAAAGCTTGATTGAAATTATCTCACATGGGAGGACAAGATCACCATCAGAAAAAAAAATGGTTAAAGGAAAAATGGAATACAAGGCACAGGTTGCCTCCCTAAAGCTATCAGTTGCAGAGATCCCAGGGGACTCCCACCCAACAAAGGTTACTACCATTGCTATTTGTTGCACAACATAACATGGTAAGGCCTTATGGCTGAAGATAGCACATAATTTGGCTGCAGGTCACAGAGAAATCAATTGTAAACTCACTAGGAAGTATTCTCCATGCTGGCTACCTTTCATATTGCAGCAAAGTGCTATATAGGTTGCTGAAAGAGAAAAGACATAAATGGTATTATAGAACTCAGGAACCTGAATATTACAGTACAAACCTACCAGGCTGGAGGTGCCTTCTAGTGCAATAGCAACATGGCTGATGTATGGTAACTAACCACTTTCTGATTGGACTGAGGCCCGCTGCACAGAAAGGATTGCCATGCCTGGTGCTATGGGCTTATTCAAAAGGCTGTGGCTGTGGCAGACATAGGTCCTAGAATAAAATCTGCTACCATTACTTGGCTATAAATAGCTATGCTGTAAACTTGCTTTCTAATTATTTATATTTATACATATAAATTTGCGCTCCTCTCAACTTTGATAGAGAATTTTCTTTTCTGCAGTGAACAGCAGTTAATGGAGAGAAGCGTAACTGTTCAAAGTGATCTGAGTAAGATAATGAATGCTCAACCCTTAAAAAAATGACACTTAGAGTGATCTCCCCACCAACAAGGCTAAGGGAATATCATAGGAGAAAAAACTCAAATAATTTAAGAATCAAAGGATGGGAAGGAACGCCATGAAATGTGGTCTTCTGGCCAGGACATGGCTATCACACCCATGAGTTCCCAGCAATTCTGGTTACCTGTACAAGACTAATGCAAAATTAAAATAACCAAAATCCTGACAGGGATGGGTAGAAGATCTCCATGGCCCACCCCTGATGGAAGAGTTATTGGCAGTTGACAACTACTGAGGAAGGGAGAACCATTCAGTCTTGAGGGTGTGGTCACTGTAGGCTTCTGTAGGTAGCCCTACACCCATAAACATATTGACAGTGCTAACTAGATTATTAATAAAAATGAGAACTTAGATCTGAGAGAGAAACATGTTGAGGGTGGAACATGGAGGAAGGGGAAGTTGCAGGGGGGAAGTTTGGGGTAAATATGATAACATTTAATTATATATATGTATAAAATTCTCAAAAATAAAAATTCTAAAATATATAATTTTCTTGACTATACGGGTAATGTGTTATTTTCACTGCAGGATTGATTCTGGTATAGCAAAAGTACAGAATGTCCATGTTCCAAGCTACATATGGAACAAACGCCAACAACATCAATCATTCATTCAACAGCCCAATAGGAAATTAGTTCATTCTAAAATGTATTATATACTGTAATTATAAGAAATGTTTTGTGCCCAAATAACTGAATGAGCGAACATCAAAATGAGGGAGAAAGCATTCAATCATAGTGACACTTTATTTGGGAACATACTCAAGGAGCAGAGAACAAATAAATTCCTCATTTAACTTTTTTTTAATTGGGAAATTTAGATATATACAATTCAGGAAACATTATTCTTAACAAAGTATAAAGAAACACAATCTGGAAGTTGGAGTATAAACTTTATAGAGGAAATGTCTTGGTACTGTACTACTTCATAATGACTTGTAGCTAGTTTAAGTTTCTATATATAAGTCGAAATATAGTTAATGCTTATTTATTTACTTCAGGGTGTATACCTGGTGGTTGCTGCTATACCTTCATCTTTTATTTTTAAGGTTGAAATGCATACTTTTTTGCAGGAAAAAGAAGAAAGCTGGGTTAATATGTTTCTTACATACTATTTCAAATTTTGGAATTAGAGTAAGACGAACTTAAAAGTTTTTGTATTTTCCATTGATTGCTTTTAAACTTCCTCATGAAAGCCTAACCCTGGATTCCTTCACTCAGCCTGGCCTCTCCCAGGGCTCTCATTACTGCCAAGATCGGCATGATTTTGGTTGCTATTAGCTAGCAATGCTAAAGCATTTGGGATTTACTGGAAAATAAAAATAGCTTTGAACTTGTTCATATTCACCTGCTGTTCTTTAGATGAAAACACTCAGCAAAGCAATTTGAAAAAGCCTAATTTTTTTTTTTAGTTTTTTAGTTTAAGAAAATTATTGTATTTAATGAAAGTATGTCAGCACAGTTTTGCACCTAAGGGTGAGCCACTATGCTATAGACAATTGTGTTCTTGAAAAACCCTGAACATTTTAGTACTTCAATTTTTAACTTACCAGTTTTTTTGTAAGCTTAATTTCAGGAAATAAGAATACTATGTGCAATATAATTTTGCTGTCCAGAGACTTTACCCAATGTCATTGTGTAGTTTTTTAGAAAGTGTGCTTTATTTCAAATTCTGCTGTGACCTTTGTCTCCTTCAGAGTCATATGGCATGTTCACTGGAGAGATAAAAATGATTACAGAGATAGTTCAGAAGCCAGAAGATGGTTAGCCACCACTGGGGACTGAATCTCCTCTTATTTGGGCTATCTCTATTTTTCAGTTGGTTTTATTTGGAGTTGCTGTTAGAAGTTCATATGAAATTTCCATGTAATTCATGAACCTTCCATTGAGGAATTTCTGAATTCATCTTCAATTTCTGCTTCTTAGAAGTATGCTAGAGGGAACAATGCTTCTATGAAAATTAAAAATCTTAACTTACAAAATGAAGCCTATGGCACAATTTCATAGGCCAATTTATGAAAATGAACACTAGATTATTAACGAGAAATACCTGGCATATCTGAGGTACAGAACACATGTTTGTCCTTTCCTTTTTTGTACACTATTTTGGATATACATTCAGCACATAGTTTTAAGAGTCACAGTCCTCACTCTATGTATTTCCACAGTTTTAGTTTAAGTTTATTGACGGGAACACTCAACTTTTTCATCTTTCCCCGTTAGGTTTATGGTGTACTGGCTGTACATGGGAGTGGGACTCAGTGTTATACACATGCACCCAATGTACATTCATCAAATCCCTCTTCCCTTGAACCAAATTCTCCTCATATTTGCTTTATCTGCTTATTTTAACAGGAAAACAAAACAAAACGAACAAAACAGGTCTGTGGGCTTCGGTTTAGGTACTAGATTTGGAGGCTATGTTAATCGTAGTAGAGAGCGCACTTAACTGGATCTCCTGGCTGGAGTTAAGTATACACTCTTTAAAAGGCTTTCTTCCCTGGGAGCTCTAGGGGGTCTGGTTGGTTGATATTGTTGTTCTTCCTATAGGGTTGCAAACCCCTTCACCAACCAAAGAGTACACATGGAGGAACCCATGGCTCCAGCCGCACCTGTAGCAGAGGATGGCCTTATTGGGCATCAGTGGGAGGAGAGGGAAGGACCTCCCATAGTCCTGTGAAGGCTCAATGCCAGGGCAGGGAGATGGGAGTGGGTGGGTGAGCACCCTCATAGAAGCAGGGGGAGGGGGAAGGAATAGGGGCTTTCTGGAGGGAAAACCAGGAAAGCAGATAACATTTGAAATGGAAATTTAAAAAATATCCAATAAAATTATAAAAAAATGTAAAAAGGCCTTCTTATGCTCCTGGGACAAGTGTGCATCAATGACACCTTAGAGATTCCTCATTCTCCTCTCTGTTTATGTTCAAATATAGGTGGCAGATCCTTCCTCTCAAATCAGAAGGTTATGCACCATTTTTAAAAAATGGTTCTTTGGTTGGGCAGTGGTGGCTCACACCTTTAATCCCAGCACTTGGGAGGCAGAGGCGGGTGAATTTCTGAGTTCCAGGCCAGCCTGGTCTACAGAGTGAGTTCCAGGACAGCCAGGGCTACACAGAGAAACCCTGTCTCAAAACAACAACAACAATAATAAAAAACTAACAACAACAAAAAACAAACAAACAAAAAGGTTCTTTGGCTAGATAAGCCTTTAAATTTGGGGAGATGCCATTGGTTAGTATTGTTGTATGAATTCCTAGTGCCATGTCCAAACATCAAGGCCAACATCATGGAATATTTCACCTAGATTTTCTAGCACCTTTCTAAGTTTAGCTCTTACAATTAAGTCTTTTGTGTATTTAGAGTTGATTTCTGTGTGTTGTTTAATTTTCTACATAAGAAATAATTTGTAGTACATTAATATTCAAACTAAATAAACAGATTACATAATTCAATTTTTTAGATGGACAAAAGACTTAAAAGGCATATTTCAAAGAATTGTAATGCATTCAAAAACACTAAATATCAGATAAATTCAAATCAAAGCTACACTGGCTGGCTAACCTTACTTAAGTTCATAGACTTTGTAAACAATAAAAGAGATACCTAGTGCTGGTGATGGTGTAAAGAACACTTGCACACTATCTTCATTGGTGAAAATAAAAATAGCTCATTATGAAAAATAGTCCCTCAAAAATATCATAAATCTACCATATGACTCTGCCCCCCAAAAAATAAAACCGTCCCCTTTATGAAGATACCTGCATCTTTATGGTCTTTGGGTTGTCTCAGTATTATTCATAAGAGCCAAAATAAGGAAGCAATTGTGCACTGATTGATGAGTTGAAATACAATTTGAAATATACATGGCTAAATGTACGTGTGTGTGTGTGTGTGTGTGTGTGTGTGTGTGTAACTTCTTTTTTATTTATACATGTACATATGAATATTATTTGACTTGAAAAGGAGATATTAGCATTTACAATAAAGTGCATAAAATTGGCAAGCATTATGCTAAGCCAAAAAAGTACAAAAAGAAAACTACTTCTTGATCTCATATATATGGAATTTTAAAAGCCAAATATACACAAAAAGAGTACAAATGTAATTCTTACATACAAGAAAGGAAGAAAACAAAAACTATTAAACCAAAGACTATGAACTTGATATTAAGTAGTTTGACTAAACAGAGAAATGTGTTGTACTGCACAAGAACTACCACTAATAATATTGTATTGTGTAAGGAACAGTTGCTAAAAGAGTAAGTATAAAATCCATATATATGCAAACATATGTGTAGAAAATTAAGAGAGTGACAAATACATTAATTTTATTAACTATAGTAATTATTTCCAATCTATGAAAATATAAAAACAATATAAGACTTGTATATGAACACATAGAAGAAAGATCACACAGTAAGTCATCTTTTCCTAATGAATGAATTGGACAATGGGGAAGACACTGTCACTTTCTATGTTGTCCAGGCTTCATATTGCAAATCCATCTGAACTCATTAATGACTATTCTCAAATACTTTTCTTGTTAGCTTGTTCCATCATCCTTGGTCACACATCAGAGGAAGTGGTCATTTTGTTGGAAGAATAACCAAATGGTAAACTGTAAAACTGATTCCCAAATTGATGCTGGATTTTGTTTATGAAAGGAACCTTGACAAGATCCCATTTCTTATTTTACAGGAAAGTGATAAATATCAAGTCCCTTGGGTTTATATTTGGAATCGTGTGCATCACCATCTAGTTTCAGACAAAACTTTTCTATGGTCTAGTAACATCTCTTTCTTCTCTTGTACCAATTATAAAGATTCATTTACTATATACAGTACATAGATATTAAGCTGATTTGTCCTTCAGTCTTCTGAATCTATCTCAGAGAAACCAAAACAAACACCCAAATCTGTACTGTCCTATTTGTTATGTCAAAGAAAAAGAGGCTTCCTCTTTATATTTCAACATATATGATACATAACTGGGTTTTACCACATGCTCCAATATATTAATAATAATAATAATGATGATGATGATGATAATAATAATAATCACCTCTTGATTTCTTGAGTTTTTAAAACAAAATCTTATTGAAAGAGTAAAGAGATTTCTCTGGTGTCTCTACCATCTGGAAGCACTCCTAGACCTTGAATCACCATGAGATCACAAGTCAAACCCTCAAGATTCCTACAAGTAACACTTCATCAACTTAGTCTTACCTACAAGAAATGGGAGAGACTTTTTGTCCTGGTCCTTCACACAGCTTGTTCTCATGCCAATGCCTGATCTATGTCTTATGGAGCCTGACAGCAGCTCTCTGGTAAGTGTCACCTGAATGGACTCAGACTCTAATGCTTGGGAACAGTTTTGGATTTTGTACTTTAGTCAGGTATAAGAGCAACTTGGCACATTGCTTAATGTCTCGCTGCTAATCAATACAAATACCTACTGGGACTGGTGATATTCAAGTCATTGTCCTTCTCTTTACAGTTTTTTTCCTTTCTAGACTGAATATGAGTCACCACTAGAAGACATTTTACTTTATGTGGATGCCTGTATACAAGACTCAAAGATGTGAGAAAATTCAACTTAAAAATTCTTGAAATTCTTATCCATGTAGAGTCCAGGCAAAGAAATACATAATAGCTAATTATTGTTTCTACTTGACATATCACTTTTAAAAATTAAATAAGCACTCACTTTGGACATATTTCTGGCCACATGAATATTTTCCTAAAATTTTGTTTATTATGTATACAGTATCCTATCTATCTATTTGTCTGCAGGCCAGAGGAGGGCTTCAGATACCAGTATAAATGATTGTGAGCCACCATGTGGTTGCTGGAAATTGAACTCAGAACCTCTGGAAAAGTAGCCAGTGCTCTTAAGCTCTGAGCCATCTCGCCAGCCCAACACATCACTTTTTGTATGCAGTTTAGTTAGCAAATACTCAGAGGTTTTCATTTTTTCTTGTCTTCAAGAAAAAAGTAGTCTTGTATCTCATACTACTTTATAATCCTCACATGCTGTTATCTTCTACTAAAATTTAGAATACCCAGATATTCTGTCAAGAAAATAAAATCCAGGACTGGGTATATGGTTCAGTTGGTAAAGGCAGCTACCAAGTTTGATGACTCAAGTCCAGTCTTAGAACACACATGGTTGAAGAAGAGAACCCATTCCTACAACTTATTCTCTGACCACCACACACGCTGTCATATGCACCGACATACCCATAAAAAAAACAAGTGAATACATAAATGAATGAATAATATAAAAATAAACGTAAAAAGAAAATAAAATCCATTTTACTTTTTGTCCATAAAGCATATACAAAGTATTTACAGATTATATTAAAATATTATTCAGAGTATTATCCCACAGAAATGAAAAATGAATGCATACTGTAAAGTATACAGTCAGTATTTATAGTCGTATAAATATTGAATTGATGCAGTCATTTGATAAATAGCACTTTAAATATTTAAATTATTCACACTTAATGGAAATAATTGTAGGCTTAATTTTATTTAACTCTTGTCTGTGGTTCTATTTCATACAGATGAAATATTGGTACATTCTGTTTGGAGTATTTGTCAAGCATGTATTAATAGTTAATAAGGACATTTATTTTCTACCTGAATTTTTAGTTGTAAAACTTTATTTTTCACAATTCCAATAACTTTATCATGTGTACCTGTTGAAAAAAAAAGACTATGAATAATAGGATATGAACAAAATTTTTATTGTGTTCTTACATAGAGATCAGTCTTTAATTAATTTATACTAATTAATTACCATTTAATACTGCTTTTTCTATCAAGCAATTGCTATAAGGTATGCTGACTTTTTAAAAATCAAATATAATCCTAAGAATTTAGCATACTAAGTCATGGTTGACATTACACACAATCCTGTTTATAAACAAGGATAATCTAAAATCACACAAGCTTGAATTAAGTAAATTAAAGTTTCTGTATAAACTCACGAAGTTTGTGTGTACACACACAGAAACTTTAAGCTTTAACATTAAGCAGGTAAGATGTTTGTTCATTCTCCCAGCTTGGCTCATTGTGAGGATTTCTTCATTTGTCTTCTGTACTAGGAGACTACATTCCAGAGCCTATAGATGATACCATGTTCCAGAACTTACAGAGGATACTACCCACCGCTGCAAAATGAGAGTTTTCATAGAAAACCCAACTTGAAACCAGCCACCCCTAAAGTACTAAAGTAAATATTCTGTATACATTTGAAGAGTAGGTTGCAAATGTAATTCTATACTCTCTATCCTAAAGCAAAAAGTATGTTGTTGTCTTTGTGTATGGACATAGTGCCATAGGAGAGCTGGTGGCTCTGTGTAGAGTGTGGTCATTTAAAATGGCAAAGGAACAAGAATATAAGGAAGGACCCAACCCACTGTGCCTCCCTTTCCTCCTTCTCACTTCAAACTTGGGAATATCATTGGTGTTTGCTAAGACATAAGAAAGGTAATTTCTATGACTGAAAGACGTTACCAGCACTGTTTTCCTACTTTATTTTAAGAAATTCATATGGAAAATATCTTCTATTATTCAAACTGCTTGGAAACTCTTACTGTACTCTGAGACACCTTATGTCTTCCTTGGTGATATTAAGAGTATCAGAAAGTGTATAATTCTCTTCAACAATCTGAAACAATGATTCACTGTATGAGATAGGCAGCTTTGCAACACTATCACAGTAACCTTTTTTACTACATTTTCATTCATCTCTACTATAGTTGCAACTAGCCTATAAGCTCTGTGTCTGTTCCCAACCCATAACCGAGTGCTGGATTCTCTGTACCATCTTTAATTATTATAATTTTGTTTTGCTGTATAGCAATATATAACTATAAATGATTCAGAACAGATAGAGTGGATGTAACAATGTACCCAAACAAAATGTAAATGTGATTTGAAAAGAAAATAAATTAAATGTGATTTAGTTAAAAATAATAAGAAAGGAAAATAATATTTAAAACATAATATATAGGTTGGTAAATATATGACTCATCTATTTCAGAAAAAAGTTTTCAAGAACCATTTTCTGATATGATACAATATGTATCATACTATAAATGTGTAACACAATATTGATATTATTAATACAATTTTACCCAGTTAATGAAAAATACAGAAACCTCTGATTTTTACGGTAACAATTTATTCTTCAGCATCCTAAACTGGGCAGAGCTTTGCCAACTACATCTTGCATTGATTCAAGGTGAAAAGCCATCAGTAATGAAAAAAAGAAACAATTTTAAGTGGGGGAAATAAGTAATTCTTGCACAGTTTTTAGTATATAGTAATGCAAGAACAGGAAACCCTTCAAATAGAAAATATGCGTGAAAAATTGAATGGTGATCAAATGTTGAAACCCTAATACCAGAAATAAATGTTTGGAGAAATGCTGACTTAAGGAAACCTGTACAAATATTTGTCTTGTGAGACTTGGAGTAAAGATAGTCAGAATAGCAAAAAAAAAAAAAAAAAAAAAAAAAAAAAAAAAAAAAAAAGAGCTGTCATAGAAATTCTAAATGGGTATCTGACCATAGAATGACTGAGGAAGAATATAGCCAAGGGAGTAGTAGATACGTGACTTAGAAAGCTGCCTGTGGGCAGCCATAGGGAATTTATAATAAACAAAAACTGAACACACAAGAATGTTACCAATAATTAAAAGCAGTGGGCACACTTGTATATTTCAGGAAGATGCCATATAAATAGCTCACTTGGCTACAGTTCATTTCCAACGGTCTGTCTCAATAACGTGAGCCGCAGTGATCTGAACACACCCTTCCTTCGGAATATTTTAATGAGGCATAGTAAAGTAATATGCCTGATGTTTATGTCTGATTTGTCCTGCCTGCTACATGGCCTTGAGCTATAGGCTGACAATAAATAAAATGGGGTGGGGGGAAGCTAAGAATATGTGACAGAGAAAATAATAATCAGGCACTTGTAAGCTTGGAAAGAAAAGATAACACTGCAACTGCCCGGCAATTTTGTATCCCAGCCACTGAGTATTGGCTAAAACCTTCCATTGAAATTCTGCCCCGCACCATTTTCCTTGTGAGCAAGGCCATTCATCAGTTCTTTCATGCTGGTTCAATTAATGCTGTAGTGCTCCGAGGCAGTGTGGCATCAGCACTGGTGAAGAATTTCAATTCTGTAAACAGGCCTGTAAATATGCCGCTGTGGATAAATTGGCCATCAGGGTGATAGAGAGAAGCGAAGGAAAATGTGTGATTACAGAGAGTTTTAGTGAGCTGGGAAGCTGCTGAGCCATTACTGTGAGCAAGAACAATGGTTTGGCCTTCCCCGCTTAGCCAGCGTTTTCCCTCTTTCCATATCAGCTACCTTCTTCCGGGAAATTCTCCTGTCTGGTTTCTTTATCTTGCTTAGTCACTTTTGGAATAACCCTGATCCAGAATTTTGGTAGAACCAAGTCTGACTTACTTATGTGTTCCTTTCTTTTCTTTTAAAAATTTAACTGGTTATTTTGTTTATTTACATTCCATCTGTTGCCCTGCCTCCAGGATGCTCCTCCCACCGTTCCCCCTCCCTTTACCTCCAAGAGGGTGCTCCACTCCACCGCATCCTCCTGCCCAGTATCCCCCTTCCCTGTGGCCTCAAGTCTCTCCAGGGTTAGGGGAAAACATGTTTTATGATATAAAAACTTTTTCTTTTAATATAATAGTGTTATCAAAAACTTTCAGAGGTTATAGTTTAGGTGTTCAGCAAAGGAAATAACCTCAAAAAATTTTCTAGTAATTTTTTTTTAGATGTATCAACTGTTATAAAATATGTCTTGATATATATATATGTGTGTGTGCGTGTGCGTGTGTGCACGTCTGTGTGTGTATACACACATATTGGAACTATATATATATATATATATATGCCTATTGGAACTACTACATATATATATTACATATATATACATTATATACTATACTATTAGTACTACATATATATAGTAGTAGTAGTTCCAACATGCTTGGCCCACAAGGAGTGGTACTGTAAGGAGATGTGGCCTTCAATGAAGTTTGTCACTGTGGGAATGGGCTTTGAGACCCTCCTCTAACCATCCTGCTTGTGTCTGCATTCCCTCCTAATACAACCTGGCCACTGATGAGTTCATATGTATCTTAAATTTTTCAGAGATTGTATGTCTCCCTGGCTAAAGCCTATTTATCAGCATCTTTTGACTTTGCACAGAGAAACACTCATGTTCCCAATAAGCTCTTCAAGGCTGTGTGCAGTTTGGCCTTGGCTTCTTCAGTATCGTCATCCACCCATTGTCATTTGGAATCACTACCTCCCAGAAAGGATCTGGAGTGGTGTTTCTCTGTCTCTACTTTCATATTAGTGACCTTCGTTCTTTTCACAAATCTCCTCATGGTTGAGCTGTCACTTCTGTCCTATTTAAAGGCCATTTCTCAGAGAATCTTTCCCTCTTGACCAAACTTAAACATGCCCCCAAGAATCATCCTTTGTCAGTTAAAATATTTTATAAAGAAATTGTTTTGGGGCTGGAGAGATGGCTCAGCAGTTAGGAGCACTGACTGCTCTTCCAGAGGTCCTGAGTTTAATTCCCAGCAATCATATGGTGGCTCACAACCATCAGTAAAAGAATTAGATGCTCTCTTCTGGTGTGCATGAAGACAGTTACAGTGTACTCATATACATTAAATAAATATTGTTTTAAAAAGGAAATTATTTTGTTTGCTCCTAGCATTATTTATTTATTCCGTGCCTTTTCTATATCAATTTGAGAACTGAACCTTCATCTATCTGGTTGAGAGTGTCATGCCCCCTGTTGAATAAAATGAGGACCAGATATTCAGTTAACATAAAATGAACGAAACAGGGAAACAGAAATGCTGACAGTGATTAAGGTAATGTGCTCCACCACTGGAGACCCCATTTTAAAAACAAACTGAGTAACTGATGTGATAGATTTTAGACACTGAAGTCTCCTTCACTGGTAACTTCACCTTCAAGTTCAGGTACCTGCAGTCATGAATGGTTAGGAAATATTAAATCCAGAATTCCAGACACCAGCAATTCAACCTTTGTGTCTCACCTAACCTCATGTCGTATTCCAACTGGACTATGGGCATCTGTTTGTCCATGGAGTTCCCGCTGTGCACACCACTGACTCATGTGTCACCTTACCTGGATAATCACATCTGTTGACACAGTATCACAGTGCTATGTTCAAGTAACATTTATTTTATTTAATTACAGCCCAGTCTGGTAGAGTAGTGATTCGAGCTATTTGGGTGTGCCAAACAGAATCCATAAAATGTTTTCTTGAAGTAAAAGCTGAAGACTCCCAACTTAAGAAAGAAAGAAAACACTGCAGAATAAAATCGTGGAGAAATTTAGTAAGGTATTATGAGAAAGAATGCATTCATATGACTTTTATTAACAGTTGTTCTGCTTTATTACTAATTATTAATTTTTGTGATAACTTTGTAAACTAAAGTTCATCATAGATATATGCATAAGGTGTGTGTGTGTGTGTGTGTGTGTGTGTGAATGTGTGGATGACTCATAACCATCTCCTATTTTGAGAATCTACTGAGGTTTATGAAGTGTATACCCCATGGATAAAGAGAAAATATTGTAATGAATTCCTAATAAATATTAGCTAGAATTCTCATCATAATTACCTTGCCCAGTGGTATTAACTCTCTAATTTTATATTCAGTGCTCTCAAAGAACCCAAGAGTGAAGCTACAGGGTCAGTGTAGAATATAACAAGTGTTTTATGATTAGCATATTAAGTACTTTTCAGAGATTATTTAATTTAAGCTCTATCTTTAATTTTACATAAGAAGAAGCTAGGACTTCAAGTATTTAAGCAAGTAGTAACTGATGAATATGAAAGAAAATCATGAAGATAATGAGCTCGGTTCAAAAGTATACAGTTGCCACTGCAAAAAGAAGAAAAGGAAAACAATGAATAGAAACTGGGTAGTTAAGATGACAAGCAGGCAAACAAAACCAGCTAAAAGCAAAGTGATGCATTCAGGCAGAAGGTTGTTAGATTGGGAGGTAAAATCCTTGTGTGACGAAATACCAGTCAGTTCCTTACCTGGGTCCTGCCATAAGTTTGAAAAACAAATAATTTAAATGTGTTTTTACTTAATACTGACTTAAATGAAAATTCAGAAATGGACTATAATTGCCTAAGCCAAAGCCTTTTCCACAAACTAAATTACAATGTCTTCATCTATAAAAGGAGTTTTCAAATAATGACAAGCAAGAGCAATCCTGAAGCAGAAGATGTAAGTATAGCAGGCACAGGGCCACCATAGTTAAAAAACACACCTGCCAAAGCCTAAGGTTACACAGCACAGAGCAACCATGAATGTGCTCCTGAAATGCATCACTTGTCCAGCAGAGGATTCTCTTCACGTCTCCAGCCCAGTGCTTCCGCAGCACCACAGAGTCTTCAAGTGGAAAAGGAACATCCACAATGATTAGGTGCATGAGAAAATAAAATAAAATCAGACTTTACATGCTGCACACCGAGTAGAACATAAAAATGCAACAGTCAGAGACTGATGGGAGCATCCCATTTGTTTGAAAGGAGAGAACACACTGGGAAAATGAGAACAATGCAATGTTCATCTTTGTATGTGCATCCACACTAAATATGACATTATTGATCATCTGAGTGAAGATGACTTAAAATTTGAGTAAAAATTATTGTTACCATGAAAAAACATGCATTGTGCCTAGCACAGCCTTCAACATTATATACAACTTGCTTTTCTGGGAGCTATTGTACAACCAAGTAAATTACATATGACTTATAGAAAAACTTAAAAGTTTTTCCATTAGATGTACAAATTGCCTTGCCAAGTAGCCACTCAACTGTCTGCCCTTCACTGTGAGTGAAATCAATTTAGTTCCCATTTATGCATTCATTTTAATGTTCCTGAAGTATTAATGTGCTTCTTCTTTGAATCTATTATCATCTATTTTTCATTTCTTCATTATGATTGAATATTTGTACAAGTATAAGAGTCATACTAAAATTATATAGTTCTGATTTTATAAATAGCTATAGAAAGCTGATATTAGTTTACATTGATCTATTTTCTTTTTTTGTCAACACCTCTCTCTTTTCCCTCCCTCCCCCCCCCGTGTGTGTGTGTGTATCTGTGTGTGTGTGTGTGTGTGTGTGTGTGTGTGTGTGTGTGTGTGTGTGAATGTGTTGTAAAAGACAAGAGAACATTGCTATGACTTTATTCTGGATACTACAAAATAGAAAAGAGAGAGAGTTGGTAAGATTCTTTGGTAAGATTCTTCAAGTCCCTACTGAGTGTTTCATTTGCTCCCCACCTAATGTTTGGTAAATCTTGACTCACTCTATTAGTATGGTCTGAGCAATGCTGACATTTTGAGCAATATCATCAAAACTTTGTACCCAACTATTTTTCATGGGACTCATATTGTCCTTTGCTACAGACCCAGCACTCAAGAATGCAGCTCATTACAAGGTCTCCCAGAGAATATCATCTTAAAGCAGCTCAGTCATTAAACACAATGTATCAAACACAGCTTAATATCCCAAAATATTATGAGTTATCTAAACATATAAAGATTATATCATATTGGAAATAAATGGTCATAATGCTTATAAAAAAAAATCTTCAGCTATTGAATACTATAAGTATACTGTATTATACTATACCCGTCATATATTTAGAGTATTCCAGAAACATTTCAGCACTATCTCGTAAATGGATTTGGAAATTTGGAGTCAGCCCTGAGTGTCTGTAATAGTAGATACCCACAGGGAAGTGTCTTAGTTTGCTAAAGATGTCTAACAAAGCACATATGGGGTGACTTGAGCAATAGAAATATATCTGTATCCAAGTCTTATTGATTAGAAGTCCGATGTCAAGAGACTATAATACAACACTCTTCCCTTCTGAAGGCCATTAGAAAAAAAATGTGTTCGAGGTACTTCTCCTTTGCTTAATGGTAGTCATCTTCTATCTAGATACTTCAGTTTCCCTTTGCATCTGCCTCTGTTCAAATTTCTTTTTTGTTAAAAAAGTCAGTCTTAGAGACAAAAGATACACCTAATAATTCACTCTAGTTACCCCTTTAATGATATGCTCTCCAAATATGACAGCATGAGATCCTAAAGATTAAAATTTTAACATATCAATGTTGGAAGGTCTCAAAAGTTCAACCCATATAGTAAGTGATGTAAACCTCACTGAATCAGCGTTGAGGGCTCTAAGTTCATATGTCAAGGGACTCTAGTGAGCATTTTAGAAAATATCTAAAATTATGAACAGTAACTGCATAGTGTTGTCAGCTAACCACCAACGTGAATGAGATGGGTCGAAATATCCTGTAGACAGTGAGGACAGGAGCAAGTCAATAAAACTCTGCATGTATCATATTACTTCTTTATTGTTTGTGTTAGTAAATTTTACTTAAAATTTAATCTCTGCAAAGCTAATCAAATTTTCTAATTAGGATGTATTTTCCAAGAAACTTATCAAAAGTAACTTATCAAATAATTGCACATTATTTTCAGCTCCTCCCCCTTAGACAATATGCAATCACAATTACTCTGGTGCTTCTTGGAAACCATACAGAAAGATTTCAAAGCCAGCTATAGGCACAAGAGATATAAGAAGGTAAGGTGATAATGCGACAAGGAGAAAATGTGATCAAAGCACACCGTAAAGTATTAAATATTATATATAAGTAAATGTAATAAAAAACCAACTTAAAAATAAGCACAGCTCTTATACACACTCCAATCACTCCCAAATAAATAACAATAGCAATAACAGTAAGCCATATTCAGATAGCCAACATAGAATATGACTCAAAAGTTCAACTAAGATTACGTTCTCATTAAGATTATTATAATCTTCATTTTATTCTGAGACTGTTAGAAACTTCAGGCAACTGAAAGATTAGATAAATTGCTCAAGGTGAAAGGGAAAGCAGCAGAACTAACAACTACTGTAATTATTATTCTTTTCTTTATTAATCATTTTATTTGTTTACATTTCAAATGTTATCCCCTTTCCTAGTATCTTCTCCAGAACTCCCCAACGTGATCCTCCTCCCCTTTGCCTCTAAGACGATTCTCACCCACCCACCCACGTACTTACTTCCAACTCACCCCTCTAGCATCCCCCTTCTCTGGGGCATCGAGCCTCCACAGGACCAAGCACATCCCCTCCCACTGATGCCATCTGAGGCAGTTCTCTGCTACATATGCTCCTGGAGCCATGGACCCACCCATGTATACTCTTTGGTTGCTGGTTTGGTCCCTAGGAGCTCTGAGGGGTCCGGTTAATTGATACTGTTTTTCTTCCTACAGCAATCTCCTTCATCTCCTTCTGCCCTTCCACTGTGGTCCCCGGGCTCAGTCCAATGGTTGGCTGTATCTGCATCTATCTTAAATATCAATTTACCACAGCTTAAAATTATCCTAGAAGAGAACCTCAGTTGAGAAATTATCTAGATTATTTTAAACTGTGAACCTGTCTGTCGCAAACTGCCTGGTTAACTGATGTCAGAGGCTCTAGCCCCCACTGTGGGCAGTACCATCCATAGTAGAACATAGATTGTATAAGGAAGCTAACTGCGCATAAGCCTGCCTGCAAGCCAGCAAGCAGCACACCCCATCATTCCTACCATGCTTCTTTGAATCTAAAGCAGCTTCTTAGGTCAAAGGTAAAACTGCGGAACAGCAAGCAGGCCTGCTTTCAAGTTCCTACCTTGAATTCCTGCCTTGAATTGCAAGAGTGAACAGTTGTGATCTGAAATTACAAACTGAATAAACTCTTTCCTCACCTGATCTGTTTTGATCAGTTATCACAGCAACAGAAGAAATGAAAACAGAGCACACACAAAGCTAAATTGTGGTTTTTAATTTTTCTGATTTTAATGATCATCCTGGTATGATTCATAGTCTGCTCAGATAAACAGAAATACTAAGAATAATATGAAGTAATGAGTTCATTATTATTATGAATATTAAGAATGCATGGAAGGAAGAGGCCTAAAGAAGATAATGAGGAATCAAATAAAAAGTGACTGAAGCTACCAAAGAAGGATAATGAAAACATCTACTAAACAATATATGCTCTCTTCTGGCTCTGATCCAGAAGTGACTAAGTAAATAAAGACGACTGAAGAGAGTTGGCAGAGTACTAAATGCAAGGTGAAGTCGGTGTGAATAAACTGAATTTCGCAGGGCAATGGAACCCACAAGGATTAATTTAGAATCCAGGTCTGTTAGGAAATTATCATCAGTGCAAATTAATAAAAAAAAAAAAATGCCTCTTAATACAGAGGTACACACATGCCTTACCTCAAAGGTACCATGCCAGAGGGTATCAGAATACTGTCATCCTGTGGCAAGGTGAGCCAGAAGCTCATCCTAACATTCAACAACTATAACGGTGACTTAGGTAGACACCTACACTGAGTGCTAACTGTGGCTTCTTCATTTAGCCCTTCTAAATAGCATGAAAACTTCCCTTGTGATAAAGCATTCTTCAGAAAAAAAAAAAACTATGAGAAACATATTTCCAGCTTATGTGTAAAATAAAATAGCACCCCTCCACCTTTCACAGTGTTTCATATTTAAACTTTGGAAGTAAGAAATTAACTTAGGGATGACAGTGGCTCAGAGGATTAAGTCACTTGGTATCTAAGCCCGGAAACCTGAGTTCAACCGCTCACCTGAGTTCAATCACCCATTTTCACATAAAGATTGAAGGAGAGAACTGGCTCTACAAAGTTGTCCATTCTTCCATATATGTACCATGGCATATGCACATCCATATTTAAAACACACACATACATACACACACTGATAAAATATTAAATTGATTAAATATCAAATTAATAAATATCAATATTATATTATATTAATAAATATTTATTAATATTGTGTTAATTTAGAAATGTCCATAATGTTGCCTGACTGTAATCCTAGCACTTGAAGAGTTTGAGACAGGAGAATTAGAAATTCAAGGTCATTCTTGGCTACATAGTATGATCACCTAGGCCAGCCTGGGTTACATGGAACAAAGATGAGAAGGAGGAAGAGGAAAAACTTAGTAATGCTTTTTAATGTCTCTCTTATCATTAGTAAAGCTGTGTCTAGCGTAAAGTATTCATGGTATTTGCCAAGATTCCAGATTTAAAGCACTGCACGACTTCCAGTTAGAAGTATGAAAGACTGAATACTTTAAAGGCACTCTCACCAAAGTACACTTGGATTTTCTTTGTTATTATATGACATGTTTCTAGTTAAACTGAAAATGAAGAAATCTCTAAGAGTTGAAAAATGGAAGCAAACAAACAGCAAATTGGAGCTGAAGAACTTAGCTCTGACTGGTTAGCAAACTAAACGTGGTTGATGTTCTAGGAGCACTCAAAAGAGAAGCTTTGCAAAATCTAAGTGTAGAGCAAATTTAGAGAGATCAGTGAACAGACTCTACATTCCCAATCTCTAGTAACAAATGAGAAATTAAATCTGCGATGATAACCACCCCAACAACTGGCAAAATCTGTGAAGTCTCTACTGGAAAAAGATATCCAGTGTACATCTTGGTATATCAGAGAATAAGTTAAGCAAACTATAAACTCAGAATTTTAAAAGGTTAAAAAAAGGAAGATATCACTACAAAATAGAAATAAAAGCAAAAGAATAATAAATTATATGTAAATTAGAAGTATAAGATATGATTTCTGACTTTGAAATATTTAATCATAAAATACAAATTATATACATATAGATACGCATGAAAAAACAAAATGTGCAATAAAGATGGAGTAGTCATTTCAACAAAAAGGAGCAATGATTCTGAAAGTGGAAAATTTGAAGCAACTGAAAGCATTATGTTGAAAAATGGAAGTACAGACACTATTCACACAACAAGAAACAGGATAGGAATCTAAAGAAAAATTAAGATACATAATGAGCAAACCAAGCCATCTGGGTTTCAGACTAGAAGAGCAATTAGACCTATAAAAGTGGTAGCTATATGAGGTAAGCCTCTACAAACATATACAGATAAAGATATAGCAATCAGAGTAACAGATAGAAACTAAAGTGTCTTAAAGTTGTATTGCTATGAAGAGACACCATGACAACAGCAACTCTTATAAGCCAATATAATTGCAGTTGCCTTGCAGGTCAGAGATTTAGTCTATTGTCATCATGGGGAGAACCAATGTGGCATGCAGACAGACATAGTTCCAGAGAGATAGCTAGGAGTTCTACATATTGATCTGCAAGCAGCAAGAACAGACAGTGAGCCACTAGGCTTGGCTTGAGCATCTGAAACCTCAAAGCCCACGCTACGCCCAAGTGGCACACTTCCTCCAACAAGGCTACATCTCCAATAATGCCACTCCCTATGAGTCTATGGGGCCATTTTCAAACCATCACATTGGTATTTGTGACATAAAATATGAAAATAAATAAAAACAAGATCAAAAACAAAATAAGTTGTTCAAAACATTTACATCAACAACATAAGAAAAGCCTCAAACAAAAATACCATACACACCACAGATATTTTGTACTATAACTAGTATATATATATATATATATATATATATATATATATATATATATATAGTAAGTTGCCAAAAAACATAGAAAGTCAGTATATCTCCATAATCATTAAACTATTAATAGTTAAAAATCTTCATGAACATAGCACTCACACAAATACATACATAGAAAACAAGAAATTCAAATATTTGAAAAGTAAATCTAACAAAGCTGACAAAGATATTATTTGTAATATAGAATTTTTTGTAGTAAGAAAAAGTAAAAACTTTTTCTAAATCAATATATGAGGGAATAACTTTGTACTAACCAAAATGATAACAGCATTAAAATTTACAAACTTTCCTTAACAAGTATTAAAAATTATAAAATAACTAAAGTATATTTATAATTTTTCCCAGAAACACAAGTCTGTTTTATGAGGACAAAAATGTTTCCATGCAATACATATCATTTATATATTACTATAGAGAAAAACTAAGGCTATCAATATCCATTTATAAAAAGCATTTGATATATTCAATTCCACTTAGTAATTTGGCAGAAAGCATAAATAATCCTGTCCTTTAGCAGAATTGAATACAATTTAAACATCTATTATCCATAAGAAGAGTTTCCATTATAAATACCAGAAATATCTTTAAAGATAAGAAGTAGTTAGAGGCAATTTCTTAAAATTCAGGATTAATATAAGATTATTTTTCAATGCTATACTCTTTATTCAAATTGTATTTAAGTTCTTATTGTATTAAGAGCCGTCACATGTACAAAAAAAGTCATCACATGTAAAAAATATAAATATTAGAAAGATAAAGATAAAATAATTAAAGTAAAAAATGATTGTTTATGCCAAAGAGTTAAGAGAATCAGATGCTTAGTAGTAGAAAGAATCAAGTGCCAGAGCTGATCCAAGACCATATTAAAGGGAATTGGTTTTAACATAAGTCTTCCCATATCAATCATTCTTCCTGTACATAGTTCTTCCTATGTCTGTCTCTAAATTCATTGTACTCCTGCTTCATGCCCAAATTCCCATGATGCCTCACGCTTAAAACAGATTTTTAATGACTCATCTTTTCTTTACCAAAACACACACACACACACACACACACACACACTGGACAAATCTAAGAATAAATCTCCTTAAAGACACGTACAACAATAATGAAAATGTTATTTAAGTATATTAAAGCTCTTCAAAGTAGAACTACTGAATATAGAGATCGCTCCTTTGTACGAAGTCAGTGAACTCTCAGTACTCTTCAGATTACAAGCTTACATGATATCAAAACCATGAGAGTATTTTAAAGTGCACCCAAAAGGTGAGATGTAACAACCTGTTGCATTAACTTTTCCTGGAGAATGATGACCAGACATAATAACCATGCTGGATGGACACCAATGACAAGGTCAGAGTACAATTTCATCAACTTGATGAGTCCAAGGTGTTCTCAGAGATTTATTTAGCGCGGAGCTCAGGAAGCATATGGGAGGACATGAGACTCCCCAAACACATGTATCACCATCAATTCTCATCCACATGTAACAAGCTGTACCATGGAGTTCAGACTTTACTTTGTTTTAAATATTTTACTTTTTATAGACTCTAGCATCTTCCAAGATCACTTGCAGCTGGGAGAGGATATAACAGAATCCCAGGAAGGTTGTCTACTCTTGCAGAGAATGGCAATAGTTTCATAGCTATTATTTAACCATGCCTACTGCTGTACTGTTTCTTTCTGGTTGCCATGCCTACCAGGAACAACACCCTGTACACAGGAAAAAGCATCATACAATACAATCTAATTCTCTGAGTTTGACCTCGTGTGTGGTGATTGTATATGAAGCTGAAGAATAATACTATAAATTTGAACATTCCATGTACCTGTCAAATCCCTGTAAATTAAATGGCAGACTGAGTTTTCCTGGTTAATCTTGTCAATGTGACTATATTTAGAGTCACATAAGAAATTAGTGATGCATGCCTGTGGCAATTCTTTCAGAGAGAATTAACTGAAGATGGGAGACTCACAATCCACGTGGAATAGCCATCTTATGAGGTAGGAGCCCTGGTAGAATAATGAGAAGATAACAGAGAAATTGAACATAACACTAGCATCTTCTTTTACCTGCTTTCTGGACCACCAGAATGTGCATCTATTATACAAGTCTTTCCCTTAAGAATTTAGGACAAAACAAATAATAAAACATATTGCTCTATGACTACAGTTAATAATAATACCCTATTTAGATATTGGCATCTATATTTGTATACAAATATAGATACAGACTTTGACTAGAGCTATATAAGTATAGATTTCAGTGATAAGAATTTGAAATCTGCTCAGACTTAGTACATGTATATGAATAGAGTAGAAGAGGATGTATTTGTTTAAAAATGTATTAGAAGTGCTTCTTTGTGTTGAATTAGATTCATTTTTCTAAAATTTCAATATACTTCAAAATTTTAATAATTTGAATATTTGCTGATATATCTCTGTAAAAGATATTTGTCAAACTAGTTATGTAACAAGTTTAACAGAAGAAATTTATATGGCATTTTATATTTCTGGAAAATTTATTGTCTTAGTTAGGGTTTTACTGCTGTGAATAGACACTATGACCAAGCAAAATCTTACAAAGGACAACATTTAATTGGGGCTGCCTTACAGGTTCAGAGGTTCAAGTCCATTGTCATCAAAGTGGGAACATGGCAGTGTCCAGGATATCATGAGGTTGGAGAAGCTGAGAGTTCAACCTCTTGTTCAGAAGGCTAAAAGACAACTGGCTTTCAGGAAGCTAGAACAAGGAACTTAAAGCCCATGTCTACTTGGACAGGCTCTAAGGCAAATAACACCGTTAATAGGACAAATCGGCAACCTACAGATTGAGAAAAAAAAATCTTCACTAATTCTACTTCCGATGGAAGGCTAATACCCAAAATATATAAAAAAAAATTCAAGAAAATAACCTCCAGGAAACCAAATAACCCAACTAAAACATGGGATACAAAGCTGAACAGAGAATTCACAGCAGAGGAATTTTGAATGGCCAAGAAGCACTTAAAGAAATGTTCAAAGTCCTTACTTATCAGAGAAATGCAAATCAAAACGACCCTGAGATTCTACCTTATACTAGTCAGAATGGCTGAGATCAAAATCTCAAGTGACAGCACATGCTGGCGAAGATGTGGAGAAAGAGGAATGTTCCTCCATTACTGGTGGGATTGCAAACTGATAGAACCACTTCCTCAGAAAACTGGAAATAGTTCTACTTGAAACCCAGTTATACCATTCCTGGGCATAAACCCAAAAGATGCTCCACCATACCACAAGGACGTGCTCTAATATATTCATAGCATGCTTATTTGTGATAGCCAGAAGCTGGAAGCAACCCAGATGTCCCACAACAGAAGAATGGACACAGAAAATGTGGTTCATCCACACAATGGAATACTATTCAGCTATTAAAAATGAGGACATCATGAATTTTGTGGGCTAATGGTTGAAACTAGAAAATATCATTCTGAATGAGATAACTCAGACCCCAAAGGACATACATTGTATGTAGTCACTGATAAGTGGATATTAGCCAAAAAGTACAGAATATATAGGAACCCCCCCCTTAACCGACCAGACTGAGACTTCAACACGGCTACAGGTAGGGAGCGGCTGACAGTTTACCCATGGGTAAACTGTTTACCTATGGGTACCAGGAACTAAAAACTGACCATAAGATAGATTGAATAGGGTTTGAGCTAAGAGTTCAAGTCAGCATGCCTGTGCACCCTGGATACGAGGAGAGTTTGAGTTGGGAGTTCTCAGCGTGCCCATACATCCTGGATACCAGGAACTTGGCTGATTATGTATAGGCTCTTAGAGAATAGCCTGTTCCTTGTACCCTGTCACAAACTAAATAATGGGCTGAGACTTTCCACAGGTGCTCTCCAATAGCCCTCCCTTACTCCCCCTGGGTTGTGATTCCCCCCCCCCGAGTTGTGGTTTGGGGCTTTAAATTCTCTCTGTCTCCAAAGCCCCTGCATGGGTCATGGGTTTTGACCTCAGTATACTGATTAAAATATGCCTCTTGCTGATTACATCAAGTTTGGTGTCTTGCAGTTAATGGGTGGCCAAGAATTCCTGAGGCTTGGGTGAGGTCCTCCATTCATGGGGGCCTTATATTACCAAGGTCTGACACTATTACTGATGGTATGGTGTGCTTACAGACAGGAGCTTAGCATGGCTGTCCTCTGAGAAACCTTACCAGAAGCTGACTGAGACAGATGCAGATACTTACACCCAACTATTAGACTGAAATTGGGGATCCCTATGGTTGAATTAGGGGAAGGATTGAAGAAGCTGAAGGGGAAGGTGACCCCATAGGAAGACCAGTAGTTACAACTAACGTGGACCCCAGGGTGTTCCAAGAGGCTGAGCCTCCAAACAGGCAGCATACACTGGCTGGTCCGAGGACCCTAGCACATATATAGCAGTGGTCTGCCTGGTCTGGCCTCAATGGGAGATGTGCTTAATCTTAGAGAGACTTGAGGCCCCCAAAAAAGAGAGGTCTGGTGGGGGGCACCCTGGAGGGGATAAATAGGATGATGGACTGTGGGAGGGTGGCAATGACTCATATAAAAATAAATAAAAGAATTAAGTCCCCAGGATCTAAACCACTAGCCTGGGAGTACATAGGGAGGGACCCATGACTCCATCTGTATATGTAGGGGAAGATGGCCTTGTTAGGCATAGGAGGGAGAGGAGATCTTTGGTCCCATAAAGGCTGGGGGGGTGGGGAATTCGAGGGTGGGGAGGTGGGAGTGGGGGAGTAGGTGGGGACACATCCTCATAGAGGTAGGAGGAGGGGGGATGAAATAGGAGGTTCCTGGGTGGTAAGGGAAATGGGGTAAGGGGATATAATCTGAAATGTAAATATAATATCCAATAAAAAAATAAATAAATAAAAGAATTTTTTTAAAAAGAAGCCCATGCCCACAGTGACACACCTACTGCAACAAGAACAAGGTCACACCTACTCCAAGAAAGCTACACCTCCTAGTAGTGCCACTCCCCAGGCTAAGCATATACAAACCATCACAACTACCAACTGTACTCTATTGAAATTCTATTGCTCTTTTCAGTATAATTTCTTAATTGTATCTAAGCCTTATTCTATAGCTTTTCAGTCACTATCAATTATCAAAATTGTTATCCAGCCCATTCAAGTCTATTAGAAGTTCCATTTCTATAATCCACACAATAAATGGCAAATAATATGGTTTCACTCACTTAGATGCAAAAAGAGAAAATTATCCTTTCTTATAATTTTCTCATTTTTTTTCTATTTCATCCCTTGACTTAGGTTATTGACAACATAATGTAAGTACTGACAATATTAAATTTCTTTTTCACATCTGGTAAAATACTGGTTATCTTTACAGTGCTATTACTTAGCTCCCACACACTCGTAGCCAAATTCTGACTCTTAGGGATCTACCTGTCATCTCTTTAAAGGTTACTAGAGTACCTTCCCTCTCTCTTTGAACCCAATACAGAAATCATAATAAAGTGGTCCTTTCATTTCTGCCATCATTTGGCATCATAGAGGAAATATCCCAGATTATATTTGCCTGACATGTCATTCTGTTTCAGAAGTCAATCCTTTTAGGAAATAGTGCTTAGAACTTAGTGTTGCTTCAGCTTAAATACCATAGCCTTAGCCATACTGATGGATAATTTAGACACAACATTAAGATGCAAAAACTGGGGCCCTACTGGCCAGGGAACCTGGTAGGCATGCTGAGAACTCCCAACTCAAACTCTCCTGGTATCTAGGGTACACAACTCAAAATCTCCTGGTATCCATAGCACTCAGTCATACTGACCTAAACTCCCAGCTCTGAACTCCTACCTTACTTATGTCATAAACCAAATGAATCAAAAATATATTTACAAAACATTTCACAAAAACACATAAGAATATGTCTTCTCATGAAGCTTTCTCCAAAACTGACAACATACTTAGACACAAAGCAAATCTCAACAGATACCAAAAAAACTGAAATAACTCCCTGCATCCTATCTGACCACCGCGAGTTAAAGCTGGATATCAACAACAGAAACAAGAGAAGCTTATAAACTCATGGAAACCAAACAACTCACTACAGAATGAAAGATGGGTTAACACAGAAATTAAGTATTTAAAAACTTTTTAGAATTGAATGAAAATGAATACACAACATATACAAACTTACAGACCACATGAAGGAGGTTTTAAAAGGCAAGTGCTTAGCCTATGAGCACATATAACAAAACAAAACAAAAAAAACTAGAGAGATTTTGTATTACTAACTTAATAGTCCATCTAAATACTTTGGGAAAAAATAAAACAGTAGAGGTGATACCCAAAAAAAGAGAAGATGGCAATAAATAATCAAACTCAGGGCTGAAATCAATAAAATAGAAATAACAACAACAAAAGAATACTGCAAGGAATCAATGAAATAAAAATTTGGCTCCTTGAGAAAGCCAATAAGCTTGACAGACAGCCAAGTTAACTCAAAGTAGGAAATTTCCAAATTAAGAAAATTAGAGATGAAGAGGGGGGCATAAAAGACACCAAGTAAATACAGGGAATCAGAAGATAGACTTTAAAACCAAATTAGAAAACATTTTTTTGCAGGGCAGTAGTGGCACACGCCTTTAATCCCAGAACTTGGGAGGCAGAGGCTGGTGGATTTCTGAGTTCAAGGCCAGTGTGGTCTACAGAGTGAGTTCCAGGACAGCCAGGGCTACACAGAGAAACCCTGTCTCGGAAAAACAAAAAGAAAAAAAGAAAAAAAGAAAACACCTTTTAAAAAGATAATGAAGATATACCCCCTACCAAAAGTTAAGTCAAGATTAGATAAGCATCTTAAACACATAATCAATCCTTGGTAAAATAGACGTAATTATTAAAAGTCTTCCAATAACAAAAAGTAGAAAAGAACAAACAAAACCAGGTCCAGATAGTGTTATGAAATGATAGTAAACATAAATGACGATAAAAATTCCACAGGAAAATCTTACAGTTCATAAAGAAATTGCAGCGATGCAGCTGGGTATAAAATCAACCCCCAAAAAATCATTAGCCCTCTCATATGCAAATTAAAATTAGGCTGGGAAAGAAATCAGGGAAACAACATCTTTCAAAATAGCCTCAAAATATGTCAAATATCTTGTGGTAAGTTTAATCAAGCAAGTGAAAGACTTTCATGATGAAAACTTTAAGACAAAAGATCAAAAACGATATCAGAAGATGAAGAGATCTCCCATGCACAAGAATTAGTAGGATTAATATAGCAAAAATAGCTTTCCTTCCCACTTTACAGATTCAGTGCAACCCTCATCAAAATTCCAGCACAATTCTCCATAGACAATTCTCAGCTTCATATGGACACACACGTGCACGTGCACACACACACACACACACACACACAACAGAATAGGTAAACTACTTGTGTATAATTTAAAAAAAACCTACTGAAGACGTCACAATCCTCAACCTTGTATTGTACTGGCGAGCTATAGTCATAAAAACAACCCAGCAGTATTACGAAAACAGACATTTACCTGATGGAACAGAAATGAAATAAGTACACACTTCATAAAGAAGGCAGAAATACACAATGGGGGAAACCGGTCTTCAACAAACGTGCAAGTCAAACTGGATGCCTGCGTGTAGAAGAGTGTGAATAGATTCATATTCATCCCCTGCACAAAATTCAACTCCAAATGGATAAAAGGCCTCAACATAAGGACAGATACACTGAACCTGATAGAACAGAAAATAGGAATTATTCCTGAACTCATTGGCTCAGGAAAAAAACTTTTTAAAAAGCACACTGATAGCATGGGTACTAGATCAATTGTTGACTGGATAAAAGACATGTGGTGTGGATGTACAATGGAATATCACCCAGCTGCAAAAAAAGAAAGAAAGAAAGAAAGAAAGAAAGAAAGAAAGAAAGAAAGAAAGAAAGAAAAAGGAAATCATGAAATTTGCAGGTAAATGACTAAAACCAGAAAAAGAAAATCATGCTAATGTATTTGATGTATTCATATGTGGAAAGTAAAGGACTGTAAAGCTGTGGTGGGACATGGGGGCCTCACTAGGAGGTGAAAATAGTTATGGATGAAGGATGTGAGCTGAAATGTGAAGGTAAAAAGGGAGGAAAGATAGGTCAGGGCAAGAATAAAAGGGGATAGATATAACTAAGATAAAACTTTTGAGGGGTCATATGGAAACCTAATGCAATAGAAAGTTCCTATTATATATGTATATATGAAGATGATCTAAATGAAACTGTCAAATAACCAGGGAGATAGAGCACCCTCACCATCTCTTGTCACCAAATGAAACTTCCAGTACTGGGAATAGGTTACATATAATCAGGTTGTCGGTCAAAGGGGTTTCATGCAAATCCCCAAACAACCCACGCTATTGCTGAAGCTACTGGTGGTTCACCATGAACTGAAGGTAAAGCTCTATTACTGAAGACAAGACCTATACAACTCACTGAAGAGAAAGAAGGTGAACTAGGACCTACCTATAACCTTCAAGTCTACAGATTCTTTGTATTGGAAGGTACTCTACAAGCTACCAAAGAAGAAAGATAAACAGCAACCCAGCTCCAAACCCTTTGATCTAAGCATGGCCTCCATGCAAGATACGTTGGTGGAATAAGGGCCCAAACCTTTTGGGCTTTGATTTGATATCTGATTTGAATTAAGGCTTTCTCCACAAGATGAAGCTCATACCCAAGGCTGCTTGGGTCACTAAGAACCTGAGACTAGGCTCAGGGACCTAGGGTAAAACCAAATCTACTGCTCTACTAAAAGGATGCTGCAAAGTAACTCCTAATGATGCTGATATAGATCAGTTTCCTGCTTGGCCGTCATTAGAGAAGCTTCTTTTTCCAGCAGATGAGAACAGATGCAGAGACCTACAGCCAGATCATGTGTAAACAGTGAGAGATTGGAACACTCAGCCTTACATGGGGTGTCTCCAGCAAACCCTCCCTTCAGGGTTTGGAGCACCATCTGGAAAAGGAGGTGGCAAGAATATAAGAGTGAGAGGAAATGGATTATACCTAGGAAACAAGGCCCTGTAAATTAACAGGATACATGTGTGAACTCACTGAGACACAAGCAATATCCACAGAGCATTTATCAGTCTGCACCTGATAGGGGTCCTAGAGCTGAAAGGAGAAGTAAGCACAAGCCCCATCCCTAACTGAGAGGCTATCTCCAGTTCATAGCCACTTGCACATGAAAAAATAGTTTTCTCAAAGGGAGTCTCAATGAGGGGGGAGAAAGCCTTCTAAGGATAGGCATACCCAGCAGTAGATGGCAAAGAAACAAACTCAGTGGTATCTTTGGTGGTTCTTTGTCTCATAACGCTAATGTTCAGACATTTTTGTTCTCTTCTACTTTACAGATCCTTTACATATAGCTTTCATTTTCGTTTGTGATTTTGTTTGTTTGTTTTACAGGGTTCCTCTGTGTGCAAATGTGTGAGTCTGCACATCTACATGCATTTCTTTGTCACCTTTCCTTGTTTGGTTGTTTTATCATGTTCCAATCTGTGTATTTTACTTTATCTTATTTTATTTTATATTATTATCATTTCATGGGACAGAATGATAAAAAAAAAAAATGGTGGCGAACACGCTAAGGACCAGCCTCAGTTTGAAGAGGGGTTTCTGAGAGAAGGGTGTCTGGGAGCAGTGAAAAGAACAACTTCAAGTCAAATTGTGGATCCAAGCTGACAACCTGTGTTCCTGTGTTCTGCTCGATGCGGCTTTTCCAGTCTGCTTCTCTCTCTGTTCTGCTTTCTCTCTGGAGATTTCTCTGTCTATATTCTGCTTGCTTGCTATTCTAAGAGAGCTCTATGTCCATGCCCTGCTTGCTTGTGTGTGTGGCAGATCTCCAAGCAATTCTCTCTTTTTATCCAAAAAAAAAAAAAAAAAATCTTCTGGACAGCTCAGCTCCTGCAGAACACAGGTCCAGTTTTTTATTCCAGGTTCCTTTTCATTAACTTATAAATCAGCATCGCAAGGGCCCAGCCCTTCTTAAGAGACAGCAAGCATACCTTTTTTTTTTCTTAACATTGCAAAAAGAATTCAGAGATTTGCTTGCCTTTATTAAGCACAGATGACAATAAGCTAGTTGGTTGGGACTCTGACCTGAAATTCCAACTTCCACACCTGAGCCTAACCTTGCTCTGTCCTAGGCTGATCCTGAACTCAGGAATTTATCTGCCTTTGTAAGCATAAACAAAAAACTTAGCTGGGTGGGGTCTCCTGAGATCATCACTCTCTAAATCTTTTTATCTCCTTCCCTGGTAATTTTCTGACAAGTTGGCTCACAGGCAGCTGCTTAGGTTTCTTTAGATTCATGAAGTCCCTCATAGAATTCATACCTGCCTCTTTATTTTTTTCGCATAGTTGAGAAATTATATATTTTCATATATTTAGAGTTCTTTCCCATAGCTTTAAGGGCTCTCCTGAAGATTCCAGAGTTTACCATTTTGCTGAGACATAGGCACATCCTCAACTTCTGGACAAGCTGTTTCTAATTATTATGGAATCATTAACATTAACAGGGAGGACATTCCTCCAAGGACATTCTTCTACTGCTAGTGGGTCCAGAAAATATGTACATTATCACACAAACAAGCCTTATGCCCACAGCAGCCATCGACACTGTTGGGGCTCACATGGGGCCCTGTCCCAGGGGCAAGAACCATGTCACCATGTCCCTACCAAGGCCACACTAGGCTCAGCAATGAACAAAGTCTAGATCCTGTCCATCTTTTCTGACCTCCACCAGAATAAAGTCTTGTTTATTGATTTGATTACTTTCTGACCATCTATGTCTTGTTTCTATCCCATCAGAACTAGAAAAAGAAATTGCTCCTCCTATAAGAACCAAATTTCTGTATAAAAGATGCTGCCTCTTCCACAACCAAGTGTAAGAAGTATACCACTTCAGGAGTGTGGGCTACACATCTGATCTGGTTGAGTATTACTATAGAATACCCAATGATATTTTAAGAGGAGTCAAGACCTGGCATCCATCAGACTGTGTCCCTTGACCCTGCTTCCATCCCCAAGATATTGTAAAGTAGATGGTTTGTATTATTCAGCCCTTGAACTCCAGCCCTCAGAGAGGAGACTAAATGAAAAATGACAAAACCCCGGTGAAAGAGTAACTAGATTCATTCTCAACCTTTCAGATGAAGCAGGTCTGTGAAAAGCAGTTTATATTCCAATAAGAAGCCTGGAAGTAGTAGTTCTAATAGTCAGGTAATCATACTTTTGAAAATAAAATGAGAAACAAAGAAATAAACAAAGAGTCCATGAGAGTTCACATCTGGGCAGGATAAGGCAAATTCCCATACTGGGTCATATATCAGGTATTAGTGAAAACAGAGACTATTTTTTTTTTTCAAAAGGAACTCTTAATGTAGAGGAGAAAATCAAACTAAACAGACATAAACATTACAAACCTGAAAATAAAAACAAAACTTGAAAGAAAACATTGATTAAACTTAAATCTAGAAGACTGCATGCTTCAATAAAGAATATTAAGGTCACAAAATTCTTTTTTAAAAGATAACACAAGAGTCAAATATCATGGAGCTGAGTAATACTGAAACAGGAACAGAGGTAAAATGTAATACCACTGTCAACTGTTAAAACTTGGCAGCAATCAATAAATTTCCTTAAAATGTGTGAGGCATCATGTGCTTACTTTGCTAGTTTTTTAAACTTTTACCACATTTTAATGTTTTGTTCAGTTATATTTTTGTTTTAAGTAAATTCCAAAATTCATCTCCATTATATGATTTTGTGAACATCTAACTTAGAGTCTAACCCAACATTAGTATTATTTATGAATAATACCATCATCTAGTGGGGCCTTCCCTTTAGTTTACAACTCAGCTGGAAACATATTGGCATTTGGTATATTGTGGTAAATGATTCTCTTTGTTTTCATTAAGGTTTAAGGTTTTTCATATGAATACAAAGTATTTTGATCTTCAATCTCACTCCTCTCCTTAACTCCTCTAAGATGCACACCTTACTCTCACAACTTCATCTTTCTTTTTTTTAACAGCACACTGATTAAAATTTGTGCTGCTCACAAACTCAAGTATATGGAGCCATGCTGTTACTTTTGTTTGTTTGTTTTTGTGAGACAGGATTTTTCTGTGTAGCCTTGGCTGTCCTGGAACTCACTCTGTAGACCAGGGCGGCCTCGAACTCAGAAATCTGCCTGCCTCTGCCTCCCAAGTGCTGGGACTAAAGGCGTGTGCCACCACTGCCCAGCATGCTGTTACTTTTTTTAAAAATTGTTTTTTAGATTTGTTTCATTTTATGTGTGTGGGTATTTGAGCTGCATGTGAGGGACCCTAAGGGCTTTTTCCAGTCCCAGATCCTCCTTACAACTTCCCGTGCCCGCCTGGGGTCAAGGCTAGGCCAAATTCTATTATCCACCCACAGGAACATCCTTGAGTAAAAAAAATCTCAGAAAAACACCAGAATGTACTAACAGTTACCTAACCCTCTGGAAAGTTCCAGGTAGAGTTCAAATGTGTGTCATGATCTGCCCATGCTTGCTAGCCAATAGATTTAAAGGCCGATATGCTTAGCCAATAAGTTTGAACTGTAACCTTGCTGATGTAACCTGTGCTCCTAAAAAGTATAAGAACTGCTTGTAAAAGCCATTTGGGGTCACCTTCTAGTCACTCATCTTGAGGGGCTAATTGAACGCCAACCCTGAAGCACTGGAAAATAAATTTCTTGCTTTTGCATTGACCTGTGTCTTATGGGCATCTTGAAGTACCAGTGACCGAAGGTTGGAGTCTTACACATGTATGTATGTGCATCACATGTGTGCCTGTTACCCACGGAGGTTAGAAGATAGTTTCATATTACCTGGAAGTGAAGTTAGATGTTTGTGGGTACTGAAAACCTAACCTGTGTCCTCTGTAAAAGCATCAAGTACTCTTAACTGTGGAGCCACCTCGTCACAGTTTTTATTTTTTAAGATTATTTTTAATAACATATGTTAATAATATATATGTAATAAGGAGGGCCCAAGCAAGGATGTGTAAATCTCACTTAGAAGGGGAAACAAAAGAGTCACCAGGGGTGGATGGAGGGAGGGAACTGGGTGGAAGAGGGAATGAGGAGGAATAAAGGGATGGTGATAAGGGGTGGAGGGAGTGGGTTCTGGAGAAGGTTGGGAGAATGGAAGTCTCTGGGAGTAGCTGGAGACCTGGGAGGGGAGAGGTTACAGAGAGTCTATGAAGGTGGCTCTAGCTGAAATTTTTACCAGCAGGGGAAATATGGAGACAGAAGTGACCACTTTCGTAGCTAGCCAGGCAGAGGACTTCCAGTGGAAAGAAGTGGACACCAACCCACCCACAAAACCTTTGACCCAAAATTTGTCTTGCTTACAAGACATGCAGGGATAACGATAGAGCAGAGACTCAGTGGCCAGCTAATCATTGGCCCAACTTGAGACCCATCCGTGGGAGAGCCAACCCCTGATACTATTAATAATACTCTGGTGTGCTTGTAGACAGGAGCCTAGCATAACTGTCTCCTGAGAGGCTTCATCTGACAGCAGATGGAAACTGATGCAAAGACCACAGCCAAACATTAGGTGGAGCTTGGGGAGTCTTGTGGAAGAGTGGGGAATAGAATTAATTGAGATGGAGAAGTCAAGGACACCAGAAGAAGAGTCACCTAACTCAGGCCCATGGGGACTCACAGAGACTGAACCGCCAACCAAAGAGCATGGAGGGGCTGGACGTCCCCCACCCCCCCACCCCCACCCCACACACAAATTTGTAGCAGATTTATAGGTTGGTCTTCATGTGGGTTCCTTAACTGCCAGGGCTGTCTCTGACTCTCTTGCCTGCCTTTGGATCCCCTTTCAGTACCTGTACTTCCTGATTGGGCCTCAGTAGGAGAGGTGCCTTAGTCCTGGTGGAACTAGATGCCCCCAGGTAGGGTGGTTCCCAAGGTGGAAATTCCTCTTCTCTGAGAAGGGTAGGAAGTAATGAGAGGAGGGATTTATAAAAGTGGGACTGGAAGAAGAGGGAGATAACGCTATGACTGGGATGTAATGTGAATAATAAATAAATTATGAGAAGAATAATATGTATTGGTGCAGGTATTTTTATACAAGTGCTTGTGCCTTTGGAGGCTAGAGAACGGATTCCCTGCAGTAGGCAATTACAGGGGTCTGTGAGCTACCTGCTGTGGGTGCATGGAATCAAACTCAGGTCCTCTGGAAGACCACCACAAGCTCCTAACCAGTCCATCATCACCCTCCACTTAATGTCTTGAAAGTATTATTTCACTGAACCCTAAAATAACCATACAGTGCCTTAAGCTCATTTCACAGATGTACAAATAAAGGAATAGTGATTTTAATTTATCCCAGTAAGGGAATAAACTTAGATTAAAATCCAGTCTTTTTGGAGTTTTCCTTCATACGTTTTATTAAATAAGACATTTTAAATTATAATTGGAGATTTAACTTTTGAGCATACTCATGACTTTGTATACTATTTGCTTTAAAAAATTATATATATTTATAATTTTTGTTGAAGATTGGCACTTGGACTTGGATTCCAGAGTCCCTGCAAAAACCTAGCAGGTATGGTAGCTGCCTATAATGCCCATAATTTAGAGGCAGTGAAAGAGTCTCCCTGGGACAAACTAACTAGCTAGGCTAAGTTCCATATACAAGTGAAAACACACACACACACACAAACTTACTACACAAGGCTGGTTTCTAATCTTAATGTGTATAATACACTGCAGTATATATTCTTCCACATACCCATGCTGCATAAAGTCCTCTCCCCTAAACCTTTTGCAACCTACCCACCAGGTTTTTTTTTTTTTCCAAATTTATTATTTAATTACAATCCAGCCATTGACTTCCTCTCAGGCATTCCTCATCCTATTCCTCCTTCCCTTTGCCTTTGAGAGGGTGCTCCCCACCCAGCCCTCCCAGGTATCCTCCTTCCCTGGTGCCTCAAGTCTCTAGAGAATGAGTGCATCTTCTCCCACTGAGGCCAGACCAGGCAGTCCTCTGCTATATTTGTGCCAGGGGCCTTGGACCAGCCAGTGTATGCTGTCTAGTTGGTGGCTCCATCTCTGGGAGCTCCCTGGGGTCCAGGTTAGGTGAGACTGCTGGTCTTCCTATAGGCTCTCCCTCCGATTTAAACTTCCTCATCTCAACCATAGGGGTCCCTGACTTCAGTGGAATGATTTTGTATAAGTATTTGCTTCTATCTCAGTCAGCAGCTGGTAGGGCCTCTCAGAGGACAGCTGTGCCAGGCTCCTATCTGCAAGCACATTGTAGCATCAGTAATAGGGTCAGGCCTTAGTGCCCCACCATGAAGTGGATCCCAAATTGGGTTCGTCACTGGACTGCCTTTCCTTCAGTCTCTTCTCCATTTTTATCCCTGTAGTTCTTTTAAACAGGAACAATCCTGGGTCAGAAATTTTGACTGAGGATTGGTAATCCAGTCCCTCCACTTGATGTCTGCTGGAGGTAGACTCTTCCAGTTTCCTCTCCTCAATGTTTGAGCTAAAGTCACTCCCACTGAGTCCTTAGAGTCTCAACTTCCAGGTTTCTGGTTATTTCTAGAGGGTTCTGTAGGACCATGAAAGGCAGCCTGGTTTCTGTTCGAACACAGGCTAGAAGCTGCCAGAGACCCCTGGTGATCCTAAGGAACAATAGGCATTTTGCCACACTCCCAGACTCCAGGTTCCTGACAGGAGGCCGCAGCCCTCCAACACACCTACTAGCTCCTCACAGGTAGAGGTCGTAACTACAGGCCACAGAGCCTCAAGACAGATCTCTATATTAATGAGATACCTAAAGGCCAGAGGGGCATAGCCAATTAAACATTCCTTCCCAGACCCTCCTCCTTTCAAAAGGTATTTAAGCTCAGGCCGGCTCTGAGGAAACAGGGGTACAGTTTCTCAACTACTTTTCACCATGACAATAAACATTTTAAACCCATGGACCATTTCTCTTTCTTTGAAATCCGCAGCGGGAAACAGTGGAGCAGGCCTTCATCTACAGAGTCACCTTCTAATCTCCCACAGAACTCTGCCTTCCTAGCCATGGAGACCACAGACCCAAGCAAACAAGCCAAGCAAGCATCTGTGACCCAAGGGAGCCAAGCAAGACTCTCATCCTTGCAGGACAAAGCCAGAGCTTCCCCCCCCCCTTTCAGCTGCAGGCCCATCCAGCCTGCACACCCCCACTTTGTTCTCACCTCTCCCACCACTTCTAGCAGTGTCCAGAGGCCCAAGAGCCCAAGAACCAGCCGGTCCCTATCTGCCTTTTGTCCCAGAACCCCCAAGCCAAAAACTCTGGCAGTCCCTGGTGACATTAGACTGCGCTTCCCCAACTCTGGCTATGACTTCACATAGCCTGATGCCCGCCCAGTGCAGGCGTGGGCAGAACACAGCCAAACTGCCTAAGTCTGGCCTCTCTGAGCACCAGCCCTAGACCTTGGGGTGTGGGACACGTAGGATACTATCAACCCAACAGGATTTCACCTCCTCCCACCCCCAGAGGTTGCCTATGTCCATTTATCCTCCTGGCCCTCTGGGCTTCTCTCCTGTCTACCTTGCCCATACCTGTCTCCTCTTCCACCAAGGTCCCTCCTTCCCTCTGCCTCATGTGATTTATTTTATTCCCCCTTCTAAGTGGGACTGAAGATTCCTTAGGTGGGCCCCTCGGCATGTTACACTTCTTTCAGTGGGTGGGTTGTATCTTAGGTACTCTGTACTATTTGCTACTATGCACTTATCAGTGAGTACATAGCATGCATGCCCTTTTGGATCTCTGTTACCTCAATCAGAGCATTTCTTAGTTCCATCCATTTAGTTCCACCAGTTTCTAATATGATGTAAAATCTTGTATTTCTATTTCTTCTACCTACTAGTATTTTAGATTTCTTTTGTGATATGGAACCAGTGCAGACAGAGCCTTGATTCTTTTCAAATCTTCCATATTTGAGAGTTTTGAAACCAAAACGGTGAACAGCAGTGACAGAAAATGTTTATGGGTATAGTAATATATAGCTAAACAAGAAAGAGCTTGATTGTGTATGTGTGGGCTTTTTTTTTTTTTTTTTGTAGTTTTAAACAATTTTGGGTTTTAGACATCATATCACAATTTAAAAAGGAATGCACACTGGAGTCAAAATATTTGGTTAACCTTTACTTAACTGCACATGACCTAATTTCCTAGAGGATTAAGTGAAACATCAGGTAAATACTTATGTTGAAGAGCCTTTTGAACGAATTCATGTTGTTACTTGCTGAGAATTACCTTTGTGTGTATTGGCATTGCTTAAAATAGTAATCAAGTGTAAAAACACAGGAGTAACTTATACAGGCAAGTCAGATGCAGTGACTTTTGCTTGGTGAAGACTACTTAAATCTAAAAAACAATTTTTTAAAAAGTAACAGCATGCTGGGCAGTGGTGGCACACGCCTTTAATCCCAGCACTTGGGAGGCAGAGGCAGGCGGATTTCTGAGTTCAAGGTCAGCCTTGTCTACAGAGTGAGTTCCAGGACAGCCAGGGCTACAAAGAGAAACCCTGTCTTGAAAAACAAAACAAAACAAAAAAACTACATAAATGCAAAATAACGAGCAAGGTATCCAACAGTTTACTCCCCCTTTCCTGTTTCCCTTAAATATGTTGCCCTTAAAAATTCATCTTTAGTTGAGGAAAACCAAAGGCTCTATTTCTAGGATTAAGATTCAAAAGTTTAAGTCAAAAAGCAGGTAAGGTAACAACAAAACTAAGCAGTAGAAGCCCAGCAGTTTTAGGTTATATCGTTTCTAAAAGAAAAGAGAAATCACGTGCTTCATCAATGGAATTCTAACACAGGGCAAACAGCAACAGATTACACACCCCTCCAAGGCCCTCAGAGCAGATGGCTGATTCAGTGTCATTCTCTCTTCCCAAATACAAGCAATATAAACTCAGTTGTCACCTATAACCTTTCTGTGATAAAAAAAGATTGGATCATCGTCTCTTGAGTGCAGGACAATGTAAGAAAATCCTCTTTCAGTACACCCAACTGTTCTAAGATTGATAGCCTGAGGCTATGGGTAATTCTAAAATAATATTGACAAGTTTAAAGCAAAACAACCAATGCCTACAGTTGAAATGTAATTTTCATGTTTAATTTTCTATAAACAAGGATTTTTCACACATCTTCCAACTCCTCTTGCCACTCTTAAACCAAGATAACAGTAGCATTTATACCATCACGACAAAACATTTGTTACACTGCAGTATACTCCAAAAATGTGAAGTACATGGCTCGAAATAGCAAATTCTTTCTCTATAAACTGCAGTTCTTTTTGTTCCTTAAGGCAGGTGCTTCCCATTGTAATGTTCTATACTATGCAACGTAACATTCTATAGTCTATGAATGGCATTAACATTTTCAAACTATAACCTCATCATTACTTCCTTTCTGCCAGCAAAGTCCTCAGGAATGCAGGGCTCGCCACTTGTCCAGGGGGCCACGTTCAGGGATGTATTTGACTCCGCAGCCATCGGGGATGAGGCGCTTCGCTGCCACCTTGTCTTCGAATTCATCGGCGTTGAACTTGGTAAAGCCCCACTTCTTGGAGATGTGGATCTTCTGGCGGCCGGGGAACTTGAACTTGGCTCTGCGTAGGGCTTCGATCACGTGCTCCTTGTTCTGCAGCTTGGTGCGGATGGACATGATGACCTGGCCGATGTGGACCCGCGCCACGGTACCTTGCGGCTTCCCGAAGGCGCCTCGCATGCCGGTCTGGAGCCTGTCAGCGCCCGCGCAGGACAGCATCTTGTTGATGCGGATGACGTGGAAGGGGTGCAGCCGCACTCGGATGTGGAAGCCGTCCTTGCCACAGCTCTTCACCATGTACTTGTTGGCGCAGATGCGTGCGGCCTCCAGGGCTTCGGAGGAGAGCTGCTCGTACTCGTCGGACACCATGTGGCCACAGAGTGGAAACTCGTCCACCTTTGCCTTCTTCCGACCCAGGTCAAAGATGCGGATCTTCGCATCCGGGACCCCTCGGCAGAAACGGGATTTGGGGTACGGCTTGTTCTTACAGTACCGGTAACAGCGAGCCGGACGACGACCCATGGCGACAGCAGGAACCTCAGCCGTGCGTGCTCGCCGCCAGCAGCAAAATGGAGGCCAGATTTCTGTTACCCATCAAGCCTTGCGGGAATCATAGAGTCTGAGGAAGACTTGAAGATAGACCTTTCCACCCAACCTCCCGGTCACTCTACGCCTGCGCAGGCCTCAGTGGTAGCTACTAAAGGGCTTTGTCAGGTGGAAGAAAGCCGTGGGCCAACTGCGCAAGAGGCAGCATGCCTACGTTCCTGCTTTCCTGTTAAGCATCTTGGATTTAGAACTTTGAACTTAAGCTTTGTAGTAGGTTAAAAAAAAAAAAAAAGTTTACAGCACTTAAACAAAAACAAACACAAAACAAACAAAAAAAACCCTCCTTCCAGTTACTTGATATGCTTAGTTTTCAGTTTGGCTAAAAAAATAATCCAGTTTCCAGCGCTCATATCTCACTGGGCTTGGTAGGTCAGTTGGTCTGTTTTTAAAAGTAGAGGAGCAGCTTCTGCTTCACCTATGTGATGTCTTGGCGTGAGCCCTCTGGTACGGCTCAGAGGATGAAAGCCATGGAAGGGTTGTGACAGACGATGTTTTTTATATGCGTTGTATAGTGATTGCTTTAAAATATGAAACTTATAAAATAAAATAAAACATTAAATTTAACCTAAGGAAATTGTTTTTTTTTCCTCAAAATGCTATCTACAAAATTAATTGAAATGCTGACTTAATGTTCTTACTAAAGAAGTGTTTTTAATGTTAAAGTGACTACAACCCAAAGACTATCTTCTAAGCAATCTTTTTACTTGACTGATTGTTAAATCTTTTTTTATCTCAATGTTTGATTTTTGTAAGATTATTGAGACATGGCCCAGAAGATGGTATAGAAAGTGAAGTTACAATTTACGAAAAGGGTTCACATTTTTTGCAAGTTTTTAGATTTATTATTTACTCTTTAATGTTATTTCTCAAAACACTTATTTTCCTTAACAAAATTCTCCTCTTGTGAATTTATCCTGATAGCTCTTTTTCTTTATTAAAGAAAAATAATACTCTTTATATAGTAACTCCTGGCATGTTAGGATACAAGAATGAAAACTTGGGCTGGAGAGGTGGCTCAGCTTTAAGAGCACTGACTGCTCTTCCAGAGGTCCTGAGTTCAATTCCCAGCAACCACATGGTGGCTCACAACCATCTGTAATGGGATCTGATGCCCTCTTCTGGTCTGTCTGAGATAGCAACAGTGTACTCACATAGATTAAATAAATAAATAAATAAATGTCTTTAAGAAAATGAAAACTTGTGTATAAAGAATTTTCCCGGAGAAGTTTGCAACTCTGTGTGTGTGAGAGAGACACAGAGACAGATGGTTACCATTACATTTAAAGTTTAAACTTACTGTTTTTGAGAGAGCAAACAGAGAAACAAACAAACAAAAAAAAAAAGAAAGAAAGAAAGAAAAAAAAATTTTTAAATGGAGGAAGGGGGTCTAGAATGCAAGCCCTTAACTTGTACAGGCTGTACCTTAGCAGGCTACTTGTATTTTCTTCCAGATGCTAAAGACCATTCTTAAGTCAACTGATCTTGAAAAACTTGCTTTTCTAACAAGATAGTAGGTCATAAGACTAACTGCTATTCCTACTTTTGTAATCAATTTTTTTACTCTTCCTATAAAGATGACTAGAACAAATTATGTATATATATACATATATATAATTATATATATACATATATATATAATTATATATATGTATATATAATATATATAATATAATATATATATACACATATATTATATATATGTATATATAAATATATATAATATATTTGCATATATGCATTATATTATATATAATATATATATATGTATACACACATATATGCATTATATATATTATATATAATATAATGCATATATGTGTGTATACATATACATATACTTATGTATATGTACATATATATAATTATACATTTATTGTATATATATACATATATATAATTTAGGCTGTGCCTACAGACAGACAAAATACATGTTTGTAATCTTGTGGGTTTTGTCTTCATAAGCCTTGGGCAGATGTGGCGAGGAGCTGTATCTTGGAAGTGCTCTCAGGTATAGTCCTGACCCCACATTAGACACCAATACTTAAATTAATAACAAAACAAAACAACAACAAACAACAACCTCTTATTAAGATTTTTGGTCATGGTGAATTTATTAGTGCCCCCAGATCCATAACTTTTTGATTCCTCTTCCAGTCAAATGGTTCTGGACTCCTTACTATTTTCCTAGGTGTGGAGATAAAACAGTGTGCTGTTTCAATATTTGGCTTACAGAATGAGAGTAAAGTGGTACTACTCAGTGTCTCATTTTAGATAAATGTGAAAAAGAGGGAAAGAAAATAACCCCTGAGACCCGTGTGGAGCCCGGATCTAGACAGAGGAATAGTCAGGAAAGACCAACCACATGTACTATATAGTAACAGAGAAATGGGGCCCAGCATATATGAAGCCCCTGAGTACAAGAAACATGGAACATTTAAACTAAAGAATAAGGCTCGTGTGATTGTTAAGGTGCTTTCACTTTTGTTGGGATCTAATGAAGAATGAATGGACATTACTTAGTAGTCCTCTCTTCTAAGGAAAAAAATTCTTATTACAGATAATAAGTCCATTTGTTAATGCAATTATTTCTCATAATATTTTAAAAAATAAAATGTTAAATTAAACATTATTTCTGGATTGTAGTTTATCTCAGATATAATCAAGTTGACAACCGAGAATAGTCATCACAGGATTTATATATAAAAGAAAAAATTTAAATAAAACTTTAAAGTTCACCATGGGAACCAGTAGGTTTATGGGACTTTTTTACAGAGACTTGATAAGGGGTCACTGTTGGGAGAGTGGGTGACACACAAGTAGTCACACAGAAAAGTCTTTATTCTGTGAGGACATTTTATAGTTATATATAGATCCCTCTCTTTTTCCCCCTTTTGTCTATATAAAAATTACTGGGATGGCCTAGTTATCTCCTGTTTTGTAAAGGAGTATTGACATTTAATAAGTCCTGTGTAGTGGGAAACAGTCATAAAGGACAGCTGCTGGCTCCCAGCTCTGCTGCCATGTTCCTGCACTAGAGTCTGACACTGGCTGGCTGCCTCAGTGGTGCCACACCAGGGCCTAGGAGATGTTGGCTGCTGCCTCCCTGACCTGCTCTGCGGCCTCCAGGGCTCTAGGCATGGCCTCTGGGACAACTCCACCCTGCCCACCCCAAAGGTGCTCAGCTTAACGACAGACAATAACTGCTATTTTTAGTAGGTATCAGAATCCCCAGTACCCGGTAGAAATAAGACTCTTAATGCTTAAAGTTAACCAACGGATTTATATATTAGCAAATACTCAAATCACACGATGCACACACAATTTAGAATTGTTATTCCAATTATCTAACCTTTTGATATGAATAACTACCTCAGATTGCTAGAGATACTAGGGTATACTCTGCTGCCATTTTGGCTCTCTCCCATTCTCCTCCCAACTCCGAGCTCTGCCTCCCTCTTCCCTGTCCAATGACAGGGCTCCTGATGCAAATACATTGAGCAGGAAATGTCTGCCACACTCCTCTGGCCATCATTTTAGGCTGGCACAGCTGAGACTATGCAGATGCCAATTATTTACTGCAGATGATAGGATAGAACCCTGTATTGGATCTTGAAAAAAAAAAAACAAACAAAAAACAAAAACAAAAATCTTCATGTTTTTCTAAAGAAGCTATACATGTCAAAAATATACTTAAAATTCTTAATATATATATATATATATATATATATATATATATATATATTCATTTAAAGGCATGGACATACATTATTATCTAAGTAATAAGGGAGCATATTTTAGAGAAAGAATTAGGAGAAGGATCAAGAATAACATTCTAACCAGAATTGTATAATTATGAACATCATATTGTTAAAGCAGCTTTACAAATTTTTAACTTAGAAAATCATAATAATTATTTTAAAGGATGATTTCAGACCATTAGCCATTATTATTATTTATTATTTTTTAAGCTTGTTTTACTGTGAATGAAGTGAAGTCAGACCAACTTAACTACTTTTAGTTTACATATGTATAAGGTAATTTGGTTCTAAGTGCATGATGCATAGAAACAAACTATAATCATATATAAACTATTATGTATATATATATATAATTTATTATATATTATATATATAAAACCATACATAAAGCATTTTAATACAGCAAGATTTTGAATATTTGTTTGTATTATATTTTTATAATTTTCATTATGAAAGGGAAACTACATAGAAGTCTTTAGTCAACATATTGTCAGCTTTGGAAAAACAAGATAGACTGTGGAACAAAGGAGTGCTGAGGGGAGAGAACTTTACCTCAGAAGAAAACAGAGAATATCAGGAAGAAACAGCACTGAAAACCAGCAGAGCCTACCTTCAACACTATCAAAATTAAAGCAAAACACTAAAATTACAAAATAAATATTTTCTCAGCTAAAGGAAGTTAGTCCATCGATGGTGGTTGGAATTGTTAGCATTCCTTCTAGTCATTAGCAATAGTCAGATAGGCTTGGCTTGCTATAAAAGAGACTGTTTGGCCTTCTTTCACCCTCTCTGACCCCTTTCTCCCTCTTTCTGCTTCTTCTACTCCCTTCTCCATCCCCTGCAACCCATGCCTCGAAATAAACTCTATTCTCTTCTAGACCCATTGTGTAGCTGGTACCTCATGAGAGAGGGTTTGCCTCAGCATGGGCCCGCTGAGGCACCCCTCTCCCAACACACCATGCAGAGCAACTTCACTCTACAAAACATATCATTGGCTTTAAAAACATATCTGGAATCCTTGAGGTTTCTCTTAGAGGTACAGAAGAGATGAGGGGCTGGGGAGGGGGTGGGGGCAGGTAAAGGACATCAGCTTCCGAATCCCCAGGGAAAGTTATCAGCCTGGTTTCAGGATGGCCATGGTTCCAGCAGCTCCCGGCCATAGAATCAAGGGGACCAGCTCTTACCTTTGGATCCATTTCTTAGACTGTTTTGTTCTTTTTCCTGTCACAGAGTAAGACACCAGTCTGACCCAGAGCAAGGGTTTGGAGGACTTACCAAAGGGGGATAGGGTGGGGTGGGGGAAGAGAATGCTAGAATCTGAAGGTGAGAGGGCCAAATCCCACATCTCAGAGAGACACACAGGACACTTTGACAGTAGTGTTGTTCTGACAGAGACAGTCCATTAGCCGAATTCACATCTAAGACAGCAATAGGGACAGAGAAGAAGATGGAAGAAAAAACTCACACCATTGCTGCGTGAAAGGTTAGCGCTAGCTCCGCCTCACCCCCACCTCACCCCGCAGGCATTTTCTTTCGGCCAAACCCACTGTAGCTGCTTCACCCTTGCTCCTCCTCTTACTCTGAAGTCTCTGCTGTAGTTGGACTAATCCTGAAAAACAAGTAGGCTTTTTTTGTTTAAAATACGTTATTCAGCTTCACCCAGCTTCTGCAAAAGAAAGGCGGAAGGAGTTAACTGGGGATCTAAGGATCCCTTCTATGATAAAAGAGGAGGAGCGCTTGACTCAGCCAAGCAGGCCAAACCCTTTTTGTATGATTCTATGACTGGATCATCAAAAGAAGAGACTTCCTCACCGTCCTCTGAGGCCTCATAACGTGGAAGTAATTCAAGAACTGAAACAGCTTCCTAGTCCGCAGGGCCTTTTATCCCTATTTCTTGATTTGTTAGTTTTATCCTTTAAACAAAAGCAAAAATGTTTTCTAAGCGTTTTAGTGACATTGACATGACAGAGAATGACGTTTGCAAACAAAAACAAAAAAAAAAAAACAAAAACAAACAAAAAAACAAACAAAACAGGAAAAAACCAACCAACCAACCAAACAAACAAACCCTGCCTCTTTCTTCAGGCCAGTGTCCCCAGTCTAAAACTGAATCGTAATAGCTATACCTATCTTGCCATGCTATCTTTACTCATGTCCTTATTCTGGTGCCACTTGACCCTGACCAGAACCAGAAGTGTCAGGGTGCCTGACAGGGCCCTGAGAGCAAGGACTAGGTGGGCCAGGAGTGTGGTGGGGGTTGGATAAGGAAAGACAAATGCCAGGGTCAGGAAGGGTGCAAGGGCTGATGACCAATGCCAGCTTGTTCACTAATGGGACAGCTCCTTTTATACCCCTCAAATAGGAAGCAGAAAACAAGTCAGTAGAGAACATCAGACAGAGAATTATAGGGAGCTCAGAATATCTCAAGTTCATCTTTAGCTGGTACATTCTTGGATGGCATACAGAGTAACTCACATCCTAGTATCGGGAACATCTGACCACATATAAATAGGGGAAATGTCAAGTCCCAGTTCCCAGAGTGAGACACCCTCTAGGCCCTGTCACAAATCCATAGCTGCCCTTACCTGGCATGACCCTGTCTAGGTGAGGGGAAAAGCTGCCTACATCTCATCATCAGGGACTCTGAGCCATCCTAAGCCTAGCTCACTCTACTGCAAAAGCATGAGGACCTGAGTTTAGATTCCCCAGCACCCACATAAAGGCCAGGCATGGTAGCATGCTGTAACTCAGCACTGGGAAGTGAGAAGCAGAAACAGGTAGATCCTGGGGACTCAATAGCCAGGCTGTTTAGGAGAAACTGTGACTTCAGTTCCTGGGATACACATGGTGGAAGGATTGAAGACAATCTTGCATCTTGTCCTCTGACCTCCACTTGTACATCTGGCCCATATGCACACTAAATACATTCCAAATGTAGTTTAAAAAAATAAAGTGGAGAGCAACTGAAACAGGCACCTGACATTGACCTGTGGCCCGGATGTGCATGCACAGATGAGTGTATCTGCATACAGAGAATGTTTAACATGGAGACAAGAGGAAAGAATTAGGCAGCATGACTTTTTAGAGGATTAAGATCTCTGAGAAGGAAGGCTATTGGGGTCAGTTTTATCCCTCTGGCAAATTATGTGGCTAGAGCCCGAAGAGCACACGCTATTTATTCATGTGCCAGTGCACACTTAGTAATCTGTTCATTGTGGAAGTTTGGAGGTAGGGAGGAGAAAGCCCCAATGTAGTGGTTCTCAACCTTCCTAATGCTTCTTCTTTTTAATACAGTTCCTCATGTTGTCATGACCTTCAATTATAAAATTATTTTTGTTGCCACTTCATGAATGTAATTATGGTACTGTTAATGAATCATATTGTAAGTATTTGATATGCAGGATATCTGATATTGGACGCCCAATGGGGTCACGAACCATGGGTTGATAGCCACTGCTAATGTGTAGTGTTTGCTGATTGATACGACAGGAATAGTCCAACATCAGTTTAAAACACCAGGGGGATATAACCCAACACGAAGATGAAGAATCATACAATCTGCTTATGGGGTGCAGTGTTACTGATGCTAGCACTGCTAGTTGGCTTAAGGAAACTAGAGGAGACATGCTTACGTGACCCTAATAGCATACGCCCCGAAATGATGATTTTGAGGTCAGGCATGGTCAGATCATTTTTAAGGAATTCTGGGAAAGCAAGCAAGCACACATTTAGCCTTGATAACACATCTTCCTGCCTATGTCTGTACTGTTACACAGCCCCATGTAAGAGATACGGACACTCCTTTACCTATGACATCCAAGCAGCTGTTGAGGACTTAGAATTTGCACTAGACAGTGTTAGAAATATAATTAAAATTAGAAGGCAGGAAACATCAGTTTTGAATGCTGCTTTCTGGATTTGTGATTTTGATTTTTCTCAAAGGGAAAAATGTCTGGATTATATAGGGAGGAACCTCTGGGGGAAGGGCAGCCTATTCCCTAGGCTGGAAAGTTCAAGGTTGGAGGCAGGGTATGGCAGGTAGGGACTGAGCTGAGCGATGCTGGGAGAACATGGAGGCCAGGTCTGCTTTGATATGTAAAATATACACCTTAGTCCCTTTTCCAGGGTCCAAAACCTAACAATAATAATGACAATGAAAATAATTAACAATAATAGTAAAGTACATCCTACAGCCTCACATGAGTGGCACATACTTTGGATGCCTTCTTTGTCTCAGGAAGTCTCTGCACTGTTGACCATTTTTGGTCAGTACATAGTAGTGTATCACTTGGTGTTTCACAATAGACTATGATTTAGAGACCGTGTTCCCACATGGTTTTACAGTGAGCTGTGATGGCTCTACTGATGCCTCACCATCATTTCATCTGTGTTTTTTTAGTAACGTCGTGCTAGCAACTGTGATATCACTATTTCAGAGGGACACAGTGACAAGTTCGACTACATATTCTCACAGTTGGTCAGTGATTGTACAAATGTAACGGTTATGATGGGCGTGCCTTCGAAGTTAGCCACATTTGTCCACTGCCAAGGCCATTGCACAGGCCTCCTGTTATTTGTTCACATGTTTCCTCATCTAATTAACAAATGCACATTTTCTGAAGAGTATATAGACAAGCAATTTTAACTTTGGTCTCAGCAGCCTACTCCATATTACCATAAACCTCTTTTTGGAGAGAAATGGAAAGCTGATGATAAGATTCTCTCTCAAGTTATGTGCTTCTTTCACAGGAGTAGGCCGGTGCTCATGTCACATTAGCCAGAAAGTTAATGCTTTTCTCTAATGAGCTAAAAAAGATTCATTAATTCTCTATTAATTGAATTTCATAGTGTTTTAAAAAATCATCCAAGAGTCTATTAATGTCAATTAGACTGTTTATTTAATTAATTTAAGCTATTGATAAAATTTGAAATTGTTTTGACTTTTTTGGTTCTTGGTTGTAAAATACTTCCTGCCATTTTCATCTCGTTTATTTTACAGCCCATTATTTGCTGTTACTTAGTGAATAAGTTTGACATCATGAATCGGTGAGATCTATTTTGTTTTTATAGTGACTGGTCCATTTCTTCTTTGCATTTATCTGGTTTCCCAGTGCTGAGCACTGGATGAATCAGCACAGGGAATCGCCAGGACAGGCTTAGAGGAAATTACATCAGACCAGCACTAGCAGGAACCCATCCATCCATTGATTCCACTACTTATCACATGAGCATACTTATTCAAATCAAAGTCATGATAATTTCCCTTTAGACTGACCCCCCCCTCCAAATTATCAATATCTCATTGCTGTTTCCCATCAGTCAAAGTAAGAAGGGAGGCCTACTTATGATATCACAACAAGATGATTTCTGAGTCTGATGTCATCTTGAACTCTAGATCCTACATGCTCACCAGTTAATGCTGGTAGGTGGATTTCAACTGATCTTACCAGTTAGAATAATACATATTTACTCACCATGCCCCAAAGTGTGGCAATTGTGTTCCTTAAAGTGTTCATCACAAGAAAGGCAGCCAGGTATGTGAGTCTGCTATCTAACTACAGAGATTACCTGTATCAGGACACAATTTACATTTCTCAAAGATGTAAAATAAAACTCTTCATATATGCATTTATCCATCTATAATGGATTTAGGCTCAGGTTTGAAGTACTGATGTATATAGGCTAAATCAAGTCCAATTATAAAAAAAAAATTTCTTTCAGTCAATATGAACATTTGTGCATAGGGAATGAAACTATTGGCCTCAAATTTTTAACATGTATAGCATGACAACACAGACATTTAAGAAAATCTGAAAGATATCTACACACTTTATCTTCAAGCATGCACAAGGGTCCACATGCATGTTGCCAGCTTCTTTTTTTGTGACTCAGCCATGCCTTATGGACATAATCTTCTGTGTATTTTGACTATGGCTTCTGGGCTGTTAGATCTATCCTTTCAATAATCTTTCATTTTCTACCAAAAGTGACTGTGCTTATATTCATCCCTAAGTCTACTTAAGTATACTTTGTACCCACTCAAGTTCAAGTGGACAAAGACCTACTTTGTTTCTGTACCTTCTCTGTACTCTGTAGCCCAGTGGATTGGTCTTTCCAGTAATTCAATTACATTGAGCACATTTTTTTAATAGTTCTTTGAGTTGTATTTATGTTTTATGGTCTTATTACTAGTCAAAGATCTACTCTCCAATCTGCGAAGTAAACTGTTCTCTACCTTAGATTCCTTAAAAGTATATGGGAAGAATCAAGGTTAAATTTTAAACTTCTTGGAGAGCATTTTGACTTTGAAAGGATCTGAGTAATAAACTAATGGTTTGTGAAGTCTTAACAAAGGACTTAGCAGCCGTACTTTCTTGGGCCTATTTTTTACTGACAGTGCTTGGAATTTAATCTTTGCCTGGAAGTTATTTCTGATTTAGAAAATTGTTTTCTATTTGGAAAATCTGGGAAGGAAGAGCAGTTTTATTTTTGAAATATGCTAATTTCAGTTCCTTTATATTTAACCATCTGTTCATTAACTAATCTCTCTTCTCATTTTATTACAACCAACTAGAAGAATCCAGGTGGCATCTCCAGTACTTTGCCTGAAATCTTTTTTTGCTAGATGTCTACTTCATTGAACATATTTTCTATTCTGCTGAAGACAACAATGTTAAACCTTCTGCCAGGACACACCAGCATCTTTCTTTCTTCTAAATTCCCATAATATTTTTTTTTCAGATTTTCAGTACCCACAAAAAAGTTTTGCCAGTTCTCTTCAGAATTCCATCTGCTCTAAAGGTCTTTTAAACCTGTTTGCACTAATAGGTCTTAAAACCAGTGACACATATTTAGAGTTGGGAAGCATAGACTCCATCTTCAGTATCCAAATCTGTTGCAGGAATCTGTTACTGTGAATCAGGACCTCTGCAATAAAACAATCCATGGCTATCATTATTAACTCTCCTAAAGATGAACAGGGATTTTCTTGTAGTTTACCAGATGGTAACTGAAAACACCTAGGAGGGTCCTCATATACTGTGGCAGTTGCTTCCATCTGTTGTCTGGGATCTCACCTGGAGCAAATTTCTTACATTCAATTCCTTGGTGATAGCATACAGCTTGGAGAAAGATGACTTGCCTAGAACACATAAGCTTCTGGGATTGAATTTAAATCAGGGATTGAAGAATGATTCTAGAGAACTTGTTTCTCCTCATTAAGACATTGAGTCTTGTGGTTAACTGACCCTTCTTTCCTTCCTTCCTTCTTTCCTTCCTTCCTTCTTTCCTTCCTTCTTTTGTTTAAAAAAATTTATTTATTCATTTTACATCCTGATCACTGCCCCCCCCTTCCTGGTCTACCGTCACAGTGTCACAGTCCCTTCCCCAATCCCCTCTCCTGTTCTCTTTGGAGAGGGTGGATTTCCCCCTGGGTATTCCCAGAACCTAGCACATCAAGTCTCTGCAGGCTAGACACATCTTCTCCCACTGTTTTCAGGCATGGCAGCCCAGTTAGAAAAAGCCAATCCACAGACAGGCAAAAAACTTTAGGGACAGCCCCTGCTCCAGTTATTAGGGGACCAGCATGAAGATCAAGCTGCACATCTTGCCTGCACATCTGCTACAGATGTGTGTGTGGTGGGGGAGGGGCTATGTCCAGGACCTGTGTCCTGGTTAGTTGACTCTGTTGGTTTCCTGTGGAGTTCCCATCCCTCCAGGGCCACAGTCCTTCCCCTAACTCTTCCATAAGACTCCAGAGCTCCATCCAGTGTTTGGCTGTGGGTCTCTTTATCGCTTTCAGTCAGCTGCTGGATGGAGCCTAACAGAGGACAGTTATGCCAGGCTCCTGTCTGCAAGCATGATAGAGTATCATTAATAGTGCCAGGGATTGGTACTTGCCCATTAGGATGGGCCTCAAATTTGGCCGGTTATTGGTTGGTCATTCCCTCAATCAGTGCTCCATCTTTGTCCCTGTGTAGCTTGTGGACAGAACAAATTTGGGGTTGAAAGTTTTGTGGGTGAATTGGTGTTCTTATCCTTCCACTGGGGGCCCTGCCTGGCTACTGGAGGTGGCCACTTAACGTTCCATATTCCCGTTGCTATGAGTCTCAGTTGAAGTCTTTCCCCATAGGCTCCTGGAGGCCTCTCCTATCCCGGGTCTCTGGCATGTCCTAGATATGCCACCAGTCCCCACTCCTGCCAGTTGACAATTTTTCATTCATTCTTCAGGTTCTCTGGCACTCTCTCCTGTCTTTTCCCTCACCTGATCCTGGACCTCATTCCTGTCCTCATTGCTCTCCTACTCTGTTTCCTCCTTCCATCTGCCTCCTATGATTATTCTATTTTCCCTTCTAAGTGAGATGTAAGCATCCTTGCTTGTTGTTTAGCTTCTTCGTGTCTGTGGAGTGTAGCATGGGTATACTCGACTTTGTGGCTAATATCTACTTATTACATACCATGGATTTTTGTCTGTATGTGTGTCTGAGTTACCTCACTCAGGATACTTTTGAGTTCCATCCATTTGCCTATAAAATTCCAGGTGTCTTTGTTTTTTTAATAGTTGGTTAGCATTTCATTGTGTAAATGAATCACCTTTTCTGTATCCATTCTTCTTGAGGGGCATCTCTCTGTGTTGTTTCCAGTTGCTGGCTATTATGAAAAAAATCTGATCATAGTAGCACACCTGTCCCTGTGGTATGGTGGACCATTTTTGGGATATATTCCCAGGAGAAGCATAGCTGGTTCTTCAGGTAGAACTATTCACAATTTTCTAAAAAACTACCAGGTTGATTTCCAGAGTAGCTGTACAAGTTTGCACTCCCACCAGCAATGAAGGAGTGATCGTCTTTCTCCAAATATTTGCCACCTTGTGCTGTCACTTGAATTTTTGATCTTAACCATTCTAATGGGTTTAAGATAGAATTTTGGGGTCATTTTGATTTGCATTTCCCTAATAATTAAGGACATTGAACATTTCTTTAAGTGCTTCTCAACCATTTGAGATTCCCTTGTTGAAATTCTATTTAGCTTTGTACTCCATTTTTAATTGGAATATTTGATTTGTTTGTTTCTAACTTTGAGTTCTTTATATATTTTGGACATTAGCCCTCAATCAGATATAAAGTTGGTGAATGTCTTTTTGCATTCTGTGGGCTACCTGCTTGTCCTATTGATTATACCCTTTGCCTTACAGAAGCTTTTCAGTTTCATGAGTTCCCATTTATTAATTATTGATCCTAGTCACTGTGATGGTTTGAATGTGCTTGGCCCAGGGAATAGCACTATTAGGAGGTATGGCCTTGTTGAAGTAGGTGTGTCACTGTGGGGGTGGGCTTAAGATCCTCATCCTATCTGCCTGGAGGGCAGTATTCTGCTAGCATCCTTCAGAAGAAGATATAGAACTCTCAGCTTCTCCTGCACTATGACTGCCTGGATGCTGCCATGCTTCTGCCTTGATGATAACTGACTGAACCTCTGAAATTGTAAGCCAGCCTCAATTAAATGTCGTTCTTATAAGAGTTGCCTTGGTCATGATGTCTGTTCACAGCAGTTAAACCCCAACTAAGACAGTCACTATTCATAGATGATATAATGTATACATAATGAATATATAATGAATATTTATCTCAAGGCAGCTTTTAAATCATTCCTTGAATTTATAGGATATGGATATTTTCACAAAAGAGTTAAAATAATTCAAAGGGGGGAAAATGCATCAACAAATGATGCAAAAGAATGGATCCAGACTTTAAACAAAATATAGATAGACAGACAGACAGACAGACAGACAATGGATGGATTGATGGATGGATAAATAAATAAAAGATAGATAGATAGATAGAGCCTTCAAAATGGAGCACACAACAAAACTTAATACCCAAAAATGTGCGGCTATTATAAGAAAATAAAAACTATGTGATTGTTTAAAAATATCAAAAGTTTAAATGATTAAGGAAAACGTAGATAAACTGAGGATTGCCATAGATATACAAACTTAGAAACTAGGAGAAAATACTTGCACATGCATACACACACACACACACACACACACACACACACACACGAGTTGTAGTTTTTGTGTGTAGATTTAAACTGCAGGTTGCTTTTAAATATTTTGAAACCAAATGATAGTATACATTGAAAATGCAAAAAAAAACATTTTAATAGTTGTAATACTATAATAGGAAATGAAGTATACTTGTTGTTTGAATATCACATGAACAAGGTTGGCTTGGGTATATCCACTTTCTTTTGAAGTATCTAATACAAGCAATACACATATCCTGAAGAAAAGAGAAAAGTGTGTTTTGAAAAACTCTATTTTGTTTAGTTTTAATCTTCCCATCCCAAGAATAAATATTATCATCTTTGCTTTGGGCTTATTTTAAATAACTAAAAAATAGTTTCAAATCAAAGAATAATTCTTTAGTATAAAATGTTAAGTAAATGAATTATTAATCATTATTTACAATAGTATGAAATTGTAACAATATATTCCCCCACACACACCACTACATTTTATAATAAAACTCAGTAATTTGGGAGGAGCTAATGTGGGAGGAGAGAGGAGAGGAAGAGGAGAAGGAAGAGAAGGAGGAGGAGGAGTTAGGAGGAGGAGGAGAGAGATAGCAGCCATGGAGAACCAAGCTTGGGTCCAGAACAGTCCTGGGTAATGATTTATATCTTAATGTTAGATGTTGGGAAATGACTCTAATCATGTGGGCAAGTTGTTAATTGAGCAGTTCTAAATATATAAAGCCTTTGGATAATAATTGAGCTTTAGAGTCTCATTTCTACCGGGTACCATGTGGATGGCGGGATGGTCTGGGCTCAGCCAAGCTTTGTGGAGACAACGTGGTGGATTGGCTGACCTAGCCACCATGATGGCATCTTGTGGGTGCCAGGGCTGGTGTTTCTGGCTGGCCATTTCTAGCTGTGGAGTGCTTGGCTTCAGGTCACAGAGCGTGGCAGCCTGAGCTAAACAGAGCTGCTGCCACATAGTTAGCCCATGCCAGTGCTGTTTTAAATATTAACCTCGACATGAAATTATACTATTAATCTAATCTTAGTAGTTCTTTGCACAGACTCTCATTATTTTGAAAACAACTTGTTGAGGCCCGAGCTGCTCCACTTTGGGTGGCCAAAAATGTTTCGGCCCTCTCCACTCCATGCTTGGCGGCCACTGTTTCCCAGCCCAAGCTGCCACTCCGGTCTGCGGGTCAGGGTTCAGCAAGAGAGTGAGGACAGATTCAAAGAATGGAGACCGGACAGAGTGTGATTCAATCCCGTTTATTCTTCAGTTTCTCTTCCTAGTTCCTAGTTGTACTCCATGAAGTGTCTGATTCTCTGTTACTCCAAATTGTTCTGAACTCTCCTGTCTGCCTCTCGCCTTTTATATGTCTCACTTCTAAGCCATGCCTGTAAGTCACGCCTTTAAGTCATGCCCTTAGGTCTTGTCTCTAAATCTGATCTCTAAATCACACCTTTAAGTCACACACCTTTAATCTCACACACCTTTAATCTCAGACACCCAAGGAAAGTCCTGGGTATCTAAACCAAGATTATCAGAGTGTGCTCAGCTGTTGTAGGCTATTGTAATCCAAGTCTCATGTCAGGGTATATGGCTCAAGATGGCTGCAAAGCTGATAGCCGCTTTCTGCTAAAAGTCGGCTCCCAACAACAACTAACCAATAATTCCAATCATTTTTTTCATAAAACATTGTTTTCAAAAGATATAATCACTATTTGTGCATGCATGCGTGTGTGTGTGTGTGTGTGTGTGTGTGTGTTTGTGTGTGTGTGTTTATTTCTTCACTTGTACATGCAGACACCTACAGAGGCCAGAAGAGGGCTTTAGATCTCTGGCTCTAGAATTAAAGATGGTTGTAAGCTAGACATGGGCTGTGGGAACTGAACTTTGGTCCTCTGAAAGAGCAATGTGAGTTCTGTGCCATCTTTCTAGTCCCATCAGAATTTATGTGTTATCCAGATCAACTTCATGACTGACAAAATTAGTTGAAGTAAATAGTTCTAAAATAGTTCATTGGAGCCTTCAAATAAGCAACATAAATTTAGAATCAAAATCTCTGAAGACATGATAACAAGGCATAATACTTTCCAATTCCTATCATTAGTACACTGTAGTACTCCTGTATACCTAGTCTGTATACACCTACTGAACAGTGTATGTACTTTCATCTTCCCAGGAAGTGATATGGAGATGATTTTGCCATCTGGCACATTTTGTTAATTGTAAATGTCACTTTGTACAATCAATGACAAAATGTGCAAAGTCATTTTTCATCTTTGGCACATAGATGTATGAACCCCAAGTTCATTTCATCTCAGTGTTATGTGATTTCTATACTGACTAAACAAAATTTTCAGTTTTAAGATTTACCTTGAAATAATTCTTAGGTTTTTAGCAGTTAGTTGCCCACCAGAAAAAAATTTTGAGAAAGTAGAAAACATAGGCTATGGAATCCAATCTGTAAATAGAACCTTACAGCAAAACCACGTTCACAGCATCTCTGCTCATAGTTTTTATTTCGTTGACTATCTGAATTGAATTAAAATAAAAATTGAGTTAAAAGGACCTACTCAGTTAATCAGCGAGGATCCAACCAGTGCCGCAGGCTCACTTCTGTTCTTTTGCGTTTTCCATGTGTGGGAGCAACAGCTGTAAGAGAAATCTAATTTGAGAGATAAGATGTGTGCACATGAAAAAATGAGTTGAAACTCAACACACTTTGATGCTTATAATTGCGTTTCATACTACACATAGAAAAATTGGAGAAGGTAATATTTCATTCAACTTCAGTGGAATTGTGGATTGGTTGCCTTCCAGAGCCCAAAGCCAGTGTGCTACTGGGAGAAATAAAGAGTATCATTGTGTTTTATGTTTTGACTCATTCTTTGAGAATTTTGTAGAGGTGGAGCCTGATGTCAGTTTCTTTCCCTTGTAGGTATACCTCAAACGATTTTTTAGGATCATGGCCCTTTCCTCTTCTCTGAAACCTAGCCATGAAATAAATGCTTTTGCCACAATGTGCCTCCTTACCATAGGCTCAAATGTAAGAAAACTAACTAGTTACATAATGAAGCTGCCAAAATGGTGACCAAAATAAACTTTAAAAACGTAATCTGAGTAACTCTATTATTTTTTATAGTAATCTAAAGCCGAGTATTACAGATGGTTTAAATGTGCCAGTTGTAAGAACCATGAGGTGACTCCATTGGTAGAACACTTGTACAGAGGCCTGACAGAGTCATTTCAAGATGACAGGAGAAAACAAGCTACAGGACATTGTCCTCTAAATTCCCACATGGCAAATTGACATATTGCTTGCACACACACACACACACACACACAATGCAAATAAACTGAAAAGAATCTCCAGTTATGAATCAAATTATCCATCCTCCATGCCTTTTTCTCTAGTGACATATTAGTCAGGAAACTTGTTTGTAATTATCTGTGTTTCCTCAGTCTCTCCTTTGTTCTGTTGCATTGTTCTACAGCCTATTGAAACAAATGAGACACTCTTCTACAATGTATATGCATACTTGGACAGAAATTCTGATATCACTAGTAAAGCACAAAAATTAAGTTATTAATATTTAACAGTTAATAATAATTCAGGAAGATATACAAACCTTTATCCATGAAGTTCTCAGAACCTTTGTGTGGACAAGAAAGACACAGTATCTCTCCTATAAAGCAAATTGAGTCAGCCTGTGTCTGTATCACCAGTGAGTGAAGCCAGTATCTTTTCTGAGTCTTTACATGCTGTTCCTAACTGCTCCAGTTGCATAAATACCTTTTCTCTTTGACAGGGATGAATGTGTTCAGCACATGCTAATGTTTTGCATTTCAGAACATAACCTCTTGATAGGAGTTTGTAAACCATTCCTGTTGGACATGCCCTCTGCCTTCAATGAATTCGACTTTAAAGTTGAATCTTTCTGTAGAAATGAGTTAGGAAAATACATAAATGAAACTATTAGCTGGATATAACTTTCCATGTGTATATTTTCTGATGTACAGTGCAGCTTATTTTAGCAATTCCATTTTCTCTTGGCACTGTGGGCTAAGGAGCTAGTTACAAAATCTGTAATAACAAACAGAGTCAGAACACAAGATTTGATATTTTACACTGCTCTTATAAACTGTTCTTAATAAATGAGCATCTATTCCTTTTAAACTAAGTACACAAATAGGCAAACTACTTTATCTAAACTGTCAGTTTATTTATAAATCAAGATGTAGTTATCATTGCCGGGGGATGGTTCATGACTAGACAGGCAAAGAGGATAATTCTAATGACTAAAAATGTTCTATCTGTTGATTTAGGTTTGTTTACATTTAAGTGTATGGTAAGAAATTCAAGTTTATGAAATGTGAACTTTTAAATGAATATTATAAAATATAAAATAGTAATAAAATACTATTTCAAAACTGTGATTAAGATTTGAAAGAGAGGTTATCTTTTTGGTAAATGTGCCTGAAGTGAATGGCTATGTAGTTGATTCACAAGTCCTGGAGAAGAGATACCCACTGACAGAGCTCTCAATCCTCCTCAGGCCACTTTGTCTCATTCATTGGTAGTTTCCTCAGAATTTAATGAAATGCTAATATAGAGAAAGCTCCCTCATTGTGTGTTGGAATGAAGTGGGGGTGGGGGGGACAAACAACAATGAGTTGATTTCTCTAGTCACAGTACCAAAATAGAAGATCCTCAAGCATGCATACAGAAAATGTGGCACATTTTATACAATGGAGAATACTCATTTAACTCAGCTGTTAAAAATAATGACAGCATGAAATGTGCAGGCAAATGGATGGAACTAGAGAACATCCTGAGTGAGCTAACGCAGACATAGAAAGACAAGCATGGTATGCACTCGCTTATAAGTGGGAATTAGCTGGTAAGTAAGGGATAATCATGCTACCATCCTCAGACCCAGAGAAGCCAAGAAACCAAGAGGGCTCGAGGATTGATGCATGGATCTCCGAGAGTAGGGGAAGTAGAGTTTGAAGGTGGGATAAGAGCAAGTCAAGATGGGAACAAGAGGGAATGGGGGTTGGTGGGAAAGGAGGGCGAGAGTATTGAGAGAGACAACTGGAATTGGAGGCTTTAGAGGGGTTATGTGGAAACCGAGTGCAGTAAAATCTCCCAGGAATGTACAAGGGTGATCCTAGGCAGGACTCTCAGTAACGAGGGATATGAAAGCTGAACCAACCATCTTCTAACACCAAGCAAGGCTTTTAGAAGTGGGACTAGCAAATCAACCCAGCCACAAAACCGTTGATTTACAATCTGTAAGATGTCCTGAGGCAATGCTGGTTCAGAACTTGTGAAAGTGGCCAACGAATGACTGGTTCAACTTGTGGTTCAATGCCACGAGAGGGAGATACTGCCTGGAGAGCCAGGAGCCAGAGGCTAGACAGCTCAGAAGCCAAGAATAGAACCAAACACGACTGGAAAAACAATTAGACAAATCCTAGTGGTATTGTGCTGTACTCATAGATAGATGCCTAGCTCAATTGTCAGAGAGGCATCATTCAGCAACTGAGGAGAGCAGATACCCTCAAACCAGGGACTGAGCCTTCAAACCAGGAGCCACAATGTGTTGCTTGTCAGATATCTATTAACAGAAGTACCTAATACGGATACATTGGTTCACACACATGTCAGATTTATGTCTTTAATTTAAGCCAAGTATAGACAATTTGTTAAAAAATAATCTGAATATTTTTTTCTATGTTGGCATGACCATGAAAGATCAATCATGCAGCAGCATGGCCTGCAAGAGAGGAAGAGATGCCTAAGCTCTTAGTGGTGAGGTGGTGTATGCCATGGCATTTGAGAGTTTGATCAATGAGAAATAGAAGTAGCATTAGGAAAGGACCTGGGAGGCCACAGGGACCTTGTTACTGTAGAAACGGATATTTTCTTAGTATTAATAGTTATCTGTTTCTGATAAAGCCAAATATTTGCACTCTGTTGTTAAACTGTATGTATTTCATCATTTGACAGTTTTAGAAATGTAATATCTTCAAAGAGTTCTTATTCAGGACAGAAGTCAATTTAAAATTTAAATGTAGACTGAAAGTGTCGGGATATCAAGAACTAGAAATAAAAACCAACTAGAACACTGGGGGGAATCCCTATTATTGAGATATACATTTGGACTGCACATGTTCTGACTTTTGAATTACAAGTTATACAGGGAATATGTTAGCTCACTGACATAGTTACAAATGCGTAAGAAACAGTATATCACCTTGCCAGGCTATAAAAGTGTTTAACTATATGTATTATATGCCTGGAATCAATGTGTAAAAGGCATTTACTTCATTTAGTTCCAAAAGGTAGAGAAAAGCCACAAAAATCATCTAGTCAACCTCCAAGGACCTCTAACCAAGTCTGCTTAATGTTAGTAGTATCAAGTGTTACACCTGTTTAGTAGAATGTATGGCTTTTTAAAGAAATGTTAATCACATAGTTTGACACAAAACTTCCTTAATGTCATAGGATATATAAGATTGTGTAACTCAAAGCCATAAAATTGTTCCTCAGGAGTACAGGATAATTATTAAACCATATCTCTAGCTAGCCTTAGCAGCGCAATGTGTTGTCTTTAATTCAGAGGCTTTCTACCTAGAAACACTTAGAAAATATATTTCATTTAAAATATGCTTTTAACGCTTAGGAGAGTTTCAGGCTGTTAAAATTATTCAGTGGATGATTTATTGCTTCAGTGCTGTTTATGAGCACCCAGTGGAGACTGTCCCACCGTCACCAGCAAGCTACAAATGCTTTTGCATCACATTCACGGAGATACACTCTTAAAGCAGCCTTTTGAGCAATAGTTATGAAAACAACCTTCAATATTTCTTCATTTTAAATGGGTATAATTAATTCCAGTTGCATAAAACACATCTTAGGACAGGTGTAGTGGCACACACCTTTACTCCCAGCTCTCTGGAGCAAGAGCCTAATGGATCTCTGCCAAGGAGAGCCAGCCCTACATAGAAAGTTCCAGGAAAGTCAAGGCTACCCAATGAGGCCTTGTCTCAAAAGCAAAACAAAGCAAAACAAAACAAAACAAAACAAAACAAAACAAAACCCAACAACAGCCAAATGTGCACACATCTGAATGAAAGCAGCCGGGTTTGTCTTGGTGACTGACTTACTGATGATGGTCTATGTCTATACTATGTCTCTGGGTCTTATATCTTGAATTAAAGTTTTAAAAGCATGCTGGGATCAGCAAGAAAAACCAAATTACAAGATCAATACTCTGTTTTAGAAAACTCAAGTGGAGAATGCACTAGTAATTTCCTTTTGTAAAACAAATTAAGTGCCAAAGGGTCTGTGGTATCTGGGGCATGCCAATATTAGGAATATGGTATCTGTGCTCTTAGGCTTGCAGAGAATTGAAACTTAACATCTTTATAGATAATATAATGTAAGAATAAATGGGCGGTTGGCTCTTAGTCATATGAATAGATGAATAATACAAACTTAAAAGAACCAAAAGTAGATTAAACTACCTAAAGTTTATTAAACATGATGGGAAGGCAGAATGAAGCAGACCTGTAATTGTTCCATTGTTGAAGTGTAGAATCATGCTATTTTTAAGGATAGGTAATCAGGAATGTTAGTCAAAACTTATAAAGCATAAACTCTGAATTCACTGCTCTACTTCCAAGGTTTCAATACAAAATGAAAAGAAGTCTTTTGCATTTTGATTAAAATGGGAAATTTGTGAAAATGTAAAAATTCTGCAAGATGAAATAGAAATAGTATAACATACTACTGTAATGTTGATATATTGATAAAGATGTTAGGTATGTGAAAATGACAAGGCTATCCCAACATGAAAGTTATTAAATTAGATTAGATTTATAAAAAGTTAAAGGAAGTATGTATACTGGGTGCTTGGAGACGCCTTCTACCCAGTTGCCTGTGATTTCTGCAAGTGACTAGAGGCTATCTGTTGCTCCATGGATGTGAGTCACAAGCCTGAAGTTAATATGCTTGATACTAACACTTGATCAATAATGATACATAATCCAACAGATCTGGGATGACTCTGGCCCATGTTCTCTCCTTGTGCGCATTAAAGTGTATCTCTCCTCTTGTAAAAACTTATCTATAAAGGCTATACAATGTGTTTTGTTTACATCTATAAGCTTTGAGGAAGATTCTTGGCTTACTTTCTAAATAAAATAATTTTCTTTGCAGCCCTCACTTACAGTCTTGCTTATAGTGAGAACCCATAAAGCAATATTTTATATGTGTTCTTGACTTGGATGTATGTGGCACACATGCACACAGCACATGCTGGTATCTGTTACAAAGACATTAAGAACATTAACTAGGATGTTGCTAGTGCTCTTTATATAACAGAACTTAAAATAAATGAAAGACCTAAATACAAACATAACATGTAGAAAAATTAACTGCCAATGCAAACTGCTAATTTATTGACGACCTCTATGGATGGGGGATGTGGTAGTCTTCCAGACTCTGTCTCTAAGTAGAAATAGACACTTAATACAAAATAAAATACTAAATTGCAGTTTCTTCCCGCTACAAAAAGCTATCATTAACATAACTGTATACATTGGTGCTTATGAATCTTATAGACAACTATTTCAGTGATTTGAAATTTTTAATAACTTGCGTGTGCAAGTATAATACTCTTTTTAAAGTGTTATCCCCTGCACCACTTTTTATTGTATAATTATTTTACATTTCAAATGTTATCCCCCTTCCTAGTTTCCCCTCCACAAATCCCCCATCCTCTTCCCTCTCCCCCTGTTTCTATGAGGGTGCTCTCCCACCCACCCACTCCCACCCTGGCACCCTAGCATTCCTCTAAGCTGGATCATTGAGTCTCCATAGAACCAAGGGCCTCCCCTCCCACTGATGCCAGATAATGTACTCCTCTGCTACATATGCAGCTGGAGCCATGGGTCCCTCCATGTGTACTCTTTGGTTGGTGATTTGATTACAGTACTCTTAAATTTAATAGTAAGTGATATAAGTACTAAAAATAGTGAATGTATTATGCTACTTTTAAATATGCCATTTGCCTAATAAGTAAACCTGATGTTATTTTCATATCCATTTTTCTTCAACAGAAAAGCAAAGTGACCACTTATTCTAAAGTATATTTTTAATTATTGTGCTCTTAAAATGATAATTTGTGAGATATTCCACTAAATATTAAAACTCCCATTAACCATGCAACTTTAAAAACAAGTAAATTATCTGAAGAGGTAATTTGTTAATCCCCTTTAAACTCCTCAGCAGATGGGCACACTTCTCACTACCCGCCAGACGTTTTGTATTCACGAATGAAACACACACACACACACACACACACACACACACACACAGCACTATTTTTAAGGTGCCCTAGACAGCTCAGTGGTTGGGCTTGTGGGAAAACCGTGATCTACAGTTATGTCCACAATCTGAAGAATGGCTGGCACATGGGTTCTTACTCAGAAAATGTACAGACCAGTAGTATTGTGTCTCTGTGGTAATGAGCATACAGGATTTGTGGTGAAGCCATAGAAAATATACAGTTATGACTGGTCACATGGCTCAGTGGGTAAAGGTGAAATCTGCCAGCCTGAATTGGGTCCCCGGGACCCACTTTGGTGAAATGAGAAATGGAACTCTTCATAGTTGTACTCTGATTTTCATGCCCTGCTCTCCATAGATGTAACTTTTTTAAAAAGTGTACAATTGCTATCAGGTACTATAATGGAAGGAATGGTAGATACAAAAGATGTTTATGTGCTGCCCCTACCAGATGTCCTATCCCTGTTGTCTACTTCACTGCTTCTGCCTTAGGACTCTTGGCATCATTCTAACTGGAAATGCATTTTTCCATTTTTCACTGCATTTAAGTATACAAGCTTTCTCGATTATAAAAAGCTTGGTACTTTACAGTAGCTTTATGTGATTTCTGTTCCTGTAGGTGAGTGCACAAAATATAAATTCAGTTACTTCCTAATCCATCACTCCAAATGCGGGGCTTTGGCATTGCATACTGGTTGGTTAATAGCACTAATGATGTTCTCAGTGGTAGGATGGCTTTTTTAGCACAAGTTTCAATCTTCACTAATATTCCTGTGCAACATTCTCCTTTATCATTTTGTCATTTTCCTGATGGATCTCCATACACTGAGGTATTTGTAAAATCTATCAACTGTCAATTTTAGGATTACATGTTTGCTACAAAAGGTAAGTTTTCTAAATGTTTCATTTCAAACTTAGAAATGATAGCTTCTTTCTTTTGTATGGGAATGATTTCCTCCTCATTATAAAGCAAATTATGGAGCCCAAATTCATCCCAAATGTCCTCGTCCACAAAAGTGAATAAGGAAGAAACACCTCTTGGGCTTTATCTGCATTTCCACCTGTTATTTCTATGGGTTGCAATATGACAAAATTAAATTTAAGCCTAAAGAGAAAGCTTTAAAATGACTTTAGAATAATATTTTTAAAAACTGTATTTTTGAAATAACTCTAATATATGTCTTTCTACATTATAATTATTTAACTTTGAATAAATTTTCTGAGCAATTAAATTTATATGATTAAAGGTAAATATAAGAAATTATATAGTTTAGTCTTTTCTTCAGTAAGGTATTGATGTCATTTCTAATCCTATGTATTTACATAAATAATATTATTCATTTTTTACTCAGTTTTGATATTTCAAAGGAACATTCTTTTTTTTCCTCCATAAAATGTAATATTACAGGTCTAGAAAAATGAAAATAACCATGGAAAACAAAAGATCAAAGCTAGTCCGGGATGCTAACCCCAATGACTTCCTGAAACTTAAAGACACAGGAACTAGAGCACACAGGAAGGCAAATATGGATTGTGATCATGATAGTAGCCCATATATAGAAAAATAGAAGAATTTGCAAATACAGTTTCCATTGAATGAAAGTTTATCTCATTGTCTAATTTGCTCTTAACATGTTGAGATTTAAACAAATGTTTTGAAAACATGTTGATTAAGGACTTTCTCAGAAAGCAGTACATCCTTGGTCTCATCCATATACAATCCCAAGGTGAAGCAGTCTTAGTTCTGTCAACGTATCCAATAACCATTCCTTATAGCCTCCACCTCTGCAGTCTGTTCACACAACTCTTCTTCAAACTGCAATTTCCTTAGAATTGCTGCTATTGTGTCAGTTAACATTTTCCAACAACCATCTTCAATCTCCCATTGGTTCAACAACTTTACCTAGTCTGTAATATTAGGTATCACTAGTTCCTTGATCCTGTTAAATTTTCACACTCAGTTATCTTTTGCAAAAACCTCCAGTTTTACAGTTATGACTGCTGCCAACCCCATCAGAGACTGCTCACTAGCCCACTTAGAGCTTTTCTTCCTCATCTCATTGTATTCGCTAAGAAAGCAGGTCTTTGGGGCTGGAGACATAGTCCAGTGGTTAAGAGCAATTGTGGATTATGAAGAGGACAGGGGTTCAGATTGCAGCATCCACAGAGTGCTTCATAACCCACTGTAATTCCAGTTTTATGGAATTGGATGCCCTCCAAGAGCACCTCCAGGAACCAGGCACTCACTTGCTGCATTGATAAGCATGTAAGCAAAACACTTACATGCTTATTTTCACTTATGTATGTGAAAATAAATAAATCTTAAAACAAAGCAAAAAAAAAAATTCAAGATATTTGTGGGCCACTTGCACCCTAATCTGGGTAGTATTACCATGCAAGAACAGGAAAGGTATCCTCAAAAGAGGTAAACAAAAGAAAAAAGAACCAGGACCTTGTGTCCCCTTAAAGTACATGCCCCTAATAAGCAAAGCTCTTTCACCAATCCTTGCCTCCTAAAGCTTTTATCAACTTCCAATTGCATCACAAGCTGGTAGTCAAGCCTTCAAGGTTCAAACTATAATAACAACAATGAAGAGGGTAGTAACTTGTTATAGCACCAACAGAAAAGTCAGCTACAATTTCTGTCTTGGGATATACAAGATCGTCAAAATTTACTAATAATGAGAATTCTTCGAGTATTGATTTAAGTTCTAATATAGTGATTTTCAACCTTCCTAATGCTGTGAGACTTTAATAGAGTTCCTCATGTTGTAGTGCCCCAAAACATAAATTATCTCATCGCTGCTTCATAACTGTAATTTTACTATTGTTATGCATTATATTCTGAAATACAAGATATTGGATATGTGGCCCCGTGGCAGGATTGATCGATCATCAAGGGTGTCAAGACCGACTGGTTAAGAACACTGTTCAATACATTGTCTTTATTTCTTAGGCAGTTTCATTCTGTATCTCTGGTTGGTCTTAAACTCTTCATTCTCCAAATGTTCCACTTCTCCTATGTTCTCACAACTGTTCCATAGTTTCTCAGTCGCTATCAACCCACTGAGCACTTGACACAGTAACATAGACTTCTTTTTCAAAGGGAACATTATTTGACCTCATTTGTCAAAATTTATTTCTGGATGCCTCATCCTGACCCATGCAGTGTTAATGTGTTCCTATTTCCAAGATATCTCAAATGGATCAGAACATCATCTGAAACAAGGTTGGAGACTTCAATGGATTCAGCTGAGTAGATCGATTTGCCTAAAGAAATACGAAGCTTGCCTCATCTACTCTCTGACGGACTCTTGCTTATGGTACCTTTTACTAATGAAGGCTTTTTGCCAGTTCGTTTACTCCTAAAGGACAAGATCTTATCCTAAATTTGCTAGGTGTTCTTTGTTTTCTGTTGTGACTCATGCTTCTCAAAGCTGAATGGTTTCACTGTGTAACCAGAATTCTGAATTTCTTATAGATAATTTCAGTGTACTGTGGCATTATTTTTCTTCTTGAACCCATGTTTTATGTTGTTTATTTGGAAAGCAACATTTTGAGACTTAGAGAATAGAATTTGATGTCAATACATTAGAATTTTGACTCATAGTACAGTAAATACTTATTCCCATTGGCTCAAGATCCCCCAGATTTTGGTACTGTGAGTCTGTAATCTATTGTCCATTTATAGAACTGTGTAATCCAGATAACAATTAACAAACCAAGTGCTGTTTTTCCTATCAAGTAAGTTGTGGATAAAAAGTCCCTCAGTACCTACCTGTACACAGTGCAGTGAAGTACCATTGGTTTTACAAGCTCTACTCTTTGTACCCAGGCATATCTACATGGTTTGAAGTCAACATTTTTCAAACTTTATTCTGACACAAAATATGTTCTCTGAAAACAAAAATAGAAGCACTTCAAACTGCCAAAAGTTATTGAGTTGCTTCTATTAAGAAGAATATGCAAAATTATGGAAAATTTACATATTATGTGATAGAGTTTCATTGAGTTACACTATATTTGGGGTGAATTTTTTTAAAAAAAGCAAATATTATAATAAAACTATATTAAATTGGGATTTCTCTAATATACTTATACCCCAAAGAGCACAACCAAAATGCTCTAAAATCAGAATAATGACATCCAGCGTCCTTGTCTTTTTTTACTGATCTTCTCAGCTTCATTTTATAGTTTGTGAGGACTATTAAATAACTCCTGAAGACATATGGTGCATTCTTACTGCCACAGAAGAGCCTGACCTACCCTCAGCAAGGCTGATCTCAGTGTAAAACAGCAGCAAGCACCAAAGAAATTAGTTTTTTCTTTTTTTTTATGGTGAAAAAAAAGTGTATATTTAGAAGTAGTCATCTGGACTCAGTTCAGATGATCCCAATCTTGCTGGCACCATCCAGAGCATCATAGTCAGGAGCCAGGCGAGCATAAGCCTTCTTCTCTCCATCAGGCCTTATCAGGGTATTGACTTTGGCCATATCAATGTCATATCTTTTCTTCACCGCCTGCTTGATCTGGTGCTTGTTGGCCTTGACATCCACAATGAACAAACGCGTGTTCTTAACCTTTGTTTTCTGCATGGCTGACTCCGTGGTCAGTGGGAATTTAATGATAGCATAGTGGTCAAGCTTGTCTTGGATCCCCGGAAGGTGGGTGACGTTCGGATCTTCTTTTTGTGGATGTAGACGCCTTTCAGCACTGCCTTCTTAGCTTTCAAGGCCTTCGCTTTGGCTTCAGCTTTGGGAGAAGCAGGAGCTTCCTTCTTCGCTTTCAGCGCCATCTTGACGAAAAGGCAGAATTAGTTTTTTCAAAGGTCTGGCTACGTGCCTGGAATAATCATTAAGCCATTTAACCCTCTTTTGGCTTCATTCTCTTTATTCTATTCCCCAAGTCAGCAAATATAGAATTTTTCTTCCTACAGAAGAAACAAATTACAATAAAACATGTATAAAGACTTCAATATATCACTCTAGATCTCTTGAAACTCTTGGCTGCACTCATTGTGCTGGCTACTTCGGTGAGCCAAAAAACAGACATACCTTCTATCATGCTATTCTCACAGAATTGAGCAACTTTTCTCCACAAAAAACAAAACAAAACAAAACCAAAAAACCCCTCTTGTAAGTCCCCACCTCCTCCTCAGCCCAGATGCTTGCTTTAGAAAATCTTTGGTTGATTTGTGTGTAAGTATTGTTGCAATGAAATAAAGCAGACTGGTCTTCTTCAAACAAAGAACCCTCATTAGATAAAACAGACATACATGATAGAGAAAAGATAAATACCATTACTCTTATATGAAGTTGCATCCATAGGTAACAGTGCCTAGAGTTATACTCCGAACACATCAATGTAGTGATGCAGTTTGGCAAATCTGGAGAAACAGGACTGAAAGGGAGACCATACAGCCATCTGTCTAGGCAGATTTGCAGTGGACAATTTCAATAACTGTGGGGAGATGGGAGCCTTTACCATGACCATAATTTGATTTGCATTTGTTATTGATCCTCTGTCTTAAATAACCCGCTCTCCTTCCAGTTATCAGCGTGGGACAGGAGTATATGGGGAGCATACTTGGAGTCTGTATACATGTTCAGGGATTGTCCTTGTGACAGTTGAAAGGCATGGGTAATAGCTGTTAGTTCAGCCTGTTGATTGGTCAGGGAGGGACATACAGTGTTCTTTTGTCAGAGTGGGCACTGAGAAAATTCACCTGGCCCTCAACATACTGTGCTTTTTTCTATTCAAAGGATTCCAAACTAGGTGTGATGTTTTAGCTCTAATCCTAGGATTTGAGAGGCTGAGACAAAAGGATTGAAAAAAGAGTCTAAGATCTAGGAGGATGGCTCAGACCTTCTCTAAACAAGAGAAGTTGTAGAGGCAACTATGTGGCAGCAGACTTTAGACATATTAATGTGACTCAAATTGAGCAAAACTCAGATGACATCATCAATGTACAATTAATCTCAACTTTTAAAGTTCTTGCTTCATTATTTTGCTACTCTTTTCTCTTCTGGCCTTTCCTCACTGATTTACAGTCTGCCACAGATCTACCCCACTCTCATAGTCAACTTGCTGTTATGTTGTGAAGATTTTTACTTTTAAATCTTTAAGTCTTTTTTTTCTCTTGGTTTTCCCAGACAGGGTTTCTCTGTGTAGCCCTGGCTGTCCTGGAACTCACTCTGTAGACCAGGCTGGCCTCGAACTCAGAAATCCGCCTGCCTCTGCCTCCAAATGCTGGGATTAAAGGCATGCGCCACCATGTTAAGGGGACAGGTAGAGGCACAACCCCATACCACCACACTGTTAATCCCACAGTGTGAGAGTAAGACAACTACCAAAAATTTTGAGTCAATTTTGAACCAAGCTTTATTAAATGCTGGCTAACACAGTGGACACTGGCCATGTTCATACCCAGGATTCTGAGAGTATGGCCATTAATTACATTAGTCATAGTATAATTTGCTCATAAAGACAAAATTCTTAAGGCTATATACTTCCTTCCCATCTTTGTCTAATGGGGGGCAAGCATACATCCTGATGTACTTCCTGCATATGTGTGATCAAGCACACCTTGTGCAGTTGGAGCAAACAAGATTATTTACAGAAGTGAAAATACATGGCTTGTTATCTTACGTGAACAACAGCTCCAATGTTCCAGGGAGTTATCCTTCCTTGGGCAAGTAGGACTTACAAGTTAGAAGTTAGAGGCAATTGTTTTTATAGATATTGTAAGCACAGTAATTTAAAGTTAAAACATTATTTAAATCATCTCAACATGCAAACAACCTGATTTTTTTCAGAGACTTTCACTTAGGTAAAGCAGAACCCTAAATTTCACCACAGAAAGGAGTCAAAGGACAAACCAATATGAAAATAAGGTGGGAATTTATTTAAGAAAATGTTTGTTTTTGTTTTTTAATACATAGATTTTAACAAGTTTAAACAGAAATAAAAAGGTGTTCAAGAAAAGGGAGATTGAACTCGCAAATGGAATCTCATTTCTCTGTCTTTACAATAGCCATCTATAGGATCTTGGTGAATCACCCACAGAGAGTTGCTGAGAAGTTGAAGTGAGATCATAGGATGACAAATTATAATTGATAAGGCAGACTTCTTGATCTCATGGCTGTGAGATCAAATATCTTCACTCCAAACAAATGTTATCTTGTTGAGATTCCCAGAAATTGCTTGAGGAATGAGAATGTCCACACTTCAGGTCTTATTCACTTCGACTTTAGACGTAGTTGATTTTTTATTGCTATTTTAAATCTTAAACATTGCATCTTTGTAGGCAACCTTCACAGTAGAAAGTAGAAGATTCTCAGCAGGATGCAGTCTCCAGAATGAGGGATCTCTTTTATTTTCTTCCCACATCCCCATAATTTTACTGTTTTTTTTTTTCAATCTTGCCTGAAGATAGAAAATTTCAGGAATGCTAAATTTCAGTAAAGTAATATATGTTTTTTCTAAGCAGAGCTTGCATAACTGTTGAGCTTGTGACTTTACTGATGAATAGAACTGAATGCATTCAATTGCAATGTTCTGCTCCTGATATGCCTTTGGATAGGGAGAGGGTGTTTTCTTTCCTGTAACAGTGCCTATGTTAACTGCTGGAACAGATCAGGAGATGAGCAATTGTTTATTGGATGAATAAGCACCGATCACAGTGAGGTATCATAGTCAAGCAAATATCCAGACTAACCCTCCAAGCCTGTGTCTTTATAGATGTACACAACTGAAAGGGAGTATCACAGGAGTTTCCTGTATGTCAACATTTAGTCTACTTTGCAGAGATTAAACAATTAAATAAAAATCCGTACCTTGGTAATGACCTTCAAGATTCAAATGTATCAGGGAAAGTAAGGAAAATTGATCTCATAACTCAAGACAGCGGCATAGAATTGACATGGAATATAGTCTCACTGTGCTTTAAAAATGAATACCATTTCACCCAAGAAATGGCAGTAGCAGTGGTTACCAGTAGAAGATCTGGACAACACTGTAGCAATCAACAGTCCACCATAGATGGGTAGAGTTCATGAGGCCTCTGCCTTCCCTGACGAGCTATAGGCAGTCAGTGTGTTGTGGGAAGAGGAATCCTGTTCTTCAGTGGAATAACCACTGGTTAATTGACCTTACTCAAGTAAAACCAATGGACTTATGTGTAAAAGACATAAAATAGGAGTTAGAAAGAAAGCATTTGGAAGTAGAGGGATAAGAGAGGAGAGAAGATCACAGTAAAATATATATATATATGTGTGTGTGTATATTTACACACACATACACACACACACACACACACACACACATATATATATATATATATATATATATATATATATATATATATATATATTGGATTCTCTATACCACTGAGAATATATATATGCAATTGTGAAATAAATGAGAATAAATAATTATACACTGTATTTATAAGGTTGAAATGATATATATACCATATATATGACATGTATGTTTATCTTCTTTTGAATTAATCCTATACATAGGTTTGTTGTTGTTAACAGCCAAACTTTATTAGCCCCACAGTTTAATTGTGTTATTAGAGATATTCCTGATATTAGTGGATGTTTTATGTAGCAACATTATTTCAGTCATTTCATGTTTGTGTCTTGTGACAAAAACCAGTTGCCTGTGAAAGCAAGATGGTGTAGCTTGTTTGGTAGTTCTCTTCTGTGCCGAGATTCTCAGTGGTGTAGAGAATCCACAGTATTTAGTGGATTTCTACTTTTGGATGTGTTCTGAGTGCACATGGCTCTGTTCAATGGGAGTGTAAGCCAAACCCAGGGTTCACAGTTGAGCAAAATGTGAACAAAGATGAATAAAAAAGCTATTCTGCTACAAATGATGCTTCCTTTAAATCACATCTTTTTACATGAACTAAAAGAGAGGTAATGTGGTCATTTTTGTTTGCTAACCTATATCTTTGGTAGTGACCTCATTACAGGATGTTTGTTTAAATAACACATCACAGCTATATTTAAGTTACATAATATATTCATTACCAGCCACTGTGCAATCATCTCCCTAAGCATAATTTTTAAGCTTCAGGCAAAGTTGTATATGTCATCTTTTTGCTCCTGAGTGTTTCGTTGTTTACTCATTTTAACATAAGGCAGGTTTCATATCTTAAAACAGTTGCAGTATATATATTTTAAAGGCAGTAATCAAAAACAATGATTGAGGCTTCCTTTTTTTTAATTTTTTGATTGGTTATTTTATTTATTTACATTTCAGATGTTACCCCCCTTTCTTGTTTCCCCTACACAAAACCCCTATGCCATCCCTCCCTCCTACTTCTATGAGGGTGCTCTCCTGCCTCACTGCCCTAGAATTCCTCTAAACTAGGGCATCAAGCCTTCCCAGGACCAAGGGCCTCCCCTCCCACTGATGCCAAATAGGGCCATCCTCTTTTACATATGCAGATGAAGCCATGGGTCCCTCCATGTGTACTGTTTGGTCGGTAATTTAGTCCCTAGGAACTCTGGGAGGTCTAGTTGGTTGATATTGTTGATCTTCCTAGGGGGTTGCAAACCCCTTCAGCTCCTTCAAGTCCTTCCCCTAACTCTTCCATTGGGGTCCTGGTGCTCAGTCTAATGGTTAGATGCAAACATCCATATCTGTATTGGTCAGGCTCCAGCAGAGTCATGCAAGAGACAGCTATATCAGGCTCCTGTCAGCAAGCACTTCTTGACATCAGCAGTAGTGACTGGGTTTGGTGGCTGCATATGGGATGGGTCCACAGATAGAACAGTCTCTGGATGGCCTTTCCTTCAGTCTCTGTTCCACTCTTTGACCCTGTATTTTCTTTAGACAGGAGCAATTCTAGGTTAAAATTCTTGAAAAAGGTGGGTGGCCCCATCCCTCAAACGTGGGTTATGCTTAACCTCTGGATATGGTCTCTACAGGTTCTCTCCTCCCTTTTCTGATTATTTCAGTTAATGTCACCCCTGTTGGGTCCTGGGAGCCTCTTACTTTCCTGGCATTTGGTAGCCACTTGCTGGTGGCTCCCCCAAGTTCCCCATCCCCTATTGCTACACAACTCTGTTCAACTTCCTGACCTTGTACATCTCCTCTATCTCCTTCCACACCTGATCCTGCCCCCCCTTCCCCCTTCCTTTCCTCTCTTCCTCCCAAGTCCCTCCCACCCTCTATGTTTAGTTATTATTTTGTTCGACTGTGGCTTCTTTTTAACATTCTCTCTGTCATCTTTCTAGCAGAGGAGCCATTTAATGAAATTTCAATTAAGTGATACTTTGAACTTAGTTTTATTTATAAAATGTTAAGATATCCATGTACTTCAAAAAAAACAATAAGCAACAAAAGACACAAAATTACTTTTCAAAAAATTAATGAGAAAGGAACACAAATTTAACATGAAAAAAGTTTTTCTAAGAAAGAATGGTCTATATTATAAATTGTACCGTCCACAAGACATTTAATCTAAAATGATTAATAAAACTTTAAAATAGGATGTCAGCTTTGAAATTTTCAAATGCACACAAATGAAGTCTTTACAGTATAAAATTAAGCCATAAAAATATAAATATTTTAGCAAACATATTTTGAGTAGAATGTATATTTAGCAAACAGTATAGAAATATTGTCTGTGTATAGAAAAGCCTAAATTAGAATATTAAAATTTTCTCACAAAAACTTAAGTGAAGAGGTTGTGGAGAGTGGAATTTGTTCATTATTAATAATCACTAGTACGGGATTATTTTTTATAATAGAGAAAAAAAAATACAGAAACTCTAATGATCTTGGATTTTTACTTAGAAAGATTATTTATAATTACTGAATTTTTTCTGAATTATAATAAAAAGCAGCAAAATACAAGGAACCAGAAATCACATAACAGATCCACTCCAGATTAAAGAATTCTGTTCTTGTAACAAAACATTAGTAAAGCTGAAGTGATGCTTTTGAAATATTTTGAGATTATAGAGATTTGAGGTGAAATAATTTCCTCACACCCGACATTTTGTGACTATTAAAATGACAATTAGTTTGAAGAGGTGAAGTCACACAGAGAGAATTCTGATGCATTGTCTTGATTTGGTCAATCATTCAGAAATTTAAGCAAAAACAACAACAACAATAACAACAAAACAACCAAACAAAAAACAAAAGCAAAACAAAAATCCAAAAAATAAACCCCTAGATTTTACACACAAATCTCTCTAAAATAGTGTTGTTCTTTCTCTGATATCATAAGAAAAAGCAAACAATGAACATGAAAGACATTTGTTAGATCTGTTTTTATAAAGAGTGTTTCTAAGGAAATGGGTAGTTGATCGTATTATAAGAACTGTATTTCTAGTTTTACAATTAACAACAAAAATATCTTATAGTTAAGATGTGAATTGCTTAAATACAGAGCCCTCTGAATAAAACAGACTGAATATATTTTGTGACTACTAAGAAGATATTACTAGTGGGTAGTAATGCTAGATTGTACAGGAATTTCAATGAAGCCACATGGCTGTTCTGACAAGGGATCAAATCTAAAGACCTAGATTTGTGTGATCCAGCTAAAATGTAGACATTCTACACACCTTCAGTCCCTCTGGCTGGAGTACAGACAAGCCCTTAGTACTCATCTTTAATCCCAAACGATGATGGTAAGGTTGGTTTGTAGAAGGAAGCAGCCACGTTTAGTAACATATAAATTGGACGGCAAAATGAGAAATCAAAGAAAGATCTGACAGAATGAGTCAGAGACAGTCACCTCTCACAGGAATAGCTCAGAAGAGAAATAAAAGAGTAAATAAAAACAGTTTAAGAGAATTACAAGAAGAGAGAGTTCAGTTTGTCAGTGAGTTGAGAGTTGCGTCAGCTGGGAGTCAGTGCAGTGAAGTAGCGGTGAATTCATTGATGAACTGGTGCAGTTCAGTGCAGGTGAGCAAAGGTACTTGAAGCTAGAGAATAAGAAAAAGCCAGAAGACTAGAACAAATTGATAGAATTAGTTTGAGGCCAGGCAGAGAAACTCAGTGAAAAGATGAGAGAAACCAGATTGAGTCAGTCAGCTTGAAGAGATGTTTGAGCCAGAACAGCTGAGTTGAACCAGTAAGCCAGAGAAAGGTGTGAGTTTGTTTAGCAGAAAGCCTCTGAGGCAACAATTCCAACTGCAAATAAAATTTACTTTTACACTAGATTATTAAAAGAGTTTCAGAACTACACAAAATGAAAACAGTTTAATTGTGTTCTGTGTTAAGACTTTTCAAATATACAATTTATGGCCAGACAGAAAAGTTTAAAGAGAGGAAACGTTATTGTAAAGGCACTTTGACTACTCAGAAGGTACAAACATGGATGGTATTTTCGGGGTGTGTGGCAGGGGTTGGATCTTGAGGTCTAGAACTAATTCAACTGTAGATGCACTAGTGGTGATAGTGGAATGAAATAGAAACTGTTAAAGGTGGGGCTGATTGGAGGAAGTAGATCTCTGGACAGTTGCCTTTGCAAGGATAGCCTGCCCCTTAAGTCTTCCTTTCTGATTGCAATGAGATGGACAGTTTTGCTCACCATGCCCTTCCACCATTGTTTTCTGTCTCACCTTGAGCACAAAAGTAGAGCCACCCATCAGTCGTGTACTTAAACTGGGGGCCAAATAATAATTCTTTGAGTTGATTCATTCAAGTATTTCATCAGTTTTATAAAAATTGACCAAAACTACCAGAAGAATATTTTAGAATGCATTCAACTACTAACAGAAATCACTTTGATGAAAAAAAAGCTTAGATTCTAGTTTTATTATGTTGTGCATAAGATAATCTGGAAGAAGGGCAATTAAAAGATTGTGATGCAGTCAAGGACCAGATGATTCCAGTTATCATCCTGCCTTCCTCATTATGAAAGAGAAACAACTATAGACAAAAAGTGAATAAATATTGAGTCAGGAACCTGTTTCCCAGTAATAACACAGTGTTACCAAGAAAAACCCTAGCATTACTCATTCATAGTTAGCTTTGAAAGCACCAACTTTAGAGGTGGCATAGCTGAGGAATACATTATTATCTTTCCAGCATAAGATAATTCTGCATTAGATAATTATTTTTAAGCATAGTAATGTTGTGCTTAATGGGGTTATTTTGGAAGGAGTCAAAGTACACTTTCTCTAAAACAACAACAGCAAAACAAACAAAACAAAACAAAACAAAACAAAGAGCCCACCAAACACCAAAACCTTTCCACTTGAATCAGTAGATATTTAATGCAAGACCAAAACAAGAAAAAAAGCATTGTGACTCTGTCTTCTTATGTTTCTTTATTAATCCGTCTGCATGTAAATATGTTCATCATTTAAAAGTATTTTATCAAGACTATAATACAAAGTTAATTTGACCCTTTCTGTCCAAGACTGTATTGCAAGATAATTTGGGCCCACTATGTGCTTCTTTCGTAATTCCTTTGTGTTTTCACAGCAACTCAGTCTGGTCATAAGTACTGTGGCATATATATATATATATATATATATATATATATATATATATATATATATCACCTGCAAGGGAAACTTTGTCATTATTGGGTTAAATCATCTGTTCTTAAACTAAGTTACTTGTTCATTAGCTTGCAAACTTGGAGGTCAGAATGTTTATACACAAGAAAAAAAATCTTTCAAAGCTATATCAATGACTCTTGGAAAATTATCAAATTGTAGTTTTTCTCAGAAATCAATAACAACTTGCTCTCTGTTGAATAGGTCACTTGATCACCTCTTTGATCAGCATTGGGTCTCCTCAGCTTGTCAGATAAAATCTCAATGAAGAATCCTTTCCTATTTTGTTTATAATATATGCATTTTCTCTCTATTCTTTGCATTCCAGAAGACCCCATAATCTTCTAATAAATGAATTGATTTATTCATGTACTCATCAATTGCTTATGTATGTACTCTTTACCTATCCCATCTATAGTTTTGGGATGACTTTTACATTTCTTTCTTTTTTCTTTTTTCTTTTTTTAATTTTTTAATTTTTTTATTAGATATTTTATTTACACTTCAGATGCCATCCCCTTTCCCCATTCCCCCACCCCTTAGAAAACCCCTATCCCATGTCCCCTTTTCCTTTTTGCATTTATACATTGTTTTAAAATAATGTTAATTATAAGCGTTTCTTTCTTTTTTCAATATGTATTTATTTTATGTCTATGAGTATACTGTTGCTGTCTTCAGACACCCCAGAAGAAGGCATCAGATCCCATTACAGATGTTTGTGAGTCACCATATGGTTCTTGGGAATTGAATTCGGGACCTCTAGGAACAGCAGTCAGTACTCTTAACTGCTGAGCCATCTCTTCAGCCCTGAAGAAATTCTAAGCATCCTTTCATCACAATATCCACAGTTAAAGAAGGCATTGACTTTATGCATTATTTTAAAAGAAGAGAAAAAACTTGGAAGAAACTTTTCAATAGTCCTATTTTTATATCTCATCACTTAAAATTATATGATGTATCAATTTAAATAATGGAAGTTTGACAATTGAGAGTATCTAAGGAAGAATTTCTTACTAAAGCCAACAATACAGCAAAACAGGAGAAATTCTGGGATACAGGTATATTTGCAGCACCTCCGACTTACAATACTCTACTACTGAACAATGCCACAGTCCTGGAAATGGTAATAAAGTAATATCTGCTACAATTAAAAACAAATCCTGGAAGTACACAGATTTCCTTTTGAAAGCTGCCATTTGTGTGAACCACATTTGGTGATATTTTGAAAGTGTCTGTCTGTGTACCTGGATGTTGTGTTCCTCTACAAAATGTTGCAATAAATGAAAGCTGAATTTTACAGAATATGAAATTTTTTTCATTTAAACACAGCATGCAGAATAGACAATAAGGTAATCAACATGGAGAAAGACTGAGGAGAACCGAATGGACCTGCAAGAGGACAGGCATTAGGGAAAATTGTAAGAATAAGAGTGATACATTTCACCTGGGTATTAGGTCTATCTTGTACCTTACTGACATAAATTGGTATAGTTATGCTCTAATTGTATTTTGAGAGAAAAGTTTTATTTTAACAGGAAGGGTGATATGTAGGAGGAGCTAAGGTGACAGGAGTAAGGAGAGGGAGAGGAGGAGGAAGGAGAGGAGGAGCTCGGTGATGAGAGAGAGAAAGAGAAAGAGAGGGAGGGACATGGAGGCAGATGTCCGCGTGTCTCTGCCAGTCAAAGATAGCTGCTATATATAAGTTGGGTATTGGGTTACACTTCTGATTGTATGGGCATCTTGTTATTGAGCATTACTAAACTTATAAAGCCTTTGATTAACATTAAAAAAATTGTATAAAAGCAAAAAGGAAAAGGGGGGATGGGATAGGAGTTTTCTAGGTAGGGGAAATGGGGAAAGGGGATGGCATCTGAAATGTAAATAAAATATCCAATAAAAAATAAATTAATTAATTAATAAAAAAAGAGTGATACATTTCATCTGTCATTCCTAATAATCCTGTTAACCATGTGTCTTGTTCTCACATAAGAACTTGGGGACTACACTGTGTGACTTTCTAAGTGAATGAAGGATTTTGAAGTTTTTTTTTTTAAATTACTTTCCCCTTTAATGGCTATTATTATCTTACTAAATATAGTTCAGGGATGATTGGTATAGTTCTATGAGTCTTGAAAAGAAACATTCAAAATGCCTACTTCTGTTTTTCTCATGTTTCTAAAGATATATCCTTTGTTTCTCTTTCAGTGGCCATTGCTGTAAGCCTTAATAGTCTCAATGAAAAATCCATTTTTCTGTTTTACTTGATTAAACCATTAAATTAGCTGTAATTCTGTTTAATGTGTTATGATAAAATTATGGTTTCCCGGATGAAATCTTGAACAGAACAGAAAATAAATTTCATCCTTTATCTCATTCCCTACATATATTTTAATAGATAATAAATATTTTTTAAATTAAAGTGAGCTATAAAACCTGCCATTTTCTGTTAACTGTCACTCTGACATCCCAACAGCAATGTTAGACTGATTGAGTTTCACTGCAGGGAGAGCAAACAGCACATAGTCTAATATCCCTTCTGATACACACTTAGCAAATCCTCTTAAATGTCTGGAAAAATAGCAATGCTGTGTTCTCAGATATTCTTTATTGACTGAGTGACTAGTCTTTGGTAGTGTTACCAATTGCTGCCTTGGTTTCACTCAATTTGGCACCTATCTGCGGGCCTGCCTTCAAGCTTTTACTTAAACACCTGACACTCATATCACTTCCTTTCTCGTAAAGGCTTTCTAGCTGATTGCTCATTAATGGTGTATCAGTAGCTGAAAGAAAGCAAGCTGACCCCTACATACAGTAGAAAGTGAGTCATTTCACTGATGATTCTGTATGAGTGAGTGTGTCTCCTCTGGGTAATGAGGATATGTCTGTCATACCATCCTAGCTCTCTTCTATCACCTGTGGGTATATGTCCAGATCCTTAAACTTCAATTGATGTTACATCTGTTATTACAAAATGCCATCATGCCCACCTTGCATACGTGGTGGTACTGATGAACCTCAAGGGGAAATCTTGTCTTCAGCTTATGAAATGTTGAAAATTTATACTAATTTAAGCCAATTTATACTAAAGGAAAACAAAACCACTCTTAACTGGTTTGGGGAATGTTTCTCTCTTGCCCCTGAGAAGGATTGGGTATAAGGAATAAGTTTAGTGTCAGTCATGAAACACAACAAGTTCCTCTGCCTCTCAAAATCCACATTCTTCTCCTGTCTCATACTAATGATTGTTAACAATGCTGGCAATTTCTAAAAACTAATGAAAAAAATATGTATTCATTTGAATGCCCTACACTTTGTACTGAAACTGGGTTTCTTTCCCCAGTTTTTCTTGCCTGGGAGATTTCATTCTAGGACATTTTTAATGTGTCACCTTTTAAAACTATTCATTTATTTATTTTACATATTCACTTTACACCCTGCTTAGTGCCACCTTCCCAGTCACTCCCTCTCACAATCTGTTTTCCTTTCTCCCTCCCCTTCTCCTCAGAGTGGGTGGACCCCCCTGGTCATACCCCAACCCTGGCATATCAAGTCTCTTTGAGGCTAGGTGCATCTCCTCCCACTGAGATCAGAAAAGGCAGACCAGCTGGAATATATTCCACAGACAGTCAACAGATTTTGGGAAGAGCCCCCTTTCCAGTTGTTCAGGACCCACATGAAGACTAAGATGCACATCTGCTACATATGTACAGGGAGGCATAGGGCCAACCAGTGTATGTTCTTTGGTTGGTGATTCAGACTCTGAGAACCCCAAGGGTCCAGGTTAGTTGACCCTTTTGGTCTTTGTGGAGTTCCTATCTCCTTCTAGTCCCTCAATCCTTCCTCTTATTCTCTTATAAATAGATGTCTGCATCCATCTGAGTCAACTGTTTGTTGAAGCCTCTCAGAGGACAGCCATGCTAGACTGCAAAGTATCATTAATAGTGTCAGGAATTGGTGCTTGCCCATGGGATGGGTCTCAAGTTTGGCCAGGTATTGGTTAGCCATTCTCTAAGTCTCTGCTACATCCCCCATCCCTGCATTTTTGTAGACAGGATACATTTTGGGTTGAACATTATGTGGGTGGGCTGGTTTCCCCATTGCTCCATTTAGGTTCCTGCCTGACTACAGGAGGTGGCTGCATCAGGTTCCATATCCCTAATGCTGTGAGTCACAGCTAAGGACCCCCCTAATTGATTCTTGGGTGCTTCCCTTATTCCAGGTCTCTGTCTTGTCCTGGGGATAACCCCCACCTCTCTACCTGCATCAGTTGCAGAATCCAATTCATTATCATGGCCATCTGGCCATCTTTTTATTCTTTAAGTTGCCTTATTAAGAGTATTGTATCACAGCAACAGGAAAACTAACTAGAACAGTAAGAATATTTAATGCTGTTTAGATTAATTAGCTCAAGGTGTCAAAGGGGGTATTAAAATGATTTTGATTAACAGAATTGCCTCATTATCATGATTGGAAAAAAGATTGCTCAAAAGCAAAGTATATAATAGTTTTGTGAAAAATACAAGAAAGCTGGAAAATCATATATAAGCTAATAATGGTTTATCTTTTGATGTGCTTGGAAGTTTGGGTTTAAATTGATATAATGAAATGTTAACCGATCAAGGTTTTATGCAGAAGAATGATATGACCTGGCTTGTATTTTGATTATTATCCATTGCTGGATAACTGGTAGATGTACATACAAAGGAAAGAATTATGTGAAAATGGATGCTGAGAAAGCCAGAGGTCGAAAGTCCCTTCTTCTGTTGAGCTTTTTATTCACCCCCAAATAGTGTCTCTTCTTTCTTTTATCTGTTGGTGGTGGGCACAGCATGAAGGTCCTTGTGCCCACAGATCTCCAGAGTAATCACGAATGTTAAGCACGAGTGTTAAGCACATAGGATTGCCTTTACAATAGAAAAGAGGTAAAGCGTGTTCTTCCATCCAGAGAGCTGGGGATTGGAAGTGACTAATAGCCTGTTGATATGTGTTATCTGATAGGACAGGCTAACTCAAGCTCCTACAGACAAGACTGGAGATACCTAATAGTCTAAATGACCTTCACATTATCTGTATAGCCTGAGATTTCCCCCAGGCTCCCACAACTAGAACCAATAGCTAACAGCCCAAATGACCTCTACATTATTTTTATAGCCTACCCCAGGCCTGACCCTTTCTTCTGCCCTTAAGCTAGTACAGTTCTCTAGAACCTATCTTCTTGAAAGAAATGGCTAGTACCCTGAGTTGAATTTTGATGTAATTACACTTCCTTGTGCACTGGGAATTGTTATACACCAGGAAACTTTACAAATTGTACTATTTTAAATATGCTGGTATCAGAATACCTGAAAACCACCTTCAGATTCCCCCTAAGTGTATAACTTATCAATTCACTTGTGTCAGAAGTGGGCATTAAGTAATTTAATGAATAAAATATATTATTTTGCACCTGAAGAAATAATGGTAGATGTTGGTAGCTGTTTTGGAATGAAGTATGAAACATAAATTATTCCTACAAGTAATTTTGTCTCATCAGAGGAATAAAAAGAAAGAGAGTTTTAATATTAAAAAAAAACCCAAAAGGTCCTAGGATAGATAGAGTTAAATGTGTTTTAGTTCTTGCATGTGGTTTGAACATAGGGTTGTAAGAAGGCTGTCACTTATGGAATAGTAGGCATAACAGATATTCATAGGCAGGGAATAAAATTACTCCAGGTCTCAGATAAATAGAAAGAGAGAGCAAAATTTAGAAATGTAGATAACAAAACCTACTTTTGGTCTATTTAGTAACGTAAACTTTGCTCGTAGCTCAAAATCAGGTGGTTGCATGTGCTCAGCTTCTGGTGAGAGTCATATGCTGCTCTTGTTGGAGGAAAAGCAGAATAAAAAAAAAAAACCTATGTGTCTATGTATAGAACAGAAATGAAACAAGGAATCGCCTTGCTTTGGAACAATATATCCTCCCACTACTCCTACACTACAGACCCAATGTCCTGAGAAAGATGCCCTTGACAAAGGTTCCATTTCTTAACAATACTGCCTCGATAACATTTTGATAGAGATAATTGAAACCAAATTTAGACAACTAAATTATGGAGAACGTAGTTCAAGTACAGAGAAAGAAAATCATACATGTTGTATGTACTTTAAACATTCTCCTTTCTCTCCATATCTACTTCTATTTCAGATAGGTTACTTCCCAGATTTAAAGATCATGATACTCCTTTTGCACCTCGGAACCTTAAATTCTAAAATACAGCCACTGTGCAAGTTAGAGACCCCAAGGAAATAAAACCAATGATATATAGAGATATCTAAGAGTCTGTTTATTGTGAAAACTGGCTAAAGTAATGATCTAGGACAAGAAGTCATATGATATGTTGACTATAAACTAGAGAAACAGTGAGGCAAGCAGAATTCAACCTGGATCTGTAGGCCTAAGAACCAGACATGCTGATTGTGTAGTTCTGTTCTTGAAGCTGAACGGTAAGGGGTACTGCTGTTAGAAGTCCTAGGCTCTGAAGGCCCAAGGATCTTGAATCTAATAATGGGTACAACATGCATATTCTTGCTCTATGAAAGGGAATGAATTGTTTTTCTCCAACTTTTTGATCACTGTGCTACTGAACAATATATGCAACCTTTAGTAGTATTTATTTATTTATTTATGTATTTATTTATTTATTTTGAAGCATGATGTGGTTAAGATGCCCAGTCTCACTCTGAATACCTTCTACAGCCCAAATAAGCTTTGAACCTGTAGTCTCCTTGCTTCAGAACCCCATTTAGCTGGGATAAGTAATATAAGTCACCATGTCTAGCTACATATTCTTCTGATTCAAATGTTTATATCTTCTGAAAACACTGTAACAAACGTACTCAGAAATATTGTCTTACCAGCAATCTTGATCTGACTTAACCCAGTCAAGTTGATATATAAGTTAACGATCCTTGTCAAAAATGCCCTTTGCACTGTAGCATTAACCTTTTGGATTTACCTCAGTTGTAAGCATTCTGGTCAATCTGCAGAACACCCAATTTTAACACAGGCTTTGGTTTTTTTCAAAACTGAAAGTTTTTGATACTATTTCATCAAAAGTAATTTGACATCAGCAAGGTTACAAGCAGTAGTGTGCTGTTTAGTGGGGACTGTATCTCTCTCTCTCTCTCTCTCTCTCTCTCTCTCTCTCTCTCTCTCTCACCCTCTCTCTTTCTCTCTCACACACACAAATATGGGTATCAAATTTTGCAAATCACATTTGTGTTTTTCTAGTTTTCTTTGAGTTTTTTAGTGAAACAATTATATCCTAGTAGACAGAGAGAAAGCATCATTTTTTACACCAAATCAACAAGTTTAATTTCATTTTATACAGCCTTTCCTAGCAAAAGTGATTTTTATTATTGGATACCTACATCAATACATTGTTATAACCAAAGATATCAGGAACCTATTAATTATACTTGTAGAATGTGGTTTTCTATGTTAGCGTATCTAAGCTTGCTCATTAACATTCTCTGTGTTTTGTAAGTGAGACATATTATAGATTTTTAGATTATTCCTTCCCATAAATTCTGGTGCTCCAGATTCAACAAATGTAGTGATTTAAATAAAATCTGTCCCATAGAGTCTCAGGCATTTGGACTCATGGTCCTTGGTTGGTGGCACTTTTGCTTGGATGAGTACAGACTTGCTGGAGGTAGTAAGTCACTGGGGACAGGTTTTGAGATTGAAAAGCTTTATCTATGTCCAGTTTGTTCTGTCTTCTTCATGGTTACAGTTAAGATGTAAGTACTCAGCTTCCCATTCCAGTCTTCATGCCTTCCCTTTGCTGCCACACTTCTGGGCATGATGAACTCCTATTCTTCTGAATCCATAAGGTCACATCTGTTCTTTGTTCCATACGCTGCCTTGGTTGTTCTGTTTTATCACAACACCAGAAAAGTAACTAATACACCACGTGAAAGTGCTTTTATTATTGCTTCTAATGTCTTAGTGTGTAAACAGAACCCAGCTTCACTTATTGCAGAGGGGTGCATAAAAAGAGAATGAGGTTTTTAGCACCATGGAAGGTTGCAGCATCTTTTTCTCCTTTTCTGTTATCATTTAAGAACTTAGAAACTAAACATGTAGGAGATATGAACCAGCTCTCCCCGATCTGGTTTAATGAACACCTTTGCATAAGATTTTGACGTATCAGCTTTTGAATCAGCTGTTTTACCATACCCACAGGTATTCTTCATGTCTCTTGTCAAAATATTCTGGCTCAAAAGTTGCCCTCTCTAGAAGAATTCTACATAAAACTGAACCCAGCTTTATATGGAAAACACTTTCTCAGCTTTAGATTTTTTTTTTTTCTTGGTCATTTGAAGCAGTTTGAGTTTTTGTTTTGATAGGACTTGAATAACACTTGCATGTTAAACTTTAATGGAATAGTGAAGTCCTGAATGGTGTATATTAGGAAAATATTTGCCAGATGATGATATATGCCAAAGCAGTAACACTGAGACTAGCTACTTTGTTTGGTCTTGCTAGGACTGTTTGACTCCTTGCTCATATGTTAACATCAGGATCGTCAAGGCAGCAATTTAATAGCCAGCTAATATTTGTGAGAGCTGATTCAGGTTAGGAGGGCAGTAGTCTGATAAATGTGATTAGTGTCCTTACAGAACAATTCTCAGATATTTGACTTGCCAATCGAAGACGTGAATATACAGAAAATGACAGCCATCTGTGAAGCAGGAAGCTGTCTTTGATTGGTCACTGTGTCTTCCTGGACTTTAATCTATAATGACCAGCCTTCAGAGTTTTGAAAATTAATTTCTTTTAACTATAAGCCAGAGAGAGAGATTATGATATTTGGTGTAGAAGATTAAGCTGACTGAACTGTTCCTTCATGGTCTTTTCCACATCAACATTGAAGAGGCAAAGGTTATTCCATTTTATTTGTCTTCAGAAAATAATGTGCCTATTTGTAGAAGTCTTAACCTAGCTCCTAAAAGTGTACTTATACAATATTTACTTATATGCAAAGATTATAACACAGATATTAGTTTCACAAGTGTAATCATAGCACAGCTAAAATCCATAATCTTATAAATATTTGGTAGCTCTAATAGTTGAAAGTCATTCGTTATTAAAAACTAAATTGCCTTTTTAAAGTTATATTCATGTGAATAAAGTACACAGTGGGCATTTATAGAACAAATGTTTTATTTGAACAATTTTATTAAATATTTATATTGGATTTTAGACTTGTATGAAGTTTAAGGACTCAAATTCTTAGGTTTTCATTTTTCATATAAAAACATATAATCTCTCCCAAAGGCACAAAGTCACTCAACAAATGGACAAATGAATGGTGAACAAAACACATTCTATCTGTAATGCAGTGCACTCTCTGAAAGAATTAGAGATCAAACTAACACATATATTTCCAGGTGCTATATGTTCAGGTAAATTGAACACTACATTTACACTAAGATCTCTAAAAACCATGGAAAATACTCATGCAATATTCCATTTGATAGATATTTTAGTCTTGATTCTGTATAGTACACTTTGTAAGCCTTTCAAGTTATTTTTCACATTTTCTTTGGTGAATGTAGAGAACATTAGTTGAAGTAAATGATGTCAGCTAATTGTAAAATAGGTAAATGTGAGTAACCACCTTCTGTAACTAGTACTTTAGATCCGTGCTGACTTAACCATCAACATGCAAGCTATGTATCTTTCAAGCCTCTCCTTCATGGGTTCACTACAGTTGTCTTAGATTTTGCTTTTAGAAGATTTTCCTTAAATTATCTTCCTGCCTTTTCTTTCTTATCTGAATGTGCTTTCTGCTTTTTGTAGATACTTGGTTAGATTTCCATTATCATAAATGAGTAAGATATTTTAAAATATGTAAAAAGGGCATTACAATGTTAGAAAGATTATATTCATATAAATGTTTTACAGAACAAAATTATATCTAATATCATGCTACAACTATAAACAAAAAAGTTAAGAAGCCACACACACAGACACACACAGACACACACAGACACACACACATATAGTATATATATATATATATATATATATATATATATATATATATATATATAGAGAGAGAGAGAGAGAGAGAGAGAGAGAGGTGTACAATGTTGATCTTTGCCAGAACTTCTGTGCTTTCTTTCCTCTAGATACAGACAAATCTGGATAACTGAACACTCATGAATAATGTCATTAATAAGCAATGAAAATTAAATGCTACTTCAATAAAATATAACTCTTTTACTCCTAATTGTTATGTTCTTTGAAAAGTAGATTATTATTGGGTCTTTTTACCTAAAAATTTTGGTTATAGTGTTACTTTTTAAAAAATTGATTTTAAGCTAAAATACTTGAAAATGATTTTAAAGAAAAATGTGATAATATGGTACTTGAAAATAGGCCCTTCAAGAAAATTATATGTCAGTCTATACCATTACCATTATACACTACTTCAAATTACCTGGCATCTATAGAAAGTGCTAAGTGATGCTTGAATTAATCTGAAGTCAGAACTTAAAACATTGCATATTCTGGTCTTCTTCTAGTATCTAAGGGAGTATGTGTGCATGTGAATAGTTCTTCCTCTATCTCAATTACATCAGTGTGATTGGTCTGTGATCTTCTAGATGAAGTTCTTATAATGGTTACTTAAATCCTTTTCCTCTTTTCAGTATTATAGTTTTAATTAATAATAAGTCAAGGCATAAATAGTCATTTACCCCAGGAAATTTATTGATCAGTTACCTGTACATTAGCTAGAAACAGTAATTATTTGGATGCAGTCATTCCTAAATCAATATTTACAAAAAAAAAGATAGCAACTGAGTAATATTCGTACATAGACAAAATGCCAAAATGCTACTCATTAATAATTACACAAATATAAAACTGTATGTGCAAACTACTAACAGTCTCCAAGAAGCCCCTCTCAATAGACTTGAAAATGCTATGATTAATACATTGATCCTTTCCACACGGTTCTTCATATCTGTTACTTTGTTGTAGATTTAGGATTTGTGCAGAATATTAGTCAATCAATACTTAACTCACTTGACTCATAAATTGTGTTTATCTTCTTTATTAGGGTATAATTGGCAGAAAATATAAATTATATACACAGTGTACACAATAGAATACTTTAATATAAGAATAATTGTGTCCTAGTTGTGATTTCTACTGCCGGGATAAAATAGCATGACGAAAATCAAATTGAGAAGGAAAAAGTTTATTTCATCTTAGTCCTTGTAGTCTCTCATTTAGGGAAGTCAGGACCTGAACCTAGAGGCAGGAACTGATGCAAAGGACATGGTGGGGTGCTGATTATTTGCTTCCTCCTTATGGGTTTCTCAGTTTGCCTCTTATAGCACTCCTTAACACCAGTCCAGGGTGTCATCATCCACAGTGGGCTGCACCCTCTTCTAGAAAACACTAATTACAAAAATGCCCTACAGGCTTTCCTACACTCTGGTCTATGATATGATTCTCAATTGAGTTTCCTTCCTCTCAGATGATTCTAGCTTGTGTCAAGGTGACATAAAACCAGTCAGGACAATGGTGAAACGTATAAATCAACGTTGTCACATTTGTGACTTCACATCCTTTTTGTTTGAGTGCGGGATAGGGGGAACACACAGAAAAATCTCTCATCAATTTTTGAGTCCTTTGCATGAAACTATTAACTGCAATTAAGCTGACCTCTTCGGTTTCTTTGCCTTGTCCAAGTGCAACTTCGGTACAGTTTGACAAACATGTTGTTGAGAGCAAGGAGAATATTATGCTGTGTTTGTCAAGAGGATTTTTTTTCTCAAGAGGAACTGCAGTCAGTGTGTGTTTTTCCATTCAGATTTAACACTGTGCTTTTTCATAGTGAAACTTCCAATCCAGAGCTTTGCATCACTCTGACTTTGCCAATAAAACAACAGTGAAGCTCCAACTGCTTTACTCATGTAAAGCTGTGCTTGACCCTCAGACTGCCCCAGCAATGATCTGTTATGTTGCAGGCTTAGATGAGTGACTGAGAGTATCAGGACCCACAAGTTTGCTTTGAGGAAGCCTTACTGTTGTCTAATGCCTAGATTTCCATAGAATAGCAATTAAACGGGATTGTTTCTTGGTGCTATGGGGTCAATATCATTCATTCCAAGTCATTGTGTTTAATTCCAAAACTTTAAACTGGAACTAAAGAGAGAGTTCAGTTAGTAAAGTGCTTGCAGTGCAGACAGGATGCCTTGGGTTTGATCTTCAGAAGCCATATAAAAATCCAGCTGTGAGATGCCATTTTGTAATCTCAGTGCTAAGGAGTTGTAGCCGGTTGAAGAACGATGCTCAAGGAAAAACTATGCACATGCACATTTAACGTTTTTGAAAGTCTTACATGCAAAGAAAAGAAAAAAATGTATTTTTATATAAACTTCTGGGTTTACATACAGTATTCTGGTTATGAAAGAAGTGATTTGTTATACTATGAAAATGCTTAAGTCTAAGTTATTTTCACTTTATTTTTTCATTCATTAATTTATTTATTCACTTTACATTCTGATTGCAGCCTCCATCCCTTCTCTCCTCCCAGTCTCACCTTCTCACTCTCTTTCTCCCATTCCTTTCTCCCCTTCTCTGAAAAGAAGGGAAGTTCCCTACCCTCCTCCTGCCCCATGTCAACGTTTCCCCGGGCAAATCAAGTCTCATGAAGACTGAGTTCATCCTCTCCCACTGAGGCCAGACAAGGCAGCCCAGCTAGGGGAAAGGGGTCCAGAAGTGGGCAACAGAGCCTGGTTCAGAGACAGGCCTTACTCCAATTGTTGGGTGTGGTGGTTTGAATATGCTTGGCCCTCAGAGAGTGGCACCAATTGGAGGTGTGGCCTTTTTGGAGTAAGCCTCACCATGTTTGGAGAAGTGTGTCACTGTGAGTGAAACTGGGGGGCTTTGAAACTCCTTCCAGTGCAGAAGAGTCAAACTTCTCCTAGCGGCCTTCAGATGATGATGTATGACTCTCAGCTCCTCCTGCACCATGCCTTGTCTGGATCATATGCTCCCACTATATTCATAATAGACTGAACCTCCCAAACTGTAAGCCAGTCCCAATTAAATATTATCCTTGTAAGAGTTGCCACAGTTATGGTGTCTGTTCTGCCAAGGACCAGCTCCAGCCTTCACAATTATTGATGATGCAGTACACAGTGATGATCTGTGGCCTTGTAGCTTTCCCTTGCTGTTCTGGGGCAGAAGCTGATGGCTTCTGGAAATTTAACTCTCTTTAGCTATTCTTCTGTGGCTGTTTATTTTCAGCAATTCTTGTGCCCTTAATTCTTTGCTACTGCATGACCAAAAGCCATTGGCTTCTGGTAATTGACTCCTGCTGTTAGCAGCAGGGTTGGGAGGTGATTAAGAAAAATAAAGGCTTAATTGCTAGAACACTTTTCTCTCTGGCTCAAGGACTCCTTGCTGGCCAGGTAAGAGGCTTGGAGTTCCTTAACTCTTTGTGAACCAGAGAAAAAAGAAAATAAAAGAAAGAAAAATGAATGAAAGAAAAGAGAGAAAATCAGGTATACAGAAAAAAAAAACCATCTCACTCTGGATGAAGCAGAGAAAAGAAGCTCCAACAAACTTTTATTGACACCTGCAGAAACACACACACACACACACTGGATGATGCTGAAGAAAGCTGCATTGTCATTTTATTGTGATTCTTAGGTGTTTTTTTGTTTGTTTGTTTTTTGAGACAGAGTTTCTCTGTGTAGCCCTGGCTGTCCTGGAACTCACTCTGTAGACCAGGCTGGCCTCGAACTCAGAAATCCGCCTGCCTCTGCCTCCCAAGTGCTGGGATTAAAGGCATGCGCCACCACCGCCCGGCTTTTTTATTCTTTTTTTTTTTTTTTTTTTTTTTTTTTTTGTGATTCTTAGTTTTTATACTTTCTCTAAAAAATTATCTCACACAACTATCAGGTAGAACCATTATTATAGCAAGATAACTGATTACTTGTCATAGATATTAAGGAATTACAACAAAATTGTTTAAATGTCTTTTCATTAAGACTGGTATCTGACTAAGCATTCATTATACATTACTAGCCCCCCATAAGTTCTTTATAAGTTTAAAGTAATAATTTTTATGTCACAAGTTAGCACAATACTGTCAAGAGATAAATTATCTGCCTCCTGTCATGTTAGCTGTAAAGGTTTGTACAGATAAACTAGTCAATAATTCATTTTCTGTTCTTACACAATAAATTGCCTATTTTCAGTTTATTACTTTAGTTACCAGATAATGGTCTCACACCTAATCGAGAAGGAATGTTTTCCATGATCATCAATTTGTTCCAAACCTGCTTTCTTTTTCTAGTGCAATTAGCTTGTGACACATGAAGATTTACAGAGCTCTAATTGCTGTTTTTATAGAGAGGTTGAAATTACTCATATCAATTTACAAATTCTATAAAATCATTATCAGGAATTATGAAATCATCAATTTGTCTATACAGCATTACTACATAAGAGTATGTCTTCATGTTAATTTGCCAAAAATCTGCCCAGTAGGGTGAGCTAATGCCTCGTAATCATTATGCTGTGTAATAGTGATAGGAAAAGCTATTAGCAGCAATAAGCAATCCTGAGATGAAGTCTCTTGGGACCTTGCCTCTCAGAGCTCACCCATCATAGGCTGTGCAAAATGGTGGGCATATCCAGAAATTTCCTAGATGGCTCATGATAGGGACCCACATGAAGACCAAGCTAAAAATACACTCTCAATTTTGTGAACATGACTGTGAGTTGTCAGACTGTTGAGTTTGGCTTCATGTAGTGTACACATTGTGTTCTTTAAGTAGCTAAGAAACCAAAGGTACCTTAATTCTCAGATACATAACATACATGAAGTCATGATGTTCTTATGCAATATCAAATATTATATTATGATTATAATTTTCTTCAAAACAATATTGCTCAAAATTATTGAGACTAATTTGGAATGCTTTTAATAATTATCTTAAAGTTTTGATATTTAAATATAAAATGAAATAAAGTTATTTATTTATTGATTGATGTTATTCATAAGGTTTATTCATAAAATTCTTACAGAAATTTTTATCCCTGAATTAGTGTCACACACACAAGGAAGTAGTCTCAATTCTATGTGAGGCAGTGTTTTTTATAAGTCCTGCAAGATTGGAGAAGCACAACCTAACCCATTCTTTAAAAAAATTACTCTGATGTAGAATATTCAACCCATCTATTTCCTGGAATAAAAAGAAGTGCTGGGATCTTTCACCAAGATTTGTTTGTTTTTGTTTTGTTTTGTTTTGTTTTGTTTTTAATCTTTAATATTGTCTTTTACAGTCCAGTCTTTATTCTTCTCCAGGTAACCCCCCCAACAAAGTTTCTCATCCCATTCTTCCTCCCATTGTTCCAAGTAGATGTCCCCACACCCTTTCTCAAGAGTTTAGGTACATATAAGAGTTTCTCAAGAGTTAGGTACATATTCTCTCACAGAGGCCAGACCAGGCAGTCCTCTGCTGTATATGTAAGACTTAGTTTCAAGAGGCCCATATCCTCCTTCTTCTACTTCTTGCCTTCATGCTTATGTTCCTTGAAGAGACTGCTATCAGAGAGTCTTTTAGAACCACTGTGTTATTTTGCTTCTTCCAAAAACTTGTCCAAACCGAAAGGATCTTCCTCAAACTGAATTGGTCTTTCTTGGCCACTTTGTCTATGATCTGAACCAGAAATGGCCTTATCAGGAATAATTCTGTTGGTCTTTATCCTGGTTTCAATGTCGTCACCACACGTGTCCTTGTCCAGATTTTTACTGGGTCTGTAGATACTCTTAGTCAGAGCTTTGCTACCTCTCCATTCCTGATCATAAACATTGTAAATTTCATCTTCCTTGTCTGCAAACCCACTGTTCACATCTTGTATTGGTTGAAGAGCCTTTGGTCATACTGAACTTCATTGGAAGTTTGAGGATTGGGCACACCAAGAGCAATGACTTCTCTGATACTTCGATTTTCATTTCTCTGTAGATTTGACCTCTTATCAGGAGCTGCCCTGGAAAGGTTCCAACTGTGCTGTCTCTCTTTTCTCCTGTCATGATAGATATTATCCCTTTCATGAGCCACTCCATCCTCTTTTTCCATGTGTGTTTTGATCCCAGCTCTCCTTTTTCTGGCTATCTGGGTCATTCCTCTAAGTTTCTCTCCTTTTCTTTTTGAGCCATCTTTCTTTCTACTTGGGCTCACATTTCCACCACTTCATGTGTCTTCCAATCAGCATTTCATTTATGTGGACAGTCTGAAGTCCTCTTCCATCAGCAGCCAGCCATTTAACTAATGGAATCGTATACCCCTTAGAATTCTTTCACTTAGAAATACAAGGAGGATTTTCCACTCCTGCTGTTCCTTTACAGTCATCTTCCGAGGAGGAGTGTGTGTTACAGGTGCAGGAAGAGATGGTGATTCCTGAGGAATTTTATTAATCTTGAATCTTGGATGCTCCATTGGGTCTTTCTATGTTTCTACCTTCCGAATAGCCCTCTGTTTAGCTCCAGAATTGAATGCTTCTCCTTGATGAGATGGAGTGTCCTGGATATACTGAGCAGGAGCCCACATGTCAGCTGCATGAACTGGAATGCAACCTTCCTTAATACTATCTTCTCCAAGGCTACACTTGTTTATGCTGTTATCCCTTTAATCATATCTTCATCGGGCCTTTGCAGGTCTGGGTCATCTGGATTCATAACCTCTGGAACCACGTCAGTGTATTTGCTGTAAATGACATTGTCTTTGGACGGTACCTGTCGAGCAATTGCATCATATGTAATTGTCCCTTCATGATCCAACTGAATGGCCAGAGCATTTGACTTTTTTTTTTTTTTTTTTTTTTTTGAGTTAAGTGTCACCTTGTTTGGAGAAGTGTGTCACCATGAGTTAAACTAGGGGACTTTGAAACTCCTTCTCATGCAGAAGTGTCAAACTTCTCCTAGCGGCCTTTAGATGCAGAGTCAACTGGGCCACATGGATTTCCGGGAAAGCACCTCCATCTACCAAATTTCCTAGCAACCACGGAATCCAGCCTTTCCTGAATCCACATGAGGGAGGCTCCCTTTGAGAGGAGACGAGAGAGGTCTGCAGTTACCCTTTCTTCAGCTTCAGGTTGCTTCTGAAATAACTGAGTAGGCTCAGGTAAAAAGCTGGTGAGCACCATCTTCTCCGAAGGAGGACTGAGACAAGTAAGAAAGATAATTCTTTCTTTCTGAGATAGGGTTTTTCTGTGTAGTCCTGGTTGTTCTGAAACTCTTTCTACAGACCAGGTTGGCCTAGATCAGATATCTGCTTGCCTGTGCCACCCAATTTGAAGGCAGCCAGGAGAGACTACTGTGTCAATTTAGTTATTTTTATTTATTTAATATGTATATTTTTTATTTTTTATGTACATTAGTGTTTTGCTTACATGTATATATGTGTTAGAGTGTCAGAAGCCCTGGAACGGGAATTTATAGACAAGTGTGAGCTGCCATGTGGGTGCTGGGAATTGAACTCAGGTCCTTTATAATAGCATCTCGTAACCACTGAGCTATCTCCCTAGCCACAAGTTATTTATCACTAAATATTACACCAATGATTCTATAAAATACCTCGATTAAAATTTATGATAGAACTGATTGCGTCTGTGTTTAAGGAACATTATGTTAAGATTTCGTTTCTTTTCAAATAAAGTCTTCATAAATTCTTTTTTAAAGATTTATTTATTTTTTTAAGTGTATCCATGTGTGTCTCCATAGGTATGTTCATATGACTTTAGGTTCCCTTAGAAAGCAGAGGTGTTAGATCTCCTTATAACTAGAGCTAAATATAGTTTTATGCTTCTAGACTTGGGTGCTTGGAATTGAACTATGTCTGCTGTGATAGCAGCAATGCACTCCAAACTACTCAGCCATCTTTTCGGCCCCACTTTCGTATATAATATTTCAGAACTGAAATTTTGCTATGTTCATGAAATAGACATGATCTCAGGCAAAACAAACAGTAAATGAAGTGAAAAGTTCACTTTTACTTTTTTGTGATAATCAAGATCAGGGCTTAGCAAACATTTTCTGTAGAGGCAAGTAACAGATACTTTGTATCTCTTGTGCTGTGCTACAACTACTCATCTCCAAGTACAGAGAAGAAGTTGTTCAGAGTACAGTACAGAGAAGAAGTGCTCCTTAGGTAAAAGGTAAAGGCTTGAGATGGCTGTTTCAACAAAGTTATTAGCAAAATCATGCCCTGAGCCTTCTGTGACTAATCTAGTTTGCCTACCCCTTTCCTCTGCTATTGTAATTTAATTACAATATCAATTACATTTTAAAAAAAACCCATGGTGATTTCCCAGGATTAGGATTATCTTCAATGTATACATACATATATAATCACATATATATGAGTAAGAAAGGAAGATTCTGAAAGACCAGATTTTTCCCTTGTTCTTTTTGTTTTGCTTTCTTTTGTTTGTTTGGCAGTGTTGAGATTTGAACTTTGGTCCATGGATTTGATAACAAGAGCTCTGCTGCCATGTTGCTGTATCTCTAGCCCTCCTAAGCCTGTATTTTTATATTTAATTCTTTTCTGAGAAGAATAAATGAACAAAAATATTATATTCTACATTTGATTGGCTTAAACTTTAAATAGTAAAGCTATTTTAATTTCATTTTGCTGTACATGATACATGAAATAGTATATTTTACGTAGAGATCCAACTACCAATAAACAATGACATGAGGAAGATGCAGATCTATGATGCTCTTCTAATGAATGAAACAGTAGTAGTCCCAACACTTAGCTATGAGCACCTAACTCAGGTCTCAAGCTACTGTCTTATTAGCTCTCTCCGTGACATTAGTCTTATAGGTTAGGTTGTAAAGCTGAGTATTGGTATGGGTATAAATAACTTTCATTTCTGTCTGAATTCATGCTTTCTCTTAATAAATGATTTGGGCTTTTAGTCTCTGCTCCAAGTATTCAGTATTGGTCAAATTTGAGTATCACCTGTGTCTGTAAAAGCTTAAAAATTGCTCAGCTTGTTTCCTTGAAATTCTTCTTTTCATGGCCTCATGGAGTTGCACCCTATGTACAGTAATTTGTAGACCCAAGTTCAGTCTCACAGGAGTCTCTGAAGCTTGTTCCCAATGTTGCTTCCTTGTCTCTAACATTATACTTGCAATGTCCCTCTACTGTGCTCCCTGTCCCCACTCCTCAGCAAGTATTTGCAACCCCCTGCTTTCTCCTTCCCTGCAAGAATAAGAATTTTATTCCCAGAAGAAATACAGAGTCCTCAGGGCTCCCTCTTTTCTGTTTCCCCTGACTTGCAGACCATAGTCCTGCAGAGATGTCCAGCATCTGCAAAGTGGCTCATGTGAGTCTAACTTCACAGCTCCACTGAGAGCAAATGCCAAGAACTAGCTGCTTCTCAATAAACAGATCCAAGTCTTTAGTACTAGGCTCATTTGGAAGATGACAGCTTTGCTGTGAAACGAGGAGACTGTGGATGCCTTTCACTGCACATTGAAAATTATGTAAGTCGTGATTCTCAACCTTCTTTGCACAGCAAGCCTGTAATACAGTTCTCATGTTGTGGTGACCTCCAACCATAGAAGTATTTCTTTGCTACTTCCTAGCTGTAATTTTGTTAGTGTTATGAACTGCAGTGTTAATATTTGTGTTTTCCAATGGTCTTATGCAACCCCTATGAAAGGGTTGTTTGATCCCCAAAGAGGTCTCAACTCACAGGTTGAGAACCACTGAAAAATGTTGTGACAAAAACCTTTATTACCAGTAAGGATGCAATAACTATTGTCTTGTTTGCCTGCCTGCCTGCCTCCCTCCCTCTCTTCCTCTTTCTTTCTTTCCTTCCTTCTTTCCTGTCTTTGAGAAATCATCTTACTATATAAGTCTGAATTCACAAACCTTCTTGCTCAGTCTGGCCAGAGAGCTAATATACTCTAAATCTTTACTTGCTTTATTGAAAAAAAAAATTATCTTTTCAAATACATAATAAATGTAGTTTTTTCTCAGTATCCCAGAGATATTAGTTTCTCTGCAGGTATCTTGGAGCCAATTTCCCTACAATTCCATAAATGTTCATGTCTTATATAAAATGCAGTGATATTTACACGTAACCTATGTAAATTCTCCTGTATGCAGGAACCAACTCGAGATTATTTATAAATCAGAATTTTATATCAGTGGTAAACAAATAGTTATACTTTATGGTGTAAGAAATAATGTCAAGAAAACAAAGTCTGCACACACTCAGAACATAACAGATACAATACTTACAGATACAGACAAATCACTCATACACTACAGCTGTTTACACTTTGAATTGGGAAACCCTATGTGCTGGCACTTAACCATTTGTAAGATTTAGACTTTACCAAAGGCCATGTCAATTATAAAAGCAAATCTCCATGAATATCTGGCTTTGATGTAAGTTATATTAAAGAGCTTTCAGGGCAAATTGGAAATGTGTAACAGTGTTCTGATGTTTCAGAAGAAGTTGACTTACTAAATTCTACACTTGAGATTTGATGTTAACACTGAGAAATGTTAATATAATTGATGTTAAGGTATAGTTTCCTGTGTAGCTGTTGACAATATAACTTAAAGACTATGCTTCCAATCAATTTAGCAGGGATTTTGCCAACAGCGGAGAATTGAATACTTTTTCTTCTCGGCCTCTTTGCTGCTGTAGATTGGCAACAGCCAAGAATATACTGAAACAACAAAACAATACATTGTTTCAGATAGAAATTAAATCAAGTTGAGAAAACAATGTTTGAGTCTACTTTCTGGTACAAGTCAGGATTGAACAGAAGTTTTGCTGTGCTCTTGTAATGACTGTGCTTATTTCACAGACTTTGAGAAATTGTTATTAGACTGACAGCCATATGGCCACACTTACCCCAATGCTTTCCTATCAAAATTCTAATCGCGTAAAGCTGGGAAAGAGTGTTAGACTCACTATAGTAGGAAAGCCTAGCTAGCTTTTAGCCAAACTGCTTTGTTTCTGTTTTCCTTTGAACATATAGATAGATGCCGTCCCTAAGGTGTTATCACAGTGAGGTGCATGAAGGTGGAGTCTGAATGCCAGAATACTGGAAGAGGTAATAAAAGTTATCCAAGTTTCACACAGCACAATTGTCTTAATGACCATCCATTTTATATCCTCTTGTCTATACTTACTGCCTATTAAGGGGGACTCCTGGGCTAAGAGTATTGCTTAGCGCTAGAACGTTTCTTTCCTAGAATTCACAAGGCTCTGGGTTCAAACTCCAATAATAACCTCTACATACAAACGTGTATGTGTGCAAACGTGTACATGCACACACACACACACACACACACACACACCACACACATACACTGCACCACCACCACCACCAACAACACTACCACCACCACCAGAACCAACACCACCACCACCACCACCAACAACAACAAGTCAATGTAGCAGCTCCACAGTTGAAAAGAAGAAGGTTTCTGGCTGAGTAGTGTTTATACGCCCTTCTGCCAACAAAATATGGAAAGGGCAAGAAGTATTTGTACCTTGTGTTAACAACAAAGATATTATAGCAAACTTCTACCATATTACCTTAATAAATGATGATTTATAAAGCCAAACTATTAAAATATTCATATTGTAACTGATAAATAGGGAAATCTATATCATGTACTGCAAAACATTTAGTTGGCTAGCTTCAGACTTATGGCCTGCAACTTGAGAAACAGTGTTTAGAAAGTGAAGGGATATGTGCATGGCTTTTACTTTACTCTTTTCATGATGTATTTCATGGGTAAATGTGTTAAGTAAAAAAAAAAAAATTCAGAGATCAAAGATACTAGTGAAGTTGGGAGAATATAGGCCAAAGGCTCAGAAAATCCATCTGTTACTAGAGAGAAAGTATTCAGAATAAAAGATGAAATGTTTCCAGCCACAATGGAACTCCTAAACTGAACAAAGATACTCTGAAGTAAGGAAAGGGTCAGCTACACGTGTTATATGCCCATTAAGTAGTTCTCCAGATGACCTCAAATTAGTCCATTATGTTGAGAGAGAGAGGGCACCAAGGCAAGGGATCAAAGAAATAAAACAAAGGCAATTACATCAAAGAAAGCATTAGGTGTAGTTCCTGGCACATCCATAGTTATTGACTAAGACCAGAAGTTAACTGTAAATATTGAGGGAACTGTAACACATGCACAAGAATACACACACTCCCTCACATCCACAAATGTTCACAGGCCACTTTAAACGTTTTGCTTTGTTTGGATTTTAGCAGAATTCTCTAACTCCAAAACTTGTTTAAATAGAAACTTGGCTCTGAATTCTGAGACATTCTTTGAGGGGTATCTCTCAATACTTAGGTCTATAGAAAGCAGTAAAAATAGTAGACTTTCAGAGTTTCAAACTGGAGGGTAGTTAAATGCTTTCAGCTGTTCCTGGGCAAAGTACTACAAAAAAAAAAAAAAAAAAAAAAAAAAAAAAAAAAAAAATCCCTGCCCAGCAGATACAAAAGGCTACTTTGGATCTCCATCTCCTCTTTAAGTAGATTTCATTCCAGTTTCCCTAGTGTCCCACCAGTCTTTATTGAGTATTTAGAGAAGAAAATAAGCTTTCTTTGGTTCTATACATTCTTCAGTATTATAAGTGTGCTTCACATAGCCTGTCATTCAGACAGCCTGCACTTTTTCTTGGTGCCAGCATTAGAAGCAGCAGCTTTCAGCTGTTCCACTCAGAACTGTGCTTATAAGCATGTGTTTGAGAAGAAATGATAAAAAAAAAAGTTCTCACCACAAGGACAGATTGTGATAGAGATTAGCCAGTTGTTGACTAACCTGGTTTCTCTTTCTGCACACACAGCCACAGTATGTTTCCTATCTCCTTTTAAAGTTACGTGTGGCTATCTACTAACTATAGAACATGGAAAGCAGGCGAATTTTTCATGTCTCTTCACGAGCCACTGGGAGGATAGAGAAGAACATGAAACATACAGAAAAGCTTACACACGGGGGAAAACCAGGGCAAGTATTAGAGAAGTCTGAAGCACAGTTTTCATCTATCTCCCATATATTATTAGATATTACAAGAAAACATGATGAATTTCTACTGTCTTATATCTCTGAAACCTCAAGGCTAACAGACTGGAGTGCCTAGCATTATTTCAATGAATGTAAATGTATACATATTCTTCATATTCATATGCAAAGCAATGCAGGAAATAGGAATATACATTATAGTAATTCAAATATCTGATATCTGGTATTTATAAAAGCAGAAGAAAACCTAATGATGTGGGGAATGAAGGAAGATGTGTGCCTAATATTAACAGACATACTTATTGAATAATCTATATGCTAATCACACATGGATTTATTTATTCAACAGAATGAAAAATGAAACCTACTACTCATACTGTGCCAACCCCTGCAATCAAATCATGACCAAGACAGAAAAAAAATCCTTGTAATGTTCATGTCTTATGTAAGCAGTGCAAAAAACGTGAGGTTGGTAGAGTTTATTATATATAATTTAAATGATTATATGATCACAAAGCAGATAAATTAAATCCAAACTTATACAAGTAAAAAAAAAAAAGAGAGAGATTAAACCTGCTTTTTTAAATCTAAAGCTTTCATAATTCCAGGTACACGAACATCTCAGAACACCATTGCTTTCACTTGTCTAGAAACTGCCTCACTTCTTTGGGTGTAATTATGTAGCTATAGTATGGTCCATTCCTGAGTGTCACTGCACTATGATATCTAGAGTACTTATCCTGTGGGGATTTGTCACAAAGTATATTTCAGCTCATAATAACTTAATAAAGAGTAATATTTAAAATTTCATTATCAATACAATTTTATATGATATGTTCTAAAAACAGAGAAAAATACTGCCAAATTTTGAAATATACAAATACTTCCTTAATTTCTCTTTATACTTGTTAAAATGTATCAAATTGTGAAACCAGCTGCTAAGTTATAGTCTAACTTGGCACAAATGTGGTAATCCTGAGTAAATTCTCGTTTGTCAGTGAACATAGGGTATATACATTGAGATCAGTTCCCCACATCACTGTAAAAACTGGTGCTTTACTGTTTTTAATATTAAGAACTAAGTTGGATAATACATACCAAAAATATAAACTGTAAACTACAAAATGAAATCTTGATTTAATTTGCTTTATAATTCTGAGTGATCAGAACCAAGTTGAAACCATGTAATAGGCTTGGGCTCGGTAAAGACAGTTTGTAATAGCACTTCCTCTTGAAGGCCAGTCTCATTTAAGATTCTAAGGTTCCAGTCCTCATGTCGGATTTGATATCTTGCTCCAGATAAAGCATTCTAACTGAGATGTGTGGGTGGAGCTGAGGAGCAAATTGAAGCAAAGAGAACAGTCACCTACACAGGATTTCCTATTTAAATATCAGGAGAAACTAATTACTGAAAAGATGTCTGGAATTATAATAGCCTGTTAGTATAGTTAGTTTTAAGGTAAAGTCAGTATGACTTTAGTTTCTGTTTGCCTGAAATTATTTTTAATTAGCAGATATGAATGAGGAACTCTAGAGTTTAACACGCTTGTATTCTTAACTGCAAAGTGAAAATATTTTCATTAAAATGAGCTTCTTTAAAAATAAAAAAACCCAATGCCTAAGGTACATTTAAATGTTTGATATTTTAAATTCAGTTAAGAATTATATAAACCAATGCAAAGAAACACAGAATATGTGCCCCATATAGATCATCTTGATCACCTTGCATTTATTTAAACTAAAAAGGAAATTGCTGTTTTTATAGGTGTTATTCTTGAATGAAGTTTCACTGTACAAGACTACTGAATGGAAGTTTCATGTCCAGCACGGTGACTAAAGTAAACAGTACAATTTCTTGTGCAAGCCCTATTTTTACTGCGCTATACTCTTTAAAGTTCTTTGCAGATGTTTCAGGCTTTACAAACTAGTTTAGTGGTGACCCTCTTTCAAGGAAATTCATTGGTATCAGTTTTCAATGTGAGTTCACCTTGTATTTTGGTATTTAAATCTGGTAACTCTCATGCTTCAAGATTTCTCATTGTAATTATATACCTTATTTTATACCTTATTTTATATACATATTTTATTTGTATATATTTATATACATATAAAATAAGGTGTATAATTATATATATATATATACATATATAATTACCTCTGCTTTTGCTAATATACATGTTTAGCAGTGTCCATGACTATTATGCCCATATAACACTGTACAGAATTAATAAAGTATATGCCACAACAGCTGTTCTTTGATTACCTTCTATCCTTAATATTGAGGATACTGCTATATTCCCTTAGACACAAATGAAGTTAATAAGCTTTTCAAGATGACTCATAGATATTGCGAGAAAATATTCTCTTATTAATCTGGTAGTTCTATTTTTTTTAAGACCTTCCTTAACTGATTTCTAGAGTGATGGAACAGCTACATTCCTTCTAACAACATGTAACAATTCTTTTTCCCTGAGTCCTTGCCATCTTCTCTTGGCCTTTATTTTCTTGGTGTTTGCCGTTTTGACTTGTATAAGACAGAATCTTGAAGGGGTTTTAACTTTTGTTTCCATCCTCTTTGGGAAAACTAGTCTGTAGATTTTTTTGTTGTGACTTTGCCTGATTTTCATATGGGGAAAATGCTTGCTTTGTTGATTTAGTTTGGTAGTGGGCCTGTGAACCTCATGAAAAAGAAAAAGAAAAACAAACAAAAACCCTACCAAAATAATAATAGTAGGTTTTCTCCCAGTGTATGTGATTTTTCTTCTCAGAGGTTATTAGCTTCATGGACAGTGACAGACCTGGGTTTTGTTTAATGAGGCAGATGTTAAGTCCAACCTTTCAAATCCACCATTCATGATGAAAGAGCAATTGCCCTAATATTTTGCATGTCTTGTGTGGGTAACTCTATTTCCAGTGAGTTCATGAGAATAGTGGCCATATCGTATCCGGAAGAGTCTGCTTTTCGTAGTTTCTCCTCAACTTCTCACTCATACATTCTTTCTTCCACTCTTAGGCAGTGCTCCCAGAGCCTTGGAGGAAGTGATGTCTTGTTTGAGACCAAGCACTCAACTGTCACTTTTCCTCAGTACTTGGTCAGTTATGAAAGTCTGAGTTAACCTTCCCCAAGGAAAAAAGCTTCTCTAATGAAGACTGAAATCAACATTAATTTATACAAATAGCTACAAATTTTCCTGATGTTGCTAATGTTCTGGTAAATTATGATTTCATTTTCATTTGTTTCTAGAACTTTCCATTCCTCTCTCTGATTTCTTCAAAGACTTATTACTGGACATTTGGGGGTGTATGATTCAGACTCTAATGCTTATGTGGTTTCTGAAGCATTTCTTATTATTTGTCTCTAGCTTTATTATACTATAACCTGATAATATATAAAAGATTATTTATTTTGTATTTGGGAAGCCTAGACTTCTGGCCTAGGATTGGTCTATTTTAGAGAAGGCTTGCCTGAGAAAGATATGTATTGGATGGAATATTCTGTAGTTATTTCATAAGAAATAAATTATTTCATTTGTCTATGGTATATTTCAACTCTAAGATTTATTTGTTGATTTTCAGTTTGGATGCTCTGACTAGAGAAGAGTAGGTACTGAGATCACCCACTACTATAAGAATCTTTTTGACCAATTGTTCTTTTTATTGTTTGTTTTCTCAAATTGGGAGACATGACATTTGATGAATAGTTTCTTACATTAATTATGCAGTGGTCTTCTTTATCTCTTCTAATTCAACTAGACATTTACTTTATTAGATAACAGAATAGCTACATACGTTTTCATTCAATTGCTAGATTGATTTTTTTTACTTTTGGGCTATCAGTCTGTGGGTGTTTTTACCAGTAAGGTGAGATAGTGCAACCTTCCTTTTAAAACTGTTTGTTTCTATTTTCATTTTATGTATATATGTATTTGCATGTATGTTTCGTACTATGTTTGCCTGGTGCCTATAGAGGCTAGAAGAAGGCATCAGACCCCATGGAACTGGCATTACAGATGGTTATGAGCTGTGTGATGCTGGCAACCAAAGCTGGGTCCTCTGGAAAAACAGCTAGTGTTCTTAACCATTGAGATATCTCTGTAATCTAAATCTAGTTTTTAATTTAGTCAATGAATCTGTGTCTATTATTGGTAAGTTGATGTTATTTATAATTAAGATAAATAATACTGATATTATACAAATACTATAACAATAATTCATATAATTTTGGTTGTTTTTCTGATGTTTTGGAATTTTGTCTTCATTTTATTTTTTATTTTATTTTATTTCTTTACTGTTAGTATCCATAATTTGTTTGGTCACTATGCTGGACATGATGGGTTTCTTCTAAGCTTTGTTCATCTATTTCTCTCATGAAATATATTCTTCACTAGGCTCTCAGAAGTAAGGTTGCCTTCCTTTCTCTCTCTCTCTTTCTTTCTTTCTTTCTTTCTTTCTTTCTTTCTTTCCTCCTTCTCTTCTTCTTCTTCTTCTTCTTCTTCTTCTTCTTCTTCTTCTTCTTCTTCTTCTTCTTCTTCTTCTTCTCCTTCTCCTTCTCCCTCTCCCTCTCCCTCTCCCTCTCCCTCTCCCTCTCCCTCTCCCTCTCCCTCTCCCTCTCCTTCTCCCTCTCCCTCTCCCTCTCCCTCTCCCTCTCCCTCTCCCTCTCCCTCTCCCTCTCCTTCTTCTTCTTCTTCTCCCTTTCTCCTCCTTCTCCTCCTTCTTTTTCTTCTTCTTCTGTACAATATTTTAAGTATTTTCTGCATTGTCATAAACATTTGTGATATTTTAAAATTTGTGTTTGTCTTGAAATATTTATTTACCGTTATTTTTAAAAGATAGTTTTACTGAATTTTTCAGTCGTAGTTGACATTTATTTACTCTTACAATTTGAAATATATTTCAATATATTGAAATATATTGTTTCATGTTTCATGGCTTTGCAGTTTACTAAGGAGATACCTGATGTTATCTGATGTTTATGCATTTGCTGATGAATTGGTATTTTCCCTCATACCCTTGAATAGTATTTGCCTTATATTTTTAATTTTATACATTTTATTTATTTGTGTGTGGTATAGGGCAACTGTGTTACATACATGTACCACAGTGTACATGTGAAAGTCTAATAGTAACCTGTAGGAGCTAGTTCTCTCTATTTGTCATGTGGCACTCAGGTATAGAACTTATGTCTTCAGGCTTGTTGATTCCCATTCTTACCTAGTGTGCTATCTCTTCAGTGGTCCCTTTTTGAACATCTTGTCCAAATATGTTATGGAGAAGTTTTTCTCTGGACATATTCATTTTCTATTCCAAACTCCTCCTCTGTTTGAATGCCTATGTCTCTCTCTGTATTAGAAGGTTTTCTGCTAATTTTTCATTGAATAGATTCTCTATCCTTCTAGTATTTATCTAAGCTCCCTTTTCCCTCATGGCTTCTTATGTTTTGTTTATTTCTGATTTCACAGAATTTTGTACACCGTGGCCATGTTCATTCATTTTTTTTTTATTGACTCTTGATAGTTGTTATGTATATGTGTGTCTCTGAACATGTTTGTGTGTGGGGCATGCACATGTGGAGTACAGACATCAATATTGAGTATTCCTCAAATATTTCTTCACTTTTTGTTGAGCCAGGGTCTTTCAATGAACCTAGAACTCATTAATTCAGCAAGGTTGGCTGTACAGGAAACCCCAGCAATCCTCCTGTGTCTGCTTCCCTGGTAGTGGGATTTCTTGTGTATACTCTTGTACCTGAATTTTACACGGGCATCAGGGATACAAGCTGAGATACTTCTGCTTGTGTGTCAAGCATTTTACTTACAGAGTCATAAACTCAGTCCTGTGAATAGAATATTTTTTCAACCTTGCTATCCATCCTTGGTAATACTTAATGTATGCTTAGTGGATTCTATTGGTGAAGATTTTTACTGTGACTTTTATTTGCTTCACAGAGACTTCTGTATCTGATATCCCCCCCCCCCGTTTTATTGTTGAAATTTTTTCTGTGTTGCACATTCTTTCATTCTTATTCCTGATTTCCACCTTTATTTTGTTGACCCTTTTCTCTGTTTCTGGCATTTCTAAGTTCTAAAGTGAATTCCTTTGCCTCCTTGTATCCGTTTTCATGTTATTAATTTATTATTTTTTTACCCAAATCATTTGAAACATTCACGTAGCATTTTGCCTGTTTCAGTATAATTTGACTCACTGTGTAATGATTTCTGCTGTTTTGAGAGTCCTGTTGTTTCTTCATATTTGTTGCATTTATATGCTATTATAAGCACATCAGTTGGCTTCGGCATCTCTTCTAATATTTAGGAGGATAAGGAATTTTCCTAGTAAACAGGATTCTTTTAAAGTTCTACATAGTGAAAAGAAACCAAATTTATGTGAAGGAAATATCAAGCCATTTAAACTGTAGCAAATCCACTGACAGCAGATTTTAGCCCACCACTAAAACAACACCAATGAGCATGAAACTATTAGAAAATGTGTTATGAAGTTTAAATCACTTAACATAATTAGTAAATGAATGACATAAAGGGAGGAAGCAAGGTAAAGAGAGAAAAATAAGGGGAGACATGAGAATAAATAAATGAAAGGAAGAAAGCAGTGGGTAATTATGGGGGAAAGTAAAAATTAATTGAAAAGGAAAGTGAGAGTAAACTTACAGAGCCAGTGATGTGGCTCAGCAGGTAAAAGGCATTACTGTCAAGCCTGGCTGTTTCAGTTCAATCCTCAGGAACCACATGCCAGAAAGAAAGAACCAACTGCTACAAAACGTTCTGTGACCTCTATACACAGGCTGTGTCATGCATGAACACACACACACACACACACACACACAGAGGAGTGAGAGAGACTGAATAAATGCATATAATGAAATGTTAAAAATAAATTTCTTAAGAATGAGGAGTGGGTAGAGGGAGGAGGAATTACAGGGAAGAGAAAGAAAACTAAGGAAAAGAAAAAAATGCCACCAAATAAGAAAAAACACATAAACAAAAATAGGAAAGGGTATTGAGATGAATGACAAACAAATTAAGATACGTTTAAAGCTCTGTTAAATATATGAGGGAAAAGAAAAAGAAAAAAAGTTGAAATGGGGACATCTTCTGGGTCATCAAAAATTGGACACTGTGAATTATACACATAGGATGTAGGGGAGCAGGTAAATTGTGAATTACAGATTCTTGTCTCTGAGTTTGTATTAGACAAGTACCTGTTGTCCATGAGAACTGTCATCACAGTGGTTCTTTTCTTCCTTTGTGTATGTTAGACTTCGGCTGGCCACACTTAGCTTTGTATTTGATGGGCTGGGCAGAGTCTCATCCTCTTGAGACTCTCCAACATGTATCTCTGGGGTAGCTAATATTCAGCTGGGCATGTCTTCCAAGCACACTGGAAATGTGGGAAGCACCCACAGCACTGAGCTCAGTACAGGCTAAGGACCTCCCTTTGCATTTTCAAGGTCTCCTTAATATTGATGTTTCTACAGGAGGAGTATCATTGTGAATACCATTTATATCAGTAGGAACGCTTAGAATGTACACAAGTGAATGACAGGTGGCTCCTGAATTTTATTCACCCTCTGACTTCAAACTCAGAGGTACCAAACTTCAAGGTTATTACCAATGAGATCATGCCCAGCCATTAAGGACTGGACTAATGCCTGCTGTCTGACCCAGCCTGCTGCTAGCTGATGCTGTCAGTTTGTTACTGTCCAGTCCACTGCTTCCCACAGTTGCTTTGCAGCACCCACTGTCAGTGCCTGTGACAGACCAAAGTGATGCCCCTTAGCCTGTAGATGTTACTTGATCTCAGGTTACTAGGGTTATTTAGATTTTAAAAATAGATTCTTTCTCAGGATGGCACCTAAAAGTTCTCCAGAGTCATGTAATGCCTAAAAGTGGGGTTTCTTTCTGCCAGAAGATTCATTGTTTTCTCCAAATCCATGCCTAGATGTGAGAATTTTGAGGGCTATGGCATTTCTGGATGATAGGACAGCATGAATTTGTCAATTGTCCCTCAATAAATCTATAAAACGAGTAAGTGAGCAACACATAGTGACTGTGGTAATTATTTTTTAAACATTTTACTATAGTATTTTTAAACATTTGAGATGATACCATTAGGGAGTATATATAAACTTGCTCAGTAGATTTGCAGGTATCCAAGTCAAATACATAGGAATTCTATGAGATCATATTTTGACTAAAAGGAAGAAATTAGTTCCTGAAGGTCAGTGCTCCAAAAGAGAAGACAACTTCAGGACGAAGGAATGTGTCTTGAAATGAAGCCAGAGAGGACTGCTGTTTGAGAAGGTTGACAGGTATCTTTGACCTAAAGGATTCTATTTTCTAAGCACTCCAAGTATATGAGTCTAAGAAACCACAATAGAGTTCATGTGACAAGATAGGTGGTATTCAGACACTTTTAAGTGTATGAGATACAACCTAAACTGAATGAAAACCATGAGCTAGAAAGAAGCAGGGTGGCTGTGCCCTATGCATTCTAATGTCAATTCCTTTGCCTAAATTCTAATGGGCTCTCTGCTGTGTTCATGCTCGTCTGAGAATGAAGAACTAGTGGGCTAAGTCTGCTATGTGTCTACTGTTGATTGCCTTAAGAGAATCATAAACAAACAAACAAACAAACAAACAAATCTATCTTGTTGGGGGCCGACTTTTAGCAGAAAGTGGCTATCAGCTTTGCAGCCATCTTGAGCCATATACCCTGACATGAGACTTGGATTACAATAGCCTACAACAGCTGAGAACACTCTGATAATCTTGGTTTAGATACCTTGAGATTAATGGTGTGTGAGATTAAAGGTGTGTGACTTAGAAGTATAGAGATCAGAGTTAGAGACAAGACCTAAGGGCATGATTAAAGGTGTAACTTAGAGGCGTGGCTTAGAAGTCAGACTATAAAAGACAGAACCAGAGATCAGAGAATATAGACTGAGATCAGAGACTATAGAGGGATCATCAGAGACGAATCTCAGACATTAGGTAGAATCTGCCGTCACCCTCGCTCTTGCTGAACCCCCGACCTGAAGACCGGAGGGGCAGCTTGGGCCGGGATACAGTGCCCGCCCAAACGTGGGTCGGCCCGGGCCTCAATATTTTGCTCAGGCCGAGACATTTATTTTGGCAGCCACAACTTGGGGCTAGTGCGGTCCCCAACACTATCTCCTGGGAATGACATAAGCAACATCATTTTTGTAAGGTTATTGAGACAATTAAGAACTCAACCAATGAGATCAAATAATCCAAGCTGATTCTAGGACAGAACCACTGTCTGAAAACTGGCAATGGACCCTTTTGCCAAGGACAACATCCACTAAGCTCATTGAACATTTGCTGGTCTAGCTGGTCTCTACATGGAGCCTTCACCCCATGTTCTAATCTCTTTGGTACAAGAGGATTCTCTGTAGGCTACAGCAAGAGAAATTTGGACAACCTATCCACAAAATCCTTGACCTATGATCTTGCCTTCCTGGAAGATGCACTGGGGTACAGAATTTGTGGGAGTGGCCAACCAATGTTTGGTTTAATTTGAGGCCCACTCCTCTCCTCGAGAAGGAGCCCTTGCTCTACAATGCTTGGATGGTGAGGAACTGGACACTGGAGAGCCCAGAGACCTAGATTAGAACCAAACATGACTGGCAAAAAAATAAAAAATAAAATAAAATCAAAGAAATGTTTCCTAATGGTATTCTGCTATACTAGTAATTTGGTTCCTTATTTAGTCGTCATCAGAGAGAATTTTTTCCTCCCACAGCAGATGAGAGCCAGTACAGAGACCCACAAAGACATGTAGAGAGAGTCTACATTTGAGGTCTACATCTGGTTCCTTCTCTCAGAGATCTAAAACCCCTGAAGATGTGAATGAAAATTTTAGAAGTTAGAGGAGGAGGAGAACGTGGCCCACTTAGTCAGCTAAGCAGTGTTCACATGGGCTCACAAAGTCTGAAGCAGCAAGTATGGAGCTTACATGGATCTGAACTAGGTCTTCTGTGTGTTTTGAGGCTTTAGCTTGGTGTTCTTGCGAAACTCCAAACACTGCCTGCTCTTGAGTCTTTGCCTTGTTATACTGTGTCCTGTTTTTCCTGTTTGGCTGTCATCTCTTAGAGGCCTGTTCTTTTCTGAAAATGAAATGAAGGAGGAATGGACTAGGAGAGCGGGGATATGAAGGGCAGCTGGGGTGACTGGACCTGTGGCTGTGGTGTATTGTACAAAAGAAGAATCTATTTTCAATTAAAAATAATTAATTAATTTAAATAATAACTATAGTTTGATGTTTTCCTGCATCTGCCCATCTTATCTCCATTGCTCATCCAAGAGCTTCCCAGGATCCTCTGGAGTTGAAGTGGTAGGAGGAGGAATTTCCTTTCTCCTAACACTGGGAGTGGACTCTGACAAATGTCTCTTTAAGGGATCTTGTGTTAAAGAATCATCATAGGATACTTACACAAACTAAGGTGACTATAAAATTACTGTGTAATGTGGTCAATAGCACCACCAACCCCTCTTCAGGAAGCAAAATTAGCATCAAAATACAAACAGCACCAGGGCAATCCACAGCATGTGAGCAAAATTTACATAGCAGCTTTGGTATATGTGAGGATGTGCTTGTCAGGACTGTAACCAGATCTTGGGGGCCAGTATTTGGCATTGAATACACAGCACCAGTAGATCAATCCCCAGCCTCTTATTTTATGATTCTATTCATTTTAACAATGCAAAACAGATAAAATTAATTTATTATGCATACTAAACTAAATAAAATCCATGGTGCACCCTAGGAAGATACACAAAAAACATCAATGCCAGGAGCTAAAAATTCAGAAAACACAAAAATTAGGTGGTTTAGATGCTCATCAATACAGTTGGTACCCAAGCCTGATGACGTGAGTTTGAGCTCTCAAACCCATGTAAAGCTGAAGGACTGAAATGAATGAACTGACTCCAGTTTGTCCTCTGACCACATACAGGTTACACCACACACATTATATATTCATACATGTATGTGCATGTGTGTTCACACACACACTCGACAATAATAATGAATAGAATAAGGTCATCATATCACTAGAAAGCATGCATTCACTCTCCATGCCATTGTGCCTCAAAACAAATATTAAACATTTAAAGTAATAAATTACATATTATTTATGGCTAAAACAGTACCAGTGGTTCCATTTACCATCTGTTAAACCACACTTCTTTTTTTTTTAATCAAATCATAATTTTTACTTTTTAACATGGGGGTTATAAACACAAAAATGCAAGATGTGGGGAAGGGGATGACACAGGAGCATAGCTGTTCAGGAGGAGTACAGATATCTTTCAGAACAGGGTATCAGCTGAGTGAAGGTTCAGGGGTCAGGTCACTATGACTCTGCCTTTGATTCACTTGTCCTTATCTAATTTGGTATCACCTGCCAAAGGCTGCCTATTTACAAGGTCTATGACTACTCAGGCTGGTAGATTTCTACAAAAGCTGACTGTTTACAATAGTTTATAGACATCTGTTTCAGTATTTTTTCCATAGAGACCCAAGAATTTGTGTTAGCAGGCATGTATGTCAGGACTATTACTGATTTTAGGCTTATGGCTGATTTTAGGCCTTCAGTGTATAAACAGGGCTGCCCCTGACATCTCCTCCCTTCTCCAAGTATAGAAGGGCTGTGGCGATTCTAATCTTGCCAATGCAGGGATAGAGGCCTGACCTCCAGTAATTAAAGGGGATCTTGTAATGGCTCCAGTCCTCCTGTCATTGTTCAGTGAGGCATGAGGGCCATACCCATCCCGATGTCTTTTTCCTGGAGAGGGGATACTTTTGACATCAACCCCTATGCAGTCAGGCTTGTCACTCAGGGAACCCAGAAACATATTTTTAACTTTTATTTATAGTCCCTTGCAGTGCTTAGCCTCGCAGCCTAAGCAAGAATTCAGATTGCCAGACAGAGGGGGTTCTGTGTGGCCCCTCTCTGCTTAGTCTAGGGGCAGAAGTTCCCTCTTTTAGATTGGGTGGAGATGGGACTTGGGAGCACCCTGGATAGAGTAACATCCTCATCTAGAATCTTCTGGTCCTCCATAGCTAACTTATGATAATGTATCTGAATAGATTTTGGTATCAGATTATCTGTCTGTTGTTTCACAAAGTTAGTCAGCCTATTTAAGGCCCAGGGACCAAAGGAAATAAGCAAAAATAACCCAATTAATGATCCCAAGATGGAAGGAAGTAGGGTTAACAATCATGGAGAGGTTGAAGACCAATTCTTATACAAGCTCTCATTTTTCTTTCTCTCTGTGGCTTTTCTCAAGACCTTTTCTGGCCTTTTTCATGCTCTCTTTAATCATCCCTGTTTTGTCTATGTAAAAGCAGCATTCTTCTTTAAGGGCTGTACACAGTCTAGAGCTGTACACAGTCTTTTCTATTGTAAAAGAGAAAATCAAGTCCAATAAAGTCCTTTGCAATTTTGGGGGGATCACATCAGACAGCAAAATGAGGGATTTCTTCAGATTAGTGATGTCAGTCTATAGCTGTTTGACGTCCTTGTCAAAGGCCTATTGGAGGTCTGAGTAGTATAAGTCCGGAGGCCAGCACCAGGATTAGAACTCCTAATAGCAGACATCATGGGTGATTAAATTTTACCTGAAAGAGAAAGAAGAAAGGAATTCTCAGGGAAATTTCTCTTCCCTGGATGTCAATTGTTATTAATCTTATTTATAATTGGGCCTGGTTTGTGGAGGTATCTATTTAATTCATTAATCTTTTTGGCGGCCATTTAGTTTAAACCACACTTCTTAATCAATGATTCTGCTCTTATGATTTCACATTCTTATCTATTTTACGATTTACTCCTTCATAAAGATGTGCTGAGAAAAAAAGGTCCTTAAAAAGAGTAAGTACAAAAGAACTTGTTAGAAAAATGCTATATCAAATCCGATGTATCAACTTTCATCATTTTAATGTGTTCTCTCTCAATACATTTTCTCTTCATGATAGTAATGTCTGCTTAGTATTGGAATTTAGCAAAAGCAAAGACAAAATATTACATGAATTTTCCCAGGGTAGCCCATTTTGAATTTCTGTCCACATTTTCATATTTATATATCCACTCACATGTATTCATGTATATCCATATGTATATATAATATATGTGTGTCATACATTTGTATATTTTGTATGTACATATACATTCACCATGTACACATTATTTATATACAGTATACACGCAAATGCATATGTGTACATACACATGATGTATATGATATATGTGCCATGGACCCATAGCTTAATTACTATGTTATATGCATCATAATTTTACTTCCTGGTAAAAATTAACTAAAATATAAGTCAATGATATTTCCTAATAATTGCAAAGTAGCTCATGACATATGTATTAAACATGTTATGATTCAATGAACTTGTTTTCTCTAGTTGGGGAGGTAAGCAGGCTCTTTATTCTCCCCAAACTGCACACTGAATGTTTATTGCCAAATACATATGTTGCAATATAATTCTCTTAGAAGTTTAAGTAAATGTTTAAGTTCCTATACACGTTTAGAGTCCTAAGAAAGCAGGTGTGCAGCCTCCTGTCATGTTTTGCTCCATTCCTTTTCCTTGAAACAATGCTATTTTCACTCATCCTAGTTCATAACCATAATTATAGAGCAATATAACAGCAGGACACTTTTTGATTGGGAAGTATTTGTTTTTTAATACAGAATGACTTAATCAGTTTATCATTATACAAAAATATTTCTATTTTATTTATATCACTAATTAGGTCATATGTGCTTTTTCTTCTTTATTTTGAAAGCCAGTTTATCTTGAGTTAAATTTTTTCATAGCCTGGATTTTGGGTTTTCTCTTCCTTTGGTCTATTTCTGCAACAAATCCAACCAGGTCCTCCCTTGTATATTTTTCCTTCTTGTACAGTCATACAAGTCTCAGGGACAGGAATGTACTGTGACCAATGTTCATTCTTTCTGTCCATCAATTTCTAGGTTATGGGTAAAGGACTTGTGTCTACTCTCCCTGTAAGTGCTGAGACTCCATCTGACTTAGACCTATGCAGGCCCTGTGCATGCTGCCATAAATGTTGTGAGCATATATGTGCATCAGTTCTGTTGTGTTTGGAAGGCACTGATTTACTTGGCATCATCCTCTTCCTCTGGCTCTTATAATCTTTCTGTTTCTTCTCCCTCATAGCTCCCAGAGCCCTGGGTAGGACATTTTGATGAAGAAATCCTATTTAACAATGAATTTCTCTGAGCCTCACACTTTTGGCACATTGCACAATTGTGGGTTTCCCAATAGATCAATCAGTGCTCAGACATGGCTACCTTAGCTAACATGTCCTGGCAAAATATAAAATATAGAAATGGTGGCAATAAATATACCATCTGAAATCAGGTTTACTAGGACCATATGGTTTTATGTCAGAGGTTTTACATATATCTTCAGTAATTTTAAAGAAAGCTTTCAAGTTTCTCCATTGACTAAGTAGCAAGTTCTATGGCTGAAGATTATAGTAGTATGTAAAAGTTTCTCCTTTCTAATTGAGGGAGCTAACACATACCCTCTAGCAGAAGACAGACTAGTACAATCTTACTATTGTGGCATATAAGCAGGCTTATGATACTTCCATGTGTTGCTACCTGGTCATAAGTTCTCCATGGATTATCTGATAATTTGGGGAAAGTAATTTATGAAGGTTTCGTATCTGTAGGAACCTTTCAATGAAATTCAAGGATCAGTAAGTTTGGAGAAAATAATTGACATTTTCTGAACTAGTTCTATATACTGCTTTATCTATATATTCAAGTGGTAAAAACAGCACGTTGGGGCTCTTTATTAATTTGAAAATCACATATTTTGATATTAAATTACAGTCGTTGCAGAGGTCTCAATATGATTGCTTTTTTAGAATTACAATAATCATTACACATTCATTCATCATGGTAATTAACCTATTAAAATGGAAACACAATTTTGTCTTTATTACTGTTATTTATAGATAAATTTAACTGTTTCCTTTTCAATTAATTTAATCGATTTCATGTATTACTAAGATCTTATTCTAAAAGAGGTTCGTAGACCCCATCGGAATGTCAAAGTTGTCTCTGTTACACAAAAGTTTCAAGTCTGAGGGCTTATTAAATTGGGCCCTCCAGGAATATTTTTTTATGGTTGATACTATAACTGTTTCTTTTAAAAGTCAATTTTTTGTGGACTTTCCAAGTCACTATTCATTCACAGCAAATGAATGTAGCAGCAAATCATTTATATTCTTCCTTAACAATATTCTGAATCCCTTTGGGTCTCATGTCTGATTAATATATTGGTTTTATTTTTATAAGCATTGCATGTTTTGACACCTAAAGTAAAACCTTATAATGGTGGCTTACTACACTGAACTTTTGAGCTTGAAAATATGCTATTGTCTATTTGGTGGTTTTGATTACAGTAATTGAATATCAAACCTCTGTATAAAATGTAGACAATGCATAGTGTTTACATGAGCATTATCAATGCCAATTTTACTCCTTAACAAGTAGGCCCCACAGCTATCTACAGCACCCCAGAAAATGTCTCTACTCCACAGTAATGTGGAAAAGATTTCCTTTCAGTTCAATACAACTTGGCAGATAAAATCATTTCCCCACCTCATCACTTTGTCTGGATCAACAAACATTCTGTAAATATATATTTAATAAATGTGTGTTGCACAATATTAAACAGATTATTGTTAGTTCCTGTTAAGTTTGTTGTTGTAGGTGGCATTATATGCATGTGATTCTGTTCTTTTGGTTTTATTGTGAGATGATTAATATCTTGTGTTTTTGTTGGTATAGGTATCCTCCTTGTGTTGGAGTTTTTCTTCTAAAATCCTCTGTAGGGCTGAAATGGTAGATAGATGCTGTTTAAATTTGGTTTTGTCATGGAATATTTTGGTTTCTCCATCTAAGATGATCGAGAGTTTTTAGGGTATAGTAGCCTGGGCTGGCATTTGTGTTCTCTTTGGGTCTGCATGAACTCTGTCCAGGCTCTTCGGCCTTTTAGGGTCTCTGTTGAGATGTCTGGTGTAATTCTGATAGGTCTGCCTTTATATGTTACTTGGCCCTTTTCTCTTATAGCTTTTAATACTCTTTGTTCTGTGCATTTAGTATTTTGAATATTATGTGATGAGAAGACTTTCTTTTCTGGTCCAATCTATTTAGTGTTCTATAGGCTTCTGGTACATTTATGGACATCTCTTTCTTTAGATTGGGGAAGTTTTCTTTTATGATTTTATTGAAGATGTTTTCTGGTCCTTTGAACTGGGATCTTTGCTCTCTTCTGTTCCTATTATTCTTAGATTTGGTCTTTTCATTGTGTCTTAGATTTCCTGCTTGTTTTGCATTAGGAGTTTTTTATGTTTCAAATTTCCTTTGGCTGTTGTGTAAATATCTTCTAAGGTATGTTCTGTGCCCGATTTTCTCTCTTCCATCTCTTGAATTCTGTTGACCTGTAGCTCCTTGTAGGTCCCTTGCTTGAGAGGGTGTCGCACAATGATCTCCCGGCTGGGGAGAAGGTGAGAGCAGGTAGGGCTCGCTACTGTCTCCGAGATGCCTCCGGCCTGTGTCTCCACTGTCTGTAAGTCTCCGGGCAGGCCTGATGCGGGAGGTTGAGGCCAAAGGACACAGAGTGGGAACAGGAGAGGAAATTGCCTGCCCCCACTGCTGCCTCTGCTGCTCACTGCTGCCACTGTCACTGACCAGTCTCTCCCAGGTGCTGCACCTGTCTCTCTGTGCTAGACCGTTAAGAAGCCTGCTAGCTGGCAAGGAGGCACCATGGTGTCCCAGGCAGGTTCTGGGAGAGCAGATCTCTCTAGGACCTGAGGCCTGTTCTCATGACTGTTGTCCATAGACCTCCCTGTAAGAGTGCTTGTGGAAGGCTGAAGCTAAATGAAAAGAACTCTTGCCTTCCGATAAAGGCTCCGGGGTTCCAAGCTTGTTCTCGACCAAGCACCCAGCTGCTTCTCACAGCCCACCGCCCCACAGCTCCTAACCTTTTTCATAGGTTTTCCATTTCTGGTTTTGCCTCCATCTGCGTTTTCTTTATTGTATCTATTTCCATTTTTAGGTCTTAGACTGCTTCAATTCCTTACCTGTTTCATTGTGTTTTCCTGTATTTTTAAGGACTTTATTTCCTCTTTAAGGGTTTCTACCTGTTTACCTGTATTTTCCTGTATTTCTTTCAGTGAATTATTTATATCCTCCTTAAAGGACTTTATTATTTTCCTGAAATAGGATTTTAGGTCAGCATCCTGGTTTTGAGGTGTGTTGGTATAGCCAGGGTTTGCTATAGTTTAGCACTGACGGTGCTAAAGTACATTGGCTTCTGTTGCTTATGGTCTCTGCTTGCCTCTCGACATCTGATTATCTTTGATGTTAACTGTCCTGGGTGTCTTTGTCGGAAGCCTGCCTCCCTTGTCCCTGGGTTGCTGCAGGTCTCATGGAAGACCTGTGGCCCTGGCTGCAGCAGATCTCCTGGGACATGTGGAGTCTGTTGCCCTGGGTGCTGTAGATCTCCTAAGATGCCTTCAAACTGTGGGTTTTGATGCCTTGGGTACAGCAGATCTCTTGGGAAGTCTTCAAACAGTGGGATCTTCAGGGGGATAGACATTGCTGATCTGCCCCTGCTGAAGGTGCAGGCTAGAAGGGAGATGGCGTTCCAGCTAAGGTGATGGTTCCTGAGTCCGCTGGGTTCCTGGAAGGGGGCTGGGGTTTCCAGCTGCTGTGGTTATTTGTGAGGATACTTTACCCATTGCCCTGGGTGCAGTAGTTCTCCTTGGAGGCCTTCAGACTCTGGGGCAGGCATGTTGATGTTCTGCCCTGGTGGGAAGGGAGGTGGAATTTGAGTGGAGGCAGTGGGTCTTGCATCTGCTTGCTTCCTCAGGGGTCCCAGTTTCTGCAGTTATTTGGGAGGGTCCCTTACCTCTTCCCCTGGGTGCAAAAGATCTTCTGGGAGGCCTTCAGACTAAGCGGTCTTCAGAGGGGCAGACAGACTGATAGCCTCCCCTGGCAGAAGACACAGGCTGGAAGTGCTAGAAATTACTTTTAAAAGAGTTATATAGGTACCTGATATTTGGAACTGATTGACCATTTAAGTGTTTTAAAATGCATCAGCTTTCAATCTGTTGAAAAGCTGGTTGCACTCAAAATAGAAAAATCTTGGTTGAGGAAATAGATTAGTTTAGTGCAACATAAAACATTGGTTTGTGCAAGAGTGCTTTCACCCTTATCCAAGGAAAATGGGTTTCACATCTGTATGCATTTTATGTTATTCCTATGAATGCATATCTATAATAAAGTTTAATCTCTAAATTACATGTAATACAAAATTAGCAATAATAATAAAATAATATGATTATAAGAACATATAATAAAATCAAGCAGGGTTAGAGACTTAGCTAAGTTATAAGTGTTTGCTGTAAAAACACAAAGAGCTGGGTTAAATCCAAGAAAGAACCTACATATGGAAGTATGGTGGCACATAGTGGTAACTCCAGAGCTGGTCAGATGGCTAAAGGAGGTTTTCTTGAAATCTTTGGCGAGCCAGTATAACATACTTCATAAGCTACTGGCTAGTGAGAGAACTGGTTTAAATAAAAACATGACAGGTATCACATAAGAAATGACTCCTGCACAAAACCCATATGAAGCGGGGCTACCAGGAGTTCTAACCAGGGCAGTATCTCAGGTAAAAATTAATCACCCATGATGTCTGCTGTTAGAAGTTCTAATCCTGATGCTGGCCTCCGGACTTATACTACTCAGACCTCCAATAGGCCTTTGACAAGGACGTCAAACAGCTATAGACTGACATCACTAATCTGAAGAAATCCCTCATTTTGCTGTCTGATGCGATCCCCCCAAAATTGCAAAGGACTTTATTGGACTTGATTTTCTCTTTTACAATAGAAAAGACTGTGTACAGCTCTAGACTGTGTACAGCCCTTAAAGAAGAATGCTGCTTTTACATAGACAAAACAGGGATGATTAAAGAGAGCATGAAAAAGGCCAGAAAAGGTCTTGAGAAAAGCCACAGAGAGAAAGAAAAATGAGAGCTTGTACAAGAATTGGTCTTCAACCTCTCCATGATTGTTAACCCTACTTCCTTCCATCTTGGGATCATTAATTAGGTTATTTTTGCTTATTTTCTTTGGTCCCTGGGCCTTAAATAGGCTGACTAACTTTGTGAAACAACAGACAGATAATCTGATACCAAAATCTATTCAGATACATTATCATAAGTTAGCTATGGAGGACCAGAAGATTCTAGATGAGGATGTTACTCTATCCAGGGTGCTCTCAAGTCCCATCTCCACCCAACCTAAAAGAGAGAACTTCCGCCCCTAGACTAAGCAGAGAGGGGCCACCCAGAACCCCCTTTGTCTGGTGATCTGAATTCTTGCTTAGGCTGTGAGGCTAAGCACTGTAAGGGAATATAAATAAAAGTTAAAAATATGTTTCTGGGTTCCCTGAGTGACAAGCCTGACTGCATAGGGGTTGATGTCAAAAGTATCCCCTCTCCAGGAAAAAGACATCGGGATGGGTATGGCCCTCATGCCTCACTGGACAATGACAGGAGGACTGGAGTCATTATAAGATCCCCTTTAATTACTGGAGGTCAGGCCTCTATCCCTGCATTGGCAAGATTAGAATCGCCACAGCCCTTCTATACTTGGAGAAGGGAGGAGATGTCAGGGGCAGCCCTGCTTATATACTGAAGGCCTAAAATCAGTCATAAGCCTAAAATCAGCAATAGGCCTGACATACATGCCTGCTAACACAAAGTCTTGGGTCTCTATGGAAAAAATACTGAAACAGATGCCTATAAACTATTGTAAACAGTCAGCTTTTGTGGAAATCTACCAGCCTGAGTAGTCATAGACCTTGTAAATAGGCAGCCTTGGCGGATAGTACCAAATTAGATAAGGACAAGTGAATCAGAGGCAGAGTCATAGTGACCTGACCCCTGAACCTTCACCCAGCTGATACCCTGTTCTGAAAGATATCTGTACTCCCCCTGAACACCTATGCTCCTGTGTCATCCCCTTCCCCACATCTTGCATTTTCATGTTTATAAACCCCATGTTAAAAATTAAAAATTATGATTTGATAATAATAATAAAAAAAGAAAAAAATAACACACAGTGTCCCCCTGGCTCTGCTGACTTAGCTTCTGACAATCTGTTTTATTGTTCTCAGAAATACTTTGAATTATAAAACATTATTGTGGTTTTTGTTAGTATGCTGGGTAAAATAATTTTTATTGATTTTATTTTAAACTTCAAAGTTTGTAGTGAGTTAAAATGTGTGCCGCGCTACGACCCCGACCAGCGGGAGAATAACGACAGCACAACAGGTTTCTTCTATCAGCGGTTTACTCAGGAGTTCTTGATAGCACAAGGATAAAATGGTGGAGCCCCCGGGACACCCAAGTACATGGCTTATATCCACTACTGGGAGCCAACAGGAGACTGCTACGCTTCACCCAGCCATAGGCCCAGCACTGCACATGCAAGATCATCCCATGTACAAGCATGCCTCAATGCCAAATAAAGAGTTGTTTTTCTCAAAGCACTCAGGGGCTTAGCGCCATCTTTAGGTGTGGCTCAGGGAGCTCCCAACAAAAATGTCCTTCAACATAATTATAGGTTATATTTATTTTTATATTGTAAAATGCTAGTTAATCTATTGAACATTTTAAAAAACTAGATTCCTTCTTGAGAATTTCATATATGAGCACTGTATTTACATAATTTTCCCTTTCTCTTCTTCCTCTCACTCTTCCCAACCCCCCATACTTTTCAAATACATCTTATTATTTAATTATTGTTCATATATGTATGTATATATGTATACATGTATAAGTATATATGTATATACAAATACTGATAAATAAAGTGTTTTGAGAATAAAAAAAGAAATGACTCCTGAGGTTGACTTCTGTACTCATGCATCATGAGTGCACTTATACTACCCCCCCCCATAAACTTGTACTCACACACATTTTAGTGTGTGTGTGTGAGAGGTGGGGCGGGGGAGAAGGAAAGAGGCTTAAGTTTTCCTAAATTACCATTATAATGCCTTCCTGTTGGTTTAGAGTGAGGTGAATGATATAAGACTTTGTAGTCTTGTGTTAAGCAGTTCTTGACCTTATCTTAACACAAAGACTATAATAATTTATTAGTTGATATTACAAAGATAGCTACTTAGTGAGTAGGGAACTGTTTCACATCCACAATAAATTGTTAGAGAAAGAGGTAATTCATACTTCAAATTGGGTAGTGCAAGATTGACCTGGACAAGCATTTTGTTCTTCTATGACAGGGTCCTGAAAATGAAGGTCCAGGGAATCGGAGATGTAGAACATGGGGCTCAGGAGGTCTTGCACAAGCTATGTCTTATGCCAAGAAAACTTATTAAGAAGTACAGCATCATATATAAGGGAGAAATGACATGAAGTTAGCAGAAAGCTAACCAAGCAATGATGCACAAGCAGAACACAGAATATCTCAAGGATGTTACAAACCAAGCATGCAGTGTTTTGGGGACAGATAACTCCTATCACTTCAAGGGAAAAGCCAAGGTACTAGGAATTTAAACCTTAATGCTTTCAAGGCCCTGGATCCCAGCCACAATCTAACCTTTGACGTCTCCCTCTGGGTGAAAGCCCAGAACTAGATATTTTTTGTCCTTCATTCAGGCCTCTCAGAAAGGCTTAGATCAGCCTGGCTCTCACCATAGGATTCGATCATGCAACTCAAACCACTGCTTGATTTCACCTAAAATCTGTGATTGTTTCTTCAATTTTCTACTTACTGGATGATGTTTGAACCTGGGTAAATAGAAATGAACCATGAAAAATGAAAACAGTGTAACTGTCACATTCAAGTAAAAGAAAGAAGAGATTAGACGTTAGAACTAATCATCACAATTTTGTCTTTAATATTCCTCCCAAAAGTGAATTACTATAAATATCTCAAAGGTTTTTGTTGTTTGTTTACTGTGGATATCCAAAGGTTAAAAAAAAATAAAACCTAAAGTCAATTAAACAAGTAAACAGAAGCTCAAATTATATTGTGTGGCCTCATCTGAAGAAAGTATGATTTGGTGATAGGAAGGGCTGGCTGCAAAAGATTTCCTTTACTGGGGCTTTGTCAGTTTATTTTATTGTTCAGTTGAGTTTAAGAGTCACTCTTCATGTCTGAAGCTTACTTTCTTGTTCTAGCCTAAGATTTATTCCCGCTTGAAATTACTTTTTTGTTCTAGGCTAATGTCAGCCTGAAGCCCACTTCCTTGTCCTTCACCCATGTCAGATTCTTGCCAAAAGCTCTCTGCCTCTCCCCCTTTTTTTATTTCATAAACAAAACTGATCCTGTCTTAGATCATTCTGCCAAGAATGCCTTCCTTACTCATTGTGGAAGATGCATTATCAAAAGCAATGTCTTAGGTTGGTAAGGATCTGTGCAGAATCTTACCCGTCCTTGTCTTGCTAGCCTGTTAATTTAATAAGTCTGTCTGGGGATCCATTTTCAGTTTCAAGCCATGTACTTAGGCTGCCAACATGATAACATAAAAATGACTTTGGGCTAGGACAGGGAAGTAGGTTCAGATATTTTGGTCATCCTGACAAGCCCTTAGAAACAGTGATCATGGGAGTGTTCACAGAACTTTGTTTATTGCCTTGCTTGTTCTTAAGACTATTTGTGTTTACTGTCATGCTTGTTCCTTGACTATTTGCATCTATTGTATTGCTGGTTCCTCAACCTGAAACTGACCTTAATACTTGCATGCAATTAAAATGGTATAAAAGCAAAAAAGAGAAAGGGGATGGGATAGTGGGTTTCTAGGGAGGGGAAATGAGGAAAGGGTATGATGTCTGAAAAATAAATAAAATACCCAATAAAAAAGTCACTCCTCTAGCCCATGACTTAAAATTTAATTCACTGTTTATCATTTTATACCACCTTAAAGCTAAAATTAAAGACTATTTACTGTACTTCAGATATCATGTATTAAATAATATAAATATTCATGCTTCTGTTCTCAGAGTGAAAATGGTTCAAGTTGAGCTGTTGCCACATTCATATTCTCATTTTCATGTGTACTCCTAGCCAACATACAAACACAAACACACTCAAGTTCTCACACAAACACCCACACACAGAACCAGTGAATCAAAATTCTGAGGTACATGACCTAAATAATTCTGTGGTAACAAGTTTCCTGGTGATTGAAATGCCAGTTAAACTGTTGTAATACTACTCTGAAAGGGTGGCATTTTTTCTATACCTGTACTAAGTTAAAAGGCAGACTTCTCAGAGAGAGAAAGAAGACTCAGGTGCATGTTCTCTGTAGCCTTGATATCTTCGGGGAGTTACAAAATCTAAAAGAAATGCCTCCCCCCCCCACACACACAAACAAGGCAATAAGACCATGATGAAAAGGTCACGCTATGGGTTGCTTGTCAGAAGGAGTGTGTGATGGTATTGCACAGCACGCTACATGGAGCTCATGTTTCTGTACATGAAAGAATTCTTTTCAGGTGGGAACCAATATGAAATTTAATCTTTCTGTCAAAAGAAATTGAATTATAATCTCACACTTTGCTACAGCTCCTTTTGAACACACAGGAATTTGGCCAAGGGCACAAATGTGTCTCAAAAAGATGGAAGACAGAATTCCACCACTATGATAGCTTAGTAGACCTATGCTCACGAAATAAGTCACTGAGAGAAGACATTTTTCCAAGTGACCTGAATGCAAAACTTACATGTATGGCTGTATATAGACTAAAATTGAGATAATGTAAATTCAGCAAAGATCTTTAGTAATTAAGTACTTACAAGCACCCCCTCCAAAAGAATATAAAGCTAAAAGTAAATCCAAAAATATAAAACATATAATATGAACTATAACCTGGGAAAATATTCTCAAAGACTGATATTGTTTACTAAAGATATCCAGTTTAGTTTTTTCTTTGTCTGCTTAACACAGTGTAGGGACCTCTGAAGAGAGAACCTAGTTAAAGAATTGTCTTTACTGGATAGGTCTGGGTGCATGTCTGTGGGGCATTGTCTTGACACAGCCCTACTTTGATTTTTTGCTTCAGTTCTCACTTGAGTTACTGCCAACTTTCCTTAGTGATGAACTATACTCTTGGAAATATACACTGAAATAAAACTTTTCCTCCAATAAATTCCAAGGGAAACTAGAAGAAGTAATATTTTTGATACTGAAAAATAACACTAAGGCTTCAACTAAATTTAGGATATATGATCAGAATTTAGGTGCTATTGTTAATCTCACAAGAGGACTATGGCATAATTCTACCTAAATCCAAGTTGAAGATGTGTTACCAACCTCTCTAGCCCACGTTTGGGGGCCAAAATGTCGAGGACCACTCTGCCAAACACTTGGGGGCCAAAATGTCGGAGACCACTCTATCAATGTTGGAACCCGCACTGCCAAAAGCCTTGGGGGCTAAATTGTTAGAGCCTGTACCGCCCCAAGCTGCTCTGGTCTGTGGGTCGAGGTTCAACAAGAGAGAGAGTGAGGACAAACATGAAGAATGGAGACCAGACAGAGTGTGATTCAATTCCATTTATTTTTTCAGTCTCTCTTCTCTCCAAGTCCCTAGTTCCTGGTCCCTAGTTCCTAGTCTCTTTCCAAGCTCCCTTCCAAATGCCCTTTCCAAGTGTCTAATCCTTAATAATAATAATTTCTTCTGTCTGCCTCTTTTCTTTTATATGTCTCACTTCTAAGCCATGCCTTTAAGTCATGCCCTTAGGTCTTGTCTCTAAATCTGCTCTCTAAATCATGCCCTTAAGTCACACACCTTTAAGTCTCACACACCTAAGGGAAAATCCTGGGTAACTAAAACAAGATGCTATCAGAGTGTACTCAGCTGCTGTAGGCTAGTGTAATCAAGTCTCTTGTCAGGGCATATGGCTCAAGATGGCTGCAAGGATGATAGCTGCCTTCTGTTGGCTCCCCACAAAGATGGAGATTTCAATAATGAATATTCATTTAAGTTTGGACATGGATACCTGCCCTGGCTCATGAGGATTCGTTGAGACCCTAGGGAAGGGGGCAAAAGAATGAAGGAACAAGAGACACAAAGAATTCGAGCAAGTCTGGATTCTGATCAAGCTCTGAAACTTTAATTTTGGGCAGGTTATAAAGACACAGCAAACTGGGAAGTTGGGGTGAGGTCATTGGTTAGGGTTATCCCACTATTGAATCCTTATTGCCCAAGATCGTCCCACTGTCATATGCTTATTGCCTTAGACCATCCCACTGTCCTAACTGGCTCCAAGGAAATGCCAGATGTTGTTTAAGTTCCTGGGACCTGAGACTAGGCTTACCAGAACAACAGGTAATTTCTTGGGTTTGGCTCCTGGCAGATACCAGAACATAAAGGACTAGAGTCTGGATTTGAGGGTATATGCTAAGACTACAAGTCATATTCACAATGTATATTATGAGTACCTGAGAGATTCTTAGGCTGATACATTGGAAATTGTTGGGAGCCGCAGGAAGAGGTGCTCGCAACAACTGGTGCCGAAACCCTGGAATTTCAAGGCACCGCGGAAGACCCCCCCAAGTTTTGGGGCGGGTTAAAAAACCACAGGATACGAGGTACACCTTTGGAAGGTATGCTTGGGGTAGAAACCTTCGTTGCGGGTGGATATTCACCCATTGCCACTGCAGCAATAGCTAGCTTCTTGATTGCGTTGCTTTCAGCTGTTAGGGCAAGTCAAGAGGTTTCAAGAGAGGTCAGCTCCAGGCTATCAGAACCAGAGTGTGTTAGTGTTAGCCGGCATCAGGCCAAGGAGCCTGGAGATCAGGCCAAAGAGCCTGGAGGTCAGGCCAAAGAGCCTGGAGAGATAGAGTACTCAAAAGGAACATGGGCTACTGCAGAGTCCATTAAGCTTGAGGACCCTCCACCGGATGGTGGAGAGAGAACGGAGGTCAAAAGGACACCCCTGTACTTCATTAAGGAGCCTGACTCCATAGAACTGGGCAGCTCCAAGGAGGAGAGCATAGAGGAGGAAGTAGCCGCTTGTGCAAAGGATAGCCGTTCTGAGATAAGACTAAGAAAGATCTTAAGTCACTCAGCCCAGCCCCACCGACCTCAGCCAGCGGCTCGCTCGGGCTGGAGGGTCCCCTGCCGTGCTTCTCGCCTTGGGCTGTGGGAACAGAGTCCCTGCGATGGGGCCTGGGTCAGACCGGTTGCAGAGGCGTCTGCGCTCTGCTACCTGCAGCGGCTTGCAACAAAGCAGAGCAAGAGAGCGTGGAGGGAAAGGCAGACAGAGGAGGGAGATAGTCTGCCCTGGGAAGCGCAGCGGGCACACAGGGAGTGTCCCGCGAGCTCAGAGCAAGCAATGCCAGTGATGGAACAGATGATCTTTGAGGATGTCTTGGCTGGGTGCTGTGCAGCCATTGTCCTTCGTAAGAACAAGAGGCTACAAGATTGGCTAAGGGCCTGCTGTGGCCCAGGGAGGGGGGCTGTTTGTGCTTATTCCACAGGTGAAAACAATTCAATTTGGGTCCCTACGTAGCTGGTGCAGATTGTGAAGAATGAAGCTAGGTTGCAAGATTACGGTTCTGAGTCTCCTGACACTGCCTTTCGAGTTGGTGATAAGTATACCACTGTGGGCCATAGTCAGATCTTAAACTGTTCTCTTGCCAGTATATTCAAATGCTGAAGTACTGCCTAGTTCAAAGCTATTGAGAGTTACTTGGTTGCCCTGGCCTCAGGCGCATCCGCCAAAAGCCTGGGTCATAAATGCTACAAGTTTTCCATTAGACTTTACACTTTGTTTTGTGGCAACAAAAATTTATAACATAAAGGTAATCCACTTAGTGTTGATTTGAGAGAAAATAGATTGCTTACATCGTTAAAGATTGGTTTTTTGATTTGCCTATGTTTATAGAGAAAAGATACAACATGTGTCTTTTAAGGTTTACAGTTTAAATTTAAGGTTCAAAGCTAAAGCCAAAATACACAATTCAGGCTTAGCCAAGCCTCAGAGAACAGGCCTGAGAGAGGTTACATTTACATTTGAATTAGGACTGAGCTGCAGAAGCTCAGGTGTTAAAAGCTCCTTTTGTTCTGGGTCTTTAGACCAGGCCCTAGAAATGTGCTTAAGGGAATTTGTCTTTTGTTCTCATTGTTTCTTATGAGTGGAGGGGTAAACCTAAGACCCAAAGATTTTACAACAGTCTGTGGGCTAAAGGTTATGATTATGCTGCAGAAATTAAATTTATGCCTGCTTCCCTCCATGAGTATAGCTGTGTCTGCTGATAAAATATGGTTCAGGTTGTTTTAATTCCTCTGTATTTGGAATTGTTGAGGATGAGATGCTTTGGATTCCTCTAATATATATGTAACAATTGTTAGAGAATAAGATTGGCTTTTATTCGATATTCTCATTGGACAAAAAAAGATTGGTTATTAAATTAATCCAAAATAAAGTTCAAACTTAAGATTTATACAACCTAACTTGTCTATTCCAGCTGCCATTTTAATAAATGCTTATAGAATTTTATAGATATAAAAGATGTTTTTTACCATCCCTTTACATTTCTGGTAAAGGTAAAAGGTTTACAGATAGTAAATTTATTCATAATTTTTAAGAGCCCATGAAGCGATATTTGTTAAAAATAATTGCTTCAGAAAATGGTTAATGTTTTACATTTTATATATACAAATATTGTTGCTGCTTTAATACAAAAAATTAAGAAGTTAAATCTTTTAGTGTATATTATTCATTGTGTGATACTTTATTAGTGGATTTCTCTAAAGAAATTTTTTCTACAAGCCATTGCTCCAATATAACGAGCTTTAAAAATTTTTTGGACTACTTGTTGCTCCAGAAAGAATTCAAAGACAGTGTCTTTTCAATATTTGAGACAATTGGGCTAGAGAGAAGGCTAGATTTACAATTTAAAATATAAAGGCTGAACTCCCAGCAACCACATGGTAGCTCACAACCATTTGTGGTGGGGATCTAAGGCCATCTTCTGGCTTGTGAGTGTACTTAAAAAGAAAATAGTTTACTTTTAATCTTGATTTGCTCTTAGTGATTTTTAAAGGTTGTTAAGAGATATTATTTGGCTAAAACCTCATCTTAAGCTTACCATAGGAGGATTCAAACCTCTGTTTGATATTTTCAAAGGGATGCAAGTCCTAAATTAAATCATATGTGTATTTTCTTGAGTTTATCCTGCTTCAACACAATTAAATTATGTGTTGTAGCCACTGTTTAAAATGTTAAAAAGGGTGTATCTGCCTTTGTCTTGTTGAATGGTGTGCTTCATGAAGTGCAGAATGTTTTGGCTACATGATTTAATATCTCTAGCCATTTGAATAACATTAAAATCAATAAGGTGTTTAAAAATGCATCTACACAACCAGTGTCTCGGTGTGTGTAGACCCTCCATTTTTCTTTATGTTATCCAACTTTCAGAATAATTCTGATATCTTGGATTGTAAGAATGTTACATGCTTTTTAGCACAATGCTGGAATGGATCACTAGACCTAGCCGTGGTTAATAAAGTTACAGCAGCTACTGTTGTTAATCAAATCTCAGAAAAGACTTCTGAGGCTTTGACCCTCCCACAGAAAGTGGATGCGTTTCAGACATCCTGTTGGTCAATCAGAGAGTTGGTTTGCTCCAAGTCCATGTGGAGCAACTCACGGATGTGATTCAAATAAGCTGAGTGTCAGCAACCCCACATCCAGGTATTACACCTCTGAGATTTGTGAATGATACATTTATTTAAAGCCATAATCTTTCTGCTTATTTAAAAGAAAAGTGGAATGGGGAGCTGGACCAGGTGCAACAACAATTGCAGATCTAGATCTTGAGCCTTGATGGAGTGCAGATGGACCCTGTTTCCCCTGGCGATTTTACCTCTTGAATTTCTTCTGCCTTTTCCTTTCTTTCTTTCTTTCTTTCTTTCTTTCTTTCTTTCTTTCTTTCTTTCTTTCTTTCTTTCTTTCTTAAATGGGTGGGAATAGGCCTGCTTGGTGTAGCCCTATGTTGTGGATTAGTGTTCATGATGGTTGGTCTATAAGCTCAGAGCCCAACAAAAACGTGACAAGGTCGCTATCGCCCAAGCACTAGTAGTCTTGAAGCAAGCATCTCCCCCTGAAATTTGGCTATCTAGGACAAGAAAGTAGCTGATGACTGAGACCCTCAGTCGATGCACCCCAAGGATTCAGCCCATTGCACTGGGTCGATGAGAGGTCTAAGTCCAGCCAGCCCTTGCCTGAATAACTGGTACCTGAATATTTAGAGGTGTTTGCAAGTGGGTACTCGACAGGGAATGTTCCATGAGTGTGGATAGATTTCCCGAAAGTATGCCTGATTGCACAAAGGTTTGATGCCAAGAAACCTCCCCTGGTGGCGCCCCAAGGTGGAGGTTCCCTTTCCCCGTCAAAAGGCATCGAGATGGGTATGGGAAGTAAACCCATTACAATATCTCATTTTGCACAGGGGATCAGGCCTCTACTTTCCCTCACTGAGTTGGTGCCGCGCTTGATAGGCAATAGGCTGTTCCATCTTAAATATATAGATAGGGGGAGATGTTGGGAGCTGCAGTGCCAAGATGGCACGGACATCCTGTCCTCCCACTTGTAAACAACTGACTGCGCAGGTGCAAAAGGCAAAAGGCGCGCCAAAGTCACTGCCCATCCCGTGGCGTAATATGGGGTGATGAGTGAACAGCCAATCAGAAGTGAACACGCCACTCTAGGGTATATATAGCAGTGCCTTTCCCGGTCTTGGGGTCTTTTCCGCTTTTGCTGTTACAAGAAGTAAAGCCTCATCTGTAGTGATACCCGATTACTGCCTCTGTGTCCTTATTCGCGGGCGAAGGGGACACAGAAGAGGTGCGCGCAACAGGAAATATTATTGTGTTTCCTCATTCTCCAAATAGGCCCAAGAAAAATAGCTAAGCGTTCTCAATATTATTTACCAACATGAGAAAATAAATATGTTAAATATTACCCATTTAGTGTCTCCTATGACTAGCATTTCTGAAGACACTAATAAAATATGACCACTTAAAGATATGGCAAGACTGTAATAGAGATAGGTGCTTAAAAATTATCTGGAAAAAAAATTATCTGGAATGACCACAGAGTTAATAGACCACAAAAGAAGACAAAAGAGACATTTCAAGTGTGTAGTGTATATGTGTGGTAGATACAATTAGCTATGGATTTAAAGCCTAGCAAGGTGATCAAATAATTGTGTGTACTAGGTTATGAGGGTAATGAGATCTAGAAGCAAAAATAAAACATGGTAAAGAGGGAATCTTGCAATTAGGATGATGGAGGACTATAGTTTTGTTGATAGTATTTTACACTGACAAGATGTAAGATATGGCAAAACATAAGTGGCTGATCTAGAATGACAAAACCATTACAAAGCCACCAGGTAGCATAAGGCAAGTTATTAAAATGACAATTGATTTAATTTTTTTAAAATTAAATGACTGTGTGGTTAAGACTATGTTCTTCCCTGGCCAAAAAAAAAAAAAAAGTTCCATTCACAGAACCCACAATGAGTCCCTTTCCTTGCTTCCAATAGCATCTGCACTAACATGTACACACCATAAATAGACACATGTGTACACACCCCATTTAAAAATATTGTTAAAAATTATATGCCTATGTTTGTGATTTCAATGTAACAGTTTTCAAGAGTGAATGGTAAGAGATTGAAGGCTGAAAATGAACAAACCCCAATAAATTTTCAAATGATTTAATCTGATAATAGGAGTATCAAAGCTATGGGTTTGTCAATTTAAAAAGAAGAAAAGAGAAAAATAGCTAAGGGAAAGACTTCCCCTTTCCAACTATGGAGAGTATACGAAGAGAGGGACCCAGGGCAGAAGGGCATCAGAAGGAGCCATGCTCTCACACTCAGGAAGTATATATTTTAAAATTATTTATGTATCCTATGATACCTTAGATAAATTTTATATCTTTTAGACTTTAAATTCTACATATCTTCTGCTAGATTTATTCCTGAATGTTTCAACAGTTTATGTTGTTGTAACTTATACTATTATTTTACAATTAAAAGTTTTCACTGTTAGTAGTCTTAAAAACTACTGCTACAACCAGTGATATTTTTTATTTTGCCCATGATTTTCGGTGAGGGATGTGAGTAGAGGCTCATTGGATGGTTCTAGTTCAGTGTCTCATGAGCCTGATGTGAATGTGATGACCAGAACTTCTTACATCTCCAGGCTGAGATGGAGAGCTTGGGCTGGAGACCTATACAAGGTCACTCAACTTCTCCTTGGTCATTGGCAGCACCTTTTCTCCTTACATCTGAGTTTCCCAGTTGAGAAATTCAAACCATGGTGACATATTCCTGTGTCTCAGAGACAGTTTCTGACCTGCGGAGATTTTCCAATAAAAAAGGATAAAGCTTAACATACCAGATCTTAGGTGTAAGACAAGAGGACTGTGCTGGATGGAGAGTGTGAGGCCTGGGTCCAGACTGACCGCACCTTCTTCTAAGTTGCACTTCTGTCCTTTTTAATTAGCTTTTATCTCTGTGTTTAAGTTCACTGACATCTTTTCTTCTTCAAAATTAATATGAACTTAATGCATTCCATTGAATATATTTTCCAAGCCAAAAATCATAGAATTCATCATCAAACTTTGAGTACTTTAAAAAAAAAAAACTGATTTTCAGGTCTCTATTGACTCAAGTAGCATGGTGAGTTTGTGGAATCCATCATGGCCAATTTACTGTATATGCCTTCTGATTCTGACACCAATGTCATTTCTGGGTTAATGTCACCATATTTGAGTTTTGAATTTTTCTTCTAGCTGTGTCATACTTTATTATTTCTTTGCATGCATTCATGGTAACAATTTTTGGATGTCAGACATAAAAATTTTTCTAGGCTAATACTGAGGTACTGAAATTTTTAACAAAAATAGTTGTGACATTACCTCGGTTGCCCAGTGGAACCTGATTTGAATTAGAGGTTCTGTGACCACAAGACCTTGTCATATGCTTTCCCTTGGTGGGTTTACTCAGCCTTTGCATCACACCTGCTGATTCACTGTCCATTTACCTGTTCCTTCCTGTTCATAGAATCTTTCTGGATCTGAAACTCAAGCTTGCATTTTATTTGAAATGATCATATATCATAGAACCTTCAGCCTTTCACATCTCTTTAAAATGTACATATATTCTTAAGTTTGTCACAGTCACTAGTACTCTTTCTGTCAAGTGCGACAATGTCAGGTAAGCGAGGTTTTTACTAAATTGCCAGTGTTCAGCATTGGCAAAAGCAGGTTTCATATAAGTCATTAACCTGAACCCTACTCGAATAAAAGAAGCCCTGTAAGAAGTGACAAAATATGGGAAGATGATGTGGCACGACAGCGTTCTGACACAACTGAGTTGAACTGTGACATTATAATTTTCCCTTGGAGAAATAAGAACACTCAAGGTATGTGTGATGATGATGAGACATGAAAGGCTACATTGGGGCTAATGTGGTTAGGGTTTTGGAGAACTTAATTAAAAAAATAAAATCCACTCCAAACTCAGAAACCTTCCTACCAAAGCAGTAGGGACAAAAAGAGTCCTTATTTTAAATAAGTAGAAATCAGAATGTAATGAGCAGTGTATGTAAGTGATTAAGAATGTGAAGAAGATTGGAGAATTGGCTCAGAACTTAAGGGAGTGTGCTGTTCTTTCAGAGGATCAGACTTTGGCTTTCACCTCCCACATAGCACATCATACATAACTACTTGTAATTCTATTCAGTGCATCTGGCACTATATTCTGAACTTTGTGGGCACTCATGTTCATGTGTGTGCATACCCACATGTAGACTCACATATATACACATAATTTAAAATAAAGTCGTTGGATACAGAAAAAAAAAAAAAAACCACCCATTTATGTTACTCAGCATAAGCATTCCTTACATTCACATTGTCCAAATGAACAGTAACTTATGCTCATATAAGCATAGTCAAGGACACCACTCCCCACAAGCGATTTACTCTCAGTTTATGTTGTAGTTGGGTACTCATTAGGGATGCCTAATTGGCTTTGAGCAAAGAAAAATAACCTTCTGAGATCTTCACAAGAAGTGATAGATTTGCAACTGTGCTAAGGAGCCCACCAAAGTTATATCACCCTCCCACAGAAAGGGAAGGAGAGCAGAGAGCATACTGTCCTCTTTGATATTTACATTTCAAAGGGATCACACCCAGGCCTTTGAAAGACAGTTCCTGGGTCATAGACCTGACAAAGGGCCTGATAATTTTTGAAAGGATTTGTACACATTTCAAAGAGAAGAGAAACTACTTACAGTTATAAGTAGTTCCTTTAATACAAAGGGAGACTATTTTCCCCTGTTTTCTACAGAGGGAATTAAGAGTTTATTTATTTTTTTATTTTTAGTTGTCCTTACCTTGGCAGTTTAAGCACTCAAAACGTGTGAGTGCAGCACTAGTGATAATTAGGATCAGCTGGGGATTTTGTTAGGCATGTAGCATTCCAGGTCTTACTCCAGGCATTAAACAACAACAAACAAAACAAAAAAATCTTTTCATTAATTCCAGGTCACAACACTCTTTAAAACCACCCTTCTTTGGGACATCCGAGTAGTTCCATATATTCACTGACATTCACTTTAGACCACAAGATTTTTTTCACGCTTCAAATATCTCATCTACCAGATAATTAATATTACCCCTAAATCCTCAAGCCAGCCTGGGAGAATCCATAATGACTGCATCAGAATTCATGCCTTCAAACTTAAATGAGAGCTTGTCTTTCTTGGTGGAACAGACGTAGAATCTGCTGATGTGTGTGTTTTCAAGCATTCTACATATACAGGCTAGCAAGGTTTAGAATGTTTTGCGAGATTAGCTGATTAGTTAGCTGGTTAGATTATGTGATTAGCTCAGTCTTGAATGTTAGCATGTGACTTATGTTTCATCTCATGTTAGGGAACAGAAGACCATGCTCAAAGGTAAGCATATTAGCATAGGTGCTGTTATTTAAAAGCTTATAGAGGAGGAGACTGGTATTCTCAAAATAGTGAATGTGGGTGCCAGCTACTTGTAGCAGCAGGGAAGGTTTAGGGTTTGGTGGAAGGGTAGTTTTAGCTTTATTCATATTGCCTAAGACACATCCACTATTCCCTCTAATTACCAGACATTATACTGTCCCATGGTTGAACATTTAATTGAGCCTACAATTCTGACATGAAGACAAAGGTGGAAACTTCAGTTGTGCACACTGCCATAAGAGATGTAGTTGCTCTTTGAGCTACCTCAAAGTTTTCTGACTTTCCCAGTTGTTTTCTGTGTCGACTATTTACAACTGTTAATTTTTCCTCCTTTCTCCACATGGTGCTCATGGCCATGAGGGAAGCCATGATATGTAGATTACTTTATTACCAGACTGACTCCCTATCGTAGCTTCTTGATCTCTGAAGGCTTTGCTATTTATTGATCTGCCATCCTGTGTACCACAGGTAATGATTTGATTGACAACAATTGTACTAGGAGGCATGGCTTGCAAAACTATCATTACTCCTCAGAAAGAATGATATCCATTTTGCTTCTCAGGAGAAGGCTGACTGAATTTCCTAAGGTGCTGTTCTGGAGCCATTTCTGGCTTCTGTGAAAACTTGAATCAGGAACTTAGGAGAAGTCCTACGACTAGGACTGGGTATCGACATCGTGAACTCAGTCCTTATTACTACTTTCATTAAACTTTCCAATTTCATTCACAGGTAGAAGCCAGGAAGTTGGAGACTGGTGCAATTTAGACATTCCTCTCAAGACATAGGGCAGATTGAATGGTGAGTCAGGAAGGAAGAGGAGAAGGCAGCTCACACATGTGCTCTCAGCTACCTACACATAATATTTGACCTTCGTATTCTTAGATGTGATATGAAATATTGTCACAAGATGTTGACACCTGAACTTTCACTTTCTTCCAAGTATAGAATACAACATACCAGGCTTGAGATGGTCCTTTGAAAGACATTGTCTATATTGACCCTCGGTTGGAAGCTTGGTTGGTAATTTCTTAAAGTGATTATCTCATAATAGTGATCATTGTGTGGATTTAAACTGTACAAATTATGTGGTTTTATTTTATCCTCCTCCTCCTACTACTCTTCCTCCTCCTTCTCTTTTTCATCTTCTTCTTCCTCTGTCTTTTTTTTTCTGACCATATTTTCTCTGGAATATTTTAGTCATTGAGGTGAATCACATGATTAACCTAGTTCAGGGAAGCTAGCTACCCATACAGATAATATTTCACATGGGTTTCACAGTGGCTGCTGGAGAAATTGATCAATTTATATGCAACTTCATTGGGAACACTGTGAGTTCATTACTGGTTTTATCTGGATTTCACTGTGTGAACCTATCCCTTTATGTCCTTTCACTATGTGAAATTATAGTGTGTCTTTCTGGTGAGGACTTTAAGTCAGTCTTTGATCTTGGCATTTGGTCAAGATCCACACTATGCTATATGCCAATACAAATTTCATAGATAACAATAACTATGTAACTAACATAACAGAATCTGAGAAATACCATTACTTTGTAAAATAGTACCTTAATTTTTAAAAATTCATGTGTGTGTGTGGTGGGGAGAGAGCATACCTATGGAGGTCAATTCTGTTGATCCTCCCCTTTGACCTTTATATCTGTTGTAGAGATTGAATTCATATCAGCAAGCCTTGCTAGGTCATGCCTTTATGCGCTGAACCTCCTTACCCACACCTTTTTAAATTTTAAGTCTATAGTTGAGAACTGTCTACTTCTTATAAAGGAAACACGGAGAAAATAATTTCTAGCGTGGCAGAGCAATAATATGAAAATTAACTAAATTGATTGCGATAGCTTAAAACCTAAGAAGATGCCTCAGGGTTGTTAACTACATTCTGACTTTGACAATTAAAAAGCTTTATTTGTAAAAGAGAGACAGATGTTTAGCTACATAAAGCATATCAATTTCAATAAGCTGCATTTAGCATGTCAGGAATATATATGTTTCTGTTTAATGAAACAATAATTTTAGCACATTTGTTATATTAAAACAGCCAGTCTTTGACCTTCAAAATAATAAGATCTATTTGAAATCAAAGCCCATACAGCCCAAGTAAAGAGTAATGAATAAGATATGTCTTTATTAATTGGGACCTTATGAGCAGAAAGAAAAAGTAGTTTAAAATCAATATTATGAAATAGAAGCCTCAATGATAGAAATATGCAAAAACCCATAAATATTTATATTTGTTGATAAGATTATTGAAAGTCAACTCACATGTATTTTATCTTTAGAACTAATATATTTTTACAAATCAACAACCTCTACTTTGAGATTTCATCATCACCAAGTCAAATTGTCAAAGATCCAAAAATGACAAATGACAGCACATACTCTCATGGATGTGCAGAAAGGGAATACTGAGACATTGCTGTTGGTATGTAAGGTGCTAAAGCCACTGTGGAAATCAGTGTGAGGGTTCCTTGAAGATATAGAAGTAGATTTAAAGTGATCTAGTTATATCACTTGGGGTTATACCCAAAGCACTCTGCATCCTATTATAGAGACACTTCCTTATCCATCCATTTTCTTTACTGCTTTATTCAGAAGAGCCAAGGAATGGAAACAGTCTAGATTTCCATCAGCAAATTATTGGGTAATAAAAATGTGTTATATTTACATGGTTGAATATTAACCTATTGTCAGGGTAAATGAATTCTTTAGATAAATGGCTAGAGCTTGAAACATCATTCTGAGTCAGATAACCCAGGTCCAGAAAGACAAAAGGTGCATTCTTTCTCTCACGTGTGTATGTTAGTGTAGACTCTAGATAAATTAGTATTTCACTTGGAATACTCATAGAAGTCAGGAAATGAGACAGGTACTTGTGGGAAAGGTGCTGTTTTCAAGGGAGAAAATAGACAGTTATATAAAGTAGGAAAAGGGATCATGGAGCAGAAAGAGTTAAATAAGGAGGGAGATGGGAGCGCAAAGCTGAAAAGCAAATGCAGAGAGGAATAACTAACACTAAAGACATTCTTAGAATGTCATATGAAAAATTACTGCAAAAGGTTCTTAAAATATAAACATACATAATATATAAAATATGTCATGATATAGTATATAATATACATTACAATATATACATTATACATGTATATATCCTATTATAATATATACATATATACTATATATATATACACACACACATATTACATGCTTGCATGAATATGCAGAAAGGAATATTGTATGTACATATATATTATATGTAATATATTATTATGTTATATGTAATATATTATAGTATGGATAAACAATATGTAATATATATATAACATTTATATAAAATACTTTAAATGGGGTCATTCACATCCAGACTAAAAATCATCACTCAACTTTACACTATTGCCAACACGACTATCATTAACCAGTAATCAATTGCTGTACCTAGACTTTCCTCTAATCTTACTTATGCCATTTTAGTCAAATGCTTTCTCTTGTATATGACTATCTCCTCTTGCTGTTGGTCCATTAGTCTACTAGACTCCATCAAACCAATAACTTACATGCCTGAACACCTCTTCTTTCTCTGGGCCCATATTAACTTTGAAGTAGCTAATATGAAACTTTATTGGATATCTGGTTCTTACTTCAGGGTCATCAAATGCATGATCATCCCTTTGTTCCCCTTAAGTAAAACATCTCAATGGTATCTGGTCTAATCAACCCATGCTGGACATAACTATGGTATCATACACTTTGTATTTTTTAATGTGTAACTCAGCATAGCCATAAAGGCATAAAGAGCAAATTATAATTTAGCAATGACCCCACTAAAGACCACAGGCTACTCCCAAAAAAGCTCAGAGCTATAAGTGAGTTAGGTTTATTGTGATAGCCAGTAAAATTTCGTTGATTTTAAAATATCACAAGATATTGCCAGTATTCTTGGTTACCTTCCAGAACTTGACAGTAAGACCTTGTTGCTGAAGACACCCCATACTTGAGTCATGAAACATTGGAGAAATCATTTTATACTGACCTGGAAATGTTATTCCCAATAGCTAGCTTTCATAGTGCTGTATAAAGGAAATTTAATTCACCAACATGGCTGTTCCGGCAAGGGATCATTTCCAAGGACCCTCTAGGTCTGTGCGATCTGGCTGGAATGACACATCTTTAATCTCTCTGCGTGGTACACAGATATGCTCTTGGTATATACTTTTAATCCCAAGCAATGAAGGTAAAGTTAGTTTGTAGACTAAAGCAACCACGTTTGAAAGTGATGTCTAATTGAAGGGGCAGGCAAAGCAATGAATTAAAGAAAGATTTTACAGAAAGAGTCAAAGATAGGATATGTTCATCTTTCACAAGAACAGCACAAGAAAGAGAAGTGACTTAAAAGAATGGGAGAGGGAGAGAGAGGAGAAGGCAGTTTTACTGGAATAGTTTTAGAGACAGGTTAAAGGTGAAAACAGAAAAAGTCAGAGAATAAGAAGGAGACAGAAGATAAGAGTATATTGCCAAAGTTAGTATAAGGCCAAGCAGAACAATTCAGTCAGAGGCTCAGAGAAACTAGATTGAATCAGTCAGCTTGTGTGGGTCCCTGTTCCAGAGGGCATCCCACCACAATCTCTGGCCAGGTCTGGTGGGGGTGAGGTCCGGGCCAAGGGGACAGAGTTCAAGCAGGGAGGGAGAATTACCTCCACTGCCTCCACCCTGCCAGTGTCTCCGCTGTCACTACCCAGTTACTCCAGGTGCTGCACCTGTCTCTCTGCACTGATTGGACCTGGGCTGGGCTGGTAAGAAGCCACTTAGCTAGCAACAAGGGGAGGGTCCTGAAGGTGCCTCAGGACAGCAGGTCTCTTCCTAAGTGTTACAGTTCTTGTGACAGAAACTCTCGGACAATGGGATGATTCCTGCACATATTTTTACTTCTCCCAAATAGAGCTCTTTTATACAATTTTGGGGTGGGTCATGCAGATAACACCTATTGGCTTGGTCTGAGAGCTTGGAGATACTTTATTTACATGTGGGAGAGCCTGAGGCACTGTTCCTCATGACTGATGGCCATAGAACTTTCTGTGGGAGAGGCTGTGGAAGGCTGAAGCTAAATGAAAAGAACCAGGGCCCTGGAGCAGAGCCAAACACCTGCAGTCCTATTAGGGTCCAGGGTTCGAGGCCTGTGCTCCACCAGGTGGCCAGCTGCCTCTCACAGCCTACTGCCCCTCAACTTTTCCTTTTTCTTTTATAAAGGAGAAGTATCATCAGAATAAGTGTCTCCTATGTTGGGAACAGTTTGATACTGAACCAAGACCTGGTTGGTAGTTACCTTTGCAATGCTACTTATTTGTTGCTTTAGAAACTGAATGAGGCAAGGTGCCAAAAGAAGCAAGACTCCGATGGCTAGTATGGGGCCAAGGAGGGGAAGATTCCAAGCCATCAAGGGGTTAGAGTACCAAGGGATAGGGGTGTTGGGAGTATAGCGAGCCTGGAGGCTCCCCGGAGCTCTTTGAGCGTTTGTACATCTTTTTCTACCAGCTCAGATTCATTGACATAGAAGCAACATTCCTCCCCCAGCAAAACACAAGTTCCCCCGTTTAGCAGTCAACAAGTCCAGGGCTCTCTGGTTTTGGAGAGCAATTCCTGCTAAAGAGGTTATCTAGTGTTGAAGAGATTCAAGGCTGTCTGTCGTAGAGGCCATTGCCTGGTCAAGCTTGTCCTGGAAATTGCTGGTCAGATGTTGTGTTTGTACAAGGGCTGCTCCAGCAGTTCCAGTAGCACCAAGTGAAACAGCAATGCCTAGTCCAATGAGCAGAGGGATGAAGATCTCTCTCTTCTTTCAGTTTCCTTCCATCTGCAAGTCCAGTTCTTCAGGTTCGCAGAGATAAACCTGGGGACAACAATCACGGGGGAACAGGAACCCTGTAAATGAGGGTTGATATAGGCACCTGTAGTGACTGCACCAGAGGAATGCAGGAGGGTTAGCACATACTGATATGGTAATGATGATATCATGGGCACATGTGAGATGAGGTTTTGAGGAAGACCCTACAAGGCAAAGAGGTGGGGGTAGGTAAAATAGAGAAATGTCCTGTGCTTTCTTCATGGGCAGGGATTCATGGAGGTCATAAAGGGAAACGTTAATGGGAATGGCTGTTAATAATGGTTGGGAGAGAAAGGCACAGAAAAAGCATTGGGAAGAATTGGGGTGGGTCGTTAAGGGAAGGAGGTCTGTTACATATTGAATGTACTGTAGCCAGGAGAGGGTCGCTTGTAGTTCCTCCTGAGACTGGTTTTCCTGTTATATAGTATTATCATGGATAAAGGCTGATTTGGGAGCAGTGTAGTTCACGGGAGACATGTAGGTCAGCTATGGGGTATCTAGTATAGCTATTGGGGTAGAGTTTACCCATAACTCCTGTTTGCTGATATTCATTCCATTGATTGCTAATGGAAAGCTGAAAATGAGTTTTAAAGTTGGTGAACATGGTGCCACCGCGACTGGTAGATTCCATCCTGCAGCTCCAATATCTGCAACCTCCATATGTGGAGACCTCCTGGAGACATTCACCTGTGTCTCGGTAAGGAAAGCAGAGAAAAGGGCTGGGGATAGTGGAGATAGATTCTGGGTGTAAGTGAATCTCAATCCTGGTTCGACATCCTTCAAGTGGGCAGTTCTGGTTCCTATAACTTTGTTGTGTCCATTGTAGGTTTCCCTAGCATAGAATCTCCAATGGTAAATGTTCGGTAGCCTAGGGGGAGGCTGGGAAGTAGCAGAATTAGCATGAAGGATGACAAAAACAGCCAAAAGAATAGAGGAGAGGGGGGCTTGTGGATATGGCCTGGGCATCTGTTACCAGGTCATGGACGTCCTTCCAGGAGATCCTGCTGTTCCTCTGGGCTTGGTGTCTCCTTTACATTCTCTCCCCCTCCCACCCCCCATTCTTGATCTGTCAGTGAGAGGCAAGCCACCTTTTTGGTTAATGGGGTGGTGTCAGGCATTTCTGGCAGGGACCCAGATAGGCTTAGGCTTGTCCTGTGGAAAAACACAAGTGAAACCCCTCCCAGTTGTAAGGAGGAGGTCTGGTCCCTTCCAAATTCCATCTAAAGGATCTCGCCATCATACAAGGATAGGAGGAGCTAATTTTGGTGTGCGCCAATGGAGGGAAATAGGGTGTTTGAGTTTTTGTAGATATTAAATATGTTTAGGGTAGTCAGGGCCATCATTAGTTGTACATTAGGGGATAAGTAGTTGTTTTTTGTTTCAGAAGTTGGGCCTTCAGGGTCTGATGTGTTCTTTCTATTATTCGTGAGAGGCTGCTGGATGCCTGGTTGAGCACAGTCCTGGAACCGGACCCTAATCTAACTGCAGGTGTTCCGCTCTGCTCTGGGCCCTGGTTCCTTTCATTTAGCTTCAGCCTTTCACAGCCCCTCCCACAGGCTTGGAGAAGAATTTGGCCCAGAACAGATGAGTTAAACCAGACAATCAGAGTTCAGAAAGAACTAGAAAGGGTGAGTATATTTAGCAGTAAGCCACCGACATGGCAATCTGGCAAATAAAATTTACATTTACAGTGCTGGAAGGTGCCATACATTTTACCTGCAAAGAAAAATAGTTAATTAGTTTTGGGGGAAATTGCTTTTTTTCACATAGAAAAAATATTAGAAAAAGAAGAGGGAGAACTGATGGAAGACAGAAGTGTCTTTCTGGATCATGTACTAACTCTACTGACTTGCAATATACATTTCCCTGAGATTAGCTTAAAAAAAAAAAAAAGTAAAAATTTGTTTTAAAAAAATCTATTTACTAAGAGTCAGTTAAACATAAAAAAAAAATCCCTTACGTGGTGACAACCATAGAGAGGTTTAGTGCAGAGGAAATGAAACATATTCCACTCTCCGTTTGAGTAGCTACACCAGGGGAGGGGCTTCAACTGTCACAGCAGGGTCTTCCTTCTGGACCTCTTAGTCAGTTGTAAGTTAGGCACTTGTAGAACAACTTTTCTTTCTAAAACCTCAGCAGGAACCTCATTTCATCTTCAGACTAGTGTTTACAAAAACAGCCCCTGTCCCGAACTATAAGGTTCATTTTTGAGATAAGAGAGGAAAGGCTGCGTTTATTGAAACTATTAAAATTTCATTTGATGATTTGAACCATACTCTAATATATTGAGACATGGTGACAGTTTTAGTCAACTCAAACATCGGAGGAAGTAAATTTCCCCTGGTTTAACTAAAAACAAACTTTTTGAAGGCAGAAAAACATATCATAAGAAACAAAGCATAACAGTTATATTGTTTTAGGTGTAAGTCTAAGGATATAGTAACTGGACAAAGAATTTCTTATCTCATTCTATTTCATAGTGAAATACTTTATTGTAGAAGTTTTCAGATTTTACATGTATCAGAGATTTTTCTTGGATTACTTCTCTCTTAATCTCAAAGTCAACAAATAACTTGTTTGCTTGAAATAAAACCAATACAGCAATTATTCTCAAGTTTACAGAAAAATTCTCAAGAGAAATTGTTTTATGGTACAACAAATTTCCCAGTAAAGAAATATATCTGTTTTCTTATTTAAAAGATATACTTAGTCATTTTATTTTACAGTGCTGAAATATATGGCTACTCTGTCTCAAGAGTGTAAAGCTACTCCCTTTTTGCACAGCAAAATTTCATAATATCACTCATTGCAGACAATTCCTGTTGAGTCATAAAATATCAAGGTAAAAATTTCTATCTGAAACTAAAAACTAGAAAAATGAAAACACGGAAAAGTACAGTTGTGAGACATAGTATAAGATGCTGTCTTGAGGAGACTCTTAATGAGATTGTTTTACCACTACATATAATCCTGGGATTTCTGAAAACATTGTGACCATAAAAATTGTCCCCATGAACTACATAATTGTAATTCTGATAAAGTAAGTGACTAATACTATACATAGCAATTAATATAGTTGATTGGGAGGTCTCAAATTTCTCCAGAACTATTTATGCTAAGAATCATAGTGGCTCTCTGGTCTTCTCTTCCATATCTGATCCTCTCCCTCCTTTCTCCTCCTCCTCCTCTTTTCTCCCACTCCAGTCCTCCCCTCCCTCTGCCTTCCATGATTACAGAAAAGAACTTAAAGAAATATTCAACATCTTTAATAGTCAGGGAAATGCAAATCAAAACAACCCTTAGATTCCACCTTACACCAATCAGAATGGGTAAGATCAAAAACTCAAGTGACAACAAATGCTGTCAAGGATGTGGAGAAAGGGGAACACTCCTTCATTGCTGGTGGGATTACAAACTGGTACAACTACTCTAGAAATCAACCTGGAAGTTCCTCAGAAAACTGGAAATAGTTCTACCTGAAGGCTTAGCTGTAGAACTCCTGAGCTTAAACCCTAAAGATGTCCCACCATGCCAGAAGGATACATATTCCACTATGTTCATAGCAGCTTTATTCATAATAGCCAGAAACTGGAAGCAACCTTCAACCAAAGAATGAATACAGAAAATGTGGTTCATTTGCACAATGGAATACTATTGAGCTATTCAAAATGGGAGCATCATGAGTTTTGTAGACAAACTGATAGAACTAGAAAAAGTCATCCTGAGTGTGATAACTCAGACCCAAAATGATATGCATGGTATGTACTCACTGATATGTGGATATTTGCTAAAACATATAGAATACCCATGATATACCCCACAGACTATAAGAAGTCAACTAAAAAAGAAGGCCTGAGTGAGGCTGCTTCAATCCTACTTAGAAGGGGAAATAAAATAATCAAGGCCTGAATTCCTAACACTCACATTTGTCAAACAGTTTCTCATCATAATTTTGTATTGTTTGGAATGACCCTTAAAAATGAAAATACAGTACATGAAGCTTTGTGTCTCCTTGATAGCTATATTTTACAGTATAAATTAATATATTATTTTAGAGTTTAAAAGTTAATCTTTAAAGTTAATTTGCCAAATCTTTAGTCACATACTCTAGGCATTTCTAGATAAACTAAAATTGATTTAAGGTCTGGACACTTAGGTTAGACACTACATGTGTAAACATCAAAAGAAAATACTTTAATTCTACTAAACTCTCTTTAAATTAATAAGACAGTTTCTATTTTTTTTTAAGTATTGAAGCATTCAGTCTCTGCCAAAAGTATAGAGCATGAATTTCAGTCAGTAGTCTAGACATTTAAAATGTAAAACTGTTACTAAAAACTGAGAGGTTCTTTAACTGTAACTTAATCTACTCATAAGTAAAAAGCAGATAAAGACCAAAGGTTTCCACAGAAATATACATTTTATCTGCAACTGAAAAACTGAGTTAATGCTACACAAAATTACAGATTACATGATGTCAAAACAAATGCTTTAACTAAATCCAAACTAGATAACCAAAAAATCCCTTTAGATGACTGGGAGTCTCTATCCTGATATTAAGAAGTCAGTATTAGATGAAAAGTTAAGGATGTGAGATTCTTCAGAGACAACTGAGCTCTGAGACTCACCCTTAACTCTCTGGGTTCATAACAAAATCAATAGTATATCATATTTTGGCAACATACTGTTTTCGTTAGTATAATATAAATTGCTCAAGAATCTTGCAATCATTTTTTTTCTCTGACTCAATGAGATATAAAATCAAGGGCTTGCCAAAGAAAGTAATTAGGAAAACAGGCTGGCATTCTATATTCTATGTACTAGAAACAACTATCACCTTACCCTCTATGGGAGGATGTGTTATAATACCTATGGAAGAATGTGTTATTTGTCTTTTCATGTTTGTTCAAGTGTTGAGGACTCAACAGGACTCACTCTCAAGCTTATCTTTCCTCTAATCTTAATGGACTCTTAGAACTGGGGTTTCATTAAAACTTAAAAGGAGATTAAAAGGTATTTTGAAAAAAAAATAAACTTGATGCAGACGACATCATTAGAGAGTTCATATGTACTCAAGTTGGACCACATCCTAATATAGCACCATCTCATTCTCCATTCAAGGGGTTGCAAAGGCAAGATAGACTCAGAGAATGACTCATATTTCAGTATGCCAGTGTAGAGGGCAAATGGGGGGGAAAGAAGTAAGTTAAATCAAATAGGCAGGTTGAATTCAACCTTCAAAAGTCTCATATTTAAGAATGGGACATTATTCCTTCAGGCATATGAAAACAAGCTCAGTGATCTAGGAATAATGAGAACCAATCTCTGCTGTTTAAGATGTTTTTCAGCCATATGAATCATGGGGAAGTGAATTAGGAATCTGAAGGCAAAAAGAAAAAAGCAATTGTAGCATAGTCTAGAGTGTTCAAGGGAGGTTGGAAGTTAAGAAACAAAATGGTGTGGTAAAAGTAAAATTTAGTGTGTCAAACCAAAAGATCAATTACTTTAGACAAGGACTTGCCCTTTATATCTGTCATTAAAGACAGAGTTCAGTGGTAGAGCACTCATCTGGTATGTATGAGACCATAAGTTCAAGCACACACATGGACAGTTGAGGTATAAGAGAATTGTGATTCTTACAGTGTCTACTTTAAGAGAAATCACTTTACAAGAAGCAACATTCCACTTTTTAAAATATGGCTGTAATAAGTCTTTCATTTTAAAATTCAAATTTATATGTTTCTTTGGAACATATTCTTAGCATTTTGTGGCAAGAAAGAATTACATATTAACTATAGTATAGGGTCAGAATGTTTTGATAATATCTGAAAACCAAAATTTATAGTTAATTAATTCATTGGTAAAAATAAATTCATTAGTAAAAATGACAATAGTTTTTGTCATAGTGATCCTAGTTGTTGTTTTGTTTTTGTTGTTGTTTCTTTTTTATCTTTGTTTTTGAGACATTTAACTCAATATCTGTTGTAACTCCAAATCTCTGTATCATTATGTTATTGTCAGGATCTTAAATGATTCCACAGAACTCATGTGTTGAAAGCTTGCTCTCCAGATGATGCTATTGGTAGGTAGTGGAAACTCTAAAAGGTGGAACCATTTTGGAGAAAGTAAGCAATTAAGAATATGACTTTGATAGATATAATGTGATCCTTCCTTTTTTTAATCTATTACATCTCTATATAATACATACAACTACTCAAATTCTCCAACTTATAAAACTGCTAATTAACCCAATATTTAGAGCTTGAATTTAGAATGTCTCTGGAGGCACCTAGTGATGTGGTTTTTTTTTTTCAGTTTTAGCTACTAAGGTACACAGAGGCCATGAAAGCTGTAGTACTAGAAGGAAGCCTGAGTACACCTTGAGTTTGCAACAGAAGTTCAGTGTTGTCCACATAATGCTAAATTTGGATGCATGTGAAATGCAAGAGGTATGGGTTACTGAGGCTTTCACTGGGTTATTGACAGCTCCAGAGGCTAGGAACTGTGTAATTGGATCTTTTTCTCTACTAGGAGCCTATGAGATACTGTTGTGTTAAGATGTGAAAGTGAAGCTGAAGTTGAAGTTGAAGAAGAGAAACCCCAGGTCCTGGAGCTGCCAGGACCACAAGTCAGCTAATGAAGAAAGTTGCAGGCATTGAGTGGAACAGAACACAGAGAGGCTATGTGTGCTATAGATGGCAGAATCAAAGGAGTGTGCATTTTCTCGTGTACTGAAATGCAGATTACGCTACCACAGTCTCCAGATGAACGGCATGAAGCTTCAGTTGGATTTTGGTTTTGCTTTGATCTTTTCTTCCCTTGAAATTCACCCATTCTTTCTTTTTTGAAATAAAAAAAAGTTTACTCTGTGATGATGCCTATTGGAAATAAATATCATATGTTTTATTTTTATTTTACAGGTATTTAGAGCTAATAAATTATGTGAGTCTTAGTACAAATGGTTTACTTAGGTCTTTTAATGGTATTGTGAATGTTAAGACTTTGGGGGCATTGGTATACATTTTCTAAATACACTTGCTTTTTAAAATAAATACAAGGCTCTAGGGCCAAGGCACAATGTTATGATTCGAGTGATATATTTATATGTCAAATAGACAAGGTGTAGACTTACAATAGATAATATTCACTGGATTTATTATCTCCTAATTGCAAGAAATCCAGAAGGATTTAATGGAAGAGTGAGTACCCAGCCTGAATATACTTTTATCCTATGGGTTAGAGTCCTAAACTGAACCAACAAGAGCAACATTTCAGTGTGCATGAAACATGTAGATTGTACACAAATGCTCTATGTTTTAATATAAGGAACTTAAGTGTCTGAAGAATAGCATTTGGGATCTTAGAATCCTTTGTGAATCCTACTCTGTTCTGTTATCTGTAGAGCCCTATATAATATATGCCTGACACTTTTTAACAGCCCCATTCAGAAATCAGTAAAAATGGGCACTAAGTATTGAGCAGAAGCTTATATATTTGCACATTATAAACTCAGATGTGTCTGATCAACATCTCACTGGCTGCACACGTGAAATTTTACATATCCTGTTCTTTTTAAAATAGTTTATATAAACATATTTTTAAAATTTTTAATAGATATTAAGATTCTACCTGCATTACATACACCACAAACTTCTATTGCAATTTGCTGGTCACAAGATACAGCCTGTGATTACAACGCAGTGAAGTGTACTGATCTTTGGATCAGTCTGACAAAATAACCCCCCATGTCAGACTGAGGTGTAATAACATGTGACCATGCAGGCTTATCCTCTCATCCTCCTTGTTCAAGAATCTGCTACTTTTCTTCATCTAAGTATCAATTGTCTTAACAAACCATAGCTCTTGGATAAAATCTTTCACTGAAGAATTTCTCCTGTGATTTCTTCATCTATAACCCAGGTAAGACACCACCCAGTAACACTTTTGTATATTACTATCTACTTTGTAATGATCTTTCTCTTTTATCATGCTCTAAATTGCTTGGGTACCCTACATTGTCTACAGTTGGAGAATCCATTAAAATTATTGTATTGTATTACTGTATTATTGTAGATTGTCTTCCAGTTCATGTATCTCCAGGTTCTTAGTGTCTTCTTCAAGTAACTGAAATTGAGGAGCACACAGACTTCAGAGTATCAAGGAGACTTTTTTTTTTTTTTAAAGCAATAGAGCAGAGGAACATATGAGTGGTTTTGGAAGGATAAAAGGGAAGGGGGAGTGATATAACTATATTATAACCTCAGACAATAATATTTCATTTAAAGAGATAGTGTGAATCAGATATACTTCAGGCAAGTAATAGGACACATAAATGAGAAAGTACTCAAGGGCCTCAGGCTACTAACTTGGAATTTATCTTATGGTGTTCCAAGGAAGGAGTAACTTGGTTGGTAAGGAATATAGAATGTGTTATTATCTGTGAAGCCGCAGTACTTTGGAATGAATGGGTGTTTAATAGGTGTTTGTGATATAGCAAGTGGGATCAGAGCCACACCCATGTGAAGGAAATACTGCATCAAGAAGTGTTACTGCACACAACCCAGATCCAGCAGAGACTGCCTCACATGGAACAGTAGAGCTTCACAGGTTATAGTAGTATGCTGCACTCCAACTAAAAAAGGGTAAGGTATTTTATTCAGCATAAAGTGTGTGGTCAGAAACTAGAGATTGACTTCACAGATATACTCATCAGCATGTAAAATGATAACAGGAGTATGATTCCTCCCTTTAGAGAAGAGAGTTACAAATTTTAAAAAATTTAGAAGGAACTTGATGGCATTGGATTGGAATTAGTGGTATTAAGTTTTACATTTGCCAGGTTTTACTATAGCAAAATACGACACTCTGGCTGGTTTCAACACTGGAAATATATTTTTATATTTTTTGGAGTCTTGATGTCAAGTCCAAGGTGTAGGCCAATTTGTTTTCTTCCCAGGTCTACATTCTCTTACAGAGGATTATCATGTCACTGTGACATTTCTTATTGTTCTGTGCATGCAACCCCTTGGTACCTTAGAGTATCTGAACTTCCCTTTCATTATAAAGACACCATCTACTTTAGATGAAGGGATACCATAGTAGGTATGTAAATACATTTTAACTTGATTCCTAGTCTATAGACTGTGATTACTTAGCTTAAAGAAAAAACTTTTGTTTGTTTGGGAAAAGTTAGCAACACATTTAATTTTGTTATTTATTGAGTAAACTTATCAGGATAAACTAGGTAGTATTTGCCTTTTAACATTTCCTAACGTCTTTCTATTCTAGAGAATAGAACAGCTAAATTTACATATGATTTTATCAATGCAATTGAATTATGAAAATTTTCAATGACTTATTCAACAGTAAAGAAAATTAGGAAAATAAATCATATTCGGTTGCTAAAAAATCTACTTTGTTATTATTTGGTTGCTCTGGAGTGCTTATAAATAAAATATGTGATTTGTGACTTGACTTAGAAATTTCTTAAGCCAAGGAGTCCCAAACCTTCAAGGTGCCACTTCTTGATTATAGGCTCAAATATTTTGAGACCCAGTGACCTGCCCTGTGTGGGTCAGTCAATGGGGTCTGCAAGAGAAAGAGTGGGGATGGAGGGACAAGAGACTCAAAGAAGGAAGCCAAGACAGGGTGTCTGATTATGTCCCACTTATTGAAAGGCAATTGTGGGTATATAAGCAGGGAAATACAGCTGAAGACACTTTACCACTTGTGCCTTGCAGATGGGGGCACTAAAAAAACAAAACAAGATATGAGAAAAACAAGATGTTTATCAGAGTGTGCTCAGTTGTTCTGGGATATTGAAAACCAAGTCTCTTGTCAGGATATATAGCCTGAGATGGCTGCAAAGATGATAGCCACTTTCTGTTAGGACTTGGCTCCCAACAACCCAGTAAATAAAGAACATGATTGAAGTTAAATATTACAAAACTATATGAATGGTGAAGACTCTAGTGGGACATAAAATATGGGCAGATATAGCTCAAGATGTGATATTAAGTTAATAGAAAAATTTCCACCCTAACACCACCCCAAAACTTGTCTGTTTTACAAATATCTAACCTATAAGTTTATGCTTCCCTCGTCTGTATAATGAAAACTTCACATATAAATATGTGCATTTATTTCTATGTTATTTTGCATTTATTATGAACAGCTTATATTACTTTGATATATGTTTCAAATTTTAAATTGCTGTAGTTTCATATGATGTGAGAAGTTTCTGCTTTCTAATGATCCATGAAAATTATACACATTTTCTTTTATTGCTACAAGCTACTGTCTTTCAAGGAATCTACCAAAGGATTTATAGCATAGATAAAATTGAATAAGTAATATAAATGATATTTTTATTTCTTTAAGAAATGAAATCACAATCATTGTCAAAGTTCATTTTTTTCAAGCCTATCAGTCAAAAACATCAGGAAACACCATTAGAACCATGTCCTGTGGGATTTTTATTGCTATCTACCTAATCGACAGGAGAAACTAATGGGTTTCTGGGAAGGATTTATGTATAGCATCAACTACTTTAAGAAGTACAACACAATTATTGAGACTTTTACAGAGCAATGTCACTTTTAAATGTGACATGCCACTTGGGGTAAAAGACTTCAAATGTAAGTATTCATATAAAATAGGATTATTGATTCACCCAGCAGCCACTCTGCTACTTCATAATTGTATTTTATGAAAACTATGGTATTAAATATTTCTAGCCTCTCATACCAATCTGAAGCCATAAAAATAGTGGGAATTTAAAACCTCAGCTATATTTTTAATACTTTTGGAATGCTGTGATTGATCATTTTCTTTGTGGGATAAATATATTGAATGCTATATTAATTTTAGACAATAACAGTCTACTTGGGAAAATATAAAACTTCTAAGCTAATTTTAAATGTATGTGATTTACCTCAGTAAATTAGTTCTTACATTTTGCACATTTGAATTTAACCTGGAACATTTTAGCACTTTAAGAAAATGTGATCTCCCTTTGATTAACATTTTAAAAAATTGTATAAAAACAAAAAGGAAAAGGGGGCATGGGATAGGGGTTTTCTAGGGAGGGGAAATGGGGAAAGGGGGTGGCATCTGAAATGTAAATAAAATATTCAATAAAAAAATGTGATCTCAAAGAACAAGCAAAATGAATCACTGTATTTACTTAGTTGTTTCTTGTATTCCAAAACTGCTAAAACTGAATTACATCACTTCTTAAGTAACTGATACGTCTAGATTGCCTATCTAGTCAGACCAATACAAATGCTGAATAATGCCCTTCAAATAACTACCTAAAACTTTTCACAATATTATAGAGTGTAATTTGAGCTTGAACATGTAAAACAAACATAAAACATAATTGTACTTATTTCCTTAAATTTTGTATTAGTAAAATGTTTCAAGAAAATGCATTTGATTTACTTATTAATTATGTATTTATGCATACATTACTGAGTATTACAAATAGCTTTTTATAAAGGAATTTTAACTCAGCAACATGGTTATCTAGCAAGGGATCACATCCAAAGAACTTTAGGTCTGTTATCTGACTGGAATACAGACACACCCTTAGTGCATACCTTCAATTTCCCTGAACAATGTAGATAAGGTTTGTTTATAGAAAGAAGCAGCCAAGTTTGAAAGTGTCTAAGTGAAGAGCAAAGTGATCAATTGAAGAAATATTTGACAGATAGAATCAGAGATAGAACAACTCAGACAAGAACAGCAGAGGAAAGAGAGGCAACTTAAAAACAGCACAAAGATCATGTTCCTCCATTTCCTTCTCTGTCCCCTCTCCTATCCAGTTTCTTCCCTTACCCTTCCTCCCATGACTGCTTTCTTCTCCCTTCCAAATGGAATTGAGGCATCCTCACTGGGGCCTTTCGGTTTGTTAACCTTCTTGACTTCTGTCCACTGTCCTGGATATTTTGTACTTTTTAAAGCTAATATCCATTTACTAGTGAGTACATACCATGCATGTTCTTTTGGGTCAGAGTTACCTCACTCAGAATGATATTTTCTAGTTCCATTGATTTGCTTGCAAAACTCATGATATTCCATTGTATAAATGGACCATGTTTTCTCTATCCATTTTTCCATTGTGGAACATCTGGGTTGTTTCCAGCTTCTGGCTATCACAAATAAGGCTGCTATGAACATAGTGGAACACATGCATCTTGGCTTGGTGGGACATCTTTTGGGTATATGCTCAAGAGTGGTATAGCTGGGTCTTCAGGTAGATCTATTTCCAATTCTCTGAGGAACATTAGGTTGATTTCCAGAGTGGTTGTACCAGTTTACAATCCCACCGACAATGGAGCAGAGTTCCTCTTTCCCCAATGGAGCAGAGTTCCTCTTTCCCCACATCCTTGCCAGCATTGCTGTCACCTAAATTTTTGATCTTAGCCATTCTGATTGATGTAAAGTGGAATCTCAGGATTGTTTTGATTTTCATTTCCCTGATAATTAAGGACTTTGAACAATTCTTTCAATTCTTCTCAGCCACTCAAGAATCCTCTGTTATGAATTCTCTGCTTAGGGAAACAGGACTGAAGCCCTGAGGGTCAGCAGAAAGAATTAAGACAGGCCACTTGGGAGGTAGAAGATGGGGAGATGGGGAGGGACTGTCTAGAATGTAACAGAGACCTGGGAAGTAAAAGGCTCTCAGGACTCAAAGGCAAGTTCCTTGGATGAAGTGCTCTACATACAGTAGGTTGGGGGAACTTGGAGAGTCTATCTCTAGTGGAGGGACAGGACATCAAGTGAAGGGAAGGGGTTTACCATCCCACAGTCAAAATCTCTGACCCAGAATTGTTTCTGCCTGAAGGAACTGCAGGGACAAAAATGGAGAAGAGCATGTGCAAAAAGAAGTCCAGTGGCAGGCCCAAATTGGAATCTAGCTTAAAGGGAGGCCTGGAATTTTGAGAGTATTACTGATACTGTAGTGTGCTTGCAACAGGAGCTTAGCATGGCTGCCCTCTAGGAGGCCCAACAAGCAGGTGAAAGAATCTACTAAAAAAGATACTAACAACCAACCAATGGACAGAAATCAGGGACCCCTGTGGTTGAATTGGTGGAAAAGCTGGAAGAAACAGAGGAGGAGGGCAGCTCCATGGGAAGACCTGCAGTGTCAACTGACTTGAACCCCTGAGATCTCTCAGACACTGAGCCACCAATCAGGCAGCCTACACCAGCTGATATGAGACTCCTGTCACATTTACAGCAGAGGACTGCCTAGCCTGGCTTCAGTGAAAGAAGATGAACCACTTAGCCCTTGAGAGACTTGAGACCCTAGGGAGTGGGGAGTTCTGGTAAGGCAGTGGTGGGGGATGGGAACATCCTCTTGAAGACTGGGGTGGGGAAGGAAATATGGGATGGGGAGCAGTTGTGGGGCAGAACAGGAGGGGAATGAAGTCTGGATTCTAAAAAAGGCTTAAAGAATTTTAAAAAACAAGAAAATTAAAAAGATGAACCGCACAAACACAGAGAGAGAGAGAGAGAGAGAGAGAGAGAGAGAGAGAGAGAGAGAGAGAGAGAACAAAGATAGATCCAAAAATGGACAGAGTTCATAGAGAATTAGAAGGAGTGAGTGTATCCAGCAGTAAGCCTTGGAGATAATAATTTCTGATGGAAAATAAAAGTTACACTTACAGCTCTTCAATTTTTTTTTTAAATTTTTAAATTTTTTTTTTTAGAATAGTGAATGTCATTTGGGAGCTGCATAAAGAATCACATAAAGGAGTGAACATTTCTGAAGCTGTGTACCTTAGAAAATAGCTGTATTCAACCACTATGGTGATTGAATAATATTTTGCCAGGTGGAAATTTCTTCTTGATTCTCTGAGGAAAAAATTTAGCCAAGATATATACACAGCTTAACCAGAAGTATATTTAGCAAAGCCTGTCAAATGGGACACTCCAGAGACAAATTGGAATAAGGTTACCTGAAGGGTGAGTTAGCAGCCCACTGGGTTCTGTGCTGGATTTTTAAAAAATGATTTTAATGAATATTTAGTATGTGTGTAGCATATTCATTAAGTAAGATGACCCCATTTCCCTTCTTAATCATGGTACATTGAATCAAAAGGTTATTTCCATGATATGAAAAGCATGGGGGAAGGGTGTTAACTACACAGTACAAGTGATATTATAATGTATGATGCAGACCCTTCACTAGTATGTAAGTATGGCAATTAGGAGAATTGTCTGACATCTTACATTTTGATATAGTGGAAAGGATATAACCAAAGCTTCAAATATATTTTAGCACAAAGGAATATTCTGACCATCAGAAAATACAACAACCAAGACAGAGTGCCAATTTTGCTTGCTTACCTCCTAGCTTAATTGATCATATGCATGTATATGTATGTTTTGATACAATAATTACATTATTTGTACAATTTTTAAGTTTTCACTAAAATGCACTTTAGCGTGTAAAACTTATTTGAGGAACCTAAGAGCATGAGTCTTAAGGTTCTTTTTCAATTGCAAAGACAAAACACCATGACCAAAGTAACTTTGAAAATAAAGCATTAAATTTATTGCTCACAGTTCCAGAGTGTTAAAGTCCATGACCATTGTAGCAGAGAGCATGGCATCAGGCAGGAAGACAAGCATGGTGCTTGAACAACAGCTGAGATTTTACATTTTGATCCCCAAGCATGAGCCACAGAGAGCTGACTGGCAACAACAGTCTCTTAAAACCTCAAAACCTGGTAATACAGGTCCTCCAAAAGGCCACACCTCCTAATCCTTCCTGAACAGTTTCAAAACCTGGGAACATAGTATTTAAACATATTTACCTGGAAGCCATTCTCATTTAAAGCACCACTTTTCACTCCTGTAAATGTAAATGTCACTTTTATTTCCTTAGATAAAGAGATGAAATGAGAACTTTACACAAGCTGTAAATACAAGGACTGGGCTGAGCACAAACCTGAAGACTTCAGCTTCCAGCCTCCATCGACTAACCTTGGCCAAGAATGTTTCTGCCTCCAAGCCTTACTGCAGAATAAATTCACCCTTTCTAACTCTTTCTGAACTCTGGCTGGCTGGTTCAATTCAGCTGTTCTGTCTCAAACTCCTTTTCAAGCTGACTGACTCAAATTGGTTTCTTTTGGCTTCTGACTGAATTGCTCTGCTTGGTAAAACTGCCTCTGAATTCCACAAACTCAATTGCACTCACTGCACTGACTACAAGAACCAAATGGAACTTGATGAACTCAACTGTATTTCACCAGTATTCAACAGAATTGCACAGAACTCAACTGTTATATGACATTTGACCATATTGTGAACCCCTAAGATTGTGTTATATACTGGAAAAATCTATTTTTAGCTGTGGTGTGGCTCAGCCTTAGGACATGCCTTTAATCAAAGCTCTTTCTGCTTGAGTATTGTAAACAAGATTAAATAAACCATAGCTCAAGAGGTAGAGCAAGCAACCAGTTCACAGGAAGTAAACATAGGATTAATAAGAAAAAAACAAAAAGAGTAAAAGGTAGTCAATAGAGTATATAGAAAGATAAAAAGGAAGTGAAAAGGAGGGACATTCAATTTAAAGGTGTTGTTTTGTTTTGAGATGGTGTGAGAGAGAGGCATTGCTCCTAGGATATCAGCTGAGGAGGATGATCAGTTGTATGCTTTCTGTGCCTCTTGGAGTTAGTATTCTTTCACCCTAACATCTGCCTCCCAAGAATTCATTGGTAAAAATCAAATGATTGAGATTTTGCTAAATAAAATAATATTAAATTAAAAAATTCAGTGCTCCAATGTGTGGCATGCCACATGAACAGAGAAATCACTTCAACTTTAGACAAACAGAAAAGTCATCAAGTTTGATAAGATAACAGGGAAGTCCTCAAGGAGAGAGTCAAATAATATTAAAAGAAGAATTTTTTTCCCACATTAAGGGTGGGAAATATAATAATATAGAGGTGTTAGAACCATGTGTAGTGCCACTTTAGATGGCTTGAATATAGAAACAGAAAATGAGGAGATTAATGACATAATACTAATTATAATCATTATCAGCCTGGTAATTCATATTTATTCTTAATAGCCATAATGTTTTTGTGCCAAATATGAAAAGTGGATTGATAAGGTATAAGTCTTAGAGAAAGACTTATAAATGGAAATAAGAAAAATACTCTGACACAAACAAAGGAATTTAGACAAGAACCTGCTGTGCCACTCCATGAAGAAACTGAAGATAGGTGGTTAAAGGTTGTTAGAAAACCAACCCTAGTTTACCCAGTTACTATAGAACTACAGAAGATAATAGGTACCCCCAAGGTTGTGGAGAAGTTAAATGCCATCCTATAGACATGTTAGATTTATGGATTAGAATTACAGTTGATATCAGATCTCACATTTATGATGCTAATCTGAAAGAAGTAATTTCTAAAATTAAAAAAAAATAAACATGTCATATGTTTTAATTGTGGTAAGGAAGGGTTTTTGAAAAGTGATTTTAGGTAAGAAATTCCTAGAAACAGTATTTTTTTTTCTAGAGACAATCCAAAAGGAAGGTCCCACCTTTTCAGAGAAGATATGGCAAAAAACTATATTGGATTAATGAATGCAGATCAACAAGGGACAAAGTAACCCACTACCATTGAAAAATATCTTAGGGGCCTCCTGCAGGTCCCAATATCAAATTTGATCTCATCATTCCCTGTCAGCATCAGACAAAATCATCCACAGAGCAACTAAAAAATGTCATGCCTACTGTTAAAAACAACACTGCTCTGAATGTAATCAAAACAGAACAGCTTCAGTAGATAAAGCCAGATATTCAGGCTAGACCAGAAAACTTTCTTTACAGACTGCTATAAATTATAAGACTGCTAACAATTACTTTACAGACTGCTATAAATTATAAGAGACCAAATCTAAAACTAGAAATAAAATGGCATTGGAATTTAAAGTTTAGTAAAGATAGGAGCAGATGTAACAATAATTTCACTAAAATCTTGGCATAGAGATTAGCCTCTTCAAGAGGTAAATATTCAGTTTCTAGGGCTTAGAACTTTATCTCAGGTAAAACAAAATGAAAGATGTGTTGAATGTATAGTGCCAAAAGAAAAAATATAAAAATTGAAGTCACATGTGGCTAATACAGCCATGAATTTATGGCAACATGCTTTGTTGCAGCAATGGAAAACAGAGATTAACATTCCTCCAATCTCAGAAACAATAAAATAAAGAATGCTTCTGAAAAAAATATTAAAGGTCTTATCAAGAACAATCACAGACTTTTCAGACTGTAAATAAACAAGGCACAGCAGCTGTTGGTCTTTCAAAGTTACCAACTGTTCTACCTTTAAAATGGTTAACTGGCAAACCTGTGTGGGTGAAACTATGACCTTTAACACCAGCAAAATTACAGCCACTAGGACACTGGTACAAGGAGCAGCTGAATGTCCAGCATACTGAAGAACTGACCAATCCTTGGGATGCTATTATGTTTGTCATTAAAAAGAAATCTGGAAATGGGGATTGTTAACAGGTTTCAGAGCTGTAAATATGGTGATTCAGCCAATGGGCTCTTTACAGATTATTACAAAAGCCCTCTACAGAGTAGCTAGAAAGGCCGCTAATTTCCAATGAGGACAGAAACAAAGAGCAGATTTCGAGACTGCCAGTAAGCTTATCTGAATCGGCAGCCTTAACCAATATTGAATCAGATGTTATCCTAAGTCTAAGTATCTTATTTATTGTTGAATTGGCAACTGAAGACTCTTCATAAAGCAAAATGAAGTTCACCAACATTTGCCTCTTGGCTTCTATTGCAAATGCTTTCCATATAAGAAGGATACATATTCTTACTTTGAGAAACAAATCTGGACATTAACAAGACATGGAAAACCGTATACTCAGTCATTGCCAACTACTTGGTGGTCATAATAGCACTCCGTAGAGTGATGGATTGGATCCGACTGAAGGCAGTGTCCTTTGCAGGCTTAGTCATGGAAGGAAAGGGATTACAATGAAACTGGCACATATCCAAATTCCTTCATAACCAGGATGTGGTAGCAAAGGGCTCTATGCTTTCCTACATTGAAGAATCTGCTCCCCCCTCCCCCAAAGGGGTATCTATGAACTGTGGAGACTAACAGAATGCTCAGAACATTTGGCTAATGCATGGTTTACTAATGGTTCATCAACCACTGATGGAACTAAAACTAACGGAAGGAGCAGCCAATAGACCACGGGACAGAATGCCCAATGCTTAAGAAGGAACAATGAAATCAGCACATAGGTCTATAAGAAAAACAAATAGAAAAGCAATAGCAAAATCTCTGTCTTCTCCAATTCATGGTACATATGCAATAGTATAGCTATATGGTCATCAAAATAGAAAACTACTAACTGACAGATAAATGGCAAAGATAACCTGGTCATGGAAAGTATGAGAGGAAATGGCAAAACCTAGTAAAACTTAGCAAAGACATCAAATTTTATGCAGCCCATACAGGCAAGAGAGACAAAAATGTCTGAAAATAATGAAATAGTGGACAGGTTGGATTATGTTTAATTAACAGTAGAATGTTAAAAGTTACCAGGGAACAAATTCAGAATAAATCAGCAAGAATGATAGATTCCAAAAACATAACACTAAAACGTAAGGGAAAGTGGAGAACCAAATTAAGCCAGGACAGCTATGAGAATAACTGTTATTAAGTGTGTACTAAAGGATATCAGTCAGAGGGATTAAAGGTGTCTAATAAGGCATGTCTGTATTCCAGCTGAATGTAAACAGAGTAGCCATGTTACTGGATTAAAATTTCTCTACACGTTCTCATTCAAACCACTGCAGAATCCAAATCCCTCTGCATTTCTAAGCTTTCTTTGTTGCCTCCCCGTATACACACTATATTCATGTGTGTATTCATGTGGACTCACACAGTTATCCTTGGCTATCTAAATTTTTACAGCTATACCCTTGGTTACTAGTTAGTGGTGTGAGCCTCTCTCAGTCTGAGTTCTGTTTTTATAGCCGCCTCTTGTCACGTTTTATTGCCTTTGTTTACCATTTCTGCAAACCTTATAATTGGGCCTCACGGTTGTTCTTCTAAACAGAAGCTCTAGTTCGTTTTGGCTCATTTCAAGGTTTTGCCTCTTTTTGTTCTTCTCGTGATCTGTTTCCTGACTTTTATATCCTCCTTAGAAAGGCTGCTTCTTGTTCTTTGAGCATTTTCCCCTCCTAGTATCCTCATTGTCTAAGAATATTGATAATGTATTTTTTGAATTTTTCTTGCTTCTGGTTTTGTTTCTCCTTTCATTTCCATCTTAGTCTTCCATATTGTATGTCCTCCTTTGATATCTACTTGACTGCATACTGAAAATATCAGTCAGCCTCTGAAAATATCAAGATAGATGATGTGATGTGAGCATGCTCATAGTGGCTTGTCAGGATTTCCATATGGCATCACTGTTTCTCTCTATATAGATACTCTCCACCTAATCTTCCTTACCTAAAGACTTACAGAGTTAACTATGGAGCATGGCGAGCTGAGATAGGAAGAGGACAAAACCAATATTCTCTATGTAGTCATTGGTACACCTGAGCTACTTGCAGCACACTGTCTCATCCTCCCACTGATGTGTTTATAAAAAGATAAAGAGATAGAATATGTTCTGTGGGGGTGTGGTGAGGTATGGGGGAAGGGGACGCTTCAGCGGGTCCATGCCGAGGCAACCCTTCCCCTTGAGGAGCCAGCCAGAGAAAGTGTAAGAACAGAGTTTAGTCAGGGCATGGGGACTGGAATTAAGGGGGTAGTCAAGGCAAAGAAAGGCAGAGAGAGGGAGAGAGTAGAGAAGTAGAGGATGGCCACAAGCAGGTGGAGAGAGAGTGAAGGGAAGGGGGACAAAGGGATCAAAGATCAAGAGAGCAAGAGACTAAGAGAGTAAGAGCAATAGTGCAAGAGAGGGAAGAGGGGGCAAGCAGGCCCTTTTATAATGAGCTAGGCCTACCTGGCTGTTGCCAGGTTACTGTGGGGAGGAGTATACCTGTCTGTAGCCAGGTAAGTGTGTCCTGGAGTTTAGACAGAATGCTAACACCCACGACATTGGTTCTCTGGTTGCACTGCTTCGACAGAAAAGACAGAATCATGACTTTTGTCTTTAAGAAACTTACAGAAATAAAAGAGGTCTAACTGTTCCTCATAAAATTTTAAACCATCGTCTCAGCTTTTACCTGTTTTCTCACCCCTACCTACTTTATAATGATTTCTGAGATTTTTTTTTTTTTTTTTTTTTTTTTTTTTTAACATTCAACAGGTGTTATTGTCCTCCTGGATTTTGCTCTGGAGTTGTTCCCTCTTATTTACATTTCATGTCAATCATAATTTCTGCTCTCTGTTTCTGTCTTCTAAAAAAAAATAAACTGAACTTTCTTGTTCTTATCCTTCATTCTGTCCTTTTAGTACTAATGGGTTAAACTGTTTGTGATTCCCTTACTACTTATGTAGTAAGTTTAGAAGGACCTGTATAATGTCCAAATATACCATAAGTAAATGGAATAACAAGTAAAATTCCAGAGAAGCATACTGGTCAATAGCAAACTGATTTCTTCATGTCCTATTTCCAAAGTGTATTGCATCTTCAGCATTGGGGTCTTATACAGCAATATATACAGGGTGGTTTTTTTTTGTTTGTTTGTTTGTTTGTTTGTTTTTTGGAGGAGAAGTAATGCTTTGAGACAGCCCTGACCTATACCTACGGGACCAGTATCTCACACCTGAGATTAAACTTTCCTTTTGGCAATCTATGGACTAGAGGATAACATTCAAAAATAAGATTTTGGGATGCAGAGTCTGCTTAGTTGGTAATCATAAGGACTTAGTTTGGATCCTGAGCACTGACCTACAAAGACCGATGTGGCAGTGTGTATCTGCAATCCCAGCTCGAGGGAGATAAAGAGAGGAGGGCTTGCTGCTTAGCTAGTCTTGGCACCTGGTGAAATCTTGGCTCACTGAAAGACTTGTTTCAAAAAGTAAGATTCTAACTAAATATTTTGCTCTTTTGTAATACGGAAAGGTCTTATGGCATTTGTGGTGAGCAGATGAATCTGAGAATCAGTTGACCTTACAGGCTGGGCAAAGTCTTTCTTTGTTATTCTCTCTTTCCTAGAGGCTCATAAATTGATGAAAGCATATTGAATCAGAGTTTTGAAGCAAGCCAAGCTAGTGAATAGGAAACAGTGCCTTGACCCTCTGCTTTCCTGTAGAAATGTCTAATTGAATATTTACTGAAATATACCTGAGTTTTAAGTTTCAAGTTGCTGAGCCTACTTAAAGTTACAAAATTCAATATTATTTCAACAGACCTAAATGGAGATTTGAGAATAAAAGTGGGCTTAATTATACAACGGTTAAGAACATCATACATATCCTTGCATTTGAATTCTAAATTTTATAGCCAGCATAGTTATTCATGGTTGCAATGTTACTGTCCTTCTATTTGTATCACTTCGTTTTTAAAAGAAAAATGCATGAGGAGAGTGTTGGCTGTTTAGGCATCTGCTTGCGGCAGTCATCACTTTTCAAGCTTATTTGCTCATACTGCCTCAATTCATGTTCTGGAATGCTGTGTGGAAAAAGTCAGCTGGTCAGCAGGATGCTAATGTGCAATGGCATTTTCCCTACAGGGGAACTCACTTAAGGACAAGGACAACTTATTTAATATCAGGCTGTTCTGTTTGTTTGCATGTTTCTTCACTTCCATTCATAGAGTTGGAGCTATGGAGATTGTTCAAACTTAAATATTGACTAATCATGGACAGAGATTATTTCATGGAAGACACATGGAAAGGATAAAGTAACACATAACACAAAGTATCATTACATGAATCATTCATTGTTGATTAAATGTCATCAACAAGATTAGCTCCATAGATTAATGCTTCAAGATTTTAACAATGTGCTGAGGTTATTCACCTCTGAGACTGTGGTGCAGACTCTCTGAATTAAGCAAGATTGTACAGCATAAAGTCTCTAAGAGAGACTGATATTCTGGATTAAGAAGTTGTAGCATTTATTCATTCTGAATTGATGAGCTCTAGGTTCACTGAGTTATGTTGTCTCAAAACTGGGTAAAGAATGATAGAGAAAGACACCAAAAATCAACCTCTGGCCTCCTCATGCACACACATATGTGTACACGTATACCTTAGACATACACATGAATATGTGCACATGCATTAAACAGACACAGAAATTGTATTAATGAGCCTTTTCAACAGGTCACTTGACATTTTTTATTTTTTATTTTGAAACGTTCCTAATTGTGAATGATGTAAAATTGGTTTTGTTGCTGCAAATATTTTCTGGAAACTTAATCTAGAGTTTTTGCTCCCAGGTCTGCAAATGGTTGTGTGATAACTAAGTTTCCATACTTTTCCTAACACTAACTAAAAAACATTTAATTGCACCAGAAAATGGATCAACTTAGAGAAGTTTTGTAGTTTGATATGTACATGTCACTAAAGGGCTCTTTAGGATGGACTATTTTATTTCAAATTTGTCTAAATAATAAAACTACTTACATTTATGTAAATGATGACAAAGTGGCATATGCCATGCTATAAACAAGCTGAAATGACATGTGAACAGATGGTTTGGGACTCTCCAAGGATAATATGTCTACATTTGATCTTCATACACTATTCTTTGCTTGTGAAACCATAGGCAAAGAATGAGAAATTGTTATATTAAATACAAATGTACTTGTTTTTCTTAGACTTTTATAAGCAACTATGTGGTGTTTATAAAAAGGATATTAAAGATCATTAAATACTGTGTGTTCTCTCAATGCAACCAATAATTCCTGGTCCTAATTATGAGTAGATAAAATGCATGCAAAAGAAATTTTAAAAAATCAATAGAAATAGCAATTATTTTCCACAGCAACCATCTTTACCTCAAATAAACTAAATCAATGAGAAACAGTAAGAATGTTTTACAATAAATATGCAAACATATTTAAGTATTTCTCGATTGTTAAATAAATTTATATTTAATAAGCAAAAATCAAAGTTATTCTGTATTTAATTACAAATCTTTATTCTTTTTTGTAGGTATTTTTGATGGCAGATAAATCGTGGGGTGATGTCCATGATAACAACTCTTGATAGTTGTCCTGTAAATGAATTATCTTTTTGGGTGTCAGTAGCACTCAGTTTACCAATTGAAAGTAACTAAGTCCTGTAAATAACCCAATGAGTGAAAAACAAGTGCTTTCTTAGGCAAGCATCAATTACGGCTCAGACCTTGGTGAATCATTAATTCCAGCTCAGAAGGTGGCCCAGCTAAAGCCGTGGACTGACTCCTACACCACAGAAGCTATGAATTAATGTTTGTTGTTTTAAGCCATAGAGTTTATGATAATACTGTTACCTAGCAACATAACTAATCTAAGTACGCATGTAATTATAACTGTGTTGCATTCAAAGAGCTGAACATTCTTTTATACTTTAATTAGACAACAAATATATGCACATCTTATAAACAAATCACGTAGTGAATACAACTAATAATCTGTAATATTCAAAAGTATATATTGTAAATAACCATTTCTAACTAGTCTAAATCATAGTATGAACTGATTTGGTAAGAATTTTATTATATTATTTATTTTATTATATGAAAATAAACCTTCCTGAGATTTAGTCCATTGTAGAGAATATATTAAAGAGAAGTTTTATTTATTTTTTTAAATTTTATTGGATATTTTATTTACATTTCAGATGTTATCCCCTTTCTCCATTCCTCCCCCACCACAAATTATTATTTTTTTTTTAGATTTGTTTTATGTGTATGAGCGTTACGCTGCATGACCCATGGAGGTCAGAAGAAGGGATCAGATGTCCTAGAACTGGAGCTATGGATGGCTGTGAGCTACCACTTAAGTGCTGGGACTTGAGCCCAGATGCTCTGCAAGAACAAGCACTGTTAAGGCATGAGCCATCTTTCCAACACCTGATCCGTTTTTAAATAAAATGAAATTATTATATGAAAAGTCTTCTGCAACACTATTTTTTTAAGTGCTTAAATTTCTAAAAATAAAATTATTGCCTCTACCTCAACGGAACTATTTTATTCCTTTTCAACATAACATCTTGAGTAAAACAAGCCGTATATGTGGCTCTTGGTTAAACTGAAATTCAGTGTGTAGATTTAAGTAAAATGGCGATGCAAAAATCTTTTCCTATGTAAAAATTCCATGTAATATTTTACTTTTCAAATGTACAACATGTTATAAACAAACCACTTAATATGATATGTAAATGAGGATATTGTTAATTAACCTTAATTTTTAAATATTATTTTGTGTCAATATATGTATGACATATGTGTGTGTATGTGTATGTGTGTGTATGTGTATGTGTGTGTGTGTGTGTATGTGTATTTATGCACATGCCGTGGTAAGAATGTGGAGGTTATGGGAAGATCTTAGGTATCACTCCCTGCTTTCCATGTTGTCTTTGGAAGGACATCTTTGTAGTTTAATGCTTCACACATCAAAATGCATGGCCTGCCAGACTCCTAGGGTTCTCTTTTCCACATTTCCCATGTTATCCAATAAACATTGATTATAGATGTAGGTTATCCATCTTACTGATTCCAATTTATTTACTTATATTTTCCAGATAATGTTTTACTCACTAAACTGTCTTCTATCTCCTTTAATCTTCATTTTTATTGCCATCTTTTATTAGAAGAATTTTAAGGGAATAAAAATGTATGCAAAAATATGAATGGTTCTTGAATTTGTATTTATTGTTACCATTAATAATTTAAAAAAGCCAAAAAAGCAGGAGAAAATAAATGTACAAGTTTTCTAGAATTTCTAAAGTGCAAACAAGTAGGAGATTGTTTATATTTCTTTCTGTAAACTTACTAGGTAAACTTGTCAAGCAGATTAATATAAGCAGTAGGGCACGGTAGGACTGCTTATTGTATTCACTACTGTTCACTTCACATTGAAATTCGTAACAAATTAATTCTTTATTGTGCTTCTGTGTAGTCATTTTATATGAAAAAAATGAATTTTAGTAAAAGTTGCATAATATAGAACTTGAAAAGTTACCCAGAATGCAGAACTCAAAAAGTTTTCTGTACAGTAGGTAAAACAATACGTACATAAATTTTGTTCCTAAAAATAAGTCGGGAGATTTGAGAATTTTATCTTATAATCAGGTTTCTTACATTTTATCTTTCTATGAATTCTCAAAGATGTAAGAGATGTAATCCATCTCTGGAGCTAGAGGAGAAGCAATAATGTGAAATCTGTCATGTGGAGAATTTAGCACAGAAATAGCAGAGACTTGAATAGGCAGACAAATAAAGCCAATTCACACATAGATAAGCATGTTTTATAATAGTGTCTTACAGTTTACTAGAAGGTTACACTTCAGAGTTCTTTCCCACTTAAAATTCCAATCTTACCACAACCCCCAGAATTTTTTATTCTCACAACTTTATACAAGCATATTTTTCTTTGGATTAATTTTTACCTTATAAAATTTCTGCATCTCATTGTGAACAGACATTTAAAAATATTTTTCATTTTTTGTTGATGAATGCCCAATACAAAGAACAGTGCTTAACAGTATTTTTAATTTGTATTAATTTTTTGAGAATTTCATATACTATATTTTGAGCTTATTGTAACTTTACATATTGTATTTGAACATGCCTCAGATCCATTTTTGTGTTGTCACTACTATTATACTTTAAACTCATTGTCTTAGCCACCATTCCATTGCTGTGAAGAAATACCATGACCAAGGCAATACATATGAAAGAAAAATTTAACTGAAAGTTTGCTTACAGTTTAAGAGGTTTTGTCAATTATCATCATGAGGCATGCAGGTGGGTGCTAAAACAGTATCTAAGAGCTACATTCTGAACCATAGGTAGAGAGATAGACAGAGAGAGAGAGAGAGATAGACAGACAGACAGAGAGAGAGAGAGAGAGAGAGAGAGAGAGAGAGAGAGAGAGAGAGAGAGAGAGAGAGAGAGAGAGAGAGATAGCATGAGTTTTGAAACCTTAAAGCTCACTCCCAGTGACACATAGTCTCCATAAGGCCACACCTAATCCTTGTAATTTTTTCAGAATATAGTGGCCCTACGCAGTCAACTATGGTGACTACACAGTCAACTATGAGTCTATAAGGGTCATTCTTATTCAAACTACCACGTCTGTTTAGTCGAATTAGTGTTGTCTATATATTTTTTGGTGTTTGACATTTACTGGTCCATGGTCATCCTACCGAGGGTAATTTCATTAAATAAATCTGAGTTACCTCTCTCTACAGTTATCAATTGACAACAGTCTCTCTACTAGGGGAGAAACTTCATGCCTACCTCCCTACTTTATGCTGAGACTTTTTTCTAAGCTCTATATATGTCGTCATAGCTGCTCTGAATTCATATGTACAACCGAAAATCATCTTTTGGCGTAGCTATCCACTGTCTTTGACTTTTATAAGCTTCATGTTTATCCCTTGTCTTCCGTGTTTATCCCCGAGTCTTCCGAGGATGGGTGTGATACAAATGTCCCATTTACAGCTGAGCACTGTAGGAGGAGCTAACGTGGGAGGAATAAGGAGAGGAGGAGTAAAGGAGGAAGAGGAGAAGGAAGGGGGGGAGCTAGGAGAGAGAGGAGAGGGAGGCGAACATGGAGGTGGATGTTCACGTGTCTCTGCCAGTCAAAGGTAGTTGGTATATCTAGGTTGGGTATTGGGTCACACTTCTGAATGTATGCTCATCTTGTTATTGATCATTACCAAATATATAAAGCTTTTGGGTAATCTAAGCTTTAGAGTCTCATCTGTACTGAGCCCATGTGGTTGGTGGGATGATCCGATCACTGCCCAGCCTTGTGGACACAGCATGGAAGATTGGCAGAGTCATCTCCCACGTTGGCGTCTTGTGGGTAGCAGGGCTGGTGTCTCTGGCTGGCCGTTTCTAGCTGCATTGGGCATGTGGCCTCTGGCCCTGCGGTTGAGTTAGGCAGAACCACTGCAGCCTAGACGTTGGCTTGACCGGCAGCCGTTTTTAAATAATTACTGCAACAGAGTACTCTGTACTTCTACAAGTCATGAATCTCTCTGATGCACTTTGAGAAATACACCAATCTGAGTTTCATGCTAAGTCATCAGGAGCCATTCTAATACTACATCCCTAGGAAGTGGTTCCCAATGTGTATAATAAATATAAGGTATAAAGACAAATGTTGGATGGCAAAGCATGGCAATTCAAGTTCTTTTGGTTTAATAATTCTGAAACCATAGGTAACAGATTAGGAAGTAAGCAATGCCAGTAGAGGACAGAATGCATCCATTATTAAAATGATTTGTGTGTTGATGACCAGCAACACACAATCGAGTAACAATGAGTGACAAACAAGGGAGTCAAATTAATTATGGAAATTTCATCACTTTTGAACTATTTTTAATGGAAGAAACAACTTTTTCTTTGGCTTATTATATTATCAAACTGATAAACATTTTAACATATTTTCCTGACATTTTCTGTTAAACATTGAAATAGTGTACAACACTATTTTAAGGACAAAACAATGAACACCCATGCATGCCTCGATTAGAGTCAAGCATTATAAGTCTTGTTTACCTTATTATCAGTTTCTTCAAGTCATTTTTCATTTTGATTAGGTGATGTGGAAGCTAGTATCTAAATATTACAACTGTTATTGCTTTAGGCCAATGACATTTATACTATTGTAGAATTTGCAAATAAAATGTTACCACATATTTTCCTAAACTGGGCTAAATTTTAAAAATTCTTATCTTCACAAAAATAAAGTTATGTAATGAATCTGAGCATGGTTCACCAAATACCACATAAGTTATAAAATATGACTAATAAAGTAATAACTTAAAGTGAATATCGGGAAACTAGAAGATACAAACAAAATAAACGTTGAATTCTTGGGAATCTTAATAAAATAAAGTAATAGGTTCACCAATTATAGTTCACTAGGAAAATGTGAGTATAGCATATTAAATTCCTTGGGCTTTATGGACATTACCAAAATAAAAAGACAAATTCCTATTAATGATCCAGAATTGTAAATGTCACTTTTATTTTCTCAAATGAAATAGTGAGGTGAGAGCTATGCCTAACCTGTTTAAATATCCAGCTCAGTGAGGCCCCAAGGCCTGACACTATTACTGATGCTATGGTGTGCTTACAAACAGGGGCCCACCATGACTGCACAACAAGCAGCTGAAAGAGTCAGATGCAAATATTTACACCCAACCCATGGTCAGAAGCTGGTGACCCCTGTGGTTGAATTAGAGAAAAGCTGGAAGAAGCTGAGGAGGAGGGAGATCCTATAGGAAGAACAGCAATCTCAACTAACCTGGTCCCCAGGATCTCTCAGGCACTGAGCCACCAACCAAGCAGCATACACCAGCTGATATGAGGCCTCCAACACATATACAGCAGAGGACTGCAGGGTCTTCATTCAGTCAGAGAAGATGCACCTAACCCTCGAGAGACTTGGGGCCTCAGGGAGTGGGGAAGTCTGGTAGGATGGGGGTGGGGGTGGAGGCATTCTCTTGGAGACAGGGGGAGGAGGTGTGGGATGTGGAGCAGTCTGACAGTGGACCAAAAGAGGGATAAAGTCTAGACTGTAAAAAAAGATTAAAGAATATAAATACATATATACATACATACATACATACATACATACATACATACATACATATATACACACACACACACAGCTCAGGCTGAGCCCAGAGATTTCCCTTCAATTTTCTAACTATTCCTAGGCCTAGGTCTAGAAGCTTCTAACCTCTTGGAATCTAGTCTTCTAAGCTAATTCAATCAGGCTTATCTGGGCTTCTAGATAAATTGCTTTGTATGAATTCATACTAATTTTGGCAGTATGTTATACTTTTCTGGCTACTTATTATTCTCTGGTTCCTTCTGTCTTCACCTTTGTGTAGCTTGTTCTCTCTGAAACCCATCTCTAGAAAACTGCCATGCATACACATACTGTACACTACATACACCCCCCACCCCTCTACTCTTAAGTAGTTCCTCTTTCTGTCAAATCTTTCTCTGATTGATCAGTTTGTCTGCCACTCAATTTGATGTCAATTTCAAACATGACCAATTCTTTCTACAAACCAACCTTACCTTCATTGTTAGGGATTAAAGGTGTGTACTAAGTGTGTCTACATTCTGGCCAGATCATGTAGACCTAGAAGGTCTTTGGATGGGATCCCCTGCCAGAGAAACATTGTTGCTGAATGAAAATTCCTCTACACAGAAGTAAAACGTAAAATAGGAAGAGAATGTAACTCATGGGCAAGAGTGCTTGCTATGTATGTGCAAGACGCTTAGCTCAACCTTCTATTCTAGGGGAAAAGAGAATAACCCAAATTGATAAACAAACCAAGTATGCACATATATACTATATAACATATATATGAAGCTTTTGCTAACTTATGACATATATTATAATGCACAAATACATCCAGTTCAACTTCAAACTTCCACATAGACTTTCAACAATTACAACATTGTTTAAAAGTTCAAAGTTTCTGCTAAGACTCATGCAATCTCTTAACTGTAACCCCCTGTAAAACCAAAATGAAAAAGCAGATCACATACTTCCCATGTACAATGGCACAGAATATACATTACAATTCCAAAATAGAGCTTAGAGTTGAATACTGGACTAAAATCTAGCAGAGCAAACTCTGAATTCTGCATTTCCATGTCTGATTTCCAAGTGATTTTCTTATCTCCAAGTCCTTTCAGTTTTCTTAACTAAAACGTGCTTCTCTCTCTTGGGCTGTTTCCACACCTGGTCTGCAGCTTTTCTTGGCAGGTATCCCACAACTCTGGCATCTCCAACATCTTGAGTTCTCTAAAACAATGCAGGCTTTTCTTCAGTTTCATACAATGGACTGTCTGGGCCGTGTGTGTGTGTGTGTGTGTGTGTGTGTGTGTGTGTGTTGTATTATGTCTTTTACATCAAGATTTTTAACAAAATAATGGAAACACTGTTTTAGGAAAACTGGACATAGGATTTTACTGGGCAAGATAGAAAAGGATTTTTTGGAATAATGATAGATCTTAGAGAGCAAAATTATGTAAATATTATGTGTGCATTGCATGTACATTGAATATTATTTAATTTTATGCAAGTGTTATCTCAAAAGAAAGAAGCTAACCACATATTGAACAGATGCTGAAATATCTAGCTCAAAATACCATCAGGATTATTAGAGAAATAAACACAAGGTAGGGTTTGGGGAAAACAACTAAAATAATAATGGAAGAACTAGGTAGAATATGACTATCACCTCTTAAACAGTTACAAGAGATTTACGCTTTTATGCTTAAAACTTAACTATAACACAATATAAGTTATACATCACAGTAAATCTACAAAGAAATTTAGATCTTTAATGTCTGAACAAAGTTAACATGTGTATAAATAGCAGAAGGTCCCGCACAATAGTATTGTGAAATAAAAATTATTTTATTATTTTACTGAGGTCACAGGGAGAAAAAGATTACTGTAAAAACTATCTATTTACAGATACAATTCTGACATTTTATTCTCCAAGTTTTGTATAAAATCACTTTAATTAATATAATATTTGGAAGACAGCTACATTACAACTTCTAGAAATTTAATTTCATGTAAGCTTGCATATTTGTGATAAATGAATTTCTCCCAGGATTAAAATAAAATTATTTTGATCCAAATTATTTATTTCTCACTTCAAATACATATGCTTTAATAATTTCTTCAGAAATAACTGAAAACAATCGGATAGATAATTTACTTCATAACAAATTTATGCTCTTTCTTTTTTGTAATAAAATGAGTTCATGGACTTCAGAAGCACTGGCAAAGCCAGTTTAGAGGTGTTTAAAATGTTATATCAAGGGTAGCTGACACAAAACAGCAGAGATAAAAATTGGCCTTTATTTTATTTTATTAATGTCATTTTTTATTCTTTTTTTTTTTAGATATTTTATTTACACTTCAGATGGCATTCCCTATCCCCATTCCCCCCAATCCCCCTTAGGAAACCCCTATCCCATGCCCCCTTTTCCTTTTTGCATTTATACTTTTTTTTAAAAATAATGTTAATCATAGGCTTTATAAGTTTGGAATTGCTCAATCAGAGGTGTAACCCACTGACCAACCTAGATATAACGACTATCTTTGACTGGTGGAGATACATGAATATCTGCCTCCCTGTCTCCCCCCTCTTTCTCTCTTTCATCACCTAACTTCTCCTCTCCTTCTTCTTCTCCTCTTCTTACTCCTTTTCTTCCTCTCAGTACTCCTCCTACCTTAGCTCCTCCTACACATCACCCTTCCTGTTAAAATGAAACTTTTCTCTCAAAATACAATTAGAGCATAATTATGCCAATTTGTACCAGTGAGGTACAGGATAGTCCTAATACCCAGTCCATCCTTTTGTTGACTAACCAGCTCCTCTGTCATCTATTCTAACTAAAACATTTAGTTCTGAACCTGACTTTAGGATGAATGTCAGCTGACGACCATCCACTCAAATCTTTTCTCTTAAGGTCAATAGCTATATGTTTTCAACCCCATCAGAAATCCAGAATGACTGAGCTAACTATAATTGTGGGAAGCACAAAGCATAGCTTCTAAAACTTAGCCAATTTATAGAGACCTCTGAACACCTGGACACTCACTCTACTTCAAAACGTTGGAGCATCTGTTCTTCTGCCTTCTGGCCCAGGATCATCTGACAGACCTTAGTGCTGCACAATTATTAAGGGCTGATTACTCTGACTAGGCAGATATAATCAGTCGACTATTCTGCAAGTGTGTCCTTTTCTGGACAGTAATTTGTCTGTAGAAGGAAAGTGGCAATTCTTGCCTAGTGGCTGTCTCACCACAACTGGAGTAACTCCAAGGATGCTCAATTTCTTCTTAGAATTCAATATAGGAAGCTGTCCGGAGCAGACAGGTCTCTAATGAAAATGAACATTAATACAGAAATGTTTGTCATGTCAATTCTAAGGATTTCTGATGTTTTGAAAACCAGCTATCCATGTGAGGTAATCTAGACTGTTGCCTGTTAACTCCACTCAGCTATTTCTAAATAAAACATAGAAAACACCCTAACAATAAACTCCAAGTCATGAATTTGCTATAGTCCCTTAACTCACAGTCTGACCATCTCAAATCAGTTAAAAATAGTTAAAGAAGGACTGGGTCTAAGCTTTGTATTCCTAAATGTGTTATACTGGTACAATGCCTATGGGAGTAACAATATTCATCTCACTCTTATATCATTAAGAAGCTCATGCCAATGAAAACCTTAAAATTTGTAAACAAAGTAAATTGGTGCCATTTAAGAATTTATATCTTCATCTTGATATTAATTATACAGATTTCTACTAATAGGTTATGGCTATGCAATAAACCCTAGCTAATCCTCTCTATTCCGACAAAACCACTACTTTTCCCTAGAGAGACAGCCCAACATTTACCACCTTAGTCCCCAAGCCCAGGGAATAGGGGCGCTGACTCATCATTAGTTTCTTCAAGCTGATTATGGGCGTTGAGATATTAGAAGAGGAGTGGGGGGAGAACAAATTGACAATCCTCTGATGCTGTGTCTTCGCTGCCTCCAGATGGAATTCCCGGACCTCAGAGATTTGAGCAGGTCTGCCCAGCTTGCTTGTTGAGTAGATACACCAAGGCTGATCATTCTGCAATATACAATTCTCAAAACAAATTTTAGTATCAAGATAGGTTTTTTTTAAGAGGGCTGACATTTTATTAAGAATGTTGGTTCTAACCGCTTTTCTATTTTTCCTCTCTTTTATTGGATATAATATTTACATTTCAAATTTTATCCCCTTACCATATTTCCCCCACCACCCAGAAACCCCTTATCTCATCCCCCCTCCTCCTGCTTCTATGAAGGTGTTTACCCACCTACCCCCAGCCCCCCTCCCCACCCTCAGATTCCCCCCGCCCTCAGTGCACAGCCTTCAGGGTACCAATGACCTTGTCTCCCACCTATGCCCAACAAGGCCATCCTCCTCTACATATACAGCTGGAGTCATGTGTCTCTCCCTATGTGCTCCTAGGCTGGTGGTTTAGACCCTGGGGAGCTCTGGCTGGTTGGTATTGTTGCTCTCCTCATGGGGCCACCAGCCCTTAAGGTTCCTTCAATTTACTCTCTAACTCCTCCATTGGGAACCTTTGATCGGATTAATGGATAGCTGTGGGTATCTGTCTCTGGGTATGTCTGACTCTGGGAGACCTCTAAGGAGATATAGCCTTATCAGGCTGCTGTCAACTTTCCCATCCTGACATCCATATCAGCGTCTATTTTTGGTGACTGCACATGGAATGAATACCCAGGTGGAATGGTCTCCATACAACCCCCCCTTCAGATTCTGTCCCACACTTTGTCTCCATATTTGCTCCCTTGGGTATTTAGTTACTCCTTCTAAGAAAGACCTAGGCATCCTCACTTGTTCTTTCTTCTTCAGGAGCTTCATGTTGTCTGGTAGTTGAATCTTTGTTGTTTCAAATTTTTGGGCTAATCTCTGCTTATCAGTGAGTAAATACCATGTGTGCTCTTTTGTGATTGGGTTTCCTCACTCAGGATGATATTTTCTAGCTCCATCCATTTACCTAAGAATTTCTCAAATTCATTATTTTTAATAGCTGAGTAATACTCAATTGTGTAAATGTACCACATTTTTTGTATCCATTCCTCTGTTGAAGGGCATCTGGGTTCTTTCCAGCTTCTGGCTATTATAAATAAGGCTGCTATGAACATAGTGGAGCATATGTCTTTGTTATATGTTGGGGCATTTTCTGGGTATATGCCCAGGAGTGGTATAGCTGGGTCCTCAGGTAGTGCTATGTTCAATTTTCTGAGGAATCGCCAGACTGACTTCCAGAGTAGTTGCACCAGTTTGCAACCCCACCAACAATGCAGGAATGTTCCTCTTTCTTCACATCCTTGCCAGCATCTACTATCACCTGAGTTTTTGATCTTAGCCATTCTGACTGGTGTCAGGTGGTATCTCAGTGTTGTTTTGATTTTCATTTCCCTGATGACTAAGGATGTTGAGCATATCTTAAGGTGCTTCTCGGCCATTTGATTTTCCTCAGTTGAGAATTCTTTGTTTAGCTCTGTACCCCATTTTTTAATGGGGTTATTTTGTTGTTTAGTGTCTAATTTCTTGAGTTCTTTGTAAATATTCGATATTAGCCCCCTATCAGATGTAGGATTGGTAATGACCTTTTTCCAATCTGTTGGTTGCCGTTTTGTCTTGTTGACAGTGTCCTTTGCCTTACAGAAGCTTTGCAATTTGATGAGGTCCCATTTGTCGATTCTTGATCTTAGAGCATAAGCCATTGGTGTTCTGTTCAGGAACTTTTCCCCTGTGCCTAGGTATTCGAGGGTCTTCCCCAACTTCTCTTCTATTAGTTTCAGTGTATCTGGCTTTATGTGAAGGTCCTTTATCCACTTGGAGTTGAGCTTTGTGCAAGGGGATAAGAATGGATTAATTTGCATTCTTCTACATGTTGACCTCCAGTTGAGCCAGCACCACTTGTTGAAAATGCTGTCCTTTTTCCGCTGGATGGATTTAGCTCCCTTGTCAAAGATCAAGTGACCATAGGTGTGCGGGTTCATTTCTGGGTCTTCAATTCTATTCCATTGATCATCCTGTCTCTCTCTGTACCAATACCATGCAGTTTTTATCACTACTGCTCTGTAGTACAGTTTGAGGTCCCCAGAGGTTCTTTTATTGTTGAGAATAGTTCTCGCTATCCTAGGTTTTTTGTTATTCCAAATGAATTTGTAAATTGCTCTTTCTATCTCTATGAAGAATTGATTTGGAATTTTGATGGGTATTGCATTGAATCTGTAGATTGCTTTTGGCAGGATAGCCATTTTTACTAAGTTAATCCTGCCAATCCAGGAGCATGGGAGATCTTTCCATCTTCTGAGATCTTCTTCAATTTCTTTCTTCAGAGACTTGAAGTTCTTGTCATATAGATCTTTCACTTGCTTTGTTAGATTCACTCCAAGATAATTTATTTTATTTGTGGCTATTGTGAAGGGTGTCATTTCCCTAATTTCTTTCTCTGCCTGTTTATCCTTTGAATAGAGGAAGGCTACTGATTTGTTTGAGTTGATTTTATATCCAGCCACATTGCTAAAGTTGTTTATCAGGTTTAGGAGTTCTCTGGTGGAAGTTTTAGGGTCACTTAAGTATACTATCATATCATCTGCAAATAGTGAAATTTTGACTTCTTCCTTTCCTATCTGTATCCCTTTGACTTCCTTTTGTTGTCTAATTGCTCTAGCTAAGACTTCCAGTACTATATTGAATAGGTAAGGTGAGAGTGGGCAGCCTTGCCTAGTCCCTGATCTTATTGGGATTGCTTCAAGTTTCTCTCCATTTAGTTTGATGTTGGCTACTGGCTTGCTGTATATTGCTTTTACTATGTTTAGATATGGGCCTTGAATTCCTGATCTTTCCAAGACTTCTAACATGAAGGGATGTTGAATTTTGTCAAATGCTTTCTCAGCGTCTAGTGAGATGACCATGTGGTTTTTCTCTTTGAGTTTATTTATGTAGTGGATTACATTAATGGATTTCCGAATATTGAACCATCCCTGCATTCCTGGGATAAAGCCTACTTGATCTTGATGGATAATTGTTTTGATGTGTTGTTGGATTCGGTTTGTGAGAATTTTATTGAGTATTTTTGCATGAATATTCATAAGAGAGATTGGTCTGTAGTTCTCTTTCTTTGTTGGGTCTTTCTGCAGTTTAGGTATGAGTGTAATGGTAGCTTCATAGAATGAATTGGGTAGTGTTCCTTCTGTTTCTATTCAATGGAATAGCTTGAAGAGGATTGGTATTAGGTCTTCCTTGAAGGTCTGAAAGAATTTTACACTGAAACCATCTGGCCCCGGACATTTTTTGGTGGGAAGATTTTTAATGACTGTGTCTATTTCTTTAGGCGTTATGAGACTGTTTAGATGGTTTATCTGCTCCTCGTTTAACTTTGGTACCTGGTATCTATCTAGAAAATTGTCCATTTCCTCCAGATTTTCCAATTTTGTTGAGTATAGGCCTTTGTAGTAGGATCTGATAATTTTTTAAATTTCCTCTGTTTCTGTTGTTATGTCTCCCTTTTCAGTTCTGATTTTATTAATTTGAATGCTGTCTCTGCGCCCTTTGGTTAGTCTGGCTAAGGGTTTGTCTATCTTGTTGATTTTCTCAAAGAACCAGCTCCTGGTTTTGTTGATATTTTGTATAGTTCTTTTTGATTCGACTTGGTTGATTTCAGCCCTGAGTTTGATTATTTCCTGCCGTCTACTCCTCTTGGGTATACTAGCTTCTTTTTGTTCTAATGCTTTCAGGTTTGCTGTCAAGTTGTTAATGTATGCTCTTTCCACTTTCTTTTTGTGAGCACTTAGAGCTATGATTTTTCCTCTTAGTACTGCTTTCAATGAGTCCCACATGTTTTGATATGATGTGTCCTCATTTTCATTTAAATCTAAAAAGTCTTTAATTTCTTTCTTAATTTCTTCCTTGACCAAGTTATCATTGAGTAGAGCATTGTTCAGTTGCCAAGTGTATGTGGGCTTTCTGTTGTTCTTGTCTATGTCAAAGACAATTCTTAATCCATGGTGGTCTGATAAGGTACTAGGAATTATTTCAATCTTTTTGTACCAGTTGAGGCCTGTTTTGTGACCAATTATATGGTCTATTTTGGAGAAGGTACCATGAGGTGCTGAGAAGAAGGTATATTCTTTTTTTTAGGATGAAATGTTCTATAGATGTCAGTTAGGTCCAATTGGTTCATAACTTCTGTTAGTTTCATTGTGTCTCAATTTAGTTTCTGTTTCCATGATCTGTCCATAGCTGAGAGTGGGGTGTTGAAATCTCCCACTATTATTGTGTAGGGTGCAATGTATGCTTTAAGCTTTGGTAAAGTGTCTTTTATATATGTGGGTGCCCTTACATTTGGGGCATAGATGTTAAGAATTGCAAGTTCCTCATGGTACATTTTTCCTTTGATGAATACGAAGTGTCCTTCTTTATCTTTTTTGATTACTTCTGGTTGAAAACTGATTTTATTTGATATTAGAATTGCTACTCCAGCTTGTTTCTTGGGACCATTTGCTTGGAAGATTGTTTTCCAACCTTTTACTCTGAGGTAGTGTCTGTCCTTTCCACAGAGGTGCGTTTCCTGAATGCAGCAAAATGTTGGGTCCTGTTTACGTATCCAGTCTGATAGTCTATGTCTTTTTACTGGAGAATTGAGTCCATTGATATTAAGAGATATTAAGGAAAAATGAGTGTTGTTTCCTGTTATTTTTGTTATTGGCAGTGGAGATATGTTTGTGTAGCTACCTTCTTTTACGGTTTTTGGAAGATTACTTTCCTGCTTTTTCTAGGTTGTAGTTTCCCTCCTTGTGATGGAGTTTTCCACCAATTATCCTTTGAAGTGCTGGGTTTGTGTTCCATCAATAATGATTGACAGTTTTGCTGGGTGTAGTAGTCTGGGCTGACATTTATGTTCTTTTAGGGTCTGTATGATATCAGTCCAGGATCTTCTGGCTTTTATGGTCTCTGGTGAGAAGTCTGGTGTAATTCTTATAGGTCTGCCTTTATATGTTACTTTGCCTTTTTCCATTACTGCTTTTAGTATTTTTTCTTTGTTTTGTACATTTGATGTTTTGACTATTATGTGGTGGGAAGTATTTCTTTTCTGGTCCAAACTTTGGAGTTCTGTAGGCTTCTTGTATATTTATGGACAGCTCTTTCTTTAGGTTAGGGAAGTTTTCCTCTATAATTTTGTTGAGGATATTTACTGGTCCTTTAAGTTGGGAGTCTTCCCCCTCATCTATTCCTATTATCCTTAGGTTTGGCCTTCTCATTGTGTCTTGGATTTCTTGTATATTTTGGGTTAGTAGCTTTTTGTATTTTGCATTTTCTTTGACAGTCATGTCAATGTTTTCCATGGTATCTTCTGCACATGAGATTCTCTCTTCCATCTCTTGTATTCTGTTGATAATACTTGTGTCTATGACTCCTGATCGTTTTTTTAAGTTTTCTATCTCCAAGGTATTCTCCCTTTGTGATTTCTTTATTGTTTCTACTTCCATTTTTAGATCCTGCATGGTTCTGTTTAATTCCTTTTCGAGTTTGGTTGCATTTTCTTGCAATTCCTTAAGGGATTTTTGTGTTTCCTCTTTGAGGGTTTCTATCTGTTCTTTGAGAGTGTTGTTTATGTCTTTCTTAAAGTCCTCTATCATCATCATGAGAAGTGATTTTATTCTGATTCCTGCTTTTCTGGTGTGATGGGGTGTTCAGGGCTTGCTATGATGGGGGAACTGGGTTCTGATGATGCCATGTAACTTTGGTTTCTGTTGCTTAAGTTCTTGCGCCTGCCTTTTGCCATCTGGTTAAATCTAGTGCTACCTGTACTTCTGTCTCTGATTGAAGCCTGCCTTTCCAGTTGTCTCACTTGTGTTTGGTCTTCTAGGGGTCCAGATGTCTCTGTGATTTTTTCCCAGCTGCACTGATTACGGTGGTATCTCTAGGATGCCTCAGGATATGGTGCCTCCAAGGTAGCAGTCCAGCTAGTTGTCTGCTGTTCTGGGTGCAGTGTCTCCTCTTGGATCTCTCAGGATATGTTGTCTGACACTCTGAGTTCAGTTGTTCCTCTGTGGCTCTGGGTTGAGTGTACCTTCAGGTATGTCTCAGGTGGAATCTGGGGTCCACACAACTGCAGACCTGGCAGAGGTCTGGTCTAGGCCTCAGACCCGGGAGATGGGCAGAAGGGGGGTGCTAGCTGGCAGGGGCGGGGGGGGGTGTATCTTCTGGATTCTGAGCACTCAGGGCACCCAGCTATGAGCTCAGGGTAGTACGTGGGTTTTCCTACCTAAATCTGGTTGTGGGATCTGTGGAGCCCCCAGAATGTGTCTGGCGGAGGTAACCGGGGTGCACTCACCAGCAGGCCTCAGACCGGAAGAGGGGCGAGCAGCGGAAGGGGAGTGCTAGCACTGGCTATGAGTTCTATGGATCCCGCAGAATGTGTCTGGCGGTATCCGGGGTACACTCACAAGCTGGCCGGGCAGAGGTCCGGCCCAGGTGTCAGACAGGAAGAGGGGTGAGCGGTGGAAGGGGAGTGCTAGCGCTGGCTATGGGTTCTATAGATCGCCCAGAATGTGTCTGGGGGTATCCGGGGTGCACTCACAAGCTGGCCGGGCAGAGGTCCAGCCCAGAAAATTGGCCTTTATTAACATTATGTATTTTTTAATTTATTAATTAATGAGCTGTTCTTTGAATAATAATGTAACTTAATCCTGTCATCATGTCAGTGCAACAAGAAAACTAACTGATGTTTATATATTTATATTAGTTAGAGAAAGGGTGTTTCAATTTTGTAAACTGGATTTTATTAGTGTATACTCTGCTTTTAAAATGATTTTTATACAGGCAATAAAGATAGGATTATAAGAAAACTAGTCTAGAGTGCATGATAAGTAGACAACCAGAATCTCACAGTCATTTTAAGGGGTAAAACTTTAACTCAATTAAGATGATATGTTTTATTTTCTTTGCTCACCATATGTTATTTAGTAGATGGAAGGAATTGATAAAAATCCTTTACAAACTCTTCAGCACAGAGGGAAAACTATGATCCTCAGTGCCTTAAACAGCCAGAACAACAACACATACAGGACAATGAGGTATGAGTCTCAGTCCGGTTCTTTACTCTTTCTTTCACTTTGAATGTTCGCTAACTACCAATGTTTTGCTGTTAAAGACTATTCTGCTCACTGGATAACAAAGCAATCTATTGCTAAAATCTAGCTTTGACACAACAGGGTAAACCAAGGCAGGCAGCCAATGGGGTCAGTGCTGAAAGCCGCAGACCTGGATTCGTCCAGATACCTATGGGGCCTGCTGCCTATGGCAGCCAGTAGTTAGAGAAGAGAAAGTGGAGGGAACCAAACACACAGAATGGTTGAAGCAAAGACAAGCTCCAGCGATTTATTTCTTCTCTTAACCACCTTTTATACCCCTTAAGACAAAGGTTTTTTAATTAGGAAGAAAATTACCTCATAGCTACAAATTACATATTTTCCAGAGATAATCACTACAAAACCATATTCTTTAAAAACAGATTAAAATCACTACAGAAAAGGAAATTACAACAGGATACTGATTGCATATTTCTTATATGAAACATATCTGACTAAACAATTCTCATCTATCTTTCTTTCCAAAGGTCCATTGTGACCTCAAAGCAGTAATGTTTTAATTTTTGATTAACAAAGTTTAAGCAGGACAAGTCTATAGTTGCAAGGTTCTCCCTATGCTTGGTTGACAAATCCCGTAGTTACTAAGGAGCAGGTCATCTTACATCTTATTTTTGAAGTTCTGATGGGCTAAGCTGGTGATTCACCTGTTTTCTGCTCTTATACTCTTGACAGAATTATTTACTCTTCATTATAACTTTATTATTTCCTGGTGTACAATAAAAAACCTCATCCCTGTATCACAAGATGAAGAAATTCGGGCCCAACCTAGAATGTATGCTTTCTTTGATCATTAACTTGTCTTCCCTCCTCTACAATTACATGCTTGTAACACATGAGTGCTCACTGTACTTCTTTCTCTAATTCAAGCAGCTTTTACAATTCTATCAGAAAGAGGCATGCTTTATTCTTGACTCTAACTTAAAACTTTTTTATCAACTGTCCTAATTTCCTAACTTTATATTTTTTATCAACTACCCTAACTTCCCAAAACTATTTAAATCAAGACAACTTCCTAAAACTACTTAAATCACATCAGAAATTCCACAAAATCATTAATTCATCTGGATAGCTTTGCCTCAAAAACTTTCATCTTCATATTGATCTGCAAGAAACTTGCCCAAAAGAGTGGGCTATCACCCAGGAAGTGATCACACTAAGTGATAGGGCAGTGAGACTCTCCAGGTATCCACTCACATTGAGTCAAATAAATGAGGAGTGTGGCAATGACAAACCTGAGAAAGCACATCAGTAGCAAGAAACAATCTTGGGACGAAGTCTCTGGGGCTGTGCCACACCAGAACTCACCCACTGCAGCTGAAGAGGATGGTGGACTGTCATCAGGGAGTCACTTGTCCACTGTAGCTCTTCCTGCATGGTCTCCCCAATTCAAAGTATGGTAATTCTAAAGAATTATACTTTTCTTATTTGTAAACAGTATTTAAGAGATTATTGTCTAAGACACAAGCCCCAAATATTTTGACTTAAAACAAGAACATGCAAACTGTGGCCATAGGAGTAGTTACTGGTTATAAATGAAATATTTGGCACATACCATATTGTTAAAATGAAGCTATAAAAATTTAGTTGTTAACATCAATTTTTTAAAGTTTTATTTTGAATCATGTGTGTCTATGAGTGGCTATATGAATCTCTCTATAGGTGCCCTAAGAGGCCAGAAGCATGCAGTAGATTTCTGGAACCTAGGTTTACAGGCAATTGTGAACCACCCAGTGTGAGCGCTGGAAATCAGATATGAAGTCTCATGAGCAATGTGCCTTTTAAACCTCTGTGTCATCTCTCTAGCACCAAAATCAATTTTAAATGTAGTTACTGTGACCTTAAGGTGACACCTATATAAAATTATATTTAGTCTTTCCTGTTTAAAAATATTTATGAGAAACCATTGCATCACAGAACTGTTCTATTTTTATTATGTTTAAACTGCTTTTACTGTACATAAATTTGTCAACATATGTTCATGTTTTCTAACCATATGTAAGTCATAAAGCCTCAAAAAGGACAATTCAAAGATGCGCGTTAACAAGGTACTCCAAGATTAAAGTAGAGGTTAGCTATCTATACAAACAAACAACAAACAGGAAAATTAAATATATAAAGAAATAATGGCTAAAGATATGAGTCAAACTAAGAGCTGAGAATCAGCAGGAAGAATAGTTATGGGGAGCAAGTCTCAATCACAAGAATATCCTTATATATATAAGGATTTCATCAGGAACGCTTATTTCTCCTCAGAAATAAGTATTAGATAAAATGCCTTATTCTATGTAAAATTGATACTGTGTTTTAGTTTGAGAAACTCCTTGATGATTTTATTATGGTTTTGAAAAGATGTTAATATTGTAAATATGTACATATTGCTAACATGTAAAATGAGGAATATAAGCAAGATGCTTTACAGTTGCACTTCTCTGTGAGTAGAAAATTAGTGGTACATGCCTGCAATCTTAATACTCTAGTGGCTGCAGCACAAGGATTATAAGCTTGAGACTAGCCCAGACAGCACTGCAAGATCTTGTCTAGAATAAAATTTAAGATAAATATGCATACATATACATGAACTAGTGGTGTGCTTGTATAGCTAAGCAATTATAAACAGTTGCTGCTAGATGGTACATCAAAGAAATAGTATTAAATGGGTGAATAATTTCTATCTTTATCACATGTAGTGAAGGCTCATTTAATACAAAGATAATATACTAACTCTGAGCATATATAATTGTTAGAGTTTTGTATTACATCATACTTTCATAATATGATGATTTAAGTCAGTCTTTGCTTACTATTGATTTTGACATTGTAACACAAAATGTCACATTTCTATTTATGCTTAGAGGTAGACTATTGTGGAAACAAATGCCTTATATTCAACCTATCTTATCACTAAAAATTTGCAGACGTTATTAAAACCAATATAAAATGATTACAGATATATAACATTTACATAAAGCATAAAGTTTCTATCCATGGCTTTTGGTTTTGGATATGCTTGGCAAAAGAGTGATGAAAACTATAGGACATACACAATCAGGGTGTTGTTCATGAGAGATCCTTGGTAGTCAGGTACACAGTCATGTAACAAAAGATGCTTCTTGTCATATTGTGCAGTCAGTGCATTAAAGTAGTTTTAATTTTAAACTTATTTATTATTTAGAAATATGCCTGTAGAATAGTCTGGACTTAAAAACCTAATCCTCCTGCTTCTGCCTCCAAAGTTACGGAGTTAGAAGTTTGAGGTGGAAATTTCTGGTTTCTTTGGAGAATCAGTTATGCCAGGTGATGTTTTCCTGGAAGCTGTCTTATGAGAGGATGATTTGTTGAGACATACATGTGAGAGGGCACATGACCTTTGGAGTGTAAGTAGAACCCCACAGGAGTGAAAGGATGCTCTGGCATTGCCACACCTTGCAATATGTTATTGATCTTTGCTGATTTTTGCTGGTCTTTGCTGATCTTCACTTGTTGTGATTTAAAGAAAGAAACATGCCAGAGAACTTCTCATAGTATCCCAGCTACTTCTCATAGTATCCCAGCTACTTCTCACAGTATCCCAGCTACTTCTTATAGTATCCCAGCTACTTCTTATAGTATCCCAGCTACTTCTTATAGTATCCCAGCTACTTCTCATAGTATCCCAGCTACTTCTCACAGTATCCGAGCTACTTCTTATAGTATCCCAGCTACTTCTTATAGTATCCCAGCTACTTCTTATAGTATCCCAGCTACTTCTCACAGTATCCCAGCTACTTCTCATAGTATCCCAGCTAATTCTCATAGTATCCCAGCTACTTCTCATAATATCCCAGCTACTTCTCATAGTATCCCAGCTACTTCTCATAGTATTCCAAATACTTCTCATAGTATCCCAGCTACTTCTCATAGTATCCCAGCTACTTCTCATAGTATCCCAGCTACTTCTCACAGTATCCCAGCTACTTCTCACAGTATCCCAGCTACTTCTCATAGTATCCCAGCTACTTCTCATAGTATCCCAGCTACTTCTCATAGTATCCCAGCTACTTCTTATAGTATCTGAGCTAATTCTTATAGTATCCAAGCTACTTCTCACAGTATCCCAGCTACTTCTCATAATATCCCAGCTACTTCTCATAGTATCCCAGCTACTTCTCATAGTATCCCAGCTACTTCTCATAGTATCCCAGCTACTTCTCATAGTATCCCAGATACTTCTTATAGTATCCCAGCTACTTCTCACAGTATCCCAGCTACTTTTCATAGTATCCCAGCTACTTCTTATAGTATCTCAGCTAATTCTTATAGTATCCCAGCTTCTCACAGTATCCCAGCTACTTCTCATAGTATCCCAGCTACTTCTCACAGTATCCCAGCTACTTCTCACAGTATCCCAGCTACTTCTCACAGTATCTCAGCTACTTCTCATAGTATCCCAGCTACTTCTCATAGTATCCCAGCTACTTCTTATAGTATCCCAGCTACTTCTCACAGTATCCCAGCTACTTCTCACAGTATCCCAGCTACTTCTCATAATATCCCAGCTACTTTTTATAGTATCCCAGCTACTTCTCACAGTATCCCAGCTACTTCTCATAATATCCCAGCGACTTCTTATAGTATCCCAGCTACTTCTCATAGTATCCCAGCTACTTCTTATACTATCCCAGCTACTTCTCATAGTATCCCAGCTACTTCTCACAGTATCCCAGCTACTTCTCACAGTATCCCAGCTACTTCTTATAGTATCCCAGCTACTTCTCATAGTATCCCAGCTACTTCTTATAGTATCCCAGCTACTTCTTATAGTATCCCAGCTACTTCTCACATTATCCCAGCTACTTCTCATAATATCCCAGCTACTTCTTATAGTATCCCAGCTACTTCTCACAGTATCCCAGCTACTTCTCATAATATCCCAGCTACTTCTTATAGTATCCCAGCTACTTCTCATAGTATCCCAGCTACTTCTTATAGTATCCCAGCTACTTCTCATAGTATCCCAGCTACTTCTCACAGTATCCCAGCTACTTCTCACAGTATCCCAGCTACTTCTCACAGTATCTCAGCTACTTCTCATAGTATCCCAGCTACTTCTTATAGTATCCCAGCTACTTCTCATAGTATCCCAGCTACTTCTCACAGTATCCGAGCTACTTCTTATAGTATCCCAGCTACTTCTTATAGTATCCCAGCTACTTCTTATAGTATCCCAGCTACTTCTCACAGTATCCCAGCTACTTCTCATAGTATCCCAGCTAATTCTCATAGTATCCCAGCTACTTCTCATAATATCCCAGCTACTTCTCATAGTATCCCAGCTACTTCTCATAGTATCCCAGCTACTTCTCACAGTATCCCAGCTACTTCTCACAGTATCCCAGCTACTTCTCATAGTATCCCAGCTACTTCTCACAGTATCCCAGCTACTTCTCATAGTATCCCAGCTACTTCTTATAGTATCTCAGCTAATTCTTATAGTATCCCAGCTACTTCTCACAGTATCCCAGCTACTTCTCATAATATCCCAGCTACTTCTTATAGTATCCCAGCTACTTCTCATAGTATCCCAGCTACTTCTTATAGTATCCCAGCTACTTCTCATAGTATCCCAGATACTTCTTATAGTATCCCAGCTACTTCTCACAGTATCCCAGCTACTTTTCATAGTATCCCAGCTACTTCTTATAGTATCTCAGCTAATTCTTATAGTATCCCAGCTTCTCACAGTATCCCAGCTACTTCTCATAGTATCCCAGCTACTTCTCACAGTATCCCAGCTACTTCTCACAGTATCCCAGCTACTTCTCACAGTATCTCAGCTACTTCTCATAGTATCCCAGCTACTTCTCATAGTATCCCAGCTACTTCTTATAGTATCCCAGCTACTTCTCACAGTATCCCAGCTACTTCTCATATTATCCCAGCTACTTTTTATAGTATCCCAGCTACTTCTCACAGTATCCCAGCTACTTCTCATAATATCCCAGCTACTTCTTATAGTATCCCAGCTACTTCTCATAGTATCCCAGCTACTTCTTATACTATCCCAGCTACTTCTCATAGTATCCCAGCTACTTCTCACAGTATCCCAGCTACTTCTCACAGTATCCCAGCTACTTCTCATAGTATCCCAGCTACTTCTCATAGTATCCCAGCTACTTCTTATAGTATCCCAGCTACTTCTTATAGTATCCCAGCTACTTCTCACATTATCCCAGCTACTTCTCATAATATCCCAGCTACTTCTTATAGTATCCCAGCTACTTCTCACAGTATCCCAGCTACTTCTCATAGTATCCCAGCTACTTCTCACAGTATCCCAGCTACTTCTCACAGTATCCCAGCTACTTCTCACAGTATCTCAGCTACTTCTCATAGTATCCCAGCTACTTCTTATAGTATCCCAGCTACTTCTTATAGTATCCCAGCTACTTCTCACAGTATCCCAGCTACTTCTCATAATATACCAGCTACTTCTTATAGTATCCCAGCTAATTCTCATAATATCCCAGCTACTTCTCATAGTATCCCAGCTACTTATAATATTCCAGCTACTTCTTATAGTATCCCAGCTACTTTCTTATAGTATCCAGCTACTTCTTATAGTATCCCAGCTACTTCTCATAGTATCCCAGCTAATTCTCATAGTATCCCAGCTACTTCTCACAGTATCCCAGCTACTTCTCACAGTATCCCAGCTACTTCTCATAATATCCCAGCTACTTCTCATAGTATCCCAGCTACTTATAATATTCCAGCTACTTCTTATAGTATCCCAGCTACTTCTTATAGTATCCCAGCTACTTCTTATAGTATCCCAGCTACTTCTCATAGTATCCCAGCTACTTCTTACAATATTCCAGCTACTTCTCATAGTATTCCAGCTACTTCTCATAGTATCCCAGCTACTTCTCATAGTATCCCAGCTAATTCTCATAGTATCCCAGCTAATTCTCATAATATCCCAGCTACTTCTCATAGTATCCCAGATACTTATAATATCCCAGCTACTTCTTATAGTATCCCAGCTACTTCTTATAGTATCCCAGCTAATTCTCATAGTATCCCAGCTACTTCTCATAATATCCCAGCTACTTCTCACAGTATCCCAGCTACTTCTCATAGTATCCCAGCTACTTCTTATAATATTCCAGCTACTTCTCATAGTATCCCAGCTAATTCTCATAGTATCCCAGCTACTTCTCATAATATCCCAGCTACTTCTCATAGTATCCCAGCTACTTATAATATCCCAGCTACTTCTTATAGTATCCCAGCTACTTCTCACAGTATCCCAGCTACTTCTCATAATTTCCCAGCTACTTCTCATAGTATCCCAGCTACTTATAATATTCCAGCTACTTCTTATACTATCCCAGCTACTTCTTATAGTATCCCAGCTACTTCTTATAGTATCCCAGCTACTTCTCATAGTATCCCAGCTAATTCTCATAGTATCCCAGCTACTTCTCATAGTATCCCAGCTAATTCTCATAGTATCCCAGCTACTTCTCATAATATCCCAGTTACTTCTCACAGTATCCCAGCTACTTCTCATAGTATCCCAGCTACTTCTTATAATATTCCAGCTACTTCTCATAGTATCCCAGCTACTTCTCATAGTATCCCAGCTACTTCTCATAGTATCCCAGCTACTTCTCATAGTATCCCAGCTACTTCACATAGTATCCCAGCTACTTCACATAGTATCCCAGCTATTTCTCATAGTATCCCAGCTACTTCTCATAGTATCCCAGCTACTTCTCATAGTATCCCAGCTACTTCTTATAGTATCCCAGCTACTTATAGTATCCCAGCTACTTCTCACATTATCCCAGCTACTTCTCATAATATCCCAGCTACTTCTTATAGTATCCCAGCTACTTCTCACAGTATCCCAGCTACTTCTCATAATATCCCAGCTACTTCTTATAGTATCCCAGCTACTTCTCATAGTATCCCAGCTACTTCTTATAGTATCCCAGCTACTTCTCATAGTATCCCAGCTACTTCTCACAGTATCCCAGCTACTTCTCACAGTATCCCAGCTACTTCTCACAGTATCTCAGCTACTTCTCATAGTATCCCAGCTACTTCTTATAGTATCCCAGCTACTTCTTATAGTATCCCAGCTACTTCTCAGAGTATCCCAGCTACTTCTCATAATATCCCAGCTACTTCTTATAGTATCCCAGCTACTTCTCACAGTATCCCAGCTACTTCTCATAATATCACAGCTACTTCTTATAGTATCCCAGCTACTTCTCATAGTATCCCAGCTACTTCTTATAGTATCCCAGCTACTTCTTATAGTATCCCAGCTACTTCTCATAATATCCCAGCTACTTCTCACAGTATCCCAGCTACTTCTCATAGTATCCTAGCTAATTCTCATAGTATCCCAGCTACTTCTCATAATATCCCAGCTACTTCTCATAGTATCCCAGCTACTTCTCATAGTATTCCAAATACTTCTCATAGTATCCCAGCTACTTCTCACAGTATCCCAGCTAATTCTCAAAGTATCCCAGCTACTTCTCATAATATCCCAGCTACTTCTCATAGTATCCCATCTACTTCTCATATTATCCCAAATACTTCTCATAGTATCCCAGCTACTTCTCATAGTATCCCAGCTAACTCTCATAGTATCCCAGCCAATTCTCATAGTATCCCAGCTACTTCACATAGTATCCCAGCTACTTTTCATAGTATCCCAGCTACTTCTCATAATATCCCAGCTACTTCTTATAGTATCCCAGCTACTTCTCATAGTATCCCAGCTAATTCTCATAGTATCCCAGCTACTTCTCACAGTATCCCAGCTATTTCTCACAGTATCCCAGCTACTTCTCATAATATCCCAGCTACTTCTCATAGTATCCCAGCTACTTATAATATTCCAGCTACTTCTTATAGTATCTCAGCTACTTCTTATAGTATCCCAGCTACTTCTTATAGTATCCCAGCTACTTCTCATAGTATCCCAGCTACTTCTCACAGTATCCCAGCTACTTCTCACAGTATCCCAGCTACGTCTCATAATATCCCAGCTACTTCTCATAGTATCCCAGCTACTTATAATATTCCAGCTACTTCTTATAGTATCCCAGCTACTTCTTATAGTATCCCAGCTACTTCTCATAGTATCCCAGCTACTTCTTATAATATTCCAGCTACTTCTCATAGTATTCCAGCTACTTCTCATAGTATCCCAGCTACTTCTCATAGTATCCCAGCTAATTCTCATAGTATCCCAGCTAATTCTCATAATATCCCAGCTACTTCTCATAGTATCCCAGCTACTTATAATATTCCAGCTACTTCTTATAGTATCCCAGCTACTTCTTATAGTATCCCAGCTACTTCTTATAGTATCCCAGCTAATTCTCATAGTATCCCAGCTACTTCACATAGTATCCCAGCTACTTCTCATAGTATCCCAGCTACTTATAATATTCCAGCTACTTCTTATAGTATCCCAGCTACTTCTTATAGTATCCCTGCTACTTCTTATAGTATCCCAGCTAATTCTCATAGTATCCCAGCTAATTCTCATAGTATCCCAGCTACTTCTCATAATATCCCAGCTACTTCTCACAGTATCCCAGCTACTTCTCATAGTATCCCAGCTAATTCTTATAATATTCCAGCTACATCTCATAGTATCCCAGCTACTTCTCATAGTATCCCAGCTACTTCTCATAGTATCCCAGCTACTTCTCACAGTATCCCAGCTACTTCTCATAGTATCCCAGCTACTTCTTATAATATTCCAGCTACTTCTCATAGTATCCCAGCTAATTCTCATAGTATCCCAGCTACTTCTCATAATATCCCAGCTACTTCTCACAGTATCCCAGCTACTTCTCATAGTATCCCAGCTAATTCTTATAATATTCCAGCTACATCTCATAGTATCCCAGCTACTTCTCATAGTATCCCAGCTACTTCTCATAGTATCCCAGCTACTTCTCACAGTATCCCAGCTACTTCTCATAGTATCCCAGCTACTTCTTATAATATTCCAGCTACTTCTCATAGTATCCCAGCAAATTCTCATAGTATCCCAGCTACTTCTCATAATATCCCAGCTACTTCTCATAGTATCCCAGCTACTTATAATATCCCAGCTACTTCTTATAGTATCCCAGCTACTTCTCACAGTATCCCAGCTACTTCTCATAATATCCCAGCTACTTCTCATAGTATCCCAGCTACTTATAATATTCCAGCTACTTCTTATAGTATCCCAGCTACTTCTTATAGTATCCCAGCTACTTCTTATAGTATCCCAGCTACTTCTCATAGTATCCCAGCTAATTCTCATAGTATCCCAGCTACTTCTCATAGTATCCCAGCTAATTCTCATAGTATCCCAGCTACTTCTCATAATATCCCAGCTACTTCTCACAGTATCCCAGCTACTTCTCATAGTATCCCAGCTACTTCTTATAATATTCCAGCTACTTCTCATAGTATCCCAGCTACTTCTCATAGTATCCCAGCTACTTCTCATAGTATCCCAGCTACTTCACATAGTATCCCAGCTACTTCTCATAGTATCCCAGCTACTTCTCATAGTATCCCAGCTACTTCTCATAGTATCCCAGCTACTTCACATAGTATCCCAGCTACTTCTCATAGTATCCCAGCTACTTCACATAGTATCCCAGCTACTTCTCATAGTATCCCAGCTACTTCTTATAATATTCCAGCTACTTCTCATAGTATCCCAGCTAATTCTCATAGTATCCCAGCTACTTCTCATAGTATCCCAGCTACTTCTCATAGTATCCCAGCTACTTCACATAGTATCCCAGCTACTTCACATAGTATCCCAGCTACTTCTCACAGTATCCCAGCTACTTCTCATAGTATCCCAGCTACTTCTCATAATATTCCAGCTACTTCTCATAGTATCCCAGCTAATTCTCATAGTATCCCAGCTACTTCTCATAGTATCCCAGCTACTTCTCATAGTATCCCAGCTACTTCACATAGTATCCCAGCTACTTCACATAGTATCCCAGCTACTTCTCATAGTATCCCAGCTACTTCTCATAGTATCCCAGCTACTTCTCATAGTATCCCAGCTACTTCACATAGTATCCCAGCTACTTCTCATAGTATCCCAGCTACTTCTCATAATATTCCAGCTACTTCTCATAATATCCCAGCTACTTCTTATAGTATCCCAGCTACTTCTCATAGTATCCCAGCTACTTCTCATAGTATCCCAGCTACTTCACATAGTATCCCATCTACTTCACATAGTATCCCAGATACTTCTCATAGTATCCCAGCTACTTCTCATAGTATCCCAGCTACTTCTCATAGTATCCCAGCTACTTCTTATAGTATCCCAGCTACTTCTTATAGTATCCCAGCTACTTCTTATAGTATCCCAGCTACTTCACATAGTATCCCAGCTACTTCTCATAGTATCCCAGCTACTTCTTATAGTATTTCAGCTACTTCTTATAGTATTCCAGCTACTTCTTGCCTCTTCCCCAGACTTGTGCCAATTAGTTAGAGACTCGTGGTTTCTACTGATTCCTGGTTGGTGTTTGTTATTAGACTAGCCGGCTGATATCCTGACAAAGAATATTGGAATCAACCCCAAAGATATACTTCTAAAAGGTCTACTACCCCCTTGTCCTGTTAACCATCTTTCTTTCTAACCTTTGGCCAGTGGACTAGATGAGAGGCTGAAGTGTTAAAAAAAAAAAAAAAAAAAAACTAAATGAAGTAAACTTTCAAAAAAAAATTATCTAAGCCTACAGAAGTGAAGGTGACCAAACCTGGCTTCTTGACTGCATTTCAAAGGATTTTTTCACTATTATAAGTATCACATTTTCACTAAATACTTTCATTGTTTTTACTCAGAGCAGATCTAAGAGAATATATTTAACAGACGTTGAGATTCTTTATTGCCAAGAAGTTTCTAACATACAAGAATGGGTGAAATTACTTTTTTATGATTTCTGCTTTTGTAGGGAACTTGTGGGTTTGCAGTATACATTGTAGAAGCACATCCTTGTATATGGTTAATTTTGTATCAGTCCTTACAGACTGGAAAAAAAAAGTATCCTAGAGTTCAGGTGTAATTACGGCACAAAAGTGACCCAATTCTAAAGTTACATTGGTCAGCAGGAAACAGTTTCTCTAAGCTTCATCAATCAGGTGCTTTGTCTCATCTCAGAGGACCTTGGTTTGTGGGGACCAATTTTCACTCTTTCTTTTAGTTCATTTGTTTATTTTGTTCACAGTAAAAGTATAATTACATTTCAGATATAGTGTGGATTTCATTCTTGTAATATTCTGGAAAAATTAGTTAGAAACGGAAAAAAAAAATGAGTTATTCATCCTGATCACAGTGTATCAGCTCATACCTACAAGAACTCCTTCCAGACACAGTGTTAGTATTTTAATGTAAAAAAAAATACTCCAGTACAGAAAAGTGCCATCACCTGGTGTGTACTCTTTCTTCTTTAAGCTGATGTAAATGATGCAAGAGACACCCAAAAATCATTCTATGAGCATACTGTGGTGATTTGAGTAGGAATGGCTCCCACTGATTCATGTGTTTGAATGTTTCTCTCAGAGAGAGTGACACTTTTAGGAGGTGTGGCCTTGTTGGAGTAGGTGTGACCTCGTTGAAGGAAGTGTGTCACTTTGGGGGTGGGCTTTGGAGACTCAGTCTCCTGCTGCCTGTGGATCAAGATGTAGAACTCTCAGCTCCTTCTCCAGCACCATGGCTGCCTGCCGACCTTCATGTTGGCCGCCATGATAATAATGGACTCAACCTCTAAAACTGTAAGCTAGTACCAATTAAATGCTTTCCTTTATAAGAGTGACCATGGCCATGGTGTCTTTTCACAGTAATAAAAACCCCAACTAAGACACAGACCCCTTACCATCTGAAAAAAAGTCACTTGAGTTAGGTTAGTTGACATAACAGGAAACAAATGTATACATGAGGTGTATGCACCCCAAAATAACAAGGCAGAGTCCACAACCAGGTTTAGAATTGTACACAGCTGAGAGACTGTGAATGGAGAGGATATCTTATACGTAAACTTAAAACTAAGGGAGAGGAATCTACACCGCACAAAGATGAAATAGTTTTGCCACAATGAAAATGAAAACAACCTAATCAAACTCAGTAAGAAATACAGAAAGATGTCACTAAAGTTTTGTTCTGACTTTTTCTCATATTCCCGTTCCTTGTGGGCTCTATGGGAAAAAGTTAGACGAACACATTGATTGCAATATAGAAGTCCAATTTACAAAGCAAAATGCAGCAATTTCAAGGGATGGGAACGGGCATAGTCTGAAAGAACCACTAAAGAGGAAACGTCACAATACAGTCAATAGCCAGGTATAGTCACTGGTCTGTTGTAACTCGTTTTCAAACGTGTTTTTCTTTGGTCACTAAAGTTCTAATTACCCTGAGTGTAAGCAGGCTCAGGTTGCTAGGAAGAACAAAGTAAATTAACTGGAGCCTCTGTACACCTCTTCCTATGCTTTTTTCATTTCACATATGTGCAGTGCTCACAGAGGCCAGCAGAGGGTATCAGATATCCTGAAACTTGAGTTACAGGAGGCCAGGAAGTGGGTAGGGGAAACCGAACCTGTGTCCTCTGCAAGAGCAGAGGAGATCTTAACCAAGAGTCACCCCTCCAGCCCCAGCCTCCTACTTTACTTTCTTATAGCCGCCATGGTTCTTGCTTACTGAGATGTAAGTCATAAGTGACCAAAACTTTCTTATTCTTTTGGGTGTCTGCCATGCAAGCTGAGTGAACCCAGGGAATCAAAGTCAACAACGCCTTTTGAAATCATATATATATATATATATATATATATATATATATATATATATATATATATATAGTGTTCTCTCTCTCTCTCTCTCTCTCTCTCTCTCTCTCTCTCTCTCTCTCTCTGCCAAATTTTATCTCGAATTATGACCTAAGTAAGCATTCTCAGGCATGTGTATCTTATAATCAACATGTGCAGGAACGTTCTCTCCCCAACCTGCCACTGCCATATGAATCTGTTCAGGGTTCCTATGGTTTGGGGAAAGCAGGCCAACATTTGAACTGTGCTCTCCTGCCACGCTTTATAGTGCTGTGTAGTTTTTGTCTTTCCAATTACAGGTTTGATTGGCCAAGGGAGTGTCATTATTAGGAGGTATAACCTTGTTAGAGCAGCTATGGCCTTGATGGAGTAAGTGTATAACTGTGAGGGTGGGCTTTGAGGCTCCTATGCTCAGCTTCCACCCAATATAAAAGAGAGTCTTCCCCCTGGATGCCTTTAGATCAAGATGTAGAACTCACAGCTCCTCCAGCTTAATATCTGTTGCACAAAGCCATGCTTCCTGCCATGATGATAATGGACTGAATGTCGGAAATGTAAGTCAGCCCCAATGAACTATTAGGAGTTGCTTTAGTAATGGTGTTTCTTCACAGCAATGAAACCCTAACTAGGACACCAATTCTCAATTTGTGAAGCCCTTGTTTATTTGTTTAAAAGCATACATGGTCAGGTAGATTTTACACTTTCTTGAAGTTTATAAAACTGAGGATTGTTTTTCTGCCCAGGTAATTGGCAAAATCTGCTTAGATTAACTCTGAAGAAAGAAGGTAATGGTGCCTTTGTTCTTCACCAGGAAGCGTCCAGCCAGATATGATGGTAGAGGCAGTTTAGAAAGGCACATCTCCACCAAGGGCCAAAGACAAGATTTGGATTCCATGGTTTTGAGGCAATACTCAGGGTTCTGTGGTTTCTGTTCCTCCTTTTAACAAGTTAGTGATTACGAAAGAGGAAGCTATCCTCAGAGAAATTCCAGGTTGCTAATATATAACTAATTACCTAGCATGGGCTCTGTTGTTTCTTTGTAATTAATTTTATTCCAGGCAGTTGACTCCTCCCAATCCTGGTTACTATCATTCAGACATCACTGCCTGAGTCGGCACTCTGTTTTGTTGCTGTAGCTGTTTTAAGATATCTTCCTTGTTTAGCACCGACATTTCCAGTCTTCATCTAGCTTGCTTTCAGTTTGCCAAATCCTAGTTTTCTCCCCTTGTTGCTGCTTTCCACGTATTTCAAAGTGTGCCTTGTTTCATAAATCAAATTTTATGCTGCTTCAACTCTCTAATTCATTTCTTACATTGATTATTCTAAAATTTTTCACAGTAAAATCTAACACACTGCTCTTTAGATTCTTTATTGATATTCTATTTGCATATCAATAGTCAATACGCAAATCTTTTTTTTTTCTTTTCTATCATTCATGAATTTTCATGGTCACTTTAAGAGCTGAGATGTTTCTCAAGTTCTGTTGTGTTTTCCACTGTATTAAAATTACTGTAAAATACTTCACTGAAAGTCACAAATTATTTTCTCTTTTATTCTGGTAGCTAGCAGTGGTTCTCAACTTTCCTAATGCTATGATTCTTTAATACAGTTCCTGATGTTGTGGTGACCCTCAACCATAAATTTGTTTTTGTTGTTATATAATAACTGTAATTTTGCTGCTGTTATGAGTAGTACTGTAAATATCTGTTTTCTGATGGTCTTCCTAAGGGGTGGTGACTGCCCGTAGAGAACCACTGTGGTAGTGTTTGCAATTAACTCTTTCACCACCAGGAACCGTGTGGAGTGATAACTATTTGATGGTTTCAATACTGAACACAGTAAATGTTTTTAAATCTGGTATATCAAGACAATGCCACAGAAACTGATATCATTATATCTATTTTTCCTTGACTAAACTGAAGATAAGATCCCTTAAGAAAATTTCACAGATTCGTCTTTGTTAGCAAATGTTGTTTTTAACTTGAAACCAATATCTTTTTACCCTAAACTCCATATTTTCAAATCATTCATGAGGTTCACATTATGATTCAGTAAGTAGCTAAAAGGCTCCCTTCTGCTGATATACTGATAGTTTACATAAAGAAAAACATTATTTATTCTATAAACTGACTAATTAAAGGCTTTATTGATATAGTTGACAATATTAAGCCTGAATATTAAGCTTAAGTAAATTCAAGGGAGGGGGTATCAATTGAAAAGTTCTTTAGGATTTGACTATACACCATGCCTATTTGGGAACCTTGCAGTTTCAGTCCTGTCTGCTACCCTCTGAAATTTAAACATAAATGCGGGGAGTGGAAGAACTCTGGAGTGTGTAAAGTCCTGAGTAAATGTGTGTTTTTGACATGAGCTGGTCTTGGCAAGATCATAACCTCAGATCTTTGAAAAAAATGGTAAAATTTTCCCCCTGGGGTAAGGTTCAGAGTATGGCAGAGCCTTTTGGTGGTATGTGTGTTGATGTTGACAGCATGTGCAGAAATGGTCCACCATAGCTTTCTCTATATATATACTTAGAGCTTGAAAACTGTTCAGCTACAGAGACGGCTCCTACTGAAATGAGCTAAACTTGTCTCCTTAACGCTGCTTCATATCATAAATCCCACTTCATTGTCTGTCTGTACGTGGTAACCCTACCTCCTTGTTGATCTGTATATAATTAACATGCTGAGCCTCAGGAATGCTAAGCATCTCAGCACAAAGCCTAGTCTTTCTCAAGTTTTCTGTGTTTATATGTCCATGTGTTTTTCTTGTCTTCATTTCACTTGACCACACCAGTCAGGTCAAGTCTCTGGAACTGTGCAAGGACAAAACAGAAAAAGATATAATTTGAGAAATTTTAAGGAATCCAGTTTTTTTAGTTCTTGGATCACCTCACAGTCTATGTGTAGATGCTTCTGGGAATTTGGAAGGAGAATACTGTCAGGGTTGTACATACCTGGATGGCGTTCTCTTCCAAATCCAGAGATGCCCATGTAGGACAAGGGTTAGGTTAAGTTCAATTCTAAGCCAACATCAAGTGTGTATTAAAATTAAATTCTAATGGTATCTTGTTTTAGAAAAAGTTTTGACAGTTTATCTGTTTATCTTTATTTAACTTTTCTGAGTATCTTATGTCAGTTTTAATGAGAAATTAAGAGAGACAATCAGGAGCACAAGAACTCTGTGAATAGCGCAGGAAATGCTGACATGTGCCCACTGATCAAATATAATATTTGAATATCAAAGAAAACTTTGAAAACTAAATTTTTTTTCACTCGACTATGGGTTCAAGAAGCTTCTACTCTTCTTCCTATTTTGGTGGTCCCTTTGCTTGCAGATAAACACATTCAATTATTGTAAACAAACAGTAATTAAAGCATTGAAATATATACAAATTATCTTATTCTGAATGTTCAAATGGGAAACAATCACATATAAATATTTCTAGGAGTTAAACAATTAAATATTGAAAAGCCACATCAACTTCAATAATGTAGGAAAGGAGAAGTTTTATTAACACTCCCAGGGGTTCTGACTAGAGTTGAGATGAACTCTACAAAGAACTATTAAGAAGAAAGCATTCTCAATTTATCTATTCAAAGTTTTAATGTGCTGCACAAAGCTTTTGGAAGTGCAAAAGATATTCCATCAATGCTTTCTGATTTTAGGCTTAAGTGTGGTGAAGAATGCATTGCAGTCACAGGACTGAATAAAAGAGTGTCATCTTATTCTTGGCTATGATAGGAGTCCAGATTGTCCAGATAAGATGCTGTTTTGTTGTTTTTCCTTCTACATACAAAACCCTGAAAGGAGAGTCCAGTGAGATAAAGTTGATGGGAGAAGTCTTTTGTGCCAAACTCTTATTCAAAAGTGTAGGAACTAATAGAAAAGTGACTAGATTTTTATATCTCTTTATATGGAAAGTGAGTTCTAGAGTCTAATACCCACCTTGGGAAAAAGGTGGTAAATCTAATTTCTGTGACTTGTCATGCTGGAGAAAGAGGAGAAGAGAAAAGCAGAGTAAGGACTGGAGGGTCTTATTTCTGGGTGTCTTTTCTGCTGAACATCCTTCTCGCCAATACAGCCTGTTTATACTGTGGCCTAGGCACTAACTGAAATATAGTTGTAAAATGTAGCATGTTGCCTTTAAAGAGCCACCCTGAGTTTATAAGAAACTATTTAATTTAATTTGGGAAATTACTCACAGATATTACCATCTGTCCTACTAAATGTTTAGAATTCAAAATTTCATTCTCACTGACTAAATATTCTCCCAACTCTCAAAAAATGTATTCTGCATTGTAAACATTATGAAGTCATAACAACCATTTGATCTTAACCATTCTTGTGGTTGCTGTTTTCCTAGCAAGTTGTTCAAACCTGCTAATGGCACGTGATCCTCCAATCTACCATACATAATTCCAATATACTTCTTCTACTGCACATTTTGGTTTTCTACTTTTTGTGCATGTCCAAGTTTTCCACAAAAATATCTTTGCTGTTTTCCCAACAGAAAACATTCAAGGGTTCTGACTATGGAACTTACAACCTCAGCTCAAGGTGGCTTTGTCAGTGTCCTAAGTTTCCTTTTCATCCCCTGATGTGCATTTAATTGTTCCATTATCAACTTTCTGTTCCTTTGGTGGTTTTCTCTGGTGGCACGTGTGTCTCAGAACTATAGACGGTGAGGCAGAAGAATGACTAAATTAGGGCTAAATAGAAAGACCTTGAAAAAAGATTACCAAAAGTATAAAAAAATGTTCCTTTTCCTACGTGCTAATACATTGGAATAGCACCAATAGACTCACCTGTTTGTATCCTTGGCTATTGGGAGTGGCACTACCAGGAGGTTTCGGCCTTGATAAAGTAAGTGTAGCCTTGTTGGGGGAAGTGTGTCACTGTTGGGGCAGGCTTTTGGGTCCCCTATGCTCAAGCTATATCCAATAAGGTAACCATCTCCTTCTTCTGCCTTAAAATCAAGATGTAGAACACTAGGCTCCTCTGTTTACATGCTGCTGTGCTTCGCATCATAAGTACAATGGACTAAACCTCTGAAACTGTAAGCCAACCCCAATTAAATGCTTGTCTTAACATAGTGACATTAACTCTTCACAGAAAAAAAAACTGAGACACTTCTGCATCAAACTTTGCCAGGAAATATAGTGATAACTTTCCTATAGATTTGAAACCTCTCATAAGAAATGCAAAATGATTAAAGCCTTGGTTTGACTCTTTCTATATGTATGAGAGTGTTTATTTGCTCTTTGTCACATTTTCTACAGCTATTTATATATTATATAAACAATTTATTCTATATACTGTTAAAGTTATATTATGAGATTATAATTTATTCATTTTTATTGAAAGAGTATTTCTTGTCACAATAAAAGAGTATGAAATTGTCAAGAAGATTAATTTTCTTAGTTCTCTGATAGACTCATTAGTATACATACACACACACACACATATATATATGTCTGAGCAACAAGTGGGACACAGGTATGAGAATCGCTGAGGCTTGCTGGCTTTTAGCCTTGTTGAGTAAATGTGAACCTTAGGTTCAGAGAAAGACCTATCAAGAATCATTTTTGATTCAATCAATCAAGAAAGATTCTTGCTCCAGTAGGTGGAAAGAGTTGGAGGAGGACACCTGATCCATTTTTCTGATCATTGCATGCATGCACAGGTATACTTACTTCCCCATACCCACACTCATGTGCATGCATCCACAGACACACTAATTAATATTTTTAAATGAATACAAGTTATAATAAATAAAATATGACTTTATTCTTGTTAATTCCTACTTTCCAAAGAAAGGTTGTTTGTTTTCTGTCATTAGATTTGGTTTACTGGTAAGATGAAATGATATGTTTTCATCATTGCTCATGACATGGGCCAACCTTGTGCATTGCTTTGGACAGTGCTCCCTGTTTTCTGCTGTGTGGTATTGACAGTTGAAGTGGAATGAGCCTGATATGATGGATGCCACCCCATTTCTCAGTATTATGAGATGCCTGTGTGTGAGTAATACAGACAGGATGGACTGCCAAACCACTTCTACTTTTGACATGGGTTTCAAGATAGAGAAGGATAGTAGTCCCTCAACCCTTTCATCTTAGGAGTCACTGTGTCTTTATCCCCACACCTATTTTTATTTTGAATTTATTTTCTTTTGTTTTAAAGTAAAAGAATTTATTAAAGGATGAGTAGAAATCGACTAAATAAAACATTGGTAACATTACTGATTCATTCCACAAGCCGATATTTTCCAAAATTAAATTATTCACAAAAAATATTGAGGAAAGCAACTCACAGTAGTAGGCAGTTGGAAGACTAAAAACCAACTTTAGTTGTATTTGAACGAACAAAGGTTAAAGTGGAATGTTCTTCTTTATGTAGAGAAACTTGAGAGGTGTTTTCCACAGACTGGTATAGAATATCTTTATTTTCTTGTTTGTTTGTTTTTTTTTAAATCGTGAATCTGTCTGTAATACTGATTTTTCTATAAAATATAAAGAAAAAACTATAAAATATAATAGTTACTTTCCCTTTTAGAATATACAATATCAAATTTCTTTTTGATCGAATAACTTTAATGAATATTAAATGCTTGGTTATAACAATTCCAAAAGAATATAACTATGGTGGTTTGAATGAGACTGGCCATCATAGGCTCATGTATTTGAATATGTGGTAGAACTATTTGGGAAGGAATAGAAGACTTGTCCTTGTTAGAGGTAGTGTGCCACTGGGGGGTGGGGTTTGAGGTTTCCAAAGCATTTCAAGTATGCTCTCTGCTGTCATGCTTGCCTGCCTGCCTGCCTGCTGCTATGCTTCCTGCCATGATGGTGATGAACTCCTGTCCCTCTGAAATTGTAAGTGCCAAATAAATGCTTCCTTCTATAAGTTGCCTTGGTTATAGTGTTTTATCACAGAATTTAAAAAGTTAACATGGCAATATGATTTATGTATGTGTTGATACATGTGAATAAAAACATAATATATAATATTTCAACATAACAATCCTTGTGTTCACAAAACTATTTTTGGTATTTTTACTAGATATAGGAGTTATTTGGGTTTTAGTTATTTAACTTATATAAAATTGTTGTGCCATTTGGAAAATAATGTTTGAAAATCAATAGTTTGGGTGTTTATATATAATAAAATAATTAAATATAATTGACCCAGGAATGACAAATTAACAAAGACATCTGAGAAAATGCTGTTTCTGTGTTCCCAGTACTGAGGAAACTAGATCCAGATTGACAGTGTTAAAATTACCAGAGGACACAAACAAAATTCTTTAGGTGAAGCTATGTCTGAAATTAAAGACATGCTTAAAGTTATTAATAGGACAATGTTATTAAAACATGATTGGAGAGATACACCTATAGAAATAATTCAAATATTATATATCATAATAATCCTATATTACATGTTATAACATTGTATGTGATATTGTATTTGATACATATATTTTATATTGAGCTAATATATTATAATGATACAATATAATTATACAATATACTATAACTTATAATATTTATAATTTATAATAAATTGTATAATTAAAATATAATTACAAAACAAAGAACATATATATACATATATAATTATAAATATAATTGAGATAAAGTCAGCTTTACATATTGAAAGAAGATGCATGAGGGACTAAGAGACAGAAGCTAATATTTAACCCTTTCAAAGATACAGAGACAGGTTCAGTAAAGTCTCTGGTAAAGGTGAGGATTGATTTCAGAAAGTATATCACAGTAAGTAAGGCTTTCTTCATTCTCAATTGTAGGTGCTGATTCCGGAGTAGGGGGTCCCAGGAGGATCTCTGGCCCTTCTGGGGACACGGTGCCAGCAGGGATGGTCCCGTACTGCCGTGCTGTGCCCTTGTCTTAGCTGTCCATGGGTCTGACCCAAGCGGGAGGTCGAGGCCAAAGGTGAGAGAGCACTGTCTCCTTGCTGCCTTGAGTGTCTCCACTGTTGCTGCCCCACTGCTCCCAGGTGCTGCACTCATCTCCCAGTACCAAGCCGGTCTAGGCAGTGGGGAGGGGAGAATCACAGAGGCAATCGGGAGAGTAGACCTCTTACCAAGTGTTACAGCTCTAGTGTTACAGCTCTTGCGACAGAAACTTTCAGACAACAAGATTATTCTTGCACACACTTTTACTTCTCTTGAGTTAGCTCAATATATACAGTTTTGGTGTGGGTAAGGTCTGGCAGCAGGTAACCCCTACTGACTTGGTCTGAGATCTTGGGGATGCCTCTTGGGGATGCCTCATCTACATATAGGGGAGCCTGAGGCACTATTCCTACATGACCGGTGGCCATTGACCTCTCTGTGGGAGGGGTTGTGGAGGGCTGAGACTGAGTGAAAAGAGCCAGGCGCCAGGAGTGACTCCTAATGCCTTCTATCTCATGGGGGTCCGGGGTTCAAAGCTTATGCTCGAACAGGTGCGCAGCTGCTTCTCACAGCCCAAAGCCCCACACTCAACCTGCGACACTCATGCCAATTACATATTACAATATGGCAAGAAGCTCGTGTGTGAAGATTTTCGTGCATTCTGATGAAAGGGATAAAGAAACTGAGTCCTCCCAGCACAGCCATATAAGGGATTTATTTTTATTTTTTATTTGATTTTTTTTTTTATCAAACTCTGCAGTTTGGACAGGCCTTCAGATTATTGTTGGAATTGGTTTTATATGCTATGTCTTCAGATGATGACTTTTGTGCCCCACGATCAGATTGCAGCTTGGACATGGGCATTATATTAACCAATGTGCTCCCCAATAGTCTCTGGTTGGGTAATAAAAGCCTAGAACCTGTGTCTGGGCAGTAATGGCTAGAGAAGCATAGAGCTAAAGGTTTGGTTTCATATGTAAAATGAAGAGTCAGGATCACCGTTACCTTGAAGAACAAAAATTAGTTATGAATATGAATTCATGAAACTTGTGACTATATTTCTAAATAAAGTATGGTTTGAGCTAATATGGAAGCTGCTTCTTTGTCGACTATCACTCATAGTGATGGAAAGTGCTATGTAAGCTGTTGGCGGAGAAAAGTCACCAATAACCTAGCCCAGTTTTGAACCCTATGTGGTATACTGATGGTGCAATCAATATGTTACCTAGAGATGCAATTGTGAGATGATTATATTTCTTTGAGATATCACATGACTAGTGCTGTAACTCTGGTAAAACCTCATGGCTGGGGTGATCTTAAGCCTTAGAAGGGAAACTTGATACTGTTGTTTTGTGATATGGGTATGGTATTAAACTACCTTTTAAATACTTTGTTTATGCCCATAGGTAAATGCTACTTTTGGCGTTGATCAGAGGAACCTTAGTTTGCAGTGAAGTACAGCGAACACAGAGACTGAGGGTACCACAGGGTGCTGAAGATACGTATCGTCTTGGTACAGAGCCATACCAGGACATTTCTGCTGCTTCCTCTAAGGCTTGGGGAATATTCAGAGTGAGTAAAAAGAATCTAAGGATAGATTATATGAAGAAAGGCTGTGAACCACCATGCTATGTTACAGTCATGAACTCATCAGCGTTGGTTACCTACATTTAGTCTATACAAGACTCTATTTGTGGCCAGTCAGTCATAGATATGGAATGTTTGTTTCTGGAGAGCTCTTTGCTATTGAGATTTTGATGGATTCTGGGAGGAGGAGAAATTATTGTCTTTAGTTTTATATCAACTAAAGGGCCCACTAGGCTCCACCCTTCTCTCCATGTAGATGGCCCTTGTTAAATTTAGTGCAATGCAAAACAAAGCCAAAAAATAAAAATTTATGAACTATTATTTACCACTTACCAATTTTAGGCTTATGTAAGGAGAATCAGGACATAGGATCAGGTGAGTCAGCTTGCTTACCGTTTCCCTATCAAATTATCAAATTACCATTTCCTTAAAATTCAGAATCAATGATTTTTAGAATAAATTTGCTTTCATAAGAGGGGGGGTATGTTATTATTTTTGAAGTTTTTTGAAGTATTAACTTAAAACCTCAATAATCAAAATTCTTCATTCATTATATAATCCTATTACTCTACCCTGTGCTCTGCATATGCTTGTAAAATTAAAATTCAGTCTATAAAGTGCAATATGTTTCATCCTTGTCAATAGAATAATGCTGAATATTTTAGTTTTCTACTATTTCTACATTGAAAACTTTTTAACATAGTGGTGTTTATTTGCAGGGAGATTTCAGAATATATCTTACTTCAAATCTTAAATACTTAAAGAAGACTGAATTTGCCAAGTACAATTTTGACATTATATTTGATAAACTTAATAGTCTAATTATAAAAAGGGTTAAAAAAAACTTCTGACTGCTCAAAAATTTTAATTCCTAGATTGCTTATGCTATAACACATTTTTTTTCTTTTCTTGATGACAAGTTCTTTGCTTTCATTATTTTCTTCTTCATGAATATACAGATGATCCAAATGGTAATAAAATGATTGAGTGCACACCTTTGTGGGGTGCATTAGTTCTTACAGACCACTTGAGTCCATTTAGTAAATTGCTCCCCTCATGCACTAAGTGGGACTCCAGTAGTCTAAAATCCTTAATGCACTTAGTAACTTGGCACTTGTAATTGCCAGTGATGGCGATGCATTTGCTCTCAGATTTTCACAGTAATGATTACAAAGGAAGAATTTACACGGTTAGCCATTAGTATTATATAGGCTTTTCTCAATTTATAATAAACCTCTCTGACATCCACTGTTAAATAATGGCCATTTCAGAAGATACTGCCAAAGATTTTGCTTCTTAAAATGCAAGGTTGATTATTCCAAACAATGGGAGAAACCACACACGTACTTCATTTCATGCCATACTTTCTTTTTCTCAAATTTAATGGGATCGCCATTTTTTCAAACATCATAGAATAGGGAAAGGATTTATAAAGCACTTGTAGAAATGAACATGTCACCAGGAAGTTCCTGCTGTAAAGAGTTGTCAAGGTTTGGAGAACTAATCACGTATTCCTAACACCAGTTGTAGTTTCAAAATTATCATGAAACTGGATATTAAATTCTACTACACAAAGATGATAATATCCTGATTAGTTTAATAAATCTCTTGATTAGTTTAACGATGGTATTCATACATGTGCATATGTGAAAACCTTATATCATGCACCATAAACATATAGAACCTTTGCTTGCTAATTAGAATCAAGTAGTGTTGTGAGAAAATAGTCAAATAAATGGAACGATCTTCCTGATTGCTAATAGATTCCACGTTCGCAGTGACAATTGAGGCACCCATGTTGAATCTCTTCATAGAGTCTAGGGATATCAGATTGTCAACCACCTACCCTCCAAAATTGAATTAATAATCACAGTAAAATTTTCTGTGTTGACTTTTCGCTTATCAAAGGCAGACGTTGATACTAAAAAGTACTTTTAGTGAATAAACTTGACTTAAGACTCATGAAGTCAACTATTGTGTACTGTGTCAACCCTGTTGATGTAGTCATCACAGAAGGGAGCTTCTTGGATAAGCTGCATTTTCGAAAACAGTATCATGGAGACAGGATTCACTCTCTATATACCAACATTGAAAATACAACAGAAATCATCATATATTTTCAGACATCCTGATTTCCTGGTTTTGCATTTTTAATAGATTGGCAGGAACACAGGGGGCTCAGTAATCCTAAGGGTGGTTGAGGTAAGGTCTGGGTTTAAGCTGAGGTCTAGAACCACTTGGAAGTTATTGTTGTCTATAAGGTGTCAGTCCATCATAATGTTATTAAGTACAGCTTATATAGACCCCGAGTCAGCTTTTAAGCTTGAAATGCTGCTTTTGTGCTCATGTGTCAATTTCTTGCTATAGACTGGAAAAAAGTTTCTTCATAATCAAGTAGAAACTTAAAATCCCTATTTTCCCTACAACTGTATCTATTCTGGTTGTAACCACTAGTTTCTGAATGTTGTTTTCTGCCATCTCTGTCTGTTTCCCTTTGGTTTTATTAAAGCAATTTGATTCAGTCACAAAGATTTCATGCACCTCATTAAACCAGACTTGTGTGTTTAACGAACTGTTATTTATTGAGTTCACATTCATGGAGGCTGTAGTATTTGTATATAGATGTAGATCTCTGTGTATGTTGTAGGTCTGTGTGTGTGCCACATGTGTATATGCCATAGATGTACAGGTATCCATGGAGGCCAGAAGAGGGCATCAAATCCCTCTGAGCTGAAGTTGCAGGCAGTTGTGGGTTGAACAATGTGGATGCCTCTAGATGAATTCTGAACCTCTGCAAGAGCAGAATGATTTCTTCACTGTGAAGCCATCTTTGCGGTCCTTTGAATGTTTTATTTGGGAATGCAGACTGAAGGAAAGATTAAAAATAAACGAAGATTGTGTATATGGAAAAGTCAAATGAACTAAAATTATGAATTTTCTCATAGTTTTTTCCCTTTATCCTCTTTAGAAAGAGACAACAAATTGGCAAATAATAGAAGTTAGGTTATAATAGTGACACAGTAAGCAACTGCTATAGAGAAGTAAGTGATGTGTAGCTAAGAGAAGAAATCCTCAGTAAACCAATACACAATTTTTCAAATTCCAAACACTTTGAATGCAAGGTAATCAATATTAAATGCAATATTTAACTACTCATAGTTGATTATAACTTCAAGTTTTTTTTTTTTTTTACTGAATTAGTTATTTTTGGAGAAAAAGCATATTAAAACATACTCATTTTATCTGTTTTTAAAGAAATTGTAGTGCAGGGGCCAGGGAGATGGAGCAGCAGGTAACAGCTCCTGCTACCAAATTAGAACTCCTGTGTGCACTTCCTGTAACCACATGGTAAAAAGAGAGGACTGACTTTTGTAATTTATCTTCACATGTTCTGTGGCTTACACATTTGCATACACACAAATAAAATAAATAAGTGGAATAATTACACATTTGAAATGCTTTTATTAAAATTAGCCCAAGGTTTCCTTCATCATTTCAACATAATTTTACTTACAATACATTCTAGGTATTTACAATTATTTGCTTCAATTTTTAACTTCTGTTTGTAACATCCTACCCATTAGAGGAAAAGAAAAAAAAAGATTTAAGTAATACCCATCAAGTTTTAGTAAAGAATGAATGCATATTTCTCTGTCTTTTGCCAAACAGAATATAGCTTGTTATCTATTTCCTAAAGCAGTTTCAAACCTGCCAATGGCATGTGATCCTGTAATCTATCCTAATTCCAATATACTTTCCCTACAAGCTTTGTTAACTTTCCCTCACTCTGTGCCACTTGCTACAGTTTGAAATATACAATTTTTCTATGAACATAGTGGAACACATGCCCCTGTGATATGGTGGGGCATCCTTAGGGTATTTGCCCAAGAATGGGATAGCTGAATCTTCAGGTAGGTCTATTTCCAATTTTCTGAGGTACCTCCAGATTGATTTCCAGAGTGTTTTTACCAGTTTGAAATCCCACCAGCAATGAAGGAGTGTTCCTCATTCTCTGCATCCTCGTGCATCTTGTGCTATCACCAGAGTTTTTGATCTTAACCATTCTGATTGGCATGAGGTGGAATCTCAGGATTGTTTTAATTTGCATTATCCTGATGACTAAGGACTTTGAACATTTCTTTAAGCGCTTTTCAGCCATTCGAGATTCTCCTTTGTGAATTCTCTGTTTAGTTCTATACACCATTTTTTGATTGGATTGTTTGTGATAGCCAGAAGCTGAAAACAACCCAGATGTCCCACAACAGAAGAATGGATGCAGAAAATGTGGTTCATTTACACAGGGGAATACTACTCAGCTATTAAGAATGAGGACATCCTGAGTTTTGCAGACAAATGGATGTAACTAGAAAATATCATCCTGAGTGAGGTAACTCAGATGCAAAAGGACATGCATGGTATATATTATTATACTCAATAATAAGTGGATATTAGCCAAAACAAAAAAGTGCCAAATATCCAAGATAACAGCCCACAGAACTCAAAAACGTCAACAAGCTTAAGGGTTCAAGTGAGAATACCTCAGCCCCACTTGGAAGATGAAAGCAACCACAAAGGAGTAGGAAGGACCTGGGAGGGAAAGGAGATGGGGGAAACATGATCTGGTATTGGGTTGGGGAAAAGGACTGAAATCCCTGAAGGCCAGCAAAAAGAATGAAAACAGGCAACCTCAAGAGGTACGAGGTGGGAAGACTCTCTAGAATGTACCAGGGACCTGGGAGATGAGAGGTTCTCAGGACTCAAAGGGATGGACCTTAGATCAAATGTCCTACAGTGGGGAGAGGGAATTTGTAGAGTCCACCTTCAGTAGAAAGACAGGGCATTAGATGGAGGGATAGGGTTGCCATCCCATAGTCAAATACTCTGACCAAAAATTGTTCCTGTCTGAAAGAACTGCAGGTACAAAAACACATAAGAGCCTAAGGAAAAGGAGGTCCAGTGACAGGACCAAATTAGGGTTCCAGCTCACAGGGAGACCTCAAGGCCTGACACTATTACTGATGGTATGGTGTGTTTATAGAGATGGCCCAACAAGCAGCTGAATGAATCAGTTGCAGATATTTACACCTAACCAATTGACAGAAATTGGTGACCCCTCCTGTTGAATTAGGGGAAAGCTGGAAGAAGCTGAGGAGGAGGGTGACCCTACAGGAAGACAAGCAGTCTCAACTAATGTGGTCCCTGGAATCTCTCCAGCACTGAGCCACCAACCAGGCAGCATACACCAGCTTATATGAGGCTCTCAACACATACAGCAAAGGATTGCCAGGTCTGGACTCAGTCAGAGAAGATGTACCTAACCCTCGAGAGACTTGGGGCCTCAGGGAGTGGGGAGGTCTGGTGGAGTGGGGGTGGGCTACAGAGGGAGGAGGAGCTGTGGGATGTGGAGGGGTAGGAGGGTGGACTAGAAGGGGGATATAGTCTGGATTGTAAAATAAAGGTTGAAGAATAAATAAAAAAGAAAAACTATACAATTTTGTTGGTGGTAGCAGTAGCAGAATTTCTACTTCATCTAGAAAAATCTTATCACAAAAATATTTTTATCTATTTCCACCCATGCATTCTTAAATACAGAATGAACACAAAATTCTTGGAACCTTGGTATGGTTGGCCAGATGGCTCAGTGAGTGAGGTCATTTGTCACCAAGCTTATCCACCTAAGTTCAATTCCTTGGAACGTGATACAGTGAACAAACTTCTCAAGTTGTCTTCTGCCCTCCACCTGGACACAATGGCTTGTACACATACATACATGAATAAATACAAATCAATTAAAAGTCTGAAAGCTTGTCTCATCATAATCACTTCATGATGAATAGGTGATTATTCATGCTTGTATCATATTCTAAAATAGTTCACCAATATATTTTTTATTAGACTCCTTTTCGTACAATGTGATATTCATCTGAAAATGAAGAGTGGCCTTTGTCGTCATGAAAGCTAACACTCACAAAATTCATGATTCTTTAGCTAGTCTATGATCCTTTATAGGTTGAAAACAGAATTCAGTTTTTGCCAAATTGAGATGGTCCTTTGAATGCAAGGATTTCATTTCTATGTTATTCTTTCTTTTTACTTGTAAGCCAGTTCGGGAAGGTTTGCTTTGCAGAGCCTAGTGAGGTAAGTTTTAATTTACCTAAGGGTAAAGAGCATCAGGGTTGTTATGTTGCCTTTAAAATAGGACATATCTAATCATAGACTCTTCAAACATTGTTCTTTTCTTTCGCAACTTAGTACACAGCCACATAGGCGTCATTACGCTCACAGCAAGGCTATTTTTTTTTTAAATTAAGTTTAAGTTTTGGGTCAGAGTTAACCTCACAAAAGATAATTTACTTATGCTATAGCTTCAAAAATTTTTAATGCACTCACTTTGTAATGTGTGCTTAACAGTTTGCTAAATATTTGATCAGAAAGAAATGAGTGCTTTTGGAACAGTTGACCTATATAGGCCCTCACAGCATCGTTTCTCCAAAGCTAGTCTTTCCTCACTTTGTGATTTTCCTATTTTTGATCCTATCAGTTTAACTCTATAAAGAACTTTTGGGCTAATGAGCTACTTTTAGTAGTAATGGTCTGAGGAAATAGAGACCTTTATTTCCAGTGTGGTCCTCTTACATCTTGTGATGCACCACAGAAGTTGAATCGACCTTCAGAGAGACTAGGTGACTTCAGCATATTCAGCATATATTCACAGGCAGTGAAAACTCAAGAGTGCTACAGCAAATGTAAACACATATGTTTTATTAAAGAGTTATTGCTGTTAATTTTCCACCCAGAGATTGCCATAAACATGGAAAAAGCAGAAGCATACACAAATTGATGGAATCAAGAGTGGACAATGTCACACGTCTCCTTCACAATGGAATTACAGAGCTAAGCAGCAGGCCTAGCTCTTACAGGGATGCTATGTCCTTCTGTTGAATGAATGAAGGCTTGGAGAAATGACTTCAGGAGAGAAGAGCAAACAGAAGCACTAAAGCTCAATGTGACTAACTGGTAAAGCTTGGGTTATGCCAGAAATTTATCCTATTTCATATCTATCTCTCAACAGTAAAGACTTGTCCAATTTTTATAATTATAGAAAATAAACCCAACAAACCAAATAATATTTTTAAGAGTAATTTTAAAATTTGAAATATTTTGTTACTGAATAGTAATCAGTCAGTGGTTTCCACTTGCAGAGTGTATGACACTTCAAACAGGATATTGCTCTTTGATTAGTAGAAAATAACAATATTTTCTTTATATTAAAAGTATGAAAGAAAATGTATTTAAAGGACGAGTGGGGCAGCAAAGTGACTCGAGGATAGATGTGCCATTCTCTATAGGCTATTCATTATGCAAATTAACATTGTCTTAGACCCTCTGAAATTCTGACTTGTCTCCTCAATTTCAACATTGAATTAACACTCCAGAAATTTTTTTTAAAATTGAATAACCTAATGGAATCAGACACAGTACTCAACAAATTGGTTTAGTTCTTTTTAGAAGAGATATTACAGAAATAGATTGTTCTTACAGCTAAGTCATGTCATTTCTTTAACAAGATCAGTGTTCATTTGCTTAAACCAGTTAGTCATACCAGGTTGTCAGTGAGAGTGTGTCAGAAACCCATCTTTTACACATTTTTGTTACTGGGCATTTCATGTTAGCACCATGACATCTCCAGCTTTTTCCTTCAACCTGTGTTCTTTTCTAACGATGGGTGACAATGACAAAGTGTAAGCATCAAGTCTTCTTTGCCCAATATCTAATGTAACTACATTCAAATGGCCAGGTGTCACATGGAATCCCAGTTAGTGTTATCCAGGCTCAGACTGTTGAACACAACAGCCAACACTGAGCTCAGTGTAATGACTCTAGTTGTACAAACCTCACCTATGCTGATGATATAAGTTGCCTCAAAATAACATTTAATGTCATTCAATTTGTTGAAAAGAAATGTTTCCTAATTTTATTTCTTGAGAATAACTGTGTGGCATACATATCTGATCCCTTGCCAGGAGATTAAGTCAATCTCTAACTAAATTTTTTATCTTAAAATCATAAGAAAATTGAAATAATTCTGTAACTATGACTTTCAGTAAGATGCTGAGCAATATATACATATAGATACACAACCAGTTGTACTTACTTATGTGCACATTGTGTAAGTAGGGCATCAAACATACACACAATTATATACCTGAGAAGCTCTCATGAGAGAATTCAATCTTTTGCCTGTTGGTCTCTTCTTGGTTTTCTCATCTTTCAGAATATACAGCATTTTGTTTTATAGAACATAATATGCCTTGTTAAATGACTTGAACTCTCAAACTTTGCTAGTGTAGTGATACACTTTATATCTGTAAATAACTAATACTATGAAAAGATGAGGGTATATTATAGTGACAGACATTGAAACCCTTTGGCTTGAGTTCTAGGTCTGCTAATAGTTGCCTTAACTTAAGTAGGTCAATAATAAAATCTCTATTCAAGTTAACAGAATTATAGAATAAGGATTGTTTTTCTATATTATATAGGACTTGCAATGGTATATTAATATTTTATTATAAAATTTGTATATATTGAATCATAAAACATGAGTGATAATAAATATAGTAATAAAACAAATGATACAGCAGGAGCAATAAATTCTTTATTCTGTACATTCTGATATACAAATTTCTCTTATTTTGTGAATTTTTAAATATATATACACATTTTTATTAGTTTGGTTTCCTACATATTTATTTTAACAAATATTAGTTGAGCACCTAGTATGCACTAATCCCTGATGCTGTCATACAGGGAACATGAAAAGGGAAATAATGCCTGCTCACATGGAGCTTACAGTCTTTATTAAGTAATTAAGAAAGTACCAATTAGTCATACTATAAAGCAAAATATTTATTGTGTAAAAGAGATACTAAAAGGAGATATGGATTTCAATAAAATTTTCAGGTAAAAAGTTAGCATTCTACATAAATGTTTTAGACTAAATAGATCTCCCTCTGTCCCAGGATCAAAAGCTAGAAGACATCCTAAGCTTGAAGACATCACGAAAGTCCAATTTAAAGAGTTTAGAAAAGGTGAAGTCATTCTAGAGATAGTATTCTTTTCTGTAAAAGCACACTATAGCAAGTCATAAATATTTTTTAAAGTGTGGCTATACATGTAGGCATTTGTACTATAGTCAATATGCAATAGGTAGACAGTGTGAGGATCCCTGAGAGGGAACCAGTAGCTTTGAGGTGCCATATTCTTGTTCTGATAAGAGAGTGGAGCTCTATTCAGGAAGACCAACTTAACAGGGTTATGATGGTAGATTTGATAATAGGATATAAGGTAATAGACACTAGTTAACATGTTGCTACAAAGTCTGGATTTTTGTGTAGGCAGAATGGGCTAAGAAAGTTAAAGACATCCAAAATGAAAGACAGTGGTGATCAGGCTGAAGACATGAAGGAAATGGAGGCCAAGATAAGTCAACGGGCTTACTCAGTTGAACTTCGTTCACTGGAAACTAGAGCTGGGGCAATTGTGGCCAAAGTAACAAGACTGTGCAGGAAAGTTTCAGAATTCAAGAGGAATACTTTTCTGATTTTTTTTAATTATGTAAAGATTTTATTTCATGTTCTATTAAGACAGACCTACTTGTAATATATTTCCTAATGACTCAGATGAAGATACTTTCGGGAACCTGGAAAAGAGATGTTTGTACATGTGCTTCTTATTTGTGAGTGTGCACACACAGCTTCCAAACACATCAATCTGTTGAATGAAAACTGGTATTTCTGTATTTCAATTTATTTCTAGTGATGGAATCTGAAAGAGCTCTAACACTATTTAAGGAGTCTGTTGAAAACACAACATTGATTGTAAAACTTCTGTTCTTAAATATGAAGAGGAAGCTAATTATTTATTAGAATTCTCAATTTGGAGATTCCACATAACCTCATGCCTGTGTTTTAAGATGTGGAGACCAGGATAATAAGGTTAATTTGAAAATCATCTACTAAGGTAAAGTTTTTATAGTAGCTGTGTTGGGACATGGTAAAATTAACATAGAACATATGGAATGTTCATGATTGAGTTAGAATAACATGTAGCATGAGAAGAAACAGATAATATCCCATATCATCAGGAAAACTCATAAAACTCTGTTGACATATACTAATGTTTTAAATCTTACAATTGAAAGTGTGATGATTACCAGAAACGACATGACTTAAGGGAACGGATTTCAGAGAAAATCCTTGGAATTTGGCTTCCAAGAGATCCTTAAATGGCAAAATCAGTCACTGACACTGTTTCACTCAGAAATATTTGAATAAATGATAAGCAAAAAAAAGTGTGCTTTACCTGGCTTTCTGGAGCTCACACAGTAGTAAGTGAGTCCTCATAATAAGACACACCAGCATTCAGTTAAACGTCTGAGAAATGTTATAAGGGAAAACTATGGGTGAATATACTATATAAACTGATTTGATATAAATGCTGAAAAAAGATTTTAAGAGAAACACATATATTCAATGAGAGCAAAAAATGGTAGCCATGTTTAGGGTTAGGCAAATAGCCTTCAGGCTATAGAGGAGACACTTGCAGACATATTGGAGACACTTAGGTAAGTTCAGTTTCTGAAAACAAAATAAAGAGCTGCCAGCAGGAGTGAGAATGGTAGAAGGTAGATCATATGAACACTTTATTACTTTAATAATTCTGTTTTTATTTGGTGAGCAATGAGAATTCATTAAAAATAATCAGAAAAAAACATATTTACTTGCTTATATTCTAAGACAATCAAATAGTCTTCAATGTGAGGTATGATGCAGCCAACAGGATATAGAAGTCAACCAGAGGTCCTGTATCCTAGCAAGATTTCATAGTAACTCGGTCTACAGTTAGGCACATTGGAGATGGATAATGACAGCATGTACTTAAGATATATTCAAGAAGCAAAATTCAAAAGACGTGCTAATGGGTTGAATGTACAAGGTGAACAGTAAGTCTTATCAAAGTTAAATTCACGGGTGTGAGTCAGTGACTCTTTGTGCTGTTCCTGCTATAAGGGAAGCTGGAGAAGTAGCAGGGTAAATATAGGAAAACATTGACTCTTTGTCAGTGAGAGTGAAAAACCTTATTTTCGCCATACAATCTGTCTTGGTCTCATTTCTGACTGATTGTAAGGATTGCTCAAATGGTTGGATGAAACTAGCAGTATGTATTCATGGAGTATATTATTAAGATGGTTTTTGAGTCCATGGAAATGTCATTATTAGCACACGCTCAAATCAATTGAGCTATCTGAGCCGGAAAGATGAAAAGAAATGTAGTGTACCGTGGATTGCTTTTATGTTCAATGCACTATTTCCCGGAATGAATAAATACAATAGAAAGCCTATAATTGATACCAACAAATAATGGACCAAAAAATAATTAGTGTACAGGTGGGAACAGATGAACATGTAAAAATAGTCTTAAATACTATGTCCCCTATATCCTCTCACAGAAATTGATATCATTCCTAGCACACAGTGTTCATTATTGCCACAGTCTATGTATACATTGTCATTTCCAATAACTTTTAAATGTGATTTTCAATTTCTTTCCCCAAAACTAAATTTTCCAACTCAAACTCTGTATTAAGTGTGTTTCAATAAACACAGAATATTGTGACTGTTTGATTTACTCGCTTTCCTCTGTCAATGTGTATAATTATGGGCCATTTTGTTTCTGCTTCCATTACTCTAACTCACCCCTTAAACATGAACAAGAAGTTGTGATGCTCTTTCCTGTACTAAGCTTCTGTGTAGATAATTGAGCGTTATATTTCATCGTACCTGAATCTAGTACAGAGCCTCCTTCAGATAAGACTCCCCAATATACACATAAATTCCTTCATTGATAAGGAATGTTCTCTTTTTTACCCTCTCCTCTGCTGATTCTTTCTTAATAAAATAACACGTTTAATAGTAGAGGAGGTGGGAAGGACAAGATGAGTCCAAACACACAGGAGGACAGAGGAAGAAGAAAAACTTATTTTTGGTAATATATAATGTTAGACATTTTGTTAACTAGACTATATATAGTGAATATTTGGGAATGTTAATAAATTAAAAAGTGCACAGCCTATTAAAAAAAAAAAAACAGTATCTCAGTCCTTCCCTTGCCAGTTTTCAGTTTGAATTTTCTGAAGCTGTCTTTAAATCAAAAGGCAAACTTTATCACAATGGTGATTCCAGAAGGTTCCAGTGGAGATCTGAGAAGTGAGAAAAGGAAATTAAGGTAACTGATGAAAAACTGCTCTTACTCCAAGGGCACTGTAGATGGTGAGCTTGACTCCACTGGGGAACTCTGGAAGTTTCAAACAGGACAGAGGTGACCTCTTCTGAGGCTGGCAGTTTGCAGCCTTGTTTGAGGGCAGCTTGTGTAGGGCAGGTGGATAGGGTGAAGCATAGTATCATTTGGTTGTGGCAGAGTGGCTGAGGATAGCTAGTACAGGGTAGAGGATGGGCACTGACATGTTGAAAGGCAGCTGGTAGCAGGTATAGGGAGAGTGGCAAGTAGCAAGCATGGAGCAGAGTGGGTGGGGCATCTAGTGGTTAAATTTAAAACATTTTGAACTACAATCATGAGCATAGGGCCTGGGTCTGAAGAAGCCTCTCCATTGTCAGTCCTCAGACTGGAAAACATCATTCTCTTCATTTGCCTTTAAGAAAGGTAAAAGTTAAAATCAGGATCATTGAAATAAAAGAGCAATGGCTATAAGTGCTTTTGAGAGTATACTGAAATAAAGCACTAATTCATTCCTGGTGGGAATATAAAATGACAGGCAATCCTGGAAAAATTGTAGGTGTTTATAAAACCAAATATGCAATTACCATACAACCCAGCAAATGTCTTTAAAGACATTTATTGTGAAAATGAAAAAAAAATAATAACATTTACAAAAATATTTTGGACAATTTTTTTCTTTTGGTTTTTGTTTGTTTTTTAATAGTGCCATAATGAAAACAACACATTCCTTTCTTTGGGTGAATGCTTACACAACGTGTTCCACAGCTAAACTATGCAACATTCAGTAATGAAATGTAAATCTACTGATCAATCTCCATAGATTATGGTGTGGGAAGAAACACCCTAAAATGTAAAGATGCAATATCATTTCTATATATTCTTGCAATGACAAAATGAGAGGACAGTGGTTTTCAGAAAAACAGCACTAAAGAGAGTCGTGATTGAAATATTCTGTTTGACTATGGTAATAGAAACCTAGATCTACAAAAGTGATAACATAGCAACAGACACACATGCACACATACATACATACACACACATACATACACACATAAATACACACACATATACACACACATATACACACACAAACATACACACACATATACACACACATATACACACACATATATACACATAAATACACACACATATACACACACATATACACACACAAACATACACACATACAAACACACACACACACACACACACACACACACACACGCACACACACAATACTTGGGAACATGACCAATGGCTCTGACTAACGTTAGGGGTTCAGTTGTAACACTTTACTACAGTTCTACAAGACAGCCTTTGGAAAAGTAGACTAAAAAGTGTATGAAATCTTTCCATTACTTGCTACTAACTGCATGTGAAAATTATGATCCTAAAGAGTTAGTTTAAAAGAGGTTAATCTTTATGTGCTGAATATAAGCCATATATAAATATTGATTTTCAGCTTCTCTTTATTTACTAAAAATAGCTTAGATTTTTTAAAATTTATTTTAAAGTTTTCTTAAAATAAACATGACTATTCAAAAATCCCCTATAATATAAGAGAATTTACTGAATTTGGGGGCTAATGTAATTCATGTAGGTTTAAGAAAATATACTAAGATATTTAAATCAATAAAATATGGAAAATTATTCATTGTCAATGTTTAATGCAAAACAAGGAATAGCAGGAAAATCATTCGTGAAAATAATTTTCAGAGAAATTATTTTAAAAATATATTATCACTTTATTATGTCAATATTTAAAAGTCAAAGATCACTGTAAATACTTGGTGAAATTGCTGAATGTATTTAATCACTGTGTTACTGAGGAAAACACTATTGAAATATTGCCATATGTGAGCAGATATTTGTTTGAATACTTGCTACATGCCATTTATGATTTAAGTCATCATTTACATATGTGAACTTCTTAGAGCATCTTCTCCCATTTATAAATAAGAGAAATGTGGAATCTTATGCAGTTGTGCAGTGGACACTAGGCTATGTATCATATATGTGTATATATATATATATATATATATATATACATCAGAATACAACATTATGTTCTGCCCATGACACTGATGCTTCTCAAACTGTACATTACATAGATTATAATTACTTCCATTTAAAATTTGAGTAAGTGTTCTGTTTATGTATGTGATGTATGTAGATGGTAGTGTGTATAGACATGAACATGCACAAATATTTGGCTAGGCTGACAGGCCAATGACTTCAAGGATCTGCCTGTCCTCAGTAGCCCAAAATGAGTATATCAGAATTAATTAAGCCACATGTTTTAAGTACTGCTCCTCCCATTCCTCTAAGTCTGTGGAATCAAAATCTCCCTCCTGCTAAAACCATGGGATCTTTATTTACAAGGATTGTCTCCAGAGATTACAATTAACATTAAAATTATGAGGTCAACTGTTTTCTGAGTCATAAGGGTTTTACTGTCAGGCTCAAGTAAAATATGAAATGACTGGCTAATTATACACAATTCTTTTTCAGGAAGAAAAAATCTTTTATTAAACTTATTTATTTATTTATTTATTTATTCATCCATAAATTTATTTATGGGTACAAATGCCTGCAGAGGCTAGAAGAGGAAATTGGATCTCTTGGAGCTAGAGTTATAGGCAGTTGTTAGCTGTCCAACAAGGATGCTGGTAACTGAACTTAGAAGCTCTAGAACAGTAAGCACTCTTAATTTCTCAGACATCTCTTCTGCCCCATTACTTTATTAATTATAAAGTTGAGGTTTTGTTTACAATTCACCATCGTTGAAATAGGACTGCCTATTATAACTGGTAGTATTTTGCTATTGCCAAATAAAAGCAAATACTTTTTTTTGTAGTACAAAGAGTAACTGCCTTAGATATGCTAGTGCATAGAGATTCACTGAATAATAACATTTCCTTATTACATAATGTTTATTTAAATTCTGGACCACAAATGAAATTGTTTTTAGCTATATTATGACAAGCATAATGCTGGAGAGGGGACAGATCATCCATGGTATGTATTTTCACACAGCTAATGAGTGAGTGAGTAGTTAGTCTTTAGGGGTTATGGTAGATGAAATGACATATCAGGAATCACTTTGAAAATGGCAAATCATGTAAATAGCATGTGTCTCTGCATAAATAATATTATTGGAAAAATTGGAAATAATTCAAAAGTCTCATTCTGAAACATGACAAGTGTGCAAGCTGACATATAGGGTGATTTTCAGTAAGAAACTTTTTCTTTAAAACCCATTAACACATTAAGAGGTCGTAAATGGTTCAATGATGTTCTGGCATCCATAGTTCAAAGCTGTTTGAGTGCCTTCCAAAGACTCTACCTACCATCAATCATTCAGAATACCATTTACAGTGTTGCCAGGACTTTATTTTACAGGAGAGAAGCAGGGTTGTAGGGGCATAAAAACAGAAAGTCATATGAGAAATTGATAAGGAGTATGAACAGAAGCAGTCTGTGATGGGAACTCTCTTGATAAAGTGAAATGTACTCTAGACTAGTCTACAGCTTGCTATGAATTAACATCGAAAGGAGAAAGTCCACATGTCAGCTAAGCTTATCTTTGAGTGGGCAGAAACAAAAGAAGAAAAAGGTGTTCATATAGTTGAATATTCAAAAACAGTTATTACAAATATTTTAAAACCTTATTTAATTCATTAAAACTTTATTTTTATTTTATAGTAAATGTGTACCTATCCAAAAACATTTAGTTGGGAAATTTTTTTCTTCTCTCTTCTACTCATGTGGATAGTGTATTTCAGTTCATGATAAGATACATTATCTATAGACTTTCTTGGTACTCGTCTCTCTGGGAACCACTGTAACTTTCAAAGTACAATCCTCACCACGCTATTGCTTGAGCTACCTCAGATACCTGACAGCCTTCCTTGGTTCTAATTCCATCTACCCTGTCTGTACTGGGTATGCAGTCTCACCTGTCCTTGGGACAACTATGGCAATAATGTCTTGGACACTGCGTATCTTTCTTCATTTTATGCTTCTACTTCTTGTTTAGCTTTTGCCAGAAAGTCCACTGTTTTATTTTTCTAGTTTTCTACTTGAAAGGCTGTGTGGATAGACAACTGCTACTCTCAAATAGTAGAAACTGACTCTGAGAGAGTGTTTATAACTTGAAAGAAAACAAAATAGAAAAATCACTGTAAGGGCACAGAAATGGACTGGTGATTAAGAAATTACAAGCTTTATTGAGTTTAGTGATTTGGAACTGGTACCCATCCAGTACCCTAAATGCCTCAACATTATAAAGGCCTTTGGGATACTTGCAAAATTTTATTGAAATCGTTTAATTTGAAATGATTTCATTTCATTAAATTCATTTCATGAAAACAACAAAAAGATGTATGTTTATTTCATTAGCAAATTTTAACACACAAAATACCGCCATCATTTACTTAAGTGCCACATTGCTACTGCATAATAGCCATTATATAATTCTTTCATTTTTAGTTCATTGGCTTGCTAAATTGTTCAGTCTAGTGAACTTAGCTATATAATCCAATACAGAAACAAATTCAAAAGAACATGAGTTGTCTCTTCTCAGTGCTATTTTGACTTTGACTATTTGTTTCTAATTTTTGTACTATTTATTCTTTGCCATATATTTTCAGAAATAGGGTTTCTTTTTCTTTTTTTTTTTTTTTTTTTTTTTTTTTTTTTTTTTTGGTTTACATTTGAGATGAGGTCTCACTCTGCAGTGCAGGGTGGCTTAGAACTTACTATGCATCTCAATGTGACCTGAGATTGTAATGATCATACTGTGCTCAGCCTCCTGAGAACTGAGACTCCATGTGTTAGCTACCATGCCTGGGTTCTATCATATTATTTTTTATAATTTTGTTTTGTAATTTAAATTGTCAATCATGTCTGAAAATGTTTGTTGCATACTATATTTACACTTATTAAGTGATTGAAGCCAAGGTCATTTATACTGCAAAAGATATGCAAAAAACCTAGACTTTGAATTAAGATGGAGCTCATATTCCCTAAGTAGATTAAACAAACAAATATCATTTAACCTATAGTTGAAAGGAAAGAGCCTAGAAAGCATTATTCCAATGTTTATTTTGGGCTTCTACCATAAACATGAGATTAGTCTAATTTGCTCTAGGTTAACGTTGTGAGTTTTCTTTGCAAAGACAATATCAACATTTGTGTTTTGACTGTGAACAACTGAGCTGTACTTATGGTGCATACCTCTAATTTTAATTTTACCTTCTTTTATATTAATTTTACTTCATTAGAAAATTTTAACACATAAAATACCCCATTTTGGGTGGTTAGATCCTGAAAGACCCAGAATTCAAAGTATGCCTCCACCATAAAGTGAGTTTGAGTCCAGTCTAGAAATAATATTGCCTGTTAAATTAAAATATGCCAGATATTTGTGTTGAAAACAAGTTTTGCAACAATTGTCTTTTCTTTTTTTCCTAGTCCTCATGACATACATTCTGTTTCTAAAATGTCAATGATTTTATCATTGAAAGGTAAAAGTTCTTAGTGTTTCCTAATCTTTTTAATTCGATTCAAATATAAGTTAATTAGTAATAAATCATGCTACATTCTTCATTGCACCCAGACTTCCACCTTACTTTCTTTCTATTGTAATTATAAAGACATGGATGGGCAGCTTTGCCACAGATGAGGTTACAGTTTTTTCAGAAAAATAAAAAAATGCATAAAACTAAGGAATAATTTTGAGTATTTAAGGGAAAAACGATGAGATCTACAAAGTGACTATTAACTTAAAGCAGCTTGTGGAGAATACACCATAACTTAACACAGAGTAAAGGAGTCATTTGGAGAGAACTGATTTTCAAAAACAATTAATGGGTTTAAATGTTAATTATAACTCTATTTCCAAATGTTCAAGGGCTTACTTAAAGGAACAATACCAAAGGTAATGAACAATTAAGTTGAATAGGCAGTAAAATAGCAACAACTTGTGATACTTTTCACAATACCATTTACACTTTGATTCTCACTCATCATTGTGGATCAGTGTATTTAGCTGACAATGTCCTTGTGAGCGAGTGATTAGAACAATGTCTCTGAATCAGGTTAGCATCATCCAGCTGCGATCATTACATCATCCAGCTGCGATCATTACATCATCCAGCTGCGATCGATCATTGCATCATCCAGCTGAGATCATGTCATGTCTCATACAGAAGCCTGGCTACTGCACCACATCATAATACCATAATTCTTAAATCACATTCATTCAGGAAGATTTTAGTGTCTGCTAGTTTAATACAATCATATAAAATGATCTATCACAAAGGATGTATAAAAGTCAACACAAATCTTGATAGTCTGTGTTTACTGTAGTATTGAGTCTATAACGGCTTCTTAATTGTGAAAGAAATTATGGCACTTTCATTTTAATTGCCATTCTAAATATCATTTTTTGTTGTTTTTTTTTAAGTTAATTGCTTATTGACAGCAGAAAATTTCCCCAAACACTAATAGAGTATTTAACATAATTTCATTTATTGAAAAAAATTTCAAGGAAAATAACATACAACTATCTGAAACTATTTGGAAGAAGGAAAATATCAAAATGTAAATTAAGTTAAATCTAAATTTTATGGTCTCCAGTGTTTCATATAAATTTAACACAATGCATATTTGATTAAACTTATACATTTAAATATACTGGTGAGACTCAAGAACTAAAACAGAAAGCCTGGAACCCCAGGGTAACAATGAAGAGCCATACGAAAGCAAGCAAAACTATCAAGCTTATCCCTACTCATAGAATTTCCCAACTTTTTATTGAAAAATAAGAATACATTTCAAATCAACTCATGGAAAATTAGTACAATCGAAATTAAATTCAATCAGTTGTAAATATATCCTTGAGAAAACTATTGCAGTTTCTACCCAGAGTTTAACCTCAGCCCTATTCCAAATTTTGGATTCTAGTTTGAGATTCTCAATATGGGTTCAGAGTAGTGAAATCACTACTCATAGACTTATTAATCTTCAAATTGCCATATGCTCATAAAGTAATTCATATAGAAATATGTGGAAGCTTTATCTTAATCTCTCACTTCTATTTCCAAACAGACATTAACCTGCTAGGGACGTTCCTGGATGACATACTTCACATTATAATGTCAAGCTTTTATATTTTTCTTTGCTCATGTAATAACATACACAATTATATGTAGGATATACTATGTATATACAACAAACTTTTTCTATGAGATTTGAAAAAAATCAAATTATTTTGTAGAAGATTTTCTTCTAAGACAGTAGAAAAGGACAGACATTCCTTTCTAAAAAATAATGCTAAGAAAATGAATTAAATGGGCTAGCCACAAAGGAAATATTGTAGGAAAAGAAATAGCTTGGGATTGAACCCTATGATTTTATAGTTTTCACAGAAAATGCAATAACTCCTCATTGAAATCAACTGCCCAGTTGCAAGAAGAGTGTACCTTCTGCTTTATTGAGACACAGCTGGAACCGTGGAAGTAGTCAGCAACTAGAATGTATTTTGGGAAGGTCAATTTTTTCCATTTTAAATGTCTATTCAGTGGCCCTGATATTTGAAAGGCACAATTAAAAAAAAGTTTTGTAATAAGGAACACAAATTTAGGAGAATCATTTGAAAAGCTTTTCAAAAATCACATCAGTCTGTCACCAACTTTAAAATTACCAAGAAAAACACAAAATTAAAATGATTCTGAGTAATACCACAGTCATGTTTATAGTCTTAAGTATAGAAATAAATGAATTAATTATTATTTAAATTACACATTTTGTTGGCAGATAAGTTTATTATTATAAAATATTGAAAATAAAATTGCATGTTTGGTGAAACGTTAGTGCAGCTGTAATTTATATTTTATCATATGTCCAAGTAAAGAATGGAATTATTTTCATTGTATATTACATGGTATAACAGACTAGTTAGGTTCTAATTCAGGTAGAATCCATTGCTGTGCTGAGCCAATTCTGTGGGCAATGTGAAGGGCCATTAGTGTTAAGGTCCACCGCCTGACATTGTAACCAAGTATCCATCAGTTCTCTTAAAGGAATATAATCATGGGCCAAACTCATGATCTACTGAATATAACAAGTCCCGTGGAACCAGAGACCACAGCAGAGAAGGAATACATATAATCCATGATGGAACTATAAAAACACATAACAGGAAAGTAGGTAGGAAATGGAAAAGCATGGGTAGGTATGTATATAATGCATCGTTAAAAAAAAAAAAAAAAACCCTTTTTTTAAAAGAAAGGAAAGGTAAGTAGGTTATTATTTTTTTTTCAAAACTGCATAGTCTGTGATTATTTATATACCCAATAAGTGTGATTGGGCAATATTTTTCTCACTTTTAGCTTCCAAGGAAAGACCCTATTTAGCATTGTTTGGCACTTCTGGCCACTTTCCTCAAAGTGTTACACATTTGTACTCAGGTCCTTGCAGCTCTTGTGTGCGTGTTCATCTCACTACATGACAGTGATGCTGACTGCAGTGAAAACAGGCCCAGATGTAAAAGTGTTAACCTGTAAAGAAACATCATTGAACTGATGACAGTGGTACCACTCCTAACTAGTGGGGATCAGTTATTGTCAGTAACTGGAGATTACACAGCATGTAATTTCTCCCAGAAAATCAAACCCTGATTGCTAAATAATTCCCCATTAAAAAAAAAGAAAAAAACTAAAAAACAAAAAACCACGAACCCAACAGGCTTCTCAAATTATAGGCTCTGACACATTAGCAAAATGGTAAGCGGAAAGTATCATTGGGTCCAGTTCTGATAATGAACAATTTTAGGAATGGGAAGGTGTTTTGGGGGTTCCACGATCATTACATCCATTAAAGATAAGGTCATCTCACAAAGTTTCCAGTTCGTTTATCCAAATCACTTAAAATTTTTCACATTTTTAGCTGTTTACTTTCATTGAAGCAACTGAGCATTTGATCTGATGTAAAAACAGTGATTCTGTTGGTTTGGGATATCTAAATGATGTAAATCTTATGTGAGAAATCCTGTTTCTCACCACCTCGCTAGTCTGTCTGCTTTCACCTCTGACTGCCCTTTGTTCTTCACAACCATCTGCAACTTCTTAGAAGTTTAATAAAAATTAATTTTGAAGTACCAGCCAGTTCTCTTTAACTTCGGAGTATGTTCTCTTACTATGTGAAAATTTAGGAAAGATTGTAATGCCTGATGAATTCTTATTGATACAATTGAAACTTTCACCCCAAGCAGCTTCTTTGTTCGGTGTAACTGAGAAGGAAAAAAAAAAAAAAAAAAAACCTGTAATTCTTCTTGAAATGACATGTATGCCTTCCAATATTCAGTATTTAGTGGTCTTTTTTTCTTTAAGTTTATTTGCAAAAGCCTCACTCAAATCATCTTAAAGATAATTGAAAGAAGATGGCAAATTGAGCTTCTCTTTAAACAGAAGACACATATTGGCGTCCTGGCATAGAGAATGCAAAAAATAATAAAATAAGCATGTATTTTACTCATCTTGAGTAGTGCAGAGCTGTGTGGGGTGGGAATATGGTGGAAATGCAGGTGAATTCAGATCTTTCACATGCTAAGTGCCCACCTATCACCTACTGCAAATCTTTGGTTTGATAGAATAGATGAATGACTTTGAAATTTTGAAAATTTTTCAATATGACTAATTAATTCAAATAAATTATGATAATTATTTGCTTCCTTTGTGTGATTTAACTGACATGGGTTATTTTGATTCTATCACTATGTAGATATTATGATATGTCCCCTTTGGAGCTGAATATGAAATTTTACAATAAATTTCAACTTGCATTTTGGATTGTATTATACCTACAGAGGTACGAATATTTTTTTATTACATGTTTAACAAATAAAGGAGAATGCATTGTGTGTTCTTTAAAAATTTGTTCTTGTAGACATTAATTGTGTATGAAGCACTGAATATTAATCCCAAGATAATATAACCAATAAATTGCAGAACTAATCTCATTTTAATGGTAAGTGAATATTGCCAAACAAACACACATACCGCTTATCATACCTTACCTGGAAAGAGGCTTTATTGAACAGAGCTGTAAAATTATATTTTATGTTGAATTATTGAATTTGCACAAACATTTCTACAGTTGTTTTTAAAAAAATCAAGCTTTGTCATTTCCACTACATTTTGTTGTGCTTTTTATATTAATATTTGCAAATGCTGCAATTTAATACTTAGGTTCCAATTACTTGCATAATCAATATTTGTTTTTTAAATCCTGGGGTGTTGAAAGAAAGGATAATAATAATATTCTTCTTTAGACAAAAGTCTTTTTAAATGAAGTTAAAAGCTGAGATAATTTAAGGAAAAAGATCTTCAAATTTTTCAAAGAACCAACGGGTTTAAGTGAAATTTACAATGCATTGGAAAACTGGCTGGTTAAAATTATGCTTTGTCCTCAGGTAGCTCAAAATCATTTTTACAGGTTTTTGTTTTTTTGTAAAAGTGGTTTTTTTAATCTTGTTAAAATAATAAAATAATATTTCACAATTTGCACAGAGTCTGACTAAAGGGCAGAGGCATATTACCCTCAGTGTTTAGAATAAAGCCAGATTTTTTTTCAGGCCCAGTTCCGCGGCAGAGTTTGTATGCACGGCAATCTCAAACATTTCCTTGTTCTCTCTAAAGGCAAAGCCAATCTCATTTGAAATGGAGGTTAGAGTAAAAAAATCACTTCTGTGTTTTACCACCTTCTGCGCTAAGTATTATCTCAACAACGTTTTGCTCTGGTTGACCCATTTAATAACCTGGAAGAAAAAAGTGTTGCTCCCATGTCTGGTTTCAATGGAAGTTACTTTCTATGGACATTAAGCCGAAAGGCCATGGCTGTCTAGGAGGTGAAACAAATAATCTTGTCTGCATGGGTTTACGCAGCAGCGTGGGTCCTTTCTTCTTCAGAAGCGGCTAGGGTGTCTTGCCTGTAATTTGCACATTTAGGCTGTGTCGTCTGTTTACAAAATAGTTTTACACAAACCATTGTTAGCAGTGCAAGCTTCTGAGTTGAAAATTATTCAGGCTTGTTTCATTGAAGGCACTTGGTTTCCATGGCAATTTATAAAAGATGGTGGTTTGGTTTCTTCATAGGAACAGATGACGTAGTTTGGGTGTCAAGTGGCCGCAAGCAAACTCCGATAAGCCTGTGTAATATGTAAGCCCAGGTTTACCATCCTGGATAGTAGTGCATGCAAAAAGAGACATCATACAGTTACCTAGCTTAGCCATATGAGGGAGAAAAAAAAAAGAAAAAAGAAAAAAGAAACGAACTATAACAAACAGTAACAACAACAACAATAACAACAACAACAACAACAACAAAAACCCAAACAACAGTAAAAGTGGGGCGGGGTAAGGCGGGAAGGGATATGAAACCTTTAAATAATTCCGAGTTTGGAGTGTTTTCAAGGAAGGGTAACAGCCAAAGGTAAAAGGGCCTACATTTATTTAATTCTCTACATAAAACCTTCTTGAAAGGAAAATAAATGCCAGCTCTCCACGTACCCTGTTTACAGTGAGGTTTTTGTTGGCAGGCCATTAGGTTTCCATGGTAACAAGCAAACTATTCATTTGAAACAAAACCAGCCATGACTTTGTGCTTTGACGAGGATTTCTATAGCTCTTTTTCTTCTTCTTCTTCTTCTTTCTTTCTTTCTTTTTCTTTTATTTTCTTTTTTCCAGAGTTCAACCAGATGAAGCTGTAATCATTTTAGCCACAAAAGCACCTGAAGGGCTCTTTTGTACCCAGGCCAAGAATATCTTCTATATGTAGTTTGGAATAAGTTATATTTCCATGATGTCTTTTTTATCCCCAGTGCTTAAAAAATGTTGTTTTTATTATTTAATTTTTGAGTCAGTAGTCAGTGGAGGAATCTTTGGTAGTTTGTTTTTTCAGTGTCCATTTACAAAGACTCTTTCTTCATGCCCGTGCCTGGTGAATCATTTATAGCCTCTGCCAGGATAAGGTCACCTTCGAGGGCTTAGGATAGAGATGAGGATGATAACTGGAAAAAGCCATATATGAACTAAGATCCCAACAGCACCATCCACGGAATCTAGAGATAAAGAAGATAAGTACCCAAAACTGACATTAAGGTCTTAAACATCCCATAGCTACTCATGGAACTTTTCTGAACTAAAGAAATTTAATACATGGAGAATAATTTTGGAAAAACTATGTTTTCAACATCATCTTTATTTTTAAGGCAAGCAGGAGGAGGAAACAGCCTGGATATGCAGTTATAAAAATGGCAGACACATATTGCTATGTATTTACTAATTTAAACATCCTATACATGGGAATGTTCTAGAACATAACAAGGAGAGCTTGGTAGACTTTTACAGCCCACGGCTATTCTCACTCCTGCTTTCTCTTTTTGGTTTCCCCCATTTGGAAAGTTTACTTCAATTTTATCAAATTTAACTTATTTAACTTTGATTAAAATATAAAAACATAAACTTGGTATGCAACTTCATTTAGTGCCAGGTCAGCATCACTGCAAGTGAGCCGTGAGAAACCCCTCAGTCTCTGAAGAGACTCTGTTCTAGGCAGGCTGTGTTTACATGGGCACAGCTGAGCCTTTCCTGAAATGAAAATCCAGGAAGTTTTAACAAATTGTATATTTTAAATGCTGAGCAGCATCAGGAGCCACCACAGTCCATTGCTGCTTTTTTTTTTTTTTAATTTTGAACAATGCTAAATAATGATGTCAATTAGGGCCATTAAGCTGTAGCTGCATACTTGACTTTCAATATCTAGACTGTAATAATTTTTCCATAAATATATTGAGTTGAAGGGCTCTGGTACATAAAGCCCTTTAGCAACATAGAATTTCAGTACACTTTGAATATAGTAAATTATTGATGAGCTATTTGTGAAAATTTAGCTTGATCATTCCCTCATTGTGTGACCACAGAGTTAAAGTTTCCAGATACGAATACTGACGTTGAAATGCATTCCAACAATGATTCTGAAAACATGTTTCAAATGGATAATGTGAGATGAAGATTTAGGGGCCCAGAATACTTTTTTAAATATCATCTTATATTTGTTTAAGAATGGGCCTGAAATAAAAGTTGAAATTTGAAGACGTCATTAATGTATAATATCTAAACTGTTCTTAGATGAAAACAAAATTAGTTCACAAGATTGTGAGGTAGATATGAAGTAGATTATGCCGGAATAAATAGGGCTACCCCATTACTAACTACATATCCTAAATTTCCATATAACTACATCTGTAATAAGAACAATATTAGCTCTAGGAAATCCATATTTCAACTATTTGGAGTTAAAAGCACCTTTGGTACATAAGTGACTATCATGTGTATATATTTGCCAAATATTTTAATAAACGTTTTCCAACCTCTGACAAAATAGCATAAATTAATAAATTTTAAATCTGTTTTTAAGAGGTGGATGCTCACAGCTAACCATTGAACTGATCAAGGGGTTCCCAGTGGAGGATATAGAGAGAAGACTGAAGGAGCTGCAGAGGTGTGCAGTCTCATGGGGAGAGCAAAAATATCAACCAGAGCTCCCAGGGTCTAAACCTCCAGCCTGGGAGCACACAGGGAAGGACCCATGGCTCCAGCTGTGTATGTAGTTGATGGGCTTGTCTGGGAACAGTGGGAGAGGAGGGCCTTGGTCCCGTGAAAGCTGGATGCCACAGTGTCAGGGAATTCAAGGGCAGGGAGGTGGGAGTGGATGGGTGGTTGGGGGCACACTCTCATAGAAGCAGGAGAAGGGGGATGGGCTAGAAGGTTTCTGGGGGATGAGGGAATGGGGAAAGGGGATAACATCTAAAATGTAAATAAATAAAATATCTAATAAATAAAAAAATAAAAAAAAAATCCGTTTTTAAAGTCACAGTACATTAGCCTTACTTAGAATTAAGTAGAAATTACTAGCATTTTGTTACTGAAAATATAGCCACATTGCACTAGTTATTTGACTTAAGCATATATTTAATGGTTTAGTCAGAAATAACTAAAACTAAGTATTTTCTATGAAATGAAAACATTTTACTGTAATACTTGTATCATGAAGTGAGACTCAAGAAGAGAAAGAAACACTTACTCTTGGTTGGTAGGTCTTGTTTTGCACATTCTCCTTCAGCAATTGATACATCGTCAATGGCGATGTCACCTTCTATCCCAGGACCTCGAATGCCTTCAAAAATTAGCTACAAACATGACAGATTTATTAGAGTGGTTTTATTGTGCAGAAATGTATTCCTTCAATTTTCTGTAAGCATACAGCACAATTCTTCAAGAAATAGCTTAAAGAACAGATCAATATGTTTTCCATATTTCTATACTCACCTTTTGAGTTCCTGCTGTTATTTTACTTTGGAATTGTACATCTAAAACTTGATAGTATTCATGAACATATAGACAAATAAATTAGAATTTAGTGAAAAGCCCTTGAGTAGCCAGTATTTACAATAGTTAAGCACAGAGGCATAATGAGTGACATCAGATAACCTTCATTATAAATTCTGGCTATGATTAAAAAAAACATGATTTAAAAAGTTAATCATTTACTCTTGAAGGAGATAAGACCTTTAGAATTATTTTTTTAATCCTCAGATTTTCTCTTTCTTCTAGAAAAAATATAATACTTTAGGTGCTAAAATGTGACCTATGTGTTTAGCAGTTTATACTTTCAGAGAAATTTTTAAATAAAATATTAATTTTGTCTTTCTAAAGAAACATTAGCTTAATAAAGGACTCTAACGTCAGACAATACTAATGCTGGAGAGAGGATTCAGTGCTTAAGAGCACTCTTGCTCTTCTACAAGTCCTGAGTTCAATTCCCAAATGGCTCATCACCATCTGTAATGGGAACTGATGCCCTCTTCTGGTATGCAGGCATACATGCAGGCAGACCACTCATAAAATAAATTAAAAAATAAATAAATAAAAATAAATAAATAAATCTTTTAAAAAAGATTACAGTAATGCATGTATTTTATAAAACTTTCTTATTTTAGTACTATTTGAGTAAAAATATGTTTTGCAGTGCAAGAGTTTTCCCTTTTGGCTTATCTTTGAAAATATTTCATTAAAGAAAAATTTAAGATTATTCTTAGAGACTTTAGATTACTTTTGCTATGCTCATCAATACTGTATGGTATGCTATGATAATTTTCTAAACACAGGTTTCCAATTAGTAAGCAAAGACATTCGTTTTCAAGCTTTTTCTTAATTCCCTGCCCTTCACTTCCAGGCAGCCTTGTAGCCACTCTCTGCAACTTAATAAGGGAAATGTTGTGTGACGTCTTAATTAACAGATTTAATATTTTAATACCTTTTCCTTATTATTTATTCATGATAATTAAGATTGTACTAAGCTATCTCTGGAGATATCCCAGATAACCTGCATCACTGAAGAGAAGAATGAGGGCAGGCTAAAGTTCAGAGACTCAGAAAAAGGTTTCCATTTATGGGTTTTGAATCTGCAAATCAAATGGGCAGAAAGGAGTAATTTTATATGCTGGGAAATAAGAAATTGTATTGTAGTCCGGATGTAAAGTATGAAGCTATCAGAGAAATGCCTGCCAAGTGGTAAGGATGTAAGCACTGTGGGTGGCCTTAGATATAGACCATCACTATGTGCAGTTATAAGAATAGATTTTAATTTTATGTATTATACATACTTGAATACATTAGTGTACAGATTTCTTGTGGCCAGTCACATTAATGTTAGAGAGCAGGAAAAGTAAGAAGCATTGTAGCTGGGGAATGTTGGTATAGTTATCTACAATTGTCTAGACTTTCCCTGCAGTTCACATCCTCTTCTTTCATTAATAGTTTTTTCAAGCATATATGTGAGTACATGTTGAAAGATAATCTCTTGTGCACTGTGTCAAAGCATTTAGCTGTCAATAAAAAATGGCCAATGAGCTGAGGCAGGAAATAGGAGGTGGGAGTTCTGGCAGAGAAAAGGTGGTAGTGTGTGTGTGGGGAAAGATTCTAGGGCAGAGGAAGGCACAGGAAGGAGATTCTCCCAAGAGACAGAGGAAGACAGTCATATGAAACTAAGGACCAGGTAACCAGTCGTGTGTCATGACTTAAAACAGAGCAAACAGATAATTATGTTATAAGCTAGTCATGGAACATGCCCAAGTTATTGGTCTAGGCATTTATTCATATATAAGATGTCTAAGGGTCATTATTTTGGAAAACAAAGAGGATGGGTGGAAAAACAGGAGGTTACAGATGGCACCAACTACATACACATATATATTCCTATATATTTATATATATTTATTTATATATATATTTATATATTCCTATATATAAACTGCTCAGTATGGATGTTGGTTGTATGCTTCTTTTTCAGACTGTTCATTTGACCTTGGATAACCTACTGGTGTTACTGTCCATAGAGAAGACCACCTCTTCTTCCTGCTTCCATTTTTCCTCAGCTGCCTGTAGTTCTTTGTATAGGGCTGAGGCTTTGTAGGCATTTCCCTGTTCTCTTTGGCATGTCTAATGGTGTTGTCCTAGTTGCCTGGTTTGAGTTACTTTGTGATAGTTTGCTATTAAGAATACATAGATTGCTTTTGAACTGATTGGTTCTCCAAAAAGCATTTATTACACTATACTGTTTATGCACTTAATTTTAACTGCAAATTAAAATGCATAGGTCATAGTAGATTTATTGATGGTTTGAAGACCAAGGTCTTGGGGATGGATGTACTTTGTAGAAAAACAGAGATTACAAAAAAAATTTTTAGGTGTTCTATCCAAAGAATATGTCAGATTTGGTATTTCAAGCCTTTATAAAAAATATGTCTTTGTTAGCAATTTTCAAGTATAAAATCAAGAGGCAGTCACAGAACATTAAACATTATGTTTTTCAGTACCGATGATATGAACAAACTGCAAGTTACATTCACTTTGAGAAAAAAGAATCTCTGTTTAAAAAGCTGAATTCAGTAGCACGTTTGTAAAGTTTTATTATTCTTCTGAGTACTATTTCATCCCAGTGTTAAAATTGTTTCTTATTGTGCACTTTTGCAGTGAGTTTGGTTTAACGGATTTGAAGGAGTTAATAGAATGTGGATATAAGGGAAAGGTATGGATGTTTGGTTTCCCTAAGAGATAAAATTATGTAAAACTGATTCTTCCTGCATAACCAGGTTGATATTATTTAAAGTATTTCCTTCAATGAAAAAGCTTACTTTAATATTTAAATGTTTTCATGTGGTCTCCAAAGAATGCAAACTAATAAAGATGTAACAAACACGTTATTAGAAAATTAACATTGGGACTGGAGAGATGGCTAAAGGTTAAGAGTCCTTGCTGCTCTCCTAGATGAGCAGGGTTCAATTCCCAACAACCATATGGAAGCTCATGATTATCTGTTTCCCCAGTTTTAAGGAATCTGAGGCCTTCTTTTGGCCTCACTGACAGAAGGCATGTACACATGGTGCACAGGCATACATGCAGGCAAAACACCCAAAGACATAAAATATTTTTAATTAAAAATTAATATTAACTCTTGGTGGATAACTTCAGATGGAATTTTAAGGTTATATGAGTTTCTGCCTTAACATTACACCAAACACACACACTTGCTTCAAGTAATAGATTAACATTTTCTGACATAGTTCTTAGAAGCATATGCAGTTGACTCTGTGGAGACAGATAGATTAAACCATTGTGTTCAGATGTCATCTCTCACTAAGCAAAGAAGATTTGTGTTTAGAGCTACTGAATCCAAGTAGTTAAAGGATCAAATAATACAGTATCTTCAGATATTGACTTCACTGTTCAGGGAAATATTTGCAAATATTCTCAAGTATTTTCTTTCTGACAAGAGACAGATACCTTCTAGTTGTTACCAATTACAAAAATGTTGAAGTTTAATGCAGCAATCTGGAAAATGATTATGAATATTATTGACAAAAACATGATTTTAATAAATTTATGTACAGCAGTTAGAGCTAATAATATTTATCTTCTTGTTTCAACAAATTAACTGAACCGTGCCGAGCCATTAAAAATGATATAAGAGGTGATACAATCCACTGGACAGGGTAGTCTTAAATTCTTTCCTTGAGAAACTATTCCAATATTAACTTTATAAGGTTTAACTTTATAAGTTAAACCTAAGTGAGTATAACTTTATAAGGTTTCAGTTCAACTTGCTGGATGTCAGTCTCAAAGGCTTCTAATCTGAAATAACAACCTAGGATTTAAATTGCAGTGGAAGACTGAGAAACATAGTACATTGTGAGCTATAAATGGAAGGTATTTATTTGAAAGATTTATTTATTATTTATTATTTATTATTTATTATTTATTTATTATAAATATGAGTATCTCATACATGTATACAGGTTCTCATGGAGACTGTAAGCATTGAAGCCCCTAGAGCAGGAGTTACAGATTGTTATGAATTGCCTGATGTGTGTGAGAGGAACTGTGTGTGAGGGTCTTCCCCAAGAGCCATATGCAGTCATAACCAGTGAGCCATCTCTGCATCCCTTTAAAACATTTTAAATGGTGAATTCAGCCACCATCATGATATCTGTATCATTGTCCTGGAATTTGATTTGCCATGTCAGATTTAGAACTGCATGACAATATGACTTTTGTGATCGAGATCACTTCCGGGTCATTTTTATTATTAGACTGTAGTCGTGTTGAAAAAAATATGCTCATTAGTTAGTAACAATTACTTATATTTAAATTTCTTTAAAATATATTTCCAAATATTTAAATGAGGGTGTGAGCTTAAGGAGCTTTAATCGCTTTTAGCAATATAATGAACTATAATTAGTATTGTTTTATAATGTCTTTTTATACATGATTCCTGGGGGAAAATTAGGCCATATTAGGAAGAAAGTACAGTATTAACAAAAGAAGTGAGTTAGTTTCCTTGTTATGTAGTACATAAAGTATAGAAGATTTTAGATGGTTAATAGGTTATTATTATATTACTTTTGTATTTTTGTAAATTTTGCTCTTATATTTTAACATATAGCAAAATCTATTATCCTTACAAGCACTGATGGTACTAAATTAATTTTATAAAAAATCCCATGAAGATATTTCAATATAATAAAACTTTTATTTTGACCCACAATACAATATTATTTTCAGCAAAAAAAAAAAAAAAAAAAAATCATTGACAATGCTCAAGAGACCTGGCAAGTGTGTAAGTTTTACATAAACATACTTAAAAGTTCAATCAATAAAACTACATAAATCTTAGTGAAAGAGGAGTTGAAACCACTCATATCCAGTTTACTTCTCCAAAAGAAAAGTGAGTGTTATGCTTTTTGCTTAACTTAAAAGTATTGTCAAATGTTATAAATCTAGGTTTGAATGATATTATCGTTGCTTAAACTTTTATTTATATGACAATATACTAGTGTTACATGATTTTGGTAGGCATGCCATAACAAAGAAAGTATTTTTAAAATATTGCTATTGTATAAATTATTTCAGCGTTAACAAATTCTTAGCTTGAATAACTCTAAGTAACAATACAGAAAATAAAAGAACTTAAAAGGGAATATTATGCCAGGGCATGAGTAGTTTTCTTGCACAGGTTAAGATATATGAGATGAAATAAACAGTTAACAGATCTGTAAATAGATTGTAAATTAAAGAACAGAAATTTTATAACTAAAAACATTTCTTTATCATGATTTCTTACTGGTAATTTAGATAAAATTGCACTGATCCTTTTTTTTTTTTTTTTTCCTTTTGGTGACTCCCAACTGAAACAAAGTAATTGAAGTCAGATAATTTCTTTCCATTTGAAAAAACAAATTACTGAATAAAATAGGCTAAACAATGGGGTTTAGGACACAGAGCATCCGACCACGATGTAATTATGATGATAATGACAAAAAAAGCACAGAGATCCATGAGAAATAGAAATCAAGTCATCCTATGTTTGCCTTGAATAGTTTTTTGGTCATTGTAAACAGAACCAGTTTGAAACCTGGAAAAAAAAATCTGACTCTGAAGAGACTAAATTGAGAACCCACATAGACAAAGGCAGTTTAAAAAATATTGTACATGAATGGCCTTTAAGGCATGCTATGAAGTTTTGATTTACTTAACCATGCCTGGATTTGATATATTTGTTCATCAAATTATGCTGATAAGGTTGACAACATATTTGGTGTTAATTTTTAAGTATGCACCCCTGTGCTTAGTATTTTAGGTTTCTTTAAAGCACAACAGTAAGGAACAATAAAGTAAGTGTGATCAAGCACAGAAACACTAGAGCGGAAGCAAAGGAGGCAGCAAGAGAAGGAGTGGGGAGGATGAAAGGGAAAAGGGAAAATGTGGTTTTCCTTAATAAATATTAACTCCTTAAAATGTATAGATTGCTTCTAAGTAACTCAAACACATCATTGTAAAGGCTTCACACTGCTTACAAAGTTTTTTAGATATCCAGCATCTATTAGGTTAAAATTCATAATGTCTTCCACCCAAATTACTAGATTTTCCAATGTAAACTAAATAACAACCCATAAAAAGAAGAAGAACCAATTTATTCAAACCAATGAAGACTGATACAGATGTGTATGAGCAGATAGTGATTCCAGTTAACTATGATGTGTATACAGATGTGTATACAGATGTGTATACAGATGTGTATGAGCAGATAGTGATTCCAGTTAACTATGACTTGGTTTCATCTGCTTAAGTCATTAACAAGAGAAATAAAAATATTTTGTAAACAGACTAACATTGAATTTATAAAGCTGAAATGTGCAGTTGCTAAGATAAAAAAATCACTGAAGGAGAGTAAATTCAGTGTAGACATTTTCAAATAAATGATCAGTGGATATAAAGGTAAAGTATATGCTAATTAAAATCAAAATCAAATTTTCAAACAGAACTCTCAAAGGACAAAATGGGGGAACAAAGAGATAGAAAGAAACTAGGTACACAATTCTCAATTTTCCTACAACAATGAACCCACAGGCTCAATAAGTTCAGGAAATCGCCAAGTACACAGAAAGAGGAAAACATATCAGCATAGGGAAGCATATCTGAATCTAAGTTATTCAAACCATCAGTAAGGAGAAAATATTAAATGAACACAGAGAAGGAAGATTGCTTAATAGACAGAAGTGTGTACACAGCCAGAGAATCACACTTGTGAACAACGTAGAGACAGGAGAAGGACATCCTGAAAGTTCTAAAAGAAAAACTACCAGGCTATGTGGAGAGGAAATGCTTCTTTTTTTGAAAGATGAGGGCTTAACAAATCAATTTTTAAAAGCACAGAAGGTGAAAAGAATCCATCCTCAACAGACCTACACTTCAAGAAATGTCAAATGAAGTCCTTCAGGCTAATCAACACAGATAACAGACAAAAGTAGGGACTTCCCAGTGCAATAAATTTATGGAAAAGTCCAAGAAGCATAAGGAATGGAAAGTACATTGAACTAAACAAACTCATCCTGGTGTCTATATCAGAACAAACAGAGCTGAGTACAGCAGAGAGAATTTCTCCAAGACTTACGTAGACAACACGAATAAAGTTTGATTAACTTTAACATTCCTGAATATCTTTGTATATTCCTGTTCATATGTTTCTGTGAATTTTATGCAAATATGTGCAGCTACAGAAACATATTTTCATTGGTAGTGGACCTGTACATTTTAAAAAAATTTACACGACCCCTTTCATTTCTGATAACAAAAGATCCTTACATTCTTTCTTTTAATCAACAGATATGAGAAACCAGGTCCAGTGGACTGAGATTGGCTAGAATAGAAGAAAATAGGACTTGGCTATAGAAACCTGAAACTTCAACCTCAGACCTGTTTTTCCTCCTCATCTTCCAAGGGCAAATGCTTTCTAAAGTTTCCATGCTGCCTCTAAGATAGTGAACTAGGTTTTCTTGCAAAAACATTATCAAATAAGGAAACTGTGTTCTTCTCTTAATGTAAAAAACTGACAGAAGAGAAGTGGTATTTGAATAAATCTTATTATATTTTAATATTTTCCTACAGTCAATTCAATTAATTCTAAATATTGAAAGTGTTTTAGTTCATTTCCTAATGTTCTTATGTGAATTTCTTGCCCCTTCTGTGCAGAATCACACCATGGTGGCTTTGACCCTATACATACATGCTGAACACAGGAAGGCTTTAGCTGCTTAGTACAATGGAGCTCAGGTCCTCATGCTCTCTACACTACCCCATTTCCACATTGGCCAAGCCAACTGCACCCTGGAATATCTCAGAAAACTTCCTGCCAGGAGGGTTCCGGTATTTGTGGGTGACAATGGATTCTGTGTATTCGAGAGTAATGGTATTCTTCAGTATGTAAGCAAGAAGAAACTTCCAGGAAGGACTCCAGAAACAGCAGCTCAAGTGGTGCATGGGTGAGCTTTGCCATCCAACAGTGACATCATTTCTCTCGATAGTACCTGAGTGGTCCCCACATTGGCCATCATGTACAACAAAACAGGAAACTGAAAACGCTCCCACTTGAAGACTAGGAGTCTTCTTGATAGTAAGTGACACTAACCTGTATCACAGTAGTCTGCACCCTGCTATGGATCTATAAATAGGTCTTAGAGCCTTCTTTTCCCAGGCCTTCCCTAATACCAAAGGCTGGTTCCTTGCCTGCAACAATCAGACCCATTTCAGGGCTGCCTTCCTGAAGTTGTGTGAGAAGATTGCCTAGTTTAATGCTGACAAATTTGCCTAATGCCTGTCTAAAAAGGATACACCAAGAAAATGAAAGGATTCACAGGAAGAGAAAGATAAGCCTGAGGCTGAGCAGAAAGAGGACAAAAAAGCAGCTCTCAGCTCCTGAGAGGATGGATTAATGTGAGTAGGACCTGGCTGCTGAACTCATGGCCAAGGGTTCCTCAGCTCACCTGTCCAACAATACCTTGGTGTTAGATGAGCTCAAGAGTAATTATGCGTTTAGGCTAAAATCCTTCCATTGTTAGATCCTGGGAGCCTCTAGCTTCCCTGGCATCTGGGACCTTCCAGTGGATAACCCCAATTCCTCATCCCCCACTGCTATGCTGGAGCAGTGGGGCAAGAGTGGGTGGTTGGGTTGGTTTGGGAGTAGCCTCATGGAGGCAAAGGGGAGGGGAGAGAGGATGGATGGGTTAGGGGGATTGTGGAGGGGTAACCTGGAAGAAGGATACCATTTGAGATGTAAACGACAGGAATGGTTAATAGGAAGAAAGAAAGAAGGAGAGAGAGAGAGAGAGAGAGAGAGAGAGAGAGAGAGAGAGAGAGGAAGGAAGGAAGGAAGGAAGGAAGGAAGGAAGGAAGGAAGAAAAAAAGGAAGAAAGAAGAAAGTAATTACACCATCGAGGACTCATACTCGCTCTGTGTCACTGCCATATTTGGAAGCACTTTGGTAAGGAGAGCTGGTCCCTGTGGTATGCTGAGTTCTGCTTCATTGAAGATTTTATCCAGACCTTCATGAGTTGCAAATTCATCACTGGAAAGTTCCAGTTATTTTACAAACTGAGGAAGAATTCCTTTCTAGTGTCATCCTCTTTGGAACCAACAACAGGAGCGCTGTTTCTGGCATTTGCATTTTCTGAGGCCTAAAACCTTCCTCTCTGCTGAATCCAGATTGGCAAGTGGACTATTAGTCAAATACATGATGGAAACTGCATCATGGTAGTGAGGAGATCCAGACTTTGGCTACAGAGTACTTCTATTGGAAAGGGGCCTTGGAGCATATGGGCAAAGACTTCAATCAAGACAAGATCTTCAAGTGAACTTGTCTTGTTGTCTAGCTGCCTGTACCCACCCTTCCATGGAGATGAGGGTAATTAAAGAAAACTGAACATTGAAAAAAAATTCTGTAGTGGACACTGTATGCCCTGTAAAATATAACTTCTATATCTTTGACTTAACTAAAATCTAAGCTTGTCAATTACCTTCTACCAATTGCAAAGAAATTTATTCACTTTGTTCAGTTAGATTTAGAAGTTCAGTTTCTCCTGCAAGAGAATGTTAGAAATTATGTTACAAGAAAGGAAATTCTACCAGTAATGTATTTGTTTTCCAATTTGAGTTTGTCATTTCTTTCTCTGTTTTTTAAATTCAATGAATATGTGAGTTCCTTTAAGATGTGACTTAGGATGTGCACACCTGCCTCAGTTAATCTTAGAGAATGGTTCTGTATGGTTTCATCATTGATTTGCTCACTTGAATATGAAAACCTTTCCTTGCTAGTATCAACTATTCAGGCAGTTTTTAGGAAGACATATATAATCTGAAAACACACCCAATACCCATGTATTCAAAACTTCAGAGTGATATTTACAACTTCTTTCATGTCTTTAACATTTAACATTTTTATCAATGTGTTTAAGACAGAAAATATATGTTTCTGGATCTAACCTCATCACCTCTTTTTTTTTGTGTAAACCAATCTGTAGTTTAGGCATTATTAGACAATTTGTAAGCCAAAATTCCCTTGTCATTAATGTTTACTTCAAGATTCCCACCATGAAAACTGTCCAGTTCCTGTTCACTTCCAAGTATAACCTGACATCTTTCATTCCTGTGGACCAGTTCTGCATGTTAGCCTCTAGCATCACTTACAACAAGAATGTCTACTGAATCTTCATGCCTCCCAATGTGACAGAAAGTAGCTGGGGTTTTGACTAGTATCTAAGGAAATAAATGTTTGTCCTGGAGGCACTTAACAAATGTTCATTAAATTAATATAAATGTCAAGAAGAAATTATCTTAAGTATAACATTACCATAACTTAAATCCTTATTGTATATGTATTTAATTTAATCATTTATGATAAAGAGGTAGCCCAATTAGTAAGCAAAATATATAGGGAAGAACATAAATATTTTTATAAAAATTAGCCTCAATGCATGCATGCACGTACACACACACACACATACACACACACAAACATACACATACACACACACTTTAATATTAGTTGTACTTCAAGTTCTGCTTTCCTGAGTTATTTCAGTTTTTACAACTATATTATCCTTTGTAGATGCAAAATGTTTCTGTGCTTTCATAGTCAGATGATTCTTTGTGGTCTTACTTAATTTCTTATCTTCAACTCTTGCAAAAAAATTATTCATTTTACCAACTTGGTTAGCTTTAGAATTCAACCTCTCAAACAGTCATGCAATTATGCATTGAAAAAAATTGTGGACAGCCAAAGGCTATACAGAGAAACCCTGTCTCAAAAAAACAAACAAACAAAAAAAAAAAAACCAAAAAAAAAAGAAAAAAAATTGCATAACTAGATCATTCTGATTATCTGTACCCTTAAAAGTAAGCCATGAGACACATTCATATCATTAAGTGGTTTTAAGTACTTTAAAATAAGAATAAAGACATTACATGTGATTAGATTTTAAAGATTTTTATTATTTTAAGTAAATAAAAATACTTTGTTATATGTTGGCTAGACATATATGAAAGCATAGGCATGCACACTTATATATTCATGTATATATATATATATATACATGAATATATATATAGTTGGGGTATAGTTATTTAAATCACTAAATCCATGCTTATAACTTTATTAAAATAGCTTACAGATATATAATCTTTTATAAGGATTATTAAAATTACCTATTTCAATTAACAATCTTAAGCCATTATATTTTTTGCAATCTTTATAAATGCCTTTTTGGTTTTTAACTGAAATCTAACTTCAGTTTACAGAAAGAAAAACAATTTGTTTAAACTTCCTGACTTTGATTAAAATAATAAATGACTGAAGTAGAAAACAAGTTTCAAAATTCATCTAAAATTATCCAACAAATTAGATTGAGTATTGATGTCCATTTTAGTGAAAACCTCTATTATTTTCTGTAGAAAATAAAGTACATGCAAATGATTCTATAGAAATAAATTACTATGCAAATATCTTTTTTGTTCATTTGTTTTGTTTTTTTTCCTGAGATAGATTTTCTCTTTGTAGTTCTAGACATCCTAGAGAATGCATTGTAGACCAAGCTAGCCTCACACTCAGAGGTATGTTTACCTCTGCTTCCCAAATTTCAGGATTGAAGGCATGCGTCACTATGCAAGGCAATTAACTCATCTTTTGATACATTATTATTCTACATAATGGAAGCTGATACAGATGCATTTGTCTTCATAAAATAGCTATTCAAAATAGGATAAACTTATAGAATTCTGAGTATTAATATTTTATTTACTGTTTCTTTAATGTTGCATTCGTTACACATCAATCTATGAGAAAAGTTATTTCTTACCTGAAAGGAAGTAATTGGATATATATTAACATGAGCTTCATTCCATCGCTGTCCTTTGTTCCCACTTGAAGACCATAGAGGATTCTCTATAGTTGTCTGCCCTTTCAAACGTAGATATACATTTAAAACACCTAAAATAACAATGGGAGTTTATGTTGTGTAATTCTGTCCAGTTCAAGTTTGTTTCTCCTTGGTCAAACAGTTATAAGCATATAAAATTAAATCTTCCAGAACATTCTAGTGTCTTTTGCTCTCCTCCAATTTCTTATCTTGCTATCATGCTGTGATCCAAAGATAACCACATTATATTTCCTAGAACCTGTAAATGATACCTTATCTTTCCAGAATGACTTTGATGTGAAGATTAAGGTTTCTGAGGTAGGCAGGCTGGTCTAGCTTATCTCAATGGGATCTAAATGCAATCACACTTATTATATGAACCGTGGCAAAAGGTATTTTGATTCAGGAAAGAAGATGGGGTTCGTGAAGGATCTTTTCTGCTTTTTTTAATTATTATTTTTATTGGATATTTTATTTACATTTCAGGTGCCATCCCCTTTCCCCATCCCCCTGCCCCCAGGAAACCCCTATCCCATGCCCCCTTTTCCTTTTTGCTTTTATACACTTTTAAAAAATGTTAATAAAAGGCTTTATAAGTTTGGTAATGCTCAATCAGAAGTGTAACCCAATTCCCAACCTAGATATATCAACTATCTTTGACTGGTGGAGACACGTGAACATCTGCCTTCATATTCCCCACCCCTTTCTCTCTCTTTCTCTCTCTCATCACCTAGCTTCTCCTCTCTTCTCCTCCTCTCTTTACTCCTTCTCTTCCTCTCCATACTCCTCCCACCTTAGCTCCTCCTACATATTACCCTTCCTGTTAAAATAAAACTTTTTTCTCAAAATACAATTAGAACATAATTATGCCAATTTGTACCAGTGAGGTACAAGATAGTCCTAATACCCAGTCCATCATTTTGTTGACTAACAGAACCTCTGTCATCTCTCATAACCAAAACACTTAGTTCTGAACCTGGCTTTTATCTTGGCTTTAGGATGAATGTCAGCTGAAAACCATTCACTCAAATCTTTTCTTTCAACGTAAATAGCCAGGATTGGCTATGAGACTATAAGTTTTCAACCCCGTCAGTAATCCAGAATGACTGAGTTAACTAAAATTATGGGAAGCACAAAGCATAGCTTCTAAAACTTAGCCAATTTATAGAGACTTGTGAACACCTGGACACTGCCTATACTACAAATGTTGGAGCATCTGATCTTCAGCCTTCTGGCCCAGGATCATCTGACAGACCTTACAAAGACACCTTACCCTGAGAAATCCCAAAACATCCATTCTTTTCTGCTTTTGAAGATAGAGGAGGGATCTACCAGTCAAAGAATACAAGGCAGAAGAAGAAAGAGAAGAAAAATTTTCCCATAATCCATCAGAAGGATACCACTATCTTATTTTTAGCATCATCGTCTTTTAATATTTATTTTATATTCTGTTTCCCAGAACCAGTAGAGAATGCATCTATCCTACTTTCAGCCCAATTTGTTGTTATTTGTTATGAGTTACAATATCTGTAGAGAGCCAGTGCAACATTTACTCATGTACTAAGTGGTTCACATGCTATTTGACCTTCATTTTGACGTGTACTATCATATAGTATCTTTCTTTTAAAAAATCACATTTATTTTCATCTAAATCTCATTTTGCTTTGAAGATAAAATAGAGATAGCTTTTTCATTTCATCACTTAATACACCTTTTTAATTTTCTGTTTTGTACACAAAAAATCAAAAGCAATGATGACAATAGTTCTGATAGAATATAATGCATCTTAGGACTCTACTCAACAGCTCTATAAAGTACTTAGGGCAAATATTCCACATTACAAATGAGAATATTGTTAGAGTTAAGTGACCTTCCCTATGTAATGTAAGGAGAACAGATCAGAGGCAGGATTTGAATGCAGAGCCTAAATTTTATGTCCTAAATTGTGATGCTATCAATATTTTAAGAGATAATTTTTTAAAAATCTACTACATTCAAACTTTATATTGTGTTATTTTGAACAACGATGATCCTGTTATATGAATATATTTTATTTGCTAATAGATGAGACTGCTTTTGCCTTAATGTTTACTCCTTTAGGTATACAGAGGAAAATAATGTAAATGTATTCATCCACAAAACTATGTGGATTTTTATTGTTCTACGTTTCTTACTGTTTTCAAATTCTATTTCATGTTTTTCTGTATCTTCTCTTTAATTGTAGTGGATTCTTACATATTTCTACACACAAATATCTTGTCCCACAGTATTTACTTCTGTCCATGGTGTGAATGCTCCTCTTTTGTTTCTAAAAACACCACCCATTATCCAGCCATTATATTCTAGTGCCGCATTCCTCAACAACTCCTCTCTATTCTTCCCATTTCTATTTAGTGACTCCTTTTCCATCAACAGATATGTATCTCTGTGGTCTGTCCTTCTCTCACCCTCTCTTTTACTCTCTCTCTCTCTCCCCTCATTTTTTATTTCTTTGTCTACAATATAAAGCAATCCTGTAGTTTTTTTTTTTAATTTCTTGTAGTACTTCTCTTCCACTTTTTAATATGTAATCAAGATAGTGTTTTGATTAATCTTAAAAGGATGCTGATCTTGTTACCATATTGGTAAATGGATTGGTTAAAGGTTAAAAATGAAACTTTGTTTTACACATGATGACTATAATTATAAGTAAGAATTAGTGAAGGTTATAGATCTGTCAAAAATGCTTTAAGATTATAATTTACTTTGGTGAAACACATAATTTTATATATATTAATTAATGTTGCAGATTGGATCTGAAATGCCCCACAATGGATTTTGTGACAAAGGCTTAATTTTCAGTGAAATTTTTAGAGTTATGCATTTAGGGATGTGAATTGATCATGAGAAGCTTGACTTAATTTATGATGTGACTCATATTTAATAAAATTATTGGAGGTTGAGGAAAGAGACTAAGAGATGGAGTCAGCATAAAAGGAGTGGATCACTCTGGGCTGCTTCAGAAAGATGCATCTTTTCCCAACCCCTTCTTCATTCCCATCTCTCTGCGATTCCTGGCTACCATGAGGTGAGGAGATTTTTCCCAGCTTGCTCCTCTGTCACGTTAGTGCTTTCCCATAGATAAGACTTCACGAATGAAATCAACTGACACTAGACAGAAACTTTGAAACAGGAGTCAAAATAAATCTTTCCTCTTCCAAGGTATTTATTTTAGGTGATTTGTCACGCACAAAAAAAACCCTGATTAATAATGATATTATTATATGAAAAATTATATGGCATTGTTTCAGAGTTTAATAGCGTCTTGTTAGTGGATATGCCTTGTAACCATGTTTACAGTTTCTTAATTAAGAAAAATGTTAATATGCATATTAAATTCATACTAGTTATCTATTTTGTTTATGAAATTAAAAGATATTTCATATGAAAATCACTTATATCTAAAGAATACTGAACTAAATATCTCATAGAGTTAATATTAGATTTAGAATAAACAAGATAATTGTAATCAATTGCAACCAGCTTACATTTTAAAAGTAAAATATTTGTCTTATAAGAAGATACTATCATTTTTGAAACACAGATTCCACCTGTGTTATAAATATAAACACCTTCTTATGCAAGTGCTAACAATCATTTTATTATCCCCCAAAATAACATGAATTGTTTCTTAGATTCTTACTCTGAGATGATAGCAAAAGCTCATGAATAAACAAATGACTTGCAAACTTGCCCCCTAGCATTTCTCATTTTAGTTCCTAAAACAGAATCTGCTGTCAAAAAACATTTAACCCTATTCCAGGTCATCTTGGTCAACAAACTGAGAACTTGTGCAACAGAATAAAGCCCCTTGGGAGAAGTTAGTGTTAACAGCGCTGAATCAGCACATTGTTATATTTGTGTGGTAAAAATTCCAATGTATATATGATGGATTGTGTTAATACCCTTTAAAACTAATTTCAAATCCTCAGAGACACGGTTTATGCTTGAGTAGGCACCCGATGCTAGAATGTATGAATTGAGCCATCTCCAAGGAATCTAATGTTGTGTAGTTGTATGATAAAAGCTGGAAATAGCTAAGAAAACCATTGATTTCTCTTGCTTGGGTCCCAGTAGTCAGAAGCTAAATGACCTTAGTTGTTTTATATTGTAAATAATGACCAACATTTGGGCTTCCACTTTTGTAATATCCATCCTTCATATTTTCTATTATTTAATTTAAAGTATTTTATAAAGCCTAATTTTCATAAGCATTATTCACCATCACTATTACCAGGTTATCATCAGTCTTTGTCTAACTGATTATTTATCTATAAAATATATTAGATGTTTTAGAATATAATTTAATGATATATGCTAAAAAGTACATCCCCTTAATCATAGCTACTTGAAATTGAGACGTTTACATGAATTAATCTGCAATTCGGTTTATTCTAAGGTCTGGATGTCAGTTGTGCATAAATAGCATTTTTATTATAATCAGTAACATAGTTTCATTAATTGAAGTTTCACATTCTATGAAAAAATAATAATACCCCCAAATTATCTGACTTTAGGCAAGATCTATGTGTATTGATAGATAATTGTTAGTATCATTTGTTTTATGTACACATACAAAGTGAGAAATTATAAAGTCATTATTTTCTGCTTGAATAGAAATGGCTGCATTGATTCTGTTTTTTTCAACATGTAATTGCAACAGTATCTTAACCCAAAGTCTGTTCAGTTTCTTCCATTATTACAATGCTTCTGGTATCCAACTGAATGTATCCAACAGAATTTGCTATGGTGGCACCCTACTCAGGCCTTCTACTTGCATGATATTTCAGGTCCTTTATTTGCATCTTTGGCTCTTTGGCTTTAATACTTTCTCTTGAAAATCTGTTCTGTATTTCCACACTTTAGCTTCTTCTGAGTCTCAAATCTGCATTTGCAATCCCTTGCTTTCTTCTCTCTTCTACTGACCTCTATCAAAATGTGCTCCACAAAGGAAGTTTTATGTTAATATTGTTGTCTTAGTGTTTCTTTATTGTTCACCCACAGTATAGGCCTGTTATGCATTTTGTTGAATATACTTTCTCTTGTTTAGTAAGATATTATGTTAAATCCATGAAAAACCATTTGATTGATAAGAAATATTGACAATAATTCTCTGTTATCTCCTATAAACAGGGCGAGGCACTTACCTCGTGCAATTAGCTCTGATGAATTAGATGAATGAATCAAAGACTCATGGGTAGAAAATCATCAATATTAAATCTTTACTTTCAATAAGGTGAATTTAACTGTTTTTACATTGGGTTAAAAGTAAAACCATTTTTGCTTTTGTTTTATTTTTCTTTGTGTTTTGTTTTTACCATTACATCCATTGATGGAATAACATTATCTACTTTTACTCACATAATTAAATTGGTTTAAATGTAATGGCTTCTAGTAAACACAGCCTAATGGCTCATCCTCAGAGAATAACAGATATGTGAATATTAGCAGTGCATATTGTATTCATGTATAAAATGTCATAATGAACTCCTTTAACTTGTATTCTTAATATATAGTAATATCAGTTTTTAATTACACAGGAAGAAAATAATTTCAGAGATTGTGATTCTAAAATAAGTACTAAAAAAGTATCAAAATGCCTGTGATAATTGTTTCTAATGATATTTGACCATAAGAAGTAATAAATCATGGTAATAAATCCTAAGTCACAGCAGAAGCAAGCAGATAGCAAGGGTTAGCAGATGTGAAACTCAGAAGAGGCTAAGGTGTGAGAATACAGAGCAGTCCTTCAAGGGAAAGCACTAACAATGAAGAGTCATAGGTATCTACTTATTTCTCCTATGCTAAACATTTATCATTTAAGAAAGCAGTTTACTGAATAAATATCACTATTATTTTATCATTGATGGTATGATGTTATCAGTTATTAAATATAAGCAGATCCTCATGGAAGTCACTGACTTAATCTTGTCATATATCAGCTACTATCAAATCACCACAGTATAGTTGTTAATATCTAACATTCAAATGAAGAATACTTAGTATCCTCCTTTTGTATTTCCTAAACAATCTAGAAACTGCAATTGTCATGGAAATTAACTTTGAGAATTATCAGCATGAAACAATTTTTAATATTTATTTTTATTTTGTTTGATTGTCTGTATGTGCACCATGTACCTGAAGCTGCACATGGAGGCCAAATAAGGCATTGGATCCCCTTGGCACTGGATTCTGGCTGACCTAGTGGGGTTGCTATGAACCCAATCTTAGTCCTCTTAAGTCCTGAGCATCTTTCCAGCCAAAGAAGAATCTTGAAAATAGTAGTTTTCTTACACACATCCAATTTACTTATGATCATATGCTTTATTCCCATTGAATAATTTATATATTAAATATTTATCTACTATGACTCTTCTAAATAATGTAGTAAAAACTCTGAGTAGAGGGATCACACCAGGAATGTCAAATCCATGTGTGTGTGTGTGGGGGGGATTTCTTGCTGGAAGAAAATGTTCAAATATAATCCAAAACTTTGATACCCTTAAATCCAAAGAAAGGAAATAGAGTCTTTGACCAAAACTGGAAACAAAAGTCAGTTTCCCAAAATAATGCAAAAAAAAAAAAAACCTCACTTTTTACTACTGTCTGCACAAAGATGTTTACAACACTATTTTAAATTGTTTGAATTGCAACATATCATATAGTCCAAAATTATGAATACAGTACATAAGGAAGAATAATTCAAGATAGATTTATAAAGAAAATGTTAATAAAATGTTAACTCAAGATCCATAAATGCTATTTCTATACTAAGTTAGATCATGATAAGAGGGCATATCTGAACTACAGTATTTCAGACAGTTTAACTTTCTTATGCACATGGTTATCAACATGTCTTATTTTTATTTAAAGATGTTTTATATAAGTTGACAGTGACAATACTCAGGGGCACTTTTATTAAGTTATTACTCTTGAATTAATTATTAAGGAACAATTGACAGTTTTCTACGTATTTTGCTTCACTTACGAGAGCACTAGATACAAATTCATTTGGGAACAATAGTTTAGTATTTTCTCATTACATAACATAAAAAGTTTTCATGAAGTATCTTCCATTTACTGTCTGCACTCCATAAACCTTCAGCTCTCTTGTTATTCTTTTAATACAAGCAAAAGCTAATGTAGCTACTTTAGGTCATCTTTTAAACCTATTAAGCACTTGCTGTTCTGAAGAACCACATATAAATCCATCAGGGTTATTGTTCTCAGGGAGACAGTAATGGAACAAGCTTCAGTGTGACAAATGCAGATATTTGCACCAGGAGCTTTGAAAACAAAGGGAGCTGAGAGGGCCTACAGCAAACACCAAAGTTGTCCTTCAGCTCTTTCCTGAAGGTAAATAAAAATTGCCCAGATGATTAAGAACGAATCAAGGTACTGATTCTATCACATAAGTTTTTAGAAAAAAATATTCATTTGCAAATGAATATTTATTGAGTTCCTGAGTTAATATATATGTTGCATCAGTTCACTGCATCATAGAAAGAGTCATCTCTTCAGCTCTCGTGATGCACAGTTCAGAAGGAAGAAAGTCAGAGGCCCAGATGCGCCACAGAACTTGACTTGAAGAGTGTCAGATATTATTAGGACTGTCCTTGAGTGCATGACCAACACTTTTGGAATTGTCACACAATATTGTCATCTACAAAGTTCACATTCAAGAACTACATAGTTGAGTTACAAAATAAAGGTTTTTTTTGAATCTCTAATACTATGTTAAGTTTACAATTTCATGTTGGGCTGCACTCATCAAACTCCTGAGCACAAGTTGCCCACCACAGTTAAGACCGACTACACGAAGGAGAAGCCACAGGGCAATATGTCCTGAGCATTTTATGTTGTAAGTTTTAAAGGATGAATTTCATAGTTGGCCAGGGAGAAGATGAAAAGGAGGAATCTGATTCAGTACTGTTTATGCAAGCAATATGACTGGAACTGAGCTTCTCTTTCTTAGCCTGAGACACATTTCAGAGCCTGAAGGACTTTGGTTCTCACTCCAACCTCTCTGCCTATCATGTTTTATTCCGATTTACTTTCTATTACTAAGAATATTCATTTTCAGAAAATGTACTTCATATGTATTTTAGAGAGAAGATGAGACTTCCATGTTGCCTGCTGTTTCTGCTTTCAGTATGCATCAGAAGCTTTGTTCTTACATAACTATTTTTTTCTCACTTTATTGGACCTGGTATTTGTTCCCTTCTTTGGAGATAATTTCATTATCAAGGCATCGCATACCCACCTTTTCATTGACATTTATTTCCTGTGAATTTATAGCATCTATCAATCTATCAACCTGCCTTTGTATATCAGGCTCTCTGTGTACCTATATCTCTTTCTTCTATCACTTCTTCTTCCCTCTTGTGGTTATTAGAATCAAAGAAGAATAACTTCATTCACAAATTCTTTTTGCATTTCTCTTTTTCCTTCATGGTGAAATGAGCTTTCCAGAGGCAGAACCTTGTCTAATTCTCATCATACTCAAAGGAAACATTCATAAATGTATTCTGTATTTACCTGTAATTTTCTGGGACAGTGTGCTGATTCTAGCTCACACATTTTTTTATTTAACAAGTTTTTATCATATTTAGTGACTTCAATGAGATTCTGTTTCTTTAGAACTTTAGAAGTTACTTTGATCTGTTAGGATGTAACTAGTTCACTAGGAAACACAGAAATGCTGATACATATTTTAATAGCTACATATCACATTGTGACACCTAATCATAGTTGGTAGCTTGGCAGGACCCAGAATCAAACTGGGATAGAAGTTTCAGTAAGGTACTGGCTTGATTAGGTTGGCCTATGGGTATGTCTTAAATAATTGATGTCGGATGACCCAACTTACTCTGAGAGGACACTTGCCAAGTCAGTGATCCTACACTGTGTAAGAGTAGAGAAATTTATTGGAGTATAAGCAAGATGAAAATAAACATATATGCAATTCCCCCTCTCATCTCTACTGTTGATGTCATGTGGCCAGCAGTCTTAAGATCCTTGTTACTTCCGTACAGGGCTGTACAATAATCTGACATTGTGAACTGAAATAAAATAAGTCTTATCTCCCCTTAGTGTTTTTTGTCAGGGTGTTTTATCACAGTAACAGAAATGAAACTACATACATACATACATACATACATACATCATTTACATGTAAGTTAACATTTAAATGTCAGCAGATCATGTCTTTGATTTGGAAACCCCTTTTCTCAGTCAATTTTGATAAAGTGCCTAACAAGTTTACAATTGAACCAGTATAGCAGCCAGCCTATAAATTGTGCTTAATAAGCTAAACATCTAAACATTATAGCATTTACATATTTATATAATCTTCTCTCCTTGGGTAGGGGATTAGCTATGATGATTAAAATAAATCCAAACAATGTAAAGTCAATTTGAAGATTAAATTATAAGTTCTTCAGTGTTCATTTTCTTTCTCTATTGTGTTACTTATTTGAAGGAACCCTGCTCCATGGTATAGGACAGCTCACTGGAGATATTCACACTCCAAGAATGAACTAAAGCCTCTGGACAACAACCAGAAAAACCTTAGTATCCTAAGGCCTAAAGGCATTACATAAATGGCTTCTAATGTGGGTCCTTTCCAAGCTGACTCTTGAAATTAGACTGGACTCCTTTCTTGTCACACTGACGACAACATCACAAATGATATTGAGCCATGGACACTGAGGCAAACTATACACATTCATGATCCACAGAGATTGTGAGAGAATAGTTTGGTTTTAGTCACAGGATGTTTTTGGCTTTTGTTAGGGGGTAGAGGTGAGTGGAGTTGCATAAATTACTCATGCAGCAAAGGCTAAGTAATACAAAACACTGGACTTTACGTTGAAGTAGAAGTAGAATCTCTAGCATTTTGTACTGTTAGACAATGGTGATGCTCAAGGTTAATATTACCTGTTAGTTAAGACCACAAGACTTAATTACAGTTAACTGAAAAGTAATAATAAAAATGGAATATTAGACATCCAGAAAAAGTCATTTTTGAATCTGGATTTTTAAAGAAGTCCATACAACCAAGAATACTAGTTGTAAAATGAATGACTATAGATACTTTTAATTTACAGATAAAGGAGGATCTGAGTTAATGTACAAAGACTGTAAATATGTCATGAAGCTAATGCAAGTTCAATTCTAAATTATTTCAATAAAGGATGTGAACATACAGAATGCCTTTTTCTTCCTGTTCTAGTACACACAAAATCCATGTTTATATTATTTTGCAGTTTACTAATTATGTAATGCATTTTGCTTGTACACAGTATCTATACCTTAATTAAAATGCCTTTTTTTTTGCTAAAAACACTCTAATAATCACCAGCATTCATAGAAACTTTCAGAAACACAAGGTCTTATCTTGATGTCGATGGCTTCTAACTGATCAGTATATGGTGGTTTCAAAGGATGGGTAGCTAAGCCAGTTTCTTAAACTAGACATCAGCAAGATTTGGCACATTGATTGACTTTTTCTTTTATAAAAGATTTTTTTGGTGAGAATGTGATGCTGCTTGACAGAATGTGACTCACAGTAGAATTTTTTTTCAAAATTATCATCAATCCAAGCAGTCCAAGCCTCGTCACCCTTTTATCAACTAAGCTTACGAGGGTGGTTCCTTACATCTGTGGTTGTCATGCCAACATTCTTCAGTGCCTCTTCAGCAATGGATCCTACCTTATAAACTTAGCTACATGCAGCAACTCCTCCTGTGGAAGGAGTCACATCTCCACAGTGAGTCCTCACAAGACTTTCAATTGATTGTGCACATCATAGAAATCATAGTCTAGCCGCTGAAGCATTAAGATTATACATAAGTACCAAGTTTGCATTTTTCCATGGCCTACAGAACGGATGTGTAAGTGAATATAGAGTGAACAGGAAGTTACCTTTCACTGTCAGAGCTTTTGAGTGATCAGGTGCACTGTCATTGAACCATAATATTTTTTCCATGATTTTTTTTATTCACATCATATCCCAATCATAGCCCCTCCCTCTTCCCTTCACAGTCCTGTTCTTGCAAATCCCCCCACCACATTCCCATTACCCCCTCCCTCATCTCCTCAGAGAAAGGGAAACCCCCTTGGGTACCACCCCACCCTGGGACATCTAGTCCCAGGGGGAATAATCATATCCTCTCCCACTGAGACCCAATCAGGCAGTCCACTTAGGGGGAGGGGAATCCAATGGCAGGGAACAGAGTCAGAGACAGCCCCCACTCCAATTGTTGGGGTTCTCATATGAAGACCAAGCTGCACATCTGCTCCAAATGTATCTGTGGCCTATGTCCAACCCCTGCATGGTGTTTTGTTGGTGGTTCAGTTCTGTGAGCCATACAATTTTTAAAGAAATATCTTTTTCCTTTGACCTTAAAAACTTCAGTAAACCAGTCTCAAAGTGTATGTGCTGTCTCAGTCAACATTTCTTAATCCATTTATAGAACACATGGGTAGTAAATTTAAAATTCATAATGTCCCTAGGAATCGCAGGAGCTGTGTGAGCCTTGGCTTCAGTGTGAAGTCACCGGCTGCATTAATCCTCCAGTCCAGTGATTCTCAAGCTTCCTAACACTGCAACCCTTTAGTACAGTTCCTCCTGTGTGGTGGCCACCAACCATAAACTTATTTTATTTCATTTATGCAATGTTGTTACTATTACAAATTGTAATGAGGAAATCTAATATGCAGGATGGTTTTAGGTAACCTCTGCGGAAGGATCCATCTACCCCAAAAAAAGGTTGCAACCCACAGGTTGAGAAACATCGCTTTATTTCTAACACGTGTTAATCTGACCTTTGAAGCACTGAAGCCAGGTGCTGAGTTAGCCTCTCTAGCTATGAAAGTCCTCCCTACTCTTTTACTCTGTGTAAGCCTGAGAGGTCTACTTTGAAAATTTACTCTTTAATATACTCACTGCTGTTTAATCAATAATCCTTAAAAATTCTTGGAAAAGCCTGCCAGAGTTCTTACATTAGCTCTTGTTTTATACTGAAATATTATTTTTCCCATTGTTGTGTTATAGGGACAATTTCCTACTTTAAACCTCATGAATCAACTGTTTTCTTTCTCTCTCCCTCTTTTTCTCTTTCTTTCTCTTTTTCTTTCTTTCTTCTGTCCTTTTCAGTTTCTTACACATTAGTAACCACTGTAGAGTTGTAAAGAGTTAAAGTCTTGTGCTTTAGTCTTTGACCTAACAGATGCTGAATACTATAGCTGGTTTGACCTGACAGAGCACTGAATGTTTCCTTGCATCAGCCCCAAGACTGGCTTGTTTCCATTTCCATGCTCATGAAGCAGCACTTTTAATGTGTCCAGGTGCTTCTCCTCTGGACTGACAACTTGCTAATGATTTGCTTCAACCAAGGAGCTTAGCAGGTAACCAACCTAAGCTCCTCTCAGGCCTCCTTCTCTAAGCCCTACCATTTCTAATTCTAATGAAAAGCAAGATACATGTGAACCGTTCACTGTAGGGATATTGATTGGCCTCATTTCAGTGAGGTTGAGGCTCATGGCCTAAGGAGGCCCAAGGAGAGAGAGAGATGGAGAAGGTAACAATCAGAACAGGTAACCTTTGGGGGCATGGTTGGGTTTGTGGTGATTTCAAACAGTTACAGCAGTTCCACCAAAGGCAATAGACCAAGGATCATTACAACAAATACAGTGAAAGGTAAAAAAGAAAAAAGAAAAAGAAAGATAAAAAGGTTCATATAATTTGACATCAGCAAAACACAATACAAGCAAAAGGACTGAGGGAATCCCTGCTGTTAGGACAGTGGAACCCACAAGCGTACAGAAAGTTCCTGAAAAGGTGAAAACACACCTTCCACTGAGCCCTTTGCAAAGCTGATTAATTGTCTATAATTTCAAAGATGTGGAGATTTTGGAATGTTTGAAATCCACAGCTAAATTATCTTGGGTATCTTTAGCACTAGATTTTATAGCCATCTATTGCCTTCCTCTGGAAATGACCTTTACAACCATCATATAAATCTCATAGAATGTAGGAACAGAAACCCAGTTTATATCCAGAAATGCTAAGAATGCAGTGAGATGGCACATGATAGCTATAGCTAGACTCCCTTGCTTTGAGATAGCCCACCAGCTCATATTTCCACCAGTGTATGGTAGTTTGAATAGATATAGCCCCTATAGACTCATGTTGTTTGAATATGTGGCCCATAGGGAGTGACATGATTGGGAGATGTGTCCTTGTTGGGGTAGGAATGGCCTTGCTGTAGGAAGTGTGTCACTGTGAGGGTGGGCTTTGATGTCTCCTATGCTTAGGCTCTGCCCAGTGTGGAACACAGTCTCTCCGTACTGCCCGTAGATCAAGATGTAAAACTCTTGGCTCTATCCCTAGCACAATGTTGACCTATGTGCTGCCATGCTTCCTGACATGATTATAATGGGCTAGACCTCTGAAACTTTAAGCCAGCTCCAATTAAAAGTTTTCCTTTATAAGAGTTGCCTTAGTTACATGATCTTATCACAGCAATAATACTCTACAGAGGTGTAATGTATCTGAAAAAGTATCTTAGTTTGTTCTGTTGATATAAAGGTACTAAATATGAGAAAATCTAAATCTGTGTTCCTGGGACATGATTGATCACTCATACATGCTTTCAGAATAAACCATCTCTCTTCTTTGAAGTGAGAAACAGTGTGTTTACATTGACATAAACTTGCTACATTCAGAGTTGCCCAAAATTCCATTTTTAAATAATGCAGTACCTGTGAGATGTAATAAAGAATGTATAATAGAACAACACATGCTTTTATTCCATTTGGGTTTACTTTACTACACATTATGGGACAAGTATATTTACTTAAATTTTTAGCAATTTTTGTGCCTGTTCTCTGCTTAGATGACCCAAGTAATAGACTTGGAACCTAACCCGTTACTTCTGACCATCTGCAGAAACTGAGAAGTTACACCAACAGGCTCAACATAATACATATTTACTCAGAAGGAGAACTCGGTGCCATAGACAATCAGAATAATAGCAACAGACACACTGATGGACATTTGCCAAAAGGAGTGAGGGAAAGGAAGGGAAGTTAGATACTCTCAGAAGTATTTTTCATCTCATAAATACATGGACAGTCTTAAATGATGTGTTAAAAGTGCTGTTCTCATGTATGAGGTGCATATATATTTGGTGATTATATATATATATATATATATATTTCCATATTTACTTCCATAGTCTGAAATCTCATGCTTTCACATGTAGAGTCTGTGATAACTCACTGTGAATACCAAGTGACTGTCACATACTTAGCCTGATTTTCATAAACCTCCAGTAAGTCCTCTTGCAGAGCCGCGACTGAGTCCAGCTCCCCAGGATGAATTACGACTTTGCTATTTATAAGCTGTGTGTTAGACATGATAATCAAAACTCTTTGTATTTCAGTGTCTTTGTCTGAGAAAAAGGATAATTATCTAAATGAGGCTAAGTGATCATTGTGCAAATTAAAGGAAATAACCACAAAATGCCCTCTTCCAGGACTATTTGAATACTGAATGAACATGAGATTGCTGTCTGTTACCTGAAAGAAGGTGGTGATTATGATCTTATAAATCCAAACCAGAGCTTTCTAAAAGAGAAATTATTGTTCCCATTTTGCATAGGAGGGACCTAAAATCAGTTATTCAAAGTGATTTCTGTGAAGACTACGTTTCCACCATGGTTTCCCCTGTATCTGCTGTGTTTCAGATTGGGGCACTTTCAGTTTATTTGTTATCTACCCTGTTTTGTCATTTGCTGCTCCACGGTAAAGAACACTGGTCTGGTTCAGACATGAGAGTAAGGGCAGAATGTAACAACTCCATCCACCTCAACATCCATCGTGAGGCTCAATTTTCTTCATTGTGAACAACAGAACACGATATTCACTTTTACAACGAGGATAGTAGTTAAACAATACGATAGTTGGTATATATGCTATGTGGCTAACTTTGGAAGTCAGTGCATATTCACATTGTTTTTATTAATGTATATCAAGACACCAGGGTCACCCTAACTTTACGCTTTTGAGCAGTGTGTTAATTCTACCTAACTACTGACTAGTAAAATAAAGAGCTTCCTTTGTTTAGAAGCATCACTTCACTTCTAACCTTTCTACATACTTAATTCCTTGACCAAACTCTGTGGGGCTAGACATGCTCTACTATGCAGGATTCTGTCTCTGTCTTAGCTTAGGGGGGTGGTACATGTGCACCTATAGTATAGAATATGAAAACCACAGCAATGATTTTAAACACAGGGCCACAATTTAATATAACAATAGCTAGGCTGCAGTTATATTTTTTAGTGTTTTTGCATAATAACTATAGGTTCATATCATTTCAAGTCAAATACTTCCAACATATGCAGATCAGTCCTTCATACTGACTGTACTGTCTAATGGCTAATTTTCTTTTTTTTTTTTTTTTTTACAAATTTGGTGTTCAGGTCTCTGGACTTTAGCACTGCATTCAAAAACCTGGAAACTTGAACAATCTTTGCTCCCACTGAGGAATGTGAAGTTCACCTGTTGCTACATGGTACTCATGTTAGCAGAGTTGAGAGATGATTCATGGTAACTTTTCATTACTACTGTGCAAAATAGGCAAAGGTAGATGCCTTCAGTTTTGTATTCCCTTCAAGGCCCAGGGCATTCTTAAATTCTACTTAATATATTGTATCCATATAAAAATAATCATAACACTCTTACTAGTATGTGAAGAGTGCTAAAAGTACTTGTTAATGTGACAATATTCCTGTTACATTCATTAATGTACATTGTCATTATTCAGTCATATTTTTAGGAATGAAAACCTAAATTATGGCATGCCAGTGTCACAGAAGATTACCTTCAGAGCATATTCTACTGATGGTCTACTAACTCAGGGTTCAAAGAAGACATGATGCTCAGAGTCTCCAAACTCTTTTTTGAGATTTGGAATTGGGTGATGGGAGGTCTTTCCTTGCAATTTGTAGGTAAGAAATTCAATAAAACTCACTGGAAGGTCCAAGATGCCAGGGAAGCAAGAGACTCCCAGGACCTAACCAGAATGACTTTAGCCGAAATGCAAAGCAAAGGAGAGAGAAAATCTGTAGAGACCACCTCCAATAGATAGGCGCGGCCCCTGGTCAAGGGAAGGGGCCTCCCACCCATCTCTAATTTTTAACCCTGAAATGTTCCTGTCCAAAGGAAAGTCAGAGACAAAAAATGAAGCAGAGACTGAAGAAGTCTCCTGAGACTGCCCCACCTGGGGATCCATCCTGTCTGCAGACACCAAACTCTGACACTGTTGCTGTTGACAAGAGGTGCTTGCTGACATGAACCTGGTATGGCTATTTTGGGGAAGGTTCTGCCATTAACTGACCAATGCACATATGGATGCTTGGAGCCAACCATCAGACTAAACTGAAAGACCCCAGTGGGGGAGCTGGCAGAAGAACTGGATGAACCAAGGAGTATAGCAAGCCCATAGGGAGAAAAATATCAGCTAACTGGTCCACCCAGTGCTCCCAGGGGCTAGACACCAACCAAGAAGTGTACAGGGAGGGATCCATAGCTCCAGATACATACGTAGCAGAAGATGGCCTTGTTTGACATTAATGGGAGTGGAGGCCCTTTGTCCTGTGGAGGTTGGATGCCCCAGCAAAGGGGTATGCTGGAGCAGTGGGGCAGGGGAGGGAGGGTGGGTAGGAGAGCACATTCATAGAGGCAAAGGGGAAGAGGGAGAGGGCAAATGTAGAAAGTGGGAGATATTTGAGATGTAAATTAATGGAATGATTAATAAAAACAAAACAAAATAACCTCATAAAACCTCAATTATAGTATTCAATGAGTAATGCTATCTTCATGCTCTGTGTGATACTTTTATTAGGATTGGTCAAAAGGAAATAGAACTGTCTGTTACCTTACCTATATGTTGCCCGTACATGTGATAGAAGAAACTGAAGCAATATGCACTATTTGTGGGTCCATATGGATTTTTTGGAGCTATGCTGAATACAGGGCTGAGAAGTCGAGCCTTTTCACCTTCTAGTCTGGGTCGAGATGTCTCAATGTACATATAAAAACCTGAAAGGAGAAGCAAGGGTTGAAGCCCATACTAACAAGGAAACATGAAATGTTATTGTGACGTTTCAGAGCTTTGATCCAAAATAAAAACTGATGGTTTATATTTCATTTATAAAACCTACATGGCTATGCACAATCACAACTTTAACAGAAAACAATTAAGAGAGAAAGAACTGAGAGAAATGGAAATTTTAGAGCTGAAATAACACAGAAATAAATAAAATCCAGCCTGGTCTCTCAATTGTGTTTATCACTGAGGTGTGAGAAAACATTAATGAGCACAAACTTTGGAAATATCTGAATTGCTGATAATATGTGTAAGATACAATGTTTTGTTCTAAGATTCTCAAACGCTTAGTTCACTGCCCGCTTGTACTTCACACTGAAGATACCTCCAGCTCTCCAGGTGCCATAAGCACAGTTCTGGAAACCTTCCTACCTTCCTTGGAACCACTCCGATCTGCATTGGGACCCGTGTTAGGGGTGTATTTTGTATTTCTTGTTGCAGTACTTTGCTTTGTCCAGTCAAAGTTATCTGTATCATCTTGGGTGAATAAACAAATATTACCATCTTCAAATCCACAGTGAAATTCTCCTGTTAACACATTTTAATTAAAACATAAGTATTAATTAGTCTATTAAAAATGTTGTAATGTCTTATTAGAAATAATTTCAAATATTACAATATAATAAGTATGCAGTAATGACATCAGAGCCTTAAATGGCACAGTTATCGCTAAACATAAAAGAATTATAATTTTGATGAAAAGAGTAATGATTTTATTGACATATCTCAGTTTAAAAAAGTAAATTGTTGAATTCAAGCATTTCTGCATGTACACACAATGTCCTTTTATCATATCACTCCCTGTCCATCCATCATCCCCTCTCTGCTTTTCTGTTTTCATATTCTCTATTTCCCCAGTTTTAGAGTAATGTCTCACTTTAATTAAGTCAGTTTCTTATTACACAGTTAAGGCCTACATCATATGTTTAGAAACAACCAGATTTAATTCCAATTACATAAAAAGAACTCATGTTTGACTTATGAATGGAGAATTTTCCTAACTTTTTTTTTAATGCATTGGGACAGTTGAGACCAAAGTGTCAATTAGGAAATAAGCCTTCTATAGCAGGAGAGGTGGTGCAAGCCCATAACCTCAGGAGCATAGAAGCTGCAATAGGCTAACCATCATGACTTCAAAGCACACAGTGAATTCCAAGACAGACTTTTCCATACATAAGAAACTTTCCCTTGTCTTTAGAAAACAAGAAGAAAAGAAAATGAACTTTTGAATTCACCTGATAGCATTTCAAACATGTATACCTTGTACATATAATTCTTTATTTTCTGTCCTCTAGAAATGATCTCTGTATAAGCAAAGGTACAACTTTGCTTAAGGCAAGGGGTTTACGGCAAATTGCTTTTAAAGTAGTCATCATTCATGCTTGAGTTGAATGTGGATTTGCCAGAGGTGTGAAATCCACTTGAAATGCATTTTATAAAGTTTATGAAGACCCTGAGGAAGAACTAGGGATTTCGATGCCTAATATATGCTGAGTTCAGAAACTATATGAGTTCAAAGAGAGACTTTTAAAATTGTCATTAAATGCGGATAGTTGTAATTTCTAGAATAGAAGATTTTCTTACTGGGCTGTATCCTGCTTTAAAAGTGTATACATAGATGAGTTGATAAATTCTGCCAGTAACACAAGAAGAAAATATTCACTGTAAAACACAGTTTTCCATTCAGCAAAATAATGACTCTACAAAAATCTCAATAATCTTCACTGAGTCTCCCAGATAAGAAGACTTTGGTTTAGTCAGCTTTGCTTATTAGAAATAAAATACAAATGGACTCTGACTTTGCTGAAGTTCACAAAGAAAAGCACATTAACAGACTCTCCCACTGGAGTCTGCCCTGCCTTTGCAAAGGGGGACATACATCAAGGGGCCTCAGGTAGGAGCATTTGGTTGTGATCATATGGCGAGTTAAGTGAAACCTTCTTGACATTTAAGGAATATGTTTTTGTTATGGTTTCTTTTATCTGTCAGATTAAATGGTTGCAAATATGTTTATATATGTATAGTCTATCTAGATTTATATGTTTGAAAAAGACAATATTCTCTATAAAGTAATTTTTAAAACCTTGATTTTTATTTATCTAATTGTGTGTTTGTGTTTATTTTAGAGTATTCATCATCAAGGTGTGAGAAAACATTTTGAATTATTTTCAGTTGTTTAATGTGCTTATATGTTCTTAAAATTAATTATAGTGGGTTGAAGAGATGGCTCAGTGGTTAAGAGCACTGGCTGAAGCTGGGCGGTGGTGGCGCACACCTTTAATCCCAGCACTTGGGAGGCAGAGGCAGGTGGATTTCTGAGTTCGAGGCCAGCCTGGTCTACAGAGTGAGTTCCAGGACAGCCAGGGCTACACAGAGAAACCCTGTCTCGAAAAACCAAAAAAAAAAAAAAAAAAAAAAAAAAAAAAAAAAAAAAAGCACTGGCTGGTCTTCCACAGTACCCAGGTTCAATTCCCAGTATCTACATGGTGACTCATAACAATATGAAACTCCAGCCCCCGAGCATCTAACACTGTCTTCTGGCTTCTGAGGACACTTCACACACAAAGAACTGACATACATGCAGGCAAAACATCCACATTCATAAAATAAATATAATAAAAAAGACCTGGTGGGAAATGTTTTTAGAAAATTAAGCAAAATGAGTTTTAACAGCATAAAATAATTTTATGATTATTCTATCACATTAAATTAGGTAATTATGTGTATATATATATTACATATATACAAAGATTATTCAGATAAAGCTTATTCAGATAAAGAATATTTGAAAGATAATGCATATTCACTGAGCTAGATAAACAGCATAATTCAATGTGATCTTGAATATCTTACAATTATGTAAAAGGGAAGTCTAAGAATTTCTAAAACACAGAATAGTGATCATTGACTACATTATCAACTTTAATAGTTTTCTGATCAAAATATAATTTTTTTAATTTAAAGACTCTCGTTGTTTTAAGGAGAATGGTCCCCAAACCTTGATATATCTGAATGTTTAGACCTCAGCTGGTGCACCTGATTGGGAAGGATTGGGAAATGTGGTCTTGTTGGTGGAGGTGTGCCAGTATGGTGGGCGTTGAGGTTTCAAATGCCCATGTCATTTGAGTTGGCATGCCATGCCTCCTCCACCTCATGCTTCTGGATCAGATTTAAACTCTTAGCTACAGCTCCAGTGCCATGCCATGCCTGCCTGCTACCGTGCTGCCTGCCATGACATTCATGGACTCTACTACCCTCTAGAAGAAACACAAATTGTTTTCTTTTATCAGTTGCCTTGCTTATACTGTCTCTTCATAACAATAGAAACGAAACTAAGACAAATATGCATAGGGATAAAGAATTTTAAATAATCCACATTCTATAATCTCTAACACTCTACTGTTACCCCCCAACCCTCAGATCTATTGCAATATGGTAAAGATACAATTTAGCAAATTAGGAATAAAAAGTCTGGAAGTCCATGACCTTCTTGCATCAACCTATACTCTTTTGCATTTCCTTGGAACATGCAAAAATCTAGCCTCACATTAGCTATCAAGTATTCTCAAGGACTGATATTATGATTAGATTTCATAGCAAATCCTCTTCTTATCTTAATATGGTTTGCCAGAGATGTGTAAAGGCTAATCTTCATTGACTACAAACATGACTAGATTTAGAGTCACCTAGGAGACACATCTCTGGGTATATTCCTTATGGAATCTATTAGAGGTTTAAATTAAAAAGGAAAATCCATCCTGAATGTGGTTGGTCCAACCTCATGAGCTGGAATCAGTGACTGAATAAAAGGAAAAGAGGAGAGCTAGATAGGCACCAGCATTCATTCATCTCTCTTTCCTGACTTCAGATCCCAAAGCCATGCCTGCCTTCCATGATGGATGGTATCTTTATTATACCATGAGAAAGCATGAGTCCTTCTTCTCTCAAGTTACCTCTACTATGTAATGAATATGAGGCATTTTTGCATGTGAGACTAATTTTCAGGTATGTGCACACTATTCGTCATCATTTATTTATAAAATTTAATGAAAAACAAAAGTCAGAATTCAAAGTCAAAACCAGACCAAGTATTTTAGAACTTAACGTAACATAAACTTAGTGATTTATGAACAGGTCTGCTGGTGCATGTTTGAAATTTCTGTACTTAGATGAAGAAGACAGAACGACAAATTTACTTTCTAGGCTACTCTAGACTGCATAGTGAAAGCTTGCCTTTAGTAAGTACAGTGCTACGGTAAAATAATATCTCTGAGGAAAAACTCAAATATAAATTTAATAAATAATCAAGGGCTGGAAAGATAGCTCTCTGGATTAAATCATATGCTTCATCTGCATGGTGAACTGAATTAAAACCCAGAATTTCATGGCAGCAGTGAAAAACTGAGCTGAAAATTCTCTGACCTCCATTACAGATACAAAGTGTCACAGTTATCCTCCACTACACACACCACACGGACAATTACATAAATACATCCACTAACAACAATAATTATTTTTATATTTGGCTTTAATAAGGAACCTTTGTCTTTATGAAGAAAAGACAACAAATCCAAGAATAAAATCAAAGAACTATGATAACAAAATAAAACAAAAATGATACCCCACAAGAAAAGTAAAATGAATTCGTAAGTTACAGAACAATGAACCAATTTGAGGACATGATTCCATATTTCCTCATTTAGTTAAATGTATGAGCATCAGTTATTAGCATTAAAATGCTTGGTTTTCTATCATAGCCTTTAAACTTTGAAGTTAATATACAATGCCACTTTTACTATTTTAAAATCACTGTTTTATACTAAGTAAGAACAGGTTTTACCTAATCTTTGTGTATTTATAAATAACCCACTTTTATTTACTATGTAATATAAATTTTCAGTTAAAAATGATGTACTTACTCAGATGAGGATTCACAGGTGCTGGAAAAAAAGCAAAAATATAAATATATTAGCAAAACTTAAGTGTTATTTGTAAATAAGAGTTTAATTAGTCTACTCATAGACCCATAGTTTCTTCTGAACCTAATGATGGCAGTAAAAATTGCATCTGCAATCCATTTTGTTCTATGAGACACAGTGTAATTTACTTTAAATTTATATTAAGAACTTCCAAGGACCACAAAGTAAAAGGAAGTTGTTCATTTTCCAAGGAATGCCATGCTAACCTTTTATTTCTTAACCAGTGCTAAGAAACCCAGAAGTTAAACAGAAGCTATTGGTAGAACAATTTATAACCTAGATGAATTAATAATGTAAACAATTATAAGTAAGAAAAAGTAAGAGATTATATGTATGTTTTCTGCTATGTTCACTTTTTTTTGTATAAAGAAAAAAAATTTTTTTCCTAGAGGGTTGACAGTTTTTTAAAGATGTTGGTTCTAGCAACTTTTCTTTTTTTTCTCTTTTTAAAAATTTGGTTGTAATATTTACATTCCAAATTTTATCCCTTTATCCCATTCCCTCCACCACCCAGGAACCCCTTATCCCATCCCCCTCCTTGTGCTTCTATGAGGGTGTGATTTTCCAGCTTCTGTGATGCTGTTTCCATTATGCTATGTTCACTTTTACTGAAAGTAATATAACATGTAAAAATAATGAAATTCTCAAATCATGCCAAGTGTCAGAAACAAATACTACTTGGTTTAATTAAATTAAAATACACATACACAGATGCACTACACATGTACACGCACACACATATAGACATTTCAGAACACAGAGTTACCATATTTTAAGTGATGTGACACAATTAGTACTTTTTGTGCACATACTCGAAACAAATCTTTGTTTTAGAAAAACAATTATGTCTTCAATAAAAATACCAGCTGATTTCCATTGAAGGGGAAAATACAGATTTGAAGTCTTACTAACAAGTAAAAAAAAATATTTCTAATCAACAATGTAAAAGAATGTGTCTATGGATCAGCAGTTAGCACTGAGAGCAGACATTGCTCTGGATATAACAGCCTTATTGTGTCTTCACAGAATTACAATGAGCAGTATATGCCTTCCAGAACTTCTGTTTTATCCCCCTCTCCCTTTTTAAAAATCATTTCCTTGGTGCTGCACAAACCACCATGTAAACTTTGCAATTTCCTAAGAAAGCAAAACCCACAAGCATGCACATTAAACATGTTAACCCTTACACTAAAACACCTAGACCAATTAAAAGAATTGTCTCGTTCAGTTGTTTGCACTGGTTCTAAACACACAAGTATTTATATACTTAACTATCTTTTCTGCTTAATAAATTTATGTTTCAGACAGAATCCGAGTATCACTGGAATTGTGATATGAGTCATAATTATACATATGTAATCCAATGGACCTGGTATCCTGTTAAAATAAGGAAGGGATACCAGAATAATATACCATACCAGAATATTAGGAGATCATATGGACAAAGGAAGAGAGTCCTGTGCATAAACCAGCCATGCTCCTTGAGCGTGAACAACCCAAGCTCTTCAAATGTGAGGGATAAGTTGGTGGTTTTAACACATAATATATAGTATTTTTATATGTCAGCCCAAGCACACTAATGGCTATATCATCAAATAAAGTATAGTCTTATAAATTAGGCACTAAATATATAAGTGCTAGATTGAAGAGGTAACATAAGAGGTAGGATGAAAAACAAGTAAAACAAGTGTGTAATATCATCCGATATCATTTAAATACAAATGGAACATTCAACATGGAAACTGCTTTGCAACGCTGAGGGCAGGCCATTTCACTGAATAGTAGAATTTTGAGTAACATCAAAAATACAATATCACTCTCCTCAGTATACATTCAAAGTTTCCACTGAGTTATCAATTCTAGAAAAAAAAGTTGTGGATCAACTTTTAATTTTTCAAACTTCTAATTTTTTATTCACTGTGACATCGAAATAGTGAAAAAGTATTTTCTGCATTTACATTACAAAGTAAACCATAACTAAGATACACACTCATTCATTAAATATTAGCTTTCAAAACAAAGAAACAAACAAAAACCACCTGGCTACTACCACAGATAGAAACAAAAGCCAGGATGACCTCCAACACTTGAACCAGCAGTGATACTTGGTACTAGACAACCATAAAGAAATACAAGCTGTCAGGTTACAAAAGGGACATCAAAGTTTAATACTGTTAAGTAAAATAACTAGATTCTAAAATTTCCTATTTGTTTCTTAAAACATACCATCCTGATGAGATAAACCACAGAAACATTAAAAATATTGGCAGCTGCCAGTGTTAGAGAGGGTCTGAACTAAAGTGCTTTAGTGCAGTTAAACACATCAGTTTTGTAATAAAATACTGAAGAAATGGTGAATTATATTGAGCATTTTAGACTCCATATTAACAGTACAACATACACAATTAGGCCTAATGTAAACTATTGACTTGTATTATATCGATATTCATTAGTCTACAAAAAGCACTCAATACATTGAGATATTCAGTAACTTCATCCCAGGCAGAACTTCCCACATGTCTTCTCAACTTTCTGAGACATTAAAACCATTTTGAAAATCTTATTTAAAATCACATTAAAATGGATCTTGGTTCCTAATATCTTAATGATAGAAAATGTTAACCAAGAATGGAAGGAAGGTAGGAGGGAGGTAGTAAATGAAGAAAGGAAGAAAAAGAAGAGGAAAGAAAAAAGAAAAGTCTTGAAAAGGTAACACACACATTGTATCAGGGTAGCGAAAACAAAAAAAAAAATGTTTTTGACAGGTCAAAGGGCTCAGTTTTCACTGAAGGCTTTTACATTATAGCCTTGTAACCTCATATTAACTTTGTAATGACTAAGTTTTTTTATTATTTTTGGCTGTTTTTAATCTCATTCCTGATGATTTGAAGAATATGTTAAACTTTACTTTGTGAATACTATCAAAATTAATATTCCACATAATTTCATGGACAGATAAATACTTGTAAATTTAAAAAAAAAAAAAAAAAAACAACCCTACTTACCCGTATATTTAATTACACGAATTGTTGAATCTCCTTCACCAAACTTAGTGAGAGGAGTCAGTCGGACTTCATAGGCCTCTGGTTTAATAAGTTCAGTCAAGTTATATGTAATTAGTTCTCCCTTTTGAATATTCCCATTTATTTTAATCTCCTGTTCCCACCAACGTTGCTGTCCAGCCTGAAATCAAAACAATTGTATAATATTATTTCTAGCATCTAATTGAAAGGTTCTCAGTTTATTCAAAGAAAATGAAAACAAATTTGTAAGTTTATAAAACTTCATTTTAGGAGTTTATTAAACATATCATATTATTATATACATATATTTTATAAAGTCTTACATCTTGCAGATGTTTCTTGAAAACTGCAAAATTATCAGAGGTTAATTACATAGATTCAGTTGGTTTTAATAGGTCATTTTACATTGAAAGTTAGAACACTCAAACATCATCATTTGATATTTTTAAGAGGGTGTATATAACTATATCTTTCATAATTTATTGATGATATATTAGATTCTTGAACAGTGATAAGATTTTTACCATATCAACAAGCATATGTATTATATACCAAATAGTTTCCAGAATAAATTATAGGTATTATAGTTTTAACACAGACATGATTATAACCTTATCTGTTTAGTCCATTAAAAACAGAAATACAATGAAGACTGACATTAAACTCACTATAAAATGATTCCTAAAAGTCATACATGCAATTAAAAATTAAAATAAAAATGGATCAAGAATGATTCAGTAAGTGTCAATGGGAAGGACCCATTTCTAAGTCATCAGAGGATAGTTGCATAAGAATGCTGTGTGGTACTAAATAAAACAAAAATCAGGATGGACCTATCAGTGACCTGAAATAAGTTATTCAGTTTAGCAAAAGGGATTAAACCCCTAATATAGCAAGCCAAAAAGGAATAAGTGTCACATAGTATCCTACACTGAACACACAATGCCCTGATAATTTTATGATTATTTGGGGAGAGGAGACTCAGGTACTGAACTCAGGCCTTCACACATGATGACAAGTACTCTATTTAGAGAAATTTTAATCCACCAACATGACTGCTCTGTCAAGGGATCATATCCAAAGATAATATCTGGCCAAAATGTAATCATATCCTGGAGTATAGTATGATCTGGTTGGAATACAGACATGTTCTTAGTAATCCCAAACACCTTTAATCCCAAACAAGGTAGATGAGGTTAGTTTGTGGAAGGAAGTTTGAAAGTGACATCTATCTGAGGGGCAGACAAAGTGACAAATCAGAGAAAGATTTGACAGAGAGAGAGAAGGAGGAGGAGGGGGACAGGGAGAGGGAGGGGGAAAGGGAGAGGGAGAGGGGAAAGGGAGAGGGGGAAGGGAGAGGGGGAAGGGAGAGGGAGAGGGTTAAGGAGAAGGAGACCGAGGGGGAGAGGGAAAAGGAGAAGACAGTTTTACAAAGACAGGTGGCAGGCAAAGATAGAACAAGCCAGAGAACAACAAGGAGTCAAAAGTTTAGAACAAATTGCCAGAGTTAGTTTGAGGCCAAGCAGGTCCATTCATTCAGAAGCTGCTGAGAGAAGCAGTTTGAACAAGTCATCTTGGAGAGGAGTTTGGGCCAGAACAGCTGATTTGATCCAGCCAGCCAGAGTTCAGAAAGAACTAGAAAGGGTGAGCTTATTCAGCAGTAAGCCTTTGAGAGGACAATTATATCAGGTGAATAAAAGCTACTTTTGCACTCTATCTCTGATGTACATACTTCACCCTTGCTCAGACAATTTTACAGAACAGTTATATAAATTACTATAAAGTAAATGAAATCTTATTAAAGACTTTTCCAGAGATAAAAAATAATTTTCCCCCAAAACAATAACAACAACAACAAACAAAAACAAAACACCAGTCTTTTCAAGTAATTCATTTCAGTGTTAAAAAATAAGCCAATAGGGCAATTAATAAAGCAAAACTACTCATACATGAAACAAGTTCATTAATTTCTCTGATGCCACTTTAAATTTGGTTTGGCCCCCTGACAGTCAAGAATTGTTAAGTATTAGATAACACTGCTGAAGGAAGTAGAATATGTTCCTTTATTTTTAGATGGAGAAACTGAACAAACTTCAATATTTGTAATGAACTTATTAATAGGCTAGAAATAAGAACTGGATTAATCCTATGAGTGAAACTGAACATAAATCAATAAGATACTTTATCAGTAATGTTCATATATTGCAATTGTTTATTTTGAAACTCAAACTGAGCAAAGACTATTGAGTCTTATCTAGCCACAAATATAAATAAAAAAGCATTTACAAATGAAGACTGTGGTCTTGCCTGCTTAGATATAGAACCACCTGGTCTTTTTCTCAGTCTTTCTGAGTCTCTTTCCTTCCCTCTTTTTTTATACCTATATATTTGAAATTCCCTCATACATATAATATCCCTTCTTTATTTCTGACTCATATGAATATCTGTTATTAACATTTCAAGTTTTTGTTAAGTTATTGGATCTAGTTCATCAGAGTTTTTGATAATTATTGGTTAATTTACTAGAGGAAATTGTGTTTTGTTTTATTTTACCATATTTTGCTGGCTTATCTAATTCTCAAGATATGAGATGATATATGGATGATAGACTAATGATATATAATAGGCATAATTTATTTATAATAGTACTTGTTACTGTCCATATCTGAAATATATTGCATATACTCTTGTTTATGGTATATATATATCCTAGATATAGTTATTTTTATGTGCTGATCATGTGCCTTAAAAATATCCTATTAGGTAGGGGATAATTGGGGCTAAAAACAAAGATATAGTATTTTAGAGTGATACCTTTGTTCTAATATGCTCCTAAGGGCGTCTAATAATACTATTCAGTCCTTTGACTTTGAAATACTTTGATAGCTCACATAAAGGTGAAAAAAATTTCCTAGTCTCCAATGGGTCTTAGGTGTTCATTGTTCTTCTCAAAGTGTTAAGAATTAAGGTTAAATTTTGCGTTGGTAGTAAATAGGTGAGGGCAACAATTATTTGAGTAGGAATTCCACTTACTAACATGCATATCCATGTTTCTTCAAATTTTCACAGAGTAATTTCTCTCTCTCTCTCTCTCTCTCTCTCTCTCTCTCTCTCTCTCTCTCTCTCATGTATCTGTACACATGAATTCCTTATATGTATACATATTTGAACACATATTATAATAATATACTATATATGTGTGTGCATACAAATGTGTGCATGTATGTATGTATGCATGCGTGTTACATACATTCATATAAATACTAATTTATTTTCTGAAGGATAGTTAGTTCTAACAATATAGCTTGGACTCCTACTGCTGTTACGCTTCTACTGCTAAATTTCTGGAAATGAAATTCTCCAACATATGCGCTGTTAGTGTTTCTCACTAATTTTGTCTCAAACAATGAAAAAAACAGTAGAATTAAAAGCATACTGTCATGTGAAATTCTTAGAGCTCTATTTACAGAAGAGAGAAATACCATGCTATGAAAGAGGCATGTGTAGAGAAAAAAAGAATGTATGCATCTTTATGTAAGTATTTGGTCTCAAGAGGCTCATATACTTAACCTCAAAAGACAAGATAAGATGTCTCCTTTGAGATTGCATCTCTTAGATATGTCAGTGAAGCTACACCTATGAGGCCTCATCAACATAGCTGCCTCATCCAAACATGGATGACACCAACAAGCAAATTAACATGGAGAGGAAAATCATAAAGGGTCCCGATCCCAGAAAAAACTACCGACAACTTAGAGACTCTGAGAGTAACACATCAATTGGATATATGGACACAGTTAACCCTGAAAAACATATATGTACAGTTAACATCATGCATATAGATAAGATTATATTTACATAATTACAAACATATAAATATATATTATACACACACATCTAACAACAAGTAATTTAAAAAGGGGCCAGAGGTCATGAGTCAGAGAGAGATCAAGAGTGTAGGTATATGGAAAGACTGGGAGAGAGAAAAGAAGAAGAAAAATGATGTAGTTATAATTAAATTTAATAAATAAACACAGAGGAAAAATTTTTAAAAAGAATATAGGAGATAATAAATGTGACTATGGTTAAACACATCAAAGTTTAGAGAGTAAGTGTCAAAGGAGTATTCAGCCACATATATGGTATCTTTATATCCTGCCCCTTCTCAAGACTCTGAGACTATTGAAGAAGGGGCAAAAGATTATAAAAGCCATAGATTGGGGATCACAAAAGGAAAAGAGTGTATTCTGAAAATAACCAAGCCTCTGAACCCATGAAACTACAGCAGCTCTGTTTGCCTGCCCAAGAGCCCACAGGATCACAGTCAACATTCCAATATGAATGTGAAGATGTTTACAATCCCCCCACTGACAGAGAAGCTATGGACAACTGAGTACTAGGAGGAGAGTCTGTTGTTCTTTAAGGTTGTAGCCCCTGGTAGGTCAACACCACATCCATTAATCCACTAACCGGACTCTATTGATTATCTTTTAAAGAGAAGAGACATAAGGAGAAGTTGTGGGAAGGTGTGAATCTGGGAACACATTGTGGGAGCAGTAGCATTGAATATGATCAAAACTGTAAAAAGAATTAATAAAATCATACATTTTAAAAGTTTGCTGTCATCATCATCCCCCATTAAGAGGGATGTGTAAGCCTGAACTTTTAATAACTGTTCCACACAGAGATAACCTAAATATATTTAGAATGCCTATAAGTAAACAAGAAACAGAGTGGAGTAGCAAAATGACTCAGATAATAGCTATTTCACAGATGAAGAAACTCCAATAACTAATTAATTAGGAAAAGCTAAGTCTTCACAATGAATCAATGAAATAGAAATTAAATCCATATTGTTTCACATAATCAGGTAGAATAAAAAATTAAAAATTTAGCAGTGTTAAAGTTTGGTGCTGCTATAAAACAGTAAGAAACATTGAGACTTTCAGAACCTATGTGCAAGGAAGAAAAGTGAGCATGACGTCAACTCACTAATAAATAAGGCCATAAAGGTGTTGTGGATTCACACAGGAGCCTGGAACATGCTCAGTCTATAGAAGATTTATGATGCAGTAGACATCTGCGATAAGTTATCTGGTAGCCTTGGTTTCTTTTAGCTCCACATCATGTGGGATAAGAAATCACCAAGTTGATGGCACATATGCCTTAGTGCATCTGAGGGACCCTGAGCTTTAAAATCATTACATAGTATAACTGACAGCAATCAAACTTGCCCAACATATTTATATCTTTATTCCATTGGACATCAAATCTTCCCTCTACTTCAGAAAGGGAAATTATTCTCTAAGGGAGTTTGCTGTTTATATGAACTTAAAAATGGACATAATAAAATGACAAAGTGTGTCTGTCCAGATATGACATGCAAAAGCACAAATCTGTAACAATTTATGTCACAAGCATGTAGCCTTGGTGGATATGTAATCTTGTCCAAGTTTATATGGCATTAAAAACTGCTACAGTTTTTAACAGGTGAATTCCCATACTCAGTGACAAGGATATTCAAATGTTAGAAACATTAAAAATGGTATAAGCATAAGTAAATAATGTATAATAACAAAATCATAAGCTATCCCTAAAATATCCCTGGAGGTCACGGTTTCTTCAAAATAACTTAATGTAAATAACAATTCTTCTATTGTCTTTAGATTTTAAGTTCTGTATGTCTGAGCTTAAGGCAAAAAGTAAAATTATTTCAAAAGGTAGATAAAATCAACTTTTAGGTAAGTGTATAAAAGCAAATATTTTACTATTATCAAGAGAGAATAGTTGAGACATGATACAGTTTTCTGGACATGTAAGCTTAAGACCACCCTGGTATATGACATATGCAGAAAAAGAGACTGTAGGTATTCTGTTAATATGATGAAGATTCTGTTCAAGTGTTTCAGTTATTGTGGCAATGTTGAAATTGCTATAAAATACAAAGTATATACCTTCACATGTGTGTTAAAAAACACAATACCTTTGGTTCCAGGCCTTTAATTTAAAGCTATGATGAAAGTATACATTTCAGTAATTGAAAGCATAAGCAATTGAATACTATGTATTACATATCAGCTAGCTGTGCAAAATAGAAAGATGTAAAACTGAAAGCATTGTTTTCACATACACATGAATGCATGGCTACACCCACTTAATAAGGATAAAACCAACAAGCAATCGGAAACAAGGGATCCTGACCATAAATATAGACGACATCCCCAGTTTGTCCCTCCTGTGTACTGAGGAACTCAAGTGTTAAAATGCTTTTTCATGTCAATTTAAAAATCCATTTCCTCTTTCCTAATAGATATGTTCCTTTTGTATAGCATAGAGCTAGCTAGCTGATGTCCCAAAGTCCTCACAATGTGGCTATTTTTATTAAAAACTGTGGTTTTATTTGTTTATTTAATTTCTACCACATGGGATAATTAAATAGCTATTGCTAGAAAGGTCTAAGGAGGAAAATAAACATGTTAAATGTTTCCTTTAATTTTTAAAGGAAGAAAATTGGATACTTTAAAAATCTTAGACAAAAAGTCTGTAACAAACTTAAAATTGAAAGTAGGAAATGAAATCGTGCTACCATTTCTTTGTCATTCCATCTGGATGGTGAATCGTTAATAGCGCTCTCATGGACTCTACTGTAAGGACTGAATAAGAGAGAATTAAGGGGAACACTGGATACTTTAACAGAATATAGGTCACATGCACACCACACCATTCTTCCTGTTTTAACGTGACTAGCTGAAAGACTGACACTCTCTTCCATACGAACTGCTATTTGTGTGCATTAGTCATTTTGAAAGGGAATATAATAATAGGTTGTAAAATTATGAACATTACAGAGCTTAATTCATACATGCATATCATTATCCACAGAATAAGTCTCTAAGATGCTATTTTATGGCTGCAAATTGTTTCCTGATCCATCATTCTCATACGCTGATGATACAGAGTTAATAATGTTTCCATTACGGTGTTTCTATCCATCCATGTGCCTTGGTTATATTCATCCGTCTTGCCAGTCTTTCTTATCCACCCTTTCTCATCCCACTATGACTCTTTCTCTTCTATATTCCCACTTTTAATATCATACCCTCTCCAGTATTAGATAAAGGATCCAACATTTGTTTTCATGAGACTGGCTTATGTCATCTAACACAATGGATTTGAGTTGTATCCTTTTATTTTCTACTATGCACATGTGCCATGTTTTTATTGTCCCAAATAAAAGATAAATACCATGAATGTCAGAGGTACTTGGGTTTTTTGTTTGTTTGTTTGTTTGTTTGTTTTTAATTTTAATTTTTATTTTTTTAGCTACATCTTGTAAAAAAATAAACTTCTGAAGGAACTCTTCTTACTAAAAGTTACTTCTCATAAACTGTTGGAAATAAGTTCAAACTCTCATCAACCTGCTACTGGCAAGGTCTTCTCCAGGAAACATATAAAGGTTTATTCATTTTTGTTTGTCACATCTCTTTGGAATCCTGGCTATTAACTTTTTTCTTTTTCTATTAGACAACACAACTTCTTTTCATTCTTATATCTTGATGCAACAAAAAGAGGAATAACCAAATAAAGAGAGCATTGGATGTAGAAAGAATTCAAGTCAATTACTGCAATTCTGTGGACACTTAAGTTTGATCAGTTCCTTATAAGGATCTAGCTGAGAAACTTCTGAAAAGAAACAACATGACCATCTCTGTCAACAAGGTAAGACTTTCTAAACTTAACCAATCAAAATGTGGATAAGATATGAGTTTTTGACATTTGTAGACCATTGAACAATTAGTAAATGCACCATAGTGTGTTTATAATGAAATTTTTTAAGAGTCCAAAGACAGCCTTTTGTGATTGTTAACTTTTCTGGAGTGGAATTCTTTTGTTTTAAGGTAGCATCCTGGTTGCTTTGAAGCATTCTCTTTGTTTTGAAGATGCATTACTGGTTTAATTTTTTATTTTTACTTTTTTATAAAAATAAATAAATAGTTCTATGAGGGTGTTCCCCTCCTACCCACCCACTCCCACCTTTCCGCCCCGAATTCCCCCACACTGGGGAATCCAGCCTTCACAAGACCAAGGACCTCCTTTCCCACCGATGCTCAACAAGGCCATCCTCCACTACATATACAGCTGGAGCCATGCGTTCTTCCATGTGTGTTTCCAGTCTGGTGGTTTAGACCTTTGGAGCTCTGGTTGGTTGGTATTGTTGCTCTTCCCATGGGGCCTGCAAACCCCTTCAGCTCCTTCAGTCTTCTCTCTAACTTTTCCATTGGGAACCCTGTGATCAGTTCAATGGTTAGCTGTGAGCATCCACCTCTGTATATGTTAAGCTCTGACAGAGCCTCTCAGGAGAGAGCTTTATCAGGCTCCTGTCAGCATGCACTTCCTGGCATCCACAACAGTGTCTGCCTTTGGTGACTGCACATGGAATGGATCTCCCAGCTAATCTGCTCCAGAGAAGACACCATATCCTGACCCATCCTAGAGGATCCACTGCACTTAGAGCAGTGGGATCTCAGGATTACAAGATCACAGACATAGCTGGACTCTGAGGAGTTATGATACAACCAAGAAAACAGGAGAGACAGGCTCTAGTCAGAGACAGTGAGTGCAGGTAACACTAGAGATAACCAATTGGTGAAAGGCAAGCTCAAGAAAATAAGCAACAGAAACCAAGGTTATTTGGCATCATCAGAACCCAGTTCTTCCACCATAGCAAGTCCTGGATATGCCATCACACCAAAAAAAGCAAAATTCGGATTTAAAATCACTTCTGATGATGATGATAGAGGACTTTAAGAAGGACATAAATACCTCCCTTAAAGAAATACAGGGGAACACAGATAAACAGGTAGAAACTTTTAAAGAGAAAACACAAAAATTCTTTAAAGAATTACAAGAAAACACAACCAAATAGGCGAAGGAATTAAACAAAACCACCTAGGATCTAAAAATGGAAATAGAAACAATAAAGAAATCTCAAAGGGAGACTACGCTGGAGATGGAAAACCTAGGAAAGAGATCAGGAGTTACAGACACAAGCATCACCAACAGAATACAAGAGATAGAAGAGAGAATCTCTTGTGCAGAAGATACCATGGAAAACATTGACACAACTGCCAAAGAAAATGCAAAATGCAAAAATCTCCTAACCCAAAACATCCAGGAAATCCAGAGACACACAATGAAAGACCAAACCTAGGGATAAGAAGTATAGAAGAGAGCAAAGATTCCCAACTTAAAGGACCAGTAAATATCTTCAACAAAATTATAGACTATTATTTTTATATTAGAGTTAAGTAGCATTCCATGAAAGCCAACTTCATTTTAAATGGACTGATTTATGTCTAGCCTCGCCTGTCAATAGAAAGCATCCAAATTTGCCGATTAAAATTTCCGTCATCTCTTGAGCTATGAGGGCAACATCTACCTTTGCTTATTGCATTTCCATCTCCATTATTTAATAGACCATTGTCAGGTTGACACTATGGCTTTCAATAGGTAACAGACTGCAATAAAAATGAAGATTTTTTATTGTAAAAGTCAGAATTCAAAAGTGTAATGCTGCTTTGGTATAAGTAAATCAGCTTAGCAGGCATGAAGTAGTAAGAGATGTTAGCTCTCTGTATGTGTCAACTAGTCTTTCACTTTTGGAAGAAGGTATAAACATAATTTTCTGGTTACTGAAATGATCTACCTTAAATGTAAGTAGTCCCTGAAAAGTTTGGTCCTACAGTTTGAGATTCAGAATAATGTCTCATCCTGAAACTGAGCGGCACCAGAAAGTTATGTTCAGAGGCAATTAGAGAAATGTGAATTCTGTACCAAATTTCTCAAACATGAATATTCTAATGTTTCTAAAACTCATTTTTACTTCATTCCTGATAACATATAATTAACTCATGCTATGCCTGGAACTGAGGTTTTGTTCTCAGTTGTGCTGAGGATTGAGTACTCCAGAGAATTGTGTAAGCTGGGGCAGAGGTGGGGTCCATCTTGAGGTCACTGTTCTACTGTTATTCTCTAAGACAGTGGTTCTCCTAGTGCCACAACCCTTTAATACAGGTCCTCATATTGTGGTAGACCCCAACCATAAGGCTATTTTGGTTATATGCTACTTCCTAAATGTAATTTTGATACTATGACAATAATGTAAATTTCTGATATGCAGGATATCTGATATGTGACCCCCACAGAGGTAGCAACCAACAGGTTGAGAACTGCTGCTCCACAATTTAGTCCACTTAATCTGCACTTTCTGGTCTTATTCTAGAATGTAGAATCCATTTCTTTATGTAGCTGGACTTGTCTTGATCCTTGTTCAGTAATTTATTCAATCATTGGATTTCTTTCTTTTTTTATTTGATATTTTCTTTATTTACATTTCAAATGTTAACCCTTTTTCCCGGTTTCATCTCTGAAAACCCCCATCCCATCCTCCCTCCCCCTGCTTCTATGAGGGTGCTCCCCCACCCTCCCACCCACCCAATCCCTCCTGGCATTCACTTACACTGGGGCATTGAGCCTTCACAGGACCAAGGACCTCCCCTCCCATTGATGCCAGACAAAGCCATCCTCTGCTGCATAAGCAGATGAAGCCATAGGTCCCTTCATGTGTACTCTTTGGTTGGTGGTTTAGTCTCTGGGAGCTCTGGCGTCTGTTTGGTTGATATTGTTGTTCTTCTTTGGGGTTGCAACTTTTTCAGCTCCTTCAGTCCTTTCCCTAACTCCTCCATTGGGGTCCTTGTGCTCAGTCCAATGGTTGGCTGTGAGCATCTGCATCTGTATTTGTCAGGCTCTAGCAGAGCCTCTCAGGAGACAACTATATCAGGCTCCTGTCAGCAAGCACTATCCACCATAGTGTCTGGGTTTGGTGTTTGTATATGGATGGATCCCCAGGTGGGGCAGTGTCTGTATGGTCTTGCTTTCAGTCTCTGCTCTATACTTTGTCCTTTTATTTCCTTTTGACAGGAGCAATTATGGGATAAAAATTTGGAGGTGAGTGGGTTGTCCCATTCCCCAACTGGGGGCCTTGCCTAACCTCTGTATATGGTCTGTACAGGTTTTCCCTCCCCTCTGTTGGTCATTGCAGCTAATCTCATCCTCACTGGGTCCAAGAGCCTCTTGTTTTACTGGCATGTGAGACTTTCTGGTGGCTACCCCCAGTTCTCCATCCCCCATAGTTACACACCTCTGTTCAATTTCCTGACTCTCTGTATATCATCCCATCTCCTCCCATACCTGATCCTACCCTTTTTCCCCTCTCCTTTTCTCTTCCTCCCAAGTCCCTCCCTCCATCTACCTTCTGTGAGTATTTTGTTCCCCCTTCTAAGAAGGACTGAAGCATCACACTTTGGTCTTCCTTCTTGAGTTTCATAGGTCTGTGAGTTGTATCATGGATTTTCTGAGATTTTGGCCTAGTATCCACTTATCAGTGAGTATATACCATGTGTGTTCTTTTGTGACTGGGTTACCTCACTCAGGATGATAGTTTCTAGTTCCATCCATTTGCCTGTGAGTGGATTTCTAAAGTTAACTACAGGTCCTGTGTGAATAGCAGCATGGCAGCCCCTGGTCAGGCATTTTCTTAAAACCACACTAGCTATTCTGGGGACAATTCCATCTCATTATAGAAGCCCATTGAGCCAATTGCCAGCTAAAATAATTGTTATTTTCACCTGGGCACTGCTAAGCCATGCTTTACTTTTACTGGTGTTTATTGAGGAGGCTCGGTAGTCACTACACATATTTTCTTATTAAATTCTTCCTTAAAGATTTAACAAAATGCTTTAGACTGTCAAAAACCTTTCTCTTTTTAATTTACATTTTTTATTACTTGACTAATAAAGAGAATGGCTTAAATAAACATTTAGATTTTTGATATTCAAGTACAGTATGGCATAGTATTGTTTCTTTTTAATTTTTCCCAATCTACTTTTATACCATTTTAATTACATGAAAGTATTAAGGTCAGTTCTAGGTTGAGGAACTAGCAAAACAATAGATGCAAACAGGAACAAGCAGCATCTCGGATACCAGTGAGACAGAGGGTGCCCAGTCCCATCACATCCAGATCTGACTCTATCTGCTCTATAATGCTACCAAGGATCGCCTCTCTGTGCAGGATCCAGAAATTTTATGCAAGACGATGTCTCCCTGGGTGATGTAGAGAAGACTGGCACGTCTTAACTCCTGAGCCTTTTCTCCATCCCCAAAAGAAAATGCTTTAACTTGTGTGGTGAGTTACTGTGAACCTGAATTTGAATGTCCTGAAAATGATTCCTTTCATATACCTCATTTATATTTCTTTCAGCAGTAGTTACTTGATTATTAAACAAAATAAGAAACTGTGACACGCCTCAGATAAATACAGCCCTGAGTGGGCCCCATGGCTTCACTCTTCCTGGCAGGTCATGTGTTTGTTTTCCTTCTGTTTCTCTGAACAAGAGATTGCTGTCTGGAGAGATATGAAGTATTTGAGCAGACAGAGTCCAGGAGACATGCTAGCATATAAAAAAAAGACTTGCAAAGGATCTTCAATGGTGTTTTTAGGCAGAAAAGTACTACACATTACTCATTCAGAACACACTTCTGTGACAGCCAGGTAGAATGTCCTTACTCAGGGATAATAAAAACAGAAAAAAAAGGTGGGGAAACAGATTAAGGAAAAGGAAGACTACATATATCTCAAAACTTTCAACCTAGATTAAAGCTGTTATAACATATTTAAGATTGTGGTTTTATGAAAATGAAAACAAAAATCAGAACACACCTTTGAACAAAGAGCCTTTGAAACCCTGAACAAAGCCAGTGCTTCTAAAACAGCTAAAACCTAGCTGAAGGGCTAGAAACAAGGCTAGTTCTTTACATTCTGGAATGTTGATCTATGAATTTTAAATTAATTCAGAGTCCCAAGATGATAGCTTAAAGATTAGAGAAGCTGTCCAGAATAATTTAAACACAGCCAACATCTATTGATTAAATTTAATGAGGTAGGGTGTATCCTATGTATCTCAATGATTAGTTAATTTAACATAAAGCAATGTGGTAGCTACATAACTACCTTTAAATTCTAACAATATTATATTCAATCCATTTCATTACATTTGATAAATTTTTGTTTATATAAATTTTTTGAGTAACTAAAATAATAATTATAAAATACAACATATATTTGAAGACTAATATTCCTCATGAGTCATATTTATTATCTATCTTACATATTTTTCAAGTTGTGGTATCAATTTGCAAAATTATTTATAATAATGGCCAATATTATTAAATACCTCTAATGTGTCAATTTACTTCAGAAGATTTCTCTTACTGGATCAACGCTATCTCCTAAGCCTTACTTCAGAAGATTTCTCTAACTGGATCAGGGCTATCTCCTAAGCCTAGCTAGACTGCCTTTGCTTGATAGTAATGAAAGAACAATCACGTGAATTCAACATAGCATTCATCAGGACCAACTTCAGCTTAGTGTGTTTTTTATAAAATGAAGTGAATGGATTGTAAATTTAAATATGATGACAATATACTTTTTTTATTCAATGGGCAACATGACAACAGATGAAATGTATGGACTTAGCTTGGAAAACAAGAAAAAAAGAGGCTACACATCTGTTGAAATAGAGATTAGCATTACTTACTGAATTTTGGAATAAAAATATCAACATTATTCTCTGGTTTTAGAAATCAGCAAATAGCACTAGCTGATAACATGTATAATCTTTCCAAAGCCATCTAACTTAGGTTTCCAGGATGAACAAGCTATTAAATCAATATGAGCTATCATTGTGTGTAATCTGTGTCTTAAACCAGGAAGTAAACAGAGAACACACAAACACAGAGAATACAGTCTCCTATAAAATATCCTCAGCCACATTTTAATACAGTGTCAGGTTCTGTGTTCTTTTCCTTGAGCCAGAGAAAATTTAGAACTTCAAAATTATCTGAAATGTAAGGTCACAATTTTGGTAGATTTTTTTTAATGACTAAGGAGACTTAGTAACTTCTTAATGCTTATGTAAGTCAACGTGGCTAGCCCACTTCTGGTCTTCATGAGCTTTGTGGAATGCATGTACATGAATGGAGATACTATATGATGTTTTTAAAAGGCCAGTGGAGAATGGATACAGAGCTGGAAATGGGTTCATTTGTTTTGTGGAAATGTTTCTATGTTTTATGTTCTTAATGCTTTGGTTGTATACTTAATTCTGGCCTGGTACTCTCAATTCAACAAGCAAACTCAAGCATTAGAAGTCATACACCCATCAATTTATAACAAGATAGAAAAAAAAAGCAAAAAAGCAAATATAAGCAACCAATCCCTCCTGTGTGTGATGAAAGCTCCCGTGCAGCAGCATGCTGTCAGTGAGCTGTGGCTATCTAAACTGGTGTGTGTAAAGAAGGCGTACCCATCGATTTTATAGACACTTCTGTTATTTTGTTCACTTTCGTCATATAAACTCATGTAATGCTTTAAATGTTATATATAGCAATGTTAACAACAGATGGTACAGTTCATCTATGTACATTGCAAAACATTTTTTCTAGATATTTTTCCTAATTAACATTATGATTTATTAATATTGTCTTCCATTTAAAAGTTAGTTGAAAATAGCAATTTAAGATATATCAAAGTAAAAATGACACAATCTTGCACTTAGCAATTGTTCAGGAATATAATACAATAGATGAAATGTCTTCTTGGAATACATGAGTGCTTATTTCTTCTTTGTGTGCAGACTGTCTGAGTCTGCTGATAAAAACTGCAGAATGTGCCTCATTTCTAGTTATGGTTGGCCTCATGGTTAGCTTCATGTGTCTCTTTATCTTGGACTAATGAATTACCCAAAATACATTTTTTCTCTTTGTCAGGCTCAGATGATTAATAGAGGTGAGCAGGAGTCTATAAGTACCTTTAATGTCTAGGTTGAGAAAGGGCATTTATCATTTCTCCACAAAGAGAAAAATCACACAAGATACTCAACTTGTGTGGGTCTGGGATATATTCTCATAATGAATTAGGTTTCAAGAGAAATAAATCTGAGATTAAGAAAGTAGACTTCAAGATTCTCAGAAGTTTTAAGTTGGTAACAGATTTCTCATTACCAAATTTTCTGAAAAAGTATCAAAATATTTAAAGTATTTGTATACACCGACATATTAGTATTTAACATATATTTATAATTTTTGTGTTTGTGTATGCATTTGCAATGCATTGGGTAATAGCCTCAGGTCATGAGGAACTGAGTCAGCCTCTACCAGGCTATAGCACAAAGCCAGAGAGAATGGCTTAGCCCCAGCCTGACTTCCACTCCGCCTGAGGAAACAATATATCAATATATGTCTGGGTATCAAGGACAGCCTACCCTGTTTCCAGTCAAATCATAAAAAGCAACTGTAGCAAACTGGTAACTCTGTGTGTGTGTGTGTGTGTGTGTGTGTGTGTGTGTGTGTGTGTCTGTGTGTGTGTGTTTGCATCTCCTAAACACTCTAAGAGCACTCAACTCCCTCAAAGTTCCAATAAAGCCGTCTCAGCCTGTTGATATTAATTTTCTCTGCTTCTATGCTTCATTTATTTTTACATAATGTATGTGTGATACATGCAAATGTGTATTATGGGTGCATGCAGAGGCCAGAGGAGTACATCCAAGGTCTTTGTCTGTAACTTTTTGTCTTATTTCTTTGACACAGCATCATTCACTGAACCTGGAGTTAGGTTGGCAGCCAACAACCCCAGTGGTCCTGTTTCTGGACCTTGCTCTTGACAGTGGTGGGGGCATCAGAATGCAAACCTTTTACATGGGTGCTGGAGATTTAAACTCAGAATACTTGCTTAACAAGTTCTCTTGTCTGCTGAGGAATTTTTCCAGACTTCTGTGTCATAATCCCTTTACACAATCAAAAATAAAAGCAAAAAATTAATGTATTAAAATTTTAAAAACTGATCATCTACTCGCCATTAAAATACTCCCAACTGTGGCTGATCTTCACACAGATACAACATGCCCTTCTTATGAGACTATTTCCACATCTTTGGCAAGTGATAATTTAAAAAAATATATTTATTAGCCTTTCAGTGGGACCAAGAAAATAGTAATATCTCATCAAGTTTTATTTAGATAATAAAAAATGTGCCTCTAAGTGCTATAAAATAAATTGCTATTTGCAACAACCAATGATACAGACATTTTGAACATCTTTAGAAAACTCCCTATTCTATCCATATTCATCCTTACATGAAATTAGTATCTAGATTATTATTCTTTACTAACATAATGTATTTATATTTGATAAATATATAATCTAATATCATCCCCAGTTAAATCTGTCTACATTCAATTTTTTTATGATTTGCTGTGCTGAGCATTTACCTTCAGTTGTATGCATTATAGACAAGTGATTTACTACTGAGTAACACCATAACTTTTCAAATGGTATTTTAATGAGTAAAATCTTTGTCTCTTTACCCTAATTACTATAAGTTTACAGAAATATGTTTCAATATTCAGTTTTCTTAAGAATAAACTGTTAAAGTATTAAAAGTAAATATTTGAGAATTTTTAACATGTTTGAATATGCTAACTTTTGAATGAGCCTAACACTCAGAAGACATAAAAAGCAAAATTTCAATTGCATAGGTTTTAAAGCACGTACAATTACAATTAGAAAGGAAAAGACAAACTCATGATGGCAATTTCCAAAACATATGCCAGAATTCTTAATTGACACAATTTGGATAATTAGTTTTAAAAAACCATAGCGTTTGAAAACGTTGTAGCTAATTATGATAAACAATTTGGAGAAAGGCATAAGTTTATTCAGAAAGAATCTGGTAAAAAAAATATGGCATAATGATGTTTATAGAGATTGACAAAGATGAAACTATTTAAGGGACATTCAAGAGGGAAAGTTATCAGTGCTCACTGATGAAGTGGATATAAGTAATGAGTTACAGGGACGCTCTCTCTAGCCCAAGCAATAGGATGCAGGATGCCCTTTCATTTCTGTGGTTAACACTGTAGGAGGATCAAGTTTCAGAAATAGTAGGTTAGGACTCAGAACTTTACAATTTGAAAAGTCTCCAAGATAAAGCTTTTATACAGACATAGACAATGCTCAGCTTTAACAATTGTATTCATTCTTATACTTTAAATATTTAATAAACAATGTGAAGTAACAACAAGCACATACATATATACGTATAATACACATATATGTGTATCATATACACATAAACACATACCCACACATATATATATTACATATTACATATATGCAATGTATATATTACATATATAAACTATTACATATATATTACATATATATATATGTAATAGTTTCTTTAATGAATAAAGAGAAAAGAAGGCAAAGAAAGAAAGGAAGATTAAAAACGGATACTTGAAGGCAAGACCATGACACTGCATGGGGACAAAGCACTTGCAGAAAATGATAGTTTTGATCAAGGTGAGATGCTAGTAAGAATGAAGAGTGTGAATCATTCTAATTAAACAGACGGAATCATGAAAATATCATCAGCACAGTGTAAAAAAAATTAGCTCAGTATAACCCAAAGTAAGCTTTATTTGTCCATAATGCATTTCTCAAGAAGGAAGTATAACAGAATTCTTCATTCTCTCCAGACCCTACTGCAGAGATAGAAAACAAGATTGACAGTCATTGGGGGAGAACTGCGGCTCCTAATGGAAAAAGGTCGTGTTACAAACAGGAGACACATTAGCAGAGAGGGTTTTGTTTTTCTGTCATTGTATAAATCAGTCATTGTTCAGACTTTTCCTTCTACAGAACAAATGAACAAGTGACCACCTCAGGTAAAAGGTGACATGTGAATAACAACACTTACAGGCAAATTGACAGTCAGAGAGTATCTTCTCTCTCCTGTTTCTTTTCTCAAAATGTTGAGGTGTAAGAAATTATCCCAAAGCTATAGCCAAGGTTTCCCTAAATGGGCAGAATTCCACCCTGGCTGCAGTGCCAGGGTTTGGCTACATCATGGAGTAATTAATTTGTATCATTCTCTCTCTCTCTCTCTCTCTCTCTCTCTCTCTCTCTCTCTCTCTCTCATTGTCTCTTTGACTCTTAAACTAAAATAGTTGGGAAAAGGCTATTACTCAAACTCCAGTTTATCTTGTGATTATATACAATTACCCCAAAGCTGAACAAAACACAGAGAAACTTACATATATTAAGTACATTTCAAAGGGCTATGCACCTGGTATGTTTATGTACAGAATACTATCCAAAAATTAAGGTAAGAATACTGACATCCTGCAACTTGGATAAATCTCAAGGAAATCAGGCTGGGTTACCTAACTAAAGTCAACTACAGATGAAGACTGCATTATTTGATTTGAATAATAGTTGAAATAATTAGAGAGATAATTAGTGCTTTTCCAAAGCTGGTGATGAATGTGATTATAATGAGGTGACATAAATGAGCCTATATGCAATTCTACAATAGGGTATCTTACAAAACTCCATGTATGTGATAATTTACACACACGCAATGTCTGTACACGCACACATATAAAACATGAGCATGTATACAACTGAAAAATTCTGATGACATGCTGAAGCTTGTACCACTGTGAAATTCTTAATGCTTTTTGTTTGTTTGTTTTGTAACATATTAAGTTTGTTCAGGACTTTACATTGGGGTTGATGTTGGAGGACTCCAAAGCACTTCCATGTACATTTCTATATAATCTGTTCTGAGTTTACATTATTTGGAAATAACTCTTCATTAATGTAAAAAAAAACATGTTGAAAATTTTGTCAAGACCTAGAAGGTATGCATATATATACTTGAAGACTTTAGCTTGTAGTAAAGGAAAGAAAATGTATTTTTTAAAAAGCTGTAGCAAACAGAAGTTATTTAACGACTTAAAATCCAGTTTTTCAATAATATCAGTGCTATAAAACAGTAACAAAATATTTTTAACTATTAAAAAGGAATAAAATCAAATCTAAATTAACTGAGTAGCTAGAATTCTTCACACAAACAAGATTTACAGTTCTTTTTGTCAAACTTGGCTCTTGTCATCAGAAACAGCACAGTGACTGAGCGGAACAAAATCCTAAAATCTGAACTTCTTTGCTACTGCAAATACATTCCCACCGATTTGTAATGTCCTTTATTTTCTTGGCCACCCTAGACAGCCTTAGTCACTTATTTCTCTTTGCATTAGTTACCTACACTCATGACTGGAGCTGACTTGATGACCTGAAGTGACAGTTTTCTCAAAGTGCTCTTGGCACACCAATCTTGATTTAAGAAGTATTACAAAACCTTGCAGTAAACCTTGAAATGGCAAACTGTGGCTCATATAAGGATCTCGTTACTCCAAATAAGGAACAATTTAGCCTTTAGGAGCTGAAGACTCTTAAGCAGTAACTTCATGTAGCATGGGCTATGCAACTAAACCTAATAACAGCTAGTAGGTTAGGTGTCTTGCTTAATTCACAATCATCACAGAATATGGAAGTACAGCATTGTTCTTCATTGCCTTCTCCTTACTTACAAGAAAAGGTTTTCTGAAAGTCATATACCCATGCTGTAGAAATATGATACTCATATTCATGAATGCATTTCTTTAAAAATTAATTTTAATTCTTTGTTTTCAAAAATGCCTGTAAGGCTTCCATTTTTGAAATGTTTAGAATGTTACCACTGTGTATTTTTAAATTACTAATGTCCAAATAAGACATGAGTAGTGGACTTTAATTTATCTTATTTTATCATTAATTTACCTAAATGAAATTCCTTAACCCCCAGGAATTTCTAGACTAAGGTATATATGCTATTCTTCATCTACATTAGAAATGTAAAATGCCTAGGTCTTTCGAATGTACATTACAGTTGCAGCAAAACAACACTAATGAACACATGTATTAAAGAACACTAAACAAAAATATTAGCATTAAATATAAATTTGTAAGAGAGGAATATGTACTGAAAGGTGAATCAAAAAGGTTGGATAGGAAATTATTCTTAGTATTCTTGCTTGGCACAGAGTGGCTTTTTCAGTACTGGAATGAGACTCCACATGAGAGTTTCTAGACATGCAGGGATGTAATATATTCTCCCCCTGTCCTTTTTCTTCAGTGGTAATTTTATTGTTTTTCATTTTAATTTTTACATTTCTTGAAAAATTTCATTCATGTATCTCATGTATCTTGTTCACACTCAATATGCCCCTTACTTCTTCTCCAAAGCTTCCCAGAATTCCCCATCATATCTACCTTTCAAATTTCCATCTCTGTCTTCCCCTCCCCCCTCTTTACCTACCAAGTCCAATTAATGCTGCCCACATGCATGTAGGTGTGGGTCCATCCTCTAGGGCATGGGAAACCCACTAGTAGCCACATTCAAAAAAACATGACATTTGAAGCTTCAATGTGGTTTAGGTATTGATAGCAGTTTTCCATAACGCAAAGACATTATTTACTATTACATAAGTAAACGTTCATGACAAATGGCTTAGTAAGGAGTTGGGTTTGGGTGTTTTTGTTAAAATGAAATTAATTACCTATAGAATTTTCTTTTGTATGTTCTCACAATCAGAATGGTCAAATCTAGACCACATTGAAAATATTATTTTCAATCTGTAGAAATTAAATTTTAGTAGGATATCAAAATACTAAATAATACTAGATATCAAAAAAAACTAAATAATTCAATTTTAAAATTTTGTATGTTTTTTTTTTGTTTTTGTTTTTGTTTTTGGTTTTTTTGGTTTGGTTTGGTTTTTTGAGACAGGGTTTCTCTGTATAGCCCTGGCTGTCCTGAAACTCACTCTGTAGACCAGGCTGGCCTTGAATTCTGAAATCTGCCTGGCTCTGTCTCCTAAGTGCTGGGATTAAAGGCAGGTGCCACCACTGCCAGGCCAATTTTAAAAATTTTAACAGCTCTACATCTGATAGAAAACTAATGTTCAGAATATATAAACAACTTAAGAAACTAGAAATAAAAAAACTAAATAATCCAATTTTAAAATGGGGCTCAGATCTAAACAAAGAATTCTCAGTAGAAGACTCTCAAATGGCTGAGAAAGACATAAAGAAATGTTTGCCATTTTCAGCCATCAGGAGAATGCAAATTAAAACTACTATAAAATGGAATTTTATCATATGTCTGCTAGAATGGCCAAGATCAGTAACACAAGTGACAGCTCATGTTGGCAAGGCTATGGAGCAAGGGGAACACTCCTCCATTGCTGGTGGGAGTGCAAACTAGCGCAGTCACTATGGAAATCAATATAGCAGTTCCTCAGAAAATTGGGAATCAGTCTACCTCAAGATTTAGCTATTCTACTCTTGGGCATATAACCAAAGAGTGCTCCACTACACAACAAGGACACTTGTCAACCATGTTCATTGTGACTTTATTCATAATTACCCCCCCCCAAAAAAAAAAAACCAAAAACCAACCTAGGTGCTCTTCAACAAAAGAATGGATAAAGAAAATGTGGTACATTTACACAAATGAGTATTATTCGGTTATTAGGCAACAACACCATCATAAAATTTTCATGCAAATGGATGGAATGAGAAAAAAAATCATCTCTAGTGAGGTAACCCAGACCAGAAAGATAAACATGGTATATAATCACTTATACATGGACATTAGCTGTTAACTAAATGGTAACCAAGCTACAATCTATAGAACAAGAAAGGTTAGGTAAACAGGAGGGGTGTGAGAGAGGAAAGCATGGACCATCCTGGAATGGGAAAATAGAAAAGTTTTACAGGTGGACTAGGGGTGGGTGGGGATCAGGTGTAATGTGGGATATGGGACAGAGAGAGTAAGATGGAGAGATGTCTGGAGTTGGGATGTATTTGAAGGCTGAAGTGGGAACAGAGCAGTGAAAACTCCCTGGAATATATGATGGTAATCCTAATGACTCCTAGTAATGGGGGATACAGGACCTTAAATGGCAACCTCTCATCTCCATGTGAGGCTTCCAGTGGTGTGACTGAGTGGCATTTGATTAAATTGTTAGACAAGGGGGTCCCATAGAAATTCCCAAACAATTCAGCCTGTTGCAAAGACAAAGGATTGCTCTCAGCAAAGGAACAGCAGGGCCCCATTGCTTAGGACAACATCTCACTGAACTCATTGATCTCAACATTGCAAAACTCATTGAATGTGAAAAAGTTAAGCTGGTGCCTGCATGGAGCCTTCACCACTACAGTCTAGTCTCTTTGGGGCAGGTGGTTCACCACAGGTTATTGAAAGGGGAAGTCAGACACTACCCCAGCCACAAACCTTTAATCTAGATCTCATCTATTTTTGTAAAATATGCTGGGGCAATGGTGACACAGAACTTGTGGGAGTAGCCAACAATTTCTGATTTCACTTAAGGCACACTAAAATAATGATACAAATTAAAGAGCAAAACTATCATAACCAATGTTGGATCAAATGTAATTACTACATAAATAATGTTTTTTTGCTTGAGTACAACTTAAAATTTTTGTATTAAAAATTTTTAAATGTTGTACATATGTGTGTGGACACATGTTCATATGAGTGGAGGTGGCTGGCTGCACACATTGTGAGGTCAAAGCACAGCATCAGATGTCAGTCCTCTTGTTTCACCTTGTTTGACACAGGTTATCTTGTTCACTGAAGTATATACCAGTCTCGAAGGCCCAGAGCTTCAGCGGATTCTCCATAACCACTCCCGGTCTCGCCATAGGAGCTCTTACACTAAAGAAGGGCACTGTGCATCTGGTTAAATTTATTTGTTAGCAAAAGAAAGGTTTATAAAAATGGCAAATGTAAGCTTAGCTCACTACCTGAAACAATTATTCCTCTTAGGGACTTGTACAGAAAGTCTGGTTTAAGGTTGAGTTCCTTCAAAATGCACCCACATCCAGTCTCCAGTGAAATCTAGTGAGTAGGGAGCTTATTTTTTCAGTATTAAAAGACTATATTCTACACCAGTCCATGAAAAAAAAAAAAAAAAAAAAAAAAAAAAAAGCCATAGCCAACCCTGCCAGGATAATCAAGAACCAGAGACTAGATAGGCCAGAAATCTAGAGTAAAATCCAAATGACTGCTCAAAAAAAGTGTATTCTGCTACACTGAGATCAAAGTCTCATCTAGTCTTCATCAGAGAAGCTTCCTCCAGCAGCTGATGGAAACAGATGTAGAGACCCACAGGTAGACATTATCCAGAGAGAGGCTAAATGGGAGGTCTCCATCAAATCCTTCTTCTCAGATCTCAGGGAGGTCTATGGAGGAGAAGGAGGAAAGAGTGCAAGAGCCAGAGGGGACAGGGAATACCAAGAGAACATTGCTCTTTGAATCAACCAAGCAAAGGGACAATGAGATCACAGGGACTACATGGGTCTAACCAGGTCCTCTGGGTATATATCATAGTTATTAGCTGAGTATTTTTATGGGGTTCCTGACTGTGAGAACCAGTGTGTCTCTGATTCTCTGGCTTGATCTTGGGACTCTTTTCCTCCTATAGGCTTGCTATATCTTATTTTGATATCATAGTTTTTGATTCACCTTATTATATTTTATTTTGTCGTGTTTGGTTGTTATCTCTTATAAGCCTGTTTTTTTCTAATGAGAGCATAAAGTGGAGTGGATAGGAAGGAAAGAGAGGTTAGGAGGAACTGAGACAAGAGGGACAGGAAACTATAATCAGAATATAGTGGATGTGAAAGGGGTCTTTTTCATATTTCATTGAAAGAAACAGCTATTTAATGGGTAGTTACAGAAATATTAGAAATAAACACACATATACCTCAGAAATTATAACAGTGTAGAACTGAACAGATTAAATAGTTCAAAAAGATTTAAAAATGTTATGTTGATAAAATTCATGAAATTCTCTTAATTTAAGATGATGACACATAAAAGTCTTGTTATATAAAGAGTATCAGTAATTCATTGATATTTTAAGGTAAATAGTGGCATTGAGTAGTCACCTTGCACGCTTAAATCACTCTGAACTAAATACTACACTATGGACACACAGGTAGAGAGGAAGAAGCTAAGCAAAGATGAGCAATGTTTCTGCTTTTCAGTATAGACCTAATTTATTTTCCTGTAGGACATTTACAGTTAAAAAATAATGGCCTACATGGTATTCCTTTAAAATGAAGCCAATCATTCTTTAACAATGTTTACTTACTTAGTTATGTCATTTTAAATTGACAGTTTTGTAAAACCTCAAAAATGTAATAACTTACCTATTTTATTTAAAATAACTAATGAGTATGCGATAATAATCGGATTTTATTCTCAAGAGTTAACAGAACAAATGTTTTATAATGGCTGAATGAATCATAGACTTGACAGACAAACTGAGCCCTGCCAATGACAGGTCCTAAACAACCAAAGACCATGGATCTTGTTAGCAAACTGTAAGTGGTAAGAGATGACTACTATGTATCAATGCACTCTCTATTAGATCCTCCAGCATCTATTCTACCTAAGATGAAAGCTCACACCACATGTACCCACAATTTGTATAATGTAAGCATATTTGCCATTTCCTCATCTGTATGTGCATGATTAAAGGTAGTATGGAGGGCTCCAGAGACCACCATTTTATACTGATACAGCTCCACAAAGAAACAGTTAGTGACACATGACTACCTCATCAGCAATAAAATTAAAATAGTCATAATCACTACTGGTGCTTATCATAAAGCACAGACAAACTATCCAGAGCAGTAAAAATTCCATACAGAGTTTCAGAACCTGTATGTAGTTTTAGAAGGTATTTGCATTGCACAGAGCAGTGTGACAGGACAGGACGGGAAGTAGCAGACATAGGGTTTCTCGCTTGCATGTGTAACAGAGTCCACATCTGTCGGTGAATTTTATGATGTTGTCACCTGTCTCTGAGCCTATTTGGGAAGTGTTTGGCACCATTGACTATCCCATTTAAAAGTTGTGACTGAGGCATTTGGGAGTACTCATCCTAACAGCGTAGATCGTCCCTCACAGGAATGCCGCTTAGAGCCTCACAACTTATTAGTTAACTAGTTCTTCTATGAGAGTTTTCTGTAAATTACTAATTGACAGGATGCCATAATCTTAATACAGATAAAATGATCAATTATTCTTTTTTTTTTTTTTCATTTTTGAGGGTTTTTTTTCCTTACACTAAGGCTGAATTTAGAATTATGTATACAACCATTGGATTTTGGGTCCTTTAATTTATCCCAGTTTAATTAAAACAGCAAAGAAGCAAAAAGTGTGCTGATTATTTTTAATCCATAACTCACGTGCAAACAATGATCTTCTTTTAGATTCAATATTATTTAACAACTATCATAAAATAATGAGCAAACAGGGAACTGGAGAAATGGCTCATCAATTAAGAGTGCATACCGCTCTTGCAGAGGACCTGAATTCAATTTGCAACACCTTGGATGGGTGGCTCACACTTGCCTGTAACTCAGAAATTGCCATACACACACATATGTGCACGCATATAATTAAAATAACCCCAATAAAAAAAAATTTAAAAAAAAAAAAAAAAAAAAAAAAACAATGTACATGTAGGAAACACAAAGCCCAGTCTTCAAATGTCCATTCTAGACCTGGGATAAGGTGATGTTCTGTTTTGGAACTTGACTCTATCTTTTAGTTATTTTAGTTTGCTCTGTTCAAACTGTAGGACTCATAAAATCAAAAATGTGCTTTTCTCTGGTTCAGTTCTTTCCTACATATCTCAAATGGTATACAACATCTACCTACAAAACAATCAAAGAACGTTGTGTCTGTGTTAGATTGTCAGCAGGAGCTTCATTGTTGTATTGCATAGATCGTATGTAGACCAAGACATTTATGTAACGATTTATTTATTAACTCAGTCACTTATAAGATATGTTGATATTTGTTGAACTCTTTATTTTTATCTGCATTATTTGAAGTATATAGTCAGCCACATAATTAAATATTTGTTTTCTATCTTTTGAATAACATTAGAAGTTGAGTAAAATCCAGATCAGATGCTATTAATATAACTGAGCAAATACTCCTAGCCACAAGACAGCTTGGAGTTGACTGGAGCGGCTTTGCCCTTTTGACTGTAACGCCGTGGACCTTGGCATAGTCATCAAATGATGAACAACATTGTCACATGACCCTTCAAAATGGAGGATTTATGGACTGGTGTGTTTCTACAAGCTCCCACCAATCATAACTGATACTGTTCAGGACATCTTGTTTAATATGGAAAAAAGCTGTTTGCTCAAGATAACTTGTAATTGGAATACAAGGTAATACAAAAATTACAGAGGAGATAATTTAAGAAGAAAATTAAAATTACTTTGAAGGTAGAATTATTCTTTTAAAAATTCTTTCATGGTGTGATTAAAGATATTTTTTACAACTATCATTGCAGTATGTTTTAGTGGAAATTTATTCATATTCTAAATCTCTCCTCTATGTATGTATGTATGCTTATTAAATCCAAGGAAGTTACCCATGAATTTTTTACTGTGTCATTTTCAAAAACCTGGATTTCTAAAAGAGATATTTTGGTCTATGAATATTAAGATGTAAAAGAAAAGAATTTCATAGATACGTGTGTACATTTCATTTACTTTATATTAAGACATAAAACTTCCTCTATATCTGCTCTTAAATTCTATCATCTCATATATCCTTGAAAACATTCCATTAAATACATATCTAGTACTTAACTCCAAAATGTTTAATTTTTTCTTCTTCAAACAACCACATTAAAGCATACATTTTAATATGTAAAACAAAGATGGTGAAACTCATAGGCACAGATCACTTGGAACTTCAATCACGTAGGTGAACACACTCCTCATTCTGGCTCCATGATGCTCCTTCCTTCCCTTAAGCTCCATTCAATCACCAGGTCTTACAGACTTTGCCCTGTTCATTTCTCCAGCTGCATGGTGCAGCCTCCCTGGTGTAGATGGTTATTTCATCTCAAGGGAAAACAATTGCTTTCATTCGCTGCTTCTCACATAGGAATCTAATTTCATAACAGCAAACACTTGGTTTGACTGTCCTTTGTCTTCCACTTCCCAAGGTCAAAGTGACTTTTCTTGTTACAGTCGAAATTGGCCTCATGATGTTTGTCCCTCTGTGCCAACCTCCTCCTTTCCTTTCTCTCCTGTATTAAGAATATATCTATCACTAAACTCAGCTTTTTAAAGTGATGTGATGATGGTTAGGTGGATCTGACTCATCTCCAGACTGCTAAACTCTCTAGGAGCATCCTCCAGTGTCCTCTATGCAACCTTATAACGGAACTGATTACAGCATGTGTGATATACTTTCGTATAGTCTGTTTGCTAATCTATATCTCTATGCTATAAACTTTCTTAAAACAAGCACTATTGGTTAAAACCACTCTCAAGATTTGCAAAAAGCAAAGCCTGGTATGCCAATGGTTGCCATAACTAAATGATTTATTGATTTATAAACTATCAAACCGAGGAAGATATAACCAGAAGCATTAAATGTTAGACAAAGTATCACATGTTGAGAGAAAAAGCACATACGTACACACACATGGATCAGAAATAAAAAATGAAATTGTAATTTGTAATATTTAATATATCCAAAAGTATAATATACTTTAAGCATTAATGCCTTGTGGCTTCTTTATAAATATAATTTAAAACATTTATAGCAAGTAAAGCTTATCTTAAAAAATAGTAGAGAATTTCAGCCAGTAAAAACTTTGATTGCCCATACCCTAGTAATTATTCCTATATCTATGTGCATATAGACAACACTAACTACACTAACTGGGCTCAGTAGTATATATATATATATCAATAGAATAAGATTATCTGGATTTAATAAAGGTGTGTTGGGGGGAAATAGATGCAGGAGAAAGGATAAAAATGCATTCTACTCATGAATGAAATACTCAAAAATTAAAATAAAACAAAATTGCAAAAGCACATAAAACAGAATAAAAGAAGTGCCCAAGTTGAAACTACTCCAAAAGTCAATGTTTGTCAGGCTCTATGATAAAATGGCTTGGATTCCAATCCTAATTGCATCTTTTTTTGGGTGTGTGATCTTGGGTGAGTTATTTATGCCTTGGATTCTTCACATATGAAGTAGAACTAACAGCTGCATCCACCTCACTGCATCAAGAGCTGAAGCATGTAGTGTATGTAAATCATTTGGACTAGTGTCAGACTATATGATATAAACATGTTAGGTCTAGTTATAAAGAAGGTGCTGCCTATAATAATCAATGCTTCCCTCAAGTTTCTACCCAACTTCTTTTCCTGTTCTAAAATGATTTCTAGAATTTGAAGTACATTAAAGTATATTCAGTCTGCTTTATGATCCCTTTTGAGCTTATTGTTCGAAGTGCTACAATCAAAAAAGAGAAGCAGGAAGACAGCAATCCACTGTGGAGTAACTGTGCAGCATTTATCATCCTGCAGTTGCTTTTTTAAGGCACCATGGTCAACAGTTCTTATTTAAAAGCTGTATTACACCGACCATCTTTGGAATGCATTTTAACTGCTGAAAGTTATTCGTATTACTTGTATAAAATAGGATAAATTATTGACTTCACAATTTAGATTACATTATTAAACCAACAAATACAACTGAAGATGATGAAGCTAAGTTAATTATAATCTAGAGTTAAAACCTTAAAAAGTTATGAGAGTGATGACCAATTAAAACAGCTTTAACAACACTTACTCTTCCTGAAATATAATGAAATCACAACTTAAGAATTTTGCAAGCATTTTTATTCCTAATAGTTTCAAGTGACCACATCAACTGAGGTAAGCAATGGCCAGTAATCAAGCCTCTACCATACACAAATCTTAGTTTGCATAGATACAATTAAATAACTTCTGGTAAGTAATGAATTTCTCATAAAGAGTGGGCTTGGGAAGCTAGGAAGATGGTTTCAAGTAGAGTGATTGATACGCATGAATGATGAGTTGATCTGAACCCCCAGCACCCACACAACAGTCAGGACCATCTGAACATCTGGAATCCCAGTACTACAAAAGTGGAGACCGACAGGCAAGTGCCTGGAGCCTACTAGCAGGCCAGCAGTGCTAATTCGTGAACTCCAGGGTTGGGAAGGATGTGGTCTTCAAAAACGAGATGAAGGACAAGTGAGAAATACACTGAGGTTGAACTCTGTTACCACATGTGTGTATACAAAAATACATGTGCATCTATACAAGTACTTATGTATGCCTACATCTGATAAATGCATACAAATGAATAAATTAATAAGTAAATATGTTGTCCTTACAAATATCATCCCACAAAACTGTATACATCGATCATACTTAAATGTTTCCATTAGGATTAATTATTAGCTGCTAAATCATAAAACATAACTTAATCAATCACCTTGGAAATACCTACCTGCTCATAGAATGATCTCTTATATACAATTCCAATTATAATAAGCAAATTGATCTATTTGGTAATAAATTAGAAGTCATAGGCTGGGGTACATCTTTGTTGTATAGAGCTTGCAAGCATGCATGTGACCCAGAACCCCAAATCCTACTCCACAGAGAGAAGGAAAGGATAAAAGGATGAAAGCCATCAAATTAACAGGCAAATTGAAAATTTATTCCAGAAAAGTTTTTTTGACAACATATACTCAATGCTGTGCTGAGAATAATTTATAATCCTTATATCATAAAAGAAAGTCTATAAAATAAAACAGTCAAAACTGGTGTCTGATCTCAGTCTCCTATGATAGTGTGAAAAACAACACATCTCTCAGTGTGGCCCAAACTAGCTGTTTCTCCATAATGGTAAAAGTTGTAAAAAATATAAGTGTCAAATCCAGGTCCAGTAAGGTAACAGCTAGTTTAACAAGCCCTAAAGATAAACTGAGGGGCATTTCAGCTTGAGAGCCTCTTCTGCTAGACAAAAAAGTGTTAAGTGTATAAATAGGTATAGAAAATCAATCAAACACACATTTGGAGTACGAACTTGTATTCTAACAATTCCCTAATATTATGTATATATGACATATATATTATATATATTATGTATATATGACATATATATAATATAACAAATTCTAAACTATAGTTAATAGAGCATAATCTAATTATAAATAATAAACAAGAATTAGCAAAGAATTGTTTACTAAAATCACTTGTAAAATGCATTATCTGTAGAAAAATAAGCAGTTAATCATTCTAGATATCTATCTATCTATATCTATATATATATATAGATATAGATATGTGTGTGTTTCAATTAGTAGTCATTAGTAATTTTTGTTTTAAAAGAAAAATGTGACAAAGGGCTAAAAAGATGGCTCCATGCATAAGAGCACACACTGCTCTGGCTGAGTTTAAATTCTATTTTCCTTGTGGGTGGCTAATAACTCCCTATAATTTCATATTTAGTGGATACAATACCCTCATCTGGCTTCTACAAGTACTTGCATGTACATGCACATTCCTCATAGGATATTTGATTATTATGAAAAGTCTAGGCTGACTCCATGACAGACTTTAAATTGGCAAGTTAGGAGCCTTAAATCCGTTTCCAAGAACTGGGCAAGCCCAGGCAAGTCAGTTACTAAAAACAAACAAACAAACAAATAATGAAACAAACCAAAAACCAAAAGCCAAACCAAACCAAAACCAGAAAGCAAACAAACTAACAAACAAAACAACCCAGGCTTCAGGCAGCTACTCAAAACTGCCCTGCCATCAGAAGCTGCCTGAGGCAAGGACAATGGGTCAGCAGCAGTTTCCAGATTTCCACAGCAACAGTTTCCAGACTTCTCCAGCAACAGTTTCCAGGCCCACCTACCTACCCACCCAGGCCAGCTGCAGCAATGGTTCTGGAATATCCTTTGAGATAGAGCCAAGATTAAGACAGAGGTCACCTACCCCTCCCATGAATTCCCTAATGTGCTTTAAATCCAGCCTGCAAGCTCACTTCAGGATCTCTCTATCTTGGTAATGGAAGATCCCAGCATACTCGACTTCTGCAAAATAAAACACTCTTGCTTTCACCTACTATGTGAGTCCGGGGTATCATTCTTCAGTGACTCATGGGCCCTTACAATTATACATAGAAAACCTAATTGTTAGCAAAACATATATAGAAATATACTGTGTTTGTCAGATGCAGCTAGATATGTCCAATTTGGCTGTGCCTCTAAAAGCCCCAATAGATAAGAATGCTACAGAATGGGCAGTTCCTGCCTATTTTAATGCACCATTGCTTAGTGAGGTCTTGTGGTCTTTTTCTACAACCCTATGCAAAGTCAGCTGGGCTTTGAGCTGCCCCACCATAAAGGTGAAATGGTTCAGCTCCTACTAATTTGGTTTGGAGTCTCCCACCATGATGATGACAGATATTAAACAGCGAAAGATACAGGGAAGGAGCTAGAGACTTCTTTTATAGCAGTTGGGCCTTTGAGAGCTTTCCTTCTTGCCTCTCCTTTGGTTTGAAAGAGTCTTACATAAGGAGATCCAGGTAAGTAGAATTTTCTCTTTGGGCTTGCAGAAACCACAGAGACACAGCTGGTAGAACATTGGTGTAACAGAATTCTAGGAAAGAGAGCTAAGGAGCACTTATGGGTTTGATGGAACTAAGGAGTAAGGTATACTAGCTAGGTAGGATGACACAGATAGGAAGTGATCTCTAAAGAGCTAATGTAAGACTCTGGTGAGCCTTAGCTTACAGGGAACCCCTGAGTGAACCACGCAGAGCCGATCTGTGCAAAAGGCAAGAGGAATTTATTGTTCCAACGCATTGGGGTCATCCTGCACCTGAAGGAGAGGCAATGGACCCCATGCAGCTTGTTCAGTGAGCCTTTATACAGTTTTTAGGGATAGACTAGAGAAACAGTGACTAGGCACAATATGATTGGCCAAACAGTGTGACTTTTTACTGATTGGTTCTTAGAAAATGAGGTGGCAAGGACTTCCCTTGTCTGTGGGTGGCAAAGGGCCATCCTGTGGAATGTGTCACGACCTGGCAGGTCAGTTCTCTCCCCTATTGTCTGAGGAATGTTAATTAGCCTCTCCCTTCCAGAGAGCCAAGCATTCCAAAGTTCCTAAGCTGACTTCTTCACTAGCATTTAGTGGTAGATTCAGGCTTGTAAATAGATATTTTGTATGTAGTTAAGAAATTAAAATTACCTTTTTATGGGTATAAGTATTAGTTAAATTTGAAAGGTTAAATATTACACATTCCTATATATAGGTATGCAAATGCATGTGGTAAAAAGAAAATTCTTTTAAACCCAGAAAAGACAGAAATAAAACTATCAAACTAAGAAAGATTCTATTTTGAAAATCATGGTTTAGCCCACAAGCTGATTGTTTCCGGTGCCCTCAAATCTGTATGTGGTAGTTTACTTTCTACTGTTATAATGAAACAGTGCCTAAAGCAACTTGGGGAAGAAAGGATTTATTTTCTCTTATGCTTATAATCCATCAACAACAGAAATCACAACAGAAACCTGAAGGCCAGAATAGAAGCAGAATCATGGAGAAATACTGATTACTGAGTTGCCCCCTCTGCCTGCTCAGTTTGCTTTCTTTCTTTTTTCTTTCTTTCTTTTTTTTTTTTTTTTGCTTTATTAAATGTATTCATTAAATGCCATGTCAGCCCATAATGAGTAATAAGGAGATGATAAGAAAGGTGTTGATCTGAGCAGTATTGACTCACGCTTATGCATAATTAATACTAAATATTAAATAAAATGACTTATTTTAAAATTATTGCTCTTAAAATACTAGTAGCAACCTTAAAATAGTTTAAGTTTATTTTTTTTATTTATTTTACTAGAAATTTTCTTTCTTTTTTTTTCTTTTTATTGGATATTTTATTTACATTTCAGATGTTATCCCCTTTCCCCATTTCTCCCTACCCAGAAACCCCCTATCCTATCCTCCCTCCTCCTGCTTCTATGAGGATGTACCCCCACCCACTTTCCCACTCCCACCTCCCCATTCTCCCATCCCCCTACATTGGGACAATGAGCTTTCACAGGACCAAGAACCTCTTTTCCCACTGATGCCCAACAAGGACATCCTCTGCTACATATGCAGATGGAGCCATGGGTCCCTCCATGTGTACTCTTCAGTTGGTGGTTTAGTTCCTGGGAGCTCTGGGGGGTCTGGTTGGTTGATATTGTTGTTCTTCCTATGGGGTTGCAAACCCCTTCAGCTCCTTCAGTCCTTTCTCTAACTCCTCCATTGGGGACCCCATGCTCAGTTCAAGCATCTGCATCTGTATTTGTCAGGCTCTGGCAGAGCCTCTTAGGAGACAGATATAGGCTCCTGTCAGCAAGCATTTTTTTGGCATCCACAATAGTGTCTGGGTTTGCTGTCTGTATATGGGATGGATCCCCAGGTAGGGCAGTCTCTGGATGGCCTTTCCTTCAGTCTCTGCTTTATACTTTGTCTCCATATTTCCTCCCTTGAGTATTTTGTTCCCCCTTCTAAGAAGGACTGAAGCATCCACACTTTGGTCTTCCTTCTTGAGATTCATATGGTCTGTGAATTGTATCTTGGGTATTCCGAGCTTTTGGGCTAATATCCACTTATCGATGAGTGCATATCATGTGTGTTCTTTTGTGACTGGGTTACCTCACTCAGAATGGTATTTTCTAGTTCCACCCATTTGCCTAAGAATTTCATGAATTCATTGTTTGTAATAGCTCAGTAGCACTCTATTGTGTAAATGTACCACATTTGCTGTATCCATTCCTCTGTTGAAGGACATCTGTTTTTTTTTTTTTTTTTCAACTTCTGGCTATTGTAAATAAGGCTTCTATGAACATAGTGGATCATGTGTCCTTGTTATATGTTAGAGCATCTTTTGGGTATATTCAGATAATACTATGTCCAATTTTCTGAGGAACTGCCAGACTGATTTCGAGAGTAGTTGTACCAGCTTGTTATCCCACAAACAATGGAGAAGTGTTCCTCTTTCTCTGTATCTGCTATCACCTGAGTTTTTTTTACCAGCCATTCTGACTGGTGTGAAGTGAAAACTCAGGGTTGTTTTGATTTGCATTTCCCTAATGACTGAGGATGTTGAACATCTTTTAGGTGCTTTTCTACCATTCAAAATTTCTCAGTTGAGAATTCTTTGTTTAGCTCTGTACCCCATTTTTAATAGCATTATTTGATTCTCTGGAGTCTAACTTCTTGAGTTCTTTGTATATATTGGATATTAGCCCTCTATTAGATGTAGGATTGGTAAAGATCTTTTCCCAATCTGTTGGTTGCCGTTTTGTCCTATTGTCTATTGTTTATCTTAGAGCATAAGCCATTGGTGTTCTGTTCAGGAACTTTTACCCTGTACCTAGGTATTCGAGGGTCTTTTCCAACTTCTCTTCTATTAGTTTTAGTGTATCTGGTTTTATGTGAAGGTCCTTGATCCACTTGGACTTCAGCTTTGTACAAGGAGATAAGAATGGATAGATTTGCATTCTTTTACATGCTGATCTCCAGTTGAACTAGCACCATTTGATGAAAATGCTGTGCTTTTTCCACTAGATAGTTTTAGCTCCGTTATCAAAGATCAAGTGACCATAGGTGTGTGGGTTCATTTCTGTGTCTTCAATTCTATTCCATTGATCTAACTGCCTGTCTCTGTACCAATACTATACAGTTTTTTATCACTATTGCTCTGTAGTACAGCTTGAGGTGACGGATGGTGATTCCCCCAGAAGTTCTTTTATTGTTGAGAATAGTTTTTGCTATCCTGGGTTCTTTGTTATTCCAAATGAATTTGCAAATTTCTCTTTCTAACTTTATGAAGAATTGAATTGGAATTTTGATGGGGATTACATTGAAGCTGTAGATTGCTTTTGGCAAGATGGCCATTTTTACTACTCCAAAACAATCTAGGACTCCCCGTGGGGAGTCTCAGAGTGGTCAAGGTTCCCACACATCAGTCATCTATCAAGAAAATACTTTATTATCCTAACCCAGTCTGATGGATGCATGTTCTCCAGGTTATGTCAAAACAACAAAACCCTAACCAGAATACTGTATATATTTCTATATTCCTACTATAGTGCACATTTTAGCAATGTGTTAAGATAATATCTCATTTTTTTGAGATTTATTTTATGTACACTGTAACTGTCTTCAGACACACCAGAAGAAGGCATCCGATCCCATTACAGATGGTTGTGAGCTACCATGTGGTTGCTCAGAATTGAACTCTGGGCCTCTGGAAGAGCAGTCAGTGCCCTTAACTGCTAAATCACCTCTCCAGCCCAGTATCTAATTTTTTAAATTCCGGAAACATATTGTAGGATTAATTTACTGAAACGTATATTGGCTGAATAAATGAACAAATGAATATGAACATTTCAGCAATTTTAATATGTCATGACTTAAAAAGACAAGAACAGACTCAATTAAGTTATTTTGTTTGAAAACAAAAATGACCTGCTTTCTAAACATCTCAGTCAAAAGTCGCGCACTATATGAGAATTTAAAAGAAACTGTACAAAATATGAAATTCCTTTTGTGGTAGGAACTACAGTTGTATAGGTTTCTAATGGACTCCAGTGATACTTATGTTGTTGTTATATTCAGACGGTTTAGAGAGCACTCTCCTTCATTCTTAATTCCTTTGATACCAAAGAAAGCAGACATTCAAATAACCTTTTCTCTTCCCTCCTGAGCAACAAATGAAGCAAATAATTGGAGTCTAGTAGCTGTCTGAGGAGATTAAACAATTACTTAGCTGATCCCTAAAAGTATAACTTAAAGACATGAAGATTCTGGAGAAACTGTTGTGGATGGCCCTGGTATTTTGTATTCTGATGCTAATTCAGTTCTCCTGGGAGGGGCTGCAGACCAGGAATGAGTCATGTGCTCAAGGACTTCTTGTGAACCATATCCTAATGAATAAAGTAGCCAATCACTGGGTGAGTAGGAGGCGGGACTTTAGGGTTGGATGGAGGAAGAGAAGGAAGACAGAGTCAGAGGCTTTTGGAACTGGGTTAGTTCATGGACAAGATGTAGCGGTAAAGTTTCCTGGGATCATGGTGGGAATTTAAGAGAACTAGGTGGTGAGATTCTGGGGCTCCAGAGCTTTGGTCTAGGTAGAGCCGAGAACTTGGGTGGCGGCTAAGCCAAGAGCTAGCCAGATGCCTCATTTCTAATACCTCCCTCAACAAAACCCATTTCACAAGTTAGTTTGTTGGCGTTTCATATTCATTCTTGCGGAAGTTCCTAAAGCAGTAGCTCCCAATTTGGATGCTTTCCCCAGACACCCTGGGATGGTTTTGTGAACAAAGAAAAGTGACTAAATGACTCTCAAGGTTTCAGATTTTGGTATTTTTTTTGTTGTTGTTGTTTGGTTTTGTTTTTCTAAATCATATTTAGCGATGGACCACATACTTTAACCAAAAGACTCGGCTAAAATTTCAGTGAAGAACTAAAAGGAAGTCTTGGTTCAATTTACCAATGATATCCAGCAGCTTGCTAACTAACAACACAACTATGATTCTATGATTGTAGTTAATTTAAGAAAAGTTAACGGTATTTCCAAAGTTTTCTGATTTAAAACCAAAATAGGATCTTTATAACTGCATCTGATACTCAGGGAATGGACTCCTTCAGCCTCCAACTAATACACAAATTATTATTGTATTGTTCAGCCTATAGTGTGCAACAACAGAGAAACATGTCATAATTTATAAGGTATATATTTATGGATAGGAGACATTATTCAGATTTGTAGGCTTAAAATCAGTATGTGGCCTAAGATCATGTGATATTAAGGTCATGAAACAAGGCTTAAGGTCTAGCTTAGTCAGTCATAGAACATTAAATAAAATAAATGTGACCCTGAATTTGATATATAGCAATGCAACTAATAAAGAATGAAAAACATATCATTGGTTAACATTAATTAATAGACACTTATGGAGAGGTGTTCTCAGTAAGAATCTATATCTTGTTTACTTTGTTTTTTAAAATTTTTATTAAGACATATTAATTGCACTTATCAGTAATGATATTTTATTCAAATACATTATGTTTTTTAAAAGTTTTTAAAATATTTTCCTTGTTTATTTTATTTTTTCTATATGTATGTTTTGCCTGTATGTATGTCTGTACACATGTACAACTGGTGTTCTCAGAAGCCAGAGAGGATGTCAAATCCCCTGGAACTAAATACAAAATGACTTTGTATCTTTCCAGAGTAAAGTTGTGAATAGCCGTATGAGTTCTGAAAATAATACCTGGGCCCTCTGGGAGAGGAGTCAGTACTCTTAACTACTGAGTCATCCCTCCAGCCCTATATATATATTCACATTTTTTTAAAAAAGTTTGAAAGTTCCTTGAGCCATACTTCTAATATGTTTATTTAAAAATTATTCTAGCCATATTTACTATGTGTAGACATAAAAATTCAATCACGTAACTATATAATTTGAGAAGAAGTATCAATAGTATTGTTCTAAGTTCAAGGCCACTCTGGGCAGCAAGTGAGCTCACTGGTATCATAAACACATGATACAAATTCTTCATGAAAACAGTAATCAGTTTATATGTCAAGTCCGAATTTTTCAAAATGCAGAGTTGTGTGCCCTAATATAATGTCAGTATGCTATTTCACATGATCCAGAAGATAAACGGATATTTCTGAGATGATTGGGGGAAAGGCTTATTTTAAGCAAAACATTTTTCTCTATAATTGAACAGAGAAGTTTTTGAGAAAAGCGCTGCATGGATTTCATTAACATGAAATGCTTCATGACTGTGTTAGTGTTAGATTTCTGTCCATCAGTGAGACTTCAAGAACAATGTTGGTTGTTGAGAGTTTTCTGCATAAGGTTGGGTGTAACGACCAATGCAATGAGAAGAAAAGCATATTCTTATTCTGACAAACATCACCTGCCTGTTCACACTGGCAGGTATCACAAGAATATGATCCTGTATTGAGATAATTTCCAAAGAAGCATTGTGTCTCTTCCATGGATGGCAAAATTATCAGTTAAGACAGAGTAACATAGTAATCACACCAGGAAAAGAATGTTTATTTGTCAAGAAAATGCTAGTAACAAATAAGGAAAAAATAATGGTGTGGCAAGGGAACAGATTCAAAATGGTTCAGGGAAAATGCTTTGCTGTATGATGACACTTGATAGAAACATGATTTGCTACAGCGGGACTGTACTGTGTATTAGCAGCCCAGACTATGATGAGAAAAACTGCTTTAACAGGAGTAAAAGTGGATGAGAAAAATCTGAACCAGCAAAATGGATATCACGCGAGGATAACAGGGTTGAATTAAAATAAGATAGCCACAATGAAAACGTGTCTACATATTAGTTTATTTCAAAAGTGTGGCTAGGAGTCACACCGAGACCTGGGCTACATGGCATGCCTAGTAAAACACAACACAAAAATATGAGCTACAGTATGCTCTAGAAAAAAATAAAACATTATACTGCCTTTCCAATTAGTACAAGAGCTCCCACAAAGACTTTCAAGGAGTGTTCTGTGCAAAAGCACTTGAAGTGAATAAGTGGAGACCTGGTCCGTCTGGTAGATACTGTTATGTTCAATTTGCTGCGCAGGAGCTCAGAGTGGAATAAGTCAGAAACGTTCTCAGGGTTATACGGCTAAAAATGATGAGGCTACGCTGTCTAGACTAGAAGTGTCTAGAGGAAGCTAGAGGTGTCTAGAATTTATTATTTTCAAAGGAAGACTAAAAGGAAATTTATGTACCCATGTCACATATGAATGATCTTGGAAAGAAACAAGAGGAGAACACTGTGTTTAATGAACTTGTTGAAAAGGAACAGGAAAGAGATGATGTTACGTGTGTTCCTACATGTTGGGTGGTTATAAAACAGAACTGTGATTAATAAATGTATGGCATAGACTCTGTGAAGACATTCATTTCAGAAAAGCAAATTTTAAAGGGAGATGGTGTCACTGGGAAAATTACATAACACCACCAGCAAAACCTACTGCAAGACAGGCTGAGACAAGGAGTGTGAGAGAAGGATGTATTTATTTATTCATTCATTTATATATTTATAAGAAAGGATTCTGACTTGTATGCATAACAGAAACATTGGGTCTGAACGTAAGATTTGAGATAAAAGGATAAAGACTGTTCTTGTACCTTTGTACACATTCTCATGTGTGTGTACTTCTGCCCGTACATATCAATTAAATTAATGTAGTTTCTTTTTAGAAAGCAGGGCTATAATGCTGAACTGTGTAAATTTCACTGATTTAAGAATGTCACCCCCCCCCAATTGTAATGGGAATTTACTCCAAGGAAATATAAATGAAGAAGTCAGAAACTAAAGACAAACGTCTTAGAAAATAATTTAAAATATGAATTTTATTAAGACCACAGAAGAGGTCAGTGAGGTGGTTTACTGGGTAAAGGTGCTTGACTACATGTCTAACACCTTGGGTTAGATCTCCAGGACCCACACGAAGAATCAGAAAATGGCTTCTGCAAACTGCTCTCGTACCTTTGTACACATTCTCATGTGTGTACACTTCTGCCCATTCATATCAATTAAATTAATGTAGTTTTTTTTTTAGAAAGCAAGCCTATAATGCTGACTCTGTCAGCTGAGAGGAAAAAGATGTGCTAGCCTGAAATTTCTGATATTTATCAATCTTGTTAAGGAAAAATATGAGATTGGAAGGAGCAGGACACATTATTTTGAAACAGACCAGTGTGTTAACCTGGTCCTCCTGTAAATGGGATGACACTGAAAGATGTGTTCTACACGGTCAGGGCAGCTGATCACTGCACTCTGAGTACCTGCATAAGAGCGACTTATCTATCAAATGCCTTGTGTTTGCATGATTTTACTTTTCTGATTTTAAAACCAGTAATGATGAAGACATTTAACTTATAATGAACTTTGAACTCTGCAGAACTAGATATTTTCTTATCAAGGATTTGAATACAATACAATGGTTAGCTCTATGGTAAAACATCGGACAGGCTGGAAGGAGTTGATCTCCAGGAAACTGTTTTTTATTGTCTTAACTTAGATTTTCAGTCTCCAATTTACTTAAGGAATTGGAACATGAACTAAAAACATATGCATGATGGAAAGTTTTGTTTCAAAATGTTTTGCAATATTGAAATATCCACCTGAAAATATGTTATCTAACAAGAAACAAATTGAAGAGTGATATATAATTTAAAATTGCCATTCATATCAACAAGGAATGAGTTCATGTAAAGAATACATAAACCATTTCACAGAATTTATAACCTTCAGCTAAACTAGAATGATTTACTTCATTACTTTTCAATTTGCTAAATTATTTATATTCATCAGATATATGAACTTTTAAAACATTCTGTATATATCTTAAACCTTCAAGTAAAAATATGTAAGGACCCCTAGCCTCCTAGAGAAAAGGGTAATGGATTCATAAAGTAATAGTTTATACAAGACCATCTTAAATTCCTTTTGTAGCAGTGTATAATATGATTTCTTAAGCACATCTAAACATGTAGCCCTTTAGAAGGTTGAGAGGAAATTACTTTAATAAGTTTATTCCAGTAATATAAAATACATAGATTAATTTAATATATCAGTAAGTAATTCTTAGTGGTTCTGAAAAGTAATATTGTCATAAAATAAAATTTAGAGATTAAAAAAATTAAAAATAAATCCTATAATACATTCAATACTGTTGGGGGCTGACTTTTAGCAGAAAGCGGCTATCAGCTTTGCAGCCATCTTGAGCCATATACCCTGACATGAGACTTGAGTTACAATAGCCTACAACAGCTGAGAACACTCCGATAATCTTGGTTTAGATACCTTGAGATTAAAGGTGTGTGAGATTAAAGGTGTGTGACTTAAAAGTATGACTTAGAAGTATAGAGATCAGAGTTAGAGACAAGACCTAAGGGCATGATTAAAGGTGTAACTTAGAGGCGTGCCTTAAAATCAGACTATAGAAGACAGAACCAGAAGAGAGACTATAGAGGGAGAATCAGACAGGAGACACTTAGAGGAAGAGAGACTGAAGAATAAACGGATTGAATCACACCCTGTCTGGTCTCCATTCTTTGAGTTTGCCCTCACCCTCGCTCTTGCTGAACCTCGACCCACAGACCGGAGCAGCAGCTTGGGCCGGGATACAGTGGCTGCCCAAACGTGGGTTGGCCCAGGCCTCAACATTTTGCCCGGGCTGCAACATTTATTTTGGCCGCCCCAACGTGGGGCTAGTGTGGACCCCAACATTATTTTGGCGCCCGAACAGGGACTCGAGCTTGGGCCTCAACAAGGTAATTAATAAAAATTACAGCAACAAAGTCTCAACAAGGGACTACAATAAAACAAAAACAAAATAAGCACCAAATTTCCTACCTGCCGAATACCCAAACGGTATGCAACAATCCGATCCACTGCATCAGGATTCATTTGTGTCCACTGTAGGCTGTAAGAATACACTCGGTGTCGGTTCTGCCACACGGGGTTGTAGGTGTCATAGTAGAACTCTGGGGCATAGGCCTTTCCTGAAAGCAGAAAGTGAACCAGTATGACTGTAAACACATCAGGACTTCTACAGACTCATTCTTTTCTTGGTCTTATTAAAAATTAATATCTTTCTTCTGTAAGGAACTATTCTGCTTGTAAAGTCTTTTTATTAAAGTCAAGTCTGTTTCCTGGTTACTTTTGAGACTTTCACTAGCAATATGAGAAAAGGAGAATTGGGAATGACCCCAGGGTCATAGGCTAAGCAACTCAAAGAATGAAATTTCGACCAACTGAAACAGAGAGCTATTGAAGGATTGAATTTGTAAGGGAAGTTCAGGAAGAAGAGTTTTTAAAGAAATTTGATAGATAAATTGAATATATCCAGGATTTAACTACACTGGAATAAGGGAACACTAAGGATTGGAGGTACCGCCTGGTTAGTTTAAGGCATACTCACAGAAATTAAATGGCTGAGATTGAGGGCATTACTGAAAAGATTACTAACACAGAGAGAAGAAGATTAAGTTCTGTGTACTGATACAATCCAAGAACTGAAACAAGAAGATAACAGTCATTGAGCTTGAAAAAGAAAGAAAATTAAAATAAGAAAAGAGAGAAAATAAAAGAAAAAGCAGTATCATCAAAGAGGTGTAGAGGGATTAACTTCCTTGAAAAACACCTGATAGAAAACATATTTGTGCTTCTTCCTATTGTAGTCGGTCTGACATTAAGATTTAATGTTTTGAACCAACAAGGCATATGTTTATCAAACTCTAATGCCACAACAAATAAATGATACAGGAAACATTAAGCACAGTAATCATTAACCTAAAGTGTTTCTTCAGTGCTGACCGGAGAGAAATACAATGTTTGCCAGTTTGCCAGTAAAATTAGATAAGGCACATTAAATATCTGAATTCTGGTAACATGGATCCAAGTCCTAACAAAATACTGTGTGCAGTATTTTCTTTAATTGTTCAGTGAAATCCAGAATCAACTTTATCTTGGTATTGGCTGCAGCTTTAGTTTCTTTGGCTCATTTAGAACTTCTGATCCTAGAATTTAATGAGAAAAAAAATATTTATTGTTTTAATCCGCTTGCTTTATGACAACTTCTTTGGTATCTGTAAAATGATATAATTAGCTTGTGACTAACTAACTAAAATTGAAGTCATTCTATGAATAAACTAAAATTAGCTCAGAAACAGTTTTGAAATTAACTGAATAGCTTGTATTCCAGATAAAGGAATGTTGAACCAGAACAGACGTATCAATGAAGTATGAAAATGATATAGACAAGTAATCAGATACAATAAGATCTTGATTTTGATTCAAAAATAATGTTTGATAAAGATTTCCTTTTAATTGAATAATTATAATAAAATTTAAAGAGGAGGTGAGATTTACAAGGTACATAAATAGTATTTATTGGTAATAAAATAAATGTTGTCATGGTTATAGATCTTCCTTAGTTTTAAAGACACATATGGAATGTCTTCTCCGATACTTTACATTTGTTCTCTCTCAATCATAAGATACATATAGTTATAATGGAAATATAGTTTTGAGCTCTGACATCCAAACATGATATCTGCTGGTTGAAGAGAAAACAAATTCCCAACATTTTTTGTTGTTTATATAGCATTCATTTTTATTTTAGTTCTAGTGAGAATATAAAGAAAATATATTTTCATACATTTTTACATTCTAACTTTATTTTTATGCATGTTCCAGTTTGAAATTTTTAGATAAACTGACCTAAATCTCTATCCACTAACCAAACTTGAAGATCATTTTTAGACACATAATGCGTGTCAATATAAAGAGCTTAGATTTTAAAACATCTTTAAAATGATAGTGCTCAGAATTTTGCATGGAATTTTTATAATAATATGGATGTTATATTTTAGAGAAAAAATTTTAAACTTCTAAACTGAACTTTGAAAATGCAATTTCAAGCACGATGCTACAAATACACTGAAATGATTATTCACACTTAAACCACTAAGGTGTTTTAGATTATATGGATATTAAAATTTTCCAATAAAGTTATATTGCAAAAGTAAATAAAGACAAAAAGGAAAGGAAGTGATTGGTCAACAGTAAATATGTGCTCTGTAAAATCAATATTTCTCATAAAAGAGGCTGTAGGAAGATAAACAATATGTAAATTTACCTTAGATAATGAATTATAGAATATGTTTGAATATATATGAGGGATATCAGTTCATTTTTCATTTGCTGAAGAATCATTAACTTACTTATATAGGTCACTGTTCTAGGAGGTACTGATAAAATCCTCACAAATGAAATCAACTCCATTTTGCTTCAGATTCCAAGATACTGTAAGAGAAGTTTCCTACCAGAATAAACCATGATGAATTGCTGACATGACAGAGCTAGCTGAAAAACACTAACTACTCTCACATTTGTGGTCAAGAATGTCAGATTACATTATAATCAAATACCTTTGACAAAGTATGCTTAAACTTGCAAAGAAACAATCAAAGAATTCTTCCGAGGTCAAGGAACACAGAATTAAAAACAGTGAACAAGAGCATGTGACAAGAGGAATTGTTGGTTTTTATATTTGTGTGAGTTTATATATTGGTGTGAGTTGCATATTTAGGTCCAGGAAGATGACGTTATTGGATAAGACATGTCACCACATGTGAGAGGCTTGGTGGAAGCTAGAACCTCAGCAGTATTGGGTTCTAGATAGATATTGTTACTCGTCAATAAGCAGCAAGAATATTTGTGTGAATATAAAATCCTTTGCTACTGACTCCAAAGAAGTACACAAGAAAGTCAAGAAATACCACAAGAAAGGCCTCGTGGTATTAGATGCACATACTCTCAACCAAGAAGACAGAATTCTTCCCATACAAATATCCCTTTCCCTGTTCCAGTGATAGTGATTTCAAAATACACCAAAACAAACACACAAGAAAGTATACTACTGTATACAGCCAGGAAGGCCAATGATCTATAGCCGTATTGGACATATGATAATAGAAGCATGAAAAAGAACGAATCAACATGTTATACCTGGTGATATTATACAATAGAATATTAAAATTCAGGCACTGCTGGTCATCTGTGAAGGAATAATTCGCATTGCTTTTGATGTCATCGTTCTCCTTTATGATGAGTGAGTGGAAAGAGAATAACACTTTTAAGATGGCTACAGGGATGGAATATGGTTTTCATCCTGTCTACCAAACTATGCACATCTAAGGAGACTGTCATGTCAGTACCTATTATGGTGGTTGGCACAACGCCTATGCTTGAAGTAGATATAATAATCTAGGGTTGAACTATTAAGATCCATGTGTGATAAGATTAAGGGCTGAATATTTACCTTACATTTTAGTTATTCTGGAGTTATTTACTCAGTTTCCACATAAGTTAGGGGGAAATTGTATTATATTTTCTGATTTTCATTTACCAGTTTGTAAAGTACCTCATCGTAACAACTAACTGAATTCCCATTAATATCATTATCATAATAAAAGCAATGAGACCATTTAAAATTCAAACCAAAGATAGTAAATCTAAAACTTCTCACATGTGCATGGCTTAACACAAGAAGACTAGTTATAAAATCTATGGCAAACTTAGCACTAACACTGAAGGTATGCTGATTAAAAATAAACTGTAAAATTATTTTAGGAGCCATGGGTCTCTGTTTGTGTATATTTTCAGTATTTTCACAGTCAGCACTAGTAAAGTGATTGAGAATTAGAGTCATCATATAATTGTATAATGACTAAAGTGGTGACCAACACATTATAGACTGCCATGTGTATATGCAACAAACACATATAACTCTTAGTCTTCTATCACAGAGAGGAAAGCGTGTACAACAGTTGAAATCAGAATTTGTATTAAATAACAGAAAGGAGTTATCTTAAGCAACAGGAAATATGATACATGATTATTAAATCAAAAATGTTTGCTCTGGATCACTGTCCACATGCTTTCTACACCAGCTTCCAGTACCTCTGTGTATGGTTGCTAACATTTACCTATGTGCTTATTTGTACACAAACCTAGACTCTGTCACTTTTATAATAACTTATATCCTAGGATAGGAGTTGCATCTATACAGAGAAGGTACATCACTCCACCATGTCCCAAATTTAAACATAGAAATTTGTAAATCACCTGCTGTGGTGTTACGATCACTAATAGAAAAAGGCCCTCTGTCCACATACTCTGCCCTTCTTTATGTAAGGAACCTAAATTACTATGTGTCCAGGGGAGTCCTTTTCTAGTCCATATTGCATCATTGTCTGAAAAACATTATCAACTCAGGACTTTTAAAGAGAACAATTGATTGAGTAAATCTCTCAAGTGAAAACTATACATATTTTATTACACATTTAAGTCAGAAACAATGGATATGTAATAAACTGCCAATAAATGTATTCTGTCTTCTCCAATGCTATGTACTTTCTTAAAACAGAGTAGTATCAAAGTACATAAAAGCCTTGCTTTCATTTGAAAGACCATTCTTGTGGTGTATGTAGAGAGAGAGGTAATAGATAAATGAACTGGCCTAGAAACTCCCAGACTGCAAGAACTGAATGTTCATAGTATGAGTCTTAACTTCTTGGCAAGGTTGCTGCTGCACACATGGGTGCCCCATCCCTGAATATGAATGCAACAAAGACCATGCAGGCAGGGAACAAGGAGTGTTCCTGAGAAGGAGGAGGACAGAGGCCTTGCTGTTTGTTTTCTAGGAACATTTGTTTTCTCTAAAGCATATAACTTGAATTAATAGAGTAGATTTCACTACAGCTCCCCAGAATAATTATAACATCTGGGAATATGACTTTCAGAGCAGGATAAAGAAAAAAACTTTACTTTGCTAAGAAGCTCTGGGTTGGCTCTGATTTGAAATGGTTACTTGCCCTTAGTTAGTTCCCTGGGCTTTTATAAATTGCTGCCTTTATGGCATCTTAAAATGGAGACTAAAGTTTACTAGAATAATGTAAGAAGATTTCTCAAGCAAGAAATATCTCCTCAGTGAGATTCTATGATTTTGATTATTGCCTGTGTTTGGAAACAAAAAATTATAAACAAAAATATATTATTTATTTCTTCAATTTACAGCTCCATATGAATCTCTCTTTCCCTCTCCCTCTCTCCTTCCTTACCTCCCTCCCTCCCCCCCCCCAGACACACACACACACACACACACACACACACACACACATACACATGCATACACAAAACCTCTCCACTGGAAAAAAAAGACACATCATGTTTTGTAGTAAAACTCTCTCTCCTGACTGCTTTATGTCTAATTTCTGGCATGCCCTTGAAACATTATCTGTATTGTTCTTATCCATTAAACATCTCATCAGGATAATGGACAGATGCCAGGTGATTAAGCAGATAACTGGAGGTTAGGGCGACCCCTGTTGAGTCCCCTGATCTGAAAAGTTCTTTGATTCTTTCAATACTTGGTTTTATTACCACCCAATATCTACATGTGCTGGTGTTAGTTGTTGCTTGTCAAATTTAACACAAAATAGTACTATCTGGGAAGAGGAAATGTCAGTTTGGCTCATGGACATGTCTATGAGGCATCTTCTTGATTAATGATTAGCGTGAAAAGGCCTAGTTAATTCTAAACAGGACTCCTGGGTAGGTGGACCAGGGTTGTAGTAGAGACTGCATAAGCATAAGCTTCTACTACTACTGTAATAGAAGCTGCATAAGCACTGATAGCAAGCTGGTAGGCTGTATTCACCCTTGTCTTCTGCTTCAGTTTCTGACCTCAGGTTCCTGCACTGAGTTCATATCCTGACGTCCCTCAGTCATAAGCTATAACCTGGGACTTGTAAGATGAAATAAAACCTTTCCTCTCAATGTTGTGCTTTGTCAAGGTATTTATCATGGCGATAGAAAGTGAATTTAAATACCATGTAAAAACCATTCTAGGAACATTCATCTTCTCTAAAACGTAAGTTGAATCAATACAGTAGATTTTACTACAACTCCTGAGAATAACTACATCCATGAACCTGACTCTCAGAACAGGGTAGAGAAAGAACTTCAAACTAAGAGGCCTTGTTTCATTTTGTAAACCCCAGGTTAGTCAGGATAGGAACAGAAGGCATGAACCTGTATATATGATTAATGTAGACATTGTGAAGCACTTCCTATGCTTAAACCAATTTAGTTGGTGTTTAGTTGGTGGAAATCATTCAGGTAGTTGGTAGTGCTTTATTAGATACTTAAAGTTAGAATGGTCCTTAAGAAAAAAGAGACATCTGTGGCACCAAGGAATATATATTCTTTTCTCACAAGGAAAACTGAGATTTCAGACTATTTAACCTGCATGCATTACATCTCATGCATACTCCAAAATACACAAGGATGCTGTGAGAAGCAGTTTGGCATCCCTGACCCTCATTAGTTTTGCTGATAACTGTTAGCCTGTTATCTGAACAGCAATGGCATTGTCCACTTACACAATGGTGTTCACATATAATTTGATCCATATCTGCTGAATTTAAATTTTTATGTCTTTTGATACTGATTTATTTGGCCGTTCTGTCTTTTGAAACAAGGCATATAACTGAGAAAAATATAACAGTTACCCAGAGAAGAAAAATACTGCTCATTTAATGTCCCTAAAAACAAATATTTTAATACTGGTTTAGAAGGAAAGTGAACACAGGGTATTAGGAAAACTATTTTTTGTAACATTTATAAACATAATATAGATTGGAAAGTTGAATACATAATGTAGGTATCGTGAAGCATTTATTTAGTTGGTGAATATCATTCACATTCTTACTAGTGCTTTACTGAGACACAATGCACTTCATTACTGCAGTGCTGGAGACTGAATTCAGTGTCTCATGCAAGCTGGCATGACTCTGACGTTGAGCTACAGTTTTTTTCTCTCACTTGCACACATTTTAAGTGCAGATTTTCCTGAGTTTGGAAAATATGTATTACTTCATAATCTGTACTTCAAGCAAGACATAGACCCTACCCCTTTGAAATTACTGTTAAGCATCCTCGGTGTTAGAAAACCAAGACAGTTTTCTATGATTAGAAATTAGTGTTATCTGTTAAATTTTTCATATGCTACACTCATGAAGTATAAACTTTCCTTTCAATAACCATATTGCTTGAAGCTCATTCATGCAGCACGTTGCCGCACGTGCTGCTTGTTCTTTAAATCTCTACGACTAAGTTAAATGCATTTCATGAACTGCTCAAGGTTGTTCCCTTTCATCTGTCAACGGGTATTTGTTTTCTCAAAATTTGATGTGATTTCAGGTAGCACAGCCAAGATATTAAGCAGATATATTCTTACATATACTATAACTATATATACTAGTATATACTTGCATATACTAGTTCTCTGCATTCCTCTAGGGTAATTGCTAAGTCATCTTGATAACAGCATAAGACGTTTTATATTTCTTTAAAAAAAAAACCTTATTATTGGTTCCTTCTGAATTTCACATCATGTACCCCAAATCCCATTCATACCCGCATTTGCCTCCCCTCATACCTATCTTCCACCCTTGCAACCTCCTCCAAACAGAGGGAAACAATCTTGTGGAAACTGTAGTGTGTCAGAGTGTGTCCCATATTATACCATTTGTCCACACTTTCTTTGCTTGCAAATGTTCATGGCAATATCTCCTTGGTCTGGTATTAGGCCCCCAGATTCTACTACACTATTAATACTAGAATCTCACTGGGACTTCTCTTGAATATCCTACTGTTACCCTGTGTCACAGAGATGCTGTAGAATCAACCCTTTCATGCATTCCAGCAGTTCTTCGTGCCCTGGGTCTGGCCATCTGAGCTGCTCAGCCAGCTGGCTCTCCTGCACTCATGCACTCATGCAGGGTGAGGTTCATCAGCAAACTCCACATCGAGGGCCAGCTCTACTCTGCGCTCCCAAGTGAGGTGCAGTAAAAAAGGAACATGGCCAGTTTTCCCACTCTCATGACCCCAGGGCCAGCTCTCCTACCTGCCATCGATGAGGGAAGGGAAAAAGGCTTCTCTCCATTGTCTGAGCCACTTCCCAGCAGACAAGAGGCAGGGCAGTTCGGCAGTTCTCTTGGGCTCGTGCCCTTAGGGAGGCTCACTTGCCACCTCCACAGCCAGGTCCAGTTCTACTGTTGCCCAGGAGAGGTGAAGGGTCTACTTTCCCGAGGGCTGAAGCAAGGGAGGGCCTGCTCTTCTGCTCTCAGGATCCCATAAGGCCAATTCTCCCACCTGTCCCCAATGGGAGGGCAAAAGGGAGGAAAGGGGAATCTCTCTCTCTCTCTCTCTCTCTCTCTCTCTCTCTCTCTCTCTCTCTCTCTCCCTTTTTCCCTCCCTCCCTTCCTCCCTCCTTCTCTCTCTCAGTGATGTCACAGCACAGCAGACAAGAAGTGAGGCCAGCTTTTCCATGTCATGCCTTTAAGGACAGCTCACCCACAACCCCCACATCCAAGGCCAGCCCTACTGTGCTACCCAGGTGCGGTATAGAGTCTGTTCTCCCTGAATGATGCAGCAGGTAAGGGGTAGGGCCAGCTCTCTGATACTGATGATTTCTGGGCAAGCTCTCCTTCTTGCAGTAGGTGGCAAGGTGTAGGTGGGTGATGGCATCTCTCCCATGCCCATGTCACCGAATGGAAGACAAGTGGTAGGGTCACCTCTCTCCATTCTTGTATCTTTGGGACATAGCTCACCAGCAGGGAACTTCCACAGTGTACTGAAGTCTCACTGTTCTGAGTACTGCAGCTAGCTAGGGGTGAGGTCAGCTCTCCTTGCTCTCATGTCCCCATGGTCAGCTCTCTGGAGATGCCCAGGTGAGGGGTGTAGCCAGTTCTACACTCCCCTCAGATATCACCTCAGATATCACCGTGTCTCCATGGTGACACACAAGGACATCTGCCTGGCCTTTAGTGGTAACTGACCCCTGCTGCTTCAGGGCCACAAACACAGGCATGGTCCCCCATGGCAGCATAAGCCAGGACCCTATCATATTCCCAGGGTGCATCATGGGCTACTCACATCAGGCTGTTCCTCACTACCCTTGAGTCCCCAGTTCTGCTCCTCTTCATTGTGCCCACGTCCTTCTGTTTCTCTTTCTTTCCCATTTCTCCATCACTTACTTTCTCCTCTCGGTGGTGTTCAAGGTCTTTGAGTGTCTCAAGAGTGATCTCAGAAGATCTATACTCCACTTGTGCATTATAGCTTTGCACCGAGGTCATCTTGGGCATGGTATGATTTGCCAGGCCTGTACAATGCAGGTCTGGTGGTCACTTCAGGCTAGTTCAGCTCATGGCACCCATCTGGTGGTCATCTCAGTCTTGGGCTCATGCCTTGTTGGACCTATCTGCACGGCCCTGTGCAAGGGTCATCTATCTCTCCAGTTCATTCGATCCCAGGCAGGGTTCTTCTAGCCTCTGGCTTTATTCCCATCCTCAGAACCCATCAGAGCCTGTGCAGTGTCAGACTGGTGGTAGTTTCAGGCTTGCCTTTTGCAGGGAATGTTAGGCCACTAATCATTCAGATGTCCACAGGTCAGAACACTGAGCATAGACATAGGTTCTCTCCTCTCTGCCACCTACTGATGCACATGTGACACAGTGACCACACCTGCAAAGCCACTAGGGGCAGAGTTTACATTTTATAAACTGAATTTGAATTCTTACCAATAGTTTGAGGTAGAATCAGTGCTTTGATGTGTTCAACATTTGATATTGCCAGACCTTTAAACTTTAGTCAATAAGATTGATGTGTATATGTAGTATGACCTCATTTTGGTTTAAGATTCTTTTTTATAATACATAGTTCTATAATACATTTTCATATGGTTATTGGCCAATTATATACTATTTTCTGAAATGTCTACTATAGTTTTTTTTTTCATAAATTTTAAGTTAGATATTTTCTTATTTGGCTAAAAGAATTGTTTATATACTTGAGATATTATGTTTTGTTTCTGCTTTTTCATTTCTTAATATCTTTGGAACAAGAGAAGTCTACACTTTTATTAAAGTCTAATTTTTTAATAACTGAATTTTATGTTCTGTTTTTGAAAAGTCTTTACATTTTCCGAATTTGTTCTGATTTCCTCTTACAGAACATTATAGTTTATTTCCTTATAACTAGATATTTAGTCAGTTTTATTCTTATGTGTAATGTGAATTATTGTTTTGGGGCTTTTAATATAGATATACATTTGTTCTAGTACAATTTATCCAAAGGAATACCTTTAGTGTGCATGTGCATGTGCATGCGTGCGTGCGTGTGTGTTTGTGTGTAAGCCTCCGTGTGTATAAGTGTAAGGGTAGGCGTGCTCACCTTTACATGTAGAGACCAGAGGTAGATATAAAGATATCCTTCTCTATTGTTTTCCAACTTACTTTTTTTTTTTTCAGGTAGGGTCTCATTGAACCTGGAATTCACTGTTTGGGCTAAACTGGCTGAACAGCAAGCTCCTAAAATTTGCTTGTACCTCCAGTGCAGAGGTTACAAATAAGTGCCTCTATGCTAGCATTTAAAATTGGGTGTTAGGGATCCAAACTTAGGTTGCAGGTTTTATTCAGCAAACATTAACGTACTCAACCATCTTCCCTGACTACTTGTTTTCTAGCATTTTCCTCCAGTAGACTGTGCTAGTGTTTTTAACCTTTCAACTACTCCACATATGTAACCCTAGAAGTCTATTTTATGTATTCTGTATCCAATCCCAGTGATGTATTTATTCATCATTATTCAAAACTGCACCACTTTGATTAACTTGGCTTTATAGCAGCATTAATGTGAGATAGAATGACTTTGTTCATTTTTCCTTTTCTGTCATAAAATTGTAAAATCTAGAATAAGTGTGTGATTTCCTATCAAAAAAAAAATTAGGAGTTTTATTAGAATTGTTTCAGTCCATAGAGTCCACAAAGAAGTTTGACATTAATATACATCAAAATAATATTTATTCTTTCTATCCAAGAATATGAACAAAGGATAATATTTAATATTTTGTATTTAATTTTTTTGAAATATTTTGGAATTCTCATTTTGTATTTTACACACATTTTATTAAATTTATTTCCATTTTGATGTCATTAGTTGCATATTTTTTACACTGAGAATTCAACATAGTCATTGCAGTTAACTCAGTATACAGTATATTCACGAGTTGGAAACGTAGATTTAAGTAGTCGTGGACTAAAATATTTAGTAAAAGAATGTGTTTGTCCTAAACATGTATAGAATTCCTTTTTGGTCACTGTTACATAAAGAACATTACGATCAACTATTATCTATCATTTTCATTGTACTAGGCATCATAAGTAGCTAGTTATTAAAGTATGCAAGAGATCATCTAGAGATTTTATTCAGACTTTGTGCCGTTGTATACAAAATCAACCTACAAATGCCAAGGGACAGGCATACACAGACATAATCACCGATTTGGAACAATCTTGTATTGTGCCATTCCTAAAATATATGATTAATTTATATTGATTTTCCAAAAAGTTTCTTAGATTTGCTATAAAAATATGACTCATCAAAAATGTCATTTTATTTCTGTCTCTCTAAGCCATACGCTCTTTTCATTTATTTTCCTTATAGGTTTGCAGTGTCAAGGACCTCCAGTATAACATGGCTTCTAGAAAGACCGTTTGTCTTTTTTCCAATATTACAAGTAAGTTGTGTAATTAACGCATTATCCACTCTGATGCGCGCTATAGTGATCTATAAACATGAGTCAAATAAATGTGCTTAGCGGAGTAATTCACACCTTCGAAAACAATTAACAAATTTATGTCTGCATATTATTTCAAATTCTGATATATGGAAGCTAAAATAGTCAAGTATAATTATACAGTAGTCTACCCTGGTATTATTTCTTAGTTTATGAATTTTGAAGTTTTATTATTATATGTGCAGATATTTACAGTCCTTTCAAGATTATTAAATGCGGCTCTTTTCTCTTCTTACTCAGTTTACTCCCTTGGAATTGACTTTATAAATAATAACATAGCCGTGTCAGCTGCCTCCTGTCTGCCCATTGTACCCATGATGTATCCCCTATACTTCTCCTGTGCCTTTGTATTTGTGGTATGAATCTGGACCATGAAAGTATGTATATTGTAGATCATTTCTTTTCAAACAATTCAATCTAACACTTTTAACAGTTAACTGGAATGCTAATTTCATTCACATTTAATACAGTTACTAACAAACTTGAGTTTGCCATTAGTTCCTTTAGAATTCTTTTTATTTATTGTCCTTCTCCTGTACAATTTTGAATAAATCTAAACATACTTGATTTTCTATCATGTAATATTCTTAAAACTTAGAAATCCTTGAATGGCTTAAATTATGCTACTTTCATTTGTCAGTTCCTGTTGAAAACCATATTATGCCAGTTAGCTATATTACAGTCATCACACTTCCTGAGAGCCATGCTCATTCCACTTCACAAATATTAGCATATGTTAGTTGTAAAATGTTATAAATATGCACTTAGACCCACTTGTTATAACTTACTGTTGAGTCAGAGTTTGACTCATGGTAGACTGGACAGGAAATGCTGAGACCTAGAAGTTGCTCACAGACACTGCAGTGGGGAAGGATAGTAAGGTAAAAATAGAGTGTGAGGGTTAAAACGGCAAAGCTAGCAGCACTAACGATGAGAGACAAAAAAAAAAATGTGTGCAGCTGGCTATGAGATAGCAGAGTGCTCTTGAGAAGAAAGAGACAGACAGGCCCTGGTGAATGGTGGGCAGGATGAATAGCAGTGTGAGGCATTTCCCCTTTGGGAAATGCAAGGTCAGTATTATTGCTTCTTACATATTCATGATTTTAATACATTGCTTCTAATGCAGCTGATTGCAGTAGACTAAACTGTGAGGTTGGCCTCTGTTCAGCTTGACTGTACCCAAAGGACCCGATAGAGAGAAAGATGCCATGAGCGCTGCTGCTGCTTCTGAGTAGCTGTGAGACAGAGCAAAGATGACTTAATTTGATTTCATCAACAGTATTTAGGACATCTACAAGGTCAAAGGGAGCATCCCCAGGCAGTGCCTAAGGGCTGGCTCATAGTCAAGGTCAAGATTAACAAAGCCAGAGTCAGAGATTAACAAAGCAGCCCTGGCTTTTAACACTAAAAACACGACCCTCTCTCTTTGTCAGGAAATCATGCACAAACTGTGGGGTCCTCTAATTTGTCAAATCATGACATTACCTCAGTCTTCACCCATTATCCCATGAAAGACCCTTTGGCCAGTTTGCCACAGTGACCTGCTGGTACCCCTCTCACTGCCTCTGAGATCTCTACTGTCTCTTTACTAAATCCTTGTATCTTGGAAATCTCCCTCACCGCTTTACTTTTCTGGAAACTCATTAATAAAGTGTGAGTTCTCGCTCACTCTTACAAGTGTCTGCACCATTAACATTTGCTGGAGTCATTCACAGATATGACATTTTCCTTCACCCAGAACCCATAAAACCCCTACCCAGCACAATCTCTGTGTGACTTTCTTTGTTCCCTGAAGCTGGTGAACTCAGCTAGTAGCCCTGCTCCCAAATAAACCTGCCTTTTTTTTCTTTTAATTTGACTTGAATTGGCATATTTCATTGACAAAGATAACCTATCAATGAGCATATTTCACCCAATTATGATTGTGGTTTTATAAACCCAGAACATAATAATGAAGCCGTAGCCCATCATGTTTATTATGTACCCATAAAGACTTATCAAGTATTTTCCTCATTGTAAAAATGTCATCAGTTAAGACACTGGTACATAGTCTTGTGTTATAGTTAGTTGTAACAGTGACTAACAAAATAAAAAACATACCTCATAGCTGATGTTGTGTGCATAATTTTTTAATTAACATGATTACATCATTTTTCCCTTTCTTTCAGGAATGCTATCTCTGATATAATTCTCTTTTGAGAGCTTTTTTACTGACACATACTCTATGGAAATACCCACCTCTCCATGTATTTCCCTTTATTTAGAATTTGAACTTTTCCTCTTTTTTAAAAAAAAAAATTCATGTTATGTGGAAATCTTGGAACAATAATGTTGACCTGAGACTGAAGAGCACACACCATGAAAAGAAAATAACACCTGTGGGTATTTCCTTCCCCTCTGTGAGGGAACTCATAACAGGTTTATTCTTTTCCACGGTTATCAAAATCCACTTGCTGCACCCCATGAATGTGAGGTAGAAGGATGGAGCTCAGAGCTTCTTCTGGTCTCAGCTTGTCTTCTCCTTTTAAAAGAGAAGTTGGGTCACATAGGGAGGAACAAATGGAAATCTTAAGGAAGCAGCATGGTCCGAACCCTATAGCTAACGTTAGAGACCAGTAACGTGTTAGACAATTGGAAAGTGCCTACGGCCAAAAGAGTTGAACAAGCCATGCAGTTAATTTCCTGACCTTCTTTTTATTAATGAATAAAAGTCAGATTCCTTATTTGTACAAACATGAGAAAAAGAAATTGCCTCTACATGATTCCTAAGGTTGTCAAAAGCAATATGTAGGAAAGGATTAACTGGGTCATGTTGGGGGATGGCTTTGTGCACTGTGTGTTCAGATAATGATTTCTATATGAGAGATATGAATGTAGTCTGGATTTTTAAATTGTCATTATTATGAAGCATTTTCTGACACAGTATTTTGTAAAACATCATCTTATTGTTCAGTAAAGAGATGATCAGTCTATTATCTGGACAGGAGAGAGAAGGCAAGACTTCTGCACTCACCTGGAGAGAGAGAAAGAGAAGGACTAAGTGGGAGAGAAGAGATTCTCTGTGAGATACTCGCCATGAGCAGGGGAGTTTCAAAGAGGATGGTGTGAAGCAGAGGCATCAGGAGGAGACTCAGATGGCAAGGACTGGAGCACAAGGTTGGGAGCCTAGGCCATCATAGTTGAGGAAGAATAAATGAGGAACTGCCCTGCTATAATGCTGAAGCTTAAAATAAATTTATTAGGCCTCTATGTCCTTTATTTAGGAGCAAGGGGGTACATAGAAAAGCCTCAAATTACCTTTACAGAATCAGATGGTTCAGCATGTAAGGTCACTGAAAACCAACCCGACATCCCAAGTTCCATCCCTGGATTCATATGGTAGAAGAGAACTGAACCCTGTAAACTGTCCTCTGACCTCCACACATGTAAGGTGCACACCCTCACAAATATACACATACTCATACAAAACAAATAAATAAAACTGTCATACATTTTTGAAAAGGGGTAGAGAATAAACTAGAACATTGTATCAATTGTCTGTTGAATAACAGACAACAAACACTCAGTTATAAATTTCACTACATTGGCAATGCCCCTGGCCCAAGTGAAACACACTGTTCTAGGAAATGTTGGCTTAATAGTTTACTTTAAGAGTCAAATTCTAGAAGGCTTTCATTGACCTGGGCCAAAGTAAAAGAGTCTTGTAAAATCAAAAGGGAGTCCAGTGGAGAACACAGTTTCATATTCCTTGATAGTAAAGCAAATTTTGTCTCTCTAATATAATGTTTCAGGAAGCAAAAATGGCTCAACGAAAATCCAGCTTTAGAGAGATTGCTCAAAACCAGAACCTAACACCTAGATTTCTTATTAATGAACAAGTTTTCAGTCCAGAATATTTTCATATTTTTTAATAATAGCTTTTCAAAGATGACACAGGGGCCAGCTTCCTCATTTAATATCACAGATGATCTAACAGCTGTAATTTTACTAAAAGAAAATAACAATGAAAAGTTAGTTTCCTTTTAATAGATTTCAAAAACTCTGGTTCAAAATTGCAAAAGAGCATATTTGCCGTAGTGTAGAGAATATCACGATAATTTCAGCAAGGGTCTAAAATTATACAAATGGGACATTCGATTGTTTACGACTTGAAAACTCATGCGTCTTTCTCCCCATTTATCATACCTTGTATATAGTTTATTGCTCTGCCTTGAAATATCTGAGAACATGTGTCAAGCCAAGAGCAAACCGAAAACCTTGGCCATTGAGAGGCAATAAATAGTAAGAAAACAAAACATTTCTGCTCCTCATAAAACCCAGCAGCCCAGGTGTCTATCTCCACCTGCAATCTTATCTCGGTAATTCTATTGACCACAATCAGGTGTGCTATCACTGAAACGAACTAACAAAATCAGGAGAACTTCTACACTTCATTGGAATTCAGATAAACGTCTGTCTGTGTTGTTTTATAGGCACAGACATTGTTCTCGCCGGAAAGACAGACTTGCCCTGGAATGTAATCAAGTAAAAGTTGCAATTAGAACAACCAAATTGCAGATTTATAAACCCATCCATTTACAAAGTGATTTCATTCCACCATCCACGTAAGCGTAAGATCCGTTGCTCCAATGGCATATAGTTTTTAAAAAACAAAGTAATTTCCTGTCCTACCTGTAACAAGAAAGCTGCATCTTCCTGCTCCGGCTTCATTTATGATGCTGCAGTTATAAACTCCATAGTTTTCATTGGAAAGACTCTTTAGTGGGTACTCTGTATACTCCTGAGAGTCAAACTGACCAGTCCGTAATAATTTATTGCCCAGACGCCACTCATAGGTCAGCACTCGTATTGGATAGGCTCTCAGGACCCTACAGCTCATGGTCACGCTTCGGTCTTGTCCTTGACGGATTTCCAAGAATGCTGGTTCCACAGCTGGAGGATCTGGGAAAAGATAGGTTAAAAGAGAATGAGGCTTTCAAAATTGCAATCTCCTTGACTCTTCAGTTATGAGTGGGACATTTTTAATAACACATGTTACAGAAAACAAGGATAAGAGGTGGGTAGAAAATATATTTAAACTGAGCCAGGAAATAAAGTTTTCTCAGTGTAGGCAATTAATAATTGTTTTATTAAACATATAACTCATTGTTTTATAAAAAAAATTTACAGGCAAAATAACAATAAAACATTCTTTGTTTCCTTCCAGCTGCTTCCAGAAAAAACCCACTGTTGTCATGATTATTTGTTTACATGGTAAGGCACTAATGAGGTTATGAATGCACAAACAGAATTAAGACAGGACTTGAAGTTCATATGAGAATGAACAGAAGGAAGAGTTCTGTTGCATCTGTAAACTATCGTTATCACTTGTTGAGCTCAGTTTGTAAATCTGATGCTTATTGGTTCCTAAAATAGGTAAGACAAATTCATAAAAGTTTTCAGAGGGATTGGTTTGATTTCCTTGGACTGAAAGTCAACAGTATCCATGTATAAACCTTAAGCACACTTTGAAAATTATACCTCAGTTTAGGATGGTTTTCATTTCCACTGTAATAACTCACTTATTTGGTATATTTATGATTTTTTTCATATCATTAAAACTGGCTACCAAAGCTACCAAACTTTTTTTTTTATTTTGATGATGAAATTTTCAATAAACAATTTATAGGATACAAAATACATGTCTTTTGCTTTTAAGAACCTAAAATACAAAACTTTGCTAAACCTTCTAATAATCTTCAATAAAAAATTAATCTCTGAAATTGATGTGACCTATGCATTTTTAATCAAGGAAGCTGTATCAGCATACAGGGCTGAAAGGATTGGTAAATCTATCCTTAACTAGATGGTTACGGGCCCCTTGCAAATTGTGCAGTATGAAAACTGTGCAGCTGTACCTGGTGGTCTTTACTTCACAGTGCTTACAGGTTTGCAGAATTGATTACTAAATCTGGAATTCTGTGGGACTGTGAAAGGTATCTTGATCCCTGGTTTAGCTAAGGTTTGAAGCCCCGGAGACCCTGAGGGAACAGTAGGGACTTTGCCAGGACCCTGTCACTAGCCACATCTCCCCAAAGATTTGTGGCCATCAGTCATGTAAAGGCAATGCCCCAAGTCCCTCCACATGTAGAGGATGTAACCTGTGATCACATAGGCTCAAGACAGATCTCTATTTTAATGAGGTACCTAAAGGCCTGGAGGAAGTAGCCAATAAGTTTTACTTCCCAGACATTCCTCCCTGCAAAAGGTATTTAATCTTAAGACCACCCTGAGAAGTGGATTTTGGTTTTACACATCTTTCCATCTGACAATAAATGTCTTTTATTTTTAATTGGATATTTTCTTTATTTACATTTCAAATGTTATTCCCTTTCCAGGTTTCTCCTCCTGAAACCCCTATCCCATCCCCCCTACCCCTGCCTCTATGAGGGTGCCCCTCACCCACCCACATACTCCTGCCTTCCCACCCTGGCATTCCCTTACACTGGGGCATCAAACCTCCACAGGACCAAGGGCTGCTCCTCCCACTGATGTCCAACAAGGCCATCTGCTGGCACAACCACTGTGGATATCAGCCTGGTGGTTCCTCAGAAAATTGGACATAGTACTACCTGAGGACCCTGCTATACCACTCCTGGGCATATAACCAGAAGATGCTCCAACATGTAATAAGGACACATGCTCCAGTATGTTTGTAGCAGCCATATTTATAATAGCCAGAATCTAGAAAGAACCCAGATGTCCTTCAACAGGGGAATGGATACAGAAAATGTGCTACATTCACACAATGGGATACTACTCAGCTATTAAAAACAATGACTTCATGAAATTCTTGGGCAAATGGATGGAACTTAAAAATAGCATCCTGAGGGAGGTAACCCAGTGACAATAAATGTCTTAAAACCAAGGACTGCCTCTTTTCATCAGGATCCACCATGGGGAGCCATGGAGAAGGTCTTTCCCTATAGAGTCACTGTCTAGTCTCCTGTAGAAGGTCTCTCAGTGCTCTCAGTCACTACAGCCACCAAGCCTAAGCTCAAGCCTGCTGCCCCCTAGAAAGCCAAGAACTCCACCTGCAGGACCAGCCAGAGCCCCCCTTTTGCCCTCATCCCTAGCCCTGGACTAGATCTAGCCCACCGGCCCCCACTCCGGTCTCAGCTTTTTCACAGCTTCTAGGGGTGCCTGGATGTCCAGAAACCTGAGAACCAGACGGCCCCAGCCTCGTTGAAGGCCTGGGGACCACCAAACCAGCTCTGGCTGCCCTGTGCCCCGATTGGGCTCCCCAACCCAGGAGCAGTGTCTCAGGGCTTCCTACAGTCCAACACCCAGCCCCGGACGGTGTGGGGCAAGCACTGCCAAGCCCTGTGGCTGAGCAGACTCTGGACCCTTAACCCTACAGAATTCTTTACATGTTATGCTGCTAATTAAATATTTTTGGTCTCTATTCTCATTATCAGTCTAACTGAATAACTGGGAATATGTGATTCTTTCAGCAAAGACTTTTAAGTCATTCCATCAATTTTAGTTATATCTATTCAAATTTTTTCTTATGGTTCTTTCCCTAAAAGTAGTAAGACATTTTCTACATGCAAGAAAAATGCAAGTTGCTTTTAATGTATTTCATGATACAACACTGGCAAGGCATTTAAAGAAAGGTGGGACCTGTGCCATGTTTTTTAGGAAACACAGGGCATGTAAGGTGTGTATGTCAGAAAGGAGGGCATCCCAGGCATGAGATAGTCCTAAATATTATCATCATTGAGGAAAAAATTCTGTAGTAGACAAGGGGACATGAACCATAAAGGGAAATGAAAGTTTCAGGGAAAACAGCCATGACAGCATTAATAAATAAATAAATAAAGATGAACACCTGTGTATGAAATAAGTGAGGCAGGAAGTGATGCCTTATGCAGTGTGGTAGACAGAGATGTCAATTCTACAAATGGGGAGAAACGAATGAGAATCTAGTGTGTGGTCGGCATGTTGGTTCTCTGTGCACGTGAGTCACACTAGTACAAAAGGGTTTCTCCTGTTATCCACATCTCTTTTGATTTTCACTTGGATCACTCGTGTCAGATGAAAGTCCACACAGACTCACCCCTCCAGTCCTCCACATGTGTTAATGTTTCTGTATGACAGGGTTTTGTTCTGCCACCCAGAGGAGAAGGAAGGAGGAATGCTCCCCTGAGAGTGTAGTTTGATTGTCAGTTTGTGTCTGGTAGGACTGACTGGTTAACTGTTTGATTACCTACTCATTTTAGTTGGGTTAACTTGCCCAGTACTAACATCATTGGAAAGACTAGTAGTTTTACATTTTTGTCTTGTAACTTTATCTCCTTTTTGCTTTACCTGTTTCTCAACTGTATTATCAAATCATTGAAGTAGAAAGTTAAAGGTTCTTTGGAAAATTGGTTGGATGGTGTTTTGCTGGGGCAAACTTGTGAAGGAACATTTCATTAAAGAGGACACAGGTGTGAAAGGCTAAGGCAGAAGGAACAGTTGGCTGAAGCAGACACAGGAGAAAGGATGTTCTGCTGAAACAAGCATGTGAAAGAACACGTGATGAAGGATTCTTTGCTAATCTTTCATGTACTGATCTGCCTTACATTGCATAGCTGAGTTGCATTTGTCAGGATGCGTAGAAAAAAACAACACAGACGATTTCCAGACAACACAGACGGGAGTTGCTCCAAAAAACTGGTGGTATGCTGCAGTTTGTTGCCACTTCCACAGGCTTGGACTGATTGGATGTACATACTGAGGCAAGACATATGCTGAGGCAAGGCATGTGACGGACACATGATGTTTGGAGGGTATAAAATGAGATAGAGCTTGGCTTGTTGGTACAGCTAACTGTGCAACACTTGTGGGTCTCATCTTCCCTGAGAGAGGCACAGCCTCAAAGACTTCTGGTGTTTCTGTTGGTTTCTCCTGCTGACTTGAGCCAAGGCTGAGGCCTGGTTGTCTCTGTTAGGTCCTGTCACCACTGTTGCTAACCCTAATCTACCAAACTGGAATGACGGTGTATCTGTGAGGTGTTTTTGAGTGAATCAAGCTGCCACTGCCTGCTAAGCTATGAACAGAACTGTCGATTTCCAGACAACACAGACGGGAGTTGCTCCAAAGAACCTTTTTAAACAGGTCACGTCCTCTGATCCTCTGTATCCTTCCTTTTCCTGGTGGGTGGTCGGCTACAAGGAATGTTAAAGCGTTTAAGAATCATCATTAAAATTAGGATTTGAAAAAAATTAAAGGTATAAATTGTGTACAATTTACATTTTATGAGTTCGTGCTCGTGTTTTAAATACTGTAAACTCATGTTTATCACTAAGATTTAGTTTTTAAGAGTATATTTAAATACTATTAATGTAGCTACTCATGCATTCACTTATTTATCTAATATTTGCATTTCATGGTTTTGGAAGACTTTATTCTGAAACACCCAGCACCCTTACATTTCACAGGCATCTCTTTAGATACGTCTGTTCTGTTCCTGTCTTTTGTCATTTCCAGACTACTTGGCAACTCTCTGCACCCAGGTACTTAGCATTCCACTCATTTATGGTTGAATAAAATTGTTTGTTCTCATTTTATATTTTTTTTCTAGTTTTTTTTGATTGCCTCCTTTTTGATTGTTGAATTTATATAATTATCTAACCCCTACCTTGCTGCCAGTTGGGATTTACCTACTTTTTCTAATATTTTGGTTCCATCATCATGGTATTTGAAAAAAGCTAACTCTGAAAGGTTTTTTTTTTTTATTCTTTAACTCTCATCCTAACATATGTTACTGACTCATGAATTTTAATTCTCCCTTGCTTTTAAAATTCTATGACACATCAGCTGTAACGTTAACATTTCTATCCCGAGTTCATTAGACCACCTTCCTTAATGCGTTAAGGCCTGTGACCCATCATCACTGTCTGTATTTCTGTAGTCACCATTCTGAACTCCACATCACATCTTTGCTTATCTCCCTGATACTGACAGGCAAAGACATATTTTTCTTATTAAAGTATTTCCAAAGCACACAGTTTTATAAGCTGGCAGTTCTTTCTTTTTGTCAACACACAGTTCCACTGTCTTTGGATAGTCATGCATCAGATTGAAAATTTATTTCAAAGCCTTACATTTTGATCTACCATTTCTTCTGCCTAGCTCCTTTCAAAAATCACTGTTTTTGATACCTATAGTTCCATGTAGTGTTTACAGGTATGAGCTTCTTCTTACTTGTAGGTCATGCTTGGAGTTGTTCATTTAAATTTGTCTTCCATCTATGATATCTTGGAACATTCTCATCATCAGTTCTTCAAATAAACCTCTTCTCTTTAAATCCTTTCTTCATGATCTTCAACATTTTAAAAATTCTTTTCCAAAGTCTTTCTGTTTGCTTGTTTTTCTGTGTGTTAATAAATTCTCCTGAGATAACAGTTTGTTAATTCTTTTTTTATAACTCTACTTAATCTGCTAAATGGATTCATGGTGTTTTAAATTCAATAATTCAGATTTAATCTAAAAAACATTCTATGCAATTTTTCTGCACAGCTGCCATGTCAGTTTATATATTTCCATGTTATCTTATAGCATGGTCAGGTCTATCTATAATAAATTATAATAAATTAATAATTTATAATAAATAAATAAATAATGACTTTATAATAATAAAGTCATTATTTCCTCCTGTTTGACAATGAAGAGCTCAAACAGTATATTCATGCTGCTCTTTCTTTCATTGTGATTAGTAAATGTTGATTCTTTTCCTATACTTTGAAGCTTAAAATTATGTTGATTTTTTTTTCTGCAGAGACAATTCATGTCCAGAAGCAAGTACTAGCAGCAGCATTGCGATCATATAGATGCTGCTTCTGTCTGAGTGCCTACTTCTGCCCTCTCTATTTTATTTCATTTTTTAAAATTAACAATGTATTCTGTCTTTGGGGAATTTTGTGTTTTCATCACATGCATCCAATCCTCCAAAACTTCTCCTAGATCTACCACCACCTTCTACCCAACCCAAATTTGCGGTTATTTTGTTATTGTTTTTGTTCTTCTTATTGTTGTTGTTGCTATTTATTTATTTTTTTAAACATCTATCAAGTCTAATTGGTGCGGCCCATATATTCTTGGATGTGTAGTCTTCCACATTCTTAAAAAAAAACTCAGTTTCCTTGTTCCTGTAACTATTAATTTCCCATACCTCTTCTGCTAGGGGTAAGCTAAATAAAGATGAAATAATTCCTTTTTTTTGTTTGTTTTTTCAAGACAGGATTTCTCTGTGTAGCCTTGGCTGTCCTGGAACTCACTCTGTAGACCTGTCTCTGCCTCCCAAGTGCTGGGATTAAAGGCGTGCACCACCACTGCCCGGCTGAAATAAGTACTTTTAATAAACCCTGTCATCCAATGAGATAGAAGGAGTAATTTTAAAAAATCACACAACAACAAGCACAAAAATAAGTAAACAAAAATCCAGGGCTGGATAACTTCAGTGCAGAATTATCCCAGATCCTCAAAGGATAGCATACACCAAAATCTCTTAAAGTATTCTGTAAAATAGAACATGAAGGAACATTTCCTAAATATTTTATGAAGCCAGTATCGCCCTGATGCCAAAGCCAAACAAAACCCTATCAAAAAAATAAAATAATAGGTCAATATTCTGACTAAAATAGGCCTTGCCTTTTCTCATTCAGATGTTCTCTTGTGTCGCTGTTCTTTCAGTGGCTAGCTTTTTGCATCTTTCAGATTTTGTGACTTTAGAATCCCATGTCTGTGAACATTTATAGAGCTTGTTATAATGAAGTATGTGACTTTTAATCTTGATATCACATTCACTTCTTAGTAAGAATTCCAGGAAATGGATACACCTCTTACTATTTTTTAAAAAATGTAGCTATAGAGGAGGGTAGCTGGCTTAGTAGGTAAGAGATTGTCAGCATCAAGCATGAGGGTCTGAGTTCAAATCTCTGGTACCAACACAAAAACTTTGATTGCTTCAAACTGCTTTTATGAGGCAGAGACTAGCAGATTCCACAAGCTAGCTGACCGTCTAGTTATATGAAATTAGTGAGCTTCAGTTTCAGTGAGACTGTTTCAGGAAGTACGAGATGAAAGAGGACACCCAATTTTCTGCTCTGGACTGCACATGTATGCATCATTATATGTATCTGCACATTCAGATGCATGGAACACACACACATACACACACATGCACATGCACACTTCCATAGTTTGAGACAATCCTGAAGATGCACACCTATAATCCCAGTAATCAAGAGGTAAAGGCATGAAGCTCACTGAAATCTAGAGTCTAGTCTCAACTACACAGTGAGACTATGTCTTAAACAAGCATACAATGGGCAACAAAACTCCACAGTCAAATATTAAATATAATACATAATAAATGTAATAAGAATAATTAATTGAAACTGGACTCAGTGTATATATCATTTACTCCAAGAAATGGGTTCTAGAGATTGGGCTGTCTATACTCGTTTAAGGGTCTAAGGGTCTGACCTGGTCTCAGTAATACAGACAGCATAGAGGTCTTTTGGGCTATTAGCCAACTCTGGCTCTGGATGTGAGAGTCTGGGGGAACCCCTGGCTGTTAGGGTCATTTGGATTACTAGGTATTTCTGGCCCTAGTTGTAGTAGCTTGATATGGCCTGGCCCAAGAGTTAATGTAGATGATACCAGACTATTAATCAGTTTTCTGGATGGAATAATGGATTTTTCATATTTTCAATTGGAAAGATAATCCTGTGTGCTTAACCTTTCTGGTGTTTCTGGAGCTATGTGGGCACAAGGACCTATGTACTATGCTCTCAACAGATACTTAAGTCTCTTTACGTATTTAAATGATAGGCCATGATAACATTTAACATAGTTGTTTGGGGGACTAAATAAAAATATATGAAATATATAAATACATTAATTTCAAAGAAACTAACCATAAAATGTAACAATTTTGTATTTTTTCTACACTAAGCAAGAAATGTCCTACAAATTTATTGATATTTATTTAAACAGAATTTCCCTAGTCCCTTTAAGGCAAGAAAAAAACATATGACAGATGGTTTATTGGGGAAGCCTTATGATTTGAGGAATTAACTCTAATGTGGATCTGTTTAGTAGTTACCTTTAATGTCTAAGTTATTAGTACTATTTGCTGTCCATGCATTGAAATGCTTCATGTGGTAACCATTCGTCTCCCCAAAGTGTTAAGTGACAACAGGTAGCCCAACACATATTCAGTGTCCATCCCAGACCCTATTAAAGATTTAAGAATCAATTCCATTAATGTTTTGTGGGCCAAGTGGAACCATGTCACCAGACAGTAAAACTGGTAAGGCCAAGCAGATTAAGGAACCCTGGCAATCCTCATAATTGACAGCGGAAGGCATTTGAGTCTGCTCCAGACCAGATTCCTGTCCTGGAGTATGTGACCATGACACCCCACTAGGAGGAGCATGGCAGCTGATCATGTAGCATAGAGCCCAGAATTCTCCATGCTCATAAGGTATCCAGATGGGCTGGCTCAAGGGTTCAGCCAGTATATGCTTCCCTTCCTGGACATTCCTTCCTTGAAAATGTTGGGGGCCGCCGACTTTTAGCAGAAAGCGACTATCAGCTTTGCAGTCATCTTGAGCCATATACCCTGACATGAGACTTGGATTACAATAGCCTACAACACCTGAGCACACTCCGATAATCTTGGTTTAGATACCTTGAGATTAAAGGTGTGTGAGATTAAAGGTGTGTGACTTAAAAGTATGACTTAGAAGTATAGAGATCAGAGTTAGAGACAAGACCTAAGGGCATGATTAAAGGTGTAACTTAGAGGCATGGCTTAGAAGTAAGACATATAAAAGGCAGAGACAGAACAGATCAGAATCAGACTGAGATCAGAGAATCAGACACATCAGACATTAGGTAGAATCTGCCCTCACCCTCGCTCTTGCTGAACCCCGACCTGCAAACTGGAGCGGCAGCTTGGGCCGGGATACAGTGGCTGCCCAAACGTGGGTTGGCCCGGGCCTCAACATTTTGCCTGCGCTGCGACGTTTTTGGCCGCCCCAACGTGGGGCTAGTGTGGACCCCAACATAAAAACATATTTAATCTCTGGTCTACCCTGAGTAAGTCATATGCATCTTTTCTGTAGTTTGGACAAACAAGGACTGTCTCTCTCATCAAGACCCACCATGGGTAGAAGCCTTTGTTTCTGATCCTTGCAGCCTGTCTCCCTAAGAAGGCCCCGCTGCACTCTTGACAGACCCACAATTAAAGGTAGCTCAACACATGTTCAATCTTCATCCCATACCCCATTAAAGATTTAAGAATAGGTTCCATTAATGTTACCAATATTATGTTAAAGACTGTCATAATTCTTTATTGGATAAAAATATATTTGTTTTTAGTTTAAAAAATTACAGAATCTTATAGAGTTAAACAGAATCACCTCATGTTGTTTTCATGCTCTTTTCTATTTAAATGATTTTATTATATAATATATATTATATATAACATATAACATATATATTATATGTTATATATATAATATGAAAATTTTCATGTTTTTTTTCGTGCTGTACTTGCACAGGAGGTGCCATGCTAATCTATGAATTATTTCAAATTTAGTGTATGTGTTACCAAAGAGTGCACAAGATTTTCATGATTCTTTAGATATTTAAAATCAAACTATACTTTGCTTACATCCCTGCCACTCATCTAAAATGGGTAATTATTGTCCAGCTGTCTTTTCAGGATTTTATTATTTATGCTATGTCAAAAGAGGTTACCAACTAGTTTCTGATCCCCCTTTTAAGAAATAAATGCTAACAAAGACATTTGCCTATGGTGTTTGACATTTTCAGAAGTTGGACAGCTTCTATGCATTTACCATTAACACCAACTTCCATTTCAAACAGTAGGTGAGACATCTTGAGCTAATAGGTATATGAAGAAAAAATTCTAAGTTCGGAAATACTTCTTATGTATTGTGCTTATTGCAATTAATACCTTCGTAGTTTTCAAAGGTTACATTTTTACCTTCAGACATACACACTCATGCCTTTGCATAGAGAATTACACAAACTAAAAGTTGATTGCAATTTGAAATCTATTACAAATATGCTTTCTTTATGCTACAAGCTTTGTCCCAGAGACTTTATGCTTCCTTTATGGTTTTCTGTTTCTCACTGCTGGTGTGATTGGGCCAACTTCTATTTATGGTCTTTTTTGAGTGAAAGACTTAAACCATAATGAATTGGTATCTGTTTTTCAAAATAACAAAGCATAAACTGCAAAGGGGAGAAAGCATTCTGAAATCAAATTGCTTTGATTGACTCTTCATCCTGCTGCTTTTAGATGAGTAACACTTCTTAACTCTTCTGTCCTTTAAGCTTTTGTAAATAAAAAGAATGTGTTACTGTCATAAGGGTATAATCTTTATGAATATCTCAATGCCTAGCGCTGAGCCAATACTCAATAGCAGCAAATATAGTTTATTTTAACAGCATTTAAAATGATGTTGAGGTAGGCACTTTATCGTGTTTGGATGTACCTTGTCTACTTTAAGAATCATTTTTGCTCAACTGAGAAAAGCCCATAGTTGCTCATTTACTTATCTTATGCAACCCTACTTTTGGCCTTACATACACTTACATGGATTTTATGTAGTATTTTATCTCTTATTTTATTAGTATTAAATATTTTGTAATAAATATCCAAAAGAATTGTTTATGTCATGAAAAACTGGTTCTCTTCAGTTAACCCTAACAGTTAAGCACCTGCAGATTCTTTCATGTTCTCTGATTTCTTACTGTGCCTTTCATCAGGACTGCAGAGGTTGAGCCTTCTACTAGGTACTGAAAGGAGTGAAAAGCAGAGCTCCTTAGTTTCTAGTACGGCGAAGATGAGCCTTTCATCAGGAGAGTTTCCATAGCAGAATTCCACTGGACCATAATGAGCCAACTTCAGTTTCACATCCACTATCTTTCTGAGATAAAACCATCCCAAAATCCAAATGTTTCTGAGAGCCTTTTAAATAGAAGTAATGGTTGATGCAATTTGGGTATGCTTTCCAATTCAGGCTATTAGACTTTATAAAATCCTACTGTACTTGAAAAAATTTGAAGCAAACTACCAGATGTCTTTATAAGCCATTAATAAGATACTCTGGGTGCTTTAGGTGAGGAAAATGACATTCACATTTAGAGATGGTCTCAAAAACTCATAGTCTGGAATAATATATCAGATAGAGGGATCCTTAAAGTAGCCATTCATAAAAATAAGTATATGTTTTAGAATATTTCCCTGCTAAAGTTAATTATTCTATTGCTTTAAATGAATTTTAATATAAAAAATAATCAATTGCAAACTTTTTTTTGTTTTGTTTTTCCAGACAGGGTTTCTCTGTATAGCCCTGGCTATCCTTGAACTCACTCTGTAGACCAGGCTGGCCTCGAACTCAGAAATCCACCTGCCTCTGCCTCCCAAGTGCTGGGATTAAAGGCATGTGCCACCACCACCCAGCTAACTGCAAACATTTTAAATGTTACAAATATGACTGGAGAGTGACTACATAGTCACATAACTTGTTTGTGTTGTACTCCAATACCGTCAACCTTCCCTGTATTTTAACATTCACTTCAATGGTGCTGTCTTCGGTCTTACAAGGTCTTCCAACTTCTAGGGCTCCAAAATGTCACAATCTCACAAAATCCTCCGCCCTACAAGTTTCTGTCTGGTTCTACAGAGTCCTGATGTTTCAATATGCTGGCTAATTTCCCTCATAAATTTTCTAGTAAATTATTTTATTTCCAAACCTCATTTGGTTCATCACCTACACTGGACATTCCCCATGTCTTTTGTCCTTTGTCATTTTACCCCACTAAAAACTGAAATTCCATTCTTTGTATTTAATAGTACATATAATAATTAGACATATGGAGCATATACATAAACAAATGAGTATACATTTAATTTTAATTAAGCAGTATTTAATTTAAAAATAGATCCTTAGATGAATGTCATACAAATCTACTCAGCCATTAAAAACCAGATTTTTAGATAACATATTATTTACATTAATTTGGTAGACAAAGAAGTTTTAAGAAATGCAGGTGTTTCCCCCCACCCCTACCCCCACCCTTGGTGCCTTCAAGTCTTTAGAAATTAAGGGAAATGTTGGGAAAGCATCAAAGTTGTTACTAAAAACATTTCTGATGGTATTATAATGTCAAATCTTAGGCCAAAGTGTATCAGGTGTTATATTCAGCTCAGTGAAGAGGAGTAACAGAAAACCGACTATATGTCTCAGATACAAGAGAAAGTAGACCCCAAGATTTCTTTTTTTCTTCTTTTCTCCTTTTGCTCATACCTTAAGCTCACAGGCATACTTCAAAGTATTTTCTATTTAGTAATACTGTTTTATTTTCCTTGACGATGAAGGCATTTTGTATTTATTTATAAAACTTCCCACAGGAAACAATATAAATAAACAAAATACAAAACCAAAACAAAGGATATAAACCAAATGATTTTACTTTCAGCATCAATATAATTATGTCAAAACATGGGTACCATACACTGTTAATGTTCTCTTTTCCCTATTCTACGATAAAAACTGAGTAATTTTTTTTCCTCAGGAACTGCTCATACATAAGAGATGAATAATTATGCTGCAAAATGGATTATGTGTTATAATATATGAAAAACATCTACCATAGGTGCTAACATTCAAAGCAAGCATGATGCTGAATGGATTTATATGAAAGGGAAAATTATTGGTAGCAATTTAGATAGTAGTATGTCCAGCTGAGAGTTGCTAGACTCTAAATAATATAAACCATCAACAAATGCAACAAAGACAGCAGGCACTTCCACTAAATCCTACAAGAGCAAGGACCAGTGAAGAAATCACTGTTTGGTGTGGAATAAACCCTTTTCCACGGAGTGACTGTGATGCTGTGGGTTCAGCCTTTGAGATCCACTGGAGACATGGGAGGTGCTGGTTCACAGCCTCTAATAAGGCAGAGATGCTGCCAACAGTCATAGGTTTCCTATTAAAAGCACAAAAATCTCGCTTAAAGAATGGCTTGGAGGTAAGACATTTTTCATATCCAAACAGTTTCACTGTTTTAGTAATGATATATTTACTTCCACCGACAAGATTTGCAATTTAGGTCTATTCTTAGACTTTCCGTATATAAAATGTATTTGTATGTTATGAACATAGAAGTCAGTGTTCAACATTATCACTTTGTAAAATTATATGTATCTCAAATTTGGAAAACTTTTGAATAGATCTGATTTGTTTATTTATTTATTTATTATTTTTTATTTATATTTATTTATTTATTTATTTATTTATTTTGGTTTTTCGAGACAGGGTTTCTCTGTATAGCCCTGGCTGTCCTGGAACTCACTCTGAAGACCAGGCTGGCCTCGAACTCAGAAATCCGCCTGCCTCTGCCTCCCAAGTGCTGGGATTAAAGGTGTGCGCCACCACTGCCGGGCCATCTGATTTAAAGATCCCTGTTTTATTTAAAATGTGTCACATATATGTATGCCAATAAATAAATATGTATCCACACCACAGAGAGCTGTGTGTTTATTATGCATTAAGAAAATATTAGATTCTGAACTATATGTATATATCTGTCTATATCTATATATTCTGAAAAGTCTAAGTAAAGAACAGTATTAGACTTAGAGATTTGGTTAGACAAGAATATATATGCTTACAAAATTTTAACACTACTATAAGTAAGTCAGTGTTATAGGCTGTGTAGAAAGTGGGATGCTCACTTCCTCACAGGACTGATGGTATTGGAAGCCAAAGCGTGGTTACAAGAGCATGGAAACACTAAAACAGATATTTAGTGGAATTTCAGAGAAGTAAAGTGGAGGTGGGAATGGACCTAGCTGAGTAGTACTCTAGAATATTACTGTCGGGTGGGGTGAACACACTTTCTTATGACCTGGTTGAATGAAAAAAAAACCAAACTAACAAACAAAAACAAATAAACAAACAAAAACAAAATAAAAAGGAAAGTCCATGACTTTTCCTAGGAATGGTGGAGGAGAAACTTTATTATAGATATGTGGGAGAACATATCCGGAGGGAAAGACTTGTGGTGCAGTCCAGAGTGAACATGTCCAGACTGAGGTGGCACACAGGAGACAGGGGAGGGGAATGGAGAGGGGAAAGAGGTGACACAGGGGTGGGGTAGTAACCAAACTGGATTATATAGGGGAGAGCAGCCCAAACTCCTGGGCTGTAGAGACCAGGGGAAGGGGAAATGTATGCCAGTCTAGAGGAATCCTGTTATTGGGGGAAGTGGGAGCATCATTTGTCTGATATGGTTTAACATATTAAAGCCATGCTAAATAGCTTTAATTTGTTCTTAGCCCTTTGTCTCTGGGTTTGAGACTTAACACTGGCTTCTAAAAAGTGTTTAAGTGATTAGAGAGAAGGTAAGATGTATTCATAACTTTTCTTATTACTGTAACCAAATACCAGGCAAGAAGTAATTTATAGAATGAAAAACATATAGAAGCCAGAGAGAAATGTCCAAGAGCATTAACCTGTGTGTGTGTGTGTGTGTGTGTGTGTGTGTGTGTGTGTGTGTGTGTGTGTGTGTTAACAGGGAGAAGGTGTTGACTACCAAATTGTAGCATGGATAGAATTGTGGGAAAGTGTCTTTAAGAAGGGCTAGGATTCCACACCTGAATCTTCTACACTGACAAACACTACCCTTTGCTTACAGTCACTAGGTATCACCGCAGAGGAAAACACTGCTATTGGTGACACGAGGCTTTTCTTTGGTATTCTTGGTCTCACTGATAAAATAATTTTATTTGATTTATAATTTGATAAATCGATTAATAATTTGATTTAATTAACATTTGAGAGAAAAACAACAAAGGGTGGAATGCGAGTGAGACGTAATCCTAGTGGCTGCAGGAATGGAAAGAGGAAGAAGCCTGTGCCTGTGGGTCGAAGGCAGTTGCTGCATTCACCTGGGGAGCTTGGGAAGAAGGGTTTCGGGGAAAGGGTTTCCTCAGAGGGTCAGGAAAACAAGCACAGGAAAAGGGATTTGGGTAAGCAAAGCCAGCAGGATCAGCAGTGCACATTGGAGAAGCTCTTTAAACAGCAGCAATGAAATATGGGCTCCTGGGAAGTGAGTCATATCAGGAGGTTTCTGGGCCAAGTGATTGACAGGCACAATGTTATGGGAGGAGTTTATAGTATGTAATGAAGTCCATACTATGTAATGGACTTAATATAGGGGCTAAGGTAGAACTATAGTAGCTACATTTCAGAGGAGAAGAGGTAAGTGATTTACCTTAACAAAGCCCTTCTCACTCCACCTTTTCATATGGAAATTTAAATTCTAAGGAGGGGTTGTTGTTTTTAGCATGGAAGGGGAAAGGGTACACAGCCAACCCTTAAAGAGAGGGTTCATGCTCAATGGCTACTAAGGCTGGTAATCTGTAACTAGCTTCCTTACAGCATGTCTTTAAATGAACTCATGAGCTGGTGAGCTAGGAAGCATGCAGGCAATAGTGGTAGATAATAAACACCATGCAACACTAACTTTCCACCATCAGTAACATGCAACACGCAGAAAACCAAATTTGTACATCAACCATTCTTTTCAAAACCATCTAAATAAAAAAAAAATCATTCTCTTACTATATGTCAGATTTTCATTCAAAATTGTGTAGATGCTATATGTCAAATACTATAATACTGTGACAGGTAAGACACAGCAGGTAGAGGGTTCTTCATTTTGTATCTTGCTGAGGACATTTTAGATTTAATTAGAATTTGATCTTCTTGTTGGAGAATCCCATGGCAAATTGCCCAACTCTGTTCTAGGAACCTGAGATTTCCCTAATAACTTAGCTTAGCTTCTGTTAAACTGCCTGCTTGTGCAAATCAGTGGCAGAGCCAGAAACCAGAATGTGATTTATGCCTTTAGAAGTCCTTTGACCTAAATGCTAGGGGCCATGCTTGGGTCCCAAATTCCTGAGTGTAGTCCCAGCCAGCTGAAATAAATGTCTTCAAATTGGCACTACCCGTGTCTGAATGGACATTTATGGTGGGCTTAACAGTGCAAGTTTCCACACAATGTCAACACTGATATAAAAACTGTAACTAGAATAACTGTAGACTCTTTCTTCTAAACCTTATACAGGTTCCCTAAATTATTTAAATGCTGTACATTTTGAAATATTTATATGTCCTATTAATTTACATGTGTTGGTAGAGCTAAAAATTCATTCTTTAATCATTTCTCTAAAATATTTTTAAAGTAAAATATAGCATAAGATGGTTTACATTTATAGAGATACTTTTCAAGTAATATGAGAAAAATAAAAAATAATTATTTTAATATAGAATATTGTGCATAATTTAACTTTTATCAGTTAATTATAGGAAGTCTATTATTTATCCTTTATTAGATTATCTCTAAGATAACACTACCCAATATTTTTTCTCATAGATGTGTTGTCTAATATGGATATATATATATATATATATATATACATATATGTATATATGTTTTAAAATAAGGTTATTTGCAATTTATCCTCACAATTGTATTTCTTATTTTAGACATCTGGAATAATTAATACAATCTCAAATTGCTTTTCAATCTCAAGAAACATGCCATATTTTTTTAAATGCCTTTAAACATGCTTCTAGAGAAGTTCAATAAAATTTGCTGTCAAAAGTGGACACCTCTTAGCTGGTGTGATGTCACATGTCTTTAATCCCCTAGCACCCAGGAAGCAGAGGCAGGAGGATTGCTGTGAATTTCAAGCAAGCTTACTGTACATATAAAGTACCAGGACATTCAAGACTATATGGTCAGACTCTACCTAAAACAAAACAGAAAGAAGTGGATGTGCCTCAAAATGCAGTTTTAGAGAGCTTCAAGCTATTGTGACACATGTCAGTACTTATAATTGCTGGGCTCTGCTGGAATAAACTTTGATGTCTCCTTGGTTTAGGCCAGGTTTTCAGTAATGCCAATGTGTCTATAGTTTCAGAAACTTCAGATTTGGGGTAGCTACAGAATGAAAGAGAATAGATTCAGATGTGTGCTGATCTTCAGCATTCAGAACCCAACAAATTGTTCCTCTCATCTACTAATGTGTTCAATAAAAGAACTCAGAGTATTAAGTTCCTCAAGAATATAGATTTAACGTAATTGTTGGCATTGTTAATTATAGACTTAATGCTGTGGTATTTAGTCATGGGATATAGATAACCCATTCTCACACATTTGTCAGTATGTTTTACAAGATTTCACTGGATGGCCTCAAGCAGAGCTCTGTATTTACTCCCTATGCAGATGGGCATCTATACCCTCAGTGTTTCTGAATACTCCACAGTGTAGAGAGTGTTTAGTTTTTCACATGAGTAACTGACCCTGGTTTCTAACTCCACATCTGTTGTAGAACAACCAGGAATTATTCTAAGAAACAGCAGTCCTATGCCATTTATCACATGTCTTTCTAGAACTCATCAATCCTCATACATTGATGTCCCATTGTCTCCTCATCTTTTTCTAAGATCGTCCCAAAACGCTTTTGATTTAGGTGTTCTGTTAACACAAAGAGAAAAGGCTGCCTTCAAGTCTCTGAGTACGGCAGGACATTTCTTCAGTTAATGTGGTTTTCCTTTAAACATGTGTTTTACCTTTTTAAGAATGCTGAGAGAAAGTATTCTTATGGACACTACAGATACTTAAACCTAATCAAAAACAGTCAGACTATATCATATAGAAAGTAAGCATTCCATGATCACATGTTTGTCAGGAGAATATCAATTTTATTTTACTCAAACAGGATGATACTTCTCAATGGGGTTTAGCACCCACTTTTCTCCATTGTAGTTCTCAAGAGCACACACCCAGAACATAAATTCCCCCAGTTGACACCTGACACAGCTGATTTACACACGAACTCTCCTTTACTATTGAACCAGATCTTCCCTGGAAGCTGTAATATTGTGTGATAAACACTTAAAATTGCCAACTCCTGGAAGAACCAGAAATTTCTTTTATGCTGTAATTATGTGATCAAAATACACATTTTATGCATTGCCCCACCTTCCATTTTTCCTTGTTGCCTTGCATCTAGTTATTCTAACACTGACAAAACTTTTGTTAGCACTAAGAATAGTCATTCTAGACTACAATTAATCCTGAAGGTTTTGAAAAGATATTTGCCAAATTTACCATAAAGTATTATTGTAAGTGGTGATTCTTCTCTCAATATTCAGTAGTCTGCTTTATTTTTCTACATTTGTTCTATCCTTTTTTTTTAATCGATCTTGGGAGTTATAACTTAACTCAGAAGAAAAGAGCATAACTATACCTAAGAATCCCCAAGATGCAGCTTATTTCTCAAGCTGAGAGGTTAGAGCCCAGTTTCTTAAATAGTAGGTCATGAACTCATATAAGGCCCTGAAATGTTTGACAACAATAACACATTACAACCAAAAATTAATTCCAAATCGAGCATGCAGTGAATCCGCAGCATTTTCGCTAGTGCTTGCCTGTGCTGCCCATGAGACTTCACAACAACTTGGTTCTTAGTCCATAAGTGCACTTTCCAACGCACATCCATCATACCATGTGGTACCAACAATACTGCATGCAATATCTCACCCCTATTAGAGTCTGTTCTATACTATTAGCTGTGAGGTTTTAACTATACATGCAAACTCTCCTGTTCTTACAAAACATAAAGGTTAATTATACAAAATAAAGATTATTAATATTTTTTAATCATCATTCCTCAGCAAGTTCTTGACTGTTAGCATTTCCTTTAGGCTCTGCCCAACAGTTACCTAGCAACAGCCAGGGAGGAGCCTGGCTGCCTCTTTGTCCTTTCTTCCCTCTCCCCCATCCCCTCCCCCTTCTCTTTCCTCCATCTCCTCTCTTTCCTGAATTTTCCTAGCCAACCACTTTCTTTCTTTCTTTCTTTCTTTCTTTCTTTCTTTCTTTCTTTCTTTCTTTCTTTCTTTCTTTCTCTCTCTCTCTCTCTCTCTCTCTCTCTCTCTCTCTCTCTCTCTCTCTTCTTTCTTTCTTTTTCTTTCTTTTCTTTCTTTCCTTCTCTGTCCTCTTTCTTTCTCTGCCTCTACTTCCTTCCTTGACTCCCTTTCAATATCCCAAATGTTTTCATTTTATACTAGTTCTGTTGCATGGCTGATACCTTCAGAAGTGGGGTGGGGATGCCTCAGCATGGGCCTGGCAAGCCACCCCCTCTCACTACATTGTGCTGCTGTTTTATAAAACATATCAACTGTATTGTGTTAAATGTTCCATTTTAAAGACGACTGTTTGAGTGGTTGACTTGAGTTTCATTAAAAAAAAATCAGATCTGAAGTGTTTATAAAAAGATAAAGAGATAAAGAGAGTGTGTTCTGTGGGTGTGTGGAGAGGTATGGGGAAGGGGATGTCTCAGCAGGCCCATGTAGAGGTATCTCTTCCCCGTGGGGGACCAGTCACATACCAGTATAGTATAGAATAGAGTTTATTGAGGGAATGGGGAGGGGAGCCAGGAGGGTAGTAGGGGGAGGAAGAGAGAGAAAGAGAGAGAGAGAGAGAGAGAGAGAGAGAGAGAGAGAGAGAGAGAGAGAGAAGTAGAGAAGTAGAGGCTGGCCGGCCATGACCATGTGGAGAGAAGGGAAGGGGGGGGGAGGGAGGGGACAGAGAGGCTCGAGGGTAAGAGGGTAAGAGCAAGAGATTAAGAGATCAAGAGAGTAAGGGAGTAAGAGATTAAGAGTGAGAGAGTAAGAGAGTGAGGAGGGGGCAAGTAGCCCCTTTTATAGTGGACCAGGCCTACCTGGCTGTTGTTAGGTAACTGTGGGGAGGAGCATACCTGGCTGTTGCCAGGTAACTGTGCAGGTGGAGTTTAGACAGAATACTAACAAGATTTTGTTTTGTTTGCAGATTAGAATGGAATTTCAAAGAATTTCTGAAAAGGCTACTAAACCTATATCTTCCCTTTTATACTATGTTTATAAGCAAAGCAACATTCTCAATATTAATGGTCAACTCTGGGAAATATTGAGAGTTCTCTTTGCCCTGCAGTGTTAAAATATTCAGCTATGATAAAATTATTCATTCAAACATAAACAACTACATCCAGCTCATTAGTACAAAAGTCTGCTTTCATTATCAAAGAGTTCGAAAAGTACATGTAGGTCAATGCATTGTTTTAAGATAAATTTATCTATGACTTATTATCTGTAAATGTTTCATATGTTGTTATTTTATCTGTCAGTGTACCTGATAACACACAAAATTTCCTTGACTGAAAATAGATCACAAATGAAAATGTCTCAAAGGTCCTGGGTTAGATAACAGTAACCAAGTCTGGGATTCAGTTCCCATGTCTATTAAAAGAAAATTTTATGGGTCCCATGAAAAACATATATAAAAGGGCCTTAAAGATTCTTTCTCCCTAGCCTGAGTAGCTAAAGTCAGCCCTCTGGTTTGCCAACCAGAGGCCAGTTAATCCGTAAACAAAGAATGCAGAGTCATCCCAGGAATGAAGATAAGAGATAAACCTCCGCCTGCAGGAACTGCTCCCTGCCCCCATGGACCAGTTTGGCCAGATGTTCAAAAACTGGAAAACAACCAATCATGTACACCAGCGTGAAAGTTTCTCCTTTTCCCCACCCCGAGCTTATATTAACCCTAAACCCTGGAGCCACGAGGTCAATGGCCCTGTCTCCTACATTGAGACATGTGTCGGCCCGGAACATTCCACCATTAAACTACCTCATGTTCTTGCAGCAAGTTGGTCTTCCATGTGTCCTTTGGGTGCGCGCCATCCTGTGACTCGAGTGGGGTCCCCTTTGGGGGCTTCCCGAGCCTTACATCTATATTTTGGAGTTCATTTCTTTTACCAAAAATTAGAGTTTCATGTGGTCCAGTCTGGCCTCAAACTTACTGTGTAGCTTTGGTTGATCTTGAACTCCTGAACTTTCTGATCTATCCACCTCCCCTTAGGAGCTAGAAGTATAGGTGTGTGTCACTGAGCTTGGCTTTACTCAGTGAATCTTCATAACGATTAATGAAATAAGGTGTTAAAATGGACAGAAAGAAGTGATAGAGATGAAATATTTTCTGAATACTATATCAACATTATCTTCTATTAAACTATTTACTGTTTAGCAAATCTAACTGTTGGCATTTAGTGTAGGCTCCATTCTACAGTTACCTGGCAATAGCCAGATGTGCCTGAATCAGTATAAAAGGCGGCTGCTTTCCACCTCCTCACTCTTTTGCTCTTATTCTCTTCTCTTCTTCTCTTTTCCCTCTCTCCCCATTTCCCTCCCCTCTACCTCCACATGCTCATGGGCAGCCTCTACTCCCCTTCTCTCTTTCTTTCTCTCTCTTTCCCCCCACCCCCACACACCTATCTCTATTTCTATTCTCTCAACTCCCCTCCCCATTCCTCTAAACAAACTATTCTAAACTATACCTTTCTGTGTCTGGTCCCTCAGGGGAAAGGGATGCCCCAGCATGGGTCCACAGAGGCACCCCGTTTCCCTACACTATAGTATACTGTGCCTCAACCAAACAGTCCTTCCTTCTCTTAATTTTTTTTAATAAAACACAATACTGAAATGGAATTTTTTAAAAAAAGAATGGATGAGACTGGATGGAAAGAATTTGGCTTTTGTACAACTGCAATCATTATTTCATGCTTATTTATTTATTTTCTCAGATTAGACTTCAGTTAAAATTGTTTTTCTCTGTAATGCTTGAGATATTATGTTACAATAAATTTAACACTTTTAAATCTTTAAATTTGAGAGAAATGTCAATTTCGTGATGGTTCATTTCTCCCTAACCTCAACTCATATAAATGCCCAGAACATTATATTAATTAAGTTAAGTAATGAACATGTTATCTTCCCTGACGTCTGAGCAAAACTTGGCTTGAACAGCGTTCTGTGGGGCTAACACTGTGGAGCATTCGTGATTTATAAGAGATGGTAAGATATATTCATTGTGGAAATAGCAAAAGTCAATGGCGCTCACATAATTTCAGTTGTCAGGCACTCTGTGGAATGGGTATACTTGATATAAGAACCAGAGATGTCAACAGTTTATTTTGCGGCACCAACATGACTGCTACTGGCCTTACTGAGAGTCAGCATCAACTGTTGGTAACTGGGATATTTCTCTATAAGGAATACAAGACTCTAAGACAAGACTTTTTTGTTTTTACAGGTTGCTAGAGAAAGTGATTTGTGAAAAGACAACTATTATTAGTACTGTCATTGTCTACTAAAAAGTATCACTGTGCTTTGTTATGTTTGGCAGCCTGGGGAGACTTGCTTGAGAATTAGGTTCCAAGTGAGTAACACTGTACTCCATTGCTCACTAACCACTGTTTTCCCCTTATGGTGTTAGCACTTGGCACTGACACAAAATAGCAGATGGCTCAAAGATATCAATTGTTCTTCATTCAAGAAGAGTGTCACATACAGAACTCAATTATGCACAAAAGGCTACAGCCGCCTTTTGTAGAAGTCCTAGTAGGTGCCTCTGCATCTGTGTCTTTATTGTTTGTACTAACAAAGCCTCAGCAGGGATTCTACCTGAAGTGGAGCTGCTCCACTTAATTATAAAGCACTGGGGTGCCTTGCACAACACTAATGGCCACATAAAACAGGAAACAATCTTGGAGGGAAACAGCCAATGCCTCTGCCAGCAGGATATCCCAGAATATCCTAGTCATCTTTCCTGAATCTCCTAACCTTCCTGAGCAGTGTAAAGCTTGTCTGTGAATACTCACCTGTAGATTGATTAAGTTCATGATTAAGGTATTGGCATGAGGCTTGGTGGCAGATGCTTGTATAGATAGTATGCAAACGGCTTGAATTTGATCCTTAACATGGTAAACAAAGCATTTTTTTTAATCCTAGCTAATCCTCAATAAGCTACTAATCAGTTTTCAATACATCCGTTTCCTAAAGGATGCAGTGTCTCTTTAAAAGGGAACAGTAGATACTCAATATGCTACTTACATTACCCATTAATGGGCTGCTCAGTTGTCTCAAAGCATAGCTAATATTCTGGAATTTACTGCAAAGGATTGATCGAACTCTTAGGTCAGTAGAACCAAATGGTTCAATCTTTACTTCTTAGCATAATATGTTAAATGTGTCTGATTTCGTATTGATAATAACCTAGAAAGCCTGGTTAAGAGTACATATTGATTTTTAGAACCATTCTAAGAAATAGGCATTAAAGGTCCTTAGTAGCAACTTTTCTCATTACCCAAAGGGGTCCCTGTCTGATTTAGAACCATTACAATCATTCTAAAAAGCTGTGTTAGTCCTGCATGCATGCATATACTGAAGTGTGTGTGTGTGTATACATGTGTATATATCCCCAAATTACTTGTTTCAGCTCATGATGTAAGAACCAAATGTAAGAATTTCAGGTCTCAGCTTGAACTTAAAATTAAAAGATCCTTAAATTCCAGTCAAATATTAGTTGCCCCTGAGGCACATTCCGGGAAGAGCACATTCCAAAGACTCAAACAAACATTCCAGGAAAGAAGACCCAAGATAGGAGTTTATGAGCCCTTAACACAGTAAAACCTGGGTAAACAGAAGCTACTTAAGCTGACCCTGTTTGTTGTAAAAGATAAGGTGCAAATTTGAGTTACCTAGCAACCAGGCCTGGGAACAGAAACCAGGCCTGGGAACTTTTGGCTGTTGGAGTTTGGCCTTTATGGTTATTGTTTAAGAGGTAATTGTATAACTGCCCTCATAAATTTTGTAAAAATAGTATATAAGCTGCCCTCAGCTTTAATTCAGGGTTCTTCTTGCTGCCATGCAAGGGAACCCCAGTGTACTGGTTTTTATCAATTTATCAGTAAACCTCATGCTATTGCAGCGGATCCTATCTGTGAGTGTCTCTGGGGAGCGCATCCCCTGGTTTTGAATCTTAGAGTCCAACAATGTTAGAGAAACACAAACTAAGATACCTGACATAAAAATAACCATGTATTTTGGCTCAAGAAATTTATTCACATTTATTTTCAAATAATAGTTTTTTTTTTTTTCAGGTAAATGATTAAAGTGCCTTTTAAACCCAGGGTTTGTCTTTGGGAAAAGAACAGTGAAAAAAATAAGGCTAAGATTTCATCACTACTGTATAGTGAGTGAGTCCCTTTGGTTTTCACTAGATCACTCACAAAACACACATACACACACACACACATATACACAGACACACTCACTACATATACACACATACATACACATACATCACATACATACACAAATATACACACAGTCACATTTAGTTATATACATATACACATACATAGAGATTAAAAACACATATAAACAATATATATCAATATTAGAAAGTGACTTAGCTGCCTAGATGTAACTGAGAATTTTATATAAACAATTCAAAGGTAAAAACTTTCATTCTCATTTTCAGTGCTTTCTTCATGATATCCACAAGAAGTACTTTTTGCTAAGAACCATAGAGAAATTTAAGAATTTTCTCTATATAATGTAGACAGGAATAAGGCCTATGTTTTTTGTCTTAGACTACAAATACAACAACATGGTCCAACTCTATTAACAAACTCAAGGGAATTTCCCTTGGTGACCTGAAAACAAAGCCATTTATAGATGAAAGCTACTACATCTGCATAAAGTACACAAAAACCTTGGAGCAGCACTTCCATAAAGTTAAGGTAAATTAGTAACATAAAAGTGTATAACTTGCTACAAAGTACAAGGCTCAGTGAATCAAACTGTATTAACCCAAAGAGGACATCTTTCTTAATGATGGAACATTATTCTGACCAACATGAGAGAGAGATGCCTATGACAAATGATGGGTGATTCATCACTTTGGGTTCCTTGTGTGTGTTACAAGTGAACAGCAACATATTCTACAGCTAAGATACAGATTATCATATACAATAGTGAGAAGAAAAGCTGTTAGCATTACTGAATTTAAAATTCTGAAGAGATATAAACAGGTGTGTTAGTGCATATCTCTAATTCCAGCATTTTGGGGGCAGAGATAGGCAGATCTCTGAAACTTCGAAGCTAGCCTGCTCTATGTAGTCAATTTCAGGACAGACCTTGTCTCAGAAACACAAAGAAAAACAGAAAGAAAAAAATAGAAAGGAAGGGAGGAAGGAAGGAAGGAAGAAAGGAAGGAAGGAAGGAAGGAAGGAAGCAAGAAAGAAAGAAAGAAAGGAAGAAGAAACAAAGATATCAATACCACGTTGTACAAAGCAGAGCTCATCACTGAGAAAGACAAACAGTGGTCACGGCAGGTGGTAATATGTGAAACTGGGGTTTTCTGGGTGCTGAGCAAAAGTCATGGAGACAGAGATGAGAAGAAACAATTCAGAGGCAAAGATAAATGGCTACGCCTTAAGAGTAGAAAGAGACATCTTAAAGACATGTATAACATCCCAACGATTCTCTGGAAGAATTTGTCTGAGTTTAATTTCCACAGCCCTTCAGAGAAAAGTAGAATGCTGACCACACAGTATAATAGATTGATTGTCAAGTGTAAAACAGAAGGGATAGCTTTAACAGACACAAATAAAGATGATCCATGTTTGGTAAAACAGGTTAAAAGGAAAAGCATTGAGAATTCTGGAAGTTCAAAATAAGAATTATAAAATGGCCTTAGCAGGAATGCAAGCATTGAAGAGTTGCGAGCTCAGAGTTTCCGGCACTTGTTCAGTCTGACACTGACAAACCTCTGTCTAAACATTTGCTCCCTCTTCCACCTCCCTTGCTCTGAACTGTATGTTCCTTAAAGCAGTGGAGGAGTCAGGCATATAGTGATGGTCAAACAGAGGTGCCCCGCCCAGTGAGCACTCTGCCCTCCACCACACCAAACACCAACACTCCTATCCCAAGCTGCCTCAGGTTCTTCATGGCCACTCACCCTGGCCCTGCATTTCCTGCCCAACATGCTTCCCTCTTTTTTATTCTTACTCATTCATGACCCTTGTCTTTTAATCTCTCAATTCAAAGTCAATTTCAATGTGAAAACAACAGGAGAAAGGAAGCCATATAAACAGGTCCAAATAGAGATAACAATAGTAAACCAACATATAAATCTTAAAAATGTCATAAGTAAATTATTTATTTCATTATGAAATGATTATTACTGATTTATGAACTTTGACTTTCCATGATAATAAATATCTTCCTAAAAGAGACGCCTGGACCGAGTGACCGAAATTTTACCAATTTACGAAGCTGAGGCAGAGTATCACCAAATTAAAGACCTGCCTGAGCTACTGAAAGTAAGATTAAGGTTAACTGGGCAACTTAGGTAGACCTGATTTCAAAATACTAAGTAAAATCCATGACTAATTTTTAATTAATTGCTGTTACTTGCATATATGTATCTGCATATATATATATATATATTTTTTTCTAAATATAACTTTCTCTGCCCATACAAAGTTACTGCTATGTGTGTTTTCTGTGCTGACCATTTGAAATTGAATAACCAGTTGGTGAGCTCTTCCTTGGAGAAGACTATTTCTCCTGCTCTCATTATGCCATAGTCACTAGAGTTCTTTGTGCAGTCTTGTAGGCTTGGGTATGTGGGAGTGATTGGAGAGAGAAGTGTTCTAATCTCAAAAACATAAAAAAAGATAATATAACTTTAAAATATAAAAGGATCACAAAACAGTAAATAAAATGTTTTCAGATATAGCTCTGCTCTGTGGTAGAAAACTTTTTCAGAATGCACAAGGCCTCATTTTCAGTTCTCGCCATTTCAAATCAACAAATGATAATAAATCATGAGTAATAATGAAAAGAATACTTCAAAATATTTCAAAATCTATAATATTTTAAAATAATATTTCAACTTATAATGACATTCTCACAAATGGCATTTTTAACATGACTTCATAGATGATGCCTGCAGAATGTATATAAAGGCTGTCATCTTTCCTTTCTCTATGGTTTATCATGTGTTCGGATTTAAAATGGTAGAATCATACTATATATTCTATAAATTATTAAGAGTGGAAATGAGAACTAGAGTGAAATATAGAGAAACAGAGTTATGAAAACTTGTGTTGACGTCACAGCATGGATACAAAAAGAGGAATTGAAGGGAAAACATAAAGCAAAAGGACTGAAATTCTGACTCCACGTCTCAAAGTGCCGTTGACAGAAATTCCAACTTGAGCATAAGCAACTTAAAATAGTCCCAGAAAACAGGGAACAGAGACAGACACTGACATGTTGGCCTGATGTGGGAGGTACCAGAGTTATGTGCTCAAAGATAAGCACTTGGGGAACTAGGAATGTTAAACACACAGAAGATTAGAAGCAGATGTGGTTAATATCCTTGTGACTGATGCCCTCTTTGTGGCTGAGGCTACACGGATCCTCCAACTTATTGTGAGCTTGTCAATCTAAAGACCCTATCTTTATAAAAGGAGTCATATGTAGCCAATCTATAGAACCTATCTTTATTGAAGCATTCACATGTACTTTACAAAAAGTTTCAATGTAGTCATGCTTTAGTGTGTATGTGGGGCTGAGTTAATTATCACCAGAAAAGTTTTCATCAAATTGTGTTGTGCTTAAATATGCTTAAAATATACTACGTAGGGTCAATCGCCTGATGGTTGAATCAATGCCAAGTACTGAGTTGTGTTGAGCCAACTGCCATCTTGACCCTCACAGATAACAATCTGCTGGCTTTGGTGGCTGCAGACACCCCTCACTCTGATGATAGCTGTATTGTGCTTAGAAAAAAGCAAGTGTGCCAAAGCGACTCTCAAAAAACCAAAACCTAAAAAAGTAAAAAACCAAAACTAACTCTCCCCCACCCCCGCACGATATCCTAATGATCGGATATCATAGGTCCAGTTCCTTCCTATGTGCACAGGATGCCAAGTGTAACCAGAAAAGAGGTAACTGAAACAAGCATTAAAGAATGTAAGTGAGACTGACTTCTCTTTCCTCAGTTGAAATGGAAGTTAATGTCCTATCACAGTTAGTGTAGTGTGGTAAGATATATAGGCCAGACGTACTTGGCAACTATTTCTCTACTACTTTGGTGTCTTAGTCCCTCGTACAAGCAAATATTTTGTTTTCTCAGTATTCCCTTATTCTAAAATAGCACTAATTCAGTGAGACTTCTCTGCTAGAATTAAACTCATAAACTTATGAAGATTCATAGGCTTGTTTACTATGGAAATTAAAATACTCAAGTTAATTTTATTAAATTATTAGGTATAAATGGTTTTACACTAATGTTTGCTGTGAATGCTTCAAGTGTAACTCTTCTCCGGAAAAGTCAATGAAATGCTTTGACAAACAAACATACAGAGAGATGGGACAGGAGCAGCTCTATCATGAAGATAAATCTTTTGATAGTGATGGATGAGTTGTTCAAAGAAGAAGTTAACTATTTCATTTATTGTTGAGGTTCTGGTTATTCATAAATCACATTGCAAAAAGATGGCTTTTTTTTCAATTGAAGCACATAATTTAAAAAAAAATTAGTAACTAAGATTTTGAATATAAGATAGAGGCAAACTGCATTTCATGGAGATAATATTTTAAACTATTTTAAACTTAGTTCTTGGGGGCAATATACTTAACATTCTATTCATTAAGGGAATTATAAGCCTATAGCTTCTAAGTTATTGATGTTTTTGGACATACAGATATACAGGTATGCACATTTACATACATTCAAACACAGTCAAAAGAGCAGAAGAGCTTTTCAGACTTTTTCCTAAAGGATTATGGGATTATCACTATAAATATAAGAGCACCTTTGAGTTAAGACTTACGTTCTGTGATCTTTTTTTTTTAGTTACCACCTGGTCTTTCAATATGGAACAAGCAGTGTTAATACATTTAGTTTGTCTTATTGGGATCAAATAGCCCAGATATGTTTTATTATTATGAATGTGCTTCTCATTGCTTTTGTATTTCTATCTAAATTTCCGTGGAAATGTCATAGACTTCAATAAGAACTCCAGAATGTAGCATCATAATGGCAAAACTATCCTTTACTCCATAGAGGTCATCTCCTGGAGATTATTTAAATCCTTTATGAAATGTAAAGAAGAGATTTTTTACTTTCCAAAAGAAAACCAGTAGTGTGTTTATCTGTGCATTTCGGAAACATTTTGCAAACTAGTAACCTGTTCGATTTTCTTACCAAAGAGAACACTTATCTGCCATCACTCAGGAAACTACCTCAGGTATTTGTCATACCTTTTTACTCTCCACTTTAATTTATGAATAAAAATTTCACACTATGGCTTTGATATTAAAATTAGTTGTTAATCTGACACATTAGATATACATATGGAATCAATATTTTTCCACTTAATAATATTTAAAAATATTTCCAATCATTCAGCTTTCATTGACATTCTTTTCTTCCTAGACTAGAATGGTGCTGAGGCAAATTGTTAAATTTCATCGCTGTCCAGTGAAACTATGAAAATAGATAATGAAAAATTCAAATTATAAACCAGAAAATTTGAAAAAGCAAAACTGTTAATAATCTGTGTTCCTTTAGTACACTGGAATGTTGCATGCAGCCTGTCTATGAATATATAGTGCTCAGTGTAAGACTTCTTGGAATCCATCCAAAAGTTAAGAAACTGGAAGAGCATTGTGTATAGGTTAGTTCTTTATCATGGACTTAGATAAAGCAGCAGTGTAATCTTTTCAGAAATACACACACACACACACACACACACACACACACACACACACACACACTAACCCATGATTAAAAGTCCATGATTTCATGATTTGGTAAGAAAAGCTAGACTTGGCCATAACCCTTTTGCCAAAATATTAAAAGGAACATCTGCTAACATCTGTTGAGGGGAACATCATGGCAATAAAATTGCTCCCAGTGACAGTGCTTAGCAATCCTTGTAGTTCAAATCATTGAAGTGAGCATGAGCAAGACAAGGAGATAGGTGAAAAGTTCCAGTGCACATCAGTCTCTGCATCTGTAATTGAGAGGTCCCAGATGTTATTACAATGTCTACTAGGAGGCTAAATTTGTTTTTATTAAAAAGAAAAATATAAATAGAATTCTAACAAAATTACCAGAAACATTTTTTTAAAAGTAATTAGATGAAAGTTTTCAATTCTTGTGAGTCTAGAGAGTGTAATTACTCTAACAAATTTTTATTATAACAAAATGCTGCTGAAAGTTCAGCTGGCAACTTACACACTGTAGTAGTTAGTATTAGTCATTGTATCAGTCTCTGTATTAGTCAGTAGCTGTAATGCTCTGTCAAGTACATTATGTAACTTTTATTGATGTAGTCTTTTTCATTCATGAAAAAAAGATGGTGCCACATCTTTCTGAGCACTGATTGGTGCATTTTTCACAGAAGTTGCATATCAGCCCCAATACTCCATTGGTAAAACTTATTGGTACTTTACTAAAAGCTTCTAAGTGTATATTGATCATAGTTCCATAAGTTGTTTCACTGTTGATATGCATGCACATTGAATTTTGACCCAAGATTTACAAAATTCGGTGACAAAAATAGCTTCCATAGCTGCCCTGATGGCTTTAGAGACCCACACATAGCTGATTCATAGCAGTTAGGCCTTTCTATACCCAATCACTTACACATCATTTAATAGTGACAAGGTGAAATGAATGATGTGAAAACATCTGCCCAACGTTGTAAACCTTTATCGCTGTTTCCCCCGATAGCTATAATTATTTAATCTAGAGTGTTTTAAATCTCCTGTTAATTATGAATACTCATGTAAAAACAAAACACCTCCTATATTACTAAAAAATTAGCTACTCTCTACACTAGGAATCTATGATAAAAAAGATGTTAACAGGTAAAAGCGGTTTATTACTATACTACTGCAATGGTCAATACATTATTTGCCCTAAAATAGGTTTGCTTATTAATCATGTCATATCCTGCTTACCCCCTACCATAGGATTTATAAAAACCAAATGAAAGTTATCTGCATTCTAGTATCTTCCTTCATTATGTTGTTTGGTTCTCAGTACATTATGCTGAATAACTGGTTTAAAATCCTGTACATTTAAGTCACTGATAATAGATTGTTATACAAATGTTACATGACTTCTGCTTTGTTCCTATGTCTCCATATATTAGGACCCCTTTAACTATCTTTATTATTCAATTCCTTACAACTTTTCATCTTTCTGCTTTACAAAGCTGTCTGAAGATGAACTGACTTTTCTGCAAGGGCGGTTTCACCTCTGCTCTCTACTTCTGGGTGGGAATCTTCAAGATACTATATAGAAGTATTTTTATTCAAAGTGGGAGATGATCAAACTGAGTACAACTAAGTTATAACTTGGCATGCCACACAGACTGATTGTGTGATTAAGAGTAAGAACTAGTCACAGCAGAAAGGGTCACCAAGTAATGTAGGGCAAAGCCTTTGGGTGATAATCTACTTTCTCCCTCTACTGTCCTGTATACTGTTGAGTTGCTCAGATACAAATTGTTCCACAAGGGGAAATTTGAAGAACCCGAGATTTACAGAAGGAAAGTGTCTACTATTTACTAGATCAACTGTCAATAAAATCTAACAGATGTGTAGAATTGAATATAGATAAAATAGCAGTTCGAGCACATTCTGACCGTCATTGCTTTTTTCTTATTTTCTCATTCCAATAAAAAAATTTCTATCTTTCAAATTAAAATAAGGCAACTTGAAAATTTATTTAACCATAAAGGGACATGTTATGATATCCAAAGCTAAAAAATTATGTTGACGATATTTTACACTAAAATGCTAGTGCAGCAAGTTTCAAGATTAAAGCAGCAGAAAGCTGTTTTTTTTAAATAATCACTGAGATTATAAGCATTAACAGGGTGCAATAATATGCAGATACTTACTCTTTCTTTAAATCATTAATACCAACTGTTTAGGAAGGTTTTACAAATTACAAATACACCATGGTAGTTTATAGTACAAGATTAATGAATTTTGGTTTAATGTTTCCAAAACAAAATCTGTACTTTTCAATATAAATAAAATCTAGAAAAACTTCATGGTTATTTGCTTTGTAATATATATAATTTACATTTTTAAGAAGAAGAATTCATTCTCATAAGAATGATTAAATAAGTATAAATCCACCATTGTGTAAATATTTAAGGTATTGGCTGTGGTGTATGTGAAGGAAGTAAGGGAAAACATATTAATAACTCTCCTTTCCTTTAGGAATTAAAATAAAGCACCTACTCTTTCATTTTGCTTTGTATCAAATCCTTTCTTATCTTTTGATCACTCTGCTGAAAATTTAAATTGATGAAGAGATAGCTGAGAAGGACACACATAGGCACAGTGAAGGAAGTTCAAGGTCATACTGTTTGCCTTCCTGCACACACTCATAGGTGGCTGGTTTTATAAGGATGATACATGTGCATTTGATATAATAACAAGGATTTAATGATGATGACTAACATAAAGCACCAAGATCAGAACCCTGGAATGGCTGCTTGTTAGCTGCCAACATCTCCAAGCCACTAATTGTTTACAACAGTTAACTATTTTTCCTGAGAGTAATTCCAAATACATGCATTAAAGTAGCTAAGATATTAGATTATAAAGTTACATGAAAATTTATAGTTGCCATTTATGTGATATTTACTCTATTCCTGGTATACCTAGTTCTCACAACACTATGACTTAACCACTGTTATATCTAATACACAAGGAAGCTGAAGAGAAGAAACCCTGACTTGCAAGCATGTAACTGCTCCACAGGAGAATCCTTCTTGTCCAGATTCTGGGCTGTGGGGATATAATAACAAAGTAAAATGAGAGCAGGAGCTTTGTGAATTATATTGCTAAGAAGGTTGTTATCAGCAATTTTAACATGATGTTTAAATGACAATTTTTCAAAAGGAGAGGTACTGACCTTGTCTCCCAAAAAAGTTCTGAAAATGATGGCAGTGTTTACAGAATATTAGAATCATAGCTTGTTTCTGAGATCATCTAGGCCTCTGTAATTTGTAAGTTCAAAAATGAGATACAAGGCAGTCAGGTGAATTGCTTAAGATCAGAAATGAGTTTGCAGCAGATTTTGAAAGACAGTTTCTTAGATTTCTAGTCTTATGATTTTCCTAATTTCCTCAAAGAAGCTGCATTTTTAGTGTTTGGCTTTTTATGGACAATCTTTCAAGTGCTAACATATGGAAGAAAATAATATTTATAGCTGAGATGCCTTTTCAGCTACTAAACCAGGCATTGTTAATATTACAGCTGAATACAGCATACATATTGTATCATTAGTTCTAGAGGAAATTGGTTAGCCTTTCCAGATATGTTAAGTTAGACTAAAGTAGAAATTCATCCATCCATGTAGTGAATAGAGATTAAATTACTTTGTTTCAAACAGTAGAAGTCAATGCTGTATGTCACAACAAAGAATTGTCTACTCTGATTTGCCAAGTCAAGGACAAGATGAAAAAAATATCATATCAGTTATGCAACCAGATTGGGAAACAATATAAGCAAAGACTTTACAAGGAAGAAAAATAATGCATTATGCAAATATAGACAATAAATTCAACGAAGTAAAAAAGCATAACCCAGAAAACAGAAAAAATTTTTTTATTAGTGATTTATATAATAGGATAGCTTAGAAAATTAAGTTCTATAAAAATAAGTGTTCATAGATGAGCAGTTAAAACTACACAATGGAATGAAAAGAGATTGAACCCAATAAACAATTCAATCACTAAAAAAATGATAAAAATGAATATATTAGAAACATAGAAAAACAAACTGCACACAACTGAAAACTGAGTTACTAAAGTGACTGAAAGTCTAGACCTATTGAGGGTCTGTCTGTACAGAGAAGGAAATGCATTTCATACATCAGAATGGAAGTAATACATCAGGAGGCTAAATACTACCCTATAGAAACAAAGTACTTCTGACATTGTCATTTGAAAAAATAATCTTAAAATGTACATAAAACATAGTCTTTTTCTCAAAATAATATATTATTTGATAGTGACAGCAGTAGTGCCTCTCCTAGATAGAGTATTGAATTGGAGTGGTAAAGATATAGTTTGTCAACTATCTAAGACACACACACACACACACACACACACACACACATATATATATGTTAATTTGCTTAAGAAACTATTCATAACAGTTGGGATGGTATATACACTTTCAGAGAAAGTGCCAATGGAATCGTGTGTGTGTGTGTGTGTGTAAAGGGGTCAACCGTCTTCTACCCTATCTTATGCCCAAGGAAAAAATAAAAGACAAATATGCCTTCCACTCTGTAGTTGGTGCATTCCAGAATCTAAAATAAGTGGGATCAACTATTACACTATTTTTTAATATAAGGATTAATCAACTAAGAAGAAAATCTAGAAGTAAATGATCACTTTGTAAAGGTTAGTGATAAAAGTGTTTTAAAAATGCAATTGTTTTTTGTTAGCCACAGAGCGGGTGAATTCTGCCTCTCTCATCTTCAGCACGTGTCATGACCTGCCTGCAAGACCAGCATTAGCTATGTAGCTATGTTGTTAATGCTATTGGGTTGCAGTTTTAATTGCCTTTTTTCAGATATGCACACGGTTTTTAGTGAAATATCTCTATATACACTGGTTTCTGATCACTGAGCTTTGAAAATCATTACCCTATTTTCATTTTTGACTATTCTTTCACTTGGAAGCTTGTTTTTAAATTTTCGTGTGTTTGTTTTAAAGAATGGAAGCTTGTGGGCATTTTGAACACTGCTTGGTTTAGCCCTTCTTTATGGGTTATACTCATGTGCTGCAGATGATAAAGTATGAAACCTCACAACTTGCAGGAAAAGAAATGCTTGAGGTTGTGTATTTCTTAGTTATAATGTTAAAATCAGCTTATAAAAAAATAAAATGGCAAATTAACCTTCATTGAAATTAGGGGTCAGGAGATGGTTCCATCAGAAATTGCTTTCAGATATAGAACTCAATCTCCAGAACCTGTGTGAAAATGAACACTCGAGATCAAATTAAAATTTAATATTTATTATATATAACATAGATTTTATTGGTTATATATACATAATAATTTATATATAATATAAATAACATTATGAAAAATTATATCCTAATAGGTATACCATGTAATGTTTTGAGATGCATCTATCCTGTGTGGTGTTTAAGTAAATTAATTACATCTATATTTAAATACCATTTATCTCTTAATTTCAGCTAAATTTTATAGCATTTTTATGTGAGTCTTCACATCTTTTTAAAGATATTTTTCTGTTTAATCATATAGCAATCATATTTTAAATGTGATTAAATACTGTTATTTTCTAATTTCAACTATTCTATGTTCATATATTGAATTACAACCAATTTTTGGAAAGTGATCTTTTATCTTTTACCCTTTCAAAGCTAACTTACTGGTTTTAATATCTTTGTAGATTAGATCAGAATTTTAATTATATGATCACATCTTCTGTGGAAAAGTTAGATAATTTGATTCATTTCTTTCCAATGCTGATATAATTTACCTCTTTTTCTTGATTTATTTACTATTTAGATACTCTGGTATACTCATCAATGTCAGTATATGTAGATGCACATAGAGAAAATATTCTTACTTGGTTACATCTTATATCATCTGGCCTTTTGTCATAGAACATAATGTTAACCTTAGGTTTGTGGTATTAAGTTTATGAAATTGTTTCAAATTTCTCTCTACATTTATTGTTTTAAGTTCACAGCTCCATTTTAGGAAGTGTTGTTTTATTTCAGAACAAAAGCTCTAGGTAATGTATAAGAAGATACGTATGACAATTTTTCTTTAGTCTCAACACAGTGATTTTGATTTCTTGATTGTTAGTGTTAAATCAACTTTGTGTTTTGTAGTTAGCTGCTACATCATGACACAATATTATTTTCATAGTTACCCAGTCAATTACTATATAGTTTTGTTTAGAATTTCCATGCCTGAATTCATGAAGGGCATTAGTTTGTAGCTATCTTTAGCTTTTGGATATTTGTAGTATCTGTTTTAATGCTGGCATTAGATTGAATTACAAAGTAATCTTTTTGTTTGTTTGTTTGTTTGTTTGCTTTCTGAGACAGGGTCTCTCTATGTACCTCTGATTGTCCTGTAACTCACCATGTAGACCAGCTTGGCTACTAACTCAAATATCTACTTGCCTCTGCCTCTGGAATGCTGGGATTAAAGGCATGAGTCACCATGCCTGGCAAAATCTATTCTTGATACTTCAGTTTTCTGAATGAAGTCACATATTATGGGATCTCAGTTTAATTTTTAAGACTATATTTGTTTAACTATTTTTCATATGTGTGTGAGTGTTTGTATGTGTGTAGATATACTTAATGCTGAGTAGTGAGACTGAAGTTGATCTGTTTCTAATTTTCTTTATAAACTAACTGGATGCTTATGAAACACATATATCTTTTAAACTATTTTAAATTATTCAATTCTATGAATAAAAATATGATATTGTATAACTTAAAAATGTAGATGCTGTCCAAATTTCTGGCAAATTCCATAAGCCATGCCTTTCAGTCTGGTTTGAAAACTCTTGCTTTACAAAATTCTATAAATAGTCATCAGTGATGAAATTATTCCCAGGAAATGAGTAAATCCAAATATTTTACCTCTGTTTAGGAACAGAAAATAGATGATTAGTAAATATTTTCAAACAAGGTCTGAGTATACACATTTTTAATCCCAGCACAGGAAGCAGATGCAGATAGACCTCTGTGAGTTCAAGGCCAGTCTGCTCTACATAGACAATTGAAGTCCAACCAGGACTACATAGTGAGAGCCTATCTCAAAATAAATTAATAAATAACAAAATAAATATTTCAAAAATATATTTAACTGATGTATTTTTATCCTCAAGTATTTCTCAATTTTACAACATCTATCATGGTCAGTAAATCTCAGGTCTCTTGTGTTCATCAAGCTGAAATTCATTTGCTGTCATGGTATTCTCTAGATATTTAAGTATTAATAGTGATAAGAGCTAAATTTTAAATAATATCTTATTTGCATTTCACAAACCAAACCAAATTAGGATTATATTGAGAAAGTAGTTACTTAAAAGTTGTAATTAGGTAACAATGTAAATGCTTGACTATGTAAGAAATTAAGAAAAACTAAAATTAAGTACATTTCAATTTGATAATAAACTGTGAATCTGAATACAGTCATTTATTCTAATATATCATTGACTTTTATATAGTACAAATCAAATATAGAAGAGAAGAAATAGAAATAACTTATTGTACCCATTTATTATTAGGGATATAGGTAGAAGCCAGTTCTCTTTCTCTCTCTCTCTCTCTCTCTCTCTCTCTCTCTCTCTCTCTCTCTCTCTCTCTCTTTCTCTCTCTCTTTTATTAAATGACTTATTCACAATATTACTTATAACAACTGAAAAGGACAAACTTACCTTTTAAAATAATTTTCAAGCTAAAAATGACATTTAAATTAGAATTTTTTCTTAAAAGGAAGAAGGCAAACTGATCTTTCAACAATATTTGTGTGTCAGAAAATAAAAAGTAAGGCTTTTTTTGTTTTGTTTTGTTTTATCGATGTAAAAAGAAAAATTTGCTTTATCCTAGAGAATACTGCCACAGACTGCTATGTGGCCTTGGAACAGGGAGGTTTAGATGAGTTTTCTTCACAATAATTTAGGCAATGCTTTTTCCTAGCGTCATCATTTGCCTTTAGAAATTTACATGCATACCAATAGATTTAGGGAAAATAATATTTCCCTTAAAATGCCTAGTGCTTTGGAACTGATAAACTAGTAACAGCATTGACAAAACAGACTATAGCCACAGGGGAGTTCTGAGGGTTTGGATTATATGGGACCAAGAATATGATGAGTTAAACTGCACTACCAGGTCAGAAGTTTCAGAAAGGATGGGATAATGCAGAGGTGCCTACTATGAAGAAAATTATGTTGAGTATTTAGAGCTATTAGTGTCTAGCACAAATGCTTGTGGGAAAGAAATCTAGGTCTTTGGCTGTCGCTCAGTGATAGTTTGCCTAACATATGTACAAGGCCATTAGTTCAGTTCCTGGTACTCCTAGAAGAAAACAAATTGAGAAAAATCAATGAACAAATCGATCTTTCTGTCTATCACCTATTTATCATCTATCTATCTATCTATCTATCTATCTATCTATCTATCTATCTATCTATTTGTCTATCTATCTATCTCACAATAATTAATGAAAATATGAGGCCATGATTTGAAAGATAGAAAGGAGGTGTATATGGGGGCGATGAAGGCTACATTTGGAGGGAGAAAATGAAAGGGAAAACTGATGTAAAGAAATTATAACTTCAAAATTAAATTAAAATTTAAAGTGTTAGCCAGGCAGTGGTGGCACACGCCTTTGATCCCAGCACTTGGGAGGCAGAGGCAGGAGGATTTCTGAGTTCAAGGCCAGCCTGGACTACAGATTTGAGTTCCAGGACAGCCAGGGCTACACAGAGAAACCCTGTCTTGAACCCCCCCCCCCAAAAAAAATTATAAAGTATTGAGGTGATAACTTGGTGGTTAAATCACTTGCCTTGGAATTGCAAAGATTAGAATTCACATCCCTATAACACAGGTAAATGCTGAGTGCGTTTGGCATTTACTTATAATTTTAGTCCTTGTAAGGCAAGACAGATGATCATTGAGCAAATTAGCTATCCAGATTAGCTGAATGAGAAACTTTTGGGATTAATGGATAGATCCTGCCTCAATGAATAAGATGGAGATTGACCCAGGAAGACTCCCAGCATCGTGTGAGTGGTATTGTCACGTATCTTGATCTCAGCACTTAGGAGGCATAGGCAGGCAGATCTCAGTGAGTTCAAAGCCAGCCTGGTCTACAGAGAGAGTTCCAGGATAGCCAAGACTACATAGAGATTCCCTATCTTGGCAAAAAATTACCAACATCAGATTCTTGTCTCCACATGTATAGACCCATGCCATGAACTCACAAGTGTGAATACCTATACACAAACACATGCACACTCATACAAAACACAAGAAATATATTACTATTATAATTATGGACAGTCTGTTTCAATAAAAAAAGACACGTACAGAAGTTAATATGCTGGAAAATTCTGATATACTTTAATATCTCTAGATTGTTCATTTTGCTTCCCATTATATGACAAGATAAAATCTTTTTCTAATATAATGTGTTGGAGTTCTTGCTTATCATGTTAATATATTCATTTTAATGATGTGGGTTATTTTATTTGTGAGAATTATATTAACTTTGGGTGAATGAAAATTTAAAAGCATTCAATTATGTTCATTTCCAATAATGATATGAAGAAATAAATGGAGCACAAAGTAGATTATAACAGGATGAAAATTATTCTGAAAAGCATGAAATTTCTAAATGTGGTTTATTTGAGACAATCACTTATATCTCCAAGTCAATCTTTTGTTTACTATGAACTGAAAAAGGCAAATGACGACTGTACAGCGATCCCTTTTCACATTCCACAATGAATAAATATGCCCTGAAGTTTTATCCTATGCAAATGTTATGTAGGCAGAAGGATGATGTTTAGAAATGTGTGTGGTAGAGGAATAGCAACAACTGACATCCTCTTAATACTTTAGGACACAGATGTTATGAGACAATTAGAAGATAAAGGGTAAAAACAATTCAAAGCTAAAGAAGATCAAACGTTCCTTATATGTGGTAGTAGAGAAAATGCCAGAGCCTAACTAGTGTTGTTCTTTCAGTTGGTGCCAACTGCCCTTTGAATGTGGTTTTTGAACACTGCTCTTTGCTAACCAATAGGACCCAGTCATTCTTACTCAAAGCGGTGCCATTCCTCTGTCCCAGATTTGCATCCCTTATACATGCAATGAAGATGCAGAGTTAGATAGCTAAATATTTTATGCACTCTGGCAGCATAAAATAAAAGGTATAATTGGATCAATGATCCTGGTCCCAGTTCTGTTAGTAATCAGGCAAGTGATTTATTTAAGTCACTTAACCTCTTGAGAAATGATGTCACTATCTATTGAACATCAATTCTAGGAGTTCAGGTCAAAGGAAGTCATGTGCTTTGCGAAATTTACAGGAATCAAAACAGTCCACAACATGTCTTTATACTCTCTTAATTAATATTTTAAAATATATCTGAGATCCTTATTAAGAATTGTCTTAAGAATTTCTCTTGAACACCTGTTAAGTACATAATCATCAAATTTTAATCAGAAAATTAGGTTATTTCTCTCTCTCTCTCTCTCTCTCTCTCTCTCTCTCTCTCTCTCTCTCTCTCATCCCCCTCTCTCTCTGTGTCCCTCTCCCTGCCCCTGCCCTCTCCCTCTCCCTCTCCCTCTCTCCCTCTCCTCCCTCCCCCTCCCCCTCCCCCTCCCCCTCCCCCTCCCCCTCCCCCTCTCCCTGCCCCTTTCCCTCTCCCTTCCTCCCTCTCTCCCTCCCTCCCTCCCTCTTTCCTTTCTTCCTTTCTTTTTTCATTTTTTCATCCTTTCCCCTTTCTTTTTCGAGATGGCCTTGACTGTCCTGGACCTTGTTGTATAGAACTGGCTGGCTTCAAACCCACCGCTATTTGCTTGCCTCTTCCTAAGTGCTGGCATTAAAGGTGTACCACCATGCCCTGACCAGTTCATTTTCACTTTGAACCTAACATTCCTAACATTGAACTACAAGGAGTATTTCTAACCACACAGATCATAAATAAGATATTGCTGACCCCTATGGAAGAGTTAGGGGAAGAACTGAGGACCCTCAAGGAGATTGCAACTTCATAGGAAGAGTAACAGTGTCAAATATCCTGGATCCTTGGGAGCTCTCAGAGACTGAGTCAGTAACCAAAGAGCATACATACACCGGCTAGTCAAAGGCTTCAGGCACCTATGTAACCGAGGACTGCCTTGTCTGGCCTCAGTGAGATAGGATGGACCTAATCCTGCAGAAACTTGATCCACTAGCATGGGGGAATGGGGGAGGAAGATACCCTCTCAGAGGCAAAAGAAAAAAGGATGGGGGAGGGAATTATTTGAAATGGGGACTGGAGAAGGGTCAGCTTTTGGGATGTAAATAAAACAAAGAAATGTAATGCCAATTTGTTGTCAGTGACTGTCACCAAGTTGTCTATTCATTTACTAGTTATATAAAATTCTACAGTATTACCACACAAACAATCCTGTAGGTTACATTTCCCCATAAGTCACATTGATACACACACACACACACACACAGACACACACACACACACACACACACACACACATATATATATATATATATATATATATATATATATATATATATATATTCCCTCTGCAATAAACGCTGGAACAGTGACACAGTATGGAAGTGTTCAAATGAAGTAATTATAGTAATATTCTATAGTTTTTCTTATAAAAATTTTAGAAAAAAGAAGCATAAACCCTAGTGATCTTCATTGGATTACTCCTTTTATGTGCCTTAGGGATCAGATAATTTGGCTTTTCTCTCTCCTCTGGGCATTATGGAATCCAGATATCTTAACTGGTCTCTCTGACACTATGTTTCCAATCCTTAAAATCTAATCAATATCCACTTTTCTCTGTGGAAGTATGGTTTAAATTCAGTCAACACACGGATGAACTAGAGGAAAAGTTGACCCACAGATCTAGCATTTATGAACTGTTTTATTATAATAGTGAAAACCTATGAACATTATTTGTTCAACAGGAACTTGTGATGGATTGTGAGGCAGCACATTTAGATTTCTTTCTGTGCATGCTGAATTGTGTGAAATAGGGGTAAGAACTTTGGAGTCTTGTGTTTTTCAGAGTGTTTTATCACAGCAGGACAGTGATTAATGTTTCTATGTTCTTTTTATGAGCTGAAAAAGAAGTAAAGAGTGTGGCTGAATGGTTCAACCGAACCTAGACGTTAGATCTGCTTGCTCTACAGACTATTTCATTAAAGCATGCTTCTGAATGAGTTCTCACAAACTCCAGCAGTGCACATGCTGAGTCTTTTAACTTCACACTCAAGCACAGTTTCAAAACTAACTTCCTTCAGTGTCAGGTGAACAACAAACAACAGTTTAAAAATACATATTTATAATTGCCTGTTTTATAGAAAGGTTGGGTTTAATAGGTTACTTCTAGTTTTAAGAAAATTACAAAAAAATATGTTACACCCCAAGAAAATTAAACATATCACCATGAAGCTAAACTGATATATATTAAGAGAAATATGAAAAACTGGAAAATAAGTAATATATGTCTAATAATCATAATCTCATACAATAATTATAATAATGTGGTAGTTCAGTAAATGGGATTTACTTTGTGGACCATTTAGAGAAGTATTAGGGAACAAATATAAAATTGTTCCTTTATTTTAATTCTTTCAACTTTAAACTTTATTTATATGATGCCTAGGTACCTGGCTTTTATGTAATTTTTATCAGATCTAGATTCATATTGTTATCATTAGATATTAAGATCCTTGCCTTTTAAATATTACAATTTTGATTTTTTTTTTTTTTTTGCTTTTTTTCTTTTTTAGTTTTCATGGTTCATGATGACAGGTTTGTAAAACAAAAACAGGAAAATGAAAGAGAAAATCAAATGCAAAGATGGAGTTAGATTGTAATGTTCCTAAAATGCCTTATAAATGAACAGAGGTGGGAAAAGGAACTGTGTAAAATAGACTGGACTTGATGTTAAAAAGATCAATTGAATCAACATTTGTGACCCAAATGGTAATCAGTTTAAACGTCCTGGAAACCTCAATTCTGAGGCGAGCACTGAACATTGATTTATCACATCATTAAATCATTTACTGTATTGTTTTCTGATACCAGTGCAGTGTCTGCCACTGAGTTCTTGTACTGCAAAGTTCAAAGATAGTCCTCATTTTGGCAACTTTAAATAAGCTTGGTTTCTAGTTAGAAAAACAAAACAAAATATCAAACTGGACTTTAATCTACATACAGCTGAGTAAGAATGAGGTGTGTATCTGTATAACAACATAAACATGAAATAAAAATGTAATAAAATGAAACAAAATTGTAATATTTGGTATTAAGTTTTTCACATGCCCTTTTTGCCGTTATTGATTCTCTTTTGATAACTTGAGGTAAAAGATATACTTTAGTGGAAGATTCAAAGTAATTATCCTGATTGAGCTGGCATGTAGTATGGTTGAGAAAGCACCAAAGGGAAGTCTATAAAACAAATACTCATTAAAAGTAGAGGGAAGCATGGACATCACGGAAACAGGGAAGCTCAATATTATGGTAGAAATGAGGACGGAACAGAAGAAAGTAAAGCTAAGAAGCTCTGGCCCCAGAGCAAGGACTGTTAACCCCGAACTAAATGCTAGTGATTTGCCTGACATTGTGCAAAACATAGAACTAAGTTGTCAAGCCGTGGCCAAGATAGTTAGAAAATAGGCAAAAAGGCTCTGAACTAAGACTCATGCTTCAAACATGAAGAGTCTGAAGATGTGCCAAGACTAAATTAAATAAATAAACTAACAAATAAATAAATACCTGGAAGGCAGAACATTAGGAAACTAATGAAGGAGAAGTTGGTCTAAGGCCCCTATCACATATACAGCAGAGAACTGCCTTGTCTGGCCTCTGGGAGATGATGTGCTCCTAATCCTACAGAGACTTGATGCTCTAGTAAGGCAGGTGGGGGAGCACCCTCTCAGAATCAAAGGGGAAGGGGAGATGGGAGAAGAACTCTGAGAGAAGAGAACAGAAAGTGAGGTGGGAATCAACATTGGTGATGTAAATAAATAAAATAATTAATTAAACAAAACACCCAAATAGAGTCAGGGGTAAGATCAGCAAGGAAACGAAAGACAACTCTTTGGAAGGAGTTTCAAGCTAACCACCAGGACTGCCCCAGTAAACTTGAAAGGTCTATTTTATTAATATACACATCTATTGTCAATCAGATGTTAGAAAAAAATGTGTCCTCAAACCTTTGGCTTCAATTGAATCTAGAGATCAATTAGGGAATTCAAGCAGGGAATCTAACACCTTCTAGGGAGCAAGGGATATCACAGAAAGACTCTGAAATCTTCCTTTGAATCTCTTGCATGTCTCTCTACTGATGCATTGTCCAATCAGAACACTGGTTCCTCTAATTCCTAAATCCTTGAATATTAAAAGATGATGGGGAGAATATGTATGCTTTAATTGGCTAACTCTTTAGGGTATTAGAGGTTCTTACACTGTGTGGCTTAATCACTGTTGTATTGTTGAAGTAGTGGGCAGTTACTAGGTATTGTGAAGAAGGGGAAATGAGAAAGGGAGAGAAGAAATAAGAGTAATATAAAGAGAAAATAAATGTAATTAGCATGCAGATGTTTGGGGTATCAAAATGATGTACTGCATTGTGTATAGTTAATAAATACTAACTTAAAAATTGAAATACTGTATTTACAATCTAGATACTATTATGGCATATGTTTTTTGCTTTAGTAAATCTACAAGCTTTAAATAGGACATTAGTGAATTTCTTCCAATATTTCTTCATATTTAATTTTTATGGTCAGTATAGGGGCATCATACTATGTAAAAGTAATTTCTGGTCGTGTAACTTAAAAACATGCCCAGTGGAGAAAACTACTAAATTTGTGAATGTTAATGACTTACCTTAAACTATGTAAGTTGAATTTTAAGGGGGAAAAAAAAGCTACAAAGTCTTGTTATTCAAATACTAACCAGGAGTCTATGTTGGAGAATCTTAGAGTAGGTTTCAGACTGACAATGAAGTGTATCATACTAAATACATTCACAAAGAATAAAAATAGCAGTGTGTGTGTGTGTGTGTGTGTGAAGGCTGAGAATTGTTAGACATTTGCATAATTCACAGATAAATGTTTGTAAAATATTTGTTTAGTTGCTTTTCATATTCATGGCTGTATTTATTTTCCTTTGCATTCTATCCTGTGTTCTAACTTCTGCTGTCTGCTGCTGCATTTACATGCTGGCTTCCCACTTGGGAAAGTAGAAGGGGGTCACACACTATGTCTCTTCCTCCTGTTTCTGATTTTATTTATTTGTTCTGATTCACTTGTAAAAAAATATTTTTGTTATTTTTTGAGTCTATACTACAATTGAATCATTTCCTCCCCCTTTCCTACCTGCTCTCTTTCAAATCCATAGCCTCAACTTATTTAGTTTGATTTTTTCAAATTGACATTCTAGATTTAATATAGTAAAGCATTTTTCTAATTTTATACTCCTCGCTTCCCATAAAGGCAAGTTTTAGTTTACACTCAGACAGGGAAGTCTAAGAGCTTCCAAACTATATGTCAAAAAAAAAATCAATGTAGCCTCATATTTACAGAAGATAAAATGAATTAATTAAACAATTAATTGATTTAAAAATAAGGATGTAGGTGCTCTCCAGTGCTCAGCAGTTAAGGGTATGCACTGCTCCTACAGCAAATCATATTCTGTTCTCAGGACCCATATGGTGACTAATAAATATATGTAACCCCAGTTTCAGGTGAGGTGATCTGACATCTTGTTTTCACAAGCCAACAGTCATATATGTGGATAACTGACATACTCCTGTGCAAAAAACCTACACACATCAAAATGAAGATAATAAAATATTTTTAAATGGAATTTAAATTGAACTTTATTTTGTATTATTTCTACTGAGAAAATCCTACTAATTAATATAGTAAATTAAGTTGAAAATATATAATACTAAATAATTTTTTTAAAAATTCTATAGTCTGTCCAGCTACAAAAAAATGTACAAAAACATAAAAGAGAAATGGGGAGAGTGTCAAGGATGAATTATGACATATCATAGCATTTTCCTAATCAATGAAGTTGACATTTCAACATCTACAAAAATACACAATTTTAAATATTAGAAAGGCAGAAAAGATACAATTTTCATTTCTTAGGGAATAGATTTTGTCTTTCATATAAAGCTAGAAAAAGAGAGTTTTTTTTTTTTTTTTTTTTAAGGTTGCTTCAGTGTTAGAGAGACAAGCTCTGCCTCCATCTCTGGAAAGTGGATAATTAATCTTTTCAAGTCACACAGTCATATTGTGTTCCTTTGAATTCTAAGGAACTTCACAAAGCATGGCATCAAATAGGACATATATGACATTATGCTGTTCAACAGGGCATCTGGGAAAAATATCTATATTTGCTTTGATATTATTATTTATGTCATTATTTTGAGTTTTAGACTCAATATTTTTGTTCTATACTTTTTCTCCCTTCATTCTTCCTCTGGTATTTTGATTAGTATCCTTGTAGACACATGCACACAAATATAGATAAAGATATGCACATGCACACACATGAATACACACACAAACCATAATATATTAATAAGTACACAGAAAGGAAGTACATCTCTATTGTTTATAAGACCAAGGTGATTATAACCCGTGGGAATGTAATATACCAGGAGTGATAATTAGCTTTTTATTTATAGAAACTCCTTTAACAATTCATCTCTGTGAGACAAGGCAGTCTGAAGAGAAGATTGTTGATCGTAAGAACAAATGTACTACTGTACAGAGAGCATCGCACACATGTGCATCCTGCCATTCCCAGTGCTGGGTGAGGAAGGACAGATGTTGCTCTGTGAGCATTGAACAATCCACCAAAGAGAAGCTATTCCTGGAGTCAAAGACTAATGGAAGCTCACTATTGACACTGATCATTCCCTCTCAGAGAGTCCTCTTTTCTCCTTGTCCTTTACTTTACTTTCTCTCAAATGGGTAGATTGTTTTCTGAAATTGATTTTTAGCCTCTGATTAAACTTACTCTGGAGAAGTGGGGGAAGGGACACATCTAATAGAGAAGTTTATGGAAATAGAAAACTGTAGTTGCTGAGGGATGATGCATGTTGAAAACCCTGGAGATTTTTAGACAATACACAAGAGGAATGAGAGCCACTAGTAAATATTAGAAATATTAGGTAGGGTGGGACTCAGGCAACTTCCCAATTAACTAAGAGGCTCAAGTCAGTTTGCACAAAGATTAAGCTGAAAAAGAAAACAAAATAAGAGGTGAAGGGAAATGTTTTAACTGTGCATAACTATATCTGCTAATATGGATAGACAGACATAAAAACATACAGCAGACACAGGGGCATTAGGGTGTAGCTGTCTCATCATCCCTTGCTTAGTGCATACACAGCCTCTCTGTCTGGACTCTTAGATTTATGATTTGTTGTCTATTTACATGCTAAATTAGAGCACAGATAACTTTTGATTATCATGGGGATTCCCTTAGCCTAGCAGAAAAAAACATTGATAAAATTTTATTGACTGAATTAATATTTATTGAGCAAACTAATTAAAAGTAAACATTTATTGACATAATTTATTGCAGTTGTCTGATTTATATACTGCTTTAAGTGAAAATACAATATTGTAATTACCTTGGAACAGAAGAAATCAATTATTTAAAAACATAGATTATGTAACAATCTTAAGATTCAAAACAATGTAAATATTCTGGGCTTCAGTAGTGTAGACAAAATAGCCCTTCCGACTAATTTTGAGGAAATAAGAAAATATGTAAAGTAGTCATATAAAGCAGATAGATATGTTACTATCAAATAGATATGTTCCTATTCAAATTAACATCTGCCTGCAAAATTATTTAGTTAGAGTGTCATGACTACATTGAACTTATTTATAGAATATCATGACTACATTGAACTTATCTATAGTGTCATGATTACATTGAACTTATCTATAGAGTGTTATGACTACATTGAACTTATCTATAGAGTGTCATGACTACATTGAACTTATCTAGAGTTACAATTGCTACAAAGGAGTCAGGCTGTGTTTTATTTCTACTAGCTTTAATATCAGGCTCACCCTTTAATTTTATAGAAATTATGACCCTAACTTTGTAGGTCCATTCTCAACAACAAAAGTAGAAATGTGAAAAAAATACATAATGTAAAGCATTTGTATTTTTAAGTATCAGCAAAGGATGTGTATACCATACATATATACACAAACACACACTAAAATTATCAATGAAATACACACATATATACACACAATAAAAATATCAATGATACACATACAGACACACACTAAAATTATTAGTGAAATACACACATATATACACATAATAAAAATATCAATGATACACATATACACGCACACAAAGATGCCCCGTGTCTCTGTGTGTATCTTTATGTGTGTGCCTCATTGATATTTTTATTATGGGATTCTAGCTGACACTGTTAGGAAGTATATCAGTATTAGGTCAAATATAACTCTTAATAAACACTGGGTTATTTAGTTATTGATACCAAAACCAAAAATTTATGGTGAAGATCTAATTAGAGCATAAGCATGGGTCTGATGTCCTTCTTAAGAGCCAGGAAAAGATAAAAAGATGAAAACCTCTTTCTAAATATTACAGAAATCAAGACTGTGTGTTTACATGGGTCAAGTAACAAGTATGTTCCATTTTAAAACAAGGAGCAATGGATTGTAATTATATTCTCATTAATTTTACTTATACCTCCTAAATGTATGTCTATATTTAAGTACTCATGAGGTTGAGGATATATTGTGGGTGTGCAATGTATATGAACTAGGGTGAGGAAGAAAGTGGAAAGGGGAGGGAGAAAAAGTAAGAGACAGATGTAGAAGAGAATGGGAGAAATGCAGAGGTAATGTGGAGGGGAGGGGGATCCAGAAAGGGAAGAAAAGCAAGAGGGAGAAACTTACTAAAGAAAGACTGACTGAGAACTGGGAAAATAAGGTTGGCAGCATGCTTGCTAAATAAACTGTGCAAGTGGAAGGGCATGAATTTGATACCAGAACCCATGTTAAAAGAAAAGACCACGTGGCAACTATCACTCCCTTCACTGGGAAGGTGGAGAGAGGCAGATCCCCAGGCTTACTGGCAACCAAGTCTCCCACTGCAGGCCAGTGAGACTTGATGCAGCAAAACTAACAAAGAAACAAAACGAAGATATGAAGTTGAGAAAAACAAGATGGAAGGAATGCCTGATAAACAAGCTAAGTCACTCTCCAGCCTTTCTGTCTTTTTGTCTCTATCTATCTCCTCCTTACACACAGAGAGAGAGAGAGAGAGAGAGAGAGAGAGAGAGAGAGAGAGAGAGAGAGAGAGAGAGAGGGAGAGAGAGAGAGAAGAAAATAATGATTTCCTCGGACTTTAATATATTTTTGAAATGGTCGTTTAAAGCCAAATCTTTTCAGCAGTTGAAGAATATCAGTGTGTCTTTGTAAAACCAACTAATGGTTTTATCCAAACAAATAATTTGTATCATTCCTTTAAAAGACTGGAAAGCAGAACTTTTTCTTTTATTTAACAGGATTCTTTTAGGAAAAAAATGTTACAAACATTTCAAAATAAATTATTGCCAAGGAAAAAGGAAATATAAATTTAAATGAAGTTTGTCATAAAATGGCATTTCAGAAAGGCACACTAATTTGCAGACAGCAGTATCTCTATATTCCTTTGTGAAATTTATTTTCTTCAGATAAGCACAGAAAATATCTTCATAGGGACAGATGTGGAGCCAAAATGATGTCAATTAAGCTGATTTCAAAGCACTACAGTATATTTCTCTCTTTTTATTTATGTGGATGTTTGGTTACATCAAAAATGAACCTCCACAGTTATATTTATAAATATCACAGATTCATATTCTTTAAAAACAAGTAATTGGAAAATTGCAGGATTCTTTGTGAATGACATTTGGATGAGTTCACAGACTTAGGATTCTACTCAGTAACCATCCTTAGTCTAAGCGGGAATTAATCAGAAAGCAAACAATAGGAAAGATTATGGTAAAATGAACTTATAAATTAAAAACTGATCTTCAGGCACTTAAATCTTGTCACTCATTCTGATTTTTTTTCAGTCATGTACTTCATTTTCTCTGGATGCTGCATTTAGCAAAGACAAGTGCATGTAATTGTGCTGTTAAATTTTCAAGTAGATTTGTATTCTTTTCCATCATTATAACATATCTGAATTATTTTTATACTAAAAATCTATTGCAAATCTATAAATTTAGTTCTCTTTTTAAAGCATGCAATATCATAGAGCTTCTTGAAATAATTACACATGTATGTATAACACACACACGTTATTGACACATTGGATATAAGTCAGACAGTTGTTTTGGTAGTAGCTTAAAATTTAAGATTATCTGAAGATTATTTTTCTTCACCCTTTGTTGACATAGGAAACAGTCTCTTGGTGAGAGAGAGAGGGAAGGCAAGGCAGGGTGGAGAATGGGGGGAAGAAGAGCAAGAGTGATGGAAGCTTGAATAAATATGATGAGTACCACAAACATTTAGAATCCTTTGCAAGATTTAGATTCTACCCCATATAGCTACATTTCTGCATTCTTGTATTCTGATTTGCCTACAGCCCCTTTCAGTGTGAGCCAAAAAACACTGTGTGTGGTTCCTTGCTTTTATCAACAAAACTACAGGTGAAAAAAAATGTGACTATACAGCTGAAGAAGTCAGACTGTGCCATGGAAGACTTGGCATTTGAGTGGTGCCTTAATGTGGGTAAAGAGTGAGGTCCATAGATGTGGCTTCAATTATATTTACGACAGAGATAAGGGGCCAAAGCACACAAGGTTAGAAGCGAATGGGCTTCTCACTTCCATTGCAACATGAACGATAAATTCCACAAAGGATAAAAGGCATTATCAGTCAGTTAAAAAGACCTGGGTAATAATAATAATAATAATAATAATAATAATAATAATAATAATAATAATAATAAATAATAAAAATAAATAATAATAACAAAAGACCTGGGTAATAATAATGTAGAAATATTAGAGCAAATAGTGCTTGCATTTCTAACTCTATGTCATATATGTGTCTACCCAAGCCAAACCAATCATATGTTGGTGGACTTAGGATTAAATGCAAAGGGAACTACTTCCCTGAAACAGTTTAACAAAGTTCTACCACTTGCAATTGACATTCTTTGCCCCCATACATACTTGGCAGTAGTTGTATGGAAGAAAAGAGAATATCAGAGATGGGGAAAATAGTAGGAATTTTGTGCATGGGATAAACTTTTCATGCTGAAACTGAAAATTATAATCAAGAATCAAGAATAGGGGGCTTGTGGAGGAGAAACTGGAAAGAAGGATAACATTTGAAATGTAAATAAATAAAATAACCAATAAAAAGAATAGATTCAGAGAAAGATTTTAGAATATAAAATAATTAATATACTGACTTCTTGCCATTTATTGAACTAAATACTTTCCAAGCATCACCATATTTAATTCACACAAGAATTGTTTGTTTGTTTCGTTAGTTTGTATTTTTTTTTGTAATAATTTCAAACATGAAAATATATTTTAAGGAAATAATGGGGAATGTAGAAAAGTATGTATTGAATAAAGTCTCTAATTCCAGAATTTGTTATCTGAGTTTCCCATGCATATTTGGGGTAAGGAAAATCGAATGATGAGTGTAGCCTGGTTATAGATGAGAGGAACCCTGGTAGCTGCAACATGAGTTCCTAGAAGAGAAGAAGATAATTTAGGGGACTTACTATGAGTTTTATTTTAGTTATATCAGATCTTAGAATTTATCAGGAAACTTACTTGACATTTTGCAGAAGCCAGCTGAATATCTCACATACACATTTTGGGGAAGATCTGCACAGGACTGATAAACCTTTACATTGCCAAGTATGGAACAGGAGACAGTAGGCACAAAATGTGATATGGAGACAGGAGGAATAAATAGCAACTCAACATGACTATGGGATTAAAATAGAGTCAGTATATACTTTGCTGTCATAAAGGACAACGGAGAATGATTGAATTAGTCAGAACAAGTGTTCCTTCAACAAACATGTCCTTTAAATGGAACTAAAACTTACACGGAGGCAAAGAGATGGATGGTTAGGAGACTAGATATATTGCATACATAGTCACATTTGTGGTATTATAACATATGCATCCTCATTTATGTACATATGGAGTTGATTAGGTGATACACTTGTACCTTAGGGATTCATGTGAGCATATGAAGGAACAATATCAACTACTGAAATTATTCATATCTTTAACTAAACTATAAAATTTTCCATCAACCACCTCACACGACACACGAGGAAACTCCATAGTGTAGGTGAGCTCATATGCTCAGACATGAAACCTTCAGGAAAGTTGTTGATAATGGTAGATACCAAGTTGCTCAAACTACATGCATGGAGATCATGCAAAAGCAAAGAATGATAAAAAAAAGTCTTCACATTTTAAATGAATGTACAGCTCTCTATTCTTTTTAACATTCTTTGTATTAATTTTGTATAATTATCTCTGTATTTTAAACACACTACTCAAGTGTCAGATGGCTCAGTAGGCAAAGGTCTTTGCTACCAAGTCTGATCACATGCATGCAGTCTCTGAAACCCCATGATAAGAAAACCAACACTCACAACTTGGCCCCTAAGCTACACACACACACACACACACACACACACACACACACACACAACCTAATAAAAACAAAAACGGTTTCAATATTATTTATTTTTTTTCAAGAAAGCCTAAGATAATATAAAATATGAAAAAAGTCCACTACTCAGTTTCAAGAAAAGTTTTTGACAACTTTCACTTTGAAAATAGTTGAGAATCAAACAGAAAGCGATTTTCCCATTCAAAGCAAGTCTTAAAAGCTTTGAATCAAGGAGGAACTTATTTAAATTTCACAACATATGCTCAGCTTAAGTGATGATGTCTCAATTTAAAGAACTTTTGCTTTGTTTACTAAAATGTTGAAAGCTTCAAGAAAGTACTCATTCACCAGAATAAAGGAATTCATAAGGAGAACAAGAGTGCATTGATGGAACAGTGTGAAATACAGATTTTTTCCCCATCTGAACACAAATATGGAGCCAAAAGACCTACAAGAGAGAATACAGACACAGCATTTCACAGAATGGAAAATTTAGAATTTCTATTCTAAAAGTGTATTGAAAAAGGAACATCTCAGAAGCATACTTGTCTGTGCAGTAAATGAAAAGATGACCACATTTTTAAAGAAACAAACAACACTGTGCAGTGCAGAAACTGCTGTGGATCCTTAGCAGATAAAGCTATAGATGAAATACAAAAGTTGATGTGAGCGAAAGCTCAACTATGTTCCTGCTCGTTGCAACTCCCTTCTGTAAGATTCTAGCACTGATGGCCTCATAACATGACAAGCAAGGTGTGTCAGCCCTGATCCTGACATCATTTCTGTATCAAGTTGCTTATGGGTAAGGAGGTTGCTGATATATGATATCACATAGCTTTGAACTTAGTAAAGTAAATCTTGCAGCTGGCAGGTCTCATCAAGAGCTCTGGAAATGGTCTATGCAATGATTCTAAGCATACATTGTCTGTGGGAGAACAATGCACCACAATTTCATTTCTGCAGTTCTTTTGTCTCCTTGTGTATGCACCACTAGCGGGACAGTGACTCTTGGTCCAGCATTCTTGTATCAATTAAGAAATATTTGAACATAAATGGAGATTTGTTTTGTTGTCATGGCATGCAGAAGGATTAACTCTCAGAATTTAACTTTTAGGGAGGTCTCCAAACATTACAATTAGCAGTCTAGGACTTCCTCTTCCAGCAAATAATTACAACCTGACAGGAAAATCCTGTCAGGAAAGTACTACAAACGTCTACCAGATTTGCAGTAGCCCTTACCTCTACTCATCGGAGTCCAGAAGAATTCTTCCCCAAATCATGGAAAAAATTCCTTTTTTGGTTGTTTTGGGACAGGATCTTACTATGTGGTTCTGACAGGTCTGGAACTGTGTATGTAGACAATTTTGGTCTTGAACTCACAGGGATTAGCTTGTCCTGGTAATTTAAGTACTGAAATTAAAGCTGTGTTGCCACCATGTCTGACGCCCTATATTTTTAAGGTTTTCTTAGAAGATGGGGAATTCGAAGGCCTGGTAGTAATCTGAACTTTATCTCTTATGTTCCTGTGAGACAATCTGATGATAAATTAAGTTAAAATAATTGTATGAGGGAGAAAGTAGTTATAGCAAAAAAGATTTTTGGTATGTTTAGCACAATTAGAAAAAATGAGTACAATATAATATCACCTAATATACTATATACGAAACAAAGTTCAGACCATAGTGCTTCATATTACAACATGGGCTAGAGAGATGGGTCAGTGGTTAAGAATGCTTGTTCTTATAGAAGACCTGGGTTCAGTTGCCAGCACCCACATGATTGCTCAGATCTATTTCAGTTACAAGAGATCCACTGCCTTCTTCTGATTTCAAGGGTACAAGACACCCATGTGTTGCATGGATATACATGACATATGACATGGATATACATGGTTATACAGGACATGACATGACATACTCATGCACATAAAATAAAATAAATAAGTCTGCTTAATAATTGCCTATCAAGGAAGGTCAAGTTCCAAACAACATGTAAGGTAAAACTCTAAGTGACCAATACCAGTAGTGAGATGGAGGTCTCTGTAAGAGTATCATTTGCTGCAGTGTTAGAATTTCCCATCTTTCACAATACCATCCTTCTATCTCTCCCTCTTGCTTCTTTTACTGCTCACTCACTGAGAAACCTGACTTGTTGTTCTCCTCCTTTTCTTTATCTCCTCTTCCTCCTCCTTCTTCTTCATAGTGCTGGGACAAGCTCATAGTTGAAGGCATAGGTTTGTTCATGTGACATTCTGTTGTTCATCTCTATGATATATTTTAATGGTTTATTGTTACTATATTTTTAATTTTATAAGGTATCTCAAAGAATTTGGTAATGCCTAGATTTTATGGTTTGAAAAAAGAGATTTTGTAAATATTGAGAAGGAATACAAAGACACTAAATTTTTATAGTTACATATGTTTATGCTCCTTTATTTACAAAGAGGATACATTTCAATGAAATGAGAGCCAGAAAAAGCAGGTAGCAGAACGTTCCTTTAAAAAGAGATGATAAGTGTTTCGGTTCACAAGCACTCAGTTTCATGCCATAGCTGAAGGGTTTATGTTGAAGGACTTTCATAGGTAAGTGACTTGTAGGCACTGTTTGAGTTCCTGTCTGCACAGTTATGTTGGTCAGAAGTACTTAGCTGATTAGACTAATCAAACACAAATCTTGGCTGGCTTAAGCTGTACTTTTAATCATTCTGTTACAACCAGGTATTTCCTGTTTCATTTCTATACACAGGCTTTTAAAGAGCCCATTTAATAGATACATTTTCCCTAAGCAAGCTCTTCTTGCATCTACATTGAGACAGAAGCAAAAGGTGAAGCAGAAATGAAAACTGAACTGATTTTCTTCATGATCTCATCCTTTTCCAGGTGATGTTTAATCTAAAGCATGGGGTCATTGCTCTGCTCTGAGAAGTCCTGTAGAGAGGGAGCATCCCTTAATGTTTTCTTGGATAGTTTCCAAGGTATTAATTTATTTCTTACGTGGTTATCAATGATGTTCTAGTCTCCGGAAGAATGAAGAAACCCAAACTGGTGAATGGTAGGGAATCCAATGCCAGTTTAACTATAGTAAATCCATTCAAAACATTTCCTGGAAATGTAATTTGTATACAAAGGAAGTTATAATTTCAAATACATAGGAGTAAAGAAAATACGTAAGTGAGTTGAGAATGGTATGTATATTCACGTATAGGATATGTAGACCTGAGATGATATTTTCTCAAATTGTAAATACAGAATTTAAAGTGAATAGTATCTTAGAAGCTCAAATGTTTCTTTTTGTAAATAAAAGGTCTTAGTGACAAGGAGAAGGTAGTAGACAGGCTGGGAGAAAATATAAATATTAATATTTTCAAAATATTAACATTGCATCAGGGTTCAGAAGATTAATGCTTTCAATAACTACTGAAAACAATGAAAGAGCTAATATAGTCATTTAATCCAAACAAAGGGAGGCTGTATAATAAATGCTGAGTTCTTGTTAATAACCATTAACATTAAAAATAGGAAAAATGAACACTGAGTGTATTAATTTCTTCCTAGGAAATGAAAAAGCTCTCCTCAACCTACTTTCAGGCAGGTAGTATTTTAAAACACAAAGAAAATATTAAAATTCATTATAAAACAGAATTTGTTTCTAGCCCAATGGTTCTCAACCATCCTGCTGCTGTGACCCTTTAATACAGTTGTTGTGGTGATCCCCAACCATAAAATTATTTTTATTGCTACTTCATAACAACTTGTAATTTTGCTCATGTTGTAAATCATAATGTAAATATTTTTGAAGATAGAGGTTTGGAGATAGAAGTGGCCCACAGTTTGAGAAACATTTCTTAAATTTTCTCTTGAATAGAAAACCTGATTACTGATCAATAAATAAAATAAATGTACCTATGTATACGTGTAAGTATTATGATGCTAAAATTTATAAGCTATGTGAAGACCCAAGTTCAATTTTGAACATTGGTGAATATCTGCATATTATACCCCACTCCTCCCACAGACACAGAGACACACAGAGACTGACACATGCACGTGCACACAAGCACACATGTTTGTGCATATGCATACACACATTGCTTTGACATGAAAGAGAGTTAAAAGTACATAAGAGATGTATCTGTCTTTAAATATTACAAACCCATGTTATAATCTGAATGCATTTCTCTGTACCCAAATTATAGGTTAAAATTTAATGGTTGTTGCAAGGCGCTGGAAAGAGGGGTGTAGGACAGCATCCTATCACATGAATGATATTAGTGCCCTTATAAGCCAGATGCCAGAGAAATAGTGCTCTTCACCATAATACCACATAAGTCCAGATGAAAAGCTAGTGTCCTCTATGCAGCAGAGAGGAAATTTACACTTGATCATGGATTTCACACCTTCAGAAATATAAGAAATTTATGTTACATATAAGACAGCAGATTATAATAATTTTGTTATAGTAGCTGTACTAAGTTAAGAAGTACGAACTAGAACTAGGATGAAAACTGCATGTACAAAAATGGATTTTTACTTTAAAACTGCATAAGTCACAAGCTAAGACAATGATAATCATACTGATAGTCATATTCTCCATTTGTATATCCATGTGGTATAAAAAGTCTTGTTATTTCTTGGTATAGCTTGGTACTATAAATACTAATGAGAACTGCAAACATTTCCCCTTTTCTGGAAATAGGAAAAGTAAAACAGAAAAGGCAAGCTATGTGCCATGAGGCACATATATTGTAATAAATAGTTTTGTAAAATAAAGATTCTGTAGCTAAAAAAATATTTTAAATGGAGGCTCTCTTGGGAGGCAGTGCAGCACCAAGTGTAGAGTTTTCATACCACCCTTGCATGTAAATTTAAAACCAAGTTATAACTCATCATTCATGCTTCTCGTGCAGCCTTTTCAATATCTATAAAGTTAATTTATATTACGAAAGGAAACTAAAGGTCACAAGAATCAAGGAACATTAGTGAAATAAGCAACTTCAATTGACATTGATATTTATAATAAAAACAGTTCGGTTCTCATACATCTCTGTACTGATCACATTAACTGTACAGACAGAGTCACAGCAGGGTTCTGTGGGAGGCAATTGTCATAGCGAATCATCATCTTGCTGTGATAAAACATCTTGGCAAAATAATGTAAGGGAGGAATGCTAATTTTGACTCAGAGTTCAAGGCTCCAGGTCCATCCAGATGGGACAGGACATAGGCATACTCAAGGGATTTGAAGAATTAGTGTGAAGAGGGAAAGAGAACACAAGTGGAGGCAGGGGCAGAGAGGCAGTGCTAGAACTGTCATGTTCAGAAGACTGAGAGACATGGTTTGGATTATTCTAGAAAGTAAGAAACATGTCTAGTAGGGTAGAACTCTTCAAACCTTTCTATTGCTCTGGTGAGAAGGTAAAATGCTGTCCCTTCACTTACAATGTCTCTGGATAGGAAAAGAATGACTAACCAGACAGAGACTCATTGGGTCGTGGAGACCAAAGCAGGGCCCGTGGAAACAACACTCTAAAAGAGATTTGGTGTGACAGAAGCTGTAGAGCTAGAAGGTGAGCTTTTCTATAAACATCCTCGACTGAGTTGACAGAGATGGAAACATTCCTGACATGCCTGGGCAAATGACAACAAGCAATGATATCATTGTGGTGACCACCTTCCTCTAGCTCAGTGGTTCTCAACCTTTTTAATACTGTGACCTTTTAATACATTACTCATGTTATGACCCCAAACCATAAAAATATTTTCATTGCTACTTCGTAACTGTAATTTTGTTACTGCTATGAATTGTAAGGTAAATATCTGACATCGAGAATATCTTATATGCGGCCCACAAAGGGGTCACCATCTGTGGGAACCACCGATCTTTTTATACAAGTAAACACACTACCACAGAGCCTAAGTCGACAAAGTCTTAACTAGCAGGCAGAATATTGAACATGGGACGTGAGACTTGAGAATGGGTTCTCAAAAACAGGTCTGGAAGGCTTAGTGACAACTTGTTCCAGTCACTGAGTTTAAGAGTTTTCTCTGTCACTGATGCCAGACAAGGCCATCCTCTGCTACATATGCAGCTGGAGCCATGGGTCCCTCTTTGGTTGGAGGTTTAGTCTCTGGGAGATCTAGGGGGTCTAGTTGGGTGATACTGTTGTTCTTCCTATGGGGTTGCAAACCCCTTCAGCTCCTACAGTCCTTTCTCTAAATCTTCCATGGGGTCCCCATGCTCAATCTGATGGTTGGCTGCAAACATCCCTTGGTCTTGTGAAGGCTCGATGCTCTAGCGTAGGGGAATGCTAGGGTGGTAAGGTGGGAGTGGGTGGGTGGCTGGCGGAGCACCTTCATAGAAGCAGGGAGGGAGGGGGAATCGGGTAGGGGGTTTGTGGGTGGGAAACTGGGAAAGGGGATAACATTTGAAATGTAAATAAGGTAACCAGTAAAAAAAAAAGAAAAAAATTCTTATTTTTATAGGCTATGTTATGAACTATGAGTGATACTTTCAACATTCTCAATTCATAATAAAAGATTAATAGTTAAAAAAATATTCCTTCATGAAAAATGAAAAAACTCCAACAGAAGACAATGGAGGGAAGGTGGCAATTCCATCATCTCAAGGTTTTAATATCTTTTATTTTATTTTTTTATTTTTATTTTCATTTATATTTTATATTTCAATCCTAAGGGATCAATGGAAAGAGAGCAAAAAGATGTTAAAAGAATATAATGGGATATATTGACAAGAGTACAGAAAGATGCATATGTAGGAAGGACAGGGACCAGTAAATAGGGAGAGAAGACAGGACAAGGATGACTAAGAATAGTATGAATGAAATATGATATTTATGACTATAGCTAGGTATGATACTTTAAAATGTATTGAAGAAATTAAATTAAAAATCCAGGTATTGAATTTCAAACCTTTAATCTTAGAACTTGACAGGCAGAAGCAGGTCGATCTCTCTGAGTTCACCGTGGACATAGTGAAACCCTAATCAACAAATCCTCAGATACTCCTGACACTTTAACTTCAAAAAGATACCAGAACCAGGAAGTATGTGTATCTATAATTATATTTGATTATATATTTATACACTTGTTAATTGGTAGTCACATAGATTTAAATTTCACTGATTAGCCACGATATAAATGTATTATGCTTTGGATGCCCAATGCAGGAAACAGTTTGTGGGCTAAGGACATGGTTCCATAAATGAAGTGCTTACTGAAGACTGGGCCCTAAGCACTCATGTAAAAGTTCAATGTGCATCTGTGACCCAAGTGCCAGGTTGTTAAAAACAGGCTTACTCATAGTCAGCCACTCTAGCTAGTTAGGGACTATGTTCAGTGAGCGAACCTGTGTAAGTGGAAACTGACTGAAGAAGACAGCTAATGTCAACCTCTGGCCTCCATAGAAGCTCACACGTGTTTGTCTACTTGTGTATAGATATGCACACACATGTACATAACACCCTCACACATAAAAATAAATAAAATTTAGTTATATAGAATAAATGAATTTGTTGTAAAGGATGCAGTGAACCCTGCATGTATATCCATGTAAATGTATGTGTTTGAATGGTAGAATAGCATCTTATAATTATATCATTAATATTATACTATTATTGTTATAAAATTAGGCAAAACTATAATTTTCATAATAAAATCTCTGTTTGTTATTTTAAAAAATATTATTAGAATATTTTCACTTTTAGTTTTGGAGGAGCAAGTCTTATGCAGACATGGAGTATGTGTCCACAGGCAGGCATGATGTTCCTCGAACACAAACTGATTCTTGCAGGAACATTTAAAAAGTTACCAGCTACTTGTACTTGGAAAATTCTCAGACACATAAGCAGAGTCTTCAGTAGAAGTAGTAATATATGTAAAAAGACTCTTGAGAGACACAGTGACATCCCTGAGGGGACCTGGAAAGGGTGCTGGTGTTAGCTTCCAGAGTTGAAAGGGTGGGAACATCGGGCTCAGAGTGGAATGCGTATAGCCAGCATCCTGCTCTATCATGGCGCTGTGTACTTTTATACTTACATCAGAAGAGCTGAATTTTAATGATTCCTATTGGTATCTTTTTGAATCACATTACTGTCACCATAGAAACAACAGTACAATGCTTCTCATCATCTGCTATTATAAGACCAAATTTTACAATAGTGTGCTAATTTTTACCGTTTTCTCAATGTAAGCAGTACCAGTAATATTGCTGAGTTTTTAATCAATTCTTAAATTTATTGATATAATTACTTTTAAGAGTAAATATTAATCCCATAGTGTCTAAAGGTTTTTTTTGCAAGAGATACAGCCATAGTTTCAATAGAAGCAGCTCAAGAATGATCTTATTTACCTCATAATTAATCACTTATCTGTTAGATAGTATAAGCAGAAATTTATCACATAAGATCCTCATGATTCTATTACTAGATAATTATGCAATTTACTGCAACAACTTCATACATGGAAAAGTAGCATTTCAATGATCAGATATGCACATTTAAGCAAAGGGATTCCTTAAATAGATGGATGATTTGGTCCGCAGGGCATGCAATTATTTAAAGAAGACATAAAAAATGAAAACTAGAGAGGTCTGTAACCTGAATTAGCAATTACTTCCATCTTTACCCAGACGGCTTTTAACCACTACAGCTATTGAATCTCCAGCCTCAAACACCATCATAATCATAACGCGTACATGAAAAATACCTGTTTTCTAATGGCTAAATAATAACCAGAAAAATGGCAACTGTCATTTGAGTTGGACAGCCGCTGTGCAGAAATATTTCACACGGATTGAATGCTAAGAATCATGTCTTCTGCTCATACAGAAGTGCCACCATCTCCTTTATCCCCACACAGAAACCGAGGGAAAGGGAATTTACTCACACTGAACAATGAGCTGCACCAAGGCTTCTCTTGGCTTCACGTTGAATCCATTGTATTGGCTGGTCTGGCATCTGTACATCCCTGACATTTCCCTTGACACATTCACAATCCTGAGGGTTCCATCGTAACTCTCCATTTGCATTGTCCCATCAGGCATTGCAACTTCTTTATCTGCTCTTGACCAAAGGATGATTGGTTTTGGTTTCCCAGTTACTTGACACTGAAGTTCTATTGTGTCTCCTTCTCTGGTGACCAAAGGTGATTTTTCCTGTGGAACAGTCAGATTGGGTGGAACTTGAAATGGGAAAAAGAAAATTTTTCAAGGTTAGTATAAACTGGGAAGACATATTCAGATACAGAATATCATAAGGAAAACAATTCCTTCTGATTGAAGGAATTTGACAATGCAGATGACATAAAATGTAGGAATTACAGAAATAAGGGAAGATGCTCTCACTTAAAATAACCCTACAACTTTTATTGTATACTCTCAAATGAAGACCGTAAACATTTTCACAGTAAGCAAATAATGCATTTGAAGGCAAATGGTCACCATAAGAAAAATGTATTCAATGCCTTGTCTTATTGGCCATTAACTGGGACCTTAGTGTTTGTTTTAAACAGAACAAAATGATGCAACTGTTGCCTTCACATACAAATGCAACTCTCTTCTAACGGCTAAGTCATGATCAGTTATATCGAAAACTGCCCATTAAAATAATAGCAACGAGATAAAAATATTTCAGTTTAGTAGAGTTTCAAAATCACTTGTTTTACTTATGTGTACATCACAGCAACACAGCACACAGGGAAAGGAGTAGGAGAATGAAGAACTTGAGACATAAAATTAGAAGTTAAAGTGGATGTTACAATGGTCTATTGTCTCTCTGGTGAGAATTTAATTGAATAGCTGACCAATGCCATATTCAGAGAGTTCATTATATTCTCCCATTTTTTTGAGATTTAAATTTTATAAGATTTCAAGTTATCATATTTTGAAACAATGTGGATACTTGGGAAGTATCCATGGATACTATTTACACAAAATTATTCTTAATTTTTTTTTCAAAATATTTTCAGTGAATATAAGCAGTATCAATTCATCAAATAAATTATTTGTTATTTTACTGAATATACTCAGGATAACACTTGAATTATTTTCTTGGAGCTTTGTTTCCTTGCCTGAAATATAATCTTATGTTAGGTTTTAGTAGAAAACATTAAGTTCTGAGAGAAACAGCACACCGTTATTTTTCTTACAAACAACTATCCTCTGGGGATATTTGCTTTGATTATTCAATTGTATTTGAATTGGCTTAAATGGTTCTATGCAGCAAAGTATCAGTCCACAAACAAGAGCTAAAGTTAATATTTTAGATAAGACTAAATGGGAACATAAGTGATTCTAAGTTTCTGATTACTGTTCAACCGTTTTGAAGGTGCTGAAGCATGGGAAGTTTACTGCCCCATTAGAGATTACTAGTCTTACTGTACTCCAGCTCCAAGGCAGCAGAACAAACAGGTTCAAATTACTTTTCAACGAATGTTGAAATGGAGATTTTATAAAATTTAGAGACATTGACCCAATCAAAGTGATACCAAAATCACTTTGGCATTCAAAGGTTTCATATGGACATTTTGACTTTGATTCTTTTTCTTATTCCAAGTTAAGAAAAACGAGTTATATAATATACACTAGAGCATCTTAACAGCCAGATAATATGAACAGTAATCAGCATCCTCTTGTAGTAAATATGTACATTATGGAAATTGTCTTTAACAAAATTTATGGTAAAAAAGGGATACACTTAGAAAAAAATCAATTATTACTCAGTTTACTCAAATAATTTATTGTGATTATATTAATAATTTAGTTAAAGAATTTGCTTTTTAAGAAGAATACCACAAAAGATCATGCAATTCTAAACAGTGTATTTTAACAAAATAACTACGAGTCTGTAATATATGTGACAGTAAATGTAATAAAATAACAAAAATTTAACACATATGATGACTTCCTTACTATGTGCCAAGCACAGATAAATATTTTAAATTTCTATTCAACTCTCTTAATAATCCCAAGAAGTAAATATTTAATATTAAAATTTATCCAATGAGAACACCCAGTCTTAGGATGCCAAATACATAGATTTGATCAGAAATGAAGACACTGACACTTTTGCATGATACTGGAAGCTGGTCCAAAAAATCATGGTCTCTACAAGTGAGGAATAGACTATGTTCCTAGCATTCATACCCACTGGCTTCACAGGGTCATTGGCAAGACCACTTTAAATGCCTTGGTCTTTGACAAGAGGTAAGAAGAAATACAAATGACTTCATGATGGATACTTCACAAAATTATCTGTCTTATACTATATTATCTTAACTAAAGCTTCCTCTATTAGAATGTTTTGAATGTGTCAAATTTATTGTAATATATATCAATCCAAGTATATATTCAAATATAATATATTCAACTATATATTATATATGATTAACCTCTGTAAATTAAATGACAAAAATATAATTTAAAAGACTATTAACAGACTGCTGCTATTTTAAATCTTTACTCTATACAATTTCCCAAAGCCAAAACTGTGGGTAAATGTACTCAATCTGAGCAATAATTTCTAAAGCTTTGCAACTAAATATTTGCCTTTTTTTTGTATGAGCCATAAGTTTGCTCACCCTTCGATAGGAGCAGAGTACAAAGTGAACTGTAGCAGAGCCAGAGGCGAGCATTTATGTCTTGACTTAACATGATGACTATGTAAAGACCTTAAAACATTAGACCATAATAACTCAATGCTTGACTACCTGAAATTTCCCTAAAACTTTAATATGATAAAAGTACAAAATTTTCTTTGTATATTTATTATTTATTCACTTACAATATTTAAATTTGCCTAATTAAAGTTAGCGAAACAGAATTCAGTTCTTATCTTGACAGCTTAAAAATAGATGTTTTTCTGTATTACTTCATGTTTTACTAAGCAACAAAACTGCATTAAATAACACTTTATTATCTTTTCTTCTGTAAGATGTTTTGTTTACTTTTTTTTTCTACTTGATGCCATGCTAAGTGTGGGTCCACAGCCTAGACTTCCACGGCCTCCCAAGTGCTGTGCTTACTGGAGTCCATACTACACAGGCTTAAGGACTTTAAATCTTGAATAAGAGACAGCCTTTCTTAACAGCTCCATTGGCCAGAAATTACAAAAGAAACATTACAATTTCTAAGTGTTCTATAAGCTTCTCTCGTTCTGCTTAGACCAAAGTTTCTAAACACTAAACACTAAGCTCTGAATTATTACTTGTTTTTCATGAGAGATCATGATTACTCTTATTGACTTTCCCTGCTTTACGTGATAACAGGAGAGATTATTATCTTTTCTAAATTCTGTCAGTCTACAACTGCAATCTATTTTTATATTCCAAGTTTTTAACATCTCCAAATTCAAATACCAATCATTTATTGAATGAATAGTTAATTGCCAATATATGCCATTTGCTAATTAAAATGATAGTTTTTCTAGTTTTCTCATATCCTCTTGCCTACTACTTCCGAATACTATCTAATATTTGTGTTTATATCTGTGATAGATAGATAGATAGATAGATAGATAGATAGATATAATTTAAAATGTCCTCTACACCTGCGTATTGTTTTTTAAGATCCACTAGCAGATGTCTCAGGAAATTCATCACTTTCTTTCTTGTCATAGCATCATATGTAGTCTCTTGCCACTAATCTCTCACTCTTCCAGTTCAATGCTGCCCCGCCATTAGCTTTTCCATCATAACCACATTTTTGTCCAGATTACTATGAAATCCAAGACCTCAATATGGTTGCTCCTCAGCACACTGTTTAAAGAAAGTCTGAAAACAGCACAATGGATTTGGTCAGTCATGGAAAAGCCATATTATAATAGGATAAAGGCTTTTAAAGGATGATGTAATTTACCTGTAGCTACAGATGAAATACTAGTATTGAAGAAACAGAATGTTGGTGGGCATTGTGAACAGCGGAAGCTGTTATGGTTAAGTGGAGCATGTTGCTGTTCCGTATACACTATTTGATCCAAACTGATTTTAGTCTCCTACCTCCCCAGTTACTATGTGAGATGACAGCTCATGGTTTGTTTCACAACAGTAAATGTTTTATTATCCATGTGCATCTTATAACAACATATTCTACATGTCAAAATGAAAATAAGAGCTTCCTGCGTGAACACACAGACTTCATTGCTGCATTGTCAGCATCCAGGAAACAATCTTATACATAATAGAAACTCAGTGAGATAGTTTATACCTAGCAAATAAATTGTGACAGTGAGATATTGGGCAGTGATTGGGGAGGTAACAGAGACATAGATGGGGGAAGTACAGAAGGAAAACAAAATCTTGTAGTGGCTTCAGAATCACCAGAACAATGCTTTTGCTTAATACACCAGTACTGTCTATTTTTTCATAAATTTTGCTTCAACTTTTGGTTTCTTCTAGTATTTGTGAAACATATTAGCATATCAAGGTTCTAAGAATCCCATAAATGTAAAATATTAAAACAATCCATATTCAAAACTCATTCAATGAAAAGTGTATTTTTTGTGGTATAAATGAATCACTCTTGAAATTATGTTCTCAATGACATGGTAATATGTATGTTCTACAGGTTTCACTGACCAGTTAACCCTGATACTCTTGAGCAAGCAGCTATTACTAATTTATTTTCCACTGTTTAAAAGTATGGCATTCCAGGCTCAGAAATAAGTCTTTTATTTAGGAGAGATGACAGAGGTTCTGCTTAGTCAACAAAATGATGGACTGGGTATTAGGTCTATCTTGCACCTTACTGACATAAATTAGTATAGTTATGATCTAACTGAATTTTGAGAAAAGTTTTATTTTAACAGGAAGGGTGATATGTAGGAGGAGCTAAAGTGGGAGGAGTATAGGGAGGAGGAGTAATGAGAGGAGGAAGAGAAGGAGAGGAGGAGCTAGGTGATGAGAGAGAAAGAGAGAGGGGGGCCAGACATGGAGGCGGATATTCACATGTTTCCACCAGTCAAAAATATGTAGATTGGGTATTAGGTTTCACTTCTGATTGATATTGAGCATTGCCAAACTTAGAAAGCCTTTGGCTGACATTAAAAAATTGTATAAAAGCAAAGAGGAGAAGGGGGTATGGGATAGGGGTTTTCTAGGGAGGGGAAATGGGGAAAGGGGATGGCATCTGAAATGTAAATTAAAATATCCAATAAAAAATAAATTTAAAAAAAAGTGTGGCATACTTGAGGTCTTCTAGCACTCTTGCCTACTGCACATGTTGAAAGTCCATTCAAATGTTGTTACATTTTCTCCATGTTTATGTGTGGGCAATGTCTGTGCATATGTGTTTGTATGCACATGACTTTACATTACTTCAAGAGTGTATGTGTATACGTGTTTGTGTGTGTGTGTGTGTAGGCATGAGATATCTTTCTCAAGCTTTCCCTACCTTTTATATCAAGGTAGACTTTTTGACCTGAATCCAGAATGGTCATCACACATATCCTATATTTATATAGATATTGGGGATCCATGTTCTATTACCACACACATATCACCTTTATCCAACACGTACCAGCATTTTTATCATTGAGCTTCCCCCCCCCCCACCTCAGGTGTTACTACTTTCATCTTCTGTTGTCCTATTTTACTGCCTGGAAATTCATTCTTGCTGCCTGTGGGAATATCATTTGCCCCTTGAGAACAGGGGTTCTTTGGGTTCTACTGAGAACTTTCCCCATGTTTTCCCCATGTCTAAGGGACAAGACAGTCCTTTGCAGACACTGGCTTCGATGGTGTAAAATGTGGTGACTGGCTCTGCTGTCTAAACTGACAGCACATGAGATAGCCAAATAAGGAAGAAAGGAAAAGGAGTGGGGTACAGGACGGCAGAGCTACAGAGCTGGACTAAAACAGACAGCAGATAAACAGAATGAGAGTTGTAAAAAGCAACACATACTAAAATGAACTGAATCTGGAGTTGCTAATTCAAATAAGTAGAATTTTGTAAAATAAATGAATGAATGACATTTATGATACAGGTATTGCCATTTGGTGGGAGAGTTTTAAAAAGTGATCCCAATATTCTTTTTCCATCATCTTTCATTTAAAATTACCAATGGAAAAGCTCCAAATTGAGTTTAAATCAAAGGAGAGGCAGTATAATGGCCCACAATTAATTGTATTCCGAGTCTTTAAGATGGTTTATATGAGTTATAGTATTTATTGTTCTTTAGCAAATACAAGACAACAATCCGATATGCTTGTACTTTGTGATAAAAACAAATCCCTGCAAATAAAAATACAGGTATATTTTCTGACATAGTCCATCCTGAAATACCACAACAGTATTTCATCCCACAGCACTGCCGTCCTGTACCCCACTCCTTTTCCTTTCTTCCTTACTCGGCTATTTCATGTGCTGTCAGTTTAGACAGCAGAGCCAGTCACCACATTTTAATAACAGACAGAAGATCTGGGAAAGTCCTGTTAAAAGGTCCATTTCCCCCCACTTTTCAAACATTAAAAAAAAAAAGATAAATTGAACAAATTGGTTTTCTAACAACTTTTTCATTGTCTCACAGACTGTAAATAAAAACCGAAAAAAAATGTTTTGATGCCATCTGTGTTGGGATCAAACAAAGCAGTAACTCATTAGTCTTTACTTTGAAAATGTCATTATTAAAAATGTCTAGGTCCATTTGAAATCCCAGCAATAATAATATCATCAACCAGAAATCAAGATATGCTTGTCGGCTTATTTGCTGGTGCTGAACTTTAAAAGGAATGTGAAGATGAGATGGTATATTTTCTTTTAAAAATGCAACAAATAGAATTTTCTACAGTGAAATAACTAGACTGATATTTGAAAGACTCCTAAAATAAATATGACATTAATTCAGTTACACTGAAAGGTTTTGGAAAAATAGTTTATACTAGATGCTTATAGTCCTGAGTAGAATGCATAAATGATATTAAAATATAAAAATAAAAATAAGGAAGTTTTTAAAAAAGAAGTAGTGGGTTTCTTAAAGTGACTTTTAAAGGCAAGAATTCAAGAACCGTCAGACTAGATAGACACAAACTGATGCACAGAATATATATATATATATATATACACTTGTATGCACAGAATATTATATATATATATATATATAGTAAATTTTCAGATGTAAATAATCAAATTGAGGACTAGAGTTTAGTTAGTGAGAGTCCTTGTCTAATATGTACAAAGTTCTGCACTAGGTTTCCAGTACTACACAGAAAGGCAATGATGATGCAAATGGATGGAATCACATGAGTGTGTGCATATATATTTTCTCTTCAAAAACAATGGGAAATTTTTAAAAATGACAACCTTGTTCTTTTTTAATATTTACTTCTATTTAATTGCACGTGCATTTGTTTGCTTATGCAGGTGCCCCAGTAAATGAGAAGAGGGTGTGGGATTCTTTGGCGAGGAATTACAAATACCTATGAGCTGCCTGAAAGGATGCTGGGAACTGATTTACTTATTTATTTATTTATTTATTTATTTATTTGGTCATCTTTAAAACCAGTATGTGCTCTGAGCTCTTTCCTGAGTTTAAAATTTATGTTGCACTTGATATGAGTTTTAAATTTGACTTAGACTTCAAGAAGAACAACATCCTATTTCAGGCAACATGGATTGTGGGGTTTAATTTTGCATTGATATAGATCAAACTCAAATTTTAAACTCCATACTTTTAAAAGACAGCTATTCAATCACGTGAGTGATTCTCCATGGTCATGGTCTTTAGTACCTTATATTTTCCTTGCTACCATATTCTGGGATGATTTCATTTTATACACACACATACACACACACACACACACACACACACACACGACATACAGACCGCTCTCTCTCTCATATATATATATATGAGAGAGAGAGATATGGGGGAAAATAGAACTAAATATTTTGTCTTCGCAATAATTGTAACTATGGCATTAGTAATGGCATTTTATGAGGGGCCGAGGGCTATTAGACAGAAGATGCTAAGCGTCATCATCTACACACATACTTCAATCCATGTGTCCCTTTTCCATTCAACAAAGGAAATTTACATACATTCTAATACATTAATACCATGTTTTCTTCTTTAAAACAACTATACCATCATATTGGAAAATTCTGATTACCACTCACTGCTTTGAATATCTTAAAAATTATTAAGATTTTGAAAATTCTCTTTTCTGTCCCATACTTTGTCTCCATATTTGCTCCCTTGAGTCTTCCTTCATCATGAGCTTCATGTGGTCTGTGAGTTGATTCTTGGGTATTTCAAGCTTCTGGGCTAATTAATATCCAGTTATCAGTGAGTAAATACCATGTGTATTCTTTTGTGATTGGGTTACCTCTCTCAGGGTGATATTTTCTAGTTCCATCCATTTACCTAAGAATTTCTCGAATTCATTGTTTTAAATAGCTGAATAATATTCCATTGTGTAAATGTAAGGAGGAGCCGTCTGGAAACCATTCCACCTGGGTATCCTTCCCATGTGCAGTCACCAAATGTAGACACTGATGTGGATGTCAGGAAGTGCATGTTGACAGGAGCTTGATATAGCTGTCTCCTTAGAGGTCTGCCAGAGCCTGACATATTTAGAGGTGGATACTCACAGCTAACCATTGACCTGATCAAAGGGTTCCTAATGGAGAAGTTAGAGAGAAGACTGAAGAAGCTGAAAAGGTTTGTGGCCCCATGAGGAGAGCAACAATACCAACCAACCAGAGCTCCCTAGTGTGTAAACCACCATCCTGGGAGCACATAGGGATGGACCCATGGCTCCAGCTGTATATGCAGGGGAGGATGTATATGTCTTGTAGGGCACAGGTGGGAAAGGAGATCCTTGGTCCCATGAAGACTAGATGCAGAGTGTCGGGGAATTCGAGGGTGGGGAGGTGGGAGTACAGGGGTAGGTGGGGGCACATCCTCATAAAAACAGAAGGAGGGGAGATGGGATAGGGTTTTTTGGGGGGTGGGTATGGGGTAAAGGGATAACATCTGAAATATAAATAAAATATCCAATAAAAAAGGAAATTCTCTTAATGTACCAAAGTTAGAAAAATATATGTTTAGACCCATTGGGAGTAGGTTCATATGCTATAACACAAATCAAAAAATTCCCTTCAAAATCAAAATAATTCTAATTTAAGTCCTGACATTAATTTTTACAATAATTTTGACTCACTTTAAGTATGGTGATACTTATGTATTGGAATATAGTAGGGAATATCTAAAAGTAATTGGGGGTAAAAAAAATATTTAGATATGGTAAAATTCCCTCACATGTAGACTTGCTGATATATCCTTCCTGATAGACATCACATCTTATTATTTACTAATGATTTTTGATGTAAGCCAGGAAGGTTACTGGCCATGCACTAGTAAATAAATAAATATTGCTACTTTCTTGGGGGGAGGGGCGAATCTTAATTTGTACAAACCCAAGAGGAGACAGGGGTAATTTATATGATATTCAGGACCTATATCTTTGTGGTTACTATTGTATTTATCTATCTGCTCATTCATTCATTCATTCATTCATTGCTAAGTCAACGTGTCATTGAAGCCCTGGTAACCTCTAGCCAACTAGGCAATTGAGGCCATCTTTGAACTCACTGTCCTTTTGATTTTGGTTCCTATGAGCTTCAGTCAGTCAGCATCACTACTCCTGGGATCACTGTTATTTAAAAGTGTCAGAACTTTACTGAGATGTACATAAACAGAGTGTATTTCACTTTTCTCCTGCCTTCAGGGTCATCTTTAGCATTATAAACAACTTATCAAATTAAATTGACAAAAATATTTCTTCTACAAATGCTTTGTTATTTCTGAATTAATCTTTTAAGAATGTTACCATTTGCATGTCTTCAATAAATCTCCATTTCCTGACATGGAATGTCTAAGGCTTAGTGATCCACTTTACAAACCAAGCCTTAGAATGCAAATGCACATTTTAATCTTAAAGGTACATCTGTGGAAAAACTCCCTATTTGGTTAGGACAGGACTGATCTCCATAACAAGTTTGTTCAGTTGTAAATGTGACCTCCTTTAATGAAGTTTAAAGCTGCCATACTATGCAATGGTTCATTATCATTTAAATGTTCTTAGTGAAATGTCCCAATTCCTGTATCCTTTATTTACTTTCGGTGTCTCTAAATTATATTACGTCTAACTTGTGTTATATATGACACAGGAAAGTGTGTACAGCCTCAGAATCCTTCATATCATGTGACATTTTAAGTTAGTATACAAGTGTTTAGTAAAGTCTTGATTGACAGATAGTCACAAATCAAAGTTAGTAAAAAACCAGTGAAGAAAATCTACTTAAAGATAATTATTACCTTATGATTATCAGATGTTTGATGATAAAACAAACAACCTAAAGATCATTTTTCCATATGAGCACTATTTTACTTTTAATTTTTAAAAACTCCAAAGCAGTGGATTTTTATATTATTAGTAATATTACTGTATTTTAATTTTGTCACATGAATGATACAATGAAACAGAAATAATACATTAAAATGTGGAAGGAAGTACTTGGTAGTAGAGAGTAATTTGTCCATTCTAAGACTTGTCATCTAGCAGCCAATAAAAGGCTAGTCTGATTTACAGAAGAATGGTCATGTGGCACTCCCTTGCATCAGTTACAGTCCTGTTCACATAGGAATGAGAACTTATTTATAACATGTGTACTTATTTATAACATGTAACATGTACAGATGGCATGCCTACTGGATCTACCTATGATAAGAATTAGTGTAAGTACATCTCTTGCCCTATTCTGTAAATGTTTCCCTTTGCTTTTGCACTAACACATACTTTTTACTACTAACACATAATAAATTAGGATATGCTAACAAGGCAGTATTAATGATGTTTTACAAATTTCAGAAGAGAACAGAAAGAAACCCCATGTTGCAAACACACAGAAGGTTAAAATTCCCTAGGATCTACATCTAAAATTGTAAGGAAAAGGTTAAAGGACCTTAATACACAAACACATACCCAATGCTTATTTTTTGAATTGTTGGAAAATCTTATTATAGCAGCATTGTTAGGAGTTTGGAGCATATGGGGAGCAGCAGTATGCTGGAGGTAGTAATTGTGAAGGTTTGGTATTGGAGACGGATGACATGCAGTGACATTCATTGGGGAAACAGGTTTGGCAGGCAACAGATATGTCTGTTCCAACTTCCCTCTCCCAGCAGGTGTTGCTATGGCACAAGAATAGTCTCTAAGGGATTCCATAGAACACACAAAGTGTAAGAACAAAACAGAAAAATCATTCTCTGCATGGCATTTATATTTTCTCTGCTACGTGGGCCAAAAGACTAGTTGCAAATAAACACAGGTCTTGTAGTTGCTTGCTTATTGACTGCTAGGGTCAATTTTGGCACCGTTTGTTAGATTTTTCAAGTATCTTGAGCTGTTATAATCTTTGCACAATTTAATTATCTAATTTGAGTTTCTCATAGAATATTTGTAGAGTTATTAAAATAAATCTCTATTATGAAACTTTCCTACTCCCCTTTTCCCCTTCCTCAAATTCCTTCTCTGCTTTATATTTCTTATGCACTGACATCCATGAGTTATTGATGGTTTCTGACTAGAGATGGCAACACTCACAAGCCAACTTTTATTTTTCTTAAACAACTAAATAAACAGGAACAAGATTTTTAAGCTTGTTTATAATTCAAATTGTGTAAAAATGTATCAATCAAAGGTTATGATTTATATTGAAAAAATGAACAGACATACTTGATGGTTTCTATAATAAGACACATGTTTTCACAGGAGCAACACAGCAGAGGTGTGTGTGTGTGTGTGTGTGTGTGTGTATGTGTGTGTGTGGTCCAAGTTCCTATAACTATTATAGTCCATAATATGTTTGCATTCTTGCTTATGTGTTCATTTTTTAAAATTTATATGAGTACATTGTAGCTGTCTTCATACACACCAGAAGAGGGCATCAGTTCTCATTACAGATGGTTGTGAACCACTATGTGGTTGCTGGGAATTGAACTCAGGACCTCTGGAGAGCAGTCAGTGCTATTAATTGCTGAACTATTTCTCCAGCTTGCATACTTGTTCTTAAATATGATGTCCATGATTTATTTGAATGTGTGTGTTTGTGTGTTTGTATGTGTATGTGTATGAGAGAGAGAGAGAGAGAGAGAGAGAGAGAGAGAGAGAGAGAGAGAGAGAGAGATCAGCATTATCCCATCAACTGATAGCAGGGCACCTTATAAAAATATATACCCAAAGCTAGACTTAATATCTATTACTTTAAAACGTATTTTTAGCTCCTTCAACAGGTGAATACATTTACAAGTGTGAACAAGAGGCATGCATCAGGCCACTCACAACCTTTAAGAATTATATTGTATTATGGAAATTGATAAACATGGGGACTTCTTAACAACTGCAATTATTCATAATAATTTATTAATTACAAAGCCATTTAAAATGAGCTTGAAAGATTTGGAAGAATTTTAATTATATTGGGTTAATAATCTAGGCGGCTTGGGGATATGGCTCAGTGGTTTACAGCACTAATTCCTCTTCCAGAGGAAGATCTACATTGAGTTCCCGTGTCATGAGGCTCAAAAAAACTATAAATCCAGCTCTTAGGGATCTATCCCCCATTTCTGGCATGAAGAACATCTGCATATATATGCAATACACGTATATACAGCACATACACTTGCTTGAATATGAGTGCATCTTTGAAACAAATTAAACATTTAAAAAAAGATTAAAAGTTTGACTTAGACAAAAAGTTAAACCATATGCATAAATTCAGCAAAGGAAAGACTTTATTGTTTCCTCATCTGCAAATTAGTTTGATGAAAGGAATTTTTAGTATAAATTTAAAAATAATGTTGTAAAGTGCAGAGTGAAGTATCCCTTAAATGTATTTGCAGAGAATGAGGCTTAGTTTGAATTCCCAGATTTTAAGGCTGATGACTTTGAGAATATTATCAAGTCTTTCTCTCAGTTTATATAAAGTTAACACAATAATACCTACTTTACATTTTCTACACCCACAATCTATGTTTCTTTCAAGTGTCTGTTGTAACAAACACAAGGTATAGAATAGAGCAACTACATAGTACATATCAGCCTTCTTCATGTCACTGCCATGAATACTGTAGTTTATACTGTGTTTTTTTGTTGTATACATATCTCTATATCAAGGCTATAGATAATACTGTATTGAAAACAGACGTCTAAAATACTAAGCACAGGTCTATATTCAACCAAACAAATGTTTATAAAAATAAAACAAACAAACACACACATATGGACATGCACATATATACAGATATGGACACACACACACACACACACACACACACACACACACACACAAACACATTTGCCATTTCCAGGTGTTGAGAAGACACATTTTAGATCAGGATGCCTTGAGTGTAAAGAATGTCTTGGGAAGGACAAGAAGGAACCCAACTTGAGTAGTCACAGGCACATCCACAGAGGTCCTAAGGGAAGAAGCTTACATATGCCTGACAATACAGGTTATAATTTGATTTCTATGTTTTGATAATATCATAAATGGCAGGTAACACAGATTGCTTTCTTTCTTTCTATTTCTCTAAAGTAATAAGGTCTGGACATCCCTAAATAGATCCATTTCACCCTTATGAGGTTGACAAAATGTCAGTGCTGTCCATTTTCAGAAAGGTCAGGGTGTAACCATGAAAATCATGGACCAGAAAGCAAAGGGAGCTAGCTAGCTGTCTGATCATGTTAATTATGGCAGTGCTTTCCAATTGTGAAAGAATTCTGAATTAAAAAGGATGACAGGTAATGAATTATATACCAAATGTGTCTTGTAAAAGCATAGTAAGAGAGCAGCTTCAAAACAATCTAAATTTTATTTTATTTTCTTCAGCTACTGTTGCTCACACCAGTAAACTCTTCAACACAGAATGGCTAGAAAAATCAATTTACTTCTACAAGGAAAAGGCCATTTATCGCCTTATAGAACCCATGTGACATTGTTAGGCCTCTTATAAATGATTGCTATGGATGATTCCTGTAGTTTACAAATTCCCTAATTACATCACTGATTGTGTCCCACTGGAGATGCCTTGTTCTCTGGAAACAGACACTATCACCATCTTAATAAGCGTTTTGACATGAGATGAAGCTGGTTCTTTTATGTCTTATCAAGAGCAAAATAAAAGGACCAGTGAACACAGTGTTCCCTCATCGGATCAGGGCCACATGTTCCTTAAAGCAAATGAGGTTTAATTAACAGATCTGCTGGCTGATAACTGGTCAATTACAAGAGAATGGGAGTGGAGTTTTCTTATAACACATGGAGTCCTCCCTCACAAATATTGTACTGCATGATGACTGCATTTCACAATGTATTTTGCCTTTCTGAGAGGTACACAATGCTACAATAAAAATTAAAAAAAAAAACTGGCCCAAATTTAAAACCACACTGAGGATCATATAATGACATTCATTGGAATGACATATAACTCATTCTGTTCTAATATGTGTGAGATAACATTTTACATTGTAGTTTATTTTCAAACAAGAATATTTCTGTTAAAATGTCAATTAAATATATATTGTTTACAAATATTATTTACATAGACTTTGTGAAAGTGGACTATTTATGTGTCCTTTGCAGTGGTCTGCAATGCATGAAATACCAGCAATAGGGAGGCATAGACAAGGGATCTCTGGTGCAAACTAGCTAGCTATATTGTGTAGAATTGGCAAGCTTTGGGTGTAAGTAGAGGTATTATCTCAATACAAAAAGCAGCAAAATGTTACATAGAACAACACCAGGCAACAACCTTGGGCTGAAAACCCATGTGCACCCACACACATTTAAAAACAAATACGCCTACATGCACACCAAACACACAGAACAAAACAAAATAATTCTTTATTTTAAATGACAAAGGCTAGAGAAAGCATAATTAGTTATTTGATTTTTTGTATTTCATTAATTATTTTAATAAACCATGGTTATTGATAATAATAACCTTTAAGATAGAAACTGTTCTGATATCTGGAGGAATTAATTATTTTAAGATGATAAATGCAAAAATTTTAAGGATGAAAAGCACAACATAAAAATGATTTATGCTTACTGACCCATTAGAGGATAGATACATAAGTTAATATAGCCAATTCTTACAATCATATATATTTCAAAATTGGGTAGTTCAAATCAGTGTCAGTTATGCCTCTCAAAACAGTGTACAATTAAAACTGTGTTTAAAATTTCTTATCACTCCTATTAGTGTCATTAGAAGGATGATTAATACAACTACCATCTCAAGGAAGCAGAAGAGCTATAATGTTAGCTGTAGTCTGTTTTAGATGTAGTGAGACCCTTAGAGTAAATGGTACTCACTAAATACCACATCTGTGCTCTAACGATCCCTTCCAACCTCCCCCAGCTCTCTCTGCTCCTACTTTCACTTTGTTTTTTTTTCTTTTTCACTCCTTCAGATTTTATTTTGTTAACAGAAAATAATGGCTTGTTTCTACTTTAAAATATATTCATAAGTACAAATACTCAGGCCTTGAGTTGGTGGTGCTAAAATGTCTGAAGTCACACATTCATGAATTCTTCCACTGGGCACTTCCTCTTTGTGTACACATGGGGCAGCTGGAGGAGGGCAGTTCCCTTTATTTCCGTTGCTCATTCTCTTTCATGTTGGTCATGGCTCCTAGTTTTCCCACTATCTTTTTGTCTGGTTTACAATGTATAACTTTTACCCTCTTCTTGGATGAGCCCATCTATGTCTGAATTAATGCGATGACTCCTGAAACCCATGTCTTAATTCTGATCTATTCCTGGTGTAAGACCTGATTTTCTAACTGGCTGGTAGAAACATTAGAACATATTACACCCATGAGCCATAGCTAGTTTATTACCTAACCTGGCCTTAGACCCCTCACATTCTGAAGAAGCAAGGCATTGCATCTTAGAACTGCAGAAGCACATCACTCCAGGAGGGAGTGAAGAAAGGCTAACCTAAGACACTGGTTTTCCATACATGTGTTTGTATATGTATGAAAAAAAGAGACCAGAAAACATGTGTAAATATAATCTTAGATGCTAATCTATATACAAAAAGGAATTGTAATTTTTTTATGATCCAAGTTGGATAAAAGACAGTTTAAAGTTCTTAGCTACCTAAGTTTCCTTCTCTTTGAAGTTCAGTAGCTCTTGAGAACATTGCAACCAATGTGTAGCTGCCAACAAAACAGTATTGAGAAATGAGACATTCTCTTAACCTTTTTACTCCATGGATGAACAGCTCAGAGACGCAGTCAACTCAAGGTCTTAAAACTACTTGTGGTAAGGTTTGATCTGGACCACAGTATTTGATCTACAATCCTATACCTGGTTAGAAATCAATCAGATTTATGCTTGAGTTGACTTGAGAGCATTGGTCATTAGCTCAGCTGCCCTTCTTCTGAGGTTCTGAGAGTTTTTCAGCAGCTCTCAGATAACTGTCCATCTCTCCAGCTGAGTAAAGCCTACCACCATGCTTATCCATCTCTAGTATTTCTTGCTTGTATTATTTTCATTCTGTTTCTTTAGTCTACCTAAATAATATTCCAATGGTTTTGTTGAGAGAAGGTATCTATGAGGAAAGGAAGTTCACTGACTTCTCACATGTAGTTCATCAGTGTTCTAAAGGCTGTGCTATGGTTCTCTCATTTGGCCTCTTTCTACAAGTAACTGAGTCTGCCAACTGTCTTAATTCTCTTCTTAGTAATTTTTCATTCTTTCTCACAGGATCCATGACGAAAGTCTATCTTTCTGAGTAGAGATTTCATAGCCTGAAGAAACTAGGCCACACTCTCCCACAGTTCTCTCTAGGATAGCTAAGATCCTTCTGTTGGGACGAACGAGCAGCCCCTGACTTAAGGGCCTAACCTTACTTTGTTCCTCTATGTTTTGTTTGGATTTGTTTTTTTGTTTTTGTCAGTAGCTATGTTGAACTAAACCATGAAGCACAAACCTTTATACCGCTACATCAAAAATTATAAAAGTTAGTAATTCGTCTCTATGCCTGGGAGTTTTCTGAAGAATCTTTTCTGGGGCTTTGTCTCCAGTCTAACAGATATTCTCTCTTAATCTTATTTAAGCTATCATTTCTAATGAAGTGTCTCTTCTGGTTTTAAAGGAAGCCTCTCCTTCCCTGTAAGGCTCTGTATATTGTTTTTTAATGCAGTTGAACTCTTCCTCGCTAATGGTCACCCAGCTCAAGGCCTGATTAAGGCCCCTTTTTTTCCCCCCCCTGAAAAAAACAAAAACTAAAAAATCAAACCTCAAACTGACTCTGGAAGGGTAATAATGGATCAGTGTCTTTGCAGAGCTGACCACCTTAGCTCACATGTATTTAGCTGTATCTGAACCCATTCCATCACACATCCTCACAAGAGAAAAGTAGTTTTCACTGTTTCGGAAATAGAAGAAACCTTTAAAAAAATCATTTGTAAAGTCACTCTTATGTTCCCCACCAGTTTTCTTATAATTGTGTTAGAATAAAATATCTCTAGTTAAGAGTATAAAATCTCTGGCTTGGATGGAAACCTAATAGTCCAGTTGAACTGGTTCAGTCACATGACCTAGTGATCGGCCATGGGAAAGTGGGCTCCAAGTCAAGATAGAGATAAGTAAAATAGCTCCTTAAAAAGTAATAGAAGAAAATACTGCATTGTTGCATTTTCTTTTGAGAATCTCCACCCCTGGTGCAGCAGCTTACTGGGCTTCCCTCCCTAACATGTGACTACTGGTCAGAGTCACCCAGATGTCTTTCATCTATAACAGCTTAAATGGTATAATCCTTAATTTAGCTTTGGCAGCTGTTGAGGTTTACAGCCTGCTTGCCCTTTGGGGTTTTTCTTTTACTGTAATAACATTCCCCTTGATACCAGGTTTAGTTCGTTCTGAGCAATTTTACTAATGAAACTAACAGCTCTATTGAGACCTTGAGATGCCTCTTGTCAGCTGTTTGTTTTTAATCCACTGAATAGATCACCTGTCACCCCTCCTCCCCCTCTCCCCCTTCCCATCTTGATTTTTTTTTTTTTTTTTTTTGAAAATTCTGTAAACCTGAGCTTATAAGTTCTCATGATCGTTTCTTTTAAGCCCAGAGTCATTACTGATCCAGCTCAGGTGCAACTTTCTTTCAGGATTCTTGCTGACCAGTGTCAGTGACATTAAAGCAAATGTCACAGTTCATCAGTTACTAAGGTTATACAATGTAAATCACACTGGAATATTAGGAAGTAGAGTCCATGCATTCTATTTTTCCCATAGCCACTTTCCTATCACAGTTATTGAACAAGTAATTTAATCAAATGTGCACTGCACACATTAATTATTCCTGATGTTTTGACACTTACAGGATCTTTGTAATCCTGCCCCTACTCTCACTGTTCCTCTCTGGTACCCTTGCTCCTTGCATTTGAATTTCCAAGGCACATACACTGTGTTCAGTGTCGTGGCCAGTTTTCCTCTTCAGTCAGACATTTCCGAAAACATTAGTAAGTTTTTAACTAAAGTGTTTCCACCTGCCACATCCCACATTTATTTTGCATTGTTTAACAACATCTCTTAAATTATACAGCACATTTTAACATGCCACTTAGCCTTCTGGAGGCATTTTTTTTTTTTTACTATAAAATATTCAACATTTCCTTATCCATTTGAAAGGCAGATGTTAAAAGCACAAGAAAGTGAACAGTAGCTCCAGATACCATAAGCTCCATCAAAGCTACAAAAGAATGATTAAATAAAATACTATATGTGAAAGGCCGACATAAAACTAAAAGCCTCAGAAATATTGGCTGCTTTTGTCTAACATCCAATTTTGGCCAACTGCATTATCTATTTATACACAAAATGCAGGTGAGCCACCTGAGTATCCCTTGCTGTTGATTTGTTTCTATACCACACAGTAAACAACACAGGACTAATGCAAGTCAGCACAACTCTGGGGAATGTTTAATAATTTCTGAAGGCATTTTAAATTTTAATAAAGAGCTTCTGGATTTCTAATAAAACACATTTATGGAACAAAACCTTTTCCTCAAATAAAGGATTCTAACAGCGAAGCATTCTTGGTAAGCTTTATATAGCTCAATATGAATTATATACTGATGCTTCTATAACACTGCTTGTCATGTATACTACCCTTTCCAGACGACAGATGAAAATGATGTATGTCTGTGTATAATCTCAGTCAAAAAATTCCCTTAATCTATGCACGTACAGAAAAAAACATACATACTTTGTAAAAAGCTATATTGTAGTCAGGTGTCTGCTGGGAAATTTGCTGAACAAAATGTCCTCTTAAAACTCATACACTAGCATTTGAGAGTCCAGGTCAGCTGCTGTTCGGGACTTACCCCTCTGCAGCTGTGCCTCTCTCTACACCAGAGGAGAGGACAGTGTGTAAGGAGGAAGATGGGAAAGGTGACAGAAAAATCAATACTATTTGTAGAGGAAAATCCCCCTACTGTCACCATGTCCAAATGGTATGTGTCATCCTGGCCTACAAAGGACAGGTATGAATTGTCACCAAACTGGTCACCAGGCATGAAAATGCTCAGACGTCACACTTGCGGCTCACTTCTTTGATTCTCATATTATTGAAGAAATAATCCCAAGAAATTAGTATTTTCTCAGGAATCTCCTACTGGAAAAGGAAACAGTGGAGCCTTCAGAGAATCTAGAAGAGGACACTGCCTCCTGGACAAAGATTTCTAACTTGTCAGGAGAGCTTACAGGAGAGACTTGGAGCTGAGACAGTATGGAAGGCTGCCTCATCTTATGTGCATTTACGCGTCTCTCCCTGTAAAGCCCATATTCATGTCTGTGCTTCATTGCATGTCTTTGTCCTTCTTCCCAGTATGGCCATACTGAATAAATCTCCCTTCTGATTTTCACTATCAATTTGGTCTTTTTCACTGGCTTATTATGGTTGGCTGGCTGAACCTTGCTTGCTGGGGCTCAGGTGTTGACCCCCAACTCTGTTAACACTACCTGTAAATAAAGACAAGTGTCAATCTTCATGACATAAAGTCTGTGTTTAATTTGCATGAAAAAATGTGCCTGAGATCAATGTGGAAGTTTCCAGTTAGCCACCCTATAAAAAAATTGCCTTCTAACCAGGAGACTCCAAGTTTTTTATTTCACTTTTACTAATGCTACACATTTTTTGCATTACAACTTTTAAGCTGCCTCTCTCTCTCTCTCTCTATATATATATATATATATATATATATACATACATATATATGTATATATGTATATATACACACATATATTCAAATATATATACTTAAATATATAAATGTATATATTATATGTAATTAAATATATGCATACTCAATATATATATTTAAAACATATTCCATCTCTCTGTTCATATAAGTATATATAAGTATATATGAACAGAGAGATGGAATAATGTATAACAGCAGCAGCAGGAAAACAATAGTATCCTATGGATGAGACTCAAGGAGTTGGGCAGTAACAAAATAATCTGAAGGGTATGTGCAGTATAGTTTTACAGTTTGGACTACTCCAGCAGACAGCATTCAACTGAGCAAAGCATTCTGTAAAATGTGCACTTGAATATGATACAAGTACAGTCTGAGATTTTACATCAATTTTTATAAAGACTGCAACAGTGATTTTATAGGTAAATAGCAGTTTCATACTAGTTCAATTTAATTTTCTAGCAAGTCCATATAGTCCATATTTTTATTTTAATGAATAAGGTTTCAAAATTATAGCTCACAGGTCAGCATACTATGCCCACTGGGCACATATTCTCGTTCACACTTTTGGCAAATAAAATTTTAGAATAGCTATACCCATTCATTCATTTAGGTACTTAGCTGTTATTGTAGGTAGAATATATATTATAATAAAGTAGAATAGTTATAGCTGAACCATATGCATAGCTTGAGACACTGAGAAGTACTCTCGAGCTCGTCACCAACCCTTGGCTCTGTCCTTAATTCAACATTCATATATTTTATGTTTGGGGGGGAAATAGGGGATTTTTTTTTTCTGTCTAGTAACTCGTTGATTCAAAAATCTTAACCGCATAATGTTTTCTTCTAACCTAAGCATCGTTTCATGTTGATATAATAGTTCAAATTTCTTAGCTGAAACAGCTTACCCCCATCTCCACTGCAGACCCTTACTTTCCTTTTGAAATAGAGAAGAGCAAAGAGGCAAATCCAATTAAATGGTCTCAATCAGTCTTTCCTTAGCTCCTGTGTTTACTTCTGATTCTCTGTTTGTACAACACTGTCCCATGTTAATGAACTTAATTTGCACACCCGTGCAGACACTTACTGGCTTCTACAGTTACAGGAACTAGATAGTTAAGAGAAAGCTAAAACTGTGGAGTCACTTCCAGGTGGTCATCACTGCGCTTATGCCTTTATGTCTCTATCTCGCTTGACCCACAAGACTTTGTTCCTCTCTCTGTTGTGTATCCCCCTCATATGCTAAGAAAAGAGAAACGCAACCCTACAGTTCCAAGCTGAGTCTTCTCCTATATTTACCCACCAGATGTCTCACCATGAGTTCTGAAGACAACTAACTGATCTTGATTTCATTTTCAAGGCCTGATATACATATTTCGGAGTTTTACTATTAACACACAAGTTGTGTTGAGTCATGTGAAGGAATACATGCAAACTAATGAGTGCCAGAGACTTCATTATGAAGTGAGGGCAAGTAGTTAGAAAGAAAGAAAGAAAGAAAGAAAGAAAGAAAGAAAGAAAGAAACTATTAAAACTAAAATTTTACTCTAACATTTATGCTTGTAAAAAGGAATAGCCTGTGATGATATTCTAAAATTTGATTTTAGCTGCTGATAATTTAGGCTTAAATTTGCATGAATTTTCTTTAGGAGGCACATTAAGAATTTATATCTGACAAAACTGAATGGTGACATTTAGACTTTGATACAATTAAATTTGTAATTGAGACATTTATAGCAATGCATAGAAAGTACTTTACATTGCCTGAAGTCTAGCCTAAAATACAGTTCTAGCAATGAAATATTAAGACCAGAATAAACCGATGTGATTTTCTCAGATTAATATCAATGCTATAACTAAAACATAACAAGCAGCTGCTTTATCATTACCCCAGCCTCTGTTTGCTTCCCTTGCTTCCTTTGAGATTCAAGTCTAATCTCAGGTCTCTACGAGTCTGACTGTAGCTATACTGCAGAAGCACTCAGAGCATCCATGGAAGTCTGATCAAAGTTCAGGTGAGGTGTCTGTCCATTACAGACTACCTCAGGTTCCTGCAGACACTGCCTTGAATCAGCTAAGGCAATGTCTATCTGAATCATGTCTGTATGTTATGGAGCACAGTGTGTAAAGAATTTAGTAAAGGAAATTGAATGTCAATTTAAATTGAGAAAACAGAAATGATTTCAAGAACAATTTCTAAACTTACATAACTCTGTGTGTGTGCACTGTGTGTCTGTGTTAATATTTAACTAATTAGAAAATAGTGTATGATTTATATCCTGTACATTGTATTTTTTTAGTATTCCATAAATGTGTGGATAAATCATCAAATAGACATAGCTTTCTAATGTCTTCCTAAACACATTTTGTTTTGTAAATCATTGTCTTTAAAACCCATTAATAATTCTGCAAATGACAAATTACCTTCAGGGATATTTTTCATTTTAATTTTAAGTATCATCTAACAAATATGCTGACTGTGGATCTGTAGTTTAAGGAAGATTTCTGTGCTATGTAAAATTGTCTCATGGCAACAAGGCCTCATCTCATTACATGTCATGTACATATCCCTTAAAACAGAGGAACAATTGAGAATCAATGTAAGAGTTCTGTGTACCAGACTCAGAGAATTTAAATGGAATTAAAACATTGCCCTAGAATGGTGTAAACTTAACATTATAATTTAGTATAATATTATAAAAGTGTTTAAGTATAATAAAAACCACTTGGCCATTTTTAAGTTCCCTGAAATGGTAATAAGTAGGAAAAACCCCAAAGTGAAAAGGCATTTGTCATTTTTGTGGTACTGGCTTTCTATCATAGAGCCACATGTCCACTTTTTAAAATGTATTTTTTAAACAGTTGTTCCATTTTCTTCATTTTCTTTGATTCATTCACTCAACCAACACATCTAAATTCCTTCTATATTCTCAGTGGTTTTACTGTATTGATATAGTCTGAGAATTTCTCATATAGTATAGCTTGTGAAACCTCCTTAGTCTAACTCTGGCTTGTTACATATCTGTTTTCACTTTGAATTGGCATTTTGAGTATAGACTTCTATCAGGTGGAAATGCTAATTTTAATGTTATAAATAGAATCCCAAATTCTCAGACATGACATCTGTACAGAATACTCTGGTGTGCCACTGCACTATAGGCAACTTATAAAACATAAGCCAGATTCAGTATGAAGAGAGACATCTTCCTTAGTTTAAGTACTTCTCTCAAGTTACAGCTTCCTGTATGTCCAGACTGAAGAACGTGGCACTTATGTATTCAAATAAACTCATTAGTCTTAAACTTGACTAAATCCTTTGATTTTTTGCCACTTTAATACCTTAATAGGTTTTTTATGAGACCTACATTTTTAGTTTTATTAGACTAAGTTCAACATCCATCTTCTCCTATTTTGTCTGAGCCTGAACTATTAAACTAAATTATACATATGTGTACTTTTTGTCTTGTCAGTAGAAAATAGAGAAACAACATGAGGGGCCAACAGAGGTAGACTAAGAAAAGACAACCTATGTAGAGTGTCGGATTCACAAATTAGATGATAGTTTTGTCAAACAACTATTTATTGAGTTCTAACTATGTGACATGCATTTTCCCTAATGCTGAGACTACATTGAACAGTACAGACAAAACTCACTTTTCACAGTTTCCCCTTGGGAAACATCAGATCTGTGTGATGTGACTGGAAGGAGATCACATGGAGGATTCTAAAAGCTTAGTAAACCTTTTATTTCTACTGTTGCTATCTACAGAAACTAAACATACAGTTAAGATAATTTATTATGACTATTCTAAATATCTACCAGATTCTTCTTGAACAAAATCTGTTCTCTGAATACCTGAAAATTTCATTGTAGAATCTCTGAAGATTTGGACATTTCTATTTTGTCATTCATAATTCCTAGTTTCGGTCAATGAAACTACTATGTTTAAGTGACTATCAGAACACATTCTAGTAAAAATTTCACAAAGTTCTTTCTTTTGTTTTGTGATCTATTTTGTCAAATATGAACAGCCAATGAGCCATGTTCCCTTTAAATGAGTCTGTTAAATAAAACCATTGATTGTGTGTGTGTATGTATGTGTGTCTGTGTCTACGGGCTAATTCTTAAACAAAAAAATGAGTGAACAAAACAAGAGAAACAAACAAACAATGTGGGGTGATGTGTACCAGAAGAAAATTCTGGAAAATTATCCAATAAAAATAAAGGCAAATGACCCTGGAGTTTCTCTTAATTTTAAAGGGAAATCTTACATGATGTTATTCAGCACAAGGCTGCCAACCATTCTAATGTGAGGAATGCATGCATATCTGGTGATTGAATAAGTACTTATCAACAGTTTTCCATCAACATCATAAATAAACTTAGCTGATCATGCTAGTTCAAATATTTAGAGATCAAGTAGAGGAATTGCCTAGGATAAAAGCCATGTCCAAATACTATTATGTTTAATATTCTAACTTCCTTTCACATTGATTAAATACAAAATAACCACTGAATATACTTTACAACAACGAGCACAGAAAGTAGGCACGTTTTGTCAACCTTTCATATGGACTTAGTAGTAAGATCAATTCAGTATGAACTACGATTGGGAGCCATGGGAAGGCACACAGTCCCATGTGAATGAAGCAGTGTGGATGGAAATGATGCCTGACAGAAAGGAAAAGCCAACTGTTGAGCACCTGCAAGCATGGAGCTTTTCTGCTGTAACTGATCTCTATGAGTTCAGTTTATAATACTCACCCAGCACTATGTGAGGACCTCCAATTAAAACTCAATCTGGTAACAGATTGGCAAAGTATACTGGGTCACTAAACATCCTGAGAGTTAACCTACCATATTTTCTCTCTCAGAAAAACACTGGACTTTCCCTCATCTAGATAAGCTTTACATAAGAAAAAGGGTAACACATTTTTATTTTTAACTTCAAAATAATTCTGCTCCAATATATTTTTGCATTTAGCTCTTTGCATTGTGAGGATGTAGTACCATGGTATTTTCTGAGATGCCATATCTAACACCAACTTTAACAAAAGCTATCCCTTATTAGTAGAAACATTTTTTACATTTTTTTTATTTAAGTGCTCTTAAATCATTTCTCAAGGTTTATGTCTTAAACCTAAGGAGTTTTGTTGAATTTTAAACTTAAAGAAAAAATTCAGCCTTAGTCATTGGTTTAGATTTATTAATACAATTTCTATCTCTACAAGGGCTGTGGTTAATGAAAAAACTGGCATAAGTTTAACTTAAATCATAACTTTGTCACTACTATTGATTTTATGTCTATAATTTATTAAAACCTCATATATAAATCTAAATAAAAATGAAAGCAACAGTGCCTCAAATCAGTTATTTTCTAGGTATTCAGAATAGTAAAATTTTTAGATTTAGCAAATTTCAAAACATAATGATTTTTTAGCTTCATTTATTACATAAAACTTAAATTCATTTAAATGGGTTTTATACCATGAATAAGCATCTTACCTGTACTGCTGGAAATATTAACATCAATACTGATATCAGATATTCCTCCTCCCTTCAGAGAGGCCACGCAAGTATAAGTCCCAAAGTCAGTGAATTTTAAATCTATGATATCCAAATTCGTTGTTCCGGGAGACACATCAGGGTCAGTCTGTGTAATAACCATTCGCTCAGAACTTCTTAATGGACGACCATTTTTAAACCAACTGAATGTTAACTCCTCAGAGGGAACAGCTTCTACTTGGCAAGATATTTTCACCTCACGCCCAATCTGGATGTTGTCATCTTTGTGATAAGGATCAGGAGTGATCCAAAATCGTCCTTTTTTTAAAGCTAAAACATAAAAATTTCACAAGGAGTTAGTGTTATTTTGATAATTGTGAAGGTTTGGTCACTCTTTGTAGTTGTCTCTGGGCTGAAATACCAAAGCAAAGCAAGATAGAATGAGCATATGTTTCCTTTAAATCATGTGCACTATAAATCTTAATAGGTCCCACAGAAAAAAGAAAAAGTCTAATTTGGAATGCATTTAAACATTCTCTACATTGATTTTCTTATATACACTAGGTGATGCTTGGCAGTGATAGAAAAATCATACTTTAATTCTACTCACAGTTGTTACTCTCATCGTGTTTTTGTTGGTGGTATGAAAGACTGACCCAAAGCAACTTGGGGCAGGGATGTTGTATTTCATCTTACACTTACAATCCATTAATGAAGGAAGCAGGGACCTGGAAGCCGAAACTGAAGCACTGGCCATGGGAAACACAGTTGCTTACTGGCTTGGTCCCTCTGGCTTGCTGGGCAACCTCCTTATGCACTTGAAGACTATATGCCGAGGGATGACATCACCCACAGCAGCTGGGATCTCCTGTATCAAGCAGCACTTAAAATATGTCCCTAGACTTGCCTACAAGTCATTCCCATGCAGGTAATAGTTCAGCTGAAGTTCTGCCTTCCCAAGTATGTCACATTGACAATAGCTAACAAAGACAATTGTATTTAACTATGCCATACTATAATTAAAATATCATCACCATAGAATTTAAATTAACCATGGAAACAGTTTACCTAAAATCATAGGGTATTAAAGTCTAAATAAATAATATGGATCATATAACCTAAAACCTCCCTAACACTACGATTTCAGTATTTCATAATTTCCCAAGCACTACTATACAAAGATCATAATAAGAGAAGTTTTTCTAATATTATATCTCCATATAACGAACATATATCTACATATAATGAACAAAGCTAGTATAGGAAGAATTGAGTCAATGCATTTTTATGAAGCATTTCTATATGCGAAATGTGAACTGGAAAAAAATTATGTCTGTAAAACATTTTCCTAACTTTTGCTGCTTCTTCTTCATCCCACAGCTGTTGTTTTAAAAACAAAATCCCAAATGTTTGATTTTACTAAATGAAGAATCAAGAGCCAGATGCTGGGGTGAAGCCTGCTTAGCTTAAAGAGGCAGAGAAAGCACCCAGCCGACCTTCCTCCTCAACTGAGTCCCAGAAGGAAAAAAGGCCAGTTCTCCTCCACACTGTCTTTAAAACCATTCCATGCAAAAAGGAAAAGGGGGCATTGGATAGGGGTTTTCTAAGGGGGAGGATGGGGAAAGAGGATGGAATCTGAAGTGTAAATAAAATATCCAATAAAAAAACATTCCAACCAAATGTCCCTCTTTTTTATTTCCTGTGAGTCTGTTGTCCCCGATTTCTTCCCACTCATTCTGTTTTTTTTTTTTTTTCCCCCTGATGTTCCCTCCCTGTCAACTGGTTGCTTGCTCTGCCTCTTCACCTATGTTTGGCTTTATTCAATCTTGTTTACAATAAAAAGGCAGCTGTTAGATTAAAGGTGTGTGATAGGGCTGAGCCATACCACAACTAAAGAGAGGATTTTTTCCAGTAGCAATCTCAGGGTTCACAGTGTGATCAAATATCCTGCAACATACAACAGGTGGATAGTTCCAGCTGAAACTCTGCTGGCTCTTTCTTGCAGACCAAAAGGACTTCTCGTGGATGGCTTAGAGTACCTGCCAGGTTTATGTTCTGTTCTCTTAACAGAACGTTATGGGTCTAGGGTCAGTGCTAAGCGATAAGCTGAATCTGCTGTAATGGCTGCCTGAAGGTGACTGGCAAGGGTTATGGCTTCCTACTGACATGAACTTGATTGAAAGTGTAGACATAACAGGGAAGAAACTGTTTCTTTTATGGATGCTTTCCAGTTGAACATACTTTTTTCTGTTTTACACTGTTGTCTACATTTCCCTTTAACTCAGTATTGCCCTATCTGTATAGGAAATGTAGCTTATGCTGTAGAGCTGTTCCAGAATGTATTGGTCACACACTTTCAACTTCAAAGCTACAATCACACTGATACTTTCAGAAATCAAGAACCTGTAGTGTATCCGCAGACATTAGAGGCTATGCAACAGCATTTGCATGGCATCTCTGAACTTAACAAAAGTTCCCTCAGTTAGTGCTGGGAAGACCAAGAGGAACAGGGACACTCTTCACAAATATGCCCAATGAACAAGAGATTTTTAATTGTAAAACACATTTCATTTACATTTCCATACTTGTTAGTCTTTAGTAGTTTGTCTGCTTTGTTCATTGTGTCTTCAGAAAAGTAGGTAACCATGAAAAACAATGTTTGCCTCTTTCTTTGTACTCAGTACATTGTTATAGGGTCCTTATCCAAGACTAGACACTCTAATCATTTGAGATGAAGAACACATAAATAACCAGGCCTTATGGAAATCTATGTAGTCATTGTTTACATTAATTTACAATTACTCAAAATATATTCATTAAATTCTTATGATGCACAAATCTAGGAAAACTAGACATATATACTTATGAAATACTACTTTACAAGCTTCAGAATATCAGAATCACACAAAAGAACTTCACAAATTAGTTTTAAAACATATTCCTTTGATGATAATAAGATATTAAGAAGACAAATATTTTAGCACATTTAATACTATTGTTTCTTAACATTTTCTTAATAACATGCACTCCATGAATATTATTTATGTGGAATCATACACATAAGAAAGTTATTGGAGGAAAAATGATGATTCATAAGGAATTCTACTACCTAGATTAATATGTTACATTCTCAGAAGCACTGAAGGTAAATCCAGTGTCTCCAGAAAGAAAATGTAATTTAAAAACTGGTTACATCTGGATACTCTATTTGGTACAAGATACTGTGCAAATACAATTCAAATGTAATAATAGTTCCACTGCACAAAACAATTTAGGGGGTAAGGAATATCTCCTCTTTTAAAAAACATTAAAAATACTAAGAACATTTTGATTTTTAGTATAATAACATATAAATCATTTTTATTTCTAAACAGATATTTCTATCATTTCCAAAGTAAATACATAAATTTAAATAGAAATATTATTTATAGTGATAGTTGTGAAAAATAAATTATATGTATTAACTTATTGAATAACTTTTTACTAGTGGAAAGTTACATTTCAATACTTTTAAGAATAATTTCCTTTTCTAAAAGTGGTTTGTTGATTGTCATATAAAAACAGATGTAACTAATACTCAGATGTTCATGTGATTGAGATCCACTTAGCACACAATAAAATTGTACCATTCAGTGCTTTGTATAGAGACAAATTAAAATATTATTGACACCAAAAGCCCTGCACATTAATCATCCAAATTGGATTGAAACTGCTAAACTCAAAAAATACCCTGATAAAGCATGTGAAATCAATATGCACATTGTATGTTACAGGCTGTTTCACTCCTGGCAAAGTGATTTGTAAAATCCTAAGTAAAAAGATTAAAGATTATATAGCTGCAATCAATAAGATTAAATGTCATATATAATTGCAGTATTTTATAGCAATATAATAAAATGTATTTTAATGAATTAACTACAAAAACAATAAACTTAATGCCAAAAGATATTTGATCTCAGTCTAATATTCAAAGAGTTGGCCTAAGCCAATCATACTAGACTTTCAAAAAATACAAAATAGTAAAGAAAAAGAGGAAACCAGTCTATTTATTCAACTCTAGGTAAAGAATAGCAGAATAAGGACTTTGAATCAAATGGTTCTGCAAAGAAATGATTTTATGTTTGTTTATGTTTTTCCTATATCTAAACTACTGGATATGGACACAGGAGAAAAATAGTCTAATGAAAATAAAATATAATTGGGTGTACATGGGGTATGTTCATCTACAGTAAGAGGAGAGTAGAATTCGTTAGACTTTCCTCACTCAATTTGTTCAGAAATCTAAGAGACTAATTCTATGTGTAAATAGTAACTTGTAACTAACTTCAAATCTATGACATCCTCAATGTGTTACCTAGTTTGTATGGGTCAAGTGTGTCCTTCATAAAAATAGGAAGTGAAAGTGCTAGGCTCTCTCAAAGAACTACTGTAAGAAATAGCTTATTAGTGATAATGTTTGATCTTTGAAAATATAAAGATTTAATATCATTAATAAGCTGTAAAGCAAGTTCCTTCATTTACAATTAAACATTCTCCTTTTTCAGTGAATAATTTCTAGTAGCTTACACAAAGTTGATTTAATGTCATTTCTTCCTTTCATTTACTATTTCACAGTTTTCAAATCAATTCAAGGTAAGTGCTGAAGAATACTAAGTGTGCAATAGATGTAAGGTACTGTAGGACACTGAAGCAGTTTGTGGAAAAAGAGAGAACAAATCACTCGTTCCAAATTTAATTTCTTGGGTGAATATTGAAAATCCCCTACCACCTTCCTAAGTGAGCACTCGATACTTGGATACATGATACTTAAAGTATCATCGGTTGCAATGAATGGACCTTGGAAGATACTTGTTTAGTCTGGCAGTGCATGCAAAAGTTTGGCATGAAGCTAACCTCTACTCTATCCAGTTTGGACACGTTGTAATATGAACATAATAGATTGATTCTTTGCCTTAGGCCTGAGTAAAAGTACCAGCTTGAAAGATGCCTATATTGTGGATTCCACAGAGGGGGGCTGTGAAATTATATCTTGACCAAAGATACCAGCTTCAAGTTGTAAAATATATTTCACTAAGACTGAAGACACTCAGCTCTAAATGGAACATATATGCCATGTCCTGTCTTTCTAGCATCAGGAATGATTGTGGAAGAGAGATAAGAAAGAGTTTATGAGTCAGAGGCAGTGGAAGACTACAACGATACCATGGCTCCTGTACATAGCAGGGCAACTGCACATATGAATTCACAGTTGTTGTGACAGCATGCGTAAGACCATGCAGGTCCAAGCCAAAATCCCAGCTTGGAGATGGGAATAGAGCACTATGTCCTACACCTAGCCTAGGATTTATCTGCAACATGTCAACTTTTGGCAGAAGAAGACTCATTTTTCTGTATGACTGTAGACCTGGGTAACTCTCCACTCTCCTACAGAAGATCACATATCCAAGAATACTTGTGAAGCACAAAGTGCTCTTAACAGAAAAAACAAAAAACAAAAAACAAAAAGCAAGGTTGAGTGGATCAGAAGGAAAGAGAATGGGAGAAGGGGGATTGATCTGGGAAGAGTTTAAAGATGAAAATCAAAGCACATTGTAAAAACTCTAGAAAAATTAATGAAATATTGAAAAATAAAATTTAATAAAGTAATCTATGACATAAATAATAAATATTAGCATAATAACAAAAAATAATTATGGAGGTAACACAATAAAAATAGCAACTGACAGAGTATGTCTTTGGAAATGGAAATTATCAGGTATTACCTTTTAGATTTCTGCTTAGAATCTGTTTCAAAAAGATAGAGAGACAGAGTAGCCTCCAATTACCAAGCCAAGTTGCTAAATTAGTGAAAAGATGAGGTTACAAAGGTAGTTCAATGGTTAAGAGCAACGGCTGCTCTTCAAGAGGTCCCAGGTTTGATTCCCATTACCCATGAAGCAACTCATAATCATCTGCAATGTCAGTTCCAGAGGATCTGATACCTTCTATGGCCTCTGTAGGACCAAGCATGCATGGGGTACATAGACATACATGAAAGCAACTGATATGTAAATTAACAAATAACACTATTTATATTCATTATACAAATAGTGAAATCCTTTCTAGATATATCTAATCTTATATTCTACATAGAATTCTGGATGAAAAATGTTTACAAACTATTATCAAGAGAAATAGACAAAGGAAAAGACCAACAATATAATCAAATAAATAAGGCATCATTTTTCTATATATTCTGCTAAAGAGCATTTAATATTTGTTTGAGAAATGAGGTATTTTTTGACCCCAGCAGATGCCAATTGAATATGCAGTTGAAAATAGATTACATCAGCAAAGATATGAAATAGAATTAACAATAGTATATTTTATATCTTTCTTTATAATTAGGCACCCATTGCTTTAGGGGGTGATAAACAGCTTAGGCAAAAGCCAATTATCATTCTTTTGTATTGTCTCAAAATCCACCACAAATCATATATATATATATATATATATATATATATATATATGTGTGTGTGTGTGTGTGTGTGTGTGTGTGTGTATTCAAATATTTTTATTATGCATAATATAAATGAGCATTTCAAAGCAATTGCTTTGCAGATACTAATTGTTTGCTTTCAGCATGTAGTGACTGTTTTCACTTTGATTTTGTTTTACTGCCTTGCACTCTTAATATTTATGGGAAATGAGAGAGTAGAAGAGACAGGAATACACAGAGGTGAAAATCCAACAGTATATGATTATCGAACTCTATTAATACAAGGCTATTGGTGAGAAAAAGATTAACACAGAAACTCTAATTCCAGTGGAGCTTCTATTGTGTGTACATCATAGGTCACCAGTGTATACCATGATCATGTGTTGGGGGCCGACTTTTAGCAGAAAGCGACTATCAGCTTTGCAGCCATCTTGAGCCATATACCCTGACATGAGATTTGGATTACAATAGCCTACAACAGCTGAGCACACTCCGATAATCTTGGTTTAGATACCTTGGGTGTGTGAGATTAAAGGTGTGTAATTTAAGAGCATGACTTAGAAGTGTAGAGATCAGATTTAGAGACAAGTCCTAAGGGCATGATTAAAGGTGTGACCAAAAGGCATGGCTTAGAAGTGAGACATATAAAAGGCAGAGGCAGACGGAGAGAATTAGACATTAGGGAGACACAGCAGACAGAGGAGACACTTTTAGGAGACACTTTAGAGAGAACAACTTGGAGTTAGTTATTAGACATCAGGCACTTGGCACTTGGAAGAAGAAACTTGGAACTTGGAGGCACTAGGGACTAGGAACTAGGGACTAGGAACTCAAGACTTGGGACATGGACTAGGAAGAGAGACTGAAGAATAAACGGGACTGAAATGCAGTCTGTCTGGTCTCCATTCTTTGCATTTGTCCTCACTCTCTCTCTTGCTGAACCCCGACCCACGGACTGAAATGGTAGCTTGGACCGGGATACAGGAGCTGCCAAACGCGGGGCAGCCTGGGCCTCAACATTTTGTTCGGGCCACGACATTTTTTGCCCACCCGAACGTGGGACTAGTGCGGTTCTCAACAATCATGAGACAACAGCTGTCTAATATTTCATTCTCTTAAGGGAAATTCACTTCAGGCCAGAGTGCTCTTTATGTGTTTCAGAGCTCAACAGATAAACAATTCCAATGGAATATGGAAGATGAAGGAAAAGAGACATCCATGAACACTTCAAAATTCTGCTTTATAAAGTTAATCATGGTTGTGTTAACAAAACAAAACAAAGTTAAAACTATGACTTTTAAGTAGAGTTTACTTTTTTGGAGAACTGCTCAAACTTTGAATATGCTTGCATGCTTGTTGCCATGTTCCTAGAGGTTAGTTGTACCTATTAAAGTTCTGATTCTTTGTGGAAAATTTTCTAAGTCACATGTCCCAGAAAACCAAGATAGGAAATTGGCAGCTACAGTATGACTCACGGAAACATTTTGAAAACGTATTGTACTCCTGATGTCTCAAACATTTCCGTTAAAAGCACCACAAAATAACCAACAAGATAGACTGTCCAGGGAAAATTAAATTTATGGTAAAACAAAGGCAGAACACAAAGGAAAGATTTTAACTTTCTATGTCAAGTATCAAATGACACACTGAAGTTACCAAATGCAGTTCAAAGCTGTCAAAAATCTTGTTTGAAGAAATTTTTTTCTAATGCCCAACTATTCTTCAATAGCTCCATTCCTTTTGATTCTTAAGGCATACATTCTATAACACACAGTATAAAGTCAAATTATTTCTTCCTCAAAAAATTATTAAGCATGTTGATTTCCTGAATCAATGATTGGCAATAGATTTTTATCAAAACTTTAATTTTTTAGTTTGCTCACACATTTGAAATGGAGATGTCAGAATATACAAGCAGCATTAACAAGGAGTGATACTATAGTAGTTGTAAAGCTATAAGAGTTGAATCAGTGTGGTAAGTCTATCTTAATTTCTTGAGGAAGAAATAATTTAAATTTAAAATACATAGACTCTAGGATTTAAGAGTGAAAATGATGGAGCTGTTGAAGGATAGTTGGGAATCAGGAGAATTTATTTTTTCTTTTTCTTTCCTTTTTTCTTTATGCAGTGCCAGTTATTATCTTTCTATTTCATTTTAAGACTCAAATTGCCAACCAATGACCACCTGAGTGGAAGCTCATTAGCAGTGCATCAACCACAAATTACACCACTTCCTAGAGCCGACAGACTAGAACAACTATAATCATTTGAATGCAGAACTAGATGCTGAAAGGTAGTGTGAGTTCTGTTTTATTGTAAATTATCAAGGCTTCATTTATTTTGCTGGTTTACTCAAATTTAATCACTGCAGTAGTCATTCAAACTGTTTAATCAAAGTGTGGCTAAATTGGAATGGTTGTTTGACTGTTCTTACTCAATAGAACAACTGAGTGTAGATGCCACTTAAAAGAGAAAAAAAAGGTACTTCTGGTAGGCCCACATTATTCTTTTTGGAACAAGCCTCTCCTATAAAAGGCAGAAAGGTAGATTTATTTATCATTGCTGTCACCATCATCTTCTTATTCATTCCATTTACCTTTGATCTTAAGAAGAAATATAGAATTCCCATAAATTCCAAAATTGCCTCATAAGTGCCATATGTAAGAATATTTTCACACTATGGCTACCATGTAAATGGCATTTGACATTTCCTAATGGCTATCACTAGATATTTAAATAGGGGAATGTTAATTGGCACCATTTGCTGTCCCTTTGATGTTCAAAATTTGTATTTCGAATCCACATTTTCATCAAATGAAATGTCAAAATGCCCCTTCACTCTTAGAAGTAAAAACGTGTCCAAAGTTAATTATATATCTTACTAAATTGTTTTTTTGTTTTTTTTTTTAAATTTAGTATTGAAAATAGTTATATAATGATCTGAAGGTAGAAATTCCTGGGATAGCATAATTCTTTGAAATACTTTTTAAAATTGTCAGGAGCCATAATGGGACAAGCTAATAATGAGCAGATGATCATCCTGAAATGCTTGCCTCGGATTATTATATAATCTGCGACGAGTGTGCCCCATTAGCAAGGCTGTGGTGGATGTGATTTTAGGAAAAATTCCTGCTATTAATATGCTTTTCCCATTATTACTATTATTATACATATGTAACAATCACTAAGCAATAGCACACCCCTTTGTAGCAGATCTCTGCAGATCCACGAAGATGTACTGTCTTGTAGTGATACTATATAGACAAATAGATGACTTCTTAAGTCTTAATGATGATCCTATAAGAATTCCTAAAATTATATCAGTGATTATTAAGCTCTTTTATAACGGGACTGCTGTTAAGTCCCTCAGGCATAGTCGAAACTGTAAAGAGAACTCTGCCAGTCTCCTGAGTGTTATCAGTTTATTGCCCTGAGAGAGATAGTAACTGGACCTTCTCCTGCTTAGAGCACATTCTAAGAGGTCATAAAACAATTAGCCTAGGTTACTAGAGGGAATCCACAATTTATTATAGGTACCAGGACAGAAGAGAAAATATTGCCTGGGTTTATCTATACAAAACTTCACTAATTTCTTAAGTTATAGTTTCAAACTTTCTGCGAACCTGTGGAGCTAGACAGGTGATGAATGTCTAGTTAGATAATTACTCCTAATGGGCATTCATGTAAACATTCTGTGTTGTAAACTTCTATTTCAATTTATGACTTGAAATTTGGTGTGAACTTGTGATGAACCTTGTAACATGTGACCATGTACTCTGAAAGATGTATAAGTTCTGAGGACAAAGAGATGAGAGTTCAGTTAGAATGAGCAGTTAGAATGGTGTGTTAGAATGGTGAGTTAGACTAGTCAGTTAGTTAGGACCCCATCACCCTTTCCTTTCCCCCTGCCTAGAATTTTTCTCCCTTAGGTTTTTTACTTTGTTAGAATCTTTTCTTCTTCCCCACTCAGGACCTTTCCACATTTTCCCTCAGATAGCTTTCATAGGATACCTTTTACACTTAATAAACCCTATAGTAACTTTTCTAAAGTGTCTTTTCTTCCTGCAAGTTAGAGCCCAGCAGTTCCTGCTGAGATAGAACAAAGGCCATGTTGCCTAATCCTCTGCTGTTAGGCTACAGGTGTTAATCACCTAAGCCTGCAGTCTCTTACCCTCAGAAGTTTTTAGGATAGTACAAGGCTATTTACTTAACACCTTGCTGGGCTTAGGGCCAGGATGCTGACTGCAGGTCAGCTACAGTAGCATAGGGGCTGCCTCAAGAAGAACCTGACAGTGGGAGGAGGAGAAGAAAGAAGAACCAGCTGTGTTTCTCTCTCCCCCTCTCACCCCCAAGCTGGGGGCGAGGGGGTTGGCTCCCGGCATAAAATAACATATCTGTAATATTTATGGAGGTGATTATACTACATTGGAAACCCAGCATAAACTGTGAGACTGGAGGAAGGTATGGAGTTATTGTCACTTACCTGCTTCCTTGCAATATACTTAATAAACTATTTTTGAGAAGGAGGAGCAAAGGAGTTAAAGAAAAGAGAAAAAGGAAATGATGAGAATAACTCTACCTAAGACTCTTTCATTGAGTTACATATCCTCTTCTACTGTGGATTTTTGTCCTCAGAGTTATGGCATTCCTTTTTCAGATGATTGGTTCCATCTGCTAACTTCTCTCACTGACCCTTACATCCGACTTTACTTCCTAAGTTTCAGTATTTTTCTTCCTTAAGCTATTTCTTCAGACAAAGAACTTGTGTAGCTTGCACTGACATATTTCTCTTGACCATGCCCATCCCTCAAACTGTCTGTGGCCCATTTCTTTATAAAGTGGAGATAGACAAGCTGCCGTTAGTGTTCTCACGTGTTCATTCACTTGGACAGGTCATACACAGCTGTTAATTGAGGTACATTGACCTTAAAGGCTCTGAGGCTCGCACTGGCCTTTTGACTGATTAACACAGTAAAATTTTCTAGTTCTTTCACATTTTCATATTCTTTATGTTTCACTTCAAATTTCTTTATAGTTAGATAACACTTAAGACAATAAGCAAGTGGCTTTTGCTCATTTGTATGACAACTGCAATTCCATGGGCCCCCATTCAAGTTATCAATTAACAAATGAAAACCAAGTCTTATTGTGGGAGGAATGATGGTGACACAATTGCAAACACAGATTTTTAAAAAATATTTATGTTGCATTTTGTGCCTAGGTTTCAGGAACATGGAATTACTGTTTGCTTTGTTTTGTCTCCCAAGACAAAAAAATGTACATAAATATGTACAAAACAGGCTGAAATAATTTAAATTTATTCTTTTACTTTGCATTGTAAAACAAAGAGAATAATGTAGGTGTATTAAGTAACTGCCAAACAGATGAAATATTAGTACCACCTAGTCAGTAACATAACCCTACCTCAAGGTTACTAATATTTGATGGTTTCTGTTCTGACTATAGTTCCTTGGCCTTTCTCTGCAGTAGCTGTCTAGAATACTTTGAAGGAGAAAAAAGGCAATCACGATGGCTTAATAACATATAGCAACCTTCTATCTAATTTTCCATCCACTATCTCAGCAGTTAAAATTTTTATCCATTTTTGCTTCACTATCATTGAGTTCCACCTCTGTGCTTCATTGGAGTAGTACTTAATGAAGTCTTGCATGTGCGAGTATTAAGTGTAAATTTGTTTTTATAATACGAAATTAAGTTCTTTGAACTGTCAAGGTGAAAGAATTAGGATAAAGTTAAGAATTTTATTATAACAAAGTTTCAAATGCCAAAGAAAATGCGTATGGTCACAATGTACACATGCTATGCAAACTAGCAGTACCATACATGCTTTACTAAATTACCTCAGGGACAGATATCATAGGAGTAAGGAGAGTATTTGAGAGTTGGAAAGGTGAGTTTTTCTTATGCCATGCTTTTTTAAAGTAATAAACTTGCTTTAATATTTAATGCCTTATTGCTCTTGAGTTCCTGATAATAATCCACAGAAAAGAACCAAAATTTGTTGATTATTAGCATGTGGAATGATTGACAAAATGACATCTACAGAAACTCTAACGTGAAGTAAATAGAATGCTTACCACATATAGTACCAAGCATGTACAGTATTTTCTCTTTTTATAGAGTACATGTTCCCTATTCTGAAGCCTTTAGTTAAGATTGTAGTAGTACAATTGTAAAACTGTTTCTCTTTTCAATAACAAAATTATGGCAAGTAAGATAATTCAGCATGATAGAAAGAATGAAAACTTAGAAGCAGGCAGATAGGTTAAGGATAAGGGCTCTGAGAGTGAAGTTTTCTTTAGCTAAAAGCTGAGTGTCACTGCATAAGTGAGGGTTTTTTCTTTGCCTAAGGCCAGATGTGTAAGAAGCATTTATACCAAAAGATCTTTCATGCAGAGTTGCTACAAGGAAGTCTGGTTTCTCTCTGTAATCTTCTACAGAAGCACCTCTGCGTGGAGCCTGTATTGTCAGGAAATGACTCAACTGACAAAAACCACTAAACACCATAAAACTGGGTCAACTGAACCGACAGCCTCTCCCATCACCCTGTACCTTACTCCAAATTCTGCCATGAGTCCTATAAATGAAAAAAGGAAAAGAAAAACCCCAGATGCCTGTACTTTTTGGTGCTGTCCCATGTCAGAGAACCACTCCTGCTCCACAGGCACTCTTGGTCTTCCTTGACTTTAACCTTTGACTCTCGAACAAAGTTCCTTTCCAATCTCATGCTTGTGCAGTCCAAAAAAGTTCATTATCTAAATTTCCCCCAAACCCTTGACTCCACCGATTCATTGAAAGTTTTGTGTGATTGTGTCTCGAACACTAACAAGTGAATTAAAGTCCATCTGATGTTAAAAGAAAAAGCCTTATCAAACTCAAAAAATACCTCGTTTTTCCTGTATCAGCACCAGCAGTGACTCTGTTTCTCAAGGTGAGCTAATAACACTAATTTAAGTTGGAAGCAAATGCAATTTGTCTAAATACTGAGTAATTCAAAATAAATCCAAAAATAAAATAATAAATCCAAAAGCAGTGTTTTCTTAAGGAATGGAAAAGTAAATCTGAATTCACATTTTATGAAACTGACCTGGTAAGGTGGTTGTTGATGCTATCAATGAAGGTGGAAGCATATTGTTGATAGATATTATTTGTTATTATTGTGTCAAAATATGTGCTTTAAGAAGTGAATAGGACATTTAAGCGGAGAGAGCAGTGAACCAGAAGGTTCAAGGAGAAAATCAAAGGGAAGGTAACTGACTAACACTAAAGACTATTTGAAAAACCATATTGAAACTTACTACAGGAGAAGCTTCCTGAATATATAGACATATATGTCAGGAATCTAAATGGAACCATAAAAATGACAGAAGAGATAATAACCCAACTAGACACCTCCAGTGCCAGGATTGGGTTACATCTTGCTAAGGCATTGCCCAAAGCAGCCTCCATGGAAAAGTACAAACATCAGAAATTATTGTCAAGTCTATTGGCTTCTTTCTATAATGTGTTTTGCAGGATAATTGATCACACTTTGAGCTCTGATATTGAGTTTTTTACTAAAACAAAACCTGTTTCTACTTGTGGTATGGCTCGACCCTATCTCACACCTTCAATCATAGAGCGTTTTGTTTCTTGTAAGTAGGAATAAATAAAGTCAACCATAGAGCAGGAGGCAGACAAAGCAACCAGCTCACAGGAAGTGAACCTGGGGATGGGGGAGACATAGAGAGTAAGATGAATTCAGGAGGACAGAAGAGAGACTCACAGGAAGTAGAAGGGAGGAACATTCAATTTGAAGGGTTTTTGAAATAGTGTGTAGAAGAACTCCTTTTAGGATGTTTGCTGAGGAGGAGGTCAGCTGGGTGCATTCTCTGTCTGTCTGAGCTAACTGGCTTTTACCTCAGAATCTGGCTCCCAAGACTTTATTGGTAAAATTGAATGTTTGAAATTTTGTTATAAGCAACATGTGTTTATGGGGCCCTATTGCTAAAGATAACACAGAGGTCATCAACAAGAAGTCGACTGAGTGCCTAACTAGAAATGTAACCCCTACTGACTAGTGTTGGAGATATTGGACTGCAGTCAGCATTCTGTTTGAGAGCTTCATCAGAATTCCCCAGCCACAGTCACTGCAACCTCCATTAGTCATCTGCATACAAGACATAGAGATGCGATAGCAGGTCAAATGTTATGGAAGTAACCAATCAATGACTTGATAGTTCATGATCCTATGAGAAAACCCAATATGTTATTTTGTTAAAGAACATAGCAATAGTGATGATTACTGACATACTGCTATATTCATGATGCCTTGTCTAAAAAAGGTGAAGAAAAAAAAAAAAAACAAAACAAAGGGAAAACCAGCAGTGGCCAGAATATATATTATTTTTATTTTAGGGCCCTCAAGAAAATGTTCTCAAGATGATAGAACCTAAATTTCTATCAAGAAACAGCTTCTGGCAATATCAATGGTAAAGTGCACTAAATTTAACATAGAAATATTAATATTAGGCCGGGCGGTGGTGGCGCACGCCTTTAATCCCAGCACTTGGAAGGCAGAGTCAGGCGGATTTCTGAGTTCGAGGCCAGCCTGGTCTACAGAGTGAGTTCCAGGACATCCATGGCTACACAGAGAAACCCTGTCTCAACACCCCCCCCAAAGAAATATTAACGTCTGATATTTTCTTCTTTATAGCCAAAACTTGAGGTTGAGAAAAAACTTTAATTTCGAGTTATTTTTCACTAAATAATATTAATGCTGAGTGGCCATCTTACAAAAACAATTTATAATTTTTGTTTCATTATGTCCTTGATAAAGATTGAAAAATCTCAGGGCTGATTATCAATCTGTTCATCATGTGAGCTACTTGTAACACCAGACAAACATGTATCATCCAGGTGCTAACTGGTTCAGACTAAACTTTAATTCACGATAAATCTCTACAGATTGCATTGTTTCTTAATGTAGAAAGAGTACACGTTGCATTCTTTGAAAATCATCTAGAAAGGTTTCCCATGCTACTGATGATAGTGGCACCTGATTGAAGATCTTGCCCAGACTAGAAATTCCAGCTATAATAAAGTGAAAAGAAAATTTAAATAAGGAAAATCTAAAATTATCTGTGGATCAGAGAATTGGCCTGCATTTGGCACTGTCTGAGAACTCAGGTTTTTAGAAGATATTTATTTTTCTGAGAGGTATTCCATGTGTAATAACCTCATGGGAATGTGGACAACATCTTACCATAGCAACAGTTGCTTCTACAAAATGGTAAATTCACTCAATTTTTCATAATGCCTTTTTCTCTGTAAGTTCTAACATTTAATTATGTTTTCCCTCAGTTTCCAACAATGTTCTGTACTTTTTAGGGTTGACTCCCTTTAATTCTACTTATGAATTCAAATCCTGGTCTGCATACAATGCTACTAATATTCTTAAATTCATAATTTAAAAATCCCTTAAAACATTTATCTAGAAACATTAGTGTAAGCGTTTCACTAACTTAACAAATAGGCAAGCAAGCGAGTAAGCAAGCAAGCAAAATCTACCTCTCAAACAAAATACAGAAAGCTTGTCTTCAAATTCTCTAACTTCTGAAATTATTTACTCGAATTCCCATGTGTGTATCATAACATAACAAATGACTCACTTTGAGCCCCTTTCCCATGGCTGGGTTGCCATCAGAATAGAATTCTGATAATGACTGTCAGAGGAGTCTGATAATCACTTAAAGGGAGTTTAGCCTGTCCCATGCAATTGCTAGGGACAATTTGTCCTAATCTTTAATTTCTATTGCATTTGTCCTGAAGGCGAGTTCTGCTTGCTTTCTGCTTACTTCCACAACTTGCTTTATATTCATTCCTTCTCTTTCAGAACAGATACCATGTTCCTAAAGCTACAGGGCTGAACTCTGAGCAATAGTCATTAGTTTACAGGTACCTGTGTTGGCTTTTGCGCTATACAGTGCTTCAGAGCCTATGAGCCATTAGACAAAAGGAATCACCACTTTTAGGACATGACTGACTTCCTTTTCTTCCTTCCTTCCATCCCTCCCTCCCTCCTCCTTCTTTTCCTACCTCCCTCTTTCCTTCTCCTTCTTCCTTCCTTCTTTCCTTCCTTCCTCTCTCTCTCTCTCTCTTTCTTTCTTCTTTCACACATATTCTTTTTCTACTCTGCTATTTTCTAGTTTTAGAACTTAGTATTTTCTCTTCCCGTTTCATTTATCTAGCATGGTAAATGTTTTTTGTTTTTTGTTTGGTGGGGGAGTTGTTTTGCTGTGTGTTCATGTTAGTCTAACTGAGATATCAAGATTCCATTTCAAGTAATTACACTGATGCATTTCCACTTTTTGTTTTGTGTCAGAAACTGTTTTTCATATAACTAATTTTCCAAATATTTAGTAGTCTTTGAACTCTCAAGATTACAAAAAAAAAAAAAAACTTGAATTTCTGTTTTGCTAATAGTTCACTCACTTCAAAAAATGAGTTGTAACAGTTTGTTGGCCTATGACAAGAAACAACAGAAAAAAGACCTGTGGAAATTTGGCCACTTGGAATATAGTTGAAGTTACTTCCAAGTAGCTATGACATCAAGGACCATTATCTGAACATAAAAAACTACAAATTTGGTTAAGTCTGTCAATTATAGGGCAATTAGCAAAATTTGAATATGGGTTGCAGGTGAAAGAGTATTGTGCTGAAGTTAAACTTCTACATTTAGCAACTGTATGGTAAGCATATGTAAAATATTTACTGAAAGATTTTGTTTAAAAGGATACAACATAAGCAATGTACACTCATAAAACATATCAGATGTGTGTGCAATCATATATGCATGTATATATATGAATATATATATTTGTATAGCAGATAGAATATGAACTAATATATATGATAATTCCTCATTCTGTCTTATTTTGAAAAGAATGCATTTAAAGTGTTAATAAAAACAGCAACAGGTTGATTTAATTTATTCTGATTTGAAATCTGTTCTCTTGATAAAAGCATAAAAGCTTATGTTTTACATCTCTAGAAGATTGTTCTCATATTAAACTAAAAGACGTTTTATGACCTTTTGAAAATTATCAAGAGGAAAAAAATCATTATCAAATACTGACATAAGCTCCACAAAATTGCAAATAAAAATTAGACTGGGAAACTGACTTTCTCAATAAAATATTTGTCAAGTAAATAGATTAATCCTCCACGCACAGTGGAAGCCAATTAGTGAAAGAACATGATAAATGTTAGGTGCCTTTTGTGAACTACTTCAGAGTCTTGTAGAATCTTACTGTAGAATATTCTTCTTAGTCAAATTAAAACACATGATCGGTCACTTTGAAAAATACTTTAGAAAAAGCAAAACCTTGCAATGCTCAGAATAAATAATTCTCTGGGTATTTCAAAGGGAGAATCATAAATATGTGGTCATCTACTATATACTATCTGTAATTTTCACCGATATCTGTAACTCTATTTGATTTAAAATGAAATGATACATTGGACTTTATTTTACAAAGAAACATGGCCACATATAAACCTACAAAATCTCAGACCACATGAAGTATCGGAAGTAAATGGAACGTTTTACTAAGGTAGCATATAACATCAACACATGCGTGTGTGTGTGTGTGTGTGTGTGTCACGCTCTCTCTCTCTGTACCTCAGTGAAAACTAGTTTTCTTGACATTTTCACAAAGTCCTCTCTTTACTACCAATGTTATCTATAAATATAACATGAAAAATATATATCAGAAGTCATACTATGTGAAAAGGTACCTTTATTTGGTAATCTATATGAAATTGGGGCCACACCAATTCGAATTTATAAAGCTATTATTCCAAAGAATGTCTCTGAATTATTTCTTTGAATCCACTCCTTTGATCTGGGATATCAATAGTATGTTAATATATCAGCTTCTTATGTCATGTTTCATTTTTATTTTTAAAGGAAACAATATATAATATTATGTAAAATTTAGCTGACCTAATATAGTGGTTTGAATGAAAAAAAATGTCTTGCATTTACATAGGTACTTGAATATCATTCCCTCATCGGTAATGTCAGGAAAGATTGTGCCCAGATGGAGAAAATATGTCACCAGGGGTAGGATTTGAGAGGTTAGAGGTTATCTCACCCCACTTTCACTCAGTTTTTGAGTGTTCTGTTGATAAAAAGTCCCCTTGTCTTGAAGCTATGGCCACCTCATGCTTTGCCCCCCCCCCCGCCCGCCATAAATGAGATTTCTTTGGATCCATGAGCCAAAACAAACTTCCTTTTAAAAAAGTCACCATCGCTCATAACACAGCAAGAGAAAAATGACTAAGATACCTACAGATTATATTATTTCTTTCTTTTATTTTTTATTTCTAACTGTTGTTCTTATTTTAAATATGTGCATGCTTTGCCTGCATATGTAAGCATACTGTGTACATGTCTGGTGACTGTAGAAGCTACAAAAGCATGCCAGAACTGCTAGAACTGGAGCTATACACACCTATAAGTCCACATGAGGATGCAGGAAACCAAACCCAAGTCATCTGCATGAGCAGCAAGTACTCTTATTTGCAGAGTTATCTCTCTATCCTTCAGACACTGTTCTGTAACTGCCCATTGAAGGAATACTTTGCACACTTCTACATGCCCATTTTTACAAGTAAATATCACCACCTCAATAGGATTTTTCAGCCGAAATTAAAAACATGTTGTTGGCAAGCATTGTAAATAACTTTAAAAACACAATTTAGATGATCAAGCATTTAGAGGCAGTAATTTGTATTGAACTTTATGTCTCAGCACTAGGCTTTTTTTTGCATTGAAACCAAAACTTTTTCTTCAATAAGTGACATACACGTTTTAGTCTATAGCATTTGTTTTTTATTCTTGACTACTTCATTAGTCATTCATTAACTGTTATGTCTCACCATCATTATAGGATTGAGACAACTTCATTTTTTTCAAATTTGTTACCATTCCCTTTATGATAAAAAGACACATATTTCTTTTTGGGGGGGTGGAATTCTTTTTTTTTTTTTTCATTTTTTAAATGGGATATTTATTTACATTTCAGATGTTATCCCCTTACCCCATTTCCATATTTCTTGATGTGCCCTCACACATCTACTCATAGTTCCACTGTTAGCTTTTGTTATTATTACATTTCATGTACAGTCAGTTATGTTTGAGATTTTAATGATGGTACCTTGCAACGTTTATAATAGAATTTAACCTAGTTAGAAGTAAGAGTTCATCTGTCTGTGTCTTTCTCTAACCTAACAAGTATTTAATAGACTTTCCTTATTCATGTTAATATATGATAGAGTAAAAATTTCCAAAGAAACCTGACTTCTATCCCTCTGACTCCTGCTGCCTGACCACAGGATGGTCTCTATAAGCCACCTCAGGTAGAGACTCCTAGTATTGCCACTTGAGGACTATGTGTGTTGTATGTCAGCTCCAGGTATGGGATTCACACATCCATAGTAACTCCACCTTGACCCCTGAGGTTTCTAAACCTACACAACTCCCCCAGTTAGTATATCTCAGATCTACTATGATCCCAGCCTCTGCCAGCTAAGGAGCACCTTAGAACCCTGTGAACCTTCCACCGAGTTCTGAGAACTGCTGTGAGAACCTTCAAACTCTACAGAAGGTTTATTCCTCTTCTCTCAAGCTTTACCTAGAACTAGCTGAGCTTGGACCAATCTGATGTCTTCCTTGTGTGTCAACACTAAGTTCCCCCAAGACTGATGTCCAAGGATAATTTAGTAGGTTTAAAACCACACAACTTGGGTAACATTACACAGTGATTCAAATCTGCATTAAACAAAGGTGAGATGACGACTCCCATTACAAAAGTATAAACACAAAGAAGAGAAAAGACAGTATGTCTGTCTCCTCCAAAATTATATTTCCAATAGTAATGTTTCCTGAGGGATTAATTAAATAACACAGAAAACAGTGACTTTAATACAGCAATTATATATACTTTTAAGAAACTCGAAGAAGATATGAATAAAGCCCAACATGAAGACCACAATAATGCTAACAATTGAATACAATAAAGAAAACAATTCAAGACCTGAAAATAAATTTAATGAAATAATTGCTAAATAAAGGGCAAGGCAAAAATAAAATTTGAAGTGAAAAACTTTAAAAAATAGTTTAATAAAAAGTATCACCAACAAGAAAGGGTCAAGTGGACTATCAAAGTCTAAAGACAAGACAGAAGAACTGGATCTGATTCAGTCAAGGAATATATTTAAAATCCAGAAAAAAAAAAAAAAAAAAAAACAGAATATGCCAGAACTGTGGAACTCTATGGAATGATCAAACCTACAAATCATAGATAAAGAAGAAAAAGAAACCCAGCTCAAAACTTATAAATTATTTTCAATAAATTCATAGAAGAAAGTTTCCCAAATTTAATTAACAACTTAGTATGCAAAGAAAAGAGCAACAAATACACAGGACTGGATAAAAGAAAAAAACAAACTCACCACAACATAGAACAGTCAGAATGTTAAGTATACAGAATAAACAAAAAATATTGAATATTGCAAGACAAAGAGGTTAAGTCACATGCAAAGTAAGGACCATCAAAATAAAACATAATTTCTCAATGGAAAGTTTAAAAGCTAGAAGGGTTCAGGCAGATGCTCCTCAGGTTCTAAAAGACCACCAGTGCTTGGGGAGACTACTATACCCAGCACAACTATTAGTTGTAATTGAAAGAGAAAGAGAAACTTTGAATAATTAAACAAACAAACAAAAACCAAAACTGATTAAAGGAGCTTATTATCAGCAAGCCAGCTTTATAGAGAACTGGAAGAAATACTTCAATATGAAGAGAAGGAAAAATGGACTTCAGAGGGGACAGGTAAAAAACAACTTCAGATAGTTGATCAAACATAGAATTGAAAAAAATCACAAAATAAAATGTCAGCAATTATGGGGCTGAAGAGATGGCTTAGCAGCTAAAAGCACTTCCAGAGGTCCTGAGTTCAATTCCTAGAAACTGTTAGTTGTTAGAAGAAGTCCAACCAACCGCAGTTCAGAACAGACCACTCCATACTAAGGGGGAGGAGGTTTATTCAGGAGATAGGGCAAAGGTGGGGAGAAGGTGGAAGGATAAGAAAGAAGAGAAGTAGAGGCAGGCCATGACCACATGGAGAGAGAGGAAGGGGGGGAGGGGACAAAGAGGCAAGAGAGTAAGAGAAAGAGGGTAAGAGAATAAGAGATTAATAGAGAGAGGAGGGGGCAAGCTGCCCCTTTTATAGTGGGCCAGGCCTACCTGGCGGTTGCCAGGTAACTGTGGGGAGGAGTATACCTGGTTGTTGCCAGGTAACTGTGGAGGTGGAGTTTAGACAGAATACTAACAAAACCACATTGTAGTTCACAACCATCTTTAATGGGTTCTGATACCCTCTTCTGCTGTGTCTGAAGACAGTGACAGTGTACTCACATATATAAAATGAAGTATTGTCTTTCTCCCATGCTAGCCTCTTGCTGTAATTCTTTCTGAACTCTGGCTGGCTGGCTTTACTCAGTTCTTCTGGCTCAAACTCCTCTCCAAGATGACTGATTCAAATTTAGATTCTTTCAGCTTCTCACTGAATTGGTCTGCATGGCTTCAAACTAACTCTGGCAGTTTGTTCTAATCTTCTGGTTCTTTCTTTTTATGCATTTACATATTTATATTATTATTATTATTATTATTATTATTATTATTATTATTATATTTATATTTATTTACATTCCAGTCATTGCCTCCCACTCCTGGTTCTCACTCCCACAGTTCCTCATCCAATTTCTCCTCTCCCTTGCCTCCCAGAGGGTGTCCCTCCCCCATCTCCTTCCCTGGAGCCTCAAGTCTCTTGAGGATTAAGCACATATTCTCCCATCAGTGGCAAACCTTTGCTATATTTGTGCCAGGGGCCTCAGACTGTAAGAATTCAGTTAAACTTAATTTTTAGTTAAAGTTAATTTTTAACTGCCCCAGCACACATCCTGGGAGGAGCACATTCCTTAGTGTGGACACTAAGGACACCTGCTGGATTACCCTGCTAGATTAACATTCAGAGGAAAAGCAGTTTAACATTCTTCAGACCACAGGGGAGAGAACTCACTTGAGGGCCCAGAACACATAGACACATTCCGAAAGATGGACCAATCCTTGCCACTTACAGACAAGGGAGGTCCTTGCCACCCCATTCCCCAAAGACCAATCAGTTTAAAAGTCACACTGTTCCACCAATCATATTGTGCTTAGTCATTGTTTCTCTAGTCCACCCTTTAAACTGTATAAAAACTGCTCTTAACCTTAACTTGGGGTTCTTTTTGCCTGCATTCGAGACAACCCCAGTGCACTGGATTATTATTATCATTAAACCTCATGTTATTGCAGCGAATCCCATCTGTGTGAGTTTCTCGGGGAGCACATCCCCTGGTTTTGGATTTCAGAGTTCAACAAGACCAGGCCATGTATGCTCCTGGTTGGTGGCTCAGTCTCTGGGAGCTCCCTAGGGTCTGGGTTATTCTCTGGCTTCAAGTGCCACTGCTGACCTACACTGAACTGCATGAACTCATGAACAATCTCAACTCCACTGCACTGCACTCACTTAATTCAACTGCACTGAACTCAACTCCACGAAAGTGAACTGTCTGCCTCTCCCTGTGCTGTTCTTAAGTAGCCTTTCTTTCCTGTCTATCTCTTTAGTTGGGCATATCTTGTCTTTGACTCATCCTGTCAAATCTTTCTCTGATTCATATCTTTGTCTGCCCTTAAATGTTACTTTCAAACATGGAGCTTCCTTCTATAAACTAACTGTACTTTCATCGTTTGGAATTAAAATAGTGTACACTAAGAGCTTATCTGTATTCTAGCCAGAGAGAGTAAAGATATGTCATTGCAGCCTAGAAGGTTTTTATGATATGATTCCTTGCAGCTGTGTTCCTAGATTACAATTCTTCTACAACTTCAAGGTCAGCCTGATCTACATCAGGACAGCCAGAACTATTCGGAGAGAGAACAACAGTAACAACAAAAGTGTGTGTGTGTGTGTGTGTGTGTGTGTGTGTGTGTGTGTTTAGAAATAGAGGGAGCTGAAACCAAAGAATAACCAAAATACCAGGGAGCTCCCAGAGACTGAGGCACTAAACCTAGAGCATACATAGGCTGATCAGAGGCCCCTGGCACATATATAGCAGATGTCTGCCTGGTCAAACCTCAGTGGGAGAAGATGTGTTTCATCCTAGAGAGACTTGAGGCCCCAGGGAAGGGGAGTCCTGGTGTGTATGTGTGTGTGGGGGGGGGGGGGAGGGGGGAGGGAAGTAGAAACCCTCTCAGAGGAAATTTTTTGTTTTGTTTTTTGTTTGTTTGTTTTTATTGTTTTGATTTTTTCCAGAGGCAATTTTATTTTTAGAAATAACCATTTAATTTTTTTCTAAAATTATTTTGTAAATTATTAAGATAAAATGTGCCTTAACTTCAGTTCTTATTGCATTTCATTTCTCAAGGTTAAAAAAAAAATTAAAAAAAATTTAAAAATACAATCTACTTTTTATGTTAAATGTGACTTTTTTTTAATCTTCTCTAGCCTTGTCATAAATGAATATCCTTCCTGCTTAGTTTTAAAAATCCGCAGGAAATTGCTTTTTTCACTCACATGCCCCAAACTCAGTACCAAAACAAAGCAAACAAATGACAACAACAAATGAAAATACTGAGAATTTAAGCATAGGTTTCTTTGCGGTCACTAACGTATGATTGGCATTTGGCAAGTACAAAGAGACTGCTCTGAACACATTTGTCTTATCTTTATAACTTTATATTTTAGCCTTCAAAAGCACAAACCTTTCTGTCTTCCTTAGGGTTTTATTGCTGTGAAGAAACACCATGACCACAGCATTTCTTGGAAAATTCTCCTTTGGGTCTAGCTTATAGTTCAGAGGCTTAATTCCTTATCAGTATGGTAGGAAGCATGGTATCAGGCAGGCAGACTTGGTGCTGGAGAGATAGCTGAGAGTTCTACACATGGATCTGGAGGCAGCAGGAAGTGAGTGAGACACACTTCCTCCAACAAAGCCACATTGCCTAACAGTGCCACTACCTATGAACCTATGAGGGAAATTTTCGTTCAAACAACATATCTTTTCCCAAGATAACCATGAATAACTTAGAAAAATGGGTGTTGATATCCAAATGAACACAATAGAAATTTTGTGTCACTTGGAAAACTTCTACCTGCCCCCGATAAACACCAATCTGTAATTTACACCTACCAGTTCACTTCTTCAGATTCATTTATAAAGAAGAACAAAGAAGAGAGGGAAGGAGAGAGAGGGAGAGAAGTTTTGAGGCAACTAACATTCAACAGTTACTATGTCTTTACCTAAAACATTTTTTCTTAAAGTGCCCGGTTTAATTTCTAAGCTCTTTGGGTAATTTTTGTACTATATTAAGGTGTAGGTTAAGATATTTAATGATGGGAAAATTAATGTACTGAAATGCCTTTCCAGATTGAGAAACGACTGCTCAACATATATTGCTGTGGAATCATATATATTTATACACACATATATGCTGTGCAATAAAAATTAAACAAATTTGGCCTATCCCTCCAATGTGTCTGTTTGATAAAATAAAAACTCAAGTGCTATAAGTATTTTCTCTTTCTACATAATACAGAATAATAAAATGCAGTTGAGAAAATATTATATATATGTATATGTATTATTTAAAATTTGCTAATAAATCTTAGTGACAAGGACAGACAAAATATCCCTTTAAATGTAGTTTCCCTTTCTAAAAAGCATTTCTTAAAAATCTGTTAACAATGCCAATAATAAGTAGTTTTAGGTCATATTGACAAAAGATGAATTCTCAAAGGTTCTATGTTATTTGGTTCAACTATTGTTTTCTCTGATTTCTATTTGCAATTTACCTAGATTTTAATCAAACACAATGAGGGAATGATAGGAAGGTGAAGGTTTTCGGGTTTTCTAATTCAATTAAGCTGACAGTATCAATTATATAATGGAAGCCTTAGCAGGGCAGCGTCTCTGTCCTTTCAGATAGAGAAGAAAAAACTAATTATAAACCAAACCTTGACTATCTTAACCAACAGGAGTAGCAAAAGTAAACCTAAATTGTTTTCATGTTTAAATTTAATAATTTCTGTTTAAAAAATATCTATCTTCTAGTGTAGGAGAACACAGACCAAGTTAATTTCTGTCCATAAGAGATTTGGAAGAGTTTACCTTCAACAAGAAAGTTAATGTTTTGATGGTTAATTAAAAAATATATTTTATGAAGGAAAGCTTGATATACTCATTTACCTTTATATTATTTATTATTTATTATTTATTATTTATCTTGCACAAAGGCTTACTGAATTTTGCTACAATTTCTTCCAATTTACATAGAAACTTTGTCCCTACTGGCTAACTTTAATAGTGTTAGAAGGTACTATACATGTTATCGGAGTTAAAAGTAATCCTCAATTGTAGGGAGCAAATGAAGCTCTGAGGTAACTTACATTGTTTATATGAGCCTGTTATGTCAAGGACCAAACAATACGATCCATATAGAAGCAGCAAAGCCCTTCTCTGTCCCAGCACAAATGTTTGAAAATGATTAACTGAATTATATAAAAAAGTGGCAACTTTAGCTTCCTCCTCTTGGATGCTTACACCATGAGACTGGTCCCCAATAGACTGGTCCTCCTCCTTCATCTATCTAACTGCTCCCCATGTACTGAAGAAAAAAATAACCAGATGAGGTCATGGGCTGATGAAGTTATAGGCGTGAATCTATCAGAGCATGCGTAGCCCAACTGACACCAGCTTTGATATTTGCCTCCGACATTTATTTAGTGCCACTGCCCTTTCTTCATTTTCTTACTGCCCCTCGTTAGAGCGTCACACAATCAGGTTGGATGTGGCAAGCAATCTCATTCATATGTGAATCCTGAGAGCTACAATAATGACAGGTCAGACAAGCTATTCTCGTTGTTGAAACCGAAGCAAGAATGTTACGGGGGTAACCAGTCAATTTCTGATTGGATTTAAAGCTGAATGCACAAAATGTAATCTGTTACTGAGACTCTTTTTAAAAAAAATGGCTATTTTATTTATTTACATTTCAAATGTTATCCCCCTTCCTGGTTTTTCCTCCACAAACCCCCATTCCATCCCCTGCTTCTATGAGGTTGCTCTCCCACTCACTCCCCCACCCCCACCCCCACCCCCAACTCCTGCCTCGCCTCACTGCCCTAGCATTCTCCTATCCTGGGTCATTCAGCCTTCACAGAACCAAGGGTCTCTCTTCCTACTGATACCAGATAAGGCCATCCTGTGCTACATAAGCAGCGGGAGCCATGGGTCCCCCCATGTGTACTCTCTGGTGTGGGGTCTGGTTGGTTGATATTGTTGTTCTTCCGATGGGGTTGCAAACCCCTTCAGCACCTTCAGTCCTTCCCCTAACTCCTCCATTGTGGTCCCTGTGCTCAGTCTGATGGTTGGCTGTGAGTATCCACATCTGTATTGGTCAAGCACTGGCAGAGCCTCTCGGGGTATAGCCGTACCAGGCTCCTGTCAGCAAGCGCTTCTTGGCATCAGCAATAATGTCTGGGTTTCAATGTCTGCAGATGGAATTGATCCCTAGGTGGGGCAGTCTCTAGATGGCCTTTCCTTCAGTCTCTGTTTTTTTGAGACAGGATTTCTCTGTGTAGTTCTGGCTGTCCTGGAACTCACTCTGTAGACCAGGCTGGCCTCGAACTCAGAAATCTGCCTGCCTCTGCCTCCCAAGTGCTGGGATTAAAGGCGTGCGCCACCACTTCCCGGCCAGTCTCTGTTCTTAATAGGATCAAAATCAGTGGCTAGGAAGACAGGCTGTAGGCCTTCAGGGAGAACACATTACTATTATTCTGCTAAATGGACATAGTATTAAGATATTCCTAACGAGTTACTGCTGTGTTCAATGCACCTTCTAACCCTCATTGGAGAAGCCTCTTCTTATAGTTGATAGCAAATAACACAAAGATCATTAAGGAGTCACCTCACACAGCATAGTGGACAACTATCACTGTCAAGTGTTGGTGCCTATGCACTCTTCCACCCAAGGCTCAGAAATCTCCCTGGAAGACAGGGCAGAAATAATTTAAGCACTAGAGGTGGTGGATGGTTTCAAGGAAGCTGCTTTCCAGATACAACAGGAAAGTTTTATGTATGAACTCATATTGATTGTGACAGTATGTACAAGACTTTTGCAACTTTGAGAAAGACAAAACTTTAACACATAGGGAGGAAGTTGAGCACAGATTCCTACCCCTAATGAGGAACTATTGGCATTAGATAGCTGTTGGGAGATGGAGAATGAATGTCTAAATTCCTTAATTCCTTAATGGGGTCATAAGTGTGACCCTATGTAGGCAGAGCATATTCTAGGGAATGACCCACACATGATTAGTGGGCAACACAAATTGGACTAGATGGGTTAAGAATAATAACATTAATAATAATAAAGTTCAAAAACAACAACAAAAAAACCCTTGAAGTTGTTTGTATAGGGAAATTGGGTGGATCTGGAAGTTTTTGGGAAAGGCAGGTGAATATCCTCAAATAATAAAAATATTATTTTTTCTTCTACTATTCACTGTTTGATTAAACTCAAGCTTTTACTAGTTCTCATGCCTCTCTTCCCTTAAAAGAAATCTTTCCTACATTCCTACATATTTTTTTTACATTCTTATATCAGTTCTCTAAAAAGTTCAGTGTTTCTTTGTTCCCTGCCAGTCACATAGTCTGCTGAAGGTTGCCTTCAGATTCACCTCTCTCTCAGAGGAACACTCTGGCCTTACTTCCTGGATTCAGAAATTTATTCACCTAAACTCTTTCTGGCATGTTACATCATTCACCATGTCTTTATCTTGAAATGTGTTTTAAAAATTCTCTGAAACAAGATTGGTTTTTGTCTCTCTTTTAAGGCTCAAAAAACTTTCTCCATTAAAAATGGTTTTATCCTCCGAATTCAGACGAAAAGCTCATTTTGACTTTGTTTAGAGCATATTGCTTTAGAGTGCATGATTCAGCACAGGCATAGGACAACTTTTTGAAGCCAAAGTCATACAAATTAAAGTGTTCTATTCAAGTAACATTTTAAATGCTGTAATAGAAAAACTTTCACAAAGTTTATTTCTCACATTCATGCAATTTTCAAACTAATACATCATTTATGTCTTCATGCTAGTGTAAGAAAAACTAGGAGGAGAATTTGGACATGATGTGCTTTACAAATATATAAATTAATAATAAAAACTCAAACAAATCCTAATATAGTTTAGTCAGAAATGGAATATATTCTGACTTTATTTTTGGAAATGTTAAGTCGCTTAAATGAAGTGATTGAATTATACACAAAATTATACAACACATTAACTAGTAACTATGCATAGTTATGAAATTATCAATGAGGTAATACACATCAATTACCATATTCATTTCAGTGCACACAATACCTCAAATTAAGACATGGTGAATTATAGAAGAAAGGAGTATAAATTTATTATTCAATTTAAATTTTCACTGTTTGATGATTGTGCCATTTGCCAATTATTGTTTATGTGTCATTGATAACTAATTATAATCATAATATCTTGCTACTATTTGCACCTTTAAAATAAAAATGCATTGGTTATTTAATATTTCCATATTCTATACATTTTCTATACTGAAAAATTATTCTTCTCCATCAACCCACTATTCAAATGCTTACTAATGTCTTATACTCATTGATGGGTATATATTTAAATAATCACTATAGAAGTTCCTATATGCAGTAGACAGAAGTTAACACAGAGTCACATAACTACTCACTGGACAGAGAATGAGTAATTGCAGTGTGCTCGGCCCTAAAAGAACATGTATATTACATTTCTTCCTCCCAGGGCTCAGACACCATTGTGGAAGAGAGAAGAAAAGAGCCAGAGAGAAAGGATGAGTACAAAGAAACAGTGTTTTCCAGACACAACAGAACATTCAGGCTCAAGCCAGACAGAATGTCAGCATGCAGTGGGGAGAAGGGCATGGAGTCCCACTTCTAGCTGATGACCTACTGGTAACTTGTAGCAGCCGGGAGTTGGATAATCAGCTTTCATTAATGGTGGAGATGTTGGTAGGTTAACTATGATCTCTAGGATGGCCATACATCCAAAAGACCAATGAAGCACAAACTGTAATCAATGGATTTTTAAAGTGAACAAGAACAAAAATGAGAGAAAAGATAGTTGAGTAGGTAGGGAAGTAGAGTGTTGATCTGGGAGGAGTTGAAGGGTGAATATGATCAAAATTCATTTTGAGATTCTCAAAGGATTAATAACAAAAAATTGTCCTTTACCATGTACCAGACTTATGGTAGAATAAAAATGAACCAGTCTATGGTATTCACTCCTCTTTTATTGGCTTATAATATAAGAATTTTCTCTGTTGTATTATTTTTTAAATAGTTAAATTTAATGTAAAACAGATATTTTAAATATATTATTATTTTAAAATAATTATGTTTCTCTATTTTTTATGTTCTTTGCTACTTTTAGCTGAAAGCGGTTTTCTTTAAACTTTTTAAAAGTCACTTTGGAAGCTCACTTATTGTAGATCCTTTTCTTACAAGTTTTTTTTTTTTTTTCTTGTTTCAGTAATTTAGTTAGAGCCTTGAGTACACAGCAAAGCCTTTACAAAATAATCCAGAGTACTGCAGAAGCACTGAAGAATGATGCCCTGCGTGAAAGAGCAATGGGTATCAAGAGCTCCCCTATAAGCTTCATACTGCAGACATTCAATAATGGATTCAGGAGATGGGAGATGTTTTTGAGCTAGAGGCTAGCCTGGTCTACATGCCTATAGAGTTACAAGTCAGCTGGGGCTACAGAATAAAACTTCTGGGATAGAGAAAGAGAGGAGAGGAAAAGGAGGGGAAGCAAGGAGAGGGCAAGAAGTTAGGTAGGAAAAAGAGAAGAATATGAATGAATTGTCAAACCATCCTGAATTGTTAATCTCAAGTAGACTGAGAGAATACAAATATACCAACTTCTTAGCATAGATAAAAAAAAATGAAGAAATATTTCTGAAGAAAAAAACCACAATCTTATGTCCTGTTAATGCATATTGCTCTGTGACTCCAGTGTGTCTCACCTGTACTGAACACACCTAACCAAAAATTTTTATTACCAAAAAAGTTTTATACTGAATAAATGACAGTCCATTAAAAACAATATTATTATTTTCATGTGTTCATGTGTGCATGAGAGTGGAGTGTGTGTGTTTCTGTGTGTATGTGTGTGTTGTATGTCTGAGAGAGACATGTCTCCCTCCCCTCTCTCTTCCTCATCTCTCTCTCTCTCTCTCTCTCTCTCTCTCTCTCTCTCTCTCTCTCTCTCTCTCTCTCAATCTGTGTGTGTGTGTGTGCAGATATGTGGCATTCAGAGAAGACCTTGCCCAGATTTGGTTCTTTTTCTACCATGTGAATCCTAGAGATCAAATTCAGGTCCTCAGGCCTATAGCCAAGTCTCTATTCACTGAGTATTTCTATCAACCCAATATTTTAAAAATATTTATGAAAAGTTTACAGGAAGATACTTGACATCTTAAATGCCACATTCATGCTTTTAGACACAAACAACAATAAAATGGAATAAAATTGATAACGTCATCTATTTAAACTACACTCTCACTTCAGAACCCCAAAGATGTATGTGAAGGGGTTGCCGAATCTCTGTTTCTTTTCTCCACTGTGGAGTATTGAGTAAATCTGCTCTTTACACTTCCCACTCTCTGTTGTTTGTTTGCTTGGTTTATCTTTTTGGTGTTTTGAGAAAAGTTTTCTCTGTGCAGCCCTGACTGACCTGGAAATTACTTTGTAGACCAGGCTAGCTTTGAACTCATATATATGGGATTAAAGGCATGCACCACCACTCCTAGCCTTGCTTTTTTAAAATCTGATTCTCTTAACTGATTTATAGAGGACAAGTGGCTCGATCTGACTTAGGGCTAGACTGTGATTCCAACTTCAGTAATACTTTTAGAAGGTAAGAAGGTAGGTTGATTCTTACTGTTCACTAATTATTGGTTGTTTTGTTTAAGAGAGATATGAATTTTTATATATTTATTTATCTCATGATTTCCATGGCCATGAAATTTTCAGGAAATTGAACTGCTGAAAGAATTAGACAACGGACAGCATAGGAATGAGGAAGAGACAAGTTGAAGGAAGAGGAGGGAAAAAGGAGAGAAGCAGAGACAGAGACACAGAAAGACAGAGAGACAGAATGATCGACACAAAGAGAAGAAGCAAGAGAAGGAGGAGATGAGTAAGGCTTTCCCAACAATAACATTAAGAAATTATGATGTATACAAGAGAATATCTTTTAAAACTATTTCTGATGGACTCTGGGATTTTCCTGAAGCATTTAGAATGATCACTACTGTTGGAAATAGGTAAAACAAAAAGGGAAATATACAAACACAGATAACAATATGTTTAGCAAATTTTTAATTAATTGATTTATTTAAAAGTCTTTGTGTCATTCAGAATTTCAGAAGAATAAACTTAAGTGATTCTTTACATTTACACGAGTAAATGTATTAATTACATGGATGCTGGAAAGATTCTAGCATGAAAGGTGAACTTTAAATGTTGAATTTGTCTTTAAAGGACTGCAGGACTGGAGGCGGTATTTTAATACTTCATAAAAAGAAAATGGAGTTACTTTAAAAGGTAATTGATTTTGCCCCTAAGCCACAAATGAAATGCTTCCTGAATGTTCAAGAACTCTTCTTTGCCATAGTTCTGCTTGAGTACCCCTTCTGCCAAGGAAGTTTCTTATTATTTCCTAAGCAGAAAAGAACTTTATTTTAAACTTAAGTTTTCTTTAAAAATGATAAGTGAATAAATGCAAAAGTGTGAACCCATGCATTTTTATGCTTTTGTAAGCATAAGAATAAACAAATAAAACAAAATGAGGAAGTCCAAAATGAGGAAGTGCAAAAATAAGAGTAATCCAGAGGTATATGACAGTCATGCATGGTTGCAGCAATGTGTATTAGAGTTTATACAGGGCAATTGCTGAGCTCTATAGAAAACTAAACAAAGGATTATTACATAATCAGGATGCAAGACCTAATTTAAGAAAAGGCATATGGAATAATACAGGTATCATACCTCCCTGACCACTGTCTGCTTAATTCACACAGACTAAGTTTGCTGAGTCTCTGGGTTTTGGGAAAATGGACCTTCCAAATCAAAAGGATGCTAAAATATATTTTCAAAGGATCCATTGTTTCAAAATAATTTTTGTATTTTAGGGATTCCAAAGACTGCCATGCTTTCAAAAATTAAAAATGAAAAAAAAAAAAAGAATAAGCATTTTTCTTATTTTCTAGGTATTTAAGAGTGTTGACTTTTAGAGCATACCAGAAATTGAAATATCCGCTTTTGTTTGATGTAAAGAAAGTAAGACAGGCTCTCTTTGAAAGCAAATACTTTAGATTTTGCTTTGTCTTTTCAAAACAAGGTTTCCCTGTGTAGCTCTGGCAGTCCTGGAATTTGCTTTGTAGACAAGGTTGGCCTTGAACTCAAAGACCTGCCTGACTCTGCCTCCAAGGTGTTGGATTTAAAGACATGAATTATCTCTGCCCAGTGGATGGCTTTTAGTAATATAAACAAACACATGGTCACGAATCACAAACACAACAGAAAAAGATGTATAAGATTATACAATACCTACAGGAAACCTTTTTGAGAACATATATAAAATTCTTCATATTTTATTTCAATGAACAAAGAAAAATACTTTAGAACCCAAAACTGAGCTAGCTATAGTCAAACAACGGCAAATAAAAAAGATCATTTTTAGAATTTATATGGCTCTGATCAATTATTTAAAAGAGAACAGTAAAATCATTCTAGAGCTACAGAACAATGCAATATAATTCTCTCTGCCATTTTTTGGGGGGGTAGTGGTGGTTGGGAAAGAGTTATAAGCATTACAGAATATTAAGTGGGGGAAAAAGAGTAAACATTTTCTGGTCATGGCTCTTGGGAAGCCCTGCGTGCAGCAGACAGTGTGACTTGGAGACAGAAAAGGGCTGTTTTGTATTGTTTCAGATGTTTTTATTAATAAAGTATCATAAAATGGTAATATAGGTGGTTGAAAACTGAGTTTGATAATCAGAGGGATATGTGTAGGACTGACTAAAATTGAAAACTTATAAATAATTTCCATTAAAACTGCAGTGGGCATAAAATCTGACCAATTCTATATGGAAATTACCAGCTAATGAGGGCTAACTTTTTGATCAAGAGCTTGAATACACAGCCCTTTCACAACCGATGAACAATTGATGAATTATAGCTCATTTTGCTTTTGTGTTTATATTCAATGTTTTAATTTTCCAAATACTTTTGTGTGCTTCTCTAACAATCCCATTACTAGAAAATCTTTAAATGTTTTGTACAATAACTTGAATGATCGCCAGCAAAAAATCACTGTAACTCCAAGTCCTTCAAAACATATTCTTGTTCAGAAAGTAATAAACTATGCATTATGTTAGATACCACTGGAAATTCAATGAGCATATGTATGTGATTACTGAAGAAAGAACATGAACAACAACAATGAACACCTAGAACAACAGCAACAAAGCAAACAAAAGCTAAAACCAAAGCTTGTTCCAATTTAAAAAGGCTGTATATTCCAAATGAAATATTGTGGGAATATTACTGTAGAAAGCTGTTTCAGCAAGTATAAAGGAAATGTATTTCCAAACTGAACTTATTGCTATTATACCTCTAAGGGTTACTTTTTCTGAAAAGATAGGGAGTCAGAAAAAGACCTCGAGATATCTGAGGTGTAACTAAATGGAAGAGAGGAAGAAGGGAGAGGGAGAGGGAGAGGGAGAGAGAAAAGAGAGAAGAGAGAAGAGAGAAGAGAGAAAAGAGAAAAGAGAAAGGAGAGAAGAGAGAAGAGATCTTAATTTTATTCAGTTTAAATATTTTAGAGAAAGTAAGCCATTGGTAGAAATCTGGCTAAATTTTGAAAGATACCTTGTTATGCCAGTGGTTCTGCAGCCTGGTTTCTAAGTCTTTATTGCTAAAATGAAGCATGATTAGAGAAATTGCTTACTAGATCTCTCCTTAATTTTACTTCCTTAAAGTAAAATACTTCTCATACTTCTGCATCATACTTTTTCCTGAAGAAGTGTGTGTGTGTGTGTGTGTGTGTGTGTGTGTGTGTGTGTTGCATATGCACACTCACACACAGATGTCTGTGGAAGCCAGAAATGGATAGAATATCAGATTCTTTGGCGATGGGTTTACAGTTGGTTTTGAAGCACTCCATCTGTGTGGTAGGACTTGAACTTATGTCCTCTGGAAGAACACTAAGAATCAACTTGCCAACTCTTATGACATACATTAAAATGTTAATGCCTTTAGAGTATATGTCATATGGTGTATAGCAGGTTCTTAACTGATCCTAATGGCTGTTACTACTTAGGACTGGTAAATTTTAAAACTTGTAGTTCAAGCCATGGAAGTTTACAATGATAAATATCCCTCTCCTCCTGTCCCCAACCCTAATACATATAAAAAGAATTATTTTGAAATGTTTGCTTTGCCAATACATCTTTCAGTGAAATAATTTCAAGATAAGTGTTTAAAATTAAAATTTAAAAATTTGAAGCACAGTTCTTCCATGTATATAAACTGGAATTAAGTATATTAGCATCTTTCAGAACAGAGGTTTTTTTGTTTTGTGAGATTGCACTATATTTCTGTGCAACTAGGAAAATACCCCACTGAATACATATTGACATTTTTTTTTTCAGAAAAGGTGAATTGTAACTCAATATTGTAATTATTTAAATATGTCAGCATAATAGATAATAGCCAACAAATATGTTAAAACAATTTTGAAACTGAAGGGAAAATATGCTTACATTACCATTTGACAGAGGTTTGGGAAAAGGATTTGGTAACAGATGAAGACAACAGAGAAAATGCAGGGACTTAAAGTGAGCTAAGGCATCCGGGAAGCATGCTGCTTTGAAGCATATAATTTACAGAGTGCCATGAATACAATAGTGTCAGTAGGCATGTCTGTAATTTATTCGACACATTGTCCATCAAAGGGCATCTGCAGCATTTTCTACCTTCTTAGTCTTGATTTATATTGGCAATTTCCTGTGAATGTCATGTCCTTTATGGATGCTTAGCTGCTTTGGCAAAGTGACTAGATCATGAAGACTCTGAACCTGTCAATGAATTAATTCACTGACAGGATCACATTTTGATGAACTATTGGAAAGAGATATAAACCTAGATAGGAAACAGCTAAGACAACTGGGGCCTTGGGGTTATGTCCTTAAAGCTTGTGCATCATCTCCAGTTCTATCCTCTCACCATCTGTGTTCCATCCAACATGAGCTATACTGACATGTCTCTAAACATGACCCCTGTCCAGATGCCCTGTCTAACCAGAGGTCCATGTGCAGTAGAGCGAAGTCACCATAGATCCTTTTAAACAGACTTTTACAATAAAACTTTTTCATTTTCAAATTATTTATTTATTTACACTCCAGATTATATTCTGCCCCCCTTCCACCCTCTGACTGTTGCACATCCCATACCTCCAACCCATCCCGTATCTCCACGAGGCTGTCTCCAACCCTACCCCATAGCCCCATCCTACCTGACTTCTAAATTCCCTGGGGCCTCCAGTCTCTTGAGTGTTAGGTGCATCATCTCTGATTGAACACAGATCCAGCAGTCCTCTGCTGTATATGTGTTGGGGGTCTCATATCAGCTGGTGTATGCTGCCTTTTTGGTGAACCAGTGTTTGAAAGATCTTGGGGTCCAGATTAATTGAGACTGCTGGTCTTCCTACAGGGTGGCCCTCCTCCTCAGCTTCTTTCAGCCTTTCCCTAATTCTATCACAGGGGTCATTAGCTTCTGTCCATTGCTTGGGTACAAATATCTGTCTCTGAGTCTTTCAGCTGCTTGTTGGGTCTTCCAGAGGGCAGTCATGATAGGTCCCTTTTAGAGAGTGCTCATAGTGGCCTTATTTGTGATAGCCAGAAGGTGGAAACAACACAGATAGATGTCCCATGACAGAAAAATGGATACAGAAAATGTGGTTCATTTCTTTACACAATGGAATACTACTCAGCAATTAAAAATAAAGACACCCTGAGTTTTGTGGGCAAATAAATGGAACTAGAAAATATCATCCTGAGTGAGGTAACTCAGACCCAAAGGACATACATAGTATGTACTCACTAGTAAGTTGATATTAGAAAAAAAAAAAAGTACAGATTACCCAAGATACAGTCTACAGAACTCAAAAAGGTCAAGTTGAAGGGCTGAAATGAGGACACCTCAGTCTCACTGGGGAAGGAGAAGAAAGCAATCAAAGTGGGGAGGGAGGAAGGGATCTGGGAGGAAATGTGGACAGGGGTTGGAAGGAAAGGGAAACCTGATCTGGTATTAGGTGAGGGAAAAGGACTGAAGCCCTGAGTGACAGCAGAAAGAATGGAAACAGGTGACCTAGGGAGGTAGGAGGTGGAGGGACCCTCCAGAATGCACCAGAGACCTGGAAGGTGAGAGACTCTCAGGACTCAAAGGGAGAGAACTTAGATAAAATGCCTGACAGTAGGGAGAGTGAGCTTATAGAGCCCACCTCCAGCAGGAAGACAGGGCATCGAATGAGGGATGGGGTTGCCATCCCACAGTCAAAACTCTGACCCATAATTGTTCCTGTATGAAAGAACTACAGGGACAGAAATGGAGAAGAGCCTGAAGAAAAGAAGATCCAGCAACAGGCCCAAAGTGGAATCCAGCTCAAGGTGAGGTCCCAAGGCCTGACACTGAGGCTATGGAGCCCTCTCAAACTTTTTTATTTCTAAGTTGTTTTTGCTCAGGCACTGTATCACAGCTACAAAGTCGATTAACATATTCCCTTTATAAGAATGCCCTGATGCCTACTATCAAAGGGGTTATTGAAGAATAAGGTCATGAGAACAATTATCTAAGGACCTCCTCCAACATGGCCCAGTCTAAAAGGTTTCACCAACTCCCAAAAGTACTAAGCCAGTGACTGACTAATGTTTAAACCACAATGAAACTTTTGAGAATAAAATTCCCACTTAAGGTCATAGCCCTAAGTTATTCTTTTTCTTTTCTTAAATAACAGATATGAACTAATTGACTCAACATATTCTCTCTTAGCAGATTTGTTGGGAAAGTGTATACAAGAGGAACTAGAGTTGAAAAAAATCTCATTTCATAATGCCAGGGACAATGGACGGCCTTCACCCAACGTGGGAGGATAGGGTCAAATCATCTTTGGAAGGTAGAGGCAGGGGGAGAATTTCTAGGTCATTCAAGAGTACAAGATCATTTTTAATTTCCTAATTATTTATTATTTTCATAAATTTTAATAAAAGAATGTTCCTTACACAGTTCACCCAAAAATAGAATCTAGAAAACTCCATGTAAAGTGATTTACTGGTTTATCAAAAGAAGTGGAAGACACCTCATTCTTTAGTTCTTAGATTGAATATAGGACTAAAAGCAGAAGGTTAGAGAATAGATTTAATTACAGATATAACAATTGGGAGCTGTGGGATGCAAGCTTTTTCAAAACTTGAAATGAATAAAAGTCATCTTACCTCGGTCCAGTGGAGTATCTCTCTATTCTCTATGTGACCAACCAGAGCTTTGGAAGAATTGGTCTTTACTGTGCTTATTTGATACTTTAAAACTATGTTTTAGAGAGGTATGCTGATATACTCAGACTGTTTAAAGAAACAACCTTAGAGGAAATCTCATTTGTATAATACTAATACTCAAAGGATAGTGATAGCCCATTGTCACTTGCATGCTATTGTTACACGTTTCCAGCCCCTAATGATCCTGAATTGGATGGGTCCAAGGAAACATATCTAGAGTTTTATGCTACTTCGGATCACATATACATTTGTGATTTGAATGCACATTAATAATTTCCACAATATGCTGAGAATTTCTTGGCCATGATGTTATTATCCATGCTTATTGAATAGTAGCTTGTGAGAGAGATGTGAGCATTTTTAAACTTAGTGAATGAGAATAGAAAACTTCAGATGGAAACACCACAGTATCTAGGAGGAGTGTGGAATGCACTGAGATCAGTCACTCATGAAGAGACTAGGAACCAACATAATTTTTTTCCCACACATATCAAGGAACTATTTCTTGCTTGACTTAGGAAGATATGTCTCAATCACTGTAAATTGTTCAAGGGTCACATGAGAAGTGTTTCTGCCTTAGTTGTAACTTTTCTACTGAGATTGTAAAACTTCAAATTCATATTAATTTTGAGCTTGCTATGTTTATGAAATGAGATATTACATACAGAAAACAAATATATAAACCACACATAAATTTTACTTTAAAAAGTTTGTAATTTTAAGAAAAATTCATGTTCCTAATTTTACATGAAATGCCAGGGCAACTGTGGCACAAATGCTATGGGAACAATGAGGCACTTATTGAGTAGATATCAGGTCTGCTCCATGAGATGGAGTCTGTACCTTATATTGATGCTGCTACAGTGGCCAAGAACCTGAGACTAGACTAACTATGAGTGTAGGGGGAAAACCTAATACTATTCTGCTGATAAAGGAAGATAGCAATAAAATGACTCCTAAAGATATATTGTTAAACTTATGGTTTGTTCAATCCTCATCACAGAAGCTTCTTCCTGAAGGAAAAAGAAATTAACATAGAGACCTTCATCTGGACAATGTGTAGATGATGAAAGATGTTGACACACTCAATTGTACATAGGATGTTTTCATCAAACCTTTCTGCTCAAGACTTAGTGATCTACATGGCAAAGGAAGCAGAAGGTTTTTCAGTGAAGGAAACAGTATCTTGAAGATACAGCAGGGGTATTTTTCAAATAAATTCTCTGAGACTATGGCAGCATTCGTAGGCACTGCACAGCTTTAAGCCAGATGAAGTCCCAAGAATCAGAAAAGGACATGGACATGGAGTTCCACCCTTAACTAAGAAAACATGTACATACTTTGCACACAATGTGTATATTATATGCATTGACTCCTTTCTGGAGGATGCCTGAGAAACACAGACGTTCATGTCTGTCCTTGGCATCAGTGTTACAAATGACTCTACTCTGAAAATGAGATAGAACTTGTTACTTTTTCTCAAGAGCTCATTTCTTTGGTACATAAGATAATGAGGATTTGGATCCATGACAATTCAGGCTAAGAGTTGGCAATGTTTTCATATCAACTGTACAGCATGATTTTACAGACTATTCCTCATGTCCTTGATAATACAAACCTTTAAAAAACAAACATGGAGAAAACAAATACTGTTGACTATACTTTTTTATCTGTTTTTTGTTTGTTTGTTTGTTTTTTTAACATAACAGTCCTTAAAGAGAATCCCAGTTTGGCAAGACTAATACTCAAAGCATGTTTCTAGCCTTTTTAATTCCACGAAGAGACATTATGGTAGTTGTATTGGCACTACTGTATTATATCATGATGCAAAAAGAGATGGTTTTAACATATCTCACAGTTACTGACTACACTACAGTCAACAATTCTGTAGCTAAGTGAATGGGCCATAGCATTTTGGTTTACCTTATAATGATCTACACTGTTTTTAAACAATATAATTTTGTCAAGTAGATATTTCTAATTATGTGTTCATTGACAGAGAACTAGGCTCACTAAAATCACTACAGTAGTCCATAAATCCAACAACATAATGTCAATGAACTCAATTATGTATTGCTCACATGTACCTGTGCAAAGGATCTTTTTGGTCCTGTAGGTGCCTCTGTTAACCTGAAAATCATCACTATTTAGGTCCATCCCTATCCAGTACCCTATTAGGTTACTATGACAAAAAAGCATAAGTTATCTTTGAGGTCTTTCTTAAATCTCACTTTTTTTTTCTAACAGTGGAACTACATACCATATCAATATACTAGCTGGTAGCTATCCCTTTGGATCCCTGTTGTGGCTAATTTAGGGGTTTATATTTTGCTCCAGACCCTAAAGCAAACTTTGCCTTTCCTTTTCTGATTTTTCTGGAGGCCTCTTAAAAACTTAATTGAATATGAGGTCTTCTGAGTATGAATTATACATTCTGTAATAACCTCAGTGAAAAAGCACTTGAGAATATTTTTGAATTTTTATATTCATCTTTTGTGATTTTCAAATGACATTATGTAATTATCAATATTTTATATTCTATATATAAGTAGAATCTTTTAAGTAAGAGAACATATATAAATCTTTATATATCAAAATATAAAGCATTTTCATAAATGGAGTTCTATAAATATTGACAAACCATAAAGCTGATAAATTTATTAACTCTAAGCTAACATATGCTCTGAGTATATTTTGTTTTATATAACACATTAGTAATTGTACTTTACTGATAACATATTTTAAGAACAAGTCAATAATACATTATTGTAAGTATGCTGTAAAATTTCTTTCATGCAAATAAAATATTAGGATTTAAGATTTTTAGATTCTATTTATGATTAGATATTATCTGATTATTCGTAAACAATTTTCAATATTTGACACATAAGTCAATATTTGAGGAAACAATTTTAAATTAAACGTGACAGTACTTATTTTCTTTGCAGATGAACTCACCTCTCACAATGATGTTGGTGGACTTTTTTGCAGGATTTCCCACATTATTATTGGCAATGCAGCTGTAAGTACCAGCATCATCAGAGGTGATGGCAGGTATGGTCAATGTCCCTCCATTCAAAACAATCTTTTCAGGCAGAGTCCCGAAGGACCTGACCCAGGTGAGAGAGGGTGTAGGCTCTCCTCCCGTTGTAACACACACTAACGTTATGGCCTCTCCAGGATTTACAACTATAGGGTCATCCACCAAGAGTTTAATTGACGGAGATGCTAAAAGACATAAACAGAAGAAATGCATTTATTGAGATATGCTGAACTGGGAATGAACAGCAGGTTTTATACTATTCATTCAAGCAGCTAAATGGAAATGTTCTTTTTCTCAAAATTAGAATGTCCTACTCAAACTTTAACCAGATGTAATACTTCTGTACTTCAATTAAGCAGCATGAATTTATAGAAAATTATTAAGTCTTTTATACTAGATGTAATATTTTGAGGTTATTTTCAGAATAATTTCTATGGGTAATGTCAGTGCTATTTGTTCATGGCACCCTAGGAAAAGTCACACAAGAGAATGCAAATATTCATTTCCGTAAATTTATTGTTCTTACACAAAAATCACAAAATTGACTAACGTTGTTAAATACAGCATCCATGTCTTCTTAGAGATATGCTACTTTTATCTCATTCATAGTTGTTCAGTCCTTGTGTTAGATTCAGGGATGAAGTGACTGATGCTTTCAACATGAATTTAGGCAAGTAAGAGAGAGCATAAATCACCAGAGTCTTACCACATAGCATAACCTGACTGCTGCATTTCAATTGTAGAGTCACATTATGTGTTATCTCCATAGTCAGAAAGGTTTAGGTTGTGAGTTCTCTTAAACATAGCTTTAAAATTCAGAAAGAAACTATCACAAATGCCCCAGCAGAAATACCGAGCTTACCACTTTTTTTAATGGTTAATCATAAAATTCCCACAGTAAAAATTGTCTTTTCAAATCTTTCAATTAAAAAATAGAAATATAAACATTAACTCAATTAAAAACAACCACCTTTACAACAAACACTTAAAATTAAAGCTATGTAGAGAATATAAAATATTACATTCATACAAGCACAACTTATAACACAGTGTAAACATATGAAACATTTTCATAAATAGAAGTAGTAGACGGGTATTTTATTGATGTTAAAATTAGTATGTTCAGGAATATTTGATGACAAAGTGAAAGCAGTACTGTATGCAATATATGTATATATATTACTTATATACTCTCTCTATATATATGTAGTATATATTTGGAGTATATAAATTATATACATAATAGTTATTTGACTTTAGTTTTGCATTTCTCTTAAAAAAATCACATGTCAATATGTATGAATGTATGTATGTACATATGTATTTGGTATATATAGTATATAGCACATGTACACAATTTATATAGTGTAATATATACTTTATTATAAATATATACTATATAAATAGTATATATATATTAATGTATGGAAATTCATGTAACTGCTTTAATTTAAAATTATTAAGCTCAGCTTTGAGCTGCAACTTAGAATTCAAACCCATTAAACTGTGTTTTAATAAAATCCATCTTTATAACCAAAGCAGGGGAAGATATGGCTTTAGCTCTGTGATGAGGATGAGAAAAAGAGAGAGAGAGAGAGAGAGAGAGAGAGTCGTCTTTGGCATTTTCAAACATATTTGATGGTTTCTGGCTCTTATAACATCATTAAAATAGCATGGGAATTTTCAAAATGTCACAACATCAGATTCTCCGATGTCTGGCATTAAATTATAAAGATTTATTATTAAAAAGATGTTGGGAAACACACATAGTAAAGGTGGTATATGGAAGTCACCACAGTTGGGGAGAAAACAAAGTGTATCAAGGAATTATTAAATATTAAACTAGTGAATAGAAGATGCCACTAATTAAATCTTATAAGGTATGTACTGAACTTACTTATTAATATATATCACCATCAAGATGCAAATGAAATCCTAATATAAATAGCATAGACCTAGAATTTTCTTGAGCTAATACTTTAGAAAACCTAATGCTTATCAAACTGTGTTTAATGTGTTTTATACCACATTTAAATTATACTAAAAGATACCAAGTCAAAGTTTAAGACTATAAGGACTACAGAAACAACAAATTGACATTAAATAGAAGAGTATTTGCTTATTAAAAAAAGGCTTATTGGAGAAGGGGTAGTTTTCTGTAAAAAACTATGCAAAATGAAAAATATAAGAGAATTTCAGTTTAAAAGTCATTTCATATATAGCAAAAAATTCATTGTTTTGACTCCTTTGTTATACAGAAGAACATTTACAATGTTATCAACTGATGTTCTTCATGAATCTGGGATGAAAACAGTTCTGAGCATGTTATATTTATGAATGCTTCCTTTTATTTTCTCAGATTGTTCTTGAAATTGAAAAGTAGCTCAATCAGACTATTGATGAGATGACTAACAACTCTGAAGCCTTATTAATATTCAAATATATTTGCTATACTAAATTTTCTAACTTTAAAGCTTAAGAAACTTACAAGGTTAAACTTTTGACACTTGTACATTTGCATATAACCTTTAGGGAACTTTTTGTAACTATAAGGCTTTGTTTAAGAATAACAAGTGATTCTTAGAGGGTGAATAGAATCATGAATAAGAGAGGAAAATTAAAGCATACAAAAACATTTATCAGTATTATTTTAAAAATACTTTTAGATGAAATGGCTCTTCTGTTAATTAGGGGTTGTATACAAGCATTCTGAGTGAGGTTCTGCCTTTCTTATTTTATTTTAGGATCTGACTAACCCAGAAATTTACTATCTCACTGTACAGACAACTGGACATTGAATTCATCATCTTCTTTTCTTACCTTCCTGAGGTCTGAGTTTACAGGCATATTACTATATTTGACTTCAGTTTCCACTTCTTTTTAAATGTCACATGTTAACATGTATGCATGTATTTATATATGTATTTTGTATGTGCCACTGTATGCGTGCATGTGTAATGGCACCTATAAGAAGCCCAGAGGTGAACTTGAGGGAGTTTGTTTTCTTCTTTTACCATGTGGGTACTGAGTCTTGAATTCAGGATGTCAGGTTGGTGGCAAATGCCTTTCCTTGCAGAACCATGCCTCTGGCCCTAGTTGCTCATTTCTTCATCCTTTTGATGTCAAATTTTTGGCTGTGGCCTGTATAGCTTTAAGGGATAATCCAAATGTGGCAACAGGGAATGAAGAGAAAAACAGACAAAGTCCAGAAGAACTCAACTGGATGAGCTGTGTTCTGTAATGGAGATGCATCGATGGCAGCCCAGAATCTCAGCGTGTTTATTATATACAGAATGATAGCAAGGCAAGGTAATCATCCGGTAGGGAAAAGGTGTGATTGATAGTTTCTGCATACAACGGTATTAGCTAAAGGTCAAAGTTCTTAATCAACACCCATACTTAGATCATTGGAAGGCTTTGTGATTCTCAGAGCTAGTCCTGGGGAAGGATTTTTTATTCCAATGGGTCTGACATTGAGGTAGTTGACATGGCTGTGTTCATCTCAACAATATACATTCACTCAAAACTTCATTATCTCCCTACACATTGTATAATATTTCCCAAGTTACAAACAAAGTGCTTCAGTCATAATTTCATCATATAACAACCTGATTGTGAACCTATGCAAGTTCTTTCACCTCTTGGCACCTCTCATTGGCATTGTCAATACAGAGAACACAAGTATATTTTTGATGGATAATATAAATATAAAGTCATTATTTTAGAGCTTACTACAAAAGATTCACTAAGTAATGTTTTCAGTTGTTATTTTTCTAATTCCTCCTTCATAGGCTTAATTGTAGCCTGACAAGGAGTGTGGATGCTACAACACAAAAGGTCCATAAAATTTGATTTTTTTGATTACATGTGCCAGGCATATTTTAAAATCATTTTGAATTTTTGAAGGTCCTGTACCTCATCCTATTTAAAGTAATTCATTTTGAATGAACAGGAACCTATATTAATCTCATTTTATAATATTGTTATTAGTAAGTTAAACTCACTGTATTTCAATACTCATTCTCTTAGGACGAGTATGTGCTACTCTTCAGCATTGTCCTATGGCTGTCCCAAGTGCCTTGAGGTCACACATTATGAGCACCCTTTCCTGTTTAGTAAGTATCCAGGAAATGAAGACTGATAAAGCCCACTGTACTAAATTATAAACCTAGCTGATTATTAGGTATGTGTTACCAAATATGTTGGCTGAGTCAACCACTAAAACACATCCATAGCTAGACATAGAGACAGAGGTTTTTAAATCAAGCAATTCAACTGCAAACGTAGGAGAACCAGGAACCCGAGGTCAATTTCAACTACACAGAGAGTTAGAGGCTAACTTTGGTTTTTAAGAAATCTTATACTAAAAAAAAAAAAAAAAAAAAAAAAAACAAACAACAACAAAAAAACCCCCCAAAAAACCAAAACAAAACAAAGAAGCAAAATAAAATATGCCCTCATTTGTAAATCATAGAGCATATATTTTCATTTCTTTTCTTAACGTGATAGAGATAAGTTTGGCTTATTTTAAACCAATAAAGAAATACAAAGGATAAAACAGAATAAGAAAAATGCGGAACAGGACAACATGGAATTATTATCTGAAATGCTGATCAAAGTAGAAAGCTATGGTTACCGAATGGTATGAGGGTCATTCTTACTGCTGTGGAAGTGAAGAATTGACTTAATAGAACACAAAGTCAACCAGTGATCATTAGAGACTGGAAAGACTGAAGCAGATGGAAAAGGATGTTCTAAATTCTAGTATCCTGCAAAGCTGTGGGATGACAGCACCTCTAGCACAGTCACGGGACTTTATTACACATTTTTAAACAATTGAGAGATAGGAACCCAAAGCTTCCCAGCACAAAAATGTAATAAATGTTTAAGAAGAGAAATGATAATTAATTATCATACATTATAAAATGTATGAAATTGAATCTACACCTAAAAACTATGTATTATTATTATGCTTCAAATACAAATCATATGAACATGAATAATATAAACAAAGGAAATCCTTCAAATAAAGTTAAACATTTATATTAACGAAGACTGCCAAAAGCCTTGTCTGTGAAAGAAAGGACTTCTGTTTCTAAGGTCACAATGACCCTTGGCACACTAAAGGCGGGGGAAATGACCTGTACAACAGACTCTCCACCTCAAGGATCAGGAACATGCTATTTCTTACATTATAAAGCTAATTTTGTCCCAAAATATTATTTATTTCCACATTTCCTTATTCTCCCTGGTGATCTTTCCATTCCTTGAAAACATAGTTAAATGATTTTATAGTATCTTTCCATGTAGCTCCTGCTAATCACTCTGGATCCTTAGAGCTCCTTAGGTACTCTTTGGGCCCCTAGCCTCCTATGTTGACAATTCACATTGAAGACTCTGAGGTTTTGGCTTTTTGGGTTTTTTGGGTTTTTTGTTTTTGTTTTTTTTTTTTTTTTTTTTTTTTTTGGTTTTTGTTGTTTTAGCTTGAGCTTCACTGTCTGCATCATCATCATCATCAAAAAAAAATTAAAGCATGCCTTCTAAATTGGCAAAAGAGTGCTCTAAGCACATGAAAATAATTGCAGCTGCACCATTACGTATAGATAGTCATCTGTACTCAGTGCTTATGTCTAACTGTGATGCCAGTTAGGATGTCAGGCTGATAATATGCCAGAGCTTAATTATGGAAGCTAGTTGTCACAGTCACCCACCAAGACTTGAATCCTCCTTCGGGATGAGTGCAACAGCATTGTATCATGTGTTATATGCTTTGTGATAGGGATAACATAGATGATACAGAGTTGATGGGTAGGTAGGTAGGTAGATAGATAGATAGATAGATGACAGATAGACGATAAACAGATGATAGAACAGATATATGGAAGGATGCATAAGTAGGTATATAGGTGATGGATAAAGTGTACATGATAAATGTTTCAGAGATTGATTATAAATTATATAGAGGACCAATAGATGAAGGAAAGGTAGTAGGTAGAGGGATAATAGATTATAGATGAAACATGATAAATAGTTCATCACAGATAAATGATGGATAGGAGAAAGAGAGACAAACACAAGGAATGATAGGAATAATTGTGTGAGTTAAGGGGGAAATCAGAAAAAGAGAATAAGAAAGAACAGAATGAGAAAGATAAAAATGAAAACAAAGGGGGAAAAGATAATATGGTTTATACGAAATGTTTCTCACAGAGTTGTGCGTGGCAAGCCTTGGCAAGCTCATGCAGCTGTGTGGAAGGAAATTTCAGGAGCTGGGGTCAAGCTGAAGGAATCAGGTGACAGGAGTAAGTTGTCAATGGGGTGAGGGCTATCTTGAGGTTTATATCTGATCTCATCTTGTCATAGATCACTCCCACCTTCTCCCTCCCCTTTCTCTTCCTGATGTGGAATGTGCTGCTTTGCAAGGCATCTCTTACCATGATGGATTAAAACCTTGGAAACTGTGAGTTAAGATAAATCATCCGTTCCTTAGGTTGTTTGCTGCAGGTGTTTGTTAAAATGATGAAAGCCTGACTGGAAAAGTCTGACAGATAATAGACAACAGCACATAGGGGAGAAATAATAGATAGTGCAATCTGGGGAGAGACGGGGGTAGATCAGACTGTCAAGAAAGAAAGAGAGGTAAAGAGGGAGGAGCTAAAAGAGATGAGCCCAGAAAAGCTGAGTTTCTGTTTCCCCAAATTCTAAACTGTGTTGTTCTGTCTTTTGTGACACAGTGTCTTATACACCTCAAGCCTGGTTTTAACTCAGTGACTTGTTGTGTTGCTCAGAACTGGTTTTAAACTCTTGATCCTTCTAATTCTACCACCCAAGTACTAGCAGCACAGATGTGCTTCGCCATACTCAGCCAACATCTTAATCAGTCAGCATATCTGGGGAAACACATTCTTCCCATATTTCATTCAGCACTTTAATTCCTAGTAAAGAAAAGTGATTAGTTTCCCTCTTGAGCTGATCAGGAGATATTTAAGAGGCCCATAGAGTGAAAAATGGCCTGTTGAGTATCATGTACATATCTCTTAGACCAGACATTGCACAGGAAGTGGGACTTTGTGTCCTTTCTTAAGTTTGGCAGTACTGATTATGGCTGACTAGAAGTCAGGGACACAATATTCTTATGGCCCTGGGAAAGAACTCAAAGCTGTAAAATGGCAGAGCAAAAAGAAGAGAGTAACCAGGTAGAACTAAAATTTCCAGGATAGTCAGAAATACATCTATCAGAATTTTCTGACAGGGATGCAAGTGGGCCTAGTGGAAACGTGCTTGCCTAGAATTCTTGAAGACTTGAGTTCATCCCCAATAAAGCAAAAAGGCAAAAACAATAAAATACCTTTAGAGCATGCTAGTACTACTGGTTATGGTAAATGGTAAATAAACTTCTAAAATTATAGCAATGCACATAGTTAAATAAAAAAATAAATTGAATTGAGAAAATAATTATTTCAAATCTGAATTCATAATGGAATTCATGCCCGCTCAAAACTCTAGCAACTCTGTTATTAGTATTGTCTCTGGAGATTAAAATTTTAACAATTTAGTTCTGGTTAAATTAGAAAAGATTCAGTGAGGAAGAGAAATACTCACTCAGGCATAGTCTTTGTGTTACTACCTATCAGGGGAAGAAAACATAGATAAATGTTCCCTTAAAACCTGAAGCTAGAACACAGTGCTAATCATATGTATACTCTTACACATTTTTAGCCTTTCATGGACCTGGCATGAAACTTCTAAAAATACAACCTAGTTTGTCTCTTGGACTATAATTTAAAAAGCACAAGCTGTTACTTATATGTACCTATCAAATGTTGTAAGTAAACGACTGAAGTAATTCAAGAATTAGGAAGTGAATTGATTCATGTAGAAAATGACAAGGAAGGAAAAAAACAACTAAGAATTACTTGATAGATATGGTCTGCCTGGCAGGATCTGCCTAATATAAGTCCTTCACAGTGGGTCTAGACTGTCATTCAGAGGGGAGCACTGAAGGAAACATTGATAAAGATAAGGGGGAGGCTAAAAATAGAGAAAAGACCAGGAAAACAACTGTGATAGCCAGGCTTCTGAGTAGAAACCTGCCTCTGACTTGTGCAACCAAAAGAGTATGCACCTCAGAACTCTCTGGAGGATCAGGGACATTTGAGGAGTTTACCAGCATCTATGGCTCACTGGAACTTGAGTTCCCAGGGTCATGCTATCCCTGCATCCAGAGAAAGTTTTTCTACAGAGAGATCTTTATTTCAGTTTCATTTCTGTTTCTCTGATAAATGCCCTGACCACCCCCCCCCCCAACCCCTAAATATCAGGCAAGAAAAGTGATTGTTTGTCTTACAATTCTAGGTCACAGTGAATTATTGTGGAGTAGTTAAGGCATGAATGAGAAACATGGCATCCGTGGTCAAGTGCAAGGAGCGAATGTAGGCACGGGTCCTTGCTTTCTTGCTCTTAGCTGTCCTTCTCCTCCCTTACACTGTTCAGTACCTCCCGCCTGGAGAATGGTGCAACTCAGAATAGGCTGATCCACCAATTAGCTATCAAGGTCATCCCTACGGACATTTCTACAGGCCACCCTGCTGTTAATGACTCCTGCATGACACCCCTCTCTAAGTAACTCTAGGTTGTGTCAACTTAACACTAAAAACTTCTCAGCATACTAGTATTTAAGATAAATGGGTATATATGATCATAATTCAGCATGCACATGTTAGAAATTAGTGTTATAATTTTAAAAAATTAATCAAAATTAAAAATAAAATCAGAAATCTGTGCACAGGAAGTACATTAATTGCCAGATGAATCTAAGAACAGAAGGCAGCACACTTGGAGTCTGTGGGTCACTGTTTCCATGTACTTTCAAAATCAATTACTAGCTACAGGAAGGTGCTGTATAAAGGGAAAAGAAAGAATGTGTGTGTGTGTGTGGGGGGGTATGTGGCTGCTATCAATCAAGAACTAGATTCTAGATGAAGTGAATGAGAGTACAGTATGATGTAGTGCAGGGTAATGAAAATAGGCAATTCCCCTTTCTGTTCTGTAACATGACATTTGTAAAGTGGCAGAAAACATGTAAAATGCTGACAGCTGAGGTGAGCTTGTATGTGAAGAGACATGTCCAGAAACTATGTTTTGTTTGAAATAGCCTCCATTTCATTAAGATGAAAACATGACTATCTTGGTAGAAACTTCATGGTGATTCCATTCTCCATGTGTATTTCATGCCAAATGTGGATAACTGAACATGTCATAAAATAAAGAGGAGGTTATATATCTGATTGGAGAACTGAATGATCTACCCACATATGTGACTTTATTATTTCAATATTATAAATCACTTACTGCTGAAGTTCAGGAAGACCAAGGATGATATTATACTGAGAAAGTGTATTTGAAATGATGTTCAAGAATATTAAAGTTTTGGAAATAGTATCCATAAATAGTACTTACTTCAGGAGTGAACTTGTGCTACAAATACTGAAACCAACAGGCATTTTTTTATTATTGTAATATTCATAAAACAGAGATTTCTGGAAATGATCAAGGCAGCACAATCCATTTCTTCATGGAAAATTGCATTAAAGGATTAAGAAATTGATCAATTTTATAATATAGTAAATCTCAAGTAAGAGAGTCTCTAAAATTTTTTAAATTAGGGGTAGCTTCACAGTCTCTTTTATTGTTATTACTGTTTTTATCATCAGTAACTGAATGTCTTCTTCCTAGGGAACACCTTACTTACTCAAGTATTGAGTAGATATTTATAGGGTTTGTATCATGTAATAAGTAACCCAATGTGTCAATGAAATAAAGCAACTAAAGCTTCCCACCATTCAGAAGTATACACTCTAACAAAAATGGAAACTCTGGATACAACTACTTTTGTCTCATGTGACTTTATACTGTTACACCATCTTCAAATTCTCTGAATTTATGTGTGCTTTTGACTCTTGACCAGGATGTTGATGCCATTATGAATTATGAAGAATTATGAAAAAAGTACCAATAAGTATTTTCAGCTAAAACATTGGTGATACATGAAAATATTCTGTTCTGTATAGAAGATACTGGGATTTGGAGAGTAAGACTATACTGCAAAGGTACATTTATCATGACACAAGCAGAATAGTAACTGGCTCTGCTGCCTGGAGTCCACTTCCAAGGTTTGATCATTTAGTAAGCACAACATTAGCTGATTTATTATACCTAAATATCAAGGTCAATTTTTCATCAAGACTGAAGCTTTTATCCAAGATACTAGTTTGATTTCTCCTTTTCAGGGGTAAGGATGATTATAATACTCGACCACTAGAACATTTACTCTTATCCTATTAGTGTGACATCTTTAGGACTAGGACATCAAGGTGAGAAGAATAATATACATTTTGTATCAGCAGGACCCAAAGAAGATACAACAAAGATTTAGGTGGTTAATAAAGTTGTCATGAAGAAAATATTTACAAAATTGAGTCAGGTGTGGAGGCACACGTTGGTACTCATAATACTTGTCAAGGGGAAGGGTGAAGGATGAAGTGTGGAATACCATTTCAAAGCCCAGCTAGGCCAATTGTTCGCAAACAAATCAACCAACAAACAACATGAACTATACTTTTTATAAAACATAGAAATTATAAAAATTAACTCACAGACCACATGAAGCTCATGAAGAAGGAAGACCAGGTGTGGGTGCTTCCATCCTTCTTAGAAGGAGTAACAGAATACTCAAGGGAGCAATATGGAGACAAAGTGTGGGACAGAAACTGAAGGAGGGGCCATCTGGAGACCATTCCACCTGGGTATCCATCCCACGTGCAGTCACCAAAGGTAGACGCTGATGTGGATGTCAGAAAGTGCATGCTGACAGGAGCCTGATAAAGCTGTCTTTTTAGAGGTCTGCCAGACTCTGACATATTCAGAGGTAGATGCTCACAGCTAACCATTGATCTGATCAAGGGGTTCCCAATGGAAGGATTACAGAGAGGACTGAAGGAATTGAAAGGGTTTGTGGCCTCATGAGGAGAACAACAATACCAACCCACCAGAGCTCCCAGGGTCTAAACCACCAGCCTGGGAGCACATAGGGAGGGACCCATGACTCCAGCTGTATATGTAGGGGAGGATGGCCTTGTCAGGCATAGGTGGGAGAGAAGAACCTTGGTCCCATGAAGTCTGGATGCCAAGTGTGGGGGAATTTGAGGGTAGGGATGTGGGAGTGAGTGGGTGGGTGGGGCATATCCTCATGGAAGCAGGAGGAGGGTGGATGGAATAGCGGTTTCCTTGGCTGGGGGTAATGGGGTACTGGGATAACATCTGAAATGTAAATAAAATATCCAATAAAAATTTTAAAAAATTATAAAAATAGTTTTTATTGTTAAACCTACTTAAAATCATTTATATGCTATATTACTAATAGTGATGGCAAAATAATTAGTTTAACACAATTATTATGCTTTGCTCAGCAGGTGAATATGTCTTATTCTCCTTTTCAGTTAGCACTTTCTTCAGTTATAATTCTGAAGATTACCATTGATAAATAAAACAATTAAGCTACTTTGTGTCTCTGAAACCAAAATAAAGGGTCCATATTTTTTTTAAACAGGAGAACTAGTATATAGCTAATTATAATGAGATGCCAAGATGTAGGTCAATATCAGCCAAGATTTAAATCTCTTCTAAGTGGAAAATGAAATCAATGAGGATAGAACAAACGAAGACCATCTGCCATTGATCATACAGCTTGCTATTTTTTTTTTAAGTTGTGTGCTATATTAGAAAGTATTCTCATAATACTTAAAATACTTGTTTGATAAGGGCATTTCAGCTTTCATTATCTATCCTGGGACCAATTTATTTCAGTGTTATAGTTTGAGTCCTGTATAATTGCATAACTCCAATTCATAGAATGTTGATTGTGGGTTGTTTCATAATTCTCTGGAGTCCAGGGTTTTTCTCTAATCAAGGAGGAAATTAGTTAGTTTCTAACGAGGTCTGCCTGAAGCAAATTCTGCCATGATAAGGAAAACCCTGGGGCGGAAAGCCACATCTTTGGATATAGTTATACCTAAAGTCCTCAAGCTGTAACAAGTATTAAAAGTTACATTAGAAGCCTAAGCATCCTTGTCAGTGGTAGCAGCAGAATATTTGAACTGCAATGAAGAAAGTGTGCATACATCTTCTTTTGCATTAGTGGTTATTAATTGGACAAACTGCTTATGACATATCCATCTATGCATAAAGTTCACTTCGATAAAGTTCTAATTCTCCTTTCCTATTACTATTCTTTCAATATATTCTAGATATTAATTCCCTATTGGGAATTTCACAAAGGTTTTTCTCTATTTTATAAGCTTTCTCTTCACTAGTTTATTTCTTTCTTTCACTGTTTGGGAGACCTTTAAATTTGATGTAGTTCTCTATTTATAAATTATTTTATGAAAAATATGCCAATTTGATATAGATGCACTGAGCATCAACTGTGTACTAAAATTTGTTCTGGGCTCTGAAAAATGTCATAACAAATCAAACATAAATACTGTCCTCCTGAAATGTACCATTAGATAAATCTGATTAGAGATATTAGTATATCTGAGTCAATGTCCAAAAAGCTTTACTTATGCAAATGTATTACTTTTATAAAAAGACAGGAAAAAATCAGGGATTTTATCAAACTGAAATATCTCTGTATGGGAAAGAGAAAAGTCACCAGGGGGAAAACATAATTCACAGGAAGGAAGAAAATACTTGTCCTCCATATGCAATCGGGAGTTGATCTCTAAAATATACAGCAAACTCATATTATTTATTTAAATATCCTAATAAGCCAATTTTAAAAATGGCTAACAACTTGAATAGGCTTCTTTAAGGACACACTGAAGACTAATAGGCATAGGCAAAATATATTCATTGCTATCAATAAATAGAGATTGAAAAATAAAAACAATATAACATTACCCATACATTTCAGGATCTAATTAGTTTTTAATACATAGGGTATGGTGATATTTTGGAAAAACAAGAAGGTTTCATATTGTGAATGGTTCAAAACAGTGTTGCAAGGTTCAGCATGGAGGATGAAAATCAATAAAAATACATTTAACTTTCAGATTACCTTGAAATGCCTTTTAGGATCCTTGATAGTACCAAAAAAAATTAAATCAAGACTCAGGGATATAAAGACTCATATTCATTATACCAGGAAAGCCCAAAAATTCGGGGGGAAAACTAAATTATATAGTAATTAATATATGGATATAATAACTGCAGCATCTGCATATGACATAACAAATTATATCATTCAAAATGAAAATTCCTGTAATATGTGAAAACATGGATGAACTTTGAGGACATTTTTATAAGAAAAATAAGCAGTTAACACACACTATATGATCTTCCTCATAAACAGTATCTAACACATTCAGTCAAATTCAGACTCATGATGTGGGTCAGTGTTTGCCAGGGTTTGAGGGAGAATGAAGTGTGGGCATTATTAATCATGGGCGTTAAAGTATTAACCAAGCAAAAAGATTAACCTCTGTAGATATACAGTGCATCAGTGTACCTATAGACATCAAGTCTGTCTGTCTGTCTGTCTATCTATCTATCTATCTATCTTCATAAAATATAAGAGAGCAAATTTCATCTTTATTTTTTCTCCCGAATTAAGTGAAACAGATTTACAAGTGAGAAAGACAAAAAACAAAAAACAAAACAAAACAAAACAAAACAAAAAAAAACGAACCAAAGAAAAGGTTGTAATTCCAAGTGTTGCATGTAGGGGGAGTCATTTCAGTGGATTGGATTACAAAGGCACAAAGTCATGCTTTTCACTGAAGAAGTTGGCAGCTTGAAACTATGGACTATGTAGTCTATGTTACTAAAGCATCATGTTGCCTTCCCGTGAATACTAACAGTGGCCTAATTCTTGCATTGTAGATGTAGTTCAAATGAGACTATTCCAACACTTAAATAGCCCTATTATCTTGGGGCTTCAGACAGAATATTTCCATGTATTCTTTTGTGTTTTAGGACAGTGCTGCTAATGTGATAAGGAAGGTGCTTAGTTTTCAAATACAAAATACAGAAAAAAATTAAGATGCATAAAATGGAATGTTTCTGAAGGCAAAAGTAAAGAGCAATAAAACTCTCAGTACTTTTTTCTAATGAAAGATAAAACAATAAATCGCTTCTTAATTTGCTTCCTCTCTACACAGAAATGTATGTACATAATATTCTATATTTCATTTCCCAAAGTTACTAGAAATAAAGCTTTCTGATTCTAGTTCTATCACATTTAATACTAATTTTAGTCAAACTACATTTCTTATTCTTTTTAGATTAATGAGCTACTGAAATATCTTTGCAGAGAAAATATTTACCATTGTTTTTAATACAGAAAATTTTAAGTTTTAATACATACATTTATACATATATATACACACATATATACATACACATACATACATACATACACACACACACATACATAGATATTAATCCAGAGCTGGTTTCCAATGTGTTGATATGGTAATTTGGATTTAATTGAAAAGTAATTTGTTCACCCTTTTCTCCCGAAGTATGCTATAAATCTTGTATATAATATGACAAACAATCAGGTAGCAATAGTCTCAAATTCTGTGAGCTTTTACTTTGCATGCAAAGATCTTAAGGCTCACAGGTTACTGGACAGTTCTGCACCTATTTCTTGACACTTTTCTTCTAAATTTTGTTGTTGCTATTATTACCTTAATAAATAGAAGTAAAATATTATGGTGAATGTTTTCCTTTCATCATAGTTTCCCCGCCAATCACACTATTGGTACAGTTTAGCAGCAAAACAAATCCATAGAGTTGAAGGAATTGATGAAAACCACCACCTTATATGGAATGGAGAGAATGCACAACAGCTCTTTCAAATAAATGCTTTCTCATGGAGAGCTGATTAAGCCTTTATATGAGCCAGCATTGACAACAGGTCTTGGTGGACAGCTGCAGTCCCAGCGCTCAAGAGGCAGAAGGGGCAGGGGGTAATGAGGAATGTAATGTCTACTACATAGCAAATAGATTCATATCAGTCACGACTACACAGTGAGACAATATCTAAACCAAAACCAAACCAAACCAAAACAAAAGCAAAACAAAGGACAGAGACAAACAGAAACAAACAACAAAAACACCAAAAGGAAGAAAGAAAACAACAAAACATAGGACACATTCACACAGAGATATCTGGCTGGTAGACTGCATCACTGGGAGACTATATTGTTCTGGTTTGCTCAGATGTTGCTTTAAAATATCTGGGACTTTCAGAGTTCAAGACACCAAGAGAACAGGCAGTGAGACCAGGTATATGCAACAGCTGTGGGTTGTTTATCTGAGTCAGTAATTTACAAAATCCCAAAACCCTCAGGAAACTAGAAGTTGCCAGACAAGTTTAAAATCAACTGCTTGTTTAAAAATAGATAATCCAGCATTTCAGAAAATTTCTAATTTTGCCTAGAAGCATTCAGGTTTCCAACAGCCAGAAAAACAAACAAACAAAAAGAAAGGAAAAAAATAAAAGCCTCATGTAATTTGAGATATGGAAAGAGGATAATTAAGCTGGGACTTTCTACTGAAAAAACAAACTCTCTGTGGCAACCTCTGGTTTTTCAGACAGTTCTTAGAGCAATCTGAAGGTACAAGGGAGTCACTGGGACTGTATCTGTAAACTTTGTATGAGATGAAAAAAAATCATTGCGTATTCAGCAGTGTTGCCCTATGTGTTAACATGCAAATTATCCTTCTTGTGTACTGTAACTGATTATACGCAAGCTGGCCCGGGTGTCACATAACCTGACAAGTGGTGCTCATCGTTTGCTGAGTCTTGAAAAATTAAAAAAAAAAAAAAATCAAGGGTACAGGTGTACACAAACTTCAATATATTTTTGTCTTTGTATTTTACAACTTTAGCAAGTGATTTTAAAATACATACTTTCCTTAGAGAAATACAGTCATTTGGGGGAAAAAATAACCTGGTGCTTTGAAGAACATAAATGCACTGTTTTTATTTTTATTTTATATAATTTCAATTGGTGTTTCCTACTGTCTTTACATTGAAACTCTTAAGCTGAATAAAACTGCAGATTGATAACCTTGCTAGATTACAAGCAACAAATAAATGTTTACAAATGGCTTAAAGATTTGCATGTTCAGTGTGCATTTATTGCACAGAGCCTATGTCATTAAGAGTTTAGGTGCGCACATTTATCCAGCAGAGCGTTTTTAGAATTGCACAAATTGATTGCAAGTCATAGCCCCTCCTTTCTGGTTTTCCTCATTCCTTTCCTATTCTCCCCTACTTTCTTTTCCTCTTTCCATTCCCCCAACCCATGAAAAGATCCTGTGGACTGAAAAAGCCCACCTGAAAAGCCTGGACTACCCTGACTGACATGGGGACTGGAAGGGGTTAGTAACTGTGTCTCAGGAGACTTACGGGTGGTTTTAGCCAGCACAGGCAGGTGTCAGGATGCTCAAGAGGTTTGTTAGACATTGGAAATGTGCAAAGAACCGTACCATGTTCACAAATCTCAGTTCTAAAATACAAAATACACATTCTTGGGATTAAGAAAATAAAAACCTAGCGTTTAATTTACCTTTGCCAACTCAATGACAATGACAATTATGAAGCGAGTGGTATTAAGTTCCTCTGAGGCTTTCTTATGGTAATCTTGGCTGGCTGGATAGGATTTAAAAGGAACTCGCTTCCAAGCCAGGCAGAGTTCTGTGCCTGGGTCCCAAGTTGTGGAAGAGAACCAATTCCTGAAAATTATCCTCTGTCCCTACATGTGCACTGTGGAACTCAAGCACCTTGCCACCGCTCCCACTCCCTCCCCCCATAAGCAAATAATGTTTTATTATAATTAAATTCAGGTAGCATATTAAATTAAAAATAGTTACCTTGAAATCTTATAAGTGACCACTGTAGATGTCTTTAACGAAACAGACTATTTGATGATATTCTAAAATATTCATATGATTTTGAAAGAACATTCTGATCAATTGTTTCCATCTCTGTACATATCACATTGTGGCCTTTCATTCACCAATTTGCCCTTGTATATTTTGCCATTTATTATTTTTTTTTAAATTACTACACCTTCTAGGAAAGTTACTAGTTGATGAGGGATGTTTTATATAAGAATTTACAGTCTCGAAATAAATGTGAATACCAGGGAATGTAAAAAATTTATTGGGAGGACAATAAAATACACAGGAAGAGGAAGAACCCAACAACTTGCAAACTTTCTGTTACTATGGCAATAGAATTTTGGAAAATCTGGGTCATCTTGTTGCTGTGGAAACTCTCAGGAAGAGTAAAGTTGAAACCTGGTAATGACCACTACATTTTCTTTCCAATTGACAGTGAGGTTATCATCTGTGTTTTCCTATATCTGAAGTTGCATTAGTGAGACTGGGGTACATTCAGGTTTGATTACCTTAGGAAATGAGAGAGCACTTAGACAGACAATCTAGTGTGTATTGACAACCTTGTGTGTTTCCTCTATTTGCTTGATGAAATCTTTTTCTGTCTTTTATTAGAAACAGATCTTTTTCTCACGTCATATATCCCTATTACTGTTTCCCCTCCTGCTATTCCTTCTAGTCTTTTACCATTTCCTCTCCCATGTTTTGTTTCTTATTAGAACACCAACAGGCTTACAAGGGATAACAATAGAATAAAATATATAAGACAAAACAAAATCTAACACATCAGCATAGGACAAAACCAAGCAGAAGAAAAAGGGCCAAGAAAAGGCACAAGAAATAGATATAGACACACAGTTTTCTACACACAAAGGAATCACATAAAAATACTAAACTAAAAACCATAATATATATGTAAAGGACCTGTAGAGTAAAATAAGAGAAAACATATAAATGATGATGATGATAATAATAATAATAGTAATAATAATAATAAATAAAATAAAAAATTTAAAAGCCTGATACAAAAGTATGAAACAACGAACTTTTAAAGATTGCTTTGAGTTTGTTTCCGTTGGATACACAAATGTAACTATTTTTATATTAAAAGTTTCAGTCAAGAACAGGTCACAGCAGGCAGAAATATCACAAGTATATAATCAGTTATCTTGGGACACCTTCTGTCTTCTTACCCAGCATCATTGCTTTACCTGGAGCCTGACCTAACATCTTTGTGGGCATCATGAATCTCCTGATTCTAACCATCCTAAGGTCTAAGAATGCAATCAAAAGCTTCTGAGGCCCACTGAAAAGCTTTCCTACTGTAACCTTCCTATGTAATGTTTCTGTCAGTGTAATTGAATGGTGCTTTGATGTATGATTTTGTTTGCTCTGTCCTTGTGTAAAATTCATTAAACTGGTAGTATATTGGAACATGGAATTTGAGGGAACCTAAATCTGTGTTCCTGGGCCAGGATCACTCATATATGATTTGATAAATAATAAGCTATCTCCTTTTGGTAAAAAAAAAATGGTCATTAAAATTATACCCATCATAAGCATTAATCTGCTTTTTATTATGGGTGGTGGTATTCACACGCTAAAGAACAGTTCGTTGTCAGTGAACATAAAGCAGGATGATGAGCTGTTTTCGGACAAGTCATTAGTGAACGGAAGAACCATTCCGGCAAATTTTGAGATTTTCTTCATCTTTTTAGCTTGATTGATGATTGCAAGCATATTTTCTTCTACTATTTAGATTATAGATCCTATTGTAAATATTTCTTACTGAGTATTTTTCTATATATCAAATGCTTCATGTTTTATATATCTAGAATTTATTACCTATAAAAGCAAACTTTGACTAATTTTGCTCTTGTTATCCCTAATTTTAAGAAGTTAAAAAAACAGTAGCCAAACCAGCATTTGATTGAGACAGATGCAGATGCTTACAGACAGCCATTGGACTGAGCTTGGGGACCCCTATGGAAGAGTTAGGGGAAGGATTGAAGGAGCTGAAGGGGATGGCACCCATAGGAAGAAGAACAATGTCAACTAACCAGACCCCTTAGAGCTCCCAGTGACTAAACCACCAACCAAAGAGTATATATGGGTCTGCTCTGTGGGCCCCATTATTTCTGTAGCAGAGTGAATGCCTTGTCTGGCCTCAGTGAGAGGGGATGCACTTTGTCCTGTGGAGGATTGATGCCCCATAGAATGGGGATGCTAGAGAGGTGAGGCGGAAGTGGATGGGTGACAGAGCACTCTGTTAGAGGCAAAGGGAAGGGGAGATGAGGTGGGTTGGCCTTGGAGGGAGGCAGGAAGGGGGATAATATTTGAAACATAAATAAATAAAATAATTAATAATAAAAGAAAAGAGAAACAGTAGCCAATTAATGTCCTTAAGCTCACAGCACTAGAATCTGCATCCTAAATTTCTGATTCAAAACACAACACCCCACCCATGGGGGCCCTGTTGAGAGAGAGACAGGTCCTTAAATTTTATCTTCGAATGGTTTAGTACTCATTGCACAGTTCAGATTGAATTCAAACTCTTTATTATCCTCCTGCCTCAGCATCTCGAACACTGAGAATGCAGGTGTAAAACATGATGCCTGATCAGGAAAACATCTTATTGTCAACAAAAGTCTAACAACAGTTACCATCAAACATTGCCATCTGTACTGGTAAACCCTATAACTAAAGGTAACATCAATTATTCATTTCTGACATCATAAATGTTCTTATATTCAAAGGTTAAAAAATCAAAAGTTTCTCTAGTATTTTATATACTAAATTTAAAAATATAAAAATATTATAACTCAAAAAGTGCATACTTCACTGTCATATCATGGTGCTATTAGCATCTTGACTCTGCCTTTAAAAAAATAATGATCATGATGGTGTAAAATAGTGGCTGTCTTTCCTTGGATTCAGCCTTCTCTTATCTTAGAGTTGCTTTCTATCTTACCTAAACAAAGTATACAGGGCAATAAAATGTCACAATAGAGTTATATTTTGAAATGAACTATTAGAAATAAAACAAAAGGTAGCTAATATTTAATAAGTGTGGCCCTGATCTAAGAATGACTATCTTTACAGGAATAAGATGTACAGGTCCTTCATTCCACGCCAAGGAAAGCCATGTGACCAACTCATGATGGTAACTCAGGAAGGCAGTTCTTACCAGAAGCCAACTGTGAAAAAAGAACTTTGATCCTGCAATTTGTAGCCTGTAGAATCATGAGAATATATATTTCTGTTTTTTATGCCTCCTAGTGTGTGGCATCATACTAATGTAGCCCACACAGTTGGGTACAGGAAACCCTCCTTTTTGTTCTAGGTATATCTCATAAAATCAGTCTTTCTAATACAAATGCTGGTTGATAAAATAACATATCTAGATTCTAGTCAGCAATAATTATCACTTAGTTAGATTCTGTGTTGGCCAGATGAACTCAGTAACTTAAGAGAAAAAAAAAAACCAACAAATAATCTTGGCTAAAGAAAGTGGCCAAGGTTCATGTTTACGTGTAAGAACAAAATTCCAAATACCTTTCTTTTGAACTTAAATTAACACCTCTGAAAATGTGCATATTATACAAAGACACAGTTATATAATTTATATCATAACTTTGGCTACCAAATTGCTACAATTAAAATAACATTTTATTTTTTATAAAACATAGGCTTCATTCTGCTAAACACAGGAGACCACCATGCAAAGAGCAGAGCACACAGAGTTTTAGATTCCCTTTACTAAGTAAAATAATGGCAGATCCAAAACACAAGAGATGTTTTCCTTAAAACCTTGGCGTCTGTGAAAATTGATGGGCAGATTGAAGAATATGAGAGAGAGACAGAGAGGCAGATATGGAAAGAGGTGGTTAAGGAGGTACAAGGAGGAAGGAGCTGAGGGAGGAGGAGAAGGAAAAAGAAGAAACAGATGAGAAAGAGATAGAGGAGGCGTGTGACTTCAGTACATGTTTACACAGCACCACTTTTGTAATGTATTACTCTCTGGATGTAATCCACATCTAAGGAAAGCATCTTAATTGGGTAGTTTTTATAAATGCTAAGGCTGTGTAGACTAAATCAAGGGATCTGTATAATTAAGTAAAATTAGCCCCACCTGTCTTGTTTTTTATAGTCTTCATCATCACCTCTTAGGCAGGTATAAAACATGTTTTTCATCCTAATATGGGAAACTACTTAATTCCTATTTGCCATTGAAATCATGAGGCATCAACTTATAAGTGCTTGAAATACATTAAAATAAATGAAAATTTTATCATAATTCCTATGTACCCTTAGGTTGTAGATACATATTTTAAATAATTTATACTTTCCTCCCATAATTATGATCATTTAAAATACACATATTTATTGAGATTATAAATTTACAAATCTAAATGGACTTATTTTAATCAGCTGTGATAAATAAAAACTACACCAGTACTTTAAACAGAAAAGGATTATTGTAATTTTTTTTCAAGATGAGACCATAACCATCAAAGTCTGGATTGGTCACAAGTCATTTGGTCAGTGTGTTTTACAGAAAATAATATATATGTTGCTTTGTCACTTTTATATAAAATGCTGTGAATAGGTATAACAGGTGTTAAACAATCTGGCTAATGTAATGTGATGTACTCTGATACTACTGTGACAAGACACATTTTAATAGTGTCGTCATTAAGAATCAAAAAAGTATTGAATACTCTGCTTAGCTTGATATAGAATTGAAATACAGTGCTAATTCACTCTGAGAAAGCCAAGATAACCCATTGTTGTCTAATCTGTAGATGACTTTGTCATTTCAGAGGATTCAGAGATGCTGCACTAACAACTTGATTTCTTTCATTTCTAAAGCTCATATGTACAGAAAGGAGTGAGTTTATTAAAACATTCTGAATACACAGACATCATCTTGTTATCCAAAGCAATCATTTAATTTTTTCCAATGTCTGTATTCCAAGGTCTCACAGCAAATTCCTGCTTCAGTAGGTGTAAAACGGACCCAGCAATTTAGTCAAGGTGAAATGGCTTTGCTCTAAGAACTTTGAAGAACTGTTACCAGTGATGGTATTTCTATGTTAGCTTGCTGTGTGTCTTTGGCATTTTGTAAATGGGCCTTTACAAAATCGATGCTACTTAATAACTTTAAGTAACTACAGAGATTTTCCTTGCAAGTTTATTCAAAGGAAATTACACTTATCTACCGTTTGTCCTCTACCAGAGTTATAATCTCCAAAATTCAATTTTTACAAACATATTTGTTACAAAAATATTAACCAATTGTATTGCAACATTCACAATATAATTCTTATCTTTCTATAGTGTACACATTTTCCAAAAAGTGTTATAAAACAGAGGTTTAATATTTTGTGTATACTATAACAGTTTCTAGCAGAATGCCTGATAACATATTGGTTATGTCCCAGAGATTTGCACTTCTCTTTCATGTCAGAAGAACAATAATCTGGGCTTAGAAGCACCTATTGTTTTACAGACCTGCTTGCATAAATATGGTCAGCACTGAATTTACTCCTGATGTACTTTGAGAGCGACTATGCTTTCATCTATCTGCACAAACCCTTCCAACATTGAGCAAAACCACATAGGAAAGAAGACAAAGCATACCTGATTTGAATGCATCAAAGGTTAGGCAAATGGGTTATTTGACTGAAGTTGTTGGAAGACTTAAACAAGCACAACAATCTCACTTATCTTCCACAGCTTCAATATTTACTTTGTAATAAATACCAATAAAAGATTATTTACCAATAATAAAAGATTATTTACCAATGCAGAATCTACAAAGACAGAAAACATTTGTTTTCTGCTTAAGCATATACATTAATGCGGGGACCAATAGAATAGAACACAATGTTGAAAATTTTAACAGAATATTTGTAAGATAGCACAACTGTGCCCTCTGCAAAAATGGCAGCTCCTCTCATTAAAAGTCATCCTAGCAACAAAAGAAGCCAGCTGCTTTAACAGGCTTTAGGAAATCTGCCAGTTTTTATTCGAATATTGCTAATGAAATAAGATGTCTTTATTTATATCTAATAAAACACTGTGCTTTCAGCTAGAATTTCCTTTCATTAGCTCCAAAACAAAACTAAAATGCTGGTCACTCATCCGTTTAAAATAACTCTTCAGATTTGAGAGTCAGTCTTCTCCAACACACGCAACATGCAACAGTAAAAACTATAGATCACCACGATATAAAATGCTAAGGTTTTTTTTTTTTTTTTTTTTTTTTTTTTTTTAAGTTTTGGTCTTCAAATAGTTTTTGTTTTCATTGACTTTCTTCAGTCTTGGTTTAAGCTAAAGGAACATATTTCAATCAATATGAGCCCATTTACTATATGTCAAACCATATAAAAAGACAATATAAAAACAAATGTATAAAAACGAAGCCACAGTTGGCTTCTGCCTCAGTAGTTATAGTGATAAAAAAAAAGCAGAGAGCAACTTAAGAACTAATAACTGTTCAAATGTAAGAAATGTAAGGCTAAATATAAGTGGTAAAGTTACTACCTTGTTCTTTTTCACTCAGCTGCGCTATCTTTACCCATCTACTAGGAAATAGTTTCATTTTATTTTGTTTTTTTCCTCCATGCAATTATCTGACTTCTAATACCCACACCCAGACACACACACACACACACACACACACACACACACACACACTTGATGAAGGATATGGTTTATTCTCACTTGCCACCCATGCCACCAGCACTCTTACAATGAGACAGGAAGCAGATACAAAGAATTGATCAGAATTAAAAATTTGCAGTGCAACAACTGAAACAAGAGAGACTGTCCTAAAGCAAGGTGGATGAAGAGAACAGACCCCAGCAAAGCTGCCCTCCAGCCTTTATATATGCAATGCACACATGCACTCACACAATCTCCTACACAGACATAAATAAATAGCCTTTAAAAATATAAAAGCTAGATTAAAGAGGAGAATCACTAAAACATACATTGTTTAAAAATACCATACAAATAGCAATACCTTTTATGCTAGTTTTAGAAATTAAAAATAAAATTTAAATAAAATATATACAAAGTTGAATAATTTACTGTATATTTCGTGACAAGAACAATATATTACAGTTTGTAATATATTCTTTTATAATATGCTATTTTCTTTCTTTAAAAAATGGCACGAAGTCATTAACATATGTTTTACAACCATCAGAATTTTATATTTCTCTTTATTTTTCTGAAGCATATATTCCATAAAGTGTTTTACATCTTAATTAGTAAAGCTGTATTTTCCTTTACAGATTATTTTTATGTTTGCTTCTACAGACTTTCACCAGGTCCTTAATGCAATACTTCCTACTATAAGGCCATTGGCCTATATATATGCCTACACATACAAATTCTGATTCAGAGAAGGAGCTCAAGAAATTATTGCAGAAAAAAATGAATTAATAAATGAGCAAATAAATAACAAAATAGGCATTTAAAATGTTAGCAACTTGTTGGAACAAAAAAATACCAAAGTAGAAATGTACTTTGGAAAATATTTTTATAAAATCTTAACTCTAATGCTTTTACTAAAATACTCTGATTGGAATTTGCTGACTAGTTATTTGCTGGGAAAGAAATAATGCGTGTTCTAAATGTTTCAGGCATATCAACATATTAATTCTTTCTTGTACAAAAGTACCATCTTGGTAAAAACTATTTGAGTTTACCCATTACATTTTTTATTTGAAAAATAGCATTGTGAAAGAGTCTTACTTTGCTTTGCAACCATAAGCCATTTTCAGCAAATTAGATGATAAATTTTTATATAAAGAATCCAATAGTCCTCAAAATCTCTTTCAATGATATATAGGGTAATTTGTAAAAATTTATGACTAAAGTATTTTAAGACAATATAATTCTCTATATTTCACACATAATAATATAGCGCCTCTTTCAGCTATTTTCCCCTTATTGCTTTGTTAAAAGCTTTAGAAATATGTCAAATATTTCTTAGATAAAAGGTGACTTCCTTCTGTATATGTAGTAATCCACTGGCCTGTGATAACGCTGAAATTCTATAAAATAGTTTTCTATAAAATAGTTGTGAAAAACACACATATAGAATATAGTGATAGGTCCATACCGGTTTTATTGGAAAGTCTAAAAGACACCATCTTGTCTGGAATATTACATACGTTCCTCACTGAAGCAATGCAGCTGTAGTTAGCATAATCCTGAGGTCGGAGATTCTTCAGCTTTAAGATCTTTGTTTCCCCCTGAAATTGGAGAAGAGGTCATTAGCACAGGTCACTGCTAACCAGAAGGAATGAACTGACATATGGCATTGTAATGCATTAAATCATATCCGTAGAAGAACGTGTCCTAAATGTGAAAAAGAAACATTCACTTAAGCATAATACTGTACTATGGTTAGAGCTAAAACCTAACAGACAACAATGAAAATTCATAATATTTTCTTTGCAATCTTGCTTCCAGGGGGAGGAAAGCCTACTTCTGGCAGTAGTTATGCAAATTATTATGCAAAGCTCTGAATAATACACTTAATAATAGAGGTTATTCAATAATCACCACAGTCTAATGCAGGCTTCAACATGAAACACTATTGTAAAACGGGCTTCTGAAGATGACCCAATGCCCGAAACACTGGTTTTACAGCAAGTTAGGGGAGATCTAATGATAGAACATTATACTGATATACATAAATATTTGATATAGTGTTAACAATGGCAGAGAACAGACTGAACACTGACTGGAGGATGTTTCGTGATGTTTCTTGATTGTTACTGCTCTTGCTGTTTTAACACAGTAGCTTAGGGGTAGTGCTTCCATGTGAATGTGGAACATTGCAGACAGTACTAACTCAGAAGTGGTCATTATACCCTAGTCATTCCTGCTGAGTAGGACAGACTGAGACTGAGGAGGTACTGAATGAAACTGGTACAAGTGTGAAGACAACCATCAACCAACACCCGGAGTGGAAATGACTTCCTGCTTGACCCAGGCTAAAGTGCATGGAATCCCTTTAACTCTTGCAAAACCTTCCCTGCCCCTCTCAAAATAGTTACTCTGTTAAGGAATGTATTTTTCATGACAAATAGCTCTCAATGGCATCCTATCTGAAAGGACTTTCGAAACCTTATTTTTCCTATTTTATATATTCAGTCGTGAAGGTCAATGTGTTTCTCCCACCCCTCCCCCACTTTTTAAAAAAAATAACATCATTTAATTCTTAAAATCACCACACAGCCAATATGCAAGTATGAACTGAAGTTCTGTATCGGTTAATACAGAAAGCAAAGCAAGGCTCTTATCTAGACACAGCTGTATCCATATGACATGGAAATCCACAACAGTGACCATGGCATCATGCTAACAGTCCTTTCAGTCATGACAAATTTCAATATTAAACCATTAACAAATATGACATTTTCCTCAGTTTAAATAAGCAAAATTCTATTTTATGATTGATATTGTGAAATAATCACTTCATTTAAGCTAAAGAAGAATCCTATCACCTCACATAAATGCCATATTTTCACTTTTCTAAAATTGTAAAACCTGATCAGTCTCCTTGCTAAGTCATGTGAATTATTGTTTGTTTTGTTTTAGGAAAGACTTTGCATTGCATTTTTAAAGAACAAAAATCCTGTGCAAACATATAGGGAAATCAATATGGTTTTATAATGTAGTTAACCATGTTCACTTGTGACAGGGCAAACATAAAATGCCTTGAAAACTGTGTTTATCTATCTAAAAAAAAAAAAACCCTTTACACTTAAAATAGTTAACTCAGGTTATTTTTAAAAACTGTATTTATTTCTTGTGTGTGTATTTGCGTGCACATTTATGGGCAGTTACATATGTGGCTGTGTGTATATCCAGGTCATAGAAGAGCTTACAGTAACCTGGTTCTCTCCTTCTACCGTGAAAGGCCTGGGACTCAAACTCAGATGATCAGGCTTCACAGCAAATGCCTTTATCTGTTCAGCTACCTCACCAGCTCTTAGCTCTTTTCCCTCAGACATTTATTCCTTATGATTTTGCTTAACTTTTTAATTTTAATTTTATTGTATTGGGTATTTTAATAAATTTACATTTCAAAGATAGATGTCCCTTGTTCCAGGTTTCCCCTTGGGAAACCCTATCCCATCCTGCCTCCCCCTGTTTTTTTAAGGGTGCTCACCCACCTACCTACTCACTCCCACCTCTCTGCCCTGGCATTTCCCTACATTGGGGCATCAAGCCTTCCCAGCACCAAGGGTGTCTCCTCCCTTTGATGTCCAACAAAGCCATCCTCTGCTACATATGCAGCTGGAGCCATGGGTCCCTTTCTATGTGCTCCCAGGCTGGTGGTTTAGACCCTGGGGAGCTCTACTTGGTTGTATTGTTGCTCTCCTCATGGGGCCACAAACCCTTTCAGCTCCTGCAGTCCTTTCTCTAACTCCTCCATTAGGGATCCTGTGCTCATTCCAATGGTTGGCTGTGAGCATCCACCTCTGTATTTGTCAGGCTCTGACAGAGCCTCTCAAGAGACAGCTATATCAGGCTCCACCAGCATGCACTTCTTAACGTCCTCAATAGTGTCTGGGTTTGGTGACTGTATATGAGATGTATCCCCAGGTAGGGCAGTCTCTGGATGGTCTTTCCTTCAGTCTCTGTTCCATACTTTGTCTCTGTATTTCCTCCTGTGAGTATTTTGTTCCTCCTTCTAAGAAGGACTGAAGCATCCACACTTTGGTCTTCCTTCTTCTTGAGTTTCACGTAGTCTGTGAATTGTATCTTGGGCATTCCAAGCTTTTAAGCTAATAGCTACTTATGAATGAGTGGATACCATGGGTGTTTTTATGAGACTGGGTTACCTCATTCAGATGATATTTTCTAATTCCATCCGTTTGCTTAAGAATTTTATGAAAGCCTTGTTTTTAATAGCTGAGTAGTACTCCATTATGTAAATGTACCACATTTTACTCCTAGAAACAGATAAATGTCAGCCAGGCCTCTAGTCCCACTTTGTTCCCTCACTTTGTTCAGGTTCTATAGCTAGCTCTCTGTGTTTCTGAGTTTCTACTGAAAGCTCAGTTTTTCTCACAACTTAGAGACTCCCTTCAGCTCTGGGTAGATACTTGTCTCCCACTGTCCAGAATTTTGCTTCAACATGTGCTTTTGATACTTCACTCACACAGAACCTTAACATATCTGCAATGAACTTGACATGCATTCCTCTAAGGCAGAAGTTCTCTACCTGTGGGTTGCAACCCCTAAAGACCATTGAAACACTCAGATATTTAAGTCAAGATTCATAAAATTAGCAAAATTACAGTTAAGAAATAGCAATGAAGATAATTTTATGGTTGGGTCACTACAACATGAGGACCTGTATTAGAGTTGCAGCATTAAGAAGGTTGAGAATCCCTGCAAATATGCATCATATGTACAGAATCTCTTTTTACTAGCTCTTTCATTGGCACTTAAACATGTTCCATCCCAAATTACCCTTCTTTATTTATTTTTAATTGTAATCCTCTAGCTATACATTTAGTTGACAAACTCTTAAATGTATGCAGCAGATTTAGAGGATATATGGAGCTAAATAGACATCATTTTAACCATTTTCTTTGAATTACTGATGAATAATTGAGAAACAGCAATTATATGTATTTAAGGTATATAATGTTTCGTTTTCATCGACCTTTATATTATGAGACAAGAAACCAACCAAGCTCACTGATTGTCTGTCATCTTATAAAGTTGTTCACTGTTTTGAATCTCGCAGATATATCTATTGTCTATTGTCTAACATGCATCCATCCATCCTCCATCCATCCATTCATGCATGCATCTACCTGTCTGTCTATCTATCTGTCTGTCTCTGTCTGCATGCCCGCCTGTCTGTCTGTCTGTCTTCCTGTCTAATCTACAAAATTATCAAGAGAGGAAAGAAGAGTCTAGCTATACAGCTTAAGGTTGCCTTAAGCAATTCTCATGATAAAAGTTTCAAGACAGGTATGTGCCATCATGCCTGTGGACTGCCTGTTTTTAATTATGAAATCAAATAATTCTATCTCCATGCTAAATCAAATGGATCATTTGATGTTGCTTTCATGAGTAAATACATATTATCTCTGTTTCATCTCATTGTGTCATACCGTAAAAAACATCCACTGACCCCTCTCTATGGTTTATTACCTCTCATTATCAGTCCCAAGGCTTCTATGTGCTTGGTCTGCCAATCACTTGATCAGGTTTACCCTCATACAACATTGCTTCATTATCTCCCTGCTGACACTGTCCCATTGTGTGATGGCTTTTTGGTCACTTAACCCACCCACCCCCATTTGAAAGCTATATCAGATGCTGTTCTTCATAAACTTGCTTCATGACTTTTTGACCCCAATTTTCCTATCTTCCTTATCTTCGGATCAAGTGATCCTTCCTTTTAGGACCCTGTCACAATAGACCCAGTTAATGTTCGGGTTGAAGTGCTATTTTTAAGACTTAGAAAATTCTTGCTACTCAGAAATAATTGTGACTCTATCATGAAGGATGACCCAGTTATTACTATGGTGGGAAGATCTATATCTCAGTTAGCTTATATGTAGAACATAGGAGTACAATGGGCATATTAGAGATCAGAGATGTGTTTCTATATCTGATTTCTCTATAGTTTAACCACCCAGTGATTAACAGGCTTATCTAGAAGATGATGATTAGATGATGATTCCTTTCTATAGCTGCAAATCAACATTTCAAAGGGAGTGAAATTATAGAGGCCACAGAAAAAATAATTCCATAAGGTAATATGCAAGGATAACCTATTGACTTGTGAAGAGAAGAGGTGCTGGTAAATCATTTTAATTTGTTGGATAAATAAAAGAAATTAAAGGTAGAAATCTAAAATGTTTGTACCTTATGCATTTAATTCACCACATTCATTAAGGGATAAAAAATATTTTATGGTTTATAAGGTAAATTTATTTGCCTCTGTGTGTGGGATTGTATGTGTATGTGAGAAAGTGTACATATAAGTATGGGTATGCACTTGTTTTGCATGCATACACAGTTTCAAATGTCATGTATATAAATATAATATTCTGTATATTAAGATTATTTGGGCATGTGAAATTCCAAAATTTTTAAAATAGGAATTTTGATTTGATTATTATCTAATTATATACTTAGCTTAACTAGCTTTATTGTAACTACATAATTGATGTAAACATGTTCAGTCTCACAATTAGTTGATGTAATTACAATACACAAGATGATGTCATGAACAATTTTGCAAACATAGGAAAATGACAAGTAAATAATATGCAACTTCTGAAGTTTAAAGTCACATCTTTTGCAATCACACAGAAATTTTATAAACTAGTTTTAAAAGTATCTTGTACTTGCCAATTAATATAATACATTTGAAACTGTTTTATGAAATAGAAAAGAAGATTATTATATATTAGCCTGTGGCTTTTCCAATGGTGACATTTTCTAGGAAAAAAAATCTATAACTGTCAATGGCATATTCAGTTACTTTCAAAATAGAATAGACCTTTAAACTATTTATTTCCAATATATAGTATTATCCTGAGCTACTGGGAAAAGCATACAGCCTGCAATTTATATTAATTTATATCTCAATCCACTATAAACACACACACACACACACACACACACACACACACACACACACACAAATGCATGCAAGCCTTTCTCTTTCAGCATTAAGTGAATAAAAATGTGAAAGGATAATTATTTTTCTGAAACTTACTATGCGGTAGAAGTTTCATTTCAGCCTCAAAACACATGCCAATTTCATTATGGAAATAATAAGTTCAAGAAACTATAAATACTATTTTGTTGCTCAAGAGGGTTGTGAAATATTCAGTTCAAATTGATGCAGTTATTAGCCTGTATGCATAGGCATAAAAGATAGAGCCAGCTCATCATCTTTAAAATTATTTTATTAAAAATAAGATTATTTAATAGCATTAATAGTGAAAATCTAATATATTTCACAGAATTTTAATTGCCTTACATTAAAAGTTGTCAGGGGCAGCTTTGCTTATACACTGAAGGCCTAAAATCAGCCATAGGCCTAAGTCAGACTGCTAACACAAAGTCTCGGGTCTCTGTGGAAAAACACTGAAACAAATAATTATAAAATATTATAAACAAGCAGCTTTGGTGGAAATTTGCCAGCCTAAGTCATCATAGACCTTGTAGATAAGTAACCTTGATGGATAGTACCAACTTAGATAAGGACAAGTGAATCATAGGCAGAGTCATAGTGACCTGACCCCTGAAGTTTCAACCACCTGATACTCTGTTCTGGAAGATATCTGTACTCCCCCTGAACACCTAAGTTCCCGTGTCATCCCCTTCCCCAAAACATCCTTCCTTTTTGTGGATATAACTCCTGTGTGAAAAAGTAAAAATTGTGATTTGATCAGCCTATAGACAGATCGCCATTCTTTGTGTTTGCTTGTCCCCCGTCTTCTCTTTCAGGTGACCTCCCCGGACCCCTGTTTAATGCCCTGCTGGCCAGGGCAAAAAGTGTAAGAAGTATATGACCTTTCCTCTGAATCCTTATCTAGCATTTTCCCAGTATGCCCACCCATTCCCTTCCCCACATTAACAAATTAGTCTAATATATCTTAGGCATGGAACAATAAAAGAGCAATAGAATATGAAACAACAAATTCATCATACAAAGGAAATATAGCCTTACATGATATTTTTAAACTGTAACATAATTTTAAATCTAAAGCAATAATTGCTGTTCTTAGCTCTATCACAAAGATCCATATAATTAGTTCAGAGTATGTGATATTTTTCACTTTCTAGTGCAGAGAAAAAAATTGATCAATTTGTAAGTTACAACATGACAAAAGTTCTCATATTCAAATAAACATGCTTAATCAATTTTGTTGCTTTCTATTAAATAATGACTACAAAATCACAGTACTTTCAACCATTCTTGGCAATTGCCAGCTATAAATGAGGCTATTGGTGGCTGTTAAGTAGACTTGTAGGTAAAAATGTTCTCCTTATCACTTTTTTTTCTGTATTATTAACATGTGCCTGAAGGTTAGAATTAGACCCAAATTTCTCAGTCTATTGTAATTTTTATCGGTTAGCACAATTTAGAGGAAACAGAATAGTCTGTAACTCTTCATTTGTAAAATTATATAAAATGTTATGGGCTACAGGATCAGTCCTATGTAAGCTCTGGATTCAAGCAGAGTTTCAAAATGGTTGCCCACAGTGCACATAAAGACAAGAGTGGGTGTGCACATTCTATCCCTGCAGGAATTATCAGTTCTTAGTTCATTCTCCCAGTTAGAGTCACATATATATTTTGCCCCATTTCTTTCAGCAGTCATTTACATTTGAGATGCCTGTAATAAAGCAGAATAATTATGACCCAGTCAAGAAAGAAACCATGGGCTTCCATTAGAATGTACGACTTTAGTCTAACTCATGATATAGCATTTCTTTATAGGAATGATTTTAAGAACATATTATGATCAAATTTTATGTAAACACATATATATGTGTACACATATGTATATAATCCAAATGAACTTGTGATACTTACAGGTGATATTATACTCCCTCTCTAAGAACTACAGACTAAGCAAAATCTTGGTGCTAAACAAGAGAAACCTCCTATGTAGTTTTTGTTCAGAGGATTCCAAGAGACACTCCAAACAATGTCGATATTGCTGCTGTCCATGGTTTCCTCCTAGAAATTGAATGTAAGTCCCTAGTACTAAAGACACAATGTAGTTTGGACACAGGACTACAAGGAATCTAGCTGGATCTAACTGGAAAGCTTCCACCTTCAGAATTTGCTTTTATAGTATATGAAAATACTGTACAATCTGCCAAGGAAGAAAGAAAACCTTTATTTCTATACAGCTGTGATGCCTATAAACCAAATCAATGACCAGCCAAACAAAAAACACATAAAAGTATAATAGTGACATTCATAACTTACAGGGTACCAACAGCTCTCTAATTAGATTTTAGGGTGCTTCCCATGAGGGATCCTATGCCTGGTACCTGAATCATAGCCAACTATTGTGAGACAGTGAGGTCATCAATCTTACAAAACTTACTAATGCCACTTAACTAAACTATTATAATTACTACCTTCATTACGTGTGTATGTGTGTGTGTGTGTGTGTGTGTAGAAATAAGTGTATTTCAAAGAAGATTAACTTTGCAACAGGTATAAATCAGCACAGAAATCAACAACTAGTCAAAATGCATTGAGCATGGATCCCCAGGTTCAGTTGGTACATCTATAGCTCAACCCTAACAGCTAAGAAAGGCTTAGAGTATATTATGGAAGAGGGCCAGGGAGAGCCATTAAATCAAGGACTCAGCTATGAAATGTGTTTTCTAGAAATAAAAGGGAAACCACTCCCATGATTTAACAATATGGCTGCCTAAACAAACCCCAAAGACAACAGTAATAGTCATGAGAGTGTAGAAGTGGAAAGAGTTCATTGACCCTAACCTTAGACCAGAGCTACAGGCAAGGTCTAACTACTGGGATAGGGAGAATGAATCTTCCACAGTGGTGAAGTCCCTAACTGGTGATCCAGCATCAAGTGGTCAACCCTGATAACATATGTGTACAACCAACACTAAATAGACACATCAGGTTATATTTATGGACACGTATTTTTGCCTATCTATCTACTCTCTCTCTTTCTCTCTCTATCTTTCTCTCTCTCTTTTTCTCTTTCATCTTTCTATCTGTGTATCTAATTATGGTGATTACAAGGAAAGGAATAATGATTAAATATGTCATTGCAACTTGGAATATACAATTATTCTTTTAAAAGTGTTTTCAATCAAACTTGTCATTGAAGTGTGAAGTCATGCTTTTACAAAGGAAATGGGTAAACGTATGGATAAAAAATATGTCTGGGTACATTGACTTTAAGGAATCAGCATTTCAAGTTTATTATATATAAACAAATTTTCTTTTATATCTAAGTGTGCTGGCTTTTCAATCAAACATTCATTGTTCTATAAAAGAGTACATTTGAAGAAAATGTCTTTTCAAACGGCTATAATATTGAATGTTGCCAGAGTCAAGAAATTATCACAGTCAGATGGGGTAGGAATACTGTTCACAATCTCTTACCTGGGTAAAGAAGGGCTCATAAATCTCCACTCCTTTGTCAGATCCTTGTAGCAAAACCTCTTGGCCGCGTCTCCAGCTATAGCGTACAGGGGGGTTGGAATTGGCCACACATCGGAGGAACACTGTTCTTTCATAGTAAAATTGTTCTTTAGCTTCACCTATACTTTGATGAACAGTTACTACTGGATCATCCAAGTCTAGAAAAAATAAAAACAAGCAAGTGAAAACATTACAAGATGCACAATTTGTCACGTGTTGCACACTTATGCAACACCTGGTTAATGATGCACGCTTCTAATGACAGCAGTGGCTATAAGTACTTAATTAAACTTACTAAACTCATTTTAAAAAAAGTTCCAACTTATAAAAATTGATAGTTTTGTCTTCAGACTCGTTGAGATAGTACGGAAGTTCTTACATTTTTAACCTCCTTGTCAAAAGCCAATAATAAAACAGTTCATAAAAGTAAACTAAATTCATATGGTCAGCCCTGACAACACACATACAACTAGCATTATATGTACTCAATAGGTTACTTTTAGGGACATACACACACACAGACACACGCACACACACACTCACACACACACTCATACGCACACATACACACACATGCACAGCACACACGTACATATGTATGTATGTATGTATGTATGTACATGCATGCATGCAGAAAATAACAATTAATAACAAAAGATGCCATGAATATGAAGGAGAGTAGGGAAGTTATATGGTAAAGTTTAAAAGGAAGAAATAACAAGGAGAAATGTAATTAAATTACAATCTCAATTTTTTAAAAAGTTAAAAATAATTTCAAAACAATGAAAATAAGTCAACCACAGAATTCAATATCACAGAGCCCAAATGACCTTTTCTTTTCATTTAGTGATATCTGATAACAAATTTATATAAAACAAGTATTTGTAAGTTATCATAATCTTCATAGTAACAAAATATGACACTGAACTGTGTGAAAATTTCTCTTTTTATCACAGTATATTTGCTAATTTCAAATGTGCTAAGAGAAGGCACCATGAAAAGGTATTAAGACGTCTTCTGCTGAGTATTGGCTTATGTGCAACATTATAACTATATATTCAAAGGGACAGGCCTTAGAGAAAGGCCAACTCACTTAGAGCTTGGAGTTTCATTTCTTTGTCTACTCAGAAGTCAAGGCACCAGGTAAATGAAGGTGGATGACATCACCAAGCTGCAGAAACACTATAATAAACACAGCTACTCCTATCAGATTTGGCTGAGGGATCATAGTTTGCCAACACTTCATGTAAGATAGCCTGGTTGATTTTCCTTAAGAAAAGAAAAATCTTTAACAAACACACCTGCCTTATAGCATGACAAGCTGGAAGCCCCATCCTCAACCATAAACCCAACACAGACTCTCAGGAATGATGTAAACACTTGTTGTTAATTACTATCACAACTCACTAAAGGTCCTTTCAGCTATATAAAACTTTAAAAGATAATTTAATTTTAATGATCTTCCTTATCAGTTAAAATAGTCCCATATTATTCAGGCTGTTGTTAGATTCATTAATGAGATAGCTCATAAAACCATGGGTACAGAGTAAATAGTTAACACAGTTTAGCCTTTAGTATTAATATATAATTGTCACTATTATGGTCTCTTCGTACTAATTTCCATCGAATCCATGTTTTTTTTCTTGTCTGTATCTCATGACCTTATATGTACTCAACTCTCATTATAAAGGTGCAAATGGGGCATTTGGTCAGTTGTTCAGGCTACCAAAGACTCCAGATCACAAGTGCTTTTAAGTCAAAGCCTAGAGCAAAGCTACAGTGTGCCCATATACATAACAAGGAGAATGTGAGTGCATGGAATATGACATGTTTAAAAAGTCACAGTTCCTGAGAAATGATTCCTTTAGTGTATAAAATAATAAATACTCAGCACAACCAGTGAAGTTATTTATTGCTAGTGATAGAGACAAAAAAATAAAAAGACGGGATGTAAAATCCCTCCATTCAGTTGACAGTCCTTTAAAAATGTGAATTATATGACAGTCCTACTTTGATTTCTTGTTTTGCAACATTATAAGTTTCTTTTTTAATTTCTTCCAACATTAGCATCCTTTCACAGCTATCTCACAGGCCTCTAATTTTAGTAGTGCAAATTTACAGAACAACTGCTGCTTTCTGCTAAAGATTAAGGACTGTCAGTTCAAATTCACTCTACTGGCCATGTAGAGACATGTGCTGTCTGATCTTAATAAGCTGGGATATTTGGGGATTTTCAAGTCTATGAAATATTCACATAATGATTAGCTCTTCACATAAACCTAATCCAACATCAGACTGATGAAGTGAATTCAGCTCAGTCACTTGAATTAGGGACTAACTGTATTATGATTGTGAACATTTAATTTTCTTTCTTGTAAAAACAGTCCTTTGACTATTGGCCAGTAACAAGTGGCTGGTGACATAACAGTGGTGACATAACTATTCTTATTCTCTAAATAGTTTATAGCAATATTGCTTTCATTTTTTTATTGTTGTGGAAAAATATAATGATAAAAGCGACATAAGAATGAGGGTTCATATGGTCCCAGACGGGGTAATGTCCATCATGGCAACAGGAATGTGAGAATATCCTGGCAGGCTGAAGGCAAATGGGTGTCATTTTATCCTCTCGTAGTAAGCAGAGAGAGAATGGAAAGAAAGATGAGGCTATAAAACCTCAGAACCCTGCCCCTAGTTCCAGGTTGCCTCCAGGAAGTCTCAACCTCCTAATGCTACCACAACCTCCCAGCACACTGCCATCTGCTGGGAACAAGTATTCAAACACATGAGCTTAGGGGACATTCATATTCAAACCCAAACAATGGTGTTATCCTTTCCAATACTCTGCTTTTACATGCATTCTTAGATCTTTTATTACTGGGAGGTGGTGTGATCAGGCTCAGATGCGAATAATCTAGGCCTTAACAGTCATTTATGCATCCTGTATAGTGTCCTGAATGAAAGCTGGGTCATGGGTCACTAGCCTTCTGACAATTTAACCTCGTAATAATAGCTTCCTAAACATTCTACTGGCAAAGTTTTCTGTCAGAATCACCCATGATTTCTTTTTCTCTTCAAAACTAAAATGAAATAATCCTGAATAAGACTCATATAAGCATATAAAATATTATAAATAGATTATAAATAACTATGCATATTTGAGTATATATACATTCTAAATATATTTTGTATGTACATATGGTTTAAGCAACACACATTTATCTCCTAAATATTTCTTAACATATACTGTATATTCATATACTCCTAAGTTTATATTTTACATATTCCTAAATACTGAATAAAAGTATTTTACACAGGTGAAATATAAAAATAATAAACAAAGAAATGTTGTGATACGGCATATATATTGGTTAACACCTTCTAAGCCAACAGTGTTGTTTAATTAATTCTGTTTCCTACCAGGACCAGGGTCTTTGTAAGTACAAACACTGTTTGGATTGCAATGATTTCTAGAGAGGGAATTTGCTGATGGGTACAAGCTGCAATACTCTCAGCAGTAAAAGCAATGTAGGCTGTCCTAAGCAGGGAATCTGGCTTTCAACTAGAATAATTACTGAAATCCACTTATACGATGTGATGCTTCTAACCGAGAAAGGCTAAGCCAGAAATCTTGGTAGTCTTCTTTTCTGGAAGAAATGTCTGCAAAAATCTGTGGTGGGATCCATGTTCTTGTACTGTTACTGCCTGAGAAGCTCTACACTGTAGCCTAGTGTATCCTGTGACACAGGAAGGTTTCCTAGTGCGGCCATTATAACTTTTTTTTTTTTTTTTTTTTTTCCAGAAAGAGTAGAGGTCTTGGTCCTTATACCTTTCTGAAACATGCTTGATGTCTGACTTATTAACCATCAAATGTGGAAAAGAAAGAAAGAAGGAAAGAAAGAAAGAAAGAAGGAAAGAAAGAAGGAAGGAAGGAAGGAGAGAGAGAGAGAGAGAGAGAGAGAGAGAGAGAGAGAGAAAGACAGACAGGTCCCTTCACTGGGGTAAGTAGGCATGTAGTCATTCTTTCCTGTCTGGGTATATTTTGTTTTTGTAGAACGTAGATGCTGTGAGTTTTTGTCAGGTTCACGCCTCTTCTATGTGCTGTTTCTTGACACAGGATATTAGAGTAACTAATGGCTATGGCTTAAAGATTAAAGCGGGTCTTTTTGGGTCAGTTAATAAAAGTTTGTCCTGTTCTGGGAACTGGGCCCTCAAAAGTGGCAAAGCAGGAAGAAAAGCATTGGTTTCAGTGGGTGAGTAGACACGGTGGTAGTAAATGAGATCAATCATTGTTTCTGGGACCCATGAATTCTTATTCAAATGTACATCATCATTTAATTATGATCAGTGATTTAGAATTTCACTGAACCTGGAAAAAGCACCGAGTCCTCACCGCATGTTAGCTTTAAAGATTATATTGACATTTCAAAAGACCATTCTATCATTCTACTATCATTCTATCATTCTATGTGATGTGGGATATGCAGTGACATGCTAATACTGTGGCAACATGCACACTGAAGAATCTGTGCATCAGGGACAACACAGATCCTGCAAGTGACATCTCTAAAGATATTGCAAGGATTTCCTTTCTCCATAATATTGCTTTGTAAGTAAATGTATCTATGTTCTTAGAAAGAATTTGTTGATTGACTCACCATAGAACATACTCACAATGCTGCTACAAAGTAATTCAGTTGCCTAGTTAGTCATTATAAAAACATTCTGAAATTACCCCGGAAACCATCATCTTTTGCTAATTGTCCAAATTTACTCTTTTAATTATACAAATTTGATTTATTTTAACTGTATATATTTTATATACTGAGTGACTATGTACTTATTTTTCTCCCAGTTAAAATATGACCTAAGGTCTCTGTATTTTCGGAGCCTAGAGTGCTGGATGCATTCCAATTAGCTGATAATGCAGATAAGTATACTCACCCCGCATGTCAAAGTTAATCCCTGTCATCTAGTAAGACCTTGAGAAATAGTCATGCCCACTCCCCATGAAAAGTCCAATTATGTAATATCTCCTGTCCATCAATATTGTCTTGAAAGGACTGTGGGCAATGAGATTCTCAGTGAACTCTATGCTTCAGTTATGAGTGTATTCGTACTATCATAGTCAGTGCAATACACTCAAAGCATTTATAAAGAATAGGGTCAAGTGCTGTTATTTCTGGACTTCATCTTATATTCATCATAGCGAACACATAAATCCCTTTTTAAGGATATAATTTTTTAACAGTCTGCTCTGCAATGGTGGCAGTTACAACTTCATTCAGTGGGAATCCTATCTTCCCGCTACCTCCAAATGTGTTAAGGGCTTGTCATGCGAGAATGCTCACATGTCAATAAAATTTTGCTTTTCATCCTTACTTGGTTTCCTCTATCCACAAACACATTCAGTTTTACTCTCCATCACATCTAATCCCATAGTCCTAGGCTCTCATTTTGAACAAACCGTGATAGCTCCTTTTACTGGAGTCTCCATTCTTCTAGACGCTGAGATTTTTCTTTTCCTCTTCACTTAAAGACATAACAGTTTCAACGAAAAGTAATATTGATATTTTGTACTTTTGTTTCTTTTATTGTTTGAGATAGGCTTCTCCTGTATTATATAGCCCCCCAGCTGATCTGCAACTTTCTATGTAGAGCAGACTGGCTTGTGATTTGCAGCAATCTCTAGCTCTGTTTCTGTACTAAAATCACAGGTGTTCCTTTTCATATATGGAGTGTAATATCATATCCTGAAAGTAATGTCATAGAATGATTACATGTAGTTATCTCTTGGCTATGAAGAAAAGTAGAGAATCTCTTCTGTGAGGTATGTATTGCTCCCCAATCAAGAAGTTTTTGTATCAGTTCAAAGGAGATAAATGTGATGGTCCCTGAAAGGAAGAAGCTACTTCTCTAAGGCCTAGACTGTTTAATGAAACTGAGAGTTTCAAAGTTGTTTTGACTTCATAAATCCCTAAAAGGTTCTACTTTAAACAGTTGAGTCCTTCCCTCACCCAAGCTTCTGTTATGCTTTCGAATAGAAACAGCTTCTTCATATTTTGTTGCAGAGATCCTCTACTCTTCCCACCCTCAAGTAGTGGGTAAGTACATCCATGCTCTCATTAATAATTGATCATGGCATGAATGGATTACAGAAGAAACTGATCCCATTATTCTAATAATTATTTCTTTTCCCCCAAATTCCTCAAAAAACCTGCCAGATGTCAATACCAGAACCTCACGGGAGATCCTCTCAGATATCCTGTATTTTCTCTGCATCATGGAGGTCCTGCAGCTTTGGTTCATCAGGTACAGCCCCTTTGCTTCAGCAGTTCATAAGTACAGTAGATGTTGTAGGTATGGAATTTACAAAGGCTCAAAAGACTGTAGTCAGAATTTGTTACTTTCCACTGATGTCCCTTCTCACCACAAATGAAGGGTTTTCAAAGACCATCATACCATTCAAGGATCAACATTGTTCTACTAGAGGCCAGTAGATGTCCCTTGAGTGTCAGGCACCTGGTTAGTTGACTGATGGATGATGTCTCCTTAAAACTCATCTCAAATGCAAATTTTTTAGACCACATAGAAGGTGTACTTGGCACATCTGATATTTTGATAACAACATGTACTGAAAAAGTAGATAACATTTTTGTCCCGAATGGACTTAATGTGAGAGACTGCTTTCCTATTATTAAGAAGCCTTAGGTTTGGTTCAAAAACTGGTAAAAAAAAATCCTTAAACTAAACAAACAAAAACAAAAACCAAAGTTCTCTAAGGATCAACTGTTGTTTGCCTGCAAACAAATGGTTCTCAAGCAAGGATTAAGCAGTGGGAAGTATTTAACTGTATTGTATTGCTACATAGGTACCACATAATCAGGATGGCGGTCCTGAGCTAAAGACTGTCAAAGCTGTTGCACAATTTTTCTACAAGGGAAACTGCAAGTCATTAGTTGCTCTGTTATGAAGAGGTGTTGTCTTTGGATTGGTGGATCTTTCTGCTGAACACTACTCAGTTAAAAAGGCCATTTAAGCTATCTTCTTTCTAACACTACAAAAACTTATATTTTCTTTAATATATATTTATATTTATCATAGTTTTATAGGCTAGATATAAAAAACTCAAACTCTTAGAAATTATAGTACCAACACAGGAAAAATATTCTTTTTTTTAACTTTTAATGTATTTTTCCCCTCTGCAAGCCCCCTATCCCATCCCTCTTACCCTGTTTCTGTGAGGGTGTTTCCCCAGCCACCTACCCACTCCCAACTCAATACCCTAGCATTCCCCTATGCTGGGGCATTGAGCCTTCTCAGGACCAAGGTCCTCCCCTCCCTCTGATGCCAGATATGGCCATCCTCTGCTACATATGAGCTGGAGCCATGGGTTCTTCCATGCATACTCTTTGGTTGGTGGTTTAGTCCTTGGGAATGCTGGGGTGTCTGGTTGGTTGATATTGTTTTTCTGTGGGGTTACAAACCCCTTCAGCTCCTTCAGTCCTTCTCTTAACTACTCCATTGAGGTTCAGGTGCTCAGTCTGATGCTTGGCTGCAAGCATCTACATCTGTCTTGGCTCTGGCAGAGCTTCTCAGGAATATAGCTATATCAGACTTCTCAGCTATTCTCAAGACTTCTGTCAGCAAGCACTTCTTGGCATCAGCAATAGTGTCTGGGTTTTGTGCCTACATATAAGATGGACCCCTAGGTGGGGCAGTCTCTGGATGGCCTTTGCTTCGGTTTCTGCTCTTCTTCTTTGTCCCTGTATTTCCTTTAGACAGGAGCAATTCTTGTTTAAAAATGTTGCGATGGTGGGTGACCCCATCCCTCAACCTGGGGCCATGCCTAACCTCTGGATATGATATCTACAGGTTCTCTCTCCCCATTGTTGTGCAGGCCTGCCCTCTACTGGGGTAAGCTACAAAAAATGAGAAAGTGTGTGGTGGAGAAGTGGTACATAAAGAAAAGCCGACTGGTTTGTGCAGTATGAAGAGAGGAAGACCTAGAGAATCAAAGGTGGTGATGAATAGCCTGATGTGAGAGGCCTACCTACGCGGTCAACTAATGCTGTGGTGAAAGCTGGATCTCTGATGATGCCGTGGACAATGTCTGGATATATGCCCTTTCTGCAGTAGGTGTGGTGTGTGTGTGTGTGTGTGTGTGTGTGTGTGTGTGTGTGTGTGTGTGTTGATGGCTGTGACCCATATTATCACCAAAGGTCATGTGGAACTCTTTGGTCAGGGATGCCATCTGAGCCATTCTTGATGCCCGAATGCTGTGTTGAGCTGGGACAACCCCTCACTGGCCACCACATAGTGGTGCCAGCTGTGACATGGGCACAGGAAAGATGGTTCTGCCCCTTACCTGGTCAGGGTGGAAGAGCTGGCCACAGGGACATGGGCATGGGAGAGCTGGTGGGCTAAGCAACTCAGCTACCACCCAGGCCCAAATCCAGGGATTTGAGTTGGCCTACCAGAACATCTACACCATCTATGCAAAAGGTATACTATGTGATACACCATCTTATACCACAGCTTTCCATAGAAAGACCTTTAACAAGAGTGGAGGGCAGATATGGAGTGTGGAAGGATTGGGGAATGAATGGAATTAAAATGCACAGCATGAAATTCACAAAAATCAGTAAAAAAATAGGAAGGATTGGGGAATGAATGGGATTATAATGCACGGTATGAAATTCACAAAAATCAGTAAAAAAATAGGAAAAAGTAAATGGCATATGATTTAAAAAGAAGGAGGAGGAAGAGAATCAAATAAATATTTAACAGTGGGTATTTTTTTAACTTATAAAATTATCTGAATCAATAAATGCATTATTGGATACATAAAACTTTATTTAAATATGCCTAAATCTTATAATATTTCCTATCAAGTCTTTCAATATGTGTATAGGACCCTTATTTTAGTTAGATTTTTATTTCTACAAACTAATATAAGCTCCATAAATACTTAATAATGATCCAATAAATCAATCTTAAGTAAGATAAATCTTTTAGTGATATGACCAGTGTCAGTTTTCTGCAAGGTTACCCATATATAACATAATAATTATCTAAGGGAACTTATTTTTACTCTTAACTTTGGCAGCTAGCCATTTATAACAGAAGTAATTTTCTTGAAACATTTTGCTTGATTAAAGATGTCAGACACTAGCAGATTAAAGTCATTCTAAGAAAAAAATCTGATGTCTGCTACATTCATTCACTTTAGGAACAAGTCCATCAAAAGGATTTATAGTATGACAACACTTTAACCAGTTTTAGATAAAATGGGAAGGGAATGTTGGGAAACTGTATGAATTTTCCACACATTTCACTTTGTGTACTTAGAAAAATGAAATATTTGCCTTCTTCAATCTTTCATACATTTCCCAAGTTCCTATGGCACATGTATATTGCTATGGGACATGCAGGTGTTCAAAATCCAAAATGAATCCAAAACTAACAGTAATGGATCTACAATTTATTGAGTATATATTTTGGTACAAGTTATTTTAGAAAAAACTTCAAGAAGAACAACTAAAGTCATCTTTACCAAAATTTTGTCTTTTACTATTCCAAGAAATTAAGTTCCGCAAAGATTAATAAGTTGTAGCTACATATGTATTAGGGTTACTATTAAAATCACATTTATCTGAATCTCAATTTTATACATAATAATTTTATAATTTTACCTATCTGCAAATATACTCACCATAGTAAAAACTTTCCAATTTACAAGAACCCTATAATTTATGTCAGGAAAATGAGTAAAGATGAGAAAACACTAGAATTCAATAAAAATTTTGTAGCAAATGAAAGCGAGAAGGACAATTAAATACAGCTTGAATAAAATAAGAGTAAAAGCTTTTAAAATGATATGTGAAGCAAATTCTCAGGAGAATAAAATAGAAGGAAATAGTATGCATAAACTTGTGAGATATCACAGTAAATTTCATATAAACTATATATTGCAATATAGAGAAGGCAGGATAATAATACTATAGAACATTTGACAGAAATGAGCTAAAGCATTAGTAGCTTTATGGATAGTATAGGAAATCAGTCACATGGTCTTTTGGCGAATGTGTGCGTTCTTTTCAGAAATACTGTAATAGCTTCTTTCTGTGTGAGAGGATTTAATGTGGCCAATGTAATGTTGAGGAGATTAATAAGAATAAAAAGAGAATTCTGTGGTAGTTTATAAAACTTGGAAAAATACATTGAGATAAGATTCTGTCAATGAGCATGGAGAGAAAGTTTGAATGGATGAGCCATATGTATGACTAAGTATGATGCTGAGCGAAGGGAGTGAGTCAAGGAAGTTACTCTCTATCTAGATTTTACCACTGAATGGATAATGAAGTGTGAAGTGACAAGTGACAGCTGTGGCTGGCCTTTAGGAAGGGTGGGAGAAAGATGAGAAAGGAGGGAGCTGATAGCTTAGCTCAATGTGAATCATGTCAGGAAACTACATTTCCTCCAGTTATAATGAACAAGACCTGGAGACTTGGGAGTAACAAAGTCCAATTGGACTTAAGTCATGCTCGACAAGAAGGAATTCATCCCTGGTCCTGTAAACTTAAGCAACTACCCTTGATTGAAGAGGCCATAGCCACAAAAGGAGAAACTTCAACTGTCATTTTCCTAAACCAGTAAATTTCTGACTAAATTCAGATACTTACCTGTAAACACATATATCATACACATACACACACACACACCCCTATATGGATAAGTGTAGCTCTCACCCCTCATAAAAGAAGCTTCTTGTTACAACAGATGAGAACTATTATAGAGAACCACATGTTCAAACTGCACCCAAGAAATGATGGTTATGTGTTCAATCCCTGTTGATATGCCTCCATGCAATTCCTACACTTGTGGCTCAGGGGAAATCACAGAAGACAGGACAGAAAGATTGTAAGAGACAGAAGAAGACCAGAGTGCCCTCTGTAAAATAGTGTCTTCTATATATGACAGAAAAGCTGGAACCATAAGATCTTGAAAATATTGTTGCCTGGAAACGAACAGCATGACAGCAATACCAGTTGACATGCCAATGTAGATAGGTAAAATTCCACATGGTTCCATTCCTAGAAGAAAAGCTATAGGCGGTCAGTGCCTACTGAGAGAGAGAAAAATAACCAGGGATGAGCCCTAACACAGATTTTCCCAATGCCAGGTTCTTAGCCCTTAATGCATGCTCTCTCTCTCTCTCTCTCTCTCTCTCTCTCTCTCTCTCTCTGTCTGTCTGTCTGTCTGTCTCTCTCTCTGTGTCTCTGTCTCTGTCTGTCTGTCTGTCTGTCTCTCTCTCTCTCTGTGTCTCTGTCTCTGTCTGTCTGTCTGTCTGTCTCTCTCTCTGTGTCTCTGTCTCTGTCTGTCTGTCTGTCTCTCTCTCTCTGTGTCTCTGTCTCTGTCTGTCTATCTGTCTCTCTGTCTGTCTGTCTGTCTCTCTCTCTCTCTCTCTCTCACACACACACACACACACACACACTCTCACAGACACAAAAACACACACACACAAGACAATAGTAATTAAAGAACAGATTATGAGTTCAGAAGGGTAGCATAAGAGGAGATGGAGAGAGAAGATAGGACAGGAACATTGTTGATGCAATGCTTATGTACACATTTTTAAAAGGACAATAAAATGATTATACAAACAGAAGAAGTCTAGACTGCAGATTTGGATTTGAGATTCATAGGCATGATTTATGTAGCCTGGAATCATCAAGGAATTTTGAGGAGAATAAAAGCAAAGAACCAAGAAGTTATAGACAGTACCCAGTGTTCCCAAGAAATGAAGTGTTAATAGAGACCAAGGAAAAGGTGATGGGGTAGGCAGAAGCAAAATGATGGGGACAAAGAAAACAAAATTAAATAGTACTTCTCCAGTTCTGAGGAGGTTGAAAATTAGAGTAAATGATGAGAAGATATGAAAGTAAGAGAAAAAGGTAACTAACTTTTGAATATATGAGTCATGGGAGCTTTGGATGGTATATTATGTAGTGGTGGGTTTAGCAGTCATATATCTGTGCTTTATTGAGTTGAAATTAGATAGGAACACTGGGAGATATGTGATAACAATCGCTTCCTTATTTTCTACAAGGAAGTAGGGTTCAGTTATAGGGCAATTGGTGATCAACAGGATCTTGCTTTGCCCTTGACTTGCTAACTTGTATGGAGAAATTTGCATTTAAATTCAAATAATGACGAATTAGAAGTTTGTAAGCAATAATAATACTTTTTTTTTTTTTTTTAAAAGCCACCATCTCCCACAAATGGTGAATACAGGCAATAATCATTTAAGTAAATGACAGTTGATTAGGGGCTACATGTTTTAGATGGATATTTTTATATGCTGATTCATGGAAGGCTGCTTTTTCAATGCTTCTCTGCATTTAAGGAGGTTTATCTTATGTTCCTTGTCTCCTAGGCTATGCCAATTGAAAGCATATTAAGGATGTCCTTTTATATCTTAAAATAACTAGTTTTTTCCATATTCTATAGCTTTCTCCATTGTTAGCTGACTAAATATTGATGCAATTTTAATATTATCTCTTCTTAAAAACATAATAATAGCTTTGTTGAAAAATCCCACATCTTAAATATTCAACAATGGTTGTAATTTATGTAATCTTACAAAGATAGTCCACTTTTGAAAGTTAATAGAATTTTAAAGTATCATAATTCTTTCTTTGTATTTTACTTTTACTTTGGTTGGTTTCTAATTAAATTTGTTCTTTGTACATGTATGCAAGGTATAGTGATTACCCTCTCCCTTAACTCTTTTCCATTTCTGTTTACATCTTCCCACAATCTCTTTCTCACATTTTTGTTTCTTTGTGTGTGTGTGACACAGAGTTTAACCGATGATATCTGTGGATATGGGTACATGAGGCTGGCGGCTCAGCAGTGGCTATATAATCAAAGACAATGGTGTCTCCTTTCACAGAATTCATCAATAGACAAATGGTTAATCTTTAAGGAGTATGGCCCTGTGAGCCCTCCTCAATTCATGACTAGTTATTGACAGGACAGACTTGTGCAGACCTAGCCCCAACAGACAGCTACTGTGTGTCCACGATTGCCGTGGTGGAGTCATGGCCAGAAGACAGCATTTCACGCCTTCCCCATGTTCCAGCTCTTAATAGTCTTCCAACTACTTCTTCTATAGTACTTCTGTGGCTCAGAGAGGGTGATATAAATATCCTCTTTAGAAATGGCCTTTAACCATCACTTATTCTTAGCATTTTGAACAGTCATGAGTCTTGGCATCCAGTGCTATTCACTGCAAAGAGAGGATTCTTTGACTGAGGCTGGGAGTATGAATATTGATATTTAGAAGTCAGTTTGATGCAATACTGACTTACTCACTGAGTGTACACTTACTGAGTGTTACATGAAACAGGTAAACTAACAGCAAGCACATGTCCACCAAATGAATCTATGTATGGTGAGTATCAGTTATTCATTAGCAGCTGAAGTCCTGAAGTGTAGTGGCAAGCCAAGGAGTCAATTAATCTAAGAAATAATCACAGCAGAAGTGTGTTTTCCACAGGGGATTATTCCACCATTTGGTCCAATTTTTCTGTCTTTTAATCTTTGAATTAAACCAAATGAATCTGAAAACCCAGATGGCAAAGACACAATAAATACTGTTTTGGATGGCATCTTTCCTCTGAAGTTCCAGACTAGAAATCCTATAGAGAAAATATACAAATAGGTTCTCTCTAGAAAAATAAGAACTCAATACACTCAGACGCAATAAACTGACTACATTATTTTACCAGCTTAGGGACAAGATTTGAATAATTGTAGGATGAATGCATATAACCAGAAATAATGCCAAAGTACATACATGAGTCTGCTAATTAAGACAACTTGGATAAAACTGAACTACCCTGAAGCCTTCAAATGAAAAAAAAAGCTAATTAAATCTTTCTTAAAAATTAAGAACAAAACACTTTATTATATGTGAGGGATCAAAACCGGTGATATTTTAGCATTTTCTGTAGATGCCAACTCAAAAGCAAGTTTGCTTCAATAAATCAATTAAGAAAATTTCTATAATGCTTGAGAAGAACTATTTTATATTTTTTCTGCATAGTGATTTTTGAACAACAGCTAATTTTATCTGGTAACTGGTAAAAGAAAACAGACAAAATGAATACTCTGAGCCCAGCTCCTTAAAGCAAGACATTATATCTCAAAGGAAGACATTTACAACACTAAGACTATCTACAAAATTTAGATTCATTCTTGTGTGAAATTTTGCTGTTAGTCATCCACTCAAACAAATTAGAATCCATTGCATTTCTGCAAGGCTTTAAAAACACATGTATCTACATGTCTTACAGATCCTTGGTGATATTGTTTTGCATATCATTCTAGGGAAAAAGTTTTTCAAATTTCATTCGGCCTGGAATAATAAATAGCCCTTGTACAGTTCTTTCAGTTTTTCTTCACTTTCTACTTTCTTATTAGCTTTTTGAGAATTTTGCTCTTTTTCACCCCTTGTCTAACTCCTTCAAGAACCATCTCTATTCCTAGACACTCAACTTTGCTTCTCTCTCTTTCTTTTTAAAACCCATAGAATCCATTTGTGCTTCCCATGTATTCTTGGATGTGTGGACTTCCACTGGAGTATGGTCTTTCTAACAGGTTGTACCCTCTCAGATAAAACTGACTCTTCTCCCATGTTAATTGCCAATAGCCCCTCAGCTAGGTGTGGGATTTAGTGCCTACCTTCCCTCTCCATACTAAAATATGGTCTGGCATGAACTCTCACAGATCTTGTGCATACGATCAAGGAAATTGTGAGTTCATATGTGCAAATGCCCTGCTATGTCTAGTATTGTTTCCTTGTGCTCATCCATAACTTCTGGCTCTTATAATCTTTCTGCCCTCTTTTCCAAAATGATCTGGGGCATTGGGAAGATAGAATGCAGTGTAGATACTCAATTTAGGGATGAGAGTTCAGAAGTCACTTATCTTTATCCCTAGACCAGTTGTTGGTCTTTGTGTTAATCACCATCTATTGCAAATAGAATCTTTTCTGGTAAGGTTGCAGAAATGTTCTCACCTATGAGGTTAATGAGAAGTTGCCAGGAGTTGATTTAAAACTATGTCCATTTATCACAATAACAGTTGTAGGTTCTTTAGAACCCATGACTATCTAACCACAGGTACTTGTTGTCCCTGATAAAAGTTGCCAGATATAGGTTATATCTTGTGGAAGAGTCCTTAATCCAATGGGAAAGTGTTTTGGTGTTTTCTGTGATGATCACTTCAATGTTGTATTAGTAGGTAGGCCTTGCCAGGTCAGTCATTATTTTAGAACAGAGTCCACAGCAGGCTTAGACCATTGCTTATTTGTTAAGTGCTAAAAATTGCTATCTTCACAAAGGATGAAGTTTCCAAGTGAGTACTTGTTCTCTGTGGTTTCTTCAGTAATTGTTTATCTCTGTTAAGTTGTGGAGGCTAACTAATTGCATTTGGATTATTATCATTAATATTATTTTATAGAATAGCACCACATTCATAGTCTATGAATATGTACTTTATTTTGACAGCACATTTTTTTTTAACATGGGAAACTGGCATGGAAATCATTGTAACTAATTTTGCCTGGTTGCTTTTCTAAAGAAACACGTACCTCACAAAACACATGAGCATACCTGTTTTTTTCTGCATCTCAGTCACATTTTTCATGTTCTTAATTTTATGCACTTGATTGCATCAGGTGATGGGTCATTGTTATTTTAAATTGCACTTTCCTGGTTATTGTGATGTTGAGCAGCTTTTGATAAACAGCCTTCTATATTTTTGCTTTCTAATTCTTTTTTTCTTTTTTTATTGTATATTTTATTTATTTACATTTCAGATGTCATCCCCTTTTCTCATTTCCCCTCCCTAGAAATCCCTTATCCCATCCCTCCTCTCAATCATGTACTGGTCTAGAAATCAATCCAATATTGAAAATAATACCCTTCATTTGGAAGGCTGGTTCTGGATATTTTCAGAGACATATTTGGAAGTTAGCTGCAGTTCTCTATGATGTTATGTTAGTAAGAGATAAAGTTGGGACAGGATCTGGATTTCAAACAAGTGTTAGTGCATGTGTTAAGGCTCTTTACTTGTCAAGTTAAAATTACCTTTGTTTCTTCTATAGTATTTAATGTAAGTTGCATTGGTTGTACACTTTCTAATTGTTTTCTAATTCCTTATGAAGATCTTCTGTTTCTTTTTAATCTGAATTAGTTGTCCTGCCATTTAAAAACGTTTTTAAAATTTTCAGTATATCACTGATATGCATGTTTTCTTTATTTTTATTAATAGATACTATTCTGAATAAAATAATCGACTATCTCTATTTTTGTATAAAAATGATTCCTTAAATATGGCTACTTTTCCCCCACATTGCAAATAAAAATTTACTGCATCTAAAATTGAATTTTGAATGTGATATGATTAATAAGCTAGATTTTGTCTTATTTCTTTGTTTTTGATGTGTGAAGATACTCAGCAGCCCTAGTTAATAGTTCATTCTATGACAAGCAGTTGAATCCCACCTTTACTGTATATTAAAGTCTACCATATAATAAGACCTCCTTCTGGCCTATTTTCTGTGCTATATGGATTTGTCTGTTCCTATGTAAAATCGTAGTAATGTGACAGGGAAGATTTTTAGCTTACAAGCTCTGCTAAGAAAGGTTTTCAGATCCTAGTCCGTTGGTGCTATTCAATTTCACACATTGTTGGTTATTGTCTGCTTCCTGTATTAGAGTTAATGTCTAGAGTATTTTATTTTACTCAAACTAAAAAGCACACACAAACAAACACAAAACTTTAAAAATTCCTCATTGAGATTGTATTACATTTATGCTCATTTTTGGGAGCGGGGCAAAGCAAAAAGTAGAAACTCATCTAGAAGTGTGCAGTCCTAGAAACTGAGTGCTTGATCACATTTCTGGGGCCAGATGAAAAAGGGTATTTACACCAGGCACTACGTAGTACACTATCTCATCATTTACACTTGCCTTTCCATTGCCATTGAGGGCTGAGTTAATATCTCTTAATATTACAATCATTCTAGATCTACAAATACGAACTTAATTTATGTTTCTTCATTATAAATTTACCAAATATTTTTCCCATTTAATTTGAATGGCAGGAGGTTTGCCTGTTTTAAAATATGTCTTTTATTACATATTTATTGTAATTTTATTTAAACACTTATTGTTATTATAAACTTATGTGTCTGTCTATATATGAGTATATACCACAAGTGTGTGAGTGCCTCTAAAGGCCAGAAGAGCATGATAGAGTCCTTAAAGCTGGAGTTACAGGTGGTTGTGAGTCACATGGCCCAGGCAATGAGAATCAGACTCTGGCCCTTGGCAAGAGCAGCAAATGCTTTCAAAAGCTGCACATCTGTCCAGCATGTTAACATGCCAAGATTTATGTTTTCACACTTTCTATTTGTTTCTGTTATCTGTCACTCTATCCTTTGTATTTGGTTATGAATAATGAAGACAAGTATTAATTCATGTTTCATTATTTTAGTAACAAAGCTGCATATCACATCCACTGGGTTCAGTATTTGCATAGAGAGCTTAAACTTCAAGGTGGCAGCTAGTACACTGTTAATATCCCTTCAACACAGAGGATATCAAGATCTATTTTGAATATCTAATTAGCTAATCTATAATTATAGAAAACATTATGTTTGGAAAGTGTGTTCTACAAGTCTTATTAGAATTCAAGGTTTGGCCCTCAAAATCTGAACAAAATTAGTTAATATACTTATGAAGAAATAACTTTTTCTTTTCCAAAATTATTCACCTTGAGTCTCCCTTTTCCCTTCATGTCAATAATTTAAATAACCCCAATGGCAGGTTCAGATCCTGACTTCTGCTCCTTGCCTCTGACAAGAAATCTTTAAATATATATTTATTCCCTTTCTTTAACCTCAACAGGAATTTCTAGGTCATTAGACCTCTCTAATGGAAGTTAACAGCTTCCCAACTTGTATGTAGATTCTTATTGAACACGGAGCAGGCTATCCACCTCTCCCAGAGGTTTTATCATATTTCTCTGAGCCTAGGCTCCCCCATGTTGAGGTCATTTCATTTCTTTTCCCTTCAGACTTTCTTAGCTTGTGCCCTCTATTTATGTAATGGGTGATGCTTGCATGGAAGTTCAGCATGTCAGTGATATTTGTTTTCATTTTCTCCCAGGGTCAATGGCATCATCACTGGCTATAGAATTCCTACAGTCACGCTTTGCCTCAGTTACTCTATCTTCTTTTTCCTGGTATCAAAATAAGAATTTGGGACACACATATATTCCTCCTTTGTTCTTTTTCACCACGTAATTTTATTTTCTTCTTTTAATTTTGGAATTACTACTATATTGGTTTATGTGATCATCTTTCTTCTGATTTAGTTTTAATTTAATCCCTTCAATTTTTCACAGAGCATGACATAAATTGAACACACCTTTTTGTCTGCAGACAGTTGAATGTGCATATATGAATACATGTGTTCATGCATTGACAGGCTCACATATCACATACAGCACATAATTTTTCTTAAGATGACACTTCAGTTTTAACTTTGTTTGTAATTATTACACTTGGTAAACACCCTGTTTCACTAGATATGCATTTATGCAACAACTTTTTTTCTGACCACAGGAGACCTTAGGATTTATTTGCAATGTTGTCTGTTAATATCATATGTAGACAATCTGATAAGTGTAGGAAGAGTTAGGTCCCTGTCTGAGGGCCAGTGGAATATCAGCATTCAAGGCTTCTCATGGGAAATGTGTCCCTTTCCTATAGTCTCTGTTGTTGTATTTCTCAGCCTCATAGGCAGAAATTGCAAGTCCAACCAATTCTGTGCCACATACCCCTTAGTGGTCAATCAGGAGAAGGAAAATATACATAGCATATCTCCACTCAGACACTCATAACCCTAGTGGAATCTTGATATGTAACTGAGGGATCTTAAATTCAATACTGATCAGTTTGTGATCATGTATAAAAGAATATTTTCACAAGTATAGAAAACATAAACATTAATACAACACATTTCTCACATTCATCAATAACTTCAATAAATTCTGAATTTGCCTTGTTCATTCATTTCATAACCAGCATTTGACATATCTTTGGCAATATCCCTGCTATCTTTAGCAACAAAGTAGTATATTTGCCTTTAATATAAATTGCATACAGAGACACACATAAATACACGCATACATTTATATTCTTACATTTCAAGAAACAAAATGCAACAATGTCAAAGAAAAGATTTAGCCTTTTAAACAATTCTTAAAAATAGTATTTATTTGTGTGTGTGTTTGCACATGCATACAAGAGTCCACAGGCATATAAAGAAAATATCACTTCCCTATTTAGAAATTGCAGAAGGCTGTGAATTATCAATATGAGTATTTGGAACCAAATTCAAGTCTGCTTGAAAAGCTGCAAGTGTGCTTAATTGCTGAGTCATCTCTTTAGCCTTTATTAAAACTATTATTCACTTAAATATGCTAATCCACTTCTCCATTTCTTCTACCTTTATTCTACTTGTTCTTAGATTCTATTCAGAAATATCACAGTGCTCTTTTCTAAGTCATGGCTGCTGTTCCTTCTTCTCCCTCTTCTGCATTGAGAGACAACACAGCAAACGGATGGCAGAATGCGCTGCTCAGTGAGGCAGGGAAGTTTTGAATAAGACAAATGCTGAGAAATTGCCTTTAATTGTTGAAGAAGTGATGCCATTAAAGAGAAATCCCCTGCTCTACATTGGGGCACTAGAAGAGCCATTAAAAAGGACAATATCTCACCCATAAAGAACTCATTTGTAAAAACATTAAAATTCATTTGAAAGGAGAAAAATCTAACTGATAATGTCACTAAGGGGTTTCTTGCTTGAAAACAACCAGAGAAGGGGGAGTTCCAGAGGGTCAGATGCTTAAAGCTCATAGACACTGACTTCACTAATATCTCTGAGGACCAGCCCCCATTCTGAGCAGGCAGCAAAACTTGGCAACATCATTCCCCCAATACAGACTTTACCATCCTGATAGAAGCACAAGCAGGGATTGGGGTGGGAGTCAGGCTCATTAAAGCTTAAGCCAAGGTCCCCAGAGGCATTGAGTCCAAATGACACTAGTGAAAGTGTGATTCTCTGAGAGAGCACAGGCAGGCCAACGTGTGAAGCTGAGAATTTGAAGCATAAGTTGTCAGGAGACCCCATGGTCCAGAGATGCTAGGAGGCAACATCCACTAAGGAAATCTGCACATGTGGAGGGGAACTGGCTCAAGGAAAGGCTACGCATGCTGTAGGTTTCAGAGGTGGAGAGGTAGGGCTGCTTTTGGAGCAGAGACAATTCAATAATGATCTTCAGATGGTGGATTTAGGGTTGCCAGATTTAGTGTTTACTATTTGGCCTTTGGTCTTGTTTTGATAGGTAAGCTGCAATTATTCCTGTTTAAAACTGGAATATTTACTCTGTGCCATTGAGTGTAGAATAGAGACTATGCACTTATATTTTAGAACTGTGTTAGAGCTGTAAAAAAGTCTAGGGACTTTTGAAATTGGGCTGACTGTCTGAATACGTTCTGCTTTATGAAATGACTATGAATGTATGGGGACTAGAGGAAGGATGTTATGGCTTAAATGTTGTATTCAGGGGTTGACAAGTTGACTTGTCATGGTTGATGTTGTCAATATGATAGGATCCAGAATCTCATGTTATTTGACGTTATTTATTAACAATAAATAAATGTTTAAGATAAAAATGTTTAAGATCATATGCTTCAATCTGTTGTTATAAACACTCCCCAATTTTGCATAAAGAGGAAGGGGATCAGTTGAAGATACAATTAATGTTTGAGTTGACAGTAGTTACAAATTTGCAAATAATCATGGATAATGGTAAAATGATGAGGTTAAACATTTTTCCTTCATAAATATCTTTCAAATACTATTAAACATATATATTTAATAATTCATATCTAGGTTAATGTTTGAATAAATAGGTATGTTTTATATATAAAATTTCATATAATTTCAAACCTTCTGTTTCTATTTATCAGGTGACTATTCTCATCTAATACCAATTGTTCTACCCAAATATTCCTTCCATCCTTCTTACTATCATTCAGTCAACTTCAATTTAATCAGAATGTAATGGATCTTAGTCATTTCATTTTATTAAAAAAAAGAACAAAAGAAAACAATGTATTAATGTTGTCCTTGTGAAATTTGCATTCTTTTGAAATGTACAACAGTAAATAATAAATCATAGAAATATTCTGTGAACACTTCTGAATATGATAAATGAAAGTTCAAAGGCATAGCATGATTTGAGTGAGGTAATCAACCACAACATCCACCCCCCACCCCCAACGTAAAGAGTGAATAAAGTCAATTCCATAGGGGCTGTTTGTGAAGAATTTAAGGTAAAAGGAAATGAATTCAGAGGCCTTGGAAGGGGTAGCAGCTGCATGGATTCTATTAAAACAAACAAAAGCATTGTTGGTAAGTAATATGTAAGCAAAAGTGAAGAAATAGGAGTAAAGCTTCTAGAAAGTTCTCAAAGCAAAGGCTTGTGGGGTAGTGAAGTGCCGAGCCTCCAATATGATTCAAGGAGGCTTTGACATAAACTAACTTGACTTTCTGTAACAGGTACAGCTACGATGCTGAAGGTGTGTTAAAGGGTAAATACTGAATATGGGATGGCCAAGTAAGCGTTTTGTAGTTATCTGAGCATATTGGTGTACACCACTGGAAACTGTATTATTCAGAAGGATAGAAAATAATATTACAGATGCAATAATATTGTAAAATAAATTTCAAAGTCTCTAGAGAAAATATTGTATTCATTGTGCACAGATGGCATTGTGAAACTGATTTTGTACAATGAACCATCAGATAAACGACACCTTATTGTTTAACTGTATGAAATGGCACAGATTGATTTGGCATTTTGCAGTGAAGATTGTGAATTACTATAACTGTACAATAGAAACTTAAGTCCTGACTGTTATGAGGTCATAAGCTACTACACGTAGATGAAATTGTCTGAGCCATCAAAGAAGCCCTCAGAAACTGACCTTACTGCAATTATTCTTTCTCAGTCATGATATTTGAAGACATAACTAAACTGGTAAATGGGTGTTTGCATTGTTCCTATGCTTTAGTTTGTACTTACCAAGTACAGAGGTTAGCATCTGAATTCTATTTTCATAGAGTAAGTATTTACCATCCATTTTCCTTCCAGTATCTTAACGTCCAGATTATGAGAGACCTGAATACTCAGGCAACTAGATATACACAACATCAATATAGAACTAGAAACAATTGATGCAAAAGAGTTGTTGCCATTAGAGATATATTCCAGTGGCACACGGTGAAGCACCAACAATGCTGAGTTGCCTGGAACACAAGGCAACTGTGTTGCAGCAATACTACCTGTTTAATATGAATCACTGCTCTGAGTGCACTGGCTGTTGTGTCTTCCGAGGCTTATGGAAGAACTCAGGTGAGGCTCTTCTGAGTTAAAGTACTATTTTCCAGATTGATTTCTAATCTTGCTGTGGCCTTAGTGATTCTGTGAAATTCAGTTTACATATTTTTTTGATGTATTTGTTACTCAATCTATAATGTAGGTAGAAAGGAAGGTATTTAAACCATGCAGATTTTCTATCAGTTGCTTTTATGCAATCGCTTATTAACTAGTGCTAAAAATAGGAGGACGCTACAAGTCAACTTCCTTCTCCCCCCGGCACCTAAGCCTAGTTGATGAGCTATTTTTTCTTCTGCCTTTGGATGGAATTTCAGACACATTTCACAGTTTCTCAGTTCCCTGTAGTCAGTCACAAGAACAAACCCATTTCTGTAATTAAAATGTCCACTTCAATAATTAACAAAGAAGACCTGTGAACTCTGCAATTTATGTGTTTCCCATTCAGCACAGCTGAGTCCTAGTTGAGGCTTGCTATGTGGAGAGTCTGAGGGGAAAGGGAAGGCATGGGCCTTTAGTTAGGACTGTATTTTTCCTCCCTATTTTGTTCTTTGACCCTTCCTTTCTATACTCACTACTCAAAGGGCACAGTCTCTTTGGGGCTACATAGATGAGTGAAATGTGAGAGGCAAGAGCAAGGAGAACCCCATCCTTTGTAGAGAAGGAGGCCCGCATCAGCATCAATTCGTATAACTAAGGATAATATTGGTGGATCTGGAGAGATGCTCAACAGTACAGTTAATAATAATTGTTCTTCTTGTTGAGTCTGGGTTCAGTTCCCAGCACCCACATAGAAGCTTACAACTGTCTACACCTCCATTTCTAGGAAACCTGATGCTCCCTTCTTGCCTCTGTGAACTCTGCATGCATGGGGTATATCTAAAAAAAATGTTATGTAACACACCCATACACACAAAATAACACTAAAAATCTTTGAAAAAAAATAACCTTATTGACTAAAAATCAAATAATTCCATTATGTTTTGTGTTTTGATTTCTTCAATTTTTATAAGCAGCTATGCTTGCTACTTTAAAATTCAATTTATTCACAGCCAACATATATACTGTACTTATTTTGTTAGTACAAAAATATGTTTCTGGATATGTAGTTTTTCTATTTTGCCAAAGAAAATGGACCTTACATTTCTATTCTTTTAACAAAACTGAGATCTTTTATGTTTAACACAGGCATGCTCTGTTCTTAGGCAAGGCATCCCTAGTTACTAGTGGATATACTAATGACATATGGCTGTACTCATAGATCAGAATATCACTCAGACCTCATCAGTGATGCTTCTTCTGACGTACATGGTTATTACCACAGAGATCTATAACTGGACAATTTGCAAAGTGAGAGATTCTGGAGCACTTAGCCCAAAATATTTTTATCAAACCCTTCCACTCAATGTCAGGGATCTAAATAGAAGATGAGGTAGAAATATTGTAAGAGCTAGAGGGGGTGGATAACTCCAAAGAAAGAGAATCTTCCAAACACAGCAGGGCTAATGCACATATGAGCTCAGAGTGACTGTGCACATTTCAGAACCCACAAGACCGGCAAAGGTTCAAAGCCTGCAAAATTCTAGCATAAAAAATGGGGAGAAAACACGAATCCCTTCCCTAACCAAGTTGTTTCAACTGATACCAAAAACAAACACATCGAAAGACTTTTATATAATTTATTAAAACCAAAAATATCTTCAGTTTGGTTGTTCAAATTACCTAATAATTAATAAAGTTTAGATTTATTAAAGAAAATTCAATAAGTATAAATTAAATATAACTATGCAAAACTACACAAAATTGAAAAAAATAAGTTACAGTGTAAAAGAAATGCCTCTCTTCATATTTTCCACATCAAGCCAGATCAGGACCAAGGATGGGTTAATAAATACTAACAGGTTCACCTAATAATACAGTTCATTTTGGACCACATGGGAATTAGAGGTAATAACTTTGAGTACACTCAAATGTATATGCAAATTCCTTGCCCCAAATACTATTAACAGACAAAACCTTGACAATAATATAGGTAGAACAGCATGACATATTTTATATGTTATATGTATTATACATGATGCAACAGTATCAAGACCTACAAGAGACCAATTTTATGAAGATAAGTAATTTTCTCAAATGACTCCCAACCAATGACAGCATTACAACTGTATGTTAAGCAGACATAAGAGCATTTGAGCTCACAAGAGTAGCAGAAGGGGTGTCTGTCAAGTTGTCACAGTAGTACTGATTAGTCACAGCTAATTTTGTGACATTATGATCTAATACTGAAACATTGTTTTCTTTACATGTCTCTTGACTGAATAGCTCTGTAAAGTGCATGTTTATAGGCATTCTTTGGCAAGTCTTACACTTCTGTGATAAAAATACTTGTTTCATGGTTGAAAATGAAATAGTAAAATGTCACCTATATGTGTGTATGACATACCTACATTTCTGTTAATTTTAATAATATTTCTCGGCTATGTACTCACTTTCAAACTGTCATGATGTCTCTACCAAAGATAAATAAATGAAAGCAATCTGTCCCAGTGTCCCTGCAGGGTTTAAACCCAACTTGTTCAGAGACTACCTTCAACTCCCCTATCCTAATCCTCCTTCAGTGTCAAAGAACATAATGAATTCTACTACTCATATATAAAAAGAAAAGTTTTAAGACCACAAGAATGAAGTCACGGTCTTCATTGTTGGAGGTTGGTGGCACCTTTTATTTGACTTACAATAATGTTCTGTGTTTAATTATGTGATCACAGTTTGGTTCTTTGAATACTCACTAAATCATCAGTACATTAGAAGTAAGACAGAAGAGAAAATGACAACAGAAATAGGATGTCTTCCTTGTAAAGACTGATAGTGGGAGACTGACAGTGAGCAGAACATAAATCAGGAGGTGAAATTATTTGCTGAAATTTATAAGAACCCACTGTGTCCTAGTCACATTACGTGTATTGTACTAATCATTTAATTTGTAAAAATGTGCTGTGAATTACACTCACATTGTCATTTGCAGTTTACTTTTACAAGGCCGTGTGTGTGCGTTGTGTGTATGTGTATGGATAGTCAACAGGTTCTATGATGCTTATATGAACATTAGAGGACAATTCTTGGGAGAATCTTCTCTCTTTGCAGCTAGAAATAGTCAGGTTGGCAGCAAGCTCCTTTACCTGTGAAATCACTTCACTCACATCTCTTACTATTTCAAAGGCAAAAAACTTAAATCAGTCATTCCTTAGAGATGCTGAGAAACCTGACCAAGAGGTGACACCAAAATTCAAGAAAATATAGTATAAAGTCAAAGATATTTTGACAACAATTCATAAACTGAATGATATAGTTCTTGGAGAAATATTCACATATACTTAGTGCAGCCACATGTTTGATTTGAGTTTGCAAATGCTTGTAAACAAAATTATAATGTTAAAATAGAAAATAGATGAAACATTCTATACAATGTTAGCATTCCATATAAGTATATTTCTATGAAAAAAATTCTAAACTAATTTTAGTTTTGTTAGTTTGTATTCTTCTAAGTGTGCATTTACTTATCTGAGTATCTAAAATATCTAAGGATGACAAACCCAGTTTAGGAAGATAACAAAACTGTATAAAATTTTTTGATTATGTGTAAACACATTTGTAAAATGAGTTGATCATTTAAGTGTCCTTCTTAAGGAAAAGTATTTCACATCTATAATTTATGCTCCAGACATGGAGGTAAGAGAGAAACCTAAAAGAAAACAAGAATTTTTTCATCTTCAAAGAGGTAGAAATTCATCAGTTTAAAAAAAAAAAAACAAAAGAGGCAAAAAATAACATTTTGGGTGATCATGACATGGAAACTACTGGATACTGTTGTATTCGAGATATGTGATTCCACAGCTTACCCAAATTTACACAGGGACTGAGTAAAAAGCAATAATGACTTTGACAGAGAGATGGAGAAAATGACACCTCTGCTGTGTTTATGAAAATGAAAAGTCACTACTTAGCTCCAAACACAAGGAACAACACAAAGATTGAAAGTGTTAGGGAATGTTGTATATTCCAGGAAGAGCAAGACATCCACAATAGGCAGACCAACAGATACAATTATTTGTCTAAGAAACAATGAATCAGACACTGTTGCTATAAGAGAACACATCTACCCAGCTGAACAAGAGCTTGCTTGACAAAAAAATTGTGTAGAGGTAGCATTTATTCATGTTGTAATTAAGGTATGTCTCTCTATATTCTGTTGTTGATTGCAGATCTGGCATTGAATTAAATGTTGACAGAATATTTGGAATTGTCCTCTCAGTAGCCCAATGCCAGCTTTCTATATGGGAATGCTTGTCCATCCTCTCCTGCCCAAATGATTCTCTGAGATTATCTTGTTAAAAAGCAAGCTGCCCTCCGAAAACCCCCTACTCCATTGATGTTCAGCAATGCCATTTTCTGCTACATATGCAGGAAAAAGAATAACATTTAAAATGTAAATAAAGAAAATAATAATTAAAAAAAAAAAAAAAAAGCAAGCTGCCTTGGAGGAAGTCACTTAGCTCTCAACCCAGTCAAAGGACAACCCAAAGAAATGGCTCTGGCATTTTCCTGCTGCTGATTAGTTCAGACTGAAATATGGCTTTTTGTAGAATAAAAGCTGAAAGCTAATAGCTGAGAAGAAAGTAAAAGGTGTGACTTCGTGGTAGGAAGAAAGGGACTCCGTGAAGAAGAAATATGAAGGGCTTTTTGCCAGGAGATGAGAGGAGACAGTTGTGACTACAGAACTGGAAGGTATACCTAGTCACATGTCAGGACCAGGCTAGGTGGTCAGGTATACTTAGATGAGTGAGTTGAGAGTCTGCCCAGCCAAGGCCTAAGCTTTGAAATATTAAAAGGTCTGTATAACATTATTTTTTTTGTTGGCAGGTCATCAAGGTCATATAACAAATTTTAGTTGAAAAATTTCCAAATGTGGCCTTTTGGTTAGCACACAAATATCACAAACAAAACATAAGGAGTATCTTTATGGCAAAATAACGTTAAAAATTAAAATACTATGACTAAAAATTATGAGACAGCCAAATAAATGGAAGCCATGAATTTGAATATCTAAATTTAACTCATTACCTCCATTCAGAGCCTCTTTTGATAAGAATATCATTTTATGATATCTATTTCAATTTACCCTAATATTTCTATATCGTGTAGTTCAAAGTCATCAAAGCTAAATATCCTCGTTTTGTCTTTGTAACATTTTTACTTTTTCCTATTATTTTAAATAAAATATTGCATATTTGCAAAGAATTGACATTTCTATACAACTCAGAGCCCATTCCTGTCTTACAATGTATACTTAGATCATTCAAGCCCTACATATGTAACAATTAATTGTTTTCATAATAAAAGTCATGTTTTTCTAAAAAAGATAAGGTATTGTAATAGAATACTAACATAAAGGATATGTGTGTGTGTTGTTATTTTACATAATTGTGCATACTGTGTCACAAAAAAACACTAAGCATAGCATCATTTCATGGAAATAAAGTGATAGATCAAGAATGCCAAATATTGGTAGAAATCTTTGAGCCATTAAATTGAAATATTTAAAATTTGGTATTTCTCCTCATGTATTGGAGTCATTGTATGGTTTAATCAATAAGTTTTTCTAACTTTGTAAAAAGAAAAAAGATTCTTCGAAGTAATTCTGGAGTATAAAACCAAGCCATACTTTTTTCATATATATATATATATATATATATTTATTCATATATATATATATGTTTCATATATATATATATGAAACTTAGACACACACACACAAAATATTCCTTATTTCAAATTAGTATTCTTCTTACTTAAGGTGATTTATAATTGAGTACATTCAATTTCTTTTGGTTTTTAAAGGATGGAATGCATCATAGTTTTATTATACTATTCCACATATTTTCTTTGAGGTTCTTAGCACAGATATCTGTTACTTAGTTTGTATCTAGGCAGAAACACTTACAAATTTGTTTAGGTCTAAGAAATATTCCCCTGTCCTGGTTTACATTTGTATGAATGGCATGTTCTGAAGTCCGCTGTGCTTGTATTGTTACAGTATTCTTAGTATTTTGTAGTAATGCCATGTTATTTACATGACATAGTTTCATATGGTAGGTTTTCTCAGAAAATCAATTTAACTATTATTTGTTGATATATCATTGCCTTTGAAAGCTTCTACTGGCACAATTTATTATTAAAACTTTAACCCCCCCAAATAAATTTAAAATACTGAAATATCTCATTTTATTCTATCTTGACCAAAAATCGTATTTTAAAGTAACAGTGTCACCTCCATATTTGACAGATGGAGAAAATTCCTTTATTAGTTTTATCCATATAATTTACTGTGTTCTAATGAATGACTCATTTTTCTAATGAACTTGCTGTCTTATTCTGTTCTTCACTCCTTCAGTCTCTCTCACTTTGATTTTACTCAGAGACTCTCGATTTCTGCTATTTATAATATGTAGTCTTCCTCATGTCCACTTCACAGATTACAGCCCACATTTTACTTCAGATATCATTCAAATGTTTTTTTATCAGTGATTAATTTTCTTTCCTGTAAAACTGGTGAATATCCATTATTGTTTTCTCTTTTAATCTCTCTTTTTAGTCAAATACTCTTCTTCTGAAAAATCACTTTATACCTCCATCTTTTAAACTATCATTCATCATAGAATAATGTAGGTTAAGTAAAACTTATAAGGACTGAGTTCCAACTTATTATTTTGTTAAATAATTACATCATTGAAAAGCAATTTTATTTTATTTTTATTTCATTTCTATTTGGATTAAGTTAAAACCAGATGAATCTGAGCTTGCTACATGAACCCCAAATTTTCTGCATTTAGACATGGATGAACTAATCAGACAGTCACTTTCTGCTCAGTGCTCATCCAAAACCAAGTACCTTATGTCTTAATCTATACCAGGCCAGGCCATGTTTTAAGTGTGTAGAGGAAGAACCTGCCTTGTGATTTTGATTTGTTTATTTATCTAAGTTTCAGGACAGTTACACTGACATCTGTCAATAAAGATCACTTAAAATATTGATTCTGTTTTATGGCTACTTTTAATTAAAGCAAATTTGATATTGAATTGTGTCTGAATTTTCAGCTTGTTTTGATATCTTAACTGTTATTGTTTGAATTATGAACCCTCAATATAAGTTCAGTTTTATATTTTAAAGTACTAATCCTCAATGAGATTTTTATTTGTAGACAAAATTGTCAAGAAGACATGTGAGGTTAAAAGCAGTCATATAAACAACTGGGGTCTTACTCCAACAGAAAAAAAGTGCCTCTATGAAGCTAAAGAGATACCATGAGTACAAGGACATAAAAGAAGGCCCAGAAAGGACGGACTAGGAACTTGTCTGTCTGCATGGCAGGAAGAAATGCTTCCTTGGAAAACAATCACACCTTCACTTTGATCTTGGACTCCCAGATTTCAGAACTGCACAGATCATGCAATTTATTTTAAACAATCTTACGTACAAGCTTGTGGAAAGAAGCATATTTTAATGTGAAATTAAGAGTGGTTATAATGATAGTTCATGTTTTCCATAAACTGAAAAACTTTAATAACACATTTAAGCGCTTTAGCTCACACTAATTTGAAACCCACAGGGGCAATTTGTATAACAATAGTTCTCAATCAGACCTCGGTTTTTTGGACATTTTAGTGCGCTATTCTTATACTGGCTGATATTCAAATGTAGGTGCATAATCCACACGTCTTTTAACTTTTCTCAGTTTAGTATGATTCATTCCAGTCCATTCACTTTTGGTGGGATGCATGAGGCAGCATTTCACTATGTAGCCCTGCCTTCCCCAAACTCAGCACATAGCCCAAGCAATCTTTAACCTCTTAATCTGCACATCTGACCCGCAGGAGTGAAGGTTGACATACCTTATAATGATAAGTTCTACATTTCTGACTTTAATTTGCATAGCATCTAACTTTTTCTTTTTGTTGATATAAATCTGAAATGCAAATCTAAGTTAACAAAACATATTACTTATTTACATTTGTTTATTTTCTTCACAACAGTTTTTTTTTTGTATTATATGGAGCATATATGTTTTTTTCTTTCAGTGGTTACTATTACAAGTAGATGTAGTATTATCTAGTTTACTATGCTAAGGCATGATCATCTTTGAGTCATTACTCTTCAACTACTCAACCTGCAACAGTTCTAATCATCCACCTTCTACCTCTTAAGTATATACCAAACTACAATGTAGGCACCATCTTTATCTCAGGATACAGGAATTTTGCTTCCAGATTGTTCCACAAGTATTACCTTCTGATAAAGCAACTGCCTTATATATTTCAATTCTGACACTCAAACTTACCAGAAAATAACATGTACATATTTAAAGCAGGATTGTAAGATGTTTCAACACTCATTTTGTCATGCTGAAATGGCATTGTGTAGAGTAGGAATGACTATAGAAAATGTAATAGTAATAATATAGCATGCATCTTTTGGGGGGTTAGGAACCACATATATATCTCCAAAACAAGCAAGCAAGTTAGCAAACAAACAAACAAACAAACAAACAAAATCTCAGGACTGGAGTGATGGTGGCTCAATGATTCAAAACACTGGCTATTCTTGGAAGGGACTGGCTTGATTGCAAGTACTCACTTGTTGGCTAATAACCCTCTGTAACTCCCATTCCAGGGGACTTGATGTCCTTCATTTATGGCTTCTGCATGTTTTGCACAGGCAAGCATGCTGTGCATAGACAGACACTTCAGTCAAAATGCCCATAATACTTAAAATATAAAGTGGGTTTAAAACTACAAAATCTTCAAAATAATTGTAAGATAAAATTGTAATTGAACTTACTTGTCTGTGAACTAAAATAACATTTATAGTATGTGTCAATACCAGAGCTCAAATTTAGATTTTATTACATCAAAATGTAGGAGGTCACACCCATGCACTCTCCTGTATATGTATTTCACAGGCTATTTCTAGAACCCTCTATATTCTTTGCATCCTCAGAAATAGTGGGTAAAGTTTCAACCTGGATAAAAATTCCATAATAAGCAACCTTCTATAATTGCTTCTTTTGACAAATAATTCTTAGGTCACATTCTTATACGGTCTCACAGCTGAAAAGAGTTCATACTTATTAAACACACATAGACAGACAGACAGACACACACACACACATATGAGAAAAATTGTATATTATCAATGCATGTGTGTGTACAAATCTGTGCCAGGTACATCTTTTATGTTTTAAATTGCTTAGTATTGAAAACGTATCCTAATTTTGTGTTGTATGTCTTCTTGATTTACATTCTTCTGGCTCAATATCCTTTAATGAACATGTATTGGTAGTTAATACTTCCTTGAAAACTAAACAAATAGTCTTTATCCATGCACAATTGCTTTGTAGATAATAGTAAGAAAAACAATCAACCAGCTGCAAATTCCAAGGCTATTGGGACTTATTAGAACCATTTTTGGTCATGTAGCTCATTAAAAATCAACCCATATTATGACAAATTTATAAATTAAAACTGGTATAAATTTGTAACTATTCTAAATAACCATGTGGCTGAGATGCATTGTGATTAAGTTCATTGTGTATTCTTAAGTGCTCTTCCTCTCAATTGTCTATACATTTCTCCTTCTTTCCCTTCCTCTCTCCCTTCCTATTTCCAAAATTATTGCATTCTTTCTTACATACACAAGTGACAAAATGTGTACTTTCATAGTAAAAAAAAAAAAAACGGTTTTGAAGACTATGGCATGTTATTGTCTGTTTAATTGTCAGTATAAACAACACAGTTTACTGAATGTATAATTTATTATATAATAAATTGTTCAGATTAGGTATTAAAATACATAAATCACATGTATTGTTAAGAAAGAACAGATATTTTGTTTAATGTTTAAATTAGAATATTTATGCTCAAAAATTTTGTTTCAAAAGTATGAAAACAAAATATATGAATTTTAACACTTTTAAAAGTAAAATCAAAACTATAGCAATAAAGTGAAAGGAATAAAAGCACTAAGATAAAATAAAGACAATCATATAAAATAAGGTTATTTTACTCCTAAATGTCAAATCAGTAAATATACATACATTATATAGACTGAGTAGACTACATTTTGGAACACATCTATATGGATATTTGTAAAATTCATGAAAAAAAGGATATAAATTTGAAAAAATCAAATAAGAATTTATGGAAGGTTTTAGAAGGAAGAAACAAATGGAAAAATATTATAATTATACTATAATTTCAAAAATAAAAATAATATATTTTTTCTAATAATGAGTGATTTTTTCAGGAAGACAATGAAGATATATCTACTATATTGTTTTCTTTGCATGTACAGACTTTATTTTAAACCACAGCATCTCTCTATGATGTATGTAGGTAGAATTTTCATTTTCAAGACCATGAAACAACAGAAATATTTAGAAATTTGCCTATGATTATAAAATATCAAACGTCAGGTGTTCAGGAAATAAGATAAACAATGGCCAGGTTATTCACATTTGCCAAGCTGAATCCTGTCAAAGGGCTCTGGACACTAAAAGAGACAGTCACTTGAGTAAAGAGGCAGCCTGGAGTATTGAGGAAAATTTTTTACTTGCTAAAGATCTGGCAAAACTTTAAATATAGAATATATAAAGAACTAAAAAATAAAATACCTAGAAAACAAGTAACCCAGCCTATCACAATTGCCACCTTAATATACTATGATATCAGCTCAGCAATACATTATCTGAACAATGGGATAGAATAGGAACCATAAAGAACATACAGAAGCAATCAGTTTATGAGAGAGCAGGGACAGTTGAGAACAGTGAGAAAATAGTTGAGAATTCATTGAACATTTCTAGAACAATTTTCTACTGAAGGGAAAATATGTAAAATTAGATTAAGTGGAAGAATGTGCTCATTCAGAAGCTTTGTGCTTAACTGTAGGATATGCTGTAGCCTGGTAACAGGAAAAGGCATATATGAACAAAATGTATGTAACTGCAGTAAATGAGTGAATGAGTCATACAAGGGCATATTAAGCAGAAACTTCCGTTAAAGCTTAAAATAATTAACTTGACCACATGATCAATGGTCAGGAAGACTGAGAGTGCACATCTAGCCTGGTTGATTCTGCAGTCATATTATGATAGTGTGTGGGCACATACATACATGTATCACATATTAACCTCATACACGTATTTCTAATGTGAACATGAAATGACACTGGAACATCTTCACTTGGATGTTTGTCTCTCCATGTGCACCTGTGCTATTTTCTTATTATGACATATCTTATACGTATTAAAACTTCATGTGAATATAACTGTATCCAACGAATCTGGTAATATCTCAATATTCTTCAATCATTCAATGCTAAATTACTATAAACCCATACCAGTAACTCTGAAAATATACACTTTTAATATTGAAGTTTATAAAAATAAAACTATATATAGTTTGACTATATGTTAATTAAATATACTACTATAAATATAAACACTCATTTATTAAATATGTATATATTTAAGACCACCCACAAACCAACTTTAATTACCTTTGTTGAATGTGAATGTATTGCAGAGAATTTTATAATTTGATTTTATTTTTTATTCTTCTTTCATATAGTAAATCCAGACTGCAGGTTCCCTCTCTCCTCTCCCCCCTGCCTCCACTCAACTTACCTCCTGTCTCTCTCTCAAAGAGAATCAAATACAAATTGACTTTGAGCTTCACTGGGTCCTGAGTTTCAGAATATATTTCAAAGTTCTTAACCATTGGAGCTTGGCATTTAGAGAGAAACCTGACCAGAAGAAACCTCCAGGCAAAGCTCTTCCGTGTTTCTGAATTGTTGCGCACAGCTGCTTAGCATCATTGTTGTCTTCTTTTGTAATTTGTTCTCTTGCTTCATTACGAGTTTCTGATCATCTGTTCTATTTGATTCTGAATATGGCACCGTTCTAATAACAACACGAGTCCAATATTATAATTTATTTTTGCTACCAAAATTAAGAGTTAGAAAAATGCTATTTACATGCTTCACTATTTTAAATTTAAATTCGTAGTTACAGCTGTTATAATTTTCTATAACTTTGGGAGCCTACTCCATCTCAGGTCTCTGGGACTTCCCAAAGATTCTCCCAACCTCCTTACCCCTAGCAGCTGCATATTTCCATTCATTCTCATGACCCTTTGGGTCTCTCTCCTGTCTCTCTAGATTCACTGATCCTGCCCCCTCATCCCCCTCCCTCTCCCCTTTCCTACAATTTCTCCCTCCCTTTCCTCACATGACTATTTTGTTCACCCTTCTAATTGAGATTAAAGCATCCTCACTTGTGCCTTCATTCTTGTTTAATTTCTTTGGATTCATATTATTTTTCTTGTTGTTGTTGAAAATGATTTTTGTTTTTTTATGTTTAGAAAAGTTTTATTTTTCATATAGGTATTACTATTCTTTGGAGTACACACATGGTAATTTCAAGGCATTGTTGAAGTATAATTACAGTGATTTTTGCAGTCAGATACAGGAAATAAATCAAGACATATAGAAATTAAATGTATTTTAAATTTGATATTGCACAGACAATGAAATCTTTCTAGAAATACATAAAATTATTGAGGTCTACTTGGCTCAGAATGATTACAATTTTATAATACTTCTGTATTCACCTACAGGCATCATCAGCCCTGTCTACACTATAGTGTGTTTGTGCATGTGTGTGTGTGTGTGTGTGTGTGTTTAAGTGCAGGTCTAGGTGCACATATGTGGATATCCACATAGAAAGCAAAGGATAACTTAAAAGAAAATAAAAATTAATTCTGGAAGTATACAGTGCTTATTAAACAGTAATTTCTAAAGTTGACTCATATTTTTTGTTTCTAGTGCTAATTTAGGTATCTTATACAAAATATGTAAAGTGAGGAATGTTCATAATTTGAGAGATAGTAACTATGTTCCAATCAGAATATGGTCTAGAACTGAGATGTACCACCATCATGAAGTCCAGAAGCAAACAGTCTTAGGATGCTGCATCATCAAATCAAATCACAGGCACTCATAGCTTACTGCTTCCCTTGAGTAGCAGATTGCACTGGTTAAACATTCACATGACTTGGATTTATGAGCTATGACTTTCTGTACTTACAAAGAGCTCTCTAACTTAGACTATATCCATGCTGGTTATGACTCTGGAGGCTTAAAACTCATTGAAGTACATAACTATTCGGGAGCTAGGGAACTGTCTGATGTTAACATTTTTGCCTTGTAAGCAAGTGGATCTGAATTTATCTTCAGAACCCAGGTTAAAGGTCCTGCATGATAACCTCACAGGTAATCCTGATGCTAGGGAGACAGAGACAGATTGATACCTGGGGTGCAATGAATAGCCAGGCCAGCTTACTTATTGACCTCTGGATCAATGGCTACTGAGAGAACTTGTCTCAAGCAAGCAAGCAAACAAACAAACACACACACAAGAAAATGTAGATGCCATATTTCTGGAATGAAACCTCAAGTTGATCTTTGGGCATTCTATACTTTATGGATAATATCCACTTATAGAGTGATGTGGAAAACTTTTGGTTTCTTTGGGCCTCAGTTGTGTCATGTGAGGATTTTCTGGAAACTGTCTTATAAGAGGATGTTTTTGCTGAAGCAGACACATGGGAGTATGTTTTGCTAAGAACAGATACATCGTGTTTTTCTAGACGCAGTGTGGAAAAAGGGCATGTGCTGATTGGCTATAGTGGATACTTGAGAGAACATGATGTTTGGCAATGATATAAATATAGCCCAATGGACACTGGATGATGCTGGATGGTATTGGTAAGCCTTGCTTACCATTTTTTTATGGATCATTATTGGGATTTGCTGAGTCTTCACTGTTACAATGGGTGGTATTGCTATGCCTTACCAATCTCTGTTGGTCGTCATTGTCATGACCCCATAAAGAGAAACATACCAAAACACTTCTGGTGGTGTTCCAGGGGCTTCTTGTCCATTCTGTGAACTCAGGCCAATTGGCAGATCCTTGATGCTTGTTCTAGCTTGACTTGTCATTGCTGATTTGTGAATGGTGTTTGCTAGTGGATTTAGCTGTTGCTGTTAAAGTAGGTTATGAAAGATCTAAGCCTACCTAATGAATACATACCACACATGTCCTTTGGGGTCTGGGTTACTTTACTCAGGATAAGTGAACATAGTAGAGCATGTGTCCTTGAGATATTTTGATGTATCTCTTGAGTATAAAACCAGGAGTGATATAGCTGGGTCTTCAGGTATAAATACATCCAATTTTACTAGAAACTAGCCAGAATGATTTCCAGAGTGGTTGCACAGTTTCGCATTGCCACCAGCAGTGGAAGAATACTCCCCTTTCTTCACATCCTTGCCAGTATGTGCTGTCACTTGAGTTTTTGATTATTCATAATAGTTATAAACTGGAAACAACAATCGGGTAGACTAAAGTTTACCACCGGGAGCTCTCAAAGACCGAGCCACCAACCAAAGAACATCCTCTTAGAGGAAAAAGGGACAGGGAATGGGGGAGGTTCTCTGTGATGGGGGATCTGGAGGGCAGCAATGTTTGAGATGTAAATAAATAAATATTAAAAAAATAAAGAAATATGCACAACATTTACAATCCTTAAAAGTATTCTATACTCTCTAAAGAGGTGACCATGAGATTTGATGCTATGTACAACTGAGATAAAGTCATAAAATACATTTTGTGCAAACTTAAAAAAATTCCAGTTGTGAGTTAGAGAGTTCAGCTAAGAAGATGGAGACACAAAAATCTGCAATTTTCTGGTCATTCAAAACAAATATAAAAGAGAAAATATAACTTTCTTCTAGGGTACTAAATTTCAATTTGGATGGGCCTATGTAAAATTCGAATATCATTAAACATATGTGATGAACATATCATGTTAGGCTTGGATCTAGGAACTGAAAAACTTTAATTTGCATAGGAGTTAACAGAAATGTTATGCTTAAATTCCCTATATAAACAGTTGCCAATTAAAAAATAAATAATACAGGATATAAAATTTACTTAGTTTCAGAAGAGATATACTATACACATTTTAGCAAGTAACTAAGAATTACATTCAAGCACTTAAAACAGAATATAAAAATGAACCATTAAGACATTGTATTAATTCCTGTGTGACTATTCCAGTTAATATACAGTCTAGTTCATTCTCTTTTAAATTATAAGAAATTGGATAAAATGCATGAACAAATAGTCTAAGGCGAATTATATTACATATTTTGTAATTGTGATTTAGACATGTTGGGTTTCCCATCCCTGTTCTTTTCTCTCTCCAGTTTTACACATTTATTTATTTTGGTAAAGTCGCTGGTTATATGTCACCATGTGTTGTTATGTAATTTTTAAAATGATTCCCAGTCATTTCTTTTCCCAGTAATTTCTTTATCTGAAATTCAGGTCTTTTTGTGAATTTCTCTCTTGTAATTTTGACCTATTGACACTTCTCATAAGCATCATAGATTCATCATAGCCTACAGGATTCCTCCTCAAAGATTGTGTTACAAATACATTGTGGCTTTCTTTTGGGTATCCACTCTTGCTCTCTTGCTGGCTTGATGTAAAGGGAGTGGATAGCCATGTTGTAAGTTGCCACAAGAGAAATACATTGTGTATCTTGAAAGCAGCCAACAGTCATTAGCTTGGGATAGATTCTCCCTATGTCAGAATTGAAAATAAATGCTAATCTAGATAAAGCAATAAGAGCCTTAGGTTCATGAGCACAAACCTATCCAAGACATATAAACTGTGAGATAATGAATATTTCTTACTTAAAGCAAATACCCTATTCTTTAGAAAAATAATATAAACTAAGCTATGAAAGAAAATATATTGTTTTTATGTATTTGTTTATATATTACATATTTATGTAAAAAACAAAACATAATAGAAATAGTTATTCTTGATAGACTTCAAAAGATAATTGGCATAGGTTATTTTCTAAGGTGTAAGAACCAAGATATTTTAAATATTAAATCTTTTTTTCCAAAGGCTGTATTCACTCAAGTATCATATTGAATGAGGCCATACAAGATAAGAACTGTGTATCTATAAACAGTATTCTGTCTAACTAGAATGTGTCTGCATACTGTAGGTACTAGAATCAAGATTTTATTTTGGACTGGGTTAGGGGATGAGGTGGCAGAGACAGTGTATCACTATGTAGTTCTGGCTGGCACTAGAACTTGTTTTTCATACAATGATGGTTTGAATACCTCCTGTCCCTTCCTCCTGAGTGCTGTGATCAAAGGCATATGCTACCATATCCAGTGAAACAAAAACATTTGTGACACAAGTTTGTTGATTTGATTTGACATGCTTTCAGTCAAACACAAAGAAACAGGAGAACCAGCATCCATAGACACATTCTACTATCATCTCACTCCCTACTCTTCCTGCTCTGTCCTTCTTTCCTCTCTACTCATGTTCCTATTCTTGTTTTCCTGTCTCTCCCTCTGTTCTTTCCCTACCTACTCCCACAGGCACACCAGTTCACAAATAAAAATCAGCTTATTGTTTATCAGAGTGACTTGACAAAGGAACATTGAAATTGCTTAGTTCAAGGACCTATGCTTAAGTATCAGCAGAGTCATAATAACAAAGAAAAACTATATGGGAAGAGAATTCTGGCAACCAAGCCAACTGACACTGTGTATGCTGCCATTCTGCTCTTCAAAATGTAGCATTGGACTCCATCCAAATTGCCTGTCTCTATCACCACTTAAAGAAAATGCCCTGTGTTTTATTACAGGTTCAAAGATGACTGAGTGAGGTCAAGCCCATTGCTGGATCCTATCTCCAAATAGAAATAATGCTGAGAATATAACTTAGTCATAGAGTCCTTGCTGAGAATGGTGGAGACAAAGATTTAATAGCCAGTATTGGGTAGAGAAAGGGGCCATGGTAAATTCAAGCCCATAGACTTCTTGCTCACTATATTAAAATGAAACTGAGGTTGATCCTAAACAAATGAAACCTGCAGTTTCCTCCTGTTCCCATGTAGTGGCTGTCATGGCCACCTTGCTAATATATGACAATACAGAGAACCTCCCCAGAGAGAGCTAGGTCAACCCTAACCATATGACTAAAAGGGCTTGTGTCCTTAGGCTGACGACTTAGGTGCTCAGGCCATGTACTGTGTGAACATATTTCCTTTATGGGAATGTATTCATTGCAGTTTTTCATATAATCTGTAGAAAAATACAAGCATCCAATAAGTAGTTTTACAGACTGTCTTGAATATAAGACCAACGATGACATTACCTTTAGCTACAAAAAAACACAGTGCCTCTATGAGATTACCATGTCTTTATAACATTATGAGTCATTTAGTCTAATATTGTTCGCAAAACAATTATTTCATATAAATTATTATTTTTGTTTTTTTACCTCAAGGAAATGAATTTTATCAATAGAAATCTTTCCAAGATGAGTAGAATATGTGGCTGATTAAGGAACTATCTAAATCAATTTTCTTCCTGTATCTACAGAGGAAATCTTGTAAGACTTGTTTCTATGATTCAGTGGGGAAACTTAGTACTGGGCACATGTTCATGCACCGTGTTTTTCCACTGTGTCTTGTTTGTGATAATACACTTAGTTCAAGATCTCCTCAACAGACGCTCGACTGTTTAGGAGGCATTCATTCACGCAGATGATCCAAAATGTGTCTGTTGACACTTTTAGTATGTCTGGTTTAGCGAAGATGGAGAGGTTTTCAAATGAAGTGTTAGAGTCATGTAACTTTGGAACTTTAAAACCAACTGTAACAGCTATCATAATGTGTGTCCACACTAGTCAATATACACACACCATGTACATGTCTATGCAATCTTTTATGATTTGAATTAAATGCATTTAGCATTTTTAAGTTTAGAAAATCATAAAGGTCCTACAAACATGCCAATGTCTTCACTAGATTTTTTTTAAATATATCTGTTTTCTTTACAGAGCAAATAACACAAAATAGGACTATTTATTTTATTCCAACATAGTAAGACTTACTATCTGTATAATGCATACATTCATACTTACAAATTGGTTAGCGCTATTGTTACCAATTTTTGCAATATCCATTATTTCTCTATGCATCTGACAGTTTCAGTTGTCTTATTGTACTTTATGATCTAAAATATCTTTCAATTAGTTTTTCACCCAAAACTCCTTAGTAGTTCTTGCCCAACACTTTTTTTTTTTTTTTACAAGATTATGAAACTATATTACCCAAGGAAGGGTAATTTCAATGCTTGCTGAATTCTCCCTGAACAACAGGTTGGTACTTGTCTGCCTGATTGTTTTCTTCTATTTAACCCCTGCAATTAACTGAAAGATGAGAAAGAAAAAAACCTCCAGGTGTACAGCAGTCAGAAAGATATAGTAATATCACAGATCTATTTTAGCTTTGATAATCAGACTCAAACAGAGGAAAATGAACCCACCTGTGATATGCATATAGCAAGTGAATACCAAGGCAGAAAAACACAGATGCGAATCAACATGTAGAACACTCTAACACACATAGAGATTCTATCCCAACTGAAGAGTGGTTGACTACTTATGCATTATATAACATACTGGTGAAAGCAAATACCTTAGCTATGGAATTAGTGAGGCTTCTGCATATGAAGTTTAAAGTATGTATACATATACATATTTAAAAAATTAGGCTAAAACAAAGAAGTAATTTCAGTCATTAATCTAAATCTTAGGCTAGAACAAAGAAGTAGGCTTCAGGCATGAAAATAAATGCCTTTGGGCTAGGACAGTGAAGTAGGCACAGATATTTTGGTCATCCTGATAAGCCCTTAGAAACAGTGATCACAAAAGTGATCACTGGACTTTGTTTATTGACTTGCTTGCTTGTTCCTTGACTATTTGCATTTATTGTATTGCTAGTTCCTCAACCTAGAAGTTTCAAGTAATTAAAATGGTATAAAATCAGATTGGGAAAAATATATTTCCTGATGACATTTTACAAACATACCACTCTGCACAAATCCTGAATTTATTGAAGTTGTTCAACAAACTCCTGAAGATGAAAGCAAGGCCCTCTTATTTATCTCTGCCTCTGATACATATGTCAGAACTAGGAAATTGTGATTAGACATTTGGTTCTAAAGACCAGAAAATGAAGAAAGTAGTAGTTAGCATGGTAGCCAGGAGAATTCTGGCAATAACCGAGAAAATGCACAGAAAGATGTAGAACACTGGTTCTCACATGTAAGTAGACAGAAACCAAGTAAGTATCTGACTCTCAGAAAGCTTTAATGCATCCAAGCTGGATTGAAAGCCAAGCTAGAGCTCAGAGCAGGATGTAATGTAAGTCATTTTCCTGTGTATTTTTTTTGTCCCTTCATTCAAATGGTCCCTGAATATCATTTACTATCCCTCATATATTATAAAATTATTTTCAATATATTATACTAATAGAAGACAGAAGTAATAAGACACTTTTCTTAATATATCAATTAATTCAACTAGAGTATATTTGGCAATTTTTCATCATAATTAGGCACAGCAGAATGCAACAGTTAGCCATTTATGCACTAAAATAAACAGCAGAATATCATTATCCAAGTCCCTTTTAAGATAAGTAACTTGGCAGTCAGTTGTCAGCATTCTGCATCTCAAAAGAGATAAAGAGAAAAAAAATAAAATATTTCCCATAGCTATAATTCTATTTTGCTATACTTTATTCGGAATAGCAATCTGATAGTCAGATACTTGGTTTCTCTTTACTTATATGTGAGAACCAGTGTTCTACATTTTTCTGTGCATTTTCTCAGTTATTGCCAGAATAATAGGGTTAATCATGATCTGAAGGAATATTTAAACAAGAATGCCTTTCAATGGTTGGAAACAATGGTCTGACTTAAAACAACGATAGGCCAAGGCAGTTCAGACTCAAGTTCACTCAGACATGTAAGTCATTGATTATCAACAATAGAAAATGCCTTTTCTGAAAAGTACTTTCAAAATAGTGTTATTTTATATCTTTATACCAAATACATAACATTTAACTAACAGAAAAATAGAAAGTTTTTGACAAGCATTTTAGTAAATTCTTTTTTCCTTTCTTCTCTTTTCTTTTTGTCTATTGTTTTTCTTTTCTCTCTCCACTATTCTCATAGCATGTAGTAACACTAACCATGGGACCCTGAGAAAAGGAATTGTCATTCAACTAGTCTAACTGATCACTGGGGCCTCTTGAGGAAGAACAATTTTAGGATTAGCACTTGGATCTGATAAAATAAAATGAGCTCAAAATAAACCTGAAGCTCACAATAAAACACTAGTATCAACATGAAGACTCAGAAGGGGCCAGTGAAAGTGTTTAAGTTGCCCAGGACTTCCTTGGGCCTCAGCAGTTACTTCTCTCAAAGGCTCTTCACGGGCACTGTGAGACCTATGGCTCTTACTTCTGTTTTTATAATAAAATCCGAGTTAGATTTCACAATATTCTCAGAGCTATTTAGTTGTTAAAGTAAATATAGCATACCATATTTTCCTAATTTTACCTATCCTTGGCTGACTGTCATATAATGTGTTTGACATGAGATACAGAATCCCAGTTTTTCCTCTATTTTATATTAAATTTCTAAAACTAAATGCAAACTTCATTAATTAATATACTGGATAAATATGGTGCATATTGTATTTAAAATAATTGGGTGAACTTTTTCATTCATTCAACATCAAATTGCATTCTCTTCTTATTTCAGTGATTACATTGGGTTCTTTGCATTTTCCTTGATGGTGTCAATAGTTTTCACATGTATATACTGTTGTCCTGCCAATTAAGGTCAAAGTGTACCATTGTTCAAATTTCATCCTGGAATTTAGCAATATCAGGGCTTCTACTTCTCTGACCCTTGCCTGGGTAGTTCAAAATCTTCTCCACACATGCACCTACCTGCAGAATATCATGTAGCCTTGGTTAAGATTACAGATTCAATTTCCTTCCTCTGGATAATAACCCATCCAGTTAGCACCTGAGATTCCTGAAAGGCTTCCCCATGTAAAGGATTAGGTAGATAGCCTCACCCTTCAGCCATGACCTTCCCCTCCTGGATATTCTCATACCCTTTCCTCAAGAGTTGTATAATTCCTGTGTCACAATGAATAAAGTGCATGCACTCACATCCACCCTCAAGAAAGCAAGGATGAACGAGCAAGGATCATCTCAGAGAGTTGCTTCATAACAGATCACCCGGGAGGAGGCCTTCCTGTAAAAGAGCCATGCACAAAAATGCCTTCCAGAAGAAGGCTTTTCTTTGATCCCTCCATTCTGGTTCTTGGCACTTGTTCATATATCATATTCAAAGTCTATATAATCTTGCTGGGGTGCAGACAGGGCACACAACCCCTTTCCTGGAATACAAACATGCCCTTATTACAAAACTTTAATCCCCCAAAATGATGTGGCCATGTTTTAAAGTTATGTTTAAATGAAAGGCAGACACAGTAATGAATCAGGGAAAGATTTGACAGAATGAGTCAGGATACGATATGCCCAAATCTCACGAGAACACCACAGGAAGGAGACATGACTTAAAAAAGCAGGAGAGAGAGAGAGAGAGAGAGAGAGAGAGAGAGAGAGAGAGAGAGAGAGAGAGAAGAAGAAGAAGAAGAAGAAGAAGAAGAAGAAGAAGAAGAAGAAGAAGAAGAAGAAGAAGAAGAAGAAGAAGAAGAAGAAGAAGAGAAGGAGGAGGAGGAGGAGGAGGAGGAGAGAAAGGAGGGAGGGTAGGGGAGAGAAAGCAAGAGAGAAGGGGAGGTGTGGAAGAGAGAGGGGAAGAGAAGACTGTTTGATAGAGACAAGCTACAGATGAAGACAGAATGAGACCGAGAATGAGAATGAGCCTAAAGATTAGAACAAATTGCTAGAGTTAGTTTGAGGTCAAACAGAGCAATTTAGTGAAAAGCTGAGAGAAGTCAGTTTGATTCAGTCAGCTTGGAGAGGAGTTTATGCCAGTACCACAGAGTTGAACTAGTCAGCCAGTGTTCAGAAAGAACTGAAAGTGTGAGCAGTAAGCATCTGTGATGCCAATTACATCAGGAGAATAAGAGTTACTTTTATAGTTTGGGCTAAGGAAAAACTCTCAAAATGTGAAGCCTCTTATTTAATGACTCCAAAAGCTATTATTTCACAAAATAAAAAAAAATATGCACTTATTAGTTGATGATAACTTCTGAGTTAGTGATGGGGGCTTGTATCTACTGCCCCTTTTAGTGCTGGAACATCACCTGGCATCAACCTGGTACACACTGGTAAGCACTGTACATACTGCTACAGTCTTTCCGAGACCGGTTTTAGTCAGCCCATTTGTGTCTTTTGCTTATATATTATGGTTTCTTATTTTGTTTTTATGAGTTTTCTCTGTACGAATATGTGTGTCTCAGCATCTATACGTGTATTTTGTGCCTTTTCTTTTTCTCTTTTTTAAAAATACATGTTTATTTGTTTTCACCTTATTTTATTTTATTATTGTTATTATTTTAAAAATGCCTGTTTGTATTCTAATGATGGGTAAAAGGTGTGAATTTGGATGGAGGGGGTGTGAGCAGGATGTTGGAAGAGCTGGGGGACAGGAAACTAATCAGAATACATTGTATAATAAATGTGTTTAATAAAAATTGATAAATAAAAATTAAATGCAGTTATATAAAAGAAAACATGCTTTTGATTTCTATACTACTTCTCAGGAAAAACTGAGCTACAATACAATAAGGCAAACTAAATGGCTTCCTCTTGAATTGAGAAATTTATTAAACATCACAATCATATCCTGGGAACAGTTGCTGCTTGTTAAGTATGTTATAGCAGATATGACAAGCAGCATAGCCCAAGTGTGAGGGGATTTGTTGGAGCAGCCATAGTACTTTTTCCTTTTTAATATTTTCAATCAAAAGAGAGCATCTGGCTTAGTGTGTCCTTCACTATTTCATGTGTGTTAGGTCTCACTGCTCCCCCCAAAGCTGAGGTGTTTATTAACATACCAAAGCAGAGCCAGGTCCCTCCAGCATCCCTCAGTCTGTATCTTTTACATGTTCCTCTTGGCTGGCATACCCAGAGGGTCAAAAGAATGAATGGAATTAAGCAGCTGCTGGTGATGGGAGGTGGGAGGATGCTAGAGAAAGTACCAGAGATCCAGGAGGTGAGACACTCTCAGGACTCATTGGAGGTGACATTAGCCAAAATGCCGAAAAATGGGGAAAGGGAACTAGCAGAGGCCTACTCAAGTAGATCTAAAGGGCCTCAAATGGAGGGACAAGGTTGCTAACTCACAGTCAAAATTACTGACCCAGAATTGTTCCTGTCTAAAAAACTGCAGGGAGAAAATAGAGAAGAGACTGAAGGAAAGGCAGTCCAATGACAGGTCCATCTCATGGGGGTGGAGGTGGAGCTGGGGGGTTGGGACACCAAGGCCTGACACTACTATGCTGTGATGTGCTCTCAGACAGGAGCCTGGCATGGCTGGCTGTTGAGCCTTGGATGAGGTAACTCCATTTAACCTGCCACCTTCAGTCACTTAACACACAGGTAGAGGTCGTGATTAACAAGTGGGAATCTACCCCCCCCCCCCCCCCCCCCCCCGACCCTGATGCTAGACCGCCGGACTCCCTCTTCCCCCACCCGGGAGATTTCTTCCCCACAGCTGGCCTCTGAAAGCCCCTACAAGCAGCTCACTGAGACAGACATATATACCCTAACGCCAACAATTGGACTGAAGTCAGGGACCACTGTGATTGAATTCAGGGGAAGGATTGAAGAAGCTGAAAGGGAGGGCAACCCCATAGGAAGACTAGCAATCTTAACTAACCCAGACTCCAGCGAGCTCCCAGAGACTGAGCCACCAACCAGGAACATACATGGGCTGGTCCAAGGCCCCTGGCACAAATATAGCAGAGGACTGCCTGGTCAGGCCTCAGTCTGAGAAGATGTGCTTAATCCTTGAGAGACCTGAGGTTCCAGCAAAGGCAGAGGACTGGTGGAGGGGAGGAAGCAACCTCTCAGAGGCAAGGGGGAGGAGGAATCGGATGAGGAACTGTGGGAGGGGGCCTGAGGGGGGGGGCAACAACTGGAATGTAAATAAATAAAATAATTTTAAAAATCTTTTTGTGTCCCTCACATTTTAAAACTTTTATGTGACTGTTTTAATCCTACCCTCCCAGTGATTCTAAACCTTCCTAATGCTGTGACCCTTTAATAAAGTTATTTGTGTGGTGGTGACCCCCAACCATACTTCATACCTGTAATTTTCTACTGTTATGCATTGTTATATAAATATCTGATATAAAACACCTGTGAAATGTCATTAAACCTCAATGGGGTCGAACTGGTTGAGAACTGCTGGTTTATACAAAGTGCGTTGCTACATTCTAAGAATTTCATAGCCTGGAGCAGTGACCCTTTTCTCCATGGAGTGTTGATCACTTTCCTAGTCCTTCTTCAGGTTCTGTATGCTAATTATTTTTAGAATAGCTCACTAATAAGGTTGTAATATTGACCCTAACTAATGGGAAAAAGACACAGCTACCAGCTGAATTAGAATAAAAACAAAAGCCACGTTCTGTCTGTGTGTTTGCTCTCCAGAACACATACTCTGGATCAAAAGTAAAGTTTGCTTTCCTCCCAGACACTTCATTTGGAGTAGTGGTCTCTTTCTTTTTAACCCTGAACATAATCATAATACCTATAATGATGATTTTAATGATACATGATGGTAAGAGCTTGCTGCTACAGATGGGATGTATTTCAACAAAATTCATACAGAAACCTGTCAATGAGACATTTGGAAATGTTGCCTAGGAGAGGTAATTAGACCATAGAGGTGGAGCCCTCAGGTTTAGAAGTCTTAGAGGAAACCTCTGTTTCTTACCTCCCCTCTGAGGCTTCTCATAGACACAGGCTCTTTATTTTTATAATATGCATGGGAATAGTTTAGCACTTTTATCCCTGAGTAATCTTGTATAAGATAATTTCCATTTCAATAATAAGTAATTCCAAGGAATTATTTTCACAGAATATTTTGCAGCATTGTAAATAAACAATAGAAGTTTCAGAAATGGAAGTGAGACAATTTATTTTCTTTACTCTCATGACACTCTTAGGATACAATCAGGGAAAAGTTGTATCTAACAGTGGAAGAGTGAAAAGTACCCCCGCCTCCAAAAAAACAAAAACAAACAAACAAAAAAAAAAAACCAAAAAAACCATTGCTGGTTACAATTGATTCTGTTACATTGATTAGTCTCACTTCATGAAATCAAACAAAATCTAAGCAACTGGAGGGTTTATTCAGACCACAAGATGTTTCTAATTAGTTGATATTGTTTTCAACTTAAATAAGTTAATCATTAATGTATTGTGCATTAAATATTCCAAAACACTAAAAATTGCTTTTTCTATTTTAACTATTCATTATGATTGTGTTCTTGCAGATGAATCTATTTATATTTATAAGGTTGTGAGACAATGTTCCTGAAAGGAACATTCCTCAAGAGTAACCTTCCAGGGAATCTTGTGTAAAGGTGGTGACCTGATTGGAACTTTAATGACTATGGAAATGTTGGCATGTTACATGTCTAGAACTAACTACAGTGTGCTGTTACCTGTACCACCTTCAACCCTCCCTTTGCCCACCACTATGTCTGACCTAATGTTCTTATGACTAATATCTAGAATGAACACATTTAGAGATTTTATTTCTGCAAGGAACCAACTTGACAAAATAGCAAGTCAGGGAGGAAAGGGTTTATTCAGGGTTATTCCACATTGTTGTTCATCACCAAAGGAAGTCAGGAGAGGAACTCAAGCAGGAACCAGAATGCAGGAGCTGATGCAGAGGCCATGAAGGGGCTCTGCTTACTAGCTCGCTCCTCATGGATTGCTCAGGAATTTTTTAAATAGAACCCAGGATTACCAGCCTAGGTATAGCACAACAATGAACTGGATCCTCCTCCCATCCCATCAATCATTAATTAAGAAAATGCCCTATAGGCTTGAACACAGCTGAATCTTATGGAGGCATTTTCTCAATTGAGTTTCCCTCTTTTCACATGACTAGCTAAAACTGTATTACCACAACAGACTATTAGCTTCCACAAAGCAAAGGGCTATGAGTGTCATCACATAGCATCTCAGGCCTAAAGGAGAGATTCTTCTCTTTGATTTAATCTTACTACCCTTACTACTTAAGGTATCCACTGGCATACCTTAATTTATAATTAATTTATAATTTTCTCTGCTTTGATACTACAAAATCTTCAATGAACTATTATAATCTTGAAATGTGGAATCAGAGGCAACCTGAATCTGTGTTTCTAATCTACTGTCACTCAAGCTTCGCTCCTGAATAAATCATTTTTTATTTCTTTTGGTATAAGGGTGGTGTTTTTGCATTCACAAAGAACTCCTTAGATATTTGGATGAAGAGTAAGACTTTGAGGAGACTGGGAAAGGTGAAATGGCCAATTTTATATTAAGAGTGGCTAAGTATGATTATTTGTTCAAGCAAATTAATCTATTCCGTTATTTTATTGGACCTCCTTCTTATGCCTGACTCCTTTCTCAGGCTGGCCACCAAGGTACTACTATTAAAACATAAAGATCCAGCAATAAAACTTCCCATTTAGCTATCCTGATTAACATATCCAATCATACCAGCCATCTTCACTCATTCTAACATATACCTCCCTGTTTCCCCTCTTAAAGTTAACACTTGCAAAGTTGTTGGTGCTGTTCCTGCCAGATTTAGATTCAGCCACATTATATCTTTGCCTTGCTTAATAAAGGATCTCTTTGTATTTAGTTTGTGTTTGGAGATTGATGTTTGGGTGTGGTCTTTGCCTAACCTGTGGTCAGAAGGGAACACTCCAGGTCCATTCACTGTAGCTGATCAAAGATAACTCCCCCCGCCCCCCAATTCTGCTAACTGTCATGATATCCACTTGCTTTTCTACCATTTTCTGTGCTTTCTTCACCCCCTCAATCAAATAGCCTTAGTAATTTGATCCCCAAATAAAATTTTTTTTTCTACCTATAGAGTGGTCCAGTTTGGTGGTTTCACTGTAAGCTTGCTTATAAAAATGTCAGACTTGCTAACTTCCACAGAATGGAAGTCAAGAAGTTGAAAATAATCCTTTTCCCCCTTTTATGTATTAAGAGGCATTTTTTGCCTCTTAATTTCATTCATAATTTTGACTATGTATCCTAAGAAGACAATTATGCATCATGGCTCCTTACTATGTCACTATGGTAAAGTTAAAATAGCTATTCCTGAAAGAAAGCAAAATACATTTATTTTCTTAAAAGAAACTGATTTTTTAATTCTGTGTGTGTGTGTGTGTCTTGTGTGTGTGTGTTGTGTTGTGTGTGTGTGTGTTTGTGTGTGTGTGTGTTTGGTGTGTAACATGGTGCTCCTGTGGAGGTCAGAGGACAAGTTCATGGAGTTCAATCTCTCTCTCTAGCTTTACATGGGAACTGGGGATCAAACTCACATCACCAGGATTGCTTTATAGGCACTTTCCCCTCTCCCATTAAACCCTCTTCAACGCCTCATAAATTCACTTTTTTTTTATTTTTGGTGTGTAGCTGTTTCTTCTGATAAAATCCTTCCTTCCACTTAAGAAAAACTTCCTTCCACTTAGGAAAGTTTTGAAGAAAACATTCTTAAGACATACAATATAAAAGGAAGAGAAACAACAGGATGTTTTAACACAAGATATTTAAAAAGTGGTGTAAAAACAGTGTTCTAAGAGGATGTGAAACCTTCCATCCTGTAGAGAGGCTCATTAAGACAAGGAGGAAAGAACTCAATATGGCTTCCAGAAGTCCCTAAATTTAACCATGTTCACTAAGCCCCTCTTGCCTAGAGTACATAAGTATTAAAGACACTGAGGGTCACTCCCAGACAAGCTGACCACGTAAAGGAAGCTCAGACTGAATGCTTTCTACAGCTAAAGGAAGCAGACAGTGCCAAAGTGCTTAGAAGAAACAAAGACCAGCGAAGTTGCCTGGAAGATCCTCAGAACAAATGAACCTGAAGAGGCTTAGACTAAATGAACCAGAAAACAAAACAAAACAAAACAAAAAACAAACAAAAACAAATAAAAACAAGATACCCTCCTCACCTTTGGAGACACCTGTATTCTGTGTTTTTGTGAATTGCCACCATGCTTGGGTGGGTGGACACTTGGTGCAGCTGTCTTTGAGCAACTTCTGCTCTTCCACATGACCCCTCATTGCTGTAAATAACCCCAGTAAACCTCACTAACTCACAAGTGGGATTTTAGTTGTAGCCCTACTTCAGTTTGCCATAAGCTTCCTATCTGATTTCATAAGACCTTTGTTCGTCTTCCCAGGAATAGTGTCACACAATAAATTTCTGTTTTCTAAACATGAGACTATCAATCCACACAATTTCAAGGGCTCTGCTTAGTGGCCCGAGAAAGTCAGTGCCAGACTGGACTTTACCTCTAAGCCCTTTATTTCACAATGACTTGTATAAATAAGCTTGAAAGAAAGCATGTCAGAAGGAGTTCACCTTCTTGTTTTCTGCTTGGGGTCTGTCTCACAGATGCCACATAAAATAAGACAGGACAATCACAACCTGACAGGGAACTGAAGGTAAATATGGACAGTGACTTTCTTCACTGTATTTTCAAATTTCATAATAATCTAGATTGATTTCCAGGAACACAAACAGGAATGTGATACTCTGAAGCTTCAGAGTGATAAACTTAGACATACATTCACAGTTTACTAGAGTCCTGGGTTACCAACAACAAAAACACCTCTTGAAGGAAATGAAAACTATAATCATAATGTGGGCCTTAGTAGGGTAAAATGCAAATATATTCTTCATATCAAAGGACAAATATGTCGATGTGGTAAAATGCAACAAGAGAAGAGTGAGTAATGAGGAGATAATAAAGACAGAAGGTAAATCAATCAGACCTCTTTCTGTGTAGATATCTCTGTGACATACATATCCACCTAGATTGTGGATAGATGTGTGTGTGTGTGTTCTCATGAATGCTTGTAACTTTGTATGTTTTACTTAATAATATTTACAATTGAGGAATGGGAGAGGTAAAAAAAAATATAAATGATAAATTGTACCTTAACTTAAAAAAGTCATCAACTGTTCCTGTGTTTGGAATTTTTAAGGTATTTTTACCTACTGTAATAAAAATAAACAAGCAAAAATGACAACAACACAATACCCAATAGGCTAGGTATGAAGACTTGTGCCTGTAACACTGTTTGGTAAAGAGCTCAAGGCTGCTCTGGCTGTATAGAAAGACTCTGAGTCTCCTCACCTCAAGAACGAAAGCAAAAATTAACTATAAAAGCAGTCTCCAGTAATTAGAAATAATATTGATGACTAAAGTTGACTGAAATAACTGAACACAATATTATATTTATATAATATTTCTACATGCTGGCAGGGGTTTACTGAAATGTCATAATTTAATACCTGACTGGCCATTAATACCTTCTCATGTGTTTTTGTCCTTTGTCTAGTACATCATCCAATACTTGCTCATTCTCTCAACTTCTATTGATACATTTTCATTTCTAGTTTGTAGACATCTCACTACCAAGTTGTGGGATTTCAATTCATCAATGCCAAATCTGTTTAACCAGCTCTTTGTTCTCTCATTCCTGCTTCCAGACAGGACTTTTAGCTCTTTCTATACTTGCACCTCTCTTAAGATCTCACCTGGTCCTTAAGATCCAAGAATTCAATGTCTTTCCTTTCATTGCATTCTTCTTATCATCTTGCTTTATATTTATTTCTCTTCAGTAAGGTGACTGAACCTTTAATTGTATTTGACAAGCTCCTCCTCCTCCAAGTGAATGTTTTCTGTGTCTCAGGGTAAGGTTCAACTCTAAAGGACTTTCTTCAGACCCATCACAGAGTCCCTGCCTACTTTCTTAGCAAATACCTTTCCAGTTGCTTCACATGCAGCAAAACCCAGTGACATAACTGAATTCTGAAGCCACTGCTGGCACACATTATCCATTTATATTGAGCAACACAATCAGTCTTAGGCAGTGAATAAACTACTTTTGTCTTTGTTTCTCAGATTCTTTTTCTATTCCTGCCACATTTTCAATCCCATTGAATATTGGTTCTCTCTTATAAGATTCATCTTTAATTCTCAATTTGATCATCTATATACCTCTGCACATGGAATAAGCTATGTAAAGTACTTTATGAGCTATGTTTTATGTAATTCTGGCATTTCTTAAACACTAGGAAGCACAGTCTTAGTTGATGTTCATTTGCTGTGAGGAAACACCATGACCATGGCAACTCTTATAAAAGATATCATTTAGTTGGGACTTGCTTACAGTTTCAGAGGGTAAGTCTACTGTCATCATGGTGAGATGTGTGGTGGCATGCAGGCAGATGTGTTACGTTCTACATGCAGACCTAAAGGCAGAAGACATGTCTGTGATTTGATCATTTGAAACCTCAAAACCACCCCTCACTGAGACACCTCTTCCAAGAAGACCACACCTACTCCAACAAGGCCATATCGCCTAGTCTTTGTCAAGTAGTGCCACCGCCTAATAACCAAGCATTCAAATATATGAGATCATAGGTGCCATTCCCATTGAAACCACCACAGAAATGTTTTAATTCTATTGACAAGTGTGCTATAGTATAAGCAGTGGTATATACATGGTAAAGTAGTAAAGTACTTTGCAGTTAAACATAAGAAAATGAGAGCAACAGGATTTTTCTCATGGTGTTTTGTATTCATTCTTCGTGTTTTCTTTAAGATAACTTTCATTATGACAGAGTCCTAACCACAGATCATACCACTCTGAACATTTTAGTGTTTACAAAAAATAAAGAAGACAATATTATCGGATTTTTGAAGCAAACACATCCATAATGCTCATTAAAGTAATTCTGTTGATTAGATAACACAAAAGCATAGATTAGACATCATTACTATCCTTTATTAAGGTCTTTTGCAATTTGCCTGATACCATAAACCTAGTAATACATAGGCAGATACTTTGATTAGATTATCTCATTGATAATATTTTACTTATTCATCTCTACTCTGGAAATAATACAACTAGTTTGCTGATTTATTTACATAAAAAACTCTTTCCTGACATGCAAAACTAAGATAATTATATGACATTGTTACACAGCGTATGGGGCATAGCGCTGATTTTTACCTTTGAAAACTATAGCTATGTATTTGATTGAAATGTCACAAAAGAGAAGACATAGGTCTCCAGAGGGAGGAGGACAAATTCTCATTGTTCATTTAGGAAAAGATAGCAAGAAGCTAATTTACCCAGCAGGATCAGGATGGGAGGCAGCAGCAAGCACATGCATAACGGCCAGACTACCTACAATATTAAATTAATTGAATTAAAAAAATAAGATGTGAAGAACATTCCCTTGAAAAGGAAGGAACTACAGGAGAATAAATTTGTAAGATCTTTTATTAAGGTTACTACAAACTCAAAGGGGAACCATAATTTCCCTTGTAACAGTGGTATTGGACAGACTGTAGAAGCAAAGGTTTCCAGGTTTGCTTGGGACACTAATGATTTTAAACTAGATAGCATAATATCCTTTGGATCGAAGAAACTGTTGCAGGATAGCTTCCAGTATTGAATAAATAAATATGCATACTAAATTTTGCTTTTACTTTACCTTTGGTGTAGCTAAGAAGTTGCTGGATCTTTAAACATGTAAAAAGAATCACATTAAGCCCATATATTTGAAAATGTAAACTATTTTGCAACTGCAAGTTCATTTACATGTAATATTCTTTCTGTGTTTTATTTTTATAGTACAGTGTGCATGCAACTCAGAGTTGACAGCAGCAGATTTGGCCCTCGGGGCAGAGCTACATTCAGAGCACTCAGAAACTGACTAGACACCAGAACACTGGATGCCAATCTGGAATCTGCCTGACTCAGCAGGAGCATCTGCTAGCCATTTACCCTTCGGCTAAAGAATCCCACACAGCCTGTGATCTGTGATTTTAAGAGGCTGTTGATCAGTTTCATCTGATCAGATTTAACTGTTGAAAATTACCAATAACTTTTATTTTTAAAAATTAAGTAAGGACGGACTTGGGACACATTTTTGGGAAAGATGAGCAAGAAGCAACAACAAGAAGATCAAAAAGAAACAGGCATAAGTGGTGATAGACTCCCATCTTTGTGGAAAACATTACAAAATTTCACTTAGTAGAGTTGTTCAGTATTCATTAGATCTTATCCACATAACATAAAAGATAAACACATAATAAAAGTTTTCACTGTCTTACATTCTTTAATATACTTAATAGGAATTAATGTCATCTTTCATATGATTTTTGGGTTAGTACTTTCAATATGCAAACTACTTTTTTTACACTCACTAAACCAAGCACTTTATGTGTGTATTTATCAAAATTTTAGCTCATTATAAGCTTTCTTTAGGGGAAAGATCTTGCAATTTGGTTTTCTTTCTCAGCTAAGCTTGTAGCAGAGGAATTATTTAAACACAGCAAGTCTTCAATAACATTGGCAATAGAGAGATTCTAATTGGATGTGGCTTCCAGTGCCTCAGGTCAAAGTAGATTGTACAATATCTGGGATTTTCAGGATGAGGTTGAGTCAGCAGAGAGCCTGAAGGCAAAGAGGTCAGGTGCAGAGCTCCAGAGAGAAATGTTGGCTGCCTTTCTGACTGTGTATCTGTGGGATTCTGGAAACAGTCAAGTTTCTGTTCTGTTAACACTTCTCAAGGGCCTACTTTTGACTTATAATGAATTGAATATAATCAGCTTGATTAAGAGAAGCCTCATATGATCTAAAAGTAACTCTGTAGTGGGATATTTTCCCCGCAACATTTACCATAAACTCAGTAATTTGGGAGGAACTAATGTGGAAGGAGTAGGAAGAGGAAGAGGAGGAGCTAGGAAGAGGGAGAGATGTAGGAGCCATGGAGGACCACACATTGAGAGCAGTCCTGGGTAGCAACTTACATCATAAGATTAGATATTGTGACACACCTCTAATTTTGTGGGCATCTTGTTAATTGAGCATTACCAAACATATAAAGCCTTTGGATAATCTTTAAGCATTAGAGTCTCATTTCTACCAGGTACCATATAGATGGTGAGATGGTCTGGGCTCAGCTCAGCCTTGTGGAGACATCGCGGTAGATTGGCAGAGCCATCTCCCACACTTGTGGGTGCCAGGGCTGGTGTTTCTGGCTGGCCATTTCTAGCTGTAGCACACATGTCCTCTGGCCACAGAACATGGCAGCAGAGCTAAGCAGAGCTGCTGCTGCTTAGACAGCCCAAGAAAATGCTGTTCTAAATATTAACTTTAACATAACTCTACCTCCATGTCTTCAGTATAAGAAGCAAGAGAAATGTTTGACAATGAGCTGAGGTAGCTCCCCTCACAGAACAATGGCAAGCACAGAATCATGCGCTGGCCACATAGAAGACAAAATTCCTCCTGCAAAGTAGGGAAACTGTCAAGTTTAGCCATGGGGATGTATAGGGTTTAGACTCCATATTAGTTCAGTTGGTGGCATTCAAATGACCATTTTCAATAAAGATGACCTCACTCTCCATTTACTGCTCTCCATAAGAGCCACAAAAATCACCTGGTAAAGTGGGGTTCGTTCTTCCTTGTAGTTCTCCCCCTTCTACTGGGAGTTCTCACCTTCTTCTAATAAATCAATATTCCTTTCCTTATTCACTTAGGTTGTGAAACTATAAACTCCACATTCAGGGTGGTTTGATGGCTGATGATACTCTGGGATTCTATCATTGCAAATTAAGCTCAGCAAGAACACACTATGGCACTTAATCAACCCACATTAAAATCATTACCTGTTTGTTTGTCTATTTCTAAGGTCTTTTATTGAGACTTATAGTGCTATCTAGGAAATATGTTAGTGAAGAAATTACCAGTAAATAACACTGACAAAAAAACACTTTTTTATTCATTATGGCATACCTAAAATTGCAAAAATCTCGTCTTGACTATTATTAATAAGGTGATTACCACAAGATCTACCTATTTAATAGACATTGTAATTACCATATCAAACATTCTTCAGACTTTGCAAACATAGGGTTACTGCTTGGGAATTCATAATTCACATCAGTTATTCTAGCTTTTTTCTAAGGTTTTCTGTCCAAAAGTCATGTTGAAGACCCCATAAAATTAAAACTAACAGGGATTCATTGTCACTGTTTTAATTGCATAGTTTATAACTCTAACACAGGTAAATTATCTGTACAATTTATAATTATACCACATGAATAAGTTGATAACATGCCTGTAATCCAATTAATTTCTTGGGTGTAAATGCAATACATAATATACTGCATGAACATGGAGTTAAAAAAATGCCTTTGTGTAAATGTAGTGAAATATAACAATCTACTCTAAATTAGATATTTAGAGTAAAGAAGATATTTTTGAAATAAGAATGCTTGCAAATATTTAATGAATATTGGGAAAAAATTCGTCTCATGTGTGAAAAGTGTCTGCACACATGAAAACTTAATAAGCTAATGCTTCCAAATTCAATTTCTTTTTGATGTAAGAATAAGTTTTAATCAAACAACAACCTTTCAAGTTGTATGAACTCTATTACCCTATGAGTACACAGTCATGGCTGAAAATAAGTAAAAGAATTAGGTGACCACATTCTGAGAAAATTGTTTAAATAGCCTCAAAATTCTTCAAGTGACACTTATATTTGGGAATGAGGGCATGAAAGTTCAGAACCTCATGTCCTGTGTGGACTGTGCCTTTTCATTCTTCATATAGAATGTGGGGGTATAATGAGTGACAATTGCTTTTTATAACAAATAAAGCAACAAGAGAGTAGAGAAAATGCTAGGTATCAGTAATTCTGTAGTAATAATGCTATCATTTTTTATTCTACAGTGTCCAGCAGATCATCACTCATTAGGTCTAAGGCATTCTCAATAATAGGTCAACATAATTTAACACCCCGTCTTTCAAATTAATCTCTCGTTCCTTCTACAACTCAACATTGTAATCAGTATTCCCTTAAATGCTGCTCTGTAATTATCTATTTTATGTCTCTAATCAAAAATTTCATCCACTAATTAATATGTTTGACCTCTTTTACTTCCTTAAACATTTTTTAAAAATTATTTTAACATTTGTTAGGTCAGGAAATGTGAAGACTGGTATTTTATCTGTTTGTTGGCTGATATGCATCCTAACATACTTTCATGGATGTCTGTAGACAAGGGTCTTCTGTGGCGTAGACCATAGATGTTTTTAATAAGGTCTCAGATGGAAACAGCAGCTTCATGCTTTCAAAGGCTATCATTCCCCTCAACTTTTGTGAGGGTAAGATGGGGCAATCCAAGTGTGTGTTCCTTAAAACAGTACTTTTATAATTCAGTTGAGAAACACTGAGCATTGCAAATTGCTTATTTTATTAAATCCACGAATTAAACTGGCCTCCTCTTTCCCTTTAGGGAGGCATTATCCTTCATGATCCTGGTTAGGAAACAGCACTTCTATCTCCTCCTAGTAAAAGCAATGTCTCTATTGTACAAGGCTGTGTGCTACATAAACACCAGCAGAAAGAGATTTCGGAACTCAAAGTGTTCTAAAACTTGCAGAAACGTCTGCAAGCAACGGCCCTTAAACTACTTCTTCCATGCTAAAAAGCCATACTAACCTTTTACTCCTCGAAATCCATTTTCTGTGACAGTGGCACACTATTTAATATTGTGTGAATTGATTTGTTTTTATACTTTTTACTTAGTTGCTATAGACAGTTTAAATAAATTCATATACTTTTTTTTCTCTTTAGGTTGATGAAAATCACTAAAACTGTAGCAGAATAAAGAAATTCCTTTTTTTAGGCTTTAGAATTTAATGGTATTATCCTGTGTGTTGCATAATATATCAAAATACTATTTCATATATTAAAAATAATTCATCACATACATCATATAAACAAATAATAGTAAGATGACTCTGAAAGAGTTTATTTTTAAAAGTTAGTAAAATTGTTAATTATCAGAATGTGGTGCCAACACTTCCTAAGCTGTTGCCTGTGTTACTTATAAAGTTCCTGTGAGGTCAATATTCTAATTTCAAGTATTTAATACCAACAATTCTAACCAATTATTAAAAGTGTAAGATGAAGTCTACTTTTCAGTCCACAGAATCTTTTATGACGGAGATTTGCAATAAATTAGCTTGGAACTACAGGATGAGTACCCAGGATCCACAAGGTTAAATATTGATGCTATAGTTTTGTAAATCAAAAATGTATATTTCGGTTTCAAGTCTAAATAACTAGATATGAAACAACTGACTGTGGAGTTTACATGCTTAGAGATGTCCTATACTAACACATCCTATTCACATTGTATTTTGCTGCACTGTTCTCCACTGTTTTTATACATTTATTTTTCTCCTTTTACATTGGGTTATAAATTACGTTCCCTGGAAAAGAATTCTTTTCCTCCCATACGCTAGTTCTCTCCCATTCCCTACATATTTACATCACACTTTGTTAGATCAGGTGCTGGTGTTGTATTTTTGCAAGCATTCTTCACTGTTGAACCTTGCAGCATATTTCGATCGCATTTCCTCCCATACAGCTCGTTAGTACCTTCTGTTAACACCTTGTACATTTCCTATAGTCTATTTTGTATGTACTATGATTACTACTTTTTAAGCTTACAAAGAGGAGTGCAAAATCTTTTCAAAAGCATCAGGTGAGCTACTTGTTATGACTTCAGTGTAAAGCCTGTGCCCAGATGCTGATTACTGAAGGCTTTGGGTGCAGCATTAGTGTTACCCGAAAACTTTAGGATGAGGGACTTTGCATTGAAGTATGCAAGCCACTCTGGATGAGTCCCATGGCTATCTTGTTCCGGGCTGCTTCTTTTTCTTGTGTTAGTGACCACATTAATGATAACCTCAAAGAGACCAGAATGTGTTCATATTGCACTAAGGAATGTAAACATAGCACTTCCTCTGGGATTAATTTGACCAAGATCAAGTCTAAATTTGACTTCTCCACTTCTCTACTCATATTTTCAGCCTGTCTGTAGCCTTTTGGTGATATATGTCTATGGCATTCCTCTGTCTGAGATATATTGTCTATGTCGGTCCTGTTCTTAACAAAGGGCTTCATTCACACAGAAAACATGGCATGGTGGAAGGAATGAGGAATTCTTTCTAGACATTTTTAAAAGTTTTACAAGGGAAGAAATCACCTTACTGACCTGAATTGACACAAAGTAGTAAACCACACTGCAAGCAGACATTATCATGATATATCCAGTTTACTCACATTTATGGTGGATATTTATTATATAAGGTTGGTGTCAACCTTTTGGCTACTTTCAGCAAAAGATTACTACAACACACAAACACACTTATATATTACTCTAAGTCAAGGGATAAAAGACTACATAATTTAAGATTAAAGCTATACAATAACTTAGGTTATAAAAGCTATATGGTGTCATAGTTACTTTTTTATTGGTGTGAAAAGATACAGTGACAAATGCAACTTATAAGAGAAAGCATTTAGTTGGGAATTAAGGGATGCTCCCACTTCCAGATGGATATCCATGACAGTCCTGGCAGGAGCAAGTCAGCAAGCTGGAAGGCCTGGCACTAAGGCAGTATTTGAGAGGCTACGTCCTATCCTTACAAGTTAGAAAGAGAGAATGAGAGAGTCAGCCTTGGGTGTGCTTTTGAAACCTTAAAGACCATCCCTGGTGACACAGCTCTTCAAAGGCCATGCCTCTTAATCTTTCCTACAACAGTTCCATCAACTATGGATACAGCATTCAAATATATGAATCTTTGTTGACCATTCTCATTTGAACCTTCACCTAGAGGAAATTAAAGGTATTAGAATGCTGCTGTCTTAAATGCTGGTTAAACTCAAAGAGGCTGAGTACACTGTAGGCAGCATGCCAAATATTAAGTGATGTCAAGGCATATTAACTTTGCTGTGAGGTTCAGTGTCTTTGAGTGTAAGAAATATTTCTGTAGAAGATTGTCACTACACTCTGAACTTTTGCTTGTTTGTTGTTGTCTACTGTGCTATACACAGGGGACACCATTATGTTATCCAAAGTAGGAAAAAAAAATCAAAAGCAAAGGAAAAAAAAAAAAAAAAAAAAGGCCAACCAACCAGGAGCTGAAACTTCTGAAGATGTAAGTTAAATTGTTTATGTCAGGAGATTTGTTACAGTGTGGAAAGTTTCCACATCATTGCTAATTTAGTCATGTGTTTATCAAGAGTGATGGAGTGTGCTATAAATTAAAAAGATTCATGTAGGGAAAGGAAACATATGAACTTAAACACTTTGGCTTTCACCTAAAGTTATATTTTGAGAACAGATTTTTCGTTAGTTATCCTTACGGTGATATATTTTTATCACTCAAAATCCTTTAAATATGCTATAAAAGAGAATTTATTCATAGCCTTATGAATAGGCATAGTTACGGAAACAATACCAGATTCTTACACTGTATATTTATCATGAGTGTATCACCTGGAAAATTCTTCCCAATGAGATGTTACATTTGTTCATAGAATCCAAAGTTTAATGCTATTTTCTCAAATTTAGATGTCTATCTCATTGATTACATATCAGAAAGTCACAAGAAATAATATAACTTAAGTATGGAACATAAGCAGTGATATTTCATCCATATCATATAGAACAGATCTTTGTGAAGCTCAAATTATATCTAAAATCCCCAAAGGAAAGTCAAAAGGAAGAAGGTAACATGGCTACATAAGGTTGTTATGCATTTTAATAAACTTGGGATGGAAAGGGTAGCACTATCATCCTAGGAATTAGTACAGTTTCAACTACTTAGGTATAACCAGGCTGAGTACCAAGGTACAAAGTAGTAACACAGGATGGTCCTGAAAGGCTTAGCCATTTACAATTCCTCAAATATTATTTCTTTCTTTTCCTATATGAGTTTCTAAGCCTGCAAGGCAATATTTTATTACTATCAAGTCCTTATGTTAGCAGTGTAGTCAGAAACTCTTATTCAAAACTGATTGCTACTGTGCTTCAGAAGGTTTAGGATTTCATTTAGGAAAATCCAGTACCTCTGCTATATGATAAATAAACCACCCAGCAGGACTGAAGGCTATATGCTAATCAAACAAATTTCATGAACAAGATGTGCTTGTCCACACAAAATAAAGTAAATAAAGAGAACATTAAAAATTTAAATTTCCTATTCAAGGAGTTTCCAGTCACGTTTTACTACCAACCTTTTTTAGATAAAGCTGCCAAGCATTCCCAAAATAAAGCAAGGCAAATCAAAAAGAACCATGTATTCACTTCTAGAACATTTTAGATTTTTGCATTGTTTTTAAGATACTAGAGATTTGTACTTAAACTTTCTGACCTGCTATATCAGGAGATAACAGAATTAATAACTAAATTAATAACTAAATTAATAACTAAATCACAGAGTATTAAATTTATGCAAATCAAATTTAGTTTAATTTACAATTATACTCAGCTTTATGGAACATATGTGGAGGTTTGGCATTTGACCTTGGATGGAAAGCATGCAGGTATGGCAGATGAGTTGAGCCTGCCTGTATCATGTCAGTGTATGTCCTGGGGTTAGGAGATCCTGACAGAATGGAACACAGGCTTGTGTCATAAACAAGAGGGCAATGAGAACTTATCTGTGGAAGATGAATCATGGATGCTGTTGTCACTATTTCCTTCCTTATTGTCTCCATAAATAAATGAGCCCAGCATAGGCTCCGTGAATAGACCATTGATAATTTCTCGCCTCATCCTAACTATGTAACACCTGCACTATTGAAAGAACAGGAAAGGGGAATAAAAAGAAAGCAGGCTGGAAAACAGGAACTCCTCAATTGTTATTATGTCTGAGTTACTTTAAGGGGAGAAAAATGCATTCTAATATTAGATATTTAAAAATAAGTTCCATTCCTTGTGAAAACAACAGGAGTGCCAGATGAACCTGAGTAAGACCAAACTGAATGCAGGTGCTTCGTTTCTCTGTTAGGCAAAGACGTAAAGAGAGTGGAAGACTCTAAATGCTCTAAAGGCTCTAAAAGGAAAGAATATGTGACAGAAGGCAACATGTCAAGCAACAATCTCCAGAAGGCCCTGTGCATTGAAGATCAGTGATGGTCACCTTACATGGGGATGCAGATAATAGTGCTCACATAAAAAGTGTGCATCAAAAATGTTTGTTCACAAGAAAAGCGAATAAACAAGTCAGAGTACATTACTGCAAGATCCTTTCTTCATAACATTCATTAAGATATAGATGTGCATGTATGCAGTTACATGTACACATAAAAGTATATGTATATGTTTGTATACAACAAGTACAAAAAGGCTACTGGTGTTACTGATCATATGTACCATATTATTAATGTGATACTACAAACCATCTCCTAAATATGCATCATATCATAAATTATGAAAATTTGAAGTGAAATTTATTTTCTCAAAATGTCTTAGAGCAAGTTAGGAAATAGCTCAGTTGATAAATAGTTTTCTGTACAAGTTCAAGGCCCAATTTGGCTTCTCAGAACCCATGAGAAAATGTCAGGTACGACAGCACACACTTGTAGTGTGAACCCAGTGAAAAATATCTGAAGTTGACCTTTGACCTCTCTAGATAACCATCCGTGTGCAGAAGCACAATAGAAAAGGACGTTTCTTAAAAGCACAATCGCTATCCTATAAAAATTTCCTGTCACAATTAAGCAAAAGATATTTTTTATGTCACAATTAAGCAAAAGATATGTTTGTTTTCAGAAAACCATAGTTAAGCATAGAAATAAATTAGAACAATAGTTGGCTGAGGTTTACTTACAGTACACATCCACTCGGATTGACTTTATTGCTGGGGACCCCAAGCCATTCTCTGCTTTACAGTAATATCGGCCTCCTTGGTGTCTCTGAATGTTTGTAATTCTCAAAGTCTCGTTGAAGACACTTGAATCTTGGAATCTGTCAGAGGCACTTCCTGCTGTTTTGGTCCACCTGATCTGAGCAAGCATCAACAAAGATTGTTACTTTAGGTTGGTTTTCCACAGACAATCAAACAGCAGTTAGTTATCTGAAGAGATGCCTGTAGAGCCACTGTTCCCCTTTCCCATCATGTTAGTGGGAAATTAAAATATATGTACCCAATTGAGTTCCAAAATTGCAAGCACCAATGTCTTCACTTTAGAGTGCACATTATTTCTATTCAGCTGCATGGAATTTATCAATAGTCCAATCAGGTTGAACGCAAAACATGGTGGAAACATGATTCAGTTTCTGTGTCTATTGAACATTTCAATTTTTCTCATACATTTCTGAACTTTTGTAAGTACTTTCTATTATTTACAAGAAATAGACTCTCATTTCATTTTGGACATGCTTCTTTTTTTTTATCTAGAAATTTCTTGTTGGTTTAGATAATGTAGGCATATTACCATAATGGCTTATTGAGATTATGTATAATTTTATACACCTGGTTTTTAAAAGAGTTTTTTTTTTTTATTTAATGGCTTTGCTTTAATAAGCCTACAAATGATTCGCTATTTTGAAAATTGGAATTCACTTTACATCAATAATTATTTTCAAAAATGTGTAAACTTTTTCAAGGAGTGCAATCCTATTAAACTGTCAAAACAATTTGAATATCTAAAACCATCCATTATAAACAATAGCATTCTTTTAAACACAGCTGTGCGCAACAGATTCTGTGTTTGCTAGCAATTACTACTGGTATTCAACTTAAATTTTGTGTGTTTTCATATATAAAACCTGAACAAAGCCACATGCTGATACTGCATAGTGTTACAAGACAGAAAATGAAAACTTGTTTCTGATTTTTTCTTTGCCTTTTGTGTATAAATCTTTTGAAATTATTTAGGGTTTGAAACAACCAGTGGAAATACTTTGCATAAGTATTATATATGTTGAAACATGGAGAAGCTGAAATAGGAGCTTTCAAGCTTGAAGCTGTATAATGCCACTCTTCGTAATATTACTTCCACACATTATTCACTAAATTCATAATGTAATGGCATTAAGCTGTCTTTAAAAAGTTTGTCCATAGCACGATAAGTATAATCATGTTTATTCTGCACTATAAATGTGACATTACCCAGAGACCACTAACCTAAAATAAATAATGAATATTTATTCAAATCTTTATGTACGAATGGAAAACTTCATAAAGTAAATGTACAATTCATAGCCAAGCAATTTACTAGATATCTTATCTGAACAAACTGTAGATCATGATTGTTCTACTGAGATATCTAGCATTTTGTTTTCCTTTAAATTTTAATATCCACAGTTAAAAACTAAGAACGATTTAAACAAATGATATGTTTTGGTTTGGGGTAGAGAGCCTTGCTTTATTTAAGAAAATATATTGTTGTCTTTAGTCTAACACACATTAAAATTCTAGTTGTTATATAGCAGTTGTTGAAAATATTTCAATATCACGTTAAAGCTGATGTAGAAAACTATATGTTTCAGAACACAAAAGGTCCTAATTAAAAAGTTAAAGAAATGACTTAGGTTTTTTTCTCATTTGTAACTTATGTTGTTAATATACATAATTTCTTTGGACAAAATTGTTTTAGTACTGCATGTGGTTAAAGACAGATGGAAAAGTATGTGTGAGAGACCAGGAAGAGGAACGGATGGAGGAGAGAGTGGCAGTCAAGATACAGAGAATCAAGACACATTTTCTTTTTCAGGGCATTTGTATATAGTTTTAATGTGTGCTTCAGAAGTGATTACAACAGATTTATTGAATACTAAACCACATTTGTAACCAATATTACCATATTCTGATTGGAGAGTTTTTATCTTATGTCCAAAGAATCCAGTCCATTCACAACTCACAAGCATCTCCCATTCATGCAAACCACTCTAGGATTCTGTCTCATAACTTTGCTATGTGCATTTTCTTCATTTCTTCCTCTTAGAATCAAGAAGAATATTTCTATCTACTCCATTTAACCACTTATTCAATTTGAAAACAGTGTCTTTTTCAATTACAGTAATGACTGTTATTCATATACACGGGACTCAAAAGATTGCTTTGTCTACTTTTGAAAGATTGCTTTCAAAATTATCCATACCTCTACCAACACACTTGTAGAGTAAGACTGTTAGAATTCTTCCACTTTATCTTTATATCACTCCGTTTTTTGTCTCTCTTCAAGAGATTTTAGGATTTTTTCCTTCCCCCTGTACTTCTAATTTAAGATTTTAATGAAAAAGAGAAGAAATAAGCAGGATTTCTATGAGATAATAATCCTAATTCTGAAAAAATATCACATGAAATTTCATAATTATATTCTTAGACTTTTTTCATATTGTAAATTCAAGGACTAATTCATAAATAAACCATCTTGAAGGATTCATTCTGGACAACTTGTTACATATTAACATCATTTTTAAAATTTTTATCAAAGTAGGTTTCAGATGAAATGGAAGTGTATCTCCTACAATTCACTTCTTTGCCCTCAAGCTATGTATTCTATTTACCTTTATGTGGCACCTGGTCTGTGGCGGTTAGAATAAGGATGACCCCGTTGGCTCATATATTTGAATACTTGATTCTCAATTGGTAGAACCATTTAGGACGGACTAGAAGGTATAACATTGTTGGAGGAGGTGTGTCACTGTGTGTAGGTTTTATAGTTTCAAAAGTCCATGCCATTTAACAATTCACTTTCTCTAAATTCTTTTTTTAAATTTATTTACAATATAGATGTCATCCTGTTTCCCCATTTTCTCTCCCTAGAAACCCCTATCCTATACCCTTCTTCCTTTATGCTTTTGTACCATTTTGATTACATGCATGTATTAACGTCAGTTCTAGGTTGAGGGTCTAACAGTACAATAGATGCAAATAGTCAAGAAACAAGCAAGACAATAATCACAAATAGTCAAAGAAAAGCAAGGCATTAAACCCAGTTATGTGAACACTCCCGTGATCACTGTTTCTAAGGGCTTATCAGGATGACCAAAGTATCTGGGCCTACTTCCCTGTCATAGCCCAAGGTCGTTTTCATGTCTGAAGCCTACTTCCTTGTTCTAGCCTAAAATTTAGATTCCTGCCTGAGATTACTTCTTTGTTTTAGCCTAAGATTTAGATTCCTGCCTGAAATTACTTCTTTGTTCTAGCCTAATGTCAGATTCCTGCCTGAAGCCTACTTCCTTGTCCTTGGCCAATGTCATATTCCTGCCAAGCAGCATATTTCCATGTCTTTGGCCCATAAGACACATTTTTTAAAATCACAAATCACTGAGACATTTTTTAAAAGTTGTTGAAGATCCTAAATCACTTTGTTCTTTTTGACTTGCTTAGCAAGGTTCATCACCACTGAATTCGCAGTCAGGAAATGAAAATCTAAATGTGCTTCAACAGATAAATAGATACTAAGAATGTGGTAAATATACACAGAAAAATATTTTTTCAGCTGTAATTATTTATTCATTTATTCTTTAAAAACAATATATTGTTAATCTACATGATCCCTGTTTTAGACAAATTGTTAAAGCTAAGCCATGTTAATATAAATAATCAGAAAATTATATTTTCCAAGACAAATGAGTGACATGGTTTATGGTGCTGTGACTGTCTTTAGTGTCAGTTTAGCGGAACCACATAAGCCAGAATCTTATATTAGCTCCCGCACATGGTCTATTCAAGGTGTTTTGTTTGTTTTTTACAAATATACAAAGAAAATCTGAATCCACGCTCATATTTAGTCAGAAAGGCATGCCTGTTCAAAAGCCTTTTCAGAGAATCATGCATCATCTACACTAAAACTCCACGGTATAATCGAAAACCACATGGAAAGACTTTCTCTACTCTATTATATGAAGACCCATCAGTCACTTTTGCTGTTTGAAAGAAACTTTTATTCTGCATTATTTTTTTTTAATAGTGTACATTAGTCATTTGGAAGTTACCCACTGATCTATAAGGGTCTGAAAAAAGTTTCTATTACCAAATTTTCCTATTGTAAGATGCAATTGAAAGCACATATAACAGTTCCCTCACCAGTCTCTTCATTAGAGCCTTTAAATGTTGAAATGACATTATATTAACTTTCTCAAATTATTATTTTCTCTTATAACCATAATATATTACATATATTATATATATTATATATTGCAAAATTACAATATATATTATATATAAGATATTATAAAATATAAATCTCAAATACACACATATACACATAAAATGGTCATTATATTCATCTAAAAATGTTTAGAAAATATGCAAGTCTGAGTTACCACATTTTTAATAGTAACCACTCTTTTAAATAAATATTGAGGAAAAGAAAATGGCTACTGCATCAAAAACACAACTACACAAATGTCTTTACTTTAGAGTACCAGTTTTTGCCAGCAAAACTGCATGTAGATGCTGTAGATAAGTTTTTTGTTTGTTTTTTAAAGACATCTATTTTGTCACTCAGAGTAGTAAAAGTATTCAAGCTTCAGGAAGTTAACACTGTTTGCTTTTGTGGATTTACCAGATACATTCAAAAGCATTTAATTTTATGGAAAGCATGTGTTAGTCACGGATAAAGGTTGGTGTTAAGTTGATATCAGAGCTTTTGCTTGAGTGACATTGGCTCACCACTCAGTTGCTTTGCACCATCATTGCAAAGGCCACACAGCAACAAAATCCCCGATAATCACTATAAGGATCACAAGCCGCCTCCAGAGAGATTTGCAGCTACCACCTTGAAAATACTTTCTATTACAAATACAAGGACAGTAGTCACACAACAGGAGATATGGGACATCACACGGGTGGCATTGTAAAGAAAATAAGGGAAGACTTCACAAAACAATGTGGAGATGGTGGGATGTACACATAGAAGGAGGAAAGGGCTGTTTGTATAAATTACCTCTTAAGGTAAGAGAAATTCTAGGTCCAGTGAAGCTTTAAATGTAGACAACTGATAACAATCCCTAAGATCAAATGGTAGAGTGTGTTACAATGCTGTAGTATCTAAGACTTAATCTAAGATGCTCCCAAATATTAAAAAGAGTAATTCAATGAATATACCAATCATTTTAGTCATATAGATCAGAATATATTACACACAACGTCAGAACTCATGGATAACATTCAATAACATACATATATATCATTTATAGTGTAATTAGTGAATAAAAATAGCAAGATTAGAAAGTTGGACTTTAAAAAGGAAACACAATGAATATGAGACAGGTGAAAATTTTCTTAGCATTTTCACCGGAAATATATTAAAAAAAAAATCAGAGGAAATAAAGTTTGTCTCCCAGTCAGAAATGATGATAACCTAGGAGGACTTCAAGAATAAAATGGCAAAAATTCTTTTCATAAAACTTCATGAACAATGGGACAGATGCAAATAGTCTAACTTTAACTTAGCAATTGTCTAAATACAATTTATATTACTGCTCTATTTGTATAAGAGCAGATAAAATGAACCTACTGCAAAGATTAAAAAAAAAAAAACCTGAGAAAATAGGCCAATTGTAGAGTGCTTGCTTAATAAGCTTCAGGTGCTGTGTTCCATTTACAGAATCAACAAGGGAGCAATCATGTGTAGGACTGGAATCACAGCCAACTACCCAGGGCTACTGAAGTCAAGGATCTAGGAGATAAGCATACCATCACTACTTTATTAAATTGGCATCCCTCCAAAATCTATTCAAAATACTCTATATCAAAAGATAAGTGTAGTCCTTACCATGCATCAATGAAATGTCTCTTTGAAACAGAGACCATTACAGAAAACTACAACCAACTATAATACAGAGTTACAGAGCCTAGTTACAGAGTTGACATGTCCGCAACATGACTTCTGAACCTAAGAATTCGGGATCATCAGAATGATTGTAAAAGTCAAAGAAATATGAAGTTTCCCGTGAAACATTCTCTTAAGAAATGTCAGAAGCTACACCGACAGTCTCACTAGAATGACTGCCAAAACATGACCTGAACAAAGGGGACACCTATAGATGTGTTAATATGGACAGGGAAAGCTCATGAAGCCTCTGCTCTAGTGAAAGAATTACAAGCAACTAAGGAAAGCAGAGAGTGGAGCAATAGTCTCCCCCATGGGCAAGCACACAAACTTGTTATCTGATGCCAAGTCATCAGCCCAGAAAGCATGTTTATAAGTTATGTTAAGCACTTTGCAGACTGAGGAGGTTGTATTTATGTAGTGTATGCATGCGTGTATGTGTGTGTGTGTGTGTGTGTGCGCGCGCGCGCGCATGGGCATGTGTATTCAACGCCCGTCAGTATATTCTTGCTTTTATATTAAAATAATTCTAAACTAAAATTATTTAAATCAAAATTAAATATTTTATGGGCTTTTCATCCTAGTTTTGCTCCTGTATATTGAATAAGATCACAGTTCTTGATGCTTTGCACAAGTTTGGTGTTAGCCCAGCCCTCACAAGTCTCAGTTTTGGAAGGTCTTGAAGACAAGTTTTCTTGTTCTCTCCCAAGAACTGTGTGACCTGACCATCCAGGGTACTGGCTTTGGCTGTTGGTCACACATAAACCAACCAACCAACCAAACAAACAAACAAACAAAAAAACCAAAAAACCAAAAAAAAAAAAAAAACCCACCAAAACCAAAACAAAACAACAAAACAAACAAACAAGGCCAACTTTCTCCCCCATACTAGGATTATAACTATTCTATTCCTGGTTGGCAAAGCTCCACAGTAATAGAGATGTATTTCTCTGATTCAATGTTACAATGAGATTGCCTTCCATAACAAATCAGCTGCTGTTCCAAGTAAAAAGGGATCAGAGCAAGCGAATCTCTGTGACTTTGAGACTAACCTGGTCTACAGAGCAGGTTCCAGGACAGCCAGGGTTACACAGAAAAACCCTACCTTGAAAAAAACAACAATAACAACAACCAGAACAAAATGATAGACGATAAAAAAGGAATATTTTTCTGTTAATTTGTTTGACCTTTAGTTCTGTTGTATAACTTCCTTGAGTCTGATAATTAGAGAATTCTGTTTTACCAAAGAGCATACATGGGCTGGTCTGTGGACCACAGAACATTTGTAGCAAAATATATTCCTTGTCTGGCCTCAGTGAGAGAAGACACAACTAATCCTGTATACACTTGGTGCCCCAGGGAAGGGAGATGCTGGGGGGTGTTGAGGTGGTAGTGGGTGGGTGGGTGAGAGGGGTGGGAGAATAAGGAACACCTCTCAAAGGCAACGAGGATGTAGAATGGGGTGAAGAACTCTTAGAGGGGGGACCGGGAAGGGGGCAGCATTTGGAATGTAAATAAATAAAACAATTTAAAAAGATTTTAAAAAATAAGTTCCTGTATCTTTGAGATTATTCATTGTTCTTGTGTTTAAAATCCTGTTACAACTGTACAATATCAGACATTTTTAAATAGAAAGAAGAGAAGAAAGAAGATTCACTTAGGGTTCAGACTACAGAACCTAACATAGGGCAGGGCTGTTCCTAAGAAAACATCCTGTTCTGACTCTTGATGTCATGAAGTCACTAGAACAGTAAGTACTGCTTTAGATAGCTTTAAATAAAATCATTGTTTACTCAGATAATTTTAGGAAAGCATTAAACATCTAAAAACACAGATCACAGGATAAATTGTCTGGTTTTAATAACCATATTATACAGATAGTACACAGAGAGCATGAACTGAGAAGTTGGCATTTCTGAGACCTAGTTTCTGTTCTTTCACTGATACCTAACATACTACATGAGGGCTCATAAACTAGAATTACTTTTTATTAGTTGTTAATAAGTAAATCCAAATATACTTAGGACAGCCTATAGAGAGGAAGCTAAGTTTGCCAGAAAATTGTTTGGGCTCCGAAAGCACATTCTGCAGCAGCAAATATGGCCAGAAAAGGAATAAGGTAAAACATCAACTAAGCAGCATAATTATCAGAAAATTTGGCACCAGAGTCATGAGAGACTGAACCTGAAAGTCCACTTACAGAATATCAGCTTGAAAGGGTATAAAGGGATAACCAGGATGGCAATTATGAGCAGACAGTATTTATTAGAGCTTTGAAAATAAAGGTTATCCTCATGTCTTGTGCTGGTATCAGGGAAAATTACAGAGAAATAAGTTATCTATAAATTATTTAGAACAATAAATAGAATACTGAATGGCACAGGCTCTAGATAATACAGGTTAAATTTTTAATAAATTGTATCAGTCTGCAATGTATTATGGAACCATGGTACTTGCTTCTAATTCTGCTTTTGTAAGAACTGCAATTTTCTGACAAGGTGATGAAAATTTAACCTGAAAATTTCTATGTACAGTGAATAAAATGCTGGATATTTTATTTGTCCTAAAACCGGACTGCTAGGGATAATGATTCCTGCCGTGATTATATATATGACACCTACACTTAATATATGGACTGAAAGCATTTTACCCATTTGTGTGTATGACACATACACATACACACACTCACTCACCTACATATACATGCACATACACATGTATCCATTCACATGCAGACATGGAGACATAAACACACAGACACATTCACATGCTCACATACAACATACAAAATACATTCTCTCTCTCTCACACACACATACAGAAAGGTATATATATATATATATATATATATATATATATATAGAGAGAGAGAGAGAGAGAGAGACTTACTTTGTTTCTGCTTTTCTTACAAACAGGAAAAATTATTTTGTGGGTGTGTTGGTGCCCTTAACCCTCTACTTCAGGGGACAGGAGGGCAATCCTGCTGGCTACAGTAGGTGGGCATTTCAGGTTCCATACCCCCACTGCTAGCTAGGAATCGCAGCTAAACTCACTCCCATCCTTAGGTCTCTGGCATATTCTAGAGACACTACCAAATCCTCACCCCCCACAAGTTCCCAATGTATATTCATTCTCCTCTCTCTCTGGTCCTCTCTCCTATCCCTCCTCACACCTGGTCTCCACCCCTACCCCCAATTTCTTCCCAGTCTCCTCTCCCACACTCCCTCCCTCCATGTACCTCCTGTGACTATTTTATTCCCCCTTCTCAGTGAAATTCACTTGCTTGGGTCTTTTTCTTGTTAAGCTTATTTGGGTCTGTGGAGTATAGTGTGGGTATCCTGTACTCTATGACTAATATCCACTTATATGTGAATATATACCATGCATGTTCTAAGGTCTGAGTTATCTCACTAAGGTAGGAGAGACTGAAGGAATTGACAACCAGTAATTGGCCCAATGTGAGACCCATCCCATGTGCAAACAATAATTCCAGAAATTATTAGTACTCTGTTATGCTTGCAGACAGGATCCTAGCATATCTATCCTCTGCAAGGCTTCACCAAGCAACTTACTGAAACAGATGCGGAGATACACAGCCCCATAAGCCAGAGCTCTGGGAGTTTATAGAAGAGTTGGGGGAATGATTGCGGGTCCCAAAGGGGATAGGGACTCTACAGGAAGACCAACAGAGTCAGCTGACCTGGACCCTTGAGAATTCTTAGCCTAGAAAATAAAATGATCTCCCATGACCATAGATGGGCAAAATTAATATTGTAAAAATAGCCATCATATAAAGGGCAATTACATATTGAGTCCAATTTCAATTAAATTCCCGCTATATTCTTCACAGAAACAAAAAAAAGAAAGAAAAAATTCACATGGAAATGTAGAAGATATTACATGCTGGAGGTCTTACAATGCATAAATTTAAGTTACCATGTAGAATCATAGTATTAAAATCAGCATAGCACAACAGTACAGCTATAAGCCAGCATGACTGTCGACACATTACTTTTGACAAGTGAAGAGGCAGCCAACAGAATGGAAGTAGATATTTGCCAACATATATTTGCAACATAATGTGGCAGAGAATTAGTACCTGCAATATATATAATAAACTATTCATTAAGAAAACAAACAAGCCTTCCCTTCCTGACATCCATATTAGCGTCTATTTTTGGTGACTGCAAATGGAATGAATCCCAGGTGGAATGGTCTCCATAAAACCTCTCCTTCAGATTCTGTCCCACACTTTGTCTCCATATTTGCTCCCTTGGGTATTTAGTTACTCCTTCTAAGAAAGACCTAGGCATCCTCACTTGTTCTTTCTTCTTCATGAGCTTCATGTCGTTTGGTAGTTGAATCTTTGTTGTTTCAAACTTTTGGGCTAATCTCCGCTTATCAGTGAGTAAATACCATGTGTGTTTTTTTGTGATTGGGTTACCTCACTCAGGATAATATTTTCTAGTTCCATCCATTTACCTAAGAATTTCTCGAATCCATTATTTTTAATAGCTGAGTAATATTCCATTGTGTAAATGTACCACATTTTTTTGTACATTCCTCTGTTGAAGGGCATCTGGGTTCTTTCCAGCTTTTGGCTATTATAAATAAGGCTACTATGAACATAATGGAGCATATGTCTTTGATATATGTTGGGGCATTTTCTGGGTATATGCCCAGGAGTGGTATAGCTGGGTTCTCAGGTAGTGCTATGTCCAATTTTCTGAGGAACCGCCAGACTGACTTCCAGAGTGGTTGTACCAGCTTGCAACCCCACCAACAATGAAGGAGTGTTCCTCTTTCTTCACATCCTCGCCAGCATCTACTATCACCTGAATTTTTGATCTTAGCCATTCTGACTGGTGTCAGGTGGTATCTCAGTGTTGTTTTGATTTGCATTTCCCTGATGACTAAGGATGTTGAGCATTTCTTAAGGTGCTTCTCGGCTATTCGTGTTTCCTCAGTTGAGAATTCTTTGTTTAGCTCTGTACCCCATTTTTTAATGGGGTTATTTTGTTGTTTGGCATCTAATTTCTTGAGTTCCTTGTATATATTTGATATTAGCCCTCTATTGGATGTAGGATTGGTAATGATATTTTCCCAATCTATTGGTTGCCGTTTTGTCTTGTTGACAGTGCTTTGCCTTTCATAAGCTTTGCAATTTGGTGAGGTCCCATTTGTTGATTCTTGATCTTAGAGCATAAGCCATTGGTGTTCAGCTCAGGATCTTTTCCCCGGTGCCTAGGTATTCGAGGGTCTTCCCCAACTTCTCTTCTATTAGTTTCAGTATGTCTGGCTTTATGTGAAGGTCCTTTATCCACTTAGAGTGGAGCTTTGTACAAGGGGATAAGAATGGATTAATTTGCATTCTTCTACATGTTGACCTCCAGTTGAGCCAGCACCATTTGTGATAAGGCTGTCTCTTTAGAGGTCCCCCAGAGTCTGACATACCCAGAGGCAGATAGTTGCAGCTAACCATTAATCTGATCAAAGCTTCCCAATGGAGAAGTTAGAGAGTAAACTGAAGGAGCCTAAAGGGTTGGTGGCCCCATGAGGAGAGCAACAATACCAACCAGCCAGAGCTCCCTAGGGTCTAAACCACCAGCCTAGGAGCACATATTGAGAGACACGTGACTCCAGCTGTATATGTAGGGGAGGATGGCCTTGTTGGGCATAGGTGGGAGACAAGGTCATTGGTACCTTGAAGGCTGAGCACTGAGTGGGGGAGGGGAATCTGAGGGTGCGGAGGGTGATTGGAGGGTAGGTGGGTAAACACCCTCATAGAAGCAGGAGGAGGGAGGATGGGATAAGGGGTTCCTGGGTGGTGGGGGGAATGCCGTAAGGGGATATAATTTGAAATGTAAATATTATATCTAATAAAAGAGGGAAAAAAAGAAAAGCAGTTAGAACCAACATCCTTAATAAAATGTCAGCCCTCTTTAAAAAAAACTATCTTGATACTAAAATTTGTTTTGAGAATTGTATATTGCAGAATGATCAGCCTTGGCGTATCTATTCAACAAGCAAGCTGGGCAGACCTGCTCAAACCTCTGAGGTCCAGGAATTCCATCTGGAGGCAGTGAAGACACAGCATCAGAGGCTTGTCAATTTTCCCTTCCCCCCACTCCTCTTCTAATATCTCAACGCCCATAATCAGCTTGAAGAAGCTAATGAAGAGTCAGCACCCCTATTCCCTGGGCTTTGGGACTAAGGTGGTAAATGTTGGGCTGTCTTTCTAGGGAAAAGTAGTGGTTTTGTGGGAATAGAGAGGAATGGCTAGGATTTATTGCATAGCCATAACCTATTAGTAGAAATCTGTACAATTATTATCAAGATGAAGATATAAATTCTTAAATGGCACCAATTTACTTTGATTACAAATTTTAAGGTTTTCATTGGTACGAGCTTCTTATTGATATAAAAGTGAAATGAATATTGTTACTCTCATAGGCATTGTACCAGTATAACACATTTAGGAATATAAGGCTTAGACCCAGTCGTTCTTTAACTTTTTTTTAACTGATTTGAGATCGACAGCCTGTGAGTTAAGGGACTATAGCAAATTCATGGCTTGGAGTTTATTGTTAGGGTGTTTTCTATGTTTTATTTAGAAATAGCTGAGTGGAGTTAACAGACAACAGTCCAGATTACCTTACATGGATAGTTGGTTTTCAAAACATCAGAAATCCACAGAATTGATGTGACAAACATTTCTGTATTAATGTTCATTTTGATTAGAGACCTGTCTGCTCCTGACAGCTTCCTATATTGAATTCTAAGAAGAAATTGAGCATCTTTGGAGTTACTCCAGTTGTGGTGAGACAGCCACTAGACAAGAAGTGCCTCTGTCCTTCTACAGGCAAATTACTGTCCAGAAAAGGACACACTCGCAGAATAGTCGACTGATTATATCTGCCTAGACAGAGTAATCAGCCCTTAATAATTCTGCAGCACTAAGGTCTGTCAGATGATCCTGGGCCAGAAGGCGGAAGTACAGATGCTCCAATGTTTTGTAGTAGATGGAGTGTCCAGGTGTTCAGAGGTCCCTATAAATTGGCTAAGTTTTAGAAGCTATGCTTTGTGCTTCCCACAATTATAGTTAACTCAGTCATTCTGGATTTCTGACGGGGTTGAAAACTTATAGCCTCATAGCTAATCCGGCTATTTACCTTGATAGAAAATATTTGAGTGGATGGTCGTCAGCTGACATTCATCCTAAAGCCAGGTTCAGAACTAAATGTTTTAGTTAGGATAGATGACAGAGGTGCTAGTTAGTCAACAAAATGATGGACTGGGTATTAGGACTATCTTGTACCTCACTGGTACAAATTGGCACAATTATGCTCTAATTGTATTTTGAGCGAAAAGTTTCATTTTAACAGGAAGGGTGATATGTAGGAGGAGCTAAGGTGGGAGCAGTACTGAGAGGAAGAGAAGGAGTCATAAGAGGAGGAGAAGAAGGAGAGGAGAAGCTAGGTGATGAAAGAGAGAAAGAGGGGGGAGAGAGGGAGGCAGATGTTCATGTATCTCCATCAGTCAAAGATAGTTGATATATCTAGGTTGGGTAGTGGGTTACACCTCTGATTGAACAATACTAAACTTATAAAGCCTATGATTAACATTTAAAAAAATGTATAAATGCAAAAAGGATAGGGGGCATGGTATAGGGGTTTTCTAAGGGGGGGGAATGGGGAAAGGGGATGACATCTGAAATGTAAATAAAATATCTAATAAAAAATGGAAAAAAAGAAAACAAACAAGCCAACCAAAAACCTGCATAGATTATCAAATAAAGAAATATTAATGCCTAATGACTACTTTAAAAAGTTTTTAATATATTCATGAGGAAAATGCAAGTTAAAACTTATTTGACATTCTATTATCATCCAGGCCAAGTGATTATTATAAAAAAATCAAGGATAGTCAATGCATATAAGATATGAGGAATAGAAATCTTTTGGTGGATGTGTAGCCTGATGTGGCTCCTATAAAAATCATTCAGAGGATCCTCTTGAAGGTAAAGATGTAATTAACATGTGATTCAGCTCTGCTAGTTCTGAGCTTATGGCTAAAGTACTCTATAGCCTACTACATCGATCTGTGGTAATAGCTGCTCTATCCACAATAACTAGGAGATAAGAGTCAGCCTAAGACATAAGTGCATTGCTTTTGATAATGCATATTCCATAATGGGTAAGGAAGGCTTCTTGTCAGAATGACCAAAAACAGGCTCAGTCTTGCTTATGAAATAAAAAAAAAAAAAAAAAAAAAAAAAAAAAAAAAAAAAAAAAAAAAAAAAAAAAAAAAAAAAAAAAAGAGGAGATGTGGAGAGCTTTTGGGGATCCTTGGCAGGAATCTGCTATTGGCCAAGGACAAGGAAATGGGCTTCAGGCAAGAATCTGACATTAGGCTAGAACAAAGAAGTAATTTCAGGAAGGAATCTAAATCTTAAGCTAGAACAAAGAAGTACTCTTCAGGCATGAAAATGACTTTGGGTTAGGACAGGGAAGTAGGCTCGGATATTTTGCTCTTCCTAATAAGCCATTAGAAATAGTGATCATGGAGTGATCACAGAACTTTGTTTATTGTCTTGCTTGTTCCTTGACTATTTGCATCTATATTATCGCTAGACCCTCAACCTATAACTGACCTTAATACATACATGTAATCAAAATGGTATAAAAGCCAAAAGGAGGAGGGGGGATGGGATAAGGGGTTCTAGGGAGGGGAAATGGGGAAAGGGGATGACATCTGTATTATAAATAAATAAAATATTCAATAACAAATTTAAAAAGGAGTCAGCCTATGTATCTATCAACAGATGAATAATGAAAATACATTAAAAGCAAACAGTGGAATTTGACTCAGTTATTAAGAAAGATGGATTTTTGAAGTTTTCAAATAAGTAAATAAATAAAACATAAAAAATTACATTGAGTCAAGTCTTGAGAGACAAGCACTACATGATTTCTCTCATATTTGGACCATGGCTTTGTTTCTGTAGTTTCGGGTATTTAGCTAGAGCACATTTAGAATCTAGGGAACTAGAAAAATCCCATCCATGGGTGGTGGTCTTACAATAGTGAAGGTAGTAGAAAAGAAATGATATGAAAGTAAAGACACCAAGTACTGGGAGTGAAGAAGATAGAGCAGGGATACAGATGGGGTTGAAGCAATGTGATGGCACAAAAGAAGCACTAGCCAAAGTGTATGAAAAAGGCAAATGAAACTTATTAACTGTAAGCTATTTGAAGACATATTAGTTAACAAATGACTGAGAAGGGAGATACCATGCAGGGTTATCCCATGCTACTTCCAGAAACTATTGGTGATCAATTAAGTTTTTTATTACCAGATGTGGCATGCCTCTTCATGAATTCTTCTTAGTTAGAGAGGACCTAGAAGCCCTCAAACAATACAAGTATTGTTAACAAATGCTAAATTTGTTGTTGTTTTTCAAATTGCATATGTAAATAAGTGTTTCAGAACATAAAAGATATTTTATCCATGCCATCTCAAGCATCAATATCATGAGTTTTTATTTATAAAAATTTCATAAAATACTGTGATAGGCTTAAGAGATAATAACTACTATTTTCTTAAGTTTATTCTGCCAATGTTTCCACATCCTTGTTACTTTGTATTTTTAGGCACTGCATTTCTTCTCACCTTAAGTTCTCCTTAGTCCATACTTAATATCCAGTTAATGCCCTCTAGTCCTCCAAAAGTAATTTTATCTGAAAGATTTTCATTTGCTACAACTTTTTTGTTTCCATAGCATCCTGCTTTTCTGGGAGTGTTCATAATAGGCATGAGGCACATAACTCAGGCTTACCTGCTTCTCTGAGACCCCTAACCCTTCTTACACTTAGCTTTCTGTATCAGTTATGGGGTCATTTGACTGTCAAGGGGAATTAGAACCTTGCTAATCTTAGGAGTTACTATTCAACATAAAATTATTTTTTGCAAAGAAATAATTATTGTGGCATAGGATAGTCTTGCCTTCTCCTTCTGGTTGGAAATGACCCCAACACCTAATTTATCTTACTGAATTCATTTTTAGGTATATTCTAAAATTATAATCTCACCCACCTTCTTTCTGAGCATTTCTTGCCTTCTTGTCTATTAGCAGATTCCCTAAGATCAAAGCCTTAATAAAAGCAGTAGCACTTGAATTAGCATATCAACCACTATTTCAAAGTGTTAGTCCTAGAAGACATTCCTTTTGTTCTAATGAATCCTAGACTCATTATAACAAAATCTTGTTTCTTGTATATCTTACTCAAAAAACTGAACCTCATATGTAGTAAATATTAAGAAAGGCATCCTGGATTGAATGAATTCCTAGTAGTACAACCCTGCTGACAATACCAATATGAATTAGATAAAAGCCCATCCTACAAGGTGTCCATAACATGACATAACATGATAGGCACCAGTACATTGAAATGTTTATCTCTTACTGCATTCTTCTTTAAATGAAGTACAGTCTATTTACATTGTAGCATATGGACAGTCATTTTCCAATTCGTCTTGCAAATATGGGATGGTATTTTAATAAGGTACTTGATGATGAGGGAAATAACAAAAGGCAACTTTTGTGTACCAATTTATAAATCATTACTGAATTTTAAAGTAGCATTAGATTGGATTAAAATAAACACAAATAAGTTTAAAACAGTGATTTCATGCAGAAAAAAGCATACAAAACAATAACACACACATTCACACATATACATTAAAAACATGTCAGACGCTATATACTATGGACTACGTCACCACAAATCACAAGAGTTTTAGAACTGACATAGACTACCAAGTAAGGTAATGCCGGTAGTCTATGTCATATCAAATAAAAAATAAAATAAAATAAAAATAAAGCCATATCAAATAGTTAAAAAGAATTTAATTATGATTAAAATGCAGCTATTCAACTTTAGTTTTAGCAGAGACTCAATTTTAAGAAACTATTTCATACCGGTAGGCAAATTCAAAAAAATGAAGATGTTCTTCTTTTTTTTTTTCTAAGCAAAAGCATTGAGCTGCTTCCTTATACCCCATTCCCTCTTGGTCTTTCTTGATGGCTTCTGCTCCTTCACTGACCTCTTCCAGCCCAGGTGTCTTGTCCTGTGACCTTTCTCCTTAGCACTCAATTTTTCAGACATCTCAAACACCACTTTTAAATAGTTTTGTTCAAAGATGATTCAAAATAATTACCATAGGTCAGACCTCCTGCCTGAATACCAGATTTTTGCCTACTGACTGCTTATCTTGAATCTGCAGCACAATATAGCAACACTTAACCTATCCTCCAAACTGGTCTTCCCATTCAGTCCCATACCAATTATTGACAATGTTTTTGTTCTTGTCATTCAATCTAAAAACTTTCCATGCCAGGCTACCTAGAAGTAAAAAAAGATTAAATAAAATCACAAAGTCATATCACTTATCAGTTTTAAAACACAATAAGTAAAACAAATAAAAAGAAGACGACAAACCAGTTTCTGAAATTATAGTTCAGCAGTCGCTCACTTGCCTAACACACATGGAGCGCTGGTTTGACTCCGAGCTTCTCCCCACCTCTGCTTAAAAATCAAACCAAAACAACCCCCAGATTTCTGATAAACGTAATTTGCTTTTTCTTGTTTTATTATTTATTTTTTCATGTTTTGGGGACATGTAACCCAGGCTGACCTTAAACTCACCCTATATACTGGCCTAGCTTTGAGTTCCTCAAGTCTCTGCCTAATAGAGTTGAAATTACATTACCAGCATGCTTCGGTGCTTGTGATAGAATTTAAAATAGGTTTTTATAAGTGATGAATTGCTAACATAGTCATTTATTCATTTCTCTTAGTTTTCAGGAATCTACGAGATCGCACTTAGGTTCAGTGATTCATGGTGGAGTCTCAGGACTCAGTTTAACATCACAGTGATGAGAATGACATAGTACAGATAAAAGACCCAAGGAAATAAGCAACGGGGGAAAGGGGTATAAGGAGCAATGAGTCACACAGGATAAGTTTAGTTCTCCCAGCACTGAATTATGACAACTCTTAGGAAATCATTAGAGACCCAGCTCCCACATCATTCACTGGGAAACAGTCATCCTCTACCTCTCCTATATGTGAAAATGTCATTCTTCCACATATAATACAAGAGCGTTCAGCATAAACGTATTACTGGCATAAGCAATTGAGGCACGGTGGGGCCCTGAGCAGTTAGTAAATGACAGATAATCTTGAAATTCAAATTTCTAGATGTCAGTGAAAGCTAGGCATCACAAGCAGGTTCCTCTGAGTGTGGTATCCCCAGGCTGTTGGGAGTAATTATTCTGCACATATGTATACCATGTTAATCATGTTAAACAGGTATCTTCCAAAAGTTCTTAAAGAAAGAGGGGAATAGACTTCATTTGTTTTCACCTATTTGACTATGGAGGTTTAAGAGCAAATGCTTTAGCCAGGTTTTCACAATCCATGAGAGGCTGCAGGTCAATTTCTAGATAGAAGTTATAGGTCAGAGACAGATCCCTAGGAGTGCCCTAGAGGCACACTCCAGTTCAGCATTCTTCACAACTAAACTTCTTCTCTCTCGCACTAAATCACACTTGCCTCATTTAAGCTAATGTATTTCTTCATTTTGAAATTAGAAGCCAAGTGCAATTTTATCATAAAATTTAGCCAAAATATAAGAAATATGTTTTTAAAATTTGGAGACATTATAAACAAAAGGTAGGTTTTATAGTGCAATGTAAAATAATGAAAGTAATACTATTCAGTATTTAACTAGAACTGGTCAAATAAAGAGAACTGTATGCACTGGGAATGTGGAATTTAAGCCATCTAAAAGATTTGAGTAACATCTCGGGAAAGAAGGAATAAACTACTAGTTTTAGAAATAGTTCAACTAAGACTTTAATATCCTCTAGTGGAATATCACAGTTTAAGCATCACTAAGTCAATTTTATGTAGGAGAGGCGCTGTAATGACACTCAGTATATTCCAAACACATTTTTAGTTGTGGTACTAGGAATAAATACAGGTGTTATTCAACTTTTATTATAATGCTTCTTCTAGAACTTTAAAAGGTTCCTTGACTTAGACTAACACTTTTGCTATTATTAATCAATATTGATTTTCCACAAAACTTACAAATGAAGGACTTTCATTAAAAACCAGAGTTGAATGGCATTCCATCTTCTTTTTATAGGTTTCTTAGGGGAATTTTTTTCACCATCATTCTCAATCTTGTTGGAAGTGAAGCAGTAATTTCTTTAATGTCTTTTATAATAAAATATAATCTAAATTAACAATATTGCATACACTGCAGAGTATTAGAAATGCAATAAAAAATAAATTGCTCTGTTCCAGTCACTCCAGAACAGCAATCTACTGAAGCTGTACTTACATTTATTCATAGGTAATCAAATGAACTCCTTGCATTTAAAGAGAAAAACAATGTAAAGCTCATACATTTATAGAGCACTAGAAATATCTGTGACACATACAGATTTGATATCTTTTTTATTATCTTTATAAAGATAATAGTGTAGATTCCATCTAGAATCAACAGGTAATTATACTCAGGGTAGGGCAGATTAGTAGCATCATTCTATTTCATGCATTGTAAACATAAATCCAAAATTATGTTCAATTGCCTTCAAAAAGATTATAGATGGAATCGTCTTGTCTCTTGTTCCTTTTATCTTTTTTTCTTATATAGACTCACTGTCCCATGTACACTATGGGAACAAGCATTTAGACCCCCACAACCAGGCAATATGCAGAGAGTAAAAGACCTTGGAATACTCATCTCTAAATTGGATATCTCCATCAAATTTCTCCCTGAATCCTCAGGGAACACTGAAAAAGACTCATGGGAAAGAATAGAAGAGCCAGAGGTGATGTGAAACACTAAGGCTTCCTAAATAAATGAGATTAGTAATGACTATATAGAGTCACAGAGTCTGTGTCAGCATGCACAGGGAGTGTCTTGGTCTGAACCAGATGGGTTCTAGAGTCAAAAAGAAAAGTAGACACATGCCCACATCTTTAATCCACAAGCCATCTCTAATTGACAAGCATTTATTATCTTATATTGTACATATTAATAGAAATATCACTAGAAAATAAATATAATTCAGATTAGACTTCTTATTAAAAAAACAAACAGCACAGTACATTAAAGTCATCTTATAATAGTTGTACATTTAATTTTCTCTAACGTTTTGATAGAAATATTTTCTTGAACATTTAATCACTTTAGCTAACTACTGTACATTTATAATATTGGTAAAATTGTATCTAATAAAGTAATGTTCATGTGTATAATCATTTGGATGTGCAATTATATGATTACATGATTATAGTGTATAATGAAATGATTAAAATCATCACTATCTTAATTATTTTTAGCACAGCATATTTATTAATGTCTCAAAAGACAAAAGATAAGCAATTCACTAAATCAATTGTCCTTCAAATAGCTATTTTACAAACAAGAGTTCAGGAGAAAATAACAGAATAAATTATGTGTTCTTCCAAAGGGCACAGTGATCTACTAATATTATGACATGACAAAATGTTTATTAACAATGAATTAACACACCTTGATTTAACTATTCCATTTATTACTCATACATTTATTATTTGTAAAGGTTTGTTTTGAAAGAGATTTTTTTTTTTGGAGTCACTGTCTTGAAAAGTAGCCAATGATATCCTCAAACTCAGAATCATTTTCCCTCAAACCCTTTCCCAACTAAGTGCTGGAATTACAGGTATGTACCACTATTATAGATTTACCTGTATATTTTGACTGGTGAGCAATTTTAAAAGAATCTTGCAATGCTATTAGGAATAGCAAGGTCCAGATCTTTTAAGAGGAACGATTGTTTTGTTTTGATCTTTTTCAGAAACCTCACTGAATGGGGAATGTGGAAAACTGGTATTAATACAGACACTGTAGGGTTGATATTATAAACTCTATTCTTCATAATCATTACTAAATGAATAGAAAACAGTACTTGCCACCTTAGTTTGGCTACTTTATTTAAAATGAAACAGAGTGTGAGGGAAATATTAGCATCCTAGCATCTTTGAAAGGTCCAAACACTAACTAAAATGAAGATGAAGGAGGAAGAGAGTGAGAAAAATTGTCTGCCCTAGAAAGGATAATAGGCCCTGAGATGAGGTCCTGTTTGACACACATAATGTTTGTTGCTGGGGATGTATGCAAGGAGGACTCTTTCCCTTCTACAGTTCTCTGACAAGATAAATATGCCCAATTTATTTATCTACACCATTTCCTGTTTTCTATTTGTCCTAATGTATGTCAAGAAGAAGAAACTCTCCCATATTTCAGTCTGATCCCTGAGTTACTACTGGCCAAACTGGGAGGAAATTTTTGAAAAGTCTAAAATAGTACTTGGAAACCACCGACTTTTCCAGGCAGTACCAAAAGTCCAGGGCAAAAGAGAAGAGGAAATCCAATGTTTTATTCTCGTCTGACCTCAGGGTATAAAAAGAGACAACTTCTCTGAAGGGAGATAACAGACTCATAATAGCAGAACTGCTCCAAGGATAAGTCTGAGGGACATCCTCCATCTTAGTAGCAAGAGTTTATCGTAGTTAGTGTTATCAGACCATGATTGATGGTGGTGATGGAAAAGTTAGAAAGTTGCATGGTATCATGAAAATTGAAGTGCTAAACCATACTTTCTTACAACAAATACATCAAGACAATAATTCGGCTAATTCCCTTTCTCAAATGAGTTCTTATTTCTGGGTGAGAATTGAGGATAGAGTATTGGCACCTTTCCCCACCCCATAAATGACTGCTAAAAGAATGAATAGCCACATCAGTGCCCTCTAAGAAGCCACAAAAACATATGCTGACCTCCACATTAGAAATGTGTTAAATACCTAATAATCAACTTGTTAGAATAATGTTTCAAATAAGGTATCAGGCAACATTAGCTCTTGTTTAAGAAGCTGCAGACAGTGATCAGGAAATCCCCCAAGTTGTGTGTGGTAGCACAGCATGGTGTCCCTGCAAATGCACTGTTTGTTTGTAAAATGTAACAGCCTTACCCACAGTGAATCTTTTAAGGTATTCATTTTGAATCTGTCTCTGACCCAGTTCGTAGAAGTTTGCTCTCAAGTCACCTATTAATATCTTAGGAGGGCACATAGACCAAATATGCAGTGCGCACAATATTCAGGTTCCTATAAAAATAGCTACTGCCTGCCCTGAAGTAATTGAAGTCTTCCTTTTTGCACAACCTATATCTAATTTAGGCAGACTTGCTATTAATTCAGAATGCAAAAAACCCTCTCCTTCATAAAGATAGAAACAAAGAAAAAAGTATTGTTCTTTTCTTGAATCTTATCCAAGGTCAAGCTTAAAATATAAGCTTATTTCCCTGATTAAAAATATTAAAATCAGATGAGGCAATGTGACAAAAATCAAGCTTTTGATATCACCAAGTGATTCATAATACTTCCTACTCATATTTTTTCACCCACATCTTCCAGACAACCCTCAGTTATAGCTTCCCTACATTTCTCATTAAATGTTGAAGAAATGACTGCATATGAAGTTAGAGCTTGTATTATCACACAGGCAAAAGTAATGAAACATTTCTCCCTAGTTACCAAATGAAAAGATGGAAAAGAAACAAGAAGCAAAATATTCTTTGTGTAATAATCAAGATATATATAATAGCACATAAATATTAAAGCTTAAGGTTTGGCAAAAGTCCTGCAATACTCCTGCCCATTTGGTCCTTACTCATCACTCAGTTTTTCAGACTAAATCTGAAGCATCTGCCATTGCTTGTTTTCTTGTTCCCATAGTCAGTCCTTTAATTAAGCCTTCACTCAAAATGCCACCTGGAAACATATATTTTGCTTCATCGACAGTCTCACTGGATACCCAGCTTCCAGTGTACCTTCTTGTTTCTCAAATTATAGCCAAAGTGGCTGGGTGCACATGTGGACCTCATTATTGCACCTTCTGCTTCTTAAACCTGTGGAGCACACATACCAGTTTCTTGTCTCCCATCTTAACTATATCTGTTTAAGTTTCACCAAAGAAAAATCCAAGAACCTCCTTAATATTAGTGTCTGCTATCCACAGTTTCCTTTACCCATTGTAGTTTTATTCAGGATACATCAATACCAGAAATAAAATGGTGTTTGCTGCTTATTTTTCTCTTTAAAACAAAACAAGACAAAACCAAACAAAACTACCATGGGATCTGAAATAAGGTAACTATGCATTTCTTATCACAGCCCCAAACTAGTATTTTCCAATTTTCAGGGACTTAACACTCATCTCCTTACTGAAGCATACTGCTTGCTGGGTTTCTTTACTATTCCCTAGGAAGTGTTAGAAACAGAAAGGACCTCATTATTGCCCTATGTAATTTTGAGGCAAAAATCTACTCTACAAAGCTCAATTTAATTTGTGCGAAGAAAAACGGGTTACCCTCTCAGCTATAAAATATCACATTATTAATTAAAACATTTGTGGTTTTAGTCACCCTATAGACCTCCCCATAAACACATGGAAACACTGTTTTCACAGAAGAGCATTTTATTTAGAGGTTTTATGGAAAGACTTAAAAGTTCAGCAGTTCTACTAAGAAAAGAAATTGAGAGGTACAGAAACAAAAGGAAGCTTGGCCACCAACTACTTCACATTTAAAGATACAAAAACTAGAGAAACTTTACAGAAAAAAAAATTCCTCATTGCTGATCAAAGATCGCTAACTCATCCCCTACCCCAATATGAAAATCTGCTTAAAATAATGAGAAGCAACGGTGAGTTCAAAAGCAGAGAGTCAAAAGTAAGTAGGAAACGCTGTTACTGTTGGACATGTGACATGGTCTGCAACTGTGCCTATCTGTTGATGTTTTTATATAGGGTCGTGCAGATGTCTGGTGTTTTCGTCAGGGTTTCTATTCCTGCACAAAGCATCATGCCAAAGAAGCAAGATGGGGAGGAAAGGGTTTATTCAACTTACACTTCCACGTTGCTTTTCATCACCAAAGGAAGTCAGGACAGGAACTCACACAGGGTAGGAACTTGGAGGCAGGAGCTGATGCAGAAGCCATGAAAGAATGCCGCTTATTGGCATGCTTCTCCTGGCTTGCTCAGCTTGCTTTCTTATAGAACCCAAGGCTTCCAGCCCAGGGATGGCACCATCCACAATGAGCTAGACCCTCTCCACTTGGTCAATAATTGAGAAAATGCCTTACAGCTGGATCTCATGGAGGCCTTTCCTCAAGGGAGGCTCCTTTGTGAAAACTCCAGCTTGTGTCAAGTTGATACACAAATTTGGCTCTCTTGAGCTTCATATAATGTAGAGGACTTTGTATACTTAACTTACTTGCTTCTGTCTCCTAGATACTGGAATTTATCATGTTTTGGTAAATTCCTAAATCAAATCATATATATATATATATATTATATATATATAATATACATATATTTATATTTATTTATGAAATATGAATTCCTTCCCACAAAGTTGAGTGTTTCTTGTTGTCATCATTAAAATGTTTATTGAGCATCTAATATGAAACTCCTACCAATTTGGTAGACAAAAGACACATTTTGTGACTTTGAAGGCCCATTTTTTGTGAGAGTCCAAATTTATAAGAAAATAGGCCCCACTGTGCTCTGTAAAATTAAGAATATCTATCATGAATCTATAGTTTCATGAACCAGAGACAATGGGTTGAGAAAAAGTACTTTTATTTTATTGATAAATATTTCATTACCAGGATCCATGTTAAAAGGATAATGAACATTACTTTACATTGTAAAAAATTATTTAATAAATTTATAACATGAGAGAAAATTGCCTTCTCAAAATTATGTTTGCCTAGAAAAAGGCAAGTAATATGATTTGATCAATTTGATGAGGAACATAAAAGCCTTTGTTCATAGGAAAGACACCAGGAATAAAACTATAATTACAAAATACTTTATCAATTTTAACATTATGACGAATTCAGACCAAAAGCAGCTCTAAGTTCATGTCTACTTTGTTGGTACCTTTAAAAAATAAATGTGTTTTTTTTTTAGAAAAATACTGCTCCAATACTCAATGTATTGCAATATTCTAAATTAAATTACATGCTTAAATATTCACTATTTCAATAAGTGTGTTAGTGATTCAGTTTTTATTTGTTTCATTTTTATTTTCTACAATTACAACTGGTATTACTTCTCACTTTTTTAAACGACAGGTTTTATATAATATTTTTATAGTGTATATTTAACACACCTTTTTTTCTTTTTGGAGTGTAAGTAGCAATCTTTTTTTCCTAAATATGTCAGTCTTGAAATATCCTGGACAAATTTAGTCTTTTTATCACTCAGATATTAGATCAAAGATAGACTGATTTCAGAAAAAAATTAAAACCATGGGGGAATACATGTACACTAGTAGGAATATTGTATAGTCAGTGTGCAGTTTCTTAAATTGAGTTCCAGGTGTGTGTTGATTAACTGAACACTCAATGAAATTGTCTTCATCATGATAAGGAGCATCTGGATAAGAGGAAAAACTGAGAACCACAGTGCTTGTCAGCACTCAAGAATCTCCATCAAAATGTCTGTTTATAAGGCATCCCATGTGAGAGGCAGCACAAATTGGAAATGAAGAGGATTATGGAATGGTAGAGAGGAGAAAACAATGAAAAGATGTTATTAGGGTCATGGGTAGAAGTGCATGAAAAAATATACTTTTAGGTGATGCATATTTTAGAACATATTCAATGGAGACACTCAAGGAAAAAAAGTGTGTAGTTAAGGTAGACACAGTGGATAACTTTCTGTTGCTCTATTTTGAGGCCCTGATTATGGATGTCTTTTCAATCCTCTGGAAATCACAGATCCCCCCCAAAGATGGGGTGTTGGTTATTAATTAATTAGTTAATTAATCTACTCATTTATTTGGTCAAATTCATAAAATAGATATTTTTCCTGTAGCATGAGCTAAGTCAACCTTAGAAAATTCTGTATGTATGAGAGTATAAAAAATGTGTGTGTGTGTGTGTGTGTGTGTGTGAGTGATGGAGGGAAGGAGGGAGGTATAGAAGAACAGAAAGAGAAAGAAGTTAGAGGGAAGAAAGGAGAGATATTTTAAAACAAAACAAATCAAAAATCTGCTGAATCATTGAGCAATTTCAAATTCCATTACCCAGAACTTTATAAGTGGATGCTCATCCCAGAAGAGAAGGTGTCAGATTTATGAGGCTTGCAAAACTGTATCCTTAAAATGCCACTTTAACAGTTTGGTAAAAGGAATGCAACTCAGGTCTTAGACATCTTATGTTGCCTCGGGGAACAATTAAATAGAAGCTAACCTTGTGTTCTAAGGCTGTATACAGGATTCAGGCATAAAAGTGAGAGTATAGGATTCATTCATAGCTCCATTTCCCTTTTCTATAGAACCAGAAACATGGTCTCACCTCCCAGAGCTATGGGGCCATCATACATGTACTCCATCCAGTTCCAGCGAAGCTTTGGCTGGTGTTCACTTACAAAGCATGCACCCGCACATACTCTTTCTCGGAATGGTTTCCCATCTCCCAGCTATTTTCTAGCATCACAAAGCTCACTCCTTTGAAAATCATGTTTAACATACATACTAACAGGATGACATCTTATTCTACAAATACTTTTAGATTGGGGCCTGACAAGCCAAAACCAGTGACCATTTTTACCACTGAATCTTTTTGTGATATTGAGGAAGTTATCCTTTCTGTCCTAGATTCCAGCACTGTGCTGGATCAGCAAAGTGAAGATTATTATACTCAAATCATACAATTTCTTTGAACATGAAATAGTGTACACCAAACAATGATAATTTTTGCTGTGTCTGTACACGGCTTCCTGGGATTTGGGGCTGATTGAATATTCCAAGGGAATGAAGAAAAGACAATTATACAGACACAAATCTGGGATCTGAGCTTATTGCTGGAGAAACCATGATACCCTAAAAGTTCAGTATATTTATTATATACAGTTAAACAGAGAGATGAGGTTATTGCATATATTGATACAAATGGGTGGGGTTGTTACACAAAGCGAAATGAGGTGGAAGAGTTCAAGCTATACATCTAGGTCCAGAAGACACATTAAACTGATCTCAGTAGGACCAGCCTCTGTAGGAAAGCAGTCTCCAGGCTGTAAATAACTAGGGAGAGAAAGCTATAGTAGATATTTTCTGGAAACATTTTGAACACTCATATGTTGTACCTTGACAAAGGCTTTACCATTTTCCTCTCTATAGAGTCCTTGATATGGCATTGACTATGTCAACAACATATATTCACTTGTGACTAGACTCATGCAGAGCTATTTCCCTAAATGTGGTGATTTTATTGATATTAGTATTTATACTACTTTTTAAAAATCATTCAGGAAAACATTTTTTTTTCTTCCAAACCCTCTTTCTATTGATACTCCAGCTACTTTGTTTAGAAAAATAGTCCATAGAGATTAGCACCAAAAGCCCTACATATGCATTGACATTGCCTTGCCTAGATCATATTACATGCAGAAGGCCAAAATTCTGTCTCTTTCTTTTAGTTCTTAGGGAAGATGTCAAAATAGTAACAGAGCACACACATGTATATTAGAGGTTGGCTTCTACCTACAGCTGTGTCATCATTCTCTCCAAATCACAGTTTACTGTGACATAATAATGTCAGGTGACCTACTACAAGGCTTTCTACTCTTATAACATGAAATTAAAAAAAAAACATAGTGGTTTTTCTTCTTGCTGGTACTTTGCAAATTTGATATTTGCTTATTTATTTATTTATTTATTTACTGTATGACTTTATTTGTATATGGAGTTTTATTATGACCATGCTGGCCTGGAACTCTGTCTTCTTGTCAATCTGGGATTAAAGTCACACACTGTCATGCCTAGATTATGATTGCTTTTATGTAGCTGTTATTTTGGGTTTTCATGAGATTGATGTTTCCCTCTATGGCCCTGTCTAGTCTGGACTTTGCTGTATAGACTAGGCGGACCTTGACCTTGAACATTAGTAATTAACTATCTCTTGTCCTCTGCCTCCTCAGTGATGGGATTAGAGTCATATATGCCTAGAGGGTAATTGTGTTTTATGGATCTGTATCTCCCAGGAGAGTCTGTCTTAAAGGCAGAAACTTATCTCTTCTCAACCCTTCTCCCTCAGCTGACAAGAAAATGCCTGCTACATGGGAGGCTTTAACTACCACCAGTGGAATTATAAGAATTTGACTAATTAATGAACAAATGACCCTTATTTTACAGTAGAGAAGATAACATTCTTATATTCACTTTTACATGCTGAAGCTGTTTCTTTAGAGCAATGTCTTTTCAACATATATTAGCCAGTCACCAGAATTAGATAAATAAATCTCTATATATTCAATTGATAACTCTGGAAAGTTTTATTTAAGTACTTTATGAATAAAATATACATAAATATTTATTTGCTCATAGTAAACATGTTTAAAAAATACATGTTTTCATGATACCTTTGTCTTCTTTAGAGGACCTCTGTTCCAATCTGGCCTGCAGTGTCTAACAATCTAACATATTCTTCTGATATATATTATAGTATATGTATATTATATATTATAAATTATAAATTAAATGATGTATAACATAAATTATGTTATGTCATATATATACATACACATCATATACATATACACAAAGATGATCTTTCAGAAATTTTCAATTAATTATTAGCAAATATTATTGTCAATCCTTTAAAAATCAGTTCTCTGTTTACCCCTTGGATTTGTCTCTGTGTTCTTAAAAACCCATTCTATCTTCTTTTCTGACTTTCAAATATTCTATAGAAGAGAACCAAGTATTGGAGGTAAATGTGCTGTTGTGTAGGTCAGAGCACACAGCCAGCTGACATATTTCAGTGTCCTAACATTTTGCTTAAGGTGCAGGAGAAGTAGTCCTGTGAGAAGACTATTGAACGTGCAGTCTTGAGGTCAGCATACTTTTACATACCAGATCCTTGCAGTTATTTTGGTCCCTGGGTTTCTTACAAATAATACTGTGTGCTGATGGAAACAGAAGAAGCAAAATCATGTCAGTCATGAAGGTGAGTATAAGAACAGAAGAAAAAATGACCGTAAAACACAGATTGATACCAGGCAGTCACAGGATGTGCATTTACTAGAGAGCTCGCCTTGCCTGTGTAAGGACGAAGGAATTATGCCCAATATTTGAAGAAAAGAAAAAGGTGCAGTCAGAAAAGCAGCTACCTTCTCCATAAAGATTTACCACTGAAGGTCTCATATTATACATATATTTCATTTGGTTTAGTCAGCTAATGAATTAGATATATTTTTGTGTTTTTCTCCACATACCCCTACCCATGTTTGTAAAGTAAATTAGGTTGTCAGGTAAATTACTCAATTCCTTGTGCCTGGCCTCTTTCTAGATATTAACAAAAGATATGTTGTTTTTCCTCAAATTTACTTCTAAAAACAAAAAGGAAAGATTAGAGCAGTATTGGAGGAAATAGTCATAACATACACAGTATGGAACTCTTGTAATTTTCTTATGACATTTCTTCATATCTGAGTAACACAGTAGAACGGTTTTGTGTGTGTGTATATATATATATATATATATATATATATATATACACACACACATTATCTTAATGTATGTAATATATACACATTAAGATAATGAATTTCAGGATGCCATATTAAAACAGATATATAAGGGACACTAATAATATTTGGTCTACACTAATCTTTGTTGTTCTCTTATTCGACTACCTAATTTCAAATGGTCACTTGAGAGCTGGCTCAGAGGTTACAAGCACTTGCTGGTTTTGGAGTGTTTTTAAATAGACAAGTCTCTATATATTCAATTGACAATCCTAGAATTTTTTATTTATATGTTGTGTCAGTAAAATATATAAATGTATATTTACTTGTTGGGGACCAATATTTCCATACATTACATGAATGTAAATATATATGCATACTGGGAAAGAAGTATGGTTCCCAGCACCCACAACATGTCTTTCAACTGTAACTCAAATTCTAGGAGATCTGAAGCCCTCCTCTAGCCTTTACAGACAAGCATACATGTGCATGCCATCAAAATACTCATATACACAAAATAAAAATAAACAAATACTCACCCTGTACTTTGATGTCTTAAAAAAATCTAGATACTATATATGAAAAAAATCTATCTCTATCTCTATCTATCTATCTATCTATCTATCTATCTATCTATCTCTCTATATATATATATCTACCTATCTATATCTATATATTTGTTTTCTAAGTTTGGGTTATTTCACTTAATGCATTGATAGCCTTTTCTGAAAATAACTTGATTTTACTTCATTTAGGACTGATGAGCTTTCTACTGTGTATATAGACTGTATGTACTTAATTCATAGCTGATGATTCAATATCTTCAGTACTGTAATAACAATAAAATTGAACATATGGTTCTTTACACTTTATGGTAATTCTGATTCTTCTAAGTATACAACAGGGGTAGTGTATTTGGATTCTATGGTAGCTTTTCCTTAGATTTTTGAAGACTCTTAATCATGATTTCCATTAGTGGTTGGACAAATTTACATTTCAACCAACTATTGTAATTTCTCTTTAACGATGCTAGAAAGTTATATTTTTATGTCTTATTGATGATAAAACTTTTGACTGGGGTGAAATAAAATCTCAGTATAGATTTTATTTGTATTTCCCAAATAGCTAAGGATAATATTGTGTTTCTAAATATATTTCTTACTTCCTTTTTGCTCTATGGGTATCACTATGCAATCAGACTGTCTTCAAACACAAGATGACCTTCTTCTTATCCTTAGTGACAGGAATACAAATGGAGCTGCTACACCTCTACTGAGAATTTCATGTTCTGTTCATGCACATTTAATTGATTGCATTATTTATTCTTTTGACATTTAGTTCAAGAGTAGAACACTAACAAGATGCAAAAATTTATCTCAGGTGTGATCTATGACAATATACTAGACTATTTCTGGGAGGAAATAGACTTTTTAGAATCCCCTCCTGTTCATATTGACTGGAGAAAACATCTCCAGTTTTCTCCCTAGTGTACTTATACTGCTTCTAGCATATTCTCTGCACTGTAGCAGAAGACTGGGGGGCATGTTTCAGATATCTCAATGCCATAGAGTCATAGACGCTCCTTTCACCTGCCTGCATCTTCAGGGCACTATCAGTGAACCTAGTCAGAAGCGCACACCAGCTGGCAGTAACCAGCACTGCTTCAATCATTACACCACACCTTATCTCTTCTCTCCCAAACCTCTGATTCTCTTCTACTGCTCTCCAGTCTATTATTTTTTTCTGTCCATTTAAAATTGCTATTTGATTCTTTTTTATTATTTCCAACCACACCATGCACCGAGCCCTCATCTTGTCCACATAAGACATTATGATGAGCAAAAGTCATCTCTGAAAGATTTTCTGGTAAGCTGTTACAAGTCATTCTATTTGGGGTTTTAGGTATAATATTTAATTTCTCACCCAGACTTAATTAGATAGTTTTTTTGAGGAGATATTGGACAAAGTATATTACTAATAAAAAATGCAATGTAGCATCATTACATTTCACGTTATTAGTCACATTTGGGTCTAAAAAAGAAAGGAGGTATGAAAAAAGTCAAGAACAGAATATGAAAATGCTAGGAGACCTAAAGAGTAACCATGGGAAAGTAAAGAATATGTGTAATGACAGTTTGGTGGAGACAGTTGAAGTTTGAAAATTAACTTAGCCCTGACGGTGCTGAGTTTTGCTTATAGCTTCTGTTCAAAACAGTACAAATAGCTCCCATCTTAATATAAAAAATATTCCTTTGTTGATGACATGGTGCTCTGCCAGGATTGGCTACCTCCCAAGTCTCAACTTCTAGGTATTCTGTTGGATTGCATCTTCAAACTCACCTCCCTTTGATGACAGCTCAAGTTCATGCACAGTGACACTTTCTCAATGATACTGACACATTTTTACCCTGAGAACCATTGTCTTATTTCCATTCCTCCTCCTCCTCTTCTCTTTCTTTACCTTCTTCACCTTCTTTATTTTTCTTCTCCTCTTCCTCCTCAGAAAATGCTTACCTCAGATATTTACGTATTTCACTTTTTTATGTCCTTAAGCTCTATCTAGCTCAAATTACAATTCCTCATGAAGGCTTTTCCCAAACATTTCTTTGAAATTTTAAATTGCCATGATCTTGCGTCTCTTATTGTGTATTTTTCATGTCATCTTTCACAAATATGTACAGAATCTGCATTCATTCATAGGCTTTCCTTTCTATTAGGCTAAAGATTTATGCCCTCTGGCTCACTGGTTCTTGATCTCATATACAATGTGTCTCCCATTGCTTCTGAAATTTTAGTAATGTTTGAGCTTAAAATCAATTAATATCATCACTTATCTAAACTGACTGTATAGCTTTTTTTTCTGTCACATTTTCAGCTCAGGATATGTCCTCAAAATTGATGATTTGGCCTGAGAAGGAGAGAAAAACAGGAGAAAACAAGAACCAAATAAAACTCTGGACATTTACACTCATGCTCACAAAGATGCTCTCTGGACCTGTGTCTTATTCCATTTTTTGTTTACACATAACCCAAAAAACTTTTTGTAGTGAAGTAGTCATTACAGAATTTTATACTTGACATATAAAATTATCCCCATAAGTTTAATTAGCCATAACTATGCATTTTGGTTACTGATATTACAAAGTGCAAGTTATATACCTTATACAAATGTATGAAATAAACAAATTTTCATACTCAAAATCATCTGTTAAATTATGAAAGTACAGATTTATTTAATAGTTAGAAATTTTACATCATATAAATTTTCTCCATAATGTATTCTTCATTGTTTTTTTTTAGTCCAGGGCATTTATGCTGTAAACCATGTATTTGTTTATAAATAATATATTGCCCACTTTTTACATTTTCTGAGCAACAAATATTAGCACACCTTTGGGATTCAGCTGTAGTTCTGAATTCTAACTAAAATTATATTAGTATATAATTGAGCCAAGCAATGTAATTATACTCTCCACTATAAAATTGTTGACCAGAAATACATCTCTTAATCAAGTAAAGACTTTTTTTTCTAATTAATTCACACACTTGAATGCTCATAGCATATTTATAGTAGTACAGGAGATTCAGCATGTTCCTTCTTAGATTCTTTATTTTTCTACTGAAAACAAAGAAACTTGCCAACCTATAAAATATGAGATTTTTAACCACAAATATTTCACCCCTAGAGAAACTGAAGGATACCATATAGTACTATCCTGCACAAAACATATTTTCTATAACTTTTTAGCAGATTATCTCAACAGGTCTAGCCTAAATGCTATTGAAGGTCAAAACAATGTAGTCACATTTGCGCAGAAGCAGCAACTCAGAACTGAAAGTCACTCATGCTCTCCATCCAAGAACAAATCCAACGTGTCTGGTGCTTTGCCAGAAACTTCATGATGGACTAATGTATCAATAACAAGATTAAGGTTGCTAAGTGGATTCCCCCCACCCCCATGGTTTAGAGGAACAAGAGTCATTATTAAGGGTGGGAAGAGGAAACCAAAATACTGCCAATTCCTTTGCAGTGGAATCAGTTTCAGCAAGCACATGAGTGGAGGTTAAAGATATTTAGGTCAATTCCCGGTAACTGTATCTCCAAACATGCCCTTGCTTGAAGGTTGCTGCTTTGGAAGAACTTTAAAATAAAACAAACAATCAACTAATGAAAATACTGAAACATATACAAGGTAAAAATGGCAGAGAAATGATGCCTTTGCTTTTTGTTCTTAAGAGATTTTAAGTGCCCAGGCATCATGACTTGGTAAAGAACACATGGATGATCCTTGGTGTAGAAATCTATTTCTTGATCCATGTTTTCTAAGTAATATTTGAAAATAAAACTGCTCCTCCTTTGTGACATTTTTGCAAACGTATAGAATAAAAGATTTAAGTGTTACATGTCTAACATTGTGCTAGATATCACTAATACATGTATGCTTGTAGATATAAGCATGACATACGTCTTTCTCTACTTAGTAAGACCCCTGAGAGTGAAAGCAACTTTAGATGATATGGATCTGATGAGACTTTTGAAATCATAGGAAAGAGAAAATTTCAAAACAAAAATTTAAGGGCATAGAAAGAGACCCAGTAAGTGACTAGTGTTGAATATTCAGAACAGAAAAAAGGCTGGTTTCAGAACTGGGGGCTGGGGAGGGAGAGGACATAGTGTCACCACCAATCTATTATATAAGAGACTTTGACAAGATGATCCAACCATCAGAACATCTCATGCATATTCAACAGATGAGATGCTGTTGATAATAATGTTCTTTCTTCTGGAAGCTGGAGGTGGAAGGGAAACTTAGAAAAGAACTGCATCTCTAGAGAAGAGGGACCAAAATTCGCTAAGGCTTGAATGGTGCTAACTGAAAAAAATATGGTACTCTGGGATGGAGATGAAGGAGAACACTGCCCATCAAATAAGGCAATGTAGGAAGGAGACATGCCTGAAACGAATGATTACACAATTCAGATGAAGGCAATGGGTTACAGAATGAATGCAAGAAGATTTAACACATGGAATAAGCTAAAACTCAAGTTTCCTTTTATGTATTTTCATTTGTTTCATATTTTGTTTCTCTCTATGATTCCTTAGAATGGAAATGAAATTATGGATCCTTAAAGGAGAATATAAAAAAAAATAAAGTAACACAGGAGAGGTAAAGGAAAGGGTCAAGCATGATATAGAAACGGATATTTACTAAGACCTCAGATAGACTACTTACAGAAGCACCAAGCATATAGGACCTGCACAGGAGTCATCCTTCTTGACAAGCTTCCTATAAAAGACAACTCCCATCCTAAGTATCTAGAGTATAACTTTTATAGTTTTTGAAACATAGAAAATGTTACAAAGATGCGTGAAGAGAAGGAAAAACAGAAAGCACAAAAAAGAACTGCAGTGAATAACCACAGTTTATAAATGTAGAACCTTGTGTTACAGCACCTCTAGGACTTCACAAGCACACATCCTAGGATTCTCTGGACATTCATTTGATGGAACTAAACTGGCTCAAACCAGATTATAAACCATAACTAAAACTACATGTCTTGGAACATTTCAAACAAACCTGTGTTTTCAAGACCTTATTGGGCCATACTGGGTGGTAAGGCAAGGAGGTCAAAGAAGGATATAAATACCAGCAATGATTTAAATGTGTTCCCCAAGAGACTGATTGTATTTACTTTGAATATCAGTTGTTATGATGACCTATGGGCTTTTTACAGTTGTTAGCATTCTAGCTCACTGGGTTAATAATATAGACAAGAGTGTTGTGAAGGTTGAGGAAAAGCAAATTGCTTTAATGTCATATAGTAATGGCAATGAATGCCAGAAAGAATTAAGATTGTTTCTGATTATTGGAAAAGCATAGTTATGATACAATCTGGTAAAGAGCTTATAAATATTCTTGTTTATAACTAGCAATGCCTTCCAGATATTTCTTAATATCACATTCTTCAAGTGTTTGTAAATTCTGTACTTGGGATCGGAAACAACATAAATGGAAAGTTAAATTGGAGCGGGGAGTTGATACCCAGTATCTTTTGCATCTCCAAGGGAGCTTTTTTCCTAACTATGTCCTTTTTATCTTAGCCCCGTGGTCAAAAGGGACTGTCAAGTTAGATCTGAATCATGGGAAGGCTTTCATCAAGAAAGGGACCAAAAAAAAAAAAAATACACAATAAGGAAATCAGGATCAAATTTTGTGAACTTCTGTTTGAAAGACTCATCTGCTAAAAACAGTGAGACTGATGCATCATCAGACAGAGGCAGATGGACCAAGTCGCACTGCTAATCACACCAGTGTGCACACTACAACTAAAATAGCCCGAGTCATACTTTTTTTTTTTAAAGCAAGATGCTAAGTACAGTAGCAAAAATACCTTTAGGAAGCAATCTCATTTTAATAAACCTTTTTTTCTCTTCCACTTGCTGCTATTTTCTGAATTGCTCTTGCTCTCATGTATATGTTCAAGTGTCTGAGTGCTTACCACACTCAGACAAAAGAAACTAACCTCTTTGCATAAAAGAGGCTTCCTAGCTCTCTGTATCCATCTGTGTGGTAGAGAACACTAAGAAGAAACTAGAGAAGCTGCATAAAGGCTCATGTACTTACATGTTTTGCAGGTACTTGCAGGGATTTCTGTTTGTTCATTAAGCCCTTGAATTACTTATAAAGAAAAGGACACTCAGGAAGAGTGTTGGCACTAGGCCTTTCTGAGGTGACTTTAAAAATTATTGAAAGTGATACAAAGAATTGATGGCAGAACATATACAAAATTTGCACCATAATAAAAGCAGGGGCCTGGATATACTCACAGAACATTTCACCTTAAGTGCATTGCCCAAGACGATCAGAGCAGGCACTTGAAGATTTGTGGAATCCTTTCTCAGTAATAATAGTAGTCTTGTCAGGCCAGTGTGTTTTCCCACATGGCCCTATAAATAAATAATACTCATGAACATGTATACATTTGCTCATTTGAAATGTCTGCCCAGACTAGACACTAGAAAAAACAAACTGTAAAATGAAGGTAAAAAGCCCAAGTCTGGAACCTACACAACCCAGGTATGAGTCTCAACTCTTCCGATATGAACTAATATATGATTAATTGGGGTACCTCAATTGTGTCAAATGTTGAAAGCCATTGCTACAATGGCTGGCACTGAATCTGTACCTTATATTATTTTTGATCCATAAATGTTATAGATCTATACAAACATACATAAAATAAAAAAAAATAGAATGATGAGCACAGGGCTGGAGAAATGGCTCAATGGTTAAGAGCACTGACTGTTCTACCAGAGGTCCTGAGTTCAATTCCCAGTTTGCATCAGTAATGGTATCTGATGCCCTCTTCTGGTGTGTCTGAAGACAGCTACAGTGTACTCACATGTATACAATAAATAAATAAGTATTTTAAATAAACAAAAAATAATGATGAGCACAAATGTAAATTCCAATATTTCACCCCCTTGGTTGTGATTATTCCCTCCCACTCCCCAGCATTCAGGCTGTTATCTTGAAGGACAAAAACTGGATGCTCTGAGCAACATACATTAAATCCATCTCGCCCTGGGCTTTTTTTTGAGAGTTTTAATGACTGCTTCTATTTTTTTTTTTTTTTTTTTTTGGATTATAGGACTGTTTAAATAGTTTACCTGATCTTGATTTAACTTCGGTAAGTGGTATCTGTCTAGAAAACTATTCATTTCACTAATATTTTACAATTTTGTGGAGTGCACGCTGTTGAAGTAAGACCTTATGATTCTTTGAATTGCCTCAGTGTCTGTGATTTTTGTCAGTAAGAAGTTGGAACCAGAAGAGACCACCTCCAGTAGATAGAAAGGGTTCCCCAGTGGAGGGATGGGGGTCACCAACCCACCTTCAAAAATTTTGACCTAGAATTGTTCCTTCTGTCTAAAAGACATGCAGAGACAAAAATTGAGCAGAGACTGAAGGAAGGACCAACCACTGACAGGCCCAACTGGAGATTTATCCATGGGTGGGCACCAAACCCTGACACTATTACTGATGCCAAGATGTGTTTGCAGACAGGAGCCTAGCATGGCTGTACTCTACTTACTGACTATCATTGGACTGAGGGGAAGAACTGAAGGAGCTGAATGGGGCTGGTAAACCCATAGGAAGACCTACAGTGAAAAGTAACCCAGACCCCTGGGAGTTCTCAGATACTAAGCCACCAACCACAAAACATATCCAGGCTGATTCAAGGTCCCAAGCACGTATATAACTTATTTGGACTCAATGGGAGAGGATGTGGCCTAATCCTGTAGAGACTTGATAATACAGGGAGGGGGAATGCCTGGGGGTAGCATGAAGCAAAGCAGGGGAGTACTCTCTCAGAGATTGAGGGAGAAGGGAAGGGGGTGAAGAACTCTGGGAGGGAACAACATTTGGGATATAAATAAATAATTTTTTTTTCAAAAGGACTCCAATGTTTAGCTGACAGGCCCTGATATTGTAAACTTTGTCTTCACAGAGATGAACAGAAGAAACGTTGAAAACCCAAGGCTCTCCTATGTTGAATTAAATATCTGCTTTACTTCTAAAATCTCACTTTTCCCACAGTTGTTCAGCAAGATGAGGTTGTTCGAGTTCAAGAATGAAATTACCACCAACGTTTAGAACAGTCATCACTGGTAAGTTATTAACATTTTTTTATTCATTTACATTTCAAATGATTTCCCCCTTAATCTCCCATTCCATCCCCCTCACCACTCCCCTTTGCTTCTATGAGGGTGCTGCTCCTCCACCCATTTACCCACTTCTGCTTCACTGCTCTAGCATCCCCCAAGCTGTGACATCAAGCCTCTCTCTCCTCCCATAGATGACAGATAAGGCCATCCTCTGCTACATATTAATCTTTCTATACCTTCTAAAGCACTGCACTGAAATTTGAGTACTGGCACCTATGAGCCTGTGGTGCAGACTGTGGGGGAAGGTTAATTCTACAGTATCATTTCGTCTTTCTGTTGCAGGCTCTGACTTCCCCATTCTGGTGACAAAGCTTTACTGATGCTGTTTCTTCCGATTTTCCCAGGTTCTGGTGCTGCATAATTGGTTGAATAAGTGGGAACTCTCTCTTTCATTCCTTCATGTCCTACAATATCAACGATTCACTAAAATGTATGGGTTCTAATGATGAGTTGTTGTTATTGTTCGGTTTGACTAAAACCTGATAGTCTCACTGAAATACTCATTAAAGGGAGGAATATAGGGTATAATTTGAGTACTATAAACTAATATTTTTTTTCAAATTTCTCAGAGAAAAAGAACCTGTAATGTTTTCTTAATGAGAACTCATTGTTTGAATTAAAAAGATCTCTGATCTGCTGTTGCTGCTGGTGATGGTAGTGGTGGTGGTAATGGTGGTGGTGGTGGTGGTGGTGGTGGTGGTGTGTGTGTGTGTGTGTGTGTGTGTAATTCAGTGGTGGTCCTCATTAAGTAGTCAACTTTTAGAGAGTGCTGTGAACAATAAAATGTCATTTATTTTCTGATCATTTCACCATGCTTACTAGTTGTGTAAAAGATTTGGACTACGGAGACTCATCCATAATAGACCTCAGTGCACCCCTCGCACTTAATCTCATAGTGGTGATCACATTATTATAGCAAAGGTATCACATTAGCTCTTCAGATATTGTGATATTCAGAGGGTGATCTGATTTTGTAAATATTCACTTGAAGGTCAATGTTCTAGGCCATCCAATACACTTGGATAAAAATTTAGTTCGTGCATTTTATCATACTTCTTAATAATTTACTATTGGTTGTCATATCCCTTGCTCTATTTCATAAAGAAAATGAAAACTTGACCTTGAGTTTATAATTAAAATAAGGAGCTTAATGATTAAGATCAACTTGTGATGAGGAACATCTCCTAAGCAAGCCAAGCTGTTTTCGTGGGAAAGCATAATCTTCAGTCATATTCAAGTTTGAAAGAGACTTACATAACATGAACATAGTAAAACACTTTTTAGTTCTTAAGATTTACCTCTATTACTTTTTCCTGAACCTATGAAGAAAATCAGGAAATAGGCGTTATATGTCAAGGTGCCCTTGCAGAATAATTTAATAAGCACAGTTTCTGGAAGAGCAGGAAAGTGCTATTTCTGAAACTATTCCTATATTTGTACTTCTAGGATCCATCTATAACACACTGACTAAAAATTCAACATCGTTAAAATTCCTCACCACTTTCTCTGGTCTGAGAATTTTGGCAAATGAAATGTAACTATAGATAACCTCATTTAAAATAATAGTAAACAAACATAATAAATAGCAGTCTTTAAAATACTTCTATACTCTGAGTAGGCTGATAATTTTTTCTTAAAATTATGTTGCAATCAATGTTAAAAGCGTGTTTTTAAAACTATAGTAAAGTTGTCTTTTGTAGTTACAGCTCAAAGATGCTACCATTATGGCTAATCTTTTTTTTTTAACAATCTCACTTGATTTGGAATCACCTATGAGATATCCCTGTAGGTACATCTGTCAGAGTGTCTTCTGAGCACTTATGTGATGAGAGATGGCACATCTAGAACTTGGTGACGTCATAGAATTGGCTCCCAAACCGAATGAAAAAGGAGTGAATTCCAGCAGTCATCTTTGTCTATGTTCTCACTGTGGACATAATGTAAGTAGCTGCTACACACTCCTTTCCTCACACTTTCCTGCCATGATGAAGATCCTCCAACTCTAAGCCCAAATAAATCCTCTTTTCCAATAGCTGTTTTTTCAGGTGTTTGGTCCCAGCATTTGGAAATATAAGCTACACACATGCTTTTAAAATCTTTCACAAGCACCGTGTTCTCAGTCTCATCTACAGGGCAGGACTGAAGAAAATGTTTGACATTTACGTTTTACCTTCCTACAAAGCTCCAAGGGCTCTAATTTTCTCATACCTAGTGTTATCTGTATCATCTTTCCAATCAATAATTCTCATCTTTTCTCTTAAAATATTACATTTTCCCCTAAAAAAAATTCTGTGTCATACATATATATATATATGAATATATATAATATATATATATATGAATGAATATATATAAATATATATATATATATATATATATATATATATATATATATATATATATATATATATATATATATTAGCAAAGGGTCACATATGTTGTCTTAGTCAGAGTTTCTATTCCTGCACAAACATTATGGCCAAGAAGCAAGTTGGGAGGAAAGGGTTTATTCTTACACTTCCACATGGCTGTTCATCACCAAAGAAAATCAGGACTGGAACTCAAGCAGGTCAGGAAGCAGGAGCTGATGCAGAGGCCATGGAGGGATGTTACTTATTGGCTTGCTTCCCCTGGCTTGCTCAGCTTGCTTTCTTATAGAACCTAGGACTAACAGCCCAGTGATGTCACCACCCACAATGGGCCCTCTCACCCTTGTTCACTAATTGAGAAAATGCCTTACAGCTGGATGTCATGGAGGCATTTCCTCAAGGCAGGCTCCTTTCTCTGTGATAACTCCAGCTTGTGTCAAGTTAACACACAAAACCAGCCAGTACAAATGTGTAGTGCTGTACTGGGAAGCATTTGAACAGTAAATATCCCTTTAAGTAAAACCATACAAAGCAAAACATAATCCTTGACTTGGAGCATTTGACAATTTTGATGTATACATATAACTTATGGGGCTGCTTTCAGATAGGCAATAGAAAGACATTAAGTGTAGTGTTAGGAACCATACTCAAAACATCCAGTGACATTATTACCACGTATATATGCACATTTACTTCCACAAAACATGAGATTCAGTAAAGTAATCAGTAACATGACCTTTGAGTGTTGCCTTTTGTTTTAGTACATCTTACCTAATTAGTTGATCGTATTGTTTAATTTTTAATCGTATTTTTAACATTTATCTCTCTCTTTCCAAGAACTAAGTCCAGTTCACCACAGCTTATGCTTCATTAAGACTTAAGATGGTATAGGGAATGTGACTCAGTTGGCAGAGTGCTTGTCAATCATTGAGGAAGACCCGGGTTCCATCCAAAGTTTCTCATGAACCAGTTCTGTTGGTACATGCCTATAATCCCAACATGCTTGAGATGGTGGCAGAGGCATCAAGAATTCAAGATAATCCTCCATGACAAAAAAAGTATGAGGTCTGCCTGGGCAACCAGAGATCCTGGCTTTAAAAGTCATAGGCCTGATATGATTGCTTAGATACACACACACACACACACACACACACACACAAATAAATGAAAATTTCAATTAAATAAAATGCAACAAAAATTAAAATAGAAGTCTTTAATGCTATACTTTCTTTATGATATTAAATTTCATATTTTAAATACCCATATAATTGTTTCTGACAATTTTCTGGTTGGCTGCAGTATTTTCAGTCTCTCAGCAAGCATCTTTTATAAAAGCGAAGCTTTTAATCACAATTACACAAACATCAGTGTATTTAGGTAAGGAAATGAGCATTAAAACAAAGATTACAAATACATTTAATTTCTTGAAAAATAAATGAAATGATGTGAAATTGCACTAACATTGCTTTGTTTACTGTTTTCATTTGTATACACCACTGCTGCTAATTATTTTTAAGAGATTTGATTCAGCTATTTGAGTTTGTTTATGTCATATATTAATCGCTTCTGCCATTTCCCACCTTTTGGGATAACTGAGACTCCTGTGTTCTTACTTCTTAGGACAAATTTAATAAATCAAAATTTCAATAATTCAGTTAAATTGTTTTCTGAGGCTATTTCTGTACTGTACGTATATCTGGCCAATACCAGCATTTTACAAACTATTGCTTATACAGAAATGTAGCCTTGAACATTACAAATGAGCAAATAGTACAATTTTCTTTTTCAGATTTCACACTGTTCTTTGTTGTCCATTGTTGGTACCTGTATTTTGTGATTTTTGCCTTGGAGTGGCTCAATGGAACACTTTCTGGTTTTTTTTTTTTTTTTTTTTAATTATATATATGGGTCAAAATGTAGTTTAATTAATGAACACATATTGCAAGCCATTTTTTTTGCCTTGAGTTTTAGACATCTGTGTACTCAAGTAGGAAGCACAGTATGACAAAGGCTCTGCCTGTCCATGTGGCATATTGTATTCTCTTGTGATATATAGTCAACTTTAAAGTAAAAGAAAATTTGAAAAAATTTCTTTACAAAAAAGTGATGTCAAAACCATAAAGGTCTGCTATCAATTAAACAATTTTAAAAATATAAAAGCAAGACTGAAGCAACAAATCAGAAACATTTCATCCTGAATCCCCCAAACCAAGAAAATCATGTGCTAACTCCTTCCAAACTTTCATTTCTTAAAGTCAGAACTACCCCATCAGGAGTATCAATGCAGTTCTAATGTATTTGATGTCAACCTATATAATTAACTATTCAGTTACAGGAATGTAGTTTGGGTTAAAAGTTTCCCTGCTTTACTAACAGTGTAGTAAACAGTGTTCTTGGTTCTCAAAGTTTGCTTCACAGTTGTAAAGAGCAGATTCAACAAACAGATACGTTGGTTTAATAAGAATCAGTTATCAGAGATATAGGCTGTCATTCAAAACAGTGATAAGGGAAAGTAAGGTTTGAATCAGTACCATTTTTTTCTGAAGAAAAAGAAAAGCAATACTCACTATGAAGTGGAGGGTGGTGTGTGTGGCACAACTGGCTCATCACTGAGGTAAGTAGCCAAGGAAAGGAAAGAACAAGAGTGCCAGGCACAGCAGCTCAGGTGACTGGGTGGAATAAAAGAATAGGAGGCTACTAGAGCAACGAAGAAAACAAATATGTGTGTAATCATGGGATTGTGTTTCTAACCATTACTGACTGTTGTCTCTGATAAGTGTGCAGTCAAGTAGGTCATGAAAGAACTATTTCGGCATGAAGACAAAGTAGTGAGGTGTGCTGTTAGCAAGTCTTCCTGCCATCTTTGTAATTCATGGACTCTTTCCTGTTAGGTCACTAAGATGCATCCATTGCCAGTCTGAGGACCAGAATGCGTTTCACATAACTATAACTGTCCTGCAGGCAGAGCTTGTATCCAAATTCAATAACACCTTTCAAAATCCCTGGGCAACAGAAACCCAGCATGTGGTACCCCAGAAAGTACATCCTAAAGCTATAAGCCTAGGATACTCACTAGCACATGGCTACCAAGAAAATCATGCAGCTGCTATGGGGGTATATCTAAAAACATTGAAGAAATTTGTCAAAACTTGGTTTCATACCTCAGTGGCATATAGAGTCTATGGTGCAGGTGAAACAATATTTTGCTTTTAAGAGATACAATGGAAGCAGCAGCCTTTCATTTGGAAATCATTCTGGATTTGGGCAGAATCCCCTAGGTGCTCCACAAATTTGTTAACCTGGCAGGAGATCAAGCCTGTTGTCATAGAAGAGTTTGTGAACATTTTCCTAACTGTAGGAAACAATACTGTGTCCATAGGAAGTGTTCTTACTGCAGAGAAATAAAGCCAACATATACACAGTGGAGAGAACCCTCACACTTTGGTTTCCAGGTGTATGGGCTGTAGAAACACCAACACTCACTGGGCTGAATTTAGGTCCCACATTGGGGTATAATGAGTGCTAGTGTGTGGCTGAAGAAAACACATCGTATATATTGGACATCACTGATAAGGATTTCTGTGGTTACTGTAACTCAATTTGCATAGATGACCACCAGCACTGTGGGAGCTTTTAATGTGATAATGGTTCAAGCATGCTCATCCTTCTAATAATACCATGGGAATCTCCCCGTACCCCAAGGTAAGAGCTTCCTTGAACAATATCCTATCTTGTGTTTCCACATGAAATAGCCTACACAACTAAAGAAATGATGCTAACATACTCCTTAAATTCTGCCATGGCTCCATCATTACCATGACCTCCGTCTCTCAAATGGAAACTGGACCAGAAGTTCCTGTGTCCAAGCCACCAGGAAGCACTGCAGTGACTCCTTTCAGTAAGACATTGCACTGGAGAGAAACAGGATGCTTCTCCATGACTTGCACTGCTCAACATAAAGTAAGTGGAACTATCTTGGTTTTTTTTTTTTTTTTTTTATTTTTTGTTTGGTTGGTTTTTTGGTTTTGTTATGTTTTGTTTTTTGGATAGAAAAATTGCATAATCAGTCTAAGATCTTTAGCCAACTCCCTGAACAGTGGACCATAGCACATATACTTTCCCTGACTAAGCTACATTATATATTTATTCTTACAAAAGAGAAGTTGTGGAGTATTTGAAATGGCCCATTATTAGCATCAGCTTTATCCCTTCTGGCCACTCTGCATATAAAGAATATTTATGCCTTCTCAGCAGCCAGTGTCCTTACTTGAGTTTTTTTTTTTTTAAATTTTTTAAAGACTTCATAACACAACTGTATTTTCAATTTTTTTCATGAAAGGGCACTGTACCTTCACTGCTGGGACAATTTCAAAACCCACAATTCATAGTGAGAAGCAGAAGAGACAGCTTATGACAGATAGCAGACAGCATTTTTTATGCAGAAGTTTACAGCATTACGATTTTTCAATTTTAAACAAAATTGAAAAATTTTAAGGTATAGATCTGAAATATACTCCATTAATGCTTATTTCTTAAAAAATGAAAAAAATTTAAAGAAACTAGAATCATGAACATTCTCGGCTTGTTATGGGTGCAAATTCTCCTTTATCAGATTTGAACATAAATTTGCCACATCTATGATTTCTGTAGAAAATAGGTGAGAAAAGTTGAGTGCAATGAAGCAGAGCTGTGCTCTCTGAGGAGACACCTCTGAGGGTCTGTTTTCACCTACAAGGCTGCAGGCTTTCCACCTGCACTGAAAAGACAGAAGAAATAAAGTCTGGAACAGTACCAATGTCTCCCCCGTGCAGTCCATTACACTCGTCTGCATTTCCCTGTAGTTGTAATTATTACATTACTACTTGATTACTAACTATTATTGCCACAGTTGGAAAACTGAAAGCACAACATGGGGCCATTTCCATTAAAGGAATATGAAAGTCCATAACAAGCTCTGAGGTTGCCAGGCTGGGGCTGCTGGTGGGGTTGAACTGTGAAGAGAGAGCATAAGCATCTACTTAAGATGCTGTTTGAAGGGGTACCACAGCTTACATCATTATTTCATTTAGGTTGTACCACAGATTTTTTTCCTTAAGTAATGTTAGACTTATACAGTATATCATGGGTATTTGTTCTCTCATTAAAGGAGGAGGAGCATAATATAATTTTTTATACTCATTTTCCAGAGTATCGAAGTTTGCTATTGGATATATTTGCAATCTTGATTTTTTCTTCCTGGCAGATGGAAGTGGCTCCACCGAGAATCTCCATCATATTAAGCGGCAGAACTGAGAAGCCAAAGCATAGAGGACCATGTCCATAAAGGGGTGTGAACTATTTATGCAAACAGAGAGAATAAAACTAGGTTACTGTCATTTAGAAAGCCAAGAAAATTGATAGTATTATTAATAATAATAACTTTAAAAAGCTGTTTGAAACATATTGTTTGCTGTCGCAGGATGAAAGGAGAGACCATCCCATCCTTCATGTCATTTTGTTTCCCATGTGTCTCAAATGACAAGGTGTCTGGAGATAAGAAGTAAGATAAGCTCCTTTACAGTGAATTTTAAGTCAAAGTGTAACTGAGAAGGAAAATTTCAGCATTTTGCAGGGCATGGATAAACACCATACAATAATTGCAAGTACCTGCCTTATCATGCGTGAGACAGACTAACCACAACATAACCATATGTTATGTTTTTAACATGTCCGTGTGTGTTTATTGGGGGTAGTATACATCCCATGTAATAAAATAACCCAAAAAATAGAAATATTTTTTAATTAATTTCTAAACTCAGGGAATTTTTTTACTTGAGTGATTTTTCTCTATGACCACCTTTTAGAAGAAAGAAGACTGAGACGCTTCTGTCACGTGAAGAGGAGTTTCCCTTCTGTCTTACTTGACCACATAATTAAAGGGTGAACTTAAAAATCACTTTAAACCCTACTGTGTGTGTCCCTAACTTCCCGGCTTTCCCTTGGTCTTCTCCACTTCAGTGGGATGAGCACTGCTCCGTTATCCACAAGAGCACTACTTCTGTAGTCCTTTTCTTTTAGTTCAAAACATTTAAACAGGATGATTTTTTTCCCTTCTGCCCCATGACCAAGTTTGGAGGAAACACGGGACCAAAAATGCAGGAAACTGTATGAGCAAGTTTGTTAGCTAGTTATTTAAATGTTTGTGTTAGGAAATTTCACCAAAAGATAAAAATGTGGATGAAATTTAGGAGCTGAAAATGTGATGCCAGTTCACGTTGCAAAGGGTGATTGTGCTGACCGGAATGAGTAACAAGTTCAGGTAGAGCCTGTGAAACAGAGTTTGTGACATGAGAAGGTCCAGGAAGTGCTCCTGCTGCAAGCATATTACAAACTGAAGTCCCCATCTCCTTCCTGTAGTGGCTCTGCTAAAATCTTAGGTAAAACAGACCATCATTTCCAGTCTTAACTTTTAGTGAGTTCAATAATGTTAAAAAAAAAAAAAAACTCAAAAGGGCTCTTTTAAAATATAACTATTTGATTATTAAGAAAACTTTACTTGTTGATGTGGGTGTGGTGGTTTATACACAGAGCCCCTGCTTCTCAGGAAGCTACTACAGGGGGATCAAATTGTAAGACAGCCTGAAGAGTTTAGTATAATTCCTTCTCAAAAGTATTCATACATACCACAAATTCAAATAGAAATTTTTTAAAAAAATTTTCCCATAGATTTCCCAATTATACAATTATTTTCTTTCTCAGCAACATTTTAAGGTCCCTCATATAGTAATAATTAAGTGTTCAAACTTATTCATATCTTCTGTGTTTATTAATAATACTTTATTTAGAAATAAACTCTTAAATGACTCAAGAACACTAATCTCTTAATAGTGTTTTGTATTTTCCTAATGACTAAAGATATTAATTGCCTGTTTTTTTGTGCTTATGGGTCATTCTTATACTTTGGGGAGATGATTCAGATTTTATCCCCATTATAAATGCTGTCAACTTTTTAACATTTTAAGTTAAAACTTAAAATTTTAAGTGTGCTTTCTAATACTCTATATTAAAGTTTTTTGTTATATACGATTTATATGTGTTTCTCTTACTCTCTTACTGTGAGATTTAGTTTCAATGTTTTCTTTTTCCTTTCGGTTTTCTTTTTCTTTTCTTTCTTCCGTCCTTCCGTCCTTTTTTTTTTTTTTTTTTTTTAGTCTGGGTCTTACTATGCAGCCATGGCTAGCTTGGAACTTGCTGTGCAGCTCACACTTACAGCTCTCTCCCTCCTTTTGCCTTAGGAGTACCGGGATAAAGGTGTAGCCTTGCTGACTTTTGAAAAACTTATCACAACATAACATTTTGTAACCTTCATGAGCTGAAGTTTATCTATGGCAGGTGACTACATTATTTGAGGTTTTAACATCATATTAAGAGAGAACATAAGTCTTAAAGAGTAGAACTTTCATTGCACAGCACTATGTTCATGGTTTGTATCTGAGACAAGTCTACACTCTCAGCATCCTCAAGTATGAAATGTTTCATCAGTTTGTTAGTTCTTAGTAAATTAATGTGAAGTCAACAAGGGCCCAATCATCCTATTTTTCAGAAGAGCAGAGCTCCACTTCATCATGACAACAGGTCTATAGGATGCATGGAGGAGCTGAAGCCTAAAAGTCAACATGAAGTTCCTTCTCTTCCCAACACTGGTTGCCCATTTTCTAATATATCACCTACACCAACAACACTAACACTGTCTCATCTGAAACATTAGATTTTACTGAAAAAACCTCATCAGTTATGCATCTCTTGTATGAAGTGTCTGAGGAGGTGCTAAGGGTAACACCAGGAGTGAATACCTCCATCAAAGTAGCCTGGGCATGCAGACAGTTTTTCAGCCATGTGGATTGACCTCAGAGTGCCAGGTGAGGTTCTCAGAAGTGTCTTTCTTATATTTGCCTTTTATGTAAACATGATCTGATATTTTTTATAAAAGTTAGCCTATATGCTTTGAAATACTTTTGGAGATAAGTGGAACACTATTGAGACAGACAAGGAGTCTAAATTCTTCAAGACAATAAGTAGCTAAAGAAACTATATCTCATGAATACCTATTACCACTAATTTGATGACAAATTCCAATACTCTGCTAATGTATCTCAGTATTTCTATATGGAAATGTGGAAATACAGTAAAAAAAGAATCTTGCTTCTTTTTGCTTCATGTCTCTCCAGAATACTTAGATGAAAAATAAATCTTTCACAATTGCAAAATATATAGATACAAATATTTATACAATGTACTATGTAGTAGTAGATTAATATATTAGGGTGTCTGATAAATTACCTAATTTTGATGACAGTAGCTTAGTTAATACAGCAAACCATCTTTATTAAAACAAAATATATTCATTCCCTAAGTTAGGATTGATAATAGCTTATGCTATTCATCCAGTGTACATGGTTTTTGAATTTAGGAATTTTTTCTTCTAGAAGGATAGTAGAAAATGACAAACTGTATTCCTGTGACTGTATATCTATACAATTGCTGATGTGAATTCTGTCTCGGCTATGTGTCTTTTTGGATTTGAAAATGGATTTGGTTGTCTTGATCTAAATTACACATCTTTTGTTTTATTCATCTTAACTCCAACAGAAATTTAGTACTCTTACAGCTTTGGTCACACTCCTCCTTATCTTTTCACAAATAGAAATTAAACATATTATCACATACCAGATCAATTCTTCATTCATTTATCCAAAGCCTGTAGTCAGTATGGCTATGTACAGAAGAGAATACTAGAACTGCAAGATAAAAATGGAATTATTCTACCCTTTGCTGGTCAGGCCAGTATTTGACCATGATTTAAAGATGCAGGGACAGGGAAACACTGGCATCATTGACACTGCAAGACTCCCTTGAAACCCTCATTTGGGTTGCTCTGCCTGAGATCAATTCTTTGTTTGCTTCTTACTGCTCTGCCTGGGTCCCCTCTTTTTCCTACCCCATATAAACACTGCCTTGATGAAATGTCTGTAAACAAAATCTTATTTCAAAATCTGCTTTGAGGGAACCTTAACTAAGACATAGACAACCAACAATGGCTATGTAAGGTGGAATGAATAGTTTTCAGACTGGCCATTTCCTTTTTAAAGAGATATAATTAAATAAGTGATTAATATTTACTTCACTTTATTAGTTGATTTGGCAACCACTGCACTAGGAAAGACTTCATAAATATATGTTTGGGAAACAATTGTGAATTATTAAATTAGCTAACACATGTAAAACACAGATATACTCTGAGTAATTCCTGTGCTTTGGATTAGGCAGTACTGATCTAGTGAGGCTTCAAAAAGAAATTTATTTAATACTAGGTGGAAAATATGGTGAAAATATAATTTTAGAAATTGAGTTACTTGTTGGGAGAAAACTAAAGTTTCTTGGATCTAACTGCCAAAATATGAAATGTTTGTCCAAGTGAAATCAGAAGAGGTTGGTGATTTAAAATTCAGGAAGGCATAGTTGTTCATGCAGTGTTCTAGAATGTGTAGGTAACCAGTCTTAGCCTTGAACATCAGACGCTATATGCTACCCACCACATGTTTGCCAGATACACAGCTATTATCATGATCCAAAGTATGTGATTGCTTACAATGGAGACGTTATGTGATACGCAGGCGTGAAGATGGCCTGAACTAGCCCAGGAAAGAATAAAGAAGAAATGGAGGACACACATGGAGATCCTAGGTAGCAGCCATGGGAAGGAAGGGACAAGAACAGTTCTTAATTGTGGCACAGTCATTTATATGACTGCATCAAGCATAGGGGCTTACTAGAAAAAGTTATATATAAGTGAGGAATTTTTCCTTTTAATTTCTTGAAAATATTATACAATTTTGAATGTATGAATTATTACTGCTGTAATCTCAGTGTCCGAGGCGTACTTTTACCTAAACCACACAAAGTCTATAATCTACAGATACCCAAATACCTTACATAACATAGCACAATGCTTAAACATTTTCTCTTATGAGTTGAGTGTTTTTTAATGTCACCTATAATGTCTACTATAACACAAACAGTAATATTCAAAACAGCACCGTATCTTTCAGAATATTTTATGTTACAAAAACATTCTGGACTCAAGTGAACATGCAGATACAGAGAACATAAAGTCCATAATTTGAAATTCATTGTACTGTGATACAGACTAGACACATATCCTAGTAATTTTACCTAGAGTACTAGAACATACTACTTTTAGTCTTTTAGGAATATTCCATGATTTTTCAAGACAAATGGTAGCAATAACTCTTTGTCCAACAGTTGTTTTTGCTTTCTGCAATGTAAAATTTACCTTCCTGACAGAATATCAGAAAATAAAGCGTTGCATGATTTTCATTTAAAATATTTATTTATTTTCCCGAAATTTAATACTTAAGATGCATGCATTATGTGCTAGTACAAAGTTTGTAAAGAAAACTTTATTTATATAGATTGTGTAAAGCACCTTAGCAACACATACAAAACATACTTGTTCTTTGACATTGCTGTCAAAAAATCTAAGTACATTTCCTTTTGACAGGAGAAATTCTGGATTAATACGTTTGAGGTGGGGGGGGGGATGGCCTCATTCCTCAACTGGGGGGCCTATCTACTGGATATGGTCTGTACAGGTTCTATCTCCCCTTTATTGGGTATTTTAGCTAATGTCCTCCCTGTTGGGTACTGGGAACTTTTGGGCCCTGGTTTCTGGGGCTTTCTAGTGGCTACCCCTAGTCCCCCCTCCCTGACTGCTATACACCTACTTCCAAATTCCCGACCCTTTGTATTTCTCTCCTATCTCCTCTCATATGTGAACTGGCCTCCCATTTTTCCTCACCCTACCCTACTCTCTCCCTCCCAGACCCCTCTCTCCCTCTACTTTCCAGAGACAGTATCCTGGTGTAGCTGTCCCCAGAGAGGCTCTGCCATAGGCAGACCAATACAGATGTGGATGTGCACAGCCAAACATTGAACTGAGCACAGGACCCCAAGGGAGGAGCTAGAGGAAAGACTGTAGGAGCTGAAGATGTTTGCAACCTCATAGGAAGAACAATAATATCAACTAACCAAACTCCCCAAAGCTCCCAGGGACTAAACTACCAACCAAAGAGTACACAGGGGTTACCCAGAGCTCCAGCTGGATATGTAGCAGAGGATTGCCTGATCTGGCATCACTGGGAGGGAAGCCCCTTGGTCCTGTGTGATGACTCAAGATAAAGGAACCCTAGGCCGTTGAGGCAGGAGTGGGTGGGAGGGTGGGAGAGCACCCTCATAGAGGCAGGGGGAGGGAATAGTGGGATAGGAGGCTTGTGGAGGGGAAACTGAAAAGGGGGATAATATTTGAAATGTAAATAAATAAAATAACTAATAAAAATAGTTTTCCTCAAAAAATTTAAGTACAGAGTTCTTTTTAAACAAACTTTACTTAATATTCCTAGGTATTTTGCCTCCCTGCGTCTGTGAACACATACCATGGAGGTTAGAAGAGAGAGTGTGATCTGCTGGAACTGGACTCACATGCAATTGTGAGCTGCCATCTGGATGCTTCAAATCAATCCTGGATTCTTTGAAAGAGCAAACCACCGAAGCATCCCTCTAGTTCTAGATTCATTATTCTTCATCCATGTTTCCAAATTGCCAAATTTACAATGAATGCTCTCACCAAGATGTGTGTGATTATGCTTTCCTTTGTATACTTGATGCTCATAGATTGTGTTACTATTTTGGGTCTACCTGCTCGAGACTTTCAAAAGTGTCTTCTCCACTTTCATCATTTTTATCAAACATCACATCATTAGAATGTGTGTTTGGTCTGAAATGTCTGCCTTTCCTATTCTCTATCATCTTAAGTTAAACTTTTTTCTTTGAATATAACATCTTTCTGTCTTACTAAAAGCATTATGCCTTTTGGCATGTAAAATATAACTGTAAAGAGCTGATGTGAATACTTAGAGATTTATGGTTATATATGCAAGTTTATCCAAGAATAATGGTAGGTGCCTCTAATCCCTGAAATAGGGAAATAGAGACAGGAAGATAAGAATATCAAGTACATCCTTCCAACATAGCAAGTTCAAATACTGCTTAAACTACAAGAGGAATTCTATCAGGAAGAAAAGAGAAAGAAAGAAAGAAAGAAAGAAAGAAAGAAAGAAAGAAAGAAAGAAAGAAAGAAAGAAAGGAAGGAAGAAAGGGAGAAAGGGAGAAAGGGAGAAAGGGAGAAAGGGAGAAAGGGAGAAAGGGAGAAAGGGAGAAAGAGAGAAAGAGAGAAAGAAAAGAAAAGAAAGAAAAGGATATAGACAAATGTTTTCAGAAATTTGGTTCCCTCATCCCCATACAAATCAGCACATTTTTTTGGTTGGAAAAATAACTGAGTGGATAAAAGTTCCTGCTGTGGAGAGACAAATTCAGTCTTCAAAATGCAAGTAAAGAGAGAGCAGAGAGTACACTCTACAAACTGTCTTCTGACCTCCACATGTGTACCACAGTGCATGCACACAAGTGCACACTCACACACACACACACACACACAAACACAATAGATAGATAGATAGATAGATAGATAGATAGATAGATAGATAATGAAAGAAGGAAACAAATAAAACATCATGACTTTTGTAGTATAAATTATTTCTGAATATTCAATATAAAAAGGCAAGAGAAATCTCAGTCTCTATCATTTAAAGGTACTTGAAATATTGTTTTGTTGAAATAATATTAAAGAACTATTTGTTTTATTACTTTCCTTATGGCTATTAATCTTTGGTATATATTAAATAGTATTTTAAAGCATACAGGTCAATGTGACAATTATTGGAAGGAAGGTATGTTGGAATTAGAAAGAAAAAAATATACCGAAAAGTTTGATAAATTTGTAAGTAAGGAAAATCAATAAGAAATGAATGAAAATTAAACCAGTCTTCATTTTTAAAGAAAATTGAACATGATGGGATTTGAAAAGGGATGGCAAGGCAACTCATGCTATTTTGACCATGTTCAAAGACTTATCTTGTTTTAGTTTTAGTTTTCAATACAATATAAATTAAAAGTGTAATGATTTGCTCACAGCCTGCATTGTTTGTGTCTGTTTTGCAATATCTAGAGTTAACCATATTCTGGCACTAACTTTCGAATACACATTATGTGAGTATCACTTTCTTGTTATTATGTAGATGTGTTTGATGTACTTTTGTGTGTGCATGCTTGTGTGTTTGCTAGAGTGGGCTGGAGGAATCAGAACATAATCAAGTTCTTTCCTACCACCTTGTTTGAGAGTCACATGTTCACATTGGAGATCAAAGCTGTGAGTATCCAGGGATTCACCTATTTTGACTGATATCCTACAATTCTCGCCATGTGCACTGCTTCTGGCTTTATGTGGATTCTGGGGGTCTACATGTACATCTTCTCACCTGGAAAGCAAGTACTTTTTGCATTGAGCATCTCCCAGCACCCATTTTCTTACTTTGGATATAAATTTCAATAGCATCTATGTGAATTGCAAAAAAACAAAACAAAAACAAAAAATTAAACAGCCAAAGAGAAAAAAGTATGTACTATGCCCTAATACCATGTGATTTACATGTATACATTGTATAAGGGCAAAATCAACATAATCAGCACTTGCTATTTTGGAAATGTTTACACTTCTGCTTTCTACTTAATAAACTATTAAATTATTATAAAATAAAGTCACTGTACAGTGTTAAAGCACACTAGAATTTTACCTCTTATTTAACTGTACTTTGAAACTCATTATTCAGCCCTTATCCATTACCTCTCCTTGCATACCCTCTACTGAACTCTTATGTACTGTTTATAGAAACATAAATAAATATAGAAATTATGGAAAGTAGCATGAAGGGGCCTAGAAAACATGGCAATAGAGGCATCATATGCTGCAATGTTCTCATCTTCTGAGAGTCAATGGAATCACTATGTTCAAGAGATGTTGTCATGTTCATGTTTGTTTAATTACTAGTCACAATCTTCAGGATATAGAATCAGTGAGGTGTTCAGAACAGATGAATGGCTAATGAAAATGGAATATGTATGCACAAGTGAATATTATTAAAGCATAAAAGAGACTGATATCCTGTTATGTGTTGCAATATGGGTAGAATTAGAAGAAAATAAGATGTGATAGAAAAAAAACAAGTATGGCATTTTCTAAGATTATAAGGTTAGTTAATAATTAATAAGGTTAATAATTTAAATTAATCAGCAGCTTTCTTTTTTCTGAAATCATATCAACAATGTAATGATGAGTATAAAAAATACCTTACAGAATGCTACATGAGCTATGTCTATGATGAATAAAATTAATAAGATATGACACGATCAAGTAAGGTCATTCACAGTAGCCAAGGTTAAAAATTATTCAACAAAAAATAGAAGCAACATTAATATTTAAAAACACAGAGGACTTGAAAAGAATGTGGGCTTGGCATTCTGTTGCCTATCTAGTCTGTCCCATGCAGAGTGTGGTCTTGGCCCCATCAAAAATTTTAAAAGTCTGTGTTCAAATTCTTGTGAGAAACAGAGAAGATAATAGGGTATAATGAAAACTACATTGGAGTTCTGTCTTTCTCATGGATTATAATCAGATGCACACATCATAAATAAGTTACACATACAGTAAGTAATACTCTCCTTCGAGAAGGACAGTTAATTCATCAAGAGAGACTCACAACAGGGATACAAAATCATTTAATATAGAAAGAGTATTCAAAATCAATATCAACACACCTTTAAGATACAGCCATTATGGGAATACATGTACTGCTCCTAATATATCTTAAGAAAGAATGTGTAGAGCAAAATAGGCAATAATCAACCTTGTTAGCAGAAAATCAAGTTTCCATAACTTAATTTCTATAACTCTCATTGGGAGATATTCCTTTCGGAACCAGACTCATGATTTCTATCCTTTGGCAGACGAGAGAGCCTCAGGTGCCCCTGCTAACGAGCCTTGCTCCCCAGTATTAGTTGTTTGGCTTCTTAGCTGGCTTGCTAGAAGCACCATTCTGCTTTGCAAGGGCCATGCCCAATCCATTTTCCATTCCAAGTTTTGAAATGATGTTTTGATTATGATTTTCCTTTACTTTACCTTGCCTCTCAGATTGACAAGCAGAAAAATCTTCTATATCTACATTTGCACTTCTCATCACAAATACCAAACCTGATTTTTTGTATTGTTTGCATGCACATTACCTTTTATGAATTTTGGAAAAACCAACTCAACCCTTAATCTGCTCATTTGAATCAATAAGACCAGGTTTATGAGCCTAAAATAATCAGTCATAGAATCCAGGGTGCAATATTGAGCAAGAAGACTGTTCCTTTTTGAAGAGCTTTTTAAGAAAGCAAGGATATATTTGCAGATGGTAACCCATTCACTGGCTGGGAGGGCTAGCAGTGGCTCAGGTGGTACACTAGTTCATTCTATTGAAATTTTCTCCAATCTACCTTTAGATTAAATCATTTCCTATCTTTAATTTTTACCAGTTCTAATCTGATAATTTTATTTTTTAATTTTATTTTAATTTTGTATGTGAAGTTTATCGTGTGTCTCTGTGTCTGTGTCTCTGTGTGTGTCTATGTCTGTGTGGTGTGGCTACATATCTAATGCAGAGCCCCCAGGGGTCAGAGTTGGCATCAGTTCCTTTTTAGGTCAAATTACAGGTAGTTGTGAATTGCCTGACATGGACGTTGGAAAAGTAGCATGTGGCCTTTGTCACTGAGCTACCTCCCCAATCCCTAAAGTGAAATTTTTAAAACAAAATCATCACAGTTTCTGCTTTACGTATTCAGTTCAAATTGATATAGTGAGAGCATCACATACTAAGAGTAAACGCAGCCACTTCTTCAGAGAACGTTATGCATGCATTATGAATCTACAGAGAAACATTCAGAACGAAATATATAAGTCAAAATATACATTTTGATTTTGCCTTTTTTGTTTTTTGGTAAGTTAGGCTAGGAGTCACCTTCTCTTATTTAAACTAATATACAGAAGAAATTTAACCACATTCAGAAAAACTATACACTATTCATCAGCTAAAATCCATACTTTTGCATTATATTGGTTTCCTAGTATGGCTTGTTGTAATTGTAAGAAAGAATTAAGATTTCAAGTAGCTGAAAGATGCTATATAAATTGTGGACTATGTATGTATAAATACAAAAACATAATAAATGTCATTTTGGGTTGATTTATGATCATATCAAACCAATCTGGATTTGGGATAAATGTGATGTCCCAGAAACATCAGCTAGTAGATGATTTTCCAGTTTTACCATCAAGTACATTTACTAACTCCAGAAAAAAGGCTTAAAATATGTGAAAAAAAGCTTATACTTTACAGAATATACACTGATGCATCCAAAGTACCTTTGCATATGCAGAAAAAAATCCCAACTCCAGAGGCTTCGGTTTGGTGTTACCTGACCAAGAAGGTTTTTTCTTGACAACATCTTAGGCAGAACAAACTAGCTAGATGCTGACAAGGATCTGGATGTGTCTAAAACTCCATTTTCCAATTCTCTCATACTCTCTGCTATTGATTTTTCTCGTTCTGCATGAAAACCTGTCTTCCATTTCTTCTCTATTGTTCAGACAAAGAGCTATGAATTTGTGGTTTGATGTTATCAGTGGATTTCCAGTTTATACCTGATACTTTGTAAATTTGCCACAGATGCTTGTGGTACTAATATTTTATATTGGATAAATCTTAAAAATGGATGTTCTGTCAAAAGTACATGGAGTGTGTAACATTTGAATTTTCTCTCACTGAATGCCTTCAGTAGCTATGTGTTGTGGAATTCTATTTCCTAAGGTTCTTGAAGTTCCTGGTGGGTATTGCAATAGGAAGATGCATTAAATCTTCAAGACTGCCAAAGTAACATTTAATACATTCCTATAGCCAGAGATATACATGATTCTAACAGCAGCCTCTACATACAATAAATCCAAATAACTCTTATAATGCTCAGTCCATAGAGGTTAATTAATTAACTAATTAATTTGTGTGTGTGTATGTATGTATGTGTCTGTCTGTCTGTCTGTCTGTCTGAACAACTGCTTATATTCATACCTCTATCATGTAAGACCTGGTGATTAAACTTGGGCCATCAGGCTAAGTGACAGACACATTTATCCACTGGGACATCTCTGGAGCTGAGGTTATTTAAAAGAACCATTTATGTACAGTATGGGTTACATAACATATCCCTAAAAGTGCTGTGAAATCCTAACCCTAAGAAGTTCTTAGAACCAAAATGAAGCCACATATATCAAACTGTAATAAAAAATAGACAAAGTAATCCTGACAGAAGTTATGAAAGGACTCATAATGTAAGCCTACATTTTCACAAAAGATCAGGCAGAGCAATGATCCTGCACAAAGTGCTCTACACCCTGTAAGAAACAACAAGCAAATAAAGATTTTTCAAATAAACAGTTGGCAGCCAATTGTCTGTTTAATCTTAAACTGACAACATTCTTGGCCACAAGGATCATTCAATGTGTATGTCGTGTTCATCATTTAACCTTCAAAAAGTAGCCCTGGAACAATCTTCTTGGAACATATCAAAAGTTACTATTGACCAAATAGTCCCATTGCAGTGCTTTTACTATCTGCTGATAAATATTCATTAGTTCTCAAAGAATTGTTATTCAGGCTGACACTTAGAAGTAAGAAGTTTTTCACAGTTATTTAAGATGAGGATAATGGAGTGGGGATATCCCATAATCCAATACAAATAGTGACTGAGAAGAAAATAAATACTCGGTATCAACACACACACACACACACACACACACACACACAGAGAGAGAGAGAGAGAGGGGTGAGCGAGAGTGAGAGAGAGAGAGAGAGAGAGAGAGAGAGAGAGAGAGAGAGAGAGAGAGACAGAGAATTTGGAGTGATTCAGGTGGAAGTTGAGGAACATTAAGGTTTGATTGCCATCTAGACAATGGGAAAAGAAAAAGAATATATTACTCAGATCCTCTTCCCCAAAAGGTATCATATGGACACCCAAAATCTAGAATCCTCACATCCAAACTATATAAGATGCCTGTTTTTTTTTTTGTGTGTGTTTTTTATGTTGTTTTTGTTTTGTTGCTGTTGTTTTTTAAACACCCCTCTTGAGTGACTCTCTCAAGATATATTGAGACACAGTTTGGAATTATGAATTTTAGCGGACAGAGTATATAGATCTCATAAAATGTGTTTACATTTTTTCTTTATATTAGCTCAAGTAAATATTTTACAGTATTACTAAATACAGCACTTGGCATACACTGCAACTATGATGGGCTGCAGTTCTACAATGTACCACATAGTAGTCCAAAGTGGTCTCTTGCTACGGTTACAATGAACAAGATAGATTGTACTATACCACAACCCTAGACACTTAAAGTTAATCTTTTACAAAAATGCAAATTTTATGATGCCCACAGGAAAATGTACTCATTAACCAAAGACTTTGCTCTGCTCAATCCTGCCCTGCATCATTTAATGATTTGTGCCAAAGGCAAGTAAGTAGGAAGAGGTTGTCTTGTAAAGGATAATGTCTCTTCATGGAACACAAGGAGGCAGAAAAACCTAGAAATCAATGTCTGCTGATGGAAAGAGATAAAACTATTGAGAAAATAAATGGCATTTCACCCCTTTGTTAAGATCTTGACAGCAAGAGAAAATTTAAAGATTAACAATTACTAAAAATGAATTTCTGGAGTTGCTCTTTAATAACTGTTTCCTTGTTTGTCAGTCAGGGAAACACTCCATTTCATAAGCACTTGTTTATGCACTAGATTAATGTCTTATGGTAATTTTTATTCTTCAGTGATTTATCGGGAGCATCTGGAGCATTCTAGTAAAAGGCTGTTGTGAGCCGAACACAGAATAGATTTTACTAGCTTACAATCAGCTCTTCTGTCGGTTATATTCTATAACACTGTGCATACAACTTTCCATTTTACATAAAATGAAATTGAGGTTGAAATTCTCAACTTATTTGAATGCCATTCCAATGATCAAGGAAGTAAATATAGAAAATCTTGTCAATTCAAATGGCTTAATAAGTGAACATGAATTAGATGTAAGAATATTCTTTCTATATTCACTTTTAAGCTACCCTTCAGGGAGAGGTAAGAGTGATTATCACCATAAATGAATATTTGTAATATAGCAAATTGGATAAAATTACTAAGGTTTTATACACACACACACACACACACACACACACACAAACTAATTATAAAGATAGGTCAATTGGTTTATCATTCTATAAGAAAAAATTTGCCCCAGTGATGATAAGGCTAGTTTATTTAGAATTTGTTGAGATCTCTAAAAATACTAAAAATAAATAAATAAATAAATAAACTTTGAAAATCATTTTCTGAAATGTCAACTAATTAATAATCTCCAGTTATATAATATATTTTTGTATATGTCAGTAAAGGTATTTTTCTAATAATAAAACTGAAATGTACAATTTATAGGTTTATGTGGCTATACTGTTTCAATGAAAAGAACTAATAAATAGCATATATTTAATTAGTGCTTAAACTGACCCTTCCACTTAGGTATACGAATATTGAGAATATTGGCAAGGTGACACTGCCCGACACCTGTTTTTCAAGAATGTGATCATCTGGGTGTCCCTAGAGATCCCATTTCCGAGCCAGCATTGCTAAAGTATCACTTTCTTACAGGACTCTCTCCTCTAAACCTTTTGACGATGGCCATCTCCTTCTGTCCAGTGAATTTCCTATAGTGAGGAACCTCAGTGAATTCTCTAACATAAGTAAGTGGTAACATTGCTCCTTCTCTGAGCCATTTAAGTGTTTTAGTTCTCAGTAGAGGTTTCTCTCGACACTTAGCATCACCTGGGATAAGTCATCATGATGTCTAAATGTCTAAAGAATTATCATAACAGCATATTAAAATGGGTTCCAGGAATTATGTGACTAATAACATCCAAATCATTGGAAGAACTTTTCCCTCTTAACTTTTTTTTAGGCCAATTCAATATCACCAAAATGAGAAATCATTTACTACCTAACTCAATATTCACTTGCCGTTCAAGTATATGCTGGTCAAGACTAATGTAAATGTGCCTAATAAGAGAATAATCTACAGATTCTAACGGGTTAATTGTAATAATTTAATAATGAGAGAAAAAGCTTAAAGCATGTTTATAGAAAAAATATTTTGCATCTACAACTGAATCACAGATGATGGGTATCTTCTTAACATTTATACAACATGCCAGACATTTTTAATGCATCTGTGTAGAATTTTGGAGCCCACACCATATATGATATACATAGTATCTATCATAACTCCAGCACCTAAGGTTCTGAGATCACTATGAAAGAGAGTGCAGAGGATTGTAAAAACTCAGAGAACAGGTAGTTTTCTATAAGATTATAGTCCTAGTAATGTCAGAAACTATATCCATGAAGTCTCATTAACACAGCTACCCCATCAAAACCTGAACAAAAATGATGATAATAGACACACATAATTTGATAGAAAAAGACCATGAGGCCTCAACTCAACACAAGCAACTATAGCTAAATAAGAAATGCTGAGATTAGAAGAAATAGTCTTCCCAGGGACAAGTATACCAACTGGTTATCCAATATCAAATGGTCATCTCTGAAAACCTGTAACTCATATTATGCAAATTGAGCAGGAAGTATACATGTATTTAAAATGTGTGGGGGGGAGTGAACATTAATAAAATGAAGCTATGAACTTGAAAGGAAGTAAGGAAGAGTAATGCAAGTGTTTAAATATAGGAAAGGGAAGGAAATAATGGTTTAATTATAATATCAAAAAATAAAAATAAAATTAAAAGTTCATTATATTTCCTTTAAGAAGTGGATTGTTATATTTCCTTTATGTAGTGGTGGCACCAAATCTGGGGCTTTGTATTTTACACAGGGGCTTTGTATTCTAAACCACTGAACTACATACACACACTCAGATTTTATTTGGTTGTGACAAGCACACTTCTGCTTTAACAGTATATTTATTATCTTGGCCAATATTTACACATGAAACAGATATTTGAGCACTTTTTGTTCAGTTAGAATGACAGTTTGCTGTTCTGTAAGAGATAGAAAACTCTTCTTTGTGGGTTGTAAACTTTATTACACCTTTCTGATTAAAAACCCACTATAACTTTTAGATTTCAACTCATCTCTTACATTATTTTTATAGGAGGTGTTGTCTTCTAAAAGTTAGTGTTTTAGGACCAGTAAGTAAAGTTCTATTTTGTGAAAATGAAAAAAATTGGTGTCAGGAAACTACACTAGAAGAATGAAGCCAACTTCAGTCCTGATTCCAAAGCAATTAATGAGAATCCTAAACTCCATGAGGCTTTACAGAAGATACTAAACTTTAGTTCTGTGACTTTAGGGAATTTCTGATATTCAGCTGTACCACATACAAACTGAAAACTTAAATTTTCCTTATAACTAAATACAATCTGCATATATTGTCCTATAAAGTACTTTGACTAATCACATTAGCTAAGGATTTTAAAGAAAGTTCACAGATTATTACCTACATTCTAGAAGACAAATCTAGTCTAAATATAGTATATATATATACATATATACATATATGTATATATATGTATATATGTATATATGTATATATATGTGTATATATATGTATTTATATGTATTTATATGTACATATGTATATATGTACATATATGTATATATGCATATATGTGTGTATATATGCATATATATGTATATATCTAAATATTATATATGCCTTTATCTTGTTCTCTCTATATATGATAGAAATCGAAATAGAGATAGAGCTACAGATTGAGAGAGAGAGATATATAGGCATAGATATTAGCTGGTTCTTCTATGCACAAATGTTATCCATAGGAACAAAACAACTATAATTCTGTGATAATACTAAATACACTTAGATTATCAAAAGGACAAAAGTAACATGGTAACCATAGAAGTTTTAATTTAAAATCTTGATAATATATTTAGGCTAAAGGGTGTCAGCAATCTTTTAAATATAAGATTGATTCATTACAAGTGTGTGGGCATATGTGTTCAAAATACAGTATGTCTACTTTTCATATGCACATATTACATTTTTTTAAAAAAATATAGTAAACTGAATCTGAGAGTTGCCTTTTAGTCTGAAAGATATTCTACTTAGAAGATCATTTGAAAACTCTGTCATATGATTTTTCTCATATGATTTTACAGAGTAAATGAGGAAAATATTGAGATCACAATGTAAAGGTGAAACGCTTATATTTTAATTCATAAGGAAGAAATAAATGGTTGACCCACTGCCAAGGGCATAGTGAACAAACAATGTCTGTAAAAGACTCTTGGCTTCTAAAATATCAAATTGTATTAGAAATTTATAGAACTAAAACAAAGTAAGCTTAAAAGAATTTATCTTTTAAAAGCTAAATCTCAACCAAAACTAATACCCCAGAAGAAAATTTTATATTTTTCAGCAGCAGAATTTACTTATTATGTGAAAATCTCAAAAGTCTTTAAAGAGATGCATACCAAGCTGAGAAGAAAATAAGAGACAACATAATCTTCCAATAAGCAAGGATGTAGAAATTATTAAGTGAGTAGAAAACTGTTCATGACTGGGCTTTAAATTGTAATAGATTCTATTATCTCAAACATTATATAAAGTATGTGTGTTCACATTATATATGTGTTTATATATGTCTTGTAAACATACACATGTATGTGTGTATATGCACATTTATAATATAAATATAATATAAAGTATGCATTTATAAGTTTCAATTTCTGTTACATACACAAAATATAAGATATAAGAAACAGAGGTTAGAGAATTTCCTCAACATTACTCTGTTAGAAGGAGGAAGCTGATACTACAAGTATTCTGGTTATAGTGTCACTATTTAATCCACTTGAGTGAATCCTTCTTATTTGATTTCTTTTGTATATGTCATTATTCTTGGACTACCTACAATAATCTCCAAATTATAGGCTTTATTTTTCAGAGTATGTAATAGTTTTGGAAATAGGCAGTCTTTATAATTCTAAAAGTTAAAAAAAGAGATGGGAGACTAAAAACTACGAAGACAAGAGAATAAGATGACCCTGGTCTGCATTTCCTGATCCCCAGAGCCAGACTAGATACAGAAGTAATTCTCTTCAGCAAGTTACTATAAGCCAGGAAAAATCATCTCCAGGAGCAGCTGCCAATAGTCTGCCCTTTAGACTTTGGCCAGAATGCCGAGCCCCAGCTGTTCAAGTCAGCCTGCCCTAGACAGCCTGCTGGCAAAGAGAACACGCAGTCAACTATTTCAAAGAGGAAATATCAGCTCAAACTGATCAGAATATAAATATAACAGTTACTTCTAGGAATGAATTAAGAGATGATAATTAAAAACATGGTAGTTTTTGTTACTGTTGTTTATTGTCTTGTTGTTGTTGGTTTTTTTGTTGTTGTTTTACTTTTTAACTAAGGTAACAAATTTAAACAGTCCCCCAAATGGAACTGGTTAGGGAATTAGAATATCTCCTAATTCTTTCTTTTTCCAGAATACATTTCAAATTAGCTAGAGAACAAGATGGCACTCTGAAGTGTAAATGTTGAAAGAGAAGTCTCACTGCCAAAGTAAGATGCTTCTAAGGTTAAAGGAAAATGGGAACTGTTATAGAGTGCTCTGAGAACTCTGGCAATGGCAGAGCCAGACAAAAGTTCCATTTGAAACTGAGGTTTACAATTCAAAATATGTGCAGGTACAGCCCAGTGTTGTAAGAATGGGGCCCAGTGGTCAGCACATTCCGGGAACTGTGTCTCACCAACCTCCTGGTCTCTTCTGATAATTTAATCAATTTTGATTTCAAATTTTGATTCTAGATATCTTATTAGATCTTTTAATTAAAAAATAAAATTGTAACAGTGTCGAAATTTCTTGAGCTACTATTTGAGTTAACTATAAATATGGTTTTGAAATATTTGATGAAGTTATTTCACTGAACTCAATATTTTTTCTGAATTTTTAAACACTATTGTCTTGTATCTGATTTTATAATTATCAATTTTGGCTTCTTTTCTGTTTTTAAACCATTGTTTGTAGCATATTTAACTATTTTAAATCCAATTTTATGAAATTTAATTTTATTAAGAGAACTTCCTTCAACTCATATTCTGTTAATAATAAATATAATTATTCATAATTTTAACCATTGTAAATTTTATTTATAAAAATTTAGATATTGCTTTAGTGATTTTACACATTTAGAGTTTACCAACAAGTTTAAATTTATAAAAAGTAGTTTAAGATTTTAATCATTACTGTGGTCCTTTATACCTCTCCATCTATCTTCTATCATCTACTAATCAAACTACGTAATCAATACCTCTTCATATCATAGGCTTAGTTGTATTTGTTCATCAAGATGGAATTCAGATTTTCTTAATCAGAGGTAAGAGTAGTTGAAGCAAATGACAAGGGCCACAGTGAGGAATGCATAAGGCCCTCATTTTTTCTCGATTCTCTTCTGGGGAAGTGTCAGCCAGACTTTTTGTCTTGATAATATATATTTATATAATTTATATTGCTATACTTAAATACCAGTGTGAGCTCTGAAGTGGTCAAATTAAGTATATGAAATTAAAAATTAATTCATGAGTAAAAACATTTGAGTGTTTTGTATACATATTACATTTCATATTATATGTATAACTACATGGATTTATTTATGAATAATTCTTTGGTCCTGTATGTTTATTTTTTGTACATTATTTGTTATTTTAGTACCTTTTAAATTTCTATTATTTATATAATGATTGATTATAGTATATGTCATATATTATAACATGTTATTACATATGATATAGTAATACGCTAATTAATAGCAAATGTTGCCATTGCTAATCACTTAAGGATGCTGCAGTTGATTAATATAAAATTTCAAAGTTATTCAACGCCTGTAAACATTTATTTAAAACATTTATGAATATAGTGGCTAAGAATAAGAACGGTGCCTGTGATGTCATGCATCACATTCTTCAAAACAAAGCCTCCTCAGGTACAATTATGTCATCATGAAGTCAGGTTCTCCACATTCTAAAATAAACCCATTGCCATATGAATTGTTATCTCAGTGAGCTATTTTTGTAGTTGTCTTTTTAACAGCTTTCTTGGAAGTGTATTCTAAATTTCTCATGCAATAAAACCAAAAATGTCTTGTTTCAGCTTAAGTACTGAAAGACCTTGATCAATTTGTAAAAATTATTATCCTCATCTTTCTTTTTTTTTCTTTCTTTCTTTCTTTCTTTCTTTCTTTCTTTCTTTCTTTTTTTTTTTTCGAAACAGGGTTTCTCTGTGTAGTCCCGGCTGTCCTGGAACACACTCTGTAGACCAGACTGGCTTTGAACTCAGAAATCTGCCTGCCTCTGCCTCCCAAATGCTGGGATTAAAGGCGTGTGCCACCACTGCCAGGCTATCCTCATCTTCCATTCTCTTCATTTACATGAAGTTGAAAATAAAAGCATGCACACACACACACACACACACACACACACACACACACACACAAATTCTAGCTTAATTTTGTAAAATATAGCTTTTAACTTCCAAGAAAAGTCATAGCCTGCTCTAGTGTCACACGCAGCTCAGGACTCACCTGTGGGCGTGGATGTCCAGTAACCAGACAGGTCAATTCTAGAGTTTCTCCTTCCCGGATGGTGTAGACCCTTTCAGAGTAGCGTTCCTCCTCGATATTACAGGCCAGTCCTGAGTGCACAATCCGAACTGTCGGGGGCGCTGTGTAATAAGGAAGAGACAAGGTACATGAAAACCCAAGTAAATCATCACCACCTGATCCATCCTGATGATGACTAATTCTTTCTTTTTTAAAATTTATTTATTTTATATATATGAGTACACAGTTGCTGTCTTCAGACTAACCAGAAGAAGACATCAGATACCATTGTAGACGGTTGTTAACCACCATGTGGTTGCTGGGAATTGAACTCAGGAGCTCTGGAAAAGCAGTTAGTGAGTGCTCTTAACTGCTGAGTCATCAATCCAGCCCTGGAAGACTAATTCTTATTAGACTCCACCATAGCCAGACCCATTAGCTCAACACTCTGTATTTGCCCAAGTGATTCAATATGTTCTTGGCCAAACATTTCTAACTTATCTAATAGTCATCACAACCTTCTGAAAATGGCAAACGGGAATCCAGAAGTGGGAGAAAACAGGCCATGTGATTACGTTGATTGTTAAAATACAGGAAGGCCTTTTTATTTCTGAAACTAAAACTCGGAAAAGACAAGTAATGATATACCTGGAATATGTAATACAGAAGGCAAAAGGCAATTGGAAGAGGACAAGAGATTTGAACTAAAGACATAGGCATTAGTCAACACATTTCAAAGTTCACTGGGGCAAGTGAGGATCTAAGAAAGGTTTATGTGCAGGGATATGTCAGCTCTGTTAGAAGCATCTGGAGCATTAGTACAACAAAGGACAGTCTTTGGGTAAAAGCACTGAAGATGACAGCAAATTATTGATGTCTTACTGTAAAATTTTAATCCAAGGATAGGGTAACACTTAGGGAGCTGTCTAAATCTTTACTTTCCCGCACGTAAGTGCACAAGGCTTTAAGAAATGTGAAGAGTTCTTGTTATATTACCTATCACAAGCAGAAACTCCTCAAGTGATGAGAAATACTGAGCTAATCACACATGTCTATATACAAATACAAACTGACAGCTAGGAACTTCAGCGTGGAGGCAATCACTACTTTTGGACACCACATTTTTGCATGTAATATATTTGGGGATGAAAGAGAAGATTATCTTAACAGAAGGAAACATAGGAAGAAGATTGCCTATATATGTACAGGCCAGCAATCACAGATGATCCTGACAAGAATTTTCATTCTAAATAGTAGTGCCCTTAACAGAAGCTATCAATTTTCCCCCAAAAGAGAATGCTAGCATGCTTGAATATAAAACAAAATGACATAAAAATATCACAAGTCATATATTTCTTGAAAATGATCTTAGTGATGCTATGAAGAAGAAAAGGACTACATTCAATTTATGAAACCTTCTCTTCTGGAAAATTCATCTTTCGATGGGAAAACCATTTCTAACATGTAATGTTGTGACACACACCACTTAGATTCATAGGACACTCACAGAGATAAATAAACAAAAGGACATACTTTTTTATCTTTGTAGATTCCAGTGGAAATGGAGATAAATACACCCATTTGGGGCAAAAATAAAATTTAAAAAGACCCAAAAGATAAACAACAAATTAAAACACAACAAATGTATTTTTTATTCTTTGCAGACAAACTTGATATTTAAGTTTTAAAAGTCTAGCTCCCCTCCAATATCTATCATGGGAAGCTTCCACACAGACTGGGAATAAAAGCCACTTTGAGAGGGATAGTTGCAACACTCCATGTAGGTAGTAACTTTGTCCACAGTGCTTGCTATGAATATTTCCTAGATATACAGAATAACCTAACATTTTGCAGAAAATGCTGGGATTTTGCATTTTTACAATCTGTTCATGTTATTGTAATGGTACTAATATCTGGACTATATTATTAAAAATATATCCACAGGTCTTATAAACAAAAGTATTCTTATACTTTTTAAAATAACCAAACAATGGGACTGGAGGGATGGCTCAAATTTTGGAGCACTGACTGCTCTTACAGAAGGTCTGGGTTCAATCCCAAATACCCACAAAACAGCTCACAATCATTTGCACTCCAGTTCCAGGGTATGTGACATCCTCTTTTAGCCTCTGCAAGCACCAGACACTCAAGCAGTGTACAGATGTACACACATGCAAAATGTCCATATACATCAAATAAAAAATGTTTAAAAACTAACAAAACATGACTTGAACAGCAATAATATCAGTGTGCATGCTAACATAGAAGGAGGAATCAAGAACAACAACAAAAAAAGTTCACCACTAATGACAGCTAGGAGATGGAGAATTAACTTCTCCTGGGGATCTCATTAACCAGTTATCAAAGACAAAGTGGTCAACCCAGAAACCACATCTACATAAACCTCACTAAGTGAACATATCATATTCTCTCCTCTCTCTCTCTCTCTCTCTCTCTCTCTCTCTCTCTCTCTCTCTCTCTCTCTCTGTGTGTGTGTGTGTGTGAAACAATAGTAATCACAAAGAAGGAGGCCATCAATTAGAGAGGGAGTAATAGTCATGGGAGGGGTTGGAAAGACGAAAAGAAAGAGGATAATTGATGTAATTATATTTAATTAAAAAAATAAAACCAAAATATAACCAAACAATTTACATCACTTTATTTGTTTAAAATCAATAAAACTTAAATGTATTAAATGTTTAGTTGGGATGTCGAATTACTTATTTCAAAATTTGTGCCATTGCTTTGGACTCTGTCTAGACAGGAAACAATTTCTGAGCTCTAGTGACAGTGGATACTATTATGATACTCTGGTTGCTCTGGTGTTTCCCCAAATCACTGCAGACAGTGATCAAATTTAGAATTCAATTTAGACAACTAATCCTGACACAGTACTAATTTTAAGGCATCTGTCTTGTGTAATTATATACATATTATAAAAGTTAACATTCTGATGACAGTAAATGCTTACAAACAAAATAGGAAAGATTTAAATATAAAATACAGATATACTTCTTTAAATAAATACCTATGCTAAATTTAGTTTTATAAATGATAGTCCACATATAGTAATACATCTAATTACACAGTTACATGACATTCTCTCTAGACTAATTTGTACTTGTTTTGTTTAGATTTCAAATCAATACCGAGTATTGTTATTTTTAAGATATATCTTTCAAATGCTTCATTATGCAAATAAGCAACTTTATTTAAACAATTTAAATTATACTGTAGGCAAAATTTGACATTTATAAGGGTTAATTTTCTACTATTTTCTTCTATATTTTAACACATTCTTGGAAAAGGTAGCTGGTTCTGCCCTCTCGGCAGGAACCCACCACCTATCTTGTGGAAGCTGAAATAGTCTACAAAATTTAGTTTTTAGCTTGTGTTTCTAGTAACCATTAAATACATCCTTAGTGTTTTGGATGCTCAGTGCTAAGGTAGATCCTTTGCATGTTTGTGTTAGTTGCTTTACCAGAGAAAGCATAGCTGAAAGGGCTTTAGAACTCACCCAAGTCAATTCTATTATTTCCAAATTAGAAAAAGAAATACTTGAGGACATTAGGTGCCTGACATAGCTCATTTTCTCTTTGTAGCATAAGTGAGATAAAGGAAGGAATCAAACAAACAAGCAAACAACAAAAAACACACTGGTTCTTTGTTCCTTTTGATTCCTTGTCTATGAAAGCTAGGTCTGGAAACGTTCCTTACATTTGTGATTTTTAGTAACTCCTAAATTAGAGTTAGACTAGACTAAATAAATAACAAAGTACTGTGAAACTATGTATGACATAAAGCATCATAACTAGACTAACATCAGTGGTGTAACTGCTCCGAATGTAGTAAGTAAAACATCCTCCCAGTTCAGTATTCTGTCTCCCAACCCTTTACTGTCCCAGAAACAACTGTGAAGACATTGTCTTTCTGTAACCCTTCCCTGTCAGTCAGTAACTGAGTAAGGAGCAGTGGCATCTCAATCTTGTTTGCTCATGATGGTCTTCTCTCTGGGATTGCTCATGGCTGTCTGTACCCATGTTCATCGTCAGGTCTTGGATTACCAAGCAAAACAATTTTCTTCTTTTTCTCAGAAGACACGTATTGTCTTTTAATTTGTTCTCTTTCCTTAATAGTCTAACTTAATGCTAGTCATTTCGTAGGCTAGAGAGATGGCTCAGAAATTAAGAATGTTTGCTATTCTTTGTGAGGATCCAGGCTTTGGTTCCCAGTATTCATGTCAGGATGTTTACAACCATTTATAACTTCAGCTCCATGGGATCCAACAACATTTTCTTACCTCTGCAGTTACTTGAATGTATGTAAAATAGCTCCAAACACACAAGACAGTACACACACACACACACACACACACACACACATACAGCTAAAAAATTAATTATTTCAATGCTAGGTAAATGTCAAATTTAGTATCTGCTACATATCATCTAATTCAGAACATAGTTATTAATATTTTCTGTTATTTAGTAAACATTTACTAAAACTATAAAGCATCAGTTTTGTCTTTTAATAAAATACCATCTATTAGGGTACTGAATTTATTTACATCAAATGAAATTTATTACATAACATTAAAAAAAAACCACCATGGCTTTGTCCTCTGCTTTGTTGGGAAAAGCCTCAATTCATCTTCTTGAAATGAATCAAAGGTTATGAGCTCCTTTGCCCTATAGATTCAACAATTAGTTTAAAATATTGCACGAGGCTCAGATGCATCCAAAGTTTCTTGAAGTAAACCAAATCTCATTACTTTCCAAACACTAATCATACTAGGTACTTCAATTAGAGTAAGTTGCTTTTGTGTTCTATAGGTCAGACTAAAAGGGCAAACAGGGACTCTTTTTTATCTTGTTAAGGTGCAGTTTTGAAAGTTAAAACCAATTTATATTCATTCTATTGGGGAAAAAAAAGAACAGAGAATATTTCCCCATATCAATAACCAGAAGGACATTTATCCTCTTATGTCCCATGCAGCATGAAGCGATATGGCAGGATGAGGTGATACATGAAGGGTAGTGTCTATATGAAATATAGTAGTGCTTACACAAAGCTATGTCTTCAAAGAGCTCGCAGCCTACAGGAGCTGCAGACTGTGAAAACAGACAGAATGCACCAGAATAGTTAGTGTACCAGAAGAAAAAACGTAAGAGCTACACTGCAATAAACCTAAGAAGAATGAAAACTGCCTGGAGAAATCAACCAGGCTACACGGATTCAGTGACATTTAACCCGAGTTGGAAAGATGTAGTGAAAACACAAACAGGGAGATGTTCCTGACACAAAGCATAGTGTGTTTATAGACATATCTGTAATCAAGTGTAACTGTGCTCCAGAAAGAACCATATTAGCATGTGACTCATGCACTAAAGAGTAATTTACCCTGAACTTTGATTTGAGTGTGAATCTTTCAACTTAGCAATTTATGTGTATGCACAAGAAAGATGCTTTTCAATGCCTAGGATGGATTTGAGGGAGAGAGATGGTTCAAGTTCTTGATGAAATAGGTCTTCATTGTACCAGTGTGAAGGTGAAATGAAATGGTCAAGAAGGCACTGTGGTTTACCTCGCCTTGCTAAGAGAAAACTCATTTATTTACTCAGTATGAGAGTAGGTGCGAAAATGCTTACTCATTCCAGAGATCAATAACCTATAAAACAAAATAGTCCAGTAAAGTTGATGGAAGGATATTGTCACGCTACATTTCCCAGAATGAATAATTGAGTTAAAAGCTACTATCATTCTTTCAGTTGACTAATTCATTTTAAATGACAAATGAAGTATTAAGTTTCATTATAACATTTTAAATATTTTTTTGTTATGTGTCTCTTCCTCCCCTCTCACCTCCATCCTGGCTCATACCCTTTCACTGCCAGCATCCTGCCTCCAGGTTTCAGGTCAAATGTTTCTTATTGCCTTGCTTTCTTCCCATCTTCCTCATGACACTTATTCCCCTCATGACCTCCTTTATAGCTTGTCGCTTACAGCCACATTCACATGCACTTTCATACCTGCTTGTAAACATTAGAAGCTGGGGTCCACATATGAAAGGCAACATGTGAACCAGCATACGAGTGCACAGCTACTTTACCCAGTACTACGAATGCAGACGTAGGTGGATCTCACAATTGGACTCTATGGTGGGCTTCCAGTTAATAGCAGAAATAGAGTGAGATTCAGAGGCGAGAGGAGAAGGATATGAATATGTAATATTTGTTTATATGAGTTGAGGTCATCTGGTTTTTACTTCTAGTTTCGTCTATTTCCCTGAGATGTCACAATGTCATTTTTCTTTACAGCTGCATATAATTCCATCTTATGTACCACATTGAGAAAAACAATTTAATAAAAGGTACTGTCTTAATCACCTAAGCATGTACATAACTGTCTGAGAGGAGAAGCCTGAAACGAGGGGCCCTCTGACTGAAGTCATTGTAGTTTGTTACAGTAAAGAACTTGGTGAGACATGTTTTAAACGTTAATCCTTTTCGTCTAAAAAGCTCACTTCCTGGAGTTGAGGCTGTTATAATACAGCAATCATTTTGGTATTAGTTGTCACTCCTCCAAGAACTCTAAATGAGAGCCACCAGAGTGTTGGCTCACCACCAGAGGAACTCAGCTTAGGCTCCTGCAGCAGACAAAGGTTTCCATGAGACACAGTCTGGAGATAAGATGACCAGGTTCTCTTGCCTTGTTAACTGCAATGGGTCAGTAAATCAGTCCTCACACACTGTAGGAGAGAGCTGAGGGGACTTAGAGAAGAGGGGACATAGAGGAGAATGTTTTGGAAGGTAAACAGAGGGGACAGAAGAGAGAAAAGAAAAGTCCTCTCACATGGCCAGAGGAGATAGAATCAGCACGTATTCTTCATACCATTCTCCCTCCTGTCATTCTCGTTTGCTCATGAAAATCAAACACAATCATATTCAGAATTTCCTTCCATTTTACGATTGATTTAAGTTATGATAGTCTTTTCTAAATTGAATTTCATTTTCTACATCATTTTACACTTAGCTAAACAGCATTACTGACAATTGATCTCCTCATTCTACCCCTCCCGATGGAGCATGTATGCACAATACTTCTGGGACACAGTAGCTTCTGTTCTTCCTCTCTGTACTGCCTTTCATTTTCAATACTGTTTGAACACATCGCCTACTCCTCGTTCCACAATTATCTTCTAACCTGGCTTTTAGACGTGCTAGAGGTCCTGTCCAGTTTTCCTAAACTCCTTGACACTCAATCGCCCTCAGACTAGTGACAGTACGTAATTCTTTTATCATAAAGACTGATACAGAGATGAAGAACATAAAAATTTAAAAAGAGATAAAGAGCTTAGTCTTGGATGATTCTGACGAGCAGTCTGGGCAGTTGATAGTGGTCATGATTACTTAGAACCTTAAATAACCAAATAAATAAAATCTCCACAGCAGACCACAGAGTGTATAATTCAGGGATTAGTGATAGAACAACAGCAACAGAAACTCTTAAGCATGTAAGGCAAGGAAAAAAAAGATAGGCTTTGCCAAGTCGAAGAAGTGGGAGGGAATCAAGGAAAATATGTGCTTCAGAAGTTACCCAAAGGGAAGCTAGAGCAGGTTTTTGACAGGGTTGTCACTTAAGATGAGAGGAGACAAACAGTCATCACCCCTGAGAGTTTAGATGTGCTAGTGAATTTTGAGTGGCTGCAGAGAAGGGATATCAAAAGATGAATGATGAGAGGTCTGACTGAGGAAAAAAAAAAAAAACCTCTTAGGAGAGCAAATCATGACAGTATAAAGTAAAACAGCCATTGGGGATTAGCAATACATACCAACAAGGAGCAACATCAAAGAGTGCAACAGAATCACACCATCATCTTAGAAGATAACTAAAACCATACCACATGACTCCACTTCCAACGTAGCAATTGTTTGCCAACACAGCGGTTCATAGAAACTTCTGCTCTTCCCTTAAAATAACATTTCCTAAATATCTATTGTTTCTTTCTTTCCTCTTATTCTTGAACATGTTCAGCTTTTACTCACTTCCTACCATACACGCTATTTCTCAAAGCTTTCTAATCACTTCTATAAAAGAACAGGCAAAAACAGTACATAAATAGAGTACATCTTAGTCATGTAAAAAAATAAAAAATAAAAGATCAAGCAAAACAATATAATCTTGTCATCCACAGGCCTGATTTTGTTTTACCTTTTGATGATTAGAAACGATAGTGGACATTAGTAAGTTGGCTATGTGCATGCTCGGCTATACTGCTCTGCAGTTCGCTTTCTGCCCTGTTAGTATTTATAAAGTCAGAGTGAAAATAAAGCATCCTACTTCAGTAGGGGTCCGTTTGTTTGTCTTTTGTCTTTGTTGCCACTATGTTCTTTTTCTAGTTTCTCAGTCTTTGTTGACCCAATTCTATTTCCTCTGCAAGGACCTTTTGGAACACCACATCCATCTAACACTTCAAAACAATGTGACATTTTCCAATGCAGTCCTCACTGCAGCAGTGAAAACAGACAAATATCCAAACATGCACAAGGCAGACTTCAATTTACATAGTGATGGCTTTCAATAATTATCTCAAAAACGTGGCTAACACCTGCCATTCTCCTTATTTCAGTAATCTCCACAAGGCAATATTCTGATATATAAATAACACAGGCATTATTTTAAATATGTCTTTAGGTCAATTTCTTTTTCCCTTTCTCTTGTTGCTTGGACTTAACCAGTTTAAGAATTAATGTGAGTTCGTCACTTTTCTCTATGAGCTTTAGCTTGTCCTACAAATATGGTTAATACTGTATTCCTGTTCACTAGAGAGAAAAATGTTCTTAAGTTACTACTTCAATAAATAATAGAAGGAAAGAAGTAAGAACCTATTGATAACACCCAATTTAATCAAAAGATTGTTCTAACCTCATGGCTGTGATGAAAAACTTTGACTGTGTCAGATTTTGGATGTTTTGTATTAATCTCTTCAACATTGTTATTAATAAGTTGAATAATCCAAGAGATTCCAGAGCTCAAAGGTAAATAAAAAATTTAAGCAAAACACTACTGGTGTCTTTTTTAGCAGGTAGCCAGTAGTTTGCACAATGTTTTAATTTTGATATTTTCTATAAGTTTAAAGCTAAGTATTCATTTATAAGCTATATTCCATAAAAGACTGCCATCAAATCAAAAAAGTGATATCTATCAATAATTTTAATATTAAAAGAATGCATAGTATAAAATAGTGTTAAACATTAAGAAAACATTTGTTTTCCTGTAATACATAAAAAATTAAGTATAACAAAATATAACAAAAATAAGAGTTATCGTCCACAAAGCCACTTACACATGTCCTTTTAAATCAAAGCTATGCAAATTTTAACAAACCTATTTTTATGGTTTTCACATTTTCCCTCTATTTCTTTTGAAATAGGCTTCATTTTTTTTCATTTATAAGTGTCACCTATATCTAAATATCTAAAGCCAAATCTCAAACTCTTTTGTATGTTTCATAGAAGAGATCTATACATATAAATGACAAAATGTCTCCTGCATTCATTTCAAGCTTAACACTCGCCAAGTGTCAACTTGTTTTACATGTGAGCTAGAGAAGAATTATGGCCAATAAAGTCAGTCACAGGTAGGCCTGGCTATATCTACGAAGATATGCCCTCCAAGCCTTCTACATTCATCCCAGCATTTCCAAGGGTAATAATATTTGGATTCTTTCATGCCCTATTGGAGAGTACATCACACATATTATTAATCAAATGTTCAGAAGGAATTGAGTATGCTCTTCACAGAAGTCCAGAATGAAAACAAACATGAGGAACAACAAAGCTTCCAGTCCTTGTGTAGGGATGTGATATTTATATGTGGGCTATGATTTTATATGAGATCCAATAAAACATCCTGATTTAACTAACTCATGGTTGTATTACTGCATTTTAACTGAAAAAAAAAGGGGGGGGGCTTACATATGGCTCAGTTGTTAAGAGAACTTACTGCTTTTTCTAGAGGACTGAAGTTTGGCTCCTAAGACTCACTTCAGACAGCTTATAACCACCTTTTACTTCAGCTCCCACGGGATCCAATGGCTCACACTCATGTACACATATCTATACACGGACACATAAGTCCAGACATATGCACAATTCAGTATGCATTAAACAAATATAACTACTCCAATATTTTGGAAAGTAGGTCAATGACTGTCACACAAAAATCAAATAAATGTTAGTTTAATTTAAGATAAACACAAAGTAGCTGTCCCGTTATTCATTGGGCACCATTCTTTATGTAGGCACAGTGAAGGAAATAGACTGTTATGAGATAGTGTGGAGGTCTAGAACACAAAGCATTCCATAAGTGTTTAAAGGGATCTCCTCCTCGAGTTCAAATGTAGGCAAAATATCAGAAGCCATGTATCATATGGTCTATGCGCGGTCTTTAGAATCAAATCTTTTGTGTCTCAGGAATTACTACCATTATATTAAGAGATAGGGTATTAGGGGCACAACATCATTTTTTCTTGGCTGAAAAGTATGACAAGATATTTATACTTCCCTAAAAGTTAGAGGTTTTTCACTTCCTTTGAAATGACTACAAAGCCTCAGCATATAATAATCAAAATGATGCTACTCCCAATTATTTCCCAACTCTCATCACAAATTTGATATTTAGAGAGAAACATTCTTTCTCCTAGCCAATCTCATCAAAAAACAAATGAGATTTATTACAAAATGTGCCAAAAATGTAAACTTCAATTTGCTTTTCCAAGAGTGGTGACAGCACACAGAAATAGCAGGATCTGTCCTACTAATATCTCCAAAGCCTCTTTCCATTGAGAAATCACATCCATTATCCATGTTGAGTTCAAAAGAGGGCAAGTTCTTTAATAAATTGGGTCAATGCCATTAGATGTCAATAGAGTGGAAGCAATACAGTCAGGACACACAACTACAGTCTAACCAATGAGAAGCACAGTTACTGCAGACCAAGATTGAGGTAGACTCTTGTGGGATGATGCTTTAAAGGACTCGTGTTCAAAACCCACCTAGAGCTTGTCCTGATAATCTCTAGTTCTCTCTCAAACTCTGAGAATCACATTTTTATTTCCATGTGACTATATGAACACTGCCAAGTGTTGCAATGAGTTGGCAAGGCATTGTTTTCTCTGCATTCCTCCCTTACACTCCAAACAGATCTCATTATTTTATCCGTATTTTGCTCATTTTATTGGTGTTCTACTCATTTTAATACAATGCATTCTAATTTTAAAGCTTTAGATTTTTCTCTGTTGGAATAGGGATTTAGAATACAATTCAGAAAAATGAAAAATTGTCATCATCTATATTCTTATACACAAAGAGCAGTTTATTAAATTCTTCATGTCATAAGAGTTCAAAGGGAATAATTTATCTAAATTATACAATGTAAGATGCAAATATTTATCAGCAGGTGTTATCAATAACTCTAAGTTTTCAAAATATCAGTTTTCACTATTTGATAGAAATGAACACGGTGTTGAATTGTCTCAGTTGTCTGCTCAAACAACATGGTTACATTCATTGAAAATGGGACAATGAAGTTGCAGGACATGGGTTTATGACCTTCCCTGGGAACTCTATTTTACCTGCCTCTGCCAGGTCTCAGTAACTAATTTGAAGGATTTAGTTTTATTTTGCCTTATTTATTACTAAGTAATTAATACTAACTTAATAGTAATTAATACTATTATCACTAATGATGATAAAATGTATATATCCATTTTGGTTGGGTAGACTGGGTAGGCTTTTCTGGAAGAAGATTTGCTAATGTAATTTTAGTTATTAAATGCACACAGCTTTGGGTCCATGTCTAAGGAAATTGCTCTGAAGAGACAAACTTCAAAAAGATGTGTTGATAAATATAGCCATTTCATATACGTGAAAGGCTGAACTTGAAACATCAGCATAAAGAGATAAAGTTGGGGCAGAATCTGGATTTCAAACAGGTGTTAGCACATGTATTAAGGCTCTTTTAATTTCAAGTTAAAAATACTTTTGTTTCTTCTACAATATTTAATGTAAGTTGCATTGATTATACACCTTCTAATTGTGTTTGTGTTTTGAAATCTGGCATGTCAGTTATGGAGGTCTACCAACCAGTTTTTGTTACACAAAATGAGTATCACAGAACCTTGGTATTCTAAAAATAGCTTTCAAGAACTGGAAGAAATGAGTCAGGCTTTACGCAGAAGCAAGAGGTTAGTGGACTTGATTATTTCCGGTATAACAGCTTTAATTACATTAATTGCTAGCACAACTGTTTCTGCAATTCGTGTGGCACAAGTTAAGACAGCTACTTTTGTTAATCATTTAGCAAAAATGTTACTAATGTGTTGAATATACCAGTGGATTTAGATAGGCATTTGGAAGAACCTATTGGTGCTCTTTATCCTATTCAAATTACTGGACGAAGGTTCAGAATTTAAGGGTAACAAGCTATCTAGAGTGTCATGCCAAATACCATTGGATTCATGTTAGTACTAAACTAACTAGGGTGAGTATAATTTTGTTCAAATTCTCCAGAAGAGTTAGACAACTATCTGTAAAACTAACTAGTGATTATATTTTATCTCTACTTTTATGATATGGTAAACTAATGTTCAGTGTAACTGTGTTAAATAGTTGAAAAAACGTGTAATTCATGAATATATTGACATTTGTATTCATATCAACTTTATGTAAATTCAGGGTATTCCATGAGAGTTCTATGGGGATGTTTCAAACAAAATAGAGATAATGAGACAAAAAGTAGGTGTAACCACAGCAGTGGCTTCACTTTTGGAAGATTGATTAAACTCAAAATATTATTAGGTATTAAGCAATCTATCAGATTTAAAATAAAATATTAAAAAATCCATAAATTTTCTATTGTGAGTGCAAACTGACACAAACTGTTCACAAGGAAAAAAGTCCATAGAACTGTAAAGAGAGGTCAGCACTTAAGAGCACTTGTTGTTTTCCAGAAGACCTGAGTTTAGTTCCCAAGACTCATTTTGTGTGATTCACAGCAATGGGTAACTACTTCTAAAGGAATCCAGCACCTTCTTCTTGCAGCGCGCGCGCGCACACACACACACACACACACACACACACACACACACACACACACGCGCACGCGCACGCGCACGCACACACGCACGCACACACACACACACGCACACGCACACGCACACACGCACACGCACACGCACACGCACGCGCACGCACATGCACACACACACACACACGCACACGCGCACACACACGCACACACACACGCACACGCACACACACACACACGCACGCACACACACACACACACACACACGCACGCACGCACACACACGCACACGCACACGCACACCTTTTAAAAAGAGAAAATACTCTACAAATTATTGCTAACAATAAGAATAAAAATACCCTGTGTGTCTAAAATGTCTGTGTGAAGAATGTTAATGCTGATGTTTTCAGACATTTTTGTTTTTATGAACCTGATGTAAGAACTGACTCCTGACTCCTTGTAGGACATAAGATAAAAAGTTTACAGGGGAAACTGTAAGTGGCTCACAGATGCTGATATAAAAGCAGACGCTGGTTAAAAAAAAAATCCAGCTAAATCAATGAATCAAGGAGGATAAATGAAACTTGTAACTTTGTATAAACTAGGCAAGCTGATACTTCAGTCCCTCTTAGAACGGGGAACAAAATAATCATGGGAGGCAGAGGGAGGGGGAACCTGGGTGGGATTGGGGGGGGGAGGAAAAGTGGAGCATGATCAGGTATGGAGGAAGACAGGAGAGAGCCCAGAGGAGTAATGGAAATACACATTGCACTGGGGGGACCTGCGGGCACTTCAAGAAAGTTCCAGAGTCTTGAGATGTGTGAGGCTCTCAGGTAACCTTAGCCTAAATAGTGGGAAACCTGAAGAAACCACCTCCAGTTGAAAGACAGAGCTCCCAGTGGAGGGATAAGGTCACACACCTATCTTAAATTTTTTTGACCCAGAATTGCTCCTGTCTAAAGGAAATGCAGGGACAAGAATGAAGCAGAGACTGAAGAAAAGGTCACCCAATGACAAACCCAATTTGGGATCCATTCCATATTCCATGCCCCGACACTATTGCTGATGCTAAGAAGACTGCCTTGTCTGGCCTCAGTGGAAGAGGATGTGCCTAGTTCTGTAGAGACTTGATGCCCAAGGGAAGGGGAATACTGGGGGTTTGAGGTGGAGGTGGGTGGGTAGGTGGGGGAGCACCCTTTTAGATGCAAAGGGGGGATAAAGTGAGGAACTCTGAGAAAGGGGACCAGAAAGAGTATTATATTATATATTATGTTACTTTATATAACCATCTATACAGTATTAGAGGGCAGTCATGTGATGTTGAGATCCAGTACCATCATTGGGTGTGACATGTGCTTTTTGTCATCGTGTAAGTTTCCAGCACAAAGTTCTGTTTTACTTGCCTTTTATTACACTGCTTAACAAAACTCTTAGAAGCTCCTGGCATTCTCTCAACTATATTTTCATTTCCTTCAAATCCGGTTTATAGAAAATACGATAATAACTAAAATTACAGTGGATGATCAAGCTCATTATGGTTCAAACCTAAGTACGTCTGTTCAATTTCTTTGCCACTTACAGTGCATCATTATCATACATTGTCGCTCCACATTCAGTGTATGTACTTCTCAAATTCTCAAAAACTTCTTGCCAAAATGCAACACAGTTTTATGTTATCGGGGCAATTCAAACACAAATTAAAGCTATCGAAAATTTAAACAAGGGGATAAAAAACTTTGTTTCTTCCTTGTAAATGTCCTATGTTTCACTGCATTTGTTACTTTTCTATTATGTTTTCCATTTGTTTTTCTTCTCTTTCCATAACTCCTTTTCTTTCACCTTCCGGCCCCTGGCCCTGCCTAAGCCTTTCCAGCCCATTCCACTTTCATGTGTATTCTATCACTTTTCCTACCATGATCTTGTAAAGATGTTGCTTTCAAACTTATTGGTATTTATAATGTACATATGTATATATCAAAAATAATAGTTTTCTAATACAAGAAATTTCTTCTGTTCAATTGTCAATAATAAATAGACTTTTAAGTTCAAATGATTTTATGTAGGTATCTTTCTTTAATTAAAAAGCCTCCACCAAGAGTTAAATAGTTCAGTGTGGCTGGATTACTGTCTTAACTTTTGAGTTGGACAGGGTAATAGATACTCTTGGGAATTCTTGCTTTTCTTATTCATAAAACTAGGATAATTGGCCTTTCTGAACCATACTGGTCTGACAAACACATGACAGAGCAAAATCTAGGGCTAATGACAGTTTCTGGTTTATGGCACTAATCATTCAAAGTTTTGGGTTTTGTCGGAAATGTGGCATCTTCATGTATGACACTACTGTACAAGAATATTCATAAAAAATATTCACTAAGTGTTAGGATCATTACATTTTCTTTTCCTAATACAGTATTTTATTAACTTAAGAATTTCATGCAATGTATCCTGTTCATTTTCATCACAACAATTTTATACAAAAATATAAAAAGCAAGAAAAAATATTTGCAAGCACAATGTCAACTGTACACAAACCCCAAGCATAACCAAATGATTAAAAATCTGTCGTCACAGCTGGAGAGATGGCTCAGAGTCTTAGAGCACTGGCTGCCATTGCATAGATCTTGAGTTCAATTCCCAGTAACGACATGGTGGCTTACAATCATGTGTAATGGGATCTGATGCCCTCTTCTGGTGTGTCTGAAGACAGCTACATTGTACCCATATACAATAAATAAATAAATAAGTACATAAATAAAAATTAAATAGAATTGAACCAAAAGCTTGTCATCAAACTAGTCTTTTGTGATAATAGAATGAAAAAATTGTTTTTAAATTTTTAAACTGAGCCTTGGCTATCCAAAAGGAAGCATGGACAACTCCTTGGGGAATATACTTGTAATTTACTTTATGTCACTAACCCTTCCTAAACAAAGTAATTATTAGTGAATGATTAGCAAATAACCAGCCAACTAGTAATCAGGGAAGCTAAAAAACAATAGGCTTATTTCTTATTTGTAACAAACATTAATATTTAAAAAAATAACATGTAAGTACCCAGTCTTTACAAAAATGTATTTGATTCCCCAATATGTCTCAAGAAGGGTCAAATATATAAAAAACCAAAACCCCAAACAAAAACAGAAACAAACAAAAAAAAATGAAAAAGAAAAAGATTGACCTATGATAAAACAGCATACACCACATTGAAGCTTCTATAACAAAAATAAATAAATACTCAAAAAGTGACTGAAGCGAGGAATGGTATTATGCAGATGAAAACTCCATTTTAATTAAGGGCTGAGAATAAGAGACCTGAGGGTCTAATTCCAGAGTTGTTTTGACATACATCAAGCGTCCCTTAATTTACAGTGAAAGGTTTGTTTGACACATCCTCCTGCCTCTCTGTTCTGATGAGCTATCAGTACTGTTAAGTGCTATTTTGTCGTTGACCTACATTAATATATCAAATAATGACAGCAAGTTAATGAATGAGCATCATAATAATTCAGATTGCAAGTTCCAGCCAAATAGTCTAAAACATACCTCAACTGCAATGTTGTCCAAACACTTGTCCATACCTTATTCATTAGACAAGAGAAACTGAAGAAAAAAAATCAAGGTAACGATAAATAGCCAAATGAGCTTTTAGTGATGTTTTTTAAGTTGGGACTTAGAAAAGGGATTGCACCCACTAATTCCAGAAATGGACTTCCCTTGAAAACAAATAGGACAAAAATGTTTCCCGAAATTAAATATAGAACTGTGGACATGATATAAATGCACATCTTTAGGAAAATCTTTAATCACATCAATTAACCATTTCTCGTAGTTTTCCTTCATGACTGAGATAAAATTACATGTGACCTTTTTGAAAATGACCACTAACAAGTGTTCTCTAATCAGTTTTTCTTCTTATAATTTGTTTCCTTTTTGAGATTATACATATAGCAATTCCCCCTTCAATGTCTTTGTGTATGTGTGTGTGTGTGTTTGTATATGTGTGTGTTTGTGTGTTCCTAAATATATAAACCACTCCGTACATATAACGTCACTTGTATGTGCATGTTTCAGGACTGACCAATCAGTGGGCATCACATTGAGAACTGCATGACCTACTTTCATCTTCACCTCATTGTCATTGTATAAAGGGTATTTTTGAGAAAAATATTAGTGCACAAGGGAAATCTTTTGGGAGCATCAAGGCGGTTAGGGTGATTAATTAGTTAAGCTGGAAGAGCAAAGAACATTAGTGACAAATGATCAAAGTTTTGTGAGAATTTTGGAAAAGAGACCCAGAGACACCTGGTTTTAGAGATACATGGTCCAGAAAATTGAGAAAATAAACTCTGCACTCTTTAGAGATTCTATGCACCTCTAAGTGGTGAACTACACCAACCTGTGTTTCCTTCCTTTTCCAGGTCTCCAGCCACCCGGGGTTCTTCCTTTCTCATTTTCTTTATCTTATTTTTCTTTCCTTTTGTTATTATTTATCTTTTCTTGTTTCTTTCCCTTTTTCTTGTTTTCTTCCCATCCCCGTCCCCAGATAGCATGGTAAATCATAATATAAGCCTCCATAAAGAAAAACATTATGTTGGGATTTACAGGAAAGATGTCCATTTTCCTGAAATTTAATATAGAAAGAAAAAAGGATGGGTACAAAATCTGAATCTTATTTTCTCATAGTCATTAATCATCTGTATTTTTCCTGGAAGAAAAAAAAGAAACTAAAACTTTATGATTGCCTTGAACATCTGTATCTGTTCCACCATTGAGAGGAATACCTCTCTGTGTCTCTGTCTCTGTGTCTGTGTATCTGTGTGTGCTTGCCTCTCTCTGTGTCTCTCTTCCTTTTCTGTCTCTCTCTTGGTCTCTCTCTCTCTGTCTTTCTCTGTCTCTTTCCCACCCACTTTAGCCAATGCACTGTACTAATATCATTGGTCACCACAACTTTTAAAGGACGATGCCAACAGGGATATTTGGAGAAGAGTCTCAAGGATACCTTCTAACATTATGGAAAGCTGTGACTTGCCTATGACACACACACACCATACAACTAGGTATGCAAAAAATAATCTAAGGGAAGTGACAGGAGAATGTACTGTACCTCCTATGCATTTTGATGGGTGATTTTATCTTATCTGCAGAGTTGAAACCATCACATATATGAACAGGAGACTGAAGTCAATACTGGGAATCTTAGACATGTGCCGATGAGGTCTCTTATGTCAGAGACCTAGCCAAGGTCACAGCAACAAGCAAAAGCTTTGTTGATACTTTCAGTTGTCATTTAATTACTATCTTTTTGACACAGCTGGTATTCAATATAGCATCATCAGTATTACATGTAATAGCTCCTGCAGATTTTATTTTCAAGTGGATGTCTTACCAAATGATGCATTCCATTTCTGCCTGTCATCCATTGATTGCCCTAAAGCCTGGTAATTGAAACCCAGCCGCTGCCTGCTAAGAATATCAGTGCTTGGTGCCAGCTTTCTCCAACCAGAGACGCTTATTACCTTCTCCTATTCTGTGGCTTCCTCTGTGTTAGACACTGACCCAGTGAGAACGATTAGACCTAATTAACCACCCAATAGTATTTACCCTGCACTGGTTCTGTCATTATCAGAGAGAGTAAAATTTAAAAAAAAAAAAACAAAAAAACTGGCTATCAAGTGAAAAAAAAAAAAAAAAAAGGATGCAGAGGCCTTACAGATGACATTGCAGTGCTAAGCCCACCACTATCATCAGTCTGTTTTTTCTCTCTCTCTCTTTTGGCCTGGAAAATTGTTATGTTATTATTTTCATCTTTTCTCGTGGCTATAGTTATTGATCAGACATATTCAGAAAAAGAATGCTATCATTTAATCATTGAAATTTAACAATTTATTTTAGAAAGCCTTTTTGGTCCTAGAGTTTATGATGTTACATCTGCATGCCCTCAGAATTAGGCACAGCATTTGTACTTAAAATGTTAAGAATTGCCTCCTCCTCTTCACCCCATACCCAATTTCAAATGTAATAGTAAACTGAAGGAAGAAAGCAACAGAGTCGGAGATTTCAAAGTGCCCCATGTGAAGAGCCTTTTCTGTTAACAACCTTCTATTTGGAATGATTCCCTGTCACCGCAGAGACAGACGTTGACAGACATGCCATATGCTATAGAACATACGCTTTTAAAACATCCCCAGCAGGAGTTACCACAGGCGGCAGAGTAACCACTTGGAGGAAGGGACGCTAAGGGGTTCGACATTCAAAAGGTTGTTTTCTCTAATATGTATTTTGAAATAAGTTTTATAAGTTGAGGACATCCTCAACTAGTTTTTAAAAGTAATTTATTTTGTTTTTGTTATTGTTTTAGCAAAAAGTGCTATCTTACAAGAAAATGAAAATAAAGCTTACTCATAGAACTTAAGGCAGACAAGTAATACATGGGGATGGAGATACTATAGGACCAGATGTGTCTGATATTTCCTGCCTTCAGGGGGGTTGCTTGATTCATGATGGTTTCAGGCTCTATAAAAAATAGAGTTTTTTAAGTTAAGTCCTTCAAGTTTCTTAATTTTAAAATTGGCACAGAAACCAATGGCTTCCACTGTGGCATTTTCCTAAGGACGTTGTTTCTGTTGTGTTTCCTCTACCTTCCTATCCTCCATCATTCTGGTACCTTCCTGATATTTACCACTTTTCCCTCAAAGACTCTCTTATGCTTTCACACCACAGGTATTCAATTACTTCATTCTCCCTTAAGACCTCTTCTTCCTTCCCTTTGTGTTCTTTATAGTTTAATAACTCCACCCCTACATATACTCATACTCCTTATATATAAGAATATACAAGCAGTTTTTGATTTTTTAAATCTGAATTATTTGCTTAGGAGATCTCCAGTTACATCCACTTTCCTTCACATTGTAATTTCTTTTTCTTTACCTCATAAGTATTTTTTTCTCCAAAATCATGAGCCATATTATAAAGTATTTACTCACTTTAGACTACAGCAATCACAGTGCCTTCATCTCCGTCCTCCATCAAGACGGCTACCACTACTACCATCCTCTCTTAAAAACCGACCCTCATGCTAGAAATATTAATAAAGTACTTAAAGTTCCCAGAAGCCAAAATGAAAGGTTCTTACAGCTGTGTCAGAGATGTGGACAGAAACATTCTGAAGAGTTAGATGTACTCTAATTACTAACCTCACCCCTTGTCCCAGGATAGTTATGTGATGTGTGACTCATGATGATACTTTGAAGGAGAATTCCAAGTAAAGGTCTCAATTATAATTACTTTAAATGATTCATGGCTAGGCTTGATTGACATATATGTTAAAAATAAATGATTGATTTCTTACACAAAGAAAAAGAAAAAAAACGAAGCTGGCTGTGACTTAAAATGAATTAATAAGTATCAGCCTTGGGAATGATGAAAGTGGTCTGTAACACGGCTTTGAAAGTTGAAGCTATCAGAGGCATGGGAAGGAATGAGCCAGAGAGGGAATGTATCAGAAAGAAATGTGATAAGAATGAACGCATGCACCAGTCAGATTATGAGAAAAGTAAATCTTCAATAACTGGGTGCAATGCAATTTAGCAAATGCTTAATTGGGAATGGACAACAGACTAAATTTATATAAGTTCTGTGATGGTACAAAAATGCACATGGTATTCTGTTTTCCAGAAGCTCACAGGTTAGGTGAATCAGACAAGGTGGTGCTTATGGGCCAACTACTTCATATTCATGAGGAATATTAGAGAGAAGGGATATGAAATGCCATCCGATGGACATGACATGGCCTTGGTGTTTAGGAACTTAGAACAGCCACAACATCCTGAAAAGGACCTGCATAGACTGAGCTAATAAACAGGTACAGATTAGGGGCCTAATGGGGCCCTAATCCACCGAAGACTGATGGAGGAGAAGTCATCATCAGTAGGTCACAAAGCTAAAGCAAAACAAAAGCATCATAATGTGGGAAGAAGACTTGGGAAGAAGGGAAGAGATGGGGTTGGGGAGTACAGGCTAAGGGATGGGTGTGGCCATAATATATTATGTATATTTGGGCCGGTTTCCTTTGTGTTGTTGTGACAAAACACCTGAACTTTTAAAAGCAAGTTAGGGAAGAGAGGGTTCATTTTAGCTCATGATTCCAGATCTTCTACTATAAATGTATGGGAATCAAAGCAGTAGAAGTCTGACGCAGTTGGTCACATCACATTCCTAGTCAACTGCAGGGAGAATGAATACATATGTGCTCAGGAACTCGCATGACTGACCTTATTACCCTGTTTACTGAATGTTGTCATTCACAAAGAGGATATCTGCTTTCCTTTTCTTCTTGTTTCTTCATTGCACCACACTACTTAACAAACCAGGACCAACAGCAAACAATAACAACCAACAACTCATCAACAACCCGCCACTGACCATGCCTCTCGGGGCTTTAACATTTAGATATTCTCTAAAAAGTGCAAGGAAAGAGGTCCCTGGATAAAGTAAGGATTGGAAGTGGGGAGGCATTATCACTAGACTACTTTCTGCTGAATTTCTTAGAATTAATAAAAATTTGGCTTGACACTGTAAGTCAAATAAACTTGGCCCACAATCCATTGTATATCTAAAAATGAGAGTTCTTTTTAGTATTCTTACCATAAAAAATGTTCAGTGCAATGAACGTAATTATTCTGATTTATAAATATACATACACATATATACACATGCATGAATCAATGCATCACAATGTAACTCATGGAAGTGTACAAGTGTATCAATCAAAAATTGATAAGAAAAAGAAAGTGTTAAGATGGCGGGTAACCTAGCCTGATGTGATTGTATCACTGAAGCACAATTTCAGCAGTAAAACATGCACAAGTTAAGTGGATATGTAGAAAATATACCAAAATAAGATGGCAATAAGACACAATGAGGGAATGCACCCATAAACTGTTAGGTTCAACTAGAAGGTTCTAGATACTAGACTATGGTCATGCACTCTGAAAATAACCAGAGCAACAAAGAGCTTCTGAAGATTCATCAAACTAAATCAGATAAAGTTACAGAGAAATCACATTAGACAGTATAAAAGGAAAGATAGATATAAATATAAATGGCCCTACCTAGTAGAAACCATATAACTTAAGACATATATATAGCAGAAACCATATTGCAAATACCTGGAGTTGTAAGCAGGGAGTTACACTTAGATAGTTTCAGCATGGTGACATTCGGTATTAATCTGACACCAATGGAATATTGGAGGAAAAAATATATGGAGTTAACAGAAATATAATACTAGGCATATTTGTCATGCTTATTAGCTGTAAGGAATTATTCGATACATGTTTTTATAGATAGTATATAGACAAACAAATGGATAGATTTATCTGTTAATATAAGTCTGTGAGATAGACATTGATTTCCCAATTTTAAAAAGATTAAGAAGAAATCCTTAAAAAGATGGTGAGTTTCTAAATCACTGTACTGTAGCACCTTAAGTGGCTTCATACCGTTTCCTTCAGTACATGTTCCCTTTACTCACTGTCTTACCTAAAACACAAAAGCAAAGTAATCTCCAGTGCAGTTTGTTGTTACTCTGAGATAGTAAGCATTGAGTTGAATGCCTAGTGGAATGTATATATGGGCCTTTTCACTGAGCAATTAGATCCTACATTCACTTTACTTTTGTGAGTCTTTTTTTAAATGATAGAACCTTAGTATGTAGCCTAGGTCTGTCTAAAACTTACAATTTGTCCCAGAACAATCTCCAGTTACTAATATCTCTACGTCACCTCCGATCGGCTGTGAGAAAGTGGCACACATGTGCCACTGTACATGAAGGTGTCCAGTTTCAGTTTTCTCACCTCTCGGGCCAGGCTCACACACTGTGTCCGTATCAGTTACTCTCAGACGCTAGCCATAATAAAGCTCTTGGGAATAGGACAAAAAGGAAGCATGCACATGCCAACAGTTGCGCCATTCTTACAAACTCCTAACACAAAGACAAAGAGTGGGAGAGATTCAGACAAATCACTTACAGCTTGTCTTGACTGTAGAAATAGAGACGTTAAGTGCTATCGATCCCTGTGGTAGGATAATCTGTTATTCCTTCCTCTCTACAGAGAAATCATTAATTTTGTTTCATTGAAGAGATTTGTATCATTCAAACACGTGTCAGGAATCAGACTGCCCACTAAAAACCTATGATTAAGGAAGTACTAATGAAAGGGAAATTGAGAACCGGATGGGGTTAGCAAACAGCAGGGTCTGCACTCATCTCTGGAAATAAATGAGCACAGGGAGCTTTTTCCTACCTGGCCCAAGATGGATATGCAGGGATCTATCCAGATTTGAGTCAGAATAGAGCCTCAGACAGGAGCCGCTAACCGAGCAGAGAAAGAACCATGTACAAAACTCTCTCCGACAGTCTGATAAGGAAATAAACTCCCTCAACCTGTTCAGCTACAACAAACATCTTCTACATTGTGGCTTAACTATAGCCCAGATGAATCAGCGCATGTGGAGCAGAATGAGCCAGAGAGAAATACAGAAGCCAGAATGCAGAATGTCAACACATGTACTTGTCAATGTCCATATATGTTGATAAGTGTATATATACATTAATATTACATATATGTACATATATATGTATGTGAGACAGCCATATGTATATATGTATGTGTATATATGTATGTAATAAATTGTGTATAGATAGATATGCATACACACACACATACACACACGCTGCTACAAAATGAAGGGTTGATGAGTTTCCTTTCTCAACACTATAATGATAAAATAGTCCTTCCTCTCTGTTACCACATCTTGCAGTTGACTGATAGAAAGATGAGTAAGCCATGACTGCACAAGACCAAGGTAGCACTTTCCTTTTCCTGACACTTAATTAGAATTGTTTTCCATTATTACTTATTCAGAAAATATAATGTAAATTCATACATAAAGTACATTGAAACTAGTATATGCTTGTGTGTGTAAACATTGAAATGCTTTAAAATAGTCCAAACTCAATGATATTTACACCACACAAGGTCACCTGTTGCCAGTTCACATGATCTTAGATAGTATGTGTTATTATTCATATATGCATCAGAATCGTAAAGCACAGACAGGATAAATGAATCACAAAAGTTCACACACTGAGGAAAAGTAACATTAGGTATAGCGAGGTTCGAAGGAACCAAATGCTGTTGGACTCAAGAGTTGCTGCCTGCAGTCGCTGAATCACAGAGTAATATACTATTATATCCTTTGTTTTTGGAAAGCAAACAAGTACAGATGCTGCCTACCCTACAATAACCTTAAATTCATTTTCCTGAACTGCTTTCATGATACAAAGACTGAGGGGATCACTTAAGCATCACTTGACATCTCTATAATTTCATGGTCTGAACTCTTCACAGTAGGCAGAGGAGGAAAAATTAAATCATTATGTGAAACGCAATTTGAATTTGGATATAAATCCCTAAAGAAGCAAAGAATTCTTTCTTTTCCTCATCATGCTTTCTACCCTCTGCAAATGCCTATGTCCTTTCCCACCCACAGCAACTTTTGTAGTCAGTTGAGTCCAGCATAATTGAAGAAGAGAATGAGCAATAAAATAGCTCCTAATGACACTCTGCTACGCAGACAGATCAATGTTCTGTTCATCCAGCATCAGAGAAGGTTCTTCCTGCAGTAGATGAGAAAGAACACAGAGAACCGTGACTAGGTGATGTGCAGAGAGTTAGAAACTCTGGAAAACTCAGTTCCCAGTGTATGTCTTCAGCGAACTCCTCCCCATCAAGATTTAGGGAGCTAGGCCGAAGAGGAGGGAAAAATACTATAAGGGTCAGAGGGTATGGATGTCTCCAAGGAAAGACCGTCTTCTGGACACAACAAGGCTAATGCACATAGGAAATGTAATAGTGTGCACTTGACCTGCAGAAGTTTAGTACAGAGGTGGAGTACGCAGGAGCTCCTATTCCCTAAACAAAATGCTATTTGCAACTGACACACATTTGTAAAGAAAAACATAGTTTTCTCCAATGAAGTCTCACTGGGTATGTTCACCATATTTAAGGGGGGGTCCCAGGCCAACAGTAGATGTCCAACATAAAACAAATTCACTAGTGTTTTTATGAACTTTTTTTGTCTCATATTGTATTTTTGGAGTATTTTTTTTCTTACTAGCCTTTTCTTGGATATTATGACTTCCAGTCTTGTGATTTTTATGGGTTCCATTGTATATGTTTCTCATGTTTTTCATTTTATTTATTATTCAAGTTTATTTCCTTTGTTTGTTTAATTTCTAAAAATAAAGGAATAAAGGGTAGGGAGTTTAGTAGGGAGGGAGATGAGAAGAAACTGTGAGCAGTCATGAGAGGAAAAACAGGGATCAGAATATGTTCTTTGAAAACATTTTTCCTATAAAGAAAAACATGACAGCAATAAAAAAAAGAAGTGAGCAGAGGAAAAACTTCATATCTATTGTTATTTAAGGAAACACTACCAAACTTTTCTATAATATTATGCTTTGAAGGTCAGGGCACACTGTGCTTGGTGTTGGACATTGTCAGAAGTGCCTTTATCCCACTGAACACTCCTGCATCCTTGAGTCCTGGAAAAGATGTGGAAATGCAAATCATGTCCTGAACAATTATCCTTTATGTATATGTCCAGTTGATTCAATTCTGCATTTTATTTCTCCATTTTTGATTTTACCCTTTTCTCATGAATTACATATAAGAGTAATACATTACCTTCAGAGCAAAAGCTCTTCAACTACACCTTCTTGTGAAATAAGTTCACAATATACAAAGGAGACAAAAGAAAGTAAGCAGGTATTTTGGCTATTGATCAATGGTTATGAGCACCAGCTGTTCTTGCTGAGAACTCAATATCAATGTTTAGCACCTAGAAGGTAATTGTTTGAAACTCCACTTTTAGGTTGTTACATGTGCTCCTCTGGCCATCACAGGTACCAGGAATGCATGTGACACACATAAATAGAAAATTTAAAAATCATGTTTATAAGGAAAGTAAGCATACTGATTGTTGCTGACATATACATTTTGGCTTATATTCTTCTTTTGAAACTGTTTTACAAGTAGCGAGTTAGGATTGTGTAACTGTATCAAGCAGAGGTAGTGGATTAGGTAAGACTGTGTTGAGGTGGATGCAGTAACTCTGTATCAAGCAGACAAGAATCACGGCATCTTGTTTCTCTCATGTTATTGATGTGCTTATTAAACAGAGAAAATGATAAAAAAAATAGTGCGATCTTAGATTTGTTATTAATTGCTTGTACACTAAACATCATATATTCACTAGTCCATTAATTTAATTGATTTTACTAATGGACTGTCATTATTAACTAGGAAAGAAAATTCAAGTGAGTGCCTAAGGCAATAGCCCACGTATAATATGTAAAAGATCATGTGTTAGAAACCAGAGAACATATGTGGTCTTTGCTAAGACTAAAAAGAACATGGTTACAGAGGAGATCAGGGTTTAGTTTTAGAGGTTTTAAAACAATTTATGTTTTTCCTATTTTAAAAGTGTGTGTGTGTGTGTGTGTGTGTGCCCGTGCACACACATGTGTGTGCGTGTGTTGCATTATTTTGTGAATATAGACATGTTACTGTGTACAAGGAAGTCAGTGGATGACATAGGTAGTCAGCGTCTGCCCTCCATCTTCTTTCAAGGTTTGGTCGTTTTATTGCTCAGTGCTGTGTGGACCAGACTTGCTGGCCTACCAGATCCTCCTTTTTTGGCTTCCCTTCTCCGGGAAGTAGTAGGAGGATTACAAGTGGCTTTAGGTGACATCTGGGAAATGTAGTTTAGATCTGCACACTTGTGCAGCAAGCACTCTTGCCCACTGAACCAATCTTCCCTTCTTCAAGAATTATTGTGAATACATGCTCCTCCTTTTTTAAAGATTAGGTAAAATGTATTGTTCCCATTTTAGAGTATTGCAATAAGTACAAAAAACAATCTAAAACCTGGTGCATGCAGCCATTCTGTACTCAAATTCACACATAGCTGTGGTTTGATAACAGGCCACAGGATTCCCACTGTGCCCTCAATTATAGATAAAGGCCATCATTCTTAGGAACTGTTCTCTCTAAAATCAGTCGCCTCGTGTGATTTTGTTTCCTCTACTGCTTTTTAAAACATTGTAGGTTTGAAATTTATCATCCAGCAACAAGACTCCAACTACCTGTTTTCACCATAATAAACTATTTAACTGAATTGTTATTTTCTTGATCCCACAAGTATTGAAAGCCAAGAAAAGAAGATTTGGTTTTCTACTATTATCATTGTCACTGGATGCACGAAGAATGGGCAGCCATTGTGCATCATGTTATAATATCTAATAAGTACCGAGAACCAAAAACACCATATGGTGGCTTAGAAATCATACTTAAAAAACTGGGAGCATACATTCCTAAACATATCTTTTTTTTTTTCATTTTTTTCTTTTTTCTTTTTCTTAATTGAATATTTTATTTATTTACATTTCAAATTCTATCTCCTTTCCCCATTCCTCCTCCCTAGAAACCCCCCATACTACCCCCCCTCATCCTTTTTGATTTTATACCATTTTAATTACATGCAAGTATTAAGGTCAGTTCTCTGTTGAGGAACTAGCAATACAATAGATGCAAATAGTCAAGGAACAAGCAAGACAATAAACACAAATAGTCAAAGACCAAGCAAGGCAATAAAAAAGTTTCATGAACTCTCCCTTGATGACTGTTTCTAAGGACTTATCAGATGACCAAAATATCATGTTCCCTGTCCTAGCCCAAAGTCATTTTCATATCTGAAGCCTACTTACTTGTTCTAGCCTAAAATGTAGATTCCTTTCTGAAATTACTTCTTTGTTCTAGCCTAATACTTAGATTCCTGTTCTAGCATAAAGCCCACTTCCTTGTGCTTGGCCAATGTCATATTCCTGCCAAGCAGTTCATTTAAAGATTTATTATATAGAGAGCTTTCTGCATGCATGTATGCCTGCAAACCAGAAGAGGGCACTAGATCCCATTACAGTTGGTTGTGAGCCACCCTGTGGTGTCTGGGAATTGAACTCAGGACCTCTGGAAGAGCAGACAGTGCTCTTAACCGCTGAGCCGTCTCTCCAGCCCCGCTAAACATATTCTTTTAAAAAACTAAAGAAAGGAAAACAAGATGTGGAGAAGATCTTCATACTAGATGACACAGTGAGAAGAGAATGAGTGCATACTGCAGACTCGAGACAAGCTCAAATTGCATTTCTTGGAATGAGAAAATAGAGGCTTCTGGTTCCTTCTTTAGTTGATTTTAGTAAATTTAAGAAATGTTAGTAAATTTATTCCTTTCCTCCAGCCAGCAGAACACTTTTCTTTAAAACTTTAGTGTACCTTATGTACTTTTCAAATACGAAAGTGAAATTCTTATTAATCACTTATATACCTGCAGTATATTAGCCTATAGTACAATTTCCACTGGAGATCTTACATATTATACTTTGGCCCATGTGCCCATGTTTTTAATTGCTAGGCGATGCAGAGGGGAAAAAAAACCACACCACTCAAATAACCTCATAACAACCTGTCATAATTTAATAAGCACAAGAGTGAATAATTTGATAAAACTTGTTTGAAATGCAGAAATGAGTCTGTGTCCTTGAAAAGAATGGGTTGCATTAATAGTACATAATTCTTATATTATTTCTAGGTCACTTCCGATTAGAATCTGGGGGAGTAAACCACAGTGAGCACTAATCTTTCACATGACGATTCATAATAATTCCTTGTAGTTGTCAGCAACTAACATGGAGTTATAGCACACTCAACTTGAAAATTATATCTGAGAGGTTTCTCAAAACCACACAGAGATGATTAGCATTTGACATTTTAAAAAAAATGTATGAATGAAATGAAGAGGTAATGTAAATAGTTCTCTTGAACAATGCCTTTTCTACCAGTTTTACATATCTAAAAAGTAAAAGTTTAAAGTGATACCTAAGAAAAAAATTGCACATTTGTAGGCTCTTTTATATATGTGTTTGTGGGATGTCTGGACCAAGAAGTTACCACAATCAATCAAACACAGACAGATTAATTAGTTATGTTGGTGTTTAAAAAGTCTGGTACAATTGGTGATTCTAAAATCCTTATAAAATAAAAATTGTGTGGGCTGTTATATCAATCCATGAAGAATTTTATTAAAGATCAATGAAAAGAGTTAATATTAATGATGAATGTATTTTGCTGCAAACATACATCAATTGTTTAAAAAGGTTTTTTTTTTTTTTTTTTTGTTTTGTTTTTTTTTTTGTTTTTTTGTTTTTTTGTTTTTTTCAAGACAGGGTTTCTCTGTGTAGCCCTGGCTGTCCTGGAACTCACTCTGTAGACCAGGCTCACCTTGAACTCAGAAAGTTTAAACAGTTAAAATCCAATGTTGCTTTCAACATTGGGGAATCTTACTTTTATGAAAATATGCTTTTGATAAGAAGGAAGGTGACATATTTCTTCAATCAAATGTTGAGATTAGAAAGAAAAATGTAATTTTCTGTACTTATCCCTGAGCAGTTTGGTGTGAAGCATAAAAAAGAAAAAAGAAATCAACAAGAAAATTACTATACATGTCATTATAACAAGAAACAGAAAAGTGTTAAAATAAAACATATACTGTAGAGGCTAGCATGCTGGTCTACACATATTTAATTTAATTTCTAAATCCAGGCAGCTGAGAACAGTTCTCTTTTATAACAATGTGGCTTTTACTTAAATCCCTTATATGCTTCCTTGTTCTTTTAAATACTTTTTTTGTGAATATATTTTCTGTATTTTTCTCAAATCACTTAATATTTTGCCAGGTTGTTTTAATGTTTGTATGGAAAACATCTTAGTACAGCTTGCTTTTTTGTTAACACATTAGCCAATCAGGACTAGGGGAAAGAACTTTATTATATTACACAATAATAGGATTAATAAAGATCCTTGCTTTATTTTGTACTCCCTCATTAGTATAAGTAGATAAGCAAGACTTTCCTGATTAGTGATTAAATCTTTTCATTAGGTAACTTCCACCTCTGAATCTCAGACATTTCAAAACCATTCCTTTGTTCTCTGTAATAATTGGCCACTGGTGCATGCTTCTAAAGGGAAACCTTATTCAGTATCTATGGACATTTCAGTAGAAGAACATTAAACAATTAAAGTATGAAGAGAGTGAAAACAGAAGGGGGAAATCAAATGCCATGATTCTCAGATAAAGATACATGTAAATTTTTCCAGCTATAAATAAAACAAATTTAGTGTGGATGACAGAGGTCATTTGTTCACCCTATTCATCTTGGTTGCAGATCTATTCTTTCCTTAGCTCTTGGTGAAATCCTATAAAAGGTGATCACATTAAGTCCAGTTTACTCATCTGAGAACCTGGAGTTCAGTCATTTCTGAAGTCTCCCTTAAGGTCCTAGATTTGTTAATCAGCAATTGGTTTGCATTCAGAAACTGGCCAAGTGTCCGCTGGCCTCACTCCAGACGCTTCGGAAACAGCACATCAGCTCAACAGGGACAAAATTTGCTTTATTTTGTACTCCCTCATTAGTTTAAGTAGATAAGCAGGACTTTCCTGATTAGTGATTAAATCTTTCCATTAGGTAACTTCCACCTCTGAATCTCAGACATTTCAAAACCACTCGTTTTTTCTGTAATAATTGGCCACTGATACATGCTTCTAAAGGGAAACCTTATTCAGTATCTATGGACTTATAAAAAGCATAAAGATACGCTTCCCTCTCCAAACAGCATTTCTAAGTGGCACCAAAAATAAGATAGGCTGTCTGAGTTTATACAGGAAATTGTAACTCTCTAAGGAGAAAAATGCCTATATATCTTATACAGCAAATACAGAAACTGGGTCATCACTATGACCTAGTCCAGCATAAAGCTATAAAGTCCTTTATAAAAATCTTAAAACCTACTCCAAGGCAAAGTTATAAAGTCCTATGTAAAAATCTCAAGAGAAAGCAAGAGAGTGAGAGAAGAAGAGAGCAAGAGTGAGTGAGAGTGAATGAGAGCGAGCTAGCCCCATGGCACAAGTTTGTTTTTAATTTTTATTGGATAATTTATTTATTTACACTTCATCCCCTTTCCCCATTTCTCCTGCCTAGAACCCCTTTCCCATCCACTCCCCCTTTTTTTTTGCTTTTATACCATTTTAACAACTTTGTAGTCCAAGTTATTCAGAAAGATGTATCAAAAAGATCCTCAGTCCAAGGCCAAAGTGAGCAAAGTTCTATTCTCATTCCCCAGCACTGAAAGTAAAACTAAACAAATAATTGAAGAAAACAACAACAACAAAAAAAAAAAAATAGAGAGGCGGGGAAGGAGACTAACACTAAGACAACTAAATATTACAATAAAATGACTTTCAAGAGAATAACAGGTTTGAAATCTTTAGAGTCCTTAGTGATCAGAGAAATGCAAATCAAAACGACCCTGAGACTCCACCTTATGCCAATCAGAATGGCTAAGATCAAAACCCCAGGCAACAGCACATGCTGGAGAGGATGTGGAGAAACAGGAACACTCCTCCATTTCTGGCGGGATTGCAAACTGGTACAACTATTCTGGAAACCAACCTGGAGTTTTCTCAGAAAATTGGAAATTGATCTACCTGAAGACCCAGCAATATCACTCTTGGGAATATACCCAAAAGATGCCCCACCGTGCCACAGAGGCACGTGTTCCATTATGTTCATAGCTGCCTTGTATGTGATAGTGAGAAGCTGAAAACAACCCAGATGTTCCAGGACAGAAGAACGAATACAGAACATGTGGTTCATTTACACAATGGAATACTACTCAGCTATTAGGAACAAGGACAAATTGAGTTTTGCAGGCAAATGGATGCAAGTAGAAAATATCATCCTGAGTGAGGTAACACAGACCCAAAAGGACATGCATAGTATGTACTCACTAATAAATGGCTATTAGCCAAAAACAAAAAAAGTACAGAATACCCAAGATAAAATCTACAGAACTCAAAAAGGTTAACAAGCTGAAGGGCCCAAGTGAGGATGCCTGTCCTACTTGGGAGGGAGAAGAAAACAACCACAAGGGGAGAGGGAAGGAGAGACCTGGGAGGGAAAGGAGATGGGGGCGGGGTAAGAGGGGAACATGATCTTGTATTGGGTGGGGGAAAAGGACTGAAGCCATGAGGGTCAGCAGAAAGAATGGAAACAGGCAACCTTGGGAGGTAGAAGGTTGGGGGTACCCTCTAGAATGTACCAAAGACCTGGAAGGTGAGAGACTAGCAGGACCCAAAGGGAGGGACCTTTGATGAAATGCCTTACATTGGGGAGAGGGAAGTTGTAGAGCCTACCTCCAGCAGAAAGACAGGGCATTAAGTGAGGGATGGGGTTGCCATCCCACAGTCAAAACTTTGACGCATAATTGCTCCTTTCTGAAAGAACTGCAGGGATGGAAATGAAAGGAGCCTGAGGAAAAGATGGTCCAGCAACAGACCCAAAGTGAGATCCAGTTCAAGGAGAGGCCCCAAGACCTGTCACTAATACTGAGGCTATGGAGCGTTCACAAAAAGAGACCTATCATGACTGCTCTCTGAAAGACCAAACACACAGCTGAAAGGGTCAGATGCAGATATTTGCACCCAGCCAATGAACAGAAGCCGCTGACTCCTGTGGTTGAATTAGGGAAAAGCTGGAAGAAGCTGAGGAGGAGGGCAACCCTGTAAGAGAATCAGCAGTCTTCAACCTGGACCCCAGAAATCTCTCAAACAGTGGACCACCAACCAAGCACCATACACCAGATGATATGGGGCCCCCAACACATATACAGCAGAGGACTGCTGGATCTGGGTTCAGTCACAGAAGATGCACCTAACCTTTAAGAGACTGGAGGCCCCAGGGAGTTTAGAGGTCTGGTGGGGTGGGAGGAATGGAACGTCCTCATGGAGACAGGAAGTGGGGAGGAATTATAAGATGTGAAACAGTTGGAGGGGGAACCAGGAGGGGAATAAAATCTGGAGTTATAAATAAATAAATAAATAAATAAATAAATAAATAGAATTCAGAGGTCCTTAGTTCAATTACCAGCAACCACATGGTGGCTCACAATCGCCTTTAATGGGATCTGATGCCCTCTTTTGTTGTGGCTGAAGACCACTAAAGTATACTCATATACATACAATAAATAAATCTTAAAGAACAAAAAGAATCACAGAATTTAGACTTAAATCTCAAATTAATTTTAGTTGGTAATATTTCACTCAAGACATTTTAATAAGTGGTATGTCATTATTCCAATTGCTTTGGAAACAACCTTAAACTAATACATTGTCATGGTACATAATTTCGATAGTGTACAATTTTACCCAGTGTTACCACAACTAGTAATCTTTTTAACTGTGATGTCTCAACAAAATGACATAATGATTGGTACTTCAACAACTTGTATGTTGGTTTTGGTATTCTAATAATTATAAAAAAAAAATAAAGCCGGGCACTGGTGGTGCATGCCTTTAATCCTAGCATTTGGGAGGCAAAGAAAGGTGGATTTCTGAGTTCGAGGCCAGCCTGGTCTACAGAGTGAGTTCCAGGACAGCCAGGACTACACAGAGAAACTCTGTCTTGAAAAACAAAAAATAAATAAATAAATAAATAAATAAAAGCTAGAATTATAATTACACTATTAGCAATAGATAAAAAAAATCATGTCTTTCCCACTCATCTTAAATCTCTACCAAAAGTGCCAGTGGGAGGAGGGAATTTATAGAGTCTACCTCCATTAGAAAGACAAGGAGCCAAGTAGAGGAATAGGTTGCCAACCCACAGTAAAAAACTCTGACCCAGAATTGTTCCTGTCTAAAAGAACTGCAAGGACAAAAAATAGAGAAGAGACTGGGGGAAAGGCAGTCCAACTTGGCATCCATCTCAAGAGAGGATCCAAGGCCTGACACTATTACTGATGCTATTTTGTGCTTAGAGACAGGACCCAAGCATGGCTGTCCTTGAGAGGCCCAACAAGCAGCTGACTGAGACAGAAGCAGATATTTATACCTATTGGAGTGAAGTCGGGGACCCCTGTGATTGAACTAGGGAAAGGCTGGACAAAGCTGAGGAGGAGGATGACCCCATAGGAAAACCAACAGTCCCAACTACACTGAGCCACCAACTAGGCAGCAGACACTAGCTAGTTCGTGGCCCCTGACACACATACAGCCATGGTCTATCTGGTCTGGCCTCAGTCAAGGAAGAGATGCCTAACCTCTGAGAGACTTGAGGCCCCAGAGAGTGAGGAGGCCTGAAGTGGGTGGGTGAGTCGGTGGGTGGGCACACATCCTCTTGGAGACATCTGGGAGGAGGGACATGATGAGGAACTGTCCGAGGTGGTGGACCAGGAAGGGTGTGAGGATTGAATTATAAAAAAGTAAAAGTAATAAAAAAAAACCTCTACCACTGGTGAATAAGTGTGAGTCAATATTAAACAGTAGGAGAAAATGAGCTCCATTAAGCAACTCGAAGCCTATTTTAATCAGTAATACATATTGATATTATATTTTATTTTCACTTCCTCAATAAATAAAAATACATATTCTGAGCCCTCATTTTAAAGATGCAACTAATGTTAGTGGTTTTAGTTTATATTTGAAATGATTTTTTTTAGTATGCCACATACATACAAAGATTGTTTCTGGACTTCCCCCTTCATATTTTCAGTTTTTCGTGGAGAAATTCCCTCTAGAAAAATGTTGTTCAGAATTTAAGGGAAACAATATCAACAAGGAAGTTAGTGAAAGCTGAAATGAACTTTATAAAGAAATTGTGTCTCACTGCCCATTGTGATACAGACAGCTGTTAGAATCATAGGGAGATATAAGCCATGTGGTATGTTTGGAGTCCTCAAGAGCATATTTACCTGAGAAAAAGAAAAAAACTATCTACTTAGATATAATATATATTAGACCAGTTTTCCAACATAGGCCATATATCTTGACAAATCCAAATTATACAAACATGAATTTTAAAAGATTAGAAAGTAAATTTGCCACATGAGTGTACCAAATCCATTTCCTAATCGGACAATCTTTAAGTTCCAGGCTCTGAGGGAAGATCATGTAGGTTTTAGTTCATACTTTATATTCTCTGTGCGCACTTTCTCAGTCCCAGAGCTTCCCTTAATATAAGATTCGTTTTCTAATTTTAATGTAAAGATTAACAAAACCTCAAGGTAACATCTGATGAAACTGTTTATAAGATGACAAACCTACAGTAGTTACTACATTTCATTTTCTGTTTAGTACAGGTATAAATAAAAATATCTGTTTAAATATGCTATTATTATTTAATAAAGGCTATGCTATTGTTATCATGTACTATTTGAAGACTAAAACTAATAAAAATAAGTTATATGAGCTGCATATTTGGTTATGCTCCAAGTCAAACTCTTATTTGTATCTCTTTGACCACATTTTAAATTAAGAATGATATAAGCTACATCATAATCAATGATTCCATTAGATTACTAGATAAGAGACTTTAAGTGCTCAGAAAGCTAACGTGCCAGATGAAGGAAGTCTCCCTGAGGTAGAGAGATGTGAACTAGATCCACACAGTAAATAAGCAAGATGTCATGAGTTAGTACTTAAAATATCACAGCCTTGGGTATCTTTTTGAAAATTAGGGATGAAGTCATAGGGATGGCCCAGAAGTTCACAGCATTTGCTACTCTTGGAGAGGACAGGGGTTCAGTTCTTAGCACCAAAGAGTGGTTCATAATCATATGTAACTCATGTTTTACGGGATCTTACACTCTCTTCCGGCCTCTGCAGGCACCAGCTCTATCTGTAGTACACAGTAATACATGCAGCCCAACACTCATACATATAAAATAAAATAAAATAAAATAAACAAATCTAAGTTATTTTTAAAACATCAGAAAACTAGATAACAATATAACTCCTAAGGTAAATGTTCTCTATTTTGAAGGTTTGAAGTTTTAATATTTATTAATTGTTGTTGACTTAGCAAACCAAATGTGCTTTATGTACCCTGTCTTGCTTAATTTCATTAAATTTTCTGCTAAACTCCTTCTAAGCAATAGCCTTTAAATGCTTTATAGTTTGTTGAGTTAGTACAACAGAATCAAAATCCCAGCCACATAATCCCCACACAGTAGTAACAGACATTTTAAATAATCTAAATAATATATAATTGTAATTTAAATAATATATTCTATGTTTTTGATGACCACTACTTCAGTGGAGAAATATATATAACAGAAAAGAATTTCAGAGTCTTGGAAATAGACAGGAAGTCCTGGTTCAATCCCTAGGACACAAAAAAGCAGGTATCATAGGATATTCCTATAATTATAGCACGTGGAGGGAGAGCTAGAAAGAACCAAAGTTAAAGTCATTATCAATTATGCAGGGAATTTAAGGTCAGCCTAGTGTAGACAATGTTTCAAAAATATACATAAATGTCAAACGGCTTGCATACCTTAGAATTTTTATACACTATTTTTCTTAAAACATGTATTTGCAAGAGGTCCTGACACTGATGAAGAAATGAGCCGTAAAAGTATGTAGGTAAACAGCTTTCCAAATGTTAGAAATAGCAACACAAACACCATGATATCAATGTGTGAGTGTACTCATGTCAGACTAAATACATGCAAACATACATGTATACATACCTATACATACATACATATTCATACATATACATACATACAGATATACATACATACATATATACATGTCACTGTAGCTACTGTGGTGAAAATACATTCAAAGGGTGAAAACTTACCGTAAGAATAGAAGAGTGATAATTGACTCAGGCAAGAGTTGAGTGGCAAAATAAAGAATGTTAGAGAAAGGAGTTATTTAACTGAATTGCTTGTTATGTTCAATTAAAATGAAAAATATTGATGTAAGTTTTCAATTGGTTTAATGTTTAATCTAGTGAGAACAAATACTAATCTAAGTACACAAAATTTTATAAATGTAGACTCTTGTAGAGAATTAAGGGATAGCGTTATTATTTTTCACATAACGCATTGAATGATAGAACTGTGATAAATCCAGATAAGGAAGATAATATAAAAGTAGGAGGCCAGGGAAGATAAAATCTCTGCACCACAAACATTTAGTACATGACTTTAAGACTTCACATGGAGATTTAAAGTAAAAACTGGATGCAAACTAGAATTTAACATAATATAAACAACACAGCACGAAAGTTATCACTGACCTCGACAGAGCAAATTAAAAGGAGTGATCTGAGAATAAGCTTCAGGAAGTGTACAGTCACCTCAAAACTGCAGCTGCTTTGACAAGCAAATTGAGTCAGGGTGGAAATACATGAAGAAAGAAGGAAGCCTTCAAAGTAAGGGATGATCACATCCTGGTAGAGTAGTGATATTCTGAGATGGCATTATGTTCACATTCTACACATAAATAACTTGCCATAGGTTATATTTCTAATTAACTAAATATATAATATAGAATATATAGAATATAGAACAAAGAAAAAAACCTAGAAGATACAATATAGAGTATATTACATATGCATATATTTGTATATACATAAAAATGTATATATATATAAAATCTAAATTGTTATATGACTATATTCTCTTTAAATGATTTAGTACTTTAAATTACCATATTGGATCATTTATTGGTGATCTCAGTATTTGAGAGGGATGTATTAATTTAGTGCTATTGTTTGTGAGAATGTCTAAGATTTCAAACAAACCAAACAAATGAAAATAAGTGTGGGCACAAATGACAACAATGCTCCTATTTATCACCACATAGTAGTTTAACAATACAAACCCAATTATGTAATGTGTTGCCTCTATTAGTGGTGGTGGCCAGCATTATAGATCACCAATCACTTCTTGGTCAGTATCCATTGGGCTGTACAATCACAGGTAGTAAATGTGGGCAATAAAATAAGTTATATGGGATGAGCACAATGATTTGAGTAGCTGTACAAAAGAAATGCCTATGGCTAATGCTTTTTGTGACCTTATTTGTAATACTCACTTTAAGGTGTAATAACTAAAGCTTCAGGAAACTAACACAAATACTTTGATTAACATATTTTGTTTAATATTTAATACACTGTACCTTAATTGACTTTCTCACTTTGTTTTTTTGGTTGCTTATTTTGAGAAGTTAAATGGAAAATATAATAAGTACCATTGCAACTTAACGTATTACATATATATCTAGTAATTGTGTAAGCAGAATCATTTTAAATGATAACCAATGAACATCTGTAGTTCTCTCACGGTATTGATAATAGTATTCACGAAGATAGTAGCAGATGACTCATATTTCCCACAGTGAGTGAATTTGAAAGCAAGAGTGAAGAAAATGTACTTATTTATTTAACAAATATTTATTGTTTGACTGCAGCAAATAATAGCAAGTCAGAATAGACATCTAAATCGACTGCAATTTGAAGCTAAAAAGAATGGATGAATGAATAAATGAATGGATGAGGAAAGAAAAGACTAAAACAAGTCACAATATAGTCTTTGAGAATAGTAAAAGACACATAGCATACTTCGAGGATACTTTATCTTTTATGGGAAAGTTACACTTAGGCTGAGAGCTTAGCCAGTTACTGTTTTAAAACACAGATTTTTGGTTCTCTTTTTAATTGCTTGAACAATTTCTTGCATTTATGTTCGGATCAGATATACCACCCCTCTTCCTTCCTTTTCAATTCTTTCCCTATATTCGTTCTATGAGTCTCTCTCAAGAGCAGGTGGTCTGTTTTTATTAGTTTTTAATTAATTATTTTATTTATATACATCCCAAATGTTTCATCGCTTTGCTTTTGAGAGGGTACCCACCCCAGTCATCGCTTTCCAGTGATGCCAGACAAGGCAGTCTTCTGGTACATATGTGCCTAATGCTTCAGGCTATCCCATGTATGCTTCAGGCTATCCCATGTATGCTTCAGGCTATCCCATGTATGCTTCAGGCTATCCCATGTATGCTCCTTGATTGGTGGCTTAATCTCTAGGAGCTTCCACGGGCCCGAGTTAGTTGACACTGTTTGTCTTCCTATGGGGTTGTCATCTCATTTAGCTTCTTCAATCCTTCCCTAACTCTTCCATAAGGGCCCGTGACCTCAGCCCAATGGTTGACTGATCCTGAGATTCCACCTTACACCAATCAGAATGACAAAGATCAAAAACTCAAGTGACAGCACATGCTAGCATTTGTGTGGAGAAAGACAAACACTCCTCTATTGCTGGTGGGAGTAGAAACTGGTACAACTACTCGGGAAATCAATCTGGCAGTTTCTCAGAACACTGGAAACCTGGTTGCACAAGTCCTGGGCATATACCCAAAATATGTGGTCTATTTTTAAACCCACTACATCCACTTAGTACTTAGTATGGACATGAATGTAGGACAATCCATGAGAAGCCTCTCATGGATCACAACACTGAAGAAAATAGATTGAACTTAGTATCATATTCTGTGATATAATGTAGTCTAGATAAGGGATTTTTAGTAGTCAATATACCATGAACAAATTTTATGTCTTATTACAGGATTTTATTCATGAAAGCATCAAGAAAAATGTATGCCATTATAATTTATATTTTGTTTAAAATGTCAGCCTATAACACCTATTATTTAAAGATGTCTTATGCCTTCATGATAAGATGTTTGAAGCTGCACAAGTATTACAAAACTAAACTGAATTTCCTATTACAAATGCTAATTTTACCATGGGAGTTGGTTAAATAATTCCATTGTTCAAGGGAGCAATTTCGTTTTGAAAGTATTGTGCTTGCTGTATTATTTGTAAGTAATCTAGGTGAGATGATCTTAGTTCTCAATAGTTATGATTCCTTAATTATCTGTTCATTCATTTAATTAGCTTGTCACCAAACTAGATCATAAGGATTAGAATGAGTGATATTTCATTATATTTGATATAGTTGGCTTTAAACAGTGTGTGCAAGCTTACAGTCTAGATGGTATATATTAAATGGGTGGATCCTCATAATTCTTTCATGTCACCAGACAGATACTACATGAAGTTACAAAACACAGTGACTATCTAGAGAGATTTTAGCTCATAGCAACCAAAGATACAATTGTTTTATGTTTCACATGCAACATACAAATGTTTGCTTCAGATGTTCAATGGTAAGCCGAAAAGAATGATCTCAACCTCACTAATCTGTGCAAATTTATAGCATGATTAAACAATCATAACAATTTATAAGTGCCTCATAGATTATAAAGCTTTCTAGATCTTCAGAAGAGGAGAATTTGACATATTTATTAGATTTTGGTTGTAAAGGGCAATAATAAAAATCTTGATCACATCATAAATGCCTTACTCAAATGCATAGGCTGTCTTCACAGTTGTAGCTATTACTCCAACATCCGCTGGTTTTCACACAAAAGAGAGAATAACCTCTAGGCATTACCAACATGGCTTGATTTTGTATTAATTTAGCCTATTGTTTTTGGAAAGCTTAAATATTAGTCTCTGTCTTTAAAAAAACACCTTATGTTACCATTCTTGGTTGTTTACAATCATAACCCACACGAGTATTCCCATAATGCACAGCAGCAATCACTTGTGGAAAAAAATACTTGTTGGAACAATTGCTGAATAGAGGTGGACACTCCAACCTCACAGCTGTGCAGTGTAGGTCCATTTGTATCTCAAATTTCTTCTCACAGTCCATTTTCTTTTACAGAAAACTATGCAAGGACACAAATGATATTTCAGTGAGCTATTAAAATTCAGAAAGCACATTTTAGAATGACAAGTTACTATAATTTATTGCTTTGTTGCTGAAATATTTACAAGTATATAAAAGCCAAAAATGAGTGTATTCATTACTGAGACATCATGGTGAGCAGTACCAAGAGCATGTTGTTGTTCATATGTGAGTTGCCAGTCCAACTGTGTCACAATGTTCCATTTTAATGAATAAAGTACATATATATATATATATATATATATATATATATATATATATATATGCATATAATCATTATTGGAGACTTCTAATTTTGAAATAGGGAATTGTTACCATTGAGACAGAAATAAATCCCTATGTTACTTCTTCGGTTTGAAATTTATCATCGGTAATTACTTTTGTGTCTTTCTAAAGAACAGTCCATTTACAACTACATCTTAATTTTTAATCAGTCAGTTTCCAAATTATGACTAATTGTCAGTTTATGTAGCGAGGGGTGAGAGAGTGAGGACAAGGGAGCGTTGTAAGAGAAAGTGGCATTTCTTCAATTGCTTAATTGAATTGTAGTAATTTAAACCTTTTGATTATAATATTTAAGTAAATTTAGTAGGACACAGATAACTTTCTTTTCAGACAGGGTTTCACTGTGTAACCCTGGATGGTCTGGAGCTGCTTATGTAGAACAGACAAAACCTGTACTCACATAGCTATACTTCCCTGCCCCCCACGTGGTGCGATTTAAAGATTGTGATATGACACCTGGTCAGCAATAAATTTTTGAAAATATCATGATGCATAGGATGACTGAACACATTTAAAACAGAGAAAGCATGACTGTAAAGCTAATATTCTTATAAAAAATTTAAAATGTGAATGTAGTTTTATAAGCATAGGAACACATTTTTATGTAGTCATATTCATGTGAATATTTTCTCTAATAATATTATAATTTATGTTTTTGAATAAGTACTATATTATTAAAATTATAAAGGTTATATTATATATTATATGTTATACGCTAATTATATATCATATGCTGTGTATCATATGACATATACATTATATCATATGCCATATGTCATATGTTATTTATTTATTTATTACATCCCAGATTCACCTTTACAGAGTTCCTCACCCCATCTCTCCTCCCCTTTTCCTCTGTGAGGGATGCTTCTACTCATCAACCTGACGAACATATTAAGTCTCTACAGGGTTAGGTTCCTCCTCTTCCACTGAGGCTAAACAAGACAGTCCTGTTGGGAAACCGATTCCACAGTTAGGCTACAGTCTCCACTCCAGTTGTTGAGGGACCCACAGGGAGACTGAGCTGCATGTCTGTTACATATGTACCCAGGTTTGCTCTTTGGTTAATGGCTCAGACTCTAAGAGCTCCCAGGGATCCAGGTCATTTGACTTCGTTTGTCTTCCTTCCCCCAACTCTTCCATAAGAGTCTCAAACCTCTGTTCAATATTTGACTATGGGTATCTGCATCTGTTTTAGTCAGCTGCTGGGTAAAGCCTCTAAGAAGTCAGTTATGCTAGTCTCCTGTTTGTAAGCATAACAGAGTATCATTAATAGTGTCAAGGATTGATGCTTACCCATGGCATGTATCTCAAGTTGAGGCTGTTATTACTTAGCCATTCCTTCAGTTTCTGCTCCATCTTTGTCCCTGAATTTCTTTTAAAAAGGACAAATTTTAGGGCAAATGTTTAGTGAGTTGGTGCCCTTATCCTTCCACTAGGAGTCCTGCCTAGCTATGGGAGGTGATCTCTTCAAGTTGCATGTCCCCAGTGTTCAGCATCTTGGCTAAGGTCAACCTCATTGACTTTTGGGAGCCTTCCTAATCCCAGGTCTCTGGTACTTCCTACAGATAATTCCTATATCACCCCAAGAGCTGCAAATTTCCATCCATTCTCTTGGCCCTCTAGTCATATTTCATATTTCATAATTAATTGTTATATATTGCATATTATTTATTATAAAGGCAAATTAAAGTAATGATAGAATTTATTAAGTATTTCCTGAAATTAGATGCATAGATAAAGATGCTTGATCTAAAAAATATTTATGAGGCAGAAAAGAAAGATTATAGGGGGTTGCTAGCCAGCCACTCCTGAAACATTTCCAGGGACAGCTTACTATTTTGAGTTTAGGGTCCTCACATTTATAAGTAACCATTTAATTTTGCCAGCAAAACCTGAGATCACAACAGAGTATACTCAATTGCAATGGTTCTGGCTAGGAAAACTCTCAGGACACCAATTCATAGTGCAGTCTACAAATCCGTTTCCTGCTGGCTAATTTATAATGAGAAATGTTGATGCCAAACAAACCACTGTAGAGCAGTGCAGTCTTTGCCAGTTTGTAAACCCAAATAAGAAATCAAAAATATACAGAATATTGATTTTAAACATTATTTCAATGATAGAGAAGATACAGGTAGATGGCATCAATACTTAGCACTTCTAATTACACCATTCTGGGGAAATTATGCCAATCTTGGGACTAACCCCCAGGGAGATCTTTGACAGTGGGCAACAATATCATTTGTTGTCATCAGAACTAAAACAATCAATTTCCAATTGTTTTTCAAACACTGTCACTGGGTCTGGGGTGTACTTTAATAAAAGAGTGTGTGTCCAGTTTTGAAAAGGATCTGAGTTCATTCCCCTGTATCTCAAAAATATAAACAAATAGTCTATTAGAAGTGAAAACATCCTTTTTATGAGACATAATAAGTGCATAAGAGGATTAGTAATGTATACACCATTCTAACAAGCAAGAGAAACTCTCACCTTTATTTCTGAAAAACATAAATTGGGGTACTGGATTTTAGACTCATTCCAAAATTGGACAATCACTGCCAGTTGCTTATAATTGTTGTTCACAAATATATAATTAGTTTATGGGCACTGTCTATTCATGCGTTCAAGATTCAATATTGTAGAATTCTTCCTGATGTGATCTTATTTCTTGTGTGAGTTTAGACCTAACATAAAATTCTGCCTTAGATGATGTGCTGATTACTGACTGTCCATTCTTGGTTTCTTGGCTATTACTTCATTCTTTGTTTTGTTTTGTTTTGTTTTGTTTTGTTTTTCGAGACAGGGTTTCTCTGTGTAGCCCTGGCTGTCCTGGAACTCACTCTGTAGACCAGGCTCAGAAATCTGCCTGCCTCTGCCTCCCAAGTGCTGAGATTAAAGGCATGCACCGCCACTGCCTGGCAGAATTTCTTAATGAGGGCTTTATCCTCAAATTCAGAAAGTAGCTTTCTGTGCTCTCTGTACTAATTGTATTTAACTCCTTCTACTGACACACCATCCTGTATCTCCCTGCACACAGACCTTGTTCTAAACATCTTAAAGAAAACATTTTATTGAGTGGTAAACAAAAGAACAACTAGATTTCAAAAAAATAATATTTACAGAAATATTCTAAAATAATGTTTTTGGAAACTCCATTTTTATGGGTACAAGTAAAATTAATAATATCAACCATAACAAAAGATAATAGTATTGGCATTTTTGCCATGCTAGCATATAACAACATAAGCAAATATGATAGATGTCACAGAGAGAAGTGACTAAATCTGGGTTGATTTTTTAATTTCTGCTTGTAACAGCGAGGTAATGGAAAATAAATAATGATATGAGATAGACAAGGGTTTTTATTTTCGTTTTTGCAGATGATGGAGGAGAGTGTCATAGAAGTGACTGATGAAGCCAAGAGTGAAACTCGGCCTTGCAATCCTTATTCTGTATCTAAAGCTTTATACAATTTCCCGCCTCACTTTGAATCATAGGCGATTAGAAAAATGAATTTGTTTATAATTACCATTGCCATAAATATGTGGAAAAAGTTGAGATTGAGTTTGAGTAAAAAAAAAAAAGTAGAAATGTATCTTCGAATCTTCTAAGGTGGTCTCCATCATAGGGAAGGAATTGTTTTCTCAAATGCAAATGTAACTGGAGAAAGGCAGGAATATGTTCCAGGTGAACCACTGTTTTGAAAACAGATATTCTGGATAAAGATGTTCTGAGAGATATCATCTTAAATAGACAGTGATCTTTTGAGTGGGGAAAACAGCAGCTTAAAAGTGTCTGGGGTGGAATTGTGTGAAAGGAGATATTTTCTTTTTAGTGACCAAGAAGGTGTGTATAAAGACTAGAGTTCTGATACATTAAATGAAAAACAAAAAGTAAAAGTGTTAATATCATACATAGAGTAGATTATTGGGAACCACATTCATATGGCAGAATAAGAGTAGGAGTGTGAAAATGTACATTGCTTGGGAGAATGTGAACTGAGATAGCTATCCATGAGGTGGGAAAGGAGGGAACAAAACCAACATGGAGCTCTGAGGCAAGACCTCAGAGCATATGATGCTTGAGTCACTAGAAGGTATAATGAAATGTGTGACCAAGTCTACTTTCCTCAAGTTTTTGATTACTGTTTTGGAAAAAGGAGACTAAGTGTTATAGGTACAGAGGAGTCAATCGTAAGCATTTCACTGCATCAGAAGGCAACGTGACTGAGTGGAGGCAAGAAATGAGATGCTTGGTTCTGTAATGGGCTGTATACCCTGACAGCTCAAACATGGCCTCACTAAGGTCAATTGTGTTCCTTGCATCGGCGTTAATAAATTTTCACTTATCAGACCCATGTACATAATGCCAGCCCCTCTCTTACATTCCATTTGTCATTTCCCTCCCAGTGCCTTTCATGGTGATTTCTTTTGAGATATATCTTGAGTTGATACAGCATAATTAACTGGCACAGAGAGAAAATAACTTATCTAACAATGCAGGCAGACTCCAAGGAACAAAGATGCCATTTACATTCATTATTTATATAAAATGATATAAATACAACAAGAATGTTGTTTGTACCCTTAAAATAGTTTAACACTTACTCAAATTTCATATTGCTTTGCTAACAGACAGGTGAAGCTTTCTTAGGGACTTTATGTCTGTATTGTTTTCTGCATATTTATGCATTAGGAAATCATATAGGCTATAATAACTTAGAAATACATTAAAAAGAAATTAGATGAGGCAGAATATAAAACTTTAGAATAAAGCAGCCATATGTATCTAAAAATCAAACAAAAACCCTAAAACAATAGCAAAAATTAAGAGCTATTCACAATTCAATTTAACAATGGGCTGCAATACCTTAGAGCTGATTCATTTATGCTGATTCTCATAGACAGTGCACCTCCTAACATCTAGAATTAACTGAGTTGTCAGTGCCACCCCTTTTGAGTACAGACAGCTCATCATTGTTTACCACACAATCACACTGAACTCCAATTTTTCCTCTGTTTTTTTGAAAAATTTCTTCTGCTTTTTCCTTGGCAATTATCTAAAAAACATCTCTTCTGTTGGATGAGAGGTTTCTTTATTTCATAAAGAGAGTAGCATTTTTAGCTTTGGTATGTGAAAAGCCAAGAATTTTTCACAATGCCATATTGTCAGGACAAATGTTTTGCCTCTCATCCTATTGTTGAAGATTGTCCAAGGTGGAGCCAACTGATGGTCTTTTATGAGAGGAACCTCCTCTTGATAATACAAAAACAAACACATTTGATGTGTGTTTTTTTTCTGGACAAAACCAAAGCCATTTGTGAATCTGGTTTATTCTTCCCTTAAACACTGATACAGTCCCGCAAAGATGATTAAAGACTATAAGCCCCTCTCCACCTGTGGTCTTCAAAGGCATTCTCAGTAGTAGAGACACGAGACATGGGTGATAACACAAAGCTGCAAATATTGTGTGGTCTTGGAGTGTTTTATTGAGCTACAGCAGCTATTTATGTTGGCTTATCATATTTAGAATAATCAGGTCACTTGGATCTTTACAAGCAAATGTTACCTATGGTCTCAAAAACACAGATTATCTAAGTGAATATACATAATACTTCCAACCTTTATAAAGGGGCTTAATTTTTCTTGTCTTACTTTTTTCATGTAACTTTGAAAAAATCTATTTTAAGCAAAATATGCCAATATATACAAGGGTTTCTTCTATCTGAGGTGTTCAGTCTAAGGCAGACAGCAGTTAGAAAACTGTTCTCTCTTTACCAATAATAATTAGTTAAATAAAAACCACTTCTTTAAGAGCCATTTACATAGTAAAACTTGACTTTTTAATCCCATTAATTTAGAGTACAAACTTCCCATGAGGCTTCCCATGAGACCAGTTGTGCATGATTCACACTGTCAATGGATTGGTAATCATTATATCAGCTCTTAGTAAAAATGTTCTAAGAGAGAGGAACCTAAAGTAGAAATGCCTTGACCAATTTGTCCTGGAAACTCAGCCTGAAGTTTTATGAATGAAAATAAAAATTAAATAATAACATTTATTTTTCTATACCTCTATCCCTCACAAATATAAAATTTCCTCAAAACAAGTGAAAATAAACAATGGGGACAGAAACTCCTATTAGTTTTAGCTAAGACTTGGCCAAAAGCAGATGCCAAAAGTAGTTCCACAGTTCTGAATACTAAATATCCAACACATGATTCTTTTTAGTTCTCATCCCATCTGGAAAACTCCCAACAGGAAACAAAAGCACTGTTCAAACTGTTCCTAAATAAAACTGTCTATTAAAAATATATGTCTGATGCATCCTACAGTTAGAGAAGTAAGCACTATAAGCTTGCTTTATAATAAATTGAGAGCTGACAGACTTCTTCATTCATCTTCACTGAACTAAATATCACTTGCAACAACACTTTTCAGATTCATTACAAGTGAAGTACCAAGAAAATCATAGAATGTAATTTCAAAGGTTGGATTCCTCCTTCTTCTGGCAATTCTTGAAGACAGCTCTAAACTACACAATGTTTCTTCAAATTCACAATTATCCGCAACCCCATCACCCCTCCTCCAATCTTCTCAGTCCCACATCAAGCTACTGGTTAAATAATAAAATCACAGAGAACTGACAATCTCACAATATGAAGCATCTTCAACTGTAATACTGAAGATGAATTTCAATGAGGTTTAAAGAGTGGTCATAAATCAGCTAGCCTGAGCACTAGATATTTTGCATTCTATAGAAGTATAGTTCATGTTGTCTTCTTCCTTTTTATTATGTAAGTGAGTTGAGTCTAAAGTAGTTTGGTTCAAATGAATAATTTCATATTAGAAGACAACTAGCAAACAACATAGCAAATATTCATTAAATGTTAATTATTATTCTTGATTGATTGCTGCTTAAACCACTGTCTAATGGGATCATTTATTAAAATTTTGCAATTTTCTGGCTTCAGAATTTTTGCCAATATGAATCTGTGGGTGAAAACCTGAACTAAGTAATTTTTCTTATTTTCAAACTTCATTTAAAAATATTGTTTAAGAATTTTATACATATATGTAATATGTTCTGATCAAATCTGCCCCCCCATTCTCTCCCATCCTCCAACACTGTTTCCACCAAAATTAGTAAGGTGTGTTTGTTTGTTTAACTAAGTTTATTTGTCAATATATGTCTGGGTATTTTCTCATGGACCATATCCATGAAGAAGATTGTACTTCTATCCCAAGCATCAACTGTCAATAGATCCTCAGCTAGGTGTAGTACTTCATGACAATCTTCCCAACCATGCTCAAATTGGACGAGTTTAATGTTATATGATTGTGTGCATATATACAGTCACAATCACTGTGAGTTCATGTGTTCAGCTGTCATGTCTTGACTAGAACATACGGTTACTATAGTCATTCACTACCTATGATTCTCACAATATTTCTATCTAGTTTTCTATAATGATCCTTGAGCCTTGGGTTGAATTAGGATGATATAGATGTCCCACTTAGGGCTGAACACACCACAGGCTCTTACTCTCTACATAGTGAGCCTACCTGAAAATTTCAATCTAGTGTTTTCTGGTCCAGCAATTTCAGTCCTCTCATCTAATAAAGTCCTTCTTACTGAAAGAATTATTGCTAAGTTTGCACAAATTTTACTTGTGAAAATATATGTTAGGTATTAATTATGATATACAACTGGAATACAATGACTTTTATGGAATGATTCTCTTAGGATACCTATATTATTTTGGCTAATTCATACAAGAAATATTGAGTAAGCATTATTATTACTATCTAAGTAATAATAGATATTATTACTTTAACTTACTTAAGTAATAATACTTACATAATGATACTTAATAATATACTTAAATAATATTATTTAAATAATAATAATAATAATAATAATAATAATAATATTACTAGCAACACAGTTCCTAGTGCTGGAGGTTTAATGATGATCAAGAATAAAATACTTTTTGAGTACACAAAACTAATGAAGACTATAAATATTGGTGGAAGATAAATGGGAAAATCAGAATTGCAAGACAGTAGACAGTGTATTCAACACTGAGATTTAATGTTCCCTGTGATTTATGGGAGGCTGAGTATTGGAAAATGGAAAGCTGAGCCTGGCAGAAAGAGATCTGGAAAGAATGTACACACTGCAAAGACAGCCATGCATGCATATCAATAAGAGGACATTGAGGCAGCCCTGCAGTCCCCCTTGTGAATGATGCTATGGTGTTTACAGAAAGGAATTGTAAGTGCCATGTACTGCAAGCCCTTAAAACTTATTTCTGTATCCACTATAAAAAGGTTAGAATTTATTTTAAGGACAATGGATTTTTAGCGAGGCACAGTTGGAGGTTCATTTTTGAAAGCCATTCTGAGCTTAGGTGTGAAGAAGGGCATAAGCAAATACTAAAATAGAAACATTGTTCAGGAGGCTGACAATAATTTCTGTAAGTGGTTAGGGTAGTTCTTAATGAGATAACAAGGAAGAAAACCTGCAAATGAGAACACAAAAAGTGATAAATGCAACAAACATTTAGGCATTTTAGACAGTAGAATTTTACACACTAGGTGTTTTAGTGACATCTGAGAAGAAAGAGACATACTGAATGGTAAAATATGATTATAAACCAAATGAATAAGAAAATGTATACTCTTCACAAACTCATGAGTTTGTAGTACCAAAAGTATACTAGAGAAAACAAAAGGAAAGGGTGGCTTTGGAAGATTGTGTGTTCAAATTTCAACATCATAAAGTCTAATATGCTTGTAGCTCAAAGCAGAAGATAGTAACTGTGATTGGTGATAAAATTTTGGAATCATGAATACACTGTGGAAATTAGACATGGGAATTTAGTAGGTCATTGGCAATGCACAAAGAGTAATGTGTGCATTGATGACACTATTGGTGATGCCAGCATGGATGTAATCGATGGAATATTAAAGAGTTTCTGAGAAGATGGCCTCCTGTGCAGTTTATCATCGGGGAAATGTAATTATATAAAATTAAGAGAATAAACAGGTTTTTTTTTTTACAGCATCAACTAATAGAAAAACAAGAATTGAGAAGAAAGAAGCAAAGGTCAGGTTTCAGGTAGGAAAAAAGACTGAAGTGGATTGGATCATAATTCTAAGATGAGAGAAAGAAGTTAAGATCTTCATGGTATTCTAAATTTCTTTTAAAGTTTATTTTTACAATAGAATGAGTATCTCAGAAAAGCAGTAGCTTTAGTCAGAGAAGTGGGTGACAGAGTTAAGAAAGACAGGGACAATGAACTTGTATTTTTTTTTCAAACAAATAAGAATGCACTAAGCTCTAGCTATTTTCACTACTAGCAATGCTGGAGATGAATAAAGGAAAAAATTCAGAATAAGAATTTTCTTACTGAGAGAAAGCTATTCTAATAATTACAAGAACATTTCCATTTGGGGTAGAATATATTTGGTATGTCTTAGTGTCTTGCAGAAATGTAATTATGAAAGAAAAAATAATTATTAATTTTCAAGGTACCTAGGATAGAGGACATGATATCAAAGTGGAGAATGGACAACTAATAAAACAGATGGCAGAATTTGAATTTTAACTTATTTTCCTAGTAACAGAAATGAAGCTCCTCGAGGACAGTCTTAGTTATACAAAGGGACCCTTTCTAGACCTGGAGACCTTAAAGAAAACATTTCTTTAATATTTTACTCATATTCAAATACGCAATCAAGTTTTTTACCTTTAATAAAGTTAACTGTTAAAATAACAGTAAAGAGATTAAATAGTAAATGCGCTGTTAGTCATAGAAAATAGTAAAACAGATTCAGTTTTCACAGTTTTGATGCCATCTACAATAGCCATCAAAGTTTTTAAATTTTGTGACACTCAAGAATCAAAAGTTGACTAAAATGACATAACATAAAAATGTTTTATTTAAACATGTTTTTGAATAAATATATTTAAGTGAAGATGGTTGTTCCTTATCACACATTAGTTTTAAAGAAGCTTGACCTTCTGCTTACTGCCTATGTTAGTGGTAGAAAAGTAATTGATGTATGTTTTGTGCAAAACTCATTCAGATATGTAAATAGTTGAATTAAAAACATGTATAGTAAGTGGCATATTGCCAACTTAGAACTGAGTTTCAACAGACAACATTGTGATAACCCAGTTCTCAGACAGTAGTTATACAAGAGTGCCCATCACATAGGTAGCAGAACCAGGGGTCTGAAAACATTACAGCTTCCAAATACCCCTACTTTGAGGAGGTACATCACAGAAAATATTACTAGCAAAAGCTGTGTCAAAAGTAGATGCCATCTTTCTGCTGGTGTATGGTTATCCTTGGTAGGCTGCATCTAGTGTGAGGTATCCGTAGAAAATCCTGGAACAAACTCTCCATGTGCTTAAACATCTGCAGAGAAGACACAGAATAAAGAAGAGAGAAGAGAGATGAAAAGAAAGGATAGAGCAATCAATTGGCTGTATCCAAGAAATGAAAGAAAGGAGAGGGGAGAGGAGGAAGAAGAGGAGAGGGGAAGGAGAGGAATGTGTGTGAGAGAGAGAGTGGGAGAAGAGAGAGAGAGAGAAAGGGGGAGAGGGAGAGAGTGCAAGAGAGGAATGTGCTGAAGACTTCAGAGTAGCAATCAACAAAATCCAAAGTGGGAATGATTCTGAGGAAAAGGACCTGGGCTCTCATCTATAAGTACATAAAATAGTATGAGGAGAAGTGGGAGGAGGAGAGGAGAAAGAATAGAAGAAGGAGAAAGAGAAAAAAAGAGACCGAGGAAGTCTAAGAGGGAAGCTTTAATAGACCATAACAGATAAGTAAATATGGACCACACAAACACGGATTAAAAATAAAAATCCAAATTTGGTTTTAACAAACACAGATGCATTAAAATATGGAATAATTAAGGACATCTGTTTACTAAATTGCATTTTAAGTGATACATAGTTCTGTGAATATATTTGGGGTTTTTTGTTTCTTATTTTTATTTATTTATTATTTATCTTTTAATAAATTATTTTATTTATCTACATTCCAAATGTTGCTCTTCTTCCAGGTTCCACCTCTCAGAGTTCTTCATCCCATCCCCCTTTTGTTTTGCTTCTGAGAGGGTACTTCTATACCCACATGCCCTTTACAATCTTACCCATTCCCCTTCCCTAGAGCATCAAGTTTCTACAAGCTTAGGCATATCCTCTTTCACTGAGGCCATACAAAGAAGTCCTCTGCCTCATATGTACCAGGGGCTACAGACCAGTCATGTATGATCTTTGGTTGGTGGCTTATTCTCTGGTATCTCTGGGGGATTTGGGTTAGTTAAGGCTGCTGGTCTTTGTATGAGGTTGCCCTCACCTTCAGATTTTTCAATCCTTCCCATAACTCTTCCATAGGGATCCCCAACCTCAGTTCAATGGTTGGCTGTATCTGCATCTGTCTCAGTCAGCTGCTGGCAGGGCCTATTACAGGACAGCCATGCTAGACTCCTGTCTGTAAGAGCAGAATGGCATCAGTAACAGTGTCAGGATTTGGTGCCTGTGGATGGGATGGGTTTCAAGTTGGGACGGTCACTGGATGACCTTTCCTTCACTTTCTGATGCATTTTTGTCCCTGTATTTACTTTAAACCGGAAGAATCAGAATGGCTATAATCAAAAACTCAAGTGACAAAAGATCTGGAGAAAATATGGAGAAAAAGAATACTCTTCCATTGCTGATGGTATTGCAAACTCTTACAACCACTCTGGAAATCATTCTGGCAGTTCCTCCTAATATTAGAAATAGTTCTACCTGAAAATCCAGCTATACCACTCCTGGGCATAAAGATGCTGCACCATACCACAAGGTCATTTACTCCACTATGTTCATAGCAGGCTTTTTTGTAATAGCTATAAGTTGGAAACAATCAAGATGTCCCTCAATCAAAGAATGGATACAGAAAATGTGGCTCATTTACACAATGCAATACTATTTAGCTATTTAAAACAAGACATCATGACTTTAGCATGCAAATGGATAGAAATAGAAAATGTCATCCTGAGCAAGGAAACTCAGACCCCAAAGGACATGCATGGTACATACTCACTAATAAGTAGATATTAGCACAAAAAAGTACAGAATACACATGATACAACTCACAGACAGTCTGAAACTTAACAAGAAGGAAGACCCAAGTGTGGATACTTCAATTCCAATTAGAAGTGAAACCAAATGGGAGGCAGAGAGAGGGAGGAACCATAGTTAAAGATAGAAGTAGGAGGAAGAAATGGGGATAGGATCAAGTATGGGGGGAGGGGGAAGACAGGAGGGAAGCCCAGAGGGCCAGGAGAATGAATGGAAGGAAATATGCTACAGTGGGGTATAGGGCAGGAGAACCTCTAGAAAGTCTCAGAGACCTGGGATGTAAGAGGTTCCCAGGACTCATTGGGAATAACCTTAGCCAAACTTCTCAACAGTGGGGATATGGAACCTGAAGAGATTACCTCCAGCAGATAAACCTAGCCACCACTTGAGTCATGGGGCTCTTCAATATTTTTTGACCCAAAATTGTTTTTTTTTTTTTTTATTTTTGATCTAGAGCTGGAGATGTAGATTTGTTTGTAAAATGCCTGCCTTACAAACAAAGGTTTGATCATTAAAACCTATATTTAAAAAAAGAAAGAAAAAAAGAAAGAAAGAAAAGAAAAGAGAAAAGAAAAGAAAAGAAAAAAGCAGACACAGTTGCATACACTTGTATTGTAATCGTAGAGCTGGAGAGATAAAAACAGGTATATCCCTAGGATGAAACTTGTTCGCATTTGATACCTGCGAACATGTATATTTATGTGTACATGCATGCACACACATGTGTGCATACAGAAACACACACCACCTGTTATTTAAAGCCTGATTCTGAAGTATAGAGCAATGAAAGAAAATATATACTAGTATCCTCAGCTGTTCTGTAACTTACTATGTAGACCAGGATGACCTTGAACCTGAAAATCTGTCTGCCTCTGCCTCTGAAGTGTACACTCCTATTCTTATAAAGTAGATTTTTAAGATCATTAATTCATGTAGCATTCTGTTATAGAGATCTTTATGAAATGTGACAATATAAACTGTAGAAAAAGATACAAAACTAAATTATATGTCTTTGGCTTTCCTTCTACCAAGTAGACAAGCAAAGGTAGTGGCTATGTTTCTCTCTTGAAATTCAGAGTCACAGTTGAGTGATTCCCTCTTACATTATAACGTTCACATTGTAGAGAGAACCACACCTTTCCTGTACCATCTTAGCACACATCATAACAGCAACTTCTCACAGTAGAAATGTTCTTGTTTCATTATCTTTTGCCTTCTTACATTTTGAAACCCATGGTGACTTTTAAAAATATGTCGACCTTTTAACAGGGTTTTATTAAATGTTGCCAATTTTTTTGAAAAGATTCTATCTTTACTATATCATTAAAGATTTTTGAATTTAATGAGAAATATATCTAGAAAACTTCAATTCATTAAGATATATTTACAAAATATACATATATGATATCTCAATATTTCTCTCTGAAGATTTCTTGTCATCTTATACACAAATGTAAATTTTGGAAGTTTGTTGCTAGATTTGCTGTGTCCACATAACTTTAGACTCCAGTTACAGATATTCAAAAATGATTAAAAACATAGCATCTTTCAAGTTCTATGACTTTCCTTATCTAATTGGGAAAAATTAGAAGCAGATATGTAAATCAAATATGCATACCTATGCTATTATTTCTGAGAGTTCCTTCCTTTACCATGTAATTTGAGAATAGTGATTTCTAATTTAGTTCTATGATAAAACATCAAGTAACGTTAATATTTGATATCATTTTGTTCTCAAATGTGACTTTAATTTTTAGTCTATTACAAACATTTTTGAATAAAGAGTATAAAAGAATGTATTTCCAACTTTCTCTTGCAGCTAATTATTTTCATGAAAGCAAGGGTTTTCCAGCATGCTATAAGCAAACATGACATATGGGACTTATAAGCATGGCCTTGTGGGAGGTGATGGTGGGAGAATGTGAATTACCTTACCTGAGGATCAAAATCAGGTAGCAATGTTGGAAGTTCCCAAAACCATCTCGGATCAAAATAACTTTCAGATTTGCAGAGAGAGTCCGCATCTCAAAATAATAAAGAACTGGCTTAATCCTTAATGAGATCCCATCATTTTCAACATAAAATAAATTACTGATGATGTTATGTTTGGTCAAGATACTCCACTTAACTTAAACACATAAAAACTGGTACCTTGACATGTCCTACACTCCGGTTCCTGTCACTCTTCTTGTATTTGGCTTGGTGGTATTTTATACACACCAATTTCACAAAAGCCAGACCTGCCTTTGTTTAGGTATCATTGTTGAAAGGTGATTTGAGGTATTGGAACCTAACACAGCATATATTTAATTTTGTTACAATTGATACCTCTGAATATTTGCTTGGAATCAGACTCTAATTCTTTTATGATCACATTCTAAAACTATTTTTGTTATTTCTGTTAGAGAATCTGCTTTCCCTTAAGTAATACCTGACTTTGCATTCCTTAGTATATGATGAACCATAATCCTGTTTATCTCTGGTTGCTCCAGGGCATTAATGCATTTCCTGGCTCCATATAAAATCAAAGTTTCCATAATTTTGTTCTACTTGTCTAACAGGTATAATGACTAGCAAAAGTAATTCAGGATATTATTGATGTATAGTACCTTTCTGTCATACAGAACAGACACAGGAATATGAATATTACAAGAAAATAGATTGAATTATAAGTGGAACAATGATATTGAGGGATAATTTCAATTATACTATGCTACATATTTAAAGATATCTGCTCTAAATTAAATTCTGAATATTCATGAATTATATTACCAAAATAAATTTGCCATTTATGGGCATTGTGTTTATAAATATTCATATAGAAGACAATATTAATAATTAATTTTAAAGAGTGTTTTTGAAGCAGGGATTGAAACATAACCCTATTATTTTAGTGATTTTCCATTTCAGTAGTTTCACATTTGTCATGGTTTGAATATACTTGGCCCAGAGAGTGGCACTATTTGAAGGTGTGGCCTTGTTGAAGTAGGTGTGTCACTGTGGGCGTGGGTTTTAAGACCCTCATCCTAGCTGCTTAGGAGTCAGTATTCCACTTACAGCCTTCAGATGAAGATGTAGAACATTCAGCTCTTTCTGCACAATGCCAGCCTGGATGCTGCCATGTTTCTGCTTTTAGGATAATGGAGTGAACCTCTGAACCTGTAAGCTAGCCCCAATTAAATATTCTCATTTATAAGACTTGCCTTGCTCATGTTGTCTGTTCACAGCAATAAAACCCTAACTAAGTCAACATTCATATGTATTTTGGGTGAATTGGTACAGAGAGCATAATTATATTTCATTGAAGATATAAAGAAGCCAACAGACTGCTGTGTGTTTGCAAAGAAAAGTAGTCTTCTGTGCATATGAATTACTTTTATAGGATTATTTTTGTTTCATTTTCATTACAGGCATCAAGTTGACAGAAACTGTAAATATCTTTCACCTCATTTATAGTTTGATTCTTACTTAGAAGACTATATATTGAAGGGCAAAGATTCACTGACTTTAAAATTGCTACTTTCCTTTGTGAATTTTGAGTAAGAATTTGTTAGATGTGATAAAATCTCTAAAAAAAAAAAATCATTCTCCTAGACTCAAGACAACCTGCAATGAATGCTGTGTACACCTCTTAACTGATCTACATTACTGAAAACACAACCCTGGATTGATTATGACACTCTCTAATAGGTCTCATGTCGATACCTAGAAATTAAGATAATCATTCTTTTAATTATTTTGAATTTCTAACTGAGTTAGAATAGACACATTTTATAGATTATTTTAAAAAATTAGAAAAAACATTCAAAATACTTGAAGATACAAATGATTAATGTAACTAGTAAGGTCTTTTGATATCTTCAGCTACTCATGATAGATCTTAAAGGTATATGTACATTATAGGTAAAAATGTGTAGATACATATCTACATATATAAAGTCAATGAGAGGTAAAAAGGAATTATAGGAAAATATTATTTTCTAATTTCTCACAGTTTTGAAGTCTTCCTATTTGAGAATAACAAGTATTATCTGAAATAATGTTTGTGAAATGTACAGCACGATATCAGCCATAGATTATTTTAAACATAAATATTGTGTATTATATTTAATATTACTTACCTCTATTATAAGGACATTGCCAAAAATGGTAATATTTATAATTTTTTTTGCAAATTAAAAAAGAATTTTTAGGAAAGGTAAGTATTTCCTATGGTTTAAAAACTTATATAAACATCTTTTTTTCTGCTGGTGGTTTGGTATGTCAAGTGTTCTCTGAGAAATAGTTATTGATATAGCAAAATTCACATAGATAACACGGGTTGAATTATGACATCAAGATTCATTGAGTGTAGCTCTAATCATCAGTATGTCACAAAAGGAGTATATTTGACAAAATAAAAAACAAACAAACAAAAAAAAAAAACCCAAACAACAACAACAACAAAGACCAATAGAACGCTATTTAGGTTAGAATGATTCCCTTAACATGAATCCTAATTTGATTGAACAATCACCTTTATAAAGAAATAAATAGAAAAGTCTAAGCAAAACAAGGACAAAAGAAGACATTGAAATAATAAATATCTTTCAACAGAGATAGATCTAGGACCAGATGTGCTCATAAGTTTATTCTTCCAAAATCAAAGAAATATTAATATCAGTTCACCTAAACTCTTCTAAGATGAGGAACACCTTAGAAGTGTTCTAAAGAAATAGGAACACTTCTAACTCATTGTGTCAGGTCAGCATCCTCTCATGTCACACCCAACAATTATAGAGAAAAAGAAATCTACAAGCCATTGCCCTAACTAGCAAAGATGGACAAATTCTCAACTACACACTAGCAAACCAAATTACAAAACAAATCAAAAGTGGAACTCATCCTATAGTGAGAGCCATATGCAAGGTAGTGTGGTATATGGTATGAATGATGAGAGAAATAATAACATATCATCATTATAAACATATTTGACAAGGATCAACAGATTAAGGGAAAAAGGAAATTTCCTTCAATATAACAGGGAATTTGCAAAAAGCCCACAAATGTCTTATAACTTTTGGCAAAAACAAAAAGTTCTTGATATTAAGTACAAATGCAAGAATGTAATTCATTTCAGCTCAGCTCAGCATCAAACTCAAAGCACTAGCAAAACTAATAACAAAGACAACAAAGGGGGCCCACATTATGAAGATAGAAGAAAATGTGAGTCCTTGGTGTAGGAATTATGATAAACTTATAGAATGTTAAAGAGACCTTCACCAGTTAGAAAGAAGATATGAATTTAGTAGCATTTGGAGGATAAAAGACAGGCATATGGTCATCAATTAACATTGCTTTATAGCAGTGACATATTTGAAGAGAAATCAAGAAAACCATTAATTCCTGATATAATTGTGATGAATAAAATAGTTCTTAATACATTTTAACAAGGAATAAAAATTGTGTAGTGAAAACTTGTAAGACACTGATAAATTAAACCAAAGAAGACACAAATAAGTGAAAAGTTATTAAATATTTAGTTATCAAAATTATCATTATTAAACTGGCCCTGCCAACAAAAGAAATATGCAGATTACATGCAATGTCATTCACAATCCCAGTGACAATTTCCATAAAAATAAAAAAGAAACTCTTCTAAAATAATTAACAGGCTGCCTTAAAAGACAGAAAGCAGTTAAGCTAAGCTTGAGAAATAAATGTCTAGAAATTATGTTGACTAATTTTAAACTACCTCACAAGAAACCATAGCACTGAAACAAAAACAGAAATATATATCCCTATAGGAGAATAAAAAGCATGGAAACACATCCAAGCGTTTATGGGCAATGGATTTTTAATAAAGTCACCTAAATACATAATCCTAGCCTCTTCAGTAAATGTTGCTGGAACCATTACCTACATTCCAAAGAATACACACACATACACACACACACACACACATATATGTATACATATATATGTATAGATACATATATATGCATGGCATAGATCTGGTAGTGGATATCTACACAGATATTACGTATCTAAATACCTAAGAACTCAATGTAATAGCAAAGAACTGGTATAGTCTTTCTTTTGCTAACAAGAAAAAAAATGTATTGTCAATAAGTGATAAAAAGGTATTCAATTCTCTTATCTTAGATAACCTAATTAAGGTTAAATGAGAGCTATACTCACATTGATAAGTGTGGCTATGACAAGAACTGCCATACCTTGGAGAAAAGAAGCACTGGCACACGATTGATGTGGATTTACGTTGGCCCCAGTGATGGTGGAGAACTATATAAATACTTTCCTTGAAATACGTCTATGATATAATCCAAGCATCTTTTGTAGATTATGGACATAAGAAATGAAATTTACATCTTACAGAAAAATTTAGACACAAATTTTGGCTCCAACACTACTGAAAACAGAATACATATGCGAACATTTTTACTGTCAATGAAATGATCAAAACATAAACTCAAACACAGATGTGACTCATCTCTAAAAAATAATGAGATTCTACCATTATTGTAATCAAGGATGAATGCAATATTAAACAAAGTTGAATATATAAGTCACAGAAAGAAAAAAAGTGCAAGTACCTATGACAGAGTAAAATGGTGGCTACTAATGTCAGTATGGAATAAATAACTCTTAGTTAAAAGTAAAATGATTTAATTACATAAGTCGGCAGTCTATCTAGAAATCAAAAAACAAGAGGATTATAATAATAGATTATCACTGCGTAATGCAGATTTGCTAAAAGTCAATTTTAAGCTATATTTACTCAAAAAGTCACTATGTGCATTTCTCTAGTCATTTGTATACTACTATTTATGTCAAAGCATCATATTGCATACTTTAAATATACAGTTATTAAAAGAAGATAATTAGGACACGTAAAAATTTTCCAAGGGTTGAATATACAAATTGCTGCCATATAAAGATGAATTAAGTGGTTAATCCACTGGAAGCCAAGAAGGAAGATGGTGTATTCTGTAAACACCTTCATCCTGGAGTCAATGATATGGAAATAAAATGTGATCATGTATTCCAGCAGCCCTAGAAAATATAGTCCACTACTCACCAAGTAATAAAAATCTATATGGTCCTATCAACATACTGCCATCACCAACCTTACATACATGGGAAAGATTTATCTTTATTTCCAAATGCTGTTCCATTGAGTTCTAATTTGACTCCCTTCACCTTGCTCAGCATGCTTAATTCTAAGGAAAATAACATACGTAAAAGAAAATATTTACTGGTAAACACTGTTTTTTCATTAAAAAAAAAAAAACAGGATATGTGGTCTTCATATAATATCAGAATTCTTCAAATATTCTTCAAATATATGTATCAATTCACCCAGAGTAGGTAAACTTGTGTAAGGTTTAACAAAAATAAATAAATAAATAAATAAATAAATAAATAATAAGGCAATATGATTGTTAAAAGAATCTTAGAAACAAAACTACAGAGGTTAAGTTGGATAGGAATGGTCTCATGGTAGAATAAAAAAGGAAAGGGAAAAAAACTGTACAAAGAAGATTCCCCATAACTAGGTGAGAAGTATTCCTGTCCAATCACCTTGCTCTCTTTAAGATAGTTATTTTAACTTGGAGAGATTGTTCTTGTATAAAGAATTTGCTGTGCAAGAATAAGGACCAGAGTTTGAATATCCTGAACCAATGCAAATGCCAAGCGGGCATATGTCCTGTGCCACCATGCATGACACAGGAAGTTCCTGGTGTTGGACTTGCCTTAGAAGCCCTGCCTTGACAATTCTCCATGTATAGACACGGAGGGAGGTGCTATAGATAAACATTCTAAAGCATAAATTACATCACTGCTGAATCTCAAGATGAGAAGATCGGCATCTCCAAGCATTTTGAAATACTTTCTATTTTTTCTGTCCTAAAAGAAAAGTTTCATTCTCTGTATGCACTGCACTATTATAATTTTTTTTAAATAATAAGAGCCAAATAATTTTGAAGATGTTGTGTATATATACATTAATGTTAACAGACTTCCACTTTCAATTAATTATTTCTTATACAGTGTTTGTTAGTAAATAGAAAAATCTGCTAAACTAAGTTTATACAAGTTGAAAAATTAATATTATGAATTGTGATGATTATTATTCATTTATTTTATAAAAATTATATTTATTTTTTATTTCATCATACCTTACAAAGATTTGTAATTTTTTGCACTTCTTTTTCTCAATTACTACTTGAAAATTTTCTTTAAAATTCTATGAATAATAACTAGTAAATTGTTATGTCAATTTACTCAAATAATACATTTTTTTCCTTCTTTGTGATATCTTTTAGGTTTAAATTTTTACTTACTTTTATTTTTTTACAAAACGAAGTTTCCTTACTAGTTTTAACAATAGATATTATTTTATTTTATATATCTTAATCTACTGGAAATAAGTGCACTGACTACTGTAGTATTAGTGCAATAAATGTTTTCAGGAAAACTTAAATTTTTTCATGCATGCTTAGATCAAAAAGTATGTGATATTTTTAAATTATATTAAAATAAATATTTTTATTATATTACAAATTAATAAAGCTTTATAAATACATATGTTTTTCTTTAAAATTTACTTTATAGAGTGTAGGTGAGAGAGAATTGAAGCATTATTTCTGGAGACCTTTATGTTTATTAATAGTATGGCAATTCTATCATATTCTCTTCAACTATTTCTGAAAAAAAAAACAGATAAGCTTATGGGGACTTCTATGTCAAAGAAAAAAATGAAAGAATATCCATACTAAATCACACGTTCAGAGATAAATTCTAAGTAGAATCTTGGCACTTCTAAGTGTTTGACTTCATCTCTTTATTTCACATAAGAAGTCTAGTGATTTTTTATTTTATTAATTCCACTTTTACAATATGCATGATTCATCTTCAAAGGCTAGGTACATAAGTAATTCTTCAATACTGAAATACTAATTTGCTAATCATGAATTATATTGCTTGTTAGAGTGCAGTTCTAGTGAATGACAACCAAATGAGGTCCTTTTGCTAAAGCAAATTCAGATAATTAACATGATTGACGCTAATCTGTCCCACACAAAGCTTCACTGTGGAAATTAGACCTCTAGAAGAATGTCATACTGCTATTCAAAGTTGGGTCTTAAAGTTCATTTTCTTTTATAAACAATAAGAGAAAAGTTGCCTTGCAAAGTTAAGATGGAATTATTCAGATTATTTTAGGGTAAAGTATGGTTTCATGGTTCCATCTAAAATGAAATCAATTATAATGTTTTCATGACATGATGTTTAAAATTTCCAATAAATAGCTTAAATCAATTTCCAATAAATAGCTTAAATCAATTAAATCAATAAAAACTGTATATAAAATATACAATTATATATAATTGTATATAAAATATAATTCTTTTGTGGGGGAATTTATAGTTTGTCTTCTACACTATTGAATAGGAAGAGATTTAAATAATTAAATGCTCAAGAAGATTGTAGAAAGAAAACAAAGCCTGAGTCCTTTGCTCTTCTTCCTTTCACAGTCTGGATTAGAAGAGAGATGTTCCTTTTGCTGGATGGTAGCGTGCAGTGTGCACAGCTGCTATTGTGAGGACATCTCTTCCATAAGACAGAGTGCTGCTCTTTGCTGGGTGGATCACAGAGGTTTGATAGCAGTTGTATAGGTAGAAACATGAAGGCATGAGAATCTGGTGGCGCAATGACTAAAATTTTAATAGTACCTCAATAACTAAGGCCACCATTGGATGACAGAACCCCAAATATTTAGAAAGCTCAGAAACACTGTGTGACATTTTTCAGAAAATGATAAGACACCATGCTGTATTTTTATTTTCCTCATTCTCCTCTACATATAACCAGAGTAAGGCAATGACTTCTAAACACTAAATGACAACTTTTTTTTTTCCTAGGAGAAATACAGGCAGAAGATTTAAAAGAAATGCAGAAGGAGGGACCTTTATAGCCTTCTCAATTTTGCATAACAATGGACTGCCTCACTGGACCAATGAAAGAACGTCCTCCCTCCCTCTGTTTACAAATATTTATAGTTATAGTGTGCCACTAGAGCTTAATTTGATGCCATGCCAAGGAAAGTCATTCTTTTAATCTTTCCTCATAAATCAATACTACTAACTCTTTCATCATTTTTTGTGGCTTTTCTCGGAAGCTCTCTTAATTTATCTAAATCTTTTTTAGAGCTGAGGTGCCAAGAACTCAATCATAAAGGCAATCTCAATAACCATGCATGAAGGGAAAAATAAAAGAGGGGTAAAGTCCAGCTCTAAGCCACTGTAATAACTCAGACTTCTGCCAGGGGCAGTTCTTACTTTAAGGCCTCTTCTTGCCACAGCCCTGGGATCACACAAAGAATCTTTTACAAAGCTATTGGATGGTGGTCAGGAAAATTAGAAAAGTCAGACTGGACTGGAAAGTCTTAAAACACCAGTCCTTCATCTCTGCTTACACAGTAATATCTGTTCTACAAAACATGGGAGGTAGAAAAAACATCTGACGCATGTATATACAAGGACATCTGACTCAGACATCCCTCAGCAGTCCATGAAAAATGGCTGTATTCTTGAGGTTTCTACAGAAACAGCAATTCTTTGAGCCCCTTTGGATCTGTCCCTGGTAAGACAGTTCTTCCTTGTCCTTTGTTGTGACATCACCAAAACCAGTCAATTGGTCTTCCCTAGGTTCTTTTTGTTATGTAGTTGGTTTCATTGGGAATCTACACTTCAGTCAGTGTTGTCCTTTGTAAGAGATCAGAGACTGTAACCTTCTAAATTAAAATGTATGTTATTTATTTTAGTAATATGAAAAATATCTGTCTCAATTGTCATTATAATGTTCAAATTCAGTATAGTTTTTCATTATTTTTGTTGCTTTGATGATTTCTGCTTTAAGGAAGAGATGGTATTTTGGAAGTAATATTTAAAATTCTGGAGATGTAGCTCAGTAGGAAAATGCAGGTCATCATGTGGAGCTGGGCCTTTGATCCTCAGCAGGAAAGGAAAGTTAGAAAAAGTTCTTCAGTCTATCAATCTTCACATTGTGTGTCTAAGGGTGTCAGGATTGAATGACAATATAGTTCCCCAAAATTTGTTACAGTGCGATTTTTTGCTTGACTTTGGTCCACTAGATTTCCTTAAAACTGCAAAAAAAAAAAAGTCAATTTTGTTTGTAAGAAATGAATAGAAGCTTAATATACATTGCTAAAGGTGTTACAGATTGCATATGTATAGTTTGTGCATGTCTGAAAACCAAATAATACACCATCTGTAAAAGAATGCAGATGGAACTTTTTAGCCTATTCCTGTTCACATTTTCTGAGGAAATTGAATATAATGAAGCTGTCTTGTGCTGCGAGTAATGAGTTAAAACAAAATAACAACAACAACAACAAACCAGTGGGGAAGAATGTAAGAGCTAAAGAACACAGTCAGATAAGAACATTGTCAGAATGTGTCTCCTAAACCCATTAAGTCTCACCAGCATGACCTATAGTAACAGGAAAGACACCAAGAGACATGCTGATAATATAAGAGAGTAAAACTTCTGAGTCCTCAATTCTAGATAAGGCAGGTGTGTGTGTGTGTGTGTGTGTGTGTGTGTGTGTATGTTTATGTGTGTGTGTTTATGTGTGTGTGTTTATGTGTGTGTGTTTATTTGTAAAACAACATAAAAACAAAAGCCATGAATGAGAGCAAGGAATGGATACATATGAGAAGTTGAAGAGGAGAAAAGGAAAGAGGAAATAAGTATAATTTCAAAATTAAAATAGCAATAAAAAGACTCCTATTGACATACTGTTTTTACCCATAGGTCAGTGCCTTGCTCAGCCTCCATTAGACAATTTCCTTGCAGTAGATGGGAATTATCATAGAGACTACAGTTCCATGGGCCTCCTTCACAGTCCTTTGTCCTCGAGGATTATAAGGAATCCCAGTAATATGGGTGATGTTAAATTGCTGACAAAATGTCTCACACGTTTGACTGCAATAACCAGTTCCATTATCTGTTCTTTTTTAAATTGAATAATTTATTTATCCACATTCCAGATGTTATCGCCTTTCCCCATTCTCCCCCCCCACCCTCGTTTCCTATTCCCCCTCCTTCTACTTTGAGGGTGTACCCCCACCCATCCACCCATTCTCACCTCCCTGCCCTCGAATTCCCCCATACTGGAGCATCCAGCCTTCATGAAACCAAGGCCCTACTCTCCCACTGATGCCTTACAAGGCCATCCTCCACTACATATACAACTGGAGCTGTGGGTCCCTCCATGTGTGTTCCCAGGCTAGCTGTTTAGAACCTAGGAGCTCTGTTTGCTTGGTATTGTGGCTCTCCCCATGGGGCCGCAACTTTAAAACAATATCTTCATAAAATAAAAAAGGGGGACGTATATCCCATATAGCACACATTTATTTAAATCATGTCCTTTTTATTTTGAATGGTATTAATACTCATTGAAATAGAAATTTAAGGCCATGATGGTTTTGAAATATAATGTTTTATATTTTTCTCCTAAAAAAACCCTAGTAACCTGTTAGCTATGCTGTTCCAAGAAAAGGAAGATGGCTATGGCCTGCATTGATCTAAAACCAAATAATAAACACTGAAGGTCTGGCCGATATAAACTTTAATGAAACATTTTCATAAAATTTAATGCTTTTACCATCAAGGTTTGAAGGTAATACAGAAATCGTACAATTGGATAATCACACACCCTGAGTAAAAGATGTTCCTTTTTGGATAGGAAAAGAAAGATATTCATACATGGTTAAAGGGGTAAAAAGGAAAAAGTTTAAAAAACTAAATTAGGAATGTTTTTAAAGTCAGGCTTGCATAATTAAACATGACAGGATGCTAACTGATGCCAATCTTATATCACTTGTTACTTAAGATTTACAACATTCAATCTCAGTTATTTGATTTCATTTTCACATATAATGATATCATTTACACTAAATCATAGATACATGTTATGCTGATTCAGAAGTTTTAAATCCTTTATGTAGAATTTAAATGTCAAAATTAGAATTTTGTCAAATGGTATATGTTTAGAGAGCTTGTGATAATAGAAAATACCTGAAAATTTTAGTTTGTTGCTTACTCACTTAAAAAGTTTTATACCTTCAAAAGCTAAAGTTGTGTTTCTTCAATTTTATACCACAATTCACATTTGTTTTCAAAATGCTTTTTTTAAATTTTTATTAAACTAACACATATGTGTATCGTTGGTATGTACTCTGGAGAACAGGTGCTTGAAAAGTCCATTGGGTCTACTAAACTTGAGTAATAGGTAGTGATGAACTACCTGATATGTGTGTTAAGAATTAAATTCGAGTCTTCTGCAAGAACAGTGTGTGCTCTTAACCATTGAACCCCTGTGTACACTCTTAACTATGTAACATGAATTTTAAAGACCAAGTGTTGCCTCATTTTCCAAATTATAAGCATAATATACACTAAATGTTTTTATACAGAATGTTTAATATATATATATATATATATATATATAAAGATATATATATATATATATATATATATATATATATAATCTTTCCAAATTATATCCCTTTGATCTCCTTTTGCTTTCTAATTGCTCTAGCTAGAACTTGGAGTACTATTTTGAACAGATAGGGAGAGAGTGGAAACCCTTGCCTTGTCTCAGATTTTAGTGGGTTGCTTCTAGTTTCTCTCCATTTAATTTTATGTTGGCTGTCAGTTTGCTATATATTGCTTATATTATGTTTAGGTATGTGCCATGAATTCCTGATCTCTCCAAGACTTTTAACATGAAGGGGTGTTGTATTTTGTTGAAATCTTTTTAAGCATCTAATGATATGATCATGATGCTATGTTCCTTGAGCTTGTTTATATAGTGTATATGTTGATGAAATTTGTGTATTGAACCATCCCTGCATCCCTGGGATGAAGCTTACTTGATTGTGGTGAATGATGGTTTTGATGTGTTCTTGGATTTGGTGTGCAAGAATTTTACTGAGTATTTTTGCATTGATATTCATAAGCAAGATTGGTCTGAAGTTCTTTTTCTTTGTTGGGTTTTTGTATTGCCGATGATATGATAGTATGCATAAGTGGCCCCCAAAATTCCACCAGAGAACTCTTACAACTGATAAACAACAATAGCAAAGTGACAGGATAAACAATTAACTCAAACAAATCAGTACCCTTACTTTATATAAATGATAAACAGGCTGAGAAAGAAATTGGGGAAATAACACCCTTCATAATAGCCACAAATAGTTTAAAATATCTTGGTATAATTCTTACAAAGCAAGTAAATGATCTGTCCAAAAGAATTTCAAATCTCTGAAAAAAAGAAATCAAAGATGACCTAAGAATGTGGAAAGATCTCCCATGTTCATCGACTGGTAGGATTAACATAGCAAAAATGGCCATCTTACCAAATGCAATCTACAAATTCAATGCAATCCCAATTAAAATTTCAACACAATTCTTTACAGACATGAAAAGAACAATTTTCAACTTTATATGGAAAAACAAGAACAATAACCAGGAAACCCAGGAAAGTCAAAACAATTCTCAACAATAAAAGAACTTCCAGGTGACTCACCATCCCTGACCTCAAGCTATATTAAAAAACAATAGGGATGAAAAAACGCATGGTATTGGTACAGAAACAGATAGGTTGATGAATGGAATAGAATCGAAGCCCCAGAAGTAAATCCACACACCTATGGACACTTGATACAGACATCAATGAAGTAAATCCACATTCCTATAGACACTTGATAATTAGCTATTGTGAGGACCCTTAATTCTCCTGATTTATTTTTTATTTCCTACATAGATTTTGAAGAGTGGGATTTTTTTATTTTATGTCCTTTCATTAGTTGGCTTTCTATTACTATTGTAAACACAATGATCACTAACAACTTGGAAAGTGAAAGGTCTTTGTAACTTTACAACTAACAGTATATCATGAAAGAAGTTAGGACAAGAATTTAAGCCAGGAATGTGAGTAAGTTATCTGAAGCAGAGACCATTGAGGAATGATGGTCACTCATTTGTTTCCCATGGCTTGCTCGGTCTGCTTTTTATATATGACCCAGGATCTCCTATGCAGCAGTTGTACTGATTACAATGGACTAGACCTCCTCATATTAATAGTTAAGCAAGAAAAGAGCCCATAGACTTGGTCATTAGACAACCTGATGGAGTCCTTTCCTCGATTGTGATTTCCTCTTTTAAGATGACTCCCACATATGTCAGGTGGACAAAAAAAATAAACAAAAAGCTAGTGAACACATAAGTGTTGTAACCACTGCTAGCCATCTTGATCACTAATAGAAAACAAAATACTGATATATATGTTTTTCAGTTTCTTTCAAAATATCTGGAATAGATTTTGAGACAAAAAGTCCAGGACTAAATGGTAAACAAAAGTATCATCACGTCTGAACTGCTGTTAAAGATATGATAATGATTTTCATGTCTTTGCATAGCACTGGATGAGAAAGCTCATAATGCTTCTTCCTTCCCCAAAAGGGTCATAGTGACATATGAAAAACAATGTTCATTACAGTTGTATTTGAAGATGACTTGATTAGAATAATGATATTATATTTTCCATTAAAGCATGCATTTTTGTATTTATTTTAGAAACTACAAAGAATTTTTTTTTCACTTAGCTTTCAAAGTAATCACTTTGATAGGGCAGATAATGTTTGTGACCAGGTTTATAAATCCTCATGTTATTTAATAACATCAAACCTTTTATATTTTAGAGTAGACAGTCTAGTAGATAAGCCTTTAGTGATTAATTTGTTTATAATATTTTTGTCTACATAACACTCTAGACATTTTGATTCTAAAGATTTTCCCTATGAGGCATCATATACTTTAATACCTAAAATGTAATTCTTCTATTTCATTTTTTGAATTTAAAAATGTCATTAATAATTCTGACACCCATTACCAGAGAAAGGCACATAACTGTATACTTTGTTTTCTCTCCAGTGGTAGACTTGTCCTCCTCGGTGGGAAAAAAAATTGGCCTCCAACCATATCACCCAAATGTATCAGATCTCTCCAAAATGACTATCTAGATCCCAAATAAAACATTCAAGGATTACATTGTAATCTGTGAGCTAAGACTGTGGTAAGTGATGAGCCCAGCGGCAAAAACATAGCCTATCATCTTGAGAAATTACATTTAAGGCTAAGAAAAAATAAGTATGGACTGTAATGCCAAGTGTTAACAAATGTTTCACAGAGAAAAGGCACAACAAAGGGTATGAAGAAAGAGAGGACTGGACACTCCTGGGTATAGGAGAAATATCACAGGTGACAAAAGGCCACTCTGTGAGAAGAGCTATCATCCATGTATGTGAAGGAATGTTGTGTTGGGTCATTTACCATCATACTATTTATAAATTCATGAATCAGTATTTGGTTTTATCAATTAGGCAGAAATTAAGGTGCAAGTCACTATACCCTATTTCAAAATTCACTAACATGTAAATAATAGGTTACTGAACCACAATGTTTTATTGATTGTGGATGAGTCGTATTAATTAAAGCTATTTAATATTAACCATTTTTCTCAATTGATAACCATCAATACTTCTGCAAAACTTGACTTTTAAATGTCCACCACACAACTAAGTATAGCTGCGGTTCATTTTACTCTTTTTATCCCAAGTGAAATGACATTATGTAAACAACGAATGCAAAATACACTCTTGCTTTATGCTTGCAGTGGCTATCAAATTATAAATACTGCATCTTCTATTTTGAGTAAAGAATCTGAAGACATGGATTTGTTGTATGGAAGTATTGCTATGCTATTACTGCTACAATTATGATATTTAAAAATTAATGCACAAGTTACTTTGAAACACTGATATTCCCAGTGCGGTGAAGGAAAACACTAAGCCATTTTCATTTAAGATTATTAAACATAAATGCATTATTCAAAGGTTCAAAACACCCAAGCTACTTATTTAGAATTACTAATCTCTTTTATTCATCTAAATAAATGCACTGACTCTATTCAGGCATAAATTGCATTCAATTCAAAACAGGATTTAATATATTTTCTCATAAAATATTAACATCACAATAATTAATCATGCAACCTTAGGTACATTTTAATATTCTAAAGAAAATCAGGAAAAGCGCAGACCCAGTGAAGCAGCATAGAGATGTAATGACAAAGGTTGTTTTCTAGATAGTGAGATCATGCACACCCTGCATTCTGAAATAACCTATTTGAGGTTCGTATTTATTTCAAGTTTTTCATAGTCTTCTGCTACTTACAAGTATTAATATGAAAATCATAGATTCCATCATAATTGAGATTAGTTCAGAAAATAATAAACACCAAAGTAATTTCTAGATTCATAAACAAAACTTTTGTGATAGAGTTTGGTGTGCATGCCCCTTTTTAATAAAAACAATTTCCTTGTTTTAATAAGAACAATTTTTCTTTTATATATGAGAGCTATTTAAGTATCCCATGAGTTTCAAATATTCACATTATGTATTTCTAACTTTAAATTCTCTTCTGAGACAACATAGAAAAATAATATAACCTGACTTTATAACCTAAGTGAGATAATGTAAAGTTACTCAATATTTAGAATATTGAACTAATTAAATACAGAATAAGGGAATGTGCAAAGCAATTTGGACATTTTTTTAACATTAATATAATATTATTGAATAACTTAGTAATACTATATGCTTTTGATTAAACACACTATTATTTGAAAATCATCTAATAAGAAACATGTTTATCTCTATCTTTAGAAGGTGGTAAAAAGCTTCTTTAGAAAACACACTTGAAAATAACAAAGGAAAAATATATATCAAAACAAGTATTATTGAAATCCCAGAAACAATAAAATAATAAAAATCTAAATAAATAAAATATTTATAGTACAACTGACAAACAAATATTAATGAATGATAAAAGGTAAACAGACTACAGAACAGGGCAAAGTGAAAGTATTAGCATTACACAGAAGATGGTATTTATATTTCTATTCAGCATGTTTCCTCTTTGTAGTCAGTGAAATACAAATCAAAAAAAAATTGAAATACATGAGAAAATGAAGAATTTAAAATTTTTACTATGCTCATTATTATTAACTATTATTGTTAAAGATACTTCTGTAAAACTGGGGTGGATTAGGAATTGTTATTTCTATGTTTGGATATAAAATTATCTGTATATTATAATGCATTTATGAATATGGACAAATAAGATCTGTTTGGAGGAATTTAGCTCAAAGGGATTACTATTATACATATGAAGAACATAAGTACAAATATGATTCCTGCAGCTTTGCAGTTAGAACAAATGTGGAGGAAAATTAATTTAAATATCTAATGAGAGGGAAATGTTTATATATTTTTTACTATAATGAATGTAAGAGATTATCTGTTATTAAAAGAGATGTCAAGTTACTTCTTTAAGCCTAGAAGAATAATTACATCTTTTTAAAGGAGAAAAGGTATTTGCATTATAGGGAACTGTAAATAGTGTTATTCTATCCTGAAAATTCATGAAACCACATTGCATGCATATCTTTCTATTTATCCATCTAAAAGTATATGGTAATCATATACATCTTTATGTTTGCAAGTATAGCAGTATAATATCATATAAAATAGGATGTTACTTTTGATTATTTAAAGGATTTAATGGAAAGAAGTAAAAAAGGAAAAGTAAAATATTAATTTCTTAAACAAAGCAACATAAGTTGCTTTAGTCACTTTTAGGAAATTGTGCCACATTTAAAAATTATGCAAGTTTCTTATCCCTACCAATGTATCAGTTGAAAGTATCTATGATACTATGTATATATCCAAAAGAACATGCATAACACACATTAACAAACATTCATACACTTTATTATTCAGAAAAATCAAAGGTAAGAACCAAGTGTATATTTGCTTAAATATTGTTAAATAATATTTTAATATGTATCCCTATGACCTTACACATGAAACGTCCAAACAGCCAGTGTATCATTGATAGAATGGTGATTATCTAGGCTTATTAGACCGAGAAGACAATGACACTGTTGCTAAGGGATGTTTCTTTTGTCATTCTTCTTTCATGGCAGGTGTGCATTGGGAGAGTTATTCTAATAATAAATGGTTGTGATAGCTGCACAGCCTTGTCAATATCCATTGTCCACTTTAAGTGAGTGAATTATATACTGTGCAATAGTATCAGGTGATGCTGAAAAGTAATGTAGATGTCATGCATCATAGAAGTTATACATTTCATCTTTAAATGCCATGTTATGCTCAGTAAACTGAGCATATACATTGTATATCCTGCCATCTAATCAGATGAAATTCTGTGTAAGTAAAAGTGTTATTGTTTAAAAATTTCCACTCAGATCTTCACATGGTGGGAGGAGTTTGTAATCCCAGCTCTCCAAGCAGAAGGCAATGATCTCCACAATCCAAAAATCCTTCTGGTCTACCCAGTAAGATCCAGGCCAACCAGGGTTAGAGTGAGACTGTCTTAGAAGTAGAAAGAAATGAAAACAGAAAGCCAAGAAAAATGGGAGGACACAAGTTTCAGTTTAACTTGTCAATACTGTTTTTAATATCAAATTTTAAATGTAAGGAAGTCTTTCAAGTTTGTCATAAAACCACTCAACTTTTCCTAAATGCCTATCAAGGATTTATGATGATATAGAGGTCTACATAAGTACAAATGATGCAACACAGTATATCACCAAACAATTGGGGTTACAGTAGACTTTCCCTACTGATTCGTCAGGTGTAATTAGAGAACTGAAACTGTATCTAAATGACAGTAAAGACAATAAGATCAATTTAAGAAAAAACCCAGATTCATACCTACAAATTTTTATATATTGTAATGTCAGTTGTGAGTAACTGCATGCCTTTTTCCTCCAGTTTTGGTTCTAAGTCTGTGCTTTATAAGTAACATTGTTAGAGATAATATAGATGTGAGACTGGCTTGGTTTATTGATACATGCCAGGAGCCATAATGGGACAAGCTAATAATTAGCAGATGATCATCATGAAATGGCTTGCCGTGGATTACTATAAAATCTGCGACAAGTGAACCCTTATTCAGCAAGGCTGCACGGTACTTATTTTAGGAAAGATTCATGCTATTAATATGCTTTTCCTATTATTATTATTATTACTATTATTAAACAAATATAACTATCACTAAGCAATAGCACACCCCTTTGGAAAAGATCTCTGCAGATCCATGAAGATGTACTGTCTTGTGATGATGCTGTATAGACAAATAGATGACTTCTTAAGTCTTAATGATGATCCTATAAGAATTCCTAAAGTTACATCAATGATTATTAAGCTCTTTTATAACGGGACTGCTATTAGGACATTTTCTGATAGTCAAAACTGCAATGAGAACTCTGCCAATCTCCCAAGTGTCATCAGTTATTTGCTCTTAGATAGTAACCAGACTTTCTCCTACTCAGAGCACATTCCAAGAGGTTGTAAAACAATTAACCAAAGGCTAAAAGGGAACTAATGATTTATTATAGGTGCTAGGACAGAAGATAAAATATTGCCCGGGTTTAGCTATACAAAATTTCACTAATTTCTCAGTTATAGTTTTAAACCTTCAGTGGACCTGTGGAGCTAGACAGGTGATGGATGTTTGGCTAGATAATTACTCCTAATGGATATGCATGTAAACTTTCTCTGTTGTAAACTTCTATTTCAATTTATGATTTGATTTTTGGTGTGAACTTGTGATGAACTTTGTAACATGTGGCCATGTATTCTGAAAGATATGTAAGTTCTGAGGACAAAGACAAAGAAGTAGTAGTTGTAGTAGTAGTCGTAGTAGTAGTAGTGGTGGTAGTCGTCATCCTTCGTCCCTTCCTTTCCTTTTCCCCTCCTTAGCATTCTTTCCCTTAAAACTTTTCCCTTATTAGAATTTTTTCCTTTTCTCCACTCAGAACTTATTCACTTTCCACTTAGATAACTTTCATAGGAAACTTTTTACACTTAGTAATAAACTCTATAATAACTTCTCTAAGTGTTTTTTCTTCCTACTACCTCAGGCTAGCAGGCATAAGTTAGGGCCCAGCAGTTCCTGCTGAGAGAGTACAAAGGCTATTTACTTAATCCTTTGCTGTTTGGGGGCTGAGGTGCTAAGGGTCAGAAACTGCAGTTTCTGGCCAGAGGATCACAGAAAGCAGGTCAGCTACAGTAGCATAGTTACGTAGATAAGTGCACTTTTATTATACAGCAGCCCTAAATGTCTAAGCCCATGCCTTACTCCCAGAAGACACTCTTCCCCCTCGGCTGCCTCAAGAAGAACCAAGAAGAAAGAAGACACCTCCACCCATGCTGGGGCTGGCCCCCAGGAAAGGCAGGTGGTTTCACTGTAAGTTCAAGGACAGTTTGAAGCACATGGGGAGTTCTAAGCTAGCCTGACTTAGAGCAAAAAAAGCCCTGTCACAAAAGCATATAATTGGATTGATAATATTCTGGCTTTCAGTCAGGGCAGGGGTCTATACAACCTCTTACCAGTATTCCCTTGCCCATAGCTAATCATATCCCATACAAAACACAATTCCTTCTGTGTGCCTAAAGTGGTAATAGCTTGCATTTTGAGGTCAAATTGAGCTTATCTTGCATTCTGGCTCAAGTACTTTCTAAGCATTTCCTTGGTTACTTAAACTTTCCAAACCAATACCCTCCTGTACAAAATTGCATCCATTTTGAGGTTCTTTGGCAGTTCCTTAGCCATCATTAATAGGATGCCTTCAGTGCCTCTTAAAACAACTCTCTTCTTTCTCCTAATTTAGCCTACAACTTACCACATTAACCAATCTTTGCTTAATCTTATTTTTAGAAAAACAATCCTCCCGACTTTATCATCCTATCATCCATTTCACATCTTTACTCTTCAAAACTACTTAATGCATAGTTATGGGAATGAGCTGCCAAATAAACTCTAACGGCTTTAGCATGACCTTTAAAATTTCTCTTCAAGTAGTCTCCCTGCTATTCCAGTGAAATTCACACATACATAGTATTGGTAACAACTCGTTTTCTCTAATTCTGTCATTTGTCTAAAGTCATTCTTAAAGAAAGACTAACTATATTAGCTTTAAACTTTTTTCTCCTGTTATCTATGTCTACCTATATTTTACAATTTCCGATTCTGTTAAAAAAATAAATAAATGAAACCTTACTTAGCCTAGTCCTTACAGTTATCTTCCTTAGAGTTTACATACTTGTTTAAAGTATTTCTAATGCTTTTATAATTAGGAATTATAAATTACTACTTAAAAGCCATGTCTTCCTTTTCAAGTCTGCAAAATGGCAATTTTTAGAGTCTAGAAACCTATTACTTTTATATTTAACATTTTTTTCCAGAAATTATTTACTGTTGTGTTCATCTATATATTTTATGTATAACATTTTATGCTTTATGTATAAAACATATATACTTTATGTATAACACAGTCTCCGATAAAACACTATTTACAATGAGAAGTCCATCATCATTTGGGGAACTTGACTAGTTCACCTTTGGTCAATTTTCTTTCAATGCAATCATCCAGTCAAGCAACATGTACATTCAAAGTAATTAAGCTTCAGAGTCACCAAGAAGATAAAAATCCCATTATGTAGCTTTAAAACAATCAAAGAATATTCTGTATTTTTAAAAAGTAGAATAGAAATAGCATTTTATTCCAATGTTTTGGCCTCAAGAGAAAAACCATCAATCTTTAATAGTTTTAGATTTGATATATTTTGTGTTTTTGTCATTTTTTAAAAAATATATGCGAATACATTATAATTTATTATATAACATAATAATAAGAAAAAATTGAACAATGATAAGAAGTGAAATAATGTACCTAATGTAAGAATTGGCCAACTATTTTATACCAATCCTACTTTTTTTTTTTTTACTGGTAAATGTTCTTGATTTCATCTATACTTGCATGCTGAAAATTGCACTCATCCAAATAGCTTGGTGTCATGTAAACTGCAAATATAATTTATAAAACACAAATTTCTCATGAACACTAATTTAATTTCACAAAAAACTTTCACTTAATGGTGTGTGTGTGTGTGGTGTGTGTGTGTGGTGTGAAGGTGTATGTACACACATTTTTCTGCAGATGCAGACTCCAGAAGTCAGTGCTAATCATCATCTTTTATCAGTTCCTCTTCTCTCTTATTTTTGGAGACCTGGTCTCTAATTGAACCTATAGGTGCCAATTCATTAAGACAGGCTGCTCAAAGAGCTCCAAGGGGCCTCCTTCTTTTGTTTCCCAAAGCTAGAGTTATACGCACACTGCCATATCTGTCTTTTTATTGTGGGTTCTGTAGATCTAGATGCAGGCTCAATCTACTATAAAGTAGCAAGTACTTTATAAGTGGACTATTTCTCTTGTTTCTTAATGCTGACTCTATACTGTCTTCTCCCTTGCATTGCCTTACAATAGAAGGGAAGTTTGAAGAAATAAAAATAGATCCTGATTCCCTTCATCTCCTTTATTTTGGAGATATTCTTCAAACAGTCCATTCCCTATTCCCTTTTTGGACTCATAACTGTCATATAGACTTAGGTCACATATGTCATGCTATTCTAGCAAAGTCATATATTTGTTCCAAATGCAAGCTTAGTAAAGAGTCTCTTTTTAGAGGGAGCTAAAGCATTAAAGAAGAGTATAAAAAATAAACATACTCGGGTTTAAAGTAGCTTTGAAGTCCATCTGAAAAGATGGAAAAAAATTTTAAAGGTTAATTATAGCTAATTCCAAAGGTCAACAAAATACAAGGTATAATAATAATAAAACTGTTATTTGAAGATGAACTGAAGACAGGTCTAGGTTTAAAGAAGGTTTAGTTTCTTGGGAGTTCAAAAGGGCAAGTTTATAAGTAGCAAGCCTTGGCTGTGATGACAAAAATCAAGATGACAATAGAGCTGTGCCTTTATCTTGAGTAAAGAAAGCAAAGGAGAGAGGGAGCTTTTCAAACTGAGATGGTCTACTGAAAATGTAAAAAGATGAAATATAGTACTTTAGTCCATGTTCACTGACTATAGAAAAAAATCCAAAGCTAGATACTTTATAAAGAAATGGAGGTTATTTGGTTTATAGTCTGGGTCATAAAGAAGTCAAAGAACATGAAAGCAGCTCTGGTTAGGGAGATCTGATTAAGTCATACTTTGATTCATGTTATTGTAAAAGTGGGTGCAAGAGTGACCACAGACAAGAAAAGAAGAGAGAGTAGGTACAAGTCAATCTTGCTTATTTACTTTTTCTAGACTATCTGAATGCCCACTTCAAATACTTAAAATCCCCCCAAACTATAAAACTTCTGCTGTGGTCAAACACTGCAACACTGACATGTGGACTTTAGATATACTGTATTTAACCCAAGCATATGGGAACTAAAACTAAGTATAAAGCTCATTGAGTTTTAGATGGAGTAGATAATTCTCAAGGATCTACATGGTAAAGTTGAAGAAGAAGAAGCTACATTACTTGAAGAAATGGTCAAAGAAGAGGGGATCACTTGTGATTATAATTTCACATAAACATTATCTATGAAGTGCCTGATACTAATCTCAGCTTTGCCCACAAGCTCTCTATTACAAATAGAGGTATAAATTGATGATCTGAATATAATTGTGATTCATATTTGTTAGTAAGTACTTAGTACAAGTAAGTACTCTTGAATATATGTGATTGTGAGAAATAACACAGAGGCTTATAAAATTTTAGACAACAGAACCTGCTAATCAGGTAAGCACAACATAAAAATGTGCAGAAGGCAGTGGGTGATGCAGGATGCCCATATAGAGGCAAAACTGCAGAGTCCTGGAGAACAAACATTGTGAGTTTCCACCAAGCCATTGACAACCAGCAATGTCCAGAGGCTTCCACAGCTCCATGCAACCTCATAATGATGTTAAATCTTGGAATAATCTTTAATTCTAGGTAACATGTAATGGAATATTATATCTTGTTATCTTTGTTTGCTTCAAAATTAATTCTCCATAATCAGTTCTTACAGTTACCTGATTAAACCCCCATTGTGCCCCTTCTGTTTATTCTTGGATTCTATGGACTGCAGTAGAAAGTACAGCTCACATTTCCCATTATTTGCATTCCCTCTGCTCTGACATCACATGTTTCAGACTTTTATGTTCTGCTGTGTGGCTCAAGAGGGCAACTTTACCACATGCTGCCGTTGAAATCACTGCTTCTGATTGCTTGGGTGGGTGCCACAGTACTTCCGTACAGCTCCCAGTGGCTCCATCCCACCTGATATACCCACTTAGACACTCTCCAGTAGAGAACCAAATATTGCAAAAACAAATTGAAAGTCACTGAACAAATGAGGGTGTTAAGCCCAGTGGGGTGGACTAGATGAACAGAACACTGCAGAGCTAATCAGGGAACCAACCATATAACCTGAAAACACAAAAAGAGCTGAAGCTATAACAGTGGAAGAGCCTCATAATGCATGTGTCTGATACCTCCAGTTAGTTCAAAGATGCCTTGCCAGGATGTCCTAAATGTGGGCAAACACTGATCTTACTGTGAGCATACATAGCTTCAAAGATGAGCTGAGTTAATAGCTGTGTCTGTAATTCCGGGCAAAGCAACCCATTCTCAAACTGCTTATAATGCCTCAGTAAAGTATAATAGTTATCTATCTCATGTGTACTGTGCTTATCTAATAGTATGTGAGAAGCAATCAGAATTAAAAAACAATACTAAAGAACACTTATGAGAATTACATTCCAAATATTACAGACTTACAGGTACAAGCAGCTACTTTGTCACTGGTACTTTTTATATTCATATGGCATCTGCTAAGGATGGTTACATTTAAAAGATCAGGATTTGGCACTCATTCCTCAATTCTAACAAAATTATGCCCACAAATAATGAAAATGAATATCAAAGTGACAAAGAAGTGTGTGGAGAGTGACACAAACTAGCAGACATTTTGTATCTTATTATTAAATTATGTGTTAGACATTAAAATTCAAACATGAGATAAAGTTTCTCTGTATTTGTGCACATACACCAGTCACTTATTACTTTACTATTTTGAGACACAGTGTCTCTCTAAAACTGGATTTTGCTTATACTGGATTTGCAGCTAGACTGGCTGGCCAGAAAACCTTCAAAATCCTTCAGTCTTTGCTTCCAGGCTGAGATTACTGCAATGTGCAGCATCCTTTCTGACTTTGTACATGGGTCTAAAGATTGAATTCTGGGCTTCATGCTTATGCAGAAAATCTGTTACCCTATCTGGAGCATTTAGACATATTTTCAAGAATACCATTTAAATTATTGTTTTAAAAATGAAGTCACAGTAATGCTATTTAACGGATGTGTAAACATGATTAAGTACTGGTAATAAAACCTAACTTCCCTTCTTTCTCAAGCTTTAGATGGTTGTGATGAAAGGCTGGTGTGCATTGTCGTCTCTCTCTTCAGCCTGCTCCTCCTCCCTGTTAACACTGCTGCCCATGTTTTCTCACATGCTGAAAGCAAGGGATTACATATTTTCCTTCTCCAGAGGAACGAAGAAGTGGTTAAGATTGTAAGTGGTGTGGAAATCCACAGAACAAATATGCCCAAGGTGTTCTAAGGAAAGCAGCTACCAACTGAGACAGCTGCTTCCTATCATTCTATCAACAATAAATCTCAGAACTATAGTGATTATAATACACTATAGAAAAAAATATATGTAATAACCCATAATAGCATATAGAAATAAGGCCACTTAGCTCATATCATTAGAGTAGTTAAAATTTATTTTTTAAATTTATGAACATAAAGACTTTATTTATATTTTTCAGTGATGATTGTGATCTCATCAGAACTGATTTTGGTGAATGTGAAAGGACGGAAGGAGCTGATGGGGTTTGCTTCTTATAGGAAGAATAACAATATCAACCAACCAGATCCCCTAGAGCTCCAAGGGACTAAACCACTAACCAAAGAGCACATACGGAGCAACCCATGGCTCCAGCTGCATATATAACAGAGGATGCCCTTGTCGGTCATCAATGGGAGGAGAGGCCCTTGGTCCTGTGAAGTCTTGATGCCCCAGTGTAGGTGAATACCAGGGTGGGGAAGTGGGAGTGGGTGGGGAGGCGGGAGTGGGTGGGTGGGTGGGGGAACACCATCATAGAGGCAGGGGCAGGATGGGATAGGGGATTTGTGGAGGGGAAACTGGAAAAGGGGATAACATTTGAAATGTAAAAAAAGAAAACAACCAATAAAAGAAAAGAAAAAAGATTTTTAAAAAGAAAATAATAAACTACTGATTGGAAGCACACAGTTGACAAGTGACACACTCATCACCATCAATTTCACAATACAGCAATCACCAGACACTCAAGACATGAGTGTGGTAATCACATCAGAAAAATTGCCACAAAAGTGATAATTTGCAGGTGGAAGAGTCTTCTGAAGTTGACAATATGAAATGTGAGCTTGGCTGAAAATACCGATGCGCTGCAGAAGTAAAGATGAGATTGCCAACCCCCTGAACAGCCTCCAAAACCAACAAAACAAAAACAAGAACAAAATCAGATAAGTGCTCACACTATAAATGCCTCCTGAAACTATCCTCTATAGATCTGACAGATGAAGAGAGACTCTACAATGGTGGTGTATGTGTCATTTGGGAACTCTAGGGAAGCCATAGTTTGACTAGGGGAGAGGAATATTTGTGATGATGAATGCACAAGGCAGACTTCTTATTCTGCTCCATGTACAGAAGAATCCACCAAGAGCTGGATATGCTAGTATAAGCCTGACACTCCAACACTCAGAAAGCAGACACATGAGGGTTAGAGGATCTGGGCAGTTCTTAGCTACATAGTGAACATAGTGAAAGAAAAGACAAGACAAATGAAAAAAGATGACTAAAGATACAGTTCACTGGTAAGACAAGTACCAAGCTACAGCTCTTAAAAAGTATTTTGTTGTATTCATATGCACAGGAAGGGTAATGATCACTACAAATGACAGCTCCAAATAGATAACAATGGCAATAACAATATAATACAGTGACCATGACCAGTCTATGTGTAGACTACACTATGAATGAGGGTAAGTCCTTAATTTTACCTTCCAAGGGGGCCTGATTCTGTCATTTGTGCTCATATTTTTAGAACACCTATTTAAAAAAAAGGAAGTGGTTACAGAAACTCAAGCTAAGATTAAAGATTCCCCTAAAATGTATTTTTAAATAGGTCAAGTTGATCCAGGAATCAGTTTCCTTCCTCTAACCCATGAACAGTCACTGAGAAGTCTAACTCACTTGGGGCTGAGACAGAGAGAAGTGGGTTGCTTCAGTTCCACTACTGTTCTGCCACCCTGAGAACCCGCCCTACTCCTTAGTAAGGAGACTGAAGACTGAAAGCAGAGAAAAAAGTTGTTTTGTGCCTGCTGCACTTTCATCTTTATGAGCGACATTCTGAAGCAGCTCAGCATTTCTGTCTCCTCACTGTCTTCCAGCTACTGATGCCTACTGAATAGCTCTTTTTACTCCTTTCACTTATACTTGATTGCTTGAAGAAATTTTGGCTAAATAAAATTAAAAGGAGTAAAACTACCATTTCAGTGGTCACTCTAAATTATCTGCTTCAGTACATTAACTCAAACACTCACTTGTTCTAAAAACTCGTGGTTCAAATGTCATCAGTTTGGATACACTAGCATTTGTAGGTTAGGCCTACACAGACTTTTAAGCCTAGGTAGGACGGATGTGGAGGCAGATAGATTGCAAATCTAGGTCCTTTCTAGATGAAAAAGTGAGGGCAATGATACGTTGTGAAACTTGTGGAGGACCTACAGCAAGCCACCAAAAACTGGACATTCTAGTACAGGCCTGCAACTCCAACACTCAGAAAGGAGACACAGGAGGGTTAGTGGATCTGGGCAATTCTTAGCTACATGGTGAACATAGTTAAAGAAAAGACAAGAAAAAGATGATTAAAGACACAGTTCACTGGTAGAACAATTTTCTACCAGAAACACAACCCTATGCACAATACCCAGGATTATTAAAAACAAAACAAAACAACAACAAAAAAAACTGTCCCACATAAATCTCTCCATTATTTTACTGGCACTACAATGCTCTAGGCCACTGGTTCTCAACCTTCCTAAAGCTTTGACACTTTTATACAGTTCCCCCCAATCATGAAATTATTTTCTTTGCTACTTCATAACTGTAATTTTGCTACTGTTATGAATCCAAATGTAAATATCTGCTATTCACACCCCAAAAAGTTTCAACCCACAGGTTGAGAACCAGTACTCTAGGCTGTTTGTACAGTGCATGGCAATAGAAGGTCTACACTCACTACCTCTGTGCATTTGTATATACACTGGAGCATCCCTTTATTGATTTCCAGATCTGCAGCCAAGGCCAGCACCAGCTTTGATGTCAGAGAAAGAGTAGCATGGAGACAAAGTTCTTTTTAGCCTAAACAACACACTGGATAGCCATCTTATTCATTCTCCTTTCCTTCATTTGATCATTATACAATTAATCTTGATTTCAATTTATTCTCAATATGCTTCTGACTCCTAGACATGTTTAAGGTTCAAGACATAGATACTGCCAGGAACTACCCTGCTTCTCATCCCTTTATTGTTAGCTTCTCCAACCAAAAAAACTATGTGCTGATGATCCATTCTTATAATAAAGAATAGCTCCTTTTTTAAAGGGTGTATTTAGTGCTGAGTTAAGTTCCCTCCATTATAGACAAAGCACCTCATACAGGTTACTGATGGTAGAACTCTGATGCCCTTGACTGCACACAGTGATTGGCCTGATTCACAAAGGGCACTTCCATGCTGAAGTCTTGCTGACCTGCTTGTATTACGGATATAGACTCAGAAGACACGAACACCCAGAAGAGCCCTAGGTTCTCTTGGCCATAAAACTTATTCTTATGTCTTTCCTCTACTGAAGGGGAAATGGATTGTTTTTACAACCATTGTTCCTTTACTTTGTTATTTGTGTTTTCACAGTAGAACATTATCAGACCCCAAATTTTCTGTAAGATATTTTCCTCTAAAATAAATCCTGTTTGTTGAATGGCGCATTAATAAGTCAGTGTTTCCTTTCTTCTCATACACTTTCATAATGTTTTTGCTTCTGTCAGAGTATTTGACATCCTGAGTAGCCTACACCTGTTCTAAGAGAACTTCCCAGGGCCATCACTTCAAGTCTGTCACCCTTGTGACCAGTTAAACTCTCTTTCTCAGGCTACAGAAGTCAAGATTTTGAAATGACATGTCAGCTCTTGACTTCTAAGACAACAGGTCCTACAAAAATATTTCCAGTTGTCAGTCCTTCTCTTGTTCTTTGGCTGAAGCTCCTTTCCTGCCATAGAATGACATGAATGTTGTAAGATCTATGTCCTTTCTACTCTCTCCTCTAGCCTTTCTATCACGCTCTACTACCCCTCTCAATGTAACATGAGGTTTTAGAGACACAGACATTTTAAATTCTATGCTGTTCAGGCATCTCCTTTCTTGCTAGAATCATCTGCTCCTTTCTTCTGGCAGGCTTAGCAGCTGCCTTCTGGCTTTTTGGAAGCATTTCTGGACCAACTTCTGGTAACAATTATTATATTAAGTACAGTATAAACACTACTCAGATTTGGGCTGTACAATCCCTTGACTGTTGTGCATATGCTATGGATCTAAATGCAGGATTTCTGTTCATTTGAAAGTCTTGTTGCATTATAAAATCATCTGGCAGAGTTTTCCAAAGTGTGTGATTCACTTTCTCGAAGCAGGTAAGTGCAAAAGTGTCTCTAAGAAAAGGAAGATATAAGCAGAACACGTCTCAGTTTCTGTCTGTAAAATCACCCTCAGAGACTCTGACCTCCACTGGCTTAGGGGTTGCAGTGGTCCCATGCCCACTTTACCACACTTTCATACATACATTACTTGCAGTTGTTTTACTCAAACATAAGCATATAAATATAACTTACTAACCCAGACAACCTATTCCTCTCTCTTGAGTTTGTCAGTTATAAAATGTCAGATTTGATCATGATTATCTCCAAGCATCCATTTTGGCAGAAAGACATATGATCCTAAAAATTCTTTTCTAACTTACAATGTCAACAAATTACTGGAAACAAGTAGGTAGACATGATTAGTGTCAGAAATCCCACATTGCTCATGATGAGAAAACCTCAGAATGACATCTTACAACTCAGAAAGCAATATGACAGATTGTTTCCTTTTTTCCAGCCATATTTCTAGACCCATTTTCTATTTAATTTTATTTACTTCTTTTTATTATTCTCACATGCACCACTCCAAAGGTTAGAGGGCTGAAAGAGGCCACAACTGATTTGCAGTGAGACAAGGTTAAGGCATACCCTGTTCTTAAACTAAGCTATTTTGCTGTCTTTTCAAAATTCTATGAATGCAACAGAGGCTTCTTTAAAGGGCATGTCAAATGGAGGGTATGTGCCAAAATGAATAAATAAAAGCTCAGTGTGATAGCATATGTCAACAATCCATGCATGTTTGTGGTGGGGAGCCTCAAGGTGACCAGGAATTAAGAACAATTGCAGCTAAACACAGAAATCAAGGGTATCATAGTCTATAGGACACACACACACACACACACACACACACACCATGAAGAAATATAGGAATAAATAAATACATGTATTGTTTAGGATGAGGTTGATTAACAGTTGACATCCAAAGCCTATCAACATGTGATGCTTACATCATCATTCTAGCGCTAACCTTTTCACAAGGCAGATAATTCAGCATTGGCATTACTGGGGTGTTGGAGCAAGGGAATAAGCCCTAACTTTTACTGATGTTACAGAGAGAACTCACTGAGTGCTTGATGTTATTAAGATTAATGCCACTACGCCTTTGACCCCTGGCCAATTTTCCTCAAAGGTGTTTTTCAAGAAATATCTTTAAATGGAAGATACAATGATCACCAAAGTAAGTACAGATATTATTTTCCATTAGCAGGCCAACAATCAAGGAGAAAGGCCAGATCCCTTGCTGAGATACACATTCCCCATCAGGTTTCTGAAACTTTTCATGAAAAATAAAAAGGCCAGGAGGAAAGATTTGCTGACACTTTTCTGCAGTAAAAGTTAGTGCTTACATATATTGCACCATGGCTCCACCTCCCATCAGTACGAGTGCTGAATTATCTCCCTTTGCAAAATGATAAAAGTAAATGAAGATCTAAACTTCACATGTTAATAACCCTGTGCTATCTGCACACACAGTCCACCTGAACTAATTGTCAATTTATAAAATTTATTTTTAATTATGTGTTTGTGTGTGGGTCTATGTGTGGGTATGTTCTTGTGAAAGTATCTGCCTGCAGAGGCGTGGAGGGGTCCTCTGACTCGTGGAGCTGGAATTCCTAGTGATGGGGCTGTAGGTTGTTTTTTGGAGAAGAGGGAACTGTATGTAGGCCCTCTGCAAAAGCAGTACATATGGCATTATGACTCCTGATCCATCTCTCCAGCCCCACAGAGACTGTATTGTTGAAGAACCACAAAAATATTTGAACTGTCAGATGAATGAGATTTCTGAAATTAAACAAGAAGGCACAGGAGTCTGATTGAAAATAAATAAAGACCATATTGGGAGGTGATATGCCTGAGGTGTGGAAATGATGTGAATGTGGGGGAGTTTGCACTCTTTTTCTTCATCAGACATTGAAATTCTTGTGGGAAATGTTAGTTCACACCAGCGTTTCTGAGAACAAATAATAACTAGAATTTACTCTTCCTAATTCTTCAAAGTGAAAATGTTTGGTACAAGAAGTTTAAGTTTTGCCAACCAAATGGAGTAGATATTTTTGCAAAGAATTGTACTTATGAATACAAATAGCTACCTGTGACAAAAATCTGTTTCTTAAAACTTGATAATCTGATGGATATAATTACGAATGCCTTTAACTGTGCAATGCAAACCATCCATTTCACATATATGTTTAAGAATCAACACATATGCTGTGGTATTGAAACTCACTTCTAAAGAATCCTTATTTCTTGCTGGCAGGGTGGCTCACTCATTCAACCTGTTTACACACAAATGTAGAAACCTGATTATATGCCCAGGGCCTATGAAGTAGACAGAAGAGGTAGGTTGTTTTTGTATTTTTCATGCTGAGGAGAGAGAATTAAGCAGATCCTGCAGCTTTCTGGTTGGACAGCCTAACTTCATCAGTATTGTCTAGATTCAGGGAGAGGCACTGTCCTAAGAACTGAGGTGCCAAGAACTGGAGAAAGACACTTGACCAAATACTATGTCCTACATGCAGCTATGCACACACAAACACACACACACACACACACACACACACACACACACACACAAGGAACCTAATGAACCCCTATTTCTTCTTCTACTTCTTCCTCTTCTTCCTCCTCATCTTCTTCTTCATTATTATTATTATTATTTAGAGTCCAGACATTGCTCCCTTCAGTCCTCCCTCCCACAGTTCCTCATCTCATCCCTTGTCCTCCTGTCTCCAAGAGTATGTCCCACCACCACCAGGCCTCTCTACTCCCTGGGGTCTCAAGTTTCTCAAGGGTTAGGCAATTCTTCCACTGAGGCCAGACCCAGTAGTCCTCTGCTATATAAGTGCCTGGGGCTTCAGATCAGCTCATGAATGTTGCCTGGTTGGTGGCTCAATGTCTGAGAGATATCAGGGGTCCAGGTTAGTTGAGACTGCTGGTCTTCTTATGGGATCGCCCACCTCCTAAGCCTCTTCTAGACTTTTCCTATTTGATTATTTAAAGTTTTAATTTTAAATTTTTAGTATTTTAACTCTACTTATATAATTGCAAAATAAAATGGTGCATTCAATATTTGAACATATTTTCAATTAAAAATTAAAGCGGTGTAAATAAATGTTTGTTTTCATGTGAGTATGACAATGATAAACAGTTAACAGCATCCATCAGGTTCCCAAGTTTTTGTCTGGATTACAATACTGGGATACTGGGATCCATATATTTGTTTTTTAAAATACATAGGGAATGTGGCCACTGTGGCTTGAACTAACAGCTGTAGGTCTTGTTTTTATAGCCTTAGCCAGCACCAAACCTTTTTGACTCACAGAAGATCAGCAAACACATACCCTGTATCCTCTTCTAAATGTCTAGACCCAAATATTTATCACTAACAGCCACCTGCATGTGACTCTTGCAGCAATATATTAATATAACCAATCTGAAAATGTAGTTTACCTACGCAAACATCCAATTATACCTTCTTGATCCTTTGAGAGATACTACTGAATTTTTAAATGGGTGAGCACATATTAAATTAAATGCAAAGAACATTTAACACTTCCCTTCACATATGTTAATAAGCACACTTCCTATAAACGGTCTTTTAAATTTTATGATACGTTAATTTGAGAATTTCACAATAGTGAAATGAAGAGATGTATTTGCATAATTAAATTTCAAGTGGCCAATTAGAACAAAAATATATTACAAAAAATATATTCAAAGCAAATGTTGTTAGGACTGCTTTAATGATTTATTCTTGATGAAAAACATTTATGATTATGTTAATGACTTTAAACTATTTCAAATATGCTTGGCCATTCATATAGCAACATAAATCTGATAAAGAAAGTGGTTTCTAATGCCAAATACCTGCTCCAATTGCTCACATTAAGTTTGTAAATGTTTTCTATGTAAAACTAAAACCACCAATTTGTGTATCTATTATCTGCACGCATTTAGAATACACAATATAAAATGATCATAACATAACATATACATGTGTATAAATGTGACATTATGATTACATATATTGTAATTAAATTAATCACTTTATGAAAAATATCAACATAATATCAGATGTGGTGAGAAGCAATGTTTAAAGTATTAGCCTAAAATAAATAAGGCTTTAGACAATGGGCATTTTTATATGAAATGTAATTAGTGTTGGTTATAACAAAAACACTTAAATAATAATTAAGTATATATACATCATCAAAGAATAATAAATGAAACCTAATTAGCTACACTAAACACACTAAACATCTCAATAATTCACTTATATATTATAGAATTAGAATGAATCTATAAAATATAATTCATAAATTATGTTTGTGTAAAAATAATCACATTAATGTTTAAAAATATATTAGGAACATAAATTTTCTCTCACATACAGTAAGCACAGAGAACAACATACATTGAGAAAAACAGAGTCTCTAAGGTTTTTTTTTGTGAGTCTAATTGGAAAGAAAAAGTTACTGCATATTTATAAATGAGAATATCAACCAAATTTCAGTAACAAATATAGACTAAAACAGTAAGTATATTAAAATGTTCTCAAAATCACATTCTTTCAAGTTAAGAAATTTTGAAAGTATTTCAAGGCAGACACAGGACAAATAAGGTTAATGAATGCCTACTTGCTATTTCTTACAAATTCCCTCTGACCAAGTAACCTACTTCACATTGAAAGATGTGCATCAGGAAACATGGTGGATGTTGTTGCTATCCAGTTTCCAGGCAAGATTATATTCAAGGTGATTTTGTATAGTTTTTAGAACTACATGCCTAGGAATGATATAGCCTATTTTGTGCTGAGCCACCCAACATATATCTGTTAACAATCAAGAAAACCAAAAATAGATATATTTGTACAGGTCAATCTGCTGTAGCCATGCCCTTATTTGATGTCCCCTTCTCAGGAGACACTAGGTTGTGTCAAGTTGGCAGTAAAAGCTAAAAAATCAGAACTTTTATAGATAGTATTATAGTTTATACTTATAGTAAGCCTTTGAGAAGCTATTATTGTCATCTTTGTTTTAATTAGGGAGCCCTGAGGCACCAAAAAGTTAAATGACAGCACAATCACCCCATTGCTGGGCACAATATCCAAACTGTGATGCTTTTCCATCCCTTAAATCCTGAGTTTATATGATAGAAACCCAAAATATAAATATATCACATCTGTGATCTCTTAGGGTTTGTATAACATCTGTCCAAGATCTCATGTCTTTTAGCATCTCTCTTGAGAAATCTCGTGTAATTCTGTTAGGTCTACCTTTATTTTACTTGGCCTTTTTTGCTTACAGCTTTTAATATTCTTTCTTTGTTCTGTATCTGTACTTTTAGTGTTTTTATTATTGTACAGTGTGATGACTTTCTTTTCTGGTCCAATCTATTTGGTGTTTTATAGGCTTCTTGTATGTTTATGGGCATCTCTTTCTTTAGGTTAGGGAAGTTTTCTTCTCTGATTTTGTTGAAGATGTTTTCTGGACCTTTGAACAGGGAATCTTCATACTCTTCTATTCCTATTATTCTTATGTTTGATGTTTGGTCCTTACATTGTGCCCCAACTTTCCTGGATGTTTTGGGTTAGGAACTTTTTACCCTTTGTGTTATCTTTGACAGACGTGTCAATATTTTCTACACCTGAGATTCTCTCTTCTATCTCTTGTGTTCTGTTGGTGATGTTTGTATCTGTAGCTCCTGATCACTTTCTTAGGTTTTCCATCTCCAGGGTTGCCTCCACTTGTGATTTCTTAAGTGTTTCAATTTCCACTTTGAGGTTTTGGACCATTTTGTTCAATTCCTTTACCTGGCTGGTGTTGGACTGTATTTTTTTAAGAGAGTTATTTATATCCTACTTAAAGACCTTTATCATCTTCATGAGATGGAATTTCAGGTCAGAGTCTTGTTCTTTGAATGTCTTAGGGTATTTAGGGCTGCAATAGTAGAACTGGGTTCTGATGGTATCAAATTACATTCGCTTCTGTTGCATATGTTCTTGTCTGGCATTTTGCTATCTGGTTATTTCTGGTGTTGACTGGCCTAGGTGTCTCACACTGTGAAGTCTTCCTTGGAGGCAGGTAGAGCTGTGTGACCAAAAAGTACAGAATACCCATGATACAACTCAGTTCATATGAAATTTAATAAGAAGGAAGGCCCGAGTGAGGATATTTCAATCCCAATTGAAAGGAGAAGAAAATAATCATGGGAGGAAGAAAGAGGGAGGGACCTAGGTGGGAGAGGGGAAGGAGATGGGAAATGGGGGAATGATCAGGTATGGTGTGAGCTAAGGAGAAAAGCCCAGAGGGCTAGGAGAATGAATGGAAACATGTAGCTTTGGGGTGGCAGGGTTTTAGGGATCCTCTAGAAAGTGCCAGAAACTTGAGGTGTGAAAGGTTCCCAGGACACAGTGGGAATGACTTTAACCTAATTACTCAACAGTGAAGAGATCAAGCCTGAAGAGACCATCTCCAGTCAATAGACAGGGCTCCCAATAGAGGACTGTGGTAACCAACCCACCTTCAAAAATTTTGACCCAGAATTTTTCCTGAATAAAAGAAAAGCAGGAAAAAATGGAGCAGAGACTGAAGGAAAGGATATTCAGTGATTGACCCAACTTTGGATCCTGGAACTATTAACTGATGCCATGTTGTGTTTGCAGATAGTAGCATGGCTGTCTTCTGAGAGGCTCTACCAGCAGCTGACTGAGATAGGCGCAGATACTTACAGCCAACCATTGAACTGATGTCACTGATCCCTATAAAAGAGTTGAGGGAAAAAAATTGAAGAAGCTGAACGGGATGGTAACACCATAGAAAGGACAAGCATATCAACCAAACCAGATTTCTCAGAGCTCCCAGAGTAAGCCACCAACAAAAGAGCATACATGAGTGGCTCATAGACCCAGTACATATGTAGCAGAGGACTTCCTTGTCTAGCCTCAGTAGGAGAGGATGCACCTAATACTATAGAGATTCGATGCTCTAGGGAAGGAGGATGCTGGATGGGAGAGGTGGGTATCAGTGGGTGGCTGAGGGTGGTAGCTAGTAGGGGTTGCACCCTCTCTGAGTCAAAGAGGATGGGGAGGAGGTAAAGAACTCTGGGAGGGGAGACTGGGAGGGGACATTTGAAATATAAATACATAAAATAATTTAATAAAAAATTAAAATATAAATATAGTATATCCAGTTTACTTATAAGTTAGAACTATTAAAATATACAAAGAAATTAAATGATGCAATTTTCAATTGGTAAGAGTTGTTCAGAAGTTATAAGCATTGGTCTTCCAGAGGACCAGGGTTTGAATCCCATCATTTACATGGAGGCTTATAACCATCAGAAACTCCTGGAAAAGGCTTGGAAAGGTGGCTTGGCAGTTAAAGGAGTGTACTGCTCTTGCATTGAAAACATTGAGACCCAAGTCATGTGACTCTTAACTGTATTTAAGTTCGTAGGCACCTGCATTTCTGTGCACATACACACATACATATGATTCAAAATAAAACAAGTCTTCAAAAAGGGTAATATAGTTGATCTATACTAATTTTCTTAAGTATCTCCTAATAATCAGTATAAAACCAGGTAGACCCAGGTCCTAAAACTAAGGTATTACTTTCTGCATCTGCAAACTGAGGTTTTCATCTTTCTTCAGTCTAAATCACTATTTTATACACTGTTAAACACACATTTTTAGTCAAGTTCTTATGGAGCAACAGGGATAGTATATAGATTTTCAGGAACATGGCAGGGAGTTTATAAAAAGGAGTATTATTCAATAAGCCTTTCTGTTTACTTGTGAGGATATGGAAGGTTAGATGGCTTAAAATATATCTTTGTGGCCATAAGATTTATCTCTTTGATGTTGTATTCCTTGTCTTTGCTTCAGACATTTCTTCAGTCCATAGCACAATCTATCTTTGTAGTTTATTCTCCCAGTAATTTCATTCAAAGGACTTTAAATTTTTTTAGTAAATTTTAGTATTTCTTTTATGTTAAACTTCTGTACATTCTGCAGTTTCTTAGAAGTATTTTAATATTGAAAACTTTTGTATGTTTTATGTTATTCCTTCAATAAAATCACTGAAAATATATATAACATTTGTATCCATCTTGTGCAAGGTGCTCCATGAGTACTTTCAGTGGATCAAAGTTTACAATTTAAGAATTAGTGAGGCTCTTCTTATATTGATATGACAGACCATTTATATTTGTAGGATGTTTTCACTTCTCTCACTAAGAAAGAAACAAAGTGTTAACTGAATTTTTTCTTCTGAAAAACAATTGATAATGATTTAATCACATAAACAGGAAATATTGGCCTATTCAGAAGTAAAATATCTAAAATATGTCAAAAGAAGTATGAAAACATCTTCCTCGGTTAATATGTAAAAACAAACTATAACAAAGTATGACAGAAACAGGAATGGAGAGGGAATAGGTCTGGTCCAAAATTTTTCTGGACCCCATAGTGTAGGCAGGATGATAAAGAACTCACAAATACTGGATGGGCAAAATTATGTAAAAAAGACAAAAAGGATACAGGACATCTATTTGCATGGATGGAAGATAGCAGGAAATAATAGATCCATATTGTTCCTGTGTTCTCTAGTAGTTACTTCTCCATTATCTCAGACATAGATTTAATTTCTTCTGTTATGAGACCTCAGGAAACCCTATTATGATTGAACCAGATTCTAAATCCACTTTTCACACCGTTGAAGACTAGATCAGCTTGTCTAGCTCTTGGAAAATGCCTTTCTATCTCACAGAACTTATATAACACAGAGAAAGAAAATACATTCAATGTAGTGTGCAAGTATGTAGTGAGCTGTTTACCACAGAACTCATATGACATATGAATAAGCACCACATTCAATAAAATTTGCAAGTGTATAGTGAGCTGCCCAGAACATACTGTTTCTTCACTAAAAGATATATCACTTCCATAGGATATTATAAAAGTTCAGTAGACAATGTAGAGATCATAAAAAAAGTGAAATTGTATGACTATGCAGAGTAATGACAAAATAAAGGATGAAAAAAAACAGCCTTTCAGACTTCAGAAGAAAAGAAAATCACCATGGGTCAGCTGATATGGTCAGACAAGGCAACCACATGGAGGTGGGTCTGGTTATCATCCAAGTACCTTTGTGTGGAACCAATAATATATAATTAAGCAGTGACATCGAAAAGCCTGGCCTGTGGTATAATAATAGCATGTACCTTTGACTTAATTACATTTTCTGACTATTTTCTTCCTATTTGAATTCATACTGCCATGGTAGAAAAATAATCTCATTGACAGAACAAGGATATATAGAAAAAATAATTCAAAATACAGAGCACTTTAAAACTGCCCATTCATTATTAAAGAACTTATACTGAAGTAAATATCCCCACAGTATGTTCTCTAAGTCCAAACTTCATGTCAATTTATTTATTTATTTGCTTGTGATACGTACTATGTATTGATCCTAGGGCTTCACACATGAAAAGCAAACATTCTACCTAAGCTCTCTTCACAGCTCTATTTTTACTTTTTGTTTGGGGACAAATCTTTATGGAGTGACCTAAGCTGGCCTTAAAATTACCCTAGAGCCTAGGCCAAACTTGTTGATATATTCTGATAGTGGCCTAAAACTATGAGAGGTACTATTATTCTGAATTGCCCCCAAACTCACCAGCTTTCTCCTCAATGCTGAATTCCTTTTTTTTCATTACTATAAATTCTACCTTGTTTCCTGTATATTACTTCACTTCACTTGATGATTATGAAGAAGTGACACAGACTGCCCTCTCTATCCATATATATATATATATATATATATATATATATATATATATATATACATATATATGGCTAAGCATCATTGCATCATTCATTGTATTTTCTTCAATAATGTTTAGGTGTTATATAGCCAGCAGTAGCAATGAGTAAACCATTGAAAGTTAAATAGTGCATAAAGCACAAAGGTCTTGACATATTCATGTGATCACTCTCTAGATGGCCTATATTGTTCAGAGAGATTCCTCTGCCTGACTAGCAGGAAAATAGTAATAGGAACATAAAAAAACAAGTAACCAAATGATCCATTACAAACATAAAATCACTTCTCACTTTTGTTTTCTGCGTAGTTGTCATTAATGCTAATATCCACTGATTTGCAAAAGCGATTGGGGGAATAACAAACTACAATGGGAGATTAACATGAAACTACATTTTAATTTAAGGTAGATATTGAAAGTATAGAGTGACTTAAAATGCATGGCTGTGGTATGGGATTTCAGTGAAGGAAGGAACCTTCTGGGAAGGCCTAATTATGACTGTCATCATCGCCCATACACGTTAAGTATTTACAGAATTGCTCATAGTTCTATCAACAAATTGCTTCATCAAATGATCATGTCAACATATCAACATTATAAGATTAAATGATACTAAACCATGAGTTTAGAACTCATGTTTATATATCATGTATATATATATATATATACATATATATGTATATATATACATATATATACACACACATATATATATATTTATGTTTATATTTAGAACTCATGATGAGTACATCATGATCATATTTAGCATTCCTGCTGCATGAAAGCAAATGAAACCCGCAATGCCTACAGCTGTTCTAAGGCTCAGACTACGTACTCATACAGACACTTTTTTCAGAAACATGGGATCTGATATCTGGAGTCATGACATCTATGCAGTTATATGAGAATTCCCTTTATAGAAACTGAAGTTAACATAGGTCAGGTCCTCCTGGGCTGGCACTAATTCCATTGATTATTAGGTTAGAAACCTGAAGTCTATCGAAGGGTAAATTCTCTTTAGTATAAATTAGGACCAACACAGTGACTCCACAAGAATGAGGAGCAGTGAGTGAGCAATAGTGAAAGGTGTCACAAGCAAGCAAAGTGCTGGGCTAAGAATGTGAGTTTTAAAGGAATGAAAATTACTAGATACTACATATTTTGAGGATTTTACTCATAGAGGCCAAAAGAAATACATAAGCTATTGTGTTGTGTCTTGTATATTTAGCAAATTAAATTTAAAAATTTACTCTACTCATTTGTAACTCAGCCACATTAACATTGCCACTTTGGGACTTTCTAGGCTGAAAAACACTTTCTCCATACTTGGTGAAATCCACAAATTAAGTCACATTGATGTGTTAATGTTGTCATGATTTGATTAAAAATAATTAATGGTTTAGGATACATAGGAGAAGGAACAAAGCAGAGAGAAGGAAGGAGGAAAGCATACAGAAATAAAGAGGGGGAGGAAGGAGCAACAGTACAGTGAGAGAAAGGAAACCCATGAAAACCATATAGACCATTCTGGTTTGTAGCAAATAGAACTGGAACAGTCCACGTGTGCCAAGGAGTACTTTATCATTCCAGTTCAATGCTATAAACCAGAGCAATATTCCACTTTTAGGGAACAAAGCACGCATGCTCTGTCACACTGCTGTAACCAAAGTGGAACAGTAAGTAGCAGAGAATGTAAAGAAGAAATGAAGAGTAGTGGGGTTTCCTCTACAAGTAGTATTTGCACTAATTTCATTATTTATCACTATAACTATTGTTTATTAGTGTCATATAACACTTTAGTAGTTTCTCTTCCTCTTCCTTAAAATTCTTGAGATTTTTTTTCATTAAAAAAAAAAACAACAAAACAGACAGAAAATGTGAACCCTGTCTTCCCAGCTACCACCATCCTATGCTGCACCCTTCATTTATACACTGTAAGGTTCATGTCCAGTTATCACCATCCATATTTACCAGCATTTACTGGCAACCTAACATCATCCTTCCCTTCTCATTAAGTGTATTCTTTACAAGTATCTGCCCCCAAGTCAATTCTACATATCCTTTTTTAAAAATCTATATTAATATATCTGCCAGTTTTGACACTCTACTTAATCTTTAAATTTGCATTATGACATCTGAACACCATTTTTATATTAAATTTCTTGTCCTTGTATTTCTGCCTTTTTGCAGTTTCTCTTCTCTGCTCTCTAAATGCAGGAAAGATAAATATATTCATTGTCAGTATTGCTGTATTTCCTTTCCACTACTGTTGACAGTTCAACACCATCAGGACCAACTACTTGTAACTTCAGTTTGTCATTATTTTTGCAACTGATCTCTCTCACTATTTCCTTTCCTTTATTATTCTGATGACTGCATAGTTTGCTAACAGTATTTTCTGTTTTTCCCCTGCACTATTATTTCCACCACCACCAAAAAACAAACAATATAAACAAAAAAATGCACAAACACTTCTTTTCGTGAAGTTGTAAAACAGATTTCAAATTTTCAACTATACTTAATCATGCAGAAAGAGACAACTCTTTAAAGTTTTTGAACATAATTGTAAATTTATATTCCTGATATAACTTTTTTCCTCAGTGGCTTAATGGTAAATAAGCTCACCCTTTCTAGTTCTTTCTGAACTTTGGCTGGCTGATTCAAGTCAGTTGTTCTGACTTAAATCCTCTCCATGCTAACTAATTCAAACTGGCTTCTCTATGCTTCTCACTAAATTTTTCTTCTTGGCCTCAAACTATTTGTTCAAAAAGATTAGGACATTTTTTTTTCTAATCTTTTGCCTCCTTCTCATTCTCTGGCTAGTTTGCAGCCTTGTTGCTGGATTAAAATTCTTCTAAAGAAGAAAGGTACACAATTGTATGGCTTATGTTTGTTTGCATTGAGAGTCACCTACTGGTAATTTCAACCACAAATTCTATGCTCCAGCCACACAAAGGTCAGGTTCAGAGTTAGTCTTGGCTGTTCTCTCATGCTTCCCATTATATGCAGGTACTACATTGTACAAAAAAATGTCCTGTATGTTATTTGTCTTCAAAGGCCTTTGCTCATCTCCCCATCAAATTTTTGGGGGGGCATCTAAATTTGAGTTTGAATTTGAGTCACTTTGTATTTTATAATAATTAGGCTCAGGACATGCTAACCCAAAATATAATAGTTTGACATCTGAGCCAACAGGACAAGCAGAAAGCACCTGACATCCCACACTCTTTTTCCCTGTAACAGACCAGAAAAGCACAGTTGGCCTTTTATCAGAAGCACACCCAGTACCTAGAGAAAGAAATAACTTCATCATTGACACCAGCATACAGAGAAGTTGATTCTGAATGCGTAAGACTTTCTATGCTGTCTATTTATTAGTAGGTAACCCCCTTTTTGTCCAATCACACATTTTCATAACTGTCCATTCTTCTATAAAATTAGCACAAAAGTACACAAGTTTGGGGCTAAGGAGATGGATCAATGACTAAAGATCTTGTTCTGCCAGCTTGAGAACATGCTTTTTGCTTTCAGAAGCTAAGTCAAAAAGCTGGCACTGTAGCCCTCATTTGTAACCACAGGGCTGGGGGATGGAAAGAGGCAGATTACTGCCACATCCAAGTTAGCTAGTCTGCCTTGGGGTAAGCCACCCTCACACATTTTGTAGCAACTGACTAGGAAGTTATTCCACTGTAATCTCAATTGCTGACTGCTATGCCAGCTGCACCATTCCATGTTGGCAGGATGTGCTAATGTTGGTCAGTTTTTTTACTTGTCTAAAAAGAAAGACAAGCTGCCATTGGGAAGAATGTTTCCCACTATGCCAAAAGTTTTTTTTTTCTTTATTTATTTGTATGAGAAAAATTTGTGGCACTTGAGCAATAAAATATAGGCTTCTGAAGGTGGGGCAGGAAGAGAGACACAGAGAGATAGAAGCAGAAGCAAGCCCATGAGGTAGAGCAGACAGAGTCACTTGGAGAGACGCAGTTGTGTCTGGTGGGCTAGCTGAGGATCTGCTCCAGCAAACAGGCCAATGGCCTTATACTATACAGATGTCTCTATGTCTTTATTATTAAACCCCAATCAAGATTCCCCCAAATCGCCACAATATGTCTAGTAGAATCTGTGAACTTTATTTTCAGAGTAAGACTCTATCTCAAAGAATATGGTGGAGAACAAGAGAGGAAGATACAAGATGATATGGATTTCTCGTCTCAGAACTCTTCCAAGTATGTATAAACACACACATACACTCATACTCACAAACACACAAGCACACACAAGCAAACACACACACACACACACACACACACACACACACTCACACAAGCACACCTTCTTGCGAATGTGAATGCAGAAGAAAAATGCAGAGGCTTACTAGTTCATTGTAGTCTCATTGTTTAATGTTACTACATCATGTAATCCTTATATTAAAACTATATCTTTGTCTTCTTAATCTGTAATTTTTTTAGAGCCCTAATGATAAACAGTGATGAGTGAGAAAAGTCACTTGTTTTTCTCTCTCAATATATGGTTTGATTTGTAAAGCTATTACTGGACTCCTGGCTCATTTGCCTCCAATGCATATTTTGATGATGTTATTATGACAGTTGTATTTTAAAGAATTCAACCAAATGTCTTTAGTGACCCACAAAATTAATAGTATATTATTTCTTTGTATCATACTTTACTCAGGAGAGTAATGATGAAAAACTGCAGTCCACTTTATATACACATTAAAATAACTCCTTATCTTACATGTTACAGCTTTTCTGTACTCTTTGTACTGGGATAGTATAAATGATGAACATGAGTTGAAGTCTAACCTCTGATAAATAGAAAGCTAACCTCATTGTCAGAAGACCCTGTCTCAAACAACCAACACAGATCAGATTTTTGAAAATCTGTAAATATTAGTATAGAAAAAAAAGAGATGATATTCATCTCAATAATTAGCAAATAGGGTTCTTCAAGCAATACCTCATAAAGCATTTTCTTTTGCACATCTTCTTTGATTCATACATATATTCTGTTTATATCAAATGATTAATGATGAGTATACTTCAATGCAGCTTTACCAAGGGAACAAAGTAATTAAAATGTCTTTATATCATAGAAGAATAATATGCTCTTTACCTTTCATTTATTAATTAAATTCCTAAGTAAAACATAATTTTGTTTTTATTTCATGTTTTTGCACTTGTCTGTACTGTGATTAACATAACTCTGGTGCATTAGTGCCAAAATGCAATATTCTTTCATATCTATGAGTTCCACAAGTCTTCAGCCATGAAAAAAGATAGTTCCATGCTGTTTTTAAAAATGTCTGTGAATTAATAATTTATTTTTATTTTTTCTGCCATGTCTTTTGTGATCTGCATGTTTCTTGAAGATAATTGGAATAGGAATATTAAGTACTGTTACTATTCTTGATGGTAGAAGAAAGGAATCTATCATGGCCACCTCACCAGCTATGTACGCAACTTGGCAGGTGCAAGCGTGTGTCCAATTTTATAGTCTTCCTAATACCTTTCTTGAATTTTGAAAAGCAAAATCATTTTGACAGTTGCATGCCTTATTTTTAGAATCTGTGCCTTTTGTCACATAATTATGCATAATCTTCTATGTGCATGGAGCATGAAGACAATACAGGGAAGATTTAAAGAGCTTGAACTACCAGAGTATAAATGACACATGAAGCAATCTTAAATTCAATCAACACATTCACCTCTACAAAGAATCTTTCCAAACATAATCTATGTTCATGCATCGCTCAACATTAGAAACAGCACTTTTAGAATTGATATGTGAAAAAGACAAACAGTTGAGAACATCAAAGATTACTTTAGGTTTAACTTCCTAATAGTTTTCAATGTGAGGAAAAATATCCTGCAAAGTAAAAATTTCCAAGCCTACATAATTATACATGAATGATTTTTTTTTTTATTTCTTTAGGTAGAAATTTCATGCATGTGGCTTAGGATAAGATAATGCTGGGACAAATGCTACAGTAGATGCCTTGTTCCAAGGATTGACACACATAATTGGTGTGGTACATAATTGCATCAGTAGAAGAAGAAATCACGACAGTTCCCAGGATTTATATATTTTTTCTCATTTTTTCCCATATCAAAAATAATAGATAGAAATAATTAAGAACTATCACAAGATCATTGCTTTACCTTTTCTTAGAATCTCTATTAGTTTTATTTACCAGATAGAAACAAAAGCAGATGTTCATAGATGAGTGAACCTTTTGGGCTACATTGGACATAATATGAACTCTTACATCATGTTTTGAGTGATTGCACCTCCAAATATTATAGCAATACATCCTAACTGAAGACAGTTTTAGCTGCAAAAGCTCCCTAAATAAACTTTTGATTTACAAACACTATTCTTGTAGTACACACAAAAAATGTAAGAGTACTACAAGACAGTTTTGGACTATAATAATAGTCCAGGTGAGCTTCCAACTCTTTATTGCCTGAGTCTGGATTACTAGCTACTCATTATTTCTTGTTTTCTGACAGAAAATTAAAATCTGAGAAAAGGGATGGCATATTTCCAGGTAAGGCTAATGAAATGCTGCATGCTGTGATACCTGCTTCTTATCTAGATGGTAGGTCCAATTTAGGTTGTTAAGAAGTATAAATTTTTATGGCACACATAACAATTAGATGACACCTTGATGAGAGAGTCAGACACACAATGTTCTGAGTTCTGTTTCCAGTGGGAAGAAGATGTCAGAAATGTGGAAAGATGACCACTGGAAGAGGCCATCTTGAAGTTACTTTTACATTTTAAAATGCCTCTCCCCCACCACCTGAAGTTAAGAAGTAGTCTAGAATGATCCAAATGTTTTGAGTAGTGAGCCATGGGATTTTTGCTTATTACTAAGAAAATAGATGCAAAACCATCTTAAGTCTGTGAGCTATGTCTCAGTTTTATTAACATGGTTCAATTGCACAAAGTAAACAGGATTATTATATCATTTTATGCATGTATGTGACACTCTCTGATGATACTTTCCCCCTCATCACTGAAGCATCTCTCTCCTCCCTCAAATGTGCATCCTGTAATTGGATGCTTCTCTTTCTCAAATTCTGCATAGAGCTTATTCTCACTTTCAATGTGCTAACCTGGTTTTGATGCTTACCATGTTTTATCTTGATTTCAAATAATACGTTTTTCATACTCAGTTTGTTCTTAAAGCACATTGAAAAAAAAGTGATTCCATACAAGAATGGCATTTAATGCATATTCATTTACACTAACAGTGAATCAGTTACACATACATTGAACATTTCAATGTTGAGTAAGAGCGAGCAAAAGAATAAGAGTGAGAAGATTTCCTTTTTAAGGGAAAAGAATATTTTCAAGGTCCATTATTATAAAAAATGTAAAGGTTATGCTGCTTAAAATTGGTTTAATATTTAACCAACTGTATAAATCAAGTAATTACTTGATTTATAAACTGTATAACTGTATAGTGAGTCAACATCTATTTACATAATGCCAACAAAAATCATGAAAAAATTAGAAATCAAAGATGTTTAAGACTAATTGTACTTTTGATAATTTAATATACAGTCCCAATTCAACATTGTTAAACAGGCTGTAAACTATATTAAACATATATCATCTGTGGCTCAAATATTCTTTAAACTTATTTGGTAGAGTACTATACAACTCAATATCTCAGTACAGGAATCCTTCTTGAGAATGGGAACAAAATACTTTTTGTAGACAGACTTACATTATAGTTTATGAAGAGAGAAAAGCAGATGAATTCCAGGATCAAGAGAACTCAGAAAAGAGTATTTGTATGTTGAAATGAGAAAGAAAGGCAGTATGTATCTATGTAAATATAATTGTAATATACATAACATAAAGGTTTATTTTTCTACATTGGAATTAACTTCATAGTTAGAATTCTTAAGCATATACTTAAGTGTATGATCTCATTGAGAACATAAACAAAGGAAGAAACAAAAGTGTTTTATATGCTTAGGTTGTAACTTTCTAGAATAACCTACAACACTGAGCTCAGTCACAGACAGAAGTAAAACCACTCATGTCCATGTATGGTAGGGAGATGATAGCTAAACTATGCAAGGCTGAATCAAACCATCTAAATCCTGGCCCTCATCACAACTCTGGAAACATATCAAAGACCTTAAATAAAAAGAAAACTATAAAGTGAAACACTCATTTGATCAATAGCTAGAAATATAAACAGCAGAAATAAAAAAAAGAAACTCTTAGCTGGCAATATCCTCAAAAATGCAGATAAGAAAATGCCGGCTCCACCCAGTACAAAAGGGGAAAAGACACAGCCAACAACTTTATAGGTCTAGCAGATCCACAGGTTTAACTTTTAGTTCATATTCCAGCATGGCTCACTAAGATTCGGTTCCTACACATGTATTTGGCCATAGCAGGGTGTTTAATAAGGTACCAAATATGTGCCGCATTACTTCTTAAACACTATAAACACGTCTGAATTTCTAAGATTGAGAAGTATATTTTAGCAAAATTAAGTTTAAATGATCATTATTACTTCTCTGCTGTATCATGTATTATATTCATTGCTTGAATTTTTGAACATATGACTTTACTGAATGTATGTATGTATATATGTGTGTATATGTATTCTATATATATATGAATATACATAGGCATACATATATATACATATGTAACATATATATTAATATTTATTTTGTTTTGTATGTGTGTTTGCTTATCTTGTATGTGCATTAAGTAAATCCAGTGCCCATAGATTCCAGAAGATGCTGTTGTATCATCTTAAACTGGAGATACACTAGGTTGTAAATTCCATGACATGGATGCTGTGAACCCAATTCATGTCCTCTTTAGAAAAACAGCTGCTCTTAACCACTGAAAAATCTCCCCAGCCACCACATAACTGTTATAACTCTCCTGGTACTGACTAGAAGAGGAGGAAGGCAGAATGGAATAAAAGAAGTGTCCACAATGCCAAGTGCATCACCAAATCAACTCCCACCTCCCAGAAAGAATCTCTAAAGGTCCCAAATGTTATTTATGTGCTTCACTAACCACACGGTGATCATGTAATTTTAAAGTTAGAATGGTCTTTGGTTAAATACCTTTACATTTATCCTAATGAACAGTCAATGACTTTAGTCAGTCTTTCATTGACTATATTACAATAAGGAAATAGTTGCTTTGGTAATTCATTAATGTGACTTTAAAAATAACCAACATCTTATCACTCTATAAATATCCTCACATATATATCCACACATATATCAATGTAAATTTTACTGAGGTTGCAGTTTAAAATACTATCTTTGATGAAGATTTCATTTGTACATAAGCACCACATTAAACATTGGGATGTCATAAGAGTTATAAAGTTATACAGATTTGTATCCACACTATGGAAAAAAGACTTAAAAAAATTAGATGTGACAAAATAGATATTTAAAAGACATATAAGCAAGTCAGAGAATAATCATAAATGTGATGCAACTTGCTTCTTTAGTAAGATTGAAAAATCAAATTTAATTCTATTGCAAATAAAACACATAAAGAATTTTTCAAACAATCTTTGTTTAAGTATATTAATAGTTGTATTTTTTACATATGAATTGGAGTATTTTCCATCAGGAAGGCTTGCTTGTTTATTTAGTTCATTTAAAACTAATAAACTAATGCTGCTATTCTGACATGTTGAACTCCATTTAGAGAGTCAAACTAGAGCAAATCAGATAATTTAACACAAGAGTAAATCTTTCAATATATAATGTTTATGGTTGAAAACATATCATGAAGAAACACAGATCACTGTAGCTTTCTAAATGACAAATCCAATGACCTATCTTTCTCTCACAGTAATAGAAAGCACCATCATATGTTACAAACAAATAGACATTGCACCTTTTTTTCTGTGTCTGTATATGTATACATGTGAAGGACAGATATTAACACTAGAGATTTTTCTTAACAGCTCTCTATCTTACATTTAGAGGTATGTCTTTCACTGAGTTGTAGATCAAAATGCTACCACAATGGCTACCAAATAAGACCAATATATTCAATTACTACTTTTACAAAGTTAGTGGTTCTCAACATTCTTAATTCTATCACATTTTAACACAGTTCCTCATGCTGTGGTGACCTCCAACCGCAAAATTTTTTAATTTCTAATCCATAACTATAATTTTTCCTGTTATGGATCATAATGTAATTACCTGATATAGAGAATGTCTGATATGGAAGCTCTATGGGGATTGTGAACCATAGGTTGAGAACTTCTGTTCAGAGTACTAATCTTCCAGATCCAAACTGCTAAGTACATCATTTTCACAGACATGCAAATTCTCAAACTGAGGTCTGTCTTCATGCTTGCAAGGCAAGAACTAAATTAAGGGAGCTACATCTTAAACCCTCCTCACATCATTTTTAAAATGTATTTTATATTCACAGAAAATATAATCATATCTCAGTACAGCAAAACCTCATATACAACATACTAAGGAAGACTAATTATCTGGTTTTAAATTCATTACTGATTTTAATATTGCAAAATTTCCATTTTATTCCAGAAGTCCTTAAACTGGTAACATGATAAGAAGTTTGGTACGTATGGTGTGGTGGTACCCTCTCAGAAGCAAAGGGGAGAGGGGATTCAGTCGGGAACTCTGGGAAGGAAATACCTGGAGGAGGGGGGCAACATTTGTGATATAAATAAATAAAACAATTAAGAAACAAAGAATTTTATACACATTGTAGCATACTGCACTAAAGGCACATAGTAATATATTTTAAACCTGGGAATTTCAAGCAAATAAAAATAATTTCTCATTATTCTGGAGGCTATAGTACAGGAATTTAGCTTTATTTGAATATGGACATTTTGAGTCACACAGAGAGGAAACTTCAGCCATGCAGTTTTTCAGCATCATGTAAATGAACAAAAATCAAGAAAGTGCTATATGAGGTTTTATATCCAGACTCTGGCACCCTGGAACTAGTAATGGGAATGACTTCTTTGATTAAAGACCAAGATGATTCAAAATTCTAACTTGGATGTACTCACTTTTCCCTTAACAATTGTACTAGTAATTTTTCCGACTACCATTGTAGTATGCCCTTGCCATTTTCTCACAGTGCAAAAACTGTGTACTTCAAAATAGTGTCATCATGCAAGTTTCACTAAGTCTGTTATCTACAAGGATGGCTCCTGTGTTCTATATTTCACATGGTCCCAATGGAGTGAGGGAGACAAAATACACAGCATAGGAATGCACTGAGTAGAGGCTTGAAAGCATTCTGCAAACCCCGTTTCATGGTCTATACATTTTCATTGCTTAGCCACACCCCTATTTATTGTATATGCTAATTTCTCGTTTCTATGACCATTAGTAATCTAAGATATTTTCAAATGTTCTTCTGCTTTTTTGATTAAAAATTCATCTTTAATTTTGCTTTTTACATGTTTAGAAGCACACTTTTAATAATAGGCAAACAATAACTTTAATTTTTTTTCTAGATACTTCCTTGTCTATATAGCACTTCATCTCTTACATGTACTGCTTCCTTCAAAGCACAAAGCTGTGTGAATCTCTCCACATTTCTGCTCTATTCTGATCTGGGTGACCCATATATTCTCTGAGACAGCTGAGTTTCTTCTTACTACCCATCTTTTGTCTTTGACTCACTCCAGAATCTCCTTTAATGTTGTATTCACAGAAATGCATTTTTTTCTTACAGCATATTCTGAAAAATTCTCCCATTTCAGTTTACCCAGTTCTGAATTACTTCTAGGTTTTTGGGAATTTTTTTACAGTGGCACTTCAAAGTAGATACCATTTTTCTTCCTTAGACTGTTTGAAATACTTTATAAACTAGAATTGATTAGTGGTTTATAAGAAATAGATATCTGAATTCTACATTCTTAAAATTTGTGGGTTTGGAAGTTACAAGATGGAGCTACATGTATGCAATGTCACCTTCTTTATTATAGAAAATGACTGCTTTTTGTACCCTCACAGAATGATAAAAGCAAACAAGCATCATTAATCACCTTACTAATTGCATTTGTGAAATCTCACTCTGATGACCTGATTGACATCCACAAATCTAGTGCCTTAGCAATATTACAATGAATGATTAAGTTTGCAACATATACAAATTTAATTCATAGAAATGGTTTCATTAAGAAAATATTTTAAATATTGCTTATTAATATGTTACTATCACATACTTTATAATCCCCAATTTACTAAAACTAGGTCTAACTCTTATGAGAAGAACTAGAAAACCATAAAGCCAGAAATGCTATCACCTCTCAGCTTACTGTGAAAGAATTATTTCCCCAAAATTTTAATACTATTAGACTCTAAGCACTTAAGAATTTTGGATATAAAAGGTAGAATAATATTTAATCCATGTCCTTTGTGGAACTTATAGATTAGAGGAGGATCAAAGATAGATTTAGGGGAGAATTAAATAAGATAGTTACATATCTAAGCAATTATACTTCATTTTGAAGACGTACAATTTTAAGCAAATCATTCATTTAGAGATATATCAATTACACATCTACTCATGACAAAACTGGATTCTACATTGATATGCAATATAATGAGATTATATTAATAAAGGGGTTGGTAAAAGGTAATAATCATCAAAGAAATTTGATTTCAGACTAATATACTATTGAGTGCAAAGCATGGTTATTTTGTCCCTATATTATCAATATTGTTTACTTGAGATAAGAATTTATCAAAAATGTTTTGGCTTCACTAGCTTTTTTGGAGTTGTTCTTATTAAAGTTGGGAATTATGTTTATTTCAGACTTACTGATGCAAAGGAATCAAAGACCAAAGGGAAAAAATGCTCAAAACATACTACATGGTTAAACAATTATGAGAACAAACTGTTAAATATATCTGTAAGTAGCTTACATCTGAAGAGTATGCCTGAGCATATAAGAATCTTCACATCATTACAACAGCAGAAGACTCAAATTGGAAAACAATGAAAATCAACTCATCCTTATGTGCAGGTGGAATGATTCCATATTTAAAGACTTCTATCAGAAAAAATTTTAGATGTCTTACTTCTAAACAACATATGCAAAAGAACAGACAAAAATAATTTCTTTTGAATGAACCACTAACAAACTTCCTAAGAATTAGAGAAAAATACCCAATATATAATAGCTTCAAAGTAATAACATGTCTAAAAACAAATCTCCTTATAGAGGTAAAATATTTACAATAAGAACTTTAAGACACTGAAATAAGAAATTGAGGAAGACATTAGTCATTGGAAAAGTACTTCATTGCTCCTAGTCTGGCAGAGTTAATATAAAAATGGCTACACTATCAAGATTAACCTACATATTCAATTTAAACTCTCCTGAAAATTCTAATGCATTCTTCTTAGAACCAAATAACTTTTTTTTTAAAAGTCCATATGAAGATACCAAAGACCACAGACAACCAAAACTATGTTAAGCAGAAAGACAGCCATAGATGGAATCCCATTTTGTTCCTTGAACTTATACCACAGAGCCATGGGGACAAAATTAGCCTGGATACTGGCACACAGAATGGCAAGTATAAATGAAATGACCCCAAATAGTTAAGGATGCCTAATTTTTGACAAAAGTATTAAAAATTCACTAGAAAGTGTTTATTTGATAAATTGTGCTGGCAATATTGGAAGAAAAATCAAATTAGATCTGTATGTATCAGCAGGCAGAAAAATCAATTCAAAATGGATCTAAGACCTTTTTACCAGCATATGAAAAGTTGAGTGTATCCAAAGAAAAACATAGAGAAAATGCTTCAAGATGCAAGCATTGGCATAAACTTATTTTCAAATAGGATTCTACTGGCACAAGGAATAACCCAATAATTGACAAATGTGATTATCTAAAATTCAAAACCTTATGTATGACAAAATAATTCTGTCAGTAAAGTGAAAATAGAGCTTAGAGAATTTATGTCATCTATATTTCAGACAAGTATCTTACTATTTAGACTATATAAAGAACTGAATAAAATAAAGATTAAAAGAACAAGACTGTCAATCAATAAATGAGATTTTTCACTGGAACCATGATTTTCAGGAAAAGAAACACAAATGACCAACAGTTATTTAAAAAAAATCATTAAAAACCTTTAGCCAACAGGGCACTGAAAACTAAAAGGACTTTGAAATTCCATCTTACCTAGCCTTTGTGCCTTTAATAAGGACACAAACAATAAAAAAAAATGCTGTAGTGACAGCTTTTGGGATAGTCCAGTTTTAGTTGTTTGGGACCCACATAAAGACCAGTCTGCACATCTGCTACATATGTGCGGGCAGGCATAGGTCCAGCCTATGTATGTTATTTGGTTGGTGGTTCGGTCTCTTAGAGCCCCAAGATTCCTAGCTTCACAGAAACTTAAAGTGCCCAGGTGAATGATATCCAGGAGTCCTACCCCAAGAAGGGGACATGGGGGATGGGAGCAGGATTGTTTGAGGACCAGGATGAAGGCAGTGTTTGGAGTGTAAAGTGAATAAGTAAAAAACATAATAAAGTTTAATTTAAAAAATGCTGTGTTGGATGTAGGAAATGAGAACCTTTATTCCATGTTCATGCACTTTTGAAACAATGCAGCTACTATGGAAATTAGCATGGCAGGAGTGCTCATAAATAAAATAAAATAGAACAACTATATGATGTAACTATACCATTTCTGGGCTTCTATGCAAAGGAACCTAAATAATACCAAAGAGATAATTTCTCATCCATAGTCATTGATGCTGTATTCATAACAGAACAAAACCAAATCACCCTATATACCTTCTAATTGAATGGATTCTAAAAATGTGGTAACGATACACACTATATTTTCATCCATAAAAATAACAAAATCATGAAAAGTTCAAGAAAGTGTATGGCTCTGAAAATCATGATATTAAATATATTAAGTGAAGTAATTGACAGCTATTGAATGTTTTTTTTCATATGTGGGTCCTAGATTTTAATTTTTATATCTATCTATCTATCTATCTATCTATCTATCTATCTATCTATGAAATTAGAGAGTATGCCATAGAGAGAGAGGGAAAGTTTCAAAGAAGTGGAACAGTTAGTAATATCATTTTATAAGCTGAATGGGGAAAGTGAATTGCTTCTGTACAAGATAAAGGAGGAACAGACCACATAGGGAGTGGGAAGGAGAAGCAAAGAAATGGAAGAATGAATGACAATATTATCATGAAAGACTTACTTGCCATAGTATACTATTCAGATGTATTGGTATACCTGCATAAGCATACCTATTATAAAATATATAGTCTAGGTTTATGTTAATGCACTTTATTAATTTTTTCTTTTATTGGATATTTTCTTTATTTACATTTCAACTGTTAACCCCTTTCCAGGCCTCCCTTCTGAAACCCACTGTCCCCTCTCCCTCCCCCTGCCTCTACACCACCCAACCACCCACTCCTGCTTTCCTGCCCTGGCATTCCCCTACACTGGGGCATTGAACCCCCTCAAACCCAAGGGCCATTCCTCCCAATTACGTCCAACAAGGCCATCATCTGTCATGTACACGGCCAGAGCCATGGGTCCCTTTATGTGTACTCTTTGGTTGGTGGTACAGTCCCTGGGAGCTATGGGGAGGTCTGGCCAGATAACTCCGCTGCTCCCCCCATGGGGCTGCAAACATCCTCAGCCAAGCAGCATATAAATTGATGAATTTCATCATATAGTTTTTACATATAAACTATAAAGACTTTAAAAAATGATGCACATAAAGATGATGTTATGCTGAAACTCAAGCAATATAAGTGTGGTAATTGAAATTTCAATTCATGGGAATCTGTTCAGAAATAAGTTTGCCATAGTAATATGCTCCTGGAACAAGGCAAAGATGAATGATTAAAGCTTCCAATGGGAAAGAAGAGAAACAGACTGGGTTTAAAATAGCTCCTGGTGTTCTATTTTCAGCATGTCAGGATTGACTGTGAATCCGAAATTTAAATATTTCAGTAATATTTAGGTACTCAGTTAATATAAAAAGTCTTTAAATCATAGGACAAAGAAGTAAAATGAAAAGAAAAAACAGCATGTGATATGATGGAGGGAGGAATAATGAGGGGATTGTCGCCCAGAGGGAAGCAAAAAGCAAAGAAGACTCACCTATATATACACTGGCATCTTCTTGAACAGTGCTATAAAACACAGACTTTAAAATTCTGAGCTGATGAAAAGGGAAATTTGTCCAGGTAGTTCCATTTTATGCAAGATTCTGAATATTATGAAAGAACCTTGTTCACTGCAGCCTTTGTTGCCTGGACTTGTGGATGGTACAGGCCTTGCTGGGTGAAAATGCCTTTCTAATATAATGCACATGAATGTGTGTGTGTGTGCGTGCCCACACACACTTCCGTTTGCATCTATGTGATGGAAATGTGATAAAGAGAAAACACGGGGAGAGAATTCGATGTAAAAGGAGAATAGAATTTTGTTTTTAATTCTAGGAAGAATAAATAATCTGGTTTTACATTCTTTGAGGAGATATTTTTGGGGTATTGCTTCACACTAATTTAGATACAAGGGGAGCTTTTCAATTTCAAGAATAAAAAATACTGAACTGAAATTAGAGTTAGGCAAACTGACTGTACACCAGCCATCAATCTAGAACCAATTAACTATTTTTCCAACCATCCATGGACATGCTATATCAAAGATCATGTTCTTTCTGGTCTTTCAATCATCACCAAAGCAACTCAGGCACCCACTTGCTGGGGGACCTTAGCTTAATAGGAATAAAGAAGTTCACTAAATTCCATTTGCAAAATATATATTTTCAAATCTATTCTTCTTTTATTAATATTTTAACTTTGCATACAACATACTAGGCTCCATCCTGACATCTTCATGCAGATGTGTAGAGATTTATGTGTTTTCCCTACTGTCTTCATACCTCTTCTTCCTCCAGCTGATTTCCTCCCTTCCCCATCTCTCCCTCTCTGCTTTCCTCTTCTTGTCTCGTGTACTGTTTAACTGTAGTTCTACCTCCTGTAAGATCTCTTGTTCATCATACTGAAATTTGCACCATATATGTACACTCACATAAACTCACAACTTGTCATTCCTCATCCTTTACTTTTTTCCCCCTAAGGTAGCCATTAAGTTAGAGAAAACATAGTACTTTTCTATATCATCGGTAGTATTATAAACATTTCTCTTTGTATTGATTTGAAAGTAATTGGTAAAACTTTTTAAAATCAGTAAGAAAATTGTTTCAATCACTATGTGATAAATTTTGATGAGTCAATTCCTCACTCTTCCACATTGAGACAACTGTACCACATACTTATAAACAAGTCCAGGAAACTAATATATGTCAAAATTGTAGTCTTGTGTCAAAGAGTAAATTATACATGTTGTAGGCATTATTTGTCACATTTACTCATCACTGTGAGTGATTACACATGGTATGTACTCACTTATAAGTGGATATTTGCCACAAAGTACAGTATATCCAAGCTACAATCCAGACTAAAAGAAACTAAATAGCAAGGAGGGCCTAAGAGAGGATATTTGACTCTCATTCAGATGGGGAAATAAAATAGTATTTTTTGAGTTGGAGAGAGTGAGGGAACTGGCAAGGAGAGGGTATCAGAAAAAGGAGTGGGTAGAAATCAGGCGTAGAGAGAGCTGGAGAGACAGCTCAAGTTAGTAAATGGAAATTGAAAGGGACGTAGGGTAGGCATCTATGGAACATGCCAAGACCTAGGGTGGAAGAGACTCCAGGGAATCTATGAATGTAACTCTAGCTGGGACTCCTAGCAATAGAGGATATGGAACCTGAAGTGGCCACCTGTTATAGCCAGGCATGACTCCCAGTGGAGGGATAAGGACACCAACCTACCCATAAAACCTTTGACCCAAATTTTTTATTGTCTACCAGAAGTGTAGGGACAAAGATGGAGCAGAAACTTAGGGAATGGCTAACCAATGATGGACCCAATTTGAGACCCATCCTATGGTCAAGAACCAATCCCAGACACAATTAAAGATACTCGGACAGGAGCCTATTATAACTTTCCTCTGAGAGGCTCCGCCTAGCAATTGACTGAAACAAGTGCAGAGACCCACCTATAAGCATTAGGTAGACCTAAGGGGGTCTTCTGAAAGAGTTGAAAGAAGGATTGAGGGACCCATCCAAGAGGGATTAGGGACTCCATAGGAATACCAACAGAGTCAGCTAACCTAGAACCTTGGGAGCTCGCAGAGACTGAACCTCCAACCAATGAGCATACAAGGGCTGGACCTAGGCCTCCCTCACACATGTAACAGATGGGCAGTTTGGTCTTTATGCTGATTATTCAACAAGTGAAGTAGGGGGTTATTCCTTACACTGTTTTCTGCCTGTGGATCCTGTTTCACTAACTGAGATGCCTTGTCTGGCCTCAGTGGGAGAGGATATGCCTAGTTGTCTAGTGATTTGATTTGCCTGCATAGGTTGGTACTTGAGTGTGGGGACATATCCATTCTCAGAGGAGAAGAGGAAGAGTTAGGCCATTCTGAGGGGGAACTGGAAGAGTAGAGAGAAAAATGGGGGCTGTAATTGGGCTGTAAAGTGAATAAACAAATAAATTAATGGGAAAAAAGCAAAAAAATTGTCCACCAAATGATTGTGTAGGGGGACATCTGGATATATCTTTTAATGAAATGTTCTAAAACCCAAATCTGTCAGAATTTCATCAACATTAAAACTCATTAGAAGTATATTTTGTCTAAGTACAATTATGATGAAAACTATTCCAGCTCTTACTTACTTAAATAGACTGTGAGACTCTAGATTTTGCATGCAAGCTGTGGAGTGAAGACACTTGTACTGAGCACCACCTATGCTAGTCTGAGGTTTTCTCACATGTGATAGGAAAAACTGAACACTTCACACCTAAATGATTTCCATGAGAAAAATCTCATGAGTTTAAGTAAGACAACTGTTTCTTTACTCCATCTCTACTCTTGCTGCCAAGCTACCAATTGTTCAAAGCAAGCAATTAACCAGTAATCTCCTTTTTATTATTATTTTTTTAATGTTGAAAGAAACAGTGAAGAAATTACTGTTTTGCTACTGTGGAGTAGAAGGAATCACAGATTTTGCACAGAAAGGTAGACTATCAAAAAGAGTGAAAGAATCAGGAAGATCAGAAAGAAGCGGTCAAGCAGTGTGGGAATTGGAACAGTTCCCCTGACAGAGCTTCAAACAGAATTTCTCATTTAAATTATCAGGCAGTTTAAATTTAGCTTATCTGATAAGCCCCTACCATCCCCTGTGTATTTCAGCAAATGTGAAAAATCCTCGTCCTTGAAGATTATGGTTCAATGTTAATGTTTTCTTGGGAGTGGCTGGATGAAGGACATTCACTTATTAATTTCAGATTCAAGGATATCAGTTTCAGCACTATACAAAATATGTCAAATGAGAATTAGAATTCAGATGACTAAACCCTTGCTTAACTTCAGTGAGACACGGGTGTACAAGAAGTGATCCAAAGGCACAAACTGATAGTAAATATCACCATGGAACCCTAAGACATGTTTCTAAATGAGTAGACTGGGGTACCAAGGAAAAGAGCATAAACAAAGCCACTAGAAATAAAGGACTTAGTAAAGATTACATACAGAAAAGCCACATCACCTATAATCTCCCAGGAACAGGAACAATATGGTTTTTTTCAGGAATATTAAGGAATATGAAGACATTGTTCAGTGAAGTATAATGTTAAAGACTTCATTCTCCATGATCTCAAGAAAATAATAATTGTTTTAGCCTATCTTTCCTATAATCTTCCAGAATGAGAGAGAGAGAGAGAGAGAGAGAGAGAGAGAGAGAGAGAGAGAGAGAGAAAGAGAGAGAAAGAGAGAGAGAGAATGGGGAAGGAGGGGGAAAGGGGAGGGGAGGGGAGGGGGAGAGAGAGGGGGGAGGGGGAGGGGTGGGGGAGGGGAGGGGAGGGGGAGGGGGAGGAGGCCAAAATGTTAAAATACAGCTGGAGTGAATTAAAAAGGAGTAATTCTTATGTGTCTTTCACCTTGCTTCCTCTTATAAGGCCATATAATAAACGTCATTTCTTATCCATACTGAATTTACAAAACTAGTTGTTTTTTGTTTGTTTGTTTGTTTTCTTCACAGAATTCTTTTTTCCCCTGCTCTAATGCAGTTTAATACTATAGAAAACATTTCTGGCTCCCATACTGAATTTTGGGTTTTGCTCCACCCACCACTTCCCCAATCTATGAGGAAACTTTGGCTTTCACAGCCCTGTTACCTTAAAAGGGAACTGATCACTTGTTTTGTGAACATCTCTCAATTTAGTTTTGTTTAATATTTTCTCATACTTTGATTTTGAGATCATGCATAAGTGAGAATACTGCATAGATTAAATGTTTTCTCATCATGTCCTAATTACCGTGCATGTTGGTGATCTATATTGAAGACCACTTTACTAACATGCGCTGCCAGGTGCTCTAATTTTATTCTGTTGCTATGGCAAACATCACCAACAAAAGCAACCTAGGGAAGAAAAGATACGTTTTGGCTCACATGCAATGGTCCACCACTAAATGAAATCAGGGTAGGAATTCAAGCAGAAACTAGAGACACAAACCATGCAAATGCTGTTTGATAACTGGACAAAGACTCATGCTTAGTTTTCGTCTTAGCTTAGGACCGCCTAGGAATCGTGTCACTTATAGTTGACTGGACCTTTTTTATATCATTTAAAAATCAAGGCAACACTCATCCATCAAAGACACCAAAGGACAATCTAATCCAGACAGTCCCCCAATTGAGACTTCATCCTGAAATGATTCTGGACTGTGTTAAGTAGATAACTGAAACTGCCTATGATACCAGTATTCTCTAAAATAAATTTTCTTTTGCTCTGTGTAATTAGCTATCATCTATTTCTAATGGTCCTAAACAGATTAATATGTCCAATAATGTAACTTAAATTATAATTATACACATTTGTCATCCAAGGATGATATAGAACATGGGACACAGGTCTCACTGTGAGAATATCTGAGTACAGGAGAGCTTACTCTCTTCTAATCGTGGGCTCTAGGTGAAAATCTCTACCAAGAAAGGAAACATTTGAAGAGCTTTCTGTCAGTGTGTCACACTGGCTTTTCTCACCATTGAAATTAGAAGAGAAAGGATTTGTGTTGATAACACAGAAGAAATTCCTAGATTAAACGTGTGTTTTGAGCTTCTGAACTGTTATCCTCCTAACTGTACAGCAAGTGCTTTATCCACTGAGATATCTCCCCATACCATTGCAGTATTCTAATGGTTATCTTGTTTCTACACACCAAATGTTGCTCACTAATTTAAATCCCTCCAGAGGTCTAATATGACACTTATTAGAGGAATGCTCTAAAGATAATATATCTCAGTTTTCCTACATTTCATTAATGAAATAGAAACTCAAGAAAAAATTGAAAAAATATTTTTATCCAATTTATTATTCCAAATAGCTATGTGTGCATAATATCATGTTATTGATTTGTTTCTTTAGATAATAGTCCATAGTCTGATTACTGATTTATGAATCAAGTTATTTATAATTTGACCATCTTAATCTTATTCACAGTTGTTCCTGTGCCCTGTTCATACACTCCCATATTTCTTACAGGCTACTTTGTATTTTGAGTACTGCCTATTTTTTTCACAAATTGTAATTTTGCCTAATTATCGCTTTGAACCATGAAATATAATACACACAAAATACCTTGCTATACTATAAGATACTATACTAGTAAAAGAAAAACTAAAATAATTTTCCAGAGAAGTAGTTAATATTTTGGAGGAAAAATGTAAATGTCCAATATATACAGACACCCAAACACAGTGAGCTGTCTAGCTGTTCAATATACATGTTTAGCGAAGTATAGTATTTCACACTTTTGGACTTTAAATTATGTTACTGCAAGTCCATATGTACAGAAAAAGGTGGACAAACACAATACTCTAAAGAAAAAGCAGGTGCTGAATTTCTCTAAGGGTTGTGTTACTATTTTTTAATATTAGATTGAAATGAATGAGATTGAAAAGCATCAAAGCAGTCAATAATCAATTTTGGTTGGTGGATGGTATGCAATATTTTAATTGTATAACACTTTAAGAATACTGCAGAATTAGGCTGTTTCTACATTGAAAGTATTCAATACTCTAGTTCCATTAAAGCTGGCAAATTTGTTACCAATAGTCACAATACTATTGGTGGCAATATGATAAAATATTTTGTTTTTAAGGCCATTACTTTTGCAGATATTTTTTAAAGTGGCTTGATTATGTTGTCTGGGACTATAAATAAAATATCCATTCAAATAAAACACTTAACCTAACAGAAATATAGAGAATAAATGTAAAAAGACAGTGTGATGGTTTGAGGATGTATGAGAGATGAATGCAAAGGCAGAGACTTGGTTATCAGATAGCAGCTAGGGCATGCGGGTACTACATTTTAATACTAGAAAATAGAGTATTTCCACTACTACTTGATTTTGATTTCTTCTCATTATTGATGGTGAACTCTGCTTTGGAAATATTTGCTGAAAAGTTTGAGGATCCAACAATAGACACATTTAATTTGTATGTCAATCTAAGTGATGTGATGATATATTTCACTGACCTCCACTATCCCTTCTGCCATGGAGCACGTCCTACCTCACTGTCTCTCATCAGAAGCCATCACAATTATCTGATTGCTGTGGTAGCCATGTGTTTACTCCAGGTTCATCTAAAGTAAGTAGTAGACTCAATGCTGCCTCTGAAGAATATCATTGCCTCATTTTCACTTAAATTCCTTTTATCCCTCACATCCTTACAAAAGGAAGAAAGACAAGTCGAGAATAATTTACCACACACTGTAAATTTAATTAAACTGATATAATTATTTTTTATGGCCAGTGTCTTGTGAATTGTTTGTGTGTTTGATTTTTGAGACAGGGTTTTGATGTGAAGCCCTGTCTATCCTGGAACACACTCTGTAGACCAGGCTGGCCTGCCTCTGCCTCCTGGGTGCGGGGATTAAAGATGCGTGCTACCACTGTCCTACAAGTTATTAATAATATATGAATATACTAGATTTGTAGATAAAATTTCATTCTATGTATGGATGCACAGAAAAACATCTATGTAATATACATACAATGTTGGGTATCCACTGTAGTTGGTGTGTTTTAAACACTTCTTGTTGACTTAATAATGGTAATAATATAAAACAGCTTTTCAGAGAAATCTATCTTATTTTTACTATGACTTCACATACTAGTACACACCTCCTCCTCGTTCTGCAGCCCTTTCCTCCCTCTCCAGCACTGTGAGAGGAAGGTAGAATCACGCAAGACAGGTCAGAAATGGAAAACCATCATTCCTTTTCCTTGCATTTAGAGGGATGCAAGTCACTTTCTCAAGTGGTGGATGTTTCCAGTGTCCAGCACTTCTTCCTGTCTGAAAAATGCCAACAACGGGTGAGCTAGTAGGAAGCTTTACTGACTTCTACTAAATAGTACAGATTGTGTAAGGGATGTGTTTCTCATTATTAAGAGATCTATCCCTTGCACATATCAAGATTAAAATTTATCGTGCAGTTAGTCAGGATCTATGGATTAGCTGAAATCCAAGAAAGACATAAGCTGGTGCTAAAATTCTAGAAAAGATAAATTATTCCTTGATTTAGCCAAAGTACATTTATTGATCTTACCAGATTATTTTTCTTTCAATTTTAAGAACTGCTACTTTAATTTGTTGGTCAGCTAACAGGGAAACTTTGCGAAAAAATTTATGGCATTAAAATAGTTCACTGAATTGGGAAACAAGAAAAAATAAACAAGGCGTTTATCATATTTTGTGTACATTTTACTGAGTAAGGATAATTTTTTTCTGGAAAATAGAAAATATTAGGAAGGAAACATTAAGTTCTCTTAATATCTTAAAAAAGAATATAAGCATCCTTAATTTCTTCACATTTAACTGCTTGTTATAGATTGTTTAACATGTTTTAATTAGCTGTTTTCCTCCAACAATAATAAAGTAGCACAGGATATTTTTATGAGTTATTACTCAATTTTAATTCAAAATAAGGGGAATCCTAGTTGGATGATGTAATGATTATCAGAATCAAGTTTATATTTGATTCCAGAGTTTTGAAATTTGTTGTTTCTAGATTAGAAATTTCATCTTATAAAGAACATGTAAAATGAGTTCAAAGCATAAAAAAATATATTAAATAGGTCCAATATTTTCATTAATCTCTCTGATATATATATATATATATACATATATATATATATATATATATTGCATAAACACATTAAACACTTGATAATGTTTTATTGTAACATGGAACAATCCTCTACACTAATAAAAATGCATTGAACACAATTCAGTGTTCCAACTAAGAAAAAAACTTTGCATATAGTACAATAAAAATAAGAAACTCACAAACTATATCTATCTATCTATCTATCTATCTATCTATCTATCTATTTATCATCTATCTATTTATATGTGTGTATATATGTATGTAGGTATATATGTATAATGTATGTATGTATGTATATAGGCACACAGAAATAAGATTTAGTTCAAGTTCTTCTCACTAAGGAAGTGGTCATCATCTTCAGCAAATTTTGTCCAGACATGGTGTTAAGCATCTCCCATATTTCCCTCTATTCCATGCTTGCTCTACCGAGCTTCTGTCATTTTCACGGTTTTCATTCACACTCTCTAGGCATTATCTCCAGGGATAGTTTTGTTCTTGTCTCAAAGCATTCACACTTTTCTACATATCTGCATTTTGAAATGTCAAATTCCTAAATTTTCCTTTAGGTGCATTGTTTATAAACGTGTGTGTGTGTGTGTTTACATGTGTGTGCATAGGCATATGGAGGCCAAAGTATAACTAGAGGTGTCCTCCTCAACCACTGGCTACCTTAGTTTTTGAGATAAGGTTTCTCACTGAAATATACAAGAATGTCTCCAGTCACCCAGAATTTCTCTATATCCTTTCTCAGTGCTGAAGTTACATGTGTGTTTGGCAGAAGTCAAATACTCGGGCTTGCATACTTGATCCACGGATCCATTCCCTAGTCCTTAGGCAGATTTTGTAGAATCACTTTTCCACCTTAGCATTCAGTGTCAGTGTAATTTATTTAACCATAGTGTGATAGACTTATTCATTCATAAGAAATTCCTCTTTGTTCCATGCAGCATCCTTAGAACAATATTTTAAAAATTACAGAAGATTTTCAAGATTTACTTTTAGTGTTATGAATTCTCAAAAAAAAAAGTAACGTGAAATTGGCAATGAAAGGAAGAAGTGAAGTGAGAAACCTGCAATTTTAAATTTTCCAAGGCTTTGAATAATGTTGTGAAATAAGACTTCTATAAGGAAAAAAATAAATATTGACCCCAAAGAGGGTTATAAAAGAATCATGTTTCACAAATGCAATGAATTTATGGAAAAAATAGGGTTGGAATTTTACAGTGTAACGTTTCTTTAGCTAAAAACAACTAAATTTAGGGTAAAATATCCAGAAATACATAAAAGAGTGACATGATTGAGACATGTTTACAGGAGCCCACTGTACCGTGGTGAGCAGCTGGGAGACAACTGAGTAACTGAGATGATTCCAGAAAGTAAGTTGAACATTAACTTAACATGTAGAAGTTAAAACATCAGGATGCATTGATTAACTAAAGGAAAAATGAAAAGTAAATTCTCCCCATGAAGATCCTAGCGGGTATTAATGCTAATATTAGATTTCTATCAGTCCTCAGCACATGTGCTATCTGCAGCCACCTTCAAAAGAACGTTCTAGGCTTGATTTGTGTTTTATACTAAATAAAGATAGCACAAACTTTACAGACTTGATTGGGAGAATGCTTTTATAGGAGGTTGGAAATTAAAACCAGTCAAAGAAAGAAAAACATCCTCTTACTGAGGGAGAAGAACAAAAGCGTCAGTTTATTATTTGATTGACTCATGGTTAAAATCTCACCACACTGCAATCTGTATAACACAAGTTAACAATTGTGGCAGGGTATAGAAGTGCATAACTGTACTTTAGTGGTAAGAAGATAAATTCAGTGCGATAAAGAATTCAGAAACACAACTGAGTACTCATGACAGCCAAGGCCACACTGAGCTACAAGAGACCCTGTGTTTCAAACATCAGGTTTCCAAGTTGTTTCTGCTGAAATACAAGTAATCCTTCCAGCTTTGAACGCTGTTCTATATTGAGGTGTTAAATCTTTCAGATCAAGGTCTATTTTTTACCCAATGCTGAATAAAAAATGACCAAGGAAAATTATTGAAACTCAAATGGTTGTTCTTCTATTCCTTCTAGTTTACCTGTGTTAATTAATTTCATTTAACCCTCTCAATCAGTTGATTAATGGGATCTAGCACAAAGGATTGATTTTTTAATTTTAAAACTTATTTTCTATTTCCTAGATGTTATAATTATAAGATTCCTTTTGTTTTTCTCCCTCTAAACACTACCATATACCCCTTCTTGCTATCCTTCAAATTCATGACCTCTCTTTTATTATATGAAGACAGAGTTAGTATATACCAAATTATGTGAGAGACAGAACTGTGCACAAAGAATTTAGCAAGTTTTTTCAAGTATTTTTGGGAGATACTCACGCAAACACCCTAAATTCAGTTTAAATTTTGTCTTCACAAAAAGCAGATATATTGATAGATGTATCCAAGCAGTCACAAGTCTTGGGTAGGACAAGCATAGAGGTACAGTTGTTAAATATGAGAACAGTCAAAATTATATATGACTATGGTTGTTAGGTGATGGCCAGTCCATAGGCACACAAAAGTGCTTTTGAAGTCTCTCTACAGTAAACATCACATTGGAGATATACCTGACACACTTCAATAACTCAAACACCTAAATGCTATCTCTGTAAATTCAGCTCTTTAAATCTGACAGCATATTGGTCTGTCAGCATGCTCCTTCAGAGGTACTTGGTACAATCTTGAAACATTACTGTTTTAAGGAATGACATGTGAGAACTAGACAGATGAAAAGCATTCTTTTCCAATCAATTTGATCGACCAAAGAAAATTAACATTAATGAGCCATTCCTGGAAGATAATATTTATTAAGACCAAACATGCCCATTGACAGAGTGTTCATATGCTTATGCATCTGTCTTGCTTTGTTATTGAAGATTTTGCAGATTAATATGAGACATCTTAATTTGTGATTTAAAGGACCTTTTAATATTCAGAGAAAACACATATTACTGAATTATCATCCTTTCCTGGTGGTTACAGAACCCAAATACTAACATATATGCTTGAGCTCATTTTGATATTATGATGTCCTACAAATATTAGTAAAATTAGACTTATGTTCTGGGGCAAGAATTTATAAATTAATTTTATTTTATATATACATTCTGGTTTCTACTTATCTCAATCATATGTAGGGCAAATTTAAAAGCAGATGTTTAAAGAGTGATAGGATTGAGATCATGTATACATTTTTTTTACTTAGATAAATACATGCCTCATTAAGTGCCCAAGAATTTTGATGCAATTCTGAAATTAAAGAAACAAAAACTGCTCTATTGAATATAAAGACTAAGAGAAAAAATTGTAAGTGGAAATACTTTGAAAAATTGTCCTCCCCATCTTGAGATAACAAATACATACAACATAAATAAACATATGAAACACCATTAATTATGAATCTTTTATGAAAATATTTCAGGAAGCATAAATTGTTATAATAATTTTTATTTCAATATCTTGCATAAATGGGGTAAACATATAAAAGAGGTTTTAAGATTAGTGATGATTTTAGATATTTGTTGCAGGTCAGGACCAAAGTATTGATTTAATTTCATTTATGTTTTCCTTATTTACAGATCTCTTATTATATACCAAGAAATGTGACAATATTTAGATGCAGAGATGCAAAGGAACAACTTTAGTATCCAAGTTCTGAGAGAGCTGCCCTCAAGGGCACATAAGAAAGCTATGCAGCAAGCAATGATTATAGATACAATAGCCTTTTCAAAGGAAGGAGGATAGAATGTAAAGAGAGCATATGAAGTCTTAGAAAATAGTGTTTGAGAAGGAACATTAATTTGGGTAATTATAAAATGATCATAACCACAATATATAGCTTTTCATCAAAAACATTTTGATAGCATTAGCCTTCAGACAACACTAGCCATACTGGGAGCTACATGCAGCTCCTTGCTGTCCTTGGCTCTTTAATTAGGAATGTCTTGTAGAAACACAAAGCACTGAATTCTAAGAGCAAGTGACCTTCCATTTGATTGAGTTTCTTTGGACTACACTTACATTCTCAAAATCAAAATGCAGAGAAAAATAAAGAGGACAAGAGAACTAGAATAATTTAAATTCACCTTGAAGGATGTTTATGCCTTATAAAATAATCCAGATGACTAATATCAATTATGAAGAAAACAGTGGCCTGATGTCTTAATGGAAATAGTCACAGATTGAAGAGGTTTGTGGAAAGCTACTTAATAAAAGAAATTAGAAGTTTTAGTTTTAAGAAGTTGAGGAACTGAAATATTGTGAGGCTGATGCTGTCATTTATCCAGTTATTTCCTGAAAGCAGAATAAAGCTGTAGCCATGCATTATAAGTACAGTGAGAAAAAAATGGAATCATCTCTTTGTTATTCAAAGCTTTCTCTTCCATTTAAATATATAATCTAGTTGTGCAGAAAGCTAATGCATGTTCCTATTCAGGACTGTGTTGAAGCCTCTAAGAGCGTATGTATGATTTGGTCAAGAATCAAGTATTACCCATTGCTAACTATCTGCATGTCTGAAAATTTTAAACATAGAGGGCAAATATGAAATCAGGACATGAGTAAAAATCTTAAGTTAATTCTGAACGAATGCTGCACAAAGGGATCTTGATTTAATCATCTCTCCTAAGAGGAAAATTGAAGAGTTTTTGGTTTTGTCTTGTTTAAGTTTTAGTTTCTGTTTTTGTTTCTGAAAAGGAATCAAAATATATTAGTTGCCTTGATAGCAAAAAGCAAGAGTGTTTAGCCTTAAGCCTTTTACTTTTGGCCAAAGTTCAATTGCCACAATATACAGGTTATATTGAATATACTAAACATGCTTCAATAACTAATTCATCATTAATGATGATATTTTTTCTTCTAATAGGGCTGTCAGTGTTATCCTTTAATTCACTCAATAACAGAACACAAACATGACCTGGATGAATTTGTCTTTGGAGCTCATTCATTTCTTATCAAGTAATTTTGAATTTAAAATTTCAGTACTAGAATACTGTGTGATATTAAGCTTATTCCCATTGTGCATGGAGACTTTATCACATTTTGATTATGATGTAAAGGATTATTTAACCAAAATATTAAGATATCCTCTTAAGAGCTAACGTTTTCAGTGCATGATAGAGATATGTAACTATCGCTTATATTTGAATGGATGATTCTAGTCCTATCTTTTAATTAAAGTTATTTGGATATGTAGATTATAAGTTTAGACTAGTCACCCTAGATCCCAGTATATCAACAACAGGGTGAAACCTCATAAGGTTATACATAAAACCAACCTGCTCACTACAACAGTACTTAAATGCAGAAAATACAAACACTACTCTACTTGACTCTAAGGGGAATATCATTCATAAGGAAGAGCATGTGCAATTTCCCAAAATTATCTGAGCATCTTAATTTTTAAGAACGCCAAGACTTTCTTAATGTTCTGCCAGAAATATCTTTAATGCGTTTCTGCAATGCTAGTAGTTTTGGCTGGCGTATACTTTTCCCAGATTTCCATCATGTCCTAATTTATGCACGTTTTCACTTGAACTCACATGTTATCCAGAGCCTTCATTTTGAAGTTGAGTTTAAAGCTGCATGTCTAAACACAACACATATATCAGTGCTTTTATACTACAGTAGATTTACTCATGAAACCAACCCCTTGCTTATACTCTACGACATGAATGAATACTGCTTCTGACCGACACAGTGTGGATTCTGTTGCATTCATAACAGCATTTATATTTTCTGAAATTTTCTCAAGTTAGCATAAATTGTCATTTATAGTAGGGATTCACAAATACAAAAATCTCATTGAAAAACACTCTTCCTGCCAATCCACCCTTGTACACTGGAGCATATGTCTTTATGTTCCTGCCAGCAACACAGTGATAGATGGTTTGATTCCCATATGTCTAGGTTGCTGCAAAAACTCCCCTTTTATGCTTTTGGACTCAATTATCCCGATTCTAATCCGTGATGAATTTGGCAGAATGAAGTCCATCACACAGTGTTAACAACATTCACTTTCTTCCTAGAAAACCAAGTGTTCCCAAGTGACCCATCTGGAGATCCCAAGACATTTTCTCGAGCTCTTTTTCTCTGTTTCCAAACTCTTACCCTTTCTAACTGGTCATGCCTAATTACAGAACATGTCATCACTATAGGATCTTCAATTTTGATGAACGCATTCTGTGCTCACAACACTTCAGTAGTTATATCCAAACTTTATAATGTTTCTCAAATGGGACATCTCAGGGAAGATTCATGCATGAATAAATCATTGGCTTGTCCACTCTTTTCATTTTTCTCCTTGAGAGATTCCTCTTCTAAGAAAGCCAAATAGAAACTGATAAGATATTCAGATTTTAAAGAGTGGCAGGACTTCTTTAGTCACAGATGAATGCTTCTAGGCTTCTTGTAAAATAGCAGAAAGAATTGATTTATTGTTGTTATGCATAAACTCAAGAGTAATTCTTCTTGTTGAAGCAGTTTATAAGGGTTGATTATATATGATCCCGGATAACCATATGGTATTTAACCTTTTTGCTTTTGAGATCCCTCAACTGGAGAAAAAGTATTCCTTCTGTATTGAATTGCAAAGTTCAAATGTGATGATGTAGCTAACATTTGTCCAGTTCATGGCACATGCTAAATGCCAGGAAATGTTAACTATTATCTGTATTCTGCTTCATATTTTATGTACATTTCTTTTATGTCAATCATACTATTACACAAATTGCATAGAGCATTAGGTACATACATACATTGCCAACCTAGGATGATCATCTGTCCTTGTTTATTTAGTACATATGTTTTCTTACGGTTTGTGCTCAAGTTTTTAAAGAAAATGGGTTATCAAACCTCAAACTGTGTATAGGGTGGAGTATAGGCAAGAAGTGACAGAAAGTTACTCTGTGAAATTGACTCAGCTTTCCAATGTGATCGAGGATCTGTGGCCATCTCCTAATTTGAGAATATGATCATATTTTTTCTCTGCAGCTGATCTTTCAAATGAAAAAAGAAAAAAACAGCGCAGCTGGAAAAACACATGCAAATTTTGGTATTTTGGTCCAGCAATATGCAAGCACATCCATAGTAAGGGTGATTTTCTGAAGCTGTCTCATTAATGAGCTCTAGCCCTATGTGATGCAAGCAATCATGTTACACTCTAATAGAGTCACAATTTTCTGGGTATCACATAAGGTCATACCATGGAAACAGTGCCTTTCCTCATAAAGTATCAGTCTTTATGTCTGAAACTTTCCATTATCATAGGAAACTTATCAAACCAACAGAGTCATGACATGTTCTGTACCTCAATTTTGCTTTCTTTAGACGTGTTTGTTACAATGTATTTTACTTCAAGGTGATTCTGAACCACTCTTTGATGGGTGAGTATGACCTCTCCACTTCAGAACAGTGGGAGCTTAGCTACTGTTAACTTCCTACCATATTGGAGAGTTGAAAATAGAAAAAGAAAAGTAAAACAAGTAATTTTAATTCATTGTCAATACAAGAGGAAGGTTAGATTCAGACACAATGTAATGAAAGCCACTATCTCACTAGATATCACTCTGAAAAGGAGTGACACCTGTGACACTCTGGAAAGCAGTGACAAGTTGTAGGCTCAACATACAAACTGAAAAATATCACTGGATGCAAAGGGAACACTGTGTTACAACCTTGCAGCCCAACACAATACGTTTCTTCAAAGGACTTTTAAATACCCTTAATCTAGGTCTAAATGGCTCCTATGTCTTATGCTTATGAACTAGTACATCTACTTTCTCGCTCGAGGTCCAGGATGCCATTTTATTGAGACAGTGGCAAGAAATATACTGCAGTTCTATTCCTGCAGCTGTGACTCCCAAGCTGGAAAGAGGAAATGTCAGTAATGCAAAGCAAAAGGAAGACTGGAGCAATTGGTGCTGCTCCTGCCTGGCTCATTAGCATGGGCCAGGCTTGATTCTCCAGAGCAGAAAGAAGCTGGCACCAATGCCTGGCGATGTTTGCTCAGCTCTATCAGGAAACGGATTTGATCATTTGTGTAGGAAAAGAAATTTCTTTCTAACTGCCTCATGAGGCTCTTTATGTGTGCTGCTACTGTACTGCTTTAGGAACAAGCATAGTGTATCTATTTTTAGGGCAAATGTGCCTATGCTATCTTCGCCAACTCAATCTTTCTACATGACTAATTTGCAAGTTGAATTATCTTGGTAAATAGGCTGACTCACTTGCAAATAATCTGCAGAATTTAGCTATCCATTAGGCTTGTCTAGTGAATAAGGTTCCTTTGACTTGCTCAGGATACAGAAGTGAACTCCAGTTTTATTCTGAATAATAATAATAATAATAATAATAATAATAATAATAATAATAATAATATGATGATGATGATGATGATTATGATGATGTTATTCCAGGTACAAAAAAAACTGTCTATAAAAATTTGGTTTGATATGAGGATATATTGAGAGACAGGGCAGTGAATGAATTAAGTAAATTAAGGAAATGAACTATAGATAGACCATTAATCATGTAGTTCATGTATATATGAAAAATATAAATTATATTCATTGCATATATACACATTATTTATATAACTATCTTATAAGTATTAGTAGAATAATTTATATTTGTCTTATTAGAAAGACTTATATTGTTACCAACATCTAGAATCTACCTGGCTGTCATTCCTGAAACATGTTTTGAATAAGAGAATGCTGGCTTAACATTCTGACTTGTCACATGGTAGTCCCTTTCTATTGTCCCACCCACAATCTCCTTTTTTGTGGTGATTCAGTAACACACAAACATATCAGTGCTTCACAAGTTTAAAAAATATCTTGGTTTGGCTTAATCTTAATATGTCAAAAGAATACTCAAAAAACCTTATGCCTACATGTATAACAATTGCCTTTTTCTTTCTTTATGAAAGAGCACATTTTGTTCAAATAGTATTCTTTAGTATGGCAAAGTTAAAACAAAAATATAAGTACTTGAATGACCAACACAGTGGTGCTCTGAGAAATGTTTCTATGCAAATGAGCACCCATACATCTCTCTGTCTCTGTCTCTGTCTCTCTCTCTCTCTCTCCCTCTCTCTCTTTGTGTGTGTGTGTGCGCGCGCGCGCGCGTGCACATATATACCAAGGGTAAAACGTGAAGTATGTTATCCCTATCAGGTATGTGAACTGTTAGTTCATGACAATAAGAAGTGAACTGTTTTCAGACTATTTTACTTTACTTTGCTGTAAGACAACATACCAGTTTTCTGCCAGTACTTGAGGCACAGAATTCTTGTCATCTAGTTTGCATGACCAATAATTTTAAGTAGAAACCTGTCCATGTGACCATGGGCACCTGTTACAAGCATATTCCTTTCACTCCCAATTATCCTGTGATTCCTTTATAGTCACATTCACTGGCTACAAATTTGCTCTCCCTCCCAGGAACAAAAACTGATGCCTCCCTGAAGTCTGGCTTGCCCCTCAGCAAAGTGAAGCTGCTTTACCTGTACACAGAGAGACAACATTAGCCAGATCTCTCTTATAAAAGACATGGAAATATCATGCCCTTGCTGTGGTACCTCTGAAATCTTCTCATTACTGACATCATCACCTCCTGGGGGATTGGGTCTACAGGACTCTAGACTACAAGCTTACTTGTCCTTTCTTTCCATGTTTCCATGAACCATCCTCACTTTGAGAAATGTCTTATTAGTCATAACATAAAATCTCGTTCTGGTGTGTATCCGTGAGCAAGAGAGTTGATGCTAATGCAAATAACCTTGAAAATCACAGGGCAATTGCATCTTCTCTTCTCCAAGGAAGAACGAAATGTTAGAGTCTTCTATTCTGCATCTGCAGTAGAAACCATCAACAAACAACAGAAAATGTAATATAAAACTGTGATCTCAATCATCATGGTACAGTACTGTTCACAGGCTTACAGAGTGTCACCACAAAGATGACAGCTCAAACACTGTGAACCAAAAGGCCACCTTCTTGCCCCTTGGCCCCAAATCTGTGTTCAGAAGTTTGCAAAACACAATTCTTTCCCCTGAAATCCAGGGTGCTAGTTTTATGGAAAACTTCACTTATTCCAATATAATCCCTTACCTCTTCCAAAAGTGGAAATAATGTCATAGACACTACTGATAGTTAAATCATGCCATGTCATGATTAGATTTGGGGACTTGACAAATAGAATTTAAGAAAATCACATCATCAGCTATATTAAAGTCCAACTGGAGACAGATCTGTGCACAATAAAGATAGTATGAGGACAAAACCTTTAAGTGAATGATTATTAGGAGCTCATAGGTACTGGGGGTGACATGCATATATTCTGAACTGAGTCATTATGAATTTTATATATAAAATTCTCTCTTTCTCTCTCTCTCTCTCTTTCTCTCTCTCTCTCTATATATATATTATATATTAATATATAATATATATAATGTGAATATATATATTATTATATATTATATATATAATGTGAATTTATTATATAATATTTGGTTCTAAAATCTACTATTGCAGATTTAACTTTATGAAGTATTTTATGGGTCATATTTTTACTTTTATAATAAAATACCAAATATAGTTACTAATTTCTCAATTTCATCCCCAATATTACTCTACATAAGTTGACTTTAATATTAAGCATCTCTATAAAAACTATCAATTATTTCAATTTATTTCAGTATTTAGGAGTAAAGCTGAGATGCTGCTGGACTGCCTCTTACAATAGAAGACACTTCTTATCTTATAGGTTGATAGAGATGTCTCAGGTAAGTCTTGGAATGCAGGTTGACACATAGTATAAGGTCCAGGACATGCCAGACAGTTCTTTGGTTTTCCTCCAATAATGTCTTTATTATGTTCTATATGAAACCTGGAGTGGCCTTTATTCCTTAATTATATTATATAATTCCCAGATCATAATTTTACTAGAGGAAGCATTTTTTTTTTCATGGAGAATACTCTCATACATGATCTTAAACAAATATACGATTAAGTGATGCATTATCTTTCCTCCTAAAAGCAGTCTTGATTCCTGAAATCTCCCTCATGGTTAAAACTCTGTACTTGTGAATATGATGTACATATAATTCCTCTTGTCACTTTTCATTCTTTTTCTGGAGCAATCTTATATGAGAATCTTGTTTATTCATTACTTAGAAAACAAAAGTCTATTTTGTCGTGGATCCACTGATTGTATCTCATTTCTTTCATTTGGAAATAGAAATTGTATACTGAAAAATTATATAGCATAAGTTAATTAAATTATGTTGTATGACTTCTTTGTCTCCTTAAAATGCCTGAATATCTAATAAATTATAAGATGTATAGTAGAAAGATGGGAACAAAGCAGGAAAGAAGACAAGCAATGGAGAGGCAGTAGGGTCAGGAAGGGCAAATTTTTCCCCATCTTTCATCTCATAAATAGAACTTTATATAGTTCAGGAGATAAGTTAGGGGCCCTAAAAGCAAAACTCTCCTGCATATATGCTTTGTGTATATTTTGACATTTAAAAGAATAGCAGAAGTTGGCCCAGATAGTGCATGAGAAAGAGGGCTTGCTTTGAAACCGTGATTCCTGGTGCCCAAGATAAAAGGATTACTTAACTTCTATATGTGCAAAGTGAGCTACAAACACACACACACACATACATACACACACACACACATACACACACAGTCACACCTATACACACACTCACACTCATACACACACACACCACACTAATGATAATGATTTTTTTAAAAAATAGCAAAAATAACAAATGAAACTACTAAAATTAGAAACACTACTTGTAATTCATCTCATGATTTAAAACAAGAGAGAGAGCTTTGTTCATTTTTTTTATTACCTCAGTTCTACTAACACTTTTCAAACTAGACAAGGAATGATTTCCTAAAAAACATGTAACAAACATAAAATTATCATTATCAACTAATTTTATATATTTTTATAGATTTTGCTGATCTTCTCAGATCACACATTAAGGTAGAACAGAAAAGCAAATCAGTAATAGATGACCTTATGAAATTGAGAAAATAATGAAATGAATAAAATGTTGAAGGAAAGAGGAAAACACAAGAAGACAGAGGTAAGAGTGTGGCCATCAGCAGCTCTGCCTGGAACTTCCTTTGTAAATGGGCCAAGACAATGATAAACACAACTGGGGAAAGCAAGGCATTGAGTTGGAAATGGAATTGAATTTCCTGCTACACTGTAATAGATGCAATACAGATGACAGAGAGGCAAAAAAAAAAATACAATAACACAAAGTATAATTTATCTCCATAACACTTGTAGAGACACAGAAGGCAACCAGAGCCAACACTTTCATGTTACAAATGCATAACTTTGTGTTTTTATCCTGCAAAGTCACTTAGCAATTGTATTTTTTCAAGAGAAGCTCAGAAACCCACCCTTCTTGGATCTCATCTCCTGTTTACATATGGGAAAGTTATGGTTTTTCTAAGTCATTGTGAGTAATCATATATAAAATTCATCATCCAAACTTTAGGCATTTTTTAAAATTACTACAGAGTCATTTGTATATAGTAATCGTGCGTTTGCCACAGATAAGTTTGATGTGAACGTGTGCATTAGGACCTGGATTGATGTGATACAACAGCAATAAATACACTTGGGAATTCTGCGTGGGCATCTCACATAGGAAGAGAATGGAAGACTTTGTAGTCAGTCACTATTAGGAGGGTGACTGCCTGTCTATGATCCAGGATTCACATTGGCCCTGAGGAAACCATGACACTTAGAGGATGCAAGCTGCTGATTAAACAGACGAATATTTCTTCACTGTCTTTTGGGATGTGATTTACTGTCATAGAAGTAGAAATAAAATTTTAAAAATAATCAGGTTTGTGATTTCTTTTAAAAGGCAATTCTTTGTAAACAAACAAACAAAAATCTTTGGCAATGTCCCAGGGATTTGTGGAGAATAGAGAAAAAAAATTGTTCTTTTCATGAAGGCTTGAAAGACTTAATTGACATTCAGATGTATTGTTACCAACACAGTCAACTAACCTGGACCTTTGGGGGCTCTCAGAGACTGAACCACCAACTAAAGAACATAAACGGGCTGGATCTAGTCCCGCCACCCACACATATGTTGCAGATATGCAGCTTGGTCTTCATGTAGGTCCCAAACAACTGGACTGGTGGCTATCTCAAAAGCTGTTGCCTGTCTTGGGATATGTTTTCTATCTGGGATGCCTTGTCTGACCTAAGTGAGAGAGGATGCATCTACCCTCACGGAGACTTGATGTGCCAGAGTTGGGTGGGGGACAGATAAACCCTCATCCAATCAGCGGAAAAGGGGAAGGGAGAAATTGTGGGAGGGGTTGGCCAGTTAGTGTGTAGCAGAACAGTGAGGCCACCTCTATGTAAATGCCAGGGGCCACACAGCTGCAAAAGCATCTCCTGCAAGAGGACCTAATTGAAAACTGCTTGAAAGACCAAGAGTTGCTGGCACAGACAATTGCCAGCCAATCTGGAGCTTCTGTTTAGAAGAGATGCTTTCTTGGGACTAATGGGGCTCAGGTGAAGGGTATTGAAAAAGGTTGAAGCAGCGTTTCACACAGGCTCCCAGAGTCTGTGTTGTTGACTCTGCACCACCTCATCTCCAACCCCTAAGGGAAGGGTCAGGTGGCAAAGTAGTCCAGGGCACAGCCAGCAGTAGGGAACAGTGAGTGGGATGCAAATTAAATGTTTAAAAAGGGAAGCAGTATAGTGGTCCCTACTTTTCACCTAGATTGTCCCCATTTTATCATCGAATCTTAGTCTCAGGATTAAGTTTAATAAAAGAACTGGGGCTTGGGTGTAGTGTGAAAAGAAAAGAGAAAGAAAAATCAAAAATGGTGAGGGAGACACAGATTGGAGGGCAGCCAGATTCTAAAGTTAAATTTAAGTTGGCGATGTTAATGTCTCAGTTATTTTAGCCTGCTTCTCTTGCAGACTTAAACGTTGCCAGCTAGCATACTGTCTGTATACTGTGGATGAATCTTCAGAAAAGTTCTGCTCATTACATTGAATGGGCCAAATACAGTAGCACACAATCAGATGATAATTTATTTTTCGTACATAATTTTCTAAGCCTGACCAATACACTCCTTCCCTTAACCCTAGATGAAATATTTTCCCATTATATCCAGATAATACAATATTTTGATGTTGCCCTTACATACTAAATATCAGCATTTTAATAGAACTATCTAGCTTGGGAAACATCAAGTTTAATAGAACGGAGAGCTTTCTCCCTCTTGTGATCTAACTCACCTGGGCACCGGTAGTCTAAGAAGTGTCTTACTAAGGACAAGGGTACAGAGCTGTCTACACCACGGTCTTGGCATTTGTAGACAGTATCCTTGCCAATGTTCCTTTAAAATGTCTACAAGCACTTCTGAACCATGATTTGTTGTAGTCAGTGGACCATCCGGAGTCCTGTAGAAGCATCAGTAGAAAACGATTCCATTTCTCCAGAGACAGGAATGGCACATAGACTCTTCTTTGTCACAGAGAATAATCTGAACCCACCAAAATCTCCAGGCTGAAAGAAGTCTCTTGTTTAAGTAGAGGACTTTCAGCCAGACCTTCATAGCTTATAACTTTCAACAAAGAAAAGTCTTTATCAGAAGCCTAGAACTTTCTTTCAAACCTACTCTCTCAATTTCTAAAATTGAGAGAAGCTGGGCTAATAACAAATCACAGCCAGATAAATACATCTCCAGACATTCTTCTTCAAGGGAGTTCAAGGGCTTCCTCAGTTGGAGAACTGGTCTGGAGATCAGGAGAGCCTCAAGAAAGAAAATCCTTAACTGCACCATTCTGGACCTCACCTTGTGTACCTTGTAACTGGCAGCTAGTTTTCATGATGCATATTAAGTTGGTGGCATTTTTCCTGAGATGTGTCAGCCATTTAAATACAGTATACAATCTCAGGAGGAGGTTGTGGCAATTTCTTGAACTGGTAGAAGGTGTCAAAAGTCCTCTTTTTACAATACTTAAAATTGACAGCTGAAGTGAGGACAATTTGTGAAACTGATCCCTAAATTGTGGGATGTAATACAAAACCTGGGTAATTGGTGGCAGAAAAGAATTAATTTATAGAGCCTAGTGAGTTTCTGGAGACTTGAAGAGCAGCCCGTTGTTGGGAAGAAAACACTCAACCATAGTATTAGAAGGGCTTTTGAGTTGAACCAGACTGGAATCAGTGAGAAAGTGCTATCTTGCCATTCTCCACAGAGTACTGCTAACTTTTGGATTCTTCACCTTCTTCTATACCTTGGTACTACATGGGCAGTTATAATCATGAACCTGAGATCCTGAAGAGTATTTTTGGCCCATCAGCATTTCCAAAAATGTAGAAATAATTCATATATATTTTGTCTGTATTAGAAATTTTTGTGTCTCTCTCTATGTAGGACTCATTTGAAAGACAAGGACTATGAGAGCTAGTATTGGAGATGGGGAGATGACCCAGTCAATATGAGCACCCTTGGTGGCCTGCAGGGCAGAAAGAACAAACCAATGACCATGAGACAAAAGGGAGAAAAGAAAAAGACCCATTAGTTTGTTCTTTTGCCCCATAGGCCACCAAGTGAGAATGTACACCCACACTCACATGCATACATCATACACACCCCTCCCACACCACCCACACTCACATGCATACATCATACACACACCTCCCACACCACCCACACTCACATGCACACATCATACACACACACCCCTCCCACACCACCCACACTCACATGCATACATCATACACACACACCCCTCCCACACCACCCACACTCACATGCATTCATCATACATACACCCCTCCCACACCACCCACACTCACATGCATACATCATACACACACACCCCTCCCATAACACAACACTCACACTCACATGCATTCATCATACATACACACCCCTCCCATACCACCCACAAGAATGCAGAGCATACACCCATACCCACCCCACACAGTCTTCACATATAATCACATGCTTATTCTCAATCTATATCTTTCTTTGAAAGTTTTCTGCAAATAAGCAACTCCCTTCTTCTCTCTTTTTTTTCTTTTTTTTTGAAAGTAACTCCTAGCCTTCTTCCATGGAGCTTCTTAACATCTAGTTGCAAGTAGTAGACTATGGGTGTATCTAAAGAAAGCTCTATGGAACCCTCCCCCCTTTTCCTATCTTCGTTCTTTGAGTAAAATCCTTTAAAAAAATCACTCAGCAACTTACACAATGTCAAGAAAATAGTATCCGCCTGAGAAGGTGAGTCAGCAAGTGTTTATTGACAGGTAGTTGCAGAGGGGCTAGGAATAAAGAGGAAACTTCTCAGCATTGATACATGGACACTGAATATCGCTTACTTAGCATCAGCAGAGGCACTGAAGAATATTCTCATAGCTGTTGTTAATATAATATTTTTAATACCTCTGTCAATATTATCTCTTTTTAATCAGCTGTTATTTAGGATGGTTCTTATTATGATCGCACATTAGGCTATTTTCGAGGACATTGTATCACACTGTAACATGATACAATAAAAAGAAAAGTTTCATATAGGGCAAAAGAAGAAGTGCACTCATGAATATGAAATAGAATTGTGTATTTTAGGGCTAAAAGGAAGCCATATTTTTGCACACAATTGTAAATGCTGCATTTTTATATCACACTATACTTCATAATAAAGGTTAACAGGATAAAAAAAATCATGAAGGATTTTCAAATTACTTCAAAAATTCAGTGAGACAGCACTAACTAGATGTCTCTTGTCACCAAACAAACCAGGACTGGGTTACATCTAAAAATGGTGTTGGACAAAGGGGTCTCATGGGAACCCACAAACAACCCAAGTTGTTGCCAAAACGATAGGCTGCTCTCCACAAAGGAGCTACCAAGGGAGAAAGGGGATGGCATCTGAACTGTAAACAAATAAAATATCCAATTTAGAAAAAAAATGTAAATCTGTGGACTATATCACCTATTAGTTTGAAGAATCTTGAATCAAATAAAATTTCCTTGGATGCTTATGAATTTCTCATGTTACTTCCTCATAAAGCTTATAATGTAGATGTTTGCAGTATGCTCACAATTTCCCCAGATTTTGAAGAAAGAAACCAATGAACAGATTAGCTAACATGTAAATTTTGTAGAATGCCCACTGTATTACTTGGGGGAAAAGTATATAAATGTATCTGAGTGAAGACAGTATATAATGAATTCACTCATTTTATGATAAAACTTATTAATTTACAGTATCTTCTTACACTTATTTCCTGATATTTGGGTTTCTATAGCTGTGTTTTGAAAGTATTGTCTCTTTCCTGATTTTTTAGAAATTCAAGTATTGAAAGTGTAGTGATGTAATATAATTTCCAGAGTCTGACCCAAACAAATGTGTTATCAAATTGTAATAGTGAAGACCACAAACATTCCAAAGTTTTGTGTCTTACAGGACTGCTATAGGAAAATCCCCAGCCCAATCAGAAATCACATTCCCAGCCATATTCTTTCAGAGGAAACCAAACCTGTGTCTCAATTTTATGGACCTTTGGAGGTCTGATGCCCCAGTGTAGGATGATGCTGAAGGAATGGGGCAGGAGAGGGTGAGTGGGTGGGAGAGCACTCTCACAGAGGCCAAGGGGAGGGAGGAGAGGCAGGTTGTGAGATGGGTGCCTTGTGGAGGGGTAACCAGGAAGTGGGATATTATTTGAGATGTAACCAAATGGAATAATAATAACAATAAACAACTGTCCTATACCAGAATTTATAGCTATTAACAAGACTCAGTATACTCAAAAGTAAAAAAAAAAAAAAAAAAAAAAAAAAAAAAGAAATGATAACAGAGGTGCTCTGCATTAACTGTAATGTTTAGTAGCTAAAAAGCTGTGTTTTTTCCCAACCTGAAAGGAAGAGTCTGTTTCTTGGGAAAAGGAAAGAGATTAAGATTCACGCACAGCACTGGAACACATCAATCAGTTTTGTGGAATACCACTAACTTTACACGCACATTTTAGTTGTTACATTTATGAAAATAAAATTCTCTTATATGTCACTAACAATTTAAGGTTTAATTGCTTTAGCAGGCTATCCTAATTTGGGTAATAAAATTATAATAATTGCTTCTCTAATGGTGTTTAAAGTACTTTGCATAGTTTGGCTTGTAATAAAATGATAATTTATTACACACTGTATTACAGTACACACTGCAATGGAAGCAAAAAAAATTAAGTAAAGATTACATTTTTTTTCTTCAAATACAATTAACTTAAGCTACATTTTAAAATATAGTTATTTCAACTTTGTTATATTTCCCATATTTTCTTTGTTTTGCACTCTTTTTTGTGACTTTTCTATTTTTAAAACTAAAATATTTCATAAGAAGACGATTCTGAAGAGCTCCAAAGTAAAATCATGTTTTTGATAAATTCCTTACTTTAATTTTGTATTTTAAGGTTTCATTTGAGTCATTATATGCTGCCTACATATAGGTTGCCTGATGGTCAGCAAAGATAACAGCTACACACACAGAAGTTCATAAAATTTGGAGTAAACATTGTATGCTCTTAAAGTTTTGTTTTATTGATTTCTTCTTTTGTTTAGAGATCTCTGTCCTGCTGAGTGAACCTCACTATATATCCATCTCTTATCTACAGGTCAAGCTGAAAATCACATACATTTCCAAAGCAAAATAGTAAAGACCTGGCAGAATATTAGGTCAAGAAAAGTTATAAAAGTCACTCTTATTCCAGTTTTAATAACAGAATTACAGTAGAGCTGAAATTCTTACCAATTTCTGCATAACTGTCTGGCATGTTGACAGCTTACAGGAGATTTAAAAGGAGGGAAAACTAGGTAATATCTGATAGGGTCTGACCTCAAGGGTGAGTTGCATACATTCATTGTAAACTTCCATGAGCTGATGTTCATAGACAGAAACATAAGACTGGTTTCTGTTCCGTCCACTGTTAATTTCATGGAAAATCAAGCTACAAAGTTGAACAGCTAAAAATGATGAGGTAACAGATGCTAAACCTCAGGTAGGAATTGGAGCATAGAGTACTTTGAAATTTTTTGATTTGTCAGATTATAGGTTATGTATTCCCCATGCTACTTCAATTGTGAAAATCAGGCCTGATTAGGAGGCCTGGCTGAATAATGCCACCATTTCATTCCTCAGATTGCTCACCCATGTGATTGATAGACTGTTCTCTATCAATAGAGTAGTGGGATTTTAGCATACGAAGTATGCTCTGTAATTCCAGAAATATGATAACAAATGACACTCATGTGAGACTTTTGTTTACCTTGAAACTGTTCCAATATTTATTTATGATTGAAAGGAGCTCAATGGCAAGAGACAGTATTGCTTATCATATATCACGTTTTGCATTCAGTTTTGAAGGGGGATTATGTGTGCAATTTAAAAAAACACATTTTCAACTTTAAATTTTCTTTAATACACTGGACATACAAAATATAAGACCAACACCATGCATAAAATAATTTCATAGTACTTAGTATCCTCTAAGCATCAACTAACATAATTATCCATACTTGCATTATTTAGCTCTAAATTGCCCATCACTACACCTTCAGTGGAATAAGCTTTATATATGTTCAGAAAGAATATTCTTTTATACTTGTAACTAATTCTCATCTTAGGCTCATTTCTTAACCCTCCTTATTAGCACTGTCTAAAAAAGTCCTATTGAGAAGCGAACTAATAATTCTAATAAAATACCGGGCCAGAGGACATGAAAGTTTGTTCGAAAAACAAATACCTTTCAGTTTCTACTCAGAACTGGAACTTATACTTCTGGGTAAGATAATTCTACATTCTTCCAAACAAAAAAAATGATTAATGAAAAATGATAAGAAAGTGAATGATAAGGAGATATAATATGGGGCTTGGGGGAAGATCCCACTCACAGATGAACATGAGCATCAACAGAGGTTTGTGAATACAAATGCTATAAGCAAAAACACAAATTCTACTTTATTCAGCCTTTCTCAATGATATCAGAAGAGGAGAATAATATTACAGAATGTCCATAAGGTATAAATACTCAATTATATTGAATCTAAATGTGTAAAAAAGAGAACCCTAAGGCAAATTATATTCTTTCTCTTGTACAAAATAACGAACCAATACAAATTTGAAGGTAGTCCTAACTTTTAGGTATGCATTATAGTATGTTATGAAAGGTACATAAAACCAAACCCAAAGTACTTAGAATATTCAATAATGTGAATTCTTGAGCTTTAATGCAGTTAGGACCTTGAATATAAGCCTCAGGATATATTTGTAAACTGAAATTAGGAATCCATTAAGATCATATGATATGACCAGTGGGCTTCATCCCAGAAAGTCAAATTTGGTTCAACAGATGTAAATCAATAAATGTAATACATCATATAAACAAACAAAGACATTACTCATATAATCATCTCAATTGATATATAAATGCCCTTTGACAGAGTTCAAACTGCCTTCATGATAAGAGTCTTGGAAAGTAGGATTAGATAGTGCTTGACCAACCCATAGCCATCACTATTAAACACACGTAAGCTGACAGCATTTCCTGTAACATCATAACAAAGCAATGATGCCACTTTCTCCTATCTTATTTGATATAATGCTCAACAGAGTCGTAAATATAGCAATTGAATAAAAACGTGAAGGGGATAAAATACAAAAGAAAGATTTCATACTGTCCCTATCTACACACAGCTTTATAAAATATACTAGAAGATGCTTAGACCTAACAAATTTGAAATTGCAATACCTAAATCGATATGAAAGTAGAATATTTCAAGTATAAAAACTTTCATTCATGGAGAAAGAAATTGGGGAGAAGAACATATCATGAAACTTTCACATGTATTGAAAAAGAAAATCAAAGACACTAGTGAAAAACTAACACAAGCCTGAATTACAGAATTTATGTTTAAAAAGGGATATACTGTAAAATTAATCTATAGATTTAAATTAAACCTATAAATTTTTGATGTTATATTTCACAGATTTAGAAATAACTAATCCAAGATCTCATACAGAACCACAAAAGATGAGAACTGTCGAAGCAAACAATAGAGTAGAGGGCCAGGTAATTAACAAATAAAGTCATACCCACTTAATTTGTGGCAAACAGGTCAAAAACATACACTGGAAAGAAAAATAACCTATTCCTCAACTGGTGGTGGCAGAACTCGATGCTCACCCACAGAAAAGTGAGCATAAAGTAATAGCTTCGATCTACTTTAAAAATCAATTTAAAAGAGATCAAAGACCATGATTTAACCTTGAAAACTGTAACTTCTAAAAGCAACCACCAAAACCTATGGAATTGTCTTCAGTACTCTGGGTAGGCAAGAACTTTGGAAGTCGATACCGAGAGTGCAGAAACTGGTCCAAGATGACTCAGAGATGGGACTACACGAAAACTGTGTTTCAGCACAGAAAAAGTAACTGTCAGTCCAAAGAACGGGCCAATTTTATTTTTACCCTATATTCACACATGGAATTTTTTTTAAACTAGAGATTGGAGATTATGTATCAAAAATATAAAACTGCCAATCTACAAATGGGTGGATGAATTAAATGGACAGTTTAAAAATAAATTTTAAAAAGTTAAATACAAACTTCCAGAAACCATTCCATAATCATCAAGAAAATGCCAAATAAAACTACTTTGAGATAATTTCTCACTCCAGTCAGAACAGATATCAAGAAATATGGCAACAAATGCTAGGACTTGTTTAGGACTGAGAGGACCCATATTGATTCTTATTAAGGAATGAAGATTAATGTAGACAACATGAAAATCTCTTCAGATGTTCTAAAAATCTTTAAAACAAAATATACCATAATACTCAATCATTTCACTTCTGGGCATAAAAGACACATGATTTGTGAAAAAGGATATAAAAGTAGTAATTTTTCTGGTTTTAACACTGAATTTCTTTTCTGTAGTGGATATGTAAATTATTTCTGATAATCCATATTACTACTAAAAATTATTTCACAGACACCATCTTTCCTTTGTGATAGAAATCTGCTCCATTTACAAAGTTAAGTTTTAATAATTTAAAAATATTTTCAATAAAAATCCTCTCCACATTCATTGTCTTATTCTAGTAGCCTGGATTAATAGTATATTAGGAGATATTTACCTGTTGTTCCTTGTAGTATTTTCTTCAGAAAGACATCAAATTACCATTCTTTTATATTTAATAATGCAGAAATTTTTGTGGCAGATTCACTTTGTTGTTACTGTGATGCATACCTTTCTCCCGTATGTTGAGAAGGAGTGCCTCATCAGATACCTGGAAAGCAAATATCTCTCACATTTGAGGAGTCTTTTCTTTTGCTTGACTGCATCATTTTTCTTAGTTTGATAAAAAAAAAAAACTCACTTACTCACTGTGTGTCTGGTATCATGCATTTAAAAACAGTTATATTTGCCACAACCACTGTTAAAGATCTTTGCCATTTTTTTCCAATGCCAAAGATCTCTGCTATTTCTTTCTAGAAGTCTTATTTTAGGGGGTCTTATATTTATTTATTTCATTATTTTTGAATTGATACAGTAGCCAGTCAGATAGACAAGAAAGGTAAAATCATTTTTGAAATGCTTTGGCCTGAGAACAGACTTCTAGTTCAATTCCTCAGTATTAGCTTGAAATCTGTCTACTGTTTTAGGGGATGAAAGTATATTTTCTTCTGCCCTCCATTGTTTCTTTAACTAGGAAGGACAAATATCTATGTCTCTGTGAATTTCAGGTAGTCTATAATTCTTTGATCAGAAAATTATCACTGAATTCCTGTGGCTCACCTTGTTTGTACTGTTCTACAGAACCTCATGTGTGAAAACATGCCTTTATAAGCAAGGTGGTGCTATCAATTTCAGCTCCATCATTCTCCTCGAGGTGTGTGAGTAGCTGATTTAGTGTTGATGGGTGAAAGAAAAACAGTCCTCACCCTTCTAAAGAAACCATGCAGAAAGATGGCAGGGACTCTAGGATTAGGTGACAAACAGAAACCTAGCTTTCTCTGCAGTAAAGATTTTGCATACAGAAGAATAACTGAAGCTGTGATCCATTGTTTTAAAGAGTGAACAATTCCTCCTATGTTATACATTTAAACCTTAGTATCACTTTTTTGAAAAACACATGTGATAAATCTATCAAACATCTCCCTTTCTTTCTTTCTCTCTTATCTTTTCTTGTTTTACACTGTGTATATGGGTATGTTTGTGAGAGTGTGTGTATATGTGTGTATGACTATGTTTGTTGATAATCAAGAAAGCATTATACAAATGATATTTCAATTTCTTCATGTTAAATTATATATTAAGAAGAAAAAATTTAAAGCTCTACTTTTTAATATCAGGTTTCTGTAGAGTGTACAGCCACCTCCCAACCTGGCTCAGGGAATATTATAGAAGAGTGGAAAGATTGTAAGAGCCAGAGGTAGCTGAGGACCAGAAAAAAACAGTGATAAAAAATATACTCATTGTTTTTCTTATTATTTGTAAACTCAGAAAAGCGGTGGTCACTAGCATAAGATCTGCACAGATCAAGCATTCAAATTTCCTGAGTGGAAGGAAGAGAGGAAGAGGATTACAGGCTCCAATCTAGCAGAGGAGCTGCTTTCAGTTGAAGGCTGTTGGGAGGGCAGAGGACAGAATCAGTTTTTCTTAAGGTTTTGGTTTCTGGAAGGTTGACCATGTTGTATTGAATCACTCTAAATCCATGGGCCTCACAAACTGAATTCATCATGTTTCTAACCATCTAAAAATGAAGAGGGATAACAAGTTGGGAGGGTGTGAAGGTGTGATTGGACACTGGATTAGTCGGGAGGAATAGTAGAAGACAAATACAGTCAAAATACATTGCATGCTTATAATGAGATTCTCAAGGAATTAATAAATGTATTAAAATTATGACAGTTGGTGAACACATAGAATTTTTATGAGATGTTTATTTACTGTTTCTAAGTTCTGTTTAAAAGGAACAGAACCAGAATTATTTTCAAAGGCCTGGGAAGTAGCAGGGCAAGATGATGGGTGACTTTATCTTTTACAACCTGGGTATGTGTCATTAAGTGTCCCATGATGGACCTTTCAATGTATTGGTAGCTCTGTCTGTTCATTTGATTTTGCTCTTTTACTCCTCAAATTTAAATAGTGATTAGGTTCATTTTATATGATTCTACTTGTTTGTGAAAGACAGAATAACATTTTCATTGTATATCGCTTTACATTTAAATCCTGAGGGATGAAATGTCTCAGGTGGATTTGCAAACTACTGAAACATTCAGTATTTTGAAAGAGAGCGTGTAGTCATTATATACTACTGCAAAGAGTAACACAAATATTTAAATTAGAAAGGAATACAATGCAGATTTATTTTTCATAAGGTACCTAATCTTAGTTTTCTTCAAAGGGTGTGGATAAAATGTCAACCTTGAGTTTCTAATGTGACAACATAATCTTTGTTTATAAGGGTGAAAAATTGCCTCTCAATTGCAACTTCAATGTAAGAACCCTCCCCTAAACAAATAGTATTGCTACATCACTACCACATAGGAGGATGAGGGTACAAACCACATATGAATTCATCAAAATATTCCCAAAGAGCTCTAATTATGAACTACATCTCTGAAACAGGGTAAAATGGAGTATTTTTAAAATTCAATAAGATGAAATATACACTGATGTGTGTATGTGTATATTTATATGTGGTTATTCATATATGTGTGTGTGTGTGTATGAGGTAAAACAAACAGAAGAAATCTGGCAGTTGCATAATAACAAAAAATTGTCATTTGTCAAAAATCTTACTCAAAAAATAAGTAAGACAGAGAATTATAAAGACCTCAGTCCTGATAGGATTCCGATATGGAAATAATAACAGAAGCATGTCTTAGGTTTATAAACAGAATAGCCCTTTGAAAAAGAATGGAAACAATCTAAATTTCCAGTGGCACATTTATGTTTCTGGAAAGTGGCTTCCTGCTGTGAACATTCTCTCATTCACAGACTGTATTTTGTGGTCAAAATGTACATAACCCTCCAAATAATACAAATTATTGTGAATTGCAGACTAAACAGCACAATAAGGCATTGGAATTAGAAGGAAAACTCAAAGATGGAAGTTAATGAAAAAGATTTTGCCAACATATAATCCCAGTTTCTTTATTTTCATATGAACACACTACTGCCATTGAATGTTTTTCCCTTTTTCTAGGAAACAAATTTCAAATTATTTCAGAGAAGGACACCTTGAAACAGCAATAACAAAGGGAACAGTAAGAAGCAGGCTGTCAACAAAGTTCCCAAATCAGAATCGCTCAGGTCCCTCCGAAGTTGATTAAAGACAGTAAACTATTTAATTAAAAATATAAGCCAGGAAGATAATTCAACAGCTAACAATGCTCTTAGGTGAGTGATGTTCCTTTCCAATAAGGAAACCTTAATAAACTCTAATTGCCTTGCCGCCTTTATATCTAGCTTGCTGAAGATGATCTTGATAAAAACCAGTGACTGTTGGAGAATGCTCACAAATGTCTGTAACCAGGAGTGACAGAAGCACATGGCAAGGCAGGCTGCTCTGCAGGGATGCTTCTTCAGAGTTTCTGAATGAGAAATGTTGCCTCAGATATTCTGTGACAATATGAAATTCTGCCAGAATAGAAGTCATGTTTTAAAACTACAAATTCATGTCAGAACTGCAGTGTTCATCCATGAGCAAATCACTAGAAGGTCCAGAATGCTGTATTCAGTAAGCATAGTAATTATTAGACTGAGTATATTTTGGAATCATGTATACTAAAAGTTGATCATGCTCATGTTCAAGAAATTGATTAGACACAAATACAATTTTTTTTTTGGTCTAGAAGAAGTAAATTGTGAAGACTTATGTGGACTTCTCCATCCATCAATTTCTCAAATAAAAACTGTTGAGTATATAAGCAACTGTCATTACTGTTCAAGGCAAAAGGAGGAAGTTAGACACAGAGCTTCAGTAAGAGATCTGAAGCACTCAGGCGTAATTGTTATATGCCAGTTGAACAAAAAAGGTTCTAGATGAGTAAATGGACACTTAGAATAGAATTCTCTTGAGCATGTATATAAATGAATCAAGGCTCAAATACAAAAAGAAACAATAATATTCTGTAGATATTTAATGCTTAAGAAAAATACATAATCGAGTTGGTCATGGTGACACACACTTTTATCCTAGCCTTAAGGGCAAAAATCAGGATACCTAAGTTCAATATCACACTAATCTATCAAAATCCAGTACCTTCTGGGCTGTAGGAAACCCTAACTTACCAACTCCTGCCACGAAATGTTGGAAAATAGCCTCAAGCAAGTTTAAAGTTTACATTGAAAGTCTATTAAAATTATTTTCATATCTCTTTCTACTAGAAAGGTCACTTAAATTTATCTAAAAATTACTAAAATAGATCATATAAACACTAGCCCCATATATATCTGATTATGATGGATATTTTAGAAACTCTATTTCATTGCAATTTTTCTTAGATTCGCAACAATGCACAATTTGGTTATAGAAAGAGGAGACAGAGCATCTAAAGATAAAGCATAAGTGAAAGACAGTAATGACCAATTTTCTAAAAGGGCATAATCGATACAATATACAATATATAATGCCATCCAAACACAACACCTAGTGGCGAAATAAAATAAATTAGGTGTGAGGAGTATGATTCTTGAAGAACCAGTCAGGTTTGGGCACAGTAAGTAACAACTGAAGTTCAAATGTGTGTGACATAAATCAAACTGTCATATGCTAAGCATTTATGTAACTCATCACTGACTGAATCTCTTCCCTACAATAGTACAGAAACTTCAAAGCTCCTCTTCCTACTAATTTAGTGACAGTATTTTCATTTTCTACTGTTTCTATAACACAGTGGTTTAAAGACCAAAAGCTCATGCAGAGAATCACTTTAGACAGGTCCTCAGTTGACATAGACTAAGTATGTTATAGTGACAACCAAAGTGTCCCCTAGAGCAAATGCTGCAAAGGCTAACAGGTTTAGCTTAAAAACCCCTTCCAACACACACACATGCATGCACTGTGTGTGTGTGTGTGTGTGTGTGTGTGTGTGAGCGCGCGCGTGCACGCGAGTGTGTGTGTGCCTGAGTGTGTGTGAGTGTGTGTGTGTGAGCAAGTGTGTGTGAGTGTGTGTGAGCGAGTGTGTGTGTGAGAGAGTGTGTGTGAGTGTGTGTGTGTGTGTGTGTGTGTGTATGTTTGTGAGCGAGTGTGTGTGAGCGGGTGAGTGTGTGTGTGTGTGTGAGAGAGTGTGTGTGTATGTATGTAAATGATGCTTGCTGATGCCTGACCAACTCTCACTAGAGCTCAATAGATCAGAGACAGATAAAAAATGAACATGAAATTCAGGAGAAAATAACATTTAAGTAAAGAAACAACCACAAGAACCACCATTCCCTTTAATTCATTCAATAGTTTATAGCAAAGTGGCTAATAGAAGAACTTAGTGTTATCAACAGTAAGAATCAACACTTTCAGAGGTGAGATAGATTACCCTGGTCTGATCCCTACATGATAGACACACATACCACATTGATACTTTCCCCTTAAAAGTGGTCTGTTGTTTTACATGAATTAAAATATATTTTTTAAAAAATAATTACCCAGTGATTTTATTAGGAAGATCAGTCTGAAGTACTCATTGGAAACTATGTGAAAGCAGAAAAATCAATAGGAAGAATCAGAGTTTAGAGGAGTAAGAGGGAGGAAGAAAGGAAGAAGAAAGGGAAAGCACTCTGGTCTTATCCTTAGAAACATAGAGAGGAATCTGATTTTTTTTTCCAATGTCAATTCCAGTCTCCCTGTTACAACACTTTGTCTCCTCTCTGTGACTGAAATGTCAATAGAGGGTTTTATATTCATTAAAAAGTCTATATTATAATGGATGGGTTCTCATTCTTTATTTATGGGAATATCTACCAGATGAAATACTACTTCAATGTGAAGTTTACAAATTTCTTCTCTTAAATACGTATCTGTATATGCAAGTAACCATGGTATTTTAGATATGATACCCTAATATGTTACTAGGATGTGAATGAAGACGATGTAAAATTGTACATGCACATCCTTTCACTTTCAAGTGTCTTCTCATTTACTGTCTCCAGCTTTCAATAGGCTGTATACAGATAAGTACCATAGACAGTGATGTGGGGATGATGAAGGAAGATGGTTCACTTCTACTTGAAGGAATAAGGCCTAGTTTTAGGTCACACTCTCAGCTGGGAGATTATATCTAAGGGAAATAGTGAAGATGCCACAAAGGCAGAAACTCTGTTCTCTAAGATTGAATCAAGATCATCAATTACTATTTCACAAAAGAAGCCAAGAAGATTTACAATAAATGCCAAAACAGCCAACAGGAGCCAAGGTAGTCAGACAGTTGAAGAAAGATAGAGTTTCTTAGTAAGTAAGAAGGGCTTCTTTTCCCCTGTGCAAAAGATTAATACTTGCCATTCATCAACTGCTGACTGTAGGTAGCACAGACCAAAACAATGACATAGGAAAAGCATGCACTGCATGAATGAAAAGGTAACACATTAAAAGTTTAAAGCAAAAATAAATCAAGGAGTGGAGACACGTGACTTAAGCACCATGTCATGAAGTGAAGGCTCTAGATGAGGCTGTAGTGAGGGAGACTGTCACCTTCCATATTCTTCCCCAATCACATGAACAGAGACATTTGGTGGTTTTAATGGCAACACATAATTTTCAATAACATAAGTTGCTAAAAAGGCATCAGAACACAGAGGCTGACATGACAGTATATTAGAGACACATTGCTTTGTGTAAGGCCTTTTCCACACACCACAGTCATTTCTTTTGGGCTGAAGCACCTAGACCTCAGAAACTGTTTCCTTATGTGCAAACTAAAGGATGAAGGGAGCTGTTGAATTGTTTCAATCACAAGTGTATGTGTCATGTGTGTGTGTGTGTGTGTGTGAAATTTGCCATGCATTTAATACCATGTACAATTTAGTATTATTTAATATTAAAATTCCATGATGTTTTATGTACAGAAACTACATGGAATAAAATTTAACTCCATTTTTACAGTAAAACTAAAGTTAAATGTTCATACGGTATTGTCAACTTTAGACAAATACTTGAACATGGGACAAAAAGTGGGAAATTCTGGGAAGCACAAGAGGACTGTCCTGTCCTATAATAATGGGCAGAGGTGGAGAGTGGGAGCCTTTATGGGCCACACATTAAAAGTGATGTTACATTAGTGGATACAAGAAAGAGGAAAAGCCCAAGGATGAAGACAGACCAGAAAGCATCACAAACACTCAATAATCTAAAGGTTACTAGGTAGGAAATTGAGATCAGAGATGCCCTCAAAATAACTTCATGAAAGTTAGTACAGTTTCCACAGCCATATTTTATAATCTAGAAACAAGTTTCAAGGTAAAATGCAGAGACAGACAGACTCATTCTTTAAGTGAGATACAAGCTTATATCCTCAGGACAGCTTCAAAACAGATTGACATTCATATAAATCTAAGTTGGAAAGTTCCACACCAATTCTGTGTTCCTATATGCACAAACTTGATCAGAGCAGAATAGGGTACATTTTTCTTCCTGTAGTCTCAGTATGGAAGGACAGGAGGGTAGCAGTTTTCTTTGTGATGAAGACAGGCAGCCAAGGTCAAGTTAAACCAATTCCAGCAGATAAATCATAAATCAAGAAAAACAAAATGTCAATGGAGGCTAATCTATCCCCAGCAAACTTCTCTTCATCTCAGAAAATTGAATTTCTCATGGATAGTTTTATTTTAGGAGTTAAAGTAGCATTTAATTCAGGTTTAAATGAAGGTAGTTTTTTTTTTTTTATCTGTATATTCTAGGTAAACTTGGTACCTCTTTTGGATACAAACGCCAGGTGCATTGCTTTTAAAATGACTTCAGCTTCTTGCAAAGTGTCTTACCATATAGTGAATCTTGAGAATTTGCTATGCAAATAATAATCACTGAAAAGTGTCTTTGAAATGTCAAACCTGCTTCATACTGAAGCCTTGAAACTTAAGAAAATAATTTTCTCACATTTCATATCATTGAGAAAGCTCTAGAAATAAATGGTTCCATTCTATCTGATTGCTATATACAGGGATTACTCTAGAGAAAGTGACAATCATATACAATGACCCAATATAATGATATAAATATTCAAGTGCTGCTACCTTTAACGGGCTTACTTAACATGATTGTAAATTAGATGCAGAAAGAAATTAGCATCTTGATGTTATATTAGAAAGCCAAGCAGAAGGTGGATATCTACAAAATTACACAAAGAGCAGGTCATCTGCCCCACTCCCCTGGTCCCTTTTACATAGAGAGCAAAAGGAAGGAGGACATGGATCAAGTTTTTGGAACCACAGGCAAGGTCACCGTGAAGTTCAGTTCTAGCACTGTAACAGACACAGTTTTTATGAGGTGTCCCACATTTTGTTTGATTCTAATTCAATTGACATTTAATGTCACACATTTATGGAGCATGATGAGATTTATTTCATATATATATACATACATATATATATATACATATATGCATATGTATATATTTTCTAATATTCAAATCAGGGAGAATGTGTCTTTTGAAACATTGATCATGCCTAAAATTAAAACAGACAACGTCTTTCCTTTTTCTTCTCACAGCTTGTTTTGGAGGTGTTTGTTTTCAGTAAATATGATTATTCTGTGATGTAAAACATTGGCTTTCTATGTTTAATGCAACTTCTGCGAGTGGTTTACTATTTATGTCAAGATTAAGAATGAAGAACATTCTCAAGAATAGCTATTCTTTTTACTTAACTAAGCATCAGCTAATGAAACTGTGAAACAAAGTTCGAACTCAGCTAAGAAAACGGGTTTTCTCTCTAGAGTCTATGGAGAAAATTGTAGAGAGTAATGTCACATGCTATCAGGCTCCAGTGGCAGCAGGTATATAAATCAAATATCACCTCAAGGTTTTCAGGAAGGGGCAAGTGAAGGAATGTTGTTTTATTTGGAATTCTGGACTTGTACTGGGGAGGAAACCCTAGGCCACGCCCACCATCGCTCTAGCCTTCCAATGTACTGAGAGTCTGAGGTTCAGGAAATAAGAGCTTTGGTAATTCAAATATTTGTATATCACCCGGTGTACCTCAGTTAACTACAGGACAGAAACCTGAGAGGAAAGAAGAACATCCTTGAGTTTTCTTTGGGTTCCTGCGATTAACAGTATTAAAAGGATTTTATCACTCGATTGCTAAGCAGCTTGAGTGTTGTTACAGTATCATTTTTACACAGACTCAAGGCATCCTCCCTTAGTAGTGAGAAAGCTGTAAAATTGCCTTGACATTTAAAAAGTATCACTTTATTCCTTCCCTAGTTTAAACGACTGAGGTATATTTATAAGTCAACTACGTGGGAATCAGAAGGAAAATTATTATATGTACAAGTTTAAGAAACAGATTTATCTGAATAGGTATAATTCCAAATATCAAAACATAGTAGCTTTATTTTTCTATATATAATAATCTTCTATGGCAACATACTTTTATAGTTGAGAGACACCTATTATTAGTTCAACTGGCTTATTCAACTAAGAAAAACACTAAATATTAGGTACTAATAATTCTTAATTAATTTCAAATTTTGAAATAGAATAATGTCTTATCTTTTTTTACCATTTATAAGTTAATTTAATAGTAAGCTCTATGACAGCAGATAAAATATTGAAAGTATGTGACTACAGTAATTTTTATGCCCTGTGATAAGACAAATTTCTATTAAAATTAAATTTATTAAATTAGAAGATGATAACTGAAAATGATTTAAATTGCTTTAGAACAAGGGCAGACAGGTCTCCATAAACACAATGTTTACTATCATGTTTATAGCATATTCTAAACCAAATGGTTTTAGATCAAAATAAGGTAGCAATATATAGTATAATATAGAATAGAAACAAGGAAACAATAAAAGACAATGTAGCTAAGGTCTTTTTTTTTTTCTCTTCTGTTTTAGAAATTACACACTAAAGCTAATGGTGAAAGAAAATTGAAAAAACTATACAAAGCCCTTGTAAAAGCATAATTATTTTTATCATTATTTAATTGATTTTGTGCTTTCATACCTTAATTATAAAGTAAAATCCATAGTCATTACACATTTAGTGGGATTTGCATATACAAATGCATTTTCACTTAATACCTGTCTCATGTGTTTACATTTTCAAAAACTTTTGGTAATGACAGCATACAATCTCATCAAGAGAACAGTCTAGGACTTTCCTGGAAGAGCTAAGGCTGTATACACAGTTGAATGTTAGTTTGCAGCAGTGATGGGTGACAGTCTCCTTCCTTTATAGGGACGATAAGATAACTTTGTGGCTTCTAGCTAAAGTTTTTGCCTCTGCTAACCTGGTTAGAATGGTAGCCCACTCTTAGTCTCAGGCCGCTGCTCTTCTCATCAAAGCTTACTATTTGTAGAGTACTAGAAACTATACCCAAATCTTGTTGAAATATATATTGATTTTGCTTCACAATTAAATAAAAATCTCTAGAGTGTCATTCTTATTACCTAATGCAAACTTTGATCCTACATTTACTTTTTCTATAACAAATAAAGGAAGGAAGGAAGGAAGGAAGGAAGGAAGGAAGGAAGGAAGGAAGGAAGGAAGGAAGGGAGGAAGAAAGGGAAGACAAAAAGGAAGGAAGGAAGGCAAAAAGGAAAGCAAAAAAGCAAGAGGGCAAGAAGAAAAGAAGGAAAGAAGATGTTTAGCTTAAAAGGTTTAGTTTGCCTTCCATTTGCCAAGGTAGGCAAACTTTGGTATAAGCTTTCTTGTAGAAGATTTTCCTTCCAAACTGCAGATTCCATGCTCCATTTCCACAGCAAACACACTACTATTCAACACAGTGATGACTATGTAATATCAAGCAGAGTGTTATTTTACACTGTCACTAGTAATCCGTTTGAACCATCTGATATTTTGGTTTGTTGTATGTTTTAGAAGAGTCCTAGGTGAACCTATAACAGACCAAGGAGCCAGGTTGTCTCAAACACATTGCAATTCTCTGCCCCAGTAACCCACATGTTGGGAATACATGCACAAGCCATCATACCCAGCTGCCAATAAAACTGTGCATGTAATTTTAAAAATATAAATAGTATCTTCCCAAGAGTTGTGAGCATTGGAAGCTCTCCTGTGATGGACAAGAATACTGGGAAAATTGTAATACAAATGAGAAATTCAGCACTTAACCAGTACTTGGCAAGTAACTAAGAAAAAGACATGAGTTTGGAACATTGGAAATCTTGTCTGTGCATTTAAACCTTTGAAGTTGTACCTCATTTTTCAGAGATTCCCCTATGGTGTTTTATAGGCACTCAGATTTCCCATACTCTGCATCACCAAAGGGAAATGGACACAATTGTTCCTTTAAAACAAGCATTCCTAGAAAATCAACAGTAACAATAGCACATTCTATGGTTGTAATAAGTTTCTCTTTAAAATTAAATTTTCAAGACAATTTGTGCAAGTTATTTCAAATCCTTAGATAAATTCTGAAACAGCTTAATGCTGATAACATCTTTCCATCTGAGATATGGGGTGAAATGGTGGGAGATAAATGATTCTCTACACTGACAGGCACAATTCCAAATAAGTCTTGAATCATTTCCATAGCAAAGTCTTGTGAGAAGGAGCCATGACACACTGGTAATGCTGTACCTAAAACCCAAAGCTGAACCTAGAAAACACAAGATTGGATTGCCTTCCTCCACTTATTTCACATCAGCAACACAAAATTACTAAGTCGGAGCTGCTATGCAAATAAGAGAGATTGTTTTAAATAAGTAAACACTATTTTTGCAGAATATTTTTCTAAATAACTACAGGAAAATACACACAATCTCACAAGTAAGAAAACAATGATGGACAATACAACAATCTAGTTATGATGATAATCTGTAGCATGTCCATAATCATGTTTTTGGTGATAGGCCCAAGCTCCAACTCCTAGAGCCACCCTCATCAAAACCTCAAAATCATCCTTGTTCTGTATTAATGCCAACCAGCTCCTACCCCTGCCATCCACCCCATCGCATCTACTCCATTTCTCCTCCCTTGACAAAGTTCAAACCCATACATCACTTTAGATTTCACTCCACTGAGACATGACTTCTGTCTCCTCTCTTCAACTTCAGTTCTTTCCATTTTTATATGGCAAATTGAGCATGAATATTCCAAATAAGTCGAGTTTTTTTAAAAAAATCAGAATAAAAGCTTCAAAGATTTAATTATTTAGAGATAATTTCATATGTAATCATTTCCACCTAAAATTTCTCAGAGATTATTAAAAATTAGTCACACTTTGGCACACACAAATTTCATTCATAATATTACTAGAGCTTGGATCTTAAATATTTCTAAAATTCTCTCGTGTTTAATGGTTTGATATCCAGGGTTGCCTTCTTAGGAGGAAACCAGTACCTGTAAGAGTTGGAGACAAATAGGGAATGGAAATGTTTAAGGCTATGCAGCCTACTGTTGAAATAGATGGTGAGGCCCAGGTTTTGATTGCTTCCCTTCTTGTTTCCTCACCATGAGGTAAGCACATTCTCTTTCCTTGCTTACTCCCAATACAAGATACAGCTTCACCACAGGTGCAGAATCACTAGGGACACCAATCATGGGCTAAAACTTCCATGACCCTGAACCATATCAATAAAAGTGTTTAAACACTTTTTTAAAATTAAATTTTAACTTTATAGTTGATATTTAAAGTAGCAAGTTCAAATGATCCAATATTTTATACCAAAATTACAACTTGTGTTTTTGACTTATATTATCTAACTTATATTTAACATTTATACTATGGGGGATGGAGTGATCACTCAGCTATTAAGAGCACTGAATGTTCTTTCAGAGGTTCTGAATTCAATTTCCAGCACCCACATGGTGGCTCACAACCATCTGTAATGGGATCTGATGCCCTCTTCTGGTGTGTCTGAAGACAGTGTACTCATATATATAAAGTAAATAAATAAATCTTAAAAACTACTTTTATATTATGAAGAACACAAAGAACACCAAAAACTTAGATTTACATATTTTCTTTGTTTATTACTTTTTAAAATAATAAAGGTGCAGTTCATTTCTGAACTATTGTTCACAGGGTAGAAACTTATAAATCCCATCTGGTAGAGCTGAACCTTGAACACGTTCTTTGACTTCTAACACATAATATTACAAACAAATTAAGGGACTGGTGAATGCGCTTCATGCTTTACAACACTAGCTGCTCTTTCCAAGGACTTGTGTGAAGTTTACAAATCCTATACGGCAGCCCACAACATGTTACAGGAGATCTGAAGCCCTCTTCTCGCCCCCATGGCTACCAGCTAGACACATGGTACACAGACACATATGAATAAAGAAACCCATACACATAAATAAAATTTAATAATAATAATAACAATAATAATAATAACAATAATAATAATAATAATAATAATAATAATAAAATATTTAGACTCAAATAGGAATCTTTAAAAATGCAATATCATGAACACAGATTAAAAACACCCACAAACAAACAGTGGATGGTGCTTGGGGGACTCTTATGGAAGTATAACAGGAAGAATTGCTGGCCCCAAAGGAGACAGGAACTCTGCAGGAAGACCAACAGGGTCTTCTAACCTGGACCTTGTGGCTCTCAGAGACTGAAGCACCAACCAAAGAAAATACATGGGTTAGACCCAAGCCTCTCCACACATGTGTAGCAGATGTGTAGCTTGGTCTTCATGTAGGCCCTGAACAACTGGAACAGGGGCTACCCAAAAAGCCTGTATGGAATGTGTTCTACTAGCTGGGCTGCCTTGTCTGGACTAACCTTGCAGACACTTGATGTGCCAGGGTAAGAGGATACCCAGGGGGCTCCCACCTGCTCAGAGGATGACTGAAGAATAAGGGGAAAGTATTATAGGAGGGTATGGATGACTGGGAGTGGGGCAGTAAGCAGGAAGTAAAGTGAGTAAGTAAAAAATAAAAAAATTCAAAACTAACAAAAATGAAATGGAAGAAGCACTCAAACTCCTGTGAAACCAGTAAAAAATGCAATGTCATAAATTCTTCTTTCATAATTAAAAATATTGTTTAAAAGTTCCCAAACTATAGAAAGATTATTATATGACTTATTTTTACACCTAGAGATTTAAAAAACATTATAGATGATTCTGATGGCAGTAATGACCTCACTACTATACGGTAATCATCACATTTTATGAGAATGAAAATGAAAATGTCTGGGAAAACACGAAATATCTTTACATAGGACTCCTTAATAAAAAAATAAGAACTCCTTAATAATTGAGAATTAATATCCCTAAAAGATGCTCAGATAGACACCAGTGCATGTGTGAGTCCACAGGGTTCAGTTCTGTGCTTCAGGAAAGACTGAGAAAAGACTCTGCCCTTCTCTTACTTCTGATTTACTCCATTTCTTTCATATACAACAGTAAGTGTGGGAGGAAGTCTGACTTGGCAAAGAACTTGCACTATTTCCAAGGTGGAAAATAAATCAAGTTCAACTTAGAAACTTTTAAACCAGCATCTAGGTTGACTATCGAAGTTTTGCCTGACAATTTGAACAAAACACACCTGTTTGAAGGAAATGAGAGTTGTAAATGATTCAGTCTGTCTACAATGCAAAATATTGATAGATGTAAGGTGTTTCTGTCCAGTACATTAATAGGCAAGATGAGTGAGTTCTGACAGACACTAATATACTGAGCCACAGTATAATGTTTCTGTGTCTGGATAGAGTATGGTATACCCAACGTTCATCTATAGATAAAAACACTCACATTCTTTGAGTCATGTAATAATACATCACAGTCAACAAATTCTCCTATTCTTTTTTCATGTGTAAATTAAGCACACATGACAGACTATGTTTCTCTCTTTCTTTTCTCCACCTTAAAAAAAAGTCCTTTCAAAGACAGAGTAATAGTTTATATTTGGCTTTGAAATGTTATAATAAAACATCATATCAGGAATATCTTTATGAAGATTAAAAAAGCAATATAATTTTTAAAAATTTCAGTAGATGAATCACATTTTATGAAAAATTATTTAAATTACACTGCTTCTGGGGTACCTAAGCTTTCAACAATAAATAAATTTTGACGATGAATTGGTATCGTACATTTTCACAATCCTAGTGATATGTAGAGGCAGTGATACAGAATTCTTATCTGACAAATATTCATAATATATCAGTTATATCAACTGTCCCTAGAGGAAGCCCTGGGAAGAAGCCTAAGGAATGAGAAAATATACATTGATAGCTGTGAACGGAGTGGAGTATCACCAGCAGCTCCTGAATGAGGGACAATAACAGGAAAGAAAGGGCAGAGGCCTTAGATCTAGATAGTTTCACTCCAAGATAGAGAAGAGAACACTGTGGTCCTAGGAAGAAGATGAATGTATAAACAAAGAAGAAAGAAAGAGTTTCCAAAATCTGAAAATGGTGCAAAGGAATTGTGAATTCCTGCTGAGGTACAGATTGCAAGTCAACAGCACACATGACACAGAGAGTCAATTTTGTCTAACAGTTCACAACTTTCTGTTGAGGGTGGTTTGTTCCAAGTGATGGAAAGAACACTGGACTGGAAATTAGTTACAGGTCAAAACAAACTATGTCATGGTATATGTATTACCCATGATAGCATTCATGGGGCCTCAGCTTCCTCATTTGACAGAGGGACTAACTAAATAGTGTTCCTTCCAAGCTAAGAATCTACATATATCTAATTTGAAATACAGAGTTAATTTATTGCATAAATAAACAGAATGAAAATTTCAAGATTATGATACAAGGAAATCTGCATGAAAAGATAATTTCCCATGTTTTTACAACCCTAATATTTTGGAGGATGCGATACAAAAGAGGCCAGGAATTCAAAGACATACTCAGCTACATGGAGAATTTTAGGCAAGCCTGAGCTACATGCAGCTCTGTCTTACACAACGAGAACAACAAACAAAGGAATAACCTTCAATCCATTTAATCATCTGTTCATTCACCCACTGCTTACCCATTGCTTGCCATCTGCAAATGCTCATTCCTATCCTGTGGTAATGAAACACAGAGAATAAATACGGCAGCACCAAAGAGGATTGTTTGGAGACCATGGGGGATACTCTGGGCCTGTGACCAATGCATTGTTAGCAGAAGGAGGAATGGCTATATACATATATATTATGGAAGCACTGAGATTCGCTGAAGGGTGTGTTAGAAAGGCAAAGGGAAAAGAGATAGTGGGAGGCGAAGAGGACAAATGGGGAGGGAAAGGAAGGACAAGAAAAGAACAGAGGGACAGCAAAAAGGGAGGGAGGGATGCTTCTGAAAATTTCATTGTCATGGTTTTACTTTTTCTTGTCTAAAGACAATTAGTTTTCCTTTTCTCAGAAGGATTTTTAAATATAGAACTGACATTTTATGACACACTTTTAAATTTTAGAAAGTTAAGAGAACTATTTTTAAAAGGATTTTTCCTTTCAATAAAAAGAAAATCATATTATTATTCAAGGTAATAGCAATTTAAGCTTTGAGAATACCATTTTGAGGGCCAGGAAAATAGCTCAGTCTGTAAAGTGCTTGTCTTGAAAGCACAAGGAAATGCACCCTGACGCAAAAAGGCCAGCTATGCTGGTGCACTCCTGTAATCTAAACAGGGAAATGAGGCAGGCAGATTATTTGTGTTTTCTGGCATGTATGCCTCACTTACTGGGTGAATTACAAGTGAGAGACCTTGTCTCACACCTAAGGTGGACAGCATCTGAGGAGTGAGGGGACTCTGGACAGCTTGAGATTGGTAAACATGGCCCTGCCAAGCCTTGTACATCTCCCAGTTTCTCAATCCTTTCTAAAAACGGTTAGATTACATTCCTGAAGCTAGACACCAAAGTCTCGTCCTTAGTTGACCACTTCCTTCTCCTAAGGCAGACTACTAAGGTTCAGCTATCAAAGTTAGCAATCAAAATCCCCCTTCGGCTCAGCTAATTAACATGCCTAATTAAAATTAAATGCCTCATCCTAACATGGGGTTTGCCCTTACCTTTATAAACTGCCATTTCCTTTTGTGCCACATCTAGCTCTTCCCTTTCCAGAAGTAATCCTTGGGCCTCCAGACAAAAATCTCTGCCCTGTTCCCTTGTTCCCTTCCCCTTCTTCATGTCTCCTATCTGTCTCTTATTCCCTGATCTCTGTCCTTCTGGGTCAATAAACTTTTGTGCTAAGAACTTGGTCTTGGGGGCCTTGAGATGATACTTTTTTCCCTTCAAAAAGGAATATCTGAGGATGTCTTCTGCTCTCCACATAGAAATATACAGACTGACAGATGGACAGATAGACAGACAGACAGACTGACTGATGCATACTGGCACAACATGCACACATGCATGCTCATGTGAATAGACAGAAAGAGAGAGAAAAGCATACACACACACACATACACACACACACACACACACACACACACACACACACACACACACACACATACACACATGAAAGGTAGAATATCATTTCAAGCTCATTAATTGGCTCTGTGTATTTTTGTCCAAAATTCTGTAAAACCTAAGGGACTGTTTTAAAAAATAAAGTAGTTTTTACTTGCTTCTCTTCACCATTCTGCTTACATTCAATAAGCATACATTTCATATGCTCCATATGGTTCTCTCTCCTCATCCAAGCAATTGTCCTGGCTGTTCAAACTCTAACACAAATACTCAAGAACAAGTGCCTACATCTCACAGCTTAGACACCGTAACCAGGATCGTGTGGCTGTCTCTTCCTTTGTTTGTAGTCTCATCCCACTATTCTGTCCAAAGCTGACCTTCAACTCTAAGGAAGCTCAGTCTCTAGCCTCATTCTCATACTTATCTACAATCCAATGTTTAAGGCAGTCACAATGTACATCTGCTCTAAATCTCCTCACTCGCAGCATCGAGGTCCAGCACCACGTGTGCACAGGGAACTACAGATGGCAACAGACAAAGCTGAAACCTCGCGAGTCCATTGCAAAGTCAAACTCGCGGTGCTTTCCCATCTGTTAACATATTCATAGCTGCCTCATTTTCCACAAACACTCCTCTTTACTCTCCATGCACACTAGCAAACCCCAACAGGCAGCAAGTGGCTGGCATCATTTCCATCTCTTAGTAGGTCTTGAGTATCCATTTTCTGAACAGCAAGATATTATTCAGACAAATGTCCAGGACATAGTCTAGCTCCTGAGAAACATTTGATTTTCCCGTTGTTCTGTAGGTTTTAGTTAAACAGCTCTACAGGAGAAAAGCAGACCTGCTCTCATCCTATCAAAACAGAAAATGATGGCTAAACAAACTTTCTCTAATGGGCAATCACACAGATGTCACTTAGTAAAAAATAAAATTTCCAAATTTGTTTTAAAACTTAATTTAAGGGCAAATGTATAAGAGAAAAAGCATGTCTATATGTGTATACACACACACACACACACACACACGGTATAGGGTATTGTATATAATCCACATATATTTTTGTTTATTTAAAACATGTCACAATATTTTGATTTTATCATTTTTCAAAGTTTGAGGTCACTCATAGGGCCTTATGTTCCATATCATGATTATTATACAAAAATGGACCAGAAATTTTAAATAAATAGATATTTATTCCCAAAGGCACTCTTTTTGTAGGTTAACTTAGATGGGAAAGACTGCACATTAGTTTTCATCTTCGTGCAAAGGCAGAAGCATGCTTTACAAGGTCACCAAATCAAGTTTACTACTCACATTGATAACTTTTGAAAGCAATGAGTTAATCAAAAGGAGTGAGGCCCAAATTAACAGCTAAAGAATGTGAAGGGGATCTATGAGGAAATGCAAAGATGTTTGTTAAATTGATAAAAAATATGACTTTTAATTTTTTTCTTCAAATTGCCAATAGATATAATACTACTATGTAATTAATTAAATTCCTAGTTTTAAACTATTAGAAATTCATATACCCCAAAACAATTGTCTAAATTTGACATGAAGTACATGAGCCAAACACACAATTTATAACTTTTAGTGAATACTTATAGCAAAATGTACAGTGTGCCTGTTCCTCACGTTGAACAAGTTCCTGTAAATGGGGTGTGGCAGTTTTAAGGAGAATAGCTACCATATGGTTATATATTCTAATGCTTGGTCTCCCGTTGGTGGAATCATTTGGAAAGGATTAGTAAATGTCACCTTGTTGAAAAAAGTATGTCACTGAGGGCAGGCTTTGAAGTTCCAAAGAGCCAAACCATTTCAGGTTTCTCGCTTTCTGCGGATGGAGTGTGAGCTCTCCATACTGCTGGTCTCAATCCTGCTTACATGCTCTGGAACTCCCTGCCATAATGACATGGGTTCCAATTTGAAGTCATGTAAGCTCTTTCATCTATAAGTTGCCTTGGTGTTTCTTCACAGCAATAGAAAAGAAGTTAAAAGATGGGTTTAATTGATAGAAAATATTACAGAATTCTGTTTTGTTAGTCACATTTATCACTGGCCGAAATATTCAACCTCACCATCTAATTAAACAAAAATCCCTACACATATAGAGATGATCTTTGATAATTTGAAAATACTTATTTAAAGCAAATAACAGGAAAGCTAAAGAAATAAAAGAACTAACAAAGAGATATTTCTAAATACAATTTAAGGAAGTAATCTTCTGTTCAATAACTACTGAGAGTATCACAAAAGATTCCTTGAGGACTAAGCAATAACTTTTCTTGAAACCACATAATAAGGTGGATCTACTTCCTCTACACATATCATATTAACTCAAGAAACCCCGGTCCTATTTGCATTTGTAATAATAAAAACAATGCTGAAAAGTCATCGGAAGAAGACTTGGATGTAAAGACACCTGCTATCAAATGTGAAGATCAGAATTTGATCCTCCAATTCAATAAAAGAACCTATTCTATCGGGTGTATGATATGTGGGCATGTGTGCACAAAGAGAGAGAATGGGGGAAAGGATGAGGCAGACAGAGACAGAGAGAGACAGAGATAGAGAGAGACAGAGAGGAAGCTGAATAAGTATAGTATTCTTTTAAAGCTATCACAAAAGGAACATTTGCTAATGTTAAAACCAGTTACCTAGCAGAATATCAATGTAAGAAATAAAGTTTACAAATAAAGCAAAAATATAAAACTATAAGGAATAAGATAATAAAAATTTCAAATTCAATATACTAAACAAAATTGTATGCAAAAAAATCTGTAATCCCTCTCTTGACTCCTGTGACTCAGGAACATTCCATTGGGATCATCTCTTCTTATGCAATGATATGGTTAACTCCAGAGCAGAGCCCTATTCCAAGAAGAAGAATGTTTCACTAGACCAGGCATAGCATTTGTGGTTTATTCAGTATCATCACAACTACCCAGTACCCAACCTATTAGAGAGCGAGCAGAACTGGCTCTTTCAATACTGAAACTAAATAGGTATATTGATTTAATCTAGGTCTCAATAGCAAATTTAAAAATATCATTATATAATATATAATTACTTTGTAAAGAAAACAATTTTTAGGAAAAAATCAAAAAGTTTACATTTTTTTTTCTGTTTCCCTAGAATTAGGACTCAGACCACTGGAATAATAAAATGAAGAGGACGAAGGCAGTTCATTGATTATCTTACATTCTACAGCAATGCATAATCATGTTGTTGGAAACAAAGTTTATATATCCAGGGTTATACAAATAGAATAGATCTCAAGCCACCAATCCCGAACCACAATGAACCAAACCTCCTAGAGTTTCCCTTAAGGTCAAGGAACTTCACAGTGAATTTTCCCAGTGAGAACGTGTTGCCTTTCCTATGGGAAAACAAGGGGTAGTGGGAATTATGTACTTTGGGAGCTCAAATAGCAAAGGCCAATAGTATATCACTCGTGAGGTAAAGCAACCTGGAGCCTCTCCGGGAGAATCTTTGGTGAAGAAAAGGGTTGGACCTAAGGTGATGAATTCAGAGATAAAGGGGGGCTCCAGTGTTTTTGTTTTGATTTGAAGCTAAGTGGTGATCTAGACATAAAGTTATGTCTAACTAATAATTTCTTTTCTCCACAGGCACACACCACTAGGATTATCATTATCTACCATCAGCAAACCACCAGGGTTGTATTTCTCATTATTCTGTGACCATGTGGCATCTTTATGACAAGTAAAATTTAAGAAGAAAGGAATTGATTTTTTCCCAAGAATGTAATAAGCAGGTCATAAAAAGAATCTAACATGAAAGTTACCACATTTGGCTGCAGAACTGTTCACAGTATTTCTACTTCTTATAGTAATATTCATTTTCTTGGAGAAAACCATAATTGCTTTAGTTATTATGGTAAGTTCATTATCCAGATTCAGAGTCAAACTGGTGAAGTCATTTGTTGGAGGTCTGAGGCATCTGACAATGATTTGTGACTATTTATCTCTTTGAACTGTACATTCCCCCTTTCTTCCTGTAGCTTTTACAAGCGTTTGCAAATGAATCTGAGTGATCTACACCATTTTCCAGCCTTACTCTTCACTTTTCCAGGATTACTATATTAACAATGCAATTCTTTTATAAAGCAAACACACACTCTAGTCAAATTTGTAATGTTCTCATCTTGATTTGGAGAACAGCGATATATCTAGTCATCTCCACAGCAAACATTCTTCCTCTTGTTTCCGTGATATCGCTGAGTTTTGGTTTTGTTACTTTTGTTACTTTTGGCTTTTCCCCCTTTAAAAAATATCATTTGCAGTGTTAGCAATCAAGTCCAAGGCCTTGCACATATAGGAAACCATTGTGTCACTGAAAAATAATATCGGTACACACTGTGTACTTGAATATAGTGTCCATGCTTACACTTGTTCCTGCAGACGGTATAAGCATCAAGGGAAGAGCAACAATGGTCTCAGTCAGCTCTCAATAAGACTACACATCATAAACCTGTACATCTATGAATCAGGACAGAAATGGGAAAATGTCAAAAGACACACAGAGAAAACTTTTGATACTTTCACCAAAGATATTGATAGCTGTTTGAGCTAATTCATGTATTTCAATAGAGATTATCGTAAAAGTGGATCGTCATCATGAGATGACGTCATGCTCACTTCCACACAACATTAAATGAACACATTTTTACTATAGTTGATTTTTAAAGACTACCTCATAGGTAATTCTTTTAACAAGTAATATTATCAAAGCCATATGGGAAGTACTCACAAAAAGTCCTAAGCTCTATTTAAGACATTAAAAATTAACAACAGTAAAACATCTTATTTTATGATACCACAAAGTCCTCTACTTTATGATTCAAGGTCAGACCTTTATATCTTAAAGTACTAAGCTATAACAATTGTTTTACTTTCTCATTGTCTCCAAAACTGCATTTACTTTTAAACATTTTTAGATGCACCCAAGAAGAGTTCCTTAAATATCCCTCTACTTCTAATAAGGCCTCATGACCACAACCAAGGCAAAGTTGTGCAGAGCTGACAGGTAGGTGGCTTCTCAGACTTGCTAACTCTGCATTTTAACCTGTGTTATTTAATGTTATAATTGCTAGATATCAGGTAAGACCTCTGAGGAGAAATCAAATATAGGGTACTTAAGACTTACTTAAGTTTCTCCCCTTTCTGTAGTATTTTAGTAGACATATACAGTACTTTTATATTATAATGCTTCTAAATCCTTATGTCAGGATCATCTTAAATTTTACTGGTTTAATGTTAACTCTCTAAGCCTACTTCCCTGTCCTAGTGCAAGGTCATTTTCATGTCTGAAGCCTACTCAGATACTTTGGTCATCCTGAAAAGCCCTTAGAAACAGTTATGGAAGTGTTCAGGTGATTGGGTTTAAGGCCTTGCTTTTTCTTTGACTATTTGTGTTTATTGTCTTGCTTGTTTTTTGACTATTTGCACCTATTGTATTGCTAGCCCCTCAGCCTAGAAACAACCTTATTATATGCATGTAATCAAAGTGGTATAAAAGCATAAAGGAGGAGGGGAGTGTGAGACGAAGTTCTAGGGAGGGGAAATGGGAAAAGGGAATTGGGAAATTAAAACTGCATTGCAAATAAAATATCCAATAAAAAATTTAAAAAATGTTAACTCTAAAAATACAATCCATAAATAATTTCTTATGATAAGAATAATATTCATGTATTTATATTTTTGTTTTTATTAATAATGCATTGCTATATCTCATAGAAATTTTGGTTAAGGTTTAAAGTACACTGTGCCACAAGTCATCAATCAATCTCTATAGAGAAATAAACAAATTACTATTCAACTCAGTTCATGGAACATCACAAAAATCTCAGTGCAGGAAGTCTTTGACATATATTTCTCAAATTTCTCTCAGTAGTGAACAAAGTTTGACCACTACACTAGTATTTCAAGATTTTTTCTGATAACCAATGCCAAAGAATCTGGAATTAAGATTTGGGGTAAGTATTTGGGAGTACTCTTGTACAAACATAGCCGTGCCAGCCACTACAAAAGAAGGCCCTCTGTTTGAGAGTTGAGAGCTGTACTAATCTATGGGTATAAAAATAAGAATTTAGAGGACAGGTTGATATTATAGCCACTTAGCAAATAAAGGAAGTAGGGCCACTCTTAATATCTATGGCCTAAGTGTGGCCTAAGTATTAACAGTATCAGGCATGAATTCTAGTTTTAATATTTTCTTAACAATTTTTAAATTTGTTTATTTTATGTGTACTGGTGTTTTGCATAAATGTATGTTCTTGCACTATTTGTATGCCTGGTGCTTGCAAAGGCGAGAAAAGGGTATTATTTTAGAAACACAGTGACTGACAGCTGTGAGCTCCCACATGGGTACTGGGAATCAAACCTGGATTCCCTGGAAGAGCAGCCAATGCTCTAACCATTAAGCCATCTCTGCCAATGCTCTAACTGCTAAGCCATCTCTTCTGTTACATTTTTGTAAATGGTTCCTTTACATATTTGATAAGTTTAATAACTGAAATAGTTTTTATGTATATATGTGATGTATACAGATTTTATACTTTTAACTAATCTAAAAACTCAGAGCAAATAAATGAATTAATGAGTACTTACCAAAATTTTTATTATCATCCGTGTGTTTTAAAAGGATGATCTTTTATCTTCACAATTTTTTGAAATTTTATTGTAATTACATCATTTCACTCTTCCTTTTTCTAGCTCAAAACTCTCCCATGTATTCTTTCATTCTCTATTTCAAATCTACGTTTTTTTCACTTTATTGCATATGCATGTGCACGCGCACATGAGCACGCACACACACACACACACACACACACACACAGGGTTAGTCAACTGGTGTGTTTTCCCCTGGGGAAAACTATTTCTCTCACTCTCAGCATTTCTTAGTTGCTTCTAGTTATTTGTGTACAATTTTTTTTCTATGGGAAAATTAACATAAGATCTCATTTATGAATAAGAGATTTAAAACTCTGTCAATGTACCTATTTTAACACAAATAAATACAGCCTCAACAACACCAAAATACTGAAGTTATCATCAGTTATTTTTCTCACAATTCTTTTGCATGCTCTAAACTTAGCAACTACTAAAATATTCAATGAAAAACAACATGTGAATAAACTCGGGATTTCATTAGTGAATCTTTAGTACACAGATTCATTTGTAAAGGCCAACTCACTCATTACTACTTAATTTTGTGAAGAATCTTAGAAAACTCATCATGTAAGCCTGTCTCTAGATTAAGAGAACATTTAAAAGTTGATCTTAAGCTCTATGAATAGAACATGTCCCAGGTAAAACAAAACACTAGAACCCAAACCAAAAGACATATTCTGTACATAATCTCAGATGTTCTTAGAGTGCCGTTCTCTTTACAACTACTATATATCCTTTCCTTTGTACGGTTTTATCTAACCATGTATGTTAAGAGAATTTTAGTTTCTGCTGCAAGCAAATTGGGCAGTTAAATAATTGGCATAGTCAGACATTTACTTATAGTTAACAGTTTTGCACAGGATGCCAGAATTTTTAGTGTGAGTATATGGTAAAATATAACATCTTTCATCTTAATTCACATTTATATTAATTTCTAGATAGCATTATTAATATAAGTATCAGGTATAATCTTTTATTCATGCTTCTTTGAAAAGGTAGATTATCATCTGGCTCTTCTCACATAGAAAATAACACATAGTAAAACCAACATAAATGTGAGTAGGAACCCTGAACAGAAAATCTGTTATATTGATTATAGACTGACAACTTTTCTACTAATATCCATATATCAGCAGCTTTAAAATGGAATTTTTTCTGCTGTATACAACACTTCTTAATTCAATGTTGTTCTGTGTCTGTTATCCTTTTATCAGTTCTCACTATGTATGTTACAACTTGTTCTTCAAGCTAATGTTCCTACAATAAAATTCTGAGCAACGGGCAGACATATACATTTTAATCAGAAAAAATGGACAGGGGAAATTTTATTCCTGAGAAATTCTGTGCTGTTATGAAGTAGTTCTCATTCTTGTTACTCACTGTGTGCTCTTGCAGCAAATTTTCATTTTGACAGGCACAAAAGGAACAGTGTTTTGATGCATCATAAGAAAATCTACTCCCTGGTATTCACTGAGAAAGGGTGCATTTACATATAATTCTGAAGTCAGAAGAAAGATAAGAATAGTATTTAAACACTTATTAAGTGTACAAATATTTCCTTTAGAGTATCACGTACAAAGAAACCCAATACATAACAAAAGAAAACTATTTTTATATTGGCTGAATTGAAAGACTGAAAAACAATATACTTGTCATGAATATTTCAACATAGCATTTTATCATATACACTGTTGATCAGTGTGTACTGTGCCTTGAAAATGTTAAAGAAGAAAATACTTTCCTTACTCATTGTTACTACTATTTTTTCTTTGTTAAGTCATAGCTTATGAATCATATAGCCAGGATGCAAAAATTTTACATGTAATAATGTAGGTGCTTTTCATATCTGTGTGTTTCTACAATGAGCTGCTCTGATCACATTTCTCTGGGATAGTTCATAGTTCATGAAACCATAGGTATATGTTCATTATTTAGGCATATTTCTTCCTAATTATCCTAGCTGGATCTAGTCCATAGTATAATGGAACAGAGTTCCATAAAGTGTATCTGGCTACCTTCCTAGTGGCCACTCTCTGCTAGACTGTGATACCTTAAATTCATAGAAAGTCTTACTGTTTATATCAAAATGCACTTAATTCTTTCTGGATGTTAAGCACTAATTTCATACTTATGGGAAATTATTGCATGTCCTTATATTTCTAATCAAGCATACAGGGGCAATTTGAGCAGAGTGACAATTCTTTTTTTTTTTTTTTTTTTTTTTTTTTGTGGTTTTTCGAGACAGGGTTTCTCTGTGTAGCCCAGGCTGTCCTGGAACTCACTCTGTAGACCAGGCTGGCCTCGAACTCAGAAATCCACCTGCCTCTGCCTCCCAAGTGCTGGGATTAAAGGTGTGCACCACCACCGCCCGGCTCAGAGTGACAATTCAAGTAATGTCCTTCTACTAACCATCAAAACAGACATAAGCATGACCTAGTGCAAGCATGCAACTAATCTATTTTAACTTGTACTGTTAAATGCTAAACAATGCAGTCATGGTGTGGCTTCCTCCCCCAATGTTCTTATATAAAACCTACATGCCTAGAGCTTCCAGAAACAAAGATGAGTACATCATGACTATTCCAAAGGAAATGACCATGATCAGTGGTAAAAAAGAATGAAAACCTATGCTTACCTTCTGAGTTAGTATTTAGTAAGCCAGGCTAGCCAAGCTCCACCTCCAGAGAAGAGAAAAATCTCAATGGAGGCGACTGCAGTTCCACATAGATTTTCATTATTAATAAGATATGTTTTACTAGAATAGTGCACTCTCATTCTGTGGTTGGTATTTATCTTTGTCCACGTAGTCACAGAGCTTATGTCTGAATTTAGCTTGAAGACGATATTGAGTAGTGAATTTAGTAGTGGCCCTTATTGAAAAATATGCCAACATGAAAAATGTATCAAATGATTATGGAAGACCATAACGCCTATATGTCTATTTTTAATAAAATTGTTTCCAAACTTTACAAAACAGTATGAAGAAAGATACTTGATCAAACATAACACCTGAGCACTCTAGTTGGTTGAAGAATAATTATAGCCAAGAATATATTTTCTGTTGAGTATAAGAAAATGAAAAAAGACAACGCTGCTAAAAGAGACTCCATTCCATTATATGAAGAACAAATTCCAAAATGAGACTGTATTAAACTTAACTACATGATAGCTAGCACATAGTTTAAGAAGTTAACAGAACAGTAACAATCACTGTAAGAAAGCAGAGGCAATATAGCTAAGTACTGATGTAGACTATGAAAGAATGCTTAAGTCATTTGCTTAGTACATGTGCCAGCAAGCAGTGTTCAAAGTCCAGGTGAGAGGAATCTGCCTGCTCATCTTGCAAGAATGTGGATACTGGAAAGAGACATGATTGCAAGTTCTCAGAAACACATCAGTATTCTAAATTTAAATACATATAATGATATTAGCAGACTTAATACAATCAATAAATTTTCTCAATATTAGTATTTTAAGAGAAATTTAGGAAAAAGAGAAATGCCTAAACATTGATAATGCTTTTATTCAAAATAATGAGAAATAATAAATAATTTTTAATAAAAGTAGAAGTCATCATTGAGAAATACTAATCAAATAATGTATTTAGATAGTGATTATCAATTAAATATTTATGAAAGATATATAATAAAGAAATAAGGGGAACTCCATTTAAAACCATTAAAAACAAATTTGGTGTCAGTGAAAGTATGACATTAGAAAATATATGATTCCAAATATGGTGATAAGTTGAAAAATATCTGAGCACTCTGGTTGCATCTCCCATTACAGTGGTAATCGTTGGTAACAGAATGAGTAACAGTTATCATGAAAAATGTCCCCAGTGGAGGAGTTAGAGAAAGGACTGACTGAGCTGAAGGGGTTTGCAGCTTTATAGGAGGAACAACAATGTGAACCAACCAGACCCCCCAGAGCTCCCAGACACTTAATCACTAACCAAAGAGTACACATGGAGTGACCTATGGCTCCAGCTGCATATGTAGCAGAGGATGCCCTGTTGGGCAACAATAGGAGGAGAAGTCCTTGGTCCTGTAAAATCTTGATGCCCCAGTGTAGGGGAATGCCAGGGTGGAGAAGCAGGAGTGGGTGGGTGTGGGGGGAACACCCTCACAGAAGCAGGTGAAGAGGAGGTGGAATAGGGGGTTTTCAGAGGGAATACTAGGAAAGGGGATAACATTTTTAATGTGAATAAAGAAAGTATCTAATAAAAAATTCAAAACACAAAAACAAGAAAAAATGAGCCAGATACAAAATGTGTCAAAACATTTAGGATGAATAAGACTTGTGTACATTTTAAACATAAATAAGTGATAAATCATTAGAATAATGTGTTTAACCTATGTTAAATCATATACTCTATGAAAATATTACAACATTTTGAAATTTCTATGTATAATTTAAAATTATATGTATTAAATACAGCCTGCTGTGGTAGCATATACTTGTAATCCAGAAACTTGGAAGACTGAGGCAGCAGGATCATGAGTTCCCATCTGGTCAAAGTTATACAGAGATCCACTGCCTCAAAATAATTAATTAAAAATAATGTGGAAAAAATATGCAAAACATTTATTTTTAAAATATCACAATTGGATACAATTAAATCATACTATCTGGTCCTTGATTTGAATGAATCAAATCTACAAAGATATTTGTGAAAAAAATATCTTAAGAATTCAAAACAAGAACTGGGTGTTACATATCATTAAGGGATTTGTTAGTGCAGTGTGGTATTAAGTATAGTATTTATTAAAGTTCATAAAATTACATGAAGTCCTAACCCCCTAAACCACATAAGGTGACCTTATTAGGATAGAAGCATTAACAAAGTAGAGTTAAATGAGGTTAAATTAACTCAATTTGAAGTAATTAGGGTGGGCTCATCCAGCATGACTCATATCCGCCAAAGATGGACACAAATAGAAGGGATACATTGTGACAGGAAGTACAGACAGCAATGCACAGGCTAAGAGGAGAGTCATGAGTAGTTTCTGCACAGTGATCTCAAGGGCAGCATTGCGTCAATGTGTTGACTTTGGGCTATCTGCCTGCTAAGATGCTTCATAGTTATTTCTGCAGTTTAAGCCACTTAAAATTCCTATATGGCAGCGTGACAAAACTTACACACTACTCAACTATGCTCAGGAGTTGGAAATATATTCTGAAGTACTTATGCATGGACTAATAGGCACAATATTTCTAGAAATATTATCTAGTAAAAAAGAGGGTTTAAAAAATTGGAAGAAAAAGAAAAATTGGTATAGTTATTGAAGCTGGATTAAGGTTGCCGAGAGTTGATTTCTCTAGTCTTGAATTGCCATGCCTTAGAATACCCAAAAGGGAAGTTTAACACAAGTGGATCAGCTCATATGATTACTTTTTAAGATTTAAACATGAACACAGCCAAATTTAAAGATGCTTAACATGCTGCCGTCTGCCTTTGTGGAAAGCACCAAAGTTCAACATAAAAGAAGTCAGGCATATATAAATATGTGAGTGTGTGTGTGTGTGTGTGTGTGTGTGTGTGTATGTGTGTGTGTGTGTGTGTGTGTGTGTGTGTGTGTGTGTGTGTGTGTGTGTGTATGTGTGTATATGTGTGTGAGTGTGTGTGTGTCTTCATGGGTAATTGTGTTAGTGATATTCTTGCACACTTCAAAGAAAGATTAAAATCAACACAAAACAAAGGAGACTTTTATTAACTCAAGAATTGAACCCTTCCTCCCAAGAAGTAGGTATCTCACATTTCGCCACCGGACTGTAGTACACTGGGAAGGTCACATTGATATATTTAAAAATAATATTTGAAATGAAAAGGTATTTTAAAAATTAGCAGTCATCAGGAAAGATGAGCTTCAGGTCAAAATTAGTTTTCAGAATAGTTAAAGAATCAAAGAGTAAAGTATATTTTATATGTCCTCCTAAAACCCAGAGTTGAGTAAAAATTGTCTGCAAAGAAATACTGTTCATCAAATTGAGGCACTGTTCTCTCACCACACTATGTTCTATTATCTGAATCCTATCATAGAAGCTTTGTTTTGCCCATAACTGACTGCCAATATGGGGATACAATCTCTGGAGTATGGATAAGTTACACAGGCCTTTAAAGGTCAATTGAATTTTATTTTTTACTGCTTACCTGAAATTCTCTTGAACCTGTATCAGGCTTAAAATATTTAGTTCCTGGATCCCTCTACAAATATAAATCCTATCACTTTATAGAACATGAATATATATATATATATATATATATATATATATATATATATATATATATATATATATTGTGTGTGTGTGTCTGTGTGTATGTGTGTGTGTGTGTGTGTGTGTGTGTGTGTGAGAGAGAGAGAGAGAGAGAGAGAGAGAGAGAGAGAGAGAGAGAGAGTAGAGAGAGTGTGTCTGTTTGTCTGTCTGTATATTTTATAGTTCTAAAGGTTTTCCAAGGATCTTAGCAGCTATCTGATACTGTTTCACAGATTTGAGAACCACATCATAAAATGTTTCTTCCATAATGAAACTAATAGAAATGAGGTTTAAAGCTAAAGGAACTAACTCATGGACCGATTCACACTAATACCATCTAAATGAATTAATTTGAGACTTGAGTATTTATTTGCTCATTTATACATTTCTTACATTTTCATTCTAAAAACTTCGATCTTTAAGAGGAAGATTCACAAGCACTCGCTGGTTGTGAAAACAGTTTGAGTGCACACCAAATAGGGAATGTCCTACCACTATTCATTACTTCTGACAGTGATCAAAAACATGGTCGAGGGACCACATTTACGTACATATGCAGTGCCCAACTTCTGCATCATAACTTTCATGGAAACACTGTAAGAAAGAAATCAAAGGGTGACATGTGAAATATTCCAGTCTTATGGATAAGAATCATGCCCATTATCGTGCTAATTTGCAAGAGAATTATCAAGGCTATTGTAATCTCTCATAGTCCAAATTACAGTGCATGTTAAGTCATTATTTGAAACATATAGACTAATTCATCCCTTATTTTCAATAAGCCCCACATTTTACCTTCCATTTTAATTTTCCATGATGGGGATAAAACCTATAGAGCTGCAAGAGTCCAGTGGATGCTACAGATGGGCCAGAAAGTTCCTTAAACTCTCTACATATTCTCTAAGAGCTTTGGAACATGAAATGTTTAGGTTAATAGAGGTTAGACATCAAGCTGATATAGAAATAAGCTGAGCAGGATAGTAAACCAGCAGAGCATAGATTGTAGCCTAAAACAAAGACCAAGTCCTATAGGAAATAGAAATGTTCTGATACAGTTCATGGTGCTTTCAAAACTCCATTTTCCTTAGCCACCCATATAGAAACTTTGTTACTACACCTTGCACACTCATAGAGATAACTATGTGAGCACCCTCTTGTTCAAGCACCGTGAGCAAGCTCCTTGGCGCTTCTCTGAATTAGATTAGTGGTCCCAGGTTGATTTTATTTTCCTCCCTGAATGTCCTATGGGCAGACATTTCTGACACACCACTGGACATTAAATATGCATGTGGCAGCAGTTCTCTGTGAGCCCCAGGGACTATGGGAGTCAGTTCTTTACATGACCAGTTGTGAATCTGGACCAGTGGCATCCAGCATTGCTCTTATGCCTTTGAATGCATTTTTGACATTGACATTATTGGAAGCCAGATGAACAAAGACATGAGAGAAAAAGCTATTTTTTTTTTATTTTGCATGATTGCTGTGAGGCACCACAGTGTTTTTCTGAATCATTTCACTATAAGTCAAGAAGAAATGTTTGCTGACAGTCTTGTGTTGGATGAGTTGCCAAGAGGACAGATGATACTATCAAATCAGTTAATATTATAAATGAGAATGTAAAAGAGACAGATCAACTGTCCAGGATGTATAACTGTGGTTATAACAAAAGACTAGCTGTCTGATATATTAGTCTAAAATTAAGGGAAATGTACTAAATGAAAGTTATGGAAAAAACATAGCATTAGAAATAAAAGGCAAAAATTAGAAAAGAGAACTAAAATTATTGACAGAAAAAAATGCACCACTTTGTCCTGGAGTGTGTGAATTTTAGCAGAGCCACCAAGAACACCGAGGTAGTGAATCATCCGCTTCTACAACTGTTTGCATAAAAACTGTTTGAAAACAAGCTCAGTTCCAATACCAATCAAAATGGGGTTCCAATAGAGTGGATCACAAAGGATCAGGATAAGATTATCCATACCAATGTTTGATCGTAAGTAAGAGTTGATAAGTAGTCTTGACAAGTTAGCAGTACATAATAAGGCTGTTGGAGAAAGGTTTGGAGTAGCAATTTCAAGGTTTCTCTACGGATAAAGGCAATGCTTTATTCTCCTAATATATTTCTTTATACTATCCCAGATAATGCTTACATAGATCTTATCTTCACTGTCAGAGTTGCCTAAATAATTCATACAGAAATTTTGTTTCTGCCAAGATTACGTCAGTAGCTGAGGAAAATTAAATTTTGGCTTAAGATCACCAAGCTGATTACCCAGGTTTCTCTTTACTCTGTTCGAACAGATTCTGAAAGCTGAAGCTTTGATTCAAACACTGATTGTAAGTCTAATGGAGTCCAACATACCCTCAGGCAGGAATCCATCTACACCTCTGGTTACAAGCATTTCCTGTGTCTTCACATCACCACGAAATATTGACTTCAGAAACGGGATGCTGTCATGAATGGCTCTATGCATTAGGAAACCTTCCTAATATTGCACTACAATGTAAGAGAATAATGTGCAGCAGGCCCACTGTATGAGAAAAGTTTCTCTGCAGCATGATTTCATTTCTAAATATTTGCAGAGGCCCCTTTCTCCTATAAATCTTTTCAGTTTGAACATTTTCAGCTACATAACCATTGCTTATATAACTCGTTCACTACTCTCAGTCATTTATTATGGAGCAAATGTCTGTATTCCAAATTCTATTGATCTCTAGAATGTTATTACCAAGTTAAACAATGTCTGTTGAAAAGAATTAAGAACTCTCATCTTATCAAACCACCATAATCAAATTTTCCTGGTATTTTTTGAGTCTCAAAGTACACTTCTGAACTGACACAAGAAAAACAGTCCAAAATTTACTTAAAAGAAGGTTTATAAAAAATAAACTGCTCCTCAAAAATACCCTGAAAACACTCCAAAAGCACTGTGGCATATAGATGGGAAGCAAAATTAAATTTAAAATTTATCTATTCATTTCCATTAAGTTTCTCTTAAATTGATCCATTCTACCTATTGTGCAGAGAGGTACATTTTTGTTCTTTACTTGGTAGTTAGCTCATTGCTGGGTTTTTATGTTCCCTCAGTATAAGCAAGTGTTTTCAAAATGGCAGGTCAGAAACCTCAAGAGAACAGGAGCAGACAATTCTTCCAGGATGTTTCATTCCTGTCCCCTCATGTCCCCACAATGTCTGCCACACTGTGACCCAGAAAGAAAACAGACACTGTGTCTAAGCCGATGCTGGCACCATACTCTTCAACTTCCCAGCCCTCATAATATTAGGTAATATCATAAATTAAAATCTACAACAACAAAATCAGGGTAAGTTACTATTTGTGTATCTATCATAATATATTTTTTCAGCTAGATGTTGCTTACTCATATAAATCAAAAATTTAATAACTTATTTTGTTGTAAAATATATTTAGGCTGAAATATACTAAATATACTACTGTTTTTTTTCAATATTTACTCATCTAATTAACACAAAAATAGAGCTAGATAACAGCAACAAAAACAGCACGATATCAATATACTGTCCCATGATTCCTTCCAAGTAAGATGGGTTAGGACATAGTAAGTCTCTTCTTAAATACCATTACCTGTCCAGTTAACAACAAAATAACCAAGGCTGAATGCTACTATGAAGGAAACAGCATCACTGATAATCAGTGCTGAACTGTACTATGAAACAAACAACATCACTGGGCTATTCCTTTTGTTCTTGGGGGAAAAAAAACCATACAACCGAGGTGATTTGTCAGTGATTAAGCAATTGCTCTAAGAGTATCTGAGTAACAGAAAATGAATTGGTGGCACACATTTCCTAAATTATTATATGCCTTGATTTTATTTCTTCCACTATTTTTATTGGTTATTTCACTATGAATGAAGAGGAGGAGGATGAAAAGGAAGAGGAAGAGACATGATTTTATTTTTATTCATTATTAGTATAAAGGCTAATTCTTCAGATAGTGTGGTAAAGGGTGTTGTTTTATTAATATTTCTAACTTTTAATTTTTTTCAATGTGGATTGATGATCTGGTAGGTAAGCCATAAATCATGACATGTTCAATATATTAAAAACTAAGATAAATGGAAATATAAGTAGTAAAATTTGGCAAGAAAGCATAAAACTTGGATAAGAGCTGAGTTAAGATGTTTGCAGATCCAAGTAAGTTTGGGGAAGAAAATTGAATTATTGAGGGCATACAGTGGCACAGAGTCAATATTTGTTATTTCCAGAGACCAGCCGAGAAAAAAATCAAAATGTTCAGGTAAGAAAGACTTCAGTCTATACTACACAACAGGATGGACTCTAAAATGGACAAAAGCAGATTACTAGTAAAAGTGTTGGTGAAATGGGTAAGGTTGGCTTTGGATATACCTATTCAAATTTTTGGAATATTTACCATTTAACTACAGAAAATGGGAGAAAAGGACCCCTCAATAATTAGCAATTATACAAACCATGATAAAATAAATCAGATTATTCAAGGAAAGGAGGGTGAAAACACTTTTTGTTTGTTTAATTTATTAATTAAAAGAACACTAAGAAACTTTTTTTTTTTTTTTGAAATGTGACAGCCCTCCTCTTACTTGGCCTCTACCTTTTTCATTAGTACCTTAAGAATTATTATATGATTTTAATTTTGATCTATCTATACTTCGATGCTTCCCATCCTATTTAAAAACCTGAAGTAATAAGAAGAGCCTCAAATATCCACGATATCACTGACCCTCCCCTTTCATGCTGCAGTGAAGCACTGATATCTCCAGGGTGATGTGAGGATAAACGGGCCACATGCCAGTGACTTCCCATTGTGATTAAGCTAAAATCTGAACTCCCTGCACTGTGTCGATAAGCCCTCTTGGAGCTGGCTCCTGCCTCTCTAACCTCATCACATCTTACCTTCCATTAAATGTACCTTCTTGAGCATATCTCTGCCTGGGGGATTTTTGTTCCTAAGTTCCTAACAGCTACTCAGCATAAAATGTAAACAACTTTTTTCCTTATTTTAGATCTGGACTGAAAGGCTACATCCATGGCATTGACTTCACTATCATGATCATAAACCAGCTATCTTCTTACAAGTTTTTACTATTCTATTATACAGTCTTAAATTCATTATGGCTTGTTTGCCATCAGCACTGTTTTTGGTCAGCTGGTTTTTGTCTGCGAATCTACCTTTAAAGAAGGCAAGAAGTATTTCATTTACAGGTGCCTTTTCAGAATTTGTAAGAATGCTTAGTGGGTGTAAGACTCTCAGTAAATAATAAACTCCAGTAAAATAAATTAATGACTTAATGAAAACAAGTCATACTTCAGTCTGAAAGGAACCTCACTACAGATTTTTTAAAAATTAATTTTGAAAATATGTGCCATGAAATCAGCAATGCATATGCTTACAAAAAACCACAGTCATTTTCAATAACATAACACTTATTTAATAATTAAACATTTTTTCTATATTTGGAAGCAGCTCACATAAAATTAGTTCATACATCTACAGTAGTTATGGGATAGGAAATAAGTATTTTTATTACAATTTCTTATAAAGATTAAGTGAACATGTACACTTTTTAACTTTTTATGTTTTTGTTTTCTTTCAATATCCCAAATCTAATAGATCTATTCTGAATTATATCTTTCTAAAAAATTAAATGTTTTCATCAACTTATTAATTAAAATTATTATATAGTCTACATGAGAAAAGAAAAATCAATATAGGCCACAGATTCACAATAAGACATGTTTGTTTGAAAGAGAAATGTTTGTGTAACTAATAGAGCATGCATCTCAAGAGTGGAGTTGATCTTCAATATGCTGAATATGCAGAAAGGACATGGGAAAGAATATAGGAAAGATAGACTCTGAATCTTTGCAAGATATAGCTACATACAATCTGGCTGGCCCTACAAGGACCAGCTGTGCTGTTCTGTCTGAATGATGAATCTCCACATCTATCAAAACCCAAATAAAAAGTTCAAGCCATTTAACACGGAAATACAGCAACCAGAAAATAATTTAACTATGGTGCAGTAATGTTCAACCCTTACCAAGTGTCATAGGGCTGACACAAACTACATGTCATAGAACTCAGAAAAATTCTCAGATGATGCAATATAGATGAAATGATTGTTCATATTATATTCGAGTAATAAGAATGTTGAGGTCCAAACTCTTAACTATTTACGTCTGACTGTCTTCTAAAGTGAGGAAGGATTTGGTAGTGTCAGAAAAAAAAAAGCTGATACTCATAAAGCTACGCATTATAGTTCTTTAATTAGGTATGCCAATGAAATATGTGTTATATATAAAATACCTCACTGGATATAAACATTCAGTATGGTCTCAAATCCACTATAGTTCAAAATTATTCAAAAATAATGCAGAGATTCTCTAAATTAGAAGACCATAAAATCATAAATTAAATTCTTCATTTTATTTTCACAAATGGTATCGACCTTTCTGGGTCCAAAGATTTGCATGACATATGAAGAGATGCCTTATTCTATCAACATCATAAATCTATCATAGCCAAGGCCAAGGTCTACACTTAATATCACTTCAGCTGTGAAATGCTAATTCCAATCCACAGCTCAGTGATTTCCTTAAGCAATAACAGCATGATATTGAAATTATTCATAGCACCTCTTATAAAAATAGGTTTTTATTGGGCCACGCAAAGTTCACACATTCACTTTGAGCTTGGTAGCCTCTTTGACTAAGTGCAAATACTTGGCTGACACAATTCTCCAATGGGGAAGAAGAGTTTAGTAAGTGTTAGAAATAAAACTGATTCCCTTAAAGTTACCCATTGTAGTTCTTTTATTAGAAAAGTTTTAAAAAATGAGTTATGTATAAAATAATTCACTAGATATAAACATCAACATGACCACAAATCCATTATAGTTCAAAATCATTCATAAAAATCCACAAACCACAGTACTCATATTCAAAGGATGGGAGAAAGTATGAACACCATGACCACACTCACTAATATTTGATTTCTAAATTTCAAATACAGTTTGAAGATATCGATCTAACTGTGGTAATATAATATTTTGTGTTGAAGTTCCTAAATTGACAAAATTTGAATTATTGAACTTTTCTCTTACCTCCTATTAGTAATCTTTTTCTATGCAGGTAGAGAAACACACTGATAAGTTGAGGGTCTTAATCAATTAATTGAAAAATGATCATTTTGGCATTAGTAGTGAGGCAAATAAATTACAATGAAAATATGTCCTGTAAGATACATTCCAACATACATTGTTCCTCAATGAGGAGGTGGGGGCCAACCAAATAAATATGGAGTAAATTCCAGTAAAGAAGAATTTTACTTTGTAATCCAATTTGAAAACTACTTCTACTAGTAAAACCAGGTAGTTGCCCAGTGTTGGAAATATAAGAAATTCAAAGTATATTAGTATTGACTAGCACTCATCCTGTTTTTAATGTTGTAGAAATGAATATTAAATGGTTATTTCAAATTAACATTCTGTAAATCAGACCAGTAAGCATTTCTCCTATACTTTATTTCTTTACAAAGTTAATCATCTCCCACTAGGATATGATGATGAATAAGTAGTGGTTCAAATATAGTACATGCCAGAAAAAAAAATCCTGTTGCTGTCTCTGGACTAAAACACCAAATAGAATGCAAAGACACTGGTGAGGGTTGTCCCTCAGATTCTATCAGGAAGCAACCTATAGCTAACTTCACAACAAGGAATCATATCTGTGAGCTGACTGCTGATTACTCCAGAGGCAGTGTTGATTGCGGGTGTTTTGTTTTGTTTTTGAGAAAGATATAGGAAATAATTTTTTAAATTTTTTTAGGAAATAATTTCTATGGTTACTAGCTGCAGTTTGAAAAACAACTTGATATATTTAACCCTTTGGTTGAGAGCACTAAGCTTCTTAGCTTCCAGTCTAAGAGATATACTATATACTATATGTGAAATGTTTTCTATAAAATCACAAGGCCTTTACTATAAGTCCACGATAATGTTTCCTAAATAGCTAAAAATGAAGAGGCCCTGATAGACTTCAATGATAAGCAAAGGATAATTTTGTGTTCTCTTACCCTCTCAGATAGACCTTATCAGCCTACACTTGATTGTAAGCTCACAACACTATAATGTCCCATCGACTTTCTTACTACCCCTGTTATCCTTCTTTACCCAGGAGATTTGTGCATCTGTTTCGTCTCCTGTGATGAAAAGCTTGAGTGATTACCCATGATCACTTTTAAAATATGAATTAACTACATTTTATCTCTTTTTACACCTGAAAGTTCTACTTTCATAATCACTTTGCATTTTCACGTAAAGTTCACTGAATAAACAAGATTAGTTGAAGAAAGGGAAGTAGAAAAGGAGGCTCTGCCAGTCAGCATTAGAAGGTAATCAAGATGACCTTTTACATAAAAAGAGTATATTTTAAGATTTAGATAGGCTCAAAGACTTGCATCGCAGACTGGAAAGCTAGGTATAGATAGAACTAAAATTTAACAAACATTTAAGATGCTCTCTACTTAGCTTGATCACAAGCATTTTTAGAGGTGGCCTCAAACTCTTAATTGTGTAATACTATAAGGATCACCTCTACTAAGCCAATCCTTTAGACAGCAGTGTTGACACTGAGGGCACCAGGACACTGTTTCCTGATCCTTCCCTCATTTTCCTCACACAAACTGAAAACAATGAATATTTAGTGTCTGGGTGACAAATAACAAGTCCTTAAGACAGAGACTGAAAGAGAATCTTCAGTTCTTGGGTGTTAATTTCAAGTCCTGGGGAATGGAGCATAGTGGAATACACAATGGTCTATAATATCGGATCTTAGGAAGCTAAGATAGAAGGATAAGCCCCACACTTAAGACTCAGAGATCACTGGAGTGGAGGGTCAGAAAGATAGTAAAAGATACAGGATCTGACAGTTTTCTGTGAGATTCTGTCTGCTAAGAATGTTAGAAGTTAAACCCATACAGTCTCATGAACACAACTGCTAAATATGAGCCTAATAAGAACCATAGGGCATGTTATGTTATTGTACTTGAGGTTGGGCGGGGAACCCAAGAATCCTCAACCCCGCACAAAGAACTGGAAACAACTAAGAAATATTGAAGAGCTGAGAAAATCATCTATTTCAGGTAATATACTAATTAGTTATTCAATACCAAATACCCTGAAAACATAACTCAAATAATGTTACAAATACTGAGCATATGGTATTTATGTATTTTGAAATATTTATGTATGTATATAACCATGTATGTATGTAACAACCCCACTCATACAGAAGACATGAACTTGAAAGCAAGCTAGAGGGTATATATGGAAAGAATTGGAGGGAGGAAAGAGAAGAGAGACATGATATAATTATGCTAAAATATTACAAATAGAATAAAAAATTAAAACTAACAAGGTACTGGGGAAGATTGTTCAATTCAAAACATGTTTTCTATCTGAAAAACAATGTAGTTTTCAAATCTCAGAATATTTACTCAGGAATATGAAGAGATAAATAAGACAGTATAGTCAAGGATGAAAACACTTTACTATTCTTTAAATTCTCTTGTTTAAAGAATAATATATAGAAAGAGATCAAGACAGAACCAAATCTATATGTCCATTTCATGTTCTGAACCATCACAAACATTGAAACCTCAACCATTTGTTAAGTTAAAGACTATTTGCTTATTATACCTTCCATTGTCAGGAACTCAAAGCAAGTGAGTATCGATTCACAGCACTGGCTGAAAACAGCTGTAGCTTGAACACTAACCTCAATTTCAAGATTCAGTGCATTTTCTAGTGTACTGGCATGTGAGCGGTGGTGTTTCTTGTAATAAAGACCTGCTTGCTTCATAGGTAAATTATGTCTCCAGTAATGATCAATTTATGAATAGATCAGAGGTGAATGGTACCTATCAAGAGGCAAACTTCCTTCTGCCTTGGCATTATCATTTAGAACCACTTACTTCACAAAAATAGATTGAAAGGAACCACCAATTGGCAATCAGGATACTTGTAATATCATCAAGTAATATAAACAAATAAAATATTAACAAATATTTGCATATGAATGTATATCCTCCTTTTAGAATGAAAGCATCAGATGAATGACATCTTAGATTGAATATTTAAGCCAGTAAAACTTACAGGTGAACTTAGAATTTTAATGTGAAAAGCCAGGGTGTCTTGCAACAAGTAGTCTAACCAAGACAATCTTAAAATGCCCTATAGTTCAGAGGGATATTATGAAGTCAAAACACACCATCTAGAAAAAGCTATTGAGCAATATGTGCAGACAAACACATATCCCACGGTACCAAAGGAGAGGTGAGAAGTCACCTTTCCAAACAATTAACTTTCATACTTTCATAAAGTAATACATAAATTGCATACAATTAAAAACATTACATATCTAGTAAACATAAAACATGTTCCAGAATGTGTTTCATACAACATACAGACACAAAGGATTGTCACTCAGATTCTGCTTCAGATTCAACTTAGTGAACTTGGGTGAGACAAAGAAATTTCTATCTTTGGTTCCCTACAATTTTGAACACACGGCTCTTGAGTAATGTTGCCTCACTCAAACATGAACAGTAACATGCCTGAACATTTCCAAATAACTGCCATGGTTAACCAAGTTACAAGAGTTCACTGACCCCTATTCACTAAACAGAGAGAGCAGTGCTCAGCATACTCGGCCTCAGGTCAGATTTCTTTACTTTTGTGGTTTTAATTGTTTAAATATGGTAGAAAATTAAGATGATGGGTGCTAAAATAAAAGTAGTAGACATATATCAATATGTTTTGTTGTGGACTGGAGTTGGGTAGAGAAATGTCAAAAAAAAAGTAACACTATTATGTAATAATTTAGTAGATTGCAGAGTACCCCTCAGTGTATTAAGTGAGCATGGCTCACCAATGATATCACTCTGGACAGAGAAAGAAATCTTTTCTAGCAACTAACAATGGTATTCTCAAATAGAACAATCTACCCTCACAGGACAGTTATATTTGTGGAGGTGGACTGGCAGACAGATGCGTTCAACAGATTTCATATACACAAAGACAGAGAAGTTTTATTAAATTTTCTTTTAGTGGGAAAAAAAGAAACCTAAATACAACTTTAATATACCTCTATGTGAAAATCATTTCTGAAGCAATAGACTCTAAAATTGCATTACAATCATATTTGCATGTTTTATATATATAAGAAATCCTTATATATTGTCGTGTGACACTAATAAAGCAGGTCAAAACAAAGCATTTCTTCTTTTTTCTTAAGATTACTTTCCTCAATATACATCTAACACAATAAAATATATAAGAAAAGGTTATTTAAGCAGAAAAGAGCATATGCATAACTAAAACAATATATTTGTACGTCTTTTATTTTACACCTGTCTTTATTATGTCTTTGCTGTCTCCAACTGTGAATCACTGTACATCTCTAAAGAGTAGTTTTCTAAAAGTAAGTTGGGATAACCATTTAGAGATACTTTAAGTAGATAGAGATATATCTACTTAAAACGCATGAGCCATCTGCACCACCATTCAAATTTATGAGTTCTGCTGATAGTAAGAGCTGTCAAGCACACATCAGTAGATATACAATCAGAAAAGGTGCTAGACCACAGCTTGATTTCCACCTCTATTCTGATAGTCCTGTCCTATTTATATTGAAAATTATATTAGTAAATCCAAATGTCTTTATTAGTGGTAATTTTTCTTATTTTACCACATATCTTCATGAAATATTCATTTTGAATTTATTTATAATTATCAAAAACACAGAATAATTAATAATTCTATGATCCCTACAAATTAAACTACTAAATTAATATTTTATAGCCCATGGAACTTGAAAGATGACTCAACAGTTAAAAGCACTTACAGATTTTGCAGAGGAACTAGGTTCTGTTCCTACCACCCATTTTAGATGGTTCACAACCACCACTGGTACCTTCAGTTCAAGGGGATACAATATCTTATTTTGGTCTCTGTGGGCACCTTTATGCATCCAGAGATACATAAATATTAAATAAATAAATAAATAAATAAATAAATCTGTTAAAATTTAAAAATTTCACTTCATGTCCTAGTATATATTTCATTCATAATCATGTTTTAATATAAGGACCTCAAGCAGTTTCTTTCTTCTCTATTTTTAATCATTGAGAAAAAGTCTTAGGCCACATTTGCACACACGTACACACAAACACACACACAGTTTTATATATACATATGTAATATATATATATATATATATATATATATATATATATATATATATTCATTCTTTCAACATATTTTTTTGCATATAAACCTGTGTGGCTCTCAGTGTTAGAAGAAACAGCTCTTCTGTAGGCTCCCTTCCTAGTGGTCAGTCAGTTCAGCTCGGCTGTGACTTTGCTAGCATACAATGAAAAAACACAAATACGCCACAGCTGGGAATCAAATTTCAGTGTACTCAGTAAGCAGCTGAAAGGGTCAGAAGCAGATATTTGCACCCAACCAATGGACAGAAGCTGCTGACTGCTGTGGTTGAGTTAGAAAAAAGCTGGAAGAAGCTGAGGAGGATGGGTGACCCTGTAGGAGGACCAGCAGTCTCAATTAACCTGAACCCCTGAGATCTCTCAAACACTGGACCACCAACTAGACAGCATATACCAGCTTGTATGAGGACCCCAACACATATGCAGCAAAGGACTGCTGGGTCTGAGTCTAGTCATAGAAGATACACTTAACCTTTAAGAGACTGGAGGCCCCAGGGAATTTAGAGGTCTGCTGGGGTGGGAGGTGGGCAGTAGAGACATCCTTGTAGAGACTGGGGGCCAGGAGGAGGTATAGAATGTGGAACAGTTGGAGAGTGGATTGGGAGGGTAATAAAATCTGGAGTGTAAATATATAAATAAGATTAAATAAAAATTTCAAATGACTAGGAAAAGTATTTTACATTGAATATAAATTTTAATTGAAATGATTGACGGATTTTATCTGGAAAAGGTAGATGTAAAGCAAGCACAGCAATAAAAAAGGTTAGACTCTCAACTCTTCACCCATGGTTCTTTAGAGGAGCTGTATGAAGTTCTATTGCTCATTGTGTGTCCTGATTACTTTCCAAGTCCCTTTATCTCCATTTTCTGGAATGCCTGTGAGCTGGAAGCAAATTACATACTACACATATAGTAGATATTCCTACCTTCATCTGTCAGCTGCCTGTGCTGTGGAAATATTTCACAGAAAAGCATTTCTGAGTCAAGAAGCATTATTTTATTCTTCTTTATTGGCATAAAAGGGCCAACAAAAATTCTGGTAATTTTCTACCTCCATCAGTTCTACTTGATGTAAATCAGTCCAACAAAATCAAAAGATCACTATGCTCCTGGACAAGTAACTTTACTAAACCCTACTTCTTACAAACCAAGGGGTTCCATATTAGGAAAGATCGGGGAGGAAATGGTTCCTGATGTTGCAATCATCTTTGATTTCAAGAAGAGCATGTCAATGCACTTAGCTCAGAAGATATGTTCATTCCAGATGTGAAACATGAACATGAGCAGATCTCTTGGTCATGTTCCTTATTAAGCCTCATATTGTCAAATCACACTCCAGTTGTTATCCAGGCTAACTAGAAGTTCCATGCAGAATTGAATTCATTCTCACCTATTCACTCTTTAATGGTGTTTTTCATCGATTATCTAAGTTAAACAATGCCTCAGATTTAAGAAACGTGTCACTTCTTATAAAAAACAAAACACAATGTACTCAGAATATATGAGGGAAAATATGGGTGCTGAAAAACTCTGAAAATTGGGCACTGCGTATCTAAAAGCAAAGTTCTGGCTATTATCCAACTAGAAGCAATTCTCAGGCTTTATTTCCCAGAATAGACTGATGTCAGTGGCAAGTAAAGCTGAAAGTTATGAACCCATATGAACTTTCTAATGCAAAAATCTATAATAAGGACATTAAAGTGTAAGTAGTTTGCAAGGCCTGAAAAAATTATATTAGTCATTTTTTTCAATGACAGATCACAAGGAAGTATAGTCACAAAATAGATACAGGACATAGGACAGGAGTGACTTGACATTTTATTAACAATTCCATTAAAATACAGGAGCTCATAGCCAAAAAAAAATTGAAAAATCAATGAGTGCTTTAACTTAAGCACTTGACATGTTAGAAATTAATAATGTGCATATCAAAACACTCAAGGAACTCAGGATCACTCTAGGACACACAATTTAAAACTACTAGATTCGTTTCATGAATGACTCAAATAGAGTTCTTTCAAAGTTAAAGATGAATCCAACTAAAACTAGTACGGTCTCAGCTGTTTTCACTCTAAAATATTGTCTTGAAGAATAAAAGAGAAAATTATTAATATCTGTACAACAGTATTATTTCAAAATGTGTTTCAATTTCCTGGGAATGTTTTCTTTAATTTTGAGTAGAAAGCATTAATATTTTTTTTCTTAATTTAAGTTCAATATTAAGAATATGCCATGGATATAAAAGTTGTAAATGATGACTTTGCCTAGCTTGCCACACATACCTTGTAACTCACGTAACCTCAAACATTTGATGAAATCTCAATCTTCCAAGGCATCTTGCTTACATAAACTGGAGTTTTAATTTAGAAGTACTTACATATCTTTCTTACAGGATACCTTAAGTGCTTCCAAAATTACATGACTCAAAATCCATTAAGAGCAGTTTGGTATTGAGAATAGACAACACAGAGAAGGAAAGAAACTTTTGTTAGCTGTCTGTTATTGGATAGAAAATTAAAATCCAGAATATATAAAGAACTCAGAAATGTTAACAATCATAGATCTTGTGACTCAATATGAGAACATAAGAAAGAGTTGAATAAATACTTCTAAGGAGAAAAACGGGGCCAACAAAAATTTTCAAATGCTTAAAATTAGCAATTTGGCAAATTAAATCATATACATCAAATAAATGGCATCCTATCTCTCCATAGTCAAACAGAAAATCTCCTAAATAAAACACATAACAATAATCTAACGACTTCTGGTAAAGTTGCAGATAATGGGATTTTGACCTATGTAGATTGTTAAGAGAATAAAATAATGTTATTTGAAGACCTCTACCAATTATTTAAAATAATCTGTGAAAATTAAATTAGTACATATACTTTGAAGACAAAAATGGAGTTTCTTCAATAAACTAGAAATAGATCCATGGTAAAACCTCAAACCACACTATTGGATATACATACAAACAAACATACATACATATATACATGGTGTGTATGTATGTGTATGTAAAATTGGTTGAGCAAGTCGGAAATATTTACATATCTATGTTTACTATGGAGCTATACCTCATAGAATCAGTTTAGGTTACCATCAAAAGGTAGGTAGTAAAAGAAAGCATACCAATGTGTACTATAAGCACACAATGGTATAATATTCAAAAATAAAAAGAATAGAATAATGTAATTATGAACAGAAGCTTGGAATTGGAAGTCATTATGTTACATGAACTAAGTGACACACAGCCAAGTACTCCATGTTCTCTCATGTGTGAAGATGTGTGGGGAGCCGACAGAAGACGGCTATCATCCTTGCAGCCATCTTGAGCCATATACCCTGACAAGAGACTTGATTACAATAGCCTACAACAGCTGAGCACACTCTGATAACATCTTGCTTTAGATACCCAGGATCTTCCCTTGGGTGTGTGAGACTTAAAGGTGTGTGACTTAGAGATCAGATTTAGAGATAAGACCTAAGGGCATGACTTAAGGGCGAGACTTAGAGGCTTGGCTTAGAGGTGACATATAAAAGGCGAGAGGTAGACAGAAGAAATTATTATTAGGTATTAGGCACTTGGCACTTGGAGGAAGAACTTGGAATTAGATGTCAGACACTTGGAATAGAGAACTCAGAAGAAGAATTATTAGACATTAGGCACTTAGCACTTGGAAGAAGTAACTTGGAACTTGGAGGCACTAGGGACTAGGAACTAGGGACTAGGAACTCAAGACTTGGGACTTGGACTATAAAGAGAGACTGAAGAATAAACGGGATTGAATCACACTCTGTCTGGTCTCCATTCTTCACGTCCGTCCTCACTCTCTCACAGGAAGAGCCTAGAGCAGTGTGGGTTCTAACAATTTAGCCCCCAAGGCTTCTGGCAGTGCTGGTTCCAACATGATAGGGTGGTCCCGGACACTTTGGCCCCCAAACGTGGGGTACCTCAGGCCACAACACTTGGGCCCCCAAACGTGGGGCAGAGTGGTCCACAACATTTTTTTGGTGCCCAACGTGGGGCAGTTCTGGCCACAACAAAGATGAACTATTGACCAGAACATAGGATAGGGATTAACAGAGGTTGGAAAGAATGAGAGACATGCAGACAGGAGGCTGGATTTGATCAGTGTATATTGTATGCAGATTACAATATCACACTGAACTCCACTAGTAGATGCAAGTAACGTGATTGAAAAATAACAATTCTAATAAAAAGATAAGGTCTCAAACTGTAACTCACTATATACCTTAGAATGATTTCAAATTCTTGAAAAATCATACCTCAGCTTTCTCAGTGTTGTGAGTTCAAGCATGATTTTCTATTCAAAAACAATTTTTCATTTAAAAATGGATTTAAAATACAATAGCACCATTTCCCCCTTCCATTTCCTGGTCCCAACCCTTCCTATGCCAAAGAGCATGTGTTGTTTTAAGCTCTATATTGTTCCTTCTCCATGTTCCTTAACTCTTAGTTCAGCCACTGTCGTTTCCACAAATAAACAAATTATAAACTAGTAGTAATTGGTCTTATTTTGTAAGAAAATTGAACTTTTGAGAATCTGATAGTTTTTTCAATATAAAAAGACTAAATATAAAGGAAACTCAAAATTGAAATTGAATAATATAAACTTCAGATTCAAAAATGACTCTTTTCAGTATCTTTATATTTTAATTGTAAGTTCATTGCCAACGGTGTGGTATAACTTTATGTAAAAAAATACTCACTTTTTGTACATAAAGTTCTTTATATTTTTACTGCTTAATCTATAAATCTCCTGCATGAGTTTTCAATAGAATAGGCTTTCATTTGTATCCATTCTTCCTTTAAATACTACAACACACTAAAGCATAAGGACATATACTAATTTAAGAGGACGGTCAAATGTGCTTTCATTCTTGTTTCCATAGACAAATTAAAGAAATGATATTTCCATCCCCAGTTTGTTTTGTAAAATAGGCTAATAAAACAGTGTGATGTTGTCTTTCAATATTTGAGTATCAAGTATGTGTGAGTATGCATAATCAGATATAAGTAGAAATGTCACATGCACATGGATATGCTCACCAAAGAAATTATCTTCTCTGTTTCATTTTTTGGTGGCTGAATATTGATTGATATTACTCTGCTTTAATCTAGCTATGTGCTGCCTGACTGAATTAAACAATTTAAGTATTAATTTTGTATTCCTTTGTTGTCATTTTCCTAATGAAAATCTTAAACATGTAAAGTATGAGAAATATTGAAGAAGCAAGGTAGAACTTTCCTGAATGATGTGTTATCTAAGTTTCAAATGTCACTTATCAGAAAATATAGAGCTTCTTATGATAGACAGGCATTTTTTGTTGAATGCAGAAGGACTGGGACAATAATATAATGTTACAATAATTTTAAGTAACTATTATATACAGAAATTTATTTCTATTCCATATTTTATAACCCATTATTCTTATGTAGTATTTCCAGAAAGGGTTGTATTAAGATGCCAGGATCCCATTTTCTCAAAATGATTGATGCTTTGTTGGGTAATCTCCAAAATTCTAGTGATAATTCAATCTGTTAAATAATATAATACATAGAGAATTGATGCACTAATCAAGGGAGATGGAGCAACACATTAAACATTCAAGAATATTACTTAATCACAGAATAACTCATGTTTCTTAGTTATGAGTCACCATATTAACACAGCCCTTTGCAAAGCTTGATTCCTTTGGCTAGTCAGTATTGTTATATATATATTTGTATAGTTAACAAACACAGACAATGGGCTCCTGATATAGAAGAAGGCTCCCTTTTGAGTATGTAAGTTAGGCAGTGGCCAAGAAAACAATAATCACAAAGATGATGATGATGATGATGACAACGACTATGACAACAACGACAAAGATGATGACAATAATGACAATGAAAGTATATTCAATAATTCTATCTATAAGTAATAAGTAGGATTACTTATATTGTTTTCAAGTGACAAGGTGTATGGTAAATTAACAAATTATACAGTTATCAAAAGTACAAAACTAATTTGAGACATATAATAAAAGTTAATTCAAACAGTATAGTTTGATTATAATTTAAGTGATACTGACTAGAAATTACTAATTTAATTATAATTTCAATTTAAAAATATAAATCAACTAAGAGTTACTATTTGGCCACTTTCTTTTAAAAAATGCACTAGAAGTAGAAAAATATAAGAATGTCACATACTGAAATTTGTACTGTGTGTAGTTCATATCTATTATTAGAATCTTAAGTTTTCCTAAATATAAAGTCATAAGAAGCACTTGAAGGCTGACACAGAGAAGAGACATTTAGGAAGACAGGTAGGGCATAGTTGACTGAGCTCTGCTGAACTCTCCAGAGAGGCTCAGTCTCAGGGTAACCAAATGCCTGCATACCTGCCTCTTACAGACTTGGCAGAGAAGTGCATAGTTTCATTAAGCCTGCCACACACAACTACAGCCGAGACATCTACATTTTCATTTTGCAATCCATCATATTAGAAACGACTCAGACTTAGTTTGCCACTGAAACAAAATGTCACTCGCTTCCCTTAGTAGCTTACAAGTAGAAAGGCGTATCAAATGAGAAGACGACATCACAGATGAAACATTTATTTTTTCCACAAAACAATCTGCAACCAGTGGAGCTGACAGTAGTTTTCAGTAATGCTTGAGGGTAAATCAAGGACAGGTTTTAAAAAACGAAGACCAGAGATTTGTGGTATTTTATGTTCTTCTCTCCAGTTAAATGTGTGTTCCAATACAAATCTTCCGTTCCACTGGATGGCAGTTTAAAGAATAGGCCTTGCTGTGAAAATAATGGTTTTGGAGATATCTACTCATATCTCTCCAGACTATATCATAAGTTATTTAAACAATGGGATTAAGGGTTTTCAAGCTCATTATAGTTGGTAGAGGGAAATGCTTAAGCCAGGAAATGAGTGCAGAGGATCTGAACAGTGCAGAAAATGCACTTAAAGATCACTGAGCATTTTTCTTCTGATGTCACATAAAAATTTTATTTGATAATTGCATGCCAAAAAATGGAAATTATTACATTGGCAACCAATATAGAAAATGGAACTGAAGAATGCATGATTTTTTGAGCTAAGAATGCTGGCATCCTTAGCATTACTTTTAGATCACTTAGGTATAGTATAATAAAATTATCCCAAAAGGGGACATATTTATGGCATTTTTGTTTGATATTTGACAAAGAGCATGTAATCTCTTTTGAAAAAAAGAATCACATTCCCATTTAGTGGATCGAACTTTGACACCATTCAGCTACAATTTAATAGTGGGTGACCTGTATTCCCTTGTACTGTTACATTATAGTAACCTAAATAAGTTATAACCATGCCTCAGCAGGCTTTCTCTGTTTAAAGTCTGTTTTACATCTCTGCCAGTAGTAGGATCTTCCATGAAGTAGTTATTCAATAATTCCTGAGTTCAGGATAAAATGAAAGGCATCCTCAGTAAGTTTTAGTCATGAAAATAAGGCAGTCCATCGCTAGAATGTACATTATGGAATTATTTAACCTTGGAGTTACAAGGCATATTCCAGGAGAGTTCATTAAACTCACATTCAGTTTAAGAATACATTCTGCAAATATGACACATGGTCAACTTAAAATGTCAGTGATTGGGTATTCACCCAATGAGTGAAATTCATTCATTTTTATTCAGGATAATTTGTTACATTTTCTTTGCTCAGTCAAAAATCACTTTCTTGAAACTTGTGTCTACGCTGTTCTCTGACCTTACACAGAAGAAAAAAGAATCTGGCTTTCACCCTGAAAACACATAAAAAATTTAAGACAAAAATTTAAGCGTAATTGTGTCACTTATGCTTTCCTGATCCCAGTTCTCTCATACGTTCATTATGTTCTAGTTTCTATAAGTCACAGTCTTTTATGATCTCCAGATACTTTCTTCATGAGAAATTCTTAGGTTAATGGATGGAACTAGAAACTATCATTCTGAATGAGTTAACCTAATCACAAAAAAACACACATGGTATTTACTCACCAATAAGCAGATGTTAGCCTAAAAACTTGGAATAGCCAAGACTCAACACACAGACCACATGAAGCTCATGAAGAAGGAAGACCAAGTGTGGGTGCCTCGGGCCTACTTAGAAGGAGTAACAAAAATACTCAAGGGAGTAAATATGGAGACAAAGTGTGGGACAGAAACTGAAGGAGGAGCCATCTGGAGTCATTCCACCTGGGTCTCCATCCCAGGTGCAGTCACCAAAGATAGACACTGATGTGGATGTCAGGAAGTGCATGCTGACAAGAGCCTAATATAGCTGTCTCCTTAGAGGTCTGCCAGAGGCTGACACATTCAGAGGCTGATGCTCACAGCTAACCACTGATCTGATCACGGCTTTCCTAATGGAAAAGTTAGAGAGAAGACTGAAGGAGCAGAAAGGGTTTGTGTCCCCATGAGGAGAGCAACAATACCAACCAACCAGAGCTCCCCAGGGTCTTTCTTCTCTTCTTTCTACTTTTCAGTTACATTCTACAGACCTAAAGCTTAAATCAGAAAAAAATTAAAACGTTGTGTGACCACTTTTAAGTTACTCCACTTTCTCTTTAAAGCTCATTGTTTTTATTCGGCTCATTGTGACTTTACTATGTTATACTAAGTTTATTTGTTTTATTTTCTGTTTTTACTGTCTCTGCCCCTGAGGGATCTGATGATTATAGACCTGTGGCTTAATTACCAGTGCTTAAATTTTATCACTAATTATATCTTATTATCGTATTTTTTTTATAGAATTCCATAAAGGATGGAAGACACAAAACACAGGCTTTCCTATTTTTTTCCTTTTTAAAAAAATTAGATCTCTCTCTCTCTCTCTCTCTCTCTCTCTCTCTCTCTCTCTCTCTCATCTCTAATTTTGACATTTTAGTCCTTTGTTTTCAGTTCACCAAGTCTATTTATTTGCCAAACCTGTTACCAGCTCACCTATCAAGTTCTAATATTGTCTTATTTTTCAGATTCCGTATCTCTGGCAAAACTCTTTGTCCTTTTCCATTTATTGAAAATCATCAGTTGTTCACAAAAATCTAATCATCCCAACATCTAATTCAACTTTCAAGTCACTTTCTGCTTTATTCTTGTTAGTTATAATAACTTGTTCATATGTATAGAATTTTAAGTAAACATAAATTATGGAACATATAATAGTGAAAAAGTGCCTGCTGGTCTCCTGTCTTTCAAAGTTGAATTATACTTTCCTTCAAAACATGAATAGAAGTCTGACCTTTTTCATTATACAGATTTTCCTTCTATAGATTTACATTATACAGGTTTTAGACTTTGGTGAGAATAAGTGTATGTGTTTTATCACAAGCCAGCTCTCATTCCAAGATCATTGCATTTACTTTGAAGGAAATTCCAGCCCTGTAGATCATACATAGTTTGGTCATACATAGACTTTGGCAATAAGCTACAAATTCTTTCTGAACAGCCTGCAGATGACGGTGCTCTGTGCTTTGATCTCTTGGGACCAGGTTTTTGTATTGATTTCTAAGAGTCTTACACTGCACATATATTATTTCTGGTTCAGGTCTCAAGATTCCTTCTTCACCCTCATGCTCTAATCTACTCTGCAGGCTTATAGCTGTGTTTTCTCTCCAAACCAACCAAGTTTCTCTCCAAACCAAGTCTCTTGCACAGTTCTGACTGATACTTTCTCTTCAGTTTCTCACCATTGCTCAAAATGAAAATGTTCTATAAGTGATAAGGAGACTAATCATAAAGATCAACATGGTAGGTTTTGTTTGGTGTTGTTTTGTCTTCTGAATATTAGCCAAAACACTGTCATTTGGGGCTTGATATCAGCATCGCCTAATATTTTAAACAGTGATTTCTACTATGCAAAATGCAATGACTTTATTAAAAAGTTCACCAAAGAATTTACAAACACTAAGTATTTTATTGGTCCATTAAAATGATTAAAATACAGTCCATCCTTTTCACTTTAAATAGGAAAGGCTAGGTGCGTGGCATGATTTGTGAGAAAGTCAAAAAATTTATTGAGAAGGATTGTTTTTCTGTTGCTTCTAGTTGGGAACAATCTCATTTTTTTTTTTTACTTGTAGCTTATAAAAGCCATTGGCATTCATTGAAAATTATTCTATAGTATAAAACTACAGAAAAGATTAAAAATCACAATAATTTCCATCAGAATATACCATTTTATTGTCCATTCACATTCAATAATAGATAGATAGAAAGAACAAAAGAGATAAAGATGGAAGTCACAGAAAAGTGAATGCAAGAATTCAGAAAAGCAAGGAAAAGTGGCCTAATCACATAGATTTGAAACCACAAACATTATAGAAAGACTTATTGATGAAATATCAGTGCAAGAAAAAAGAAGTGGTTTTGAAGGCAGAATGCATGCAAAGGCAAAATACAAAATTTCTTTCTTTTTTTGTATTTTGTTTTGTCTTGTTTTTGTCTTTTTTTTTTTTTTTTTTTTTTTTTTTTTTTGAGGTTGGAAGTGCATACTGAAGTGTCAGAAAGCGTAAGGACAGAACCTGAAGAGAACCATATGAAGTCTCGAGCATAGTAAAGATTTATTACATTTATCTTCTGTTTATGATCCTAATTACAACATCTGTAGTGAGTAAAAGAAACTATTTTGAGCGTATTGAACATAAGAAATCCAGACTGCAAAGGTGTTAAAAGGAAAGAAAGAGAATAGAGACCTTAATAAAACTGACTAATAATTATTCTTCTTAATAATTGGGACTTTGGGGGAAGACAAAGCCAATACATAGTACATAGGATCATTTTCTTATAGTTTTAGTTGTAACAGGGCTTGGGCATATTCAGAAACTAAGGGCTGAGAATGTGGAGAGGCAAATGCTGGCATGAGACTATCATGGTAACAAAACATAAGCTCTAGTTTGGATATTGTCAGCAAGATATAATTAACTCTGGCCATTTTTGTATTCTTGCTTCAGAGACAGAATATATTAAACTCAGAAAACCACCAAGTATTTTTCACATGATTTGGAGTCAGGCTGGGTTCCATCTTCCTTGTGTTGACTTAGTGAGAAGACCAATTATTCAGCCTGAATATTGAAAGCACAATCAAAGCACGGACATTTGGGTTAGTAACTCTGGCAACTTTCCATCTTCCAGTTAGAGAAAATGGTCACGTAATTTCTTGTCACTGCTTAAGAATAAGTTACAACATTTTTGAGGTAAATAAAAGAAGAAAATAAGCAACATCAAAATTACAGACACACAGGGCAACAAAATTAATAAATCACATATTTTGAAGTTATAAGTAAGCAGTTGTGTTTAGATTTTTTAATTTTCTGAGGTCTGATTTTTAGTTATTTTGAAGGACTTTATGTATCTTTAGTCTTTAAAATATGTTTTTAAATGAAATATAGTTAAATCACTTTGTCCCTTCAGTCCTTTTAACCTCAAACCTGTCCCAACCCACCTACTCTAAAGTTGATATCTTCATTTCTTTGACTATCCTTGTTACATACATGTATATGTATGTATGTACTTATGCATGCATGAATTTATGTATGTATGTATGTATATATATGTATATACACAAATAAATATATACACACACATATATATACACAAATACATATATATATTTATATATATATACACAAATGTGTGTGTGTGTGTGTGTGTGTGTGTGTGTGTGTGTATACATATATATATACAATCGAATGAATCCCTATTTTGTTGCTTAAGTTGCTTATGTGTATATGGTTCCAGGGCTGACCATTACACATTGGGTCCCCGATAAGTAGACTCATCTTGAATTAGCTAATTATCCTTCTCCTATTACTCATTATTTACCTACAGTTCTTTATCTAAGGGTGGAAACACACAAAATCTCCCCATCTATATTAACATGTCCATTGATCCTATCCATTTTTTGCAGTCATTTCGAGGTTAGACTGTTTCACAGCAGACTTGCTGGTAGTTTGGCTGTTAACTGTCTTCCATCCCCTCGTTCACCATGTTCCATGGACTGTGATATAGATATACATTTTAGGGATGGGCTTTCCATGATCTGTTGACCTCAGCATTGTGGACAGAGGTCATTTTCTGCAGTGGTCTCTACTTAGTACAAAGATAACCTTCTTTGATGAGAGGTAGTACCTATACTTACCTGTGGGTATTAGGATCAGGTTGAGAATGTAATAAGAATTTATGTGTTGTATCTTCCTTCTGACCAAATAGTATGCACAAATAGTAGCTTTCAGTGAGAACTGCTTAAGTTTCATGCAAATCTGTTCCTGGCATTTTTCTTTGGCTTTCTTAATTCTCTAGGCTAGCATGTTCTGTAGCTTCCTCTTTAATTTTCTCTTAAAATAGACTTACTTTGTTATTTTAGTTATGTGAGTGTTTTACCCACATGTATTATTGTTTACCACATCATACATGGTGCCTCAATAGGCAGGAAGATGGTGTCAGATACCTCTAGAACTGAAGTTACAGATGATTCTGTGCCATGATGTAGGTAGTAGGAGTCAAAGACAGGTCCTGTGTGGGTAGCAAATGCTCTTAATCATTAGGCCATCTCTCCATATTTTCTTAGTGTGTTCTTTCTTCAAAATAATATATTGTGTTTCTGTGTATGATATGTGAGATAACACAACACTAAAGTTGTAATTGTGTGCTTTCTGCTCAGTATTTTTTCCCTTCGTTTAAGGGCTTCTTGCAACATACTGATGGACAGTTTCTTCTTTAAAGAGACAGTAAAGTTCATGGATTATGCTGGCTCTGTTAATTCCTAAACACTGAAATAAGCAGTATTTGACAGTCTAAGAACAACCTTCTCTTTCTATAATTATGAATTTTAAGACATTTATACTAGTCATTTTGTATTAGGTAACTAATTGGTGTGAATTTCCCAGGAAAATACAATTTCTCCATCCCTCAGCATTCTTTAGATGCCTTCTATTTTCCTTCAAAATGTTGGTTTTCTAAACCAAACTGACTAACTACACCCCAAGATAAATTTCAATTAGTTTTGGAACTCATAGGTAATATTTCAATTCCTCTTATTTTATAAATGACCCATATACTATAATGAAAGGTATCTAAATTTCCATTATTAATGGAAATATTAATATATTCCACAAATATATTTATATATTCAAGAAATCATAGCATGAAAATTTTCAGCAAAGATTCATATATCATTAACTCCTCAAACACTGGGACTTTTGCTAATGGGAATATGTGCAGTTCGCTGTACCTCATTTTAATACTAGAATGTCTAGGAATAAGAAAGATTTACTAACAAATGTCTTCCCTAGAAATATCTGCTGTAAGACTTTGTGGTTTTAAAGTAAAGATTTCATTTAGATTAACAAATATGTAAATATTTGTTAAAGTGAATTCTAAAATGTTCTTATTTCATTTTCCATATTCTTTTTAAACATTATTTACATGCTTTTAATTTAATATAAGTGTGTATGTATACACACACACACAAAGACATACACGCACACGCACACGCACACGCACACGCACACGCACACACACACACACATTCCATGTGTGGAGGCCACAAGATAACTCTCATGTAAGACCATTACTTCTTTCACTGTGGTCCCAGTGACTCAACTTGGGTCCTTGGGTATGATGGCAAGGGCCTTTAATTGCTGAGGTAGCTAATAGGTCCTCATTGATCAATATTCTTTGGTAGCCCCTAGCAGAGCTCTATCCTGACTTCCAGAAGGCTTGATTGGAACTTTTAAAATATTTTCTTTCTCACTAGATCTGTACTCAAAGAACTTGTCTGATAGTGACTAAGTCTTATACCATATGCCACTGTCAGTGATTTTCTAGTATCAAAATCTTATCATCCAAAGTAGGATATGTATGACTTTGATATATTATTGCATTCCCAAGCACTTTTCACCATTTGACAGTCTTCTAATAGTCATAGATGTTCTGTAAACTGTAATTTTATGAATTTGGGTTGTTAATACGAAAAAATATGAAGCAATAAAAACAAAGACAAGATAGACAAAATAAAGACCAATATTCTTTTACAGGGTTACCTTAGCTAAAAGAAAAAATAATTAAGCTCACATAATATACATTCTATTAATTTGACAGGCTAAAATTAATTTTCAAAAGGAGATAAAAATGCTTAGAAATTAACATTACATTACAGATGGAAGGTGTAACACTGGATATAGCACCTCTTAGTCTGCAAAACTTCAAACAATAAGAATGGATGATATATACTCATGTCAATGGTATTCATTGTCTATCAGAAGTCAGTGTTAATTGAGACCCATACTAAGATAGTAAAAGCAAAGAGAAATATTTAAACCATTTTTGGTAGCCACTGGGTAAATGCATTATTACAAGGTATGAAGCTCATTAACCACTTAAAATTTCAGTTCTTTTCTTTTAAGAAAAAAAAAAAGTTCAGAACCTACTACCAAATAAAATTGTTATAAAGATTAAGAATCTGATTGATAGCAAACTGTTCCAACCATGTCAGAAGAACAGACTTACTCTTGTTATTCTAAAGCTTCAGCCCAAGCAGTGTTAGTTCACCCTTAGACCTGAGACTTGTAAGCCCTTGTCAAATGAGGTCAGCAATGCAGAATGCATCTGCCTTTTGCAGTTAAGAAAATACTTATATCTTATGCTCTGCATCCCTATTGACATCTGAACTATCTACATTTAAAACTAAATACATTAGCTGGTTTAGAACAATCATAGCAAATAATTTTATTTAGAAATATGTTTAATCCTGGGAGAGAGAAAAGGCAAAAAAAAAAAAAAACCAGTATTGGTCAATCAAACATTATAGAACATTGACCACCAAAGAGACTGTTGAACAAAATCACAGTATTCAGAGTCTCTAATACATCAAGGATGTCCTGAGTATATTGACCTTATGGTACAGTCCTTGGTTTACTAACCATATTTAAACTGAATCTTAAATTATGAGCTAAACTATCCCCTATTGAGTTCTTCCACACCATCACTACCACTACCAAGGGTATACTGTCACAGCATCAGGAAGGAAACTAAGAAAAATGGTATCTCTACTATACTCTACTATACATAGAATGCATGCATGCTCAGAGCAAACAAATGTAGATTATAATCTTAAGTATACCTCTGTTATCATGGTCTTGTTTTAATTAGTAATTCTAGGTATTGAAGCCAGGCCTCCTCACACATGAATAGGTAAGTGCTATAGCAAGCAGCAGGATGAAAAGTTAGTTGGTTCTAAGTGCCCATTTGTTAAGTAGCATTAGTTATTATTGGGTTGTCTAATAGATATCTAGGACAAAAGAGTAAAATTTCAGTTCCCTTTGTCATTGCAAACACAGTTGGCTCCACTTCATCTATCAGAGTAAAGTTTCTTTATGTTTACAGAAGGTCTTAGTTTAAGCACCGTCAACCTTTCTGGGCATAGGGAACTGGGCCTATACATCCTGGACAGGTGAAAAGTGAAGAGAAACGAGTGAGCTAATGTGAAAAAGAGCAATTTAAGAGGATAATCAGAGATGTAGCCCTGATTGACCTAGAGTGTAGTTTTTACAGATCCATTCATTCCAGAATGAATGTATGAGTGGACACTTGGGAAGTTCAATAAATGAACAAGCAACAATGAAATGGTTTGGCTTTAGATTTGGCTGCTTCAGCATCAACCACTAGCATAGCTGCCTTAGTAACCACATTGGTTCTCTTACCCAGGCCTCTGACCACTTATAAAGGACTGTCAAAGCAAAAGCAGAAGGATTAGGAACTCTGAGGGAACCTGTGAGGGTTATACTGAAACAGGTATTAAAACACTCCGCAGGAACTTCAAACTTCTCTGGAGAGTAAATAATCAATGTCCTACCAATCAATTTGGGAGGCCAAAGGAAAATCACATGTCTTATGCTGTTTCAATCTTAGAAGTATATAGTCAAATGCTAGAAAACACAGACTGAGAGTCAAAATTAGGAATTTGAATGAGTTTCTGTTGATTTCTACAGAGTTTATTTAGCTTTATTAGAATTACCGAGTACGAAGTTCAAGAAGGAAGACCAAAATGTGGATGCTTCAGTGCTTCTTAGAAGGGGAAACAAAATACTCAGAGGAATAAGTGGAGACAAAGTGTGGAACAGAGACTAAAGGAAAGGCCATTCAGAGTCTGCCGCACCTGGGGCTCCATCCCATTTACAGTCATCAAACGCAGGTGCTATTGAGGATGCTGGGAAGTGCTTGCTGAGAGAGGAACCAGATATGGCTGTGTACCAGAGCCTGAAAAATACAGAGGCAGAGGCGCTCAGCCAACCATTGGACTGAGCGCAGGACCCCTGATGGAGGAGTTGGAGAAAAGACTGAAGGAGATGAGGGGATTTGCAGTCCTGTGGGGGAAGCAACAGTGTCAACTGGACAGACCCCCTACCCAGAGCTCCTGGGAACTGAACCACCAACCAAAGAGTACACAAGGAGGGACCCATGGCTCAGGCTGCCTATGTGGCAGAGGATGGCCTTGTTGGACATCAGTGGGAGGAGAAGCCCTTGGTCCTGTGGGGGTTTGATGCCCCGGTGTAGGGGAATGCCAAAGCAGGAAGGCAGGAGTGAGTGGGTGGGTGGGTGGGTGAGGGGAGCACCCTCATAGATAGATGCAGAGGGAGGGGGATGGGATAGGAGGTTTCCGGAGGGGAGACCTGGAAAGGAGATAACATTTAAAATGTAAATAAAGAAAATATCTAATAAAAGAAAAAAACCAAGTAATTTTTAACATTTATTTAACATTCATCCAGTTTCATATCTGAATTCATGTCTAAAAAATAAAATAAAAATCAATTAAGTAAATTTGATTCATGCCACTTATGTGGTTTGTTTTATTTAAGTGATGCTCAGAAATGTACATGTTTCTGAAAACTTTCAGTACAATCAGTAATCACCCTGCTCTACGTAAGCCTGGGTGTCATAATGCTTTGCTGTGACTTCAGAAATGATTTTCTTCGAGTATATTCTTTGTTCTTCAAGGAGCAATTTCATTTTTCTCCCTTGAGCATTCAAATGTAAGTCAGATACTTAGTTTATTAAGGTTAACTCCTAATTTTGGAACATTAAGTAAAATACAAAGTTTAAATGGAATGGAAGTAACATCATGTCCTACATTGGCAGTCAGTGGAAAGAGCTGCTTTCCTAAAAGCGAGGGGAGAGGATGTGTAGTCACTGAGATGGCTTTGTTGTTTCCTCTAACACACTAAACAGAGCTTACTAGCCTTGTGTCAGAAGGAAGTATAAAAGGTGTTCTTGACTTGTGGGGAGTGAAGCTCAGTAGTATAGTAACAGACTGAGCTAACCTCATAGAGCATATCCTAGAAGAAGTGGGTATGTCATACATGTAACTTATAGACGGGAGGAAGGGCATGTGGAGAGCAAGAGGGGTAAAGAAAAGGTGAAAAAGTTCATCGTTAATTTCCTGCATAATAGTTGCAAAATAAATAAATTTTATCATAAAGCCACTCAGTCGGTTTTCAGCCACAGAAATGATGCATATCCAGCCATCACCAAACCTAATGATTGAAAAAAACCAGTTATTTACGTCACTTGCAGCTTTCATTTATTTTGGCTGGGAATTGGCTGGTTCAAGGTGCTTTTGGCTAGTCTTGCCTTCTATATAGGTTCCTCAGAGCTCGCATTTTTCTTGGAATAACAAGCTTGCCGGGCGATAGCAGTGGCAAAGACAGGGTCCATGGCCAGCCACACAGCGAAAACTATGTGTGTCTCCACATCTCTGACTATTCCAATGAACCAAGTTAATAATGTGGCTCTCTGGAGGTTAAGAAAATGTTTTCTCTCTCAAGTTCAATGAGAATGTAAAGGGTAATTATGAAGAACAAGATAACCAACTGAGTCCAATAATTTAATTTACAAAGATATAGGCAAATAGAAATTATGAAATGAAATATGAAAAATGCATTATTAAATACACAATTAATGTATGTTGCTCCTTCAGCAGATAATTTTGTATTTATGAACCACATCTGCATCTGTGTATTAAATATATAAACATAATATAAATATCAATACAACACAATGGAAGCCAGTGACTAGCTCTGATTTCTGCTCTTTCTGTAGGAGGAGTTCTCTGTGAGCTTTGCATGATAGAAGCAATGGGAGTTCCAAACACTTTGTCACTACATGTGAGTTCACTACACTCTATTATTCAGTACTTATTTACATAGCCAAAATTCTAACAATTTGGAATGTTAAAATATAAGAACCAGAATATATTAATATTATTTTAATAAATCATTGAGAAATGTATAAAGTGAAATTTTCTAACAGGACAGTGCAGTGCTACTAAGAACCTATTTATAAGAAGTAAACAGCTAGGTTTTTTTTTTTTTAAATTACCAGCAATATTGAGAGCTTACTATAAAAAGTTTATAATGCCTTACCTATATTTTTTTCTAAATTGCCAAAAATATATAATCTTGTCTACAAGGTAGTCAGGTAGCAGAAGTAGATACCTTTTTGGCATCCTTTCAGTAGTAAAATGTGACACTAACTCTAAGCAGGCAAGTCAAGCTTTTAGACCACTCGACAGAGAATAACAACTTTAATTGGAGAATTCATGAAGGAAAGATAGAAGTGGAATAGATGTCATGCAACTGTAGAAGAATTTAAGAACCATGAAATCTAGAAAAAGGCATCCCTTTAAATGTGCAACTGTCACACAATACACCAGCTGTTGACACAGGAGAATCCACTCTACTGTGCTATTGAAGAATTAATCTCAAGCAGAATCCTGGGGGCTGCTATTATCCTCTGTACCTACTCTCTTTCAGGGAAATTTAAAAATAGGCAAAAGCTGGTTGCAGAAGTAAAATGTGTCATGTTACTGTTTAAATTCCTCAGAGACAGATGGCTAATTTGACTAAACCAACCTTTGTTTACACTGGAACTGATCCATTGATCTTAAGCCAAAAAAATATGGTCTAAACTCCCTTCACTACTTCAGATTCCATGATAATTCCAGGGTTGCTAAATCTCAGAAGAACAAGAGGACTATTTCAACAACTTCTTCAAAGATTGAAACAATTAGATGAGATTATACAGGTAAACATTTAAGAGCCAGACTTCCCAAGAACAACAGATATATATAAACAATGTATAATAAGCATGATCAGCACTGATAGATGGTTTTTTATCCCCAAATACTTTCTACTGTAATAAAATTTTGCTAAATGAAAAACAGTGTTACCAGGACTGATGTTTAAGACAATATCAATTGAGATACTCTTAGTTTTATTTTACAATTCATATTTATATTACATATTCTTTGTATTACATAACATATTATATTTTTGTTATAATATAAAATTACAATAGGATTTATAATTATGCAGATCAATTAAATATTAATTCTTTAGAAAAAAAGAGTTAAGTAGTATAGATTCTCAGGTCACTTAGACAAGCAAAAATACATTTACTGGGTATTGTCTTAGGGATTAAATGAAGATACCAAGAAGCCTCCCTACATCAAAATATCTTGTTAAATTTGATAGGCATACTGTAACATTTGTGTTTTTAAGTCATAATTAATACCTGGTCTGTAAATTACTGCATGAGTATCATGTAAACACCTATGACATTAAGTTCATTCTTCTGGGAAAAAATGGCACTCCTTACATTATTCTGTAACAATCATAGATCAAGTACTTCAGTATTAAACCTAAGTGTTCTCATGAGTCATCTTTCTCATTGAGGTGTAATTTTAATAGAAAGAGTCAAGAAAGCTAAATCTCACAAGAAAATCCTTAATAGAAGTGTTTCCCACAGTTAAAGTATCTCTAACTCTCACTGACAGACACACATTATCTTCCTATTACACCTGTTGTATAGCAATTTCTTCCAAAATTGAAATATTGAGTCATTAAAAGAGGCTCCGTATGACTTACAAAAACACGACACTTAACAAATTCCAGGAAATAACTCTCAAGCACGGGGAAGTTTCTGAGACCTAAGAAAATTCACAGCACCCTACGCAAATTTATATAAACATTAATTTTTGCTGGGGAGAAGAGACTCTCAGATATGTTAAACTTGTTTGCCATTCTTGTAGTGTGATTATTTTATAGTACTGTCCTCTAAGATTAAAATCTACAATATTGGACAAAAATGCATCATTAGAACATGGGATGTTAGAACGGAGTTAAAACAACAGTGTGTTATAAGGAAAAGAGAAGCATTCCATTCTACCAAGAAATCTGGATAAGACAGAATATTCTAATGTAGAGCAAAACATTTCACCAGGCAGGAAAGTTCTTTAAGGGTAAGAAAAAAGAACTCATAGATTTTAGGAGGTACCTGAAACTGACATAATTCACCCCCCTCTCTCTCCTTCCATCCCTCTCTGTTTCTTTCTCTCTGTGTAACACACACACACACACACACACACACACACACACACACACACCTTGCTCAACCATATAAAAATATAAGAAATGCTACGAGGCATTTTTAGGTAAAATGAACTGTCTAAAAGAGACCAACTGAACAGAATGGAGGAAGAAGCCTGCAGAAATACCTAGAATCAGAGAGAAGCCAAGCAGTTGGGAAGCTTGAGACCAAATGAGCTGTATGGCAAGGATATGCTGCACCCTGCACCCTGTTGACCTGCCTGCAGGTTATCAAGTGCAATTCCCAGTTTTAGTATTTGTGATGTGTCACCCATGATGCATTGGGCTTTGGTTATACAGCTGACTGTAAGTAATTTCATCTCCTGTAAGTAACCTCTCACATATATTCTTGTCAATAAACACAAGACTCTGGTGATATCCTTATTTGATCTGTCATCAAATACCTTACTGAGGTGAATAGACATTTGTTCATACCTTGCAAGAATAGTGTCACACAACAGTGATCTAGGGATGCAATTTGTATTAAGTCATCAGCTCTTTGAATCATCCGTATTCCAGTAAGTAAGCCCTCACCTATATTTGTGCTAATATAGCTCTATAAACTCACTAATTTTCTGAGCTACATAGAGGTTAAATTAACTTTTGGTTTCTCAGCAGTTCACTATCTGTATTGAATTGGTGTTTCTCTCTATTATTCCAAGGAAAGTCACACAATAACATGTTACTTTTATTACTCCCATCTTAGGTTTTATCTCATTGTGATATAATGTGTGTGTGTGTGTGTGTGTGTGTGTGTGTGTCTGTTTTCTTTCCTCTCTTATTCATTCAATTCTCACCTATTCTAATTGTAAAATAGTTATCCTTTTATATAGATACCAGGTTTTAGTATCTCTCTCAACATATACATATACACATATACATACTAGAACTTGGTATTTCTATAAAATACTATATTTACCATATTAAAAAAAGTATATGTTTCAGGAAAGGGACACTGTCACACTGTATATAGCAGTTGGGAAAAGTCAGAGGAAACCCAGGAACCAGAGTATTTATCCTGGATGTATGACATGAGTTGATTTTCACCAGAAGCTGCATGGAAACATTCTTGTAAAAACACAACTAAATCCCAACCATTCCAGATTTCAGAAGAGAAATGTTTCTCCTTCCACTCTTTAGTGGCCTCTACAGACAAGCTCATTTTCAAGAGAAATGCTTAAAGGTCTTTTTTCTTCATTACAATTAAGCATATTAAAAAGGGTTTCAGTGAAGTGAAGTGATACTTAGAATATCATTCAGTTATCAAAAGACATATTTATACTCAACGAATATCTCATATTAGTACATGCTGATTTCTAATGTTTGTCGTACCAGAATGCTTTCTTACCATCAATGATTCTGAAGCATACACATAACTTTAAAAGCAAAAGGTTATTTACTAGTAGCTGAGAAATATGGAGGATATTTATTTACACAAGTTAAATTTCACTCAGTTTCTTGGTATAGGCTTTATATAAATTTATTTTCTTGAGAGTTCTCAACCATGATCATGTAGTTACACTCCGTGTGAAAATTGGGGCATTAATAAGAATCTCTAAGACATTACAGATCTGGACCATTTTTACCAATGCACATACAAACTTATTCCCCCTCACTATAACTGATTTAAGGCTTCTATATCACAGCACTTAGTCTACAAGATATAAGATACATTTTTCATTCAATTTACCCTCAATGTGTCACAGGTTTGTCCAGTCATTTCCTTTAAATGTCACCTTCTTGATGTGACTTCTTTGATGATATTCCTAAATTAGAAAATCAATGATATATGTCTCATGACCTGAAATTTACTGTGCCAATGAGCTACCACTCCCTTTTCACTGCTGGGATAAAGGGTTGTGTGCTGCCTAGATATTGTTTATTTTAGATTAAAATAACTCCAATGTTATGTCAAGCAGTTTATATATCTATACATCTGCATATCTATATATCTATAATTAATATATTACCCATGTCTATCTATATCTACATCTATGTCATTTATCTATATATCTATAAATCTATATCTATCTACATTTACATGTAGATCTATCTACATATATCATGTAGAGTATATATCTATAAAATTTTTATCTATGTCTATATAAATAGATATTTATAAGGCACAGATCAGAATTAGTAAGAATATCAACGTCAGTTCAAAAAGAGCGGATACAGAATCCAAACAAAGAATATCTGTAGTGTGTGTTTGTGTGTGTGTTTGTGTGTGTGTGTGTGTGTGTGTGTGTGTGTGTGTGTAGGCTGAAGCTAGGCAGAATGAGCTGGTGAAGTGGATACGTGTTTTAACATGCCGCTCAACAGTTCTATTGAAAACTGGAGCCACACAAGAAGAGAAATCAACTTTAGTCATTTTTAGACTTTTCAAAGGAGGCAACAAAGACGACTTTGGAATACAAATCCTACTCTGTAAATAAAGACAGTAATTCAAGTTAAGAGCCAGAAAAAAAAGCTGAAGCACCAAACCAAAACATTCTGTGAAATAAAATCAGTCTGTAGACAGACTGTAGACCCTACTATTGCCAGCAAGTCACAATCCTCCTCAACGGGCACATTAGATATATTCCTTGTTGGATTCTACATTCACTCTTTTTGAACTGATACTTAAATTCTTACTAGTTTTGACCTCTCTTTTATCAAGTACACCCACACCTTTGCATACTACCCTCTCTATATTCAACATCCTTTATCTTTTCTGTCTTTTCTCTTGGCAGCCCACATGGAGTAAGGTTTCAGAAGCACCATTTATTTGTTTTGGAATTTTCCTTCAACAGTTAGAGTATAGTTCTGAAACATACTTAGATGCTGTAAAAATGAAGATAAATTTCTACTCTGAGTTATCTCATGGTGTTTCGGTCCCCTGAATATAGCACCCTTAGGTTCTTTGTAAGGCTAGACACTATTTCCTTGTAGTCTTCCTGTGGGTGTTGTCCAGTGGCTGAAGTTACTTATCTTTTGGCTAGCAAGACTCTATCTCTGCCAAGGAGGGAGAATTGTGATAGTCTCATTTGTCTTCTTAAATGATAAAAAAAAGCTGTCCCTACTAATCTATTTTACCACATAAGTTATCACTAGAAGCCACCGCCCCATTCATTATCATCGTTTCATTTCTTCAATCAAGAAGTCAGAAAGAAATATGAGAAAAAGACAAAAAGAGGAAGATGAAGAAGAAGAGGAATAGGAGGAAGAGAAAGAAGAGGAGGTAGAGGAAGAACAGGAGTAGGAAGAAGAAGAAAGAGAAGCAGAATAAGAAGCAGAAGAAGCAGGGGAAGAAGCAGGAGAAGGAGGAGGAGAAGCAGAAGGAGAAAGAGAAGGAGAAGCAGAAGGAGAAGCAGGAGAAGAAGCAGGAGGAAAAGCAGGAGGAAGAGGAGGAGGAGGAAGACAAGGAGGAGGAGGACAAGGAGGAGGAGGAGGAAGAGGAGAAGGAGAAGGAGAAAAGGGGAAGGGGAAGGGGAAGGGGAAGGGAAAGGGGAAGGGGAAGGGGAAGAAGGGGAAGGGGAAGGGGAAGAAGGGGAAGGGGAAGGGGAAGAGGGGGAAGGGGAAGGGGAAGAAGGGGAAGGGGAAGGGGAAGAAGGGGAAGGGGAAGGGGAAGAAGGGGAAGGGGAAGGGGAAGAAGGGGAAGGGGAAGAAGGGGAAGGGGAAGAAGGGGAAGGGGAAGGGGAAGAAGGGGAAGGGGAAGGGGAAGAAGGGGAAGGGGAAGGGGAAGGGGAAGAAGGGGAAGGGGAAGGGGAAGGGGAAGGGGAAGGGGAAGGGGAAGAAGGAGGAGGAGGAGAGAAACAGCAGCATTTTGGGTTGTCAGAATGGATCATATCATTTCAAGTCACCAGTTGTATTCTGCAGTTCTGTGTCTGCATAATCAAAATGAACAGATGTGATAAAATCACGTTTTGCTGTGAACCAAAAGATTTGTTTGTAGAATAGTATTTGTTTCTGTTTAAAAGTTCATAAAAGGGATATTCTACTCACAATGTCTTCTGTTATTATGCCTTCAACAGATGCTCGAAAACTCAAGCTTATTTCTGAAAAGTGTTGCAATTAAATAGACTTTTCAAACTACGTTCTGCTCTGTTAAATCCCTAGAAATTGTAACTAATGAGTTGTTTGCTAAGCAGTAGGAGTCATAGCTGCATAGATAGAGCTGGTCCAGTTGACATTCCCTTTGCTTTCCTTTATTGGGGTGATGCTCATCACTTGTGGTAAGATCACGTGAGAGGTGCAGGACACACTGCAGATTACAAAAAGGAATATGTTTATCATTTCATTTGTGCCATCAACAGAAATGAAAGCCACATGTTAAAGGTCTGCACATATTGAAGCAAACAAAAAGAGTTGAAAGTGTTTGCATGCATTATTAACCACAGTGACTCTCGACAAAGTTTTCTTCCCCAATGTCAACTCTGATGAAATCATGATATTTAAGAATTGTATTATGGGTGGGCTGCTGTCTTTACCCCTCCACTGGGAGTTCTTTCTAGTTAGGAGGTAGAAAGGCACTCAAGTATTTAAACTGGACATGCAGGTAGGCTTAATTTGATAATATTAGTATTCAATCATAATCTGAAGAAATGTCTCTGCATTAAAAAAAACCTGAAATTTTTCACCTAAAATAAAATTATTGAATTGGCTCGCTCGTATCTATTTTCTGTCTCTATTTTTTATTCTTCTTTTCTAGCCTGCACAGGATTCTCAACATCCATTTGAACGCAGGTGCCCAAAGAGGCTTGGAGAGGTATCAGTGCTCTATCGTTGGATTTGCAAGTGGTTGTGAGTGGCCCGATGAGGGTCCTCTGCAAGTGAGCTATCTCTTGAGGTACAAGAAAGTTCATTTCTATTTCTGGATTTTGTCTGTTTTACATTTCTTCAATTGCTTTTCCGAATCTGTTGAAATGAATATGTGGAATTATTTTTTCCCTTCAATATTCAATGATTTTTAGATGGTGAATCAACTTGAGTTCTAATGAATCCTACCTGATCATGAAGTACCCTATTTATCTGCTGTATTATGCTGTTTCCTAGTGTATTGTGGTTTTTTTTTTATTCTTATCTGTAAACGACATTAGCTTCTTGTATTTTAGCAAAATTATGGTTTTGAGGCAACAAGATAATAGTATCCCAATAGAATGATTTGCAGAATATTCCCAATTTTATTTTACTGATTTTTGTTTTTTTTTTTTTTTGTTTTGTTTTGTTTTGGTAGAGTGTATGGTCAGAGTAGCAAAGAGATCTTAATAATTGTACTTAAAAGTCTAGTATAATCTACCACTGATGCACTATATGCTTGAGCTAACTGTACAAAGTTTAAAATAATTCCGTTCATGTAAATGAACTCTCTTTAACTTATACATCTGTTCAGATTTTTCTGCTTCCTTTTGAGATAATTTCTAGTGTTCATCTTTCTAGGGATCTGTCTGCTTCATTTAAGTTATCTAATTTGTTAGCATACATTATTCATAGTTTTTCTGGCAGGCAGAATCATGGGTCTCTAAAATATCAAACCACAATCTACGGAACCTGTGAGTGTCTTGGCAAAGCAGGATAATGATGACAGATGGAATTGAAGTTGCTAATTGCTTGACCTTAAAATAAGGATAGTCGCCTGGGTGATGAAGCTGGATTGAATATCTTCAACTGTTGAGGAAAAAAGGCGACAGGACAGTGTGACTGACTGGAGAACTTAATTAAGAAAGTTGAGCTGATTATCTGAGCTTAAAATAGGTGTCAAACCAGATTATTTGGGTGAGTCCAGTAAATGAGAAGGATCCTATATGAAGAAGAGTCAGCAGAGTTATCTTGAGGTTAGAGTAGACCCAGTTACTTCTGGGTATGAAGACAGGGAAAAGGATGAAAACAAAGAAATTGGAGCAATCTAGAAGGGGAGCAGAGCAGCTTCCCGCACTAACATCACAGTTTAGGAAATGGACACACTCAGGCATGAATGGAATAAGCCCATTTCAGTCTTTTGAAAAATAAAAATAGCAGTGCAAAATGACTTTCTCTCCATTTGGCCATTAACTTTGTTGAAGTTTGGTAACCAAATGTATGTGCTACAATTGCATACATTTGATATTCCATGTTTCATAAGGTTTGTAGGGCATGTTCCACCTTCATAGCCTGTGTTTAATAATTTAGGTCTTCACTTTCTTCTTCATTTGTCTTAATAGTCCATTATATTTATATAAAATATAAATATAAAATATAAATATATTATATATTTAATAAAAATAATATATATTTGAATATATATATATTCAAAGAATCAACTCTTGTTTTGACTGTTTCTTTGTTTTTTGTTTTTTATTTACCAGTCAACTCATTTCTACCTTAATATTAATCTGTTCCCTTCTTAATTTGGGTTGATTCTGCCCTTTGCTTGTTTAACATCCTGATCAGATTTTAAAATGTTTGTTTCATTATAGGTATTTCTGTTTTAAAATGATATAGCTGCATTTAACTAATGAAAGAATCACAAATTAAAATATTCTTATGCTATTTTTCACATGCAGAATTACTTTTTTATATGTTCCTTTGTTTAGTCATGGGAACTTACTCTCTGTCCAATGCCACTTTATGCAAGACTCTATTGGCTACCATTTTCATTCACACAGATGCTATAGTTTATCTTGGATTTTCTTAAATTTTCTCAAAATTTAATGCACTAATTTGACTGTACATAAAATTCCAGGATAACTATTTACCCTCTGAATCCACCTCTATAACTCTAATTTTTTTTTTTTTTTTTTTTTTTTTGGTTATACAGGTTGTTTATCTTACAGAGAGTCTCTGGATCTGAAGAAATATTGGCAAGGTGGTGCATTACCAAACTGTATTAAAGGTTATCTTTTGGGGCTGGAGAGACAGCTGAGCAAATGAGAGCATGGACTATTCTTTCAGACAACCATAGTTTGATTCCCATCAGCCACATGAGGATTCAGCTCCTTCAGATCTCCATGGCCACTACAAGCATGTGCATGCACATATGCAGACAAGAAACCGTGTGTGTGTGTGTGTGTGTGTGTGTGTGTGTGTTGTGTACATGAAAAACATTTTTTTTCTGTCCTTTGATAGTTTGGCTATGCTGTGCTCAGACAAAGATAACCAGTTGTTTGGATATACAGATTATGATTTTTCATCAAATCTGACATGTGGATCTTTTCTTCAAATATTCGCAATGTGTGTCTTTGTGTCTGCTCTCCTTTGAGACTCCTTTGAGTCTTCCAATACATGTATTTTGGGATAGCTGAAGATGTCTCACCTGACAGGCTTCTGAGGCTCCATTAGTTCACATTTCTCTTTCTATTATTCCCAGACTGAACAAATCTCACCTCACCTGCATTTTAATATGTGTGTTATTTCCTGGGCCAGTTCAAATCTATTGAGGTACTTTATTAATGTTTTCATCTTAGCTATTACACTTTCAATTCAAAAAATTCTTACTGTATATTAAAAGTTGTATTTAGGAGCTGAAGAGATGACTTTGGAGTTATAAGTACTTGTTTCTCTTGTTGAGGACCGAGATCCTCATAACAGCCAACTGTAACTCCAGTTTTAGGCATCTGATATCCTCTTCAGGCCTTTACAGGCATCAGTCATGTATGTATAGCATGAGCATAATTGCAAACAAAATACTTATATATGCAAAATAAAAATAAAGTTATATGTATTGAGATCCCCTTCTATGTGATACATGTGGTGTGGAATTTAGCATCATCACAGAAACAAACCTTTGGGCTTACCTGTGATGAGTTTTCTAAATTATATTAATAGCATGAGGATATACACCCTACATGCAAGCAGCACCACATATGTCTTGGGTATCAGACTGAATATAAAAAGAAATAGCAATGGCAAACTTCATTGATGAAGATATAATGTGACCAGATGCCTCAAATTCCTGCTGCCAGGACCTCCCCGTCATAAGGACTGCACCCTTGAACTGTGAGCAAAATAAACTCCTTACTCCTTTAACTACCCCTGTTGGTAGTCACAACAACAATATATGCAACTCTTAAAATATTATCTCTATGCTTCCGATGCGTTTATTAAGCAAAATGTTCTTTAGTTTGATGAGTGCATTTTTAACAGCTAATATGGTCTTAGACTTGTGAGCACAACATTTTAACTTCCTTAAGGGAAGACTCTCTCCATCAGCTTTAGAACTTAGAAGATATGCTTTTCTGCTCTTTTGCAGATTGCTATTTTTAAGTTGACAACTGGACAATTTAAGAACTCACATTTTCTATCTCAGTTGTCAATGTTTTTGCTTAATGGGTCCCTAGAATACCTAACCATGGATATTCTTTATTGTGTATTTCTAGTGGAGTCTCTGTTTTATTATCCTAATGAGCAAAAAATAGCTAGAAAGAAGTTTCTTAGTATCTTTAAACCAATAAGTTCCTCATCCTTTGAAGAGGAACACTTTCATGTGCTAGAGGACTGCTTTCAAAACTTCACCATTTCAAAAGTCTATCTTCGTATTTAGTTCCTGTTTCTGAAAAGTTTCCAGATCAGGATGAGATAAGAAATTAAGGTTTGCAGTACTCCTATCCAGATTGCTTCCCAGCCCTTTATATGGCTTGGGCCGCTCAGTCCCTGGCAATATGGCAGAAATGTTATGTCTGGTAGTTTACTGATTGTTTAAGGTTTCTTTCATCCTGCTTGGCACAAATATCAGCACTTCAGACAGTTCTGTGTACAAAACTGTAATTGAGGGTTTGGGGGTTTTTAATTTTTTGGTTGCTGTTGGTTTGTGTAGGGTGTGTGTGTGTGTGTGTGTGTGTGTGGTATGTTTTGTTTCATGTAAACTCATTAGTGAGAACACTCTTTTCACTGCATGATCTGAGTCTGATTATATAGCCAAAAGCAGTATGGCTGGAGCATACCTGTTGGGGGCCGACTTTTAGCAGAAAGCGGCTATCAGCTTTGCAGCCATCTTGAGCCATATACCCTGACATGAGACTTGGATTACAATAGCCTACAACAACTGAGCACACTGCGATAATCTTGGTTTAGATACCTTGGGTGTGTGAGATTAAAGGTGTGTGAGATTAAAAGTGTGTAATTTAAGAATGTGACTTAGAAGTGTAGAGATCAGATTTAGAGACAAGACCTAAGGGCATGATTATAGGTGTGACCAAAAGGCATGGCTTAGAAGTGAGACATATAAAAGGCAGAGGCAGAAGGTAGAGAATCAGACAGAGATCAGAGAATCAGACAGAGGAGACACTTTTAGGAGACACTTCAGAGAGTACAACTTGGAGTACAACTTGGAGTAGGAATTAGGCATTAGGTAGCAGGCACTTGGAAGAGAACTTGGAAGAAGGAACTTGGAACTTGGAGGCACTAGGGACTAGGAACTAGGGACTAGGAATTTAGGACTTGGGACTTGGAGAGAAGAAGAGAGACTGAAGAATAAACGGAATTGAATCACACTCTGTCTGGTCTCCCTCCATTCTTCGAGTCTGTCCTCACTCTCTCTTGCTGAACCCCCGACCCGTGGGCCAGAGCTGCAGCTTGGGCTGGGAAACAATGGCCGCCAAACACAAGACAGCCTGGGCCTCAACATTTTGCTTGGGCCGCGACATATTTTAGCCGCCCAAACGAGAGACTAGTGCGGCTCCCAACATTTTTTGGCCGCCCAAAGTGGGCCAGCTTAGGTCTCAAAACATACCTAGATATATGTTAGGTGTGTTAAATACTTGCTGTTCAATGGGATGGATCTTTATAGATGAGTCCAAATATATTTTTCTCTCAATAGTGGCCAATACACACTAAACTATAGATGCTGTTTTCAGAAAGCCAATAGCTTTAACACTACTATGGAGTAGAGGAAAAGGACCACTAGAGATAAGTGATGTCAGAAATCTCATAACTTTTTTTTTGAAAGTCAAATTTTTTTCTTAAATAACCCTGGACTGCTGTAACTGTATGTTTTATTACAAATTTCTATGAACATATTATTTTTACTGATTCTTTGGAAATTTCACAAAGCACACCTAGACCACATTCACCCTAGTCCTTTCAGGTACAGCTGACCCTTGTGACCTTGTGTTTGTTCACTTTGATAAATAAAAGAATATATTTATTTGGAGGTCCTTGAATTTTCCAAGTCTGGGAAATTTTTCTCGGGATGATCTGTAAAACCCAGACAACACTAGCTTACTTTAGCTCTCATCATTCGGGACTATAAATTACTCTCTTTTACACTTAAATCATGATTCTCTCACTCCTGGGCTTCAGCTACTTTTTTGGAGTGAGCTGTACCCGTTCTACCAAATTCACACATTGGAAGACACCGTGACACACTCACATATATGGCCTATGCAAGGGTCCAACTGTGGTTGCACAGTGCAAATTTGAATTTGAAGCTCTGACAGGATAGGATTTGCTTTGTTCTGAGCAGAAACAGCAAAGAATTAGTGTTCTCCCTTTCTCTTTCTCCCTTCATGACAGTCTCCCTGTCTTTACTTCAACTCCTCTGTCTGCAACGTACGAGTTTAGGAAAGTATACATGAGCATAAAGCCAGATAGCAGCAGTCTACAGCCCTCCAAGAATATTCTTCCAGAGACTGGCCATGCTGATTCTCCAACTGACTTCTGACCTCCAGGATGGAGGGAAAAATAAAGATGTCTATTGTTTAAATCACTCTGTCTGCGGCATTTTGTTGAAGAAGCTGAGATTGACTTATAGCTGCTCTTTTCAATCTATTTCTGACCTTGAACATGTGAATTTCCCAATAATTTTGAGTTTCTTGCCCTGTGCTGCTGCTTCTACGTCTTCCTTATAATCTCAAGATGTTCCACCTGGAACTCACAACTCACAACTGTCCACCAGCTCCTTTCCCAACTCCGCATCTTTCATTCTATAAATAATGTCTCTCTCTCTCTCTCTCTCTCTCTCTCTCTCTCTCTCTCTGCCATCTATGCACTGGCAATGCTGATTTTATCAAATGTTCCTGAGACTACTGTATGTCAAGGATTCAAGGGTATACAGTATTTTTTTCTTTACTAAGAAATTCTTTGTGATTAGGATTATTTCTGTTCCCCCATGTCTATGATTCTAAATATGAGTACAGTGTGTTTGTGAAACTACCTCTATATGCTAATAGTCTTCAAATCAGTAGCATCTAGGATACAAAATCATGCTCTCTGAATAGAAATCCACTACCAAGCCACTTAAGCTGCAAGGAGTGTGCACATGACTTAAATCGGTTTGTACTGCAGCTGTAAACAAACCATCAGAACAGACATTGCTGGAGGAGAAACACAATCACTGCAATTCTCAGATGTCTCCTAAGTCAATATAGAATTCATTCACTGGGTTTCATTTTCACTTTTAAAGTCACTATTCTGAAACAAATTGAGAACAAGTTCCCACCTCACCATATTCTTCATGGGACTGTAGTTTTGTAAGCAGACACTGCCCTGCATTGAGCAGTAAATAAAAACTCCTAAAACAACATGAACATTGCCAAAAGGAACAACAGTTTTGTCTCTGTTACAAGTTATATCAAATTCTGTCTGTGGTAATCTTATTTTTGATAACCAGATAGCATATGAAGAAAATACTCCCTTGTTGAATTTATAGTTCATAGACAGGCTTATGCTGCACGTGAAAGGAGCCTCAATATCTCCTTCTGATGTTTCGACTGCTCGATCTGAGCTGTGGCCATTATGCTAACCAGATCCGACTGACAAACGGAGGAAGCAAACAACCTGACTACTTTCTAGCCACAGAGTGAGTCTCGCCTGTTTATCTCATCTATTCTAATAAACTCTAATGTGTTTGTTGAAGTGTTAAACATATTATTTGATTTTTAAAGCACATTTTAATGCCTAAAGTTATAGTCTTATAAACGAGGCACAACATATCTCCCAAACTATATTAAAACCACAGCTCAAAAATCCTCTAGCATCCGGAAGTGATACTTGTTTTGATTTAAAAAAAAAAAATCCTTCAGGTCCTCGCTTGTTGCTCTTGCAGAAGACCTAAGTTCAATTCCCAGCACCCATATGGTAGCTAACAATCATCTACAACTACAGCTGCAAAAAATCTGATACCCACTTCTTCTCACTTCTATAGGCTCTAGGAATTCATGTACACAACCATTTAGGGGCACAACACATGAAATGAATACATCTAAAAAGAATCCTCCGAACAAACATCACTGCAATTTTAGTTTGAATACTGCAATGATGGCACAGGCTTGTAAACTTAACCACTACAAAGGATCAGCTAAGAAATGCAGGCAGATCAGAAAGAAGTTAAAGGCCTTTCTGGCTTACAATTGAGCTAATGGTGAACTGGCTAAGCTGGGGAGACTGTCTCAAAATAAAACATAATAAAAATGCTGGGGGATACAGTGGTAAAGCACTCACCCAATATGTCCAAGATTTTAATCCCTGGTATGGGAATTAAAGGCAATAGGGAAAGTAGCCATTCCTTTAGACTGCTTAGGTAGCTGGTTTTCTTTTCACCTTTATCACATGCCAGCCTTTAACTTATTATAGCGATTTCTGATTACCACATCAGAAAACACTGTGCCTGCTTTTTGCCTGGGGATAAACACATTTGCTTTCTGTGCTTTTCTATCCTACTGAAACATTTCTCCTAGATGTAGCTGCATTCAGGATGAATGTCTTGACATTCCTGCTTCTCCTCACACCTTCATGTGTTTATGTTTCTGCTCTGAGTTTCCATGCTGCATCTGAGTCTTTCGTAATTTAACCAAATGTGTCTCTAGTGTATTGCTTTAACATTACTCTCAATCATATTAACCTTTTAAGAAGAGATATCTTCATGATCAGACATTACCATAGTTTTACTGACTGTTACTCCCCAGCAAAGTAATAAATAAATACCTAAAGATAACTCTCCAAAGATTTTAAAAATATCCATATCTATCCTTTGATGTGTTAGAAAGCAAATCAAAAACCTCAAAATATTCAAGCATAATAATTCATTTTATTTTACATGTGGCTGTTTGGCCCAGACACATTCATGTGCAGCACAGGTGGGTTTTTGCTGCTGCCTGCAGAGATCAAAAGGCTACATCAGATCCATGTGAGCCCCTGGGTGGGGGCTGGGAATCTTATCCCCATCCTCTGCAAGAAAAACAAATGCCCTTAACCACCAAGCCATGTCTCCAGCTCCTGTAAGCATATTTCTAAAAGAAGTTTCTAAACATCCATAGAATGGTTAGAAGGTGGTACAGACAACTCTGCTTGTCCTTCCCCATCATCTCCTATCAGGATATATATATATATATATATATATATATATATATGTATATATGTTTTGTTTGTTTTTTTTTTTAAGTAGTATTTACAAAAGGAATGGGATTTGCATTGGCCTCTCAATAAGAAAGTCTATTTCAGCCCAGCAGAGGTGGCACACTCCATAGGTCTTCTTGTGGTGTTCTTGGCTCCTCCAGCTTCCTTACTTTTTCCCCCAATGTTTCTACAAGACTCCTTGAACTCTGCCTTTTGTATGGTTATGGGTCTCTGTATCTGTTTCTATAAGCTGCTGGATGAATCCTCTCAGAAGACAGTTGTCCTAGGCTTCTGTCTGCAAGCACAGAAGAATACCATTAATAGTAACAGGGGTTGACTTTCTTCCATGGGATGGTCTCAAGTTGGGCCAGTCACTGATTGGCCATTCGCTCAATCTTTGCTCCATCTTTATCCCTGTACTTCTTGTAGGCAGAAGCCATTTTGGATTCAAGGTTTTGTGGGTGGATTGATGTCTCCTCCAGCCACTGAAAGTCCTGCCTGACTACAGGAGGTGGCTTTTTTATGCTCTATATCACCCACTGCTAGGAGTCTCAGCTAGGGACACCCCTAAAAGACTCCAGGGAGTCTTCTTATTCCCAGGGCTGTTGCTCCCCCCCCCCCCCCCGATTTCTGTTCTCTGTCCCATATTTGATCTACAACCTGGTTCCTCCCATTCCCTGATACTCAGTGACCTCCCTCCATCTATTTAAGGCATCTACTTTATTTTTCTTTTTTGAATGAGATTTAAGCATCCTACTTTGAGCACTCCTTGTTACTCCTTGTTAGCTTGTTTGGGTAGGGGGATTATAGTATGGTTACCATGTACTTTATGGCTAATATCCACTTATAAGTGAGTACATGTCATGTGTGTCTTTCTGGATTTGGGTTACCTCACTCGGGATGTTATTTTCTAGTTCCATTTTTTTGCCTGAAAATTTCATGTTGTCTTTGTTTTAAATAGCTAAGAAGTAGTGTAAATGTACCACATTTTCTATATCCATTCTTCTGTTGAGGGACATCTCAGTTGTTTCCATTTCATGGATATTATGAATAAAGCTGCTATGAACATAGTTGATCAAGTGTCCTGTGGTACAAGAATAACATTTGAAACTTCTTCCCTCTTCAGATGTCACTCCTCTTAAGTTTTCTTTTACACTGGGTTCGAGAGATTTGAATTCAGATTCCCCACTGACCCATCTGCCCATGCCTTCATTGTAATCTAAGGTGACAGTCAGATTTGTACAAGGGGTTACACTGCACTAAACCTTAACATTTCTAACCTTGACTTTTGAACAAGGTTATTTGTTCCCTTTTCATATTTCTATTCACTGTTCAAGCTATTGCCTCGGGTCTTTACACTTTTGAATTGACTTTCTCAGGTGGCTCTTGGCTGACTCCCTCACTTCACAGTGATTTTTATTCAAATGCCACCCTCTTAAATAATACTTCCCTAGAAGCCACCTTTTATAACATATGAAGCCTGACTTCTCTCGGCATGTTCTGTGCCACTTTACCACTTTGCTTGCAACTGGTGACTACAGCCACCTCCTCAGCATCGTTTAAATATCATAATCTAATACAAGCTTAACCACGGCAAAGAATAGCATGGGTTGGTTTCTCCTGCTTTTGTTTGTTTGTTTGTTTATTTGTTTTTGTTCCCGAGTATCAATAAAAAGTGTTTGGGTACAGAATACCTAACTGGTAATTACTTTAAAATTCCAATGATGAAATCAAACAGTGTCTTAAAAATTGAAAAATTAAATTATGTTCTGTTCTACAGAACTCCTGCAAGACAAAAATATTATTATTTGATAAATAATAACTCTAATATTTAAATACTGAGTTCTGGGAATGTAAATTCAAATTATTTTCTGTTGTTTTTAATTATGTGTGTGTTTATCTCTGTTCACAGGTATGCTTATAGAAGAATACAGGAGCTTGCTGAAGTTAGAAATCAGATTCACTGCAGTTGGAGTGATAGATTGTCTGGCCTAACATGAGGTCTAATCTCCATTCCACCTTCACCCTTCAGTCATGTACACAGGTGGAGGGCATGATACAGGCCCCAGGCCCTAGAGAGATTTACATACTAATAAGGTACCTGAAGGCCAGAGGGTGGAGCCGATTAAACATTCCTCCCCAGCCCCTCCCCCCTCTTCCCCTCCCTATTTAACTCTGGTCCACCCTGGGTTTTGGGGGCACATCCAGATCCACCCACCATCCCCCATGTCAATAAACCGGTTTTGGAAACCCAAGGACTTCCTCCTGTGTTGGGGCCATGCAGTGAAGAACCCTGGAGAGGCCTTTAGTCAGTGAGCAGCAGGGCCTAACTTCCAGCTGGAGGAACCCAGAGCATTCCCAGCCACACACACAGTGTGGCATGAAGAACCCTGCAGTTCCCCAACTGTTTTTACCTACAATAGACGATTCTGAGCCACCTAACATGAATACTGGGAACTGAACTTAGGTCCTTGGCAAAAAAAAAAAAAAAAAAAAGCATTTGCTGTTAATCACTGAGGCAACTCTCCAGCCTCACTTTTAAAGTTTAACGTTCAATGGCTCAAATTCAAATCATATGTTTGAAAGTTCTCTTGAAACAGAGAAAAGTAAAAATAGAATGTCACCTTTATCTCATAACTTTATATTTTGAAACTTGTCTATTCTGCATGTATGAATACATTTACATGTGGTAGTCTATAGCTTGGAACACAAGAGAAAATTGACCTGTAATTACTTTTTAAGTTAGTAGCTCTCTATCAAATGATTTAATAGCATTATTATTGTTGAATATATATTGTATATGTGTGTGTGTGTGTGTGAGAGAGAGAGAGAGAGAGAGCAATGCTATATTGCTAGAATTTATGTTATCTGAGGACCAATTCATCTATATTTTCTCACTCTATAGTGATGTGCTCTCCATCTACTCAGAATCATTCAAAGACTGTTCACATTATAGTTTACTTGGGTATTGTACCAAGATAAAAGCTGTCATACATTGCTATTATTTTTTTCTAGAATCTGCCAGTATTTTCTACATATTTGATGTCAACAAATATTTATTAATAATAGAGAAACTATTTTAATATGCTTCATTTTCCTAATAACAAAGCCATACATGAAAGAAAAGCTGAACAGCCTATTTGTTGTTTTAAAGGATGAAAATGGAAAGATAGAAATGGTCATTTTATACACCTCACTCTCAGCTTTGTTGCTTTAGCCTTTCCTTCTATTTTTTTTTCTGTTATCATTTAAGAAATCCATTTATCTTTGCTGACTCTTCAGGCACTGAAATCACTCTCCATTATGAAAGAGCACCTGTCCTTTAGATGCTCGTGTGCTGGTTTGTGTCGGGTGAGTTCCATTACAGGTGGTATTGATTTGTCTGTGTTCTTTTCTCTGAATTGCATGCAGCCTGCAGCCTGCCATCTGACTGTCTGATGATGGGAATATCACACAACTAGTAGCTTGTATTTCATTCCATTGAAAAACAAATATGGGAATGGAAAAATCTTGTTAAAAAAGGAGGAGGAGGAGGAGAAGGAAGAGGAGGAAGAGGAGGAGGAGGAGGAGAGGATGATGAGGGCAGAGGGAGAAGAATAGAGGAATGGGGGAAAGAAGAGATGGAGCAGTAAGAAAAATATTGGAGATTATTTTTTAAAATCCATGTGTGCTTTGGCCTATACTTTTGGGGAAGGACAAAAATATCCTCAAAAATATAGAAAAACAGTAAAAAAATTAGTTTGCCTCCTACAATCAGTCTAGAAATCTTACATTTACACATTTTCAAATGATGACAGTGTGCACCTGCCAGTCTGCCAGATAACTGGTGTGCTATCCATTCTTCGGGAGAGTTCCCAAGAAGCAGGCTAATTTGATTATAGATAGTTTTACAGAACATTTGTTTCTTAAGCATACTCATAAGAAAAAAGTCCCTTTAACAATGGGTGTTTTGATAATGAGCTCATTCAATTTTCTACTTCTTAGAGAAAATACATTGATCCCTTATTTCATACAGAATTGAGCCCCTGAGACCTTACACTTTTGATCCTAATCCCACCATCTATACAACATTGCTACCTTCAAATACAGTCCTAGAAGTTTCCATTTCAAATGGATGTAGCAACTGTTCCTTCAATTCCTCTCTCGTATTCATGTGAAGATGGAGACTGAAAGTTATCTGGCAAACACTGCTATGCTAATCCCATTTCACCATTAGGCCTTCCTAAAATTTTCATTCATATGCTCTTCTCTAATTTTCCCTCAGAGAGGTTACAGACTCAAGTCCAATCTACACAACTAAATGTGTTTAACTTTAACGCAGTTATAAACAAGTATTGAGGCCAAACACAGTGATGGAGGAAATAATTTAAGCACATGGCTAGCAGAGAATCAGCTACAGGTAAAAAAGCATAATTGATGACAGCCTTGTTATATGATTGATAGATATGTTTGAGATATGCTTTATATATATATATATATATATGCTTTATATATATATATAAATATATGCTATATATATATATATATATATATTAAAAGACAACATATTGTAAGCATTAAACTCTTCTGTAAATGTTATGGAAAAGGAAACTGATAGCACTGAACATTTACCTCAAAGTACAAGCCAAGAAACTGCCTTGATATTTTGTGTGCATTCCCACTAACTGAAATAAAAATTGATGGTCGAGCCTTTGGGGTTTCATTTGATAGACAGACTGAAGTCAGTGGTGTTCTAATCTTTTGAACTACAGTCAACCACCTAACAGTAGCACTAGAATTGGAGCCTATAGGATTTGACCTTTGCCTTATTTACCTTCATCAATGCTAGAACATTCTCCATCATTAGTGGCTCATGTTCGAGAGGTTCAGCGTGTGAGGGTGCAAAGAGTCTACAGATAAGTATGAAAGATTGATGGGAAACACTGCACATTTTACTCTGATCCACATGTCTGTTGAGGACATGATGCACCACACTTAGTGTTGACACATGGTGGTCATGTACAAAGTTAGAGTCACCCAAAGTTAGAGAATGGGGGCACATCCTCATAGAAGCAGAAGCAGGAGGAGGGGGGATGGGATAGGGGGTTTCTGGGTGGGGGGTGAACAGGGAAAGGGGATAACATCTGAAATGTAAATAAAATATCCAATAATTAATTTTTAAAATTTTAAAAAACAAAACAAACAACAAAAAAGAAACACAGAAGGAAAAGCGATTTCAAACATATGAGCAGGCTGTGATTGGGGATTGTGGGGCGACAATGTTTCAGAGCTTGAAATAGCATTAAAAATTCAATCAGGAATTTCCCCCTGCATTTTACTGCCTCTCTCCAAGTCCCTCAGTATATATTCCCTGCCCCATGTGGTCTATGTGTGGTACATGTGTGTGCAGTACATGTGTGTGTGGCAGATGTGTATGTGGTACTTATGTGTGCTCATGTTGATAGAGGAGCAAGCAGATTGTCTTCCTCTGCTGCTCCTTCCAATGTAGTCCCTTGGAACTGGGTCTTGCCACTTCAGCCAGCCTGGGTATTAGCATATTCTCATGATCTCCCTGTCTCTATACATCATTGCTTGTGTCACAGATAATGCAACCATATCTAGCTTTTATCTGGGTACTGGGAATGTTGAACACGGGACAAGTGGTTTCGCCTACCAATCCCCAGCCTCCAGAGTCATGCTGTGGCCAGTGTTAAATGATATAAAATGAAAGTAATTTTTTTACTTGTTCATCATCAAACTTGCACATATACCCACCAATGTCACATTCTATATCAGTCATGAATAATACAAGGAACAAAAGATCTATTTCCTAGAACATAGTATACTTGACCCCTGCCCTCATGTGCATGTATTTGTGTGTACAGTAAAAGCGACCTATAAAAACGGCTCAATTTGCCTCCTATGGTTTATTTAGTATGTGAAACATTTACTTCTCCACATTGTCATTTAAAAAGTTTATCTACAAATCAATAAACTAAGTAACTTGGCGTTCATACTACTCACAGTCATTAAAACTGGTTTACATACATAACTGAAGCATCATTCTAAATCACCTGCCTTTTAAAACCACATCAAACTATCTGCTTTATAGAAAGTTAGGAGTGCCCATGAATTTAAAAAGAATCCTGGAAGCCATGGTGGTTGAGGCCGGTAGAGAGCACCCCAGAAAGAAAGCCTAACCAATTAGATGTGAGACAATTCTTCTATTCCTAGGAAAGAACACTCAGGAGTGACAGCAGAATGCATTTTGACATTTATGCCCACTGACAAAAACGCAGTGTCTTCTAAAGTAGCTTTACTCTTCAAAGAAATTCAATACTTGATTTTTAAAAAGCTGTGCTTTTTTTCTTAAAGTAAGTATTTTTAAAAGTAAGTCTCGGCTTAATTTAAAAAAAAAAAAAAAAAACAGAAATAATGTTCACTGGGCTATCCTGGAGGAATGTCATTTTAGGCTAGACTGTACAATACCAGCTTTGACTTTAACTCAGCATCTGGATGAAGCAATGTTTACTGAAAATTACTGATTCGTCATGCAGTTTTCTGGGGGAGTACATTAATTGTACTCAAACAAAATGAAGAACTGTCAAAATTCCAAAACTAATGAGTAAACTTGTCTGTATTTCAGGAATAACTAGATGATCCAAATAAACAAAAGATGCAGGCCCTTGAGAAGAGAACTGCACAATTAGCATCTGTTTTTAAGAAGGAGTATGTGTGTATGTGTGTTCTTTTTTCCCCTGTTCAAATGCCTCTTGCCTATATTTTAGTAACCATTGCCTAAAACTCAGTGACTTTGTACTATTTAAGATATATATTATCATATTTATGTGGAATGATATAATTGTAGTTTCAGTAAAATCTATATGAATTTATAACAAAATAAATACTTTAACAATGATATTTTCCTGGAAACCCTAAATTACAAAACTTTCTAACATTCCTACTAGATACTTTCCTTATAAGAAGAGTAAAAGAGCTAGCCATAATCCATAAACTCCATGTCGCTTTCCTTAAAATCAATAAAAATATTATATATATATGCATATATATACATATATATTCTTTTTTACAAGAATTTCAAATGAAATCCATTGATGTTTTCATAGGCATTCAAACCATTTAGTGTTTAAGAATTTAATGGATAAGTGATTGGAAAAATATTTTTAGGTAAAGTAATTTAAAAGATATCTGCCCAGATATTCATTATATTAAAATTATTTGATATTGTCATTAGGTTTGTTTGTTTTTATAAAATCTATACCAAATTGAGGCAGAAAGATTTACATAATGAAAAATTTGGAATGATAATTGCTGCTGAAAGATAATCATTCTTCTCAAGGACAAGTTCCCTGCTAGATTATCTAATTTGCAGTGACCAGCACTAAGCACATACAGATCTGACCAACAGCATATGGACTCAGCAGGCTCTATTCATTTATACATATGTCTATGTATGTTGGTGTCTGTGTCTGTTGTGTAAAACAATAATAGAAGAAGAATAGATCATGAATTTGAAGGAGAGTCAGTGGGGATGTAGGAGTTGTTTGAAGCAGAGGGTAGAGTGAAATGTTGTATATGCAGTAATTATGTTTAAAATTTTCAACAAAAAATTCAAAACTATCTAAAATGGGAAGGTCCAATTTAAATGGGAGAAAAACTTTTACCACTGTATCAAAACAACAGTTGTTGAAGCATAAAGGCTTTTAATCACTCAGCATTTACGTAGGGAAGCATTTGTCTTTGTGTAGAATCCAAATCATATCCAACTTCTGAGTCTACCTCAAGAACACTAGAGACTGCATTGATGAGGCTTTTGTTGGTGAGGAATAATCAAAAAAGAGGCTTGCCTTAGGAGATCCTGGCACCATAGAACTTTTGGGAGGACTCAGGGTTACATTTTGCTGGGAGGGGCCTGCTACATTTTACTCATTTGACCCAGGGATGGCCCTTGCCTCTTCATTTTCCTAATATGTCTGTTCTTACTGAACCAAAGGTTTGGGATAAGTAAATTCATTCAATTAAGGCCACAGTCATATAGCATTTGTCTTCCTTTTCCTTTTGGAACTGTTTGTTTGGAATATATTACTAAACAGCAAAAGGGTTGAGATTTAAAAGTCTAAATCATCAGAAACAAAGAAAAAGAACTTGGTTGTTCATCTAGAAATGTCTGAAGTTCCTCTAAAAATTGTCAGATTTTTTTTAATACATTATCTCGTTTGGCATGAACATCTGTTACAACTACCTGGATACTGTCCTCTGACTCTCCTGGCTGTGCTGTTATTAGCTCATCCAATACAGTTTCAGCCTACATTGCCACTACAGAATCCCATTTCCCTTTCCTTCTGCTCTATCCAGTACTGCTGGGGCCCTAATAGTGTGGATTATGTTGCAGCCTGCCTGAGTTATGACACAAGCAAGGTTATTAAAGTTAAAAGTTTTCAAATCACATGTGGATTTTATAGACCTCATGCTGTCTATATAGACGAAAGTCATCAACCCACTGCTGTTCTGGGGAATTTTATTCCTGTATCACAAGTACAAGTGTTAAGGCTTTTCAGTTTTGTTAGTCCTGTAAGTTAAAGTATTCAACAGAGGTCTTTTGAAATAAAAAATAGCCAAGAATGAATCATCTCAATAAAATGCAATTGTTCTGAATTATGCGTTGGTAACAACTGCATCTAAATGTTGACTGTGACAGTACTGGATATAAACCATTCAGTAATTTTACCAAAACTATGCTACCAAAAAGAAAAAATATCTCCTTGCTCTGCAGACATATTTAAAATATATCTGTGGAGAAAGAGATACAATGGCTCAGACTACTGAATGGCTACTTTATAGGTCTCATTTACTCCAATGTCCATAGGATGGAAATTGCCTCAAACAGGATGATAGACTTATATACTCTGGAGAGAACAGTAGTGAAAAAGTTCAGATAATTGTTTTTTTTTTTTCATTCCACCAGTTACCCGCCCACCCCGTCCCACCATTCCTCATCCCACTCCTTCTTTCTGTTGCCTCCCTGAGGGTGTTCCCTCCCTAACAACCTCCATTTTCCCTGGGGCCTCAAGTCTCTCCAGGATTAGTGGCATCTTCTCACAGTGAGGCCAGAGCAGGCAGTCCTCTACTACATATATATGTACCAGGGGGTTGAAGGGAGTGCTCAGACCAGCCCTATGCTGCCTGATCTGTGGCTCAGTCTCTGGGAGTTTCCTGGGATCCAGGTTAGTTGAGACTCCTTGTCTTCCTATGGGGCCATCCCCTTCAGCTTCTTCAATCCTTCCCCTAATTCAACCATAGGAGTTCCCGACTTCAGTCCAAAGGTTGGGTCTAAATCTCTGCATCTACCTTAGTCGGCTGCTGGTAGGGTCTCTCAGAGGTCAGCCATGCTAGGCTCCTGTCTTCCATTTCTTTTCCATTTTTATCCCTGCAGTTCTTTTAAACAGGAGTTTTGACTGTCAGTTAGTAACCCCATCCCTCCACTTGTGACCCTATCTACTGGAGGTGGTTTCCTCTGTCATTGTTGGGCATTTTGGCTAAGGTCAGTCCCATAGAGTCCTCAGTGTCTCTCACCTCCTGGGTTTCTGGTACTTTCCAGAAGGTCTCCCCGAACCCAAGGCTAATTATTTGTTTTTTAAGATTCTCTTTCTACACTGGTAATATTTTCTTTCTACTAATGGGATAGGTATAGTTGGCATTTTTAAAATTATCACAAGAAGCTTAAATAAATTTAAATGTTGAAACTTCATGTGACAAATTTTATTTAACACTTAGCTTTGCTGTTATAAAACATATTTTTAGGTATTGTATTTAGAAATTGTGTTTATTAAGTGTCCGGCTGGATATTTTCTTATTATTCTTTTAGAATCCAGCTTCTTCCCTCCTACTCCCCTTCCACATGTTTTAGTCCATTTAAAAATGACTAGGGATAAGACAAAACATATGAATTCCTTTTTCATTGTTTCTTATTTTCAAAATGACATTTTAAAATCTCAAAAATATTACTATTGAAAAGCAGAGTTAGAAGGAAAGCAATCTGAAGTACTCTGGGCTAATTAATGCATGACTTAACTCAACAAAGCTATTACTAATTTGACAGATATGAAAAAAAGAGAGAAAACGGACATCTCCTGGTTGAGGAATATGTCTTTTATCCTTCAGCAAAACTGAATGCAGCCCCTCATATGCTCAGGTACTTCCCTTAACCGTTATCTCACAGCAATCATGAAAACCAGCCTCAAAGGCAGCAGAGCAGTGAGCTGGAAAAATTGTGACCATATTACCCAGTGATGAACTAAAGCATGTTTCAGTAGTGGTGATTGCATTTCGGCACTTACCTACATTAGGCAAGCTGTTCTCTCTCTCTCTCTCTCTCTCTCTCTCTCTCTCTCTCTCTCTCTCTCTCTCTCTCTCTCTCCCTCCTTCCCTCTCTCTCTCTCTCCCCCTTTCTTTTTTTTTCCTGAAGGAAGCAATTGGTTCCCCCTAGTAGTTAAGCCAGAACTTGAATTTGTTCTAAAGACCAGTAAGATCTTTTATTTGCAGACTTCCTGCTTCATTCTCTATAATAATTAGTACTATAGGTTTTTACCTCAAGGTGCAGCTGTCAGCCAACTCTTGAACATTAACAACTTCTGGAAAAACTAGTCATCTCTTGCAAACATATGAAGTTACTGATACTCGGGGCTTAGTTTATATCTAATTGAGTTGTTGGCCAAAGAGGTCCCCACAAAATCCCCAACCAACCAGATCATTGAGAAGGCCCATTGCTGACAACAGCACCTACACAACCCATTGAACATGGAGATGGCAGCTGGTACCTACATAGACCCTTTAGCACTACTATAATCTGCCAAAAGAGAAACATAAACACCAGGCCAGCCACAGCTACTTTGATATCAACAGTTTCTTGACTGAAAGTCATGCTAGAGAAACAGTGATATAAAGGTTATGAGGTGAAACCAACCAATATCTGATTTGACCATTCCTCAGGATGGAAACCATATCCAACACTGCTTGGATGACCAAGAACCAGAGACTGTAAATAACCCAGCGAACTAAAGCAAAATCAACCACTACTGGTCAAAAACAAGCAAACAGTAGTGAAAAATGACATGATGATATTTTGTTATAAGTCAGTGCCTTGTTCAGCCTCATCAGAAGAGCTTCTTGCAGGAGATGGGAACAAATACAGAAACCTGCCCTATAGCCAGACATTATTCAGAGAGCAAGAGTCCTTAGAACACTAGCCCAAAATGGATGTCTCTATCTAATTTTTCCCCTCAGGATTCAAGGAATCCCTCCAGAGAGGAGACAGAAGGACTGGACAAGCCAGAATGAAGGACAGCAAGAAAACATGGCACTCTAAGTCAACATAATCAAAGCTCATATGAACTCACAGAGAATGAAGCAGCATTCATGGGGCCAGCATGGGACTGTACCAGGCCCCCTGCACATTATGGCTTTGCAGTTTAGTGTTGTTATGGAATTTATGAGTGCAGGAACAAAAGGATCTCTGATTCTTGTGTCTACTCTTCAGCTCTTTTTCTTTCTGTTTGTCTTGTCCAACTTCAATGTGGTTGTTTTTGTTTTATCTTATTTTATTTGGTTATATTTTATTATTAGCCCTTAGAAACTGTTTATCTTCTGATGAGTGACCAAAAGAGAGTAGTACAGATGGATGGATGGATGAGGAGGAACTGAGCAGAGTGGTGAGCAGGGAAACCATAATCAGTATCTATTTTGTATAAGAAAAAAACTTTATTTGCAAAATGAAGAGTGGGGTTCTTCTAGTGATTGGAATACCCTCATTGCTTATGTCAGTTTGTCAGAATTTCTATTCCTTAATCCCATTTCAATGCAACAGCGTAATTTTGTAGTTGAGGTTCACAACAAGTATATTTTAGATACCAATCTCTGTTTTCTAGCTTTATGTTTCACTGAAGTACAAGAAATAAATCCTAAGTTTTTAACTTCAGCTTAAGATATTGATCATCAATGAGTATTGAAAATATAAATACATCAAAAACTCAGGTGATAGTAGATGCTGGCGAGGATGTGAAGAAAGAGGAACACTCCTGCATTGTTGGTGGGGTTGCAAGCTGGTACAACCACTTTGGAAGTCAGTCTGGCGGTTCCTCAGAAAATTGGACATAGCACTACCTGAGGACCCAGCTATACCACTTCTGGGTATATACCCAGAAAATGCCTCAACAAATAACAAAGACATATGCTCCACTATGTTCATAGCAGCCCTATTTATAATAGCCAGAAGCTGGAAAGAACCTAGATGCCCTTCAACAGAGGAATGGATACAAAAAATGTGGTACATTTACACAATGGAATATTACTCAGCTATTAAAAATAATGAATTCGAGAAATTCTTAGGTAAATGGATGGATCTAGAAAATATCATCCTGAGTGAGGTAACCCAATCACAAAAGAACACACATGGTATTTACTCACTGATAAGCGGAGATTAGCCCAAAAGTTTGAAACAACAAAGATTCAACTACCAGAAGACACGAAGCTCATGAAGAAGAAAGAACAAGTGAGGATGCCTAGGTCTTTCTTAGAAGGAGTAACTAAATAACCAAGGGAGCAAATATGGAGACACAGTGTGAGTCAGAACCATAAGGGGGGGTTGTAGGGAGACCATTGTGTCTGGGTATTCATTCCATAGGCAGTCACCAAAAATAGACGCTGATAGGGATGTCAGGATGGGAAAGCTGACAGCAGCCTGATAAGGCTGTCTCCTTAGAGGTCTCTCAGAGTCGGACATACCCAGAGACAGATACCCACAGCTATCCATTAATCTGATCAAAGTTCCCAATGGAGGAGTTAGAGAGTAAATTGAGGGAACCGTGAACCATACGGGCTGGTGGCCCTGTGAGGAGAGCAAGAATACCAACCAGCCAGAGCTCCCCAGGGTCTAAACCACCAGCCCAGGTGCACATAGGGAGAGACACATGACTCCAGCTGTATATGTAGGGGAGGATGGCCCTGTTGGGCATAGGTGGGAGACAAGATCATTGGTACCCTGAAGGCTGAGCACTGAGGGGGGGGGAATCTGAGGGTGGGGAGGGAGGCTGGGGGTAGGTGGGTAACACCTTCATAGAGGCAGGAGGAGGGGGGATGGGATAAGGGGTTCCTGGGTGGTGGGGGAAATATGGTAAGGGGATAAAATTTGAAATGTAAATATTATATCCAATAAAAGAGGGGAAAAATAGAAAAGCGGTTAGAACCAACATTCTTAATAAAATGTCAGCCCTCTTTAAAAAAAAAACTATCTTGATACTAAAATTTGTTTTGAGAATTGTATATTGCAGAATGATCAGCCTTGGTGTATCTACTCAACAAGCAAGCTGGGCAGACCTGCTCAAACCTCTGAGGTCCGTGAATTCCATCTGGAGGCAGCGAAGACACAGCATCAGAGGATTGTCAACTTGCTCTCCCCCCCCCCCACTCCTCTTCTAATATCTCAACGCCCATAATCAGCTTGAAGAAGCTAATGATGAGTCAGCGCCCCTATTCCCTGGGCATGGGGACTAAGGTGGTAAATGTTGGGCTGTCTCCCTAGGGAAAAGTAGTGGTTTTGTCGGAATAGAGAGGATTAGCTAGGGTTTATTGCATAGCCATAACCTATTAGTAGAAATCTGTATAATTAATATCAAGATGGAGATATAAATTCTTAAATGGCACCAATTTACTTTGTTTACAAATTTTAAGGTTTTCATTGGCATGAGCTTCTTAGTGATATAAGAGTGAGATGAATATTGTTACTCTCATAGGCATTGTACCAGTATAACACACTTAGGAATACAAAGCTTAGACCCAGTCCTTCTTTAACTTTTTTAACTGATTTGAGATGGTCAGCCTGTGAGTTAAGGGACTATAGCAAATTCATGACTTGGAGTTTATTATAAGGGTGTTCTCTATGTTTTATTTAGAAATAGCTGAGTGGAGTTAACAGGCAACAGTCCAGATTACCTTACATGGATAGCTGGTTTTCAAAACATCAGAAATCCTTAGAATTGACATGACAAACATTTCAGTATTAATGTTCATTTTCATTAGAGACCTGTCTGCTCCGGACAGCTTCCTATGTTAAATTCTAAGAAGAAATTGAGCATCCTTGGAGTTACTCCAGTTGTGGTGAGACAGCCACTAGGCAAGAATTGCCACTTTCCTTCTACAGACAAATTACTGTCCAGAAAAGGACACACTTGCAGAATAGTTGACTGATTATATCTGCCTAGACAGAGTAATCAGCCCTTAATAATTCTGCAGCACTAAGGTCTGTCAGATGATCCTGGGCCAGAAGGCAGAAGAACAGATGCTCCAACGTTTTGAAGTAGAGCGAGTGTCCAGGTGTTCAGAGGTCTCTATAAATTGGCTAAGTTTTAGAAGCTATGCTTTGTGCTTCCCACAATTATAGTCAACTCAGTCATTCTGGATTTCTGATGGGGTTGAAAACTTATAGCTATTTACTTTGAGAGAAAAGATCTGAGTGTATGGTCATCAGCTGACATTCATCCTAAAGCCAAGGAAAAAGCCAGGTTCAGAACTAAGTGTTTTAGTTAGGATAGATGACAGAGGTGCTGGTTAGTCAACAAAAGGATGGACTGGGTATTAGGACTATCTTGTACCTCACTGGTACAAATAGGCATAATTATGCTCTAATTGTATTTTGAGAGAAAAGTTTCCTTTTAACAGGAAGGGTGATGTGTAGGAGGAGCTAAGGTGGGAGGAGTACTGAGAGGAAGAAAAGGAGTAAGAAGAGGAGAAGAAGAAGGAGAGGAGAAGCTAGGTGATGAAAGAGAGATAGAGGGGGGAGACAGGGAAGCAGATGTTCATGTATCTCCACCAGTCAAAGATAGTTGATATATCTAGGTTGGGTAGTGGGTTACACCTCTGATTGAACAATACCAAACTTATAAAGCCTATGATTAACATTTCTTAAAAAAATGTATAAATGCAAAAAGGAAAAGGGGGCATGGGATAGGGGTTTTCTAAGGGGGGGGGGAATGGGGAAACGGGATGGTATCTGAAGTGTAAATGAAAGATCTAATAAAAAAAATCATAAAAAAAAAGAAAATATAAATACAATGTTTAAGATCAAACAAAAACATTAATAAGATATTTAGTGATATGTTCAGGCAACCAAAAAAATCTTATTAGTAGTAAAGATGGAAAATATTTTAAATAGAATGAAACTTATTTCTTCATATTGATCTGATTTCTTGAATGAGAAAAAACATGAATGGGGAATGAATCTATCTATCTATCTATATATCTATATCTATATCTATATCTATATCTATATCTATATCTATATCTATATCTATCTATATATCCAGTTCAGATATTGTAAACTGCTAATCATACTTTTCTTAAATATAGCACAGCATTATATGAAAGCTAAAAAGTTAAAGGAGTGTCTTACCACTTAAAGAAATAATGCTTTATAATGTTGTGTTTTCTAAAGTATTTTAAATTATCTCAAAATGTGAACTTAAATCCTACACTACCAATAAAATAGCAAAGAAAATACAAATGGTTTAAGTTAGAGATACAATTTTCAATTTAAAGAGATGAGTTTCTTCACCCCCATATCTTTGTTTTATGACTATGACAAGCAACAAGAATGACATCTACAGAGACATAAGAAGATTAAATATTATATAACAGGAGAAATGAGAAATTTTTCTCCTGCTTTCCCACTGCAAATTTCCAGCTAATATATATTATTTTAAAAGAATATGAATACCCAAATATGTACATACACATACAGTCATAACACATCTCTACTAACATTCATATATATATATATATATATATATATATATATATATATATATATTTCTCATGTGATATGTTATTATAGTAAATATAGCAGCAATATAATACCTGACAATTTTTCTCTGCCATTTCTCTTTTTCTTCCCTCTAAATAGCACATTTTAAACATATATATCCACACATCCTGGTTGAAATAAAAGTATTTGGGATCACACCATTTCTTAAAATATATGCTTAAATGGAATTATTAAACTGACTGGATAGTTTTAAAACACTTTGGTTTGAACATAAGTCTTGGTCATTAATAAGAATGAGTCCATGTTGAACAGCTAATATTCTTAAGTAAATACTTGGCTTTTTGCTCAATTATTTTCCAAAATAAAATCATCCAGATAGAAATTAAATCAAAGTCTGTGATAGAGACAAATATCTGGAGCCAAGACTACAGAAATAGAAAAGGTTTATTTCTTCTTGGAAAATATAGTGGTCCATGTATTTATAAAGGAGACCAGAAATGCTTTCCTAGCACAATCATCTATTAAAAATGAGCAATGTATAATGATACACACAGAAGTATAAAACTTGCCCACTTTTCTTTTTAAATTAAATACTCCTTTTATCTTCTGGTTGGTTATTTTTACATTTCCTTATGTTCAACACAAAGCAATAATTACAAGCAGAAATTATGGAGATTCAATTTAATTCATTTACCACGGTTTCTTTTTGGGTGTTTGTTTTGATCAGGTCCCTATGAAATTACTCCAATGACCAACTCTCTGTAACTGATTATTTCTCTAATTTAACACATATTTTTGTAACAAAATTAAATAGTCTGCTTCTCTGCTTCATTATGTATCTCAGGAAACACTAACGACATCAATTCTATCAAATTATCAGTGAAAGCATAACCCACTCAATTTCAGTTACAGCACCAAGAAATTAAGCCTTATTCTTGGATGGCGATAGTGACTCCCACTACACCCCAAATTTGTGTTTCTTACTCCGGTTTTTTTTTTTTTCAAGAAGTTAAGCATATGTTGTTAGATAGGGAGCTCAGTACTTTGTACCTAAAACTATGTATAGACTACTACAAAATATGTGTATTAATAACCAAAGTTGCTGAGATAATATGGTAATACAAATGTCACTCCTATTTCACTGACAGTACCCCAAGGAAGAACTATTTTTTTACACATATAGTGTTCAGCTTCTATTCATCTTTATTTAACCAATAGAATACATCACAAACAGCCCCAACTGATATATGTACAACATAACTCCTATACCTTCATCTCGCAGAATATCATGGAAGTCAAGGTTTTAAGAAGTGAAGGAACTGGAAATCTGCTCTGAGAGTCCATCTCCTAAAATGTCAGGGAAGCCACACCCACAAAGTTTCAACAAGACTTTTCTCATCAAGACCTGAACAAGGGTGACACCAGTAGAGGCAATCCTCACTATACTCAGTTTTTGTATCTGAAACCTGGGGACTGGGGTGAGGGGTAATAATTACCTAATGTGATCGGGTATTCTGTGGTTTAACTAATTAAAGGTTGCAAAGGCTGATAAAGCACCAAGTAGTATTAAATATCTATAGAGCCTGCAGTTAGTGGCCAACCCACTCCAGCTGCTTAAACACAGCTGCTCTTAATAAGCAAGGAAAAAAAAAAGCAGCTTAGAGCATGTGAAGAGCCGATTACAGGAAGCTGAATGAAAGGAGTGTTTCACAACTCATGAGTTTATTAGCCTTGTCTAAAAATTAACCAGTGACTTCATCATGGGTGGCTGCTGCCTTTAAATATCCTAGAAACTTAAAACTAGGAAGAGTGGAAGCTTTAAAACTGACAGGGAGAGAAATATTGGAAGTCTGTGAAACACACGGATGCTTTGGAAGCCAAACAGGCATCTTACTCTTCTAGTCCATTTCTCTTTGCTCTGTCAAAAGCGGAGTATGGGTAAAAACAGACACACTAGGTTATGCTAACCACTTCTAACTAGGAAGGAAACTGGATCTGTACCTGTGGGTTGTTCTACAATCTTGAGTAAGACCAGGAAATTGTATTTTAAGCTATATAGATAACCAGAATATGCAAGAGCAACTGTCCCTGAAAAAGAGGGGCATCAATGTTCCCAACCATACCATGAGCCCAACTCTGCTGTTACTACTGATTTCCATTCCCATTTCCTATGTCTCCTGCTAAGGTTCTAGTGCATGAATCCTATTGATAAACCAATTCTATATACGCCTTTCTGGTTCCTGCACAGATGACAGCAGCCTCTTCATCAACATCTCTAGCTCTCTAACACACTTCACTCACAACCCAAATTTGTATTTAGTTTGAAGACTTAACAAATTTCCAAAAATTTATTTTAATTCAACAATTTGCTTTTGTTTTCCTATGCATGAATATACCCCAATTATAATTAATTTAACACACTATCTGAAGTATCTAGCTTCTTCTTTAAAATATAAAAATGTTTCTTAGTATGATTAATAGTTCTGTCGTAAAGGTAAATAATAGTAAATAGAATTTATTCACTGCTAATGATAAACTAAAAACATATCAGTTTTCTAGACATAAAAGCTATGTAACCTCGACAACAACTCTTTGAGATGTTAGCTCCTTGCTTCTCATTTCATAAATAAAGAAATTGAGGCACTAGAAAATAAAGATCACAGCCCTGGCTCTCCAAACAAGGAACAGAAGTGAAACTGAACCCAGTCCACTCAATTTGGTTGCTCTGTGGACTCACACCAGTACTTGGCTGCAGGTAGAATGAGAGCATGGAACACATATCACCACAGTTCAAAAGTCCACACCAGTATGTGGGTCTGTAATGAAAGCAATCAGGCCTTCTTGTTTGCTGCAGCATCTGTGGCTGGAAGTAATTTCTGAGTTTATCAACCCAAAGAGGTAGGAAGTGTGTGCTAACCATCGCACTCATTTAAAAAAAATGTAGTCCATACACTAGCACGTCAGAGTATACCACCACCCTGTGTGCACTGATCCACCTTTACACACACTATGAAAGAACTTTTCATAAGACAAGTAATACAGTTCAAAGTAAACAGTAGTATGAAATTCCACCTTACATAGTGATGACATGATTTTTGTCGTCTTCGTTAATACTTCCATTAAAAAAAAAAAAAAAAGGCAAACAGTGAAACTATACGGCCCAACTGCTTCAATGTTGAAAGATTAAGACTTCTGTTTTAATTCAGTTGAAAGGGAAAAGATTACTTTAGTGGGAAAATAAAAGCCTGTGGTCTCATCAGGGATGCAAAGGGATATTTTATCGCCTATTCTCTGAGCCATTCTTTTCTCCTGGGGCTATTGTATCAGAGATTAGCTAGTATAAGGACAGCAATTTGAATTACATTAGCTTTGTTCTTCATAAAATCATTTATTAAAATATATTTTTGTATTGTGTCCCTAATTTCGAAGAACATATAAAAATACAAGAAATATAAACTCCTAGATGCATTATCTAAAATACATTTGTTAGGTTTCCAGATTCACTGTGAAAGAAATACAAGGATATTTTTTCTGATATATATATATATATATATATATATATATATATATATATATATATCAGAAAAATATATGTATATATGTATATATACATATATGTATATATGTTTATGGAGACAAATCACCATGTTGACCACAGACTATTCCTCATTTAACTATATGTTTATTATTTGTTGTATTATATTTGGAATGAAATTTCTAATTTAATTCCTCTTTTAGTATTTTCTTTACAATACTTATAAACTACTTATTTTCCACCTATATTACAGTTTTGTGATATAGCTATGACTGAAAGCAAAACAGATAAATGTAAAAGAAATCTTATCCTTAAAATAATTAATATATGTATCTTGATCCCAGATTAATGTTATTAAAACTGTTTGGGGAACACACTTCTAAGGAGCATATTAATATAATTTTAAGGGAACAACAGAAGAAATTAGATGTAAACAAGAAGGAGGAGTGATCATCTCTCACATATGGGTGTTATGGAATGTGGTATGCAAATGCTAACAATAATATCAACTTCTTACTTGAGGCTAAACATTCATTGAAGTGATAAACCCCACATAAAATAATGCAAGATAATTACCAGCTATACTCTTCCTTCCATCAACATGACCCCTCCAGTTCCTGCCATTGCAGAGGTTTCAGGATCATGCTCACCACACAGACTCCATCAACATGACCTCTCCAGTTCCTGCCATTGCAGAGGTTTCAGGAGCATGCTCACCACACAGACTCTGCTCTTCACAAGATATACGATTTGCTAGTGAGACGCATTATTAAGTGCAGAGGGGAAAATCGGATTTTTATGAGGTCAAAACAAATAAACAGAATACTAGCTTGAGACTATTTCTGAGCCTTCATTGATTGTAAAGCATTTCTAGCATAATTTTATCTTTTTTTTTTATAAATTTAGGTGATTCACACTTTTAATCATAGCATATAAGGAGCAGAGCAGACAGATCTCTGAGTAAGAGGTCTCCAAAGCAAGTTCTGGGACAACCTCAACTACACAGAGAAACCCTTTCTTAAAAATATAAAAATGAGAGATTATAGTATAACTGTGACATTTCTCTCTTCTCTTTATTCCCTTCAAAGCCTCTGATGTACTCTTCCTCTCTGTCCTTCAAATTCATGATCTCATTTTTTCACTAATTATTATTACATGCATGTATGTATTTGTATATGACGACTGTTTTAGATGGGAACCAACTAAACAAGATGTGCTCCCATCCTACGTAATTGTCAATCATTATGTAGGACTGAGGCCTCTTGGGCTTTTCCCCATCAACTTTGGAATGATTATTGATGCTATCCTTGTTCATTTCACATTTGGATGATCATGTCAGTGAGACATTACAGATGTAGTTTCTGGTGTTACTGGAAGATACGTCTCACTCCAAAGTACCTGATCTTGTTCTTTCAAGCTTTCCACCCCACTTTTGCCACTATTCCCTGAACCTTAGTTGGAGAAATGTTTTGTAGATGGATGTATCCATTGGGACTGGGCACCAGAACTCTGGAGTTTAATTGGCTGTGGTCTTCTTGAATAAAATTCCATAAATGCACTTTCCAAGCTTACTGTAAATCTTTGTAAGTTTAAGCAGAGTTTATAAGAGAGAAGATTAGAAAAATGTCTTCTCCCAACAAAAATAGAGAAAAAAACAAAGAATTCTGCATAGTAACCTAAATATATATCTATTGTAATTGTCATTTATTAAAACTTTATCAATAAATGGCATATACCAATGGCTATGCTATCCACCCTGTAACTCCAAGTAATAATGGGATATATCATAATGATACCAAGCTGGTGTATTCATACATACATACATAGTTAATGAGGTCACAAAATTATTTTATAAAACAAAGATCTGAGATCAATATGTTTTTAGTTCACCAATTAGATTGTTTGTTTGAGATAGCCTCATGATGTTGTATTAGCTGGCTTGGATCTCCCTGTATAACCCAGGCTAGCCACAAACTCACAGAGATCTACCTGCCTTTGCCTCCCAAGTGCTGCAATTATAAGCATGTGCCACCATATCCACCTACAGCTTTCTAAATATTTTTATTATTGCTTTGAAAATTTCATGTATTGTATTATGACTCTACTCACTACCTTCCTCCAACTTCTTTGAGATCTATCCCTACCTATCAACCTAACTTTGCTCGCTCTCTCTCTTTCTCCCTCCCTCCCTCTCCCTCTCTCTCCCATTTCAATACACACTAGAAAAATTTTTGAGTATGATGTCTCTCCTGGAGCATTGTTTATATACCAAGAATTTACTCTGGTTGTCTCTGTACCTATAAATTGCCAACAGCTCCTCAACTAAGGGTAGTTGAGGATATCCCTGCTACCAAGCTGGATGTTTGTTTGTTTGTTTGTTTTTGTTTTTTGTTTTTCGAGACAGGGTTTCTCTGTGTAGCCCTGGCTGTCCTGGAACTCACTCTGTAGACCAGGCTGGCCTCGAACTCAGAAATCCTCCTGCCTTTGCCTCCCAAGTGCTGGGATTAAAGGCGTGCGCCACTACCGCCCGGCTCTGGAATTTTTTTAATATGAGCTTGAACCAGTCTTATGCTATCAAAATCTCTGATTTCTTATGTGTATCTGCCTTGTTTCACACACACACACACACACACACACACACACACACACACACACACACAAACTTTTTGGAAGTCATCTACCATCTTGATCTGAAGTAGAAACTTAAGGGTTCTTTGGAAAGTTGACTAGATGGTGTTTTGCTGGGCAAATGTGAAGGAAAGTTCAGCTGAAGCAGACATAGGAGAAAGGTTGTTCTTCTAAAGCAAGCATGTGAAGGTACACATGATGAAGGATTCTTTGCTAACAACACACATTTATTAGCTTGCCTTACATTGTGTAGTTGAGCTGCATTTGTTGGGACTCCATAGAGAGAAACATAAAACCTTCTGGTAGTGTGTTGGAATTTCTTGGTGCTTCCACACACTTGGGCTGATTGGTGGAGTGATCTCAGCTCAGGCACACAGATGCACATTAGAGAAGACCCATGGAGGACAGACACTGACCGAGGCTGAGCTAGGCTTGCTTATAGAGCTACCTGTGCAACACGTGTGGGTCTCACATCCTAGCTGATCTTTGATTTGCTGAAAGAGGCACAGCTACTTTTCCTAGCATTGCCCCTGGTCCCTCCAGGCTAAGGCCTGGCTGACTCTGCTAGGTAGTGCCACCACTACTGATTTGTGTTTGCTATCCCAACTTTACCGACTGACCTGGACTGCTGGTGTAACTTTGAAGTGTTCATGAGTGGGCCGAGCTGCCATTGCTAACCTGTGAACTGAATCACCCATTTCTAGACTACACAGAGAAGATTTGCTCCAAAGAACCTTTCTAAACAGGTCCACTTCCCTCATATTCTTTCTTTCCCACTACTTCTGGTGGGTGGTAGGCTAAAAGGGATGTTAAAGCACTTAAGAACCATCATTAAAAATAGGTTTTGAAAAACTTAAAGTTATATCTGTCTCTAGTAATCTTCCTGATCATTCTTGAAAGGTCATCCCTAAGCCTTGAAGAGAGGGATGTGATTCAGACATTCCATTATTCTGAACACTATGAAGTCTCTTATTTTCTTGCATTGAACAATTGTAAGCCTCTGTGTTAATCAATATCTACCATAAGAAACAAACAAACAAACAACAAAAACTCTTCTGATCACTCTTGTGAAATATGATGATCTATGAGCATTACACTAAGTTATTAAGAGTTGTTTTACTGTCTTATAAATTTAACAGAATAATAAGAGCAGGTGATCCCTTAGGGCTCATGACATATCTAGCCACATGACTTTAACCTTGGTAATAGTGATAGGTGTGGATTCTATCTCATAGATTAGGCCTTAAATCCAATCAGAAAGTGTTTAGTTACCCCTACAATATTTGTGACACTATTGTACTCTGGCCATATCTTAACTAGCAGGTGGTTACTCACTCTCAGGGTTATTGGCTGGGTGAAATCTATAATAATAACTGATAACCAATGTTTTCCCTAACAATTTCCAGCACTGTAAAATTTAGCCAGAAGCAGTGAAGATTCTATGCCCATACAAGCTTGAATTCTCCACATTTGTTACTTAAGTATGTGGTCTCCTTAGCAACAAAGGCCTACTATCAAGTTCTGGAAGGTGGTCAATAGTATTGGTGATAGCACATAAAGCTTGGTTGTCCATAGGACACCACTAGTTAACAATGCAAAAAGATGTTACCCATTCCTTACACTGTTTGGTTGTTGTTTATTTGTTTGTTTGGTTTTGTCATTGTTATTTGGTTGTTTGGTTAGTTTGATTGGTTTTGTTAGCAGCGAGAACAAAATTATGAAAACTACTTTCTTTTTATCCAAAACACTCTTGAGTAAACTTTGATTAGTTATATATTTCTAGGTTTGCTCATTTGTACAAAGTGACAGCCAGATAACTATGTCAACTGTCACAGAGGACAACCCGTGCAATAGGTAATATGTTTATCTCCCTACCTTTTTATAATTTATAAGAGCTGATTTATAATGGGAAACATTACAGACTATGGTGCAAATGTCAGTCTAGAAAATTACAAGGATTGTGACTTCGAACATACAATATTTTTAACATAAATTTTATCATATAATAAAACCCATCACAAATGCTTTATGGGTATAACAGCAAATACTTTATATATTTTAGTGAAATTACTATAATTAATGTAAAAATTTTGTCTCCATGAGTGGTGCATTTCATCAATGGCCAACTAAGACATTAGTTTACATAAATGCCCTCCTCTGTCCATATACATTTTTCTTATGGCACACGGTTTGCTCTCAAAGAAGCACTACTAAATTCATTCAAATACTTTTATTCATTTACTGTAGGTTAACAATACTGGAAAGAATCTCTACCTTAAAAGAGTTTATGATCTAAATGGTTCAGAGATATAATTGATTGTGAAGTAGAAGCATTATGTATCACAAGTTTAGACAAAAAATCTTGGCCTTTAGAACTCTATTTCCATGCATAGGGAGCACATTCCGGGGGAAGATGGCTATGATGGTAACATACAGTGTTCTGACTTCTAATAACTTCAGTTAAAGGAGAGAGTGGTCAGATTCTGTGAGTGGAAATAACTTGCAAGGTTCCAAGCACTTGGTGACTTATTTTTTTATAGCCTGAAAATAAGCAAAGTCTTTGTTTACTGGAAGAAAGATGATAATAAGACATGACTAATTTGGGGCAACTTAAACCTAACTGAGTCTGATAATGTACTTTCTTCCTGACATTTAAAATAAATATTAAGGCTCATAAATTTCATTTTAACGTTTCTACTTTTTAAACTGTTTTTAAATATGTTGTAATTTCTTATCAATGTCATAAACATATTACAAATTAAGTCTCCATAATTATTACCATTGACGGCAGCACAATAGGCTATTCTAATGGTGCATCATGAATCATTATAACATTCTGTGTTATGTTTTCAGACAGATATCCTGACTTTTTAGATGTAAGTTTCTCTTGTATAATGTTAGCAATACAATTATGGTATAGACTGTTAGTAACTTCCATTTTCCTACCTTTTCATTTGATACCTGTAAACATCTTTTAATTCTATTTTTTTAGTCTATTTGTATTGTCTGTAATTAAATGATTGATAAAGAACTGTTTTCTATGATTAGAAAATACTAATAGAATAAAATGTTAGTATATCTGTCAAATATGTAAAAAATAAAATTGGACTCAATCTTCCTGACAGAAAATATAGAAAATGCATAGTTCCAAGTACAGATCAATGTCTTGATTAAGCTTTTTTCAGTAAAGGCAAGGATAATTAAAATCTACTAAGCCTCTGCAGCATGGTAGAGCTGGCCTTTGTGGTTATGAGCAGGGAGAGCTGACCCCAAAGGCATGAGAGTAGAGTAGCTACCCTGCCTGCAGACTTGAAAGTGCTAAAGAAATGGCCCTCTTGACATCAGCACAAGAAAGCCTGGTGTGCCCCTTGCCAGCTGCCACAAGCAGAAGAGCTGGCCCTGGCCCTCACCTGGGCAAAGCAGGAGAGCGGGCGGGCTGACCAACTTAGCTAAGACCCAGGCCCCAATTCAAGGCTTAGAATTGACCTACTCCCAAACCTACCCCATGTATGAAATACTGGAGCACATGAAGGGACTGGTTTGGAAGAATCAAAACTACAGGTTCTCCATGACTCAGGGCAACAACAGAACATTCAAAAAGAGGCTGGTGAGGATCCAGTATTGTTACTGCAACAGAAGCCAGAGGCCTCAAACCAGACCAAAGACTCACTGCAATGAACATTTGAAGGTAAAGTTGTTTGAGCAAAAGAGCTTACTATGTGACACACCATAACACACTGCAGCTTCCACAGAGATTTTTTTATTTTTTGTTTAATTTTATTTTGTTTTTTGAATTTTATTTTTTTGTTTGTTTTCTTTTCCAGGGGAGGTTGCAAAGGCGGAAGTCAGATATCAAGGGAAGGGGAGAAGAATTGGCGTGTATGGTTTGAAATTCACAAAGAATCAATTTAAAAATTATGAGAAGAAAATATTGACCACCTATTCCATATAAGTCATATCATGTGAATGCTTGTACAGGCTTATGAAATGTATAATCGCATTCAATTTACTTAGCAGGCCCCATATGAAAGAATCATCTTTTGCATGATACAAATGAAGTAGATATAAAGATGTTATTCTCTGCCAAATTCCATCAGGATCAAATTAGCAAGAATTTGAACACAGCTCCATATTCTACTATATAAAGCTTAAGCTTTCACATGTAAGTTGCTGTCTTAAGGAGCTGAGTCGATTTTGGCTGCTGTAAAATAACTCCTTAGAAAGTAATTTATGAATAATACAAATGCATCCCTCACAGTTCTCAAAGCTAAGAAGCCCAAGATCAAGGCATCAGCAAGTTGAGTAACGAACAAGGGTCAAGTCCTTATAGATGGGCACCTTGTATGTGTCTCCCCAGGGTACCAGAGGCTAAAAAGTTCCCTAGAGCCCATTTGGTTTTTATCCTATCTATTCTTATCAAGTTGAAAGCCCCCACCTCCTAGTTTACCACTCAGGGTACTGAGTTTCAGTATCTGAATTTTGAAAAGACAGGAGCATTCAGATCAGAGAAGTTAACACTTACAAAATATAATCATATAAAAAAGGTTTATTCACAGTGATTACTATAAACTGTATGAGTAGAAGGTCTGTGGTTATGAAAACAGAAGTACAGGAAGAAAACACTCTGCCTGGCACTAATCTCTGCAATGACAAGAGTATAAGGGGTCTCTATATATTTAAATTACAAGAAGAAAAATGCCAGCAAGCCTCTTGTAAGCCTTTTTCTGCATATGTGCAATAGTAAGTATTTGCATTTTTGCTGAGATTTTTAAGTCAGAACAACAGGCCCCAGTGTTCTTGGCCAGTGGTTTGCCATTATTAGAAATAATGCCTCTGTTGCACCATGCTGTCTGGGACCTCTCAGCCAACCTAGTGACAAAAGCTCTCACCACAGGCCACACATCAAAGGGCACACAACAACACTGGTTGTCTGGCTGAGTGAACTTCTGTAACTTGTGTTGTTTAGAAGAGAAAAAATGAATACTAATGATTCTAAATCAGCAAAAGCCCAATTGCTGGGTCAGGCACAATTTGAATCCTATGAACCAGGAAGCAATCCAAGTTGCTACAAAGCCCCTTATTTCCTTGACAATTTTCTTTAAAAGCATTTATCACTTCATTTTGCTTAAAGTGCATAAAAGCCATATGGATGAATTTTCACGGACATAGGAATAAACATTTGGTCTCCAGCACCTCATATTATCTCTTTTTTCTTCCTTCCTCCCTTCTTCCCTCCCTCCCTCCCTCCCTCCCTCCCTCCCTCCCTCCCTTCGTTTCCTTTATACCTTTCTGATCTCGGAAGAGCAGCATGCTGTGTAGTTTTTTTAGTTTTTATCTTCATAGGGTATAGAGTGTATGTTGAGCTTATTCCCCCTCCCTCCCCTCTCTTTTATAAGAGGAGTGCAGAAAAAAATGGGCACTAAGGGTAAGACATGGAGATATCAAATCTTTACTATATCTACAGCTCCTTTGATGAAGTCATCATTTCTGATAACTCAGCTAACAGTTGAAGATGATTAAATGGATGCCTAGTAAGTATGAGAAGTGAAATTTGTTAACAAGCAAATTGTTTTGTAGTGGTGATATGCTCAAATATGAGCAAATCCACAGGTTCTAGTTCAAAATAAACGTATCTGAGCTATGTAGGAAGAAAACAAAAGGTTGTATCAACGGACATTTAGACTCTGCCTAATGCTACTCTCACCTATAGCTTTGGGGAAGTGATCGGCTTTCTTAAATGACTATGAAAACCGGGCAAATGCTTTAATTCGTATAAAACATGTCTGCCTTCTAATGAGAATAGGATGCTCAGGAGTCAATAGACTGAAAGACCAACCTCAACTTAAGACAAAGAGGATCCTTAATACTGAAACTCACTTCACTATATTTCAAAATATGTTTCTATAATTGTTTCCTGCAATTTGCCCATTACTGTTCATTATTTTGTGCCCAATCTTTTCACTATTCTAGGTACTGTGGTTAACTGTGGAATCTCCATAATAAGATGAGTCTTCAGTAAATTAATGTCTGTGAGTTCACTCGTTATCAAAAATTAGCAAAAGCCTTTTATCCCACACTGCTATAATATGGGGTGAACAGAGTAGTTGCCCCAAAGTCCTTAGTCCAGTATGTGGCATTCAGTAAGCACTTACTAAACGTTGAATGTTGAAACATTGTCCATTGGTTACTTGCATTTTAATTATTGGTATATTGTCATGCCACAGGCTGCTTAAAATGTAAGAAATAGGAAATAAAAGGAGGAGAAATGAAAAGATGTGGGTCAGCGACTGACATAAACTCACGTCACTATCACATCCGAGTATCAAATGTGGTCTCAACAGTTACAAGTTTTCATTTAAAAATGTTATGAGCAGAGACTCACAATAAATTTATGCCTTAAAAATGGAATGCTAAGAATGACTTTCACATAAGAAAAATTATTTCACAAAAAATTTAAATTTTAATAGATAGGTTCCCAGATTTTGATCTAAATGTGACTTTCCTGGTATGTAGATTTTAAAGCAACTTTAACTTTCTTTGTTTACTGTGTTTTAGTTTGTTGGTTATTGTCGGTAATTGTAATGTTGCCCATTTTAACATGTTGCAGACATCAGTGCTGTTACTAGGTTAAAAATCGCAGCTTACATTCCAGATTATAGTAATATATTTAGCTTAAATCACAGTAGGGTGCAGCACTTAGATCTAAGCTGCTGTGACATGTCTGCTGCTCTGCCCAAAGGAATTACTACACACAAAGATGGAGCAATTTTCTCTAAACTTATTTCATGTTCTCAGAAAGTAACTCTTTATTACCTATTAACACTGAAATGTTATTTTAAACATTTAAACATTTTAAATGTTATTTTAAACATTTAAAATTATATTTTAAATGTATATATATATACATATATATATATATAATTCTAACTCTTGCCAGTGAGCAACTCTACACCTCATTTTGCAAGCCTCAGCAATATTTTCAATGAGTAATAATATTAATATCTTGATATGAAAACTATGATTATCCATAGTGCATCAATTCAATAAACTTTGCTGAGACTCATGGATTCATTGTTTTGTTTATCCTTTGTCTATCACCAAAGACAGAATCAAAATAAGACATGATTTCTGTTCTCATTAGTTTAGTGGAGAAAGGATATGTGAAAGTATATGATGAATAAATGGAGTTTGATATGGAGACTTCAGAATGAGTTAAGCAAAGGGAAACAGTTCCACAAGAGTAGATGATCAAAGCAAGTGTATCTCTCAGGAAAAGACGTTTAAGCTGAGCTCAGAATGGCAGTCAGCTTCCAGAAACTGGAAATAAGGCAATATTACACTTTGTTCAAGAATGAACATGGACCTTTGACAATTCTTTCTTAACATATTTTAACCAATATATAATTTATCAACAAGAAGGTAGGGTACCACATTTTAGCTGTTGCAAAGTTAATAGTATATTGAAACATGTTTTACTGCATTTGTTGAATCTACTTTCTCTAAAAATATGATGAATATTGTAAGCTACAGGAGCAAAATCATCTTTCTTTAATTTTTAAGATGATTGAGGAAATTGTATGTTTAAAACATGTCAGTTTATTAATAATTACATGTTCCTCACTTAAGTGTGTGGTTTTGGGTTAAAATTATATAAGATTACAGTTCTTTCTTCAAGCCAAAATATGCATCTAGATAATATGTAATGATTTTCTAAGACAATTATTTATTAGCTAAATTTTAGAAACGTAAATGAATACCTTGTGTGTACATGCATTTTGTCAAGCCTTCATTTTTAATTTCTTTAACACACATAATCCCCAAAACAGCCTTGTGTTAAGGAAAGACAAATGTATCCCTATGTAACCTGTAAACAAAGGCCCTGAACAATTTAGTATCTTGTTCTTTGTTCCTCTGTAGCACACATTGTCACTGTCTCAGAAGTCTGGATGAAACATTTCTGTCTTTTCTGTTGTAAGATGGTATTGACTTGAGAACTACAATCTAACTTAATTAATTATACATTTCATTTTTTATAAAATATTTAATATTTTAATCTAATAATTCAATAAAATATATTTACTGTACACTCACCAAACAAGAATCCATTGTGAGCATTGATGATTCAAATGCAAATTAAATGTGACCTATTTTTGACTAATCACTTATTTCTAATGCTCTATGTTTTTGGTGTAAAGAATAGTGACATCTGAAATACGCCTTTTTAGAAATTAAACTTTTTTTAAAATTAATTAATTTATTTCTTTAAAACACATTTTAGATTTTATCCCCTCACCCCATTCCCCACCACCACCCAGGAACACCCTATCCCATCCCCCCTCCTGCCTCCACAAGGGTGTGCCCCCACTTACCCCCCACTCCCACCTCCCCACCCTCAATTCCTCCCTGCTCGGTGTTCAGCCTTCGTGGGATCAGGGATCTCCTCTCCCACCCATGCTTGACAAGACCATCCTCCCCTAAGTATACAGCTGAAGTCATGGGTGCCTCCCTTTGTGCTCCCAGGCTGGTGGTTTAGACCCTGGGGAGCTCTGGTTAGTTGGCACTGTTGCTCTCCTCTTGGGGCCACCAACCCTTTCAGCTCCTTCAGTCTTCTAACTTCTGCATTGGGAACCCTTGATCAGATCAATGGGTAGCTGTGAGCATCCGCCTCTCAGAAATTAACCTTTTTAAAAAAAATTTCTTGTTTTCCCTTCCCCTCCTCTCTTCCTCCAAGGCTCCTCCTCGATCTACCTCCTGTGATTATTTTGTTCCACCTTCTATGTAGGATTAAAGCATCCACACTTTGTTCTTTCAGGTTATTAAGCTTTTTATGGTCTGTGGGTTGTATCATGGGTATTTTGAGCTTTGGGGCTAATATCCACTTATCAGTTAGTACATACATGTGTGTTCTTTGGTGACTGGGTTATCTCACTCAGGATATTTTCTAGTTCCATCCATTTGCCTGCAAATTTCATGAAGTCATTGTTTTTAATACCTGAGTAGTACTCCATTATGTAAATGTACCACATTTTTTGTATCTATTCTTCTGTTGAGGGGCATCTGGGTTGTTTCCAGCTTCTGCCTATTTTAAACAAGTCTGCTGTAAACATAGTGGAACATGTGTCTTTGTTATATGTTGGAGCATCTTGTGGGTATATGCCCAGGAAAGGTATAACTGGGTCTTCAGGCAGAACTATTTCCAGTTTTCTGAGAAACTTCCAGATTGTTTTCCAAAGTGGTTTTACCAGCTTACAATCCCACCAGCAACGGAAGTGTTCCTCTTTCTCCACATCCTTGCCAGCATCTGCTGTCACCTCAGTTTTTAATCTTAGCCATTTTGGTGGGTGTGAGGTGGAATCTCAGGGTCTCAAGGTTTGCATTTCCCTGATGACTAAGGATATTTGAACATTTTTTAGGTGCTTCTCAGCCATTTGAGATTCCTCAGTGGGGAATTCTTTGTTTAACTTTGTGCCACATTTAAAAAAAAAATTAACCTTTAATCTGTGCTGATGGCCAGCGAAACAAAAAACAGCTTTGGAACTCATGGAAAGCAGACCACTGGTTAGCACAGCTCTGTTAAGCATCAGGCACAACAGTGATGGATACATGACCTTAGGACTTCATGCTCTTATTTAGTTCTGCTCTGCTTGTTGCCCTCACATCCTTCTTAATCTAAGACTTCTAGAGAGACTCTAAGGGGACCTCTGCCCCTCACTGGGCAGTATCTCTGGTGCTCACAATAATAATGCTTGATCTTTCTCAGGCATTGGTGCTGGAGCAGATTAATGATTAAATCATCACCCTAGGAAAGAACTTAGAGATGTATATTGTCAGCAACGACCTAGAAAGCATTTGGAAAAAGAAAACTGTTGGTGAAGTTAGTTTAAGATGATTGTGCTACTGGCTCTGTTGTAGAAAATCTTAGGGAACAGTTTGAAGTTCAGCCCAATCTTAATAGTTAAGCTTCGAAAACTTTAAGGTCAGAGAACAAGAACAATGGCAATGCTGGCTGACATGACTCTCACTGAGGCTAAAATGGTGATGATTGATTGATTGATTATACCCATTTTACCTTCAGCTTCTTGATATGATTTAATAAGAATTGTTGATTAGATATGCATTCTGTGGATTTAAGGTAAATATGACTGATTTTTATAGAAAAGTATATATTTGTCATTCTTTTAAGATTTTCGGAGTGAGCAACATTTGGGTTGTAAATAAATAAGATAATTAACTAAAAAGATTATTTTTAAGGATAAATAATAAAATAATCGATCATTTCTTTAATTACATACTGATGATTGCCAGTAAGAGAAACAGGTTGAGAGAACGACCTTCCTTGTTCACATTTTGTTAATCTATAAAGTTGCTTAGTTATGAATGTACATGGATCTTGGGAAATCTTGAAATCTTTGCTTTGTTTTCTTTACCTGTACTATGTAATGTAATTTCTTGCAAAGGTATTGTTTAGTTTAGACTACATACAGTTGTTTAGTAGTCATTCACTAGAAGAAAGCTATAACTTAGTCACATTTAATTTCATACTACTCAAAATATTTTAATTTTATACTACTCAAAATATTTTGCTGGGGTATATAAGTTATGGGAAAAAATAAAGTTAAAACACTGTTCTTTCTACCCAGCAAATATGTGTGTGTATGCACACACACACACACACACACACACACACACACACACACATATATGAACTCAGTTCCATCCAGCAAATCTGTATGTATATGTGCATGTATGCGAAGCTTGTGTAGATGTGTGTTGAAGCTTGCTCCTTTCACCAACTCTCTGTGTGTGTTATGCATGTGTGTATGTATGTGTGTATGTATGTATGTATGTATGTATGTAAGTATTAAATACTTGGAGCCTACTTGGTGGAGCTTTGTTTCAGTCATCCAATATGTGAATGTGTATATGTTTCTCTCTCTTCTTTCTCTCTCTCTTCCTCCCTTTCTCCCTCCCTCTCTCCCTCTCTTTCTCTTTCTCTCTTCCCGTGTGTGTATGTGTGTTTGTGTGTATGTGCATGTATGTATTTGTATGTGGGATATAGAAGCTATATATGTTGCTGGAGACAGTCTTTGCTTCAACCATTCTTAGTGTGTGTGTGTGTGTGTTTAAATTTCTCCTCTTTTCTTTTCTCTAATCACCAACTGCCATCAACAGCAACCCTTGTCAATTATCATTAGCACCAATGCCAGCCACATTTAGCTGCCTGCCTTGGTTTACCTGTAGTGTTAAAGCTGGTCTTTGGCAAATCTGCATGCACACTGAATATTCACTTGATACTTACTGACTGATATCATTTGTCTCTGCAGATATAATATCAATGTGAAGACCACAATAAGAGCAAGTTTACAAGTTATTCACAGGGGAAATGAAAGCATTCATCTATTTTGAGTACATACCACTGACTTTCCCATCTCAGACATTCTTGGATGACTTCGGTAACAATTGCCACCCTTCATATTCCTTCTCTTTGTTTATCAGTTTGGAGAATTTTGTATAAATTAAAAAACCTTCTTGCATAAGCCAAAATTGCTCCAATTTTTACCAGTCTTTCTTAGGTTTTCTTTGTGAACACAAGTATTTAATGGTTCCTCCTTCCCTACTGATAAAATTTAGGCTACGAACTTCTAAAGTAGCCACCTCTTGTAGCCCATAATCAATGTCCCACAAGTTAGCCTAACTGTACTTATAGAACAGTCATTTTTTTTATGGATTCATTCTTTTGCCATCTGTTCACTGTGTTCAGAATATGTTCCTCTTCAGTATAAGTGACACACATAAATTCATAGCAAAACTCCACTCAAATAAAAGATAACCTGTCAGGAGTCAGTTATGCTAGGCTCCTGCCTGAAAGCACAGCAGAGTATCATTAATTGTGTTAAGGATTGGTTCTTGCCCATGAGATAGGTCTCAAATTGGGTCACTTATCGGTTAGCCATTACATCAGTCTCTGTTCCATCTTTATCCCCATATATCTTGTAGGCAGAAAAAAACATTGGATTGAAGGATTTAGGCTGAGTTGATATCCATCTCCTTCCACTGGAAGCCCAAGCCTGGATATAGGAGGTGGCCACTTCCATCTCCACATCCCCCATGGGAAGAATCTCAGCTAGGGTCACCCCTGTAAACTCTCTGTAGCCTCCCTACCTTTGGACTCCTGATAGTGACCTTGGTGACTTCATAGATGGAAACAGATGCAGAAACCTACAGGCTAACATCAGGGAAATTCTCAGGGAGTCTTGTGGAAGAATAGGCAACACAATTGAATGAGCTGGACAGGTCAAGGACACCACAAGAAGACCTATAAAGTAAACTAACCTAGGCCTATGGGGATTCACAGAGAGTGAACCTGCAACCAAAGATCATGCAGGGGTTGTACCTAGGCCCCTTAAAATGTGTAGCAGATATGCAGCTTGGTGTTCATGTAGGGGTCTCTGACTCTGTTGCCTGCCAGTGATCCCCTTCCCTACCTGACTGCTTTGTTGGGCCTTGGTGGAAAAGGAGATGTTGAGTCCTGCTGGAACTAGATGTCCCAGGGTGGGGTGGTACCCTAGGAGAGGCTTCACTTTCTCAAGAAAAGGGGAAGGAGTAATGGAGCAAGAGATCTGTAAGGCTAAACTGTGTCTGGCCATGGAAGGGTATCCTGGTTCTTGGGTTGTGTGTGTTTGGCCACGCCCCCAGAACCCAGTCTCCTGACTGGAGGTCTAATCTCCATTCAACCTGCACCCTTAGGTCATGTAGGGCACAGGTAAAGGGAGTGATTAACAGGCCTCAGGCCCTAGAGAGATTTACATACTAATGAGGTACCTGAAGGCCAGAGGGTGGAGCCAATTAAGCATTCCTCCCCAGCCCCTCCCCCCTCTTTCCCTCCCTATTTAACTCAGGTCTGCCCTGGGTTTTGGGGGGTGGGAGGGTATCCAGATCCATTCACCATCCACCATGACATTAAAGCCTGTAAAAACCAATGAATTGTCTCCTGTCATTGGGGCCGAGCTGTGAGGAGCTGTGGAGAGGCCTTCAGTGAGCCACAGCAGCTGGGCTTAACTTCCCCATGGAGGAAACCTCAGCGTTCCCTATCCAATTACCTACAGCTGGTGTTCAATGTGGGGCTCAATCAGCCATACAACCAAGCAAGTACAGTAACCTTTCTCCTGTGGGGTGCTGCCAGAGCCTTTTTCTTCTCCCCTCCCCCTCATTTCTCTCAGCTGTGGGCTAGCTGGTCGTGCTCCCACATGCCCCTGTCTGGGTCCTTCCACAGCATCTCGGAGGTCTGAGAGCCTGAGAGCTTGAGACCTCCAGGGGCCCAGGGATCCCCAATCCAAAAGCTCTGCACCCCTGTGGAACCAGACTGAGACTTTCCCACACCTGGCAGGGCCCCACCCTGCTTGCCTGGTTCCCTGAGCAGAATGAACTCAGTTATGATTCCTGCTTTCCAGTCTCTTTGGAGCCATGGGAATCACAACAGCCCAACAGGACTGAGTGGGGTGGGGGCTGCAATTGAGATGTATTGTAAATAAAATACTAAATTATGGGACAAAATAAAATAAGAGATAGCATACATTTGTCTTTTTTTGGTGTGGGTTATATCATTTAGCGTAATATTCTCTAGTTCCATCCATTTACTTGCAATATTCAGGTTTAACTTTTCATTTGATTTGAATAGAATTCTATTGTGTATAAGAATCAAATTTATATTATTCAATCAACACTTGAAGGGTATCTAGGTTTTTTTTCTGGAATTGGGAATGGAGTGGCAATAAACATAGCTGACAACATATCTGTAGATTAGGATGATGATACCTTTAGGTATATGTCAAGGAGTAGTCATATAGTAAATCTACTTTTAGATTTGGATAAAAATTCTCTATAATGATTTTTATAGCACCTGCATCAGATTGTAATCCAGTCAACAGTGAATGAGAATTCCCCTCCTATACATCTTTTCCAGTATTTGATGTCAGTAATTTTCTTGGGTTTGGTCACCATGACCTGTGCAAAATGAAACTTGTAAGTAGTATAATTTGTATATTTCTAATTGCTAAAGATGTTGATCACATTTTAAGAATATTTCATGGTGTTCTTTATTTCTTCTTTTGAGAACTCTGTGTTTAAATCCATAGCCCACTTTAAAATTGGGTCATTTGTTTCCTTGAGTTTGTGGTTTTTTAGTTATTTAAATATTCTTGATATTAAATTTCTAACAGATGTATAGCAGCAAAGATTCCTTTCCTAATCTTCACACTTCCCTTTTACTCAGTCAGTTGTTTCTTTTTCTGTAGAGAAGCTCTTGATGATATCCTATTTAAGGGACCACAGTAAGAGAATCTTTAGAGAGGAATACAGTAAAACATGGAATCTATGAAGGGGAAGACAGAATTACTTTGCTTGGGAGAGGAGAGAGAGGGTAAGAGAGGGGCTAGGGATAAACAAAAATCACCAAGATATTTGAAAAGCCATATTGAAAAAATATTTTCTACTTACTTAAAACACATATGAATGAATATGCATGTATGGGGTGTGTGTGTGTATGCATGTGTGTGTGTGTGTGTGTGTGTGTGTATGTGTGTGTGTGTGTGTGTGTGTGTGTGTGTGTGTGTGTGTGTGTGTGAAGTAATGCCATTTGGGGTGATGCTCCAATCTAAAACAATAAACTATTAACAACAGGAAACTTTACTTCAAATTCTTAGTCAGGGAAATCCAACGCACCCCTAACAACATAGGCTATTCCAGTGCACGTAGTTTTCTTGAAGAAGATGACGACAAAGAAAGAAAACAACAACAACTACTACTGCTATTACTACTACAGCTACTACAACTACTGCTGCTGCTGCTGCTGATTATGATGGTGATGATGATACCTAGCTTTGGACACTGGCTTTGGTGCAGCTATGAGTAATAGTATGGACATCTCTTCCCTGAGAAACAGCTGTCATAGAAGGCAAAGATTCCATGCAAGGTGCCTAGAGAGAGCAATAATCAGTATCTTTCAAAAGTTAAGAAGTCTATGACCACAGTCATGATTAGTCTAAAAGGTCCTCAGTGATGCCATAATGAAAGTTAGAATTGAGGCACATTCAACAGAAGATTCATGCCAGATACTGTTATCTACCTACCTACCTACCTATGGCTAGTGATGTGCAGAACCTAAAGAAGACCGACTAATACCACTTTCCTAAAACAATCTAATTTCTAGTACCATTTTAAAAACTTTTCCTAATTTCCACAGATAAGTATAGCTCTCACCCCTCATCATGGAAGAATGGTTGGTTGGTTGGTGGGTGGGTTGGCTTTGTTTTTCAGTATATAAAAACTACTACAGAAATCCACAGCATGTCAAAATACAGAGAACATCAGACAATAGACAACTGACAATGACAATATATATATATATAATATATATATATATATATAGCTTAGGCTGAGGAAATGTCATGAAGAGAGTGCAGAAAAATTATAAAACCCAGAGGACTAGGCTGTCTTCTGTAAGGTGGTGACTTCTATATATAATGGAAAAGTGTCTCCTATGGAATCTCCAAAATATTGTAGCATAAGCGACACCTGCATGATGACAATACCAAGTGACATGCCAACTCAGATGGAGGAATTGTCACTGGGAGCCACTCTTTGGTGAAAAATTCTAGGCAATAAAAGAATTCTGAGAAAGGAGGAAACAGCCTTCTTCAAAGATGAGACCCCTAGTTATTCAATCTAAAACACATTCATAGAACTAAAACTAAGTGGACTGAGCAGGTTGAATGTGACTATATATGCTTGCAAGCACATGCTTATGCACTGTACCCGTGTGTATAAAACAATAAAGAAGGGATCACTAATTTTAAAGGTGGAGGCACAAGAGGAGTTGGAGTAGATAAAGGGAAAGCATAATGAAGTAAATCAGCAATCAAGTACATAATTTTCAAAAAAGTTTTATAAAGCATTTTCTAAATCCCACTTCTCTATTTAAGATAAATTTTATTTCTCCTTTAATGTACTTTATCACATCTAACATATGCTTTAAAAATCATCTCAGACTCTGAAATACTTTCAGAAATGCATCTATATACAGGGATATCTGACCATGATTTAATATGATCAATTATAGGATCTTTAACTTTATTTCGGGTATTTTAGAAATCAATAAAAATTACCCTGTGTGACTCTTTACTATAAAATGTAATAACATTTGAAATATCTAAATATATATTAACAATGACTTCTCAGTTGTAGCTACCAATCAGGTTCCAGGGCAATAGATATTCAAGGATATTTTAACCTGTGTCTCAGATTCTGCTTATCCACTCAACATAGGGACATGAATTTGAACAAATTACTTACAATTGTATTTCATTTTTTCACCCATATGATAGAAATACCAATATGCAACTCAATAGATGATATTAGAATTCAACACAAATGCAAACACAGTGCTTAAGAAAATCTGAGATGCTAAAGATACTTTTAAAGTGATTAAAACAGAAATTTGTGGGCATCAGATAAAACTAGTGCAGGTGAAGAGAGTTTTTAAAAAGACATTTGATTGGTTTTCATAACCAGCACAGGTTGAATATCTAATAAGCTACCTGCCCTCACTCAATCTTTCTTCACTTTGAGGCTCAACCTTTCACTCTCTTTCCATGTCCTCTATAGGACATGCATGTGTACATCGTTCTATTTGTTGTTGATAGATTTTAATGACTATAACTTGCTTATTGGGTTCCATGTAATGCTACAATACATTAGGTATTGTCAAGCTAGGGTAAGAATGTATATGACTTCAAAATTTATACAAGTCTTTAAATTAATTAATCAATCAATTTGTCAGAACATCCAATATCTTTTCTTTTAGCTTTTGAAAAATGTATAAAGTATATTATTATTATTATTATTATTTCCTATAATCATGTTCATCTGTAGCAGAACATTCACCTGTAGATCTTTCAATCCAGTATTTCAATCATATCAGTGTCTATCAACCTATGTCAGAGAACAAGTGACCCTGTCCTCTTTTATTGCTCCTGTACACAATCTCTAGGAAGACCTACCACTGGGCATATTGGGACTGAACACTACCATTTGAGAAGGAAGTTAAAATGTGTCCAACCAAGACAACACAGTTAGTTTTTAAACAAGCAAGGTGAATTTAATTAGCAGACCAGTAAGATGTTAGATTAGACAGATGCAATCCATAGCTGTTACATTATTCTTAATCACATTGATGTTGGTTAAATTAAACCATTTTTCCTTTTAATTGATTACCCCAATAAAGTGTTACCTGTGATTATGCACTGGCATCAGACTGCACTTAGTAGACCTTATTTCACAGCCTTGGTTATGCTCCTTTCGGGCCACTTTTGCTACCAGTTAGATTTAATTTATCATTTTGTCTAATCCTAATGCTGTTTCTAATGCTGTCTTTATTTCCAGATATGGATGCAAAATAATTATATGTCCGTAAAACTGGTTATTTTGTAAAATGATCTTAGGGAGCATCATTCTAGAACTGTGTATCTAAGTAAGAAGTGGATGCTTTCCAATGTTCTATTATTAAAGAATAAGTTATTTTTGCCGGCTTCAAGAACTCATTGAGAACACCTGGGGAATGGCTAGGATTATGTCATATGTTTTGACAAGAAATGATGTCATATGTTTTATTTTCCACTATAAATCTTTTCTAGGAGTTCAGGGATAAGCATCCTTATATCCTTTTAGCATCCTTCCTGTGAGAAATTTAAGAAAACCTTTTCAACCAAAAGGCAAAGACTTGCATGAGGACATCAATATGGAAATAGAGAACATCAAAGGGGATGTGAGATGTGCCTCATACAGCCCATTGCAAATTATTTTACCTTTATATTTTCTGAATAAAATGTGCCCTTTGCTCTCTCTAATAACTCTTTATGAAAAATCTATTCTTGAGACACCACATTGGAACTTCCTTAGTAGTCATTGTTCACATTACATTGTATTTCTTCTGAAATTTATTGTTTTACAATGAACATATTTAACCATAATTCACAGATCTTCACTTTGGACACTACACTTAAAGATCCATTATTTTTATTTCATTTGTTTGATTGTTTTTCTGAATGTATGTGCACCACATGCGTGTCTGGTTCTGACAGAGGTCAGAAGAAGGCCTCTGATTCCCTGAAAGAGGAGCTAGAGAGAGAAGTTTGTGAGTTGCTGTGTGTGATCATATACAGTATCCTCTTCAAGACCATCAAGTGCTTTGACCAAATAACCACCAAACTGTTTCTCCAGAACACTTGAATGCAATCTGTTCTATATACTCCACTACAATACTGACATTTCAGCCTGCTTATGAATAAGCCAGTCCTAAGGCATTTAACTGTTTACCAATGCTCTGTCACAAAGTAATACCTTGGGGGAGGAGATGAGTCAGTGCATAAGAGCATTCACTGTGAAAGCATGCGCACTTGAGTTAGAATGCTCAGCACCTAACTGAGCTAATGTCAAGAGTGGACTGTGGCTCCAGGTGCCTGTGATCTCAGCAATTGAAGGTGTAGACAAAGATCGCAAGAGTTCACTAGCCATTCAAACTTCCTCTTCCATGAATTCGCCTTATCTATATGTGTGTATCAGTGGAATCACACAAGGTCTGGCTTTTCACATCTTCTTTCTTGACTATCTCCAAGGTTTTTGCATATCTTAGTATATTTTATTAACCATTAATACACTGACTAGTATTCGTGTTGTTTGTATTCTTAGAGCATCATAAATAATGCTCCTGGGAACATCCAGGTACAAGATTTTCTGTAGATTTATTTTTATTTTTTAAGTGTATTCTGAAAACTAGTATCACTGGGCCATTTGATGGTACTGTTTAACATTTTGAATTTTGTTTTTTCTTTCTTCTTTTCTTTATTTTTTGAAATAAAATATAATTATTTAATCTCTCCCTCCTCTTTACTCCCACCAAATCATGTTTTTTACCCCTCCTTCCTGTCTATGTGCACACCTATACACATGCAACTGTTTTTTTAAACAATCCACACATTAAAGCCTTGCTAACTGGCATAACAACTTTATATCCCCATTACAATGGACAATAGCTCTGATACCTTATATCCATATCAACCCACCAACACTTTCTATTGTTCAGATTTTTACATCCTTTTTACTGGTTGTAACAAGACCTCATTGTTGTTTTGCTTTTCATTTCCACAATTATTAACGATGTTTGGGATCTTTTCAAGTGTATTGATACTGTATATTTTCTTTAAGAAAATATCTATTCAAAGACTTCCATTTGTTTGCCTCTCAATCAAATTTTATTCCTAAAATTAAAATTAGCTAAAAAGATACACTAAAATACACATTCACTGTACAAAACCATGTAAAATGATTATATTAGAAATGAATTTATTATAGACACTTCTCGTGTAAGAAGTTAGAACCAGCCCTTGTGATTAAACCTATAGCCAGGTAAAACACGTCTATTCAGACTATACCCCTCACAGTTACCACAGAATTTCAATTGTCTCCAACTATTTTTAAATGCAGAAACAGCAATAATGTGGCTGAATTCACTAACTATTAGAATTTAAATTATACAGATGACTACTAAAGTGAACACTCAGATCAGCCACTGTTAAGTGGAGCCCATAACGGTCCCCTTTGGACAATGAGTTCACCTAACACAAACATTAAAAAAAAAATAAAACACCAAGTAAAGGGAAAAATAAGAGAACAGTGTAAGCATCATACAAAGAGGAGCCACACCCCCTACACTTGAATGTTCTGACATCTGCAATTAGTGCTCATGGAAAGGAGGAATAAAACCCAGCAGAACCTGGAAACTTTCTACAGTCAGACCGGCAAATGGGACAGCAAAAGCTTTATTCAACATAGGGTGAACCTTCTGTCCCCAGTCAGTAGTGAAGATGACTATTAAAAATAATTTCTGCCTTGGAACAGCAATTTCCTTTCCTCTTCTATAAAAATAACAATAATCAGAATATGTTGTATTAAAATTCTCTTTTCAATAGAGAATTAATATATATTGAAGAATTTTGTATATAAATAAATTTTATATTTACATTCCACTCCACTTTGCCCTCTTTGAATTCCTTCTGCATTCCTCCCTCTCCTTTCAAGTTCATGACCTCTTCTCAGTCCCTTTTGTGCACTAATATGCTTAGGAAAGAGTCAGGTGAATGATCCATAAAGAGACAGGCCCAATATCATTCTGTTGCATATGTGTATCTGGTTCACTTAGCACCATTAATTCAAAAGACTAATGTTTCTCCATAAAATTATTTTAAAACCCTTGTAAAACAAAATCATCAAAAGTTAATCTAATAACATGTCAAGTTATTTGCCAGATTATAATTGACTTATATATATTATATAATCATGATTTCTACAGTTTCATAACAAAATTTAACATCAGATACTATTACTTTTTTAAGATGTTCTTAACTGTTACAAACACAATAATTTCACTTTGAATTTTGAAAGAGTTTGATGATCTATTTCAGGGAAAATACTTCTTCATTTAATATTTTAAATTCATACTTTGGCGTTTAATACATATGCACTATACTTTGATCTTATTCAACCATCACTGCCTGTATCCCACATCATAGGGGACCCAAATACCCAACATTCTCACTGAGACGATGTTGGGAGGTGAAGGCTGATAAGAGAGATGTTAAATATATTCCTTTGGGAATGTGACATCAAGTAAGCTCTCAAGGCCCTGTGGATTTCCAGATCATAATCAGCTTGAATTAGATTTAGTTGGCTACATTAATAATAATAATAATAATAATAATAATAATAATAATAATAATAATAATAATAACAAAGATAATAATAGCAATAATGATAATTGTGACATTAATTTTTATTTTCTGCTAAAGTAATTTGATTCAATACATCCATCAAATCAATGTCTATCAATATCAAATATCAAATTACAAATTTAAAACTAAAACTTTTTCATGTGTTTATGTCTTCTTTAGTTCAACAGATAATGTTTTATAGATTTATTGTATATAGCTTCCTTCCATTATATTATTCCTAGGTGTTTTTCAAAGTATTATGAATTGAGTTTCTTTATTCATTTTGAGTTGTTCATTGCATAGGCATAGGAACACAAATGACATTTACTCAGTGATTTTTATTCTAACATCCTATTATCTTATTAATTCTCATAGTTTGTATTTATATGTGTATATTTCTTAGAGATTTACATAAACAAAATTATTGACAAATATAGATACTTTTATTTCTCTTCTGGTTTACATACATTTTAGAATCATTAAACCAGATCTTAAAAAAATTAGTTGGGGTTTAAAAGGATGAGGTGCATTTTAGACAGAGTGAAAGTGTTATCAAAGCAATTTAGAGACACATGAAGCACAGGTGAGAATGATACTTGATGTAACTAATTATTTTCAGAAGTACAGGAAGATGAAAATATGTCTTAATTTCATTTACTAAAATACTAATAAGACATTACACACGAGCAACACCAAGATATTTTTCATAGGCGTCACATTAAAAAAAATAGGATAAAACTGCATTTTGTGATATTTTGTAATGTTTTTATTCTCTACCTAAAGTCAAGAGAAGGGAATTTTCCACTGACATCACCAAGCATTATTTTTAGGTATGATGACTAATCAACAAATAATGATGAACTGTTGGGGGAAATGTCTCTCTAACTCAATTATAGCCTAATTTTGGGCCAAGACAGGATATTTCATCATTATACTGGCATTGAACAGGAATCTAATAAGTTCTCAAAATTGCTTTCTTTTGTGAAATTGCATTACATTTTATCGCCAGTTTTACAAAACAGAATATCTGGACTCATCTTTATGGCAAAGGAAAACTGCTAACCCCCGATGTGAAGAAATCCTGAGTGAGTCTCACTGCTGGGATTGGGTATTTGCCATTCACGCTCTCTCACTTAGTTGTTAAAGTTTGGCAGGAGTCACACTAACTGAGAATCTGTGCCAGGCTGAGGCAAAGTTTAGCTAAGACCCTGCTCAATTATTTCTGAATTGAGCTACTGCAAAGCATGACTCATAGAGAAGTTTGCTGTTTAAATCATATCCAAGTATAACTTAATCTGAAACCAGTGAAATTCAAAATGTAGAACAACTTAATAGAATTTATAAGCTATTCAGAATAACAAATGTTAGTATATTTTTTCTCTTTGAAAGGAATTCAGATCTACTGTGTACTGTAAACAATAGTCCTGTATAAAGTACAATTAACTCTCAAAATAAAGCCTGCTCCCACTTAAGTAACAATTTTCTGATATTGATTACTGATACTGATACTGATTTTCTGATATTGATTACTCTCAGACTCAGTCATGAAGTACTAGAACATATAATATATGTACTGTGACCCTGATAACAAATTCAATTTCCCAGAAAAGGACCTATTCTTCTACAAAGTCCTCCAAAGGAGGTAATATTCACAAGTGAAATCTATAATAAATAAGTGAGTCTTAGGGAGACAAATGGTGGGTCTCTGTCACTCTTAGGAAACAAATTTTTAGATGCAGGCCTCTGATGAGCAATGGGAGAAAGTCTTAAGTAGTCTTGGTATTCTCATTACTCTTATAATCATGTTCATTGTTTAAACAATAGCATGGTTGTGGGTCATCACTGTGTATACAGCTAATCATGGGCACTTCTTTCTAGGACCAGTTCTGGTCATGAGATGCCATTCATTTCTTCAATTCTCCAATTAGTATGAATCAGGTACCTACTAAGACACCAGCACTGAACCAGATGCTAGAGACAGAAATGCATAAAACAGAACTCTTTTGTTTTTTGTTTTTCTTTTTTTTTTAACTTGTTTTTTGCAGGCCACTTCTATAGTACTAGGTAATTTCCGTATATGTTATGCTTGTGTCCCGATTTCCTCTATGTCGCTCCATAGCCTTTGTATTTATTTTAATGCATTTTTTTTCAAGTGAGAATGCTTCACCCTCCCTACCACTGAAATCTTATCCGATTTCAAGATGTGGCTGGGTCCCTACTTTATTTCACAGATTCCATTCTGACACATACATTCTTTTACAGAGCAAAGACCATAACTTTAGTTTCTTGGTCATTCCTAGAATGGACTAACACAGTTGTGTGTCCTGTGCAAGCATGATGGTGCTAAGCACAGTAAGTGTCTTACACAGGAACTGGCAAGTTCAAAAGACCATTAGAACATTCCAAACAGTTAGTTTTGATGGATACCCATCATAAGACGAAAATAAAAAGTAAAAACATAACATGTATTCTGAGGACTTAAAGGGAGCGGGACTCACAAAACATCCCAATGTGTGTGAATGTTCACATGAAGGATTGACTCAAGAATATGACAGCATAATAAAGTATTAATTATACTGAAGGAACCACCTTCAGCTATGCATCTTAAATACTTAATACCTGAAATGAGTCACAGAGAGGCAGTGCCTACACCAGGCAAAGCTGTGTGGGCCTACAATGCTCACTGCCCCATGACTCAATTTTTCTACAATTTATTTCCTTTCAAAGCTTTCACTAAAAGTACCAACAATTTGGTGGGCGTACTATATTTATTTTCTATAGTCTCAGAGTTGACTTTTAGTGAATATTCAAATCAAATGAAATAAGCCACTTTTTAAAAATAGCATTTTACATCAAAGCATAGGAACATACAAAGTTAACCTATAAAGACCAAAAATAGCTTAGCTGTAGCTGTGGTTGTGTCACAGAGGCTGGATACAGAGGAAAATATTCAGGTTGGTGACAGTAGTCAAGGATGTATTCTATATTTTCATTAAGAAAGTGGTTATAAATGCATACACTTTTCTCCAAGTTCATGAACCAACACACCTACAATACATCCATTTAGTTGTACATTGATTGTTTCATGATAAAATTCATGTAAAAGTATAAAGATTAGAGTTAAGAATATTTATATGAACATTAATTAAGGTTAATCAACTGATTCTCCCTAATAACTAACCTGAAAAGAGAACTGCTCAGCTCATCATCTTCAGAAAGTATTTCTGAGTCATCCTTGAGATTCAATTTTAATGACTTATGTCCTTATTTATAAATCTCTTTGAAGTTTCTATGGTTGAGAATCATTGTGAAATATGATTTTGATCACCATCCAGTCCCACTTTCATTATCTCTTCTATTGCTACTCTGTACTTTTTCAGAAAATCCAGTGAGTTTTGTAGGGCTTCTCTATTGACAATGTCTAGACCCTTGCACTTTCTTCCCTCACCCTACAAACCATTACTAGTATTAATAACAACAATTAACATGTAACACTGATATGATTTACCTTGATAATAGAATAGATTACTGAATCTTTAAAATATTGCTATCAGGTGAATAGTTTATACTGTATTTCTACAGGTAGAGGCATTAATGTTAGAGTTTAGGCAGCTTTCTTACCTACTAAAAGTATCTCACAGGCTTTACTTAGGTATACATCAGAAACTGGTTTCCGTAAACAATATGTACCAATACATCAGCCAATTCTATAGGACTGCTGCTTTGTATTAAGTGGTAACTAAAAAGCTAAAGGGCTCGATCAAGGCATTTCTGATTCAGTGCTTTACTATACTAAAAATTCCATCAAAGCCACTGACTCTAAAACATGACATGAAAAAGTCTGCCTGAGTTCTCCTGGAGCATGTCTACTATAAAACTTTAGATCAAGATAATATCCTACTTTTCAATAAGCAGTTAAAAAAAGTAATACCTCCACTAAAATAAATTTATAGATGGTTTATACAATTTAGAAAATGCATTTTGTTTTGAGAACTTTTCATTCAATTTTTAAAGTCTATTTATTAATTGGACTGGGGTATTTTTGATGTTTAGTTTTGTACATTCTTCGTATATTCTAAATACCAATCCTCTGTTGGGTATATAGTTGACAAAGATTTCATCCTATTCTGTGGTGTGCCTCTTTAGTTAATTTATAGTTCTCTTTTTTATAGAGAAATTTGACAGGAACCATCTAGGAAAAGCTAACAACTAAAAGGTGATATTCCTAAGATGTTTTCACCATAAACTCTAAAGCCATGATGGATTTGCTCTTCTAGGCCAGGCTAGAGTGAACATTTGAGGAAAGATTCTTTGTGTTAATATGATCTTTCTGTTATTATTAATCATATATAACAATTGCAAAGTATTAGTCCACCCTTTTGAGCAGATTTCTGCAGAGAAATGAGGTTCTAAAATCTTAGCAATAATTATATAAGAATTCCTAAAATTATACTAGTAATTATTAATCCCTTCATAATAGGTCTGCTATTAAATCCCCTCTAATATTAAAGCAACGAGAACTCTGCCAGTCTTCAAGAGTCATGAGTTAATTACTTCTGAGATAGAAAGGTGGCTTTTACAACTTAGATCACATGCCAAGGTTTGTAAAACAATTAACCAAAAGTCATAAAAGGAAACTAATGATTTATTGTAGGTGCAAGGACAGAAGATAAAACATTGACTGGGTTTATCTAGACAAAACTTCAACAGTAACTTAGTTATGGACTTTAACTGTCCATGAACCTGTAGAGCTAGTGACAGATAATGAATATCTAATCTTAATAGAAATATATGTAAACATCTCTGTGGTTAACTTCTCATTCAAATTATTATTTGAATTTATGTGTAAATTTGTACTGAATGTTTTACCATGTAATCATGTATGGTATAAGTGCTGAGGACAAAGAGAGAAAGAAGAACTTGTTTTTGAGGGAGGAGCATGGAGAAGGCCTTAGCTTACAGAGCTGTGCTGTCTAAGCTTCCTTCAGAATCCCCCTTCATTATCACCATGCTCCAAGACAAACAACTGCCTCTAAGATAAGGAATTTCAACTATGAGTTTAGATGGAGTTCCCCTAAACCCAAGCCCTGGACTTCTAAGTCTTGGGGACCACTCCTTTCCCAACTCCCTGTGACCCAGTGGCATCTGGATGTCCAGGAGTTTGGGAGCCCCCAGACCCAGGCTCCTCATCGCAGGCCTCTGGACCCCCAACCCTTTCTTCTGACTTCATTTGTTTTCCAGCTGCGACTGGACACCTTGGAGCTTAGGAACCCCAGTTTCAGCCTCCTACAAATAAGGTTGTGTTTTCCAACCCTCTGAGTGGTATATTGTGTGGCAGCACATAGTAAACATATTTCTTCTGCCTTGCATCCCAGCAGCAGGGTAAAACATGGGGCCACATAGACCATCAGTCTTTAAAGCTACCTCTACATCTAATTCTGTGCCTCAGTTCACTCCATTCCAGGCTGGACAGGCTTCTGGAAGAAATTCTTTAAATTTAGGACATCATAGTGAACACACTGAATGTTAATAAGTTTGTATTTCTAAAAATAGCTATAATAATATGCAGTACATTCCACATACATGGTTGAAAAGTTAAAAAGCTACAGTTATCTTTCCCATGAGCCTGTATCACCTGATAAACCAGATCATTGGATCATCTGTAAAAGCATCATCCTGTCTTCTTCTTGCCTCATAATACCATTGTGCATGGAGGATATTCCATAACTGAGCAAAATTTTATCTGAAAGGAATGTGTCAAGGTTTTCCATCAGAAATATCCAAGGAAGAATAAATTCAGCTTGAAGCTGAGACGAAGTGCTGACGTGTTTTTATTTTTTCTTTATTCATTACACTTTAATGGCAGTATATCAAATTAATATAATTACAGATTCATACTTAGGTATAAAAACATGAATACCTGGAATTCAAAGCACTTACAGACACCTGAATATTCAGAATTCTAGTCCCTCCTAGAGATAAAAAGTAACACACACTTGGAATGAGGAATTGCTCATTTACGTCCATTAACCTCCCTCCCAGGGATGACTGTAAATAGTTATTGATTTTGTTTGCCTTCAGAATTTTCCCTACGTGAGAAATCAAATCTCCCCTCTACACTCTGCCAATTTGTGTTATACAAATATATTAATTTATAACTGGAATGGATTTTATAAATAAGTTTGTCCTCACCTCTTCCTTTGCTAAGTAACTCAGGACAGGGCATTGTTTATTATGTTTTCAAATAATCTGGCTAATTTGTTGCTCTGTGTGGGAGGGCAAAGGAGCACTGTTTCGGATAGCAATGCAAGGAAGATGGAATGAAAATTCATACTTGCGAGGAACTGAGATGTGTGATTTGCAGTCACTCAGGACTCACATGTACCTGCCTTCCCTACTCCCGACTGTGTTTGTAAGTCACAGGGTGGTATTTGATACTTGACTTAAGTTTTGGTATGTTGATGACAATAGGTTTCCTTTTGGCAGAGGATGTACTCAGTACCTTTGCTGATCTCTTCCCTTCATTATGGTCTCAGGCTGGCGAGGACAGAGAAATGCGTTTAAATCCATAAGGAGGAGAGTATGTGGTCCACAATCTCAGTCAAATCACGTTTAAAAACCTCCATCATAGATGTGTTTCTACCTTAAATAAATGTCTACCTTAAAGAAATAAATGCATCACCACAGCTAAAAGGCAGCTTTCAATTAAGCGTCTGTCTGAAAGCTTTTTATAAAAGCCATTTTCAAAGACAGAAAAAAAAAGTTGTCATCCAGTAAGTTTTCCCTGACTTAATGGGCAAGTTTAACACAAATTTTAAATTTAGTGATACCAAAATTACATGGTGTTATTGCTAGCACTTGCTTTCAGTTCTCAAGAATATGCAATACAAAATATCTTCTTTTTAAAAAGTCTGAGAGACTGGAGAGCTATGTCAAGCCACAGCACAAGTCATTCTTCATGGATTTTTTTCAAAGAATACAGGCTGACAGAATATTTTAAATCAAGGCAGACTGTAACACAAAGCATCTTAATTTAGCATAGATTCTTAAGCACCAACCATGCTGTACATTGATGGTCATGTATATGTATGTTTCTTTTGCTCTGTAGGGTAAACACCAGTTGCAGTCTCCTACATATGAGGAGTCAAGAAGGGACAGCAAATAAAATAATAATAATAAAAATCTTAGATACTGGCAGAGAACAGATAGGAGACGCTGTTTGTAACATGTTACGGGGGAAGATTAAAGAAGGATCATCAAGGTGACGAGCTGAAAGTCTACTGCAAATAAATCAATGCTTTTATCCTTTCAAATTTCAAAACAATTTTATTTATCCTCTCTCTCTCCTCTCTCTCTCTCTCTCTCTCTCTCTCTCTCTCTCTCTCTCTCTCTCTCTGTATGTATGTGAAGGTTTGCGAAAATATGCACACACATGTACCAACGTTTCATTATATGTTTGGGCATACGTATCACAGAAGGCCAGGAGATAACTCTGTAGAGTTGGTTCTTTTCTTTCACCTGTCTGTGTGTTCCAATGATAAAAGTCAGGTACCTAGGCTTCTGCAGGAAACTCCTTTATCCACTGAAACATCTCCTGAGACCTTTGTTGTTTGCATACAAAATAATGGGAACCATTGTGTCATCTTCATACACATATTTTTTTGCTCTTTTGTCCTCCCTAGATCTTTTCTGCTTTTATAACTCATCCAGCGGGCCTACATTCTGCATCTAAAAGAAAAATAATAAATTGTATATCCAGAGCTGTTAATTTTTTTGGAAGATTATACATGAATAGAGAAAAGGAATTTAACAGACAACCGTAAATTATAAAGTATGTTAGATAATATACCTACTTTGTTTTTTTTTTTTTTGACTGTGACTTTCATTTTCTGAATTACATTCTTTTTATTGGATATTTTATTTATTTACAGTACAGATGTCATCTCCTTTCCCCATTTCCCCTCCCTAGACCCCCTTATCCTATACCCCCTCTTCCTTTATGCTTTTATACCATTTTGATTACATGTACGTAGTAAGGTCAGTTCTAGGTGGAGGATCTAGCAATACAATAGATGCAAATAGTCGATGAACAATCAAGACAATAAACACAAATAGTCAAAGAACAAGCAAGGCAATAAACACAATTTCATGAACACTCCCATGATCACTGTTGCTAAGGGCTTATCAGGGTGACCAAAGTGTCTGAGCCTACTTCCCTATCCTACCCAAGGTCATTTTCATGTCTGAAACCTTGTTCTAGTCTAAAATTTAGAATCCTGTTTGGAATTATTTCCTTGTTCTGGTCTAATGTACCTACTTTGAATGCAGACACAGTTGTACAAGTCTGTAACTTCAGCTTTCAGGAGGATGAGGAAAGGATTTCAAGTATAGATTGGGGGACAATACTCAAAACAAAACAAAAGTTATTTCAAACCATTAAGTTCTATTCATCTCCTTTTCCAGTATGCACATATGGAAACAATGTGATTTTAACTTTTTAAACTATAATGGAAACATTCTGTCAGAGGTATAAACATTATTGACATAAAAAACTCAAATATGTGAGTAAAAGATATTTTGCTTCCAATTTTAATGTCATGTAAGGTAATGTCAGCTATATTGATACACAGTATTTAGATGTGTTAGCCCACATTAGATTCAGCTTTTGGAAGAAAAACAACTCAATGTATGGGTTAGCCTCCAGTAGCAGATTTTAAATCAAACTGAGACTTACATCAAATACAAAAGATTCTTCTAAATGTGTACAACTTGACAGAGATTCTAACTTTCCTACAGCTTTGGAATTATACTTTGAAACTATGATTTTGAAGTTACTTCAGTTAACTGTATATGCGTGTTGTAGAAAATTCATTCATTCAGACAAAAACAAATAGCACAATCCAAGCTGTGTAATTAACCAAGGAAAGTTTTGTTTTGATTCAAATAGAAACTTAGAAACCTCTGACTGCTTTGATCTTGGAAGAAGAAATATTTTAACATTATTTTCTCAGTCATGTACTATCAGCTTAATGATCCTATAAAAGGACAACATTAACAAATCTATCATGTTAGTCAATTAGCCAAGTCATCAATAGACCTGATCTCCACGGTGCTTGATGGTGACAACCTGTGACAATTTAACATGTGAGAGCAGGAATCCCAGCCCAAGACCAATATATTAACAGCATTAAGGCTTGCCAGCTTTTTGATCAGGTAATACCAAAACCGAGCAGTGATAACTTTGATCAGATGAATAACTCATCATAACAGGAGAATAATTCCATTTTACTTTTAAATGTGTTTACATAATTATGAAGCTCTATAAAATACAAATGATTACTGTTCCTCTAATGTTGGAAGGAAAAGAGGACACCTACATGTAGTCTCTTACTAGGTTGAAATTTGAATATACTAATTTTCTACTTTAGGTAAAACTATTTTCAGAACATAAGAGTTAGAGCAGGAGTTTGTCTTGCTATTGTGAATAGAGTAGCAACAAAAAGTTTAAGGGACATGATGGTGAAACTGTTGAGTACTTGCATAAGGCCTCTGATAACAGGAAAGTCACATCTTCTAATTTGGCTGGCATGCCAGCCTGGTAAGTGGTAAGCCTTGGCTAAAATCTAGCATCCTCAAAGCCCACACTACCCTAGTTTTGCACTCAGAAACTGTGGAAAATTTTGTGCTATATAAAGGGTCTACACAATGCAGAAGTTTAGGATGTACACCACATAACTTTTTTGAACTTTGTTCTGATTGACTATATCATGGGAGTTTAGGTAAGGTCTCAGTAACTCTGTTATCTCTTAGAAGTAATATAACACAGACCATAAGTTTTATGTTAAACAGACACTACATAAAACTTTCAACCACATGTTGAGAAGACAAACTCAGAAGGGGCTGCTTGTACTTGAAGTTCTTCTGACCAGTTTAGGGGATTATGTTGATGAATCCCAAATCACCCCAACAAAAATCACAACTCAAAGTCTCTACACAGGCATATATTCTGTCTGCCAAGTTGCACAGACGTGGAATGTTTTTTCATTCTTTCTGTCTTCATTGATTTACATAAAGATATTTTAACTTTCATCTGCCTCACTACTAACTGATTCTGCTTTTGGAATCCTTTCACAGTAGTTAATGAAAATATCAGACTTCCTTAAAAAAGATTTTTTTTTAGGTGCTCGAACTTTTATTTTAATTCTTACAAAATACTATAGAAATGAGCCCAAACTGAGCAGATTATGTGCATGTGCATTATGTACAAAATTTTACTCCTGAAAATTTATAAAAGTAGATGGTAAAAAACAAATAAACAAAACACAGAAACTCCAAAGCAAACAAACATAAAGATTTAAAACCAGCATTATGAACTTGGTTTTCACAAGGAATAGCAATCATAATTTTAAACTCATGGCAGCTGGCAGCAGCTAGTTTTCTAGGCTTTGAAATAAAGTGAGACGAGAGGTACTCTTAAAATGAAGAAGCTCCTTTAATGACCTAACGATTGTGTAAATAAGCCTAGAATGGTTTCTTAAACTAAAGAGTTATCAGGAACATTTCCGTATAATGATGAATTAGACAAAAATATCACAGTATACCCTCAAACTATATGTATACTAGACATGAAACCATAACTTTTCATAAAGTTACTTCAGAAGTATCACTGTGCGATGTCCCATACATACAATGTGTTGTTATGCCAGGTTGCCCCTCTGAGCCAAGAAGAGATTGACTTCCTGCACTCTGCTGATTGGCAAATTCTTCCACTTGTTTAAGACTTGGCTAAACTTAGACTGCAGGTTTATTTGTGGTTTTCTAACTCATTCCGTTTGCGTCCCTGCTCCTCATAACGCCCACCTTCTTCCCTGGACTCCTGGTTTTTGCCTATTGTTCAACATTCAGAGTCTCTAAAGCATCAAGGACACTGATGAAACTCATGTGAATGACAGATGTTCTCTGCGAAACATCAAGATAAAACACAAGAGGCACATTATCAATCTTTGGCAATTCTAAATTTCATTTTTTCCTTCACCATCTCTTCCTTTTTCCTTTCCTTACTCTCTCCAATTAGCATTACCAACTGTTTCCTTCCTCAGTTTTACTCTTAACCTTAGAATAAACTGATACTAAAAGTGACCAAACATTTTTATAACCCCTTCCTTAATAACAATGGAATTGCATTCTTCCATTTACAATAAAATTGCATTTTCATCCTATTGGTACACTTAGAGAATTCTTGACTCTTCTGCGTACCTTCCTTGACTATACAGTATAAGGTGTGGCAATGGTTGTTAACCTACCTGTTCTAGCATCATCGTGAGAGAGTGTTGGGAAGAACATTAGGATCATCACATAACCCATAAAATCACTATTCCCAAGTTAAACTTGTAAGCCACTAAATATGCAGTGGGTTATGAAAAAGAAATTTGTAATTTATATATTCAGTTTTCAGTTTCTGTCTTTTTCATTTTTTTCTGCACAAATTAAAATCCCCTGTGTTACTAGGACAATATACACTACTCTAGTAACCTTTCCTTATATTTAGTAAAATTACTTTGTCATATAGACTTAATGATAATATCAATGTTATCAAATAGTTTAACCTTGCGATAAAACACAATGAAATTCATTACTACTTTTCACTTAAAATATGCAATACAGTTATGAGGAAACACATATATTTTTTACATGTTCACACAAACAATGAACTTCTTTACCAGGCTACAATAATTTTATGTACTAAAAATCTATGACGTTCTAAGTGAAAGGGGGATGAATGATTCATCAGGCAGACGGAGAGAGAAATTAAAACTGCTGTATCATTCACAGCTTTTCTAAAAAAAAAATCACTGCTACATATCAAAGATTTTAATATAATTTACTAAATTTGGAAAAGTCACATTGAACTAGCCCATTCAATATTTAAATTAGTGACAGCAAGATTATTAGGTAACAATGATTACTAACCCTGACAACTCACATTGGATCTCTGGAACCCACATGTTGGAAGAAAAGAACCAACTTTCTCAAAACCATTTCTTTCACCTTCAAAGGTCATTCAGGGCATGCATACACTCACACACATACAAAAATAAACAAAAAATGTAGTAGTGTTTTGTTTTGTTTTGTTTTTAACAAGACCAAGGTAATACCTAATGTTCTTATCATTCTGTTGTTAAACTTCATAATAATAGTGATTGAAGAAATGAATTGTCAGAATTCCTTCACATCTCTCTATACTGGCTTAATGGAACATTTGTGACATTCTGGTTGACAAAATAGGAACCAATACCTCCAAAAATGAATAAAAACTAACGGATGGATAAATAATTCAAAATAGTTTCCAAAAGCTCTTCCTGAATAATGCTTTACACAGTTGCCTTCCTTTTCTATTTCCCTGACTTTATTCTGGACTTGGTGTTCTCATTGTGCCTTCCTTATACAATACACTACTGCCCACTATTGTCCTTGGGAGTCTCCTCCTTCACGATGCTATCAAACAGAAGTCATCTTTAAATGCTATAATATAACTAGGAGTAACCCTCCCCAAGTAAGTGTCCTACAAAGTAACCTGAAAACAATTATCTAGCACAAATACCTAGTGGGTACTGTGTTTTAGTTCTTTACTTATTTTTCTTACTAACTTATAATCCCTGAAATCAAGGACCCCTTTTAATAGACTCTTTGCTCTGTATGTTATGAGTACAAGAATTCCTACACTACCCAAACAAAAAACAAATCAACTAATTAGAAGTACAGGGTTAGTAATACTAAAATACCTAATCTCATATGTTTTGCTAATACTAAATACTTTGGTAACATTAAAATACTTAATCTGATTGTTTTTATTTTAGACATATAACATAATATGAAATAACTTCTCTTTATTCTAAAACCAAAAATAGTTTTAAAAATACAATTTTTGTATGGTAATCAATAAACTTTTAAGATGACAAACATTGGAAAGAACATAGTTAAGTATAAAAGGTTTTATACCAGGTGATAGACAAATAAATAGGTGATGAATACATAGATACATGCATACATACATAGATAAATGTATACATATGTTCATTAAGCATCATGCCACGGTAGGAGAAAACCCTCTCCTATTTTTCCGTTAACAGAGGTAATTGTGTATTGTTGATGTGCAGTAGTCACAAAAATTCAGTGTCCAGCATAAGCTCAGTTCTCCTTATGTCAGCAGATCCACCCACACGAGTTTGAAAATGCACGGCCTTCTCCTACAGTGCACAGTGCACTTATAAAGATGTATGATACGGTTTGCTTCCCACTGTGAGGAAATGGTTTGTAGGACAGAAAGAGCTGCTGGGAGTGAGTCAGAAAGCATGCATCTTGTGAAACACCATGCTCATAAAATGCAGAGAATTTCTTTTTAATTTGCTACATTTTGTATCGTGTAAATTTTGTCATTTTATGATCAATTCAGTGAACAAAAGTATGACTATTGTTTGTATAAAAAATATGCATGTAGTAAAATAGTGAATTTATAATAAAATGTGATTAGTAGGAATAATTTCATTTTAAGATATTAATGTGTCCTGATATTTGTTTTAGTAGTGACTACCAAGGGTCAAATATATATATATATATATATATATATATATATATATATATATATATATATATATATATATATATAATTTTAATTATAATTTAAAAATATATAATTATATATAAATATAATTTAAAAAATATATAATAATTACATTTTAAATATTATCCCCTTTCCTGGTTTCCCCTCTGGAAATCCCTTATTCCATGCTCCCTTTCCCTGCTTCTATGAAGGTGATCCCCACACACACATTACCACATCTCCGCCCTGGCATTCACCTACACTGGAGCATCTAGTCTTCCCAGGACCAAGGGCTTCTCCTTCCATTGATGTACAACAAGGCCATTCTCTGCTACATATTCAGCTAGAGTCATGGGTAGCTCCATGTGTACTCTTTGGTTTCTGGTTTAGTTTTTGGGAGCTCCAGAGTCTGGTTGGTTGAAATTACTGTTCTTCCTATTGGTTGCAAACTCCTTCACCTCCTTCAGTCCTTTCTCTAACTCCTCCATTGAGGACCCCATGCTCAGTCCAGTGATTGGCTGTGAGCATCCTCCTCTGTATTTGTCAGGCTCTGGCCGAGCCTCTCAGAAGACAGCTAAATCAGGCTCTTGTCAGCACACACTTCTTAGCATCCACAATAGTATCTGGACTTGGTGTCTGTTTATAAGATGGATCCCGAGATGGGGCAGTCCCTGGATGGCCTTTCCTACAGTCTCTGCTCCACACTTTGTCTCCATATTTCCTCCCATGAGTATTTTGTTCCCCTTCTAAGAAGGACTAAATCATCCACACCTTGGTCTTCCTTCTTGAGCTTCATGTGGTCTGTGAATTGTGTCTTGGGTATGCTGAAGTTTTGGGCTAATATCCATTTACCAGTGAGTGCATACCATGTGTGTTCTTTTGTGACTGGGATACCTCACTCAGGATGATATTTTCTAATCTGTCCATTTGCCCAAGAATTTCATGAAGACATTGTTTTCAATAGCTGAGTAGTATCCCATTGTGTGAATGTACCACATTTTCTGTATCCATTCCTCTGTTGAAGGACATCTGGGTTCTTTCCAGCTTCTGACTATTATAAATAAGGCTGCTATATATTTGATAATAAATTATAAGAAATTTCAAGTAAACAGCTTATATTTCTCTACTTTGAGGTATAGTGCAGTGATAACAATTTGTTTAACACTAGGTACATGTTGATTCTAAACTTGTGTATTTTCCTTAGAATAGCAAAATGGCTAAAAGATGGGATGTATTTAGGTTGGTGGGAATCTTAATGCCACATAAACAATAGTGAATAGTACAAATAAAAATAACTGAACTTTTTTCACCTCATATCAATATCATAAACTATTTTAATTTTATATATTATTTTTTAAGATTTTAAAAATGTTTTTTATTTCTAATTAATTAGCTTATTTATTTACATCCCAAATGTTGCCCTTCATCTCCATCCCAAGTCCCAGATTTCTTCACCCCATTCTTCCTCCCCTTCAACTCTGAGAGGGTACATCATTCCCAGCATCCCCCTTCCCTGTAGCATCAAGTCTCTACAAGATTAGGTTCATCCTCTACCCCAGAGAAGGCAGTCCTCTGCCTGGGGGATGCATATATATATATATATATATATATATATATATATATATATGTATGTGTGTATGTGTGTATATATACATATATGTATATATATTTATATATATATATTTATATATATATATTTATTTTTATTTTTTATATTTATATATAAATATTTATATATTTATATATATATATATAAATAAAATTATTTTTGTGATGAATCATATTTAATTGTGTCTTTACACATTGCCAGACACTTTGTTGATTCCATACATTGGCTATTGTAAATTACACAGGCAATAAGTACAGGGGATAAAGCCAAGTCTTTAATCTTCTGATTTTCACTCCTTTATATGTGAACCTAATAGTATTAAGAGATCACATGGTAACATGACCTAAAAAAGTGTCTTACATTTGACATCTGACTTGATTTCTTTTCCTTTTTGTGTGTACGATGGGGAGTAGCACACCAATTAATTGTTCAGGGCCAAATATTTAGCCCTGAAAACATTGTTATAACTAGATTATGAGTACTCAACGAATTATGTTTAGGACCATATATGTATAAATTTAAAGAAAAGACATTATATGGGTGTAAGGGAGTCTTGTGAGGTAGGAAAGAGAATAGAGAAATGTTGCAATACAATTGTAATCATAAAAATATTTTGATTTTATTTGGAGTTTCTTGATCCACTTGGACGTGAGCTTTGTACAGGAAGATAAGAATGGATCAATTTGCATTCTTTTGCATGTTGACCTCCAGTTCAACCCCCACCATTTGTTGAAAAGGCTTTCCTTTTTCCACTGGATGGTTTTAGCTCTTTTGTCAAAGATTAAGTGACCATAGGTGTGTGGGTTCATTTCTGGGTCTTCAATTCTATTCCATTAATCTTCCTGCCTGTCTCTGTACCAATACCATACAGTTTTTATCACAATTGTTCTTTGGTACAGCTTGAAGTCAGGAATGGTGATTCCCCAGAAGTTCCTTTATTGTTGAGAATAATTTTTGCTATCCTGTTTTTTTTTTTGTTATTCCAAATAAATTTGCAGATTGTTCTTTCTATCTCTATGAGGAATTTAGTTGGAATTTTGATGAGGATTGCATTGAATTGGTAAATTGCTTTCTGCAAGATCGCCATTTTTACAATATTAATCCTGATGAAATGTATATTTGCATTTCCCTGACACTTTTAAAAACAGGTAATGGCTATTTGTGTTTTTGTTTATGTTTCTGCTCAGTTTGTGTTTCCTATTTATTGATTAATAATTTTATTTCCGTGGCATTCAAGTTTTGCAATTCTTTGTAGATTCCTGATATTAGCCTTTTATCTGGTAAAAGTTTCCTCCCATTCTGTAGACTCCTTGCTAATTCTTTCATTGCAATACAGATTTTTTTTCAAGTAATCCCATCTGTTTGATACTTAGGACTGGCAGTATATACTTGCTATATATTAAAAGACATTTTTTCTCTTTAAAAATTTAAGTATAATATTCCACACCTTTAAGTTAAAAATGTATGTGTTTAAACAGAAAGCACTTATAAACATTGTACGGTTAAGCATCAGATACCAGTGTAGGCAATTTTAGTCAAGTATCAGTATCAAAAACAAACAGAAGTTAGGTGGTGGTTCCTCCTAAGTCATAGAGCGTTAACATCATTGGGCTCAGTAAAGGCAGAACAGGCCCTGAATCCAGAATAAATTGGTTTGACTTAATCATGTAGATTGTAGAGAAAATGGGATGCACATTTTAGAAAACTGGCTAATACTCAAACTGAATTCACTATGTTCAAATAAGTAGTCAATATTTATTCCATTAACTAAAGCAGGTTAATGATCTTATGTATGAAAGAAATGGCTTAATCTGTCCCAAGGGGAACACTATGTTTATAATGTGACAAGATCAAGATCAAGCCAGACACTAGGTTGCATCATTGCTATTTTTCCTAATATACTTATTGTATTGATTGAGTTTTATTTGATGGGGAATAATACAAAATCTAAAATACTTACCATTATCTAAATTACCATCATTTTCTTGTGTGATCCTACCACCACAACGGCAGCAGTAATGGTAAAAGAGATTAAATCTAAATGCAGTAAAATTAACATTTTCAATGTCTATTTAGCATTATTGGGCATCACAGAGGGGAAGGTAACAGAGCACAGAATGGCACATGCTTCCATTCATCACTGGTTTATGACTCATAGACACTAACAACTTCTGCATCTTTGCTCACCACTAACTCACAACAGATAATAGACAAAGTGGGTCATAGTAACATGAGTTATAGTGATAATTATATAAGATGATCCTCAAACAGACAGCACCCGGGCAAGCTACAGGTCCACTTTCATATCAAAACCACCAAATTTATTCATTATTAGTAGTAGTATGAAAAATAATCAAGAAATAATTACAAGTACAACAGGCAGTGAATGATCTACAAAAGGTTTTGTTCTCATAAAGTTTAGATGAGGAACAATATGAAAGAGAAACAAGGATATATCCTATATATACCTTATTTGATGGCAATGAATAAAACGAGTTGAGAGAAAATGCACAACAGTAGAAATGGAAGAAACACTGAGATCAGAGTAGTCAGAAAAAAACATGACATGCTGACTCCAATTATAAGCAAGAATACAATCAGGAAAAGCATTTCAAAGAAGGAACAGAAAACATGCAGTCTTCACAGTACACACTGGCACTGCAAGGTGAAGGTGTGGAAAGCCTGTGTGGCAAGAACTATGAGTAACAACTACCATCAGTGTGATAGCCTGGGCTACAGAGTTGGTTTAGTGTATAACATAATTTGAGAAACAAACACTCGGACCTGAATTTGAATCCCCAGTACCCACATACATGTTGAATATGAAGTGTCAGAATCTATAATCCCAGCACTTCTACAGGAGAGATGGGAGTCATAAACAGGCGATCATCAAACTCAAGGACCACTAGCCTATCATCAGCTAAACAACAAAACATACTATCTCAAACAAGATAGAAGGCAAGGGATGGCATCCAAGGTTGTTCTCTGACATATCCTCATACAGAGCAGTATTTCCATGCCCATGCTGCCACGTATGAAGGAAAATGGACATGCGCAAGTGCATGTGCATGCACACATGCACACACACACACACACACACACACACACAGACAAACACATTTGGAGATAATGTCAGAGAGGCCCCAAAGGCCTGAACCTACAGATATATCTATATTTAAAAAATTTCTAACAAGGTTATCACTCTCAGATAAAAAGTGTTGGAAGATTCGAAAGAGAAGAAAGATAAACTTCAAAAAAAATCACTCCATCTAAAGCTATAAGCTGTAGGAAAGATATATATAAAAAGATAAGAACTTGTTTAGAAGTGATAAGAGCTAGTGTTATGCTGCCAGAAGTTAAGAGGTAAAGTGCAATAATTCATATTTCACAATAACTATTAGAGGGCTTTTTAAATGTTCCTACCATAAAAAAATAATAAATACATGACAGAATAGATATGCTAATTACATTGATTTGTTCATTATATAATGTGTGTCTACACATCACTCTGTTGTACCCCATACATATGTACAATTATTGCATCGGAATTAGAAAAAGTTAAGACCACAGGAAAACAATGCAACAGAGGGGAAGACTATGGGGGCCAGGATATATTCAGTCATTTAATCTAGGTAGGAACTAAAGGAGTCACAGTTTGTTTTTGTCCCAAGCCTTTACTGAAAAGGAAAGAGCTCTATACAGCAAGTTCAGTGGAAGGTGAACATCTGTTTTTCTGATAAGTATGAGTTGTCTCAAATACAAGATGGTTGGAGACACATGTCCAAAGGAAGGAGAGTACAGGGAGCCAAGGAAGGCTATGTACCCTGATCAAGCAGAGTGTCAACAGCACAACATAGTACATAAAAATAAATCATGTGGTCACTAATATTGTAAAGCTAGAGGGGGGGAAGCTAGCTAGCTTAAGGGGTGGACAATATCTCATGCAGGTGTATATAGCATAGTCAGTATAACATTTACATGAGATCCTGAGCATAAGATTTAGAGGGAACTATCCTCTAGCGCTCTTACTACAAAATATTTATCGAGTCTCCAGATGAAAAGTTCATCTAAACATTGCTTTTCCTGAGTTTTGCCTCAATATACTACAGCATTATTCTTACCACATATTATTTAATATTTGAAACACATGATTATGTATCTGTCTTCTGTGCCTCATTAGCAAATGTATCTATTATGGAGTGTTATATCGAATTCATGTCACATAAAGAATTTATGCATGCAATTAATGTAAGCAATTTAGAACTTTGTATATTCCCATAGGACAAAGTGTGCAAAATAACTACTTTTAACTTATATCACTGATACTTTAAAATAAAAATGTTGAACAAATATAATATAATGAAAAGGAACAGAAGAAATAAGTTCTATGGCTGTTTTGTCGTTGTTGGGATAGGTTTTCTTCTTTGTAGGCCTGGTTGCCCTGAATCGCGGCAGGTGAATCAGGGTAGTCTGAAACCTACAGAACTCTCCCTACCTATACCTCTTGCTCTCAAGGGCTAGAACTAAAAGCGTGCAATACAATGTCATCCTCTATGATTTTCTTGTTTAATATTTATTTATTTATTTATTTATTTATTTATTTATTTATACTGCTAACACAGCTTCTCCTCTGAGAGGGTAGAGCCTCTCTTGAATATCCCCCACCCTGTCATATCCAGTCAGACAAAGCAGTCATTTAGGGGAACGGATTCCACAGTCAGGCTACTGCTTTGACAACCCCAGCTCCAGCTGTTGGAGGATTCACATGGGGACAGCCTTTCACAACTCCAGTTTTAGGGGATCTGTCCTCTTCTGACTGCAAGCACGTGGTACATACAGACGCATACACACACACACACACACACACACACACACACACACACACACACTGCTCTCTGTTTAAACCCAAACTTCATGTCAGTACTTCAAAGACCAACTGTTCCCCTTCCCAGTGTGACTGCACTAAATCAACCCTCTTTCTCTGCTTTGGAGCATTTTCATCACTTTGACTAGCAGAATGTGACAGGTGGCCAAACTCAGTGTGCTGGGGAGTCTGGAGACCAGGTTTTTATACTACAAAGTGTGGCAACTGCTTTGCAATTTGAAAAGTGTTCAGCTTTCTCCAAGCAAAGTGCTACTGTTGATGCTTTTAAAACACTATCCATATTTTTTCCCACAAAGGCATTAAAATAGCATTTCTGCAGGAAATATGTTATACACAGAAATTAAGTGTACTTTGAACACATTCTATTTCCACGGGTTAAAAACATATGAAATGAAATCCATATCTAGTTAAAATATCCTGCTACCAGGGGATATAGTAGTTAAATATACCCTGAATATCTGAGCATACTCCTCCCCTCAAGCAGTCTTCCTGTCTGGAGGGACACAGGCTTTCCTTTATCATGGGTCTCTGACATTCTCCATGCTCTGGAGACCTAAAAACCTCATGTTTGTTTTATTGTTCTATACTAGGCAAAAGCTCCAGACAAGGATTTCAGACAGCCACTCACATTCAGGTTTAAGAACCTTCCCTATACTAGCAACTATGGCAATTGTCATAGTTTGCTCATTTTCATTATAGTAACTCTGAGGTAACTATAGTTACCTTATTTCCTTAAAGCAGTTCCTGAAGGTGTAAGTGGATAAACATCTTCACTATGAACACTGAACTAGAAAACTTCAGCTATGTTTGGCCTAAGGGATTTTTCATATTATACTGCCTTTTATTACACTGTAAATTGCCTGAAATATTTCTATCCAATTGCATGTTACATTAACAAAGCCTGGAGTCAAAGAAACACAGCAAGCTCTAGGTGAATTTTGCTAAATGACAAAAAAAAAGGGGGGGAGGGAGAAAGTCTCTCAAATGACATTTTGAAGACAATACACTCTTTAAAACAACAAATGTGAGACACGGAGACCACATGTGGCTCCAAGCACTTGCCACAAGCTTGCCTGAGGGTCTCAGTTGGATCCTCAGGTTCAACATGATGGACGAAGAAAGCTTCTGAAATTTGTCTTTAACCTTCACAGGAAAGCTATAGCAGGTACCCATGCATGCAACACACACACACACACACACACACACACACACACACTCCACAGCCCCCCAATATAGCATAAATAATGTAGTAAAAAAATTAAAAATCAGAGATAAAGCTAAAAATCTAATACTTAAGGCTAAAGACCAAAGCAATGCATAACATAAAATTATACGACACATAAACAAATACGTATACATATATGACATATACACAAATATACTTCTACAGACTTGCTTTGTTTCTGTGACCTAAGGTTTGCTAATATAACGATAAGTTAGATAAAATTTTTTAGGCATTTTTCAGTATAATAAAGGGCAGTATAATATGAAAATTCCTTAGGTCAGCTATTTACTAGTTCAGTGTCCATACTGAAGGTGTTTACATATATAATACACACAAACATATATATATATATATATATATATATATATATATATATATATGTATGTATGTATAATCTTCCCTATGTTTGCAGTTATAATATCTATCCATATTTATGTATATATGTATGTATATGACTGTATAGTAGCTTAATGTGAAAACTTAATCTTTTAGTCTTTGAGATTATAATGATATGATATCTGCCTCCAAATACTCCCATATATGTCCCTTTGTTGTCGTTCAAAGTCATGACACATATAGATAGATAGATAGATAGATAGATAGATAGATAGATAGATAGATATAGCAGAATATTTCTCCCACTACTTTGTATAAAGTACAGTGATTGGGCTGTATGAGAGGTAGACAGAGTGAGGAGTCAAGAGGAGAGGAAGAGGAGGAGCTAGGGAGGGACAGAGACATAGGAGCCATTGATCACCATGGATGTATCGAGAGCAGTCCTGGGTAACAACTTATATCTAGGTTAGTTAACTAGGTAACACTTCCAAGTGTGTAGGCATCTTGTTAATTGAGCATTATCAAATATATAAAGCTATTGGATAATCTTTAAGTATTGGAGTCTCAATTCTACAAGTACCACATGGATGGAGGGATGGTATGGGCTCAGCCAAGCGTTTTGGAGGCAGCATGGTAGATTGGCAGAGCCATCTCCCACGCTGGTGTCTCATGGGTGCAAGGGCCAGTGCTTTGGCCAGTATGAGCCATGGTCAGAGGGAACATGCAGACACTCTTGGCCTCAAGTCTTGTCTAGTTGGGAGCATGGTAGCTCTGTAACAACAAGCCAGATTGGGTGCCACCGTTTTTTAAATGTTAACCGTAAAAGATAGAGAGAAGATAGATAGATAGATAGATAGATAGATAGATAGATAGATAGATAGATAGACAGATAGCTACACATACATACATACATACATACATACATACATACATACAGATACAATCTGATCAGTTGGTATAATGCTATGTCTATGTATGTTTCCAGGGTTATTCATTTGCTATAGTTAAACAGTTGATATTATATTCCTTGGGAAATATTTTTTTAACCTCCTTTACAGCAGAAACTCATAATCAATCAAGATACAAGAGTTGTGAAGCCCAGTCTCAATGTCACATCTACCACACAACTCCTGCACCTAAACCTCTGGACTCCTTGCAGAAAAAGTGGCAGGAAGACTAAAAAGGCCAGAAGAGTAAGATTGAATCTCCTACCCTAGACATGTTAGAAACTACAACCATAACTTCATGTGGTGTCTCATTGTAAAATATTCATATTCTTATTTGTATACTGGTGTCTTAAGGTTGCAATCTATCTTTTTCATCAGATATTTCATCAGATATTGTTGAACATAAAATACCTTCACAATACATGTGTTCTCTTAATTACAGCTTTTGCAGTTCTAATGAAGGATTGAAAGGGACATCTTTAACCACCCCAAAGGAAATCAATGTACTCTATCTAAACCTTAAAATAAACTTTTCCCCTATTATTAAACATTTTTGTCACAAAATTATTTTAAAAAATTTGCCCAAAGTTGTTAAGTTCCTATACAACAAACACATTTTATTTATTTTATACTCACAGAATACAAAAAGTACAAACATATTTTATTTATTTTATTCTTTCAGAGTACAAAAAAGTATTATTTTTCCAACTGGCAAAATTTATTGCAGACAATTCTAACACAGTATTATTCATAAGTCCACATTAATTACAAAGAGATGCCACAGAGTGTGCCTTAGCAATGCCCATTATGGATATAAAATGTAAAATCCTAGGGCAAAAGTCTAAAACTACCTGCTGAAATCAAAGTTGCTAACTCACAGCCTTTATTGCCTAAAATGATAAGAGAAAATTAAAATTAGCAATATTTAGTACATCCAAGATATTAACCAGTTCCATATGAAATTACATGAGATGTCCAGATCCAAAGCTTACTTATGCTGCAATGACTCTCAGTGTTCCTGTTATCATAGAACAATACTAGTAACTAGTTTGTCATGTGGTTTGGATGAAACAGATACTATCTTTTAAGGATTCAACCTTACATCTGCTGTGAATTTTTTCCTAGGCATAATAACTTATTAAATTTCAAGGTGCCTTTTAATGGTTTTCCTTTATCTTCTTAGGTTGTGCACATGTGTGCTTGTATGTAGTTTTGGGGTTTTTAAAACTCTCTTTTATGGAGTAATGGCCATCAGAAACACAAGAATATGTATCTTATTTACCCTACATTCCCCAAAATAGAAACTTAATTAGAATAAAATGATACCATGATGGTTAATATTGACCGCCAACTTGAATAGTTGATCTAGAATCATCAAGAAGATGGCTAGAGCACAAGTCTAACTTTGTCTGTGATGGTGTTTCAAAAGGTAATTAGATCACACAGGCTCTGCCCCAAAATGCATGGATTTTGAAGGATTCATAATGTGGCGTCTTTTTAAAAAGTGAAAAGTAGGAGGTTCATGCTAGCTGGGAAAAATGAATCACCAGGGGAATGTCCTTGGAGGGTATATCTTTCTGTAGACCCTCATTTTTCTGTTCCCTGACAACCAGAATGTGAACTGTTCTGCTGTGCCTCAGTCCTCATGTCCTGATGGACAAACCCCTCTGAGCAAAAATCTTTGTGCCTTTTTTTCTGACAGGTATTTGGTCCAATGTAAAGCAAATTCACTAGCATAGATATCATCAGAGTTATAAAGAATGACTTTAGCACTAACGTTGTTTCCAATTCTTATAAAACTGATGATGCTAAAAATCTATAATGATACATACTACAAATTCATGCAGCATCTGAAATTCATGAACATTTGTGGGTAACTCCAACTGCTAACTTAGTATCTACATTAAATATTGAAAGAAAATGTGATATTCTAAAGCACCTGATGTGAGCACGAGACAATAGATGGAAGATTTCATGTCTGGTACCATGGTGGAGTTAGAATTGTGGGGTATGCACTTATAAACTAAGCAAAATTATAAGGGTGTCTTCCCATTACTTTGTCTAGGTCACAGTAGGGATTCTAGAGAGGGGGCAGTACAGTGAGATCAATGAAAAGGGTAGCGAAGGGCAAGGTCAAATGCATTCTATCAAGTCCTCTGAGGATTAAATAAATGTCTCAAAACCCAAAGCTCACTCCTTACCACCTCAAGTAAAAACCACACAATTTCAATTGAACCTATAAAGAACAACCCTTTTCCTCAGCAAAGCCCTGAACTAACGGTGGAAGTGGACAAGAACTTGACATTTTCTGTTTTCCTTTGTTGAGACATAGTCTCTCAATGTCGCCCTGGCCAGAATGAAACCCATGCTATAGACCAGGCTACTCTCAGACTCACAGAGATATACCTGCTTCTGCCTCCTAAATGCTTGTGTATAAGCTATATGACACCATGCCTCATGTGGCCCTTCATATTAATGCAGCTGAAGTATTAACATGTGGCTGAAATCTCTAGATAAATGAGATTTACCAATATTGACCCTCACATTACATGATTGCACAAGTCCCCTACACATTAGTATGGTGGTAGTCAGGGGCTACACCCTGCGAGCCAGTCCTCAATCAGCCGCTGTGGAGGAAGAAATAATGAAGCATTAATATTTTCCTCTTTCTAATTTCACCAAGAAGAAAATTGACTCTATATTCCCAAGAAAGCATGAGTTAGGGCCGAAGACAGTGCAGAGAAATGGCTGGGGGCACAAAAACCTCGGAAGAAAACCAAGTGCCACAAACCTCTATGCTATGTCAAAAACATACTTGATTCTGAATTTTGAAGCAGGGAGTAAAATAAGAAGGGACACAACAGTCAAAGTTGGCAAGAGATAGAAAATGAATGTCGGCATGTTGTCTGAGACTATTCCATGGACAGCTAACACTTCCAAAGACATGGCTCCTCACAGCAACCTTTGACTCAGCCAGCTAGAGAGTTCATTTCTCTAAGGCTTGCCTATAAATTGTCATTACTCAATCTGTGTTGATACTATTTCTGGTACATGGCTAACATGACAGAAAAGAAAGAGATTTGTTGTAAAATGGTAAATTTAAATTTTGTTTTCTTTTACCTTTCTTATAAATTGAGTGTCAGAAACTTCTTGACTCCATAAGCTTTTATCTTGAGTATCCAGAGTTTCCAACGCCCTCCTTCCCTGTCTTTGACTTCTGCCACTCTTGAGACTGTCACCCAAATGGGATAAGGAAAACATCTCTGAGTTCTAACATTTATACCTTGGCAACTAAATGGCAAAAATGGCATCCTTATTAGAGGATAGGCTATTTGAAACTAATTTCCATATTTATGTTTGAGTAAATTCTCATATGAAAATTTCACAAGACATATTTGTCCCCAAACCTAAAAATAGGACCTGACATATCATTTAATACTTAATATTTAATACAATATAGAGTCACTTATTCACACTGACTAAATTTAAGTTGATTAAACCCAAAACAAAAACTCACTCCTTTATTCTCACTATTCTTATTTCAAATTCTCAAAAGCAAAATGTGATCTTCATATATTCCACTGTACACTAGCAGTACAGACAAAACAATCTACCATCTTCTCAGGCCATACATGACAGACCTGATCTCAAAGATCCACTGCACTATGCAATGGCAAGAAAAGGAACTCTAAAGAGGAATCAATTAACTTGTCTCCAAAGTACCAAGTATTTTCACATAGACAAGAGTGGATAGGATCCATTAAGTAAACAGAGAGAATAATGAAATATTTCTTATACTGTTCAAATGTTCATTAGTCTTGTTCAAATGAAAAGACCAAAACACCTGCTTGGTGCTCATAATAAAAAATTCCAATCATTATGAAATTATTTCTTTACTAAAGTTCATAAACTTTATATGTATTGAGTTTCTCATTAACTTTCTCGGGACAATTTCTGTATAAATGACTTATAAAAGGAGTTTAAGGAAGGGCTACATGATGTCATATGGGTTTCATATTCAGTGTATAAAATGAATGGATTAATAAAACATTTGTAACAAAATAATCCAATCAAATGAAAAGAGCCCCCAAAGAATTAGGTGTAAAATTTGTAGCACTATCTAAATTCTTCTAAGAATTTGTTTTTCTTTTACTTCTTCACTAAGTCACTTTTCAAAGTAAAATGAAAAATTAAAAAGTAAAGTGTGATTTTTACAAGCAGAAACTAATTGCTCTTGTTAGTTCCTTGATTCTCAAGGACAAAACCACATAATCACGCAAATAACCCATCTCATTTGAGAGGCTTCTTCTAGCCAGTAATTTTATTACAGCTATTCTTAAATACTGTTCTGATGCTGATAAATGTCACAGATCCATTTATTGTGTGTTTTACTGCACAAGAAAATTTCAAAATAGAAGAATATAATTGAATTCTACAAAGCTCCCTACACATTACCCACATCCTACCCACTTACAGATTGCTCTGTTCCTTTTGTCAAGAGTATACTTGAATTCTTCTTAGAAGCCCATCCAATTACCCATGTCCGTGGCTACCAATCCGTTTCCAATTCTATACTCCCAACGTGACCACTTGTTCTTTTTCCTGACATTGTGTGCATGCATGAGTATTTGTACAATTATGAATACATTTGTGAGTGTGTATCACAGGCAATGGTGCATCTGTAGAGGAAAGATGACAACTTTTTGGGAGGCAGTTGTTTTATCCCACTGTGGGTTCTTGAGATCAATACCAGGTAATCAGGCTTGTGAGGCAAATGTGTTTGCACTGACTCTAACTTTAAAAAAAAAAAAAAAACATATCTATGGGAGATTATAAACATTTTTTGGATATTTTATTTATTTACATTTCAAATGTTATCCCCTTTCCTGGCTGCCCCTCCACAAACTTCCTATTCCATTTCCCCTCCCCCTGCTTCTATGAGGGTTCTCCCTCACCCACCCACCCACTCCCACCTCACCACCCTAACATTCTCCTACACTGGGGCATCCAGCCTTCAACAGAACAAAGGGCCTTCCCTCCCATTGATGCCAAATAAGGCCATCCACTGCTACATATGCAGCTGGAGCCATGGGGCCCTTGATGTGTACTCTTTGGTTGGTGGTTTAGGCCCTGGAGCTCTGGGGAGTCTGTTTACTTGATATAGTTGTTCTTCTTATGAGGAATCTGAGTTCTGATAGAATAAAATATTAACACTTGAAAAATTAGAAAAGAACTATTATGTAGGATTATTTTGATCATATTTTTTCCTTCCTTCTCCCAACTCCTCCCAGATTTTCCCCCATCAGTAATCTACTTAACTCATGTTCTGTTTTTGTCTCTTAAAACACATATATACATGCACACACACACACACAAACACACACACACATGGAAGGACGCACACATGCACATATGCACACACACACACACAAAACAAATCATGGAGTCAAATTTGTGTTGGTCAAATGTGGCTTACCTTGGAGAGTGCTTGATATATTCAATGACTCTCCATTGAAAAAACCTTAATACATTTTATATTAAGGGTACTACTAGATTGATTAAAAATAGACACTTTAAATTGCTTATTTTGGCAACCTTTCTGTATATCTAATACAATTTTGTATTAACTTCTCTTAAATGTCTTCTTTTCACTAGGACTGTTACATCTGTTCTTATAATATTTTAAACAAAGGCCATGAACAAAATCAGCTTACAGATACAAATTAGATCAAAACACAAGTTAGCCATTACTAGATAACACAATATAGTTTTTGATTCATGCATACTTAAGCTGAAATTTGAATAGCCTAGTTCAGTAGGTGCACTGTTTCCCATAATATATGTGTATGTAGAGATGATGGTACATTGAGAGAACAAAGAAGCTTATGATGTCCATTGGTCCACCCAGTGGCTGATTACCCAGAGCTTCTCTACATGTGTCCAGAGATAAAAAATCAAAATATTGGCACATACACCTGGAATAAAACTCCTGGTTAAGTGTCTTTTGCATACTGATATTATAGCACCTCTCAGCTTATTGAGATTTGTTTTTTTTTTTTTTGTTTGTTTTAAATTATATAGCAATATTTATAAACCAGCAGGTAAGACTGGAAAGGAAAGTGAATTTAAAAAACCTCTGCATTATTTTGCATACTAAGTAATTATTCATGAGTACCTGCTAATGACTTTGGTGACTAATAAAAATACCACAAATTATATATGTCATATGAATAAAACTGCCCTTCACATGAAAGACCAAGTGTTTGTATCTTCATTATGAGGTACATGGCTGATACCGGGGGCGAAAAGCTATTTTTAATAAATAATTGATACATTTAAATGCAATTGAAAGGATTCTCTACATCTCATGGCAAGCACAGGTGGATATTACCCTGGCAGGACTACGTCTTCAAGAACAATGAATACAAAGCTGTAAAGAGCGGGCACTGACATTGTCTCAGCTTATTTTTCTGGATATAAGAGTATAAAAAATTAATTCAATAATTTCTAAGACTATATACCATGAATTAAAAAGCACACATTCCAAAAATGCAATGTGGTTTTCAATATCTGAATATCAATTAATGTCATCAATCATAACAGTAGACTAATGAAGAAAATTATGTGATCATATCAATAGATACATAAAAGTACTTGGCCAAATCTAACTACCACTTATAATAAAAACTCTCAGCAAGTTATAATGTAAGGAACAGCCTCAGAACTGGTAAAGAACATGTTCAAGAAACCTACTGATACCTCATTTTAATAATGAAAAGCTGGATACTGTCTCCCATCAGAAACAAGGCAGGGAAACCTGTTCTCACCAGTCTCATTTGACACCTTACTAGAAATATTAACTAAAGCAGTAAGACAAGCAAAGAACATAAAAGATATGCAGACTGGAAAAGAAAAAAACAAAATGGTCTTTTAACACAGAGTACATGATCTTCATTACAGGGGATTCCAAAAAATAAACAAGTAAAATCTTGAATTTAATAAACAATTAAAGTACATTTTCAGAATAAATTGTTAATTTATACATTGGGCCTTTCTTGTTTAACTTCTTAGGGTCTGTGGGGTGTAGCATGGATATTCTATACTCTTCAGCTAATATCCACTTACAGAAAGTACATACCATGCATGTCATTTGGGTCTGGGTTACCTGACTCACGATGATATTTCTAGGACAAGAGCTTAGCACGGCTGTCCTCTGTGAGGCTCTACCAGAAGCTGACTGAGATACTTACAGCCAACCATTAGATGGAGGTCTGGAAGCCCTATGGAAGAGCTAGGGGAAGGATTGAAAGGAGCTGAACAGAATAAGAACCCCATAGGAAGAATAACAGTGTCAACTAATCTGAAACCCTGGGAGTTCGCAGAGTCTAAGCCACCAACCAAAGAGCATTCACAGGCTGGTCTGAGCCTCCCCCCACACCCTGGCACATATGTAGCAGAAGACTGCCTTGTCTGGCCTCAGTGGAAGAAGCTGAGCCTAATCTTGCAAGGACTTGATACTCCCAGGAAGGGAGATACAGGCCCTCTCAGAGACAAAGAGGAAGGGGGGATGGGGTAAAGAACTCTGGGAGGTGAGACTGAGATGGGAGGCAATATTTTGATGTAAATAAATAAAATAATTAATTTAAAAAGTTTTAAGTTAATGTTTGTTATTAACATTAGTACAAAGAAACATTTTGTTATAACTCAACCAGACTACATATTTCTATAGAACAAAATAATAAATCTTATGAAACAAATAAAAATATATTAATATAGAGAGTTGTATTTGTTGTGCACAGGCAGGAAGATTTAATGTTGTCAAGTGACACCTCTTTCCAACTTGATGTGTAAAGTCAATGAAATTCCAGGGAAAGAGCATGAAAGCTTTCATTAGTTTGTTTTGACTGACAAACCGATCTAGAGTTAATGGGGTGTCTAAAGACCCAGGACAGCTAAGTTAATATTGAATGAAATGAATGATTGAAAGCATTCACTATGCAACTTCCAAACTTATGTAAAAGCATCATAATCAAGACAGCAGGCATCATAACCACAACAGTGGGCCTAGTCATCCTGATAGCATGTGTAGTTGGCATAGTCATCACAACACTGGCATAAACAAACAGCAGTGTGCAACGTAATCACAACAGTGGACCGGTAGTTACTGGACTAGTCATTAGATTAGCTGTCAGAAGATTGGGCTAGACTAGTCATCACAACAGTAGACTAGTCATCACAACAATGGGACAACAATGAGCCCAGAAAGAAGCCTTCAGGAAAAAAAAAAAAAAAAGGTAGAGTAATCTTTCATAAAGGAGAAAAGAGAATTCAATAGAATATATGCAGTTTTCCTTTATACAAATGATGATTAGTGTGGAAGATATGGGGTCTCTGGAGTTTCTCCTCGATTTTTCTGCGAGTCTAAAACTGCATGAAATAGGAGCAGGGAGAGGAGTAGAGGAGAAGGGCTTATTGATTAAAATGGAAGAAGGAAATTTTGAAAATAGATCCTAAACCAAAAAGCTCAGAGGAGAAACAGTATTACACAAACTTTTAAAAGAAAAGGTAGCCCTCAGTACAAAGCACATGGATGCACTTAATGGGGTCTAAATGCATGAAAATGAAAAATAGGAACACTAATACCGTGCAGTAAAGTAAACCCCAGACACATAATATAAAGAAATAAATAACTTAAAAGACAATGAAAAAGAAAAAAAGAAAAAGACACATATTTAACATAAAACAAAAATCTCAACATTCGCAGTGAGTGTTCTGAACAGTCTTGACATGAGCAAAACCACAGATTCATTTAATGCCTAACTCTCATTGAGGTGATAGGTATAGGCTGGTTCAGATGTCTAACACACAAGTGTTCCATAACAACCATGCGGAAGCCCCAGGTACATTGGAGACCTCCAGACTACAGAGCCCTTATCACATGGCTGCCCCTTGACATTGGACTTCCTAGCCTTCACCACTGTGAGCAGATACATTTCCATTTATTGTGAATCATGCAGCCCATGGCCTGGAACGGCCAAGTCTATTAGACAAGATGAGTATCTTTTATTGTGGTTTTCTATGCAGGAAATTGCCCCTCATTCACACTCTCTTCCTATTTCATGCTTCTCTTCTTAACTTTCCAGGCTCAAGATTTCTAAATCACAGCAGGCTCAGCATGCCATGCTGGTATTGCTTGTTTAGAGGAAAGCAGCAGCTATCCACACAACACACCAAAGTTATTTGGCAACACTGAAAGCTGTGAGATTAACATTACAATTGCATTAAGCCTAATTAGACCAATAAATTTAACTAAAATGGACAAGTATTCATAACTAATGGCTGTTAATTCTAAATAAATAATTAATCATTTCAAAAGATAAATAATTAGAGTAGGGAGTGTGTAACCTCATAATCGTGAGGTCCTGAGGTAAGATACTCTGAAAGCAAGTAAAAGTCAAATGTGGTGGTGCTTGTAGAACACCAGCTCTGGAGAAGTACAGACTGACAGATTCCTGGAGCCAGCAAACCTGGCTTCCTTAGCAAAGTTCCAGGCCAGTGAGAAACACTGTCTCAAACAAAACATGGGAGATGCCTGAGGAACAACATCCAATGTTACCAAAAACAGGAGAATTTTAGAAGGAAAAAACTCATGGGAGAGGACTATTGGGGAGAAATGGCTTTCAAGGCTTCAGGAAATGAATGGGATACAATTGTCAGCAGAATCCCAAGTTACACAACTACTCTTGGTATTTAGTTCAAGATTAAAGACATAAAGAGAAAGGAAGCAGGAAGCCAGGAAATGGTTCCTCTATAATGAAAACAAATATTTGATTTCTTAATAAAGGAAAATGAAGAAAATAGAAAAACAAATATTTAAAAAGAGTTTTCACCTCATAATATGCAATAAAAATCCTAATATTTATAGTATACCCTCAATTGAATTCATGAGAAAATACCAGTTGTCAAAATTTTAATCCTGAAAATTATTTTTGTGTATTTATTATGCTAATGTATCCACTGGATTTGAAAGCAAAGGGATAATAAACATAGTGTGATGGTTATTTAAACTAAATTTAATATATTTAAATAATATAGTAGTAGTATATTTTGGGGAGGGATGGTGAATCTATTATTTGTTGATCAACTATCCCTGAACATGAGATCTACCCTGGACTGTTTGATATACTTTAGTGCCATGCCATTGAACAAAAGTGAATTCTACCGCTCTCAGCAGGTCTAAATGACAGTTCCATTATTAACCTTTATAGGAGTGCCAAACATGACAAAAGAAAAATACAATGAGAGAAAACAAAAACAATCATTTGGAAGTTGAACAAAATAGACCAACAGAAAAAAAAAAAAAAAAACAAAGATAAAGAGGGCACAAGATTCAGAGATCCACTCTATCATACTCTCAGGAATCCTAGACAAACACTAAACAGGAAGCCATAAAAGAAAGTGTAGAGAAATTGGTACAGACCCAGGTAGGACAAGGACATTCTGCCTCAGTCTCTGTGAGTTTACATGACCTTTGCTCAGTTGATTTAGAGGGCTTCATTTTCGTGGGGCCCTCTGGCTCTTACGTTCTTTCTGTCTTCACTTTCATGAGATCCTTGAGTTCTGAGAATAGGGATATGATGGAAACATTCTATTTATGGCTGACTGTTTCAAGGTCTCTCATTCTCTGTGTAATATATGGTTGTGGGTCCTATTTGCTGCCATATACTGCAGGAGGAATCAATCACCATCTCTGGTTGAATAAGATGGTTGAACAAGGCATTGATCTGAGTGTAACGGTATGTCATTAGGAGCCAGTTATCACTGCAGAGATTCTCAGAGATTCTTTTCTTGTTCTATAGCATTGCAAATTGGCATTTTCTTTAGGTCCCTGTTTATCTAGTCACATGTTCGTGGTCACCCAAGCACTGCTGGACATGAGTTCCATCTTGTGGAGTGGGCCTTAAATTCAGTCATAGGTTGCTTACTTCCATAAGTTTGGAAGTGCTACCGTTGTCTTAGTGTATCTTTAAGGTAGTAGTAGCATTATAGATAAAGAGTGTGGCTGGCTTGGTATTTACATTTCTCTTTTGGTCGTGTACTGAGTACCTTCTTGTACCAGAGGTGCCAGAACACAGTAGTGAAGGCTCTGTTTAGGCACCAGCACAACATCTCCATCTTTAATGGGTTGTGTAAGTGTTGTCTTTAGCAGCAGGCCTTGCTGTCAGTTTGTGGAGAGCAACCTGTAGACAGTCTTGTTAGTGACCTGTATTGTTTGGAAATTCCCTTGGGGACTCTTTGGACAACAATTCAACTAGATGTAACCTAAATTCTGTATTAGGAGCTTTGTTTGGTGAGAGGATATGGCCAGTTGATATTGTGTCTCTCCCATTATTTGGCAATTTCATTCAGACTGTCTTTATAATGTATAAACATTAGAAGGTTTGGACTGTGTTAGGTTTCCATACTACCCCTGAAATACCCTTTAATTTCAGATGCCATTCTTCATATTCCCTACCACTGCCACCTCTCTCCTTTCCATACCTACTTTTTCTCCTGTTCCAGACTGCCTCCCATCTACCCATCTATTCAATTTCCCTTTCTTAATGAGATCTATCTGTCCCCTCTAGATGGAAGAATTGGAATCACAGAATGAACAGCCCTGACAGCTCTCAAGGTACCACAGAGATGAGTGTGTCTTTCCCAGTGCTCACTCAAACAAAAGAAGCTATATTGCCCTTTTCAAGCAGGGCCTTGATATTTGCAAAGACTGTGATTTTTATATTTTGATTCCAGTCAAAAATTAAGTCATCTCATGGACAGTTTTTTTCCAACACACACACACACACACACACACACACACACACACACACACACACAGAGAGAGAGACAGAGACAGAGACAGAGACAGATAGACAGACAGACAGACAGAGTGTATGTGTGTGTATGTGTGTGTGTGTGTGTGTGTGAGAGAGAGAGAGAGACAGACAGACAGACAGACAGACAGACAGACAGACAGACAGATTGAACAGGTTTTCAATGCTGATGTTTTTTGTGCTCAAAATTTAACTGATTACCTGGCTATGTCCTACTGCTCCAATCTCAACACTAAGAATGATTGACTAATGGACTTATCTATATCTATCCTTATAGCAGGATACAAATAGATGTAGCGACCTACTTGGTTCTAAAGGCCAAAATCATCTCTAGCGGCTTTGATACAGAAAGGGCTGCAGGTTTACAGGTATAATCACACTTTTGAGACAGAGGTAGATGGATTGTCTAGAGTGTAAGTCTAGCAATGTTTATACCCTTTCTCAAGAGGTTAAAAAAAAGAAAAAAAAAAGAAAAACAGTTTCATAGGATGCTATTGGCTCATGAATATAATGCAATCCTTGCCTAAGCCCTGATTTCATGAGCTCTGGCAGTTATTCACTGTGAGCTCCAAAGCAACAAGTAGATGGCAAGATTTAGTAATAAATGAAACACCAAGAAGCCAATAACAACATAATATTTTTCATCCTATTAATCATTGTTTATGATTCAAGAGGATACTAGTAATTGATATTTTTATTTAGAATAATAATCAGCAGCCAGTATACTATGACCTATTTAAAGATATGCATCTTGTTGGACAGAAATTAAGATATTCTACAAAAAAACTAGGAGAAGAGTTCAGCAAATGAAAATTAAATTATTCTATGAAGCTATTGTTTCAAAATTTAGGAAATCATGTATTAAATATGTATTTTTACCAATATTGAATATAAAATCTATGCATCATATGCATAACTGATAAAATTTCAATACTGTTTTAATATGAATTCTGCATCCTTAAATTCAAAGATATGATACATGTGAGTACATTTCATTTATTCATATGCATCGCACAATTTTATCCCTATATTTCCACCTTCTTCAGTGAGAAAGCATGAGTTAATTGCTGACTACCTCTGTCATAAATGTTGTTCACATCATATGTATATTTTCATTTCTCAGTGATTATATTCTCCTATACAAGACTCTGCAAAGCATCACAAATATACAAGGAAATACAAAATCAAGCTTCTATATATGGCTCAAATTCCAAGCAAAGCTCTGATGTAACAGGCAAAGGAGTAAAGGGGGAACAAGAAACATTCTACCAACAATACAGCACTGGTGGTCTGTACTGTGTGTACTGCCTGGGTGACTGAGACACATCATTAATCAGGACAGTGTAAACCCCGAGTTTGCAAACTGGCTGCTGATTGGTCACATGAAGCACAATCGTTATAATTGTAAACAGTAAGCAAACTCAAGGATAAGAGATATGTTAAGCTACATACCTGAAACATATACTAATATAACAAGTGTGTGAAGATTGCATAAACAAATGTTCAATGTTTTGAAATATTCATTGCCCTCTTACTAGTTACCAAATGGACTATGTCAGTCTGAATATACATATACACATGCACATATACACATATGTTTGTAATTGTTATTGTCTGAGTATTAATGTTCCTGCAAATACAATAAGACATATCTCAAGTAGGAATGATTCTTATGTTTAGTTTTCATGAAAGAAGACCAAAAGGACAGAGTCACAACCAAACCAATGGCCCACACACATGGTTATAAAGAGGCTCTTTCCCTTTTAAGCCAATAAAGTCTGGCTTATTCAAAACTGTGAATAATAGAGAAAATTAGTATGTCCTATGTTTACATTAATAACTAAAGGAGATATTATGTATGTTGATCACCCACATGCTTTTTATGCAGTAATAATTCAACACTTCAGTAGTTGAGGAGGCATCCTTTGTTGGTGAGTAATTCATTGTGTTCTTTCTCATTAGCGGTATCCATGTAGTGCCTAGAACTGAACTCACAGAGTTGTCTTATTCCTTGTGTCTTTTAAAGGACAGAGCTACATATTTCCCCAAGAGTCATTTCATGATGCCTCAAAATATGACCATAATTTTTCAATATAAATTACATAGAATAAAAAGGAAGTATAGTAGGCAAGGTCACCTAAGGAGAGCCACAGCAGAGAGAAAAAGAAGGGATAGAACAAATGACATTACATTTCTATTCTGAGCATTAAAAACTATTATCAGAGACAATGAGAAATACCAAGGAAACAACTTTGAATAAGGCAATTCTGTAAGTTCAATTGTAGGCACTACATGGGGGCTGCCAATAAGAAAAGACACAGTGAAATGCAACCCAACAGTAGAGTGTAGGAAGCTTCCTTTATGTTATAACCTCAGGCATAATTAAGACCTTGGTAGATGGACCAGAGTTTGTGTATCTAGGAAGATATGCATGGTGGGCACACATCTCTGATTATCCTCCATCATCAGGAAAAGGGATAAGGTGGGCTGGGCCAGGTAATCTTCAGGAGGTAAATGAGGTTTGTCACAGTCGTTACAGAAAACAAGCCAAGAAGATAAGTGGAGAGCAAACAGTGTCCTAGGCACAGGTGCAGCCTAGTGGAAGACACAGACGACTGATCTCCAGAGCCAGCTGATATTCATACAGGGATGCTCAGACTGACCACAGTAGGTCTGCGGCTTGTGCCAAGGTAGCCTCTGAGGCCAGATGGTTGCACTATGGACATGAAATTAGACTTTTGAATACTGGCTGCTGCTCTGGAATGTGAGGTCTATGTCAGGAAAGTGAAAGAAATGCTGGTGGTAGGAGTTCCTCTCTTGGATCAATGCTACAGAAACAAATGTTGAGGGAACTGGTGGTCATAATGAAGCTTAGCACAAATCTGACATCAAACACCACATTTCCAATGTTTAAAGGGCCATATTGCAACATTTACACACTCAAAATTCTGTTCCCTTTCAAATATGTTCCATTCATTAAAAACACCTCATTTAGCTGGCCTTATATGCTTTTGAGTTACATAAGCCAGCTCTAATATCTTAATCTTGGAGGACATATAAAAACTGATCATTTAGTATTTTGTGTGTTTTTAAACTTAACTAAATTCCTAAAGTATGATTTTGGTTGATTTTTAGCACCAAAGCTAAAATTATTAATTATTCTTTTGATGTCAGCTTCTTGAGCAAAACTCAGAAACAATAACAATCCATAAAGTGAAACTGTAGTACATGCTAAATTATCCATCAGTTCAAAGAAGTTCTCTTATTTGACCCAGAAACTGCAGGCTTACTGTGGTAAAGTCAGAAAAATATGTTCAGGTATCTTATATTGTGATGTGATATCAAGTGTTATGCTCCTTTTTTTTTTTGAGTCACTGACTCGTCTTTAAAGTATACTTATATAGTATAAATGTTTTTGAAAATTTAGTCATTGGAAGTCATGAAGAATAAATCTACAGCAGGGTATGTTTGAAGGGTTTTGTTTTTATTTAAATAATTTTATTTAATCTCAAGAAAAACTCTAGATAGTATATCTATTATAATCCTATAAGTAGAGCAAAGGTGTTGGTTCTAGTTCCCCAAAATAAATTAATAGTGTTACATGAGAAGTTAAGAAGCAAAATCAAAAATGGCCCTAGGCTATCAGATAAATGGTAAACAATTTCCCTATGAGCTTCTTATTTTAAATTAAAATTGAGGTCACAGTAAACTCGTAGAAGTCAAAACCAATTAATTCCTCTGATCTCAACCTGGGAACCATATATCTGCTTGTATTCATTGTTCTCAATAATTTATTATTTAAATAATGTGCATTAAAGGGACTAATATACTCCATGGGTGAAACTACACTATAGTTTTTTAAATGTAGCATAATTTCATTGTGTAGACCCCTCATAATGTTTACTCATAAAAACATTTCTATGAGAACCAGAACTGACTGCCCTCCGGAAGACCTAACAAGCAGCTGAAAAAGAAGATGCAGATATTTACACCCAAACAATGGACAGAAGCTGCTGACTGAGGAGGGCGACCCTGCAGGAGAACCAGCAGTTTCAATTAATCTGGACCCCCCAAGATCTCTCAAACACTGGACCACCAAAAACGCAGCACACACCAGCTAATATGAGACCCCCAACACATATACAGCAGAGGATTGTTGGGTCTGTGTTCAATCGGAGATGGTGCATCTAACCCACAAGAGACTGGAGGCCCCAGGAAGTTTAGAGGTCAGATGGGGTGGGGGAATAAAATCTGTAGTGTAAATAAATAAGAAAAAAAGAGAGAACCAGAATAACTCTAATTTCACCAACCTTATATGTGAAATCCAAACAATCACAATGATAATGAACAGAGACACTCAAGTTAGAATCCATTCGTCATAAATTTTGTTATTTTCCTTAAAAGACATAATTATTAAGTGAGAGCCACAAGACATTATAAGTCATTGCTCCTGAATCCTTCTTCAAAACAGGTTATGATATATTTTGTTTCTCAAACTGACTTTTAATTCATCTTTGAATGATTTCATTAAAAGTTGACAAAATTCCTCATATTTGTAGTGGAGTGGTGGTAAAGAACACAGATTTTCCAAAATGAAGGCAAAACAAAAAGGAAGTCCCTTATATTAATTTCATTTAACTTCAAAATACAGTATGCTTCACTGAAAGTTTTGTTTTACCATCGCATTTTAAAAACTTACATACTTAAATGGATCATCCAAATCACAAGTTCTAATGGCTGTAACAGTCCCCTATATACAAAGTCTCTACTACACAAAGTCCACACTGCATTTCCAATATTTAAACAGAGTGACTGTGGCTCCCAGCTACCAGAAGAGCTCAATAACTTTTAGTTATTAAATAAAGCTAGCAACTGAAACAAACATATGGATTACTTAATCTTAGATCATGGTCATTCACCTTCATTTTCTTTCCTTTAAAATTAGACCTTTTAGAACACTAATTACCTGCTGTCTTGATATGTTTCTTCAAACATCTACCATTCCTGATTTTTTGTCTTTTTCCTACCTGTGTGTGTTTCTGCAGACATCTACCATTTCTTTTTCATTTTTCTTCCTTTCCCCTGCTTGTTTGTGGTGTGTGTGTGTGTGTGAGAGAGAGAGAGAAAGAGAGAGAGACAGAGAGAGAGACAGAGACAGAGACAGAGAGACAGAGAGAGAGACAGAGACAGAGAGAGACAGAGAGGGAGGGAGGGAGGGAGGAGGAGGAGGGAGGGAGGGAGAGAGAGGGAGAGAGAGAGAGAGAGAGAGAGAGAGAGAGAGAGAGAGAGAGAGAGAGAGAGAAAGTATGTATGTTCGTGTGTGTGTTTTCAAATATTTAAGACAAGTATCTTCCTCTAATTTTCTACCTTATTTATTAAAACAGTGAACACAAAGCTAGTTATTTGGGCTAGAACAGACAGCAACAGAATCTCTAGAGTCCACCCTGCCCTCAGTGATGAGGTTGCAAGTACAGATTGCAGTGCACAGTTATTAACATGACTGTGGGAAGCCTAACTAGTCCTCATGCATGTATAGACATAGACGATATTGAGATATCCCCCAGCTGCCTTTATTTTGTTTATTTGTCTTTTTCTGGGTTTTTTGTTTGTTTGTTTTTTAAAGACAATGTCTCATTGAGCCCAAGCCTGGAACTGGGGCACTGAGGATGAACCTCAAATACCTGATACTCTTGCTTTTTCTTCCCAAGAACTGGGGTCAGGTGTATCTCACAATGCGTCACTTGTTGCTTTCTAATCTTAACACTTTCCAATACTTATCCTAGGAGATCCAATTATTTCTCTAAGGTACTCTTTTGAATGCCATTTTTATGCCTTCTAGCAGTTAATTTTTTTAGAATGAAATCTGTTACCTCAATCTAAGGGTCTCTAAAATGAAACTTCTGCCCTCTTTATTTCAAGAATCACCTGCTATTCCTATAAAGTTCATTACAAACAAACAGAGAACAGAACAGATGATATAGCTCTCACCTGGAAATTCCACTGTGTTTTTCATGTTAGCATCCTTTCCTTCCTCTCATGGGTACCACTTAGCTCACTCATAGTTAAGCCCTTGCTCAAGCATTGCTTCACCCTGTCTGATTAGATGCTCTCCTATGCACTCTCACTGCATCGTATGAATATTCATTCTATCAGTCAGTAATCTATGCTGAAACTCACTTTCTGCATGGCAACTAAGTTTCTTTTTAAATGCAAGCCCAATGTTTATTAAAAAACAATCTAGACCAGTTGCAACAGCCTTGTAGCCCTTCTCTGAGCTTGTGAAGTCAATCTTCAGCCTTCTAAGGCACACACACACACACACACACACAAACACACACACAAATGAACAGTGAAAATTTCCACATGCAGTATCCTCACTAATTATTGCACCAACAAATACATGGATTCAAAGATTTAAACTAGTGTAAACAGTATTCACCTTCTGTGTCTTATCTGGACATATTGAAGGACCATAAACTTCTTTTGGGTTTAAACTATGAAAAGAAATAAGGATGTCACTGTGCACCACTCCCTCTGAGTCCTAACAGAAATGCACACTTGCTCCCCCAGCTGATAAGAGGTCTGAGTGAACACTTTGTAAATTGCCTCAGTTGAAGAACAGTACTACTTTAAATCCTGTTTCCTTCCTAGGATATTCACCTTTAGTGTAAAGATCTAAATAGACAATGTAAATCCAGCACATGGGATACTGAGACAGGAAGACTGCCAAAGGCCAGAGTGTGAGACCCTTTATGGGGACAAGTCTGAAAGGTCATCTTCTTGCCAGAGTTTCCGATGGCGATCACTGGTGCTGGCACAGCCACTGTGTCATCACACGGTTGCTTTTTCTGTTCACACATTCATGACGGTAGAAACTGTTTCAAAGATCATACCTATCAAGTTGGTAATTAATGTGTTGTACATCAGTAGTGTGAACTTGTCCACATTATTATTAAATCTCTGAGTCATTAGAAGATGGCCACATATTCTTTCCACAGCAGTTCACTAATAGCCACTATGGAAAAATTATACTTGCTTATATACTGATATTACAGATTTTACGTTTTAAAAGTATCATTAATGTCTTAATTGGGTTTCTATTACTATGACAAACACTATGACCAAAAAGCAAGTAGAAGAAGAAAGGGTGTACTTGTCTTAAACTTCCAGATCATAAGACATCATTGAAGGAAGTCTAGACTGAAACTCAAGCAAGGCTGGAACCTGGAGGCCCAAGCTGATGCAGAAGCCATGGAGGGGTCGTGCTTATTGGCTCGCTTCCCATATGTTGCTCAGTTGGCTTTCTTATAGAACCCAGGATCACATTCCCCTGTTGATCATGATTAAGATCTCATGGAAGTATTTTGTCAACTGTGAGTTCCTGCCTCACTGATGAGTCTAACTTCTGTAAAGTTGACACACAAAAGCAGCCAGAACAATCGAGTACTGTGTTATTCACTTAAAGAGAATACAGTCCTATAAAATCTTACGTTGCAGAAGGAAGTTATGGATAGTGTGTGTGCTTGGATACTGACACACTAAGTCTTTTTTTTTTTAAACCTAGAATTGAAAAAAGAGTATATCCTTATAAATAGGCTGGCTAGAGAGAAAGTACTACAAACTAGAGATGCAATTATCTTGGGCTAAGAAGTAATATCCTATAAAAAGAAATAGGAAGACATGTTTCTCATTAGAATAAAATAATTATCCTGCTGACATTTGCAGTTGTTTTTAGCAAGCTAGCTCAAACTTAACACTTATTATTTTTCCTTATAACTTAATTTTGCATATTTTGTAGTTCAGCAATTAAAATTAAGCAGAGACCTTCTTGAGGGAGCAAACAGTCTGCTTTGTAGTTCATTAGAGACTGTCTAGCTGGGAAGCACAGGTTTCCCTTGTGGCCCTTCAGCTTCTTAAAGTTAACTGTGAGAATAAATCACTGGAAGGATTTCATTAAAATGCAGTTTCTAATTCAAGAGTTCTGACAGTAAAGATTCCACATTTTGAATAAACATCAAGGTGTTACTGATGTGCTGGTCCATAGGTCATGATATGAGTGGCAAGGTTTAGGGAAAAACAGAAACATATGGTCCCAGCTCAGAGCAAATGGCTTAGATAAGAAAGGATTAACTATAATGCATTTCTCAGTATGTATGTGTGTTGGGAGCATAGATTTCATCTTTATGATAGATAAAATCACATATACATGCAAAATATAGCACAAGATTTGAAGAAGTCACTTAGCTGCTTAAGTACTGTACTTATAAAATGAACACATCATAGAAAGCCTAGTCAGCCATAATGAGTACTTGTGGTAGAAAATGAAAACTGCCTCTGTAATGTATACCATAAAATGTTACATATTTTTATAAATATGGACCACATATGGCAATAAAAGTCATCAGTGGGTTATTTTCTTGCTAAAAGAACTGAATTTTAGGTTGTATTTTAGATACAAAATGAATGTGCCTCGTGTGGTGGATATCACACACATAATTTGTGAATCTGTATGTGCATGTATGTATGGGTGTATCACACACAATTTTCTCTCAAAGATCACATGGTACATGTCACTGACAGCTGAAGTAAACAAATAATGAAAATGCTATTTTGTTTCATGAATGCTTCCATACTAAAAAAAAATCACACTTTGTGTGTTTGTGGATATAGTACTGGCATATATAATTTTGTTTCTGGAAGGAATGTGTTCTTTCAGGTATGTGAACACACATACACATACATACATACATACATACACACACACACACACACACACACACACACACACATACAGGGAGAGGGGAAGAAAAAGAGACAGAGTAGTAGACACATGGAAAGAGAGGATATTGAGTGCCAAACACAAAACAATACATACATATGCATTACACAAACCTGAAGATGATCTCTGTGACAGTGGAAAATAAACACATCCCGAGTGTCTGTTTGCTCACTCCAATGACATAGAATGCATTCCAAGAGTCTTAAGTATATACAACAGTATAATACTAGAAAATAAAACCTATTTAAAATTATTTTAATGTATATACAGAGCACAATACTGTCAATAATTATTGGGACATTTTGTGTGTCTTTTTCGGTAGAGGTGGACTTTCTTTAATTAAGCATATTATTTGATAATTTAATAACATACATGATGTATTATGATTATAGCCATCCTCCTCTTATTTTCCTCGCATCGCAGTCAACCCCACCACATAAGTCCATTTCCCACATTCATGTGCTTTCGCTTTTCTTTGTAACTCTCTGAGTTTAGCCTTTTAGTGACTTGACAGCAATAAAGTTTGGCTAAGAACATAAATGCATCCTTTATTCTGGCAATAAAACTACTGAAACAATGGACTCCATAAAATTTGAATTCTTCCTGAAAAAAAAAAAGAAAGAAAAGTAAAACCTGACCCAGCCAGTGGGTGGGCAATTATTTTTCTCCTGGAAAAATGTTCACAACTTCTCATAACACCTTCCAGAAGAGATACTGAAGGGTCACTGGCAGTGAGCAGTCTTGACCAGGACTGCTTGGATGTGTATTGCTGTGGTCCACTACATAACCTCACTTCAGGACCCTAAAGATGGGCACTGTGGGTCACGGTGACGTCACTGATCTTTTTGGCCGTTTATTTTCAATATGTTCACAGTCAACAAATCCTCCTTTGTCTGCTTTTCACTCTTAATTTTCCTCTTTCAATTGGAATATCTGAATGACTGTTAGAAGCTGGCTAGTTAGGGAACAGGCTGAGTCCAGTATTTAGAAGTTCCAACTTAGAGATCTAGAGTTTGGTTTTAGATAATCTTTGTATTTCCTAAGTCTGGGAGTGATTGTATGGGACCTATGGACAGCTCTGCCCATTTTAAGCCAGTTACCTTGTTTTCTGTTTCACAAGAGAGCAGGAGCTCTGAATGGGCACCTGTTGAGCTGGTCACCACTAGCGTGTCCCTGTGCTCACTACCGACCATCTGCTTAATATCAGATGCCTTTTGACTCACCTTTTGCCTTACTCTGTCTTCATCCTCCACCACAACAAACACTAGTCCTTGGCACTTGGTGGTGAACACCTCCTCCAACCCCATTCTTCTACTGGAAACTGATTTAAATCACTGTCATATCTCCGTCACCCAGCTCCAGTTCTTTGTGTGTGTGAATACATTTTACAATAAAAAATGCTTTATTCCTATTTTTTTTGAGTCAGTCTCAAGTCAGACTCAGTCTGGCCTTGATTTTGAGATGTAGCTAGGATGACCTTGGACTCCTGGTAGTTCTATTTTTACCTAATAGTTCTGTCTCTCTACTTCCTTATTGCCGGGATCATTGGCATTCACCACTGCAAGCAGCTTATATGATACAATAGATGAAACCAACAGCCCAACGCCTACTTAGCAAGCATTCTCTCAGATGAGCTGTGGTCCACTCCCTCTCTCATTCTGCAAACCTCTGTGTTACACATAAAAGTTTTAGGCGATTCTGTGACCATTGTGGCCAGATTTCTCCTCCAACTACAACTGAATGACAAAATTTTCTCTCACCCATGTCTCAGTATGACTTCTACCCTTAGTACACAACAATATCTAAAATCATGAATGTCACACTGTAATGAAACTTCATTATTCAAATCAAGTTTTTCACCAAATCTATCTACAACAGTACAGTATTCTGGGATTTCTTCTTAGATGAAAATGGCCCTTCTTAGTCATGTTGCAGGCTTCTTGTCCCTTAGACATTGATATTCCTTAAGTTTGGATGAGGCACTCATATTTTTCTCACAGGATTTAATGTGTGGCTCTAAAACCCACATGAGCAGCACTCTGTTCTAAAACATCTCATGCTATGCTGAATCTGTCTTGTCCTGTGGATTTATACAACCTATTCTAACTGAGCCACAGGCCTCTGAACTTAATATGTTCAGAAATGAAGTCAGAATCTTCACAATAGAACTGTATTAACAATAAAAAATCCAGTGTTCCTAAAAGCAATGAATGGCACCATGAGTCAACTCAGTCCCAGAAATGTAAATGTATTCCTTCAGCCTCTTCCTCTCAGACATCAGCCCTTAGTCTTCTTTCTCCATTATGTTCTATGATGTCATACTGGGACCCACAGAGTGGCTTCTGTTATCTAATATCTTGACTGTTATCACCAGTGTTCCACTCCTCAAATTTGTTCTCTGTACCCCAATGTACATTCAAGAGACATGGAGAGCCCTGCAAGAGGCCAACTGTAAAATGTTACTTTTCTTAACAGCACCCTTCAAAGGCCCCTTGGTATAAAATTCAAATGTAGTGTTTCTTCTTCAAAGATCTCCCTTCACCCAATCACTATTACTTTACACTCTAGCTTCATCTAGGATTTTCCTTGAAATATAACACTGATGTTCTTAAATTTCTTGACATTATGATTCTGAAAAGCTATCAAAGTATGGCACCAGTGTTTTATGGTTGTTCTTGTTTGTTTATTTGTTTGTTGGTTTGTATTCCCTTTATCCTTTCCAGAACTCCCACACTTTCTGAGTACCATATGATTCCTTGTTCAGGATTTTGTATAACAGCAACAGCTCAGATTTCAGACACAGTCTAACTTTGAAAAGGGCTCTGTCTTTTTTGTGTGGAAATAAGGTGAGGCATGGGGTTAACCTTCCTGACTGCAGTGGTTTCTCTTTAAAGATAACAGAGATGTGTATGTCATAGAACATTGTGAACATTAAATGAAACGATGCTTGCAAAAAGCCTGGCCCAGTTCTTGGTATATAATATTAATCACTGTTATTTCTCATATGCTCCTGGAATGGCGTCACTGTCTAAAAACATTCTGGGTCACTGTCCCAACTATTCTCATCATCCCATGGCACTGCCCCTTTCATTGTCCCCAGTGTGTGCAACCTCTGTATTATATTTTCTATCGTTCTGAGCCTTCTACATAACGAAGTGTTTTAGGATCAAGATGATATCTGTTCTATTTACTACTGCATGCCTGACATCTAGCACAGGGATAACTCTTTAACAGCAGCAGTTAACACTGTAATAAAGGAAAGGGCTTCAAGATTTAAAGGAATTCTTTCCAACTGCACCAGGACAGCATTTTTCAAAGCAGCACATAGCATAGTATGTATGCATGTTTAGATGTCTGTACATTAAACATGTCAGGAAAAAAAATCCAACATTAGGTGTAATTAATTTTCTGTTTTAGGTGAGTTTTAAATTTGAGATGATAATTTATGTCACAAATATTTTTATTAAATGTAAAGTGTGAATAATTTCATAGATAAATACTATTAGTGGCTGCAGAGATGACTCAGTCATTAAAAGCAATGTCTGCTTTTCAAGAGAACCAGAATTCAAGTCCTAGTACATATATGGTGACTCAAGACTGACTGTCTATAACTCCAAAGGTCCTTATGCTGTTTTCTGCTTCGTGTAACATACCACACCACACATGATACATAGACATACAAGCAGGAAAAACAACCAAACGCATTTTAAAATAAAAGGTTTTTATAAAAAGAGCTTCCAAACATATTATTAGACAGGAGGGGCCCATATAAATAAAAACCACAAATTTCAACTTGAAATAATTGTTATGTTTGGAAATATTGAGGATATATCAATTTCTTCAATGAACTACACTGAACATTCTTTTTTATAAAAATCTATATGAAAGCTACAAAATTCTGTAAATGCTGCGATATTTCTATGATAAAATAAAAGAAAATTTATTTTAAAGTCATCTTTCATCATAAAGTAGATCCTTTTACATAGGTCTCTCCTGGGAAGGAGCTTCTAGTGAGCAGTCTGGAATTAGACCACAAGATCCTGGCTTCTACACCTTAAAGACTGGTGCAAACTGAATTAAGTGGGGAAAGGTTTAGGTGAGGAACTCTTCATGTTGAAATACTGTGAAGGTTAGAGTTTTGAAAGCCAGATTGTTTGTCCTTTTGTATGAGGAAGTACAGAGCAATATGTACCTAACCAGTAAATGGATGCTTTAGGAAAGAAAATAAGGTACATGTTTTTTAGAAGGCAATTTGGAAAAATATTTGTATAGTTTGACCCAGTAATCCTTCTTCTAGAAATTCACCTCAAGAAATATTTTGAAAGAAGAAAAAAGCCAGATGTGCATTACAGTATTTCTCAAAAAAATAGAGGAAAAAATAAAATCTACCTAGATTTCAAATGTGAGAGGATTTAGTGCATTATGCTGGGTGTGTGTTACCCATAAAATCAACATTCTAACCTCAATTCAGAAAAATTATCCTGGCATCTTATAAAAGCAGACACAAGCACTCGTTTTGTATGGATTTCTATTAGAGTTTAATTATGTATGTATATCAATAATGAGTAAATAGGAATGCATGTGATTTATAAGTTAATACATTTATATAATAGTAAACACTATTAATAAATTCTATATAATATGTATATTTCTTACATGTGTATAAAAAAACAAAAATTTTAAATCCAAGGTTTATAATATGATCTTAAAATGTTATTTTTTAACCTATCTTTCAGTAGTCAGAGTTTTTTAAACTGTATTCTCCTACTGTATATAGTACAAAATTATCAATACAATTATGTTCTTATGAATATCTAAGGCTAAGCTTGGATTTGTAGTCATCCTGTCTCTACCTTCTGAGCAGGATTACGATTCTGTATTACCTTCTCCAATTCATCAATGCTGAGATCAAACTCAGGACTAGATGCATGCTAGAAAAGCCCTCGAACAACGGGCTACAGTACCAACCACTCTTTTCATGGTTTCTATTAAACCATAATTTGCAAAAAATAATCATCTGTCTCCCTCATATGCCTAATACATAGGCTTTACTTATAAATATTCATGGATTTCTGTGTCAGGTTGTATGACGTTAGTTACTGAATTCTAAAATCAAAGTCTATAGAAATTGAAACACATTTTTACTTACTGGTATTGTAAAAATTGAAGAAAAGCAAGGTGTTAGGTAAAAAAAAAACCAACCTGTTCTGAGATCCTTTCTCTTAATCATTATTATATCCATAATATCTGAATCAATTTTAAATGAGCCCACTGATGTCTAAGAAAGCTGAATTCAAGGATGCATAACTCTGAGTCTGTATGCCAGCTCCTCCCAATCTGTATGACAATAAGCAAGTCGAGGAATGTCTGAGTGCTTCACATGCAGGACTCATCCAGACGTTTGAGTATAAAACCTACCCAGAAAATTGATGGTAAGCTCTGCATGAGTTTACAGATTAGAAACATTTAAAACCACTATTGACAGGTAGGCATCTGCCATTTACTATGGTCCTCACATACCTACCTAACATTTCTCAAAGTTTCAATATATGCCTTTTTACATATAACATGTTCCAAAGGATGGGCAAAAAATAAGGTTTATACAGTTTATAAAAGCAAAAGGGTTCATTGGTATCCACAGTACACATTTTAAGGTATTATTTAGGATAGAATGAGAAATACAATAGAATCCAGAACATTAAAATTAATTAATTATGTCCTAAATTTAATGCAGCATGTAATGGTGTCTAAGAGGGTAGGTGGTTAACTAATAATGTTTTTCAAAAGGAAGTGTCACAAAAACATTTCTCCAGGGAAAATGAATTTAACTTATAACATGTAAACTCCAGGAGCCAAAAGTTACAAATTGCATTTATCTGTTACATATTCTATTTCTCTTACACCAGATGCTGATAACTTTGCAGGAGATTGTCAAAAACATCCCAGTATAGAAAGCAAGAACTGTAGTCATCACAAAAAACAATTAACCTCCAAAACTCAATGGTCTCGGAAGTCAGGAGCAACTCAGCCTTCAGAAAGAATCCTGCCCTCACCGAGGTAATTTTCTGTCAAGAGAAATATCCACACCTATTGTTGTCTTCCAGGGAGCATAGGTTTCATCTAAGGCAGTGTGTGAAATATTCAAGAATACTGTGGGAAGGTGTTAAATTAGAAGAGATAAAAATAGACACACCTTATGCAAAACAGAATCTGAGAGGATGGCCAGACACAAAATTTTCATTCAATATATTCATTCAAAAATTTCCAGCTTAAAAATTCTCAATGAAGAACTAAAAAAAAAAAAAAAGCAACATAAACAAAAATGTTTTGGGGGGACAATACATAGGGAACAAGGATTGCCAGTAACAGCTATTTCTCTCAACATAGATTCTTATGTATAAGATCTTTTAATAGTGATATTGTACTTTCTAAAACTTTGATCCTTTAGATTCAAAGACCACTGAAGTATTCACATAGTCCTAAAGGTATATCCAAATTTAAGAACAAGATTGCCACTAGAAGCAATAACTAAGTATGACTAGAATATACATGAATCCATAATGCAGTTCAACCATGCCTTTCCTGAACACAGAAGAAGAAGAAAGTTTTTGTTTATTTCTAGCTTTGAAGTGAACATTGAAGTTAAATCCACTAAAACTCTCATAAGGTCAGAGGCAGTTACACCAATTGAAGCTACCTGGTCCCCAGAGTCCAGCACGAGTTCATACATGCACATATGCAAACGTGACAATTCAAAGTGATTGAAAAGGTCTAAATACTTACAATGGCTATGCATCTGAAGAATGGCATTTTCTTATTTCAACTCATAAAATAATTCTCCTCAATCTGCTCATAAGCGATAAAGATGCATTGATTATATGTAGGTTGAATGTGTCACTGAAGATCACAAACTGACTATAATTCCAGACAAGAGTCAAGTCTCTGTGCAAAATTCTACCTCTAAACACACACACACACACACACACACACACACACACACAGAAAGAGAGAGAGAGAAAGAGAGAGAGACAGAGAGACAGAGACAGAGAGACAGAGACAGAGAGACAGAGACAGAGAGACAGAGGCAGAGAGAGTGTGTATGTGAGAGAGAATGAGAAAGTAAAAATTTTATTTTTACTGGTACAAGTTAATTTTTGAAATAATCACTTTTTCATAGTTGTATTCCTTCTGAGATAAGGTAACCAATGAGTCACTTGAAATAACTAACCTAACCATAAACACATTTTAAGGAACTTTCTAGACACAAAGTCCTTGTTGGTATTTGAGGAAATAATTGTTGAGGATGAAATTCCCAAGAAAGGTAGCTGCAACCCTAATAGCTCTAAATCTCTGTAACTCTGCATTAATATGACCTCAAATAGCCTGCTATATGAAACACAAACCACAAAGTCACCACAAAGAAAATTTTGGCTGTAAGAGTTTTAGACAGAGCAAAGTTTCATATTTCCAAGTATATATTTCCCCAAAATATTAACTGCTTTTATTTCATTGTTCCTCCTGAATGAATTATCATGTAAATCACACCTCTATTCCTACACAGGCCTTGGCAAGGTGAATGGCAACACGAACAGATTCAGTGTCTATGTGGTTACCCAAGATGAGATGGCACAATTCTGATTCTAGCACTGAATGGATTGGTGCCTACAAGTCTGTGCAAAAACACAGAACATACCTGTGTATATAATATACTCAGACATATACATTCCTTAAATATAAACACAAGAACCATTTTGCAAAAAGAAACTCATTCAAAATAAAGGTAATAGAAGAAGTAGGCAAGAGAAACAATTTGTTCAAAGACGGCAAATTAGAAACCTAGTTTTGCTGAAATAGAGCATAGCAGCAACAGAGCCCTGCAGTGACACTCACTACCTCAACACAATTTGCTCTCTCCTTGTTTTATTAAGAATGAAGCCGAATTTAAAGGAACTATTCATCAATTCCTTACTACCTGCCATATTAGTTGTTGGTTATAATCACCAATGTTTGACAACTCACAGGACTTTCACCCTAGGACTTCTTCAGCCTAATCCTACACCATTGTTCAGCTTAATATCCCCAGATTGATCCATAACCTCTCTCAGGCTTCACTGTGCAACATGAAATTATGTTTGCCACTTTTTTTTTCAAAATACATTGTAAACCTTTGTATCATTTTACACTTGGGCAAAACTATATCTTCCTTCTCTTAAACTAGAGTAACTGCTTTCTAAAAGGACTGTGAAACCTAAGGTCAATACTTTAGTCTCCACACAGCATCCAGGATGGCATTTCTGATGACACCCCCTCAGCTCTGTCCAGACACTATGGCTCCAGAAAATCTCCTCAGAATAGAAACGAAAATTTTAGAATGACCCTCAAAGCTAACATGGCCAGAGTTTACTTAATCTCTGGTCTTAACCACTATTATTTTATCTGCTTCTATGAAGTTTCTTGTTCCTTCCGAATATCAGACACATTTTTACTTTGAGTCCTAATAATCAGAGATCCTTCAGTCCAGAACATGCCATTTTACATTCTTTGTGTAACTTAGGTTTTTAATGAATGCCTACTTCATTAAAAAAAAGAGCTGTGATTTCCCTTTATAAAGATTTGTTTTTTAAATTTATGTGTAAATATGTGTGTAAGTGTGTGTGCTTGTGTGTGTGTGTGTGTGTGTGTGTGTGTGTGTGTGTGCTGATTGCAGTTGCTCACAGAGGTGAGAAGCATTGAGTCCCCAGAGCTGGAGCTACAGGAAACTTTAAGCTGCCAGATGTCGATTCTGGGAACAAAATTAGGGTCCTCTGCAAGAGTGGCATTTGCTTTTAATGACTGAACCATCTCTCTAGCCCTGACCTTCCAATCTAAATTATTGTCTTTAGAGCTCTTATCACTGCATATGCATACTTATGACAGTGTGCACATACATAGACATAATTTTGTTGTCTCAATTCCCCTACCAATTGACCAACTGCCCTTTAAGAGCACAGATTTTATATATATATAACACGAAACATAAAGTATGATGAAGGGGTGTGCTCTCCAGGAATCCCCTTTCCAGATTCTGCATCATGCCTATGTGTACTTCACTCATTGACCCATTCTGACCCAACAACACAACTCAGCCTTTCTCTTTTGCCTGCTTTCACTTTGCATACAACTAAGACACTATTTGTTATGATCTTGTGCAATGTACTTGTGACCTCTGGTCTAGTCTGCATGTCCCAGACATTGCTTCAAGTTGATTTCTACTCACAACTACATCTTGATTCCACAAGGGTCATCAATATCCTTAGATGTTGGATGAACATGTGATTTGGATGAACATGTGATTTTGTTGTGTTTCTTTTAAAAACATTTACTGTACTTCATATTGTGTACTATGATTTTATTAGTATATTTTTTCCCATTCAATTCCTGCCATGGACCACTGCTTCTGTCTCATTCAAGGATGCCTGCTTTAACACAAACACATCAAAATGTTAGTGCTCCATCAAAGTCCATGTCCATGTGTGGTATTAGTCACAACAAAATTCTTTTGATGGACTATCTCTTCTTTCATTATCAACTCACACACTCGTAGCTCCTGGAGGAATGGGGTAAATGATTGCTGATTATGGGATTACTCCCTTTAGGCACAGTGCTTGGCACAAGGGGGAAGGTGAATGCAATTGTGGATTGCTTGGATAATGATGACTTAGAACCACTCTAAACATTCTCACTCCCTCCAGAACTGTGTCTACCCAACCGCAAGCATGCTCACTTGACTCTGGGTGCTTTGAGCATTTTGATTATATGTTTAAAACTTAAGTCTTCTATTTTGTTATCTTCTCTCCCTTAATTTTAATGTCGCATGATCATTTTGCTATGTATTCTACATACTGAGAAATGAGGTCACAAGAGATAAGCCTTAGGAATTTGCCTCTGTGTAACCATGCATATAGTGTGTTTGTTTGATTTTTTTTTTGGGGGGGGGTAACTTATGTAAGCATCTTCTAGTTGTGTCTTCAGCAAAAACTCCACTATTGACACTGCCACAATTATGTTGATCCATGTCCTTATTATTTCTTATTACAGACTTCTTTACTTTCAGTTTTTCCTAGAAACTTCCTTATATATTGCTAGGGTTTATTGTTGCTGTTGTTTTTGATTTGCTTTTCGTTTTTCCATATGCGTATCATATAACATTCTGAAAATTGCCTATATATTTCTAGAATATTCTAAAATTTATTTCCTAGCAAATCATACGATGTCCCACAAGGGCCTTACCTCTTTTTCAGACATCATCCCTGATTCTTTACTCAGTGTTTTTCCTACTTACTGTCCACCAAGTAGGTACGTCTATATTTTTGTATATATGATTGTATATACATGTGTATATGTATGGGTATACATATATGCACATATATCCATAGATACAAGGGACTTAGGATATTACAACAACTAATAAGTATTTTTCAAGCACTCACTATCCTTAGTTCTGTTGTTTTACTGGTGAAGCCCAGAGACTATATTAAGGAATTATATTCTATTATTAAGCAAATAGCCAAATATAGAGCCTATGCAATTTCATTTTAAACTTCCTCCATAAAATACAAACTTAAAAATCAGGAAAATGTTTAAAGTACTCCATTATGCCATCTTTATAAAATGTCTATCAAAAGTATTTAAGATAGTAAAATGAGCTATACCCACACACATATAGCAGATGTGTGGCTTTGTCTTTGTGTGGGTTCCCCAACAGCTGGAACAGGACTCTGGTGTCTGCTTGTGGATCCTCTTCCCCTAAGTGGGATGTCTTGTTTGGCCTCAGTGGGAAAGGAGGTGCTTACTCTTATAGCGACTTGATATGCCATGGTGGGCTGGTAGACAGGAGCTACCTCTTCCTTCTCAGTGGTTAAAGAGAGAGGAAATAGGAGAAAGAGCCATTTGATGGTTTGATGGGGGGACAATTAGGGAGTGATATTGGGATGTAAATTGAATAAATAAATAAACAAGTAAATAAATGGAAATGTATTAAAGATTTTTATTGAGCAGAATATTTTATCATCTCTTGTGCTTCCTGTCGAACATATTTTAAAATTATGCAGAAATCATTATCTCACCATTTTTAACATGTAAATCAGTGATTCATCCAAGCAGGTAAGATTTACTGAAAGAAGAGTACTGAAGTAAACAGAACTGTCAATGGCTTCTCAATAGTTCTTAATGCTCACTCTTGGAAATAGTTTGATATGCAAGGGAGCAGCTTCCTAGTTACTGGAATGAAACCCTGCATCTTTTTCTCACCACCCATTCAAATACAAGAAAGCAAGCAGCCACAGTTAACCTGATGGGAGCAGTTAATCCCTCCTTAAGAGTTCTGCTATGCATATAAAATATCAACAATTCATAATTTGGCATTTCCTTTATACAAGAGTGGTCTTCTTTTAATTAAATAATAAAAATGTTTTACTTATCATTTTATTCACAAAGATAAAACTTGGGGGCAACCAGCACTGAAATATAAATGCAGAAGTTTAGATTCTCTCACTCAATTTTATTTAAATGTTTAAAAAATGTATACAGAAGGTAACTGATTAAATCAGTTTCTAAAATACAGTAATAGCTGAAAGCTCATTGGGAATTTTTTTAGTACAATTTGCATCGTGAAAAAAAGGAAAATAAGCTATTAAAAGGTCATTTGCTGGATCAGAGTGTAGAGCAGATGAGTTTTCTCACACCTAATCTTAAATTACTTTACCAAAGCATCTGCATATGCCCATCAAGATGAATAAGGTTGTACAATTCAGAGGAAAACAGTTCATCTAAACACCAGGATCAGGCTGTGGTAGGCAGCATCCAGGCTCCTTGAAAATTTTCACATGTCATTCCAGAAGTCTGGGAATATGTTATATTTACCTTTCGGGGAAAAAAAAACTTTTTTATGTAATTAAAGATTTTAAGATGTGGAGATTATTTTCATAGGGGGAAGGTAATCACAGTGGCATATATGAATCAAGAAGGGCTTACAAAATAGGTCAAAAGATTTGAAAATGCTACTCTTTGACTGGATTTGAAGAGAAACAAGGGAACCCTAAATCAAAAACACAGAAGCAACCTCTCAAAGTACAAAGAATCAGAAAAGCAGCATCTCCCTAAAGCTTCAAGAAAGAGGTGAGCCCTGCAGGGTGGAGGGTACCAGGTCAACACGGCTCACAAAACCAATCAGAGGGGCTCACAGAGACTGAAGCAGCAATCACAGAGTTTGCATGGATCTGTGTAAGGTCTTGTGTATACATGCTAAAGTTGTTTAGCTTGGGTCTTTGATTCTAACAGTGGAAGGATGTGGAAAGAAGGGTATCTCTAACTTTTTTGTCTGCCCATGGAACCTTTTTTTCCTACTGCATTACCTCCTGCAGTTTTAATATGAGGGTTTGTGCTTAGTTTACTGGAAGTTGTTATGGCATGTTTGGTTGATATCCCAGGAAGTCTTGCTCGTTTTTTAAGGCAAATGGAGAAGCAACAGATTTGAGGGAGAGAAAGACTGAGCAGAAAGGAAGCAGGGTAGGCTGCAGTAGAAATATATTATATAAGAGAATAAAGAAAAAGAAAAAAAGGACTCATTTTAGATTTCAACCTTAGACCCATAAGACACTATACCTGGTTGCTTTACATTACTTGCCAAGACCTGGTTGCTTTATGTGACTTGCCAAGACCTGCTATAGCTGCACCTAGAAGGTAATGCGCCATGGTTACAGCAATTGTGTGGCTCATCTTCACACAAGCTTATAACTCCAGTGCTTGCCTTTGTTTTCCACAATTTCTGTTTTCATAAATCTAACGCACTGTAGCTCTAATTTACAAATGTAACTGATCAAACAAGATTCAATCAGGGTATGACCACGTCCTTACATATAACTGTCAACTATTTCAAGACAAATCGATAACAACTAATATAAAAATAGAGCTAATCTTTCTCAGTCTTATCACATTGAATAAGAAAATTTCTGTTCTGAAATGTGCTTAATGGCAAATAGCAAGACTTGGTTACATACATCTGTAATTTTCATTTCACCTGACTAATATCTATCTAAATTATCAAACTATAGTTTACATATATACCTGAGAAGTCTCTAACATTAATTCTCTACTACTTATGCATTCTTCTATCTAAAGTCTATCTCCAGGATTAGAACTCAGAGGCTAGAAACAAAATGATTGATTAAAGAGGCTTCAGGCCAATAGTACAGGGAACTGGATCCTTAGTCCTACAGCTACTGTGTACTTGAACTTGGAATCTGACATGTTATTTCTTGAGAATGTTAACCAATCAAGGATAATCAGAATTAGTGCATTTTTTTTTTTTTTTTTTTTTGTGGAGTGTAAATGGCAACACACATAAAGGACGCATGCAATTCCAAGTGTGATTCTTATTGTTAAATGGACAGATTCTGACACATGCACAAATATATGGTGATATTTGAGCTTAGGGATGAATTCTGACCTTGGGAAATCTTATGTATACAGTGTTTTGAGATCTAAATTTAAATTTAACACCTACTTGCTTTTCAATTCCACATTGATTTGTATGTCCACAGAGCTATGTGTAAAACTTAAATTCTCTGTACTATTTTGTCCAGCTCTCTAGAACATTCTACTGCACTGTGGTATGAAGCGTATTGAAGCACTACTTGACTGATGAAGTACTTTGTCCTCTCAGATGAATGTTGATTATGGAAGTACAGTTTATACTCATTACCAGCTCCTGTGTTCTACTGTCTCAAATGAACATATAAATTTTATCCACTGACAAACTATATATGAGCCAGAAATATTTTCTTCTCTTTTCTTTTACTTTCTTTTATTTTCTCCTTTTTCATCTTTACTAAGTTTTGATTTATTTGCTTGCTTTTTTATATTTGGTTCTGAAATGAGAGCCTCACATTTTCTTTTATTCTAAACCTTTAATTAACTAAGAAATTTTAAGTGTGTGCATATATTTTTGAAGTCCCACTATATAAATTTTTCCTCAAAGGTCCTCTAGTATCTGAATTACATATCAATAATTATGTATATGTCCTATTTCAAAAGAATTATTACATTTTTGCATAATATTCATCTCTGTAATGCAATTTTGGGGATGAATTTCTCCATAATAATATGTATTAACACTAAGTACAAGCTAATAATGTAAAAGAAATCATAATTCCTTTAAAATGTAACTTGACTTTAGCATTTGGCTCAGATAGTGGAGATCATAAAATCCTTCACTTAAATGATTAAAACCTAAATGAAAAAAAAACAAAATTAACTTTACAAAAGCCAACACTGATAGTCTTCTCTTGTGGACAAAGCAACCACATCACGTGATTTTACAGTTAATTTACATACTCTTTGCAGGAGAGTAGTCACATTGGGATAAAGAGGATGCTCCCTATGTGTCCTAAACATAATGTTTCTAAGTTGCTTTGACACCTTAGAACACTAACTGTAAGATGTTACCAAACACGCACTCAGCTACAAACACCACGGTATCATGGCCTTCATCTCATTTGTTCCTCAAGCCTATCATATATGATCATCACAGAGACACTCCTACAAAGTACAAAACAATAAAAACAATCAACTCTGACTAGTGACTTAAATTTTATTGTTAAATGTCGATTGCTGTGTTGCCTGCCTGTCTCCCTCCACGATGTGCAGTATTCTACTGCTAAACAGCCTTGAAGACACACTGTCTGATGAGATATTTCTGGAGCCTAATCTGGGATTTACTAGTTTCATAGTCTTGTCTACTTACACATTACGCGATCTGGCCCAGGCGCAGGCTTTTCCTCTGTGAATTTTAGGACATTATTGAGGTAATATTTTAAGAATTTATTAAACAAAGTACCTGGTTCATAGAAGAGCATTCACATTAATAGTATTATAGTCTTGATGACAAATTCCCTTGTCTTGTCAGAGACACTATATAGTATATGAAGACAAAGACCATTGTTACAATTCTTCAAATGTTTTCCTAAATGCCAACAGAGTAGTGTGCCGCCTACATTATGTCTCATGATGATTTTCTCAATGAACAATTGTAACCAAAAATGAATAGAGATCAATTAGCTGCTAAACAAGGATGCACTAAAACACAAGGAAAGCTCAGCTTCAGAGACGGGGGAAGACCAATAGTAGCAATGAATTGGAAGGGAGAGTATTTTCTAGACAAAGATGAGACAAATATAACACTAATATCCTCAGCAGGATAAATTTCATAACTTTATTTTGGCCTCTGTGAAACTGGGAATAAAATAAAGTTCAAAATATCACCGAATTTTGTTATCTCCTCCTATGTATGCTTCTTTCCTGAACTATATTGTAACTGTATATTTCCTTAGAATGCAGATAAAAATGGCTGAAGCTAATATAGTTTTGCCTCAAAACATATAAATAGAATGTAGTATTAATATTATAAATGACAATTTATGGATTCTTATTTTATACACAGATAGACCATTTACTTATTTAGAAATAATAGAAGCATATTAGAAATGTTTAAAATTAGTCATATAAAATGTTTGTTCACATTGAGTATTCAGTCGTTACTTTCAAAATTATGAGTCTAACTTGACTTATATCAAAATATGCATTGGATAATTTGCTCTTCTAAATGGACTATGGAAGAAAATTTAAATTAAAATTTCTATTGTCATGTCATTTTAAGGTTTTAATAACAATTTCAATTTTAACTATAGGTTCAAGAATAATTGAAAAGAGACAATAATTCCAGCTATTTTAAAGACTGAAGCAAAAAAGATTACAATTTGAGACTAGTGGGAAGTGAGACCCTATTTCCAAAGTAAACGTCAAGAAACATCCCTCAGTGTTATATTAGCACTCATAGTCTTGGTTTTAATCCCTAGTACAAAACAAAAATAAAATAAAATAAAATAAAATAAAATAAAATAAAATAAAATAAAATAAAATAGGTTAATGACAAAAAAAACTTAAAAAAAAATTACTTCAGCATCCACCCAATCATTCTGCAGCTCCAGTAAATGCAAAATGACTGTGCTGTATCAGGTTACATTCTATGTGCTGCAAACATACAGAATGAATTAGGCATGGGAGGGAGGGTATAACATACCATTTAACAGAAAAGAAACATAACAAGTGAGTACACACACACACACACACACACACCAAAACAAAAACTATGAAGACTGCTCAGGAATAAGAAGCATAATAATCTGAGAGAATTCACAGTATATTTAAACTTAAATCAGGTAACTATAAAAAAACTATTTTATACTTATTGAGGTCCTAAAACAACTAAAATGAATTAAGTTGAAAATTCTAGAAAAACCAAAGCAAATATGCAATGTGATTATAATGGGGAAATTAATGTAAGTAACGAGATATCCAGATGTTTGGTTAAACTTCATTTTAAGAGTTTGAACTTACATTTGAGTTATGGTTACATGTTTAAAATTTGAACAAATTTAGCCAATGGCTTCTATGATACAGCCAAGCTTCATCCAATCAACTGAACAAAAATCTGATTTTTCCACCTAATAATCCAGAATACCTCTTATCTATTTGTCTTTGAGGTAGAACCTCACTGCAATTTGTATATGGAAATTCAAGTTTAAACATCATATCTTTCTGGGTATCACGTACCTCAGATCTGAACCTAAGCCATGGGTTCTCCTCTAATTTGTAACTAAAGACCTGGGAATTAATCAGAGTCCATAATCACACAAAACAATCCATTTTATACATGCATCAACATATGAATCCAAAAAAAGTTAGACTATGTAGATATGATTATTACCACAAACCACAAAGAAGAAACAAGAAAGCTGAGCCAGATTCTAAGTTAAGATTAAAGAGGAGACAGTCTATGACTCTCCATATTTATTTTCCTGATTTCCAACCAAAAACTCATGGAGTTGTGTGGTTATGCGTGTTATCTGGATCCATACAGATAGAGAACTATCTTGGAGCCATGGGGGCATGAGTGCTATCCTGGAGCTCTGTGTGGGTATAAGTGCTATTCTGAAGCCATGTAGTTACATGTGCAATTCTAGTAGACCAGAGAAGAGAGGAATTAAACCTTCACACTACAAAGTTCCAAATACATACAGTTAATACTCTAAAATACACAGATCTCCTTTTGTATAAAAAAATAAAATCAATACACACAAACAAGATAGTCACCAATTATTTACCCGAAAAATAGACTTTATTTATCAACAAAGTAACAGTATAGTAACTTTTTGCTATAGTCTATGACTGAGACTTCTTGAAGTTCACATTACCTTGTCTTTCCTATGCAAACTTGGATAATACACAAGAAGCAAATATACACAATTCATTGACTATTTGAAAGGTTAAAGTTATGATATTATAAGAAGAACAACTTTAGAGGGCTATTTCCAGAGTGAACTGACATATTTGAAAAGACTGAATATCTAGAATCCATATGTTACTCTGGAAGGCAGAATAAGCCTCCATCTCCCTCTCTCACAAACTGTTCATGCCTTGATCCATGGATACAGCCAATATGCTCCACTGCTTGGGAAACAGAAATTAAAATTGCTCATGTAATTATGGTTGCTAATCAGCAAACTTTAAAGTAGACTATCATGAGTTATCTGATCAAGTCCAGTATAATCCTTAGAGTCCTTGAAAGTGGAAGAAAGAAGAAGGGGAAAGTCTAACTATGACTATGAAAGAAGAGCACAGAGAGGCAATGTGCTACCATTAGAGATGGAAAGAATCAAAGCCACAAGACAAGGCTGATATGAAGCTTACAGAAGTGTGGGAAGGTAAGGATTCAATTCTCCATTACAGTCCCCGGAAAATAATGAGCTTGTGCTAAGCCCTTGTATAGATGCATCTCAGTCTTCCAATTTACAGATATGCTAGATATTTTTTATGTCTTTAAATGCCTACTTTTGTAGTAATTTAGTACAATAGCAATAGAAAACTAATAAAATGATGGGTTTAAGGTGATAAACTTCTGGCACAGAACTTCTCCAGCAGTAAAAGAAAAAGCATCTCAACTTTGCAAAGAATAGAGAAGGTTCCTGAGGGACAATTCCTGAGGATCAGATGCAGTGCATAATCATACAAGCTTTGTATAAACTTTGATATAACAGAAAGTCTCCTACTTTAAGTGCTAGCTATCATCCTGAGTGAGGTAAAAATTAATCACCCGTGATGTCTGCTATTAGGAGTTCTAATCCTGATGCTGGCCTCCGAACTTATACTACTCAGACATCCGATGGGCCTTTGACAAGGGCATCAAACAGCTATAGATTGACATCACTAATCTGAAAAAAAATCCCTCGTTTCGCTGTCTGATAGAAAAGACTGTGTACAGCCATTAAAAAAGAATGCTGCTTTTACATAGACAAAACAGGGGTGGTTAAAGAGAGCATGAAAAGGTCAGAGAAGGTCTTGAGAAAAGACAGAGACAGAAAGAGAAAAAGGAGAGCTTGTACAAGAATTGGTCTTCAACCTCTCATGATTGTTAACCCTACTTCCTTCCATCTTGGGATCATTAATTGGGTTAATTTTGCTTATTTCCTTTGGTCACTGGGCCTTAAATAGGCTAACTTTGTGAAACAACAGATAGATAATCTGATAGCAAAATCTATTCAGATACCTTATCGTATGTTAACTATGGAGGACCACGACACTCTAGATGAGGATGTTACTCTACCCAGGGTGTTCCCAAGTCCCATCTCCACCCAACCTAAAAGAGGGGACTCCTGCCCCTAGACCAAGCAGTGAGGGGCCACCCAGAACCCCCTCTGTCTGGCGATCTAAATTCTTGCTTAGGCTGCGATGCTAAGCACTGCAAGGGAATATAAATAAAAGTTAAAAATATGTTTCTGGGTTCCCTGAGGGACCAGCCTGACTGCATAGGGGTTGATGTCAAAAGTATCCCCTCTCCAGGAAAAAGACATCAGGACAGGTATGGCCCTCATGCCTCACTGAACAAGGACAGGAGGACTGGAGCCATTACAAGGTCCCCTTTAATTACTGGAGGTCAGGCCTCTATCCCCGCCTTGGCAAGATTAGAATTGCCACAGCCCCTCTATACTTGGAGAAGGGAGGAGATGTCAGGGGCAGCCCTGCTTATACACTGAAGGCCTAAAATCAGCCATAAGCCTAAAATCAGCAATAGGCCTGACTTACATGCCTGCTAACACAAAGTCTTGGGTCTCTATGGAAAAAAACACTGAAACAGAGGGCTATGAACTATTGTAAACGGGCAGCTTTTGTTGAAGTTTACCAGCCTGAGTAGTCATATACTTTGTAAATAGGCAGCATTTGGCAGATAGTACCAAATTAGATAAGGACAAGTGAATCATAGGCAGAGTCATAGTGACCTGACCCCTGAACCTTCACCCAGTTGATACCCTGTTTTGAAAGATATCTGTACTTCCCTGAACACCTATGCTCCTGTGTCATCCCCTTCCCAACATCTTGCATTTTTGTGTTTATAACCCCCATGTTAAAAAGTAAAAATTATGATTTGATTAAAAAAAAACAAAAATAAAAGAAGTGCTAGCTAGTAAGGGCTCAACTGGAGAGATGTAGATGCCTGGATATACAGTAGATGAGAGTGTTGAAAATCAAAATATATGCTATTCCTAAAATAGGATAGATTAGTGTAATAACAATTAATTTCTATTCCTGACTCCTGTGTTACTCCATTGTCAGAACAAAATAACATAGTAGTTAACATAACTACTTAGAAAATATTTTCTCACAACTCTAAAGATTCAAGGTCTACGATAAATGTAACAGATGGACTGGTTTCTTAAAAAGCAGCTCAATTTGATTTTCAAACAGCTGTCTTCCTGCTTGTCCTGCCATCATCTTTCCTCTTTGTCAACACACTGTGTCTGAAGTAAAGACAAGGAGCTTGCATTGCTGAGGGTATGACAGCAAGACATATACATGTAGCTCTGGAGTCTCTTAATTCAGTGGGAAATTAGGGTTTCTTCAAAAACAGAGACCAATCTGGGGTGCTTAACTATCAACAGCAGTGAAGAATTATTCTAAGAAACTACAGACTAAAGTGGTAGTACAGTGGAGGTATTTCTCTTAATTACCTATTCCTCCATCTTTAAACAGACAGAAAATCAAAGCCAGTATTTCATTCAAGGAATAGTAGAAGCCAATAACCCCACCTTTAATGACCTGAAGAAGAGGATGCTTTCAAATCCATAATCCCCCACTTTGGTGCCTGCCTTATTAATTGAACAATCAAACGGATGCTGAAAAATGTCAAATAAGTAGTAGTTCCATTCATAGAAATGTAAGTTGATTTGTTACCTTTGCAATGACAGATTAATTCAAATTGAATTCACAATGCAGTGAAATTTATCTAACAAATAATTATTGTCCACAACTATAGAGAAAAACCAGATTTGCTCATCCCCATGGTAAAAACAGCAGTACACATCCCTATCCAGAGATAAGACTTTAATAAATTCTGTTATCTCCTATACAAGTTCAGTAAAAGAGAATATATACTGTACTCAATAGATATTAGGAAGAATATTACATTTTCCTATATCAAGAGAATTTATAATATGGATTAGAGAAGCACAAAGTAGCAAGCATTTTGGAAGCCTTGATAAGGCAAATGAAACATTAGTGAAAGTTATAGGGTCCCAAGACTAGATCATGTGAAACAAAAAACTTTTCAAAAGAAAGGACAAGTTGCTACATCTTACATTGCCAATCAATAAGAAATCAGCACAATCTCCACCAGGTTTAAGTTGGCTCAAAAGATAGCATGCCCATCCCATTTACTGAATACCACAAAAGAATGCCGGTCAACACTGATGCATATATATGTATATGCATGCATATATATATATATATATATATATATATATATATATATATATATCCCTGAAGGAATCTACTACTCTCAACATGTGACCACAAACTCTGACATTCAAAATGCCTTTGGTAAATGATATGAACAAAAATGGATATAGTGTTCATAGCAAGCAAGGGTACAAAAAAAATCCCAAACTAAAAACATCTAATGGTTTTAAGTAAGCCCAAGCCATTTTCAAGAACTGCAAATCATTTAAAAAGCAATTGATGGTGTTCAACTGAGCCTTTGTTTAGGCAGAGTGCCTGGAAACAAGCTATTAGGAGACTGTAGTGCCAAAAGTAGTTATTATAAGCAGTGTTTGGTCAGCCAATCCTTAAGATCAAGCAGGTTCTACAACAATCTGTTATTATTAAATGAAAATGGTACATTTGAGACTGAGAACAAGTACAAAGAGATTGGACATGTGAGCCACATGCCAAGATGGCTAAGGCGCCTCTATTTACCGTGATGTAATGACTATGCAACCTCAATTTGCCTCGTGGCTTCCTAGGAAGTTTAGTAAAACCACCAAGGCACAGCTGAGTTCAGATAGGTTGGCTCCATGTGTGGAATAGACGTGAAGTAGAATATGCATGTCTAAAAACCAAGATGTATATATGGTTCCTGGCTGCTCCCAGTAAGCCAATTTGTATCTGTGGCAACTGTTCATGGAATTCTAAGCTTTATGGGACTAAAAAGATGTATTTTCTAGAATGAGAAGACCTTCCCAGAGTACATAGTGACAATCTCAAACTCTGACAGTTGATGCTTGCTCTGATCTCCTTATAACAAACAGGGAAATGAAGGAATTTCCTTTAAAAAAGCCTAATTAAATCTGGTGGGTTTTAGGAGATCCTGGTTTGATCTCTCCATGTTTCCTTTGTCACCACACACACACACACACACACACACACACACACACAATCACAGATGAATCCACTGAGGCTGTGACTTTAGAATAGACATGGTACCCAGAAACTCAAGTCTTTCATAATTATCATGAATATTTCCATCTATGCTATCAAAGTTTCTAACTAATAGTAAGAAGCATCCAGAAGTCATTGGGTGTACCCATCACTGTTCTGAAACTCGGTAGAATGGAAGGGGCTGGGGTATGTCTTGATGACTTCTTTTCTATTATTATTATTGTCCCTAGGACAGTAGGCCCTACACTACTAACCAGCTTGAAGATGATATGGTTCCAGTAAGCAGCTATGTGTGAGCAGTGCCACACATAAAAGCATGGATTGTAGAGCATCAGGCAAAACCCTTTTGTATGAAGATAAGAGCCTTATCTAATGACTACACATCACTAGAATTCTCCCTGAAATTTCTAATAAACTGATATCTTTTCTGACAGTAGTTTATAACTGTGATAAATATGAAATAGCACATGAGTCCTATATTTGGGACATATCTGGAAGCCTTCGCTAATGTCACAGAATCCTAACCACTCCATGTAACATTCTCTTGTACCTGAAGCTGAATCAGCCTTCTCCATTTTGTCATTCTAAACTCTCTTTCCTGTAAAAGATTCATTCCTGGATATTATTCTGATAAATACCTGTATATAAATATCCCCTAAGGAAGCAAACTTATGACACATAAGCACTGCACTTTGCCTTGCTCTACACTTGTGAAAACTCTATAATGCTCTAATATTTGCTGGGAAGATGAGCATATGAAAAGGGAATGACAAGAACTCAATATTAAATCACTGATCTGTTTTTGAAATTTTTAAGAAAGCTAGGCTTTAGATTTTAGACACAAGAATTCTATTTTTCAGACATGTAAGCTAGTTCATCTTTTATTTTGCTTAAAAAGTCTATTATAGCTTTTATAGACATTCAATTCACTTATTTGTTAATTATTGATAGCATGTGGTAGTCAGATGTAAGAAAAATAATAACTGAGATATACTTGACTGTTATGTATGCAATTTTATGCCTCAGAGATAAAGTCATTGTTCAACTTCATTCAAAATAGAGCATGTGTCTAAGATCTGGTGAAGAGCATAAACTTAAAGGAGACCAAGACATAGGAGCCAAAAGTATTTTCCTATAAGTACTTTCAAATGTGAGAAACCTTCTGAACTTGCATGTAGCTCATTTTTAACTTTATTCTTTCACATAGCATTGTGTTTTAATTTGAAGTATGTGTTTACAAAATAGTGGTGGTCTACACCCCTTGGCAATATGATCACAGTGCTCAGAGCACATGAAACATCACATCCCACTTGGATAAAGTACTGAACGGTCAGCGTTTGGAGAAGGATTCTCAAAGGAAACACTTGCCCACATTTTTAGTACAGAGATCTTGCTTTGAAGTACAATATGAACTTACTAGACTAGAGAACACATTACACCACACAACAGATTAATCTTCAAGTGTAAACCATAGCTGTGCAATTAATATCCGGGGCACTTCTCTTATAGAAAGACTGAAATAAGAGTTAAAGCTCTGAGTGACTCAATCACCTTTGCAAACTCACGGGTGTTGATGAGTTAAAGAAAATATCAGCTGGTTAGAAATGCATGGCAGGAGAGCCGAACATAATACCTTTCCTGTTCTCACTAGGAATCGTTTCCCATTGAAGCAGTTTCTGTATCAATCACACAATAGTGAAAATGGCACAGGCTTATACTACGTGACACAATAACTGCATTCATAAGCAGAGGAAAATGACATTTATAGTGGCAGTGCTCTATTTAAACACCTAAACAAATCACTAAGCTACACTAATTTGCAAGCTTTGAGGGTTGAGAAACTCACTTAGCTAAGGAGAGAGCAGAGCTTGCAATCAACATCCTCCCTCAGTACAACAAGATTTTCAAGAAAAGAAAACCACTGATATAGTCTCCTCAATTAACTCTGTGTGGAAAAAAAAAAAAAAAAAAAAAAAAAAAAATGCTCCAGTCATATCCAGAGGGAACTCAAAGGCAAAAATCAGGGCAAATATGACATTTAATTATCAATCTTTCCAAGGCCAGTGATTGTTCATCAGCCTGGGAAAATGAAGTGCTACACCTGACATTTTTTAAACACATGCTAAAGCTTTACATAGAGAAAGATAACTTCTGCAAAATGCAAAGTGGAGGAATATCTTCATTTTTATAGGCTACTATACTGTACTTACTAAGTATGAACAGGCTTAAAATACCCCATCTCCTAAAAAATAAATTGTACCAGAAAGATTCTTCAGTATATGTATGCCAATACTCAAGTAAACCTTTTAAAAATAATCACATCTTTCATTTCCATGAATAAAAATTTTATGCTAAGCAGTGGTGATTGTGTGTGTGTGTGTGTGTGTGTGTGTGTGTGTGTGTGTGTGTCTATCTTTGGTTAAAGCTTAAAATTAGCACTCAATTTATATTTCATATATTATTTGAGATTTGCATGTTTTAATCGCAAGAAGCAAAACCATTAACGTACCTGAGGATAACTTCATAAGTCATAGAATTTATACATAGATTTATGACATCTATATCTTTATACAGATGTCATATTTCATTCGACATTTAGTCACCAGAATAGTAGGACAGTAATAGGACAATAGTAACTGAAACAGTTTGAATTTCAAATTCCAAGTACATCTTATTCAAAAATCAAGGTTTAGTACATATCAATTATAAAAATTCTAATTCAGAGTATTAGAATTTACAAATTCTAACTGTGAGTAATTGCATTTCTTATATAGCGATGATTTTATTTTTAAAGAACTACATGTCCTATATTAAATTACCTTCAATAACACATGGCAAAGAACTAACGTTGCAAGCATTTGGTTTGTAGATATATTTTATTGCGTATACCTTTGACTGCAGAAATGTTTGGTGAACTTCAAACTCACAAAAGATAGAAAAGAATGATAAGGCCCTGACTAATAGAAGAGTAAAGAGTGTCTTCTGAAAATGCAAGTGACACATTGATTTCAAATGATAAAATAAGATGTACTCTCCAACCACGAACTAGTTCTACTGCGACAATTCAAAAGAGAAGGGAAAAATACATAAGATAAATGTCTATGAATTCTATTGTGTATAGTTGTATTTTTATGAATTATGTTTATTATGGAAGTCATGCATGCACAGTAAATACAGAAACATTTTTTTGCAGTATATATGTGTGTGTTTTTGTGTATCTTCTTTAGTTCTCTGAAGCTGACAAAGTAAAACATGAAGGTTTCAAAGACTTTTCATCCAATAAATAATCTGAGAGCATTAAGGCATTAGCAAGTGGAGTTCAATGATGGCAGAAAATGCTTTTAGAAACATTATCCAAAATAATGTACTGATAATAGAGTTTAAGAGCAACATCACAGTGAACAGGGAGACAGTGTCTTAGGGTGCCAGCTGGGGTGGCTGGAGGAATGTGATAAGGAGGTACAGGAAACCATCAGAGAATACCCAGCCTGAGTAACAGGCTGAATTGTCTCAGGCTGCTGGCCCGTATGAACTACTCCAGTCTTCACTGCCATGCTTTACAGAGCAGTCACAGTGGAGGATGGGACCTCTACCATTCCAACCATACATACTTAGGAAAATATTCACAAAGAAAAAAAAAGCTGAATCAACTATTGATTGAGCTCTAATTAGCTGTAAGCTAAAACAGAGGAAAACAACTTTAAAATGAATGTATCATTTCTGTCATAAAGAAAGACAAGGTTAGAATATAACAAGATAAAAAGTAAACCAACAGGAAACTGGAGGCACAATGGCTGAGTGGGTGAGCGCCCCTGCCACCAACTGTAATAACTTGAGTTTGACCCCTGGAGCCCACATGGTAGGAGGGGACAAATGACCTTTCTTAGTTGTCCTCTGACCTCCATGTGTGACTTGTATACATGCATACACAATACATACATACATACATACATACATACATACAGAATAAATCTTTTTTAAAAACTTAAGTGGAAGGCTCAGAGGGTAAGAAAAAATGCAGTATCTGTGTAAGTAAGCACGAACTGAAAGGCACAAACACAAAATAACAGAAACGTTAACTACACGGCTTCTTAATAATAAGTTCACAAATTCTGAGATCTGAGAGATGAGGTCAGTGAACTCCAAAACTACCTGAAAATGTGTCTCTTCGGCTATCACTCATACAGTGTGGATGTGTTCGGTTGCTAAATCAAATCAGCATTGTTCATTTCATACAATACAAACATTCCTGACATGCAATGATACCACTCTGTGTTTGCAGTAAGTCCTAAATAAAATTGTCCTGATCAATAAATGAGTTATATTCTAGTACTCAGATGGGTAATCTGAGATTTATGCATTTAATTAATTTTATGACTAGATATAAGAGTTCTAAACATGAACAGTTCTTCATTTGCAGAAAATAAAAATATTTGCAAAAGATAATTTTTAATTACTTTTTTGAGATTTTATTATAATTAAATAATTTCCCTTCCATGTGCTCTCTCAGAACCCTCCCATACACAGCTCTTTGCTCTCTTTTAAGTTCATGGTCTCTCTATTTTTAACTAATGTTGTGTCCATACATGTGTGTGTGTATGTGTATATATATGTGTGTGTGTGTATTTGTGTGTGTGCCTGTGTGCATGTGCGTGTGTGTGTTTATTTTAATGCATGGTAAATGGTGAATAAAAGTTCTTTCTAGGAGTATATGGCTATTAAAATAGCTTGAAGTTAAATAATACCTTACCATTTCCATCAAATACAATTTATAGACTTTTAGAAAATATTAGCTGAACATCTAAGGGTAAAATCAATATTTGTCATTTTTAAATCAGAATCAGATGTCCTCTAATGAATCTGATGTTTCTTGAAATTATTTTTGCTCATTACCAATTTTAATCTTTAAATTAAGAAATATAAATATTTTTACATCACATTAATAATATTTCACCTCATTCAAGTTAATCATGTTTATACTGCACTATTTCAATTAATCTCAGAATAAGAGATAAGAAAATTTTTCTTTTTCCTTGAGGCCAAAACAAGGTTTGGGGATCCATTTCAACATATATATATATATATATACATATATATATATATATATATATATATATATATATGTATATATATATATGTTATGATATATGTTATGATATATATATGATATATATATATCAGTATATATATATATATATATATATATATATACTGATGTGAGAATAAATTTTCAATAATCATTAAAAAAAATAAGCATTTTCAGATGAACTGACACATTAAACCATTTTCCAGGGGGGAGGGGCAACTGTTACTAGGTCTTTGTTACTTCCAGTCTCTTATTCTTTCTTTAAAAACACTTGGCAGATGTGGGTCAACTTCCAAAGAATTGGCAAGTAGATGTCAGAAGAGGAAAACTCTCCACAGTTGCTCCTTTCTATCCTTGGCTGTAATTCCATTCCACTGACCACTCTCTTGAGTTTTCCATGAAAACTGAACTGATACTATAAACTGGGCAGGAAAGCCCCATGGCCTGAATATTTTCCAAGGTAGCAGACTGCCCTGAATAGAAATGATGCACTCTAGTGGACGCTTGTCTCACCTCGCAGAAGCACTCACCTCACTCAGTGTCTCTATGTGAACAGAACAGGATGTTCTAGAGCCTCTGGGCCCATGCTCCTCTGCTTTTGAACAGAACTTCTCTTCAACGTTTTACAAAGCCTTTGAAAAGATGTTTTTACTCTACTTCCACAAAGAACTGGGTGTAGGTTTTAAGTTTCCCAAATGTGCCAAGATTTGGCGAACATTCAGCAACATCTCCCAGGAAATGAGAGAGAGCTCTGCTACTGCATGGAGAACAGCTCAGTTGCTTGTACATATACCAATTCTGAATCCTGAGAGATATAGTGTATCTGAGCAACTTTCAGAATGTCATACAATAAAACTTATTTCACAGATCATGCTCGGAATTCTTGCAGGATGATGACATTGTCTCAGAGGACAGATGCCTCTTCTAACTGAGACAAACTGAATAACTTACTTGAGATTTGCTGCGTGTCCATTTTAGGTGTGCTTCCCCTAAAATGTACTTCTGTGTCTCTTTCCCTCCAGCTAAAAGTCAGAAGCTGGAGGGAGCAGTGCTCTTGCCTTTTGACATATACCATGCCAACCTATTTTCAAAGTGCAACTCTTAATGGACCCTCTGCTTCTTCTAACTATACCAGCATTGATCTATAATCCCTTCCCTACCAAAAAAAAAAGGTGAATTTCTCACACATATATTTTCAGTGTTTGTGGTTTTTAATCACATAACTACATCAAATATACATAGCATTTGTGTTGGTTTATTGACTGCATTTACCCCATACTTAACCTAAATCTCTACAGAATTTCCAGGCCACAAATTTAGGTATGTAGCCTTCTTGAAACAATCTATGGGCTTCTTGTAACACACACAGTAGCTCCACCCGCCTGAGTAGGGCATCTACCCAAGGTATAAATAGCATGGACACAATTTACAAATAAAGTCAGAAGGAAGAGGGAAGGCCCTGAGGCTTAAGATAGGCCTCTTTTCCTTATGCCCTAAACACACAATTAAATAATAGAAAAATACTCTATTCCAGAGAAACCACACGTTCTCTTTAGGAGCCTCTTACCTGCCCACCTTCTTCTCAGGCAAGCAATCTTAATTAATTAATGGATTCTCTGAAGATGTCCTTCAGCCAAACAACAGGCATTTTTTTCACCTGCTCTGATACACTTGAGCAAAGTTCTAGCTACTTCAGAAAATAAATTATTATTTTTCTGTCTTGCCATTACTTAAGGCCAAATATATTTGTCTACCAGTGTTTACTTATTATTCATTTATTTTAGATACCAACTACTTATAAGCTGTATGTTAGGTATCGGGGGTATCTAAGAGAGAACCAGCCATCTCTCTTTCACACAAGCCTATTTCCTATGCTGAATCACTCAAATATTTGCAAATCTCTAGTTCTGTTTACAACAAGAAAATTAATAAACATTCTCTTTGATAATGTGGTAACATGCAACTAATGTGACCTCATTTGGTAAGTACTATTCCTTATTATAGATTTGATCATTAGTAACAAGAAATATCCAATTCTTTGAGAAAAAAATGTAGAAGTGGAACATTTAGAAAAAATACATTATATGAAAATTTCTAATACATTTTATTCTACCTAATAGGTATTTAAATGATACACCAACAGCAAATGGTATAATTTTAATAGTTGAATTTTTTCTGTTATTATAGACTTCTGGAGAATATATTACATATATTATAAAATATAAATAACTTTCTTTAGTCAATAACTGGTATCAATGAGAAGAATATGAAATGTTTTAACACTAAGATAATAAATGGCACCATGTGTTGGAAAAGAAGAAATAAACCAATATTGGGAGAGTTTACACAGAATTTGTGCCATGTTAGAAGAGAACATGGAATTAAACCGGAATAAAACCTCAAAGAACTAAGTACATGTCCTGATAATGATGCAGGCACAGTTTGGGTAATTAGTATAGAAAAATATCTACTCAATGGGAAAAAAATAAGATTTCACCAACAGCATAGTATTTCCAACTGCCTGGCATAATATTTCTTAGATTAGATTTAATGATACATTACAGTCTCTTCTCACAACTTTATGAATTTACATATTAAAAGTTTTAAAATCCGATTTGAGAAGGAAAATGTGGTACCAACTTCTGCGAATGTAACAATGTATCCTATCTAAGTGATATATTTACATTGACAGTCACTGAAGCAAATTTCATTTTGTGAGACGGTTCAGTAAGTAGTAAAGGTAATGAATGAAAATGTTCGTCCATTTAGACTTGAAATCCATTCAACGCAGTACTTTGAATATTCTTCCAAAATACCAACCGATGGACACAATATGGAAAACATCTGCGGTTTTACTCCACTCATACAGTGCCCCTTAAGATTCTGAAGAGTGCAGTTCAGAAGCCAGTTGCAGGATTAAGCTAAAACATTCTTGTTTACATTTCCTTTGCAGATCACAACACGTGAGCACCATTCTTGTGGTTCTCCTTCAGAGGCACGAGGACCAGGCCAGTGGTGGTGCGTGATGAGTCACCTCACTTGGGCTGCTCTAGCCCAAGACTTCCCAACACTTTCTAAATGAGACTCAAACTGAAGCCACAAGGATCAGGCATAATTACATCCTCATAAAGCCAGCTCAAATTATATTAAAATAATACATTTTGCAAAGAATACCAATCCATTTCTTAGCAAAAAACTTAGTTGCCTTGGCTTCTCACAAAAATTTTTAGATGGGTCACGGAACAAAACAAACATTTCACATTACACAAAATGAACATAAAGGATCATTGCCATAACCAATGAAATTAAGCAAAGAAATTACAATGATTAAAAATGTTTTCATAGTATTTCATAGTATTTCATGGGTTCACCAGAATTACCTAACTTCCATGTCTTCACCTTTGATCTGAACCCTGCCACCATTATCAACTTACTCACTATAGAGTGACGCTTTGGTCTTGATGTATAACCTGCTTCATCTAAAATACTTCTCAGTCAACTAAGAGATTTATCCAGGAGAGACATACAGGGCCTAATGAGCACATGGGACTTTATAAAATGATCAGCCTTTTTGCCATGTGGAATAGCATTAATATAATCACCAAATAATCCAAAGCATTCTCCAAAAATGTCCCAGATAAGCAGAGCAACCCAGATCCTTTGGTAGTGTTGAAGAATTTTGTCTGAGAGCCTATGGAGAGTGGGTGAAAATTAGGAAGAGAGATCAAAGTTAATCGTATGGAGTGTGGTTTCAGGTTAAGTTCTCTAACAACATTAGGTGAAATCTCCTCTTCCAATAGCTGGCATCCTAAAATGTTTCAAAGGCAGTATCTGTATACACACTCATCAACATACCTTAAGATAACTTTGCTATGAGCTGGCAACACCATGGGACTGGGCATAATGAATGCTGACCTGCTGCAGCCTTATCCTTTCCAATCAATGTGTTTATCAGCTTCAAACCCACTGACAGCTGGAAATTTCTTCCACAACCTCCCTGTCTCACTTATCTCCTTGTTCTGAATTCTACCAAGTCATTTCTGTTCAGCTACTGCCTACAGTGTCATGTTTAAATTGTGTGAGATTTGCTGATATTACTTGAAATGAGTTAATATAAGATAGGTAATGTGTCAAGCCCGTGTGTTTGATGAACATATTCTACTTACTGGTCTTCATCTAGGGAGTTTTGCATAGACAGGGCTTTAACTATTTCAGGGCACTGAGTAACTGACTTATTTCCACTCCAACTATCTAGACCTAGCATGAGTTTTCATTTGTAGTGTGGGATTTTTCTGTGCCAATGAAATAAGTAATAAGGCCTCATGGAAGTTAAGGAAATGTTTCTAAATAAGAACAAAATGTAGGCTAATGAATCATTTTTTTCCTTTTGTTTAAGCAAGTAAATACAATTCTTTATATTAGATTATTAAAAATTACAACCACAAAACATGTTTTATCAGGAAAATGCTTCAGAACACCCTGTTCAAGAATCACCTCTTAACACTTTTGGAGTTCACAGTCTGACCCTTCAAACTGTGTCTAACTCTTCAAGTATAATGTATGATGACTGCACCATAGTCATAAACCCAGAAACAAAGTATCAGATCACTGTTTATTTAATGACATTTAGGTTGTATTATATGTGAGCAAAAGGAAAATTTAAACAAAACTGAACTCCTGGCAGTACTTGGGGTAATTCTTTTAAATGTAAGTAAATTCAAATTTTAAATTCAAGATTTGTAAATTCAAGATTGTATGTTAATGTAAAAACGTTAATTATTAAAAGATATAAAAACAGGTACTATCTTACTATTAAAATATTTATCACAAACACTTCTCTTGTTTATGTCACTCTATTATAAACTATTTGCTTTCTTTTCAGAAGTGTATATAATTAATTTATATTAGCTTAATGTTACATAAGATTCAAAATATGGACTAAATACTGAGGACAATTCCCATTTAAAAAATATAATTCCACCAAAATTATCAGTAGAGGGCAGACAGGTTCTTACAGGCAAGTTTCTTTTAATCAAATGCCACACAACATACAAACGTCAGACAATATACTAATTTACAAAGCAACATCCAAGATTGATGCAGTAAGCGCCTACCTTTTTAGGAAAAAAAAAAACATTTTACATGTAACTAAGTTTTAATTCATGATAATTGAACATAATGGGATTATATTCATCAATATGAAATAACCCATACATTAAAACAAATACATCAGTTTATTACAACTTAAAAAATTTTGTGCTCAGGGGTTCTCAGCCAGGAAATGGGAGAGCAAAGCCATTCCCCACTTTAGCAGATAATACTTATTTTCTCTTACTTATGGTCATTAAAAATAATGCCAATAATTAATAATAAATATCTCCAATGTGTTTTGGGGATGACTTTACATCTGGTAAATCCAGGTAAATGAAGGGACAACAGTTTTAGAGGGTTGCAGACATTTATACTAGTTAAATTACTGCAATTTTTGAGTTTGTATTTAAAGGTGTCATGATTCTAAAATCAAACTTTTTTCAAAGATCTTAATATAAAATGTTCAAAACACTTCATAGCATTACACAGAATCTTTTATCACTTTAAAATCAATTATTTCCCAACTAAAGCAAATATAAACTGTTTCCTTTATCATTAATACTTATTAAACACAAAGATGAGATTACTTTAGGTGAAGAAAGGCCTTGATCTACAAAGTCAGAGCAATGATATAGTAGTCTGTGCTATAGTAGACTATATATAGTGTGTTCTCTGGATTTAGTAGACTCTGTGGAAATCACTAGGAAGTGATGGGTAAGGACTTCTGGAGCCGACCCTCTGAGGTCCTGATGCAGGATATTGAGAGAGGCCTACTCCTGACTCTGCACTTCTAACAAGTCACAAGATAATGTTTAGAAAGACCACCTCCTATGATCTATAAAACAGATCTGAAAATTAATATTTAAGTGTTTCACTTCACCTACCTAATAGCTGTGACATTTATCATGGACTAAGAATGCTGATTTAATAATTTTTTTTTTACACAAAGCTAAGTGTATTCCTAGCTAAGTGACTAACAGACATATCTATATTAAAATAAAACAATGGCCACTGTCTTCACCATAGTGACCAACTCAGTAATGGAAAAGCATTCTCTTGTACTGATAAGTGACATAGATAAGGAATTATTTTAATTATCAATTCCTACTCATCTATACTGACTCTTTCCTCTGGCCAACAGGGGACATGCCTAAGTAACCCAGGGAGGACTGAGAGTGTCAGAAAAATGGAACCTTTCCTCTCTAAACTTTACAATTCTAACATTTCTCTCCCCCTTGCCAGTCTCTACTCCTCATATACTTTAAAAACAAAACAAAACAAAACAAAACTCCTTTCAGCTGGAAAGATCTGGGCCAATAAGAAGCAAAGACAAACTTGGACAGGAGATGACAGAAAGTCGGAGGAACAGCTCTTCTCTCCAGCAGTCCTTGACCCTAAGTGGAATCCCAGCTTCCATCTTTCTTTGCTGCTCAGGGCTAGGAGGAGAGTCTAGCCAAGGTCTGAGTGAATCCTAGTTCCCTTCAGGCCCTGCCTCCTGGTGTCAGCAGTCAAGCTTTCCAGAGCATTTTCTTCCTATATTTAAGCTCACCAAGACCAACACTCACCACCATATTTTATGAGGGCTCTGCTGTAGCCAAGTAAGTTGCTTTGATTTAGAAAACAAAGTGTAAAAAAAAAGGAAACAAGACATTTAGAGGTGAGCGAAATAAGGCTAGGAAAGAACTGTGAAGCCAGGAAACTGGATGTCAGCAGCAGGAATCAATGTTCTCAGTTGGGGACCTCCGGTTTTTGCTCTCCCCTACACACACACACACACACACACACACACACACACACACACACCCCACTATGTAGCTGTTTGCCCAGAATGAAACACAGAGCAGGAAGAAAAGGCTCAGAGAAATCTGCTGAACTCATTCACAGGCTGGCTGTACACTACATGGTTCCCAGACAGTTTGAAGAGTCCAATTCCACTGGTACCAGTAACCACTCTGCAGGCAGTTCTGAAGACTGAAGGGAAATCAATGGCTGACATTTCCCAGATACTAATGCTTTTCGCCCGGGGCAGTCACTGAACTAGCCCACATTGAGACTAAAGCAATGCAGCAGCATGAGTTTTCTACACGGTTTACAAGTACATGAGGGTGTGTGCTATAGGAGAGTCTTGGACCCCTCTGTCTTCTAAACCACCCCTTTTAACATTATCCTTGTAATATATCTTGAGGACACAAAAAGTTCCTTTGCTTTTAGGGCATTATCAACTTGTCCCAGAAGATAAGGATATTACAAGACACTATAATCAGCCAAGGAGAACATGTATAAGAGAGAGGGAGAGAGGAAGTAGGAGAAGAGAGAGAGAAAGAGAGAGAGAGGGAGAGAGAGAGAGAGAGAGAGAGAGAGAGAGAGAGAGAGAGAGAGAGAGAGAGAGAGAGAGAGAGAGAGAGAGAGACTCCAGTGACTAAACACAAGAGTGCCAACTGCTGACAGGCAAAGGAACCTGGATTTGTTTGGGAGTACTTCAAAGCCTTCTAATTAATAAGCTTCCCCTTCCTAGGTCTCAAGCATCCTGGATATGGGCTTTCTGTGAAGAGCTGAGATATAATTTTTCTGTTTGTAAAGAGTGATGTCCTGCCCTGGAGCAGAAACGCACGGACTTCTTCAGTTCATTCATGCATTTGCTCATCCATTCACACAAACATGTCCCTTAATTATGTCTGGCACTGAGAATCTTGCCTGCTATTTCCCCTCCCCAAGTCAGTGCTCATGGCAACGGCTGGTGCAGAATACAACTCAACTGTCACCCCACTTCCTGAGCCAGAAAATCAAGTCCCATAGACATTCACAGAAAAAAGGAAAAAGACTTTATGTGTATATAAAATAATGATTAATAGGTGGGAAAAGAAGAGGTCAGCTGCAGGGAGAGGGGCCTCTCAGGAATTAAGGAGTAAAATGGTGAAAGGGACTCGGGGTCACATTCCAAGCTTCCCTTCTGGGGAAACCGCGGCAGTGACACCGCGCCAAACCATTATTAAATCCAAGACTGCAAGAGCCCATGTTTCCCCGCGGGGATAAATCAAGTGCAAAGCCACTCGTTCCTCTGAGTGAGATGCTGTTGGCCCGACCCAACTCAGAGCCCCAGTGGAAGAGCCGGGGGAGCCGCTCAGCTCACAGCCCAATCCGCAGCGCGCTCACAGCCTCCTTTCAGCTCCCAATAACGTGATGAAGTGTAAATCAAATGCCACGCCAGGAGGGGCCCCGGAACCGCGAGAGTCGTGTATCTAAGCTCAGCAGCCTATCTTGCCTAGGAATCACAAGGTCACGATAGCGTCGCGATTCCACTCACCGTACACTCCTTGGCCAGAGATTCCCTCCAGGAGGACTGTCAGCAGCCACACGAGACCGTACACTAAATCCATCTTCACGTGAACATGAACATATCCAGCCCAAGGGGGACGCAGTGGGACCTTCTGGAGGCCAGCGGCCAACAAGGCGCGCTCCACTTGTGCCCGGGCCGAGTCGAGGTGCCCGGGAACTGCTAGTAATGGGAGGAAGCGCTGTCCGTCTGTCCTTCCCTGGCGGCGGGTGAGCGGAGTGCTGGAGCCCCACACACCCCACACTCATGCACACACACACTCACACACGCACACACACATACACACAAGCACACACACGTACAAGCACACACACGCGCGAACACACTCCCACTACACAATACCCCGATACACACACTCACACGCAAGCCGCACTCACACCGGGCGCCTGGGAAAATCGCAGACGCCGGGGAGGAGCAGGGGGCGGTGATGGGAAGCAGAGCTGCGAGGACAAGTGTTCTTCAGGGAAGCGGCTCCAGGCTCCGGGCGCGGGCAAGCGGCAGGAGTGGGCAGGAGCCCCGGGGGCGCCGCGCGATGTGAACCGCGCTGGACAGCCAGGGAGCAGGAAGTGGCCTCTGACCCGGCCACGAAGCGGGGCTCCCTAGCCCGGGTTCGCCTTTACAAAGTAACTCGCGAAGGTCCCCAGAGGAGCGTCAAGCGGCGGCAGCGGCTCGCCCGCCCGCAGTCCGGAGCCCCCAGCCCTGCTGTCTTGCCTTCCCCCATTCCATCAGTTGCCATTGCAACGCCAATCCTGTTACACGACACAGACTCGCATCGCCGAGCGGGGAGAGGAAGAGGAGGAGGAGGAAGAGGAGGAGTGGGAAACGGGGGATGGGGAGGAGGGAGCGGAGGAGGAGAGAGGAGGACGAAAGGGTCCAAGCGGGAGCGGAGCGCCCGTCTGGAGCTCGCCAGGCACCAGCCTCAGCCTCTGCCGCCGCCGCCACGGCTCTTCCAAACAGCCTTGAGCGCCCCGCCAGCAAAGAGGGTGCTCCTGGCGGCAGCACCAATCCTGGGAGCCGAAAGCAGAGTCCGAGCACCACCACTTGCAGGAGAGGGAGGATGCCGAGCGCAGAGCAGATCCGCACACCGTCCACGCGTGCCCACCCGTACCGCGCGTCCTCTTCGCTTCCGCGCCGCCCCCGCCAGGTGGAGGGGGTGGGGGCAGTGGAGACTGGCGGGAGTTTAGACCCGGGAGCCGCAGAAGGGCTTTCCCCACCCGGGCTAACGGAGTGCTGGCATCCGGAGCGGAGCAGAGAAGCGGCCGCCTGCTGAGGGCACCCTGGCTGCGCGGCCGCCTTGCGGGCCGCAGTTGCGGCAGAGATGCCCAAGCTGGGCAGAGAAGCGTCCGGGGCCCTATGCTTGCCCGGGATCCCTGGATTGACGCTGAGGGTTGCGCACCGCGGAGGCGATAGGCGGGAGGAGGAGGAGGAAGAGGAGGAGGATGGAGAAGCGGCGGACGCGGAGCGCAGGCAGCCGGGCTGCCGGGGAGGAAGGCTGTGTGTGGTCACGTTGTGCGCTACGTGCTGAGAGCGCGAGGCTGCTAGCCGCAGCCCGGCGACGTCAAAGCCGAGTGCAGGGCTCGGCCGCCTTCCTCTGAGCCTCCTCTGCCTCCCTGGCTCTGCTCACCAGGGTCAGCACTGGTGCTCATCAGCTTGGACAGCAGTGATGGGCTCAGTGGGGTAGCGGCACCCAGCCTCTCTTCCACCCCTGCGAGGCTGTCCCTGGTTCTTCCCTAGCTCCGCGGGGGCGAGGGCCGGCAATTCATTTCCGATGCCTGCCGCCGCTGGCGTTTGCACGCGGAAGGGAAGGGCCGGCTAACGTCCTCAGACTCGCGGTAATTACAGGACACCTTTATCCCCTTTCTGCCGTCCAAGGTCTTCCAGGAACCGTTCTGCTTGGCTAGAGGGCAGAACAGGCCAAGTCTTTGGAAGCTGCCTCATTCTTCGCCATCCCTGTCATGTTTTAGTGGAAATATGGTCATCATAACAGAGGAAGGCTGTGGGGGGAGGGAAGAACACCAGAAGTTCAGAGAGAGTCGGTTTTATATATAACGCCTCCTAAAGTTAAATGCTTGGAAAAGCCCCCCTTACATGAAAGACAGGCTTCTTTGAGATAGAGTCAGCTCCTCCGAAGAGCTTCAAATTTTTCCTATTACAAAACGACCAGAAAGAGAAAGCATTTTTAATTTACACTAGAACAGGTGTAAAACTGATAAACTAAAACATAATGGAGACTATCAGAGACAATCTGAGTTACTCTGGTGTGTTTCCTAATCAAATTAGGTTTTACTGTTTAGATCTACTTAGCCAAAATATGACAGAGAAGTGAGTGAAATGGTTAAACGTGCACATAAATACATGTGAAAAAGTTATTTTCGGGGAAATCTGGAGCACGGTAATCATGAATTTGTCTCCATAATAAACTGGTATAATACACTGCCACTGAGGGCTCTCTATCCATGCGGTGGTGCTTCTGCTGGGGACTGGGGGGGGGGGGGGGAGGACTCCCAAGCACTGGAAATGAATAGCCCTCATTATATCCACCACACTTTCTTCACTTTAGTGAATTGTGAATATGATTTTTATAGGGTTTGGACTAGTACTTGCTCTTTGGGTTTACAGGGTATGAAGAGCCAAGACTTTCAGAGGATTCCAAAGGATGGCTCACAGTGTAGACGACCCCGCATATAAGAGATGACACTTTCACTAGAAGGAGTGAAGTAATCACAGGAGAGCCAAATCCAATGTGTGGTATTTCTGAACATGACTGCACTTCACTTACTGGTCTCCTGGGCTGGAGAGGGGGTCATTTTCTTATGGTTTGGGCCTTTTAGATGCATTTCATTCCTACATATCACAGCAGAGACTTCCAGGGATTATATTTCTTTCAAGTTCAAGCTCAGAATGTATCTTGTGTGGGGCTCTCTGAATTGTTTTTATCCTGTATGTCACCTCCATATTTGTACCCCACATTTTAACTCTTAGTTGTGAAATCATAGGCTCAGTGAACCTTTGCAAATCTTGATTGGAAATGTGATTATCCTGATCAATTAGTGTATCACAGTGGTAAAGGAACTCAGAGATTTTTATAGTTCTAATGTGTTCTTTAATACTCAACACCAGGGACATGGAGTCTTAATTTCCATTGAATGTGTATATCTCTGCATAAATTTAAAAATATCACCACAGACCCCTCAGCAGTTCCTAGGCAAAGTATTGAAGTTTGAAAACTATGTAGATAACCTGTGACTTCCAAATTTCTTTCAACAGTTGAGATAAGAATTTAGGAAGTAGTTGGGTTTGTGACAGACACCATCCTAAATGATGAATGAAGGACCAACAGGCATAATTCTTCCCTTCACTCAGTTTTTAGGGCAGGATGTGCTGGCTAATATGTGTATTGTCACTGCAAAATCTTATAAAACAGGAAAGGGACAGTTTTACATGCAGCCATGTGTTGTATTGTACAACAGTACAAAGCAAAACTCCACTAGATTAAATATAGACTTTTCTCCTATGAAACACTATACAGGCAACTTACAGAATGAATTAGTTGGCTTATTTAGCCAAGATATTAATTTCTTCTTGAAATTTAATATTCTTTCAGGCTGCACTGACCAAACAGGCATGATTTTGTAGTCATACTGTAGCACTGGCTACTTCAGGCCTCCAGGTGGTGAGCCTGAGCTGAGCCCGAAAGACAGGGAGACAGAAGGTACTAAGACAGAGCCATAGCCCCAGAACTTATTATGGAATCAGCCTAATTAGAGAAACCTCCTGCAGAAGTAGTGTGATTCACATCTTAGATCACTGGGCTTTTTCTTTATACTTATGTACTGAATATGTGTTATAGGGGATTTAACAACCTGAGCAATCCTCCATGACATTGATAACCCAATCCATTCAACAGTATTCTGTCTTTAGCATGTAAAATTGTGGACACTATCTTTTGTGACGACAGCTCACAAAACTTCGAAGTTGAATCAGTTTAGTCACCTGTTGCACTTTTATTAACTACAGCTTAACCTAATAAAATCTTCATTTAATATTTACTAATTCTACCTCTATTCTCTAATATGTTTTAACCTAAATAGAATGGGCCAGACATGTCACCGAAGGATCCATAGGATCCACTCAAGGACGTAGGGCAGAGATAAGATAGGAAAGATGGTGGCACATGCCTGTAATCACACTGCTCAGGGAGCCGAGGAAGAGGACTGGTGGGCTCAAGTTCAACACGTACTATACCGTAAATCCCTGTCTCAAAAGAAGGAAAAACTGAAATACTAATCTGGATATAGAGCTCAGAAGGGAAGACACAGAACTTCCATGGCAAATCTGTCTTCATTTTCCAATCTAGTCTCTTCTCATAATACAAATACTATGCTATATTTAGTCCACTTCCTAGTTCTCTGGAAGCTAGTTATATCACACACTACTCCCTGAGCTAGATTATAAAAGGAAACAGTGATGAGAAAAATCATTATTTATCTATATGAAATCTTTTGAAAATTCTACACAAAGACAAACTCTATACGTACGTTTGTTTTATAGTTGTTGCTCACAGGTCCTGACCCACACCACAGCTTAGTGTGGATATTAGCCAGCCTGGCTAGCTGCATATCTGAACCTCTAGCTTTGTCAGCTGACTTCACTTCTGGTATTTCTAAAATGTGGTAAGCTACATTGTTCCATAACTCAGTTATACAACCGAGACCCATCTATCCCTTGACCAAAAAAGCAAATCTACCTCAGATTACAGTGAAATTTGGTAAATCTCTCAAGTTAGAACTACCTTTCTATTATAAAAAATCATCTATGCCAATAAAAAATTTAGCAAAAGTAATTGTTCCTCAGACACCCTTTCTTTTTATTTAGCAATAGATTCCAATCTTAAAACTCTAAGCAACATCATATGTAATTGATGATTTCAGGTGATGAGGAAAGACAGGAAGTATGACATCATATTAGCTAGAACTAGCTGTCCAAAAGGCAGGTGGCAAGTAGTGACCCTTTAGCAGGGGAATCGCCCCAGCAGTGTTAGAGAAAAGATAATGACTCGGTTGGGGAAATATGATGGGCTTTCAACAAAACTTTACTGCGGAAAAAAAAAGAATGAAAATAGTTAGTGCTAAATCTAGAAATAAGATTTTAGCTGGACGCCCCTTAAATGGACTGAAAGGGCCTAAAGGGAGACACTCAGCCTGAGCAAGGAACAAAAAAACCCAAAGGAAAGCCCTGGACAAAGCAAATCCAGAGTTCAATAAGAAGGGGAGGTGCCAGGCAAACACTACATACACAGATTCTGGTCTGGGAGGATGTGGATGGTGGGGCTGGGCTCATACTCACCATGACTGTGGCTTAGAGGGGCCTGGCCAGCTGAACAAAATCAAGAATGTTGAAGCTCTTCACAGCCTATTTTCAGCTTAGAAGCAGTAGTGTAATTCAGAGAGCTTTCACTCATTTGGCAAAGAGCATCATTGTATTATAAACTATACATTTTTTGAAAGCAAAGCATTCTAAGTCCTTAGTTCTAGACTTCCAGGATTTTGTGACCCACTCTGGATTTCTGCACCAATTTTAATCTTGAACCCCTGATTAAAAGCCTACCCTTACATATTATAGCTTTGATAGTTTTAGCAACTTGCCCTAGATTAATTCTAGCTCCTTTGAACTTTTATTATTCGGATGCCATTTTATGGACTGCAAAGGCAATATTCAGTGTGGGACAAGAGAATGAATTAGGTGAGGGAAACATTGAGCACTGGCATCAGGACACCGGGGGCCTGAGCCCTACAGCATGACCTTAACATCCTTACCACATAAAACAGGAGGAAAATGAGATGCCATACTCAGACTCTGACCAGAGGCAGTCACAGAATTAATTTTAATATTGTTCTGATAATATTCATCATATCTGAGCTTTTATGTGTGAGGTTAATGACATGCGATTTCTGTCTTGCATTAGCTGACATCTTACAATCTCCAGTTGCGTGAATATGGTGAAGCATTACATTACTGGCGTTAGTCAGAGTTCATCTGCCCCACTTCTGTCCATTCACATCGAATCCTGCAGATTTTCTTGTACTTTATCTGAAAGGATTTTGGAAGTTCAGTACTTAGGAATAGCTTAATAGCTCCTGAAGACTTGAAAAATTGAAAGCACAATTCTGCTTCAAGATTATTTTTCAAGTGTTCCATTTCCTGTTGTATCCTTAGAGAACTCCACAGCTTAAATATTAATAGAGAAAAGTTCCTGCATATCATTGTGCTTGACTTAGTAGCTTGATAAAAAACACATTAGTACGACAAGAAGCTAAGACTTTGGGAGCAACAATAAACTAGATTACAGGCAGATTAAAGACCAGTATCTAAGTTACACCAGAAATGTAGTTGAAAACATAAATAAATACACAGTTTCTGGTAAATACGTGATTTGATTAACCCAGAGTTTGGTTATAAAGGACATAAATATAGATTAACAAAAATATCTCTCCATGAGATTTGAAACAGTGTACAGATACCTAAGCAATAGAAAATAAAGAGAAGGAAATTTGGATCCTAAACAGATGATGGTGTTGATTTGCCATCACAGCGTAATATATAGAGAAATGTGATTTTTTTTTCATATTCTCCATCAGATTACTTACCCTGCTAACAAACTATTGTCTCAGCCAATGGTTGTAAAGTGTAACGAAGAAGCACTAGGGGGCTTGTCTGGATTGTTCACGCACAGTTCTCTTTTTGTTCTTATTAAGTGTTGGTTTGTTGGACTGTATTGGGGAAAATTGTCACCATGCACCCTGAATCACAGATTGTCTCTACTTGAACTCTGGTGCTTACCCTGATGCATCCAAGGTTCCATGTTCACTACAGCCACTGAGTCAGAATAATCCAATGTCCTCCTCTTTCAGTCTCAGGATCTCCCAGCTCTCTAGCCACTGAAGCACATCTCAGCTTTTGAAGTATTTGTAACAGAGATAAAACAAGATTCAAAGAAACTTTCTGCACATCAAATTTGTGAAGTATAAAGAACATGCCTCTCTCCCTGTATTGGCTCCCTCCCACATGCTCTTAGCCCTTATCATTGTAATACTTCCTCAGGTCAAAAGGAATTTGACTTCCTTGTAAAGATTTTAAAATGTGTGCTAATTCAATCTTCTGCATCCTCCACTTTCTGGTTTATAGAAACACTGCTATAGTTTGAATCATCTAATGTGGAGCTTGTTAATGAAAAGCTTGAGTCTGGTAATTCTCTCTCTGTCTCTGTCTCTCTCCATCCTCCTCTCTCTCTCTCTCTCTCTCTCTCTCTCTCTCTCTCTCTCTCTCTCTCTCTCTCTCTCTCTGCATATATCCTTCGCTATATATATTTTTTCCTCTCTTGAGTATATGGCAAATGTAGATTGAATAGCAAAGTAATTTTTTAAAATATTAACTATGGCTAGTATCCCAGTCCTCTATAAATATACTAAGAAGGTAGATATACCAGGAACCAACTATTTAAGGCAGACTAAGAATTAAAAGCATTAGTTTAGAAATCCAGGAGCATATTAAAAGGGGTGTGAGGTTTGGCAAGATTACAGTCCAAAGAAATCGGTGAAAACTGGTACCTCCAGGAAGGGGAGACATCCAGGGAAAGAATTTGGAACAAAAATAGTAAGACTATACAAAAATGTCACTCTATGTGGCTTAACAAGCACGAAAGCAAGAAAACCAAGGGAAGAAAAGATGTAGCAGGAAGAAAAAGGGTGAACTGGGCTGGATGGTGTACACCATCAGGTCCTTCAGGGAGTCTCAAGGTTTGATCTTATTTGGAAATAAATCTGTAGCAGATAAAGGTTAGTTATGATGAGATCATACTGGGATAGTGTGGCTTTATTCTAGAATGACAGACACCTTTATGTGAAGAGGAGATAGAGGAGCAGATATGCAGGTTAGTTGGAGCATATGTTGCCTAGCCACCTAGAGTACAATCATGTGTTGCAATATCCCCAGCAAGCCCAAGTAGAAAACTTACACATAGCCAAAATTGGAAAAGAAACTGATATACTGGCAGAGGATTCTAGCTGGAGCCTGTCTCCAACATCTTTTCTTCAGGGTGGTTTTTCATATAAGTCATTATGGATCTCCCTTTCATACTCTGAGAAAATCCAATGGTGTCTGCAGTACAGGACTTTCCACAACTGTAAGACATGCTACTTGCTGCAGGAGAATATGAGATTCCAAAGAAATAATGTCTATATACTCTTCTATTGATCAGTTTTCAAATGTTTGTTAACGACTCTTTTTTATTTTTCTAATTAATCTCTTTGGCTTTGCTCTCACTCTGATTATACTTCTTTCTCTTTCCTCAAAATATGTGTGCCCCTTCAGTCATACCCGTTCTGATTTAGTAATTAATTTATTTCTATCTTTACTTATCTACTGAAGAAAGAATTTTCTACTTGACTGGAAACAGACAGATGATGCCCTGACAGTGGAGTTTGCTGTTTTACTGTATTTTTGAGATACTTTTTAATTCTTTTACATAAATACTACAATAGTTGTTTTAAAATTTTTATTAACTAACATATACATGAAAAAACATTTAATTTTTCCCAACATTATCTATCTGATGCCCTAAGTATACTATACTGGATTAATGTACATTTTGCCTCTTTCTGGTTTTTATAATTTTGTTGAAATTCTCTATGCGGACTTTTGAAAAAATTTTGCTATGTAAATATTTCAAGAACATAGAAAATGTCTTTCCATGTTAGATATAAAAACTTTATGTAACTTAACTGTATAGAATCAACCTCAATATATCTTAAATCTGCATACATACAAGTGATGTCTGCTCTAGCAATAATTTGGACATTCATTCATTAATGCTAAGAAGTAGCACTGAGTCCAGCCTGAGTTTTCATCCACTCTAGGAATCTACTTTTTGTTCCTTTATGTTTTCATTTAATCCACTCCAGATTCAACTGAATATTTCCAGTGTGTTACTGACAGTGATTTGTAATTTTCCTTGAAGAATTTAGCAATTTGTTGATTATGTTCATAACTGTACTTTATTTTCTTTCCATTTTACATTCTCTGACATGCAAGATGTCATAAACCTTGTTTAATAAGGGACGGTAATTTTCGTTTTTCATCTTGCAATAAATTATTGTCAGAGATGGGCTCATCACAATGTGGCTCCTTAACCCTTTGTTGAAAAAAGTAACTTTGCATAGTGAGCTTATGAATTTAAAGAATGCTACTCTGCTGAGCATTGAAGTGGCAGATACTGCTGATAAAATTACCCATGGTCTGCGTTCAGTATTTCTATTTTGGTCAAGCTTCAAGAGTGGCATATACAGCTTGATCACTCTTGTCCTTTTTGTCCTGGGAATACTTTTATTCCTGCTCATCATATTAAAGCTTGTCTTTAACAACATCAATATGTTGGCAGCTAAAGTACATGGCTTGAATGTGAAAATGGACCCCCAGACTGAATTATTAATCTAACAGACTGACAATCCAAGGATGGGTAAAATTCTGCACAGAGCCTTACCAAACTGAGACAGAAGTGCACTGTTTTTGATAATGCATATTCCACGATGGGTAAGAAAGGCATTCTTGGCAGAAAGAGCTAAGATAGGCTCAGTCTTGTTTATGAAATAAAAAATGGGGAGAGGTGGAAAACCTTTTGGGGCTGCTTGGCAAGGATCTGACATGAGCCAAGGACAAGGAAGTGGGCTTCAGGCAAGATTCTGACATTAAGCTAGAACAATGGAATAATTCCAGGCAGGAATCTTAGGCTAGAACAAGGAAGTAGGCTTCAGGCATGAAACTGACTTTGGGCTAGCACAGGGAAGTAGGCTCAGATATTTTGCTCATCCTGATAAGCCCTTAGAAACAGTGGTCACTGGAGTGTTCAAGGAACTTAGTTTAGTGCCTTGCTTATTCTCTGACTATTTATGTTTATTGTCTTGCTTGTTCCTTGACTATTTGCATCTATTGTGTTGCTAGTTCCTCAACCTAGAACTGACCTTAATACATGCATGTAATTAAAATGGTATAAAAGCAAAAAGGATGAGGTGGGATGGGATAGTTGGTTTCTATGGAGGTGAACTGTGAAAAGGGCATGACATCTGAAATGTAAATAAATAAAATAACCAATAAAAAAGAAAAATACTAATTATTTTTCCATTGAAAGGTAGTTTGTGTCTATGAGGGTTTGATCTTCATTAACAGACTAAAGTGATTTCTTAGGTTCTCTCTTCTTCTACTTGTAAAATGTGAAATTTTCATGATGAGTGTCATGGATCACATGACCTATTGTACCTTCAGCATCTGTTCAAGCCGTGCAATGCTGCATGGACCATATTACAGTACTTGAATAAAACTGATTTTCCAAGTTATAAGTTAATATAAAAGAAAATAGTAATTTGTAGCATGCAACATTCTTATATCCTTTTCAACCAAATTACACATTTTCTAGAAATTATATATTCTCTTGTGTTCTCTGTAATCTTTTCCTTAAAAATAAAGTGGTGGCCACTTAGTATTTGTTCACTGCGAACTCGTAGAAACAGGGCAAATATTATGCATTGTCCTTATCTTTCTTTAAAAAAAAAGATTCTTATTTTAGTTCAGGGCTAAAACAAGAAAATATTATCTTGTTAATTTTCTTTCCTTCCTTTTATCTTCCTTCTTTCCCCTCTCTCCTTCTTTCCCTCCCTCCCTACTTCTGTCACTCCCTACATCCCTTGCTCTCTCCCTGATTCCTTCCCTCAATTCTTTCCTCCACCTCCTCTTCCCTCCATCTCTCCTTTCTTCCTTCCTTCTCTCCCTCTTGCCTTCCCTCCATCCTTTCCTCACTCTCTGCTTCCCTCCCTCCATCCTTTCTTTTCTCCATCCTGTATGTATGTATGTATGTATGTATGTATGTATGACTTATGTCACAGAGGCAAGAGTTAGCTAGCAGCTGTAAGAGATCTCTGAAGGCAATAATCTTGGGTTGTAAACTTCCAGCAGCTGCTAGTCTCTGTATACACTGATCAATTCTATATAAAGCCTTAGAATTGGCTTCTGAGGAAAACTTTGTTATCCTACTGAGCCTAACCCAGGTCAGCCTTCACCATTTCTTTGAGGTTGAGACCTTGGAGTCTCTGATATGGTAGACCTATGTCAATAATACCCCTTAACTCAGGCTTTCCTTGGCTCCCTAATGTCATAGGCTTAATATCTGATGAGATATTAACCCAAAACTGGTCAGAAGAAATAGGAAGGGTACCTCATATTCTTTAAAAGAAAAATGCATTTAAAGAATTTTGTAAGCATAAACATTTATGCACCAAACACAAAGGCATCTAACTTTACAAAATATACACTCTTCAATTTAAACCTTAGCTTCATGCTAATATAGAGATTGTTGGTGACTTCATTGCCTGACTCTCACTGTAAACAGGACATCTAGAGAAGTAATCCACAGCAGATCTATGAAATTGAATGAGAGCATCAATCAAATGGACCTAACAAATATCTATGGAAATTTCCACCAAACATTAAATAATACATATTGTTTGCAGTACACAGTGGGGCTTTCTCCAAAGTTAGTCAGATAGTACAGCACAAAGCAAGTCTCAAACATGTAGTAAAATTGAAACAGCATGCTATGTTCTCAAATGCTAATGTAATAAGACTCAATGTCAACACAATATAAACTTACACAAACTCATGGGAACTAAACAATGTTCAGGTGATGACTGGGCCAGGGAAACTATCGGAAGGAAACATGAAAAATTCTAGAACTGAATCAAAATAAAAATGCAATATGTTAAAATCTTTGGGATAAAATGAAGGCAAGGAAATGGAAAGTTTATATCACTAAGTACATACATCAAATCTCTAAGAGTATGAAACGCCACATAATCTGTTATACAATTTCAACAAATGTCAAAATTTGTTATCATTTTGTGTTTCACATTCTTCCTTTTAAAAATCTTCATGAAATTTAATATACATAAATACATGCAAATAAAATTTCTCAGAACTGAACAGTTATCAGAATACAGATAAAACAATGGAATATTGCCAGTTTCATAAAATTTCCTTAAGATATCTCTGATGTCAAAATAAATAAACATTATTTTAGCTTCTAATTTACCTGAGTTTTAAGTAAATAACACAAATCCCATCATTTCAAATATTCATGTATGATATATTATTGTATATGATTGTGTAAGGACAAAATCCCACCTCAGCCCCACTATGTTTCACAGACAAGCACACTTACTTTTTATAAAGCACTTTATTGAAAAACACCTTCAAGTAGAACTGAGCTGAATTTTAGAATTAATGAACTTAAAAACAATGATAACGCAGGATAAAAAACTATACATTGAGTATACAAACTTGGGCTTCATAGAAAGTTAACAGTGTATAGTGTACAGATAGACTTTCTGAGCATGCATTTCCTGTCTGTCTGAGTTAATTCTTTTTGGTGTGATAAAATCCCCCTGATCCTAGAAGCTTAAGAGAAAAGTGAGGTTTTTGCTCACAGTTCAGGGGTACAGTCAATCAAAGAAGCATTGCATTGTTTGCAAAGTCAGAAAGCAAAGAGAGACTAATGTTTTTTCTCAGCTATCTTTCCTTTTTATGCAATTCAAGTTCTCAACTCTGACAATATAGGTTTCTACTTTTAGGTTGAATCTTATAACATCAATTATCCTTACCAAAAATAATATCTGAGAGGTACGGTCACAGGCTAACCTTATCTACATAATCTCTCATATATGTGTTTGCTTATCTCCGAGGTGACTCTAGATCTCATCAAGTTGACCAGTGAGATTAACCGTCACATTGTTCTATTTTGAACTATTTTGATTGTGTTTTAGCTACAAATGATTGTGATTTCATTACAAACGTCTTCACAGCATTATATTCTAGCGTTAATCTGGCGTTCAAGAAATTGTTTTACTTACACATGATCTATACTGAAAGTTTTATTTAATATGGCATGTCAAACCCCTTCAGCCTTCTGTTTTTTTCTCTAACTTTCCCATTGGGGACCCCATGTTCAGTCCAATGGTTGGCTGAGAGCATCCTCCTCTGTATTTAGGATTTACAATCCCATAGGAAGAACAACAATATCAACCAAACAGACACCCCAGAGCTCCAAGGAACTAAACCACTGACCAAGAGTACACATGAAGGGACTCACGGCTCCAGCCACATATGTAGCAGAGGATGGCCTTGTTGGGCATCAAAGGCCTTGGCCCTGTGAAGGCTGGATGCCCCCATGTAGGGAAATGCCAAGGTGGGAAGGCGGTAGTGGATGGGTAGGGGAACACCCTCATAGAACAGGAGGACAGGTATAGGATAGGGGGTTTCTTTGAAAAGGAAAAGGAAATAACATTTGAAATGTAAATAAAGAAAATGTCTAATATATAAAAAATGGCATGTCAAAGTTGTGACTTTTCTTCTTTTAAAGTAAAAATGTTCAAAAATTGTTATTAGTGATAACATAATTTGATGCATTGTAGGATGTTGTTTTCAACAACAGAGAACACTACCATTTTAGTGAAATTCTTCCTTAGTTGACAGACAATATCCAAAGAAGGCAATTAATGTAGTGTCTGACCAATTCTTTTCTTGTTAAAATATTTACTTCCTATTGTTAAAACAAAAATTTAGTACTGAGAGTGAAATTCATCAGATCACTTCTCTATATATCAAAACAATGAATTAATACATGTTCATTTTTCATATTAAATCACTAATTTTCTGTATGAATATTCATGTGTGAATAGCTGAACATATACTGGCAGATGTGGGGACATATGTGTGTACATGAAGGAAGAAACAGAATAATGATAAGAGTCATTCATGCAGCATCATCCACTGATGGTTGTCAACCTTTCTAATGTCGTGACCCTTTAACAACTCACATTGTGGTACCTCACAACTATAAAATCATTCCATTGCTAGTTCACAACTGTCATTCTGCTACTGTTGTGAAGTATGATGTAAATATGATGTGTGACCCCTTTGGGTCACAATCCACAGATTCAGAATCATTGCTCTAGGGAACTCTTTATCCACCATCAGAAGACGAGGATTACAATTCTTTGGTCCTACACTAAAACTGTTTGTGAGTTCCTGCAATCCAGCTTGTGAGAGAGTTATGGAAATCTACCTCAAGTCCTCATGCTTGGGCTTGCAAAGCACATGCTTCACTCTGTTTCCTCGCAGGGCCCTAAATCAATAATGTTTTTAAAGGAAAATACTGTAGACAGGAAGTTATTTTAAAATGTTCTGGTCAATCATCAGTTTGAAAAATATATTTGAGGAAAAATCTTGGTGGCTTTTTTCAATCAATAATGTGGAGAAAATATATACACTGTCTCCCTATTCAAGTGATATCATCTAAGTGTATAGTAAAAGAGACAGCCAATAAACAAAAATATTAAATCAATGCATTTCATTGAAATGTAACAAATATAAAATAAAACTACATCTAAGACATATTAACATTATATCAATTTATTGCAATTTACTCATACTGCTTGCTATCTGGGCCTCAATTTTATAGCTGTCTAAGGCTTTCAGGCTCTGAAACAACTCCTACCATCCTGTTTATTCTGTGGATACTATATATTTTCCTGACTTTTATTTTTCTGGTCATTTATTTTCCTGACTTTTCAAACAATCCAATTATATGAATTTTAACCAAACTGATTCACTCAAACGTTCTGTTTGCATAAACCAATAAAAAATTTAAGAGTATAAATTTTCAGGAATTCTATCCCCAACTCCTTCCCCCTGAAGAGTAACCCATTATGTTATAATAAAGATCATTTTAATCATATTGTGTATGACTATAAACACAAAGAAATTATCATTTTGGAATATATTTATTCATTTTAAGTGAAACTTTTCAATGTAGATTATAAGAAATCCCACTAAAATAAGTCTAGGTACTTGAGTTATGTGTCAGTGAAAAACAATGTTTGGCCTTGTGTTCCTTCTCTATGCCTTTGTTGTCATGGCTTACAGAGTCAATTAAGAAATAACTTTGTGTTCTATAACTGTGAACTTTTCTCTTAGCAGTGCTTTCATTGTGACCCCTATGTTTGAGTAAACCGCCCCTATATTTTCATTGAATTCTAGGAAGTCTTTAATTTCTTTCTTTATTTTTGCATTGATCCAGTAGTCATAAAGTAGAGAGTTGTTCTCTTTCCATGAGTTTGTAGGCTTTCTGTTGTTTCTGTTGTTGAAATCTAGCTTCAATGTGAGGTGATCTAACAGGATACAGGGGGTTATTTCTATTATTTTATATTTGTTGAGACTTGCTTTGTGGGTGAATATGGGGTCAATTTTGGGAGACAGTTTCATAAGGTGCTGAAAAGAAGGTATATTCTTTTGTGTTTGGGTGAAATATTCTATAGCTATCTGTTAGATCTATTTGAGTTATAACATGCATTAGTATCATTTCTCTGTTTCGTTTTTGTCTGGATGACATTCCACTAATGGCAATGAGATATTGTAGTCTCCCTACTATTAGTAGGTGTGTGTGTGTGGGGGGGGTTAGTAATGTTTCTTTTACGAATGTGGGTACCCTTGCATTTGGAGCATAAATGTTCAGAAGTGAGATGTCATCTTGGTGGATTTTTTCCTTTCATGAGTATTAAGTGTCCCTCCCCATCACTTGTAGTTAGAAGTTCTATTTTGTTAGATATGAAAATGACTACACCAATTTGCTTTTTTGTGTCCATTTGATTGAAAATTTTTTTCCAACTCTTAACTCTAAGTCAGTGGTTAAGTTTGACATTGAGGTGTGTATTTTGTTTGAAGAAGAAGGATGGATCCTATTTTTGCATTCATTCTGTTAGCCTGTATTATTATATTGAGGAATTGAGTCCACTGATATTGCGAGATATAAATGTTCAATAGTTGTTAACTCCTGTTTTTTGTTGTTGTTGTTGTTGTTGGTGGTGGTGGTGGTGGTGGTGGTGGTGTGTGTGTGTGTGTGTGTGTGTGTGTGTGTGTGTGTATGTGTGTATGTGTATGTGCCTCCTTTCTTTTGGTTGTGCTATTGTGAGCATATTTACTGCCTGAGTTTTCAGGGTATAGTTAACCTTCTTGTGTAGGAGTTTTTCTTCTTGTACGTTCTGTAGGGCTTGATTTGTGAATAGGTATTTTTTAAATTTGACTTTGTCATGGAATGCCTTGATTTTTTTTTATCTGCGATAATTAAAATTTTTGCTGGGCATACTAGTCTGGGCTGCCATCTGTATTCTCTTAGAGTCTGCCTCACATTTGCCCAGGCCTTTCTGGCTTTTAGATGCTATGTCCAGAATTAGGGCATTCTTCAAATAGGTCTGCCTTTAGAGATTACTTGGTTTTTTTACCCTTGAAGCTTTTAATAATTTTTTTTTGTTATATATGTCTAGTGTTTGATTACTATGTGGCAGCTAGACTTTCTTTTCTAGTCTAATCTATTTGATTTTCTTTAAGTTTCTTCTATTTTTATAGAAATGTCCTTCTTAAGATTAAGAAAAAATTATTCTTTGATTTTTAAAAAAATATTTTCTGAATCTTTGAGCTGGGATTCTTTTCCTTTTTCCATCCATATCATTCTTAGATTTGGTCTTTTCATAGTTTCTCAGATTACCTGGATGTTTTGTGTACAGAATGTCTTAAGTTTTAACATTTTCTTTGACCCATGTATCAATGTTTTTTATCTTTTACACCTGAGAGTCTTTCTTCCATCTCTCGTGTTCTGTTGGTGAAGCTTGCATCTGTTATTCCTGTTCACTCACCTAGGTTTTCCATCTCCAGTTTATGTTTTATTTAATTGCTTAAATTTCCATTTCCATGTCTTGAACAGTTTTATTCATTTCTTATTTGTTTTCTTAGCTTTTTAAAAGGGATTTATTTTTCTCCTTCTACTGTTTGGGTTTTCCTGGATTTCTTTCAGGGATTTATTCATTTCCTCTTTTTTTATATTTATAATATTTATAATCTTTTTATAATATTTATAATATATTTATATATATAATATATATATATATATATAAATATATAATATAAATTTATAATATAATTTATAAATAGAATATTTATAATCTTCATAGTGTTGGTTTTAAGGTTACATTTTTGTGTTTCAGCTGTGTTTGAATGTTCAGTGCATGCTGTAGCAGGACACCGAGACTCTGGTCGTAACATATTTCCCTGGCTGCTGTTGATTGTGTTTTTATGCTGGCCTCTAGGCAGCTAGCTTTTGAGTAATTATATGTTTTGATACTGATTTTCTGGTTTATCTTTATGTTGGGTATTTTCCCCTTGATTTCTTTTTTCTGATCTTCTGACTTAAATGGCATATGGCCCTTAGGTTTTGCTGACATGGCCTTTAGTAGAAAAGGTGGTTTCTTCTGGGTTTGTGGACCAGGATATGGTGATGAGAGGAGAAGATGCTATTGGGGAAAGCTAGGCAGGCTCTGAAGAGTGTTGATGGGCTGTAGTTAGGTCTGACTTGCGGTTCCTGTGATAGAATTTTAAATGAATATGATGCTTGCCAGAAGGGATTCTTGATGAATTTAAAGCAATGGCTGTTCAGTCTGAGAAGTCTCAGAATGTCTGACAATTATGATAAATGTAATAGAATGCAGGCTTCAATTCATTTACTCAAGTTTTGGTTCACTGTGACCTAGACTATGCTTGTGATCTATAAGGTAGAAACTTAGAATGGGGTTTACACCTTTCCTGTTTTCCAAGTTCAAAATACAAGATTTCTCTTTAAGATATTGATCTCCAATAGTTACTTCTGCTTTCAAGTTGACATCGCTTGCCTTTCTCCCTCAAACTGCAAATGACTAATTTTTTTTCTGTTTCACTTTTTTTTTGTTCTCTCTCACTCTAGACATGGCAGACAATAGCTATGCCATGGTCTGAATGCCATTTTACATCAAAATTCTCTCCACTGGATACATTTGTCTGTTATTTCTCTAAACAGACTCACTCAAGTTCTTAACCAAAAGAGAATTTTACCATAATGTACCAAGAGTAGTCTCTAGCTATTCCAGCTTCACAGAGTCTTCTTTCCCTTCTGAACTTTCTTGAGGTGTGACTTAACTATCATAGTTTCTCTCAGGATACTTTTCTCCTAATTTCTTACCAGAATAATACTGGGTCCTCAAAAACTTTAAGCAATGTTTAGCCTAAATGTGTCTCCCCACTTATTCAATGTACAGAGTGCCTATTCTTATGTTAAACCATAAGCAGTATTAAATCCTCAAGGGAATTTGAAGTTTCTGGTTTTTTTTTTTTTTTCAAAAAGATTGTTAAAGGTCTAAGGTTGTATCTCAGATACACACACACACACACACATACAGACACTCACAAAAAAACACACACACAGAAAGAGAGAGAGAGAGAGAGAGAAGAAATGCAGCTTAGTGATACATATCACACATTTATTTAATTTAACTATATTATTTTTAATTTGTTTTGAAAGAATTTATTTTTATTTTGTTTACATATATGTTTTTATATCTGTGCATGTAAGTGTGCAGGTCTGTCTGGCCTCCAACCCACACAAAAGGGCACTATAAAAGGGCATTGGATTCCAAAAGCTGGATCCCAGGTGACTGGGAGACACCTGATGGAGGTGTTGGGAACTGACTTGGGTATTCTGAAAGAGCACTGAGTACTCTTCCTAATTGCTGAGCCATCTCTTAATCCCCATCCTCCAACACACACACACACACACACACACACACACACACACACACACACACACACACAAAGGTTTAACAGACTTTAGACAATAATTTACTTGACTCCTGCAGTTAATGATTTAGATTCGGATTTGGTTTGTGGGTGTTTATTAGGAAAGTACATGGACCACCAAGAGTTTGAGGTTCTCTTTTTTTTATTTTTTGTTTTTTGTTTGTTTGTTTATTTCTATCAAATCCAAGAAAGTGTTTGCACAGGTGTACAGCCAGGTTATAGTCACTGTCCTGCTGCAATTGCAGTCTCTAGAGATCTTGGTCCCCGGGAAACTTTGAAAAGTATTACACTGCCCATGTAATCAACACTGATGTAAAAACTGATGATATTATTCACAGTGCATTGGATGAAATGAAAATAGTAGATACTTTAGAGGCCTCAATAATGGAGTCCAAGAGTCAAAGATAAACCTCATGAAGCCTCAGGCTTAGTTAATATTCCTATGAAATTACGGAAGTCCCAGAGCTCTGGAGCAGAATGTCCACACTTTAGAGTGAAATGTATGGTCGCTAACAACCAGCTTTCCTCTGAACCCAAAGGAAGAAACATTTAGTTGATACTTTGGGAATCTGGAAAGAAGTATGGTTCACTTTGCATCTTACTTTTATCTCTACTCTAATTGCTTCTATGCTCAATCTTCCAGAGAGAAATAAAGTACCTGAAATGAGTCCAAGCTTCAGTACAGTGTGGTGTTCCCCTTGGGACTTATAGTCCAGCTGATCTAATGACACTTGAGTTTTCTGGAGCAAATGAGAATATTCTCAAGAGAATCTATCAGCCTGTAGGAGAACTTCAGTACAACCTCAACAATTTTGCAGGAAACTGAACTGATACCTTATTTGTCAGACATTTTCTGTTTGAGAAACAGTTTCTGACTTGCTGCCTGACACGGGTAAGAATTTGATGCTCTTTTTACATATAGGTAACATGAAGATGAGCTGTCTATGATTAACTAGATAGCTATGATCTCTCAGGTTGAACTCTGAGTGTGAGCAAAGGTCATATATCAAATGGACAGAGCAGATAGGAAACTTGGCACAGGAAGCTTCCGAAGGTGCAGATAGATTGAATAAGCAGATGTAGCTCACTTATTTGAAGCCAGTTCGTTCTGTGTTGCCCCATCTTTTTGGGCCTGCACATCTGGATTAATGGGGAACTTCTTATGATTTATAGACTGACTTTACAGAAAAAGAAAATGTATTTTACTGTTTCCTACATGTTTATGGTTAATTTTGCTTAGATAGCCTAACAGCTAATAGTTACAGGTTTGCAATTCTACACTAAAATCACTTGGTTACAGGAGATGGCCAAGACTTGCAATGAAGGGATTGAGACATCAATCCAGCCACAAAACCTTAGACCAACAATTTGTCCTGCCTACAAGATGTGCAGCTATAAAAGATGCAGCAGGATTTGAGGGACTGGCCAACTACTGATTGGACTAACTTGAAACCCCAGCCATGAGAAGGAGCCTACCCAGACCCTGTTAAGGATATTCTGCTATATTCACAGACAGTAGCCTGGCATAACTGTCCTCAGAGAAGCTTCACCCAGAAACTAATGGAAACTGATTCAGGGACCCACAGACAAACATTAAGTGGAGATTGGGGAAATCCTGTGGAAGAGGGGAGAAAGGATTGAAGGAGCCAGAGGGGTAATGAAGAAAATCTACAAAATCAACTAACCTGGGTTCATAGAGGTTCAAGGAGACTGAACTGACAACCAGAGAGCATGCATGGGATCAACCTAGGCCCTCTGAACATATGCAAGAGTTGTACAACTAGGTCTTCATGTAGGACTCCTAAAGTAGAAGCTAGGGCTGTCTCTGACTACATTCCCTACCTTTGGATCCCTTTCCCTGAACTGACCTGCCTTAATAGAAGATGTGCCTAGTTTTACTGCAACTGGATACACCAAGGCTGATTGATATCAATGGGAGGCCTCGTCTTTTCTGAGGAGAAGGTTAGGAAGTGGGTGAGGGGGAAAATGAGAGAGAGGGACTGGGGTGAGAGGAGAGAAGAAAGGGCAAGCTGTGATCAGATGTAAAGTAAATAATTATTTTTAAAAAATGATCACTAAAGTTGTTGGTAGTAAGGTGTGACATTCTACTAGATGTGCCAGCAAGCAGTTTCTTTTGTTGTTTTCTTTGGATGGACTAAGAGACAAGTAGTCATAGAAAGGCAGTGAGAAATGAATAGTTGGTAATTTGTCCGGATGGTTGGGAATTTAAAAAATAGGAACCGAAAGTTTGTTAGAAGGAATTCAGAAAGCAGTATAGGGAGGACTATCTCTGAAAGAGAATGAACTATGAAGTCATTTCTGTTCTTTTCTGAATGCATGCTGAAGGCCATTTAGTTTAGAGGACAGACTCCATAATGAGGTAGACAAATGACCTTGTCCATGTTACTAGCTTCTGTTCTCAAAGGACCCAGAGAGGTAGGGTTGAAATATGTACTCCAATAATAAGAACTTCCTCTTTCCAAGGTGATAATATCACAGCTCAAGGCATAATTGACTGGTAAAATATCTGTACCTTGAAATACCTTCATGGCATGTCTCCTTATGTTGACTAACCCACCTCTAGGAAGTAACATGAATTACTGCATTTTTATTCTCATGAAAGCAGAAGAGAACTGGCCTTGCTGTGATAAAAAATATTTGCTAAAACTGGATGTTCTTTCAATGATCACAGTAAATACTTCACCTAGCACCACTGATGGCATTCAGTCATTTAATCCCTGGGATAACCTTTTGCCAAAATCTAATCTAATTGAGTAACAAATTTCTCAGTTACAGTGATCTTACTGATTTAATTGGGCTTATTACAAAATATGTCATCTAGAGATGGTTGGCCTAAAGCCGTTATGGTAGATGTCCTGTTGAATAGTCATTTATTAGGTATTGCAGGGTACTATTAAAAGTTGTATCTACTTCAAATCACAAATAATATTATGCTTCTTCTACATATGTCAGAATGATAGATCTAAACAACAATAGTAGAAAGTCGGTTCATTTGTGGTCTACCTTGTACAACAAACACAGATGTTTGCTTTTCCTCCTAGAACCTCTAGGTCTGTTGTTCTCAGAGGACCGGTTTCTCTCTGGAAATGTTGCTTGCATTCACTTTTAAGAACAGATTGTTAAGAACATTTGGGTCTTCTTGTGCCTCTAAGTAACTAGAAAAAAAACAGATACTCTACCAAGTGTAATAATTTATTCTAATTATTATAAAATTATGGGTTATTGCTATATAATAAACCAAAGAAGGTTATTCCTGGAACTCAGGAATAATGTTTTTGAAATCATCTATGAATGGTGGTAGATTATAATAGAAAATAACATTATAAAATAGCAGCAGTAATCCTGGTAGCGTAAACTTGCAGCCCCATCTAATTGGGTCATCAGTACAGAAGGATAACAAGTTCACAAACTTCATGAACTATTCTGAGAGTTAGTTCAAAGCCAGCCTAGACAGCTTAGTGAGACCTTGTTTCAAAAAATATTAAAAACTCTTGACAATATTTTCCGTACTCGATGAAATACCACAACTGCTGGAGGTAGCAATGAAAATTTAAAATATAAAGTAGTCTTGGAAACAGAAGTGAGATATTTATTCATAACTGATTACTTCAATTGATTACTTCAAAGAGAATGGAAGCAATATCATGTTTCCTAGAGGTGCATTTTCTCTGTGGGAAGGAAAGACACCATAGCAACAAACTGCAAGAATTTTAGGATGTGGAAAACTATTTCGAGACTGCAACTTTCCTTTTTGCCTATACACACACTCTCTCTCGCACACAGCAGTATTTTAAAACATCTAACTTTTAATATGTTTTATACTTTTTAAAGTAAATCCAGTAGAACTTTGAATGCATTGATTCATTTATAAACCAACAGTGCATGTCCTTTGGTTTTGAGGGAAAAGAGGACTGTGGTTACTTCTATAAAAATTGTCTATGTCTTTGTGTGTGGAAATATGATAGTTTGCTTCCTTTCTCCCAGTCTTAGCATAAGAACAAATTTCTGATTTTATACCCTTTGAGTCAGTATTTACATTTCAGCTCTGAGCCATATTTTTCTAGTTAATGGATCTTCCTAATACATTTACAGCAAAAATGGTTCCTAACTCCTGTTTTCTGAGATGTCACTGTTTTTATGTATCTATCACTATACAGCAAAACACTCCAAGACTTAGTAGCATGACATCATTGTCCATTACTGTTAGTCATGACTTTGTGACTTGACAGAATCAGGTGACAGTTTTTGCTTGGATGACTATGAAGCATTGCTGGGCAGGATGGCCAAGACAGTTCTCTCACATGGATTGGAGATTAGAATCATTGATGGAACTCATCTAAGCCTCTCAAATGAAGCATCTACATGTGACCCAACAGCCTGAAGGCAGATTCCCAGAGGAATCATCCTGAAAGGAAAACTGAGATGTACTAAACTAAGTAAAGGATAATGATGTTTGTGCTATAGTTACATGCATTAGAAAACAATAAAAATAGCTACCCCATGGCATTCTTGTTTTCCTCAGGCATAATGTTCCTACTCAATGCATCTATTTATCAGTTAGATTCCTGATCAGCAACTATTATGAACTGTAAATTTAAAATTTACATAAATTGCAAATAATTTTAATGCCTATTCATATATCAATGATCTCATACATGCATATAACAGAATTCATAATCTTCTAAAATTTACAAAAGAACAGAGAAGTGTCATAAGATGAATTTTTTCCTAAGTAACTATTTTCATTGGTGAAAACATAATCTGACAACAGCAAAAGCACAGAAATTGAATGATACTGCTTAAAAATCTTTACTCCCCTCCATCTATTAAGAATTCTATACCAAAATCTCCAAAAGTCAAATTCATTGTGCTGTTAGTTCAAAACTGTCTTGAAGAACTTCATTACCTTTGATAAATCTAAATTACATCCCTAAATCCAGTCTGTCAGAAGGAATGGGCACACAAGAATTCTATGAATACCTTCTTTAATTGAAATAAATTTTGCTTCCTGTCAAGACTCAGAAAATTAGGACTTATCTAACATAGAAAGTAGATATGGATATAAAGAGGACTCCCAATAAAAAATTTCTGACATGGTTATAAAATTCTTATTCTCAATAAGTTTTACAAACACTTTGAACATATTTGTTCAAGACACTAAGATAAGTGGTTATTAGTTAAATAATGAAGTATGAACAAACATTTTAGATCCTCTCATTATCCTACTAGTGAAGCTTAAAAAGGGGGTCCCTGTATACCTGTTCCAATTTTGAAGAAGGAAAATGAAAGAAAAAAATTCAGAATACATTTCTGAGTAGTATATTACATTTGCAAGGATATCAATATATATCAAAATATTTTGTTGGCAGTATTAAATGTTTATTTGTATATGACTTTTTTGGATTTATTTTATTGATTATTTTTTATTTACATTTCAAATGTTATCCTCCTTCCCAGATAAACTCCCATCGCATCCCCAACTCCTTGCTTCTATGTGGGTGACCCCCCACACATACACCCTCCTGCCTCAGCGCCCTAGCATTCCCCTACCCCGCATCTATGAGGGTGCTCTTCAACCTGCCCACCCACTCCTGCCTCAGTGCCCTAGAGGTCCTCCAATCCTGGGTCATTAAGCCTCCACAGGACCAAGGGGCTCCCCTCCCACTGATGCCAGACAATGTAATCCTCTGCTACATATGCAGCTGGAGTCATGGATCCCTCTTTGCTTGGTGGTTTAGTCCCTGGGATCTTTTGGGGGGGGGTTCTGGTTGGTTAATATTGTTGTTCTTCCTGTGGGGTTGCTAACTCCTTCATCTCTTTCAGTCTTTCCCCTAACTCCTCCATGGGGGTCCCTGTGTTATTCTGATGGTGGGCTGTATACATCCACATCTGTATTGGTCAGGCTCTGGCACAGCCTCTCAGGGGACAGCTAAACCAGGCTCCTGTCAACAAGTGCCTCTTGGCATCAGCAAGAGTGTCTGGGTTTGGTATCTGCAGATGGGATGGATTTCTAGGTGGGTCAGTCTCTTCATTGCCTTTCCTTCAGTCTCCGCTTCACTCTTTGTTCCTGCATTTCCTTAGACAAATCTGAATTAACATTTTTGAGATGGGTGCATGGCCCCATCCCTCAACCAGGGGCGGTGCCTATCCACTCAATATGTTCTCTACAGGTTCTCTCTCACCTTTGTTGGGTATTTTAGCTAATGTTATCCCTGTTAAGTCCGGGAAACCTCTTGGGTTCCTGGCATCTGGGACTTTCTAGTGGCTATCCCCGGTTTTCCATTCCCCAGTGCTACACTAAATGCTATTCAACTTCCTGACCCTCTGTGCTTCTTCCCTATTTCCACATACACCTGATTCTACCCACCTTTTCCCTCCCTCTGATCGCTCCCTCCCAGATCCCTCCTTCCCTCTAATGCCTATGATTATTTTCTTTCCCCTTCTGAGTAGGACTGGAACATCCAAACTTTTGTTTTCTTTTTTCTTGGGTTTCCTATGGTCTGTAAGTTCTATAGTAATTAATCTTCTCACAACAAACTCAAGAAGAGACCCACACAAACAATTCCACTTTTAATGAATATAGCTATTTACGTATTTGATAACCCAATTACTATTTCCATTGGTAAAAGCACCATCTGGAAAACAGTATCTTTCATGTTTTTCAGGGAATATTGATTAAGTAAAGTATTTCTATTTTACCCTAGGGAAGAGAGTCTCAATGATGGTTTGCCAGGATCAGGTTGGTCTATGGGCATATCTATGGAAGTATTGCATTCATGATATGTGGAAAGTCCATATCTATTTGTGTGGCACAGTTTTGTTGTTGTCATTGTTAGGTCTTAGACTGTGTACATGTAGAAGTAGGGTTGTAGATGAGATGAGAACAAGCAGATTTATAGACATTCATTATCTCTGTTGAGTTCCTGCCCTGACTTCTTGGGAATGGTGGACTGTAAACTGAAATTTTAACCTTATAATCCTCTCTCTCCTATTAAAAATAAACATAAACAACAAAAAGGGTTTGTATTTTAAAATTTAACATTGCCCTCAACTTTGTGAGTTTTTTTTGATTAAAATATTGAAATGTTTTACTGTGTTTTTCTCTGAAGTTTCATTGTTATTGAGTTTCATTAGAATAGCTATTTAAGTTTCTGTTGGTTCTTTCTCACTGATTGCTGGATACCCAGTTTCTACATCAGTGAAGTCATGGTTTTCTGAAAACTTTTGACAGTGACTGGTATCTGGTTACTGGCATAACAAATAGTTTTTATACTCTCCTGCTCTGACTTTGCTTTTATACTTTTAGAAAATTTTAGAATATGTAACGCGCGCCCCCAAAATCCCTTTTCGCCCGCGAATAAGGACACGGAGGCAGTAATCGGGTATCACTACAGACGAGGCTTTACTTCTTGTAACAGCAAAAGCGGAAAAGACGGAAGAAACCGGAAGAGGCTCCCTTAAATACACCCTAGAGTGACGTATTCACTTTTGGCTGGCTGTTCGTTCACCACCCAATATGCCTCGGGATTGGCAGTGACTAATGGCCCGCCTATCAGCCTAGCAACTGCGCAGATAATTGTATAGCCACTGCTAACAGCAGCTTCCTACAAGAATACTGTTCATATTCTCTGGAATTACAATCACTATCACTTTTTCAGCAAAGGATGGGGGCCCCACTCAGATTTACCAGGGCCATACTATCATATTAATGTTTACAAGGCAATCCAGGATCAACGTTTCCCCCAAATACTGTGTTGATTTAATGTTCAGAACCAGGTGAATATGTTTTTAAAAATAAAATTTTCCACTTACCCATCTAACTGGGCCCCTGAGGATCAAATTCTTTGCCTATTGTTGCTAACTTGTTACCCTAGACAAGCCTCTTCTTCGAAATCACCAAGAATAAACTGGTCTAGCATCTGTGGTCACCATACTTATCAAGCTATGGCAGACCTAATATATAACCCAATACCAGCATTGTTAGGAGCAGCAGTGAGCGTGACAACATTTGCCATTACAAGATGGCGCAGGCATCCTGTGCTCCCACAAGTAAACAACTAACTGCACAGGTGCAAAAGGCAAAAGCGCACCAAAGTCACTGCCCATCCCCAGGGTGTAATATGGGGTGATGAGTGAACAGCCAATCAGAAGTGAACACGCCACTCTAGGGTACATATAGCAGTGCCTTTCCCGGGCTTTGGGTCTTTCCACTTCTGCTGATACAAGAATAAAGTCTCGTTGTAGTAACCACCCGAACACTGCCTCACGTGTCTCTTTCGTGGGCGAAGGGGACTCGAAAAGGGGTGCGGAACACAGCATTATTCTGTATTCTGACCACAGTCAATATTGTTGGCTTCCTGTTGCTGGAATAGACCCATATACTGAGATTGCTGTAATCATCTATGTATAATATTAGGTGAATATAATCCTCATAAACCAGGCCTCTGTGTCTTTTCATGGCACTAGAGTTGTCCTAGTATCTCTATCTGTGAATACATCTGGGAATGGAGGTGCTTGAGGTTGACATCATCATACCTTTCAGTAATTCCTAGGGTATATTCTTGTGATTACACCCTTTATCTATACCCAATAGATGGGCTCCTATTCTACTGTTGAAAAAATTTTGGTAAAGACAGGTTCTTGGCTACATGGGCTGAAGATAAGCTGGGCACAATTTGTGTCTCATATCAGCTGGGGACTGCACAGTCTCTGGAGAAGAGATAGGTATTTCTTAGGTTTACTTAAAGGCTGGTGCATATGTGGGCAAATGTTGTTTTTCCCACTGTTATATAGATCTCTTGCTGATGGTGAGCCAGTCCAGAGACTCTGACTTTTGACTACTGTAAGAAGCTTCCTTCAGTTTCTATTGAGTGATGAGTCTAACAGCAGTGCAGCTGATACTGTGTTTAGAGGAAAAAAAATCACTGATAAGTTTCTTTCTCTGCTTCTCAGTGAGTGGAACCCTATTTTGTACTGTGCTACACATCATTCATGTATAGTTGGTGAGGACTATCAGTGACCTGGCCTAATGTAGTTTCAATGGTATCATCCACAGGTCTATTCAGTTTCTTTCTTTAAAAAAAAAAGGTTAATTTTTTTCCATTTCAAATGTCCCCATTCCCAGTTTCCCATCCACAGCAAAACCCCATCCCACCCCATTTTCCTCCTCTTTGTCTCTATGAGGGTGTTCCCCCACCTACCCATCCCCATTCCCACCTCAACTTTAGCATACCCTTATGCTGAGGCATCCAGCCTCAACAGAACAAAGGGCTTCCACTCCCATCGATGTCAGATAAAGGCATTCTCTGCTACATATGTAGCTGGAGCCATGGGTGTAGGAGGAGCTAAGGTGGGAGGAGTAAGGAAAGGAAGAGGATGAATAAGGAGAGGAAGAGGAAAAGGAAGAGGAGGAGCTAGGAGACTAGGGAGAAGAACAAGAGAGGGGACATGGAGGCTTGTTTGCTGTGTCTGTAGCAGTCAAAGGTAGTTGGTTTATCTAGGTTGGTTATTGGGTTACACCTCTGATTGTATGGGCATCTCATTATTGATCATTACCAAATTTATAAAGCCTTTGGATAATCTAAGCATGAGAGTATCATTTGTACTGAGCCCTCATGATTGGCAGGATTGTCTGGGAAAATTCCTAGCCTTGAAGAGACAGTGTGGAAGATTGGCAGAGCCATCTCATGAATGGCAGGGCTGGTGTTTCTGCCTGGCCGTTTCTAGCCTCTGGCCAAGGAACATGGCGGCTGTACCACAGCTTAGATAGTCGGTTTTACCAGTGGGCATTCTTAAATAATTACTACAACATATGGGTCTCTCCATGTGTATACACTTTGGTTGGTGGTTTAGTCCCTGGGAGCACTGGGTCATCATGTTAGTTGATATTGTTCTTCCTATGAAGTTGCAATCCTCTCCAGCTCTTTCAGTCCTTCCTTCAGCTCTTGATTGGGGTCCCTGGGAAAGGTGCAATGGTTGGCCATGAGTATTTGCATCTGTATCAGGTGCTGGTAGAGCCCTCAGGAGACAGCTATACCAGGCTCCTGTCAACAAGCACTTCTTGGCATCATCAATAGTGTTGAGGTTTGGTATCTGCAAGTGGAATGGATACCTAGGTGGGGTAGTCTATGGATGGCCTTTACTTCAGACTCTGCTCCATTTTTTTCCTTTGCATTTCCTTTAGATAGGAACAATTCTGGGTTAACATTTTTGAGATGTGTGGATGGTCCCATCCCTCAACCAGGGGCAGTGTCTAACCTCTGGATATAGTATCTACAGTTTTTGTCTTTTCCTTGTTTGGTATTTCAGATAATGTCATCCCACTTGGGTTCTGGGAACCTTTTTTCCCCTGGCATCTGGTACTTCCTAGTGGCTACTCCCTATTCCCCACTATTACATATTTCTGTTCAATTTCCTGACCCTCTGTACTTCTCTCCTGTCTCTTCCCATACCTGATCTTGCCCTGCTTTTTTCTCCCCCTCCTCTCTCCCTTCCAGATTCCTCCTACCTTCTATCTTCCATTATTATTTTGTTCACCCTTCTAAGCAGGATTGAAGTATCCACACTTTTGTCTTTCTTCTTCTTAAGATTCATATGGTCTATGAGTTGTACTGTGGGTATTATGAGCAGGTCTGTTCAGTTTCTATTGATTGTAGAAGTCCACTGGATTTTGCAAGCTTTAGTTCTAGTTCTGTTTAGGCTGGTATTTTGTTTGAAATCTAAGGCTTATACTTAATTCTCTTTCCCAAGCAGGAAGTCCACAACTTCATCTTGGGCTGCTTAGTGTTGTAACTCAGGCAACTCTTCCTGCTTTCTTCAATAAGTCTTTTAGACCTAGTATACTAAATTCAAATACTATGCTCTTTAATCTTTAGCTTTTATGCTGGTATTTTAGTGTTTCAATATCTATTTAAATTGGTGTGACCTTGAGAGAGGTTGTTGTACAATTCTACTTAATTTCAATCTTGCTGCAATGTCCAGAATCTCATTTTCTTTAGGTTCAATTAAGTATTTTTTCCACAAAGATTTGGGAAATAATAGAAAGCCTTTTTGATTTTTCTTGCTTTCTGCCTTTAACAGTATTCTGTACTCGGTTTCTAATATTCATCTCATAAACATGGCCATAAGACAAATTTAACTTTTCAAATTGCTGTTCTTTGTAATTAGTTCACATGCTTTTCATGAAGTTCAATTGTGTGTGTGTGTGTGTGTGTGTGTGCAAAGCAGACATATTTATGGGTCTGGTGTATGTGCACGTTGGCTTGTCATGTCTAACAAGTCATTTTATTCTATGGATTCTTTGTTTCTGCCCATGGAGCACTGGTCAGTCCACACCCCAACCCCTTTCTCTCACCTCATGGTTCTCATACTTGAATGACAAACATTTTATCCAGTGAGCCAACCACCGCCCCCCTTAACTTTTTAAGTCACAAACAATCAAAATTGCTAACAACTTAGAGAGATAAAATGACTTCTAGAGAGATGATTTATTGGTCATAATGCCTTTTACCTGTAATTTTTGTTTTGCTTTTCCTTCAATATTAGTTGAAGTTTTTTTTTGGATACAATAGTTTAGTTTGGCACTGGCGGTCTTTGAATGCTCAGAATATGTCTTTCAAGGCACTTATAATATTCAAAGTTAAATTGATTCTGACCGGCCTTCCTTTAGAATTGACTTGTTCTATCTTATATCTAATGTATCTTATCTATTCTACATTTTTAAATATGTTTCAACTATACTGTGATATGGATAGTTGTACTTGGGTAGGTGTTTTTTTTTTTAGATTTAGAAAGTTTTCTCCTATGATTTATAAAAATATTATCTATGATTTGGGTACTGTATTCTGCTTAGCCTTAGTTAGTGTTCTATTGCTGTAAAGTGTTCTATTGCTGTAAACAGCATAATCATGGCAACTCTTGTAAGTGTCAATCATTTAGCTGGGGCTGGGTTAGTTTCAGAGGTTTAGTCCATTCTCATCATGGTAGGTAGCATGGTGGCACATAGACAGACATAGTGTTGGAGAAGGATCTGAGAGTTCTACATCTGGATCCATAAGGTGACATGAAGACAGAGACACTGGGACTAGCCTGCCCTTTTGGAACCCCAAATCCCACCCCACCCCCAGTGACACACTTTCTCCAACAAAGCAGCACTTCCTAATCCCTCTCAAGTAGTACCACTCCTTGATGGCCGAGCATTCAAACATATGAGCTTACAGAGGCCATTCCTAAGCAAACCACCACACCTCCTTCTGTGATCATAATTCAAAGAAGGTAAGGCTTTTCAGGATGTTCCAAAGCTGTCTCATGTTCCTTTCCATATATTGTTTTACATTTCACCATTTATCTTTAGTGCATAGTCAAATTCCTCTACTAAGTCTTCCAAAACTAAGTTTTTGATGTGACCCATTCTGTTGGTGAGGATTTCCCTTGAAGTTTTTGCTTATTAAGATTTTAATTTCCAGCATCATGTAAGGTTGGGGCTTTATTTCAGTAATTCTATCTTTTCATTCAATTCTGTTTTTAGATTGAAATATGGATAAAATAAATTTTTAAAAAGGCCTACACTGTCTCAAACGTTTTGCAGCAAGAGTCTCACATTGCTTCTGAGTTCTCCTACAGAAAGAGTCAGCCGTCTTACAGTGGAACTAATTGATCTTCTTGATCAAGAGCCTTCATATTTTATTTATGGTGATAAATGATACACTAACACTACTTAGCTAATGCAAAACTGAGGTGTTCTTGAGATGCTTCTGATATGGGTTCACATTGTTTTCAGACACTGTTAATATGCCTTGCAACAGGACTCCTATTACATCAGCAAAAACAATTGACCAGCTGTAGTCAAGATTTTAAAGGTAATCAAACTCATGGTACAAAAAAAAATAGGAATAAAAACAATGTCCTTAGTTCATTTTCAACATCTGTTGCCTAAATAAAAAGTACCACCTGGAAACTATTAAATTGATCATCAAAATCAATTATGTAAAATGTGGCACATCAAAAGTAGACTTTTTCTTTAAAAGAGAAGACAGACTTATCACAATAAGTGGCTGAATTTGGAGGGTACTTCTCATTTTGGTTTGTCCATGTATATATAAACCTCTCTTAAATAAAGAACAAGAAAATAACCAACTTTATATCCTGATAGAAAAATTATATGATGGCATAAAAATATTATACTAGTGGATAGAAACTATATATAATCAAATTATATATTTACAAATTATAACAAAGATGATAAACAGTGGACAAAGTTTGAAAGTGTAAATCAACAAAATATAAATAAGTATACCATATTCTGTACTTGGTTAGCTGTGTGTTGAACATTATTAAATATAAAATGATTATAAGCAGGTGAAGTTTCAATAAATTGTAACTTGGCTGAATAAAATATTCTATTTCAGTACAAGATTCGACATATACTTATATCTATAAAGATTCATTACAAAATATTTACTATATGGTTTTCATATATGTCTTTATTCTATCTTCAATTCCTTTCTTTAGATTGTATGCTACAGATTATCACTTTTTAAATATTATCTTTAATCTTGCTTTACAATCCTGTCATTATTCCCCTCCTGGTCTGCTTTCCCACAGTTCCTCATCCCATTCCTTCTCTTCTGTCTCCAAGCAGATGTTCCCACCCTACTCCAACCCACCCCCACCTGCCAGGGCTCCCCATTCCCTGGGGCCTGAAGTATACTGAGGATTAAGTGTATCTTCTCTCACTGAGGCCAAACCAGGCAGTCCTCTGCTGTATATGTGTCAGGGATCTCACACCAGGTAGTGTGTGCTGCCTGGTGGGTGGTATCAGTTTCTGCTGGTCTTCCTATGGGGTTTCCCTCCTTGTCAGCTTCTTCCAGCCTTTCCATCATTCAATCACATGGGTCCCCAACCTCAGTCCATTGGTTAGTCTGTGTCTGTCTCAGTCAGCTGCTGGTTGGGTCTCTCAGAGGACAGCCCTGCAAGGCTCCTGTCTGTAAGTATACCATACCATCAGTAATAGTGTCAGGCCTTGGAGCCTCTCCTTGAGATGGATTCCAAGTTGGGCCTGTCACTGGACCTCCTTTCCTTCAGTTTCTTCTCCATCTGTGTTCTGCAGTTCTTTTAGATAGGAATAATTCTGGGTCAGAGTTTTTGACTGAGTGTATATTAGCCAAAAATTTACATAATACCCAGGGTACAGATTATTATTTAATATAAATAATATAATGATTAACACATTAAGAAAGAAGTTAAATCTTTTACACAAGCAGTCAAATAAGAATATTTTACCATTTTTGTACCCAATAATCTTGACTTAGCTATTATGCAGGTAAAGTTCATTTCATCCAAACTCCTAGATGAAAATTAGAAAGGCAGAGTAAAGGGTATTTAGGAACCTCTTTAGATGGACCAAAAAGGAGTCTCTATTTGCTGAAACTCTGTTATAATAAGGTCATGAAAATACAGATAAAGATCAAACTTACTAATATAAACAATTAATTTTAAATCCATACTTATACAGATAAACCAAAAATTGCAAACGCTACTGAGTAGATACTTCTGTCGATCTTCAAGTTATAGTTACTTTTAACCAACATGACATTCAAGCTCATGTGGTTATTGCCAGGCTTCCATTCTTTGTTCAATGGCAGATCTTTGATAAATAATTTTTGGGATATGGGGTAACACATATGGTTACAAACCAAAGGGACATACGTTTTGATAAACAGCTGTGGAACAAAGCATGTATCAAAAGCTATGTACTAAAAGTTTAAATGTTTGTCACAAACAGATGAGCACTATGGCACATCATCAGTCTTCAGAGATTTTACAACCTGCCACATATATTTAGAAGAGGAAACTCCAACATATTCAAACAGTGCTGAAGTTATAGATGCTCATGGATATTTAATCTGTTTGACCACATCAATAACTATTAACATTTTTAGAAAAATCTATTTCATATGGTTTGTTGACCAGGTACTTCAAGCCAGTGATGACTTTCTCAGTTCAAGTACCTGTGTAAATACCCAGTTCTGCTTGAGAATCTTATGACATAACTCTCTCAGGGGGAAAGAAGCATCCTTTAAAAATATTTATTTATTTATTTATTATTTGCTTTGGTATGCTTTCACTCTTGCTTATTATTGCCCTTAAAAAAGTTTCAATGATGGCACAGATGACTAGAAGCCAGAGCATGGTGTGATTCTCTGATGGTAGCTCAGAAACTTGAGAAAGTGTTCCAGAGATAATAAGTACCATGGAGAGCAGCAGCAGCCCCATTACACATGGTTCACAGCTAGGCAAAGCTTCAGATTTTGAATAAATAGTCTTCACCGAGAATATATTGTATGACAGTTTCTGCAGAAAGATAGAGTGAATTCTCATATCAACGATGATGAAAGAGTATACACAGAAAGTAAATGCATTTTTAAAGCAAAGCAATCATTTCAAATGATGACAGCAGAAATTTTTTATTTTCCTTTAAATTTATCCTGGCATCAGTTTGAGAATGGAAAAGAACAATTGCTTTATGGGCAATGGACTCATTAAAAGAACCATATGAGAAAAATTCACATCATCATCTGTGAAATTACCTATGCTGGGACTTTTCTTTTTAGCCAAGGGTCTTTTTTGTTAATTTAGTCATAGATATAAACAGTTTTGTGTAAGAGTAATTTTTTCTATTTTCTGTTTTAAAATTATAACCTATTTTCCCGAGGAAAAATTATAATAAGCTTACAATTGACCTAGAGGAAAGTGAATCAGTTCAAGGAGTTCTCACAGTTAATTCAAATTCTAATATTCATGACTTTTATCTAGTGAAGTTCATTTGGACCTGTAAGGCAAGCTTTCAGCTCTCCATAAGAGAAAGCAATGGCAGGAGCTGGAAAGATGTCTCAGAGGCTCTCCCAGAGGACATGAATTCAGTTGTCAGAATGCATGTCATGTAGCTTACAACTGCCCATAATTCTGGCCCCTGAGGATATAACACCTTCTTCTGGCCTCCCAGGAATCTCCATATATATATAAAAAAATGAGGGTAGCAACATGTAAACTTGATTAAAACAATGCTGAAAATAACTCAAGAATTTTAATAAGGACTTCTGATTGCTTTTTTCCCCCCAAAGTTCTAGGAAGTGCTGTTTCTAGGATGGTTACCATTTTAGTTTCATGACATAAATTATGCTTCCTTTAAATATCACACCTTTTCAATTAGTGATTGACATCCATGAGAAGAGTATAACCTTTGGGTCAATCTCTCAGTATGAAGGTCTTGAGGAAGGTGAGAAACAAAGACATTTATTCTGAATGGATCGTTCCATGTGCCACATTTATCAGCTGAGATTAATCTCTCTGTCTCTCTCTGTCTGTCTCTCTCTCTCTCTCTCTCTCTCTCTCTGTGTGTGTGTGTGTGTGTGTGTGTGTGTGTGTGTCTGTGTGTGTCTGTGTGTATGTAGAGGGACTTTGAAAGTATTAATGCTTAAAATTATTGAGTGAATTATATCACAGAGGAAACATCCAATTGCTAAAAATTACAGAAAGGCCGGTAATGAATATGAAGAGAAAAATGTGATAATTTGGTTTAATAGTTTTAGTCTGAACAAGACGCTAAGCATGTGCAACACAAACCACAAATCCATAACCACAATCTACTGAATAAAGTTAATATTTAATACTCAATTCATTTTAAAGCCTACTCCTTTATCCCTATAATTTATTGAATGTTTTCTGTTTCTGTGGCACTTTGAAAAGTGTTTACTTATTTTCTTTATTTTAATCCCAAATTAACAACCACATTTTTAAAAAGCCAGCAGCTTGACATATCACCATCTTTGAGTAACTGGAACGGGATTCAGGTACATTTCTCTGTCATGCGATTTAATTCACAGTTGTGATGTTGCCCTTGGCCACAGGCATTTCAGAATCCATCTTTCAGCTTTCTGCCTGTTCTCTTATACTCAGTATTAAATGTTTATCAAGACAACCTCTCTAGTACCCGTGTAAACTGATTTTTATGAAGATAAAAAATTACTGGGTTTCTTGTACAATTATATGAAAGGGAGCTAAGTCATTTCTATAGTATATTATTTTTAATTTTCTTCTGTTATTTAGTCACATTAGATTGTTATTTATAAACAAAGGAGATGATGAATCTATTCATAAGGAAGCTGATGCTCTTTCACTTTGTTACAATATTTAAATTTTAGCAAATGAGATGAAAGGTCATAGTTCACAGCAGATCATTCGTGTGTTGAATATCAGAATGTGGCTATATGTGAAAATAGGACGTTGAAAGCGATGATTAATTTTAAATGAGGTTCTTAGCATGGACCCTAATCTAATCTGAGAACTGTTCATGAACAAAGAGTAATTAGAACATAATAAAAGACAATGGTCATGCAAGTCCACAGGAAAGTGGCCGTGTGAGAACACAAAGTGAAAAAAGTACACAAAGTAGCCGAGATGTGTGAAAATCAAGGAAAGAGACCTCAGAGGGAACCAAACTGCTGACTCTTAGATGCGGCACCTTCAGCTAAGAAAAGCAAAATAAAATATATTGTTTAAGCTATTCAGTGTATTTTGTTATAGCCACCAATGAGAGGAGATACATTTCTTTTAGTCAACAAATATATTCTTAAATGCCCTCTGTGCAGCAAAAATGTTTCTAGGCAATTTGGATTAATGGAGAACCAAACAGTACTGTCTCTGTGATTAAAATACTCTGACAAGAGCAAGTAAAGGGAGAAAGGCTTAATCTGGCTCATTGGCTACCGTCTGTCATGTTGGGGAAATCATAGTGGCAGCAGCTGCTCAGATAGCTTTGCCTTTTTATGTACTTCCTGACTTCCACCCAGGGAATGGAAGTACCAGTTGTTACTGTGAGTCTCCTCACCTCAGTTAGCTCATCAGGATAATCCCTGGTAGACATTATCAGAGTATAACGGGAGCTAGATATGCTCATAGCCATGTGCCCTGAACAACTCTAGGCACTGTCAAGTTGACAAACGTTTTTAACTATCATACTCAGCAATTATGAATTGCTGGATGTATAAAAGGCTGTATGAATGCCAATGCCATGGGGGTAAAGAATGAAGTATAGAGCAAGTCTGAATGGCACACTGTTTAGTTTCCATAGGGGAAACGACGGGATTGTTTGAATGGGTTGAGCCTTAGTTGTCTGGAGCATCTTTCCTGGTGGAGCTGGCCTAGGTCCTGATTCTGAGGTGTGTGTGTGTGTGTGTGTGTGTGTGTGTGTGTGTGTGTGTGTGTGTGTATGGTACAATCCAGTTATACTGATGAGAGAAGGAGAAAGCCTTTTGGAAGACGTGAAGATTCGAGTCATGAAGGTACAAAATTCAGGGCTAATGGTCAACCTGACTTTTGTTTTTACACAGATAGTTAAGGTCTGAAACTACTGTCGATTGAACCAGTAAATGCTCCTGAGTCTCCAGTAAAATGTTAAAGTTGAGTACTGACTGTCTTTATTGTAAATAAAGTGTCTTATACTTTACCCTATGACTTAACACTTCTCACAAATGGCCTTGGCAGAATATTTTAATAGGATTTTTTTGGTAACACAAGTATTTCAAGTATACATCATATTTTATAATTCAGAATGAAATGAATATGTTTTGAAATTTGGATTATGTTTGAACAGTAATTTAAAACTTCTACAAGTATCCTTTCTCTTGTTAACTCTCATTATCTATCATCTATCTTAGTGTTTATGAGTCTCTCTCTCTCTCTCTCTCTCTCTCTCTCTCTCTCTCTCTCTCTCTCTCCCTGTGTGCGTGCGTGTGTGTGTGTGTGTGTGTGTGTGTGTGTGTGTGTGTGTGTGTGTGATAAGAGTGTATGGTCCTATAAATTGAACCTGGGCTGTCACAAATATCAGGCAATTATTCTATCATTGAATTGTACCTGCACTCTGTTCCCAGCAATTCTAAAAGTAAAGTCTATTCATAATTAGTTCTTTTACTGAGATCTTGAGTGATTTATTTGCTCAATAATTTTCCTCAGTTGTACAGATAAAAACAAAAACCAATAAATAAGAATGATCACTTTAGTAAGGCAGTGATTGAGGCACAGGTCAATTTAAATGTTGTTTCTCTGTAATGAGCTCCTGTTATACAAACAACAAAATCATATTTATTTGTCACATTTTGAAAGGACTATTACCTGATACCCTTTTTGGTTACATATTTTGCTTTGAGGTAGATAGTTTTACAAATGAAATGTATTCTATACAAATTTTCTTACATTTTTCATTTGTGTGTGTTATGTATATGTGTGCATTCATATTTGTGTGTATTTGTGCACGCAGGTGGGGAAATGCCTGTTTTTACTTTACATTCCAAGGCTAAAATTACAGGCAAGCTGTCAAGCTCATTTGATATCTACATGGTTTATGTGGATCCATAATCTAGCACTTCAACCCAGTCACCTTACAAACTCCTTTCTCATTCCTTAATCTGCCATGCATTCTAAATTGAAATGCTGAACAGGATGAACATTTTACATTATTATTTGCTGTCTTTAAGGGAAGAGCTCCTGTCATGAAGGCTTATGACTGTCTTCTGACTGCAGTGCACATTATTCATTTGTGCATGTATTATAATGGATTACCAATCTATTTCAGAACAGAAGATAAACAGGTCACTGTTTTGTCCTTTCCTGCCAATGCATGTAAACGTAAAAGATGATTTAAAAATATTTTGAACAACCCTGTTTCTTCAAATCAAATACATTTAAAAGCCACTTCTTACTCATTTGTCCTACATTTTATAAAAATTATAAACTTCACTAGTAGTTATTTATATTATTACCACAAAAACATCCCTACGTGTAAGTGGATAAACTTTGCCAAGAAACTAACACTCTTTTAAACTCACTTGTGTGGTGGCATGGTAGTTCTGTTGAGTTTTCTACAGTTTCAGTAGCATGTTACCAACTACGGGCATCTGAATAAACAGAAAATAAAATGAAAATTAAATTACTATTTTTGTTAATTCCAAGATTAACTACAGCAACCATAGCATATATTTTCTTACAGAGATATACATACATTTGTCACATACACAATATCCTTGACTGGCATGCGTAAAATCACAGGTTTAATCTTTAGGTCTGCCCTCCAATGTAAAGGAAACAACATACAAATTGTCAGTATAAAGTCTTTGGAAGCATCATGCTTTTCCTCTTTCATCATTCTACTTTTCACTCTCACTCACTCACTCACTCACTCACTCACTCAGTAACTTATTCACTCACTCACTCACTAAGTTACTTATATACTCACTTTTTCACTAACTTTCTCACTCACTCACTCATACACTCATTAGCTTACATATTCACTTTCTCACTCACTAACTCACTTTTTTCACTCACTCACTCACTCACTCACTCACTCACTCACCTACTTAAACTCACTCACCTACCCACTCACTAACTTACTTACTTTCTCACCCACTCACTAGCTTACTTATTTTATCACTCACTCACTCACTCACTCACTCACTCACTCACTCACTCACTCACTCACTTACAGAAACTTACAGGAATGAATAGCCTTAGAAATAGCTTCAGAAGTTCGGGGATTCTAAGGAACCTCTTTGGCTAAGAACTCGATTATATGGGAATTATTCCTGGTACTAGATGCTTCAATTGATGACAACAGATGTCAAGTTAGGGCTTTATTTTTCCTATTATAAAGAAATTTTATTTATATTGTTTTTATATTATTTATATTGACTTCATTTTATCTATTCTACTTCATTGAGCTTTATAGGACTCTTCAAATGGCCCATAGTTTTAGCTGTCCCTCCCTTTATGAGCTCCATTGCCCCCTCTTCCCTCAGTCTTCCCATCTGATACTCCCATTACAGTCCTTCACCTCATACATTCATAAATATTTCTTCTATTTTCCCTTCCAAGGAAGACATATCCCTCACCCAGTTCCTTACTTTATACCTAACCCCTATAATTTTATAGATTGGAACTTGTATGTAAAAGATTTAACAGCTATCATTCACATATAAACAACTACTTACCATATTTGTCTCTGTGGGCCAGGCTTACCTCATTTAGATAAGACAGGATGCAGCATATTATCTCAAATTTTTGTATCTGTTTTGATATGCTTTGTATTTGAGAATGTGGTCAATTTTGCATAAAGTTCCATGAGCTTCTGAGAAGGTATATTCTTTTGAGTTTTGGTGAAATGTTCTATAAATACCTTTTAGATCCTTTGCTTTATGATTTCAGTTATCTCCAGCATGTCTCCTTTTAGTTTTTGTCAGGATGACTTTTCTTACTCATGAAAGTTGGGTACAGAATTCACATATTATCAATATATGAAGATCAATTTGTGTGTCCTGGCTACTTTTATGTTAGCCTGATGTTCTAGTGTCATCTGGAAAGAGAAAATCTCAACTGAGAAAATGTTTCCATAAGATCCAGACATAAGGCACTTTCTTATTTAATGACTGATGGAGGAAAGTGCAGCCCATTGAAGGTGCTGCTCCTGGGCTGGTGATGCTGGGGGATCTAAGAAAGAAAGCCAAGAAAGTCATGAAAGCAAACCAGCAAGCAGGACCTTTGCATGGCCTATCAATCAGCTCCTGCCTCCAGGCTCCTGTCCTGTTGAGATCCTGTTCTGACTTCTTTGATGATGAACAGAGATGTTGAAAATTAGCCAAATAAATACTTTCCTGCACAACCTCATGGTATTTCCTCACAGCAATAGAAACCCTAACTAATAAAATTTGATTTAAGCTGTAGTAGGGTTTCATTTATAAACTTGTGTTGGGTGCATATATGTTAAAGAATGATAGTAAAAACTCTTGCTAGGTTTTTTTCTTTGTTATGTATGATTACATACATATCCTTATCTCTTCTGATTAGTTTTGGTTTAAAGTCTTTTTTGTCAGATAGTAAAATGTACTGGTACAGAGACATTGATCAATGGAATAGAATTGAAGACTCAGAAATAAAACCAAACACTTACAGACACTTGATCTTTGACAAAGAAGCCAAAAAATATACAATGGAAAAAAGAAAGCATCTTCAATAAATGGTGCTAGTCTAACTGGCTGTATGTAGAAAAATGAAAATAGACCCATATTTATCACCTTGCACAAAGCTCAAGTCCAAGTGCATCAAGGACCTCAACATAAAACCAGATACACCAAATCTAATAGAAGAGAAAGTGGGAAAGAGCCTTAAATTCATTGGCACAGAAAAAAAAAATTTCCTAAACAGAACACCAATGGCTTAGGCTCTAAGATTAAGAATTAATAAATGGGACCTCATGAAACTGGAAAGCTCTGTATGGCAAAGGACATAGTCAATAAGACAAATCTTTGGGAAAAAGTCTTCACTAATAAATCTTCACTGATAAAGTGCTAATATTTAAAATATACAAAGAACTCAAGAAACTAACCACCAAAACAACAACAACAACAACAAAAACAAAAACAACCCAATCAAAAAATGGGATATAGAACTAAACCAAGAATTCACAGTAGAGGAATCTTGAATGGCTGAGAACCACTTAAAGATGTTTAAAGTCCTTACTGATCAGAGAAACGCAAATCAAAATGACCCTGAGATTCCACCTTACACCAATCAGAATGGCTAAGATGATAACCTCAGGTGACAGCACATGTTGGTGAGATGTGGAGAAAGGGGAACACTTCTCCATTGCTGATGGGGTTGCAAACTGGTACAACCACTCTGTAAATCAATCTGGAGGTTCCTCAGAAAATTGGAAATAGATCTATGTGAAGACCCAATAATAGCACTCTTGGGAATATACCCAAAAAATGCCCCCCATGCCACAGGGGCACATGTTCCACTATTTTCATATCAGCCTTATTTGTGATAGCCAGACGCTGGAAACAAGTCAAATGTCCCACAACAGAATAATGGATACAGAAAATGTGGTTCATCTACACAATGGAATGCTACTCATCTATTAAGAATGAGGACATTTTGAGTTTTGCAGGCAAATGGATGGAACTAGAAAATATCATCATGAGTGAGGGAACTCAGACCCAAAAGGACAAGTGTTGTATGTACTCACTAATAAGTGGATATTAACCCCTCCATCCCCCCCAAATGTACAGAATACACAAGATATAATTCAAAGAACTCAGGTCAAAAAGCTGAAGGGTCCAGGTGATAGCACCTCATACCACTGGGGAGGAAGAAGAAAGCAATCACAAGTGGGGAGGGAGGGAAAGACCTGGGAGGGAAAGTTGATGAGTGGGGAGGTGAGTGGAACCTGATCTGGTATTGGGGGAGGGAAAGAACTGAAGCCCTGAGGTCCAGCAGAAAGAATAGAAACAGGCAACCTCAGGAGCTAGGTGCGGGACCCTCCAGAATGCACCAGAGACTTGGGAGGTAAGAGACTCTCAGGACTCTAAAGGAGAGACCACAGATGAAATGTCTGAGAGCAGGGAGAGGGAACTTATAGAGCCCACCTCCAGCAGGGAGACCAGGCATCAAATGAGGGAGGGGGTTGCCATTCCACAGTCAAAACTCTAACCCATAATTATTCCTGCTTGAAAGAACTACAGGGACAGAAATGGGGAGGAGCCTGAGGAAAAGAAGGTGCAGTGACAGGCCAAATGTGGGATCCAGCTCACGGGGAGGTCCTAAGACCTGACACTATTACTGAGGCTATGGAGCACTCACAAAAAGGGACCTATCTAAAGAAATATAAATTTTTATTAATAATCTCTTTTATCATAGGACTATTATAAAACAGCCAATAATTAATTAATCTATATAATATATCAATTAATGATAGCTTTTTCTACTTTTTGTAAAACTACTCCTCTTTTGTCAATTAATTGTTGAGGGAAATTAGGATTTGCATCTCTCTTGAGAATATTAAACAGAGACTTAAATTCTTTTGTGAAGAACTTAAAATAAGATCTTGGCCAATGAGCATCTCCTAACCCTGAACACCTATGCTCCTGTGTCATCTCCTTCCCCACATCCTACATTTTTCTGTTTATAACCCCTGTGTTATAAAGCAAAAATTAGGATTTGATAATAATAATAAAAAAGGGGGGGGGAACCTATTATGACTGCTCTCGGAAAGACCCAACAAGCAGCTGAAAGAGTCAGATGCAGATATTAACACCCAACCAATGGACAAAAGCTGCTGACCCCTGTAGTTGAATTAGGAAAAGGCAGTCTCAATTAACTTGGATCACCAAAAGGGGAGCATATACCAGCTGATATGAGTCTCCCAACACATATATATCAGATGACTGCCAGATCTGTGTTCCATTAGAGATGATACACCTAGCCCTAAAGAGACTGGAGGCCCCAGGGAGTTTAGAGGTCAAGTGGGGTGGGGGGAGGGGTGGAGACATGGGGTTGGGTTGGAGGTATGAGATGTGGAACAGTCAGAGCATGGACTTTGGGGGGGGGAGAAAATAAAATCTGGAGTGTAAAAATACAAATAATAGATAAAAATGACTATAGCAGCTAGCCTCTTAGGTCTATTTGTTTGAAGTATCCTTTTCCAATACTTTACCCTGAAGTGATGTTTATCACTGATGTTAAAATGTGTTTCTTGGATGCAGTAAAAAATATCCAAACTGTTAGTCTGTGCTTTTTTAATAAGGAAATTGAGATCATTAGCACTGAAAGTTAACAGTGAGCAGCACATATATTCCTGTGATTTTATTGTTGTGGTGTGGGTTTTCACCCCTATTTTTATTTCCCAATCTTAGATTATTGATTCCTCGTGTTTTCTTAGCTCTGGTTAACTTCATCAGGTTGTAAGTTTCCTTCTAGAGATTCCTGTAGAGCTGAATTTGTATTTTATTGTGAAACATCTTTATCTATGTATTGTGATTGGAAGTTTTGCTGAGTGCATTATCATAGGTTGACACCTGTGCTCTCTTAGAGTTTGTATAACTTCTTTCCAGACTTTTCTGACTATTAAAGACTCCATTGAAAAGTCAGGGAAATTTTATTCTATTACCCTTCATATGTTATTTGGTCTTCTTCTCTTGTAGCTTTTACTATTCTTTCTTTGTTCTGTACAGTTAGTGTTTTGATTACTATATGTCATGAGTAATTTCTTTTCTGGGGTAGAATGTTTGATGTTCTGAATGCTTATTGTACTTAATAGGAAATTCTTCCCTTAGGGTTGGAAAATTTTTCTCATGATTTCATTTTTATATCTTATGTGCTTTTGACCTGAGTTTTATCCTTCCTCTATTCACAGTCTTCTTAGATTATGTCTTTTGATGGTGTCTCAGTATTCCTGAATGTTTTGTGTCTGAATTTTTGAAAATGTAACATTTTTGAGCTGGGGTATCTCTTTCTCTTATCATTTATATTCAATATTGAGATTCTGTCTTTCATTTCTTGTAGTCTGTTGATGAGTCTTGCTTCTATGGTTCCTGTTTTAGTTAATAAGCTTTTCATTTTCAGTTTTCCCTTTGTTTGGGTATTCTCTATTGATTATATTTCCACCTCCATGTCTTTAACAGTGTTCTTCATTACATAAAATTTTTAGTTTGTGTTTTTTTATAGATCTTATCAGTGGATTTTAAATTACCTTCTTAAGAACCTTGAACACATGGGTAATTGTTATTTGCAAGTTCTTGTCTTGTGTTTCATTTATATTGCATTTGTCCAGGCCTACTGTAGTACTCTTGTTGGACTCTAGTGTAAACATATAGTTCTATTGGCTATTGATTGCATATTACACTTGCATCGAGTCATCTGGTATTGGGATGGCTACAATTCTAGGTACTGGTATCTTGTGTTTTGTTGGTGTATGTTTTGTTCTTTAGTTTATGCAGTTTTCTTTGGTTTAAATACAGACACAAATCCATTAAAAATATTGTTTGTTACAAGGTTTTTTCTAGCATTAATAGTTAGTTTTGAGAATGTTCCTAATGTTGTATTGTTGATTTTTAAGTTTTAATTTTGTTAGTTATTGGCTACACCAGTTTTGCTTGGCATTCATCTAAATATTCCATTCTATTTTTCTATTCTTTTGTATCACATGAGTAGTTATGCATTTTTGCATGACTTGGGACTTAAGCAAATACTAATTGTGTGGTATTTCATTCAAATACTTGTGAAATATTAATGGATGAGAAATTACTTTGCAAAAGCCCTTTGTCTGATGAATCTGGGAGATACTAAGCAAACATAAAAAGAGAAACCAAGATTGTTTCAGACTAACCAAGCTCTCTGTGAAAACAGTGTGTTTTTCATTTTCAGCTCTACCGTATGTGACATGAGTATGACATTCTGATCATTAACTGTACTGAAGCACCAATATACATTGTCTCTTAAACAAAAGCATACAAAGGGTGTCCTTACATGTTCTTCTATGGAACTTTTGTTTTGCAGCAAATGATAGACTTGCTAGCTAAGGATTTATTAAGCTAGAAAACCTCTTGTATGTGTTGGGGCCACACAGATGGGCTACATGCTCAACCTATATATTTCTCTGCATATTCACAGTGAAACTCAAATTAGGTACAATTTCAAGACATTTGTTAATAGTTTTCTCAATGTTAAACACAAAAATGACCATAGTACCATATCAAATTTACAATTTATATATGATCTACATAAGATTTAATAAATCAATTAGACTTCTGTTATTTGGCATAATCAAGCCAGTTTCCAAATATAGTTAAATAATTCTAAGTTAGTGGCTGGAAAGAAAGTAAGTTGCCTAAGGGGTATTGCTCTTGCCAAATGAATTTTTCTCCAGTATTAAATAAATACACCTTACTGGTAAGAATGAAAAGATGGAGTCTGCAGGGGCAATCATAACTATTCAGTGAATTTTGTAAGATGTGTTGGTAGTCTACCTTGGAAATTTTTTTATTGGATATTTTATTTATTTACATTTCAAATGTCATCCCCTTTTGCCATTTCCCCTCCTTAGAAACCCCCTATCCCATCCCCCTCCTCCTTTTTGCTTTTATACTATTTTAATTACATGCAAGTATTAAGGTCAGTTATAGATTGAGGAACTAACAATACAATAGATGCAAATGGTCAAGGAACAAGCGGGAAAATAAACACAAATAGTCAAAGAACAAGCAAAGCAACAAACCAAGTGCAATAATCACTCCCATGATCGCTGTTTCTATGGGCTTATTAGGATGACCAAAATATCTGAGCCTAGGAAATTTCTAAAATAAAATGTCAAAGCTGGCAACATATAGGCAAATATTAATAAAGGCATATACTTTTGAGGTCAAAGCTGTCTCTTCCTGATATACCCCTCATATACTGAGATAAATTTGTTTTAGTTTCAAAATATTCCTTTGATATGCTCTACAACAAAAATATTTGACATAAATTATAAATAGTATTACATGCATGGAAAAGGCAGATATAGGTAAAGAGTCCATGAGGGGAGCATCTTCAATATTATCATTACTAATTTATTATTATTTATTATTATTATTATTAAATAATGTTTTATAATCACCTTAGAGATGCCACGATGGATGTAGGGTTTTCTCTAGAACATTTCCATTGTTTACTATATTTTATCAGTTTTATTTCATATGATATTCTGCTGAGAAACCTATTGTAAATTTTTAGTTTGTCAAAATTTAAAGCTGTCCATTTTCCCATATTATTCTCACGTGTGATTTACATTTCTCAGTAAGGCTTAAAGGGCTTTCAGAATCTGACCTTCACCTCACCTCCTCAACAATCTATCACTACTCTCCGCAGGGTATGCATCTATTCAACCAAGGAACACATTTATTTTATGACTCTTTTGGATCAAGAACTGATTAACATGTGAGAATATAAATGGTGCATTATCTATGCTATATTGAAACATGAGCATGAAGAAGTCAGAAATATTCCTTTGCTTCCTAAACATACATATATATATATATATAGTCTTATTATAGAAATTATAAAAGCTCCATCATTTAGTAGTGATGGAGATTTTGAAAAAGACAGACAATGAACAAGTTTAACCTAAATAAGTGACTATTAATCGTTTCATCGATTAATACTATAATTTTGTATAGTGTCATGATAGTGATTTTAAAAAGAGATAAGGGATTGTTAAATTACATATATCTTATAAAAGTGCAAGATAACTTTTAATAACTGATAAGTATTGCCCACTTTTTACACAGGCAAGTCTAGGTGGCAAGCAAAGCTTGGTTCAGAAAAGAGCATGGAAAACTGAAAGATTAAACCTAGACCTGAAGATATGAAGAATAGGGGATTTTTATGATTTTCTGGGTTATTTATTATGTACTGCAAGAACAGGCTTTTCTGATGAGGATTGAGTGGTACACAGATGTACATGTATAGCAATATGTTTTTAGAAGTCATTTATTGCTTATATCTAGTTAACAAAATAATAGTAGGTTTCCCTCTAAGGGCCCATAATATATCTAATCTTAGGTTCTTATATGTATTCTGTTTCATAGAGCATCTTTTAAACCAATGAAAAAGTAGTGGGTTAGTCCAATAACATTTATCAAACTATTGCACAAGTGGGCATATTTTGCAAAGATATCATTAGCATGTCTCACAGGGTTTGTATGTGAGTGATATTAATGGTTATTTTTTCTCATCCCATAGCATATACAGCATCTTCCAACTCAATTAATGCTAGCTCCATAGCAATGAAAATTCCAGTTGAGTTCTAGCTAGATTTCTGCATGCTCTGTGACATAATTATGTGATGTCTTCAACAATAAATAGGGTCTTGTCATCAAGCTGTAAATGGTAACAGATGACATTGGCAATATCTTTTAATATTTGGATATATATTGGACCCCACTGGTGAATGTTATAATAAGATGTACCCATACCTGATACTGGGATTTTAAGTATCAATGAAGCATTACCCTTCCCCCAAAAGGAATATGGAACATCTGAATGATCCTAGAGGAAATAAGAAGCAGATACACTGTGGCACTAAAATTCAAGGTGATGTGATTATAGTTCATATTACATACTTGGATTTTTCTTAAGAAGGCATCATGTGTCCTATCAGCTTATGTTTTTTTTTCTATTTTATGCTTTCCTAAAAATATCCATAGGGCCTATATATTTTTCTTCTTCTAAGATTTTCTCCTTTTCCATTTAAAATCCATTTTACACTCTTATTTTGTATTCCATAAACTCCTCTAGTTTTGGATCAAGGATAGCATGCACCATATAATATTGTAAATCACATAGTTGTCTCACTCCATAGGCTGTGGATTTTTTGTTGTTATTGTTTTGTACAGAGGCTATTTCATTTCATTCTTTCCATACCCAGCACCTAGCACAATGGCTGGCATATACCAAATGCTTGGCAAATATTTGTAGAACAAATGTGTTCATTTCCTCGTGTCAGCTCTGCCTCAATGCATTTCATTCAATGTTAAGCTTGTTCAGCTCTTGAAATGTCAATCATCTCCAAAGCCAAGCAGCAGTGTTAGACATGGTGATTGCTCTCCTAAGGGCCTTCACTTCCAGCTGGGATCCTAGACTGGCATGAAAGCCAAACTACAAGTGACCTAATTAGTCCTTTGGTTATTTCCAAAAAGATTGGGAATAATCATGAGAAGAGATGGCCAAAAACTAGGCCATGCAGAGTTTGATGAGAGTTGAAATGTTTGGGGTGCCAGATGTAAGTCTTTTAGACATTTTCAATAGTTTCCAAAATAAAGTAGTTTGCATTTCGATTGTTTGGGGGAGATTTTATCAACAAAATATGTGCATTGGCTAATCAGATCTTTGTAGAGGATTAGAAATTAGCAGTATGTTGGACACAGAAATAAGAAACAGAATCTTTCTGGCCCAGCTTTAAAAGAACTCATGGTAGCAGAATTCAGCCAGATGCTGTTTATCTTTCCAGAGTGTAATTTTGGGGGCTAACACATAGTGAGCTGCCTTCAGATCCTATGCTTCTGATCAATGTCAGGAACTCGATGCTATGAATGCATTTCTCCCAGAGGAATCAGCACTTAATGGATCTTTGACAGGCTTTTAATGCTTTTTTTTTTTTTCCTAAAGGCTTATCTTTAGTTTCATTGTCACAGACTGTCAGTGAATCTGATGGCTGATGTCACAGATAAGTGTAACTAATGTCCTGTTGGTATCTTATTTACTCTGGGGGAGAATCACGAACAAGATATTTTTCAAAGAAGACAATATTCAAGGGGGAGCTGATGAACTTAAAATTTAAGAATATGCATTTGAGATGAGGGTAACTATTACTATTACTAAGAAACCATATTCAAATCGTTTGAAGACATCTGTGGGCTAACACACAATATCACATAAGAATCTCTTTGAGGAGCTGACACATCCCAATGAAGCATTGCAATAACCATTGACAGTCAAAATATTCACCTACCTTGGAAAAATAGAGAAGTCTGTGTACAAATATGCAACTGAATAAAACCTACCATCTATACATTTTCATGGATTCTGTGTATGAAGTCTTTACAATAAATAGTAAACAGTGTCTGGTTTTTAAAGCGAAAAATCCAATATACAGTTGAAGAATCGAAATGGGTCAAAAGTAACTCAGCAGAGTGACAAGCAAAGCCATTAAAGACCATGTGTGCTGATATTTGTGAAATACCTGATATTTAGTAAAAGTTATTTCTATATTTTGAAAATTACCTTTAAAATGGGAAACTAATGATAATACTCCTTGAGTGGGAACTGGAAGATTTTTAAAACTTAGGTAACATCCTCTTGCCTCGGGCTGTTTGAGATATTCATATAAACACTAGAGAATTGACAATTAACATATGAGCAGGTTGAGAAAGATGACTAGTAAATTAGATGCATATGTACAGGACAGCCGAGTTTCAGAGTAATTCACTTGTGATTTTTTGATTTCCTAAGTGTATCTGTTTCTTCTACAGCTCAACCTGTAGGAAGGTTTCATAGATTTCTCTATCTCCAAGAAAATATCAATCTTACTGTGACTGCTTTCTGTTGGTAATAATGTAGAAAAAAATTTCTATGTATATACATTTTTTATTTACAGTAATTCATATTTTAACTACTGACTATAAATTTATATTTTAAAGATATACTATGAAGTAGACTGGAATAATATCTTATATCTAGGATCTATCTCAGATTCTCATGCTTGCACGGCAAACATTTTACTGACTGATATAGCTTCTCACCTCCCCAATTAGTGCTTTCTTGAAGTCTCCCAGTTTCTAAACTCTTCGTATTACCACTACCACTGTTTATAGATATTTAATCACAACATTGCTGCTATACTATTTGTGATGGTTTGTATATGCTTGGCCCAAAGACTGGTACTATTAGAAGGTGTGGCCTTGTTGAAATAGGTGTATCACTGTGTGTATGGGCTTTAAAACACTCATCCCAGATGCCTAGAAGCAGTATTCTGCTAGCAGCCTTCAGATGAAGATGTAGAACCCTTTGCTCCTCCCGCACCATGCCTGCCTGGATGCTGCTATGTTTCTGCCTTGATGATAATGGACTGAACCTCTGAACCTATAAGCCAACCCCAATTAAATGTTGTCCTTATAAGAGTTGCCTTGGTCATGGTGTCTGTTCATAGCAGTAACACCCTGACTGAGACACTCTTTACAGAGTCTCTAGCATAGAGCTGGGCACGTGAATATTATGTCTTTGACAGCTGTGGTCTTCTCAGTTTTCATCATCTTTCTTTATGCTTCTAAATTTCTTTTGTGAGTACAATATATTGTTCAGTTTCCATCCTTTCTCATGCAAGGTGAGTTATTGATACTTACATGAACATTTGTGCACCATTCATGTGCCTATCTAGTGTTTTCAGAGACCAAAGAAGAAGAGCTACTTGCCTGAAACTAGAATTTCAGATGATAGTTATGAGACTTTGTGTAGGTTATGGGTATCAAATCTGGGTTCTCTTGAAAAGCAGCCAGTGCTCTTAGTCACTGTGTCATCCTTCCAGCCCCTACAATCATCCCTTTAAAGTCTGTGTTGGATATAACATAGAGGTGAAAATTAGGTGTTGCCTTTCCTTTTCTCTCTCCTCTCTCTGATCTTGAGGATGATATGTGCATCTTGGATGCCCTCCAGTCTGTATATTGAAGATCATACTTTGTTTTTCCATTATTGATGAATCTTTTGTTAATTCTCTGGTGTCATCATTTACCTCATTTTCTCCATGATCTACATGCATGTGAATTGTTCTTAAAGAGGCTATGTGTAAATGTTTTTTTTTTTCTTTTCTTAGATGTGGGATGAGATGAGAGCCATACTCAAGCAGTCCAAATACACAGCTTAAGCTCAGAGCATTTTGGCCTCACTAACCATAGGCCTAAGCCTGGAAGCTTCTAGCCTCCATACAATCTAATTTTCGGCAAGCCTAGACCTTGAAGGCTTCAGCTTCCAGCTTCTGTCTGCTCACCTAAGCATAGAATGCTTCAGTCTCTGAGATGTGCTTCCTGTGCAGCGTACCACCTGCTGCCCGACCCTAATTGCCTTTGGTGGTTGGAAATGAGGTGGCGCAGGTGAATACTCCACAGCAAGTTCTTATGGAAGCTGCTGGAAGCTCATTTAGTAATACACGAAGTTATACCCTGTAGCCACGTTCTATTGGTCCAAAGCAAGCATCTATTCCAAGCAGCAGTTCTCGATTGACTGGCATTGTCTGCATCATGAATCCTTAGTCTCTCAGACAATCTTCAATTAGGAACTTCTGCAGGAGTTGCCTTTGTGACTGCAGAGCCCCATTCATATGGTTGTTCCTCCTCACCCCTTTTAGTTTTCTTTCTGAACTCTTGCTGGCTGAGTCTGCTCAGCTGTTCTGGCTCAAACTCCTCTCCAAGATGATTAATTCAATCTGGCTTCTCTCAGTTTCTCACTGCATTGCTCGGCTTAGACACAAACTAACTCTGGCAATTTGTTCTAATCTTCTGTTTCCTTCTTATTCTCTGGCATCAGTTGCTTCTGCAGACCTGCACTGAACTGCATGAACTCATGAATGAATTCATCTCTACTGCACGCACTGCATTGACTACCAACTGACTGACCAAAACACTGATTCCTCTCTCTCTCTGTGTGTGTCTCTGTCTCTGTCTCTCTCTCTCTCACTCTCTCTCTCGTTTCTTATTCCTGTGTTCTCATAAGAGGTGGGCATATCCTATCTCTAGCTCATTCAGTCAAACCTTTCTCTGATTCATCACTTTTTCTGTTCTTCAATTAGACATAACTTTCAAACATGGAGAATTCCTACTAAAAACTTCCTTAATTTTAAAAGTCTGTCCTAAGGGTGTTTCTGTATTCTAATCAGAGAGAATAAAAGTCTGTGGCATGTGTGCATTCCAGCAAAACACACAGACTTGGGCCTTTTGATGAAATCCCTTCACAGGGCAGCCATGTTGCTGGATTAAAATTCCTCTACAGCTCAGCTTCCATCTTTCCAATGTTTTCTAGTTCATGTAATATCTTGTTCTAAGACTATACAAAGGAAACATTATAATTAATACTAATTTAAAAATATGCAACGATATACATAAGACATAGAAGTTAAAAATATAAAGAAACAAAATTAGGGACAATAGCAAATCATGTGTGAAAAGCAAACAAAAAGCCATACTTCATAATGTAGTTTTCTATGATTATAGTTATTTCTGTTGGAGGAAACTTAGCTGACCAATAGATTTCTTTTAGGATAAACAGTCCCCAAACATATTTAATGCCTCATAATCCAACACTAATGTGTGTGACAAAAGCAGCTGAAGCTTCTTTTCTTCAGATGACCCTCACGAGTATGTCCCTGTTAACTATGAAAGCAAAGGACAGACTTGAGAGAATTTCCAAGGTACACATTTTAGCCCCCTGTGGTAGATGAGGAAATTAAGTAAAATATTTATACTTGGATAAGCTACAGAAATAATCAGGTATGTGTTTTCCCCTATGTGATCAGTGACACCTACATTATCTGTAAGTGAACGAGCTTCTAGTTGCAGAAATGCAAAGAAAAAGGTGCATTGGATAATCTGTTTCAGGTCCTCTGAGCCAGAACAGTAAATCATTCTGAAAGACAAAGCTTCTGATAAAATCCCCGTATTTTATTTGAAGAAAAAAAAAAGTCCTTGAAAACAAAAGTCAAGTTCTCTGATTGAATAAAAGTAAACATAAAACAAATTCCAGACCAGTGTAACCTGAACAAAGATAGAGCAGCAGCCATCTATGAAGTTAAAATTATTACATGCTAGTAAGGTTCACAATGAAAGGAATACGAGTACTATGTAAATAGTATAGTCATGTTTGAGAGTGTTCTCTGTTCTCTTAGTATCAGGCAGTTGCAGGATGTTGAGACAGTTGGGGATGCCATGTGCAGCCTTTTGTCTTTTGTGATGACACATGAGAACTGTACTAGTTATATCAAAGGATGGAGATTACTAGAATCCATGTGATTGTGGCTCAAAAATGGAATAGACCCATTTTAGTTTTATAGCATCAGAGGTTTAAGGGCTTTATTTCCATATTTATTACAGCTTCTTTGATGCACTAAAACAAAATTTTGATGGAACAAAAACTAGACTAGTGAATTATGAGATTGGCCACTATGACTGCTTTACATGGAACAATCCCCCCTCAGCAAAAATTACAGTACCTACCTACACTACAAATTAATTGCTGTTCATACTATGACTTTTCTTCTAGTAAAGTTTTTCAAACTGTGTATATAAATTTATTTTTAGAGTGTGTATTCTATAAGTTTTTAATAATTAAAATTATTCAGCACTTATACTTCTTATTTTAGTTTTTGCACTTTATATTAAATATCTCAAGTGCATTGGGTATTTTTATCTTGCTGTGATAAAAAATACCATAACTAAAAGTTACATGAATGAAAATCTATTCTGTCTTACAGATCTGGAGAGAGAGTCTCTAACAGCAAGGGAGGTATGATTTCAGGCATCTGGGGCAGGAGAGTGAGATACCACATCTTCAACCATAAACACAACACAGAGAAAGCAATGCATCCCAGGAATACTATAAAGTTTTAATATCCAACTCTAGTGGGATACTTCCTTTATCATGTCTCTATTTCCAAAAAGGTTTCAAAGCCTCTTCAAACAGTACCACCAAGCCAAATATTCAAATTCTTGAGCCTATGACATTCTTTAAATCCATCTGATTATAATTTCATCCATAATGCCCATACGCTGGTAAATATTAATTTATGTGTTCCCCACAACTAAAAATAAACATTACTTGGGGGGGGGGTGCACTGAGTATTCAGATGCCCAGATTTTTGGTTGCAGTCTGGATGTTGTCATGGTCAAGCATCTCAGATCTCTTATGTAAAAATAGTTTTCCATCACCTCTCATTGGTTAATAAAGAGCTGACTCAGTCAATGACTGGACAGAGGAGAGAGAGAGAAGGAGGGACTTTCAATCCCAGTCAGGGTGTCCCAAAGATACCAGAGTAGAGAAAAGGAGGGGAAGAGGGGGTGCAGAAGAAGGAAAAAGGAAAGTTGGACCATGTGGATGAACTATTTGGAGAGACAAGGAGGAGTTAATATGAGGACCCACATATAGCAGAACAAGCCAGGCAAGACTCAGATTGCAAAGAAAGTACCACAAGGGTGAGAAGTAGGCAGATTATGAAGTCCTAGAATCAGTAAAAATCTGTTTAGTTATAAGGCTTGCAGCCTTTTAATAAATTTAATAAATTTCCATGTCATTTATTCAGGAGGTAAAATCAGCTAGAACTTGCGTAGAAATGCCATGTTGCTATTAGGGTTCAAAGGGGGCATAGAAAAACCCTAATTTTTTTTTTTTTTAATTTTGTGATGATTGTCAAACTTTTTATTTTTTTAAAATTTTTATTGGATTTTTTTTTTACAGTAAATATTTAATTTTGGTTCCATCAACTATTCCAGTACCTTCTCCTGGTATGGTAGCAAAACCATGCTAAGCAGGGATTCATGAGGTATGGGGGTCGTTGAAGAAACCCCAGAATCACTGAACCCACTTCACAGACCTAGTGGTTCTGCAAAATGAGGGTTTGGCTGACAGAATGTCAAGTTGGGAAAGAATTCAAGATGGGATTCTAGGTCTCAGCCTGTATTTTTGCCTGTAAGAAGGAAGAAGTGCAGAAGAGCTGGAGCATCTTCAAGTTGTAACTACATTGTGTAGGAAAACATGGATAAGCCTCTCCATCTGTCTAGGAGCAGGGTCCTCCCTTAAGATCCTCTGTCATCTCTGTTCTATCTTCCTAATTCTGTATTTCAAATTCTGAATCCTATGTGCCCACTTGCTGCAAGCCTGTCTCATGTACTCAAATCCTTACCAATTCCAGCCTTTCCCCAGCCCTTTAAGTAGAATTCTGGATCTTCTCCTGCTTTTGATGACTTCAGAGTTGATGGCAGTTCCAGGCTTTGCTTTTTATTTTATTTTATTTTATTTTTTTGGCTCAGGCTTGCTTTTTTTTTTTTTTTTTTTAACAAGTAAACACCAGAGAGTTCCTGAGCCCATATGTGGTCTGATATCCTTTCACACTATACTGCCTAACAGCTAGTCATGCCGGCTTTTATGCAACTAAGCCATGGCCACAGTGTGAGCTGGGGACTTGATGTTCTGGAGATGATGAATCTTAAGAGGAAAATGTGTGAATGCTTAAAAGGTTGCTATTCTGCAGTTAGGGAAATTAAAAACTTCATCCAGCATGGGAGAGAGGTTGGCTGGGTATAGACAGACTAGGTTCTCAGAAAACATCATCTTTGTCTAAGCTGAACACCACCCATCAGAAGTCTTCCAGAGTTGAGAAAAAACTATGCCAGTGGGCCCAGAAGCTCCTCTGTTCCAGGTTACTCCACAGGAGACAGGGAAGAAGGTGGAGGCAGTGCCAGCCTCACTGGAGAGGAGAAATCTTCAGAGGGATCATGATTCGTGACTCCATGTGTCGAACCAAGGGGACTGTATAGTAGACATTTTCATCCCAGCCCCTCTTTCTCCAGGCCGCACTTCGAGTCTCCTCCCGAGACTGCAGATCTTTGTAGGCCCATAAGTGGTGTATCACATAGAGCTCTCCTATTTGTGAAAAGAAGCCTCCCACCGCCTCCTGGTTCTCCTGACGGTACTTGATGGCACGAGCCCAGTTGTTTCCCCATTCAATCATGGTTCCCGGCTTGAGCTTGTATGTCCTCAGCTCATAGATGTTGGGGCCAGCTCGGGGCTGTGGCTCATTCCAGAAGCTGAACTCCAGAAGCAACTGGTTTCTCCTTGACAGCAGCATCTTGCTCCACTCCTTCCGGAACTCCAGGTACTCCTTGTTGGTTTTTAGCTTGTTCATGCAGTCCATGAGGGCCGGATAGCCACCTGAGAACCGCCATAGGTGTACTGCCTGGTCCTGCTCCCCGTACCACGTGTTCCAGTTGCCCACAAGCGAGCAGGGGTAGTCCTCGTCCAGGTGCAGCTTGGGCAGCACGGCCTCCCTGTGGGAGAGGTACAGGAAGGGGCAGGGCTTGCACTGGCCACCAAGGGCCCTGAGATAGAGGTTCCAACCCAGCCCCAGGGATGAGCTTGTCTCCTCCGTCAGACTGTTGTAGGTATCCAGACATTCGGGCTTCACATTGTGAAACTGGATCTTGTAGAGATTACTAGTCTCCTTCTTGGACAGCAGAGTGGAGTGGGCGTCCTTCCGAGGATCCACCTTGTGAACTAAGAGGGAGCGGAACCAGCTGCCTTCACTGTCCTTGGAATAGAAGCGCACAGCACCCGCAACCGCGAGGTCCCCAGCACGGGGTCCCGGCTTCAGGAGCAGCCTCCGTGCCGCTGCAGAGATGATGCACAACCGCGGAGCCATGTTGGACCGGAGCAGGTTGGAGGAAGGCCACCGGATTTTTTTATATTGCAAATGTTATCCCTTTTTCTGGTTTCCCCTCCAGAAACCCCCTATCCCATTCCCCTCTCCCTGCCACTATGAGAATGCTCCCCTACCCAACCACCCACTTCTGCCTTCCCACCCTGGCATTACCCTACACTGGGGAATCATTGAGCCTTCACACTACCAAAGGCTTCTCCTCCCATTGATGCCAGATAAGGCATCCTCTGCTACATATGCTGCTGGAGTCATGGGTCCCTCCATGTGTACTCTTTGGTTGGTGGTTTAGTCCCTGGGAGCTCTGGTGGGAGGATCTGGTTGGTTGATATTGTTGTTCTTCTTTGGGGTTGCAAACCCCTTCAGCTCCTTCAGTCCTTTTTCTAGCTCCTCCATTGGGGACCCAGTGCTCAGTCCAATGGTTGGTTGTGAGCATCTGTCTCTGTATTTGTCAGACTCTGGCAGAGCCTCTCAGAAGACAGCTATATCAGGCTCCTGCCAGTAAGCACTTCTTAGCATCTGCAATAGTGTCTGAGTTTAGTGTCTGTATATGGGATGGATCCCCAGGTGGGCAGTCTCTGGATGACCTTTCCTTCAGTCTCTGCTCCACACTTTGTCTCCATACTTCCTCCCATGAGTATTTTGTCCCTGCTTCTAAGAAGCACTGTGAAGAAGCATTCACACTTTGGTCTTCATTCTTCTTGAGCTTCATGTGTTTTGTGAATTGTATCTTGGGTATTCCAAGCTTTTAGGTTACTATCTACTTATCCTTGAGTGCATACCATGTGTGTTGTTTTGTGACTGGGTTACCTCACAGGATCATATTTTTTAGTTACATCCATTTGGCTAAGAATTTCATGAAGTAATTGTTTTTAATAGCTGAGTAGTACTCCATTATGTAAATGTACCACATTTTCTGTATCTATTTCTTTGTTGAAGGACATCTGGGTTCTTTCCAGCTTCTGGCTATTATAAATAAGGCTACTATGAACATAGTGGAACATGTGTCCTTGTTAAATTACTTCCCACCATAGAATTTTCTGCTAGATTTTATATTATAAAATTTATTCTTGAAATTTTATTTCCTTAACTCTAACCCCTGTATAATTAAGTAGATGAATACCATGAATCTTAGTTAATGTTCAAATAGAAAACCTATGTGCAGAGAGTGGGTAGTTTCATATATGGTTCATTTTACTCCCCAAACCACATTCATAAACTACAGTGGTATCAGTGAATATTGCGAGGGATACCTGTATTCGCAGAGCACATCAGTGAAAAATAAGGCCCCAAGTACAGACAGCTTCCATAGCAAAATAAGGCCACAAGTACAGACAGCTTCTATAGCAGAGAGAAGTCAAGGATAACACTAAGGCACTTTAAGTTCAACAAAAGTGGCTTTGCTTCTTCCTGCTTTATGAGAAGTTCCATATAAGATCTCTTGGTTATATCGTCATTTCCGTCCTGACTTTATGATTTATTTCTGCTCTTTCTTACAACTCTTTCTCTCCCTTTATTCTTTGCTTTCTTTCTTTCTTTGTTTTTCCTTTTTTTCTTCTCTAAGATTTTTTTCTATCATTTATTTTACTGTTTGGTATTAAAATAGTTACAAAGTAATATGTTAAATATTAACAAATCATATTCTCATAATCTAAAATTACTATGTTTAATATTTTTCATCTTTTTTTATTCTTTGAGAATTTCACACATGAGTACTGTATATAATTTTAAAACCTCATTTTTTCCCCTACAACCTCTCCTATGTCTCCTTATTTCCTCTCAAATATATGAAGTCTTCTTTCATAACATTTTTACAAACACACACCCACAAATGCACACAAGCCTACTGAATCTATGTGTGTGTGTGTGTGTGTGTGTGTGTTCTTTGAGAATGAATAACCTATGGTGTCTCAAAACTGGGGAAAATTATTCTCATGTTCTCAGTACTGTTGTTTACCTATAGTTCCTCTATGTGTGGGACTGTGTGAAATTTTCGTCAGGTTAATAGATGTTATCATAATGTTGGTCTTGATTAGATAACTATATTCTTGAGATTTCATGAGTGTAGCTTCTCTGTTATGCATAAAAGATACTATCTTACCATTGTGAGATTGTCCACTGACATCCTCATCCTCTGGATTTTACATTCTTTTTGTTACTTTTCCCCCAATGTTCAATGAGTTTTAGGTGTACAAGTTGAGTAGTATTTTACCAAGATCCAGTGTAGGCTTGGAGAGGGGTTCCTGATGAAGGGGTGCTTGGGAGTCATGGAAGAACAACTCAAAGTCAATTGTTGGTACAAGCTGACAAACCTGTGTTTTGCTTCATTTGGCTCTCCAGACAGCTTTGTAGATAGCTCAGCTCTTTCAGACCAAGGACCAGTCTTTAATTTACATATCAATTCAATTATTACTCCAAGTTCCCTTGAATCATATTTTATGAATCAGCATTTTATGATCTTAGCCCCCGATTCTTTCTTTAAAAATTTTTATTGGATTTTTTTAATTTATTTACAATACAGATGTCATCCCTTTCCCCATTTCCCCCTCCCTAGAACCTCCTATCACACCCCCTCCTGCTTTATACATTAATACCTTTTTTATTACATGTATGTATTAAGGTCAATTCTAGGTTTAGGTACAAATAGTCAAGGAACAAGCAAGACAATAAATGCAAATAGTCAAAGAAAAAGCAAGGCATTCAATCCAATTATTTGAACACTCCTGTGATAACTGTTTCTAAGGGCTTATCATGATGATCAAAGTATCTGTGCCTTCTTCTCTGTCCTAGTATAAGGTCATTTTCATGTCTGAAGCTTATTTCCTTGTTCTAGGCTAAAATTTAGAATCCTGTCTAAAATTACTTCTTTGTTCTAGACTAATATTTAAATTCTTGCCTGAAATTACTTCTTTGCTCTACCTAAGATTTAGATTCCTACCTGAAATTACTTCTTTGTTCTAGCCTAATGTCCCATCCCTGCCTGGAGCCTACTTCCTTGTTCTTGGCAAATGTCATATTCCTGCCAAGCAGCCCATTTCCTTGTCCTTGGCCCATGTCAGATTCTTGCCAAAGAGCCCCAAAAGCTCTCTGCCTTTCTACATTTTTTATTTCATTAACAAGACTGAGCCTGTCTTAGGTCCTTTCTGACAAGAATGCCTTCCTTACCCATCATGGAATATGCATTATCAAAAGCAATGCACTTATTTATGTCTTAGGTTGGTAAGGTTCTGTGCAGAATCTTACCTGTACTTGGCTTGCCAGCCTGTTAATTTAATAACTCTGTCTGGGGGTCCATTTCATATTCAAGCCATGTACTTTGGCTGCTAACATGTTGATGTTGTTAAAGACAAGATGTAACACAATGGGCAGGAATAAAAGTATTCCAAGGACAAAAAGTGCTAGCATTATCAAGCTATATAAGTCATTTTTGAAGCTTGACCAAAATAAAAATACTTATCTCAGGCCATGAGTAATTTTATCTGTAGTATCTACTGCATCAATGCTCAACAGAGCAGCATTCTTGACATTCATAAGCTCCCTATGTATTGTTAAAACTTCCAGAGAGGTGTTAGAGTTACACCAAATACACTGCAAGTGTCATTAAACTGCCTCCTGATAATAATGACTATCACTGTAGATTTTAGAATTAACATGAATCCAATGATATTTGGCATGACACTCAAGATGGCTCCTTACTCTTAAATCCTGAATCTCCTTCCATAATTTGAATAGGATAAAGAGCATCAGTCTGTTCTTCCGAATGCCTATCTAATCTTCTTGTATACTCAACACCTTAGTGACATTTTTCTTTGCTAAATGATTAATAGAAGTAGCTGTCTTAACTTCCGTGTCACAGTAATTGCAGAAGCAGTGGTGCTAGCAATTAATGTAATTAAAGCTGTTATACTAACAATAATCAAGTCGACTACCCTCTTGCTTCTGCTTAAAGCCTGCCTCATTTCTTCCAGTACTTGCAAGCTTTTTTCAGAAGACCAAGGTTCTGTGATACTCAGGGTATTAAAACAAAAGCTGGTTGATAGACCCCCATAAGTGACATGCCAGATTTCAAAACACAAACACAGTTAGAAGATGTACAATCAATGCAACTTACATTAACTACTGTAGAAGAAACAAAAATATTTTAACTTGACAATTAAAAAAGCCTTAACACATGTGCCAACACCTGTTTGAAATTGAGATCCTGCTCCAACTTTATCTCTTACTAACATATCATCATAGAGAATTGCAGTTAATTTTTATATATGCCTCTGAAAATGTCCAGAACCAGACTTCCAAATGAAGACTGTTATTTCCAATATTGGATTGATTTCTAGACCAGTCTATGACTGAGTCTGAATAACTGGTCACATTTAATAACAATACAAGACGCATTATAACTTCTGTTTTTGATTCTCTGTTCCACAAGGTCTAAAAACTTGAGGCAAGGCAGCTTCTCCCACCAGGGTTATAGATAAGCAATGATGGCTTGGGAACTTATGTCCAATACAGCTTCCCAGTCACCATTGTCAGGGCACTCAGCAAGATCACAGGTCAGCATCAGTTTTTATCCTGGCATCAGCATGTCTCATCCATCACTCTGGTAGCCACCATGCTCCTTCAGCATCCTGCACAAACATGTCCTCTTCCCCATATTTAATGCCTGATCAGAATCATGTCTTATGCCACTAAGTGGAGGCTTCCCTTTCACCTATGCATAAGTATGCCTAGCTGTAGAGCAACATAATACTCAGCAGAAAGTTCCTTGGCATCTAATTTTTTTAAAAAATTAAAATGAAAAATAAAAAGACCATGATTTAAATAAATTTGTATTGTACATGGATATATCTCTGCATTTTTTTTTATTTTATGAAGATATTGTTTTAAAGTTCCATAGGCCCGTTCCACAGTCTCTTGTTCTTGACAATTATAAGGAATCCCTGTAATATGGGTAATGTTAAATTGCTGCTAAAAAGTCTCAAATGTTTGACTGCCATAGGCAGTTCTATTATCTGGCTTTCTTGTTTGTTTGTTTGTTTGTTTCTTTGTTTGTTTGTTTTTCTTTTCTTTTTTATTATTGGGTACTTTATTTATCTGCATTTCAGATGTTATCCCCTTTCACCATTCCCTACCCCTAAAAACTCCTTAACCCATCCTCCCTCCTATGTATATGAGGTTGTGCCCCCACTCATCCACTCACTCCCACTTTCCCTTCCTCGAATTTCCCCTCACTGGGGCATCCAGCCTTCAAGGCCCTCCTCTCTCACTGATGCCCAACAAGTCCATCCTCCTCTATAAATACAGCTAGAGACATGGGTCCCTCTATGTGTGTTCCCAGGCTAGCTGTTTAGACCAAGGGAGCTCTGGTTGGTTGGTATTGTAGCTCTCCCCATGGGGCAACAAGCCCCTTCAACTCCTTCAGTCTTCTCTCTAACTCCTCCACTGGGAACCCTGTGATTATTTTGATGGTTACCTGTAAGCATCAGCCTCTGTGTATGCCAGGCTCTGGCAGTGCCTCTCAGGAATCAAGTATATCAGGCTCCTGTCAGCATGCACTTCCAGACATCCACAACAGTGTTTGCATATGTAATTGCATCTGGGAGGGATGTCCAGGTGGGGCAGTCTCTGGGTGGTCTCTCCTCCAGTTTCTGCCCCACACATTGTCTCATATTTGCTCCTGTGAGTATTTTGTTACTCCTTCTAAGGACTGAAGCACCCACACTTTGGTCTTTCTTTTTCTTGGGCTTCATGTGGTTTGTGAGTTATGTCTTGGGTATTCTGAGCTTTTGGGCTAAAATCTACTTATCAGTGAGTGCATACCATGTGTGTTCTTTTGTGACTAGGTTACCTCACTAAGAATGATATTTTCTAGTTCCATCCGTTTGCCTAAGAATTTCATGAATTCATTGTTTTAAATAGCTGAGTAGTACTTCATTGTGTAAATGTACCACATTTCCTGTATTCATTTCTTTGTTGAAGGACATCTGGGTTATTTCCAGCTTCTGGCTACTATAAGTAAAGCTGCTATGAACATAGTGGAGCATGTGTCCATATTATATGTTGGAGCATCTTTTGGGTATATATCCAGGAATGGTATCGCTGGATCCACAGGTAATACTATGTACAGTTTTCTGAGGAACTGCCAGACTGATTTTCAGAGTGGTTGTACAAGCTTACAATCCCACCAACAATGGAGGAGGGTTCCTCTTTTTCCACATCTGTGCCAGCATCTGCTGTCATCTGAATTTTTAATCTTAGCTATTCTGATTGGTTTGAGGTGAAATCTCAGGGTTGTTTTGATTTTCATTTCCCTGATGACAAAAGATTTTGAACATTTCTTTTGGTGCTTCATGCCCATTAGATATTCCTCAGTTGAAAATTCTTTATTGAGCTCTGTACCCCATTTTTAATAGGGTTATTTGATTGTCTGGAGCCTAATTGCTTGAGTTCTTTGTAAATTTTGGATATTAGCCCTCTATTGAATGTAGGATTGGTAAAGATCTTTTCCCAGTCTGTTGGTTAGCCCCTGATTCTTAGAAAGAGACAGCAAGTACCTTTGAAAAAAAACATAGCAAATAAACTCAAAGATCTGCTGCCTTTGTAAGCTCAGACAATAAGTTTAGCTGGCTGGGATCTTGCCCTGTGACCACCACTCCCTAAATTCCTTTATTTCTTCTTGAATATCTTCCTGACAAAATGGCTCATTAGTGCAGCTGTCTCTGTTCTTTTCGGTCCATGAAGCCCCTCAAATTTATATTGCCTCCTTATACTTTCCATAGTTGAGAAATCCTGTTCATATATTTTTTTGAACTCACATTTTCAGAGTTCTTTTGCACAGCCTTAAGTGATGTCCTAAAGGTCTCAGTACCACGGAGACATATTTTCAATTCCTGGATTCATAATTATCATGATTCATAATTATCATGAAGTCATTAACCTTAACATAAAGAGCATTCCTTGAAGAAGGAACAAGAAAATATGTACATTATTATGCAAACAAGCCTTACACCTAGCAACCATCAACACATGTAGAGACCCATGTCTTGCTAGCTATGAGCATCCAGGTGCAAGAAACTGTTTCAAGTTATCATTTCCAGGGCCATGAAGGACTTGGTAGTATCTGTATCCATCAGGGATGGAAGTCCCACAATCAAAAATCACCAATTATACATCTTTCTCCTAGTCTTTGTCACCTGCAAAAAATAAGTGTTTTGATAAGAAGTGGAAATTAGACTCATCTTTAGGTATAAAGCTATAAAAGCATTTAAAATGCATTTATAAATTATAGTGGTTTAGAAAAATGATGATAATATGTTCCCGTATAGGGTCTTTGATTTCTCTAGTCATGGGTAGTTGGGTATGTTTATAGTACCAAGCACATTTTTTTTTTCTACTGGGTAAGCCTTAAATTCAACTAGATATCTTTGTGTTACCTCCAAGATAAAAATATCACTACTATATCATTGGAAAGTCAGTCATTGCTGTGGTTCAGAGATTTTATAACTGGGTAGGACTAATGCTTGCTTTTTTCTCTTGGCATCTTGTATAACACTTTCTGATATTATAAACCTAGTTCTCAGAGAGCAGGCGCTCCAGTGATTTCCAGTTCTTTTTCTACATGTCCTGTGTCTGAAGTGTATATAGTTTCAGTAACAGAATCTTACTTTCAAGTCATAAATGTAGAGCCACTTTGATATCATGTTCTGTTTTCATTTTACCATATCATCTTCCTTACAGGGAATCAACAATTATTACCATAAACATTTGTATTCTTGTTATTGTAGATAAAAATTGAAAATATAATAAATCTTTAAACCTTATGTTTGACTATTACATGATTTTTTAAATATTCAAACTTTTCTATGAATTATACTAATTGAATATATTATGTACAAAGTAGTTCTCATTATTAAACACTTCTTTGTTTATGAAATTGTGATTATAAAATTAACTTTCTCTTACAGAACTGGTAGATTTTTGCTGTGCAAAAATGTTTACTGCTTTAAAGGTGGTGAAAATGGGATAATAGTGTGTAAAAAGGAAAAGCTGAGGTCTCATGCAATGGTCAGCTTTATTCAGAGCATCAGACAATTTACCCACTGAGGGTTATGAAAGGTCACATGAGTTATGTTCTCTTGAGTTCAATCTACAAACAATCATAAGTGTAAGCTCTTCATGTGGCCAAAACATGTTTTTTCAAAGAGGAATACAAACAAATAACAATAAACGACTGTAATGAATAATCTGAAGTAAATCCATTCCTATCTGCTGTACTTGGGAGGGACATCAAACCATATTCCAAGGTCAATTTCATGTGGGGTTTTTTTTTTTTTTTTTTTTTGGAAACTGAAGTCATAAAACATTTTTCATATTTTCTTGGACTTTTATCAGTAGAATAGAAGAATTTTAATCCAGCAACATGGCTGTTCTGGCAAGGGATCACATTCAAAGGCCTAGGTTTTTTTGATGGAACTGCAATGCAGTCAAGCTGCTAGTATATTCCATAAAGGTAAAATTAGTTTGCAGAAGGAAATAGCCATGTTTGAAAGTAACATCTAATTGATGGTCAGACAAACTTGACAAATCAAAGAAAGACTTGTCAGATCTAGTCAGAGATACAATATGCCAAACTCACATGAGGACAGAGCACGAAAGGGAAACTATTTAAGAGCAGTGTGGGAGAGTCAGGGAGTTGAGAGTCAGTGCAGTGAGTGCAGTACCATGGAGGTGAGATTGTTCGTAAGTTCATGCAGTTCAGTTCAGGTCAGCAGAGGCAGTTGAAGCTTGAGAATAACTAGCAGCCAGAAGATTAGAACAGATTTCCATAGTTAATTTGAGGCCAAGCAGAGCAATTCAGTGAAAAGCCAAGAGTGTCCAGATTGAATCAGTCTGCTTCAAGATGAGTTTGAGTAGAACAGCTGAGTTGATCCAACCAGCCAGAGTTCAGCAGTAAGTCTCTAAAATTACAATTACATCTTGTGAATAAAAGTTATATTTTTACATGAGCACTCAGAATTCCCCTAATAGGACTCTATTCTTGGACTGAGTTCTGATGGAGAGCATATAAATGTCTTAGAATTTCTACTTGTCAGAAGTATTAGGACCAGTAATCAGTAGAATGTAATTTCTAGAAAATATATCTTCAGGTAATGTTTTGAGACTTAGTGAAAACACAACCTGATCATGCTTTCCATGAACCAAAATTACACTGAGTAGTAAAAGTGACAATATGTAGATCAGTAAAACAAACAGACAGTACATGTTCCATTACACATGTCCATTTCTGTGTACTCCAGAAACTCCTCCCATACATAAATATATACAATAAACAAACTGTGTGATGATTCATGCCTACTAAGTCAGCTTTTGAGAGACTGAGGCAGACTTAAGTTACATAGTGCAACACTATGTATGACTATGAAGTGAAACTTTGTCACAAATATGATGACTATAATAATTAATAATTATTAATAGTAATACAATAAAAATAATAAATAATCACAATAAAACAATAAAAATAATAAAAAATTGTTCATCATAGTTAAAAATATCCATAGTTTGTGGAAATGGTTCAGTGTGTAAGAGTGCCACAACAGAAGTCAGGAGAGCTAAGTTCAAATCCCCATAACCTAGTAAAAATAAGGTAGGATCACATATGCCAGCAACACAACTGTTGGGAGGTGGATTCCAAGAGCTTGCTGATGATCCAGACTAATTAGACATTAAAACATTGAATTTGGGGTTCAGTAAGAAACCTTATTTCATCAGTTGAGGTGAAGTGTAATAGAAGATGCCACTTAATGTAATACACCACACACACACACACAAATACACACACATAAACAAATAAAATCTAAAGAGTTAAATAAAACAAAATAAAGGAACTATCAGTATAAAAAAGGAATGAGAAGATAATATGAATAAATCCTTAAGACAGTGAGTTTTAATTTTGAAAACAAAACACTTGGAGAAATTATCATTGCTTTAATATTGAGGAAGTTGTTTTCTGGAATGTGGAGACTTGTTCTATCTTTCCTCAAACGTCGAACCATCAACCTGAGAGGAAGTGGTAGAAAATAGAATTTTTTTTCTGAATAGGTATATAATAGTGGAAAATATTAAGATGGAAAATAGAAAACTAATTTTAAAATGGGAAGGAATAGGGATGTAGCTCAATGTTAACAATATTGGGCATTTTAAAGGCCAAGTTTGTTTTCTAAGACTGCACAACAAATAAACAAGAAATTACTCTGGTTAGCTTTAGCATACTGGGGAAATCTACTAATATTCAATAAATTTTCGAATTTGAAACAAAAGTAATGTTTTGAAATTTTTTAACCATTGAATTTAATAATTATCTGAATATAGTATAGTTTAAAAACTTAAAAACTTGAAAGTGCTTGGAGTAGATGACCTTTAGAGTCTCACTCAATCATCTTTATTATAATAATGATAATGATATTAATAGTCAGCCTCCATGTATAGTACCCAAGAAATTTTAAAACTCTTTATAGAGAGGAAGGTCTCACAAGGTTTCAATTCTAGGTAATGAACTCTTGACAGCTGACGACTTGTAATGGAAGGTGTATGTTTAGGGGCATGACCTTTCATGGGTTATCTATATGGTAATACTTCCATGGAGGTATGGGCAGCAGAATATGGACTTAGTGGTTTATAAAGTTGGGTGCATAAAGAAGGGAGGGATGGAACTGTAATTATTAGGGGTAGGGGATTAATATGATTGAAATACACAGAGAGTTAATTTTACAAAAAGGGCATGAAAGTGACAGGAACCCATGGGAGTAAATCTGGAATGATTTGGAAGAGGGAGTGGGGTAACTATGATCAAATCTGTTTATTACATCTATGAATTCTCAAAGAATAAACACAAATTCATTTTTTAAAATGTTGTTTTTATCCTCACCATAATACTTAAAGAATTTATAACTATAACAATTTTTGATATTAGAGGTACCAAGAAGCAAAGGTTTAGCAACCTTTTAATGTGTGTGCTCTATGGGAGGACTGGGTTCATGACTGAAGTATCTTTTTGATTTGTACAATTATATGAGATAAAATCAGAGTGTGTGATGACTCTGGTTTGTATTTAGGGTTTATATTTAAATTGTTATACTTCTGCCTTATTAAAACACACATAGCTTTATCATCTGTGATCCTCTCATATACATGAATCTCTCCAAAGCCACCTGTCCCTAGGTTTCTTTCATTGCCTGTGTAGAAGGTCTAGTTATTTTAAAAATGTGTTTTCTTATATGAACTGGCTTCTGCTCTTCCATACCACTCAGTTCAAAGTCTATGTACTTTTTTTAATGTTCTACTATATTCTCTTCATCAACGGTATTTTTATTTGAATGGAGGGAATTCAAAATTGAGATCAAGCTTAATTACAGTAAGGTGTTCTTTTTCTGTTGCTGTGATAAAATTCCCTGACAGAATCAACATGCAGTAGGAAGTTGAAGAAAGTGGTCACATATCAACCATCATGATAAGCAAAGAGCAAACAGGTCACTTTCTCCATATTATACAATTTAGAATTCCTACTCAAGGAATGGCCTCACATACAAATATGATCTGTCTTGTGATAGCTATGAATCCAATCAAGATGATTCAAAAAAGACATGGTCAGAGTCTCATCGTTTCGGGGATATTATCACCTGTCAGTTTAACAATTCAACAAGCATTCATTATCATTGGGTTTGTTCTGACAAATATCTTTGTAAAGTAAGAAGTATGGCTCCATAAGCAAATGTTATTTCTAGTGTTTGTGTTAAGGGTGGAAGTACTTGTGAGATCTTCACATCATTGGAATTGACCTGACTGGGGTAACCAAGGAATGAAGAAAAGACAGACACATTTACAGAAGAGCTCAGATTAGGTGCGTTATGTGCTCTGATGGAAATACACATTTATTATATACCACTGAGTGAGGAGTTGGGTTTAACAAGGAAGTGTTTTTATTATTCACAACTGGAGAAGGAGGGTTAAATAACCCTGGCAGGAATCCTCAATAAGGAAGCAGTTTCTGGTTCCATCCAGAAGACGAAAACTGTAGTTGATATTTTCTGAATGCAGTTGTTTGGGATAAATGTGAAACATTCATAGGATTTGTATGTGGAGCAAGGTAAGGCATTGTCATTACTCTGAGTGAGATCCATGTAAAAGCCTTGCCATTCTATGGTTTCGAAGCAATGGAGCAAGCAAAGCCTTGATGTGGTCCTGCTTATCACAAGAATACACATTCACTGCATCCTCTCCTCAGGATGATTGTTAATTTAGTGAAAGATACAGCTTAGGTACCAGTCAAAACCCGCACATCCCCAACCTCTGAGTCCTTCTAGGGCTACTGCTTAGGGAATAGAAGCAAGTATCACCAAAAGAGACCTGAAGACTTTGAGTGTCATCCCAGCTATCAGGGCTCATCAACTAATCATAGAAAAAGAAAAAGATCAGTGGGTATTGATGAGAGAATTTTTATGGCAGTTAGTAGGATAATCATTCATGGATATTTGAGTTTTGAGTAAGAATTTAGTTCATAAGGACAAACAAGGAAGACATGCTGGGATGAGAGGTATTCAATAACTTGTTTGCTATTTCTCTTCACATTTGAGCTAATTACATAAGCCAAGTTAGAAAGTTAGAAAATAATTATACAGCAAACAAGCTGAGAATAATTAGAGAGTCAAATATAATATATATATATACAAATATATATAATGTATATTATATTATATATATAATTATAAGTTGCATGGCAAATATATGGGTCAAGTACAAACATTAATGTCAATGGACTTTTGAAGGTTTCTTCCCCATTACTTTATTGATTTACTACAGAAACAGAAGAGAGGGATTAATCTCTTTGTGGGACTCCGGGTGAGTATTAAATCGTCTTAGAGCATTGCTAAATGTTATGATTACTAAGTTTTTATCATAAAAACTCTTTGTAATATCCTGAAAATAAAGATATTTGGGAGTATGCAATTTATCTCCTCAATTGGAAAATACTAGAATATTCTTTGCTAGCCTGGTTTTCTTAAGCTGAAGGACTGTCAGTCAAACAGCTGATGGTTTTAAACACTCCATGAACTACCTTAAGACAATATTAATGGTTTTAAAGACTCCATGGAAGCATAGAAAAAAACTAATGAAGAAACTAACACAGATGATTGCTTCTACATAAATGTGTAGGCCCAACTAGAACTGTTTTAGAAACATTGTACCAGACTTTGTTATTTGATAAACTCTGAATGACCTGGCAATAGAACTGGTAGCTGATTCTGTGCTGGCTTAGCATTGTACTGGTATATGATGATGTTGCGTTTGGTTCAACACCAAACCTCCATTTGCATGGATATTGTTATTTGTATAAAAACAAGATTTGCCCTGCTGTGATTTATTCAAAAGCTCTTTCTTTCCCTGAGTATATAGTCTTTGGGGCTCAGTTGAGGCATATACCATAAGACAGCAACCTATGCTCATTTCCCTTTTGGGTCAAGATAGAAGAATATTTTCCTGTGGTCTTTTTTCCCTCTGTTTAAAGTTTAGTGTGTATGTGTGTGTTTTTCCTTAATGTGTGTCTGTGTACCATATGTGTGAAAGAGATTAGAGGACAGAAAAGGCATTGGGTCCCTAAATCTAGTGTTACAAACAGTTAGAAGCTGTTATATAGGTGCTGGAAACACAGTCCTCTGAATATGCACTCAGTGCTTTTAACTGCCAAGAAATCACTTCTTTTGTTCACTCTTAATTGTAATTGTTTGTGTTGAGTTAACATTAAAAAATATCAGAATAAATAGTGTGATGAAAGCATAGGTAAAATAGTCAATACACCTAACTTCAGAAAGGATAAAGGAAGGGGCAACGCACGTCAACAATCTGAGCTGTAGGAGTAGTGAAATCAATAGCTACATAAATAGCTGGACAAAGATCGCCATGAGACAGTCAGCCAACAACAGAAAGAACAGCAGCAGCAGTAGTCAGAAAGCAAGAGCAAAAACCTCCCAAACAGCATCCCATAATAAGAGGCATCTGAACAAGGCAAAACAATGCCAAGGGCAGGAATTAAGGGGGCTGGAGAAGTACAGAGAAGAAAAAGAGCTAGGAATGAAAAAGGACAGAAGGCTGGAAAGAGACAGAGAATACAAACAGTAGGGTCTGGTCTCTGGCAGAGTTCCAGGGAATCCATGCTTTAGGGAAGGGTTTTAAAACTTGTTGCTGCCAAGGCCTGAGTAATTTCATATCTAGGACTGTTCAGCAGGATTCATACCTGCTATTGTCAAAGGACTGCAAAGACTAGGTAAGAGGCATAGCATAAGGCCTGCACAAGAGCCATAATACTACAGGCTGTCACTGGCTGCTGTTGCTATTTCCCTGTCACTTGCTATTTTCAAATGCTGAGGCCCACAGAAGCTGTGGAAGAGGGGCAGCTGAGAAATACCCCCTTCTTTACCTACAGTTTCTATCCAGGTAGAATAGAAGAGTCTCAGCCAACTGATTTGTTAACACTCTTCAGTAGGCAATAGAAACTTGGCTATGGTCTAAAGTAACAATCTAGATTTCTACATATAAAAAATTCACAATTATAAGTTATAATATTGCCTGCACCATTTCTCTGCAATTTAATATACAGTCACTAGTTATAATTAATGTACAATTATGCCTAATGTTTTTGACCTAGAGGTATGCTTACTATATTTAGCATGAGATTATCACTGAAGAAAATAAACAGTGAGTGTGGATGATATTTTTAGTCATATTTATGTGCTCAAAACACAGTTACAATATATCCATATCAAATGCACATATGCTAAACTAGAATATAGTAAATAAAAATGTTCAGAAAATATAAATGAGAGCTTCTGTTTCTCAAATATAGCGTGAAAGGGACTAAATGCAGTTCCAGTCTCTAACTGTATAGATTTAAAAAACCTACAAAATCTTCTGGGAAAAGTAGTTCGTTATTACTTAATTTCAGTGGCAATATGCCATTGAAAACAAAGGACAGTAAGAAGCAAGTTATAATTTATGAAACATATGTACATGCACATGTGTATGAGAAAGACATACACTTTGAGAATTGTATGTTTATGTATAATTAACTATTATCCAGCAGTCAATTTTACACACTTGGTCCAGATCTAAAATCTAAGGAAATATTTATGATTTTTAAATGTATTTTTTTCTTCAAAAGGAATTATAATCTTATTACTGTACTTTTTGTCCCATTGTAAAGAAATATTCTAAGTAATGAATGACTGGGAAGAGAACTTCTACTCAGGAAAAAATATAATGGGAGTCAGGGGAAAGACTGGGAAGTTGTCATGCTTTGCCATGTTGTTCTGCAAAGCCTGGTTTCCCCTGTAATCAAGTCTCCGTGTGACTCCTGATGCTTCACTTTACTCTCCTCCTCAATTGTGCTTATTCTATTATGATCGTATAACATCTGCTCTCACTTACAGAAGTATGACATCTCTGGGAGAAATTCTGAGACTATAATAAAGCACCAATAGGAAATACAATAGGAAAAAGAAATTAACATTTAAGCTTTATTTTGCTCTGACTTTCATATTTTGGAAATAGCTTTCTGCCAGTTGGAACCCGTAAAGCTCCAGGCCAGAGTCATCTAACTGTCTGACACATATATTTGTGATTAGCCTTCCCACTTACTTTTGTGAGGAAACAGGCAAAATGCCAACCTTATCTTTTTTATTTGTAAACTTGAAATTTCCAGGATAAATTTATATATATTCCCATTCTTTGTGATCAATTTCTGGAATGGTCTAAATGAAGGCAATTTGAGTGCTGCTGTTGTGCCCACCAAGCTGTGGTGGACATCTGCTTCAGAGAAGTTAGTGAGTGACTAATCAGCACTCTGTGGGTGTTACCTGCATGCAATGTTACAGAGGGAAAACACAGAGAAGATGAAAAGGAAGTGATTAGTGCAGTTTGCGTTTCAGATTCATGCCAACTTAATAATGTGTATTAATGATGCATTTTGGCAATAAAGCTATTTAGTAGTCATTAAGCAGAAATTGCTATTGTTCATTAACAACAGATTGTCTTATAATACACTGGCTAATTTCTCATTAAATCTGATACAAATTAAATGACAGATTTTGTGTGTATAGCTAAAAAGAAAGGCCTCTTTGTTTTATTTCCCAAAGAAAATAATACACATCTTTGGAGAAGAATTGGCTAAACCTTGAAGTTATAATTAGAAGGTAAAACACAAAACATTCTTTTTTAAATGTTTAGAATAAATATTCAAAGTAATGGAAGCATAGTTCCAGTGTAGAGTGTAAGGTTCAAGTTAACAACTAAAAAATTAAATCAGCAGTTATTAGAGTCCAGTCTTCCTTCCCTCCCACTGCTAAAGTATGGCTCAGAGGTGCTTCTGGTGGTACTGGAGGATTCTATGGCAATGAGGGGAGAGGCAGAGGTACTTTTCTTCCTCCTTCTTTAGATGGATTTGTGAAGGTCAAAATACTTTTAAACTGGAAACATAACATACTCTTACTTGAAATCCAGTCAAGTGCTCATATACAGTGAATGACATTTGTGGTTATAACATCATTAGCTTAGCTGCTGGGATGCTCAACAAGGCCCCTACATAGGAAAACTACAAAGAAGAAGTAAATCAGATTTTATTTACTTTTTATTTATTTTTGAGACAAGTTAGATGAAATTCTGTTTCAAGGAAAAGTTTACATGTATAGAAAAATGATTTAAATGTCGGCCTTCATCATGGAATTCAAATAGTTATAATTATTGTCTTACACCCATTTATTCTTTTGGTTCATGTGGAGAATTCAATTCTAGAATTTCATGAATTGTAGGTAAATACTATGCCATGGCATTGCATTTCCAATTGTTACTTGAGATTTCAAAGCTGCTTTTCCAATTCCAAAAGAATTATTTTATTTGAAATTATCATTCAGAATACAAAGATAAACAAAAAATTCAATATATAATTAATGTCTAGAGATGCATTAATTTGTAAATAAAAATGGTCAAATAACTAGACTAATAAGCTAGTCTTAAATCCATATGTTGACTACTTTCCCATGATTCAGTTAGTTTAGTTTAAAAAAAAATCATATCATTTTAAAATATTTCTATACAAGTTTAAAACAATTTTAGGTGGATACTGTGAATCTATGATTTATATTCATAATTTTTGGTATTCCTAGGTCAAAAAAATCTTGTGATTCTAAAAACAAAACAGAAAACTGTTTCAATACTTTGTTAATTATTCAGTGAGCTGAACATGTCTCTACAATTCTGCGAAGAGAATTGTTTAGACAAGCAGGACACAGGAAACTTCTGAGAATTGCCAAATATATTCCTTCAACTTTGCTAAGAAAGAACAGCACCAGAATTTTATATAATCATTGGTACTCCCTCAAGATATAATGTTCTTTGCAATTTGTAAGTCCCATCTTCTTCTCTTCCCAACTCTGATTTTCCTAAAGTTTGTTCATAGAGTTATCCAGTATTGCTGTTCCAGAGTTCCCATCAGGAGATTAAATGAACACCTATCAAGGCATGGGCAGTACTAACACCATCAACATTTCTATTACCCTCTTTCCTGTCTATTATCCTCATTCCTAACAGCAGAAGGTTGAGTTTTTGTGGCTTCTACAGGCACAATATCATTTACAAATTCTCTATCTTTTCCTTGAATCAACCTGCGTGCCTATGAGATTATGAGCCTGTTTTTCAGTACAGTGGTCCATTAGTATCCAAGAGCATTGGTTTCAGACTCCCCTGCAATATCAATTTTGTATCAATATCCTGATATGAAACATCTCAGTATTTTTCATATGGTTTATACCTTCTCATACAGTATCTTAAATCATCTCAAATTACTTACTAAAACAATGCAATTTAGAGATTCTGGTTCTTTACACTGTATACATTAGGGAATAGTAATAGGGGATAGAGCTTGAGTTTATTTGTTCACCACACTTGGAATCTTTTCTTGAGTATTTGTAATCTTTAGGTGGTTAAATCAATGGTACTAATGCCCAGCTTTGCCATGCCTATTGTAGGCCTCAGTCCTATATTTTGAAATATTTGTTTGCTTCTACAAATATTTCTCTCAATTCATTTTATATCGGTTCTTTCATTGGTACTAAACATAAGGATTCATATGAAGACCTGCTTATATCTAGGTAATACCTTTTTATGTTCTATTTATTTTTATTATAGACAGGTATATTAGGTCACTTTCATGCAAGTATAATATAGTTTGACCATATTTTGCATTCCTGACTACAGATAGTTTTGCCTCTACTTTAATGATATCAGTCCATATATTATGTATTTATAATTTCTAGTACCACAAATGACAAAAAGCACATATTCCCCAAGACTGGCAACATTCCTTTAATAAGATTATCTCCTATGAAATTTGTATTCCTGCAGACAATTTCATTAAATATGGGTGAAAATGCATTGTGTAGGCAGCTGCAGTTTCTTTTTCTTTATTAATTCCTATGTTGTTGAATACCTAGGTTATTTTATAACTTATTGTTGATAATGCTGTAATAAACACACAAATATTTTTGTGATACATTAATTTGGCTGACTAACCTGTCAATATAAATAACCCAAACCTAGTCTTTAAAGCAATACTTTCACAATGCACTATCAATATTTAATTTGTTATTATCATATAAAGGATTCATGTCCCCAGCCTTAAGCTTAAAAACTCTGCCTTACAACTCAGGGGCCATGTGAGGAACCAGTTATCCTCTGATTTAGAAAAACTAACTGGATTTTGCTATTTCTCATAGTTCAAGACTGAGATTTCCTGAAAAGTGGCACAAGAACTTAATCAGATTCCAGCGTTAACAAGCTATGCTAAACAACAGCTTAGATTCCCTCATAACCAGCTGCATGCCCATCAGAGGTAGAATCAAAACCTAAAACTTTCTAAACATTATAAAATGAAGTGATTATATTATGCTCACTTATAAAACCAATTTTAACAAATTAAGTTAGTTAGACTTTAACCAAGATAAATTCTAGATAGACTGGTATGGTTAGTTTATCTTAACTTGACACAAACTATAATCATCTGGAAGAGAGAACTTCTACTGAACAAATGCCTCCTTCAGAATAACCTAAAGGCACCTCTGTGTGGAATTAGATTAATGATTAATGTAGGAGGGCCCAGACCACTGTGTGTGGTGCTATGCCTGGGCAGGTGGTACTGGGTTTTACAGGAAAGCAAGCTGAGTGAACCATGGTGTGCAACACATTAAGCAACTTCTCTCCATGGTTCCTGATTCTGCTCTTGATTTAATTCCTTCCCTGACTGCCCTCAGTGATGGACTATAATTAAAACAGGTGAGCAAAATAAAACCCTTTCCTCCTCCAAATTTCTTGTGATCAGAATTTTTCAATCACAGATGAAATGCAAACTAAAATACTACAACACTGACTAAGTTGTCTATCTTTATGTGTGTGAGAGAGGGGGGTAGGGAAGGAGAGGGGGGAGGGAGAGGGAGAGGGAGAGGGAGAGGGAGAGGGAGAGGGAGAGGGAGAGGGAGAGGGAGAGGGAGAGGGAGAGGGAGAGGGAGAGGGAGAGGGAGAGGGAGAGGGAGAGGGAGATTAAGTATAAGTGAATAACAAAGTTAGTAATATAGATATTTATGTTCTTAGATATTAAACAACAGTAAGTGCATTTCAATAAGTGGACTGATTCCTAAAGAGCTTACCAAAGATCTTGGAAATAAAGTGGATAGTTTAAACGTTCCTATATTTTAAGGAAATTGGATTTTCCATTGAACATTTGACTTCAAAATGTGAAGTGTGGGCTTCATGTGCCTTTACTGGTCAATTTTATCAAATATTAAGGAATATTAATATTAATTACATACCTTCATATTCATTCCACATAAACTCTTAATATTAGGAGGTATTTATTTTTAACTGATATCATGGGACAACATCACTATAAATCCAAAGGAACAAAGATTTATAAAAATCATTACTGAATAGGATAAACACAGATCTAAGACTTTTTAGACCTATATGAATTGAAATTCACATAGGTATCATGCCTAATCATGAAATATCAATTATTATAAAACGATAAGATGAAGATGTTCACCACTTCTACCACTTCTCTGTAGCATCCTACTACAAGATCTACCCAATATAAAACAAAATTAAACAACAAGAAAAAACTGGAAGGAAGGAACAAAGTTCAACTTCTTTGTTAGTAGATAGTCTGCTCTGCTTATCTATGAAGAGTTTGTTAAAAGCTACACAACATACCCTCTAAAACTTAAAAAAGAAAACAAGAAGCAATGTTGTACACTTATTATCCCAATACTCAAGAAATGCAAGCAGGAAGATCCAGGTTGCATCTAATTACACAGTGAGTTGAGACTACATACAAGATTACATACAAGATGCTGTGTTGAAAACACAAACTAAAAATAAAATAAAACATTAACATCAGAAATCTCCAAAACTAATAACCAATGCATTCATCAATGTAGTTATGAATCAATGTTCTCATCAGCACCATTGTAATTCCACTGACCTGGAAACTGACCTACAATCCGTAGGTTGGAGGATAAACGAATACTGGTATATTTGTAAATAAGCATCCTACTCAGTATTAGCATAAAATGAACTACTGACACAAATATCAGCATGGGCAAATCTAAACACTATTATACTCTATGAAAGAAACTGGGAAAAATTATTTCATATCCTATGATTCCATTTACATAAATTCCTAGAAAATGCAAATCAATCTACAGTGACAGTAAGTACTCCATGAATCCATGTGAAGAAGTAGGAGGGGGCATTACCAAGAAAGAAGACATATCTGGGGATAATGGCATGTTTACTGCTGTGATTATGATGATGGTTCCCTGGGTGTCTACATATGCTAAACATTTCACACTGAGTATCTGTAAATGGCTTATGTCAAAACATCAATTAAAGATAAAAATATGAAATTAGTAAATTCAAAAACAAAATGCATATGGTATGCTTACATATAAAAACATTTGATCATAAAACATAATGGGTTAGCACAAACATTTTACTCTGGGAATGGATGTGCTTATGTTTCTTTCCTTTTTTTTCTTTTTTCTTTTTCTTTTTTTTTTTTGACAGGGTTTCTCTGTGTATCCTTGGCTGTTCTAGACCTCACTATGTAGACCAGGCTGGCTGTGAACTAACAGAGATGTGCCTGCCTCTTCCACCTGAGGGCACTCCCTAGGTGTGTCACCAATGCCCAGCATATTCTTGTCTTACTCAAAGTAATTTCCTTTTGGTCTTACCACTGTCAAGGTAAATAAAAACAGCACATCAACTCCTCAGTCTAAACGTGCCCACAGTTGTTTTCCTCTGAACAAATTTACTGGATCCTTATTTGTGACAATATTAATGCTTATTCCACTGCCCTAAGATCTATGAGTCTTGTTTATTTCAGAGTGTATTATACCAGGATGCAGGAAGTAAGTAAAAATTTTAATCTTAAATTTCCTTGACTTATTATGTATTTATCTCTAATTTTAATTGATCAGTTCTAATTCGGTGACTGACAGTTTGACAACCAAATTGAATTAGTTTGATAGGATACATGTTTGAACTAATAGTTCTTCAGACTCTCAAATTTATTTTCCCCATATTATAGAGGTATTTGGGGTCTTTAAATTTTGTAGAGAGTCACAGCACAGGTATAAAGTTGTCCCATAAGCTCAGCTAAATAAATATGTATTCTCTGAGAAAGTTTATTTAAAAGATCAGTATTTGTTACCATTATAAACTGTAATTGTCATCAGATGCGAAGATCATTCTCTAAAACTCTAGCACACTGTTGTCTTGGTATCCACTGGCCATTTTTGAACATATGGATATCTTTGGAGGCAGTAAAAACTAGACAGAACTTGAAAAAAACTCAATAAAAAATTTGCATCAATGTAGTTTATCAAGAAGATTCATATGTGTTTCTTCAAAGAAAAACCTCAGTTGATTGTTTCCAATTTAGGTGAGAAAGTAAGAAAACCTAAGATCTTTAGCTACAGAAGAAATAAAAGAATATTCTAAGTTCCCATGAGTATAAAGTGACTTGTGGGAGAAAAGGGACTTCTTTAGTCCATGTCTTTATAGTGTATACAGTAGAATAATTAGGCAGCTGTAGGACTCTAGGATTATAACCACTTTCATTCTGTCTCTCCAGAAGCCACTTCTCCCACTTTCCCTTGAAGATTCTGCCTCCTAGTGAGGAATCAACAACACCTTAGCTCCTTATTATCAACCTCTCAGTCTTTCTTTTTAGCCCCTCTCTATTCTTTTGGGTCAGCTACTGATCCACAGAAACATTTTTAATCAGGATCCACCAGTGGGTTTACAGGGCTGGGATATAAGTAGGTGGTTTTCATCATCCTTTCTGCCCTCCATTCTGTTCTGTCCAGAATTTCTCTTAGTCCTATAGCAACATGACTGCAGGAGCTCCCCTCCAACCCTACCTGTATGCCCTGGGAATTCCACCTCATATCAGGGTAGGAGGACAGTGTTCCCCTAGCCTTTTGCCTTTTCTCCTAGCCCATCTACATTCTTTAGTATTACCAGCAGATCTGCAGAAGCATGATTTACCATGAACCCTACAGCCACCATACATGTATAAGGCCCAGAATGGGCAACCAAAGGAGAGAATAGCTACCCATGAAAGACAAGACCAGATATACACAAAAAACACTTCAAACATTCTAGTACAGAGGCCTAGCTCCAAGTACAAAACAAACATGAGCAGTCAAGACACTAGACTCCTCCAAAAGCCGGTAATTGCACTGCATTGGCCCTGAAAAATTAACTCAGCATATGGACTTCAAAATAGCAATTATGAATATGTTTAAAAACCTTAAAGAGGTTATGAACAAAGGTCATAATGAAAACCTTGAATACACAAAAAAAAAAAACCAAAACAGTAGAATGGAGCAAAGAAAACATTCCTAGACACAAAAATAGAATCACCAAAGAAACTTAAATGAAAATAAAACTGTTAATGAAAATTTAGAGTGTTAAGTTAACACTTCAGAGAAGAACATTACCAACAGATTATAAAACATGGAGAAGAGACTCTTCCGTCATTGAAGACAAAAAATAGAAATGAATATCCACTCAAAGAAATATTAGAACCTATAGAAGAAAAAGTACCCACCTTAAAGAAAGACGTGCTTATCAAGATACAAGAAGCATACAGAACACCAAATAAACTGGACCAGGAAAGAAATTTTCCATGACCCATAATGATCAAATATAAATGTGCAGAACAAATAAAAGTTATTAAGAGCTGCAAATACAAAAGACCAGTTCACAAATAAAGGCAGGCCCATTAAGAATCAGGGACTTTATGTAGAAAACGAGGAAAAGATGATTTTAAGAGCCAGAGGTGATGGATGACTCCAGGAAAGCAGTGTCTTCCTGACACAACAGGATAAATGCACATAGGAACACACAGAGACTATGGAAGAATGCGCAAGTCCTGCAGGAGTTCAAGCCAGATACAACACCAAGAGGAACTAGGCCCCACTTGTAACTAAGATGCCAATTGTTCTTGGTACCTATTGGCAAAGAAAAAAAAACCCAGCTTTTTCTGATGGAGTCTCACTAGGTATATCAACCACACTTCAGGTCAGGCCCCATGGCCAGGAGTATGTGGCCAAGACAAAATAAACTTAATGGTATTTTTGTGGACTTTTGATTTTATTTTTGTTGTTGTTTTGGAAAATTTTTGTCCTGATAATCTTTTTCTCAATTCTTTGGATTTTCATTTCTGGGTTTCTTGGTTTTTGTTTTGCTTTGTTCTCATTTTTTTGTTGTTGTTGTTTGCTGTTTTTTTTTTTTTTTTTATATTTATAATTTTGAAATAGAATGACAAATATAACATGCCAAAGACTAGCTTTGGCTTGGCAAGGGGTTCCAGAGAAAAGGGAGGGTCTGGAAACAAGAAGACAAATGACTCAAAGTGAAATTGTGGGTCTGATGGCCTATGTTCTGCTTGAAGCAGCATTCCAGAACACTCCCTCCTTCCCTCCCTCCCCCCATCCTCTCTCTTTCTGTTCTGCTTTTGACATTGCAGACTCTTGATTCTTAGAAGTACAGACAATAAGATAGCTGGGTGAGACCCCACCCTGGAATTACCATTTCTACTATACCTGGGCCTGGACTTAAACTCCCTCTGTCTCAGAGGGGTCTGATGAAGCATGTGTCCAATGCTCGTGTTGGGTTGTGGAAATAATAGCTGGATTCCTGGGACTCAGTAGCCAGTCAGTTTAGCCTTATCAGAGCACCTCAGATCCCAGTGAGAGTCGTTGTGTTGTCTCAAAACAATCTTAAAAAGGATGGGAAGGCTTCCAAATTACACCTGAAGTTAAACTACAGCCTGCACACATACACACACACACACACACACACACACAGAGAGAGAGAGAGAGAGAGAGAGAGAGAGAGAGAGAGAGAGAGAATAAGATATTCTATATCATATGCTCTGAATCTGTCATCAGTTTTACCTGCATCTCTGGTCAATAGTTTCCACACATTTAATGAATTTCTCATTTCATATGAATAGAAAACAGTTAGCTTTTTCTGAGAAACACATAACATCCACTGGTGTACAACCAATAGATGTTAAAAGCTGGAAAAAAACAAAACAATAAAAACAACAAACAAATTTCTTAACTCCTGTCATGAGAATCTTCTCTGTAGAACTCCAGTCTTTTTTTCTAACCTTTCCAATAGCATTAAGCTCTTTACTTGTGGCCCAATAGCTAATGCCACTTCTTCTTTCCTTTTGACTCCCTAAGATTGACTCATAAATACTTCATTAACAACAAGTCATTGAATCAGGTAATTTCCTTAGATAGATGCAAATTAAAACAGTAAATCTAGTCCCATGTAAGTGTGGTTTTCAAGTTTACAGTACTGGGACCAGAAGAGATGGAGATGAAAGCAATTGCAGCAGGATCCTGACAATCTGATTCCTGGTTCCTATGATGAAAGGAGATAACTACCTCCAGAAAGTTGTTCCCTGATTTACATACATGTGCTATGGAACACACTGACCAACATACACACACAAACACACACACACACACACACACACACACACACACACACACCACACACACACACACACGATGTATGCATATAACCCAGACATCTTCAAGTTGAAAAAATTATATCAAATTATATTTATATCAGTAAATCCCATCATGCATCTGGGAGAGAGGAATTGTAGAATAATATTGGTAAGCACTCTTAGAAAAAACTACCTAGCTATGTTGCAAGCATATCTCTTTTAAAATAAATTAAGATACAAAATGATAAATCAAAGCAATTTAAGCCTATATCAAGAACTGAAAATTGTTTAAACTATTTAAATGTTGTATAGTGGCTTAAAGACTAATTGTTTTTCCTCAGTTTCTGTGCCTCCTGCACTCAGTGTATAGGATGGAGGTGGCTTACGTTCCCACATGTTTGTCATTCCATGTGTACACTGATACTTGTCAGGGCTGACTAGCTAGAATTAACTGAAGCTGGAAGAAGAAGAGGTGATTCGGTGGTTGCTTTCAAGTTAGCTGACTCACATGACTGCCAAACTCTGCTAACTACCTGCTGGGAGATTCCTTTTTTTTTTTTTTTTTTTTTTTTTTTGGTGGAAGAATCTGCTGTACAGAGATGCTTTAAGGTCTTTGTAATTTGGTAGCTGATTTATCTCACAATGTTTGAGAGAAACACCAAGGAGAAGGATGTCATATTCTCCTTGTGGTAGCCAACTCAATTACATGCTGTCAATTCCATGTCAAATAGATCAGACCTATTAAATGTACAAGCATGTTGCAAGGCAAATGCATAGGGGTTTGTGTGTGTGTGTGTGTGTGTGTGTGTGTGTGTGTGTTGGGGGCATGGATCTTGAAATTGATTAGGAAGGAACTATAAAGTGCATGTATAATGACAACTTAACAAACCTCGAGATGTTTTCTTAGAATTTCCTATCCCTTGAAAGTATTAGTGAAGGCCAAGACAGATATTTTTGTATAATATTTGAAAACAAATCAAGTAGGTTCTTTCTATACCTTCGGGCTAATGTTGTAGCTCTTTTAAGTATCTATGTTCTGGCTATCTCATTTTCTTGGTTTGAGGCCACAGAAATACTGCTCTTGCTAGATCCCATCTTTTAATACTTCTGTCTTCTGAGACAGGTGCATTTCAGCTCATATTAGCAACCCAAGCCAACTGTCCCACCTTGGAATTGGACATTATGAGGAATTGCAGGCTGCATGGACTCTAGTATGCTTTTAGAAGTTGTGATACCAACTGTGGTGATTTTAATGTTCCTGGCCTACGGTATGGAAATATTTGAAGGTGTTGCCTTGTTGGAGTAGATGTAGCTTTATTGGAAAAAGTTTGTCACTGTGGGCATGGGCTTTAAGACCTTCATCCTAGCTGCCTGGAAGCTAGTCTTCTGTTTGCCTTTGGAACAAGATGTATAACTCTCAGCTTTTCCTACATCATGCCTATGGTGCCATGCTCCTGAGTTGATGAAAATGGACTGAACCTCTAAACCCATAAGCCAGCACCAACTAAATGTTGTCCTTATAAGAGTTGCCTTGGTCATGGTGTCTGTTCATAGCAATAAAACCCTTACTAAGACACTGACATTTCCAACTCATTTTTCTCCCTCTTTATTTGTTTGAATGACTTCAACACCTGAAACAAAACAATAGACTCATAAACACTTTATACCCAGCACTCAAAAATACAATGGCAAATCCCTATCATAAATCCCTTATTTTATACAAATCAGCTGTTTCTATTTCTTGGATAAAACTTTGATTGACACAAGGACTATAAAATAAGTAGCTTTAAATTGAAGGAAGCAAGAAAGAAGAAATCGATTGTGATAAGAGGTAAATGACATTAAATGCAGATATATTTGAAAAGATGCCAGAGAGAAGTTATAAAAGTGGAGATATATCAAATAAGTAAAAATCTTCCCATGTTACAGTTTATTACTTTGGTACACACTTAGGATATAGGTAGGTCTAACACAATTTCAAATCAACAGGAGTTCAAATAGATTTTTTCTGTAATTTTAATAAATGCAAGAAACTTGGGATATCCACAACTAACAAAATGCATCTATGTTGGCAGGAAAACAATTTACTTTTTTTCTGATATGCCAAATAAGTTTCTATGTATCTGCTCAGAATGGTTACTACACATCCAGCCATCATCTCTCTACTCCCCAAATCTGAATGTCAGAATCAGTCTAAGTAATTACAACAAATCAAATAGACCGAAAGGCTTAAGCTGTCTACATTCCTAGTGACTGAGATTGTCAAGGTTCTGGTGGATTCAGTTTTTGTTACTTCTTGATTTACATAGAATTATCTTCTGTCTATACTCACTTGGCATATAGCCACTCTCTGGGATCATTTCCTACTTTCTATTTCCTTCCTCCCTTCTCACCTCCCTCCTTCTCCCTTTCCCTCCCTCTTTCTCTCTTTCCCTCCTTTGTTCCCTCCCTTACTTCTTTCCATCATTACTTTTGCTGATTTTATCTTCTTGATCCAGAGCTTCATATAGCCCAGGCTGACCTCAACTTGAACTTTCTACATAGACGATGGCCCTGAACTTCTGACCCTCCTGCTCCTAGCTTCTAAGTATTGAGATTCATAGGTGAGTGCCAATGTGCCCATCACTGAGATGTGTACTTTGCTTTGTTTTGCTTTGTTTTTTCTTTTGTTTTATAAGGAAATATGTCTCATTTAGGAAGCCTGTATTCTTGTGACTCAATCATCCTCTGAAAGTATCATCTCTGAATATCATCACTTGGGATAAGAGTTTAAACATATGCATCTGGAAAGGGATAAGGAATTCAGTCTCTTTTAATGGAAAATAAGAATGAGAAGATCTTTCTTTTTCCTTTCAACACTGCTATTCAGAATTTGTCTATATCAACTTTATCTATTTACCAAGAACCTAGACATAACTTGAACATAAGTAGCTGCCAAGAAATCTTGAAACTATATTTGAGACATGCTGTACTTGCTAAATATTGTATTAATGCAAGTACATATGGACTGCAATAGAGAAAGTTGTATTCTTTAAGTCTATGGTTAGAATCAGAGAAACAATTCCTGTGTTGATTAACAGGGAGACAGTATTAAGGATTTTCAAAATTATTAAAGCAAGTTGAATAGAAAAAATAGTTTGAAAAGTGAGGTAACAGATCAAAATAGGACAGAGTCAGTATCAGATTTATTTTTCAAAATAAATAATGGGAATCCTACTATTTGAAAAGAACATTATGCGTTGAGGAAGATATAATGAGTAAAACCTTAGATAGAGATACACAAACCCACACATATAAGCACACACACAAAGCACATACAAAATAGAAGATACACATACTCACACAAACACACATACACGTCACATACACACATGCACTGTTATAAAATCAAAGCAGAAAAAACAGAGAGAAATTCTTTAAATTTAACATAAATCAACTATGTGAAAAACTACTGGGTGCTCCATAAAATCTACAAAATCTACATTGCATTTCAATATTTATGCATTGAAATAAGGACATGAGTTTATTGTTTATAGAGAATGTGCACATGTTTTAATAACCCAATAAAGACATAAAAGATATATGACCTGAATCTCAAGAAGCAATTAAATGACAGTGTGTTGCCTGCAACACACCATGGGATCCTTGAGGCTAGCCTGAGAAAACTGTTGGTATTAGCATCTGGAGATTAGATCCAAAGCACCTGATCCAAGCAATGTAGCATTATATCTGTAAACTGGTCCTGCTTCTCACTACATTAAACTCCTAGCAGAAATAACCTCAGATACTCCCTAGAGCAAAATGTGAACCTTGGATTTAAAGATTGAGAGAAAAGAAGTCAAGGAAGGCACTGTGCATAAGCAGAAACAAGTGGCACACACAGAATTAAATTTCCTAAGGGCTTCTGATGCTGAGATGATCAGAAATGGAAGAAAAATGACTACAAACAAATTTTTCTGGAAATTGTTGTAGGATATTTGATCATACTGTGAACCTCAAGATTGTGTTATGGTGTGTTCAGCTCTTAGCACAATCTTTCAATCCTTCTGGCTGGAATACAGACATGCCCTTAGTACACACCTTGGATCCCAAACTATGAAGGTAAGTAAATGTGTAGAAGGAAACACTCATGTTGGAAAGTGATGTCTAAATTAGTGACACAGTGACAAATCAGAGGAATATTTGACAGGAGAGGCTATTGCCCAACTCTCACAAGAAGAGAGAGGAGAGAGAAGCTACTTAAGAGAGAGCAGTACAGGGGAAAGGGGGGAAGAAGGCAGTTTTACAAAGGCAGGTTTAGAGAGACAGGTTGTAGAGAGAGAACAAGCTAGACACCATTGAAGACAGGATCAGCTAGGCAATAAGAAGACAGAAAATTAGAATAGATTACCACGATTAGTATGAAGACAAGCAGTGCAAAAAGTTAAAAGCCAGAGAAAAGCCAGTTTTAATAAATCACCTTGGAGAAGGGTTTGAGGCAGAACAGCTCAGTGTACCAGCCAAAGTTCAAAAAGAACAAGAAAGGATGAATTTATTCAGCAGTAGGTCTAAGAGGCTGAAAACATTCTAGGCCTAGATTAGATTCTACAGAAGCTAGAAGCTTCCAGAACTAGGCCTAGGTTGGTAGACTGAGGCAATAGGTGTCAGCGACAACAGTTACTATAGACAAATACAAGATATTTTTAAAGTAAATAAAATATGTAAAATCACATGGCCAGTAAATAAAAAAAATATTATTGAGAGTGAATACAGTCTTCAGTTTCTGGCTGTGGTAATTTAACACATCAAAACACATCACAAATGTGGAGAAAAGGAGTTCAAATTTTTAGATATATCACTATAGATAACACAGGAAAGGTCTAAGACAAAGAAAGTGGATTATATGATCCCTATGATTTTCTGTGATCCCACTATGATGACAAAACAGATAGGTTAGAGAAGTCTGAGGTACATGCAGTATAAAGTATGAGTGGGTTACCAATGTGAATGCAAGAATCAGATAGTGGACCCCTAGGAACATGAAAGGAATTCTCTCAAGCATGGGACCAAGTATGAAATCGTTCATGCATGGGTAAGTCAGTGTGCTGTGAGCTTTGAGCTGAGTAATTCCTGAAGATCAGACAGAGATGGGCAGGATTGTTCTGCTCTCATCCACAACACCCTGAACATCTAGGGCATCTAGTGGCAGCATCACAGGAGCAGAGCTTAGCAGAGAATTAAGACAGATCTTAGCTAAAGGATCCCTTATGTCTTCAACTTGAAACATTTTAAAAACAAGCCTTTCAGGGATCCTGCTAGTTCCATGATTACATGCTTGCATAGGAAAATACATATTTTAAAGGGGGGAATAAAAACTCAAATAATAAGCAATGTTCACAGAATTGACGTCCCCCATATAGAAACTATATATGAAAAGAAGCAGAAAATCGTGTGGTATAACAATGAGGGAAATCACTAAAAATAGTCAATTCAAACAAAATTTAAAGACATAGTGGTTTGAGAAGTGAAAGACTTCAAAAAAAGAGTTTTTGATATTCACATATTTGAAGAAAAGTGACAAAAATCTAATAATAGAACATATACATTAAAAGACTCCTGACTTCTAATCTCATATAGATAAAAAAATGAAAGACCAGTAAACCCAAAAATAGCATCCAAATTTGAAAGACAGGTAGAATGCCAAACAAGTCAATTTTCAAAGTGGAAAAATAAGCCTCATTCTACAATAACTACATTCTTTTTATTTTAATACATTTTATAAAGTCATAAGTTCTAAAGTCTCAGGTGACTTCAAGTAGAGTAAGGACTTTGCATTGAGGAACATAAAAATTACATAAATGAAAATCAGTAAGAGCATGACTTAAAAGTAGCTAGACAGGTTCTGCGGAGATGACATAGGCCGGAAAGTGCTTCCAGGGGAAGCAGGAGGACTGGAGTAAAAACCAGAGCCCATGTAAAATGCCTGTTGGTGTGAGCATGTAATCCTAACACTAGGGAAGTGAAGACAGGGGGAGCCCTAGGGCTTGTGAGCTAAGTTGGGCTACAGGTTCAAGAAAACCTGTCCCAATAAACAAGATGGAGTAAACTAGAGGAAGACATAGGGCAATGACTTCCTGCCTCCATAGGCATGAGTATACCATTCCAAACATATTCTCATCCCCCACAAAAATACCTGGATACAAATTACATATTAATTACCAGGTAATCAAACCTAAGATATTAGCACATTTCTTACATGAAACTTTTTAAACCAGAAAACAATGAAGTTGTATTACTTATGCATGTGCATAAAGCTAATATTGATCCTCATTTTAAAAAAGGAATTAATTACCTAGTAAAATAAGAGATGGCAATACATTCTGGTGGTTATAACATTTGGAAAGAAAGGACATCAACAGTAAATGAAAGGTGGAAAGGCAGGAAGAAGCATTCAGAGTACTATTTTCTTAAATTGTAACTTAGTAGGTACTATTGCTAAATTACCAAGATACAAAATGAAAAATTTTGTAACTAGGAAAACCATGATGAAAAACATCAGAGGATACAGGTACTAAGTAAAGAACTAAAGTGAAAATAAAACTAAAATATACAATATTCATCTCAAATTGGGGGAAAGTTCTAAAAGAAGATGTGTAATATGTTAACAGATTTAATAGCTCAATTTTGTTAATATAATTTTTCTCAATGTAAGCTACAAACCAGACAGAATTCCAACAAAAAATATCACCAAGACTTTTATGTGAATTGACGAGCAAATTCTAAAACTCTTATGAAATATGAACCATTTAGAATCATCAAAGTGCTTTTAAGAATAAAGAATCAGGTTGAAGAAATTATTCTATCTGATCACAAGACTCATATTGTAATACAGTATGGAAGAAAAGTGAAATATCAGCATACATATCCATAACTGTACTGATGGAACAGTATATTCATGAAAAGTACATGCATATTTAATCTGTGAGGTTTTATTTGATTTGTCAATATAAGTTAATGAGAACAATGGCACTGAAGCAAAAAATATCAACATAGAAAAAGGTAAATGAATCTCCCTTACGTTACAGAGATTCATACATATCTAATCAGTGAAATTTAGAATTCTGGAGATTTAACACACGATGAACCATGTATAAAGTAAAGGACAATTATTTATTGCTCTCACTAGGAGAATGGTACCAACATACTTTGTAGTTCTCTTTGGATAAAAAAAAAACAAACCAACAACAGAGTTCACATCTGAGGATTCTCTTTCGGTCCACATGTTACATGCTACACATTATATATACTGTTACATGTTACATATACATGTTACCTAACATTATGCTAGGTCCATTCATTTAACTGATAAAAATTCTGATATGATATTTTTCTTTTTATAATTAATTAATTATTTTATTTATTTACATCTCAAATGCTGCCTGCCCTCTGGGTTCTCCTCCCAGAGTTCTTCCTACCATCCCTCTTTCTCTTCATCTCTGTGAGAGTATCCCCCAACAGGTATTCACCACCCTGAGGCATCAAGTCTCTACAGGATTAAGCACATCTTCTCCCACTGTAGCCAGACAAGGCAGTCCTCTGCTACATATGTGCTGGGAGCCTTGGACAAGCCCGTCGATGTATTTTGGTTGATGGCTCAGACTTTGTGAGCACCTAGGGTTCAAGGTTAGTTAACACTATTGGTCTTCCTGTGTTGTGTGCCATCCCCTTCAGTTCCTTCAATCCTTCCCTCAAATCTTCCACAGGGGTCCCTAACCTCCATCCAATGCTTGACTGTAGATATCTGCATCTTTCTCAGTCAGATCCAGGTTAGAGCTTCTCAGAGAACATCCATGCTAGGTTCTTATCTACAAGCACAACATAACATCAGTAAGAGTGTTAGGGATTGGTGCTTGCCCATGGGATTGACAAGTTAGCCTTGTCACTGGTCAGCCATTCTTTCAGTCTCTGCTCCATTTTTTCTCTGCATTTCTTTTAGACAGGAGCAATTTTGGGTAAAAAGTTTTGTAGATGGATTGGTTTCCCTATCTCTCCACTTTGGGATCCTGTTTGTCTACTGCAGGTGGTCTCTTCAGGTTCCGTATTCTCACTGTTGGCTATTTCAACTAAGGCCACCCGCATTGAGTCCTGGGAGCTTCCCAGGTCTTTGGAACATCCTAGAGATTCCCACCCCACCCCCACCTCTGGCAGCTGCATGTTTTCATTCATTCTTCTGGCCCCTGGGCCTTTTTCCTATACCTCTCCATGCTGCCCTCCTATTCTCTCCCTCTCCCTTCTTTCACCCAGACACCTCCCTCTCTCTCCTCCCAATGATTATTTTGTTCTCTTCCTCAAACATCTTCACTTTGCCTTCCTTCTTGATTACTGTCTTTGTGTCTGTGGGGTGGATCCTGGGTATTCTGTACATTTTGGCTAATTAGCCTCTTATAAGTGAATACTTAAATTCGTGTCCTTTGGGGTCTGGGTTACCTCATTCAGGATGATATTTTCTAGTTCCATCCATTTGCCTGCAAAAGTCATGATGTCCTTATTTTTAATAGCTGAATAGTATTCCATTGTGTAAATAAGCCACATTTTTTGTATCCATTCTTTGGTTGAAGGCCATCTGGGTTTCTTTCAGTTTCTGGCTATTACAAACATGGTTCCTATGAACAGTGGTATCTATTTAGAGCTGTACATATTCTACTTTATATATGTAACAGATTTTTGAATTATACTTCAGCTGTTGATGGAAAACTAGGTTAGTTATATTTGAAGCACAATAAATCATCAATAAACATGAGAGGACACGTATAACTGTGGTGGTATGGATTTGTTTGTGTATGTGCTCAGGAGTGAAATAGCGAGACCATATGGTAGATCTGTTTTTAATTTTTTCAGGAGTAGCCAAGTTAACACTAAATATATAAATTCATATTATACTACACAGCTATATTAATAAATGCAGCCTGCTATCAGCATAAACACGGTAGGTAGGAAATGGAGAAGGTTAGATAATCTGGAAAATGAAACAAACAAGCTGCTCCCACTTAGTTTTGGACAAAGAAGAAAAAGAAACATTCGAGGAGAAAAGAAAATATTGTAGACCTTGAATCTATTAAGTGTGGGAACAGCTTGTCTCAACACAATCTGAAATTTCAGTAATGAGATCTGGGCCTGTTAGTGGAAACCTATAATCTAAGGTACTTCAGAGTCTGAGGCAGGAACACTGTAAGTCTGAGGTCTGCTTTTACTGCACAGAGATTTCAAGTCCAGGCTGGGAAGCTTCCAGAGAGGATGGCTCAAAATAAAAGTAAATAGGGTATCCAACAGAGTGATCAATACCTCTTGCCTAGCAAGTGAATGATCCTTCTTCCTTTCCCGCTTCCTCACTTCCCCTTGTTTTATCCTGTCTTCCCTCTGCTCTCCTTTCATACTCCTTGAGACAGAACCTCTTCAAGTATAAGCTTATATCTGACCCATGACCTAGAGCATCTGCCTAAGAATTTGTTTATTGAAAAAGACTATTTACAAACAAAGGACAAAAACAAAACAAACCATAAAAATAAAATTAAAAAATAAGAACAAACAAAAAACACCAAAACTTTGATACAAAAAGAAAAACAGTATTTGAACAGCCATAACATTTAAGATGAAAGAAAATACCTTCAGTAATTGTGCTAATATTTAATGATTTACTTATAAAGAAAACTCCCGGATCAATTGTTTTACAGTAAAAGCAATCACAATGTTAAGAAATAAGTTATTTAAACTACACATGTAACACCTGAATTTAAAAAAAAATGGACGCTTTATCATCAAACTTTTGTATATCATTGATATATATATATACATATATATTAAGTCATAATACAATAAGAAAAATGTGTACAGATGAAAGAAAATATCTAAAATAAAATATTGAGAGTTCTAATTCAAGAGGGACTACAAAATGATATAGTAGTTTAGTACTGGAATATCAAGTATTATAATGTCTAATAACAGGTTAATGGGAATATTACTCATTCTAGTAGCAGAAAAATGCTTCTAGTACAACTTGGCAAGTTTGTCTCATAAAATCCCCCAGCCAAAAAAGAGGATAGATCTTTAACCTGATAAATGACAGCTGGCAACTTTCTATAGTAATAATCATCTGAGAAAATCTGAGAAATATTTCCTTAAGTACCACAGTTGTGACAAAGATGAAGAATGTCTTTGCACTAAGTCAACATGGGAATTGGAGGCTCATAAATGCAAAATCACAGTGTAAATGAAACATACAAAGCCCAAAAAGGAAGAAAATATGGATTATACCTTCACTATATGGTACCCCAGCAATGCTCTGCTAACCTAGTCCTGTGAGGATTAGGGGAGCTTAAAGAAAAATGAAGCAAATGAGGCCGACCTCAGCCCCACATTAAGGGAGCAGCAGAAACTGAGGCAGGCAAGATTCACATGCTTTCTTAAAACATTTCTAAAAAGTAAAATTAATAAAGGAACATGAAATTATGTAATTATCTTGGAATCTCAAAATAATTTTGGAAGTCAGCATAAAAATGTCAATCATGTTTTCCATAAACCAGCAACAATTTGTAATAAGAATTTGGGAATTTTGGTTACTTTGAAACACACAGAAATATTATTTATATATTAAAGTTTTCATTTTAAGCCCACGTGTGGGATGTAGGGCTGCTTCAGACTGTCTGCAGCAGCTGACTATGATTTGCCTTGTGCTCTAGAAGGGGCATGATTTTGCCAACTGCAGATAGCTTCTGTGATTGTGTGACATTTAGAAATCTGAAGACTTTTCTGAGAGTATCTAAATGCTAGAGCCCCAATAGGTGGTTTGTTAATTGGTTTTTGGTTGTGGTTGGTCGTGGTTTGTTATTAGTCATGTGCAAAACAACAATAAGAATGAGATATCCTTATAGAGAAGATCAAACTTGCCCCAAGGAACTCCATACCCCAAACAGAAATAAGTAGCCTAACAATAATTCCACTCTCTCCCCGACCCCTGATTTATTCAGGGATATCTCTCCTTTCCCCTCTATCATTTTTTCTCTTTTATCTAGTGTTAGGGGACTGACAGCATGGAAGAAAAAGAGTAGAGAAATATGGAAATAAGAAGAAACCACAGTGTAGCAAAAGAGACTGACAAGAATTAGTTGTGTTTGAACTACAAAAACCATACCATTTAAGTTATGGCAGTCAAATGATTAAATTTTATGTATAAACTCAAGAATATATGTACAAGACCTACACAGGAAAACTAATTTTGTTAAATCAAAGTAAGACTAAATAAATGCAGGCATAGTTTACATCGATGGAGAAGAAGACAGTATACTCAAGATGTTAGTTATCTCCCACCTGTTTTTTAAAGTCACTTAGTAAAACTTAAATGCACAATACTAAGAAGAGGGTTTGAAAAATTATAAACATTGTACTGTTAAAGTATGTGATGTTTTTAAAAAGACTAATGATTTGAAACAATGAAAAATATTTGTGTGCACATGTGTGTGTGTGTGTGTGTGTGTGTGTGAGAGAGAGAGAGAGAGAGAGAGAGAGAGAGAGAGAGAGAGAGAGAGAAGACTTACTTATGGAGGTTTTGCTTGTGAACTTAGAGGATGACATGTCACGTGGCAATCTTCGAGGATTGGTCATGCATATCTGCTTATACAGCTATCTTTATCTGCAATGGCACAAAAACTAAACTTCTTTCTGCAATAGAAACTTCATACCTGTTTGTCAGCCTCCTCGCTTTGCCCTTTGTTTCAGTGGGGGAAAGGTTCCTATATTGCCCTAGTACCCACAGGTGAAGTCTGTTTTCCTTGTCCTCTGGCTCAGATATGTCCTGCCTGGCACAATAGAACAACTTAAAACTTTCTTACTCTGAGAACCCTAGTTCTAACCAAATGCTACCATCCCTTCCCCATATCTCAGTGGCCTAAGCAACTAGAATTCATTCCTTGCCAACACTGTTGCTGTTCAGTGACTGTCCCTGGTCTCCTTTCCACAAGTGGCTTTGAAGGCTCCTGCAGAGAAAATAGCAGAACTTGAGAAGTTATAAGATGGGTAAAGGTGTTTTTTCATTTGCATATGTTTTAATTTATTTTTTATTATTTTTTTTTATTTTTTCCCAGTCTGCTTTTATACCATTTTAATTACATGCATGTATTAAGGTCAGTTCTAGGTTGAGGAACTAGCAATACAATAGATGCAAATAGTCAAGGAACAAGTAAGACAGTAAACACAAAGAGTCAAAGAACAAGCAAGGCAATAAACTAAGTTCCTTGAACACTCCAGTGACCACTGTTTCTAAGGACTTATCAGGATGACCAAAATATCTGAGCCTATTTCCCTGTCCCAGCTTAAAGTCATCTTTGTTCTAGACTAAGATTTAGATCCCTGCCTGAAGCCCACTTCCTTGTCCTTGGCCAATGTCAGATTTCTACTGATTGTAAATAGCTATTATGCTACTATCATATTCTGATCCACTGGATCATAGTAGTTTACATTTTTATCATCTTAAACAATGAGGAACCTATAGCATGTACTCACTCTGAAGACTGAAAAATCAGCTAAGTGAACTCAATCCATTCAGTACAGAAAACCAGAGTTTTGCTAGCTAAAACAAAACAGAGACTATTAAGCCTTAACTATCAGTCTGCAGATGCACAAATGAAGCTCTTTTGTGGTTCCTTATCATTTTGTAACTGTTATTTCTTTTCAGAATGTGCATAAAGCCATGTTTAGAATATAATAGACCTAAATTGCCTGACTTTCTCCTAAGGACTTAACTTTATTTATAAAGTAATGTATCTGGATGCAGATATCAGAAGAATACTTCTAAGAAAATTAAGTCCTTAATTAAATCTAAAATAGGCATTGTGCACCAATACCACAAAAGACTTCAAAAGTCTCTTCATCTGCCAAATGTTACTCTGTTTGCAATGGCTCTTATTCCCTCCTGAATGCCCTGTCTGCTTCCAGAAACCTGAATGACAGGCATTGAAGACTGGAGTCAACAGGGGAGTAGCATTGGATGCAAAAGTACACCACAAATATACTTTGCCGAACATAATAAATTTTTCTGTGACAAAATCCCAAAGATCGCAACTAGTGATTGGACTGATAATTCAGATCAGTTGGTTTTATTACATGGTGCCACTGGAGAAATGAATGGGTGATAACAAGAATTAGCATTGCTAAGTATACCTATGTAATATGATTTAAAAACACTGATAATTTTCTTAATTCCTTTCATAACTGTCTTCCCAAATTACCTTTTCACATGTTTAGATATGGAGAACCTGGGTTGTATACAGACTATGAAACATACCCAACCTCACACAGTGATATGGGGTTACACTACCCAGTAGGATGAATATTTTAGTGGGGAGTAAGTTAGAATAAACAGCTTACATTTTTTTCGTCAGTCTTTCTCCCTTTCCTGCTCCCATATGCATGAAGTGAATCATGATCACAAGAAAGAATTCTTACTTTATCCCTCTGCTCCTGAAATGGTCATTTGACCACTATTTGATCTCCTAAGACTAGATTTAAGATCTGGAGATAGATGTTACAGGGAGCATTTATTTATCCAGCAACACAAAAGGGATCTATCCAACAGAGAAATCTCTAAAGGCTGAGGAACATTTAAAGATGTTCAGTGTCCTTTGTCATCAGGAAAATGCAAATTAACATGAGATTTCACCTTACACTCTTCAAAGTGGCTAAGACCAAAATCTTAAGCAACAGCAGATGCTGGCAAGAATCTGGAGCAAGGGGAACACTCCTCCATTGCTGGTGGAGTGTAAACTTGTACAACTATTCTGGAAATCAATTTGGTGGTTTCTCAGAAAATTGGGACTAGTTCTACCTCAAAACCCACCTATACCTCTCCTGGCCATATACCCAACACTTGTTCAACTACGTTCATAGCAGCTTTATTCATAATATCCAGAAACTGGAAACAACCCAGAGTTCTCAACTTTCTTTATCCATTTTATAGAATGGATAAAGAAAATGTGGCTCATCTACACAATGGATCAGCTCTCAAAAAAGAAAGAAAGAAAAAGAAAAATACTTCATGAAGTTTTCAGACAAAAGGATGAAACTTGAAAATATCATCCTGAGTGAAGTAAGCCAGAGTTGGAAAGACAAATATTGTATGTAGTCATTTATAAGTGGACATTAGCTATAAAGTGCAGGATAACCATGCTACTATAATCCACAGACACAAAGAAACTTGGTAGTAAGAAAGTTCCAAGGGAAGATGCTTGAATCTTACTCTGAAGGAGATAAGGACTCCACAAGAAAACCAACAGAGTCAACTACCTTGGACTGTTGGAAGCTCCCAGAGATTGAACCACCAACCAAAGAGTAAACATGGGCTGCACCTAACCCCACCCCATCCCCCACACATATGTAGCAGACAGCTTGGTCTTCATGTGAGTCTCAAGAGCAGGGGAGCTGTCCCTTGAATGTGTTGCCTGACTACAGAGTTCCCCTAAGTAGGTTGACTTGTCTGGCCTCAGTGTAAGAGGATATGCCTTGTCCTTCAGTGACTTCATGTGCCAGGATGGAGTGATACCCAGGAGGGGCCTCCCCTTCTCAGAGGAGAAAGGGAGGGGGATGGGAGAGAGGCTTTTTGAGGTGGGGACCAGACTAGGAGTAGTGGGTGTGTGTGATCAGGATGTAAAGTGAACAAATACATTAATTAACGAAAACCAAGAAGGACCTAACCAAGCACATTTTGCTAAGTCCTTGCTAACTTTATTATCATTTCTTCATACTCTCTTTTGTCTGGACACAATTCTCTACAGATTGTTGTTAATTCTATAAGCTTAGTATGAAATACTTTTTCCAAGTATCTTTTGGCTTTTTTTTTCTTGACTTCTAGGGCTGAAAGAGAGTTCGCTTAATTATTAAGATCCCTTGTGTCTCTTACAGGTGACCTTGTTTCAGTTTCCAGCAGCCACGTGGTGACTTGCAAATATCTGACCTGATGCCTTCTTCTGACCTCCCAAAGCACCAGGCAAGCATGATATACATCTCCAAGCTCCCATACCTACACAACATAAAATAAACAAAGCTTAAAGACTCTTATGTTACATAATAAATAAATTAATATTTCCCTTTTGTATACCTGCTGTTTGGGGTCAT